>NW_023425595.1:0-2595000 GCF_014108245.1 Pipistrellus kuhlii | reverse complement strand
AAGGTCATGGACCCTGTCTCACGCATCTTTGTACCTCCAAGGAAAACCACCTTAGAGGCCTTGCCATCTTAGGTGCTCTCTATAGGTTTCTCTACTGGAATTTGTTGCTGAAAAGAAATATTGTGGGAACCTGAAAGAGTTGTGAGGTGCATTCACAAGATGGTTAATTCAAATACCAGTGAAGCAAATTTCACTTGAGCCAACAAAAGTTGCTACGTTTAGTATAGGCTAACCACCGATGTATGACTACCATCTCATGCTCTCTTAAGAGAACATTGTCAGCCCAAAGTCCTGGGGGATGGACAAGAGAGAGCCAGCCTTGGGGCATGAAACAGGGCTGAGAGATCTTATAGTCTCCTTGTAAACAGAGATCTAGAGGGAATAGCTCACTTCTGGAAAGGTGAGGGGCTAGGGGAATATACTATTGCAGCCCATCTAGCTGAAGCAGGGGAAATCTAGCCAAGCATGACACACAGATATCCTCACAATCTCAAGGGTAGAATGCATAGCACGAGAAAACTGTCCCTAACTTCTGCTTCAAGGTCATGATACATCAGTACTTCTCAACCCCTGGGGTAAATATGAATCACCAGGGAATGTAGTTCAAATGCAGATTCTGATTCCACAGAATCCTGAGCTTCTGCATTCCTTGCAAGCTTCCACTTGATGTTGATGATGGTAATGGTGATCATCTGTAGATATAGTTTGAGTTGCAAGAAGCTGAAGAACCCCTAAAGATTGGATTTCCCATGATGCCCAGGACCTAGCTCTCAACACCTCCCAAGGAGAGGCTGAAGGGGGAATGTTTCCAGGCCATCTCCACTTTTGCTCACACCTTCAGAATCCATCTTCCACTTCCAGATTCTAGGAGCACAAAGACCAGGAGGTAGAGATGATTTAGGCATAAAGGTGGCTGCTGGGTAATAGCTGCCACTCACAGTATGTACTTTACTCCTCACGCCTCAGGGCCAGACAAAAGCAGCCCTACACTCTCAGCATGGGCCCAGAAGAAGAAGCCAGTGGTAGAGAGGAATGGGGACAAGGATTTGGGAAAAATCTAGTCTAAAAGTTAAATTACATAGAAATATTTCCAAATATATAAACACACGGAGCTTAGATGGGAAGTTTCCATTTCCTTTCCATTTTGGGGATCTCATAATACATAGGATGGGATATTTTTGGGTGGTTCCGTGAATCTTAGTTCTCTTTTTCTAAATAATTGTGCTGTTATGACAGGGCATCTCTGGGAGTGCAAACAAGGGTAATCACTCAGCAATCCAACAACTGGCCTGCAGTGATTTCTTCTCTCAACTGCACATGACCCAGATGAAACGATAGTTCCTGACAGTGCATCCTGTCAGAATTTGAAAGAACCAGAGACTTTTATAGGAAGTTGACTGGGAAATTCTCTTCATTGGCCAGTGGACTTCCTCAGATTCCTGAGATTTTAGATTCCTAAGAGTTTGGCTCTTCTCAATCTTCAAAGAATTTCCCCCATTCCGTCAATCATGACCAGGAGCTGGGCCTTCTGGGAGGCCTCTGGAAATTAAGAAGTAAAAGCAGCACCTACATTCTACTCCCCCTTGAACAAATGGTCCTGGCTTTCAACTAAGCAAACAGGAAAAGCGCTGCCTTAATGGAGGGTCCGGTCTGAAGACCCTTACTGCTCTGTTTGGAGTCCTCCTTGGAGGTCCCACGGCAACAGAAAATGTCACTGCCCAGAAAAGGCGCCAGTTGGGTGGGCCAGGGGACCAGACAAGGGAAACAAGCTTTCAACCATGTTTAGCTAGGGATCCGCAGTAAGAGGCGGAGCTGCACATGGACCAGCTGCAATTGGAGAGCATAATCCATCCATTATCCTCCCACTCCTCCTCAGACTCTGCTCACAACAGGCCTTTCCCATTTTTTAGGGGAGTCAGAGCAGCAGCCTCTGGGGTAGAGATCAGCAGTAGGATGCGGGGGTCGGAGAAGACTCCGAGCTCCTAAGGCCCCGCAGCTCGCCACACAGCAGTCTGCCCAAACCGAATGCCTTCACATGGGGTGTGGGCCCTGATTCAGCAACCACTCCGTTCAGTTTCGTTTCTACAGTAAGCCACGGGCTTGGTCATCAAACCCTCTCTAAGCTCTACCACCCACCCCTCCCTCTTCTAATCAATAGGTTCTAGATCAAAGCACCCAAGGGGGGCTCCTAGTCTCCTGACAAGTCTCTTCTTCCCTGACAAAGGTAGGTCCTTGGAGCAGGAAATAAAAAGATGACACTGCTATAACCCTCTCCTCCTGCTTCCATGCCACACACACACACACACACACACACACACACACGCGCGCGCGCCTTTCTCTCCTATCCTATCTTGATATCCTAAGCCAAATACTGTTAAAAGTTTCAACAGGTGGTCTTCCCTCTGGGCATCTCCTCTGCAACCCTGTCTGCGGGGCTGCCCACCCGGAACCTTGAATCTTGGGAGAAAACCATGAAAGGTATCAAGTGGGAGTCAGCGAGAACTCCAGCATGAAGAGTTTTCCCCGTCCCTGCGGTGGCTCCTCAGAGCTCCTGCTGCATTTCTCATACCTTACGTTGGAAAACGTAAAGAAAGCAAAGCAAACCACCCCCCAACCCGGGGGGGGGGGAATGGGGGAGGGCCTTACCATTGCACATGGGGTAGCTGTCGGTCCAGGTGGGCTGCTGGTGGAGGAGGTTGTTGCTGGGGTTGAGATTCATTACACCACTTCCTTCCAGAATCATGATCTGTAAGGCGATCAAACAGCCCGTTCAGTCAGTGCCTCTTGGACACATGTCATCTGAGAGTACAGGTCAGAGAGTTAAGAAGAAAGGAAAAAAAGAGTGTGCCCTTCCCCACCATTGCCTCCAAAGCCTATGTCCACGGCCCTTTCGGTAAAACCAAAACTCACTGGCAATTAAAAATTTCCAGGTTCCGTTTTCATATGCACGAGGCAAGTTTTTACAGCCACCTATTCATAAATGAATAATCTCTGATCAGGAATGAAGCGAAGGGAAAATGCAATACCTACTCACAGGGCGAGTCTGGCCAGAAGCCAAGCCTTTTTTTTTTTTTTTTTTTTTTTTTTTTACAATAGTGAAAATGCCAAGGAGATTTTGTTTAAAGTGGAATTGCAAACAATGAAAACCCAAGCTGGTAGAAGCATAGACCTGGCACCTGTGTGGGAGGCCTAGCCCACCAGCGAGGCCCTCACCCGGGCACCAGCAGGTATCCTCAGCACAGATACCCGCCATGGGTGGGCAGGGGTCAGAGGGCCTCTGTCCTACTTCATCTAGAGCTCCCCCAGTATCTAGCTGCACCATAATGTCGGAATTCTTGGTTTCCCTGACAAGATACCGCCCCTTCCCTTCCTCCCTGGTACGAGTTCTGACCAGCTTTCTCTCTCCTCTTAGACTATCAGAAGCCCCGAAAGTGACCGAAAAGTGACTTTTCTAGTCTGAGGGCTCATTTTCTCAGTAAGAAGAGCCTTTCTTCCAGGGGCTTGCTTGAGTTTTTTAAACAACGTAAACTTCTTCACTTCCCCAACATCTGTCATTTTCTCACCCCAAGCCAGGCCCCCTCCACCTTCAGACCTCAGCCCCATAGGAATGAAAGCTCAGTCATTCAAAAAGAGATCAGCCAGGTTCTAGAGGTGCTTAACCATTACTGGGGATCTGGAAGGTAACACGCAGCAGATCATGGAACATTTTCTTTTTGGAGTGATGGGGGGGAGAGAAGAGGAAGCTTGCATCCTTAAGTGTCCCCCAGAATCAAAGTGCGCACCCAGAGTGGTCCCAGCCCTCAAAATCCCTTGCTCTGATTTAGCCACTGCTCCTTTGTTTCTGTGGAGGGCCTGAGAGGGGAGGGGAGGGGCCTGGAAAAGGAATACAAAATTATTCATGTATTCATTTATTCAACAAAAATATATCAGCCCTATAATAGGCTGGGCACCGTCTTAGGTCCTGGGGACAGAGCAGTGATGAAGAGTTAATTAGGTTAGACAGAATCTTTGTGACGATTATTAACTAGTAACTAGATCTGAGTCTGTTCTTTATCATCATCACGGTTGTTTGGCAAAAATTGGGCCTAAATGCAGTCTATGTAGAAGGTGGAAAGGGCCTTGATTGGAGATTAAATTAGTTCCTACACAGGAAGCACTTGGCAGGACATAGGGCATGTCACCATAGCAGGTGTCACTGGGAGGAGAGACGCAACCTTTTTGGAAAACCCGGGTAACCCGGACCAGAAACAGCCATGGGTTTCAGCTCTCCGATCCAGGCACGAAAGAGACTAAATTGATTTTTTTTTTAAAGTATGTTATTGATTTTTAGAGAGAGAGGAAGGGAGAGGGAAAGACTCAGAGAGAGAAACATCAATCCATTGTCTCCTGCACAGAGAAACATCAATCCATTGTCTCCTGCACTCACCCTGAGCAGGGATTGAACCCACAACCGGGTCATGTGCCCTGACCGGGCATCGAACCAGATCCCTTCCCATGCACAGGATGACACTCAACCAACTGAGCCACCCTGGCCAGGGCGACTAAATTGATTTTTAAATTCCTTTACAGAAACCTCTTTGATTCTTACCCTCAGAGAAGGAGGGGGGGGGAAAACAACCCAACTGAAGGCTTTCTCTTTTCCACAATAACTGGGCCTTTTCCATCCAACTTTTTAGAACAATCGCCCTAAAGCTAAGGAATCAGGTGAGGGATTTCAAGGCGAAAGAAAACCTCTCAGTCCCCAGAGTGGTGGCTGGGGAAGGGAAGGGGCATGGCCGGTCTCCTGTTTGCTCAAGGCTGGGCTTGTTCCTCGCCAAAATTTGCTCAACCACAAGCAGTAAAAAGGTTACTGTTTAACCCTGAAAGGGCTGAAGCTCAGAGCCCAGCCCATCTGCCTGGAGGAATAGGCCCTCCAGGCTGGGGGGAGCGAGGGGGGATGGGGAGGGAAGTCTTCCCTGAAACTATTATTTCACAAGGATTTGCCTGCAGGGCTGTTTCTAAGAGGCCATTTCGGTGGAAGCAAGACCTGCCCTGGCCAATTCTGAGTTACCTCCTTGGTTGGCTCAGATCTGCCACCACTTCCCAAAAGAAAACCCCAGGAGGCAGATGATGTAAAGGCTAAGCTCCCTGGTTTTGGAACCCCCAGTTAGGGTACCGTACATGACCTTGAGCCGCTTCCAAGTCTCTTTAGCCAAAAACTTTCTGATGTTCACTTTCTCCACCTGCAAAATGGGAACAATCCCAGCCTCAAAGTCCTAGGACGCCAATGAGGCCATGCATGGAGAGAACTTAGTGGGCAGCAGAAAAGAATTTGGGGAATGGCCAAGACAACGTGGACCAGTTCCCCCTGGTGATCTGGTGCCCACAAGTCCCCTTCCTCAGGGCAGACATCCCTCTTGCCATGACCTTCGGAGGCATCCAGAACTCCTCAGCCCAGAGAAGAACCTTGAGGACTACAAGGTCGCAGCTGCCCCATCACCACCTGCCCTCCCCACTCCCAAGAGGCTGGCATACATGAGCACTGCTCCCTGCTGGCACCCCCTTTCGTAGGGAAAGCAGCCAGCATAGAGAGGGCCCCTTTTTTATAGGGCACAGTAAATGGTTACTACTCATAAAAGCATTTATGTGGCTTAATCCTTAGTGAGTCAGAGTTCAGTTGAGCTCACCCAGGCCTGTGAGAAAAGGAGGTCAGTGTCTCTAGTCCAGCATGTCGCTGCAGGGACAGTGCCCCCAGGGTGGGCATATGAGGCCCCAGGCTCACACAGCTGAAGGCCTTTCCCCAAGCCCTACTCTGTCGCCCCCTTTCTCCCTCCACTGCCCAGGGGCGCAGTCCTTCAGGTGTAAAATGAGGGCATTTGCACCCCAACAGCTCCGAGGACTGTTGTGGAGATCAAATGAGATCATGGATAATAAATGTGCCTTGAAATTTATTGTTTTTAAGAAGCATTATTATAACCAACTCGCCCACGCTCCCATATACTAATGCAGAATTTCTAACGTACCTTGTGACCACTTTATGGGATACGAAAAGCAATGTTTTTCATTTAAAAGAAGGGGGATCCTTTAATGCCCTTCTTTAAGCTTCCCACTTTACATTCAGCATAGCTTTTATTGTTTCCTACCAAAAGAAAAATTTAAAAACAAACAAGCAATAAAAAAAAAAAAAAAAAAAAACAACAACAGCAAAGCATTAAGTATGTGAGGTGGAGACTTGGGATCTTTGAAGCCTGGGTTAGAATCTGGGCTCCATCCTGAGCCAGGCAACTTGGAGTATGTTAACTTATTTCTTCCTGGTTTGAACGGGGAGTCAGGGAAAACATGGATGTCCCTCAAGCCTAGGACTGCTTGGAAGGATACCTAACCTAATGGATTTAAAGGAGTCTAACCCAGCACCGGCACACGTGTCCTCAACAAAAACCAGTCTTTTCCTTTCTTTAAATACCCGTTCTCAAGATATTTCTCTAACATGCTTTATTTTCTCCAGGATTGAAGAAGTAAATTCAGAGCTAAAGTAACACTGACTCCACACCCTTTGAGTCAAAATTAAGCCAGAGAAAGGACTCCCCCCTCCTCAACTCTAGCTCAAGGGGGGATTCTGGGCAGCAGCGGGGGGGGCGGGGGGGGAGGAGAAGGAGGGGGAAGAAGAAGGAAGAAGAAAAGGTGGTCCTCAGTCATGTAGGTGAAAATCAGCATTTTTCAATCTCTGCATGACTGATGTTTGGGGCTGGGGTGGTTCTTTGTTGCCGGATCATGCTGTGCATTGCAGGATGTTTAGCTGCATCCCTGGCCTCTAGAATCTAGTAGCATCCCCAAACCCAAAAATGTTCCCTAAAGCTAAATTATCTCCCCTGCCCCCCTGAGAAAACCAGGTTAAAAGTAGGGCCTATGGCCGTGACAGCTTTGACTTTGATCTTCCTAGTGTGATGACCTTGGGCTGTTCCCTACCCTTTGTGAGTCTCTCTCTTCTCTCCTGGGAAACAGGCACCGGACCACCTAGGCCTGGAGGAGGATGGAATGAGAGAGGGGACAGTAAGGCCCCAGTACAGTGCCTGGTCCAAACCAAGTCATTCAAGTAATGGCGTCCTAAGTGGAGGTTTAAGAAAATGCACTGGGTACAAGGCCAACTTTGTCTATCCCCAGGTGGCATTCTGGAAATAGCATACTTTGTTGCTTGGGCTATTAAACATTACACACACCTACACAAATTATAAATTGCATTTCAAACCCAAGGACTGAAATGCAAGGTAGGTTACCCAGGGAGTTTTTCATCTACATTCTCTTATCCACTTTCATGTGTAAGAAAAATGGGAGGAATAGTACTTGGCTCCAGACTCCCATTCATCATCCAAAGGTTCACACTGACCAAGACTTTACCTCTGTGCACAAGTTTCTAAGACTGACGCTTCTGGAGACAGACATGCACCATGTCTTGGAAGAGGAGGCACCACGCCCTGCCCAGCGGGCTACAGTGTGGATGGATGAGAACCTCACATCGGGCTTCCAGCCAGGACCTCTTAGGCAGCAGCTCCCTTGCACAGGACGGGCCAGGAGGGCTTGGCCAATCCGAAACTCATTTTTGCAGAAGCAGCGCTGTGCTCTGCTGTGCTGTGCTGTGCTGGGGTGGGGTGGCCCCAGCCTGAATGGTGGTGGGAGAGCTAGGCCACTCTCTGCTCCCCACTTAGTGAATGGGCAGTTTCAGGTTCAATACCAACTCCCACACAGGCCCAGGTTGCTTCTGTGCCACCCACACATCGAGAGGACCCACCACCCTGTGCCCATACCTCTCCTAGGTCTTCTTCCAAGTTAGAGTCCCTTCCGGCTCCAGCTCGACACCAGGGGGGCAGGGACCACAACGCTTGGTGTGACCCTAACATGTAAGAGTCTCACATTTTGCCTGCGTCTCTGTGGCACCTCTGGGAGAAGGGGAGCCTGGCCACAGAGGCTGGAGCTCACTGAAAGGGCAAGTTCAAGGTGAGGGGAGCTTCACACCAGCCCAGCGTCGCTGTGTTTCTCGGGGCCACGTCAGAGCTTCTGCCTCAGATTGAAAGCGAGAGTGAACAGCGAGGGTGGAAATCTCTATTTCGCCCACCAGCTGGCTGTGTTGACCTTATGGAAGTACTACCCTCTCTAAAGCCTCAGTTTCCTCATATGACAAAAAGCAGGAGGGGATGGAGTTGATGTGCAGATCCAAGGAGAATGTAAAGTCCTCAGCATGTCATCTCATCCGTGGCAAGTGCCAGGCAATGTTAGCAATTGTCATAGGGCCTGCTCTTCCCCTACACACACACTCCCCCCACCCTCTGCCCCTGAGTCTCCTGCAACTGTGTTGGTTGGATTTGGAGACATCCTTGGAACCAGGGAGGACTCTTCAGAGGCAGGATTGTATAATGGTTAGTGCCCCCCACCTCAGGAGTCAGAGAGCCACAGTTCAAATCCTGCCCGGCTTTGCCAATTTGCTGAAGGGACAAGTTTGGACAAAGAATTCAACTTTTCTGGGCCTTCACTTCCTCATTTACAAAAAGAAGGCGATATGAAAAGGGTTGTTGAGAGATAAAATGAGAAGTTACATGTAAAATTCATAGAAAAGTGTTTGATCCATAGTAAGCACTCGTAAATGTGAGCTGGTTCTTATAATAATCCTTGTTATTTGTTGTGTGGACACTATTTTGTTGAATATCCAAGAAAGAAATTGAGGGCCAAGTTCACTTCAAGCAAGGGCTCTAGCCTCTTCCACCTATGCAACCTATACTAGCTGGCATCACAGAGCTGGGTTTCCTGCCTCCCCGCCCCCCATTCGGGGCTGCTGTGTGGATGCACCATTAGGCTGAGCTTGAGCAGCGTCTCTCTGCCATTGCTCACAGAAGCCGTGCTGTGCCCCTGTGGGCATGGTGCCTGCTTGGGGGACTGAAAGCCATTCCTCCTGCCCGCATTCCTCCCACAAGGCACACTGTGCCCGAGGCTGCCAGGAGCTGTGGGAGGGCACACCTCCACCGACTCCGGGTATCGCTCTGCCTTGCACTCCCACACCACAGCTGGCGGACAGGTGCAAAGGAGAGCACCACGTCTGAATGCGAACTCCTGCCAGAGGATGGCCAGAGGGGTCCTTTCACCTCTAGGGCCTCTTCGCATCAGGAATGCTCAGTTCCTGCAGAGCCTGGGATTAGAGCTAATAGAGACAAGAAAGCAAGAGGAAGGCGCACCACTGGGACTCTGGCAGGGAGTTGGGGCCATGTACCCCAGAATCCAGAAGGCTATGTCGAGTTGCAGGACTCCTATCAAGGCCAAGGATGGCTCAACTGGCTTTCCTTCTTAAATGCTGAGAGAGACCCTCCCGGCAAAGGCAAATGCAGCCCAGCTTGGGCGTGCTCAGCTGGAGGGAATGTCTTTTGCTCCATGGTGGGTTACTGAGACCTAAGACTGAGTGCTGTAAATATAATGATAATTTTTATTATTACTAAAGGTCTGGTGCACAAAATTCATGCATGGGGGTTGGGGTGCGTCCCTCAGCCCAGACTGCACCCTCTCACAATCTGGGACCCCTCGGGGGATGTCTGACTGCCAGTATAACTTCCCTCTCGCAATCTGGAACTGCTGGTTCCTAACCGCTCACCTGCCTGCCTGTCTGATCACCCCTAACAGCCTCTGCCTGCCTGATTGCCCCTAACCACTTCCCTGCCTGCCTGATCACCCCTATCTGCTTGCTTGCCTGCCTGCCTGCCCCAACTGCTCGCCTGCCTGCCTGATCAGCCCAACCACTCTGCATGCCTGCCTGATTGCCCCTAACTGCCTCTGCCTCAGCCCCTGCCACCGTGGCTTTGTCTGGAAGGACGTCCAGAAGGTCACTCAGCTGTCCAGTCTAATTAGCAAATTATGCTTTTATTATTATAGATTACACTAAAGTATCTAGGGCTTATTGGACACTTAAAATGTGCCAGTTCTTTGTTAATAGTTTTAAATGCATTACCTCAGTTGAAACAATAACTCCATAAAGCTAACATTAAGCTATTTCACAGATGGCCAATCTGAAGCTTAGAGAAGTTAGGTAACTTGTCCAAGGTTGCACAGCTTAGCAAGAATTAGAGCTAGAACAGAATTCAATCTTGGACTGCCTAGCAACAAACCCTAGGAATTTAACCACTTTGTGCTGAGAAGGTATTTGCCAGAGAAGAATGTTATCATCAGCTTTTCCTCGCCCCCACACCCTTCTATAAAATAGCCATGCATTCTCACTGTGCCATTTGGGGCCGTATGCCTTTACCATGCTTCTCTAAGATTATAAAATTCTCTGGCCCGTTCAATCATGCGGGACACTGTTGGAGACCCTCTTTCCCTTTTGCCAGAGCAATCTCAGGCCACCTCTCCTTCTGATACATCCAAGAACTCCTTTCAGGATGAAAGAATAGAAAGCTGCCTTCATTCTGCCTCTTCCACAATATGCTTAGGTAGGAACATGCTAGTGGTCCCAAAGCTGAACAGTTTCACTCATGATAGCCATTAAAGCAGAGCTATAGATACATAGGTACACACATACATGTATATATATATATATACACATACATGTATACAGGATAGGACAAATACAGGCTTAGTTGTTTGTATGGAAAACAATACAATCATTATGACATCATAATAATACAAGAATAAACTCTGTGTTTTATGTACTCACAACTGTACACCTCCTTTTGTTACAGCCTGGCAAAATATTTTCTCTACGATCCTATAAAGGCATTTTCTTTTCCATTTTGGAACTAAATTGGTTCATCATTATTTGTGCTTTACCTGAATGAGATCTCAGGCCAGAAAGCAGAGCCTGCTCACAGAGCTTGTGCCTGTATTCTCTGTGCCCAGCCCCGGGGGACTGGAATCCAAGCCATGGTCTGCCATTCGTTCAACCACACCAGCCCCCAACTGCCACAAACCTGGGTAATTCTACTCCTCCAGCAAGCAGAGCAATTAGGCATTTGGAATAATTGTTGTGGCAACGACAGCAACATCCAGACCATTCTCGGTCCTTCAGCGGTTGCCAGCAGGTGAAGTCCAAGCCTTTGCCTTACGGGTGTTGCAACAGCATCCTGACTTCCTGTTTCAGTATGACTGTCCTTTCAAAGGAACTACACTCCCAACCAGGAGGGAAGAAAATTCACGTACGTGCAAAGTCCCACTGAATGCAATACAGGCAAAACTCGTGTTTTTCAAGTGAATCAAAATGTGAATCAGGCTCGGGGAATGCATTTGATCCTCTCGGGATGACATCACAGGTAATTTCATAACCCTGTGATGTGTTTGGAAGCAGACATTTCACGCTCCCAGGGGCAACATCTGAGGTACTATTCCTGGGCTTTCAAGCGTTTTCGTGAGCAATGATGCAGGTTTGGAAGGCCAAGTGTTGATCCATTATAGATACACTTTACAGACTGTGTGCCATTTGGAAACAAACATACATATTATGCTGATCTTTATCATTCTTGGTGCCAGACTCAGACAGATGAAGATACTGACAGCAGACAAGCCCTGAAGTTGATTGAAAGACAAGATGCCTGTACATGGCCTCTGGAGCCTTTATCGTTGCATTCAGATGTAACAAACTACAGAGAATAAGGCAAGCTTTGTATCTAAAGGTCACAGAGCCTTTTGAGATCTAGGTAGAAGCCAGGGCTCTCTCCTGTTACCAAAACTGCATGTCCACACCTGGTTTTGAGTGTATTTTGTGGGCTCTGGGTTTTCCAAAGACCTTCCATGGACTCCTACAGATTTATGGACACCAGGGATCTTTAAGAATTCTCTCTCGACCTCCGGTTGGATTGAAATTTAAAGAAGACGTTTTTAGTGGAGGCGGGGTTGTGAGACACTTTTACTCCAACCAACAAGAGAAGGCCTGAGAGTTCTATTCTTGCTCTTACGCCACTTTGGTGTTGCCTTGTTTCCCTACAGGGACACCAGGAGGTCCCCGCTGTCCTCCTACAGCAGCTGAAAGGGGAGCCGTGAATCCAACAAGGTCACCCTGGACCTCTGTTAGGCAACGAAGTGAAGAATTCAGCAGATTTCCTACCGTCCTAAACTTCAACATCTGTCTTCCCACTACCCCTCTTTCTCTATTCCAAAACCAAATGATCCTAAAATAAAGGAAGTATAGCAAAAACAAAACAAAACAAAACAAAACAAAAAAGAGGCCTCACCTCTTATTACAACCAAAGGCTTTTGCAGGTCTTAGGAGAGGCAGCGGGACTGTGGCATCTAGGATGACCCTTATGACTTTATTTTCCTGCTTAGCTAAGAGGCCATACAGGTGTTTCAATAGACCACCTGTATCCTCCTCACCCGAGGAGGGGTTAAACTTGAGGTTTCCTGGGATCCTACTCATGATCTTGGAGTCAGGACCTACATTTTTACCAACCACCCTTCACCAACACTTAAGCCCTCTCACGGTAAGAACTTCTGGTCATAGATTCACTTACGTGCCTTCCCTCATTTCCCACAATAAGGAGATACCAGTCTCGAAGGAAACATCCATAAATGCCAGGAAATCCTTGAAAAGTCAGAGACTACGCATTCAATCAGGAGAACTCACGCTCCAATCTGTCTGTGTGATTCTATCACCGCCACGTTGTCTGTCAGCTTGAACGAAAGCAGGTCCCAATGCCTGGGACCACCTCACTGGGGAATTCGGCAGGGCTCAGCTGCTTACGAGGATGAGTCTCTGAAGCCTGAACAAACAAACCTGGCCTCAGAGCACAGCATTTGCAGAGGATTTATGACGGTTCCTCCTACAAAGAGAATCTGGTGGCTAGCTGAGTCACCCCTTACCTGATCCCACCCTCACCTTAGCCTTTCAAAGGTTACTTAACCACCCTGGATTTGAGGCTTTATACCCAGGAAAATGGGTGTCTGAGCCTTTGAACCTTCAGGGGAGAGAAATGATGATCAAGAAATTCTTGTCATACTACTATAAATATTTATCCATCTCCATATTTACACTGAGAGGCCAGGTTAATATGATCTCTGAACATATAATAATCTGGCCACTCAGTGTATATTCTATATAATAAAAGGCTAATATGCAAATTGTCCCCTCAACCAGGAGTTGGACCAGGAGTTGGACCAGCAGGCAGGCCAACCAACTGCCCATGTCCCATCCCCCTGACCAGGCTGGCTGGACCCCACCCATGCACGAATTCATGCACCGGGCCTCTAAAATATATATATACTGAATGTCCAGATTATTATGCATTCAGAGATCATAATAATCTGGCCACTCAGTGTATATGGAGCTGGAAGACACCTTTACTCCAACCAACAAGAGAAGGCCTGAGAGATTCTATTCTTGCTCTCTTACTTATATATCATCTGTATACATATAGTGTCTACTTGATGCTGGGCATTGTGCTGGGTGCTGGGGACAAAACCCAAATGCTAGCCTCCCCCGGTAGACTATTCATCAAACAATGGTAGCTCTCTCCAAAGTCATTTGAGCTCAGTCCCCATCTCTGGTTGGGGACAGAGGCGAGCAAGAGCAGAGAGAGACAGACAACCTTCTCTGGCATTTGGAAATGACCAGCCTTGAAAAGAACTTGAACTATGTTTAAAAGCAGGACTGATCCTCTTCGCTCCTGCAACCCCATAACCTTGCCTTCTCATGGAAACCCTACCAAAGGAGGCACAGAGAGGTTACGAAGACGTCAGGTTGGCAGGCAGGGTAAGGCCCCTGAGTTTCACAGAGCAGCCCCAGCCAAAACCAATCACCGCTGGGGCAGAATAAAGTCGTTGGTTGTCTGGGTGGCTGAATGTCTCTCCCGAGACAATGGCGTGTCTATGTGTAGGAGGGCTAGGAACAGGTTGTTAACATGAAACCCACCGTAAGCAGAGCTGTTAATTCGGGTGCTGGCAGGGGCTTCTGTTATCTTCAGAATACCTCCCAGAGGGCATAAGCCCTACCTTTTCATTTGAGTTGGCAGCAGAGTTATTTTTTTTGCACCTGTTGCTCTGCTCCGATAACAACCAGTTAAGCATTGATTTGTTGGAAAATAAACAGAAAAAAAAAAAAAAGCAAAGAAAGGCATCTGCCCAAACAGCCTAAGCTGGTTTCACTGAGCATTCATGTCAATTTATTTTTACTATAAAAACCAAAACCCCCCAAAAAACCAACAAAAACCAATACATACACAAAACCTTGCATTTTCATTTGGATGCTACCCACCCACTCCCTCGGAAGTAAGAGGGATCAGGTAGGCCAGCAAGAGCTGGTCGGGCCTAGAGGCCGGAAGACACTGTACTTTTCCATTGGCTGGCTCTGTGGCGGCGCTGAGGGGTGTACAAGATCTGCAGAATGACATGGCCAGCCTCCAGCCAGCCCAGGGTCAGATCATGAATCAGATTAACATGGGCAGAGAAGGGGTTGCTGGGATAGGATCAAAACCAAACCACACTGCTCCAAATTGCCGACTTCTGAAAGTCAATACAGTCCTGGGAGAAGGTGTGGTCTGCAGGTTACCTCCTAAAACAGAGACTCGGAATGCCTGAATCTCAGTATGGCCTCTCCCACAGACCTCCTACGTCCAGCCCTGGGCAAAGAGTATAATTTGAAAACCCAGTCCCCAGACCATAGCTTTCCCACTGGGGAAATGAGGTTACCCAGACCTACCTCAAAGGCGGGCTGTGCAGACTCACTTATGTCCTGCCAAGCGACTTGTCCCAGGTGGAAAGGACCTAAGCTCAAGGTGTGAATTCTGCATTAATCCAAGCATCATCACACTCTCATTTCTCATCACTCTGTCAATGTCACATGATGAGCTCAAGCCAAAAAGGGCCACAGAGAGCTAAACAAATCTCTCAAATGGAGATCATGACAACACTAATTAAGCAATGGCATCATCACCCAGAGAGCAGAAGAAGCCTCTTAATATCTCTTTTTAAGCTTCGAGAAGAAAGCACTGGGCGTGGGCCACGCACGATGTTCCCGTAGATGGACACCTTCCCCAGCTGTCTCTGTGCCCTTGACCTTCATTACCACCAGACCACTGGCGCAGTGGGGGGTCAGGGCAGTGGAAAAGGCCTCAGAAAACTCAGCTTCTCAAGGAGCATTAAGAACAGGGTGTTCCGACAGGGAGGGATGTGGCTGGCTGAGCATTCCCAAGCATTCTTGTCATGAGCAGGGCAGGGAGTGGAGTGCCTCAGAACCAAACCGGGCAGCCCGAAAAAGAAAAGATTTAACAACACCCTCAGTTGACTGAAAAATAAATAAGATCAACCTCGCAGGAATGCAGAAAGGGTGGAGGGAGGTGAGAGCAGGGGAATGGAGTCAGGGAGGGGCTGGGTTGGGACAATGGGACAATGGTCTTGACCATTTTAAGTTTCATGTTTCTTCCCAAGAAAAGATCAAGACACTCTATCTAAGGAAAGGTCAACAGCCACTAATTTGGAATCTCAAAGACTGTATAATTACAAAACAACACCTCAAACTATGACAGTGATGACAGTTCCTATTTACTGAGCATTCACGATGCGGCAGGAATTGAGCTAAGCTTGACAGGAATGACCTCATTGACTCCTTGCAGTAACCCTGGACATTGGTACTAATATTAATAATTTTATAGATGAGGAGGCACAGAAAGGTTAAGCAACTTGCCCAAAGACACAGAGCTAGTGAATGAACTGGATTTATTATAATAAATACATCGAAGGGGGGAGTGCCACATAATTCTTTGTAGCTTTGAAAACGAATTCTTATATTTCTAAAGGGGGGGGAGGGATGTCTCTGAGCATTTCATACTTCTATTTTGGAAGTTGAGATTCCTTTAAATACAGGTCCTATCATTTCCCCCCTACATGGGAGGAGGAGACATGCTAATCATCCTTGTGTCCTGGTATGAAAGCTCCCTCTAGCATACATCAGTACGGACGCCACAGAAGCATTATTTCACGGCCACTCACACCTGTCCATCAACACTTCAGCCTGGCTTCCTGCTGAAGGCCCCTGGTTGACGCAGGGGTTGGGCTTGACTTATTAGCCATGACAAAAGAGCAGCTATTGTTACTGAAAGATTAAGGGGGGACCAGGGCTCCTTGGGAAAAGCATCTGATGTCTGAGCTGTCACGGGTCCCAATGACAGACCTGCCATATTATGGACATCGCAGCAACGAGAGAAAGACTGTGGCTGTGCCATTCTGGGAGCCTGAATAAATAAACCCATCACTCCAACAATCAATCCAGGAGAGGTCTCACCCTCTGCCACCGAGTCCACCACCCTGTCTGAAACCTTGGAGACAGAACCTCACAAGGCTTATTCCATGATCGTGGTTGCAGTTTAGGAAGCAAATAATATCTGAGTTTTCTGTCTTTCCTTTTTTTTTTTTTTTTTTTTTTTTTTTTTTTTTAATCCTCACGTAAGGATATTTTTTCCATTGATTTTTAGGGAGAGTGGAAGAGAGAGGGAACAACAGAGAGAAACACGGATGTGAGAGCAACACATCGATTGGTTGCCTCCTGCGCCAGCCCTGACCAGGGCCCAAGTCAAAGAGGAATCTGCAACCAACGTACTTGCTCTTGATCGGAATCACACCCAGGACCCTTTGGTCAACAGGCTGAAACTCAATCCACTGACCCAAACCGGCGAGGGTAACATCTGAATTTTTCTCACCGATTAGAGGTTATCCGATTTAGAAGAATTAGGGTTTTCTTTTTGTACTACATGACAGCAAGAAAGCTTGAGTTTCTTTTTAGTGCCTTCACACAGGAAGGATAGACTTGGCTCACTGTGTCCCATTGTCCCTTCCGGAACACACTTTACTTTGCCTCTCCTAGCTCACTGGTCTATGCAGTAAACTCTCTGGAAAATAAAATTTAAAAACATGCAGAGAGAATACAGTCCATAATATTGTCATAACTACATATGGTGTCAGATGAGTTCTAGACTTATGGGGGAGGTCACTTTGTAAGGTATATAAATGTCTAAACACTATTTGTATACCTGAAACTAATACAATATTGTATGCCAACTGTAACTGAAAAATATTTTATTTTATTTTATTTTTGACATAAAATTAGTAAAATTTATTAAGTAAATATTGTTTACAAAATGCTTCTTAACATCAGTCTGGCATATGTATTCTAAGTGATATTGAAGTCAGTTTGTATTTTTTTTTTTTAAATGGACCTAGGAATACTTTCAGTCCTATTTTTAAATTATTTTAAAAGCTGATGGGAGGGTTTGGGGGTGAGCAGGGATCATCCGCAAAGCAAGCAACTGCTCACCAGAAAGGTTTTCCAAGGAATCAGATTCCTTCCAGCTATTCTCGCTCTCTTCCAGGGGATTCAGAGGAAGTCTCTGGTGCTCTAACAACATGAAAAGACGAACCAACTCAAAAAAAAAATAAATAAATAAATAAAAATACAGCATCCTGCTGGCCAGGCCTCAGCTTTCCCCCAGCGCTCAGCCAGATGGGCCAGAGGAGAAGGAGCAGGGGCTGGCTCTCACAGCAGCGTCCCGGCCTCGGGAGTCGCCACCTGTTGGAACAATGTCACCGCATCCAGAGGCAGGCTCAGCTCCGTGCTTCGTAGGGCTCCGTGCCCACGGGAAACGCGGGGCCCCTGGTCACAGTGTACTGCGAATCCCAAGGCAGCAACAACCGGACACAGGGTCTTTCCAAGGGAGGGGCCCTGGGTGACGCACAGGTTGCAGATCTGGACACTGATTGGTCCAGGGGCCGGTCCTCACTTTGGCCTTCATCCGCACCAATGCTCTATCCCCACGGGGGACAGGAGGGAGATCTTTTCTGCCTTTGCCCCATCAATGGCCATTGGAAGTTGTGGGGGAAATTAAACTAAATATGACACACACAAAAAGATAAAATAAAAAGATAAACTAAAGAGGGCGTTGAGCATGCCTTTGAAGGCACCTGGCTTATAGCAGCCCTGCACAAAGTTAGCTATGATCACCATTATTATTATTGCTGTTATTAATAATTATTAATTATTCTCATGATGCCAACGTCCCACCGCAACTCCAAAGCTCCCCATAGGCACGAACAATGCTGGGAAATACAGACTCGTGTTTTGACAGAGACCGTCCATTAGCTAACACTGTTCAGAAGCCTTTTTGTTAGCCCTGTGCGAGATATTGCTCTCAATTAGGATCTCTTCCCCCTTGATTTATAACATAGACCCATGTTTGAAGTCTGATGAGGCCTATGGACTTCTCCTCAAAATGGTTTTAAATGACAAAATCCATTATATAAGACTAGAAAGCCGGTGCCTATTGAACTACAATGATCAAAACACTTTTTAAAATAAATTGGGGATATAACAATATATGTACATCTTTATTAAGATATAAACTAAGATTATGTAGTGCAGGTCTAATAATCTCCGTGAAATATAGGAGTGCTGAATGTCACTGTTTGGAGACAATTTGCGACAAGTGTAATGTGACAGGAACATGCCTGTACCATCTCCGGGTGACAGTCACAGTTACAGTTCATGCGACTGCCGAGTTTTGCCTTCATTCGTATCAAAGAAAACTGTTAAATTCTAATTAGCTTGCTGAACATAAAAACAACTTCTTCACATCCAAGTTCATAAATTCCCTGGATTCTCTCTATGGATACCAATAGACCCTCAGATCCCAGATCAGGAAGCTTCCTGTTTTATTAACAGCACAGACTGCTTGTTCAACTCCAACAGCTTCTAGAAACCACTTCCATGTGGCCAGAAGCCTCATTTGAACACATTACAGGAGGCAGGCCCCAGAGTGTCTTGGCATAATAAGTAGGAATTTTTTCTGAAGCCTCTGGATTACACAGGGCATTGCCTTCCCTGCGTTGAGCAGTAGGTATGTGGAAGCATGCTCCAGAATTGGAGGGGTGGGCAATGGTAGGTGAAGTTGCAGTTAGTCATGTGCACTGCCCAGAGGGGGATCCATTTCTTTTGGAGGCTCTTTCCTGCCAGGCATCCAGAGACAGAGATAGGAACGAGCTGTCTCCCCGGTGAGGTCTTCCGGCAAGCCCATGGTGTGTGGTTTGAAGCCAGCCTGAGACAAAGCTCAGTTACGATGATTTAGCCCATCTCCCTGCCACCCGCCTTCCCCAGTGAAAACCTGTAGCATTTCTTTCCCAAGATCACAGTGCAGAACCAGTGCAATCATTTCAAAAAATCAAACCCAGGAATTATTTATACACTTCAACCCAACAGAGACTCACGAAACACACTCATGTGGAGGCTTTATCCTCGATTTCTACTTTATGTATTACCAAATATTTACTCACAAGCATTTGTCTTGGTGCTCTCAGATTCTGTGTCTAATTTAATCCCAACAGCAGTCTTGTGCAGATGTCATTAACCCCATTTCCCAGGTAAGGAAATTTAGGTCCAGGGGTTTACAGAACGCACTCAGAGTCACTCAGCTACCCACGGCGCAGTCAGATTTGAACCCAGGTATTTTAACCCTAAACCTAATGTTCTTTGGACCCTTCCAGCTGTTTCCAGGCAACCAAAACTCATAGCCTCCTGCCCCTTTAATGTACAAGCAAAGTCTGCCCTTTATCTGCATTCCTCAACCTGTCATCTTCTGACCAGTGGAATTACAGTGGGACCAAGGTGCTTCTACTTTACAGGTGGTCATAATTGAGACAGAGGTTGGATTTGGGCCAAATCTAACACCCACTGCAAACAGCAAATAAGTCTTTTTGGTAGTCGAGTCGGCATGCAGACAAGGCTGAAAACAGCCTTTGAGACCACACTTACCTTAGCCACCAGAACACACCATTATCTTCACTAAAAGAACTACTGAAAAGGGTCCTGAGAGAGATCCCCAAATAAGAGACAAGACAGCCACATTCTCCCAAATCCTTTGTCATATGCAAAAAAATAAAAGACCTTCTTCAGATTCCAAGAAAGACTATTCAGACCTTTAGAAGAAGTTTACATCCAAAAAAAAAGGACCAGCAGGGTGGCGTAAATTTCTCAAATCCATAATTGGGCAAATAACAGCTAACCCCCACGATTGTGTTAATAATATAGAGGGGGGGGGTGTGTGTGGCAGGATATGAAAGTTTAAGGTCACCACAATTACAACAGTATCATAGGACGTATGCATCTAGATAAGGTCATACAAAAGTAAAAGCAAGTCCTTATGTTAAAATAGTGGGGTTCATGGGGTGGTCTCTTAGTCTAATAATCAAAAATATTATAATAGGCATTGGGGCTCCTTTTTGTCTTCGGCGTTGTTTTCATCAGAAAGCATGTTTTGAATGGACTTACGCTGGCCGTATTTTAAATAAGTAGGCAGACAATGTTAATAATGATGAAGATGCTTCTGAGAAAGGAAGGAAAGGGGGCTCTGAGGGTCAGGGTATGGAAGACGATTGTAGGGGGGGGGGGGGAGAAAGATAATGTGGATCTAATGAACTACAAGAGGGGCCCGGCCCTGTAAAACAAACTGGAGACAGAGTGTGGTTAGGTGCTAGTGAAATCAATTTTTAAAGGGGTATTTTTACAACACGTCTCTTTTAAAGCAAGGCCAATTAAAACCCTGGGAACCTCTTTAAATGGGCCACCCTGCTTGACCCTGGCGCAGGCCTGGTTGCTGCCGACATAGGCTGAGGCCCTCGGAGAACACCCACGTCCCCAGGTGGGCTGCCTAGTGACTGAGCCAATCATGCGCCCCTCCTGCTACCCCTAGGGCCCAAAGGTCCTCCTCTAGGAGAAGTGAATCCCTATTCATCCAATTTACCCAATAATCCATAGACTGCCAGTCAAGTGAGCTGATCAGCACCACACAAGCTGAGCGGCTCCACCAGTGTCTGAATGTTCAATTTCCAGCAGATGGCTTTGGTATCTTATAGAAGACGTCAGTAGAGTGCCTTCTTGTGTACATCCACCGCTCCCTGTGGTCATAAAACAGCTTCATCCGCCTCTACACTCCCACCAACTTTGGACACAGATTGATCAAGATGGGATGTTGTCATGGGAACAGACTCTAACACCCCAACAGATGCTCTAGATTATCTGGTCTTGGCACCTCCACCTCTACCCCTTGGCCAGCATTCTGAAGACCCCAAGGAAGCCGTTTAAGGCTCCTACTGGTTTTCTTTCATCCTGAGGAGGGAGGGCGTCTCCACCCCATTCTCAGCTTTCACAGACTCCAGGCAAACCTGCTGACCTCCAGGCACAGGAAGGTCGTCAGCAGCTAGGGGTTGGTATGGATTCTGCTGACCTTCCATTCTTTCCCGGTCATCAGATTCTAGGGGTTAAAATGAATCTCAAAGACAATCAGAGTCAAGCTCCTTTATCCTGATGAGTGACTAAATTCCAGAGAGGTGGAGTGCGTTGCTCTGAGCACGTAGCTTTGCCGGAGCTAGAAAAGCAGGCCTTCTGACTGCCAGTCCCAGGCGCTGTCCTGCACATACCCCGACCCCCACCCCCGCTGTCCACACTCTGCTCCAGTCACTCTCACAAGGTGAATCTGAAATTCTTCAGGGAAAATTCTTAAAGAAATGTGTGTGTGTTTCCCTTCTGAAATCCAATACATTTTTTTTTTAATCAAATAACTCTGAGGGATCCATGGAAATTTCTCCCCCAGCACATCCCAGCTTCCTACCCTCAGTGCTATTCAGCTTGTACACATGCCCCACTCAATATTAGCACCATTCTCCCTACCACACTGTTCATTTCCTGCACAGCTTAATGGTCTGGCCCTTCAATACCATGTCCAATTTAAATAAAAGCATAGCAGTCACATATTTCTAATAAGAGCACAATTGCCTGTTCCTTAGGACAAATCATATTATTTAATTTTTTTTTTAATTGCAGTCAGAACACACTAAATAAAGTTTATATTTTTCACCTCTGCACTCATCCAATGGATTTAAGGAAATCCTGACAAGATATGGCTGCCATCCTGACTCTGTCTTTGGCTGCCCCACTGGGCCAGTTACCCCCCCATAACCATGCCAGGGTGAGAACACGTGGTCTCTAAACACCAAGCCTGCAGTGGAGTCAACACCTACCGACCAGGGCCCCACCCAGCACAGAAATGATTGTCACTTTAATTCTACCAGAAAGCTATCTTCATAAGAGAAATGGGCTGAAACGCAGCAAAAGGGTGTCACCAAAAAATCAGGTTCCAACTTTATAGTATCTTGTTCCTTAAAACAGTGGCATCGCTTCTCCTGTGTGTTAGCAGGTTCTGCCATGGCTGTCTCGGTGCTCACCCCACCCAGAGGCCTTTGAAAATCACCTCTCTTTGAAAGGATTTATAATTGAATGTATCTGAGGTCAGGGGAGACCGAATCACTTTTTAATGACTTGTATAAACCTCTGTGTCTGTGGTTGATGCTTTAACACTGAACAAGGTTCTTAGCGCTGGGCTCTCAGAAAAGCGAGATGGTCTAAAGAATACAACCATGGGGCTAAAATCCCCTCTTTTGGAGGAGGGGGTGGGGGAGTGTGAAGGGGAAATAAAACAGCACAAGAGTCACAAAAGCTAAATTCCACTTCCTAGCAGGGAACTGTGGCCCAACGCACTCACATTCTGACCTGAGACCTGCTATGAATTCCTTCTAGTTTCCAATTCACTAACTGAATGCAATTGAGTAAATAGTTTAGCCTCTCCGATTTCATTTTTCCTCAGCCTCTCCAGGAGTTGAAAAGGTATCGAAAGGGGATCTGGGTAAAGTTGGTGAATAAAGGAGTGCATGGACAGGGGATGGGAAGTGTGAAGGTGAACCTCTCGGAGGTTCAGGAAGGAACACGGCATTTCCATGCTGGGGAGCTCGCAATATATTTTTTTAAAGAAATAAACATGTCACAAAAAGGATTGTTTGAATTTCACAAGTAGATGCTTATTAGCACAAAAGAAAATATATCATTGAATTGGAGCTCTTCTGTACCTATGGCACCGGGATCAAAGGAATCGCCCTACCCAGAGCCACCCTGAGACGGCCCAGTCTGGCCGCCATCTCAGATAGTAACACGAGAGGACTTCCAGCACAGGGGTTCCCTCAAAGTTACTTTTTTTTTTTTTTAACATGTCTTTATAAAATACTTTGGAAACATCGAAAAGGATGGTCTCCATTGTATTCATTTTTTCAAATGTGATTACAAATTTCCAAATGACCCTCATTTCATGTTTCCATGTTCCAGCTTTTTAAATATCTAGCCACATAAGCCATCGGCGAAGTGGCATGATCCTACAGGACTTCAGATTAAAAACTGGCTTTAGAGTTATTTTACCATCTCAGGATTCTGGATCTCAAAAGAAGGACCAGAGGGGCCTTCTCCAACCTCCAGAGGCAGCGATGAAAGTCACTCTTACAAGCTCTAAAGAGCCTTTTCGGATAGTGTCGCTTCTTTGTGCAACAGAACTTCATCTTCCCTATTGGAAACCGGCTCTTCCCATGGCCTCTGAAATTAGCACACATCCACATATGATCCCCAGCTTCCCTTTTATACATGGAAAGACTCTTCCTGACTATATTCTCATACCCACGTCTATAGAATCAAAGCCTGAACTAGACCATCCGTCTGAAGGTTCTCAGAACCTGAATACTCCCTCTGCACCTGCCCCTAAGGTAAGTGACCAGCAGACACCCCTGTGTACACAGGCTCACAGAATTGCACACTTCATCTGGAAAAGACACATCCTCCCTCAGTACTGGGTATACTAGACCTTGGCAAAGGCAGATGGCGAACACGTCACCTTCCCTACTTAATACTGTCACTTACCAACAAGAAGATGAATTCTTCCCAGGTCCTAGCTGCACTCACCCTGGGCCCAATATCTCTCCATGGTGTCCAAACCAAATCACAAGAGTCCCTGACTGAGAAGGCATTTGGAGCTGCTGACTCACGTTCTGCCTGTGTGATCATAGTAGTCCCTTACGGGACAAACAAAAGGTTATTTTGTCATCTTGTGATATGGCAAAACTTTGTGCCATTTTTTTTTTTTTTTTCTGGACAAAGTCGTTTTTAGGCAAGCAGTTCTCCCCAGTGCCCTTGCCTAACTGAGCTGCCTGGCCACTTTTCCCGGTGTGGATGCAAACGCCCCTGCTTATTTCTGGCCATCTCCCAACACCGAATAGACCAAATATACCAAAAAGGACTTTGCCTTTCCCTACAACTGAGTCAGAAAAATTACCAGCAGAAGACATCTCTAGAAAGTGAGAATATGAGCCCCAACAGCTACTGAGCCAACCAGTTCTTCACCGAGCTAGCTGCCTATTCAGTTCAGAATTCAGCCCAGGGAAATGGCTTTGTCACACAGACAGAGGGAAAGCTCACAGTGACTAGATGTCCAGGCTCAGTGCAAGGACTCACAGCTCACTTCCAGAATAGCCCAACTGCCCCCCAACGTACACGTCTATTCAGACCCAGTGAGGCAAGCACAGGTGAGGCGAGCTTACTTCCTGCCTGCTGCCTCGGGAAGTCTGCTTCAGTTTCATCTGTCTGACTCCAGCAGGCTTCTCTCTCCACTCAGGTGGTTCAATTCCAGATTCCAAAGAAGGTTTAAAAATAAAGACTTACCTCATTTGCTAAAGATTCTGGGTGGGAAATCCAATAGCTAATGGCTAATGGAGGGGAGGCGGCCGACAGCCCTCACTCAAGCCAGCTCCTGCGGGGATGGGGAACCGGCTCAGCTGTTATCACATCTGAGCCCTCATCGGAGTGAAGATAAATGCATATGACAATAATTTTAAATCATTTTGTAGGATGTTAAGCAATAAGCCACCAACCGGGAATTCCCTAAGTCACTTCCTCCTCTTCTGATTGGCCGCCGGGCCCTTTAAAAAAATAAAATAAAGGATTACAAACATTGGCTCATTTGCATTTGGCCAACTCACACGTTAGTGTTCAAACAAAACAGGTCTAACCAGGTTATGCCTGTGTCTCAGGAACAGAGAGACAGCCTATTAATGAGTGAGGAATTGATTTGCCGGTGACTGTTCTTTTCGGCTGTTTCAGGTGAAAAGTACCTGCACTCTCCCTTCCCATCAGGAAGGGAGAAGGGAAAAGCAAAGTGAGCAGAAATGCAAATCTGGAGGAGACATGGGATAAGGGAGTGACATCTGTCTCGTGTACTAACTTCTATTCAGTCCCCTCTGCTTTGGCATCAAGAACTTCACCCTGGCTGTGCAGGTGGCAGGTACTGAAGGGGCTCCCAGCCAGGTAGTCCCTCCCCCATACACACAGGCACCACAATCGCCTGTGGTAATTTCAATGGACTTTGAAAAGCCATTCCCCCACCCGACCCCCAGGTAAGAGCCTAGAGAGAAAGTTTAAAGGGAGGATCCCAGGAGAGAGGACCCCCTGAGTTCCTTTCAGGTGGAACAGCTGACTCTCTGGTTGGTGGGTTACCCAGGGTCTTTCCTTCTTCCTCTTGACTCTTACATGGCCTTTTTAGCTATTTATTGCCAGAGGAAAATACCAAGATGCTGAAGTCAGAAATAAAACAACACCTGTTGGGCAAGAGCCCCCTGAGGAGACTCTTTGGATTTTAAAGACCCAAACAATCCCAATCCCCTTGGGACAAGGGCCTCCTTCCCTGGGCCCCCGGGGCACACCCACCCACACAGGTGAGGGACTGTTCCTGGCACGGAAGACATTCCCTCCCCTAACCATTAACTTTCTCTCAGGTCTTTCTGGCCCCTGGCCTGGTATGAGCTAAGCGTCCAGGCAGATTTCTTTAACTCACCAGGCCGCCCCTCTGTGGGAGAGGAAGGGGAAATTGAGTTTTGGCAAAGACACAAAGATTCTGTGATTAAAACCAAGAAGTTCCTTGTGTGAAAAAGAAAAGTCTGTGTATGAGCAAAGGCTGAATCGAACAACGAAGTCAGGTTGTCATGTTAAGGTGAGTGAGCAGTAGTTACATTCCTTTCTTGCTTGTTTGCCCAGCTTAATGCAACATGAATGGCAAGGTCTGTGAAGGTGGAGAAGCGTTAGTGGGAAGGTTCCGGTGAGTTTGATAGGGTCTTGGAACTCAGGCAGGTGGGGAAGGTTTTTGAGGTTAGGGAGTGCCACTTAGGGAGGCTCTGAAAAGCCCCTCTGCCTCCTTTCCTTCCCTAAACATTCCTCACGTTCCCTCCCTTTAATCATGTTTCTCCCAAGGGCCTTGTTAAAATGCAAATGTCTGATAAAAACACTAAATGCCATTATTGCCCATTATCACATTAGCCCCAATTAGTCTATCAGCTCCAGATCTGAGAGCAGGGCCCTGAAGGAACAGCCTGTGTGGGAGTTTTTGTTTGTTTGGTGTGGTGTTTTTTTTTTTTGTTTTTTTGTTTTGTTTTGTTTTTTTCTTGAGTGATGAATCAGGAGAAGCAACTAAAGTAGCATTCCACCTGCTACAGGGTGTGTGTGAGTGTGTGTGTGTGTGTGTGTTGGAGAGGCAGGGTATTATTATTAGTGCCAGTGGGACTCTTTTACAGTTTTGCCTGAGATCAGCCTGAAGACAACAGAGGGCACAGAGGGGAGGTGGAGAGGGACTGTATGGTCAAGAAGTGGTGAACTTCAAAAGTGACGTCTCTCTCTGGGCCAGTGCCAACCACCTTTAATGGTAAGCCCTTTTTTTTTTCTAGCTGAAAGTTTCCAGGAACATCTTAATTTCTTTATCCTGCCTATTTGAGATCAGAGGACAGCTCCCTTAAGACACTCTTGAGAGGAGTTATTTTGGGATGGTGGAGACTACAGGGGATGAAAAGAAGTCACCTCATACTCATGAGCCACTGTATTTGTGGAGTTTTTATGTCTATAAAGTACTTAACAATGTGTCTAGTATTTAGTGGATGCTTACTATTGGTTCTCTTCTTTACTTGGGACTTAGTTGAACTACACAGAAGACAAACAAAAACAATACCCCCGCCTCCTCCTCACTCCCCCCAAAAACTAGATTTTTAGACATGTTGCATGCATAGAGAAATTCCTTCAGCGTATGTATGTACTAGGAGCCCGATGCATGAAATTCGTGCAAAGGGCTCAGCCCTCACAGCTGTCCGGTCTAAATAGCATATTATACATTTATTATTATAGATGAGGTCTTTTACCCTATGGTCAATTTCAATAGTACAGTACTTGCATTAAAAATAGATGCTAGAGATAGATAGACCAATGATAGATAGATGATAGATAGATAGATAGATAGATAGATAGATAAATTGATAGATAGACTGGATACAGTTCTGATATTTAACTGAGAATGCTAAAACTTGGATTTGAGACTGAGGACTTCTATCGCAAGAGTCTCAAATAGTCAACCATGTCTCTCATGGATCAGAAGTTTAAAAATGTAATCATAAAAAGATCAAACACACCAGAGCCTTTAAATCCTCAGGCCAAGATCAAGATATCACTTGGGTCTGGAACCAACTTTACAGACCCAATTGCTCTGCAAATAGATCTTCCTGGTCTTCCCTATTACTGTCCCTGACCCACACAAAAACATGGAGGATTTGAATGGAGTCCTGATGCTGGTTCCCATGGAGGAAAAGGGGGTGGAGCAAACCAGAGGAGGTTGTGTGCAGCAGCCTGGGCATCCTTCTTTTGGCTGGATTGTCTACAAGAAGATATACATCACAGAACCAAAGAAGCCCAAAGACCTTAATTCCGAAATCAAGGCCAAGACAAAGAATCACTCTTAGCCAAGTATCAAGCCCTCAGGGGTCTGAGTCTTAATACCAACACAGGCTGTGGTTACAAGGTGGATGATAGTTGTGTGCCTGCTTTGCAAGGAAGAGGATGCTTGCTTACTTTACACAGCACCTTTTAGAAGCCCTATATTTATTTTTGAAAGCAAGTGTGTGTTTATATATGTTTCCATCTATCATCCCCTCCTGATGACATGGAGTTACCTCCAGGGCAGAACATGACAACTCTTTAGTGAGAGACACCTAAGAATATTAGGACTGTCTGCGTGGGGAAGACTTTCTTATAATTATAGCAGTTGTTTTTACACATTATTTTAGCATAAGAATTCCTTTTCCGTGATCATGGAACCCCCAAATATAAAGCAGATTATAGAGCTGTGGCTGCATAGGGGATGGAGGTGAGGCAGCTGGAGTCTCCTTTAATCAGTCACCCTTCCCCTCACCCATCAGCACTCAGCCTTTTCTGCTATATATCATGCTTTAGACTCTGTGTCCTCACTCCGGGGTAATGGGACATCAGAATCCCTTTCACAGGTTCTGATTTTTGAGTTCTTTGCTACATAATCGGCACGTCTAGGGGGTGGAGTGATAGCAGAGGTAATAATGTATGTTGCACCCATCACCAACTATTTAGATGGTGTGGACTCCCCTATCATTTCACTACGATAAACCAGAAGACGTGGCTCCTACCATCTCAGGAGACATTTTAATTGAGCTGACTTGGGTGTGGGTCTCAGTACTTGGTCTCTCTCACCTAGAGACCATGAGGGATAGCAAACTTTCAACCCATCTAGAAAATGTTTAAAATTATCATCTAAATGTCAAACGATTTAGGAGAACCTTGATATTGGTGTGTTCAGACTAGGGGTGCTCAGAATCTATTTCTTTACCCTAAAATACAAGCTGGCTCAGCTTTCTCAGAAATAGCCTGTGCCGTAGAAAGAACATTGGTTTGAAGCCAAACAGACCAGGAAAAACTTGTCACATTTAAGTAAAATTTTAAGTCTCACTTTCTCCATCTGATCATTGAGAATACGTATGTTCTCTTTTTGGAAAGTTAAGTGAGAAATTGTATAAAGCACTTTCAGAGTGCCTGGCACTTGGTGGGGTCTTGGGAAATATTTACCTCATCCCCAAATATAGAACTTGAATCCCAAGAGGACCCCTCCTATCCCCATAATAGATGAAGTCACCTGCAGGTGGTTAGATAACTCCACATTTCAAAAAACAAAGCAGGAGAAGGGGACAAGAGTGGAAAAGTTCTAGGAAAAAGGAAGAGTAATTATGACCATTCACATATATTCAGCTTTAACCATGTCCCAGTCCCTAGACTAAGAATTTAACTCGCATCACCTCATTTAATTCTTACTAGACTCCATCAGAAATGTACCATGACTGTTCTCACTTTACATATGAGAAAACTGAGCCTCGCAGGCTTGATAAGTAGCTTGGCCAGGGTCACACAGTGGAGCAAGTGGCCAGAGTTACTGTCATTCCAAAAGAAGATTTCTTAACCACAACCCTCTTCGAAAAAGAGAAGCTTAACAGCCTGTTGAAATTTGGACTATAATATCTTACACTGACATGGAGAACCAAGCTGAATTCTGGAAGGCAATTAGAAGTGTAAATGTTTCTTAAAAGTCAGATTGTCAAGTTGAAAAAAGAAAGTCTGAAGTAGGGAAACGGGCATGTGATGGATCTCCTAGGACAGTCTTTAGCCCCTGCCCTTCAATACCAAATACTTTAAACGTTAAATGTTCAGAATAAAAGAATTGAGGGGAAACCCATTGGAAGAAGCTGTGACTTGGTCTTGCTTGGGAAGTCATGAGACTCTTTTAAACACAAAGGTCACCATGCCCCCCCAGGCCTCATGGTGCTGATTCAGGTTAAATAACACAGTGAGGAATCCTTCGGCATCTGGACCCAGAAACAGCAAAGGAGTAGAGCAAAGAGATGGAGTGATTATGAAGGCATTAAGTATGAAGGTTGAGGGCAGCAGTGGAACCTTGTTGGGGATGGGGTTGCCCCCCACTAAATCAGTTTCTCAGTCCCCATTTTTCATAAGCAATTGTGAGTGACTCAAGAAAATGTGAAATGATCCTCAACTAAATTCTGTTCCTAAATGTCCTTCAGATAGAAATCTGGAGTTCTGGACCTGGTCAGTTCTCTGGAAAGAACACATCTAGAAACCTCCTAGAAATGATATCAGAGAATTGATAAGCACCGGAACTATGCAAAAAAAAAACACAAAAAAAACCAAACAAACAAAAAACAAACACCAAACACCTCCTTTGCATAAATAAATGATCCATTGGGTCCATTCAAAACATATGCACCTTTAGGCTGGTGGAATGTCAAGAATTAAGCCCTTGGAGTTATTTCAGAATAATTCCATATTGGGGGGAAGTCCAGATGAATCTCCCACGTGTATCATGGTGTGTATATGATTGGTTTCCCCTTTCTCTCCCCCACCCCCATTCTTGGTGACCACATGTGAATTCAGGGTTTGGAATTAGTCATTCTGTGTTCCTGAACAAGGACTGCATACAGAACAGTCACATTTTGAGACCTAGTTTCTTTTATGACAGTGCCCCAGGAAAGTTTTGTGAGAATCCTGATTTAAGGTTGAAGGTTAATAGCTCTGAAATTCTGGGAACCAAAAAATATTGTGTAGGTGGGTGTACAGTAAAAGTGAAATGAGGAACTCCTCCGCAAACCCAGCCCCAAATCTACAGTCGGTTAATCTGAAAACTTCTGAGAGGACAGCCCAACTGTGCAAGGGACCAGTCACAGTCTACCCCTTCCTTACAGTGGAAAACAAGGAGGCCCTTGAACTCTGTTTTGCTAGAAAGAATGGGATACACAGGGCAAGGGTCAGGAGCCACCCCTGACAAGGTGAGTGTGCATGAAGGCCATGGTCAGCCTGCTGTGGACATTCTCCATGCACACCAAAGTCCAGCTCTGATGGACTTTTCCCACCAACACTTGAAGACTTCAAAGTCTACCCAGGGTTTACTGTTCTTCGACCCACCAGTTTGTGGTTCTCCAAGAGTTGCCAGACCACTAGAGCAGAAAACTTCAGCGAGTCCAACCTTAGATCTCACAATTGTGTGTGGTTGTGGTGGAGGCGGCTATCCTTGGCTAAGGTCTGAGATTTGCTAATCCCTTTTCTTTCTAGCTTGACAGGTCACCTTAACTTGGAAATTGAATGGGCAGCTGGGAAAAATGTGTTTATTAGGGGTTGGGTCAATGCTCTGTGAATTTGAGCCTTGGCTGGGGGTAACATTTGTTGAAAGGTAAGATGCCTAGGAAGCCACAGTACTGTGTCAAAATGAACACGATTACCGGGTATCCATATCCACCCTAGGTCACTGCATGGCCCACAGCCTCACTGGGAGTGGACTGTTCATTCCTCTCTCTGCAGATCCTCTCCATCCCACAGAGCTCTTGGCAGCAAGCGTCAGCAATAGAGAGAGTTGCTGGGAAAGAGAGAAAAGTGAGACCAAGAAGGAAACAGACAGACTGGGGAGTGGGCGGGGCGGAGGAGGGGACGGAGTTTCTGCATGTTTTATCCCAGTGCCCCCAAAACTCACCTAGTAATATTTCTTATCATTGTATCACAACTACCAGAATTTTATTACACACACTCCCATTCCTTGGCTGCCTTCTCAGAAAGCAGCTAGATCATACCCTTGTTCAAAAATCTCTGCCAATTCCCCCTTTTTTAGGGCTGTGCTTCTCAGAGGTATTAAGAACAGAACTACTTAAGATGCCCTGGCCAACAACCTCCCAAGGCTGTTGTGCAAGATACTTTTAAATGCAATTAATAATTTTTACTTTAATGGTCACATCATTTTGATATGAAAACAAACTTAGTAAAGGAGAGAATCAATGTGAAAATCATTAAGTAAATACTAGAGGTGGGTATACAGAGATAGCAAAAATAGTGGCAATGAAATGTGAAGTTTTAGAAACAGTGGCTCAGAGACAGGGCAAACTCCCTGAGGGTGTGCCCTTGACCCATCCTCCACCAACGGTTCTTCACCCATGTGCTAAGTCCCCTGGTCTCCGACGGACCCATAAGCTACATCCCAGACAGAGTGGGCCAGGTCGTTTCTGCACAGGTATCACCTGCTTCCTGGCTTCCTGCTCATCCCGCCATGTGGACTGCCCTGTCCTATCTTGGCTCAGTGGAACCCAACCCATTTTCTCATCAGTCAACCCCAATTGCTTCATCAGAATTTAAATCTCCCAGAACGGTGTGTAGGGACTTGGAGCCATTCAAGAGTAAACATTCTACAAATACTCATTGAGCTCCTACCAGGTGCTAGACACGATGCCAGGGGATGGGAACTCAGCCTTAGGAGGGACAAAAGGATGAAAATGCTGCTGTCATGAAACAAAGATTCTGATGAAGTGAGGCATCGGCATGTGTGGGGCCACTTTGGGGTGTGGCTTTGCCCAGTGAATCTGGATTCCCGGGTAGACAGCGTCTTCACTGTCCTGTCCCCAGAAAAGCCTAACATGACTCCTGAAAATTGACATTGCTCAGAGGTTGAAAACCCTCTGGTGTCTGGTCTCATAACCCACATATCCTGTGTGTCCGTGGCACCTTAGAGATTGTATCCTCTGTGTAGCTCCTGAGATCCTCCCCCACATCCCAGAACGTGTGATACACACAAAATGGGTTAAAGGATGCCCCCATTGGGCTTCGCATATTTCCGGAGGCCACGCATTAGTGGTCAAGTCCATGGCTCCCAGTGGCTCCTCTGGCTCCGTGGTGAGCCTCAGGGAGACGCCTTCAGCACAGACAACTCTGATTCCCAACAGGAATCAGACCCACAGAATAGCCTGAGCACCTACTAGTGACTGCTGAAGAGAGGAGACCTCCCAAAGCACTGGCAGGGATGGGAAAAGCCTGGACATCTTTCCAGAAAGAAACAGTGCAAAGTTCTCTTGCTGTCCTCTCCTGGCAGCTCCCTCTCACCAGCTTTGTTCCAGAACTACAGCCGAAGCTGACTGCCATGGAGTCACCAACCAACTCATCTAAACTTCCCAGCTTTAGTACTGAGCGTCCCTGAGCAAACCAGAAAGGTCTGTCAAGCCAGCTGTAGGTCACGTAGGCTGTGCTCCCATCTGATCGCTCCTAACAGCAGCGTGTCCTTGGGCAGTTACCTACCATCTCTGAGTTCCTATGTTCTCCTCTGCAAATGGAGATAATACCATTCCCTAGGGCTGCGGTGGGGATGACAGAGGGAATGTGTGTTTAGGGAGTTGGCCAGGGCTTCCTAAGTCGTTCTGCTCTTAATACCTTTGGAGGCTGGACTGCAAGCAGTGTAATAAGAGATTGCCGCAGTGGCAAAGGACCTATGAGATGATAAATATCTGCTGAATATCTCTTTGGGAAGCTGACATACCAAGGATCATGTAGTCACAACAGAGGTAGTCTCCACCAGGGCCTCTGAATGGCAGCAAACAGGAGACTTGCCAGTAAAGCAAAAGAAACGCACGATCCGCCCAGCTCTGTGTTACTGCCTTTATCAAGCACTTGCTATGTGCCAGAGACTAAGTACTGTGTGCGCAATTGATCCTCACAACGGCCCCTCCGAGTAACAATCTAATCCCCGATGTGGAGGATGAGGAAACTGAAGCCGAGAGAGATTTGATCACTTGCCCATGGCCACACTGCTGGGAAGGACAGACCTCAGGGCCTCTAGCACTAACCACCACCTAACCATATGCAGGAGCACCCTCTCCCCATGCCTCGGCAGAAGCCAACCACTTTTCTCCCCTTCAAATAGAAGGAAACTGGCATTTGATGGGGCACGGGGCAATCTGATCAGCCTTGGAGAGAAGAGGAATTAGCAGGCGAGCCCTTGCTTGTGAGATGGCTTACTCTGAAACCCTGCTGGGCTTCCCAGAACCCTGAATAAATATTTACATAATCACACTACACTGCTCCTCGATGCAGCCTGAGGAGAAAGCACAGAACCAACTCAGGCCTGTGAACCACTGAAGTTTGAACATATATTTTTTTCAACAGTCTATTAAGCAGACTCCTTCTTGAAAACCATCCAGCACAGAGGAATGGGTTTCTCACTTGGAAACAGACAGGCTTTCATCCCAGCTCTACTACAGACAAGCAACGCCCCTTCGGACAACTCGGGGCTCAGTTTTCTCATCTGTAACATGGGCAAAATGTTCATCCAGCATCATCAGCATCAGCATCACCCCTTGTGAAGTACTTACAGTGTGCTCGGCACTCCGATCTTTGCATCAAATCCTCTCAAAAGCCCATGGATGTAGTTACTGTTTTTAATCTGTATTTTACAATTGAGAAAATCGAGGCTCAGAGAAGGTAGAAAATGTGGCCAAAGTCCTACATCGAAAGTGGCAGAGCTGGGTCTGAAACCCAGGCGGTCCAACAAAGAACCTTGCTCTCTACCTTCTCTCCTTCGTTACCCTGTGTGCTACCTCTTGGAGTGTGTTCTGTAAAGCTTTCAATGAGATGACACATGTGAACGTGCCTGGCTCACAGGAACATGCCTGTCCACAATTCTCAGTATCTTGCTTCTTATAGTTCCTGGAAAGGAGAGCAAGGGGCTCCCGGTGGGCGTAGGCCCTCCATGGAGCAGCCCCTCCTTCCCTAACAGTGGTGACAACAAATTATTCAGCAGTCCCGATAAGCATCTGTGAGCCTGAGAGTGACTCAGCAACCCCCAGGGACCCAGGCCAGAGCACCACACTGCAGAACAAAGCCAGGCAGTAACCTGTGGCAAAGGTAATTACAGGCCAAGAGGCAGCAGGAGGCAAAGGGCTGCCTGGTTTATAGGACTTTGAGGATGAGTCACAACCTCAGTCTCTGAGGAGGTCTCAAGGCTCCACCAGGCTATTGGGGACCCAACTAGAACTGTTTAAACAAAAGCACTAGAAGCTCCCCACACCTCTTCCAACTACCACCTCCCATGACCTCCTTGCCTTTGCCTCTCTCCGTAATCCCATGTCTAAGTCCCCCAATACTGCCCCCACTGGCCCAAAACTCTCAGAAAGGGTGGGAGGAGGGGTGATAGAATTATCAAGTATACAGGAAATAGCAATGTACTTGAAAGACGGAATTCGTGGCTCCTCATGTTGCCTACAACCGGTTATCAATGGGTCCCTTTTCATCAAGATAGAAAATAAAAACCTGCCACTATCAAACCCAGCGACTTATGGCAGCGTTTTGGTTTAGGGTCAGATAGACCTCAGTTTGTGTTCCACAGCTGGCTGTGTGACCTTGGCCAAGTGACCTACCTCTCTGAGTTTCCACTTCCTCGTTTATTAAATTTAGACTATGACACTACTAATTCTGTAGGGTCTTTTAAGGGGACTAAATTAGATAATACATGTAAAGAGCAACTTTTGTAGGGTATTTGATTTGTTACTTCCATAATCTGAATTCTGCCTCCTCCTTTCTGCGTGCTCAGCCTTCTGTCTTTCACGATTTTCATTGGTCACCATCTCCCCATTGTTCCTTGGGAGTTGACTTCCTGCCCCTACTTATGGGAGCTTTAAAATGGGGTCAGTTGAATTGGCTACCAACTACAAGCCCAGGTTCTTAAGCCTTTGGTTACACCAGACGTGCCAGCAGTGGGTTCTGTACTGTCCGTAATTAGGTTCTGGAACTTTCCAAAGGCCTCTTGTTTTAGGTTTCAGAGGCTAGAGAGGCTCCTTCCCCTCCCTCTACCCGCCCCATTTTTATTTTATTTTATTTTTTTCTGAGAGTCTCACCTGCACACAGCACCAAAGGTCACGGGCTCTTTCCATGGAAATGCTATTTGGTTACCTGGTGTTTTGCATGTTGTAACACCCAAGGCCTGGATATGACCAGGACATGTGACCAGCCACAGCTTGACAAGAACAAAGTCACACATTTTTTAAAAAATTTAAATATATATATATATGTAAATATATATAATTTATTTCAAAGAGGAAGAGAAGAGAGGGGGAGAAAGATAGAAACATCAATGACAAGAGAGACTCATTGATCAGCTGCCTCCTGCACACCCCACACTGGGAGTTGAGCCCACAACCCAGACATGTGCCCTGCTCAGGAATCGAGCCATGACCTGGTTCATAGGTCAATGCTCAACCACTGAGGCACACCAGTCAGGCCAAAGTCATACTTTATCAAACTAACACCTTCCATCTTATTTACTCCTTCCTCCCCTCTCAAACTACCATCCCTCCAAACACAACAAAAATCTCTGCTATGCCATTTAAACTTCAAAGCAATTTTTCATATATCCTCAGGCCAGATTTCTACCATTTTGTTGGTTAACCATTTCTCAGATGGCTCCTGCCTCCTGTGTTACAGAGCACCCTGCCTGTCAGGCTCAGGGTCAGGGGGACAAAGCTGCTCAGCAGCCGCATGGCTAGGGGAGGGAGGAGGAGGATTTCATCATTAAAGTCCCACCAGAACGGATGACACCACACTTGGTTCGGGACTGGGGAGGCAGGTACACCACTTGTGGAGGGTATGCGTGTACAATCTTTACGGAGAGTAAATTGGTGGTATCTTATCAAAATGTGAATGTTCGTATCCTTGAAAACCCCACTTCTCAGAATTTCCCCCTAGATATTTGTACATAAGACCACAGAAATATTTACTGAAAAACTGAAAATAACACTAGAGTCCATCAGTAGGGGAATCCTATATAATAAAAATGTAATATGCAAATAATAGTTATGCCTTGAAGCATAACGACCGAATCATGGATCAGCAGGAGGGTGAGGCAGTGAGCTACAAGTGGGTGGGCAGAGAGCTACAGGAGGGGGCAGGACAGCAAGCTATGAGGGGAATTAGGGGAAGAGGGATGGGAGAATCTACAGGAGGATGGGATAGCAGGCAGAGAGCTACTGGAGGATGGTAGCTAGCTACTGGCGAGCTACTAGTGCACAGATTCGTGTGTAGGGCTCCAAGTACTTACATACAACTGTGGACTAGATACCATCTACTAGCATATATATATAAAAGCTTAATCGACCAAACAATCTGAACAACCAGTCACTATGATGTGCACTGACCACCTGGTGTTCAGTGCACTCCCACTGCTGTAGCATGGCTCAGCTGAAACCCATCCCACTGGCAGCCACTCACTTCCTCACTAGTCCTGCAGGTCCAATCTCTGGAGAACCAACTAGGCACTATGGACCAGTACCACCAGCACAATCCTAATAGCACAATCCTAATGACCTCCTGGAAGTCAGCCTCAGGCACCGCAGTCACTTGCCCTCCCTAGACACTCTGCAAGAAAGAAACAATATAAAAGTGGCCACCAGGGGGCTTCAGGCAACCTGCAGGAATGTCAGCTGGATAGATCCAGATCCCAAGTTGGCAAGGGTGTCCCAAGGCCTGCCCAGAGGGCCTATCACATCTTGGCATCTCCCTACCCGCCTTGGGAGCCCACCCATGCACGAATTGGTACACTGGGCCTCTAGTGAAGTAATATTAGGAAGATAGAGTTAACATCAATGTGCTATGGTGTTAAAAAATGTCCATATTCAGTAAAAAAAAAAAAAAAAAAAAGTTAAAAACAAAGCTTATCATGTGATAGCATTTTTATTTAAAGATATATATATATATATATATATATATATATATATATATATATATATATATATATATATATATATATATGAATAGTTGCTGCTGGAAACACGGTCGGGAGGAAAGTTCACACTCTTTGTACAAATTTTGTCACAGACATATATTTACTTATATTTATATCTACATGATTAAAATACCCCAACACAACAGATCTCTCCATTTCTCTTCCTGCCATTCCTCCAGTAGAATTCCTCCAGTAGGGACAAAATGTAATAGTCCCAAAAAACATGTATTCAGAGCTTTGCAGTTTATAAAGCATTTTCACAAGTAATCCTCCTTTATATCCCACACCATCCCTGTAAGATGATCCTAGTTTACAGAAGAGAAACTCAGAGAGGAAATGTGTTCTCCCCAATGTCAATGGTGGGTGGTTGATAGAGCCAGAACTAGGAGCCCGGGTTGTCCGCCTCCAGCATCTCTTGGCACCTTTCTAGCCCTCCCAGCTGACGCCTGCAATATTTCTTCCATGATCCAAATCATGTGATGCCAGCCTCATAAGTCCTCTGGCATAGGTGAAAACCAGAACACCTGGGCATGGCTAAGAAGGTTGAGGGTGGAGGAGAAAAAGGGGGAGGTGAAAGGCATGGTGAAGCACAGAGATCAAAAAGGTTATGAGATGGCCCAAGAGGCTGGGCATCCTATTCAATAATTCACTGTATAGTTCATCAGCACAGCAGGTAAGCAAGACCTAAACAGATTCCTCCTCCCCATGACTGCTCCGTTGTTTAGGGACAAATCATTTGTCACCATCTGGCTCTAGACTGTATGTGAGCTGAGACTAAACTCCAGTGTGGCCGTGGGACTGCTCCCCTCCTAGGTATGTCCAGAGGCCCTTAGGGATCTGTCCTCAGAGCCACAGGCAGGAGAAGATCTGAGGTCTTTTGGGAAGCACATCTGTTTGGTCATGTGATCCCTTTGGAATCAAGTCCAGCCTCCATACCCAGATTCACAAGGCCCCGTGGGATCTGGCATTTTATTTTTTTACCCTCATCTTCAGTTATTTCTCACCTGCCATTCTACGTATTGACTCCATTCAGGACCCCAAACAGGCCAGCTGATCTCCCCCTCTTTCTCTTTCTGCTTATGTCAGGGGTGGGGAACCTTTTTTTCTGCCAAGGGTCATTTGGATATTTCTAACATCATTTGAGGGCCCTACGAAATTATCAACTTAAAAATTGGTCTGCTATATATGGTCAAATATTCATTAACTTCACCCCTCATGCCTTGGCAGGGCCAGACCCAATGATTTCATGGGTCTTATATGGCCCTCAGGCCGGATGTTCCCCACCCCTGAGTTAATCCATTACATATGCTAAACCCTTCATCTGGAGCACACTTGCTCTTCCTTTCTCCCTGGATAACTACTACACATCCTTCAGATCTCAGCCCAAACATGGCTTGGCTTCTTGGGGGTTGAAAAAAGAGGAAAGGGGAGGGGGATGGGGTTTTCCTGATAGATTAGCTCATCCTGCCACCATTTCCCTCACTTTTGGGTTGTTGCCTCCCCTCTCCTTTGGTCTTCCTCTCTCTGGCACTTACTGCACTGCATTGTCATGGCTTAGTTGCTTCTCTCTCTCTGGCGGGACCAGCACAGTGGACCCCCTAAATATGTAACCAGTGAAAAGAGAATGATGCAGTACATCTGTCACCCCACGGTAGACGACAGGTACCAGACTTCAGCAATAGAACCTTAGCCTCACAGCCCTGGCAGGTGTCACAGAAAGGCTGCTGCCTTCATCTTCAGGGCCAGTTCCCTTCTGTCCCTGGCTGGGAACTCTTAAGCCTTAAATGACAAGACATGTGACAAAGGGCTGTGGCTCTTGGGAAGAACGTTGTGAGAAATTTCTGGCAGATTCTAGCCACCACATCTTAGTGTGAAAAGGAGAACATCCTCGGGTTTACCAGGTGGTAATACTGTAGAACCGGAGGGCTGCAACTAGGCTCAGGAGGCCAGAAGGCCATTCCCTGCCTTCAGGCAAGGTTGGCTCGATCACAGACAAGTAGGTGTTCTCCTTGCATGATTAGTAGGATTATATTGTTATTAATATTATTAGCTGTATAATAATGGTTGCACTAAAAATAAGCACTCACATCCTTCTGGGTCACCCCTCCCAGGAGTCAGTAGAACACAGAAACCGGTCTTGGTCTCAGCAGTGTAAGGTCGGACTGTGACCCCCGTGTTAGCATGATTGCCCAATGCTAAGAGAAGGAAAGCAAGTGGGTTCTCCATAAGAAGAGGACAGAGAGAATGTCCTAGAGGCAGGTTTGAGGTACAGTTATTGGAGTCTCAATCAGGCATCTCCCCTGCCATTTACTCAACCCTTCCCCTGTGCACAGTGCTTTACAGCACACAAAGTCCTCACCCACTCAGGATCTCATTGGGTCCTCGCCACACCACCGGGTGACACGGGTAGCCAGGTTGTGGGAAGCTGACGCTGGGACAGAAACGGACTCTGGGTCAGTTTCCTAGAGTTCTGAATCCTGCGTGAGTGTCTGGACCAGGAACAAGGAACCGATTTATTTGGTTACCAGTCGGATGCCCTCCATATTTGACATCCTGCTTCTCAGTCTGGAAAGAGGAGAGGGAAAGAAATAACCCAGCCCACATGTCCCACAGTTCATGCTTTCAGTAAGTACAGGAGCACGTCCCAGGCACTGCTCCAAGCTCTAGGAATAGAGTGGGGACTACAACAGACTTAAACAAACACAAGCCTGTCCTCACGGATGTTACATTCTGTTGCTGTATTATTTATTTACTTATTTTTAAATATATATATTTTACTGATTTCAGAGAGGGAGGGAGAGAGAGAGAGAGAGAGAGAGAGAGAGAGAGAGAGAGAGAGAGAGGGAGAGAGAAACATCAAAGATGAGAAAGAATTATTGATTGGCTGTCTCCTACCCACCCCTCACTGGGGATCAAGCCTGGAACCCAAGCATGTGCCCTTGATGGGAATCGAACCTGGGACCCTTCAATCTACAAGCTGACGCTCTATCCACTGAGCCAAACCAGCTCAGGCTGGTGCTATATTTATAAGGGGCTGTCGGATGATGATACATGGGCCTGGATTTCCACCATATTGACTCACATAGTGACAAACCTGCACCCTTTCAGCTCTTTCAGCCCTTCACAGATTTTACAGAAGACTTCATCCACGGCTACCCCCTCTCCCCAGCATGGGCGTGGCTGCAGGATCCAGTGTGACGTTCATCTCATTGTTGGGTTTCCATACTGTTTATTAACAGTTCCGTTCAAGGTAGTGATAGAATCACTTTTTTAGTTCTTTTCATCAGTGAGTCATTTTACACCAGGATCTGAGAGGACAGGTGGTCAGTGGATGTGGCAAAGCACCGGATATCTGGGAGACTTGAACCGGGCTGTGCCAAGAGTGTGGCCAAGGGCAGCGTTGCATCTCAACCCCAGAAAAGCTCGTGTCACCTTGTTCTTGGGCTTTTAAGCACCAGAATGGGGATAGCCCAAAGGATCACGGCTTCATGCTTTCATTCATCCCACACCTGTCACCTTCGTCCTCCCCCTTCTCCCCCTACTCTCCAGCACCCCTGGGCCCTCCACACACTGTCTTGGGAAGAGAGGCCACAGGAGCTCAGACAGTAAACCCCCTGCCCTTCCGCCAATAGTTATCTCCCTTATCTCCCTCTCCACACTTTCGCTGAGGGCAAAGATCACTGGCGGGAACCTCCCTCCAGGTTAATTACCCTTCACCCTCAGAAGCCAACAAGCTCTCCTGCACTGAGCGAGGAAGAACTGGGTCCAGCCCCCACTGCTCCAGTTTGTCCCCAGCTGCCCGGGCCCCTCAGAGGCTCTGCATCGGGAGCTCCTGAGGGGCAATGCCCACGTGTAAGGCACCTGGGCCCCACACAGGTGTGGCAGCCGGAGTCCCTGAGAGATGGGGCCTGGGATGCTGAACACCGGGCTCCTTCCAAGAGCCTGAGGTCCAGCTGGCATGGGAGCTGCCTGCTCAGCCCCCTTCCCGCATGGCTGAGTGACTGCCCATAGTTTTCTTCTCAGGGCAGTGAGTGCATTGGTCTAAGACTTGGACTTTGGCATTCCACAAACCTGGTTTCAAATCCCGGGCTGACCCGGAGGAGGAAGAGGCTGAGGGCCAGACAAGTGGCTTACCCACTGGGAGCCTCAGCCCTCTTGGCTCTCAAGAGGGAGTAACGATGATTCCCATGTGCCCTCAGGTTGTTTGAAGGATTCCGTCTCGTTATGTATGGGAAGGGCCTGTGCGGGAACTGGCTTGGACTAGGAGCTAGAGAAAGGCTGGCCAGCATTAACGTGGGGTTGGTTTTCTGTCTTGGTAACTGAAAAGGTCTCAAAGTGTTTTTGCAGGAAGACAAGAGGACAGAAGGCAAGAGAGAGCCCCAACACAACCCACACTGTCCAGGTCGTATCTAAAAATACCAGGTCCCTAACGTCAGAGGGTGGGACTCTCAGCCACTCCTTGCCACTCGCCCTACCCGATTCCTACCCACACTGGACGTGTGGCCGAAGTTACCCACTCACAGCTGAGGCAGGATTGCACTAAGAGAAATAAATGAGGGGATGGAGGCCCTCCAAGAGGAGCCTCGTGTCATGGATGAGAGGGCTGGGAAAGCCCTGTCTCTTTGGCTACAGAGGGGGAGGCGCTCCCCTCTCCCTTGCACTGGAGTCCTTTTCTTCCCTGGGAACCTGGGACCCAGGAAGGTGAAATGACTCAGCCAAGGTCTCATTGCCAACACCCCGGCTCACACCACCTCACCCCACTCCACACGGAGGGCCCGGCCAGCAGTTCGGTGACGGTGTTTGTCTCTTGGTCTCCATCACTGGCCTGGGACAGTGTCCAGAGCTTGGGATTCATTCACCTCTTGAATAAATGAACCAACCCTCCTACCGGGTTTAGCAGGGACAGCAACTCTCAGACTGGAATGCCTCAGGTCTCAGAATGGAGGTGCTGACTCAGGGAGTTTGGGATGGACTGAGATTCTGCTTTCCTAGCAGGCTTCTGGGTGATTCTGAGACAGCTGGCCCCAGACCATAACCTGGAGCCCGATCTCCTGGATTCGAAGCCCAGCTTTGCTACTCACCATCAGTGCAGTCTTGAGCTAGTTACTGGTCCCAAGTTTGCTTGATAAAAGTCAATGTTTTTTTGTTGTTGTTGTTTGTCTTTTAAATATATTTTTTACAGAGGAAGGAAGAGGGACAGAAAGTCAGAAACATCGATGGGAGAGAAACATCGATCAGCTGCCTCCTGCACACCCCCCACTGGGGATGTGCCTGCAACCAAGACACATGCCCTTGACTGGAATCGAGCCCGGGACCCTTCAGTCCACAGGCCGACGCTCTATTCACTGAGCCAAACCGGTTTTGGCAAAAGTCAATGTTTGATGGAGTTATTGGGAGGTTTAATTCGTTCCCAGGTGCTGAGCACTCTGCCCAGTGCCTGCCACATACGAGGCCCTCCAAAGCTTTGGCTGCTATCAGCAGGTAGAAGGAGGGCCTACCTTGGAGTAGGGAAGGCAGGCCTTCTTCTTTGTGTCCTGGGCCCCCACCCCAGAAGAGTCAACACTCTTTTCTCCCACATCCGGCTAGCCTTGGTTCAAACCACCCTGAACAGCCCTGAGACCCAAAAGAAGGAGTTCGCCTGGCCAAATGATGGCGGGAGCAGCCCGGGACACCCCCAGCCCGGGAGGTGCTGCTGGGAGGGCTGGGCGAGCGGAGGCAGAGGCCACGGGGAGCTCAGGCTCCAGCTGGCAGCCCTTTGGGTGTTTCTCTGAAAGCCTCTCAGGAGGCAGAGCGTTTTTTATCTCCAAGATCCTGAAGAGCCAGGAGGTAATAAAGATGATGAGGTAACTGTGCGGAACCCTGCTGATACCATCTGGGGAAAGGCAGGCATGCTTCCCAGGGCAGTTCTCAGAAGACAGAAATGAAAGACTATCAGGTCAGCAAGGGTAGGCAAAGTGGGAAAAGGAGAACCAGGTGCCCACAGATTGGCTCTTTTTCCTCTGGCTGGGGGACCCTTTTTCTCTGCTCTCAGCAAGCACCCCTCACCCCCCACCTTTCTGGCCTGAAGCCACATAAGCATCCACATCATTCATACTAAGGTGTGAATGGCTGCCAGAGCTTGAGGGGAAGTCTGAAACTTAGGTTTTTGCCAGAATCCAAGTCGTTGGGAAAAAAGGGATGTCGTTTAAGGTCAGGAAGCCCCTGGTTCCAATCCCAGCTCCAGCACTTACTAGCTGAGTGTACCCTTGGGTAAACCACCAAGTGCCTAATGGGCAAAGGAGGGCTAACCGCTCCCATGCAGGGGGTTGTGGGATAAGAGAGACTGTATGAGAAGTGCCTAGGACAGTGGTCGGCAAACTCATTAGTCAACAGAGCCAAATAGCAACAGGACAATGATTGAAATTTCTTTGGAGAGCCAAATTTTTAAACTTAAACTTCTTCTAATGCCACTTCTTCAAAATAGACTCACCCAGGCCATGGTATTTTATGAAAGAGCCACACTCAGGGGGCCAAAGAGCCTCATGTGGCTCTCGAGCCACAATTTGCCGACCACGGGCCTAGGACAACGCTCGAGGCTGACATTGACAATTCCTCGATGTCCTTCCTAACCTCCCCAGGGAGAGCTGGCCCTTTCCTCCTAGATCCCAGCCTGTCTGTCTTCCCCTCTCCTAGCTTAGCAGGTAGACTCCTGGAAATTGTGTCATTCGTATCTGTTTCTTGCCCCCACTTCCCACCACGGGCAGGTGAGGGCAGGGAGACTGTCTGCTTTGTCTTTGATCTCTGTGTCCTGCTCCGGCTGCCGTGACAAATGGGCCCATCTGAACTTGAGAGCCTCACCATAGAGATAAAGGAGACCTCTCTGGGCACCTGCCCCGTTTGACCTTGGGGCTCAGGCTTAGCGGGAGGAAAGGGCCTGTGGGGAAGGGCAGTGCCCCCTGTCAGACCCTCAGTCCCGGGTTGCTGCAGCCCTGCCAAGACGGCATGTCACTTCTCCCTCGTGAACAATCTCCGTTTGATGCCAGCTCCTCCGGCGGGCGAGGCCCTGGCAAGTGCAGGCAGGGAGCTCTGAGCTCTGGGTTGGGCATTTTTTCCATTGTTTCCCTCTCCCTCTCTTATCTCTGGCTAGTTAGTGATTAACTCCTCTTTGAAGGTTCCCAGCCTCCGAAGTTCCCCAGAAGCACAGGTGGCCACTGGGTTGGAGCAGAGAGCCTGACTCAAGGCCCATTTCTCTCTGCAAGACCAGGAGTGCCCAGAGGCACGGCCCCGGGAGCATGGGCCCAGCAGGGCAGAGCCAAGAGGTTGGCACTGCAGTAACTGGCAGGGGTGCTACTGGGAAGGGCACCAGGGAGGGCTTCTGTGGGTGTTGTTTCCTTGAAAGCGTGTGTGTGAGTGTGTGTGTGTGTGTGTGTGTGTGTGTGTGTGTGTGTGTGTGTTTGGGGGTGGGAGGGGGTGACCACCAGGACCTAGGAGAGAGAAGGTTGACTTTCACCACCTGCCTCCACCCCACTCCCAGGGCTTCTGCACAGTCCCTGCCCTGTGTCTGGCATCAGATAAGAGCTGCAATCTGATGGCAGCAACGCAGGTCAGGGTTGTGCCTGAGCTGGAGCAGCCCCCTCCCCCCCTCACTGCAAGCCCCTTGTCAGGAGAGCCAGCAGGGACTCCAAGTAGACAGGCCTACCGGGGACATGCAGACCATTTCCTTCTGGAGTGCAGGCTCCGCCTTTTCCTTTCTTTAATGCCAGGACTTTTGATTTGAGGTTTGGACTCCCTTAGATGGACTTTCCGGAAGACCTTGAAGCCCTAAAAATATACCATTAGCAAAACTATGGGGTGTGCGGTCCTAAGTACTTGCTTCTAGAAACGGGCTTCCACGCTCAGCCAAAATCATTTGAATCGGACCTTGTCACCTCTCAGCCCAAATCGCTTTTACCACTTCCTGTTTATTCCATAGCTTGCGGGGTGGGGGCAGACCTTGATCATGACGCAGAGGCCCCTGCCTGTCCTGTCCCCCTCTCCTTTGGCCCCAGCCTGGATCCCAGCACTCAGACCCTGGCTCCTTCTCTGCCTCTAGCTTTCCTCCTGCTCTTCTCACAGATGCTTCTTCTCACAGCTCGGGTTCAACGCCAATGTCTCACCCTCAGAGAGGCCTGCTCCTCCTGCCCTGCCTGAAGTGGCATCACTCCCTCCTGCCCCCCAGTCCCCCAGCCCCCCAGAACACCATGTTTATATCTTCATATCACCTACGAGGTCTTGCTTTGCTTGCTTATTTAGTGTTTAGAATGCAAGCTTCTTGAGGGCAGGACTTTCTGGCGCTCACTGCTTCAGCCCCAGTGACAGGGACACAGGAGACCTCACACACCTTGCAGGATAGATGGATGTATGAATGAATAAATGAATGAATGAATGAATGAATGAATGTGAAACTTTCTTAGATCCTCAGAGGGGTTGGTTGCAAACCCCCAGATTAAGAACTATTGTTCTAAGTCAAACGAGAGCCTCTGAGACACTGTTTTTGTACAGCTGGCAAGCTAAGAATGTCCTCTGCATTTTGAAATGATTGAAAAGATCAAAAGAAAGATAATATGTAGTCACATGCAAAAAATATATGAAATTCACATTTCAGTGCCCGTAACAAGTTCCATCGGAATCACCCACTGGAGCATTCTCTATGGCGCCTGTCACACTACAGCAGCAGAGCTGAGCAGCTGTGACAGAGACTGTCCGGCCTACAAAGCCTGGGCCTTTACAAAAATGCTTGCCAACCACTTCTCTATCTAATGCCAAGAAGGGGCTAGAGGTGAAATCCAATCAGATACAGGAATGAATGGAGGAAGGGAAAGAAAGTAAAGAAAAGAAAAGGTAGAAAGGAGAAGAGGAACAATAAGGAGAAAAGAAAAATAACATTTTAGCTCTGGCCAGTGTGGCTCAGTTGGTTGAGCACAGTCCCATGCATCAAAGGGTTGCTGGTTCGACTCCCAGACAGGGCACATGTCCAGATTCAATCCCCAGCCAGGGTGCATGAGAAAGTTAACTGACTGATGTTTCTCTCTCACGTTAATGTTTCTCTTTCTAATAATCAATAAAGGCAAAAAAAAATGTTTAAAGAAAAATAACATCTTATTGAGCACCTATTATGTGCCGTGCTCTGGGTTTGGTGCTTTACCTGCCTTAGTTCTCAGCTCTAAATAAAACTTCAAGGAAAGCCCTGCCCGTGGATGGAGCATCAGCCTGTGGACTGAAAGGTCCCATGTTTGATTCCAGTCAAGGGCATGTACCTTGGTTACGGGCACATCCCCAGTGGGGGGGGTGCAGAAGGCAGCTGATTGATGTTTCTCTCATCAATAATTCTAACTATCCCTCTCCCTTCCTCTTGTAAAAAATAAATAAAATATATCAATATTTTTTAAAATAAATAAATAAATTAAAATAATAAAATAAAATAAAATAAAAACTTCAAGCAGAGGCAAACTCATTGGTCAGGAAGCCTCCATTCCCAGACGCTGTGCTACCTCTGAGTACCTGTTGCTTGTTGACCAACCAGCCCCCTCTCCTGTCACTAAGGCACTCAGCTCTGACCCCGTTCCCATAGCATTTTCTGTTCCAGACATTTCTCTCTGCAGAGATCAAAGCTAGCTTGTCCCTTTTAATCCCTTAAGGTCTGCTCTCCATACTAAGTGACAGAGGGAATGAAGCCAGGTTTTCTCTGTATTACTTTCACCACCACCCATACTACCCAGCCTGATGTATGACACATCCTAGGAACTCAATAAACATTTGCTGAAGAACTAAAGTAGACAATCAACCATGCAGAATCTCAGCTCAGTGAACCATCGTGTCTCAGGGTAGAGGACCCCAGTGGGGGCACTTCCATAAGAAGGGTGGGTGGCATCGGTAGATCCTTGTCAGTGATGTGAAAATCCCCCCAAAAGAGACCTGGGGGCTCTCATCCCATTCCCCCACTTTGCCCGGCTGCCCCTTTGTGGAGCTGCCCAGAGCCCCTGTCCCTCTGCTTGTCCTATCACCGCTCTAGGCTCTTGACTGGTCCAGCGGTAAAACAAGCAATAGAATGAGTGTTGGCAAAGGTGGACAATACAGCAGAAAGGAGGGATTATAATTAGACACTGCACACACACACACCCTCGCCCCATCATGGTTGCTCTAAAACAGGACTAGGAAAAACCAAGCCAGCAGGCTTAATGAGAATCCAGTCCCAGTGACCTCCCTGCGTGATAAGCGGTGACAACACACCTAGCTGGTATTTCCTGTGAGTGGTGGTGACTCTTACTCTGGTGGCTGGTTTGAGAAAGAGGACAGGCCTCCTTAGACAAGAGGAGAGAGAAACTCACAAACACTCACCCTGGGAATTCAAAGAGAGAGAAGGAGGGGGTGTGGAGATGGGGACAGGTTTATTTCAGAAGAAATATGACTGATGCCTTAGTGAAGCCAACTGGAAGAGGCCTAACCCTAACTTGGCCTGGTTCCTTTGTTTGCTCTTGATGACACCATCAGCGAAAGACTCTCCATACCCTGTGCCTTCCCCGCATTTGTTAGCGCAGCTTCTACCAATAACTACAGAGAACTCCTAGAGGACCCCAAGATTACAGGGGAGACAAAGAATCTGGGTCACACAGTCCTTCTTTGCAGGCAACAGGAAGGTCCCCTCTGTAGGAAGAAAACCAGACGGCAGTCCCAGAGAAGAAACAGGAAGATCAATCCTCAGAAGCCACGGGCAAAGAAGGCTGGCCCGGGTGGACTGCCCTGACTCAGCAGTGACCCGTCTCTTCCAGGGTAGAGCAGGACCTTCCTAAGGATTTCCCCAGCTGCACTTTCATCTCACAGCATGCCCTGAGCTCTTCTGGGGCAAGGGGCTTATTTTGCACCGGTGAAATCCAGAAAGAAAATACAAATGTTTGCGCAACATATTGTCATTTTCACTCAAATAAAATTTACTTTATTGAAGGGAATACTGGGTTAAAATATATATATATATATATATATATATATATATATATATATATATCTCCTCACTACTTAAACTCACTAAAAAATAGTTTAAAAAGTCAATTTAAAAATGTGCATCTTTAAACTCATGAAACGATGCTCAGCTCATTGGTAATCAGACACTAATACGTGTCACATCCTAAGGCCGCCCCATAGCCTTCAAACTGGCAACACTAAAAAAGTCCAATGAGGATAAATGTTAGGCAGAAAGTAACCAGGAAAGAACTCCAATCCACTGCTGGTTCAGGACTGTGGATGGCTGTGAACCCTTTGGACAGTGATTTGTTAATTCCGGTGAAGAGGAAGATAAACATGCTGGTGACCCAGCAAATCCACCTCCACATACAAGTCCCGGAAACTCCCGCACAGGCTCCCAAAGTGACAGTACAGGATAGCCATGGCATCGCTGTTTGTAAAATGAACAAGTGGAAACAGTCACGTATTTCAGTAGAAGAGTGGCTAAATTGTGGATAACATCCACATTTGTTGTTTCATTCATTCTTTCATTCATTTTTCATACAACACATGTCCATGTGTTCTTATTAATGTGTGCAAGAACCACCTAGGAAAGTTTGTGAAAATGGTAGACTCCCAAGCCGCATTCTCAGAGTCTGAGCTTGAATCTGGGAAGGGGTCTGAGGAAGGGGGTGCGTGCTAGTGTGACAGGTGATGCCAATGTATATGGTCTTGGAGTCACGTTGTATCTGATCATGTATCCTGACATTGTCATTCAAGATGGTCTGCAAATGGAGATGGGCCCCATGTGGTCTCTGGTCGCAAAGGCAGGATAGGGGCCTGGGGCTGCGTTTTCCCTCTATCGGACTCAGTCTGCTTAGATTAATAAGGAAGCCAGGGCAGAGGGTGGCTCAGTGTTTCCTTCCCTTTCTCACTTTTGTTCTCTCCCTGGAGGGATGTATTGCCCAATAAGTAGGCAGTTTTCTAAGGGAGCCGACAGCAACACCACTACAGTCAACAGCGCTCCTTTAACAAGAAATCCCTGTTAATGAATAGGCATCTCTGGCTCCTTCCATTCCCATGTGGTCCCTGCGCCATCCTAAGGCATCTTCATCAGAGAAGATATGTTTAGAGGCCATTTCCCAGTGAATATAGATAATGGGATTCTAATGACCTAAAAATTTCAACACATGCATGGTAGATATGATTAATTCTAAAACTCAAGATATCTGATTAATTAGTTGACTGTTGTTAAAGGTAGGGTTCAGGCGAAGGTTGGCCAGATTCCCTGTGCATACTTACTGTCTCTGTGGACAAGGGAAAATAGTATTGACCAAAAGTTCAAATAAAAATTTGATTCCAGGCCATGTCTTTTCTCATGAATCTTGGTTATTGTGGAGGCTCTGTTTCCTAGTCATTATCTGGCTATAAAACACACCTTCCTTAGAATAATTTTGAAATCTTAGAAAATATGTCTCTCTTACCTATGCTTGAAATATACATTACCTCAGTTAAATTACTTCAGAACTGGCATTTTAGCATATTATGGAAAGCACGCATTTAATTGCCATGCCTATAATAATAATAAAGTTTAAGTTATGTTAGCTGAACATCTTCCAACACTAGATGGAACATCTTCCATCCCCTGCATTCAATTCTCTCTGTTGAAAACAAGAGAGTTCCTTTCTGCTTTCCTGGTTAGATGCCACCTGATACCTAACTAGGCCCTACTTTCCAGTCCCATCAATACTCTAACACTTAAGTCTTCCTTACTCACCAACCACCTTGCCCTTTGCATGACCTGTTCATCTCACTTAAGCCCACAATATCCCTGAGACATAGACAGGACAGGGAGTACCATGGTCACTTTACAGAAGAGAAAATAGATCTAGAGATGCTAACATGCTATGCCATGGTTACACAGCTAGTGAACTATGGACCAAAAGGTAGAATCCATGTGTCTTGTGGGCTGGTGGTAATTTCCCTATGGCATCCAGGCCTTTTTCTCTCTTCCCAACCTCACCACCAGAACACATTCTTTATGGGTCAAAAGAAGGATTCATTTGGGTCTCATTTGCACGTGGTGAAAGGGTGCTATAACTATGCAAACTGCACACCCAAGGGTGTTAGGGAGTATTCATTTCTACTTGGGGCTTTGGGAGAATATTTTGCATTTACATCAACCAGGCTTTGTCAACATTCTGTAAGTCCTAGAATGATAAACACTAGCAGTGTTTCTCAGAATTACATTTGGAGGGGAACAGGCATTCTTTGTAAAACTCCGATTCCTGGACCCCATCCTCACCTACTGAAATATTGTAGAAAGTCTGGGTAATGGACCCTGGGAAGGAATATTTTTAACTAGCAATCCAGATGATTCCCCTGAAAAAGAAATTTTTTGAGGGTCACTGTTCCATGAGAAAGAGAAAAGTAGTCATTGTCCACAGATAAAGAGGAGGTATCATCAGCAAGGTGATAAGAGGGCTGGTTTCTGGCCAATCAAAAAAAGCCCAGCCCCTTAGGCTTCTATCCCCCTAAGAGGTACCACTTATGACACCCAACTATTTCAGGCACTACACGTACATGGTTCCGTTTACTCTACAAGTAGATATTATAGTTCCCATTTTATTCATGAGAAATCTGACACACGGATTAAAAGGTGCCACTGGGTCTCCTAGTGATGACCCAAATTCTAATCAAGTTCTGCTTGGCTACAAAGCCAGGCTCTTGTCAATCCAGTCATCCTTCCCAGAATGGAGCCCGCTTCATTTCCAAACAATCCTGGGGATAATTATATGCTGAGCCGGCTCCTTGTGGGGCATTCTGTCCCAGAGGTCTGAGGTTTTTTTTCTTGCTTTATCCTGAATGAGATGCCAGTGAGCTGCAAAGGGGGCAGGTGAATGGAGGGCTCCCCTCCCCCACCCCTTTCTAATCCTCCCAGGTGCTAGGAAGGTCTCTTGGCAGGTGAGGTTCCCCATGGTTTCTTGATTGTCCTGCATTTCCCCAGGGGCTCTTGGATGCTCTTCTACCTTGCTCTTGGCTCAGAAGCTTTTGGTTTCGCCCCAAACCAGTAGGAACCAATCAGAACGCCTAAAGCAGCAGCTGTCTGCATTAATCCATCCAGGGAGGCCCCAAGGGAAGAAGCCCAACTGGCATTGTTATCACAAATGTTTAAAAAGTTACTGACATGAATGGGCAAGTGTGCGAGCACAGGGTGCTTGACATCTGGGGGATCTTGCATCATCTGAGCTGCCTTTGCTTTTTTTCCAAGTGCATTGCTGTACGTGTCTGGTCACCACTCTGTTGATACTGCTGTTTGGATCAGCTTAGCTAGTGAAGCCTCCGGCTAGAGACTGAGGGAGGCAGGGCTGGGGGATTCTCACCTCAGGGTGGCCGTCCAAAGGGTGCAGAGAGGGCTGCTGTCCTCTGAGAAAATGTCTGGCACTCCCCTCATCTTCAGTGCTCTCTCTTCATCCTTCCCAGCAGCAGTTGAACTCAATCTGCCCCACATCAGCTCATCCCTCTTTTCTGAAAGTGCCATGATGATGTCACTGAGTAACCTAAGAGCTTCAACCAGACACATGCTTGACATCTGTTCTTGGTGTAGATTTGACCAAGTCAAGGGCAACAGGATTCTTATGACCAATGAGAAAGAGGTGCACAATTTGGAAAGTATTAGGTAGAGAATGAGACCTTTATTATTATGATAGGCATGGCGATGAAATGTGTGCTTTCTTTAATATATTAAAATGCCAGTTCTGAAGTAATTTGACTGAGGTAATGTATATTTCAAGCATAAATTAAAGACATATTTTCTAAGATTTCGAAATTATTCTAAGCAAGGTGTGTTTTATAGCCAGATAATGACTAATAAAACCGAGCCTAAACCTCCTGAGTCTTGGAAAGTGTGCATTTCTTAGAATTATATGAAATGTAAATTCTTCTAAATAGTCCAAAAGTTTAAGCTATGTTAGCTGAACATCAGGATTTATTTATTTATTTATTTATTTATTTATTTATTGCACTTTCTGAAGATAGGCATAATACCATCTGAGGATAATACCACATGTTAAATGAAGCAATGTAAACCATATCATTTAATTATTTAATATTATTAAGCAGAAAGTATAAATATTCCAGATGATGTAATAGAAATATTGCCAAAAATCTCTCTCTCCTTTGTGAAAAAGCTTCATTTGTTTCAAAAGGTGTCCTTTCACATTTAAAAATAAAGCAAACCACCGAAACCAGTTTGGCTCAGTGGTAGAAAATCGGTCTGCAGACTGAAAGGTTCCAAGTTCGATTCCAGTCAGGGGCATGTACATTGGTTACGGTCACATCCCCGGTGGGGGGTATGCAGGAGGCAGCTGGTCAATGTTTCTCTCTCATCAACATTTCTAGCTCTCTATCTCTCTCTCTCTTCCTCTCTGTAAAAAAATCAATAAAATATATTAAATAAATAAATAAATAAATAAATAAATAAATAAATAAAAATAAAGCAAACCTCACAAACCTGCCACGAGCTGTTTTGTGCCTAATGGTGTGCTGGTGACACAGCTGGTGAGCACGAATTGATCCTCTTTGCTGGCCCACTTACTCCTGGAGGCCCCTGGCCCCTTGCATCATGCAAGGCCTTGTCCCCAACATAATTGCAGCGGTGGCCCCTGCTGCCATTTCACTGTCCCAGTCCTCACTGCTGCTCCAGAGCATGAGAAAGACAGAGGAAGGGGACACTGAGGGACACTGAGCACTGAGCTAACAGGGCTGGACTGGTCCATCAGCATCCCAGCTTCCTGGGGGCGAGAGGGGTCCCTGGGGCAGGCGTCACCTCCCACCAAGAGATCCAGGACAAGATCTCTCCCAATTCCAGACTCAGGGCCAGCACAACTCCCAAAGGCCCCTTCCCACACTGTGACCCTTCTTGGGGCCTGAGGGCATGTCAGCCTCTGCAATCCCTCCCCCTGTAGCCCACAAGTTCAAGTAGAGAGAGAAGGCAGGAGAGGACAGCTGAGCCAGATCTTGACAACCCCTAAATGCTTTCATTTGTCTGTGAAGATGAATTATTGAGGAAATGGGGGTGAGCGTGGGTGTGCCTCAGTGTTGTCACCCTCCCCCTATGACTGCCTTCATTCTAGAATCCAAAGCAAGCTCTCAGGAAGAACGAACCCTGATCCCTCTCTTCCCCTTTCAGGGCACAGACGGAGGCCACCAGCTTTGAGGAGAATCGTATATTTCGGAAACAAATATATGGCAGGAAGAAGGCATTAGTGCAGGGGATGTGCTCACAAGAAAAAAACAGGTTTTCTATGAACTGAATTTTTTTTTTTTTTAATTTCTACCAGGGGAAAAAGGTGAGAAGCACATTGCAATTGACCAGAGGAGAGACCATTTTTTAAATTTAATTGTTTAATTATTTTTTCCATCACCATTTATCCCCACTCAGTCCTCCTCCACCTCCAGGCTCGGAGACCGGAGGCCCTCTCATCACTCTTCCCTGCTTTGGAGAGGATAGGACCTGTGGGAAAGCCCGCCTCCTGGGGCCTGGAATTGTTTTGAGTGCTGGTTGACCTCCTGGGCAAGAAGTTCTTGGTGACATGCTAATTTCTGCGCCAGGATCTGCCCCACAGCTGTCATGATCGCCTGAGCTCCGAGGGGCCCGGTGTCCGTACACGATCTGCTTTGGGCTGGTTCCTGGCTCCAGCCAATGGCTGAGGCAGGCCGGCCTTTCTGAAGGGGGTCTTTTGGTCCTTGGTCCTGAAGACAGTGCCTCCTCTTTCCTGTACAGTTGCTTTCCACGAAAACCACTTCTTCCTCTGGCAGGCGCTGCATCATTTTAGTACAGTTGGATTCTACAAAAGCCATTTCTTCCTCTGGCAGGGGCTGGGGGAATTTCCTCCCTCGGATGTCTCCTTTATCCCTCACCTGAGAAGGGTTGCTCATCCCTCTGGCTTGTGAGGTCCTCCGTCCGGCCAGCTTTTCTTTGTGCTGTCCTCGTTTGGGCCTCCTCTGGTCCTCCCTCTCATCCGTGGGGACCGACATTTTTCTTTGGCTCTTCCACAGAGTCTTAACTTTTGATAGCCGAGGTGCCTGCTGCCCCTGGCTGCTCTGTCTGCTCCATAAGAGATTATAGGGCTCCCGGGCAGCTGGCTTGTCCCCGCTGGTGTTTTTCCTCTGGGAACCGCACGGGGTCCAGTGAGAAGCCAAGATGTCAGCAGCGAGGAGCACGTCCGTGTGAGGGTCTTGGAGGAGCACGTTGGTGACGTCGTCTTGGATGAGCATGCCGGTGGCATAGTCTTGCAGGAGGACATCACTGCAACAGTTTGGAAGAAACAAGCTGCGGGCATGGCCTCCTGGAAGCTGGCTCCCCGGCCCTGCCTTCCCTTGGAGCTCAAACGTATTGGCCATCTTTGTGGTAAGGCATGGCTCTTTTGGATCTTGGGCAACTGTTTTTGCAGGTGGTGAGGACCTTTGACTGGGTCCTGGAGACCCTGACATCTTCATATCCGTTGTAGTGGTTTGGACCTTGCCCAGCACACTGGGTCCCATAATGATGTCCCAAGCAGGGTCCTTCTCAGCCTCCTCTGCCTTCCTGGACTCTTCAGCCCTAAAAGAGTGGGATGATACGTTCATGTTTAGCATTGCTGGCCTCTGGCAGGGATCTTCTGGAGTCTGAGTCCCTTTCTCCTGCTTGGACTCCTTCCTGGCTACTGTTGAACTTGGATTTGGCCTCAGGCTCTTCTTCTTACCATCCATGACAGTGCCACTCTGCTGGGTTTTTCCACTGAGGCTGGGTGTGAGGGACTGAGAAGGCAGCCTGCTCTCCTCTCTAGTCCGAGGTGCCTCTGAGAGCCCATGGCCAGAACCAGACGATGTCCCTTTAATGGACTTCTGGCTTTGCTCAAATGACCACTGGGTGCTTTTATTTGCAGACACAGAGGAGGTGGGGAGGCGACCTGACTCTTTTGTTAACATCTCTTCCGAAAAGGCCTGACGAGGTTTTCCCAAGGCCTTGGTGAACTTGGCTTTTGAGTGTTTCTCAGGTGCACAAGCAATTAAAGTGGGCAAGGGGGACTGTGGAAGGCGCATATCTTGAGCCTCATGTAGCCTGAGATTTATGGGCTCAAAGGCCTGGAGGGGCAGGCCACACTTTTGCCTCCCCTGAAACTTTAGAAGATGTTCTTCCAATGTCTGTCGAGTGCTTGGATTGAGGAAGGAAGGCTCATAGGAGGTGTTCACGTAATGTTCCTGACTCTCCAAGGATGCCAGATTTTTTGTTTCAGTGTGAGTGTTGCCCTTGAAAAAAGCATGGCTGTTAGCAAGCCAGGGTTGCCCCCCACTCAGAGGGTCCAAGTCCTGATCGATCTGCTCTAACTTCCTGACCAAATCGTCTTTTATGAATTTTTCTGAGTGTTTCTGATCTGTGCTTCTGGGTAAGCAAGTTCCCCGGTTACTCTTTGAGGGCTTCAAGTCTCTTTCTGACTTCTTTTTGGAGCTAATCCCCAGAGCCTCCACTATAAAGATGGCCGAGTCTCTGGAAAGACCTTTTGGGTTCTTCCTCCTCCTACATTGCCGTAGACCCCCACTGGTATCTTTCCCTGGTTGGTCCTTCCCATGGGACTTTCTCTGGCACCCGGACTCCATCTTCTGTGGGTTCTGGCTGCTTTTATTTGCAAACACAGATTGATGCAAGGGCCCCTGCTTGTCTTGTGCCTGACACACCCACGGGACTTGGCCTTGAGGCTGCTTCAATTCCACAGACACCTGGACCTTGAAGTGCAGACCTCCACGCCCTTCATCGTCCACGAGCCTCTTTTGAAGATGTAGCTTCTGGAAATTCGGGCTGATAAAGTCTTTCTGAAAATCAGAAACTGGCCCATGGCCTTGGGAGACCCCACTATTCTGGGGAATGTTGGGAGTGGGTTGGCTAAAGACGTCCTGGGTTCCTTTGGTCACAGAGGGCAAAGCTTTCTCCCTTTGCTGTTGCTTCTGCAACCAGGAACATTCCAGATGTTGAATTTCAATTGGGATGCAAGGGGGATTTTTGTTCTGGGCTGTAGGGCAAGATACCTCAAAGGTCCCCATCTGGTGCGGAGAAGAAGGTGGTCGGGTTGAGAGGGAGGCCCTGATATTCTGGGTCTGGATCTGAGCCAGAGATGGGGGCTGGGCCTGGGTCAGGTTTCCATTCAGGGGTTGGGGTTGGAGTTGGGTCCCAGGAAAGGGCAAGGGCGGGGCCTGGGAAAGCCCTGCCGGTGCTGTAAGCTGAATTGGAACTGGGAAGTTGTTCGAGTTTCCATTGAATAAAACTGAAAGAGGCTGTAGGCAAGAAGAGCTCTTTGAAACCCAGGCAGTGGCCACCAGGGACTCGCTGTGCAGAGAGGGGAGACCCCAGAAGAGCTGGCTGTACTTCCGCTGCAGATGCTCCTCCAAGAACTTGATGTGTGAGAGCTGCTCTTGGTTGTCCCTCAGGCTCCAGAAGGGCTGGGGGGCTGTGGTGTCCTGCTCAGCACCCAGGGATTTCCACATACTCCCCAAAGAGCGCAGGTGGCATCCCGGGTCCATTGGTTTGGGAAGTGACCCCTCCTTTCCTTTCTCCTGCCACGTCTTCCGTTCTGCCCTCTTAGTGAGCAGAATCTCCAGCAGCCTCTGGACGCCAGGGTTGAGAACTGAGAGGCTCCCAGGCTCCTCCTGCCTGTCTGCGGGGTCTCCCCGGAGGGAGGCCTCGGGTGGGTGGTGGGACAGCTGCTCTTGCTGGGACTTGCACTGTGATGAGGTTGAGAGGTACAAGGCTCGGGCGGCCTCCTGCCACCAGGTCAGGGCTGAAATGGCACGGCTTGAGCTGCCAACACCTATGATGGCGCGGTTGGGAAGTGGCACAAGGGCATTACTGGGGGGTGAGCTCTGCGCAATGGTACCCAGTGGAGTGCCCTTCAAGTCAGATTGGTCTTGATGTTCTGTTGACAGGGAAGAGGCCAGAGGTAGAGGACACGGTGTCAGAGGAGCCAGAGAAGCCAATGGGGATATGGCGGGAGCAGCATCTTCCACAGGCTCCCTGCCGGGCAGAGGGGCTCCGCTGGGCAGGTGGGATCCGCTGGGCAGGTGGGCTCCGCTGAGCAGGTGGGATCCGCTGGGCAGGTGGGATCCGCTGGGCAGAGGGGCTCTGCTGGGCAGGTGGGCTCCGCTGGGCAGGTGGGATCCACTGGGCAGGTGGGATCCGCTGGGCAGGTGGGCTCCGCTGGGCAGGTGGGATCCGCTGGGCAGGTGGGATCCGCTGGGCAGGTGGGATCTGCCCAGTAGAGAGTCTCCGCTGGCCATGCGAGCTTCCCCGGGCAGAGGAGCTCCACCAGTCATAGGGGCTTCTCCGGGCAGGTGTGCTCCAGCGGGCGCTGCTTTGCACACCTCATCAGAAGAGTCTTGACAGGAGAACTGACGAAGGCTGCCCTGTTCGGGGGGCCTCCCCAGGTGGCTGCAGGGGATGGAGGCACAGGCTGCAGCCAGGAGCACATGGGCAGGCCTGGAGGTGGCAGGCACCTGGGGTGCAGGGTCCTCCATGGGCCCCCATGCTGACTTCCCCATCTCCTGCTGTCCCTCACCCAGGGCCATAGCCAAACCCAAACCCATGTCCCCTCGCCCCCAACCAGGTGAGTTCAGGGCCGCCTATAGCCCCGGGTCACATCAGTTCAGGGGAGAAAGGGAAGATGCTTTACCTTCCAAGAAGAGAAATGAGGCTCCGAGCCTCCTCTAGTTCTTGCAGGCACTCTCTGCAGGCTGCAAAGCAGGACACTGGGTCACATGATGGAGCAGGGACCAGTGTCCCTTTAAGAGAGACAACCTGGGAGACTCCGGAGCCCAACTTCCGTGTGTGTGTGTGTGTGTGTGTGTGTGTGTGTGTGTGTGTATGTGTTGGGGTAGGGGAGGGTACAGGACACCTTAGAGGAATCTGAGCAGAGTGAACACCATGGCCACAGTTGGACCTGGAGGTCCCACCTCCCCGTCAGGCACTGTTGGTCCCTGACATCCCTACTGGGAAGTAGCCGGTTTCTGACCTCCTTCCCCAGCTCTGCCGTGGGCATCCTCCGGGCCCTGGCCCTGGGCCCTTGGGGACAGGACGGATGGAGGCAAACCCTTCGGCGCAGGGCTGAGGGGCAGGCAGCTCACCTTTCAAAACTCCACTTTTCTTCCTGTTCCTGCTCCTGCTCCTCCTTTTAGGCTCCACTGAACGCTGGGAGACAAGAAACAAACGAGGGGCTGGGACCCCGGGCTCACCCTCCTCTCTCTAGACAAGCAGCAGGTGGCTCAGGGTTCGTGAACAATGTGACCTTCTACATTAAATGCCTGGGGCTCTCTGGGTGTCCCCCTTTTGTTTTTGAAGTGGATCAGCATCACCTCAGATTTTGTTCTTTCCAAAAGTAAAGAAAGATTTTCTATTTGAGACTGACCATGGACTTCTTCCATCACTGTTCCTCCTCTTGAGAAACACACACATTCTCAGACAGCAGGCCTATTGGAGCTCCCTCCAGCATGACTTCTTCCTGTGGCCCCAGCCCCAACGCCTTTGATCAGCCCCCAACAGAGGGGAGGCTGGCCCGAGGTGCCTGCTGTGGGAAGGTGGCTGGTGAACCAGGCTCTGGGCCCATCCCCCACAGCGATCCAACTTTTAGTATCTGATCCTTGGCCTCTGGTCACTGCGTTTGGGGTTGTGCTCTAGAGCACTCCACCACACCTGGCCTCCTGGTCGGAGATCTTTGCACAGAAATCCTCTCCGCTTGCTCTAACCCCTGCCCCACGTGGCTTGTTCCGTGAAGGAGGGAGTTCGATTCTCTCCTGAGAACAGGCATTCTATCCCTTCCATCTAAGTGATTCAGGAAAGTGGAAAGAAGGTTGGAAAAAGGATCCTCTCTGTGGTGTCTGGCCCAGGGAGCCTTACCTTCCTGCTGTTTCTATGTCTCCTTGGTGGTGGTAAGGGCTGACCTCTGCCCCAGAAATAGACTGACACAAGGAAGAACAGCAGCCCACACAGGAGGCCAAAGACGATGTCCAACGCCCAGGAAGGACTGGAGTTCTGCCAGGTAGTAATAAAGCTTTTCAAAGAAAAGAGGGGGTTCTCCATCGTCTGTACTGCACTGCTGCCTTCAGGCAACAGAGTGCTGGGAGTGGCTTGCGGCCTGCAGGCCCAGGGGTCACATCACAGGGCTGTGGTCTGGTCACAAAGGGCTCCTGGGTGTGGGGGAGGGGGCAGAAGGAAGTAGGCTTGTCCCCAGCTCCTCTCCCCCACCCAGCCTAGCAGCTCCATCCCTTCACTCTCCTGGACCTCCTAGGCCTTCATCAATTTCTCTGTATTCCACTTGGAAGCCAGGTATTGCCTGGTTTCTGTATCTCTTGGCGATCTTGGTTCAAATCCACCAAACTCCAATTTCGTAGCTTTTGAAAGTCTGAAGTTCTCTTGGGAATTTGGGCTATTTCACAGGGATCTCCTCTGTCCTCAACTCCATGTTTTTTTTCACCGCACATATTGACTTTCTTTATTTTTTTTGTGGGGAATATTTAAGTACTACTCTCAGCAGATATCAGATACGAGGCAGTGTGATCAACTATTAGATCCCAGGTCTCCATCTTGTAACTGAAAATGTGAACCCTGTGACCAGCCTCTCTGCTGATTCTACCAGCCCCGGCCTCTGGCAGTCACTTCTTATTCTTTCTGTGAATTTGTGTGCATGTTTTACTTTCCCAAATAAGTGACAATATGCACTATTTGTCTTTGTCTGGCTTATTTCACTTAGCATAATGCCCTTCAGTTTCATCCAGTTATTACAATCTCAGCCTATTTTCCCTACGTAATAAGTTTTACTTTCATCATGCAGAAGTTGCCCTTTCCATTATAATTATTTAAATTTGTCTCTATTTGTTATTGTTTTCATCAACCTTTGCCATTTTCACTCTGAAATAATGATTTGTTACTTAAAATTTACAAAATAAGTATAATAAAAATATAAAAATTAAAGCTCCAAATGATACGTTTTACGACAGCAGTATTTACACTTCTGAAGTTAGAAAAACTTCACAGAGACTTATGATGCATGCTATCTACACATACATATACACAGACATCACATGTACACGCACACACACACTTAGACCAGTTCAGTAGTTTCATATTCAAGAATTAAGCACTTCCTCATTTTCTTTAAATCTTTTATGTTTTGTCTTGACCCTATCTGTTCTGTGTGTCCCAAATAGACAGTCTCCATTCTCCAGAGTTAGAAGCATGTACGGTACATCCAAAGCCAGGAATGGGTTAGTGGAGGTCAAGTCCTGATTTTAGGAGTGGACATTGGGACTAGGGGACAAAGGCTTGGGTTTGAGTCTAGTCTTAATCAATCCTTTCTCTTTTTTTTTCTTTTTAAATAATTCTTTATTGTTCAAAGTATTATAAAGGTCCCCCTTTTCCCCATTGACTCCTCCAGCCCACACCCCTCTGCCCCAAGGCTTTAGCATACAAGGTCTTTGGTTGATTACCTCCTACCCACCACCCTCTCCCATCTTCCCTCCGGGATTTGGCACTCTGTTCCATGCTTCCCTGTCTCTGGATCCACTCCGTTCATCAGTTTACTTTGTTACTTAGATTCCACATTTGAGTTTGATCATGTGATATCACTTAGCCTGGATATACTCTCCAGGACTCTCCATGCTGTCTCAAAGGGTAAGAGATTCTTCTTCTTTTTTTTTTTTTTTTTCTTTTTTTTTTTTACTGCTGCATAGTATTTCATGGTATAAATGTACCATAGCTTTTTTATCCACTCATCTACTGATCGGTACGTGAGCTGTTTCCAGATCTCAGCTATTGTAAATTGTGCTTGTAAACAGTCTTTTCTGATATTCCCAATGAGTTCTATACCTATTCACTTTTTCAGAGTGTGTTCTGCCTTCCTTCTCCTGCCCCCTGCAGACCTCTGGAACCTCAGGCCTCTGTACCATAGAGAGAGAACACTTTGAGTCCTATAGGAAACTCCCTTGTGACATCACTGAATATCCCTTTTGGCAGTGGGAACTGGGGATTTACTTAGGGCTTGTACTTTTAATATAATCACATCATGGTTACTTTTTCTTAATACTTGAAATTGCCTTGAGACCACAACAACCAAAAATCCATGCAACACTGCAAAAGATATCTTAAGAGAAAAATTTGTAGCATTACAAGCCTACCTCAAGAAACAAAAAATATCTCAAATAACAATTTAATTTTACACTTAACGGAACTGGGGGGAGGGCGGGAAGAGACCATAGAAACTCCCTATTTATTACATCAGAGCAGACATAAATAGAGTCTAAAATAAATAAATAAATAAATAAATAAACAAACAAACAATACAAAAGAAGATAAATGAAACCAAGAGCAGGGTGTTGTTGTTGTTGTTGTTGTTTTGTTGTTTAATTTAAATAAGATTGACAAACCTTTAACCAGACTCATCACAGTAAAAAAAAGACCCAAATAAATAAAATCAGAAATAAGAGAGAAGTAATAATTGACACCAGATAAATACAAAGGATTTTAAGAAAATATTAAAAAGAACTATATGCCAACAAATTTGACAATATGGAGGAAATGGATAAATTCCTTCAAACAATCTTTTAAAACTGAATCAGGAAGAATCAGAACATCTGAATGGGCAGATTACAACTAGTAAAATTGAAACAGTAACTTAAAAAACTCCCAACAAATAAAAGTCCTGAACTGGATGGCTTCACAGGTAAATTTTATCAAACATTCAAAGACCAACTTATTTTTCTCAAACTATTTCAGAAAATCCAAGAGGAGGGACAACTCCCAAGCTCATTTTATTAGGCCAGAATTATCCTAACTCCAAAACAAGATAAAGACACTACAAAAAAAGAAAATTATAGACCAATATTTCTGATGAACATAGATGCTGAAATTCTCAACAAAGCATGAGCAAATCAGACCTAGCAATACATTAAAAATATCATACACCATGATCAAGTGAGATTTATTCTGGGGATGCAAGATTGGTACAATATCTGCAAATCAAGAAATATGATGCACCACATAAGCAAAATGAAAAATAAAAACCGCTTGAACATACCAGTAGATGCAGAAAAACATTTGATAAAATCCAGTACCCATTTATGATAAGAAAAAAAAAACTCAGCAAAGTGGGAATATTAGGAATAGAAGGAACATACCACAATGTAATAAATGCCATATATGACAAAGCCACAACCAACATCATACTCAATGAGCAAAACGTAAAAGCATTTCCCTTAAGTTCAGGAATAAAACATGAATGTCCACTTTCACCACTCTTATCTAGCATAATAGTGGAAATCCTATCCACAGCAATCAGACAAGAAGAAGAAATAAAAGTCATCCAAATTGGAAGGGAAAAAGTATAACTATAACTATTCACAGAAGACATGATATTGTACATAGAAAGCCCTAAAGATGCCACCAAAAAAAGTACTAGATCTAAGAAGTGATTTTGGCAAGACAGGAGGATACAAAATTAATATTCAGAAATCGGAGGCATTTCCATGTACCAATAATGAACTATCAGCAAGAGAAACTAAGAAAATAATCCAATTTCTGTTGCTGAGCAAAAAAAATAAATAATGTACCTAGGAATATATTTAACTGAGGAGGTAAAAGACCTGTATTCAAAAAACTATAGTATATTGGAGAAAGAAATTGAGGAAGATACAAATAGTGCAAGCATGTACCCTGTTCATTGATTGGAAGAACTAACATCAATGAAATGTCCATACTACCCAAAGCAACCCATAGATTCAACACAATTTCCGTTAAAATACCAATGACATATTTCACAGATCTAGAACTATATTGCAAAAATTTATATGGAACCCAAAAAGATCCAAAATAGTCTCAGCAATCTTGAGCAAGATCAACAATGTTGGAGATATCACAATACATGATATGAAACTATACTACAAGGCTCTAGTAATCAAAACAGCTGTGTATTAACATAAGAACAGGCATATAGATCAATAGAACAGAACACAGAGCCCAAAAATCAACCCAGGTCAATTAATACTTAACAAAGGTGGCAAAAACATACAATGGGATGAAGAGTCTCATCAATAGATAGTGTTGAAAAATTAGGGAGATACATGGAAAAAAATGTGAAACTAAACCACCAACTGACACCGTACACAAGAATAAACTCAAAATGGATAAGACATATAAATGTAAGTCACAAAACCATAAAAATCCTAGAAGAAACTATGGGCATTAAAATCTCAGATATGTCTCATAGCAATATTTTTTCTGATATGTCTCCTTGGGTAAGGAAAAAGGAACAAATGGGACTACATCAAATTAAAAAGCTTTTGCACAGCAAAAGAAACCATCAACCAATTGAAAAGAGAACCCGCCATATGGGAGAAAATATATGCCAATGATACATCTGATAAAGGATTGATTTCCAAAATTTATAAAGAACTCATACAACACCAGGAAGACAAACAATACAATTAAAATAATGGGTAAAGGACCTGAATAGGCACTTCTTCAAAGAGAACATACAGATGGCCAATGGACATATGAAAAAATGCTAAACACTACTAATTATCAGAGATGCAAATTAAAATCACAATGAGACATCCCCTCACTCCTGCCAGGCGGCTATCATAAATACAATCAACAAATAACAAGTGGTGGCGAGGATATGGAGAAAAGGAAACCCTGGTGCACTGTTGGTGTGAATGCCAACTGGTGGTTTCCTCAAAAAATGGAAAATGGAGTTGCCTTTTGACCCAGGTGGCTGTCTATCCGGCCTCCCCGTGATGGGTACTTCCCTTTTCCTTCAGTCACACCACTCCAGCCCTTTGTAAAATTTTCCCAGGCACACATTTGGCTCTCAGCAGCCTGCATATAAATTTAAGATCTAAAGCACCTGGAAGGATACTTACTTTTACTCTTGGTTTTTATAGTCTTATTGTCTTTTATTCATCCATTGAACATTTATTGGGGATGGGGAATAACTGCATCATAGAACCTGGCTGCTGAAGCCCTGAGAATTCACTACCTCAGTTCTGGAATCTGACAAAAACACATACAGATGCTGTATTATAAATTTGTACACCTGAAATCTAGATAATGTTATTAACCAATGTTACCCCGATCAATTTAATAAAAATTAAATAGATGAATGAGTAAATAAGAAATTTTAAATGTTTTTCATTAAATTGAGTAAAAGAGAGAGAGAGAGAGAGAGAGAGAGAGAGAGAGAGAGAGAGAGAGAAACATCAATGATGAGAATCATTGATTGTTGCCTCCTGCAACCCCCCCTCCCCTTTCTGGGGATAAAGCCTGAAACACCGGCATGTACCCCAACCAGGAATCAAACAGGTGACTTTTCAGTGCCCAGGACAATGTCCAACCAACTGAGCCCCACCCACCAGGGTGTAAAAAAGTTTGTTTTAAATGGATCAGAAACATGAAGGATGAAGGTCATCCAGAGACAAGTGAGCTCTCAGCAAGCAGACAGAGCGGGGCCTTGGAGGTAATTGGGCTTTAATGGGTTCAGAGATTCGAAAGTGGCTCCCGATGGTCATAAAGAAGGACCTGGGCTCAGGGCGGGGAGTGAGCTGGCAGAGCACTGAGAGCAGCCACCTTCCTCATCATCACGGGTATTTACTGAACGTGGACTATGCTACCGAAACTACTGCCAGGCCCTCTACATCCACAATGTCCTTTAGTGTCACAGCAGCCCTGGGACGCACTGTATAATATCATCCCCTTCTGGAAGATGAGGAAAGTGAGACTCAGAAGAGGTGAGGTAACTTGCCCGAGGTCCCATGGTTAGAAGGGGATGGGGATGTCGGGAAGCCAACTCTGTCAGACTGGAAATCCTCGTCTCTCCTCCTGTGACAGTAAGCACCACACTGGGCGCTGACTGCTAATTCATCTACATCTGATTTCCATTTCACACCCTTTAGAGGAAAACCAGGAACCTTGATTTGGGAAGGCCATTAGTGTCTGACATCCATTTCTCTAGGAGCATTTCCTATATTTGTTACGTTGTCCCCTGTGAGGCGGGGACACAGTAGTCATGAGGACCAAATGAGATCATGCCTCCAGAACTTCCAAACAGATTTCTAATGAGTCCTCGATTCTGAAACTGACAGCTTTCAGGAGTCTTTCTCATCAACCATGGGTCCATGTTCTGAGTGTCCTGTGGGTGTGACACTGATGTCACCAAGTCTCTAGGCTCTGAGCTGGCTCGCTATCACTGAGCCTTCATGCCACAACAGGAAAGTGATGTAAGAAACGCCAGTAAGTTTCTATCTCAGATCCTATAGGAGACAGTGTCATGAAAAACAATATGGAGGTGAATTTGGCATTAGGCAGAGTGTGAAGGTTGCCTCTGCTCTTTCCAGCTGTGTGACCTGAGGATAGTTACTTAACCTCTCTGAGCCTTTATAAATAACTGAATAGTAATAGCTGCTTCACAGCTTTGGTAGGAGGATTACTATATGATATAATGATGTCAAGAGCTTAACACAGAGCTTAGTCCATAGGAAATACTAAATGCTTGTTATTATTATTAAATGCAAAAAAAACCAAAACACAAAAAAAAACCACACACACACACACAAAAAAAACAGCAATCCCTACTATGAGATTTATCTTGCAGGTGAATAAACAATTACCTTAAAAGGCTTTTTCCCCCCTACTGTCTTTAACAAATCAGTCAGTTCTTGGAGTCTTGTTCAGTGAGCATGTCCAGTGTGCACATGTGCAGGGGCTTGGCAGCCCAAGGCCAGCAGTTTAACCAAGGTGAGGTGTGCTAGCCAGGAACATGAGATGAGGCATTGGAAAAGCCTATTTGAAATGTGCAAGTAAAAGTAATTTGGCAAGAAATTAGAATCAGGAGAACTGACTCACCCTGGGCCTCAGTTTCCCCATCTGCCTGAGAAGGGTGCTGGACCCACACATGCTGCTCTCTTGCATCTCTGACCTTCACCTAAAGCAGTCTGATTCTGCCAGAACCATCATTGCTCATGCGTTCCTCCAGCAACTCCTAGTCCTGCGTGGCCTGGGAACACCTGATGCCCCTCTCTGGATGGAGTTTTGCAGGGCTCATACATGCCCACCAGCTAGGGTATGTCTGCACTGCCTTCCTATGGCCCACCAGTTCCAACCTCTCCCAGCTCTCTCTGTACTAGTATGTAACCACAGAAGATAAAGTTCCTACTGGTGTTCCCTGAAGAGAGGAGAAATGTCTAAACAAAGGTACCTGTCGGTTTCCAGCATAAACTGCCCACGTTGTTCAGAAAACAAGTTTGCTTTTTTCCTCCACAGCGTTGGAGAATCATTCTTTTGCAGGTTCAGGGGAAAAGAAGCTGGGTAAAACTTGGCTTCTACCCCCTCCCCCGCAGTGAAAGCTTGCTTTGGGGTTAAGGAAACATCGCCACCTGGTGGACTGACATGGCTTTCTGGTCTCCAAAAAGGTGAAGTCACAGAATTCCATAAAGAAAGAACTAGAAGGCTCCGTGGAGCTTGGATCCCACTTCTTTATTAAGTAATGGAAGCATTGTACAGAGATGGATTGTGAATGTCAAGGCTAGAACCCAGATCCACGGACCCTGTGAGAAATTCAGCCCTCTCCCATCTGTCTAACCCCCTCAATATATACTGACCCCATGCGTTAGCCTAAAATGAATTAAGAATCAAGACTCACATGATCATAATTGTTTTCACCCCACACGTTCCCGCTTGCTGCTCATCAGCTTCATGGGAGGTAGAAGAGGACGAGCAGGGGAGTTGTCAATGGCCCTGGCATAGAGACAAGGCAGATCAGACACGGGAGGAAAAGAGCATGGATGAACTGGGGAACTGGAAATTCTGTTGTGCTTTATATTTCCAGCTCGGGAGTCAGCAGCTGTGATGGTGCTTGATCAGTCAGCTCACCCTCCTAATTCTTCAAGCTAACAGGAATTGTATGACATCATCATGCAGGCGTCTTCAAACTACGGCCCTCGGGCCACATGCGGCCTGCAGAGGAGTCTTGATCCGGCCCGCCAGGTTTTTTGGGCAGTGAGCGCAGCCGAGGTGTTACAGTAGGAATTAGTAGTTCATATAGTCCGGCCCTCCAGCTCTCTGAGGGACCGTGATCTGGCCCCCACTTTAAAAAGTTTGAGGACCCCTGTAAGGGGATGCTTTCACTTCTGTTTGGAATTTGGGGCTCCTGAAGGTAGTAAGGGCGTTGAGTATGAATAGAAATCCTGACTGTTTATACAAAGTGTGAAAATCCATTATTCTGCCAATAGAGCCACCTTATGACAGGCGCGATCATTTCCACTTCTATATTTGCATCTCGCTCTGCTTTAAGCTATTTAAAATGGTTTAATCTTTACAAACACCCTATGGTGGGAATCATTAGTCATTACCGATAAGGAAATGGAGGCTCAGAGAAGTTAAGCAATTTTCCTGAAGCCACACAGCCACTACACTTACTATGGAAGCTACCGTGGGCGAGGCGCCGCGCATGGTGCTGGGACACAGCCCTCTGGGACTCTCCACTTCTTGTTCTTCTAGCCTGGCCACTGCGGAGGCACCCAGTGTTCCTGCGGCCATCCCTGCTCTTTGCTTGACTGCAGAACATACTAGGAAGTCCTATGACTTACTTTTTAATTTAAAACTCATACGGAGAAAGTTTGTCAAATATTACTATGTCTTCTCTGAGAAAGAGTGATACAGCAAGAAGCACTCACTATAGCAGTGGCCACAAGCCTGGGTCCATGGGACTAGTAAGAGGGCTTTTTGTCTATTTACTACCCAAGCCACTTTAAATAATGTTTTTATAAATGCCCCGAGAAAGAAGATTCTTTGTGCCTCCTCATTTAAAAAAATATTTTTTTATTGATTTCAGAGAGTAAGGGGAGGGAGAGAGAGATAGAAACATCAATGTTGAGAGAGAAACATTGATCGGCTGCCTACTGGGGATCTAGCCTGAAACCCAGGCATGTGCCCTTGACTGGAATCGAACCTGGGACCCTTCAGTCCATAGGCTGATGCTCTATCCATCAGCCAGGGCTGTACCTCCTCATTTTATAAATACAGGGTCTCCTTTACTGGGTCCTCATCAAAACCTAATCCTTTCTGTATCTGATCTCCCTCAACAATGGGGTAATCTAGTCTCATGCCTTCAAATGCCACCTACCTATTGGTGATTCCTAAATTATGCACCCACAGCCTAGCTTCTCCATATGCATTTCGGACTCATTTATGCAGCTGTCTACTCAATACCTCAATGTCTTGGGCATCAAACTAGCACATCCCTTCAAAATGCAGGGTTTTCCCCAAACGCTACAAATCAGCAAACATTACAAATCAAACACTGCAGACCAAGGCTTGGCTTATTGTCTTGTTGACCTGGGGTTGGCATATGCTATTCTGTAAAGAGCCAGATAATGAATGTTTTCAGCTCTGCGTCCATAGTCTAATCTGCAGTTGTGCAAAAATAACCGTAGGCAATGCGGAAAGCCAGTGGACAGACTCTGTGCCAATAAACTTTACTTGGGCCCACAGATCATGGTTTATTGATCCCTGATCGAGACTTTTAAAACAGTGATGGAGCCGAAACCGGTTTGGCTCAGTGGTAGAGCATCGGTCTGCGGACTAAAGGGTCCCAGGTTCGGTTCCAGACAGGGGCATGTACATTGGTTGCAGGCACGTCCCCGGTAAGGGGTGTGCAAGAGGCAGCTGGTCGATGTTTCTCTCTCATCAACGTTTCTAGCTCTCTATCTCTCTCCCTTCCTCTCTGTAAAAAATCAATAAAATAAATTTTAAAAAATAATATAAAACAGTGGTGGAGAAATGTTAAAAATTCAGATTCAATTTTAACATGTGTCTGTCATCAACATGTTGTGAATAGCACAGACAATTGAGTGCAAAAAATCCTGATATTCGAAAACTATCTTTCAGTTTGGCAAAGAAATTGCTCATGTCACAGACAAATGATGGAAGGCCTGACCTACAGCTTTGCCGTTTCCCTTTTTTCTTACTTCTTCGCAAAGGGAAATAGCCACTTAAACTCGTGTGAAAAACTACACTCATTCATGGATTGAAATAATAGGTTGGCTACACTCTGGATACAAGAGCCCAGAGCAAAAGTCAACAAAAGCATTCTGTGGGAATCCAATGGCTATAAGGAATTTTCAATAAAGAATGTTTTATCACTTGGAGTTATTTGTAAATTGTGTTGACACATTATTTATGTGAGATAAATACTTAACCTGAACACCACTTCCTTGTGTACTGCAAACTATTTTGTTAAGGCCTGGATGAGGGAACACGGAATTTTACAACCTTTGAGAACAAACAATGTGCCATAAGCAACAATTGTGCTCCCCTCTCTCCGCCCCCATTCATCCTGGCCCTCTCCACATGGCAAGTGAGGGAAGGTCCCCAAGGAGCACAGCCCACGGTCCCAAGGGAGTCCCTTGTCTAGAAGCCACGAGATCTGCAGGTCCCTGAATCCCCTTTGCAAACGGAACCTCAAAGCTTCCTTTGGAGCCCTAGCTGGTTTGGCCCAATGGATAGAGCCTCGGCCTGCGGACTGAAGGGTCCCAGGTTAGATTCCCAGCCAAGGGCATGTGCCTGGGATTTGGGGTTGATCCTCAGTAGGGGGCGTGTAGGAGGCAGTCAATCAATGGTTCGCTCTCAACATTGATGTTTCTCTCTCTCCCTCTCTAAAATCAATTTTTAAAAATATTTTTTAAAAAAAAGCTTCCATTGGAGACATACATCCTTAAGTCCCTACCTACCCTCAGAGGAGGTAAATCCTATTTTCAAAACCAAATTTGGGTTCTAATGAAAAGGTTTTAAGACATGGACCCATAAAATTCATGCAGATCAATTACTTAGAGGTTATTTGGACTGAAAAAATAATAAAAATAATTTCAAATGTGTTTCTATCGCTCCCGAGAAAGACAGTGTGTGGCCCAGACAAGAATGGGGCTAGTCTGAGAGGGTGGCTATGTTAAGTCTGTTTTAGGGAAATGCTGCCTAGTTCCAGGACCGTTAAAGGCCTTGCTTGAGGAGACGGTGGATGGGGGTTTGGAGTCAAACAGTCAACTGTGGCCCTGGAGTTGGGAAGAACTGGACATGCTTCCAGAGCCTCCGTGACGTCCTCGAGTTTCATGTTGGTTGGGGCCTTGTCTACATTCCTACCGTTTTTATTAGGCTGTGTGCCCTCAAAGGCCGTGGCTGCATTTCCTTCTCCATCCCAGATGACCGACATGCTGCAGGCATGTTGTCAGAGTGAGCATGGCACAGGGAAGAAGGGGATCCCTCGTAATTATTGGGCGGTGACTTCGCACCCCCAGCCTCTGAGCTGGGAGGGAAGGCGCCGGGCCCTGCTCACCCTTGCAGAGAGGAAAACGCAGCTTTTGTGTTAGCTCTGCACCACCAGACCTGGCTGCAGACCCCGGCTCTGCTTCACATGACCTTGAGCAAGCCCTCTAGCCAGATGCCTCCTGGGTCCCCCCACCGTTCCCCATCCTCACCTGCACTCTCCATGCGAAACAGCCACCCCCTCGGGGGTAATGTCTGGAGCAGCCTCCCCTTGGCTGTGTCCACTTTCCCTGTGTCCACTTTCACCCCCTCCACGGGTAGTCGCCCCACAACAACCGAATGCGTTTTGACACAGCAAATCTCATCACTTCATTGCATCGCGTCCTCGTGTTCTCAGAGGCCTCTGAGCCTTCCCTTGTGCTCTTCCTCCTCTCTCCCTGCTGACTGGTCTTCAGACCTAAGGCAGTGCCTCTGGAAATTCGCCTCTGACTCCTCAGCCCAGGACACATCAGCTTGTACTTCTTTTTCACGACACTGTCTCAAATGCATTTTATAAACTATTTCTAAAATCACGCGTTTTGTGCCCGTAGTCCTTGGCTGGACCCGACACTTCGAGAAGCCAGGGACATGTGTGTCTGCCCCTGCAGGATCCCCAGCACCTAGCACACAGTAGGTGCTCACACAGTAGGTGCTCAGGCAATGCGTTGAATGAATAGCCGGAGAAGCTTTCGTCTCTGAAACAGTTTCCTCAGTTACAAAGGGCAATGATGCCCACTTCACAGGATTGCCGTAAAGACTGAATCAGAAAAACCATGGTAAAGCCCTACCATGGTGTCTTGTAGATGGTAGACAATAAATGTTTGTTGAATGACTATAAGCACTCCAGCGTATAAAATGGCACCTCTTGAAATGGGCCTAGTGTGAAGATGAGGCTGGTAATTAGAAACCTGTGAAGATTTCTTTATTAGGTGATTAATGCAGCACAGACCTTGGGTGTTGAGGCTAAGGTATTATTAAGACAGTGCTGTTGATTGGCACTTATTAGGCATGGGCAGTGCCTTGTGCCAGCTGAGGACATGCAGTACTGTTGTCCTAGTCCTGTGGTCAGAAAACTGTGGCTCGAGAGCCACATGCGGCTCTTTGGCCCCTTGAGTGAGGCTCTTCCACAAAATACCATGGCCTGGGCAAATCGATTTTGAAGTGGCGTTAGAAGTTTAAGTTTAAAAACATTGGCTCTCAAATGAAATTTCAATTGTTGTACTGTTGATATTTGGCTCTGTTGACAAATGAGTTTGCCAACCACTGTCCTAGGGGATGGGTTCACCAGAAACTGGGGAGATGGGCAGAAGAGGGGATCTCTATGGTTTGGAAGTGCCAGGGGGAGTCCTGGTGTATAAATAAAGGCACAATGATGCTTCTAGGCTGGTGACTTCAAAACTCAGTCCAGGACTCTAACAATTTACCTCTTGCTCTTTTTTAGGAAGTTCATAGATGGTGAGTTCAATCAAAGCAAGGGACAGAAAGACATGGGATATGGGACGCAGTTGATCCAACACGGAAACTGGGCAACTGGAATTGCTGGGGAGAAGGATGGGAAATTAGAAAACCCAGGAAGACAGTGGAGCAGCTGGCAGGAAGGGCCACTGGTCAGGTGGAGGATTCTGGGAGAGATGGCACCTGGGGAGACGATACAGCTGCTAGACTGTCTGATGGGAAGACTGTATTAAGATAGGAGAAGGTCAGCCAGTATGGATCAGTGGTTAAACATCAATCCATGAACCAGGAGGTCACTGGTTTGATTCCACATGCCTGGGTTGTGGGCTAGCTCAATCCTTTGTGGTTCATACAGGAGGCAGTCAATCATATTTCTATCTCTCTATCCCTCTCCCTTCTTCTCTCCAAAATCAATAAAACCTTTAAAAAAAAAAAAGAGTTGAGGAGAGATATTTAGAAAATGAAATGAAGGGGAAATGAGATAGTTGTAAATGCCAAGATGAGATGGAAGTGAGGGAAGAGGAGGAGGAGTTGTGAAAGAAAGAATATATACTCCTAGCACATTATGTGGCTCAGCTGTGAGCACTTTGGCATAGTTATTATGTAAACACTGGTCCCAGGCTTACCCAAAATATGGTGCCATTACTACCTGGAGGCTGGGGAAGGAGGATTATGTATTTAGTGGTGAGAGTGGGCACAAAGGGAAGAGGGTACTTGAAGGAATCTAAGTCCTCATTTTTAAAAATAAGCTAAATAAATAAAGCCATTCAAGCTTTTTTTTTTTTTTTTTTTTTTTTTTTTTTTTTTTTTTTTTTAAGAAACATGGAGGTACAAATCCAGAACATCAATGGAAAGAATGAAGAGTACAACAGAGCTGGGAAGAAAGGGAGTTCGGGCTACTATTGGCCGTTCTAAGCCTACAGGAAGTACTATTTAAATGTCTTATGCTATGACCATGTATTTGTTTGGTAATACAAATAGCAATAAATTGAAAGTAATAGAGGATGAGAAATGGCAAACAGTGTTTGAGTAATTTATTTTTCTATTTCTATAGTTCTCAAATATTTTTGAGTGGCCCACCTTGCTCTTTCATAAGAAAGGAAAACAAAATCGGCTTCTGAAGCCTAAAGAACGCCAGGCTTGAACAGAAAGAGAAATTGAACAGCCTGGCTGGGAGAGAATGTGTAGAAGGGGAAAGGTTTCCATGGTGATGGAGGGTTCTGCTTGGTCCAGAGGAGCTCCTCCCTTCCTCTACATCCCTGCCCACCAGCCCCGCATCCCTGAAGCACTTTAGCATCCAGGTCCCCCCAACGGTAGGGCCCTGGGGACTCTGCACCTCCTCCTTGCTGGGTCCCAGAGCTGAGACAATGGGTCTCCACAGAGCCACAGTGCCCGGGTGCCTGTGTAACTCCCCTTGACAGTGCCTAGCTCGGGGCAGGGGCAATGAGGTGCTAAAAATACTTGATGAAGATGCAGAGGGAAGGCAGGAAGCCTGCCAGGTGCCACCTGCGAGATGTTGAGTCTCGCAGGCCCGCTCTGAGTCCTCACTCCACACCTACAAGCTGCTGGCCGGCTGCAGGAACCCAGGCAAGGCACCTCCCTCTCTGTTTATTCGTCTGCAAAGAGGAGGTTAAGAGCCTCCATCACCGGGTTGTTGTGAAGATTCACTGAGACAACAGGGAGCCTGGCACACACCGCATGCCCCATACACAGCAACAACTTCAGTGATCTGCACTTGTTTGTGGCGTGAATACCACTGGTCAGTCTTGGCATGCATGCCTGCAATGGACACACTCCACACTGGCACATGTTTTTAACTCGTTTTGTCTTGAACGGATATTTTTTTTTTTTTTCAACATGGTTAAAAGCAGTTCCTGGGACTAGAAGACTTACAATAACTACAAAGAGGCAAACCAACCAACCAAAACATCTCAGGTCCTGTTCCCAGAGCTGAGCGTCTTTAGCCAAAACAATGCTGCCAAGTAATGGTGGAAGCACCAGCTCACCAGCCAGGCGGCAGCCTGGCACTGGTTCTTACCTCCGTTTAAAAAATAAGCTCTGTGCCCAGCCGGCGTGGCTCAGTGATTGAGCGTCAACTTATAAACCATGGTTCCTAGGTCATGGTTCAGTTCCCGGTCAGGGCACGGGCCCAGGTTGTGGGCTCAGCCCCCGGTGGGGAATGCAGGAGGCAGCTGATCAATGATTCTCTTTCATCATTGATGTTTGTTTTTATCTCTTTCTCCTCTCTCTTCCTCTCTCAAATCAATGAAAATATATATTTTTTAAAAGAAACACATAATCTCTACTTCTATATGCTGACTTAAAAAAAAAAAAAAAAAAAAAAAAAAAAAGCTTTGTGACAGTCCTTGTTTGTGTGACCATCAAAAAAAAAATGTAGTCCGCCCTCGCTGGTTTGGTTCAGTGGATAAAGCATCAGCCTGCGGACTGAAAGGTCCTGGGTTCGATTCCAGTCAAGGGCATATGCCCAGGTGGCAGGTTTGATCCCCAGTAGAGGGCATGCAGGAGGTAGCTGATCAATGATTCTCTCTCATCCTTGATGTTTCTATCTCTCCCTTTCCCTTCCTCTCTGAAATCAATAAAAATATATATTTTTTAAAGGATATAGTTCATTCCAACAGTGTCACAAAAAGAAATTTCTTCTTTTTCCCTTGCCTGGGGTCTCTCAGCCAGTTGAGGAAACCCGCCCCCGCCCCTTCCCCCCACAAAAAAAATCAACAACAACAACAACAACAAAAAAAAAATTTGGGAAGGCAAATTCAAATTGTTTGGAATATAATAACTGTTTGATTATTATTATTAGGTATGTTCAGCCCCAAGAATATTTAGAGTTAAGTACAGAACTGATAAACTATTTCAAATCCATAGAATAATATTTTTGTGTTAAAGAATAATGTGTGTGCAGTTAGTGTTCTAAGAATATGGTGTCTCATTCTAAGAGTGGCTACTCCATCCCCTAGAATTGGAACCAGGTAATTTTGAGGCTTAGGCAACACCCCAGTTGGAAAATGGCTTTGAAGAAATAAGCATACATTGTTAGATGCCACAGCTCATTTCCAGAATACTCTGGGTGAACATAAAAGTAAAAATAAAAATAAAAATAAGAGGGCATGAGGTGCTACTGGGTTGGAATTTGCTAAAGAGATTAATTCCCGAATCAATATCCAGAACAAACGAGTTTGGGTGCTTCCACTGATGCATTACCTCAGCCTCTTGCATTTCTTCAAAATATACATCTTGGAGAAGGTGGGGTACACGTCCCTAAAGCCCAACAGACAGAGTTAATGGAACAATGCAAGTCTCCAGACAAAGAGCTGAAGGCACCTTTTTATTTTAATTCAGTCTTCCCTTTTGGCACCAGTGGGCACAGCACTAACCTTCCTTTGTCCTGATTTTGGAAAGGGGAAAGCTTTCTTGAGATCCTATATCATCGGGGATTCAGCCTCTGAGATCTTGGGCAGTGGAAGCTGCAGAGCTGAGTGGCAGATTTCCTGGACAACTGCATTCCAGGTGCTCCCGCCTGACCAGGTTTGGGCATTTGCCCTAAGTTTGCCCAAATATATGAGTTTGCTCCCTACAATGTCTACTTTCTCTCTCTCAACAGAAAAGACATGAGCCACAACTTGCATGAGGCCACAGAGGGTCACACGGTCCAGCACTCTTCCCATAGTCCTAAGGGCTTGAGAGGCAGGCTCCTCCACGTGAGTACCAAATAGCCACTGGCTGATGAATGGCCCTGCAGTACACGAAGCGCCGCCCCATCCACCTCTGTGTCCAGGCTAGCACTGCAGAGAAAGACACAGACACAGGAACACAACAGGAGGGCACAGCAGCGAAACAGATGAGCAAGAACCAGAGGCCAGAAAGGGAGACACAGCCAAACAAGTTAGTCAGCATATCTGTCGGGTGCTAAGGGAAGGGTTCTTAGGAAAGGCAGTTGCAAGTTTGATGATGTAGTTCCCGGTAGGGACTAACTTCCTCTTTTGGACTTATTCATCCACCCCACTGTGACCATCCCTGTAACCGTCGTCACGCTGTCACCTCTATCATCAACACAAATCAAACTGAGGAACTGACGACATGTGCACTGGGCTATTGATCACACTCAGCATGATCAGCCCTGTACCTGTCCTCACAGCACCACCAGCACCACAACCCTGGAATAAGTGCCAATGCACACATCATGCTGTGTACGCTATAATAATCAATAAAAACCTACAAAGAACTATGTACATGTATGCATAACCAATCCATGCACACAGACAATAGTGATGGGGATCGGGGGGGAGGGGGGGAAGAGGGGGGAGAGGACATCTGTAATACTCTCAACAATAAAGATAAATTTTTTAAAAATCAATAAAAACTTAGATCCAGTCCAGCCCTCTATTGTTGTCATTATTATGTTCATAATTATCATTAACTACAATGAATCAAATGCTTACCATGCACAGGCACTGCGTAAGGATTAAGCCTTACAAAACCCTGTGAGGTATTAACGCCCTCATGTGACTGATAGGAAGACAGATTTAGAGAGGTTAAGTGTTGTGCCTACGATCACACAGCTAAGGCGTGGTGAAGCAGGATTTGAACCCAGATAGTCCAGCTTTGCGGCGATGCCTCTGTGGGGTGCGTGTTGCCTCTCACTGCTTTCCCCAGTGGTTTTCAAATTGGGGTCCTTGCACTGAGAGCAGGGAGAAAATGTTAGAACGGCTGTTCATTTTTGCTTATCATTTCATCCTTTGGTTTCTACTTTATGTTTTATAGTAAACTTCATTTACCACCATAACAGAGTGTGTATATTCAATTTAAAAACAAATAGTTCGTATTATGAGTACACACTTCATTCTTGATGGAAAGAAATGTGCAGTCAAAACATCTTGGAGACCACCCATCTGGACCAAACTAACATGGTTAACCACCCAGCTGGGCAAATGGAAAATTAAATTGACCGGATCTGAGCTTACCTCTGGGAAAATACATTTTGTGTATATAATTCTGAATCTTGATAATAACTGTGTTCTGCAGAATAAAATTATTGATTTCAACCCATGAGTAAAAATTATAACAATGTCCTTCATAAAGCCCCACTTTAATTTTATCTAACAAATTGCAAAGGCACCTCGGTTAGAAACAATAAGCATAGATTAGCTGTCTCATACATGTTTTTATGAAAGAAATAGAGTTCCATCCCTTCCTGAGTCCTCTGTGAAATGTCTAGGATTTTTCTTCATTTACAAAGTACATACTAGTGTATCTACTTTGAAAGGTAATGCTTACCTCTTCCAGATAATAATGCAATACTTAGGTGTGACATGACACGATGCCTAAGATATGCTTCAAAAGAATCTGCAGTCAGGGAGTGGATTGGGGATCAGACACTGTGCAGGAAGAAGCTCAAAGTTAGAACTCTGTTTGTCTTTCTGCCAACTTCTGTCCATGCTCTAGTTCCATCATAGTTAAATGTAATAAATAAATAAATAAATAAATAAATAAATAAATAAGAGTCACGACTTGATTTTTTTTCTACTGAGCATTGTCAGAACTGACATATCACCTGAGGAAGGAAAAGACGGATCCCATGTGGATTCGCAGAAATCACTGTGTCCCCTTTCATCCATGAAATCACGACGTTGTCCAGTAAATGTGCATCCATTTGTTTGTTATTGTACTGGAACCAACCTCACATGAGAAATACAATGAAGAGGGGGAATACACTGAATCTTATTTTTTAAATAATTGCACATATACAGTGCAGGGGAAAACTCAGAAAAGAAACCTCATGAATCATCTAAGAAATTGTCCTTAGAGAACACCTTTGAGTAGATGTTACCGGTGTGCGTAACACTCATAAAACTTTTCACACCCAGGTGGCTCTCCTGGGTAAGACCGTGGACTTAGTATCTGATTGGAATCTTAGTGTCCTCGGTCAGAGGGCCCTGATGGAGTTTGAAGGACCCCAGACAGGCAACATCTCCAGGGAAACAGTGCGAAGCAGACCAGAGCTCCCACGGGGACAAGAAGAACCAACATACGGTGCGTGCTCTGCCATTGGAGTGAAACCACGGGACAGCCCACCCACATAGTCATCCAGTAATGCAGAGAAGGCAGAAAGGGGCCGTGTTTGCCATGGCCCACAGCTACTGAAACACCAGGAAATCTCTCCCGAAGGAAACGTCCACCTGTGGGCCATACTGTCGGTCCAAGAAACCAGAGCCGCCCCTGCCAAGTGGCCTCCGGCAAGAGTCCTCCATTCTTTGTGTTCTGACTAAGAGTTGCCACACGGGGAGCTTGATTCCAATTACACCCGAGATAGTATCAGAATGATAGGTAAAAATAGGCTGGCTTTCTGGCAGGGCCAGAGCACACGGCGCCCCAGGGAGAACGGGGCTGATTGGGATCTCTGGCCTCCGTGACATCTTCTCAGAGAGCAGCTGAGGGCACGGGAAGGAGCCGTGTCAGCAGGTGGTGCTACCAAGAAAGCACCGGGGGGCGGGGGAGGGAGGGTGCACAGCAGTGCTCATTGCGACATGGCTTTCCTGGGAAGGGGGAGCACGGGCCCATGCCTCCCTGACATCGGGGAGGTCTAGATGAGCCAGGCTGACATGGGAAAGCTGAAGTTGTCGTCGGGTCTGAGTGGTGGGCTGTGAGGTGGCAGAGCCCTGGAATCACAAAACTCAGGTGGGAGAGGTTTCAAAGGTCCCTAGTGCCCTGGTGGAGGAGCCAAGGTGCGGCTTGGGGGTGGCTTTAAGCACTTTATAACCTTCATCAGCAAGCATCCCGGTCACTCCAAGTGAACACACAATCTAAAGGGAAAACAAGGTTTGTTCTGCAAATGCTGCTTCAAGGAAAAGCGCTAGTCTCCCCTGATGAAGAGAGCAGCATCTCAAAACCCCAGGAGAAAGCCCACGCCAGCTGTGAAGGGCACCGCCTGAAAAACCTTCCCTAGCCGTTTGGTGCCAGAGACCGTGATCCTGAAAATATTCTCATTCTGCTGCAGCTAGTGATGAATTTCTTGAATCTGCATGAAGAAGGTGACCCTCACTATGATAAAAGTTCTACTCAAAACCATGTTTCCACAACATTCTTTCCAATGGCCAATGCTTGGAAATTGTGGAAGAATAATGACTGGTGAGGCAATTCCCTCCATTTGATCATGTTCAGCCATTAAAAATATTTCTGTATCAAGAATGAAGCAGCCCTAACCGGTTTGGCTCAGTGGATAGAGCTTCGGCCTGCGGTCTCAAGGGTCCCAAATCTGATTCCTGTCCAGGGCATGTACCTTGGTTGTGGGCACATCCCTAGTGGGGAGTGTTCAGGAGGCAGCTGATCGAAGATTCTCTCTCATTGATGTTTCTAACTCTCTCTCCCTCTCCCTTCCTCTCTGTAAATAATCAATAAAATTTATTTATTTTTTAAAAATGAAACAATACAAAAAGATGTTTCTAATACTAAAAATGTTAAGAAATTAGGACACTGAATTCCATTTTCATGATGTTCAATTCATATCTTTTAAGAAGGTCTAGTCTTAAAATTACTGGAAATGATCCTATTTATCAGAGTCATCCAGAATTGTCGAATTTATAGAGATAAAAATTACAATAGTGGCCATCAGAGGCTGGGGACAAGGGTAATGGAGAGTTATTGGTTAGTGGATGCAGTTTTTTGTTTTTTTTTCATTTTGGGATGAAAAAGCTCTGGAGATGGATGGTGGCAATGGTGCATAACAATGTGATGTACTTAATGCCACTGAACTGTGTATACTTAGTAACAGTTAAAATGGTAAGTAACAGTCAAAAATATATTTTACTGCAATAAAAATACACAAAATTATGGCTAGAAGGAGATAAACTGAAATTTAAGGGAAGCTGTATATGGGTGGAAGAACTTGGTGTGACTTTTTTCTTACTTCTACTTTTTTGTATTCTTTAAAATGCATACAATGACTATAAGTCAGTCCCTCATGGAAAAATCCAATAAACCATATTTTAAAACATTAAATACAAATGTAAACATGTGATTGAATAAAAAGCACGTTCGATGTCTTTCTGAAGATTTTTAGGGTAATGATGATACACTTAGGTTCAGACTTTATCTTGCCTGACATCTCTGCCCATGTTATAGAGGGGGGAAACTGAGGCTCAGAGGGGTGCAGTGGCCACTCGGGATCACAGAAAGCATCGATGATAGTGGCCACTGCAGCCTCAGCCCTTTGTGCTGAGCGTGGCCAACACGAATCGCCAAGAGCAGACTTTCAGTTTGCCCTCAGACCGTTTAGAAAGAACCCTTTCATTAATTAGCATCCAACGAGCCTCTACCTTCCTTAACTTTTAAGAAAGAAGCCATTCGTTTTTGTTTTGTTTTTAACTCTTGGGTTTAAGCCAAACAGACGATTTCTCGATGGGTTTTGTAACCAGCCAGCACATTGCAGCAAGCATTCCCCTCTCTTCGCTTCTCAGAATTGGGACCCTGGGGCCTTGAAACTCTGAATCATTGAGGGCTCAGTTGTGCTCAGGAGGTGGAACAGCCTCGGGTAGAAAATTTAGACTCATCTAGGTTGGAATGACTTTTTATAGGAGAGCTATTAGCGATTTAATATCATCATTTTGCTCATTTTCACCCATGAGAATATATGATAGAGTTACCCGCAGCACCTGCTACTCCCACATCCTGGCTGATTTCCACTTTAAATGAGTCCGTGTATCCAAGACTCTGAGTGCTTCAATGATGAAGATGGTTGTCACACCCGCTGATGTTGTAGCATCACTTTGCCTCGTCTCCTGTCACTCCAATTCCCAGCTGTCTTTCATTTGCCCTCATTGCCAGCCACGTGACCTTTGCACTCCTGGAAATGAAAAACCAGGAGGTTCATGTGAAGCACAGAGCTACTGGTGAGTTCTTTGCTAAATCCACTGAAATAAAGGAAATTAATGCTGGTATCCAACACCTAGTAATTAAGGAGCAACGCTTCATTAGTAATAGAATGTGGAGCAATGAGAGATCTCGGCAGGGCCCTGAGAACCAGCTTGGTCGGTGGAGGAGACAAATAGATACCATGAGTCAGTCCAGGATAGTCCACAATGAAAGCCATCGATCCAGGAGACATTCCGTAAATCCACACAGACCTGTGCTCTGAGTTCCCAAGTTCTGTGGAGGCCTTGGCAATAAAACGGGGTGTCTCGGGCATAAGCAGCTATACAGGAGTCATAGCGAAATGTCTGAGCCAGCAGAAGGAATGGGCTTTATCTCCAATGTCCGCTCTGATGGGCAGTGGCTGCACAGAATGCTATCTTGAGGAGGAGCTGAGGCCACAATCCCACCAAGCAGGAAAAGCGGTGTCTGTGTGAAAGTGTGGGGACAAGGGGGATGACCGTAACCGTGCCAGGCTTTTGCCATCCCTTGCCCAAACTGTCATAAAAATTATTTTTTCCAAAAAGGGAAGGCTGCGTAGGTAACCTCAGTCTAAGGCAGTGGTCAGCAAACTCATTAGTCAACAGAGCCACAAATATCAACAGTTACAACGACTGAAATTTCTTTTGAGAGCCAATTTTTTTTTTTAAACTTAAACTATATAGGTAGGTACCTTGTTATTAACTTAATTAGGGTCCTCCCAAGCTGGCCTTTGCTAAAATCTCAAGGGGCCAAGAGCCGCATGTGGCTCGCGAGCCGCAGTTTGCTCACCACTGGTCTAAGGTAACATGGAAAGGAAGATGAAGTTTCCCTGGAGCAAACCAAGCTTCCCTCTGATACCCCTTCCCCGCTCCCACCCTTCCCCTTTAACCCCACCCCCACCCCAACCCATCTCCTGCACCCACCATCTTCCTCACTAGTATTTCAGCCCTTCATTCCCTGCAGGGAGCTCATGACAAACCATCTTAAGGATATACTCTATATTTTGTATTTTTCTTTAATAATGTATTTTAATTTTTCAGTTACCCTTTACATTCCATATTATTTTGTATTTGTTTCACATTGCACAGCCACGTGGTTAGACAATCACATGCTTTGCAAAGTGTTTGCCCCATTCTTGTACCCACCAGGGACAGAGGGCATGTACATGACGTGGGTATACTGCAAGAGCTTTAGGTCAGGCTGACTTTGGGATAAATCAGGGCTCGGTCATTTTTTGACTGAAAACCTCAGCAAGTTGCTTAACCCCTCTATGCAACCAGAGGGTCGCAATACCCACCTCACTGCTATTCTATGGCCTCCACTAAAATGGGAGTTCCACCAAGAGGGGCTGTCAGACTGCACACTGTCAGGGTATCCCAATTACTAAAATAGCCTGGAGATGAGCATTGCTAACGGAACATGAGGTCCTTGCCATGAGGACGGGGACTCTGTCCGACCGTCCCTTGATCTGCCTTCAGTGCTTAGATTTGTGCCTGACTCCAATAAATAGGTGTTGGGTGAATGAATAAGACCTTTGTAAGAACTTGTGTAAATAGGTAAAGGCTTTGGAGTGAGTGCTCAACAAATGGGAGTAGTGACTATTGTTGTTGATGCTGCTGAATATAATAGGAAAAACCTTTCCCGTGAGCCTGGCTTTTAGAAATCCATAGGGTTCTGCACTTGAATGCCAAGGGGCATTCTCTCCCAAGCCTCCTGCTCCTGACGGGGTGGCTTTTCTCACACCCTCCTGCCGGGATGCTGGAGACTTTGCCCTTCTGTCCTGTTCGCAGCCTTCTCCGGCCCCAGCCTGACCCCAGGGTCGCTGCAGGACACAGGGGTGCCATCGGGCTGCCAAGGGGGCAGCTGTCTCGTCTTCGTGTAAAAATTAGGACTTTCCTCTTCTCTGCCTTTTCTTGGCTCCTTCCCCTGGCACCAGGGTCCCTATTCAGTGGCCCAGCCCTGCTCAAAGGCCACGGCTCCTTCTTGGAAATGGCCTGGCCCTGCAAACAAGGGGCCCAAACACCGCTGCCAATGGAGCCGTTGCGTAACAGCAGCACGGGGTTCCGGGTGACAGGAACCCAGGATCAGAGAGGAGGGCAGGGACTCGTCTCTACGCTGGGCCGGGCCGTGTGGATGTTTAAGCAACCTCTCACTCTAAGGCAGTGTTTCCCAAAGTGTTGTACACGTACCCCCAGGGGTACGGGAAGAGTTTGGTGGGGGTACGCGTTGCACCGGAGTTTGGTGGGGATATGCACTGCACCGTGCTTAGCTGTGCCTAATTCTATGTTCTCATGAGTACGAGGGGTACTCAGCATTACGAAAGTTATAGAAGGGGTACACATATGTCAAAAGTTTGGGAAACACACTGCTCTAAGGGATAGATTTGGTTTAGACCCTGGCTTCAGCTCCACAGTCACTGCACCCACAGGGACAATCTCCTCTCCGAGGACAATAGGTGGCTGCCGTCTTTGTAGGAGAAGAATCATGTCAGGAAGGAACCCACCCCAGAAATAGGACCTCCCAAATGCCTGGGATTCCACTATTGGTGATTCACTCCTTTGGGCTCAGCACCACCCACTCTCTGGCCAGGCTGGAAACCACAGATTCTCCTGGGAGGGGTAACACATTCAGTGCCTAACACCTGGAGTGAAAAACTTCATCAGACATTTGTTTTCCTCCCCACGGGAGAGATGTGTGGGTGCTTGGCCCGTGGTATCGGGTTGGGTCTTAGAGTGAAAGAGGAGGGAAGGCTTCCCAGTCAAAATGGGTTAGCGTCACCAGCTTTCCGGCTTCCTCCAAAGGCAGCTGTCTCTGTAGCGGGTGATCGTCTTAAGTTAATCAACAAAGGATTCAGATGCAACTTGAATACACAAAGGCAAACTCCATGCCCCACCTGTAAAGGACATCTGAAAATATCTGTCCACCCTACCATTCCCATGAATGGAAAGATGTATTTGTCTCGGGAGAAAGGGCTGGTCCGTGCCTGCCCCTCAACTTCTGGGAAATACAGGTCAAAGAAATCAGGTTTCCCCTCTCCTCCCTGTTCCAGTGTGGGCATTCCTCTGCCCACCCAGCCCTTGGTCCCTGGGTCTTTTACTGCTCCTGTAGGAGAGAAAGAGAGGCCAGGGGCATGTGTTTGAGAGAATCCCGGTAGGGACTTTGATTCTGGGTCCCTAGGTTCTGAGAGTGAAGAGCCAGCCTCGTGCTTGGTATTGATTCTTCTCTGCTTCCCAGTTCTGCAAACTCTCCTGTAGACCAGGCCCTGCTTTGGGCCTCAACAGACCGCTATGTACTGCGTTACCAGCCTCCTTTGCCCTCTGCCCTCTAGTTACATTTAGCCAATAGGATGTGCTAGAAGGAGCCTGGGAGACAGAAGGAGAGAGAAGCAGGTGATCTATTTCCCCCATTCCCTCCCTACTGGGCCAGGGTTGTGGCAGTAGCTGTGTCCCCTGAACTATGGTCACTGTTCCCATGTGACAGCCCCTATCCCATGGCCCTAATGTTCACATGGGGTCCGATGCTGCCCAGGGGTGGAAAAGAACTTCTCACTCTTGCATGCCCCTCCTCACTCTTGCAGACCCCCTCACTCTAGCACCCCTTACTTCCCACTCAGGGTTGTTTTAAGGACCAAATGGAATCCTCTTAGCAGTTTCTTCACAAATTCCTGCTGAACAATGAAATGTATATGATAGCTATAACCTGACAGATTTACTGATGAATTCTGTCATTTCAAGAACAATTACTATTGGTTCCTCTAAAAACCTTCCAAAAATTACAACTGGAAGGACCACTTGCAATCTCATTTATGAGGCTAGCATGACCCTGATACCAAATCCAGATAAGAATGCTACAGAAAAGAAAATTACATTCCAATATCTCTGATGAATTTAGATGCAAAAGTCCTCAACAAAACACTGGCTTCCAGAATTCAACAGCACATTGAAAGAATCATACATCATTATCAAGTTTGATTTATCCTTGGGATGCAAGGACAATTCAACATATGCAAATTATAAATGTGATATATCATATTAAAATAATGAAGAATAAATATTGTATGATCATCAATAGATCCAGAAAAGGCAATTGACAAAATTCAACATTCTTTTATAGTAAAAACTCTCAACATATTAAGTATAAAAGGAATGTAACTCAATATAATAAAAGCAATATATGGCAAGCCCACTGGTAATAACATACTCAATGGTTAATAGCTAAAAAACTTTTCCTCTAAGATCAGGAACAAGATAAGTATGTCCACTTTTGCCACCTCTATCAACATAGTACTAGAAGTTCTAGCCAGAGAAATCAGGCAAGAAAAAGAAATAAAAGTTATTCAATCAGAAAGAAAGAAGTAAAGTTATATCTGTTTGCATAGGGCATAATCTTACATATAGAAAACCATTAAGACTCCACCAAAAAACAGAACTAATAAACAAAATTCAGTTAAGTTGCAGGATACAATATATATATAAAAGCCTAAGCAACCAAATAACCAAATGACAGAATAACCGGTCAACCGGTTGCTATGACACACACTAACCACCAGGTGGCAGACACTTGATGCAGGAGCTCCCCTCTGGTGGTCAGTGCATTCCCACAGCCAACTTCCTACGGCTGGCCAACCTCCCCCCAGCCAGCCGACCCAATTGGCTTCGATCGCTGGCCAGGCCAAGGGACCCCACCCATGCATGTATTCGTGCACCAGGCCTCTAGTCAATTTATAAAACTCTATTGCATTCCTATACACTAACTATGAACTATCAAAAAGATAAATTTAGAAAACAAACTTATTTTTTAATCTTATTCAACCATAAGAAAGAAGGAAATTCTGCAACAATATGGATAAACCTAGAGGAAACTAACCAAACAGACAAAAATACTGTATAACCTCTCTTATAAGTGGATTTTTTTTTTTTTTAAGTCAAACTCAGAAACCAAAAGTAGAATGATGGTTACTAGGGGCTGGAGAGTAGAGGAGATGGGCAGAGACTCGTCCAAGGATTATAAGCTTCAGGTATTAAAATGCATAATCTCTGGAATCTAATGGACAGTTAATAATATTGTGTTGCGCACTTGAAATTTGCTAAGACAGTAGACCTTCAGAGTTCAAACCACACTCACACACAAAGGTAACTGTGAGGTGATGGATGAGCTAATTAACAGGATTGTGGTAACTATTTCGCAAAGTATGTCAAATCATCACATTGAACACTCTAAATAAATACAATTTTATTTGTCAGTTATACCTCATTAAAGCTGGGGAGGGGAGAGAAAACAAATTGAGGTCCCCAGACACTCTGACCAATGGCCCTGCTGCTGTATGATGCCAGCTTTGAATCTTGCTAGAGAAGGCTCCCCTTCCTGACCCACGGGGGACCCACCTGGGGATCACAGAGGACTCCGTGTGGAGCTGGCTGCTGGGAGCAGGGCAGCGTCTGCCGCATGCTCACAGCATTTAAGGTTGTGAAAGACACCCTTTAAATAAAACCTAATGATCAGTATTCGCTTTTATGGCAAGGTTTATAAACATACACAGTCCTCATAAAGAGCCGCCTTTGCCAACCAAAGCCTGTTAAGTGCCTAGAGATTTTATTTCAGAGTTAACCTGAGTTCCTCACATGTCTCCACTAATGATGCCCCGTGTGACCTTGAGCCTCTCGCTTAAACATCGTGTGCCTTATTTTCTCTGTCTGTAAAAAAGGTGTAATGACACAAGCTGCTGGGTTATGTTGGCAACATGCTCAGAGATCCCCAGATCAAAGGTCCTCTGCCCGGGCAAGCAAGATGATGATGGTGCTCGCCATCATTAGTTTGTTGTTATTATTGTTGTTTGAGGAAACAGGGTAGCATTCAGCACCAGGGATGAATGACGAGGCAGCTTAGCGCTACAAAGACCATTGGTACAGAGACCACCCACTTCATGACACCACGTGATAGCACCTCGCTAGGCTCCTCTTGGGGTAGGAGGCATTCTCCTCCCTCAAAGTAGGACCATGCCCACAGCATCTCCAAGAGGTAAATATCTATCTTCAGAAAAGAGGGCCAGTGAGCAAGACCCCAGCCAGGGAGCCCTGGGACCACAGCCAGGAAGCTTTAGATTTGAGTCCCAGCTCTACCACCTAGAATCTTGTTGCCTTGAGCATGCATCATAATTTCTCAGGACCCCCATTCCCTGATTATAATATAAGGATATTTTATTAAAGTGATCTTTTGGTCTCCTAGTTCTGATTTTTACAGTTACCCTGAAAATCACAGCAAGGAACTCTTCCCCGAGAAAATCTTGCCTGACACATTCCTCCACGGTGTCATGACCTGGCCAGTCACGGCTCTTCCAGTAGGCTGTGGTCCCCTCCCCCACACACTCGGGGTAATGTTCTACGTCTGCGATAAGGAAAGGCACTGAACTTGTTTTAAAATTTACCAGCAGCTGAAACCGGTTTGGCTCAGTGGATAGAGCATCGGCCTGCGGACTCAAGGGTCCCAGGTTCAATTCCAGCCAAGGGCATGTACCTTGATTGTGGGCACATCCCCAGTGGGGTGTGTGCAAGAAGCAGCTGATCGATGATTCTCTCTCATCGATGTTTCTACCCCTCTCTCTTCCTCTCTGTAAAAAATCAATAAAATATATAAAATAAAATAAAATAATAAAATAAATAAATAAATAAAATTTACCAGCAAACTGGAGACTCAAAATTACAAGTCAAAGTCTATGTCCAGTAAACACTTATAGTGGTTTTCAAAGCATGCTCATGCAGAACCACCCTGTGCCTATACGTGACCTGTGTGCACGAGGTGCCCCATCTGGGTGGATGAATTTGTAAAGAAACCTCCTGTGGGTGCACGCTGCTCTGTGGACACATGGCTTATAAGCAGATAGTATTCTGAGCAAACAAAATGCATTCCTCTCCCCAGGTAAGTTCAGCCCCGTGCCAGAGCCCACGTCTTGAGGAATGGAACACGGACTGGATTTACAATCTCTATACCAATGTACCGTCTCTGTACCAATGGCTTTTGTAGCACTAAGCTGCCTCGTCATACATCCGTTGGCCACCAAGTTTTTGCAGTATGCACACTGCACAGCCATACACAGAAGCTCTGCGTCTGTTAATTCCTGAGGGTTTTATAGGGCCCCCTGTTGAACCTTGGATGTGTGGTAAAAATCATCCCCCATACCTCCCAACCAGGTGATTTTCACTTGCTTTATATGATATTGGTCATCCATAAAAATGTTTGTTTGAACAAAATGGGACTTGTAAAACTTTGATAACTGCTGTGCATATACAACATAGAAATAAATAAAAGGAGCTTTTGTTTGGAGATATGTGGAGGCTCAAATCTGAAAAACATTTTCTTTGGCCATAGTTTAAAGAAATAAGTTGAGTTGCTAAGAATTGTCAAACCAAGAACTCAAGATTCTTTTTTTCCCTCCCAACCTCGCTCTTTCTCAAATGAGTATACTTTCTACCTGGGATGTTTATTCCAGATAAATAGAATAATTAATCTAATTACTCTCAAGTCAAAATTAGTGTTCTTAAATAAGTGTGTGTGTGTGTGTGTGTGTGTGTGTGTGTGAACGCACACCCTGTGTATAGCTACCTCACTATCTACAAATGTCTTGGTCCCATGCTGGCCTTTGGCTCCAAAAGTAACTCCTCTCAGCTGGTCCTTACTTGTGTCCCATGTAAGCAAATTTTCTGAGATTCAACCTTGTCTTCTTCAGATGCCTGGAATCACTACCCTCTGTCATGAGGTCCACATACACTTGGTCAGGGGCACGTGTAGGCCTCTCAGCTCTCATTTCTCATTTATCTCTCTTCTATACTTTTTTCTTCCTCTCCTTTCCTTTCTCTTCTCCTTTGTACACCAACTTGATGCCAAAGGGACATTCAGATGCCTAATCCTCAAGACTCTTAGGCCTGGGGAAAATTGGAATTCTGTCCTTACACTCTTTTCTCCCCAGTAGACCTACTATTTGTACTTTATGGAAGCCTGTCTCTGATAAATAGAGAACTTACCTGTTTCTTAATGGCTCTGCAGACTACACACGGGGGTGCTTGTCACAGGTCCTGTTGACTTCCAGCAGATTCTATCATGCCCCCCCTGCCAAGACTCATCTTGCAAGATGGAAAGAGACATGAGATAGAGCCATTCAGACTCATGCCTTACCCAGGCACTCCACCTCCACCTTTCTTCTTCCCTGAGGACCAGAGGTTAGTAGTGAGGGAAGGAAATGGCTGATCACTTCTGCTTCTCAAATCTTCCCTCCGAACCCTCAGCACTTGAACTTAAAACTGTGCCACATCAGTGTGGAAGTTCCATCATGCCTGGAATGGAAAAGGTCCTCATGATGTGAGCAAGTGGAAAGTGGAGGGTGTCATAACCCATACGTTAATTTGTCACATGTCATCCTGCCACAAACTAGCACTAGTGGACAGAGAGAAGGAGAGGGCAGCCTGAAGGGGGATGGCCTCTGGGATTGAGGAAACTCTGGAGCAGAGTGAGAGCCAAGCAAGGACACTAGGACTAGAAGCAGGCTCTGTAAAGATATGTATCAAAAATTCCTTTTTTTTTTTTTAATGTGCAATCCCTACAGCCCAGCAGGTTCATTTCTAGGGGGTTATCTCAAGATAACCATATAATTATCTACAAAGATGTTCCATGCAGAGTTGTTTACAATGGAAAGAACTTGGAAATAATCAACCATAGGGAACAGGTATGCAAAGCAACTATGCTTGCAATGGAATGTTATGTAACCATTTTAAAAGTTATGATCTAAACTATACTTTTTGGAATGGGTAGATATAAAAATACCTGGCTATGTGAAAATCAGGTTACTAAGCAAAAAGTTGAACATAATTACATTTTTATTATATATACATAAGGTATATAAACATTAGCAATAGTCATTCTGGTCTGAGATGCTTTCTGTTTTACTCATCTTTGTTTTCTAACTTCTCCACAAAAAACAAGAATTTATTTCAGCTGGAATGTGAAAGAGACAAACATCAAAATGTTTGAGGCCAGCATCAAAATGACAGAAACAGGAGCATCTAACAAGAATTTTCAAGAAGATATCACTCAAATGTTTCAACGTGCAATGGTGAACATGTTGGAAACAAGTAAAAAACAAAGTTACATCAAAGAAATAGAAGGTCTCAGCAAACAAATAGGTGATATAAAAGAGAACCAAATGGAATTATAGAACTGAAAAATATAATAACTGAAATCTTAGTAAAACAAACTGAACGAATGGGCTCCACAGTGGGATGGAGGAAACAAAGAAAAGAATCAATTGACTTGAAGAACAGAATGATAGAAATAACTCTGAGCAAACAACACACTGAAATGAAAAAAAAAAAAATGAAAAAAAAAAAACAAAAACAGCAGAGCCTCTGGGGCCTGTCAAACAAAAGATTTAACATCCATGGCACCAGACTGCCAGGAGAGGAGAAAGAAGGCAGGCTTGGAAAAGCATTCAATTAAATAATAGCTGAAAACTTCCCAAATTTGGCAAAAGACTTCAACCTCAGACTCAAGAAGCAGCAAGCCCAAAGCAGAATAAGACCAAAGAAATCCTCTACAAGCCTATAGGATATTGAGTATTGAGACATTGAGTAGTTCAAATCTCCTGGAGGGTCAGAGTCAGGCATGGAAGCTCTGTCCCAGGAGGAACAAGAGTATGACACAGCTCGCCACAGGGAGAGATGCAGAGGCACCTCTGCAGAGATGTCCCTGCCACCCCCATGACTGTGCCACACACTGACTGCCAGGACCCCCACCCCTGCTTCCCCTGACAATAGCTCCTTTGCAGTGTCACCTTGCTCCTATTACCCTTTCAAGATCAAAGTCTGCTTTGGGGGTGTCTTAGGGAAGGAACCTAAGACATGACGCCCCACTCAGCTACAAGAGGGGTCTGAGAAAGCTGGCATGGAGGTTCTCCATTGGGGCATCAAGGCTCGAAATGCAGAAACAAACCTAAGGATATACGCAAAAAAATATGGATGCCACAAACAAGGGATGCCTACTACAGAATGAATGACCCCCTAGAGGCCTGCACCAGTGCTGTCCCCCATCCTCCGCCTCTGGCCCAAGGCCTGGGCTCCGAAGCACCTCCTGGAGAGTTCAGCTGCTTTCCCAGCTTCCCCCGCACGCCTGCCCAGACCCTATCTCACTCCTCACACAGGAGAACTCTTGGATGGAATAAGTTGCCAGTTAAAATGAACTCATTGCAAGCTTCACAGTATCTCACCCTCCGATCTTGCTTGAGTGAATTCTTATCTTCAGGTCGGGGTTGTTTTTCACTAGAAGTGAATCAAACTCGGGCACAGGACCAGCTATCTGTCAGGAGGAGCAAGTAGGGGTGGAACAGGCGAGTGCACACACACACACACTCACACATGACAGAGCTGTTCTTGCCGGCCTGAGAAAGACAAGCGACTTGTTTATACTCTGCCCCAAACGCACCATACACAGTCCCCCTGGTCCCAGGTTTAAGAAATCACAGGCATACCACGTGGGCAGGCAGATAATAGCAGCTAGAATAATAGCTCTCCGTGTCATCCAAACTGCCCAAGTGCTCGCTCATCCATGAGACACTCAGGACTTCTGGCGGAAGGGGAAGACGGGTGAGGGGACAGGTGGAAGTTGCATGGCTGGTGGCTAAGAGCTTTGGTGTCAGGCTGACCTGGGCTCAACTCCTCAAATCCTGCCCACTTCTCACTGTGTGCCTTGAAGCAAATTAATCTCTCCACATTCAGTTTGCTCAACTGTAAAAAAAAACAGGATCAACAAGGCCTTTCCCTCCAAAATCTTAAGAGGATTAAAAGGAGATGTCAAGTTGTTTGGCACATAGTACGCTCTCAATAAATCACTGCTGCTCGTAACGTGATTAAGGCAGAGTTAGGTTACTGTTGTCGTTTTTCTAAAGGAGAGAATATAAAGGGCAACGAAGACTGCCTCTGTTTTTTTTTCCACCCCCTTGAAAGTGAGGGCACTGAATGAAATCCCTTTAAGAAAAAAGCCATCTCCCTTCCCAGCAATGTAAATCCCGGTGAGAAGTTGTGGCCATGGCCTACCACCAAGCCCTGGAGTGGGATGCTGTGCCCACTGTAGCCACATTCCCCAGGGCCAGAGATGGGCTGGTGGCTCTGGTTGACCCAGTCACCCAACTATAGGATTTGGGTCCAGCTCTGGATCCAAGGTTTGGGGACCCGGAGGTAGTCCACAGAGGAGGGTGTGGCCTGAGAACAAGGTGAGAAAGCACAGGAGCCTCATCTCCTACAAGGGGAGCTCCCCTCGTTAGAGAAGGGGAGAAGGGCCTGGTAGGCTTGCCATCCCAGCTGAGTAAGCAGGTCAGGGCCAAGTAAAACAGGAAGCAAGTCCACGGAAACCTACAGACTGAAAGGAGCAAGGGCCCTCTCAAGTTCATTGGGCAATGCCACACCTCGAGAACAACTGTTCCCTCAAAGGAAGTGAAAAAATGAGTCCCAGTGATCGATTCCCCCATGGAACACTTCTGTGGCAGCTGCCAATCAGAAGCCAGGTCAGGAGACACAAAGACCCCAACTTCTGCTTCCAGCAAATTCTGCCAAGTGGCTCCCGGGATTGACCCCATGGTTCAAATCCCAGCTCCACGGTGGCAAGCGGTGTGACCTGAGGCAAGTTTCAGGGCTGATCTGTGCCAGTTTCCCATTGGCAAAAACGGGGAGGGTGAAAATCCCAACCATACAGGAGTGCTGTGAGGACCAATGAGATAAGGTCTATTGAGTTCTTGCAACAGTGTCCAGAACATACTGAGCATGTAGAACACAATGTTCAATGTTAGTCATAATTATTTGATTATCTATATATATAAGAGCCTAGGCAACCATTCGACCAGTAGCTATGACCCACACGGACCACCAAGGGTCAGATACTCAACACACAGGCATGGAAACATGGAACAGACTGATGAATCTCGAGGGAAAGGGGGAGGGAGAAGGGCAGAAAGAGATTAACCAAAGATCTTATATGCATACTAGAGGCCTGGTGCACAGATTTGTGCACCAGTGAGGTCCCTTAACCTGGCCTGTGGGGATCAGGCTGAAACCGGCAGTCTAACATTCCCTAATGGGTCCCAGATTGCAAGAGGGCACAGGCCAGGCCAAGGGACCCCACCAGTGCATAAATCCATGCACCGAGTCTCTAGGTATTAATATTAGCGTCTGTGCTGCTCTCCTCCCAATGTGGCTGTCAAGAAAAAGGCCTAGGAAACCACCCTTTCTGACTGTTGCAGAGCCTAGGAAATTGGTAGGGGATCCATAAAGAAGTGAGTGACCCAGCTGGTGTGTCTCGGTGGTTGAGCATCAACCCATGAACCAAGAGTTCACTGGTTCAGTTCCCGGTCAGGGCACATGTCCAGGTTGCAGGCTCAATCCCCAGTAGGGAGCAAGCAGTCAATATTTCCTTCTCATCAATGTTTCCATTTCTATCCCTCTCCCTTCCTCTCTCTTTCTTTAAAAAAAAAAAAAAAAAAAAATCAAGAAAAATATATTTATTTATTTATTTATTTATTTATTTTTAAATATATGTATTTTTTATTGGTTTTTTACAGAGAGGAAGAGAGAGGGATAGAGAGTTAGAAACACTGATGAGAGAGAATCATCGATCAGCTGCCTTTTGCACACCCCCCACTGAGGATGTGCCCGCAGCCAAGGCACATGCCCTTGACCGGAATTGAACCTGGGACCTTTCAGTCTGCAGGCCAATGCTCTCTCTATCCACTGGGCCAAACTGGTTTTGGCAAAAAAATATTTTTTTTTAAATAAAAAAGAAGGGAGTAAACTGAAAACACATAGGTGATCTCAGTTCTCAGAGTCCATTCAGTAAGGCCAAGCAAAAAGGTAGCTCCTTCTTAGGCCAAGCAGACTGTGGTTCCAAGTCCAGCTTAAACACTCTGTGACTTTGTGCATGTTGTTTAACTTCTCTGATCTTCTGAATCCTCAAAACAGGGATAAAATTCCACAATGCCACCTTTGCCAATTTATTCCTGTGGATGAAATGACGCAGAGATGCACAGGAAGGAAGTTTTGCGTGGTCCCCAGCACCTGGTTGATCCCAGCAAACATGGGTTTCTCTTCCCCTGTTCTCAGTAGGAAACTCCTCAGCTTCCGGCTTAAATATCACGGCTACCAATACAACCTCAGAGGTAATAAGAGAAGTCTTCCCCATGCGCCCTGCCATCGTTCCTTCCTCCCATCTGAATATTACCCGTCCTCTGGTAACACAGTAACAGCTAACCCACTATTGACCTGTGTGGGAGGCCCAAGTTCAAAGTCCAGCTCCTTTGATGACTGGGTAACATCAGACACAGACACACACACACACACACACACACACACACACACACGTTTCTTTGGGCTTCAGTATCCTCATGTATACACGAGGGATAACAATCTACAATAGCTAGTTTGCTGATTTGGTTCAAGTATTAATTATATAGGAAGGGGCCTTGAGTTAGCATCTGCCACATAAGTGTGGCTGCCCCACATTCTGCATTCATCGTGTCATCTAATCCTCACAATAACCCCACGTTCCCAATGTCCAGCCTGAAACGAAGGCCCAGAGAGGTTATGCCACTAAACCAAAGCCACACAGGAGCTATTGCCGGCTTACACGGTGGTGGCCAGACGTAGGTGTGTGGTGAGCCACGTGGAGAAAGAGCTTGGCTGCCCTTTGTGGAGAGCCAATCCAGGGGATCCCCAAGGTGGGCTCGGAGCCCCATCAGCAGCCCTCTCCCTGCCAGCAGCAAAGCCACCCCTGGCTCTTGGGGAGCCACACACATGCCATGAGGCCCCCATCGCCCCGGGCGTCAGTGCCCACGGTTCATTTTCAGAAGCCGGGTGCCTGCCAGTTTCACAGGGAGATTGCTGGCAGGCCCACGGTCTCTGTTACTAGAGACTGGCTTGCCGGTGAAAGAGGCCCATTGTGCGTCCTCTCAATGAAGAATACCCCATTTAGAGAAAGAATTCAACTGGTTTTTCACGGAGAAAGAAAGACAGCACAGGTGGGGGGGAAAATGAGAACAATGCAGATCTTTCACTTGATTTTTTTACCTAACATCAAAGCTGGGTGACCAACAGGGTGAAGGGCCACCCGACAGGGAGGGAGCCGGCTGAGGCCACACAGGTGTGAGCACAAGAAGAGGGAACTCGGCCTGGAGTCTGTCAGGATGCAGGGCCCAGGCCCAGCCCTGCCCTGGCCACCTCGGCCACCGTGAGCCCTGCCCTGGCGCTGACTCAAGCGGCTGGATTGGCTCAGGTCTCTGCCCCTGGGGGTTGGTGGAAGTACCTCCATGCCCTGGACGGTCTCACCGGAGCCAGTTCTGAGACGTGGCGGCCGCTCAGGGAAATCACCTGGAGCGCTTTCTGAGTCCCAGTGTCAGGGGGTCGGATTGCACTGGTGTGGGGCACGGCTTGGGCACTGGGAATTTCTCAGAGCTCCCTGGGTGAGGTGAAGGTGCAGCTAAGACTGAGAACCGGTGAGCCCCCAGGGCAGAAACTGGCCCACAGCTGCATCCAGACCGAGCACAGAGCCCACCGGACACAGAACACACGGGGACCGTCAGTGTCTGAGGGATGAATGGACGTTCGGGAGAAGCTGGCAGCTGCAGCTCTGCTGTCTGCAGCTTTGCGTTACCACTCTCTCATCTATTGGGATTTGGCACAAGGTTTCTTTCCTTTCTCTTCTTTTTATTTTAAGATCGTCCGCCTTCAACGCTTCTTTGAAAACGCCACTGGACCATAAAATTTCTGTGATTCTTTCCAGCTCCAAGGCCGTAAATCCCTTTGTGCCCTTTGAGAGCGATCATATTTTGGGCATAAATTATCAGGGTGGACATGTCCCGGGAAGGGCCCCTCTGCAAGCTGCTCTGCACCCCACCTGCTCCAGCCAAGCAAGCCCTTTGGTTCCCTGCACCCCCCCCCCCCTCGTGCGCGCCTCTGGCGCTGCCTCCTACCTCACCCTGCCGCCCCCCCCCCCCCCCCCCCCCCCCCCCCCCCCCGCCTGTCAACGCTCCCCGGGGTTCCAATCACTTAGGCTCACTTCCACTTCCTGAGTGGATGAAACCACGCCCAAAGTTTCTGTGTGCTTTAGGATTGGTTGGTAGGTGATCCCAAAACGGTGTCTCTAGCCTGCCCTCGCCTTCCGGACTCCAGGTGCAGCGTCCCAGTGCCTAATGGGCATCTCCACCTCCACCTCCACCTCCCCGAGGCACCTCAAATTCAGCTGCCCCAGAAGTGAACTCGCTCCCTCCCCCACCCAGCCCTGCTCCTCCTCCTGGCGTCCCTGTGTTGATGGACGGCATCCCATCCACCCAGTTGCCAAACCAGGAAACTGGAATCTTCTTCCACTGCTCCCTCCCGCTTGCCTCACACCCTTCCCCAGGAGGTTACCCTCTAAAGCAACCGCTGGCTTCATCCCTGTCTTCCCTTCTAACGTCTGGATCCTGCACAGCACGCATCTACGTAAAAGCCAGATGGAAAGAGATGGCCAGGGCTAACGTTCTGGGGGCCCACACCTCCAGCCACGCCCCATTCTCAGCTCCAGTGGCTCCCCGTCGCCTTCCTCCCACCTTTCCCTCCTGAGCACAGGGGCTGGCCTGAGGCCCTACCTAGTAATAACAGGCTTGTGGCTCTTCTGCCTCTCCTCTGTGCTAGGTCCCCAGCACAGGCCCAGCAATCGTCGTTCCTGTCCTTCCCATTTTTCCCTGTTCATCCGACTGAAATGTCCTCTCCCCTCTACCTGGCAAGCACTCGCTTCCTCTTCAGAGCTCGGGTGGCATTGGCTTTTAAATGCCTCCCCGCTTCAGGGCGAGTGTGATAAAGGGGCTCCTTACACAGTAAATAGCAGACGCCGGCATGGGTTCGTTACCAGCTGCGCACTTTCCTAATGACCTCACCTAGTTCAACTAATTTAATTCTCACAGGTGAGACAGGGACTACGATGATCCCCGATTTTAGAAACAGGTAAACTGAGGTACAGCGTGGCGAAGGGCAGGAGCTGGGATTTGAACTCCCTCAGACGATGCCCTTTATTGCTGCCTCCTCCTAAGAGCATATATCTGGATACCCATTTGCCTGCCACAAGAAAACCGTCACCCCATTTTTTAACTTCGGACTATTCTTCAAATAAAACCCTAGACGAACGCCCGACCTGCTGCACAGAACACAGGGGGCTGAAGATGGTGAGTGGAGAGAATGTATCAATAGGTCCCACGCTCCCCATGCCAGAATCAATGTTGGAGAGAATGCTGAGGAGCCCCTGGTGTCCCAAGGAGAAGAGTTTGAAAATCAATGTCCTAGGATGGTGTTTCTTTACCGTTCTGTTATTGACAAGACCCCTCTGCATCCAAATGTCGTTATGAGATTGCAGACCAGCCACACAGTTTGTGTCCACGCAGCGTCTTGATGACCGAAGGCTCCCTCGCTGTTTCCATGCGGCTGAAAACCCAATAGGTTTCAGCCCTTTATCCTCCTGGGAGCACATTTGTTCCACTGACTTTTTAGAGAAAGTGGACGGGAGGGAGGAGGGCGGGAGAGAGGGAGGGAGTGCTCTCCATGTGAGAGCGACAAATCAATTGGTTGCTGGAGAGCAAACCCTCCAACCTTGGGTCCTTGGGCTGATGCTCTAACCACTGAGCAAACTGGCCAGGGCTCAATACTTTTTTTTTCTTTCTTTTTTTTTTTACATTTACCTACAGTAACTATAAGTTTTTAATTTCTTCTGTGATATTTAGGTTCTCTCTTTGATTTGAAACTTTTATTCTGATTTTATAAAACCCATGTACTGAATCCTCACATTTACATACTTTGTTTTAATATATATATATATATATATATATATATATATATATTTAATATATTTTATTGATTTTTTTGCCCCCCTTCCTCCCATACATACCCTCCCTCCCCAGAGTTTTATGTCCATTGGTTGTACTTATATGCATGTGCAGCAACCTGGATGGAATTGGAGAACATCATGCTGAGTGAAATAAGCCAATCAATGAAAGAGAAACACCACATGACCTCACTCATTTATGGATAATAAAGAACATTATAAACTGATTAACCAAAAGATAGATCTAGAGACAGTAAAGCAACAAGCAAGACTGTCAAATTACAACGGGGAGGGGAGGGAGATTTGGGGGAGATAATAGATCAACACTTTTTCTTAAACAGAGTATGAGGAGTCTAACTTAACCTTTCCGTAACTCGGGGCATCGCCGCTGGATGTCAGTTGGGCTGTGTAGAAATGTCCTGTGCTACTTAGGGCTATTTTCCCATACTCTAGACGAGCCCATACTTGAGCATCCAGTCCTGTGTGTTGGGCTTTTTCGAATCCTATCACTATCAGAGTTTAGGGGTCACTTCTGCTTTGCGGTCTTATCTCAAACAGCCTCTTCCCCACCCCTCCCAATTCGATCCTTTTCGCAGTAGCTACGGATTTTGTAAACATCAAACTTGTCACCACTGTGCCCACAGTAGGAGCATATGTCTAAAAAGAAATAGGAATCGAAATAGTAAAACGAAGGCCCTTTAGGTCAATGACTTTGCGACTTCAGCAGTGTGTTCTTAGGGGGTGTTTTCCCATTCTCTTCATTCATTTGTTATTTACTAAGTACACATTATATACAAAAAAAAAAAAAAAAAAAGAATTGGGCTGGATGCTGAGGACAAGAAGATGAATAAAACATAGAGCCTGTCTTCCGGGACTTGTCAGTTTAGAAAGAAAGACAAGTAAACAGAAATAATGATACCGCCATGGTACGAGCCTTGCAACAATGATATCTAGAAAGTATTTAAAAGGCTCTTATCTCTGCCTTGGGGAGGGGCAGCAGTCAGGGAAGTCTTCCTGGAGGAGGTGGTGTGTGAGCTAATTCCTGAAGCATCTCTCAATAAGAGGCCCACCTTTCCCAGCACCAAAGCCAAAGAAGATAGACCTGGGATAGGGCACATAGGCCAAATGCAAAGACAAGAAAAGATGAGAAAGCTCAATGAGTTTTGAAAGTCCAAACAGCTCAGTCAAGCTGAAGCATGTGTACATTTGCAGAAAGAAATAGGGAAGATTGCTGAATGGAATCAGAAGGCTGGGGAGTAAATTGCTCATATATTTTAAATGCTTGAAAGGAAGATGACGCAAAGTTTTAAGGGCACATTAATAACTCAATTTATCACACCCATATGTATTCAATGAGGCAAGTCAACTTGCTGCAGGGGGGAAAAAACACACCCTAGCAAACATTGAGCAATTCCCCTTCGCCAGGCACTGCTATAGCACTTCACACGTATAATCTCATTGCATTGTCCCAACAGCCCCGTGATGTGGGAACCAACATCACGTCTATAAATGAGGAGATGGAGGCAAGCAGAGGTTCGGTATGTTTTCAGCGACCCAGAGTAAGAAAGCGCAGTCTGCTTGTAGTGATGGAGCATCAGTAGCTCAATGTCCTTGGAATCGAAGCAGGTGAGCTGATGAGGTCCAGGACTGAGTGTGGGAAGGAAAGGAGATGGAAGAAGGAGAGAGAATGGGGAAAGAATGAGCCAGAGCATGAGTGGGAGTGAGCAAGAAAGAGACGTGCAGAGGTGGACTTGGAGGAGGAAAGAGGAAGTCACGGCCATGGTTGCCTGTGGGAGGCCCTCTGAGCTCAGGTCTAGGGCTGGAGGCTCCACCCAAAGACCCTCTGGCCCAAGCCAAAGAAAGAATGGACAAAGGCTGGATTGCCATGGGTGAGGCCCAAGGGTTCCAGCCACACAGGTGAGGAAAGAGCTGACCAGCAGCTCGAGCAGTGGGCCTGGGGCCTAATCATGGACAAGACTACCACCTCCACAACCTGGAGACAGAGCAGGTGGGGCCAGAGAAGTCTGAGCAGGGAGAGCTATGGAGAGCAGCTGGTCCAGACCTTTCCTTGAGCAACTGATGAAGCTGAGGGGAGGAGTGATTCTTTCACAGGTGCTCAACATTAGTGTGTGATTTTTCTCTCTCTGCCTAAAATTACCCACCCGGTAAGGCAAGAGGCAGGACTAAAATCTAGTCTCCTGATGTCCTGGAATGCAAACGTTTGTCACTATCTCTGCGTTTCTACGGAGTCCGTTGCTCAGCCTCAGACTGAAGACTAGAAGTCTAGGCGCTGCAGCTCGCAAGCCACATGTGGCTCTTTGGCCCCTTGAGTGTGGCTCTTTCACAAAATACCATAGCCTGGGCGAGCCTATTTTGAAGAAGTGGCTTTAGAAGAAGTTTAAGTTTAAAAAATTTGGCTCTCAAAAGAAATTTCAATCATTGTACTGTTGATATTTGGCTCTGTTGACTAATGAGTTTGCTGACCTAGACTCAAGGGCGCTGGCCTGAAGAAAGGAGTAGGGCTTCCAGGGCAGGAGTGAAGGGCTAGAAGGAGCTGTGAGTGGAGTAAACATTGGCCCAGCCCCTAAGGAGCGGGCATTTGCTTCCGGGTTGCAATGGTGAAATGGAAGAGGATCCCCAATGTTCTTACTCACTCTTTTCTTGAAGAAAAGGCTGTCACTGACAAAGCAAAGAGAAGGGAGACTTCTGGGGATGAGGGTGAAATAAGTGGGGAAAGGCTGGGAGCCAGAGGAAAATGTTTTGTAAAGAAAGTTCACAATATGTGGTCAATGAAGGAAGAGCCGGCAGTGTGTCCTGCAAACAGGCTGTGTACACATAACGGCGACTCTGATGATTTCAGGAACATCTTCTAGTACTGGCTTGCTGGCTGTTAGAATCTGGTTGACAGAAATGCACACCGTCCCCTCGTTGTGCCCTGCTTCCCTGCTTCCCTGCTTCCCATTCCAGCCAGACTCCCAGGGTACGCTCTGATCCCATCAGCGCTTGTACGAGAACCGTTTCTAAAATATTTTGACTATCTCCCTAGTTTACAAAACACTCTGCGGTTCCATTTGACCAAGTTATCAGAAATAAATGCTATACTATCTAATGAGGCCCGTGCAGATGTATAAGAATCCACTAAAGGTCAAGGGGCAAGCAAAATTTAAGGGGCAAAGTTTTGTTTACAGAATTGTACTCTACGGTCAGACAAATGGTTGCATATAAACAATGCTCCTCCATGCAGAGTCAAGCTAAGGGTTCTATGTTGTGAACATAATCCCTGCAGAACCAATAAATAATAAATGTATATGAATATGCATACAAGTTTCTTTTCAGAGCGTTTGGAATCATTTATTGAGAGCAGCTTCCTTGTATGAAAAGGATACTGAGCCCTAGCCAGTTTGGCTCAGTGGATAGAGCATCAGCCTGGGGACTCAAGGGTCCTAGTTTCGATTCCGGTCAAGGGCATGTGCCTTGGTTGCAGGCACATAACTAGTGTGGGGGGGGGGTGTGCAGGAGGCAGCTGATCGATGTTTCTCTCTCATTGATGTTTCTAACTCTCTCCCTTCCTCTCTGTAAAAAAATAATAAAATATATTTTTAAAAGAAAGAAAAGGATACTGAGCTTTTGTTCCTTGTGGGCAGTTGTCAGAGCTGGTGGCCTTTACTGGGCAGACTGGAACGACCGCCTGGCTACAGGCAGCAGTATCATCCCACGAGATTGTGACTCTCTGTCCAGCATAGTCACACGTCTGGTCTCAGTGGGCGGCGCGTTTTTATCTCTGTTCCTCACCAGGTTGGCAAGTTCAGCGACGATGCCACTTCGTTCACGCAGCTCATCCCCCCCCGTTTCCTGTCCCATGTGTTTTTGGAGACTTAAGATGGAATAACGGACACTGAAGTTTTCATCCTCTTCTGGAATGTGTTCATGCTGTTGTTGATGGCTTTCATCAAAACCCACGTCTCTGGGCTCCCCTGACTCCGGAAGAGCCAACAATTGGGTGTGCCCTGCTGGCGCCTCCAGTCCTCCCGCTAGACCTGATCGCTCTCACCAACCCTGGGTCACCGCCTTTAGCCACTCACTCCAATCTCCTATCTGAGGGCCTGCACTCCCGCCAGAGGACTATGGGACACCGCACAACTCAGCAGGCTTGATGTCAGCGTCTACCTTGGCTTACAAACCCTACCCAGAACACGCTCCCTCCATCCATTTTTGGTTTTATTTCTCCATAGAAGCAACTTAATTTTCTCTAGCTTCCTGTATCTCATGATCACCTTAAAAACCCTCTGATCACATGGAGATTGGACCAATGGGAAAGCTCCATCCTCTTCAGCCCGCCCTAGGGGAGTGGTTTGCAATCTTGGCTGCATGTGAGAGTCACCTGGGACCTATGAATTCACATAGGAATGAATAAATTCATGTACTACTGTGAGCCACAGACTGTGGATTCTGGATCCCAAATTTCAGCACAGTTCATAAAGAGTCAAGTCCCTTGCTTGTCCTTGTTTTTCAAAAAAAAAAAAAAAATAATAATAAATGAACAATATACCTCCTAATCCTTGCGGTTTCCTTTCTTACCAGCCAGAGAGCATTGTCTCAACCCCTACACTGCACCTGTAAGCTTCCTTTAAGTTGCCTTGGCCTAAGAAATAGCAGCCACAAAGGTATTGTTTTCAGGCGTGGCATTCCCCCTAAGGTAAAGCAAACATCTCCCGTCTGCAGAGTTGGGACATGGCAGAATCAACGCTAGTGAGGAAGTGAGTATCTAGAATGCTAATCCATCGTTCAGCCCAAACTGCAAACTGTTTCCCTGGCCTTGATCCTGATTCCCATGACATGACCATGGGAGCCGTCGCTTACATACAGTGGACACTGAGTGGACAGACAGTGGCTTTTTTTTAATTTAATATATTTTATTGATTTTTTTACAGAGAGGAAGTGAGAGGGATAGAGAGTTAGAAACACTGATAAGAGAGAAACATCGATAAGCTGCCACCTGCACCCCCCCACCCCCCAGGGATGTGCCCAAAACCAATGTACATGTCCGTGACTGGAATCGAACCTGGGACCTTTCAGTCCACAGACCAATGCTCTACCACTGAGCAAACTGGTTTCAGCCAGACAGTGGCTCTTGTTGGGTGAATAAAGAAAACGAGGAACAAAAAGTGCAGTTGGTCACAGCAAGGTCTGGACTCTATCTCAGCACACCAAGATGTCCATTCCAAGTGCAGCTCAGAAGCTGCAACCATAGGCTGTGCCCTGTCCCCTAGTAAATGTTAAATGCATTTTCATCGGTTTAGTACTATTAACAACAGCTGGTGCTGAGTTCTTATGTGCCGAACACTGCGCTCAAAGCTCAAAGCACTGCCTGGATCCCTTTCTTTAATTATCACAGCAAGGCTCAGCCGGAGGGCTCGTCATTATCTCCATTACCACAGATAAGAGAAGTGAGGGTGGCCAGTTAGGCTGCATGCCTGAGGTCACACAACTGCAAGGCGATGGGGCAGGTTTCCAGGGCTAGCTCCTTCTCCCCAGAAGTTAGCTGCCCTGCTCTCCCTAGAGAAGGGAAGGCAAGTTGAGCCTGCGTTGGCTGGATCCCTTAGGATTCCAACATGTCCCACCGGGCAGTGTTTGGAGGCTATTTCTTTCTTGTCTTTTTTAAAATATATTTTATTGATTTTTTTTTTACAGAGAGGAAGGGAGAGGAATAAAGTTAGAAACATCCATGAGAGAGAAACATGGATCAGCTGCCTCTTGCACACCCTCTACTGGAGATGTGCCCACAACCAAGGTATATGCCCCTGACCAGAGTCAAACCTGGGACCCCAATCCACAGGCCGATTCTCTATCCACTGAGCCAAACCGGTTAGGGCTGGAGGCTATTTCTTAAAGTGGGAGTTCAGGAGTTCAAGAAGCTACTTCTACATCCTGGAGCATCCCACCCAATCCTTAAGAAGCACCATGCCAAAAATTCGTTAAGTAAAAAGTGTGTATAATGAGTTCCAACAGCTCCACGGCAGTAAAATGTCAAGGCCTGAGGGCAGGGGTCAAGTCAGAGACGCATCCCCAGGTAAGGTGGCATTTGACAGCGGTCGAGGGAGAACCAGGTTCCCAGAGGACCAGCACGTAGGAAAGAACACATTGCTTCCAGTGAGCTGTCCTCAAGAAAGAATGCGATCCTTCTGGCAACTCCTCCCCGCTGTGAGGACCCAGGGGGCATGGCTAAAAGTCCTAAGAATAATCAGCACAGAACCAGATCTCTGAAGGAATGCTCAGGTAGGCACATCCCAAGGGTGATAGGAAAGAGCCTGGGGCTGGCTGCCATGGAAACACGGATTTTGCTCCAGCCAAGAACCCAAGGCCAGGAGTGAGCGTGCACAGGCGCACGGATCAGAGGCGGCTGCTCCTCTGCCCTCGCAGTTTGGAGGGTTCTATCAGAGGACCTCTCTCCAGAGGTTCAGCTTCCACAGGATGCTTTAATCACTCCACATTAGCACTGAGTCCCGACTTATTTATTCATGTGTGTTTTGCAGCGTCTCACACACCTCCTGTGACGGTCTCCGGCAAGCGTGGGGCTCTGTGTGAGATGAGTCGCTCCTGAGCTCCAAGGAGTTCTCCCGAGTTAAGCCAGTTCACAGCAAGGCACACTAGAAACAGGTGCACCGTGTCTATCCCCGAGTCAGGGCAGCCTGGGAAATGTCAGAGGTCATGGGGGAAAGAGGGCTGAATACCCGATGAGGTGCCCAGGGCATCAAAGGGCTGGCATTTGGGATGTGCTCATTAATAGGAATTGAGTGCCCTAACTGGTTTGGCTCAATGGATAGAGCATCGGCCTACAGACTGAGGGGTCCCAGGTTCAATTCCAGTCAAGGGCATGTACCTTGGTTGCAGGCAAGGTAGGGAGTGTGCAGGAGGCAGCTGATCAGTGTTTCTAACTCTCTTTCCCTCTCCCTTCCTCTCTGTAAAAAAAAATCAATAAAATATATTTTAAAAAATAGTAATTGAGGGATCAGGCTCCTCTAGCATATTCTTATGGGAGTAGGATGAGCCATATACTGGATGTTTTTATAGCCATGAACAGTTTTCAAAGACAGGTCTATAGATTCTGTGCTGCAAACAGTATTGTCCACTATATGGGCCATGACTCTTCCAATGCAGGTGAGAGAAATCCAACTGAAACTAGCTTGAAACAAGAAAAGGAAGGAAGAGAGACTGTTTGTGGACCTGAGAGCTCACGAGATTCAGGCATTGCTGGATCCAGTGGCTCCCATAATTCCAAGGATTTGCTCTCTCTGTGTGTGAGTCTCACTCTCGAACCATCTCCTGCCATGTGACGGACCCTCCTATACTCCAAGCTGACACACACCCAAGAGAAAGAAATGCTTTTCCATTGCTCCAACAAAGATCCTGACGTTGCGTCTTTCCACAGCCTGTTGGCTGACTTCCAAAATCAAAACATTCCCAAAAGTCCCGTGGTGTCATTTCAGCCTCGGTCCCGCCCAGACTCAAGGGGTGGAAAATGCCTAAGTTCCATCGTAAGACGAGCATGTGAGCTTGGATATCTCAGTGAGCCATCTCTGGGAAAGATAGCCCACGAGTTACTGACTTACACATTCCAGCTGGAGAAGCCTGCACAACGCCAGCACTGGGCCCTCTGTGCGTTTGGGGCTTTTCTTTTCAACTTTTCTAATATGGCCACCATCAAAAAGCCAATACCTCATTTATAGCATATGCACAGCAAGTATGGAAACATGAGCTATTTTCTAAGAAATGTCCTCTTTCCCCTCATCTATTTCTCCCCAGAGGCCTGGGAGCACAGCATCTTTTTTATGTACATTTTTTTAATTTTATTTTTTCATTAGAGTTGATGTATGATCTTATATGACTTTCAGGTTTGCAACATAATAATTAGACCTAGTGCCCATCTGACACCATACACGGTTACTACAAGGTTGCTGGGTAGATTCCCTATGGGGGGTCACATAGCATCTTTGAAGGTTCAAATGCAGCCACAACGTATTCATCATTTCCTCCGGCCTCCTGGCAGGAAATTGATAAATATAAATCTAACTCTACCATGCAGTAGGCACTACGTGTTCCCACACAATCTAGTTACTGAGTAATAAGTGTTTGAAGCTGTCCAGTTCTTCTAATGGCCATGTACATCCCCCAGTCTCCTTTACACGAGAAGGCTTACTATATAGTAAATTATTAGCAAGAGACATGCAGGGGTCATCTGTCTTCTACACAGGAGTATTGGCACATGGTTGGGTGAAGGTCAACAGAGTGAAATCTGAACCCGAGAGCTTTGTGGGATCCCTCTGGATGGGGAAAGCAGCTCCATCATCAGGGAAAGGGCCACGTCCAGAGGACTTGAAATCAAGTTTCAGCAGAAATGACAAAAAAAAAAAAAGAAAAAAAAAAAGAGCTAGCTCTTTGGTGCTTTAAAAGAAAGGGGATTGCCCTGGCTGGCTTGGCACAGTGGATATAGCATCAGCCTGTGGACTCCAGGGCCCCAGGTTTGATTCTGGTCAAGGGCATGCACCTTGGTTGCGGGCATGTCCCCAATAGGAGGTGTGCAGGAGACAACTGATCCATGTTTCTCTCTCATCGATGTTTCTAATTCTCTATCCCTCTCCCTTCCTCTCTAAAAAAATCAATAAGACATTTTTAAAAAGGAAGAAGAAAGAAAGAAAGAAAGAAAGAAAGAAAGAAAGAAAGGAAGGAAGGAAGGAAGGAAGGAAGGAAGGAAGGAAGGAAGGAAGGAAGGAAGGAAGAAAGAAAGAAAGAAAGAAAGAAAGAAAGAAAGAAAGAAAGAAAGAAAGAAAGAAAGAAAGAAAGGGGATGTCTCTCCACAGCCATCTTAAAGGGTCTCCCAATACGGACCCTTGGAATTCTCCATTTAATTTGAGGAGTAAGAGTTCTGACTTCTTAAAACCTCTGAAATGCTTTACAGGACTAGCCTTATTCCCCACAGAAGATTTTGCCCAAAATAGAAGGACCCGGATATCTGTCACAGCATGATGAAAATGTGAGGGAGAGTCACAGAGAGCAACGGCCCTGGTGGGACATTGCAGGGGAAGTCCCCAGCCTTCTGTGATCCTCGGGGCTGTGATACACACCTTAATCTACACACAACCATCACCGCCGCGGGACTGTTCTCAGTCAGAGCAGCGTGTCCTTGAGGAAAGGCAAACAGAAGGAAACAGCCAGACAGGCCTCTGCTAGACCATGTGATCAAGTCCAATGCAAATCAGTGTCAGAACTGTGCTGGTTTTCATAACTTCAAGGTCCATGGGCTCTGGATTCAGGAGTGCTATTTCCTGGGGCTCAAACATTCAGTATCTTCAGATATCTCTCTGTCTCTCTCTCTCTCTGTCTGTCTGTCTCTCTGTGTCTCTCTGTCTTCCTCCTGCTCTCTCTCGCTCTCTCTCTTACTCTCGTTCTCTCACTTTTCAACTCAGACTTATTTCTGTCACATTAGCCTCCTTCCCTGATACTGAAGACATTTTTCTCCACAAGGTCAAGAAAAATGGCCCCAAGAAGCTCCAGGTTCATTGTCCTTCCTGTTCTTTCTTCAAGAGGAACAGAGCCCCCCCCCTCCCCCTTTCTCAGGACCATCCCATCCCTCCTGAGGTCTCTGATCACCCTGTTTGGGGCCTGTGCTCCCTCCTGACTTCATCACAAGGACCAGTAGCTGGACACCTGTGACTGGCCAGGCTGGGATAGGGCAGAGCCATGACTGGAACAGAAGGGATGACTTTACCAAAGGAAAACGGAGTGGCTATTACCAAAAGAAGAGAAAAGGAGGAGAAACCAAAATGGCGGCATAGGTAAACACTTAAACTGCTGCCTCGCACAACAATATCGAAACTACAACTAAAAGACAAAACGGACACCATCTCTCACCTGTCAGAATGGCTATCATCAACAAATCAACAAAAGACAAGTGCTGGCAAGGATGCAGTGAAAAAACCCTCGTGCACTGCTGGTGGGAATGCAGACTGGTACAGCCACTGTGGAGAACAGTATGGAGTTTCCTCAAAAAACTAAAAATGGAACTCCCATTTGACCCAGTAATCCCACTCCGAGGACTATACCTAAGAAACTAGAAACACCAATCAGAAAGGATATATGCACCTGTTTGTTCATAGCAGCACAATTTACAATAGCTAGTATTTGGAAACAGCCTAAGTGCCCATCAGCAGATGATTGGATCCAAAAACTATGGTACATCTACACAATGGAATACTACACTGCCATAAAAAAGGAGGAATTCTTACCATTTGCAGCAACCTGGATGGAACTGGAGAGCATTATGCTAAGTGAAATAAGCCAGTCAATGAAAGAAAAATACCACATGATCTCACTCATTTGTGGATAATAAAGAACATTATAAACTGATGAAAAAAGATAGATACAGAGGCAGTAAAGCATATAAGCATAACCAATGAATGCAAAATACTGGGGGGTGAGGGCATGTATGGGAGTGAGATGGGGGTGGGGCACTGGTAAGATATGTACACACATAATACTCTAATTTAAAAAATTGTAAAAAGAAGTTAAAAAGAAGAGAAAAGGAATGCTGGGTGGGCAAACACACACACACACATACTCACAGACACACCAGAAATCCCCCACAGTACCCACTGGCTACTACTATGCTGCAAGAACTTTGCTAAGCACTTTGCTTCTATCATCTCATCTCATCTCATCTCATCTCATCTTCATGTCTGCATGAGATAAGCACTTGTTGCCCCCCTGCCTTAGTTGCTAAGGTTGCCATAACAAAGTACCACAAACAAGGTGACTTAAACCACAGAAATGTGTTATCTCAGCTCTGGGGCTAGGAATCTGAGATCTCCATGTTGATGGGATGAGTCTGTCTGAAGGCTCTGAGGGAGCATCTGTCCCATGACTCTCGTTCACTCCTTGGAAGTCCCCGGCACTCCTTGGTTTGTAGCTAGCATTGTTCTTCTGTCTTCACATTGTCTTCCTGCTGTAGGAGTCTGTCTCTCTGTCCAAACTTTCCCTTTTATAAAGACACATTGGATGAAGACCCGCCTTCATAAGCCTCATCTTAACTTGATCAAATAAGGCTACATTCACAGGTCCTGGGGGTCAGAACTTTCAACATCTTTTGGGGGGACATAATTCAGCTCATGACACCCGCCATTTTTATTACATGAGGAAACAGAGCCTAACAGGATTGACATAATCTGTCACAGATCCCACGCAGACTAGATGCATCTTCACTCCATCTCCATTCTTGTGCTTTTCCAGGATAACTGCTCTTCACTGCTTACCTTGTGGCCACTAGGCCAGGGATTTGTGTGTGATTTTGTTCCACCCTTCTAGACTGGGAGCTCCTGAAAAGCAGGGAATTATCGTATTTATTTCTGTTTCCCCAACTCATTAAGCAAGGGGCTCCATCACTGTCTCTCAGATCTGGAACACCAAGGTAGGGGCAAATGCGGACCACTATTCTCCATGGGTTATTTCACTTTGAACCAGATACGGCTGATAGTTGAAGAGTTAATAAGAAAAGGAAGCTTTTCATTGGCCACTGTGGCTTCATTCACTCAACAAATATTTAATGAGTCCCTCCGATGAGTGAGCGCAGTGCAGACACTGAGGAAACAGATAAATCAGACAGAGCCCACACCCTCTGAAAGCTTCGAACCTGGTAGACAAGACAGATGGGCCCATAAATCTTTGTATTGCAGTGTCTCCGAGGCTGTCTTGGTGTCAGGAGTTCTTAGAAACGTAATGAAGGCAGCAAGCTAGGACTCGCACAACTTCTAAGAAGTTGGAAAAGAGAACTGACAGCTAGGGGCCATCTTAAAGTCCTAAACTTGAACCTAAGAGAACAGCAGCAAGCACTTGGCCCCCTCCTGCTACAGCAGAGAGGCAGATGGAAAGGAGACTGTAGGAGAAGCTGGGCCCTGCCCCTTGGTCGAAGCCAGGAAGCCATGGACAAACCTCACCTGGGCTCCAAGTCCAGGCAGACCTGGGTTCAAATCCAGCCTCTGCTACTCATTCGCTGGGCACAGTTAGGCAAGACTCTTAACTCCCAAGTCTTTATTTGGTTTTCTGTAAAATGGGGTGATGATAACAAATAGACCAGGTCGTTATGGGGATGAAGATGCAAAGTACATCCTGTTACAGTGGCCGAGTCTCCGTGAATGTAATGAGAGCAGATTCTGGACACTCCGGTCCTGGGTTTGAATTCTAAGTCTGCTCTAAGGCCGCCTTGGGGAGCTACCAGACCTCATTAGATCTCAGTTCCCGCCTCTCTAACACAGGGGAAATCATCACCTACCTCCTAGAGCTGTATGACAATTCAGGACATGGGTGTTACAGGGCTTAGCACAGTCCCTTACATGCAATGTGAGCGGTTGCTCTATTCTTCCTGTTTACACTGCCCTGTGACTGGTTTGTTTTGGGGTTTTTTTTCCACCATCTTGACCAGGATTCCTAGAAGAGCTCTTTTTTTTCTTTTTCTTTTTTTTCATAAAATTTATCATTTTAACCATTTTTAGATGTGCCGTTCAGTGGCATTGAGCATATTCACAATGTTGGGTAACTCTCACCACATACATCTCCAGACATTTTCACTTTCGCAAGCTAATCCTGTGAGTCCGTTCACTGAGTTTTTATTTAATAGAAGAACTCCTCGTTCTACCTCCCCCTGCCAGTCCTGGCAACCACCATTCCGCTTTCTCTCTGTGTGAATGTGCCTGCTCTCGGCACCTCCTGTCAGTAGAGTCATACCCTGGTGGTCCTTCTGTGGCTGACTTATTTCCCTCAGACGAATGTGTTCAAGGTTCGTCTTCATGTTTCACGATTGTGGCACGTGTCAGAATCTTACTCTCTGACGGTTTCTTCTCAAGATCAAGTCCACATGTTGGTCCTGCCTCCCACTGAGGCTATGCTCCCCTGCAATGGAAGCATGGGAACACACAATGCACATGACAGTGACTACCTCAAAGGAAACGCAAAATGCCTTTTTCCTGATTGCAGACGTTAAGACCTATTCTTTCCTGTGGGACCTTCGGTGAAAGCTACAAATTCATCTCACCCACTGCCCCTAGGGGGAGGGGTGTATTTCATGCAGAAAAATGGCCCTTGTTAACCTTTGCACCCCATGGGCAGGGCTGAAGCAACGGGCAGCAGCTCGCCAATGTTTACTCCAAGCGACACCACTGCGCAGCCTTACATCTGCCCCTGCCCCATCCCCTGTCTCCCTCTGGACGCAAAGTGGAAAACACCCTCTGCCCTTCTCAGTTGGCTCATAAATCTTTCCTAAATCCTCTTCATTCAAAAAATTAAAAATCGTTTCTGTGGGTGTGGGAGCTGCTCCCTTGTGCGAAGAGGTGTGGCCTGAGACTCCTGCCAGCCACGGGTCCCCTCGCTGGGCTCCGGGAGGCTCGCTCTACCCCAGGCAGCGGGGAGATGCCTGCCCTGCCTTGGCCCCAGCTGCCACCACCAAAAAGATCTGCAACGGTGCGTGCAGAGTGGGAAACCGGAAACCACCAAACATCAAACATAAATTACAGCACATGCATAATGCAGCATAGGATAGAGGCCATGGGCAACATGCTGAAGAACAAGATGTGGAAAGGTGTTCAGAACAGTCCCTGTGTGTGTGTGTGTGTGTAACTATAGAATTACTTCACTGCGGTCTTACTACCCTTATTTTCTGGCATATAAGACGACCCCCTAATTTTACAGTTCAAACAGGTTTAGGCCTATATTTGCTGTATAAGACTACCCCCCACTTCAAAGAAAAGACTACTTTGCCGTCAAGATCTGCAGGTAATTTTTGTGCAATGTTGGTCTTTTGCCCCCGATTTTCGGTTGACTTTTTTTCGTTTCAAAAATCGTCTTATACGCAGGAAAATATGATATGTCTTGTCTTCTTTTGGGGGTTTGTCTGCATTTTCTACACAAAAGAAATATGTGTTACTTTGTGTATTTGATTCCTAGAGCTGCCAGAACAAATTACCATAAGATGGATGGCTTACATCAGAAACTTTTTCTCTCTCGGTCTGGAGGCCCTGAGTCTTAAATCAAGGCTGTCAGCTGGGCCACACTCCCTTCCTCGTCTCTTCCCGCAAACTCATTAGTCAACAGAGCCAAATACCAATGGTACAATGATACTTTTTCTTTTGAGAGCCAAATTTTTTAAACTTAAACTTCTTCTAATGCAGCTTCTTCAAAATAGATTTGCCCAGGCCATGGTATTGTGTGGAAGAGCCACACTCGAAGGGCCAAAGTGCCACATGTGGCTCGTGAGCCGCAGTTTGCCAACCACGGAGCTAGGGAGATAAAATCTTCCTGTAGCCCAATATGGTAGAACAGAATCAGGGAATCAGGTTTTCGTGGTTTGGGAAAACCTAACTCTCTGATTGGTCTCCTTCTGAGCACTTTCTATTCTGCAGCCACCCCAAGGCAACGTAGAACCAGGGATGACATTTTCCGAGAGGCTCTTTCTGATCACTCGCCCTTCTCCCTTCCGGCACAGGGCGTGTTGATGGGAACCACAGCAGAGGTTGGGCACCGAAAGGTGAAATTTACCACCTAAGAATTCCTTCAGTCCTACATGCTACTTAATCTCGTTTGAGTTCATAGCATTGACTCTCCCAAGATCTAGCTCAGGAACAGCAAATAGATGTGCCTATGCTCTGCCTACCCTCTCTCCCCCACTCCTCACCCCCACTACCCATATACACATAGAAGGCATTGCTAAGAGAGCGTGGCCCTCTTTATACATAACATCAGAATCCCAAACACAGCTCTTCTGGAAGCCACGGTCATCAGTTTAATTTGGCGTGTGAGACAAAAGCCATTTTCCAGTCCTCTTCTCACCTGTGTTTGAGGATATATCTTGATCACCAACAAACATCTATTGAGCTCATGATGTGCACAAGGGTTTGCAGTCTCGGTGTGGATTCAGGAAAGGTACAGTAAGAAGCTACAGGCAGTGCCAGGTAGCCAGTGCTAAGGGCTGAGCACATGATGTGTTAATGCAGTGGTCAGCAAACTCATTAGTCAACAGAGCCAAATATCAACAGTATGATTGAAATATTTTTTGAGAGCCAAATTTTTTAAACTTAAACTTCTTCTAATGCCACTTCTCCAAAATAGACTCACCCAGGCTGTGGTATTTTGTGGAAGAGCCACACTCAAGGGGCCAAAGAGCAGCATGTGGCTTGGGAGCTGTGATATGCCAACCATGGGCTTAACGTGTTGGAGGAGCATAGATGTCAGTGAAGAAGCTGATGGTCCTGAGAAGGCTGCTTCAGGAAATCAGACCCCAGGGAAACCCTGAAGGGAAAATAGAATGTGTGTAAGTGGAGAAAAATGGAGACAAAAGTTCCAACTTAAAGGAGAGAATGATCTAAAGACCTGGGACACTTAGGAATGCATGGGCTGTCTTCAGGGAACAGAGGTCAAATCAACATAGCTAATACCAAGGTCATTTCGGTGATGTTAAGCTCACATGTCACCCTCTCCGAGAGGCCTTCTCAGACTCACCTCATGGAACTTACACTCTATAGAAGACAGGCTGGCCCACAGGGTGCCTCTGTGTAAATTACACCAAAGGTCTCCGCTGGGTGGACATAGTTGGTCAGGCAGACCTCCCCCTAATGCTACCTGGGTAATGGCCTCTTCACGGGAAGTGTGGGCCCTTCCAGGAAACACAGCTTGGAAGGCAGACTCTGTCTGGATTTCCACCTCGACCCCCTTGCTGTACCCTGGGATTCGCCATCAAGCTGTGGATTCAGGAATGACACCCAAAGGAACAAGGTAACATCTGGCCTCGGTTCCTTGTGCAGTGAGCAACCTGCACGGCCCATAGTTGATGTCCTGGAGATAGTCCACAAGCAAAGAAATATACACTGAGTGGCCAGATTGTGATGATCTCCAAATGCATAATATAATAATCTGGCCACTCAGTGTGTGGGTGTGGGTGTGTATATCTCAGTGCATGAATTCGTGCACGGGTGGGGTCCAGCCAGCCTGGCCATGGAGAGGGGACATGGGTGGTTGGCTGGCCTACCTGCTGGTCAAATTCCTAATAAGGAGACAATTTGCATCAATTTGCATATTTGCCTTTTATTATATAGGATATACACTGAGTAGCCAGATTATTATGCATTCAGAGATCATAATCATCTGGTCACTCGGTGTATAAGTAAATACAATGTTAAGTAGTGGAAAGTGCTAGATAAAGAAAACTAACATGGCCGAAACTGGTTTGGCTCAGTGAATAGAGCATTGGCCTGCGGACTCAAGAGTCCCGGGTTCGATTCCAGTCAAGGGCATGAACGTTGGTTGCGGGCACATCCCCGGTAGGGGGTGTGCAAGAGGCAGCTGGTCGATGTTTCTCTCTCATCGACATTTCTAGCTCTCTATCGCTCTCCCTTCTTCTCTGTAAAAAAAATCAATAAAATATATTTTTTAAAAAGAAAAAGAAAAAAAGAAAACTAACATGAAGTAAGGGGAGTAGTGGCCATACTGCATAATTGCAGTAGTCTCACTGTAGGTACTGTTGTCCATGCAAAGGGCGCCCCGGGGGACTGAGCTACACAGGCCAGGACAGACCTCTCCTATGGAGAGGTAAGAAGAGAGGAAGAGATCTGAGAGAAGCATCGCAGGAGGGGAGGGGTCCATGGGACGCGGTGGCTGGCTTGGGGCAAGGACGCAGAGGAATGAGTAGGAAAGGTGACTTCAAGCTTTCCTGCCTGAGGAACTAGGGAAATGATGGCGCCACTCAAATCTGCCCACTTACTGAGCCTGCCCGAGCGGGTGGCGTAGGGAACCCCCCTGAGAAAGAGGCCCAGTCTCCCCAGGATTTCCCAGGGCGTGTCCGGTGGAACATGAGCTGCGTGCTATGCTAATGGCTGATACTGGGAAAAGTGGCTCCCATGTCCGGGCAATGCTCGGTAAGCAGAACCAAACAGGTTTCTTTCCTGGACGGCTCCTTGGAAGTCCTACTAGACTAGCACGCTCTGTGATTCTCACACGGAAATGCAGGCAGCAGTCCATCCTGCCTGAGCTGCTGGGAGACATTTCTCTTCCCACGGGGTCTCAGGAGACAGACGTTCCCCTTCCCCCCAGAGAAGGGCTGTGTTCTAGACCAGTGGTCGGCAAACTGCGGCTCGTGAGCCACATGCGGCTCTTTGGCCCTTTGAGTGTGGCTCTTCCACAAAATACCACGACCTGGGCGAGTGAGTCTATTTTGAAGAAGTGGCGTTAGAAGAAGTTTAAGTTTAAAAAATGTGGCTCTCAAAAGAAATTTCAATCGTTGTGCTGTTGCTATTCGGCTCTGTGGACTCATGAGTTTGCCGACCACTGCCCTAGACAAAGGCCAGCCGGGCCAGAGTAGAAGGCAGTCAGACAGGGTGGTGGGGAGGCCAAGCTGAGAGAAAGAAGGGAGCCCCGCGAGAGACAGAAGGCTCCCCAACTGTGGGGGCTCACAATCTCCCTGGGGAAGAGCTGCCTGGGGTGTCCCCACAGGCCTGGCTTCACCCAAGCTCCAGGGTAACCTCTGAGTCAGCCTCCGCAGGGCCCAGCGCAGCTTCTGACTGGCTAAGGCGGGTCCCTGACCTCCCAGGGCCTCCACTTACCCTTCTATAAAGTGAGGGAGCAGCGATTACCCTCGCTCTCCCGGGTTGCACCAGGCGCTGCTAATTACTGCTTGGCAGAGTGCTGGGGTGCTGACAGGCTCTGTCTGACACATTTCTCCGTGGCTTCTCCAGACACCACGCCGACCTTCGTGGGAGACCACGGCCCGGTGGTGCCTGGCAGCTGGCTCAGCCCTCGGCAGCCTTCGGGGAGCAAGCAGGTGTCTCCCGAGGTCTCTGCCGCTCCCTCTGGTAGTGCCCACCAGAACCAGAGGCTCGCCTAGCCTTCTGCCACCGCGTGGGCACTGTGGAGGTGGGCGCCCCACCTGCCGGCTGCCAACCTGGGACCCGGCTGCATCTGGGAGCCTCCTCCGGGCTGGGACACCCAGAGGAGGGGTCCCTGGCCTGGAGGCAGCCATGCGGTGTCCTTCTCGTTGAGGAGAGGGGGTCCCCTCAGCCGGGGCCTTCTCTGAGCGGAGTGATGACCACAGCAGAGGACCTGCGCCCAGCCCAGGCGGGAAGCACCGGTGAGCGGAGGTAGGTGCTGAGCATCCGCGTGTGCAGAGGGGAAAGGGCACCTGGCAGGGGAGCAAACACTGGCATCCAGTGGGCAGCGCTGGCCTTGCCCCGATCCTCCCACCACGGAGGAAGAGTGTACCTTCTTTCAAGGGCCCAGGTGACCTTGAGGCTCCTTTCTGTGCTGTTGGGGAGTCGGTAAAGCAGCCCATGGTGCCCCGGAGTACAGGTCGCAGGCCACGGGACAGCTGTGCAGGGGGCCAAGCGCAGGCCTGGCCCTGGAGACCAGGCGGGGAGAGGAGAAGTTGTGGGCCTGCCTGTGTGATTGGGGAATGCCAGGGTGATCACCTGCAGAGTGGGGTCACAGCAAGGTACCCCTCCTTCCGGTGGCTGCTTCCAGGACTCACTCCTGCTTATTGGCCATTTCCCTGTAAACCTGTTGTTCGTTTTATCCACATCTGGGTGATGGTGTTTGTGCAGCCGTGCTTTCTGCTCCTTTCAAAAATATCCCCTTAGGGAGCAGGCTTTTTCAATCGTCCTTGACTAAAGGATATACAGTGAATGGGAGCGTGTTGGGACCCACGCCTCCAGGCCCATGCCATGGAACCTCACATTAAAATTTAAAATTTATACCTTTTGCCCCTAGCTCAGTTGGTTGGAGAGTCATCCCGTATACCAAAAGGTTGCAGGTTCGATGCCCAGTCAGGGCCTGTGTGGGAGTCAACCAATCGGTATTTCTCTCTCTCTCTCTCTCTCTCTCTCTCTCTCTCACACACACACACACACACACACACACACACACACACACACACACACACACACACACACACACATTCCCTTTCTCTCTAAAAATCAGTAAGGCCAAAACCGGTTTGGCTCAGTGGATAGAGCGTCGGCCTGCAGACTGAAAGGTCCCAGGTTTGATTCCCGTCAAGGGCATATACCTTGGTTGTGGGCACATCCCCAGTAGGGGGTGTGCAGGAGGCCGCTGGTCGATGTTTCTCTCTCATTGATGTTTCTAGCTCTCTATTCCTCTCCCTTCCTCTCTGTTAAAAATCAATAAAATATATATTTAAAAAATAAATAGATAAATAAATAAAAAATAAATAGATAAATTTTTAAAAAGGTGAGGATATAAAAAATATATATATGTAGACCTCCTAATTCCTAGAAATCAGGGATCTAGTCCCAAGAAAAAGATGAGATTTAGGGAATGATGCCAGGGGCTCGTCCAGCTCAGTTTTTAGCCCCCACCCCCAACCACGACCCCCCACCCTCCGCCATCTTTTAAAGCCATGACTGCCTTTACCCCAGTGTATTACCAAGTGACTTGTCAGTGTCAGAGGAGTCCTGCAAAGAATCCCTGGCATGTCATTAACCTCATTCCAGCGTGTAATTACCCTAAAAGGCCTCCTCACTGCCTCCATTCAGCGTTACATCATAAAGAAGCAGGTATTTTACTACCTGCAGGACACCGGGAACTCTTTAAAGAGTTAATTATGGCTCCCTGGAGCCTGTCCCCAAGAGCCCAGGACCCGGAACTAAACCCTGTGTCTTTTCAAGTGTCCATCTGCGAGACAGCCTTCACTCACAGCCACTTCTTCCTTGGAATCTGAGCTTGACATTGGTGTGAAAATAGACCCACCGAGACACGCAGCGGTGGGCTCCCTGGAGGAGGTCACCTGACGTGGGCCCTCCCCCCTAGGGTTAGTCAGTGTTTCCACAGATACCATCAGTACAGCATCGGGCAGAACAGAGAGCCACGGGGAGCTGGAATTCTCCTTACCTGCCCGGTTCCATGAGGCGAATCCAGCTGGAGCCATTAGTAATCTCTGAGCTAGAGAGACCAGCAGCGTGGCCAGAGTTCAAAGGGAGTTCAGGCCTAATCTGGACGTTACAATCTGAGCCCATCTAACCACACAGGCTCTGAGGACATTATTATCAGTCAAGTGTAATTATAGATAAAATAGTTTTATTAATCAGCTTCCTAAGGGGACTGTTTATCTGATGATGGCTGTATAGGACAGTGGGGGGCCGGGGGGCGGTGCTGTGTGCAGTGGGTCTGCAGGGAGGAGAGTCTATGGCAGTGGTCGGCAAACTCATTAGTCAGCAGAGCCAAATATCAACAGTACAACGATTGAAATTTCTTTTGAGAGCTGAAAACTGACTTCTGCGCATGGGCCACAAAGTTTCAATCGCACTATACGTGCTTGCCCGCCGTGGTATTTTGTGGAAGAGTCACACTCAAGGGGCCAAAGAGCCGCAAGTAGCTCTCGAGCCTTGGTTTGCCGACCACTGGTCTACGGGAAGGAGAGAGGCTGAGAGCGTGTCTAGGAGTTCTGTGCATGATGGATGGAAGTCCTTGTGGGGGCATTGTTGGCCAGTGCGTACATGTGTTTGCTCAGGTTCTTGCAACTGGACTTGAAATTATTCGTTTCTCCTTTATCCCTTGGCTTTGCCTCAGTGTGGGGCGTGCAGGAGGCAACCGATCAATGATTCTCTCTCATCATAGATGTTTCTATATCTCTCTCTCCCTCTTTGAAATCAATAAAAATATATTTAAATATATATTTTTAAAGATGGACTGTTCATATTTGTACTTAGCTGGAGTTTATGGATATTCCAATTACAGGTGCCCACTTTAGCCACCAATTGCCAGCCAATTTTTCAAATCTCACTCCAGACCTATCTTAGCTTGTCTTAAATGTCCATGGCCGTAAAGCAGTTTGTCAGCTGCAAGAGATCCTACAAGGATAGTGCCCCTCCTGAGTATTGTCTGGCCTGACTTTACGTCAATGCCACTCACCTGAAGTCAGGAGGAATGAACTCCTTGAAGCCGAGACACTGAGGGTCTCCCCCGTAATGTCGCCAGCTCTGCTTTAAACTTCATTAAATATTAGTGGTCAAGGCTCAGTTGGTTACCCTACAGAGAGAGGTGAGCAACTTCCCAGAGACTGGGGACCCAGCACAGAGCCAGCCTGGTCCTCTCTGTCCGGTCACCTTCTGTCTACTGGCAGCATTCGATACCCAGAGCAGCCCTCTCTCGGCACAGCCTGTATGTGCTGGCCGATTGTGCAACTTACTGCTTGCTCTACTGGAACACTTGACCCCAATTGATTATTTCCTCCTTCAGGAGGCCTTGTGAAAAACCTGTCCTCTGCCTCAACACGGAGGTACTGCCTGAACTGTGCCCAAAGTGACAGCTGCAGCCGGGATAGATACAACCTGGAAACCAGAAAGACCCAGCAGCTGTTTCCTTCCCACACTCCCATGGGTGCCACCGAGGGATGAACTCACCAAAGCCCCACTGGTAGAGCTCTGCAGAAAGATGCAAAGTGGGCCAGCTGAGATCTCTATGGTCATGTGACAGGTCTGTTGGCCATGCTACAAAGTGAGCGGTTGAGATTCCTGGATCTTCTTGGCTCCCAGAAGGACATATTGGAGCTCAGAAAAAAGGGGTGGATGACGGAATGAGCATGTCACAAGAGTATTGCTCCATTTAAGATAATTAAATCTGTTGGTCAAACAGAGTGTCCTTCTCCTAACTCCCAAGACTGATAAATTTTTGATAGATACCAAATAATTGATTGAAAATGAACAAATGGGTAGATGAATGTCTACTATGTGCCAAGTGCAAATGCCTACATTATTTCCATTAATCTAGTGAGCACCTAATATTATTCTCATTTTGCTGATTTAAAAAATGAGACTTGAGTAAGTTTAATAATAATAATAATCAGAAGAATAAAAAGAATAGCCATTATTTCTCAAGAATTTAATATGTGCCAGGCATTGAGCTAAGTACTTTTTATATTACACTAGAGGCCTGGTGCACAAAATGTGTGCACAGGGAGGATTCCTAGGCCTGGCTGGCAATCAGGGCCCATTGTGGCCTTCCAGCTTCTGACTGTGGCCTTGCTTCATTCCATGCCACCTCCGGTGGTCAGGGTACATCATAGTGAGCCATTGAACTCCTGATCTCCCATTGAACTCCCAAGGGGAAACTTTGCACATTAGCCCTTTATATATATAGATAAGCACTATGTTAAGATCGCTCTCAGACATCCCCTGAGGGGTCCCAGATTGCGAGAGGGCGCAGGCCAGACCAAGGGAGCCCACTGGTCCACAGCCGGGGCCAGGGAAGGACGAGGAAGGTTGGCCAGCCAGGGAGGGACCACGGGAAGGCTCCAAAGTATGACTGGCCCATCTCACTCAGTCCCGATCAGCCAGAGCCTAGCAGCAAGCTAACCGAACTGTCAGAGCATCTGGCCCCTGGTGGTCAGTGCACATTATAGCAAGCAGTTGAGCAGCCTTAACATGTCATTAGCATATTACGCTTTGATTGGTTGAACAAATGACCAGTCAACCAGACACTTAGTATATTAGGCTTTTATTATATAGGATTATCTCACTTAATCCTCACACAATTCTATGAAGTTACAATTTATTTGCCCAGGTATTTGGGTGAAGAAACTGTGATTCAAGGAGATAATTAGATGGCTACCAAGTGATAGACATTTGAACCCACATCTATCAGACTCAAGACCCAGTGCTCTTTCGAACACCGGCTTTACTTTAGCTACTGTCTCACCTGGCTTTTGCCCTTAGCACATCACGGTTACTGCCTCACCTGAGGACATTTGGCTAAGTCCCACATCTCACTGTTCTGTGGAACCAAAGAGATAGTTGTCAACACAGAATGAAACGGACTTCCTCCATCTCCCGCCCCACATTAAAAAGGGATTAAAACACAATTTTATGAAAAGAGACACAGGGGAGAGCGATGTCCAGGACCAAAGAAGACAGTTATCTTCACTTTAACTCCAATAGCTCAGCAATAATGTCACCTTGAGGAGTGAAACTTCCTCGTTGGAACCGCCCCAAGTTTGCAAGTTTAAGGCACAGGCGAGTCCGTGTGGATGTGACCTTTTCGTGAGGATGGGCAGCTTCCCAAGTTTGAGGGCTCTGCCCTTCGATTTATAAGTACCAGGATTTCTGTTAGGTTTCTGTTAGGATGTGATGACATCCACTAAAATAAAGTGGTAAAGCAGAAAACTTCGTAATAGTGACAGGCTGGAGTTTTGTACAAAGCACCAGGTCTAGATTCTTAGACCATTCTGTGTTTACAACCAAGACTGTTCCTCTAAGTTAGTTCCTGCACAGAGCCAAACTCAGGGTGTTTCAGTGAGCACGTCAGATCTTTATACGTTTTTTAATGGCAGATTAAACTGAAGGCAGACAAAGGATGGTAACAATATTATCTTACAGTTGGTGGAAGAAGTGACAACCTCCATAAGAAATAACAGTATGATTCTGGAAAAATATATAGGCAAAGAGAGAGAGCAAAATCAATGTTTCTCACCATGTCTCACCTTGCTGCCCTGCACATGTGCCCCTGAAGAGTAGACAAGATCTGAGGCCTCTTCAAACTCCCCATCAACTGGCCAGAGACCTTCCTTGTTCATAGGGGTTGATAACCAAGGCTTCATGATTCAAAAGTCGAGAGCTGCCATGGGTGACACATGTAAGACTCTTGCCAACCTTCCATGAGCAGTCTTGGGCTACCCCATTCTCTTTCTCTCCTCCCACACACCTCTTTCTGGTTTGAAAGAGCATCTCCTTCTGGCCATCCCAGACATCACAGAGCACAGTGGGCAGGGGGGTGGCCTTTGAGTCAATCCTAGGATGGGATCTCTACTCAGCTATTTGTTAGCTGTGGGCCCTTAGGCAAATTGTTGAAATTCTTTGAACCTCAGTTTCACCTTCTGTAAAATGGGGATAATAACAGCCCATAATCTGGCACTTGTTGTGCTTGGCACATAATAACCAACCATTTTTAGCAAGTCATTCCAATTTTTCATGGCCCAGGAAGTTTTCTCTGGTGGCACCAGCCCTTACTTAACTCCTTCTTATGAAATCCTATATCCCCTAGATCAAAATTTGGCTTGGAATCATATACTACCTCTAAATGTTTCCTCAGGAATTTTCTGTTAAAATATCTATTACTTAAAGGCCACAACTAGGTCTTAGTCTTTTTTTACATACCTGGCAATATGTATGTATTTAGCTGGAAGATGCAGGAGTTCAGTCTGGAGACATGGAAGTCAATGCAGCCACACACATTATCAAAATACATGTGTGATCACTCCTACTGATAAGTGAGAAAACTGAGGTTAAGCTCACTTAGCAAGTCCAATATCAGCTCACCTATTAAAAGCTTGTCTTTAATTATCGACTGATAGCCTAACCTTTATTAGTGTGATTTCCATATTGACCAAGCTAATTAGACATGGCTGGAGGGACTGGGTTATTCAATACCTAATATCTCAATGGCAGCACCATTAGCACTGACTGTATGAGTCAACATCATCTATTCTTCACCCCCTGCAACTCTCTCTGGGAGCAAATCCTCATACCCGCCAAGGGACTGAAGTTTAGCAGGAAAACAACGAAAGAAAATTCTGTCTTCAAAACCCCTCCATTCACGCCTCTCAGATCTGTGCCTTTATACAGCCATATTGCTTTAGAATGTATTCAAGCTGATCCAAAACACAAAAGCTTTGATTAGGTTAACTTCCAGAATCCTCACAGGAAGAAGGGAGTCTAGAAATAGTCTTGTCATTGTGTCTGCTGTTTCATAAATGTTATGATAATTTAACCTAGTAACAACAAAATCAGTATTCTTATCCTCATTTTCATTATGCTTCTGCCAACCATTGACTTTACCATGCTGAACCACCACGATATCTTAGTGTTGGGAATCACACAAAGTTCCATTACTTCCATGAGGCTCATAACCAAGGAGGAATTATCAGGGGAGCCACCTCACTGTTGCTGTATACTGAATCAGAATTCCTGGTCAGGAGAACAGACAGCATGAACAGCTAAATATAGAAGACTGGGAAAATATACCCAAATAGGAAATAAAGCAAACACACCATCAGCCAACAAGAATTGCTTGAGTACTTATTTGTGCTTCTGTTCGTGCTAGGTGGTTTAGGGGACAATAGGTTTGTAACTTATCCTTACCAGCAACCTGAGATGCCTAAGAAAATTGATATCTCTTCAACTTAGATTCTGATTCCTTCAGAGGTACCACATGACAGCCTAATGGTGAGGCTTGTGGAGTCTAATGCCAGCTGCCCAGGCTCAAATCCTGCTCTGAGTTCTGTACGCTGTGTGACCTTGGGCGAGTTCCTTAAACTCCCTATGCCTGCTTTCTCATTGGTAAATGTTAGATAATAATAATAATGGCACCTGCCAAAAGCCAGTTTGGCTCAGTGGATGCAGCATCAGCCTTTGGACTGAAAGATCCCAGGTTTAATTCCGGACAAGGGCATGTACCTTGGTTGCGGGCACATCCCCAGCAGGAGGAAGCTGATCGATGATTATCTCTCATCGATGTTTCTAACTCTCTATCTCTCTTCCTTCCTCTCTGTAAAAAATCAATAAAATATAAAAATAATAATAATGGCACCTACCTCAGAGAAATGACATAAGGATTAAATGACTTAAAACACACAGCATGTCTAAACAGTACTTGGCACCTACTAAATGATGGTAGAGAGTAGCAGTTATGATTATTGTAGAAAGACAACATTATTCTACTTTTTATGGTAATGCTGGAAGGTGGCATCTCAGTCAATATCTGCATTTCTCTCCATAAACCACAATAATTGCCATTTGGTGAGAACTTACCATGCATCAGAAATCACAGAAAGTTCTCCCAGATGAGGGAACGAGGCCCTGAAAAGCTGATGCTGTATCTATATCTAGCGTCTCCCAGGTGGCAGGTGCCAGGACTTTGCTGTCATACATATGCACTGACAGAAAGAAAGCTTTTTATTCTTAAGCATCTGGATGAATAGAGCATAGAAAAATGTAATTTCTGCAACAACTGTAATTCTAATAGTATCAGGATAATGGAAACAGGACACCTAATTCAAGCTCATATGTCTCACCCCCGCCCTGCAAATCTCTCCTTCTAATGCCATCATCTATGAAGTTTTTACCTGAATGTATTTTTTTTAATTCACTTTTGTCCTCAGCCTCTGCTGTCCGCTGGGGTGGTGGTGAAGATGGCAGACTGGAGAAGAGAACAAATGACTAAAAAATAAATTGGCTTAGCTTACAAAGGGCAGGTTTTAGGAAAAGCATGAGATTTATTATATCTAATAAAAATTGGATAGAAACGGTGGGCCTTCTAGGTGACTTGTCTTTTCTTTCACGCAGAGCGGTACATGCATGGATGCAGTGTCTTCTTTGTCCCAAGAACCATAGTAGACACCAGGGAGTCAAGGAAGTGCCAGAATTCCCACTCTGCACTGAAAGGCAGACTGTGCCTGTGATGGCCAGTGATCTTGAAGCAACAGAGAGTGAAAGATCCTTTCTGAGGCCAGAGCAGAAGGAGAGGGGCCCCCGGATCCAGCACCGGTGTCTGTGGTGGGGTTTTAGCATTGGGCAGGCCAGAGTTCCTCCCGGCTCGGCCACTGGTAGGGGAAAGACTTGTATAGAGCAGACAGGAAAGCAATGCAAGGAAACGGCTGGATTGGCTATAGCTTTAAGCCATTGCCTAATTTTGGAAAGCCTAATTCAATGGTTGGCAAACTGCGGCTCCAGAGCCACATGCGGCTCTTTGGCCCCTTGAGTGTGGCTCTTCCACAAAAATACCATGTTCGGGCACGCATGTACAGTGCAATTGAAACTTTGTGGTCCATGCACAGAAGTCGGTTTTCGGCTCTCCAAAGAAATTTCAATCATTGTACTGTTGATATTTGGCTCTGTTGACTAATGAGCTTGCCGACCACCAGCCTAGTTCATTGTGATTAGTTGTTTTTAAATTCCCTTTTTTCTGAATACAAGTGCATTTACAATCGACTCTGGCTTGGGTCTCAGGTTGATTGCATAAGATAACCAGGCATTAGAACCAGTGGGACTAATGGCCTCCTTGTTTAGTCACTGTCACGTGTCACAGGCCAGCATGGGATAATAAAGAGTTCTCAACACATGCCAGGTGTGAACTCATTTAATTCACCCAACAACCAAGAGGAGATGGATTCCTCTTCTTCCTTTTATAGAAGAGGGAACTGGAATGCAAGGATGTTCAACAAACTTCCCAGTCAGCAAATGGCAAGGCAGGGATTCGAACTTAGGAAGTCTCCCTCTAGAAACTGGTCTTAGTCGCCAGTCGCTCTCATAAGCCTAGTGTTACCTGTCATTGCCGTGTGGCTGAGACACCAGAGGAGGGTCCACTGGAAATTCTAAAATGCTCCATTTCTTCTGCCCACCTCCTCCTCATCCCCAACCGCCGTCTCTTGTCTTTGATTGACATCCATAACACAGTTTTTACAAGCTTAGTGTTTGGAATCGTCCAAGATCTCCACTCCAATCAAATTTAGGTGTGATAGACTTAATTAGAGTCTAATTCCTCTTTTATTTTGGTTTTATCTTAATCACCCCTTTTATTCACTGTCCGCAGGCCTGTAATTTCCCAGACTCAGAGATGCCATATTGTACATTCAGAGCCATGAGACAGTTTGTTGTCATACGCATTCAATGCCAGAAGAGTTTTCACTCTGAAACTTCTCAGCCAGGACAGTGTAGAAAAAAAGTATAATTTCACCAAAAGACTCTTTTCTAAAAACAACAGAATAATATGTTTTCCACCCACATCTTTCTACTGAGAAGAATGCTTCGTGCAGACACAGTACAAACATGAGAGGCATTTCAGATGCCAGAGACAAGATGGGAAAGTGGCCAAGAACCCTGAACGTGGTTGTTAGGACCATCAGGGTCCCCCAGACACAGAGGAGGAAGAGGCAGGTCACAGAATTTTCCAGCTAATCTAGTTCATTCCAGATTCTTTTAAGTACAAATTTAAAGGCCATCTAATCTAGTTCATTGCAAATTCTTTTAAGTCCACATTCTTTTGTTCAAATGCAATCTCATCCTGATGATTTGTATAAAAGATGAGATGCTCTTATTGAAGCAGGAGGAGAGGTCTAGAACCTAACCCACTCCTCGCCCATCCGCGCTAATCCCCCATTCCCTCCCCCCACAAGCCCTGTTGAGGGCTCCGGGGAACCCCTGGGGGTTCCTCAGAGCACAGTTTGAAAATCACTATTCTTATCCAACCTCCTCCTTTTACCACTGCGGGGAAATGGAGCCCAGAGGAGCTACGTGACTTGGCTGACGTTACACAGCAAGTCAGAAGCCTGGGCTGCTATCTTCCTCCAACTATTTTTCCATGATGACACTTGAGTCCTGGGATGAACTACCTTTTTGTTTCTCCAGACTGTATGTGTTTCTGTATTTGTATGTTTGTCCCAGTGCCCAGGGATCCAAAGAAAACCTAACAAACCAGTCCCTGCTTTTACTCTAAAGCCTGGAGTCTGCACCTCGGACACATGTCTTGGCTGCCCAAGAGCTCCAAGCCCAGAGCAGAAAGGCAGAGGTCATAAATGCTGTCCCTTGGCTGACCAGGGGCACTATCTCACAGCCTGAATGAGGTGGGGTGTCTACCCTCCCAGGGAAATCCCCCAAATCAGGTAGTCCTCAGCTAGACACCAGAGAGCTGGCATCCAAGCCAGGTCCCACCTCGTGACCCCTGACTGACCCCCTAAATCTCTTTGGTTCTCCATCGGTAAGACGGGGGCAGGGTCTGGGGAGTGGAGAGAGGGAGAAAGCCATCCTGTGGCTCATCACATCCAGAGATGTTAGAAGTTGAATAAGTTCATGTGCCCAATGCCCTGTTGATGAGTGTAAAAGTAGAAGAAAGGCCCAGCAATGGTTCTGCAAGCTGGTTCCCCTCGCCCGGTCCGAAGGCAGAGATTGGAGGGCGTGGTAGTGAGGGGTTTCTGGCTCCTGTGCTCCATCCAGGAAAAGGTTGTGAACATAATCGCTACCAACGAGCTTATTCGGGGCTTCACCTGTGTTACCTCCTGTGACCCTCTGAGCTGCCCAGTGGGTACTGCTCTTCTTTGCACCAGCGTGATGAGGCTCAGACAGGCTGCTTACATTATCCAAGGCAACCCAGCTAGAAAAAGATGGACCTACCCCTCACTGGTTTGGCTCAGTGGAGAGAGCATCGGCCTGCGGACTGAAAGGTTCCAGGTTCGATTCCAGTCAAGGGCATGTACCTTGGTTGCGGGCACATCCCCAGTAGGACGTGCGCAAGAGGCAGCTGATCAATGTTTCTTTCTCATCAATGTTTCTAACTCTCTATCTCTTTCCCTTCCTCTCTGTAAAAAAAATCAATGAAATATATTTAAAAAGAAAAGAAAAAGAAAATGATGGACCTAGACTTTGAGTCCAAAGCCATCTCGCTGCAAAGCCTGTGTTCATAACCACTGCCCCATCCTGCCCTTCCTCCTGGCCACACAGGGGGGAGAAGGAGAATGGACTACTCCTCCAAGGCGCCAGACTCTACCAAACCAGGAGGGAGGCTGGCTGCCTCTGAGAGCTCCCCCTACGGCTTGCACGACTGAGAATCCCCAGCCAGCTCTGTGCAGGACTGGGCAGAGCACGGAGGCACGAATTCTGGGCTTGTTTACCGAGTCCCCTGGGCCAAGAAGGAGGGTGGCGAGCTGGGCACAAAAGCAGGATAAAGGTAAACTTTCTGCACGTGAGAACCATCCCGCTCCCCCCCCCCCTCCCGCCCGCACCCGCCCCCTCCCAAGGAGCCGTGTCACACCGTATGTCACCGTCATCAAAGGGGCTGTGCGTAAACCTGAAAAACCAAACGGACCTGTCTGTAGGTGTTACTTATATCACAAGGCTACAGGTGCCTTTATTTCCACCGGGCGCTGGTGCTGGAAGCACCTGCCTTCTCCTGCCTGGAGAGCCTCCTCTTGGGACCCAGTCAGCGCTGTCCTCACGTAAGCACCCTTTCTTTGCTTTTGTTGGATGAATTGTAAAGGGGTGTCAGGGCTGAGAGGCTGGGGCTGGAGGGCCCCGGGGCGGTTGGTGGGTCTCCAGCTCCAGGTTGCCAGCCCCCCTGAGGGTGCCATGCGTCACAGTGCCTCCCGAGAGCTGGGTGACTGGGATTTCACTGCTTGTAGGGGGGTAGCGGGGGATACACTTCTGCCCCCACAGGCTGTGGAGCCACCCACTCCCTCCTCCACAGCCCCCGCATTCACTTGACTATACCAAGGGGAATCACGAGAAGGCAGACAGGCACTCGCTACCTTTAGGAAGGAAGGTTGGGTTTTACCCCCCAAAAAAATATCCCGCTTCAAGGAGAGCCCACCGCACCCCTGTCCCAACTCCTCCTTTCCCCATTGGCCGGCTCATAGTTCCCTCTTGATACAGAGGAAATAAGCTGCCTTATTACAATTTGGGGAATTCCTTTTTTTCTTTTTCTTTTTCTTTCAGGAATTCATATGTAAGAAAGAACTTTAAAGAAACCCATTTTCCCCCTCTCACGCCACCTTCGTCTAGAGAGAGTCTTTCCAGAAAAGCAGTGGTTAGGGTTTTTCCACTGTCTTTCCAGACCTCTTCAGACTCTGCGGTGTGGGAGGGTTCTTGTTCGTCCGCCCCCTGCTGGCAGCCGCTGGTGGCACAAGCTCCCTTCTCTTCAAGGAAGGCTGGGGACCCACAGGGGACTGGGCTAAGAATTTTACAAATTCTTAGGATGTCAGAGACCCTTAGGCACAACCTCTTTGTTCTACAGATGGGGAAACTGGGGCCCGAGCAGTTAACGTGCTTTATGGAGACAGCTTCGCGTGTTAGATTCTTTCCAATAATCCGGACTTTTTTTAAAACGCTGTGGGACAAATTGTTAAAAATCGGGACGTCTGGTCACCTTAGTCTAGAGGCCCCGCAGAGAGGGGCGGTTGGCGGCGCTGAGTGAAGGCTTAGCTCGGTGTCCTCGTGTTCTCCGAGATAATGTTTTTCGTGACTCAGAGTGGTCTCCGCAGGAGTGTGCACAGTTTGGTGTCTTCTTTTCTCACAAGCCCCCCGAATAACATTGATGAAGACTGACCCCTCCCCCCCTGCCCCTCGGAAATGAATGTATGTGTTGTGCCCAGAGAATGAATATATATATGTTGTGTCCTCTGCATATTTAACTGATTTAATGAAATCCTCAGGAAAGCCTGAGGACCCCAGGTTAAAATCCCCGTTTTAGAGATGAGCTCAGAGAGGGTCGTGGCTTTTTGTGCGCCAACCCCTCGTATGAAACGAAAATCCTTTGGGCCAGGGTTCTTTGCTTGTGGGGACAGAGGTAAGATGGACCTCCCTTCCCCTCCATCGGTTTAATCCAAAACCGACGAGCGTCCCATGGGAGCCCCCTGTAAACCATACTGCAGCCTTTCTGTGGGTCTGTGCCGCACCTTCACAAAAACAATCAAAAACAAGCCCACCAGCGAACACCCTGAGCAGAGCGGAGGAAAATGAGGGCTCGCTTGGCAAGACGTCAGCAAGGCAGTTCCCAGGAGCTCTGGTTTCTCCCAGAAGAACAAACACTCAAGCACCCCACCCTCCCTCCTTTATAGAAAGTGTCGACACAGTCCATTGGGTCTCCCTTCACGGGTGCCTTTGTAGGGGCGTCCGAGGAGTGGGAAATGGACACTCGGGTCTCACTGGAGCATTGCAGAAGGAACAAATGTTGCTTCCCAATGAGACTGCTCAGAAGATGGGATCCACGAAGGCCCTCAGTGGCCCTCTTTTCCAGGGGTTAGATCCCGATGGCCTGGTTCTGCCCGGTGATGCTTCGGTGCATATACAGCCAATGCGTCGATGCTTAATTGGGTAAAATTTTTTGGTCCCACGCCCAGAGTGAAGTTGCTGATCTCTGCCAGGGTCAGGCAGGAATTTTCCTCCTCAGACAAACTGGCCAGGGCTGGGTGGTTTGCCCCGTCCCCTCTCGCTCCGGAAGGCTGGGCAGAGGTGCTGGGTGCGCAGGCCATGGGCACCACACCTGCCGCGGCCGCTGCTGCTGCCCCTGGCTCTTGCAGGGCAAGGAGCCCACAGGCCGGTCCCTCTGGCTGCTCGGACCCTCCCTGGCTGCACGTGGTGAGTGAGCCGGCTCCTAGGAGGGCGAGGAAGCCCCTGGAGTCCACGGGGACTCCAGCCTCCGTGCCTTCGAGGTCTCACAGTGAAAGGTACCTCACCCGCCAGCCTTCCTGGTGTGGATTGTGTTTGAACCTTCTCGACTCACTAGGCAGCTAGCGTGGGGACAACATGTGGGGGAGACGGACGCTCACCGCTGTGGGTCTTTTGATGGCAGTGGGTGAGGGGCCAGAGTGCCCATGGGTCCGGCTACCCAGGCCAACAACACCCTGGATGCACTGCTGGAGGCAGTGGGCGCAGGAGGAAAGGGAGAAGAGGAACAGGGGGATAAACGTGTAGCCTCTGTGGGTGGTAGTCGGATGAGCTCGCTTGGCTGAAATACAGCCCCCATCTAGGCACCTGTGAGTGCGGGCATGTGTTTGAGTGCTGGCCCGGTCAGGTGGGTGCCTGAAGAAACCACGGAGCCAGGGCCCAGCGTGGAGTCTGCCTCCTCAGTGTGCTCATGCAGCAGGTGGGGACCTGAGGCTGGGAGAGGAGCAGGAGGCATAATGGTGACTCCCCGCCCAGTGCTCTGTCCAAGATCACAGGGCAGCCAGCCTCTCGGAGAATCAACACGTGTGGCCAGAACAGCAGGCCCGGACCCGCCCTGCAGACCCCTTCCTGTAGTGCCGCTGACTCTGAGTCTAACCCAATGCTGCTCAACCTTGTGGGGGGGTTTTCTGTTATTGCCCCCACGAAGGAGCTTTTTGAGATAATTTTTCTTAATTGTCTCCCCCTCCATGAAATGTTGATACCATAGAAATGCTGTAAGTCCTTAGTATGCCGTGGTCTTTGGAGGCTCATGAAAAATGATAACATCTAAGATTTTTTGATACTTTCCCCCAAGGACCAAATATTTCCCCTCTCAGGTCAATTGTCACCCCCTGTTGGGGATGTATGGGCTACCTTCAAGCCAGGGCCTCCCTGTTGCTGAGCCTCAGTGTCCTCGCTGAGAAATGGGGCTCCAAAATGTGGGTTCGATTCCCCATCAGGGTACATGTGTAGGTTGTGGGTTCTATCCTTAGTCAGGTGTGCATGGGAGGCAACTGATCAATGTTTCTCTCTCTCATTGATGTTTCTCTCTCTCTCTCTCTCTCTCTCTCTCTCTCTCTCTCTCTCTCTTCCTCTCTCTCTCTCTCTCAGTAAAATCAATAAACATATACTAAAATGAGGATTTTAAAAATTCTTAAAAACAAAAAACAAAAAAACAAAAAAGAAATCTTAAGAGCTAAATGCTCAATTACTGCAAGGACCCCAGAGGCCTGAGAAGCTGAGCAACTGGGTACAAAGCAGCCATTATTCCTCAACTCACACCTGGGGCACGCGGGCTAAGGGGCCAAGGCCTTTAGTGGGGAGCCCAGAGTGAATGAAACCCTCTCCTAAAGCAAACAGCGTCTGCTGCTTTTATAAAGGCGCTTTCCCCAAAAGGAAGCAAGGGTTACAGAAGAAAAGCAGCACCGTGTTCACGGGAGGGAGCCCTTTATGGGAACTTAAAGGATGTCATTGGCCACAGAAGGGATTACCGAAGGGAATCAGCCCTGTGTCCAAAACTAGGGAAGCCGAAACCGGTTTCGCTCAGTGGCTAGAGCGTCAGCCTGCGGACTGAGGGGTCCCAGGTTTGATTCCGATCAGGGCATATTCGTTACCTTGGTTGCGGGCATATCCCCGTTGGCGGGGGGAGGGTGCAGGAGGCAGCTGATGGATGATTCTGTCTCATTGATGTTTCTAACTCTCTATCCCTCTCTCTTCCTCTCTGTAAAAAAACCCAACAAAATAAAATAAAAATTAAAAATTAAAAACTAGGGAAATTACAGGCAAGTGAGTGGACTAGTATAAGGCGGGGGGGGGGGGGACGGAGAGGGGGAGGGAAGGGATCCTTAAAGAAGGTAAATATCCTGTTGATCAAGCACATTCCTAATTTTTATATGACTCAACTGATTTAACAATCGACTTTTGAGAGCTGTTTAGCAGGTGCAGATGGAGCACTCACTCCTACTGCCCTGTCTTGTAGCTGGAGGGTTTCTAACTGACTTTGCAGACCTGGGGATGGTTTTCTATGTTCTTCTACATGGAGGGCACTCGTCCCTTCTCCGAGCCCACCCATCCCTTCTCCGAGCCCACCCATCCTTTCTCCCAGCCCACCCGGCCTTTTTCCGCGCCCACCATGAAGTCAGGTCAGAGGTGTGCCATCCTCTTCCTCGGTGTTCTGCGCATCTGGCCCAGAAAGGCAGGGGGCCTTTTTCCCTTGAGCCCTCACTTAGGGGAATTCCTCGGTGTGAGTTCCAGGAAATGGAAGGGGCTTCGGGGTCCAGGGACTCTTTCCTCTCTCATAACCTCCTATCCCTACCCCTTCTCAGCCTGCCTCCCGTTCAGGGCATAAAACCAGCCAGTCCGTGGGAAAATCAGGTCCAAACGCAAGCATCCTTGACCTCTGTTTGATACAGCTCCCCCGGGGGAGATCCATGAACACGATAATCCGCCTGCAGCGTTAACCCTCTGTGGGCCTCAGGAAGGAGATTCCCCGTGGGGCCTGGCGACTCTTTGTGGATGGCTCTGAAAGGGATCTGCATGTGAGACTTTGAACTTGGTTGCTTATCTATGTCAGGAGCAGGGTTCTCCTGAACATTTGATGATGGGAATGAGGATAAGGATGATGATCATAGATTTGCCAATGCCCCCAAAGAACTGGTCTTTGGTTCTGGAGTCACACAACCCCTGCCCCTCTCAGTCCGGAGGTCCTACTTGATACATAAAAATGTGTGAGATGTACCTGAGGTCAACATGACTGTTTTCAGAAAGGGAAGCTGATGGGCCGAGAGCCGAGAATCAGAAAACTTAAGAACTCTCTGCATGCAATGTCACATTGCCACCATCTGGCTCTGTGGCCTGAAGCAAGCGCCACAAGCTCCCTGGGCCTTAGCTTTCTCAGCTATGGATGACAGAGCGAGGGGAGCGATGCTCTGACTCAGCACTTTCCAGCACTCAGGGCTCCTACAGGAGGCAAATCTGGTCCAAGGCTCTCACATAAAGAGGCAAAGAGTACCTCTGGCAGGATCGGTGGGCCAACAGGCAAAATCCAAGCTATTGTGTAAGTTCCTACACGGCCCTTTAATATGTAACCATTTAAAAATGTCAAATCATTTTTAGCGCAGGCCGTTCAAAAGCAGGAGGGGAGCTGGATTGAGCCTGCCAGTTGCACTTTCTAACCTCTGACTCAGTGGTGCATGGATGGACAGTTTTTATTTGAGTGCTCATGTCTTCATTTTTACGTATGTTCGGAAATACTGACTTTTTGTGGATAATGGTGATGTCAAGTTTTCCTTTTAAATAAACGTGTTTATGTTCAAACAAAAAAGGGTTTTTGTTGAATGGGTTAAGTAAATTATGGTGATGGGAGGCACGTGACTAGCGTCAGGAAACAGGGACTAGATGACTGACAAGCTCCTGCCCACCTTAAAATTCCCGGAGACCCAGAGCTCAGTGTCTGCTCTGACACTTACCAGCTGTGTGGTCCTGAGCTGCAGGGTCCCCTTTGCCAAATGGGGGTGGGACCCCCATATCTCATCAACATTACTTCCATAGAAGAAAAGAGAAGTGGGGCCAGCATATATTTTTAACCCACCAAGTATGAATCCTTTTTTGTCTGAATTGTTGGGAAATGGGAAGCAGCAAAGAGAAACTCGAAAAATGAGACTGAGGGGCAAGAGTGCATGAAAGTGGGGGGCCCCAGGCCCACCCCAGCCTCAACCAGACCCCTCTCCCCAGGGCCTCTCTGCCAGTGTGAGCAGGGACGTGAGCATAGCTATCATGTCTTGACGTCACATACACAAACCCGAGTTGTCGCTCAGACTCCACCCCCTGCCAGCTCACGTGGGTGGTGTGGGCACGTTAGCTGGAATGTCAGAGAGTCCCCTCCTCATCCGTGACACAGACTCCATGTATATATATATATATATATATATATATATATATATGCACACACACATTGAGTGGCCAGATTATTATGCATTCAGAGATCATAATAATCTGGCCACTCAGTGTATAGCATATATATCATTTATATATCTCTATACTGTATAATTTTTATACATAGTCTGTATATGCATAGTGTATAGTTTATATCCATATAGGTGTAACATTTATGTAACAGTATATAAAACTACATAAAATCAATTCAGAACTGGTTTTTTTGTTTGTTTGTTTGTTTGATTTTTGCTCAGAAATGTTTTACCAAAGACACACACACACACACACACACACACACACACACACTTTTGGTCAGAGCTCTGGGATTTCAGAATTGTAGATAAGGGTGTGTGGGTATGCTCATTGAGAGCAACTCTGGCCCTGTTTTCAGAAACACATTGTTAGACATTCTAAGCCAGAGTTCAGAGGTCAGACGTGAGTGAATAGGAAAAGTATCGAAAGAGGCAGTATTGGCTAATAAGAGTTTCCATCCTCAAATCCCAGTTTTGCCACTTATGGGCCAAGATCTACGGGCAATTGTCTCCATCCTTCTGCCTCAATTTCCTCATCTAGAAACGGGGATAGATGTTCAAACCTCCTGGGATGTGGCAAGGATCAGTCGTGGAAAGCACGTGGAGGAGGCCCTGGCTCCCAGGAGATCCCCAGATGTGAGTCTTTGCTGTCATTGTTAAGCCACCGGGGCCTGCTGGGGCCTGCTGTGGCTTCCAGCCATCACGCCTCCTCACAGCCTCTCCTGCCGTTGCAGGGTGATGTTGGACTCAGTGACACACAGCACCTTCCTGCCCAACGCGTCCTTCTGCGACCCCCTGATGTCCTGGACTGACCTGTTCAGCAATGAGGAGTACTATCCTGCCTTTGAACACCAGACAGGTAGGCACACCTGGGGAGGTCCATCTGAGTTGGGATGGGCTGGGGGGGCAGGAGCTGGTGCTGGCCTGGGCTGGTGACAAGACCATGCGAGGGGCCTGGAAATGCCCCCTCTCACCAGTGTCCATGGCAGGGGACCAGGAGAGGCCTGAGTGGAAGGAAGGAAAGCCCTGGAACCTCACAACGACCTGCCCACTTCACCTCTTGGAGCCTCATTTTGCTATCAAGTAAAAATGGGGGTGATAATACCGGGCCAGGCGCCAGGGCTGCATAGACAGCCTGGAGGCACTTACCTACCTAAGTCAGCCCTGCACCCACTCCCAACCCCTGCCCCAGGCGCACAAGCTCACCCAAGACATCTTGCACCCTCGCCTGCAGGGTCCAGGTAATTGCCTTTGAACCTGATTCATTCAAATACATATCGCAATTCTCCTTTGGGCCTAAGAGGCACCTGGTTTCCCAGAAAGACGCTGAGCAATGTGTTGGATTTTCTCCCCTCAATACTTGGTGAAGAGGCTACATCTGAAGGAGGAAAATGAAGGCTTCCAAGGCGCTGTCCCCTCCCCACACGTGGCATGGTGGCAGGCCAGGTCCTGTCCTTGTCTCATCCACGTGTATCGCTGACCTGTCCTCCTGGAGGTCCCTCTTCCTGCCTGTTCTGCAATCACCAATGTCTCAGCAGCTGCTTCTGTAGGCATCAGAGCCAGGCACCACCTTTGCCTCTCAAGCCTCAGTTTTCTCATCTGTAAAATGGAGTTGTAAGGATGCCTAGCTCACAGAGAGGGCTGTGTATGGGACGTGGTTGGGCACATGATAAGCACACGTGGTTGTTTAAAAATGAAGGGTTCCATTCAGTTAGGGAGGATGAAAAGGTTCTAGAGATGGAGAGTGGTGATGTATTTAATGCCATTAAGCTGTTCACTCAAAAAATGGTAGATTTTACATTATGAATATTTTACTGCAATTAAAAAAAAAAAAAGAGTTAGCCTAAGTGATCACCAGTAGGATTGCCAGTGCTGCTAAAACCCAGCAATTTTAGATATTGCCTCAGCTCTCTCCTGTCTGAGGTTTCTTCAGAACAATTGTCTCCATGTCTTCATTCCCATCATGCAATGAGGCATTGGACCGGGTCATTTCTAAGATCCCTTCCAGAAGCTTCTCTGATTCCTGCATCAGGCAGGATCGCAGATGTAGCCTTCGTCCTCTGTCACCCGTTGAGAGAACAGAAAGGAGGCCGCCGAGGCCGGGGGCCAGTGGAAATGAAACAGCCCCCAGCAGCCACCCAACTTCCTGATGTTCCCTGAGGGAGCAGCCGGCTGGCTGCGGTCTCAGTGGAATGGCTCTGACCTCCCACAGGCCGAGGCTGGGGATCCCCATGAGCGCCTGGCGCTGGGTGGGTCACCTCGGTGGGAGGAGGGCCCGGGGCTGCTTCCGTCGTGTTCTCACCCAGAGAGATGCCACATGGGTGTGAGTGTCTGCACAAACCCCCCCCCCCCCCCCCCCCCCCCCGAGAGGCTCCACCTCTGGACACGGCTCTGCAGACTTTTCATGCCCAGAGTCATCTCCTGCTCACGGGAAGTTCATCTTGAATTTAGACTTGTCCCGGGGGCAGCTTTCTGTTAGATTCTGCCACTCCACAGCCCGTGGCCTCGGGCAGATTTTCTCTAACATCGTACTCCAGCTGGAACAGCACCTGCCTCTTATAGCTGGGAGGATGGGGACAGCAGATTCCACCCAGCAAGTGGGTAGCACAGCCCCTGGCACTGGGTAGGCGCTCACCGCAGCCAAACCAGCCAACGGCGGCTCCTGGCTCAGGGGAGCACAGCGTTCTCTCTCCTCGCTTCATTTTTTATGTTGAACAAAAGCAACCCCAGTTTCCACCTCTCCAATGCGGAATCTCCGACAGCCTAGATGCGTTGAGGCTGAAGGGAGAGAGAAATGGAGTGCCCAGCAGACCAATGGCGTCCATAAGAGGGCAGGGAGGGGCGTTCAACCCAGCCGGGAAGCCAGCTGCTCTCCCAGCGTCCTCGCATGGCCCTAGCAGAGGGCAGCAGGGTGGGCGATAACCCCAAAGGTGACCTGCTCTTTGAAGAAGGACTTCTGGCGTCGCTGCACTGCATGCTGGGATGGGACAGTCCGATTGCAAAATACTTAGAAATTCATGAACTCACCCTGGCCCTCCCTTCAGCGCTTAGAAGAAAAGAATTACAGATACTGGAAAATGTTATCAAAGGGATGCTGCAAATATTTTCCAAGCAGATGGTATGCTCAAAAGGTCAGGTCTCCAATCAAGTTCCAGTGGCCAAGCATCTAAGGCGTCATGAAGTCTCGTGGTCTCACCCCTGCAGGCTAGAGCTCCATCCTCAACCTACATACACACACATACACACATACACACATGCACACATGCACAAGTGCGCACACATGCACACGCACTCTCTCTCCCCTGATTGCCAAGGTGGCCACACCTGCATACGTTGTGCCCTTTGCTTTGGAATCTGGACTGCACTCTGCAGCAGAGGTTTCTGGGTTAGGCAGCTCTGGGGGTTCCTGGGAGGCCCCTTGGCAACCTGGGGTGACAGCTGAGAAGACCAGCCTCCAGCTCCTTCCTCTCCATCCCCACCCTCCAGCAAGGCTGCCGTGCTTTCATTCCGAAGACGGTATGGCGCAATGGTTATCAGGGCGTGGCTGCAGGGGCTGTAAGAGACCTCTATGACCTTATTTAGCTCTGCCTCTGACTCCTGTGTGACCTGGAGAAAGGACCTCACCCTTCCGTGCCTTACTTTCCTCATTTGCTTTGTAAAAGGGTGGTGTGATCTAGGGCAGTGGTCAGCAAACTCATTTGTCAACAGAGCCAGATATCAACAGTACAACGATTGAAATTTTTTTTGAGAGCCACATTTTTTACACTTAAACTTCTTCTAACCCCACGTCTTCAGCATAGACTCACCCAGGCCGTGGTATTTTGTGGAGGAGCTACACTCAAGGGGCCAAAGACCCGCATGTGGCTCGCGAGTCAGCAGTTTGCTGACCACGGATCTAGGACCTCGCAGCCCTGTGCTGAGGACAGCATGAGAAAACTCAGAGTATAGCAGTAATTGGCACACGAAGTGCTCCACAAACGTATTAGCTACGATTCCCCAATGGGAGGGTCTTTCTGAAGAAGAACTGCGAAGAAAGTGCAAAACCCACGGATCTGTGCTATCGGCATCCAGGTGACCAGGGTGGGAGGCTTTTGGGTTCCACGTGGGCTTTTCTAAGCAAGATCCATGTGCTGGGCATAGAAATCTAAGAGTGCCTGGGAAAGAAAGAGCAATGGTTTCTAAATCAAAAGCAGATAAATAAATACAAAATGACTGGACACCCCAGGACATCCCCAGAAGGAGGCCTCACGTTTGCCACTGCTCCCCTATCCTACACAAATCTGAGCCTTCTGGGCGGCCTTGGGCCCAGGACCACCCAGGGCTTGGCGTTTCCCGTCCCCTCCTAATTCCACACCTACCTCCGACCACAGCCCTTCGCTGATACCCAGCCATGCCTTCTTCTCTCTTCTCCATCCAGTTCCTTACACTGCCCAGGTGTGGTTTGTTGTTGTTGTTGTTGTTTTTGTTTGTTGGTTTGTTTGTTGTTTTTGTTTTATCTCCTCCTCTAAATCGCTCCACTGGCTCAGAAACAGAGCCAAGAAGGGCTATTGGATGCGGCTAGACCCGCTCTGGGAGGAAACCTGGAAGCAATTTGTCTTTTCAGGTTGCGCCTCAGAAGGTCCTTCCTCTCCGTGACAAAGCCGCAATTGATGGTGCCCAAGCTGCCCAGTTCACTCACCGGCTGCTCCGGGCAAGGAACTTCCCCAGCTCCCTGCGCTCGTAAATCATGCTAATTGTGGTCCAGCCGGCTACCTCGGCCTCTCTGACCTGGGCTGGCTGGCTGGCTGGCTCCCCGTCGCCGGTCCCTGGGCTCACTTTGTTCTGTTGTCCCTCAGCGAGATGGAGGCCCTGTAGGGAAGGTCTTTTTTCCCTGGGAACAAATGTCCCAAAATAACAACGAATCACAGGCGACATAGCAAAAGCCTCCTATTGTCCGGAGGAACACAGCCAAGTTCTTGATATTCCTCGTGTCTTTTCCTTTTCCCAGCAAACTCCCTAAGAGGTGGGCGCTATTGTTATTCCTCATGACAGCTGAAGGAAGCTGGGTCCAGAGAGGTTAGGAAATTTTGTCGGGATTGCACAGCTGAGAAGTTGAAAAGCCAGGAATGCACATCAGGAAGGGCCTTCTCCACAGCCCAGGCTGGGTGACTCCACACCCGCATCCCACACCTCCCAATGGTCCCCCTTTCTCTCCAGGTCAGTTGGCAGAAGCCTAGAGTGGACGGTGGGAACCAGAGTCCACAGGTTCACGTAGCTTCACAAACTTTCCTGCCCATGCTCCCCCATCAGCAGAGGAGAAAGGACAAGTTCTCCGGCAGAGGATATCTCCATATCTCTAAGCTCACACTACTTTGCAATACACAGATTTGGCATTCTGAGGCATATCTATTTTGTTGTAATTTTTTTAAAAAGAGTCAAAATCTCTCCCCAAATTTTTGTTTCAAGTGAGGCTCCAAGAAAATTGGCTCCAAAATGTCCATGTGGGAAGGGCACAGGGCAGCATTCCCAGTGGAGGAGCGGGCCCATGGCAAGTCTCAGCATCCCCATGTGGGCCCCCTCAGGCATGGACATGACCTGCTGGCCCTGTGGGCATCTGAGTGTGCCCGCCCGGCTGGGAAAGCTTGAGTTCTCCTCCTAAATGCATGTGCATCCCAGGCTACCGCATCCCTGCTCGGAATTCCTCCAGGATTGTCCCTTTTACGTCCCGAGCTCTTTTTCCTGACCGCCTCTGACTTCAAAGGAGCCGGCCAGCCTGCTGCTCAGCGGCTCAGCAGTGGCCACGGACATCTGGATGAAGTCTACCGGGCAATGGATGCCATTTGTCTTCAACCAGTGGATGTACACAAAGGGCCTCAGCTTCTCCAAAGAGTGTAGATTATATTTATGAATGGCAGAAACGTGAAGGAAAACACTTTTTATTTTCAAACGATACAACTTACTAAAGATAGCTTGCCCTGTGAGTCCTGTGAGTGTATTACCTTTTTTTATTTAATTCTATTTTATTTTATTTTATTTATTTATTTATTTTGGCCCTGAGTTTATCTCTTCCAAGTAACCAAAGGGCAAAGTGTCTGCTTCAGGTCCTTCTCTGGGGTTGCAAATAGTGTCATCACCAGTCTCTCCGCCCTTTTTCTGATTTTTCAAACCTATATTATATATGTAATTCCTGCCGTCATCCAAATCCTTTTTAGTTAGACTTCAAGATGTGTATGCAACTTGGTCCTCCTCAGCCAGAGTGATAGGATGCAGAATTCCCACATCTCAGGAGAGGAGAGTTAGCTGGGGCCTAACGCCCTTCCTGACCAGCTGTGAGGCTTTGTTCAAGCCATCCACCCTCCCCGAACCTCAGTGTCCTCACCAGGGAGCGGAGGCAATAATCACTGGTCCTTCGGCCCGTCAGGTACCCTCCCTGAGCGCCCACGGTGGGCGAGGCCGGGCCCCACACTTCAGATGCTGGGTGAGCCAAGCAGAGGGGGCCCCGCCTCCTGGGGCTCCCAATGGTCTGAAGAGAGAGCGAGGGGGCTGTATCCGAATGAGAAGGGCACCTGAGGGGCTGAGAGGGAGGGAAGCCTGGCTGAGAGGGGGCAGGGGGCGTGCGCTGTGGTCCTGAGGAGGAGCAGGGAATAGAAGAAGGCACACGTGGACCTCGTCCTGAGCAGGGGAAGTGCGTGTGGAAGATGCTGAGCAGGAGGCAACTTAGGAGCAGCGGGGCCTCCTCACCCCTGCCAGCCTCACCACTGCAGCCTTGGCATTGCCAAGACAGGACCGCGAGGCACCCCGTGGCCCAGAAGCGCCCATGTCCCGAGAAGAGGCCTTTTCCTCACCGCTCCGGGCTGTGCCTGTCCTGGCTGCCCTCCAGGCCCAGCAGCATACAAAGCCTGCTCTGTGGCAGGGTGCCGGGGAGAACTGGGGAGGGAGCCCTGCCAGCAACACCTCCCGGTGTCAGTGCCCACCCACCCACCCACCCACCCAGGCATTTCTCTGAACCCTCTCGCTTGGCTTCCAGAAAAAACATAGCCCTCTCCAAGCGCCAAAGAAAATAGTGAGGGGGGCGGAGGCGAGGAGGGGAGCAGGGGGAGGCTCAGAGAACCCTTTCCACGAAAAGCAGCAGCAAGCTGTGCCCTCCACCTGCAGGCCCCGCCACCCCTCTGTCCGCTCTCAGTGGGACCAGGGCTAGGAGAGTGTCAGGCTCGGAAAGCTCTCTCGTCAGAACACCAGGGAAGCAAAGGGCCTGTCTTAAGTTTGCTCAAGTCAGAAATCAGCAGGCAGAAAGCACACAGAGGGTGGCCACACCATTGTCCCGGGAGGCCCTGCTGGCCACCAGGCGCCCCCCACTGGCCAGGGGGCCAGAGCGGCGGTGCCAACAGGCCCCTCGCTCTCCCCACCGCAGCAAGCAGCAGTGACATCGGCCTCAGCCACTTGGCAGGGTATGGAGCCTTTGAGCCACGTACACACCAAGTTCAGATGAAAAATGATAAATAAATTAAAATAAATTTATTAAGTTTGACTGCCACTCCATCCACTCTAGGAGAGGAAAGTCCATTTCTGGAAGGACTCGGAGCTCTAAGGGGAGCTTCCATTTCCGTCTTCTGAAGTGCCCAATCCTACTTATTTGGGCAGATCTGAGGAACTTGAGAAGCTGGCATGGAGTGTCAGGGAGCGGTACACCTCACCGGGCAGAGAACCCATCCTCTGCCTCGGGTTCGAGGCTCCAGGGCTCCCCTGGGGACAGTGGCAGCCAACGCGGCACTTAAAGGGGGGATCAGCCAGCCTCCTGCCATTAGCTCTGCAGACTAACTCGTGAGCGACCCTTTCTGTCGTCCCCACGCCCTGGGCCATCAGCAATGCTGTCCTCTCTCCCCTCCTCTCTCCTCGGGCCTTCTTATTCTCTCTGGCCCTCCGACTGCCTCCTCCCTTTCTCTCTGCTTCATCTCTTCTCTGCGCGGAGCCTCTGAGGACTAGGGTGATGGGATGGGAAGAGGAATGGCTTTCAAGTTCAGACCGGAGTTCACACCCCAGCTCCGCCACACACTGGCTGTGGGGTCTCAGGAAAGTCCTCAGCTTCCTCATCGGTGACCTCCCAGGGGACAGGGACCAAATATTCTTTACCGTGACCGCTTCCCCCGCAAGGTCTTGCTTTGCTACAGCAGGTGTTCAAGAGTCACCTTACTAGAGGCATGAAAACCTCCCAGGCTCCGTCCCAAGGGCTCTTCTGTAGATTCACTCATCTAAGCCACAGAACAGCCTAGGATGCAGGCGCTGCCATGGTCCCCATCTTACCAGTGAGGAAGCCCAGGCAGGTTTATGGAATGAAGAACGCACGGATGAGTACTGTGGCGATTGCAAGCATTGTTTATGTCCAAGAGCCTGACCCTGTACCTGCTACCTCACCCCTTCCATATCCTGTGTCAGCCACCCTTTCTGCTTCTCCTGGCATTGCACCCAGGCCAGGCACAGCCGCTTCCCGCCTCCCAGAGGGGATGGTGCCCAGTCTGCCTGGCTGTGTACAGGGATCCTCTGAAGGAGGGAAGAGGCACTGGTTTGGGGATAGGATTTCTTTAAAATACCCCAAAGCCACAAATACAACACTGCAACCAATTCCCTCCCTCCCCCATGCCCACCCTACTCCTTTTCCTCCAGAGAAGTCTGTTATGGAGACCCACGGTCTGTGGGTCTCTGGGCCACGTCTCACCGGCCCTGGGCCCCTACCTCCAAGTGGCCAGAGGCAGAGCACAAACCAGGCGGGAGTGCTGGCAACCGCCCAGAAGGGCAGAGAGAATCCAATCACCTCAAGGGGTGCCCGGCATGCAGAGGCATTTAGTGACTGTTGAACAAATGAATCGGTTTCTATGTGCCATACAGCCTGTACATGTTACCCCACTGTGAACAACCCTGTGTGCTGGGCCCATATCCTTACCTCATAGATGTGGGCACAAGGCTTATGTGTCTATGGGCCTGGCCCCAGTGGAAAGCGACAGAACCAGGATTTGAATCGGGCCTGTCAGGCTCCAAAGCCTGTGATCTTGACACCATGTCGTCTGACATGGAATCACGGCAGGGCCTCGTTCTCCCCTTCTCGTCTAACTCCCCTCTTTCTAGGCACCAAACTAGGCCTGGACACTCCCAGGTCACCATGCCCCCATCACTCCCTCTTCTGCCCTACTGTCCCCCCTTAGGGTCCAGTCCCCTCTGGTTTTTACTGCGGAATAGGAGCTGGCCTGGGTCCCAGCAGACCCCCCCCCCCGCCCCGCCTCCATGGCTGGAGTCCCTTTCAGCTCATGGGCAAGGGATGAAGATGCTAATGTAACCAGGGGCCTTCCCAAGATCTCCCCAGGACACCGTCCCTCACTTCTCTCTCTCCCCCGGTGCAGCCTGCGACGCCTACTGGACGTCCGTCCACCCCGAGTACTGGACGAAGCGCCACGTCTGGGATTGGATCCAGTTCTGCTGCGACCAGTACAAGCTGGACATCAACTGCATCTCCTTCTGCCACTTCAACGTGAACGGCCTGCAGCTGTGCAGCATGACCCAGGAGGAGTTTGTGGAGGCGGGGGGCGTCTGCGGCGAGTACCTGTACTTCATCCTCCAGAACATCCGCTCCCAAGGTTGGTGTCTGGGGGGCGGGGCCTCGGAAGGGGCCGAGGCTGGGACCACAGGACCCGCCCGGGTCCCTCCCTGCCATGGGACTCCCACCACAAAGCTTCCCTCACTGGCACTTCCATTCCTCCAAATCCTGTCAACCAAAGCCTCTCGGAAACTGGGAGCTCTGGAATGCCAGGATCGGAGGTTGTAGGTAAAAGGGAGGAGGATGCAAGCAAGCAAGTTGGGTACGTTTTTTAAAAGAAAAAAATGAAAATAGCATTCAGGGACCACCCAGGCTATACAAGATAAAGTATTATGTTCATAAAGATTGGCAGCTATAGCCTGGTGGGCGTGGCTCAACCTATGAATGGTGACCTATGAGCCAGGAGGTCATGGTTCCCGTCACAGGTCACATGCCCAGGCTTGATCGCCAGTAGGGGGCGTGCAGGAGGCAGCCAGTCAATGATTCTCTCTCGTCATTGATGCTTCTATTGCCTTCCCTCTCCCTTCCTTTCTGAAACCAATAAAAATATATTTATATTTAAAAAAAAAAAAAAAGATTGGCAGCTAGAAAGGGTGGACACAGCGAGGTTTCTGCTGGACCTTTCATGACACAGAAAGAGAAGAAAACTAACTAGACCCTTCTCCTTCCGTTTCCGGAGAAGCCGGACGGTTGTTTTATTTGAACCCGTTCCTCATGGTCCAGGACCAAACAGCTCACAGGTGGCTCCCGGCACATGATTCACTGCACCAACCTGCTCCGCAGGCGGATGGGTGTTGGGGGAACATGTAACTCTGTGTCCCCGGGTCGCAGATAAAGGAGCGGAGGTCCCGCACAGTGATGCTGCTCCTCTGAGGTCACGCAGCAAAAGGGACTGATTCCTGGAAAGTCAGCACAAAGCCCGGGCTTTGCGATCAGAAGGTCTCAATCCTAATCTCACCACAGTTCCACCTCCGTGAGCCATCGGACTCTCTGGATGTCCTCGGCCTCATCCGTATGATGGATGGTGCACCCCTCCTTCAATGCTCCTCAAACAGGAGTGTTACTGTGTGTTGAAATATATGATGCACCCTAACTGGTGTGGCTCAGTGGATGGAGCATCAGCCTGAGGACTAAGGGATCCCAGGTTCGATTCCAATTAAGGGCATGTACTTTGATTGTGGGCACATCCCCGGTAGGGAGTGCGCAGGAGGCAGCAGATCGATGTTTCTCGCTCATCAATGTTTCTAGCTCTCTATCCCTCTCTCTTCCTTTCTGTAAAAAAAACAAAACAAAACAAAACAAAACAAAAAAAAACAATAAAACATTTTTTTTTTAAAGGAAAGGAATATATGATGCACCGTGACTGACCTCTACCCCCCATCCTAGTCTGCCCAGGGTACATAGTTTTCACCTGTTATCCTGGAAAACTTACTATTATGCTGTTTCACACTCAAAAATGTCTCCATTTTGGATAGTAATTTATAGGGAGAACTGCTTATTACCTGGTTTAAGCCTTATCTTACCCTGTAGATTAGGGCTGGCAGACAAGGACACAAAACAAATGTTCTCTGACAGAAAAGAAGCTGAAGGGAGCTCCGGGACCCCACGTGGTCCTGGCTCAGTCGGTTCAGGAGGACTTCAGGGCCCGGAAACATGCAACATGGGTCACAGGTCACGGGCAGGCGAAGTCAGCAGGCGGCAGGGTGGAGGGTGGAGGAGCAGCCCCTCAGCAGCCCCACTCTGGTCTCAGCAGCCCATTGGGCAGAGTGAGCTGAGGCACGTGGCTGACCAGAACCAATCAGAGAGCGGCACTAGCAACACAGTCACCAGTGTGCCCTCCCTGTGCCAGTTGCCTTCGTAAATGAAAAAAAGCTCTCAGTGGGGGGGCTGCACGTGGCCTTGTAAAAACCAGGTGGTCTCCAAGCTCCCTGCTGAAATGAAACCACACCACAGAGGACACAATCCCTCCCCTTCTTCCTCGTGTCTCTCCGGGCCTGGCCAGGGGAAAGCAGGATTGCATAATATGAGCTGTGCTTTGCTCTTTCCTTCCCAGGTTGCTCCTTCCTTAACGATGTTGAAGAGTCCAAGGCCATCAAAGACTGTGAGTAGCTCAGGCTGCAGCTGCTGTTGGGCAGAGGTTTGATCATTCTTTCGGGACCACCCTGAGAGGGAATGGCCTGAAGTAATGCCAGGCTAGGAGATGGCAGGGGGAAATGTGGTGGACAGAGCCTGAGGTTGGGGCCTGTGACTTCCTAGTCTGCCCCAGACTCAGTTCCCCTGTCTGAACATGGTGCATAAGATCCAGAAACGGTGCATCCAGAGTAACCGGCCTACGCCAGTGGCATAGATGCTCTAAAACTGGTGTCCGCAAGCAACAACCATCCTAATGACTAACTTAATGACTAGCGGCTGTGGTTGAGCGCATCTACCAGGAATCTGAGCTCACTTAGCAGGCCGAGTGTAGAATGATAAGGAGATGGAGGACCTTGGATGGCCTGGTTCATTCTGAAATTTAGCCCTCGCTGTTTCGCTCTTGCAGATGGAGGTTCAGGAAAGAGAATTTTGTAGCTTTGGTTTTTTTTTTTTAAGATGAAGATAACGATGGTGACAGTGGTGATTGCTATTAGTTGCTGAGCCCATGCTAAGGCTCTGGCCTGGGGATCAGAATCCGGGCTCTGACTTCAGTTCAATCATCTGCAAAAAGACAGGACACATGGTGACTCCAGGGAGGTGCAAGCGGAGGGGCGGGTGGACAGATCGTTTCTCATGATTTATTTTTCCTTCTTTAAGTCCCAAGCAGTCACCCCAGGATTCAGATGACCTGGCTGATGAAGGAGTTTTTATTCAGTTTGAGTGCGGCAGCCAGGTGCATGCTCTACGTGCTGTAGCTTAGGCAGGCACCCGGTACCCCCACGGAGCCCAGAGCCCTCAAAGAGCAGCTCTGCATTCCCTGTGAACAAAGCCCCCACAGAGCTCCCTGGCTCTGGTGGAGTCCCTTCTCACCATTTGCAGCCATTGGGCGAGGGATGCAGGCCCCAGCTTTCACCACCCAGCCCAATCCAGGCGTAGCCCCTAGAAGAACTGAGCCCACTGAGGCCCAGGGGCCATTCCTGAGTCTAAGTCCAGGGCAGGCCTCTGCCGTCGTAGCTAAGCAGCAGTGAGCTTGACATGACCGACCCATTCTCGGGGTCAGATTCTCCACTTATAAAGGGGTGTCTATTTGTCAGCCTGCCTTCCTCACAGCATAAGAGGAGGAGGGGCTAGGGAGGAATACTGTGTCCCCTAAGTTCTTTAGAATATACTGTATACTTGAATATATAACTAGTCACAACTGGAGCTGGTACAATAATACTGACAATAACAGCTAGCTTTTACTGGAAGCTTACTGTGAGCCAAACCTTGTGCTAGAATCTTCATAGACATTGTCTCTTCTTTCCTAAAACCCTGTAAGGCAAGTGCTAGTACCATAGGCTTTTCACAGGGGCGGAAACAAATGCTTAGTAGGGTGAGGTGACAAAGTTAGAAGGCGACAGATGACACAGGTGTGTGTCTAATCTGAAGCTCTGAATTGCTTTGCTTCCTCATCCATCTCTTCCTCTTTTCTTTCATTCATTCATTCGATAAACATCTATGGAACACCTACTGTGTGCCAAGCCCTGAGCTAGGCACTGGTCTCTTTGCTTTCACCTGTGTTCCTCTTCCCGTCTATTCTCCATTTACCAGCCAGAGGGATCTTCTTAAAATGGGGATCTTGTTGAACTCCCAAGTCTTCGCTTTACTCTATGAATAAAATAGCAAGTTCTGCAAAGAAGGCCCTACGTGACCTGCCGGCAGCCCGAGCACCCGATCCCTCCTCCATCCTGCTCCTTCTCATCTTTCTCTCTCAGAGAAAATGTCTCCTTTTCACCAGACCCTCCTGGGCCACACCATCTAAATTACCTCCTTTTCTCCACCTTAGCCCTCTATCCAATTAAGAGTTCTGTCACAACCCTTAAAAAAAGGGGGGGGGGGGGGAATTTGTTTGTTCCATCTATGTTTTCCCTTGGCCACTAGTCCTTAAATCCCACAGGATCAGGGACCAAGTCCGTCTCATTCGCTCTTGTATCCCCAGCACAGAGCCCAGACCTGGCACAGAGCAGGTCCCCAGTGTTGGGTGCAAACTCTCCTGAAAAACAAATACTGAGTCTTTGGCATCTTTGCACCCTCTCCCCCCACTCCCCCACCCCCACCTACTAATCACCCCCAAAGCACCCAGCATGGTGTCTCCTCCCTAAGAGGGGTTCAATCCATTTGCCTACTGGGGTGTGACGTGAGGTCTGCATGTGGCCTCTACATTCCTTCCTACAGCTGTGACTCCTTCTGTTCCAGATGCTGAACCCAGCTGCCTGAAAACAAGCGGCATCAAAAGTCAAGACTGTCACAGTCACGGTCACAGTCGAACGAGTAAGTGTAGAGATGCCCCTGCCCATTTCTAACGTCTTAAAACCACTCACGAGTTAAGGTCACCCAGTCTCATCAGATTTGAAACTGCCTGTCTACACAGGACCAGTCATTGCCCACCTACAAGTTGGTCAAGACGTTGACAACGATTTTGATGAATGCTGTCAAACTCACATTTCTTTCTTTTTCTCTTGGGAAATGAGGAAGTAGAGACAATTTCTAACCACGAAGAAGAAAAGTTTATCTGTCTGGTCTATGGGGAGGAGAGAGGGGGTCTTTGCCCCGAAGTGGTCAGGGACAGCAGCAGAAAAAAGCACCAGGAGTTGGCAGTCCTGTTAGCCTTTCCCAGAACTGAGACAGACCTACCCGGGGCCGCCCACCTGCTGAGCTTGGTTCCGGCCACTTGATCTGTATTAAATCCTAACCCTCTAACCTCCACTACGAAGTGGGCACTCTTATGATCCCAGTCTCCAGGTGACGAGAGAGATTGCGATGGCAGAGCTAGGAAGGGGGCAGTCCACGCCGCGATCCCAGCTGGACTCCGGAACCAGCCGAAGCCACAAGGCAGTGGAGCAAGGGAAATACCAGCTTTTTGTGAAAAATCTCATTGTGGGGTTGGGCCACCCGGACAGCTGTGGCTGTGGGGGCTTAATACAGCCCTCTGCCTGTCTGAAAGCATGAGAAGATTGTTTGACAGCCATTTCATGAATTCCCTGAGAATGACCCCGTGTGCTACAGAGCAGGGGAAGGCCACTGCCCGTCAATGCGTCCCCAGATGTCTGTTTTGAGACAGACGCTTCCCTTCCCAGCTCGGCGATGTTCCATCCTAACCCCACAAAGCAGTAATTCTGGTATTCTCATGGGTTCCTGAGAAATGCCACAACTCTCCCCTTAAAATTAAAAAAATTTAAAAATCCAGTAACTTCCTTTCCTCCCAAAGGTCTCCAGAGTTCTCACCTCTGGGAGTTTGTGCGTGACCTGCTCCTGTCTCCGGAGGAAAACTGCGGCATCCTGGAGTGGGAGGACCGGGAGCAGGGCATTTTTCGGGTGGTGAAGTCAGAAGCCCTGGCCAAGATGTGGGGACAGAGGAAGAAAAACGACAGGATGACGTACGAGAAGCTGAGCAGGGCTCTGAGGTGAGTTAAGGGCACTCGATGCCCCGAGCCTCAGGCGGTGACATAAAGGGGCCGGCCCCGAACGGCACCGAGTTTCCACAGCTTTTTTTCTTCTTCTTGGTAATCGAAAGGTCATGACACAACACTCCACTTCTTAGTTCCAGGTGGGATTACGGTTCGTAAATGGACCTTTTCCTTCTTGGCAGTGTTCCCAGGAATCACTGTGAATGAATCCGGCCATCACACACACACACACACACACACACACACACACACATACTCACATGCACACATATATATGCACGTGCGCGCGCACACACATACACACATATATATATATACAAACACACACACCACACACACACACTCATACACACACATACACACATACACACACACATATACACACATGCACACACATATACGTGCGCGCACACACAAATGCACACATATACTCACATATACACATATATATAAACACACATACACACACACTCATACACACACACACACACATACACACACTCATACACACACACACACACACAGAACACGTTGGGAGCGGAATGTGGGAGGTTCCGTCCTCGAGGTGTCTGGGAAAGGATTGATGTAAGCTGAGAACGGGGTGTGAAAATACCAGGGTAACCAAAGCCGGGCCTCGTCACCGGAGAAGAATGGGGAGAGGGTGTTGATGTTCCGGCGCTGGCCTGGGGTGCAAGCCCTCCCCCCGTCTCCCGCCTGCTGTCTTTCTCAGGTATTACTACAAAACGGGAATCCTGGAACGGGTCGACCGAAGGCTGGTGTACAAATTCGGAAGAAACGCACACGGGTGGCAGGAAGACAAGCTATGATGGGCTCCCTCGGCTGGCTCCTGCGAGTGGATTTCTGTTTTCAAACGCTCAGATCGCCACAGACGTTTGAAAGTCTTGGTTTTCGGCTTTTGGTTTGTTTGCTTTTTAACCGTGCAAACGTGCTGATAAAGTTTCTCCGCGTCTCGGCTTACATTTGCATTCAGAGTTGTTGTTGTCTACTCGCGGGTGATGGCAGCAACCCTTAACAAATACCGCTGCTGTTTTTTTTTAACCCAAGGGAAGGGGGGGGGGGAGATCTTTCCTGATACTTTGAGCAAACATTGCTTCCTTAAGTGGAGAGGGCTGAGCCTCAGCAGCCAGGGCCCAGGTGCAGCTCAGAGGAAAGGACCCAGCTCTGCCTTGACCCACCACCCAGTGCTCCCATCCCCAACGTGTGCTCCCATCCCCAACGTGTGCACACACTTAGCTGCAGCAGCTCTCGAAGGGAAGCAGTGATTCGTTCGTGGTTAATGTAACAGGAAGGGGTGACGTGTGCTAAGACAAACATACTGTAGGCTTTGCTTCGTTAAAATAAAATTCCATAGAAAAGCTTCTTAATTAGTCAGAGGGCTAAGCCATCCAGCTGGCACACCACTGGGCTGAGCGTAGGTTAACAGGAGTTTCTCAACCAACACATCTTTGTGGCCGCTCACCTGCACTCCCACGGCCATCCTGACCCAATAATAACACACTTACCATGAGACACATTCATATGTTCTTCATTCTTTTCTTTTTTTTTTTTAACTATATTTTATTGATTTTTTACAGAGAGGAAGAGAGAGGGATAGAGAGCTAGAAACATCGATGAGAGAGAAACATCGATCAGCTGCCTCCTGCACACCCCCCACTGGGGATATGCCCGCAAACAAGGTACATGCCCTAGACCGGAATCGAACCTGGGACCTTTCAGTCCGCAGGCCGACGCTCTATCCACTGAGCCAAACCGGTTCTGGCTGTTCTTCATTCTTGCTGAGTTTATTCCCCCTCTTCTCCTGCTTGGGTGGAGGGGGGCCTAGGAGAGGGTGTCATTGGACAGGCAAAGGCACTTGCTTCAATTCCCAAATCACGGCTATTTCTACAACTCAAGCTGTCAACCTGATGAAATCGTAGTTCGTTGATTCTGTCCGTGCCCAATGGAAATGTCCCGACAGCTCAGTCATGGCCAATGAAATTGTGAGTCTCTTTTGTTCTGCCCTCCTACCTGATATGTACTCAAGCTTACCTGTGTACCTAAAACATATTACCTTGGCAAAGCCGGCACCTACATGTTCACAGGTTACAGTGTGCACTGACGGGCTCATCGGTCACTGGTGGGTAAGCCACGAGTGGTCTCCAACTAGAGGCTCGGCCGGGATGTCTACGTCACCAGAGCAGGGAGCTTCACCGGGCGAGCCACTGCACCCCAGTCCTGCGCTGAGGACCCCATGCTTAGAGTTTAACTTCAAAAGTAACGTGTTTGAGCCCAGCCAGGGTGGCTCAGTTAGTTGAGTGTTGTCCTGTGCACCTAAAGGCCACCAGTTCGATCCCTGGTCAGGGCACATAAGGGAGGCAACCAATACATGTCTGTCTCTCTCTCTCTCTCTCTCTCTCTCTCTCTCTCTCTCTCTCTCTCTCTCTCTCTCTCCCAGCATATCCTCAGGTGAGGCTTAAAAAATAAAAAGGAGCTTGTTTTTAAAAAATGTGAACTGCTGTAAAATAATCTATTTTTGGACTCCTGTGTTTCCCAGTTGGATATAGTTTGTACACAATGTGAATAAAATATTTAACATGTTGAACTGTCTCTGTTTGTTAACTTCAGCGGGACATACCCAGCAAAGCCCTGGCAGGCTAAACCTCTGATGACCCTTCCGTTGCCTAGCTCAGGAGATGGGGATTTTTAAGGTTGCCCTTAGATAGGCAAGAAATACTTGGAGTAATCCTACCTCCATAAGACAGAGGTCCCCTCAAAAAACAGCCCTAGGCAGTAGGGCTCAGTGGATAGAACGTCGGCCTGTGGACCAAAGGGTCCCAGGTTCGATTCCAGTTAAGGGCATGTACCTCAGTTGCAGGCTTCTCCCTGGCCCAGGTCCTGGTCAGGGCGTTTGCAGGAGGCAACCAATCCATGTGTTTCTCTCACATCCATATTTCTTTCTGTCTTTCCCTCTCCCTTCCACTCTCTCTAAAAATCAAAGGAAAAATATCCTTGATTGAGGATTAAAAACAAACAAAACAAAAAAAGCACACAAACAAATAAACGCATGGGCCAGTGAGGCCTAGAGCTATGCACACAAACACAAAAACTCCTTTGCTTGTTCAGATTTTCAGATTTTTGTTCTGTCTTCCTATGAATTAGTTTCCTTGATTACCAATCAGGAGATTTACAGAAAAATCCAGTTTTCCCATTTCTTAAAAAAAAAAAAATCAGATCTGGCAGCACTGGTTTCTCGGTGTCTGGAGCTAAGTGGAGCTGTCACTTTGGGCAGAGTCTCCAGGCACCGCCTGCCTCCGCCTCCCAGCCTTGCTCTTGCACTACTGTGGCTGGTTTGTTTGTGTTTGTTTCACGCATCCAGAACGCTTGTACATGTTTAATTTGGGACCCATGCCCCGGCCATCTAAAAAGGTAGGTACCTTATTAATGCACTGGCTCAGAGCCCACAGCCCGGTTGAGCGTGTCCAGGAAATGGAACTTGAGTAACAAGAGGGGCAATGGGAGCTTTCAGGCAAAGAGCTTGGCAGAACCAAGCAGCTCAGGGGACGGCAGGGACTAGGGTGGGCGCAGAGCAGGCAGCATTGAACAGGACTGGGGAGCAACAGAGAATCAAGTCCTAGCCCCAGAGGGGGCATCAGGCAACTCAGAGAATTAAAACAATGAATCCCTCTGCTACTCAAGAAGTTGTCACTTTATAGAACCATTAAACCTGCATCCTTTTTGTGTTAAGTGTCCTAAGGCTGCCCAAGACAATTCACCAAATTTGGTGGCTTAAAAACAACAGAAATTGCCCTGGCCAGTGTGGCTTAGTTAGTTGGGCGTCGTCTGGTGCACTGAAGGGGTTGCTGATTCGATTCCTGGTCAGGGTACATGCCGAGGTTGTGGGCTCAATGCCCGGTAGGAGACATGCAGGAGGCAGCCAATCAGTGTTTTGGTTTCACACCGATGTCTCACTCTTTCCTCCTTCTCCCTTCCTCTCTCAAAAATCAATTTTAAAATCTTTTAAAAATTATTTTAAAAACCTAGAAATTTATTTTCTCACAGTTCTGGAAGCTGTAAGTCTGGTGTTGGCAGAGCCAGGCTCCCACCACGGGCTCTAGGGATGGGCCTTCCGGCCTATTCCAGCTCCTGGGGGCTCCAGATGTTCTGTAGCTTGTGGCTAAAGCTCCGATCTCAGCCTCCCTCTCTATACGGCCCGCCCCTCCGCCTCCCCTTTGCTCTCTGAGAAGGACGCTTATCATTGGATTTAGGGCCCACCTCATCTCGGGACCCCTGCAAAGACCCTTTTTCCAAAGAAGGTGGCCTTCATAGGTTCCGGACGTTGGGACATGGACATGTCCTTTGGGGGCCACCATTCAGCCCACGCTGCCCTTTAAAATGAGGGTTTTACGTAGATAGTTTCATAAGCCAATTCATCCAAGAACAGAAAATACAAAGGACTGTTTCAAATTAGACTTTAAGCAAGCAATACAAAGAAATGACTAAAAACAACAGAAAATACCAAGTTCGCTTAGCAAACAGTCAAATGAGAAAATACATATCCCCTTCGTAAAAAGGATGACCATGGGGCTTTCCATAGCAAACGTCCCTGTGTTACTAGGAGAGAAGATGGTGGAGACAGCAAAGTAAAGGCAACTCTGTTCAGGTATTTTTTCAGTAAAGGGGGCAGAATAAAGAGGGCAATAACAGGAGAGGCCTGGGAGATGAAGAGCAGATCTGAGGAGACTTGTAACAGCAGGTCTGCACACCAAGAGGGCTGATACAGAAAGAAGGGAAGAACTGGCGATGCGAGAGAGGGCAGGGGTAACTCCCGAGGAGGCAGGAGGCAGAGGACGGTGCTGTGTGGTCTGACCTGGGGAGGGAGCACAGCTCACCTGTCAACGGGAAGGAGAGAAGAGCATGTGGCGCTGGGGATTCAGGTGGAGGAAGAGCTTGGAGAGTTGCTCTGTCCACCTTGGGGAGTGGGGGGACAGTGGAGGGCTTGCTGAGGACGGGGAGACTGACTTACACACAGTGCTGAGGGCCTGCTTAGGGTTGGCGGTCACGTGTGTAAAAGCCCAGGCAGCAAGGCTGCGTTTTGCTCCAGCCACAGTCATCTCAGCCCAGGAGGGGGCAGATTTTACCAGGCTGGGTCTGCAGTAACTATGACTTTCAATATATTGTAAAACCTAAGCAGAGTAAGTAATAGCTAAGAAGGGAAGTAATAGCAATGAAGAGAGTGATGACCAGTGAAGTTTCTGGTATTGTGGAAAACTGACGGGAGGGGAGTCTGTGCTAAATTCTTCAGATATGTTCACACACGTGCACACACACACACACACACACACATACACGCACACACATGCAATCAGCTCCATGGGTAGAGTACACTTCCTCACCCTTTGACTTTGGGCTTAGCCATATGACTTGCTTTGGCCAATGTCGGTGAGCACAATAAAAGTAAAGGCTTGAAACACACCTGTGCAATTGTCATCCCAATTTCCTGAGAAAGGAAAAACTGGAGGTTTCTTTTTCTTGCATTCTTGCACTTTGCCATCGTTGCTGGCTAGCCATCACCATGGGTAGCATGTATCTTAATGTCACTTAAAAGGGATATAATTAGCCCTAACTCGTTTGGCTTAGTGGATAGAGTATCGGCCTGCGGACTGAAGGGTCCCAGGTTCGAATTCTGGTCAAGGGCATGTACCTAGGTTGTGGGCACATCCCCAGTAGGGGGTGTGCAGGAGGCAGCTGACCGATGTTTCTCTCTCATTGATGTTTCTAGCTCTCCATCCCTCTCCCTTCCTCTCTGTAAAAAAATCAATAAAATATATATTTTTAAAAAGGGATATAGCCCTAACTGGTTTGGCTCATAGAATAGAGCTTCAGCCTGTGGATTGAAAGATCCCAGGTTCGATTCCGGTCAAGGGCATGTACCTTGTTTGCAGGCACATCCCCAATAGGAGGTGTGCAGGAGGCGGCTGATCAATGTTTCTAACTCTCTGTCCCTCTCTCTTCTTCTCTGTAAAAGTCAATAAAATATATGTATATTTTTTAAAAGGGATATAATTAGAGAGTGCTACCTAGGAAGTAAAACCTACCTGGGGAAGTTCACCTTGTCAATATTTATCTTTGAAAATCACAAACGAGGTCTCCAGAATAAAATGGGAGGCACTTCCATGTATCAGACTTTTACATACAAGAAACATGGTAGATACATGTGATTTTAACCATGGATTTATTTTTACACTACAGAATAGAACAAAGCAGAAAATTATCTCAAAATTTCTGTCTTTGTTTATAACCAATATTTAAGTGAATAACCTCCTTCCCATTGTCAAATTATATTAATTTTTATCAGTTTATCTTATATATTATATTTCAAAATACCAAGAGATATAACTATAGAAAAGCTACTATATTGTAAGTACATTTACTTTCTATGTGTAAAAATACAACAGTTTCCAAGTGTACTCAAACATCAAAGGAATTTAGGCAAGAGAGTCTTACAGGAGAATAAAGAAGTTTGGGCTAAAAGACTGAGAATTTGTATTGCTAGTGTTCTTGTGGTTTCCTCAAGCTGAAGATCTCAGGGCACTCCTAAGAGTGGTACAAACCGGTTTTGAAGATCTGAGATGAAGGGAATGTGTAGTTAAGGAAAATATGTTTCCACTTAGTATTCAGAATTTACCTTTAAGTATTCCACTTGACTTGTGAGCAAATATGGGTTTTAAGAAAAGAATATGAAGTTCTGAGCCCTTATTTAAAAACTCATAAGCAGATGAGGAAGTAAGCTAATGAACAAGAGATCGAGGTGATTTTCAAAGTTGGGCAGTTTGTTATTTTGACTGTATAATTAAGGTTCTGGTCCACAGGGTCTTAAGGCAAATAACATAGTATTCTCATGATATTGGTGTTTTCAGTTTTAAAGGTAAGCATCTGCTAACAAATGATATTCAGATTAAGAGTTCTGTGGGACATCCCAAATTATATATGGAGCCGAAAGAAATCAAATACCATTCTTCTAGTCTTATGTATGGATTATTTTATTGTAAAAATTTAGTAATTATAAATCAGTCTGTTGTAAAATCAATGTACGTTAGCATAAATGTAATTCCAAGTTGTTTTTATAAATCTGATCAGTTCCAAGCAGAAATAAGCATTAAGCCACGATGGTGTTGAGGTTATCTTCAAAAGACACCAAGGTGTTTTTCCTGTAAGGAACTCAGAAACATTAAAAATTCTGAGTGGATTATCTTTATGTTTTCTTCATATATAACCACCATATTCTGATATAATAGGCCATGAGATGATAATGTAAACATACTAATTTCACCAAGATTTTTTTCTTACCATAAGAAGTTATATTTCTGCTAGAAACTTTCATTCTGATCATTTCAAGTGAAGAATCCAACCAACTGTCAAAAGCAAACACGTATCTTTTAAGTGATTCTTAAGCTCTAATCTTCATTGTCCCCTTCACGTTCATTAAAAGCCATTATTACATTATTTGCTATGGAAACCGGGTTATCGTCTGAAAGACTTGCATTTGCACATCTAGCACGGCAGAATCTTCTATCCGGATGTGAGTGGGTGAGCGAATTCCATACTTTGCTTCAGAGGCGGAGAGAAACTCGGCACCAGACCAGGGCCCAGACCCTCACAGGTTAGCTTTCTCCCTTGCAGCCAGGTGGGACCCATGCTGAGTGAAGGTGTGAATCGCGTTCTGTTTTAAAAGAACAAGACCAGCAGGTGAATTAACTCTCTGGGCAGCGGCATCTGGTATTGATCTGAGCTTTAACTTGTGCTCAAATGAACATAATAATTCAGAACTCATTCACCTTCAACTCCCTTATACTGTCCAAAGCTAAAACGTGTTTTGCATGTGAGTTCTTTAGACCCCAAAAGAGTTTCTGAACAGCTGCTTTCAGCAACCTAATAGTTGTGCCCGAGGAGAACCATCCTAGAAGGAAACCACACGATGCCTCGTCTAACCCGGGCACGCACGCTCTGCCCAGCCGGCCCACTCTGGGCTCACCTTAGGCTTCTCGGCGTTGTACTTGTCCAACAGAGTCTGGATGCGGGCCCCGTAATCAGGATGGACATCGCTGAAGTTCTTGACCTGAAAAGAAATGGAGACATTACCTTAGTGCCTCCTAGGACGGCATCTGTTTCATGGTGTTCACTCCGGGGGGGGGGGGGGGGGGGGGAAGGATGCTGCCTCGGGAAGTGGAACCCCACGGCGGTCAGCAACACAGAGAAAGACGCTGACGGGCACTGAGCAACCTGAGATAAGCCGTTCTTCTGCGCATGCCCACCGCCCACAAGGTGAGTCAGATAATGCACCCCCCTGGCACACTCCGGTGAGAAGATGCACAGAGGCTAACTGCACTGACTGCATGTAGAGCTGACCTCAGAGGATGCAAGTTACAGTGATTTGTATTAAGAAACGGGCCCTGATGCTGCCTAAATTAAAATATACAAAAGTCATTGCCACATGCTGGGCAATTCCACACGCTTTAAGCAGGAATTCCCTGCTGGGCTGGGCCCCAGCAGGCAGCAAGGAGAGATGGGGCATCCACAGGAAGCCTTACAGCTTCGGCACATGTGAGAAGAACACAAGGAGTTTGCTCCTTACACGCTGAGCCTTAATCATTCTCGTCAAGAAGGTTAAGACCCAACCTGCCCCAACTATCTCATGGAGCAACTGTCTGGAGAGATGCCATATCCACTGGACAGAAAGTAATCAGTTCCCATTTTCTTTTTCTTTTTTCTTTCTTTTTCTTTTTTTTCTGGTATGACTTCATTTATTAATTTTATTATTATTATTATTCATTCATTTATTTATTTATTTCTTATTTTATTGTTTAAGGTATTGTTTAAGGTAGTCCATATGCCTCCCCCGCCCCCACTGACCTCCCCCAGACTCTCCTACCACTGGCATTTGCCCCCGTCCCCCCGTCCCCAGTGTCTTGCTTCTGTTGGTTGTGCTTATATGCATTCATACAAGTCCTTCCACTGATCTCTTACCACCCCTCCTCCACCCCCAACCCCCTCTTACCTTCCCTCCCAGTCTGCCACTCGGGACCAGGTGGCCTGCCTCTAGATATGTGTGACGCATGACAGGTGACATCCAGAGGTTGGACACATCCCAGGGAAGCCCCTGGCCACTCACTCACTCTAATTCCCTTGATTTTTTTCCCCCTTTTCACTCACAAAAACTTATTGGAATGAGAGCTAGAGGCATTGTTTTGAGGATAACTACCCTCGTTTATTTACAATAGCTCTTTGCCAAAGTGACTGCCCCAAAGCTCCAGTTCCCTAAATTACATAGGAGACCTCTCAAATGGCAACAGATCCCATTTTCTTAAGCACACTGAGCGCAAGTAAAATAAAAAGGACTCTGTTCCTCTCCAGGGTTCTCTCACAGCTGCACTCCCTCCTCCAGCCAGCAGAGGCCGCCCTTCAGCTGCCCAGGCCTCACTCACCGCTTTCTTCTGGATGAACTGCTGGGCATCCTTCAGGTGGCCCGCTATGTTCTCACACAGGCGCTTCCTCTGCTCCTCGTTCAGCACTTTGGTATAGAATGTCCGCACCTGCTCGGTGAACATACACGGGGGGGGGGGGGGGGGGGGGGAGTACGATCGCCACTTTATCACACGCAAAACTCACCCGGGATGCCACTTTTGAGATGAAAAGGTGAGACTTCCCATTTGTGGAAGAATGGAAGTTTTTAGAATTTAAGAATAATTTTAAATTTACAGTTAAAACTGTCATTTGTGGTGAGCGCTTCACTTTTTGTTTTGTTTTATTTTAAGCAAAATAGGAGGAATTCAGTTGTTAACAGCTCGTGACTGCTATTCAATAATGTCTTTTGTAGTCCCTGCTAATAAGTCACTTATAAACATAAGGCAATATAGCCTACAGTTAAAAATCCTTCCACACTCTTAATACTGAGAAGTCTGGAATGTGCAAATGATCACCAAATATCCAGTTAGCACAACGTTTGTTCAATTCACTCAGAACCAGGAGAAAGAAACCCAATTCATTTACACCCTTAGTTATTCGAAAGTCAAGATTTCTGGGAGGATGTTAAGTGATATTTTCCTTAGGTTATTGGGTTAACCTCTAAAATTAATAGCAATAGATTAAGATTAAAAACAGAAGCTAAGTATGAGCTCTAATAGCCTCTGCTCATTTCTGAAATCAACCTCGGTCATGGCAAAACCACAGCAATGTCACAACGGAAGCCATGAGGCAACGAGGAGCTAAGTATTCAAAAGCAGAAACGGATGGAGGGAGAGTAAGAGTCGTGTGAACGGGGCACCCCACACCTGCACTCCTGCTACTGAGGCCCCCAGAGCTATTTGAATCCAGCTCTAGTCCCTAAAGTCTGTCAGTCCTGCCCGGGTTGGGAGATTTGGCTGCATTCAAGCTTAATTTGCCCATGCCTTAGATTTCCATGGAATCACAATGGCCCTCGCCGTATCCCTTCAGTGACATTTGGGAGAACTGAAAGGAGGCATCCCTCGTACGGGGAGAGCAGAGTAACCACTCTCCCACTCCGCCCGGTAAAGGGACTGGCTTATGGTTAGAGGTGTCCTCCCTGACTGTGTGGAGGGGGGCATCGGCCACGCCGTAGCAGACGAAGGAGCCGTTACCTGGGAGACGTTGTCGTCGTTGGCGCTGTTGTGGCGCCGCACGTCCCCGGAGAAATGGGTGCAGCTCTCCAGGGCGAACCTCGGCTGCTGCTCGGGGGCGCTGAAGCTGTTGGGGTAGTAGTTGGGAGCCCCACCTTTAAAGGCAAACCGCACAGTCACTTCGGGGAGGAGCAAATGAGGGAGTCTACAGACAGTGCAACATGAAATGCATTCAATTATGGATGTACATGTATTCACATATACACATACATACATATGTACACATACATCTACTTGTCATGCACATGTTATTTTTAATGTATCATATTTGCCCACAGGCAATACTCATTAGATTCTTAGAGAATACCGCCATCTTCCACATGCTCGCATGGGCTACCTCGATCTGGGTCTTAATGAAGAGATCTCAAATTCCCCTTGAACACGTCAATGATGGGATCTGTGAAATCTGAGGCTTGCCAGTACAAATACATTTCTTCAGGTTTGATTTGACCCTCCCCCACTCCCATAGAAAACGAGACCCAAAGACACATTCCAAACTTCAGGATTTCATGCGGGCTCAGGTGCGATTCAAACAGTCACAGAATTCTTGGGAGCAACTCCATGTTCCAGCTCCGCTCCTTCAATGACAGCCCTGAGGTCTGAAGCAGTAATCGGTGGTAAATCTGGGACTAGCACTCTGGGTCTTTTGCCTCTTCTGTTCCAGCACGCACTATATTCCCATGACACAGCTCTGTTTTGCTTTTCCTTAGGTTTTTAGATCCTTGGGGTATGTCCCCTGTATTATTATGACTTTATTCAATTCACTCTGACTTCTCTCCAAAGATAAAGTAGAAATTTTTAAAACTTTGATATATTTCTAGTATATCAGCATCATTTATCTGGACTTACAGGGGGGAAAAAGTGAAAACTATAATCAAAAATTGTTATGACTTCTAGAAAAAAAATATGAAGCTTTTTTCCCCTTCTTGGCATATTTATTTTCCTAACTCCACTCGGCTTTAACCGATATTAGCAGGAGCCTGAATTATCTACACACACAACTGCCTAAAGGAGGGGCTTAGGAACATGCTAAGTGGCTTAAGAAAGCAGCATGGAGCTGGGGTTTTTACCCAGTGCACTGCCAGAATACACGACTACCCAGAGTGGATAGTTAAGGGGTGCCTCCTGTCACATGACCAAGGTCCCACGGGCATGCAGAAAGAGGGAGGACAGCATATGAGTAGGAAGCCCAATCATTAGCTCCAGAAATGCATTCTAGGTCAACCACATCTCCATGGAAAGCAAAGTGCCCCAATAACCAGCCCACACAGTGGTTTCTTGAGTTAAGTGCTTCTTCTTCAAAATGTGCCCAATTGAGTAATGTTTAAGTTCTATTTCCAAATAAGCTCCGGCCTTTCCTCAGAGTGGGAGTTGTCTTCAAGTCGTTGACTCCTGGGAACAAGTAAGCACTCTCACTGAACACTAAGAGCACAGCCCAAAACAGGGAGGCAAAGGTTGTATGAAATACATACACAAATAGCTTTGCGCATGTTTACCACTAGAATGGTAAACAAGAAGCAATTACTGCCCTAGCTGGTTTGGCTCAGTGGGTAAAGCGTCAGCCTGCGAACCAAAGGGTCCCAGGTTCGATTCCAGTCAAGGGCACATACCTAGATTGCAGGCTCCTCCCTGGCCCAGGCCCTGGTCAGGACTCGTGCAGAAGGCAACCAGACAATGTGTCCCTCTCACATCAATGTCTCTCTCTTTCCCTCTCTCCGCTACTCTCCCTAAAAATCAATGGAAAAATATCCTCAGGTGAGGGTTAACAACAACAACAACAAAAAAAGAGAGCATGGATTTCTCTGACTCCTCACAAGTGAACAATTCCCAGTAACAACCAGTCTCAATAACAAAGGGATGAAATAAAAAATCACTTTAGAAAAAAGATGCAGAAGACAGAAGACAGACGCAAGAAGCATCAATTAATCTGCGCAATAATACACTCCATACCTCTATAAACCTCAGAAAGCAGGAAGAGGGTAACCACCCAATGTAATCAGTTAGTGAGCATATACACTTGTTAAATAATGGAAAAGGCTTAGTGATAATACTAACAAGTGCAAGGCCCAAAATTATTTATGCGAAACAACCGTAAGTGTATAAAAAAATCATAAAAGACTGGCAAGAAAAGTAACAAAATGTAATAGCTGTGGCTTGTGGGAGTTGGGACTACAAGTGGGTTTTTCTTCTCCCTTTTCTTTTATCTTACACTTTCCAAATTTCCTTTAGGGCACATGCAGAATCTTTATTAGAAAAATCACCTTTGTTTGAATATAGACATCTAGGGTGACAGATATAACTGAATAGTAAAATTTCTGAAAAGATCCATGTAAGCAGCCTATTACTAAAACACGTGTCCTAAACAGGAAAATAAAAAAGGAAACTGCAATCTATACTAAACTGTGGAAAATTAAAAGGAAAAAAAAAAAAACATTCACTAAGCATTCTCTGATTAGAACAATAATTAGAAACTGAAGCTATTTGTACACGGCACCCAAACATGTAACTTAAAGGAAAAAAAAAAAAAAAAAAAAATAAATGTGATAAACGAGCTCAAAAAAAAAAAATGCAGCGGAGTCTCATCTCACCAGCTGATTTACATGAATTCAACTATATTCTCTTAACAAAGCACAGTGGGGGAGAATCCCTTGATTTTCCTCTCCATCCCCTATTTTCTAGCTTCCCCCACCCCCTCCAAATTCTAGCTAGACTTCTCGATAGCCCTGGCAGAAGTGCAGAGACAGGAAAGCCAGGATAATGTAAGGAACTGTCCGCTTCGGAGGAGTCTTTAAAACCCCTGTGTTAGTCCTTCCTCCCTGCCTCTCACTATAGGATGGACAGTGGGGAAGACCAAAGGTGGCACTCTCAATAAACATAACACAGCTAACAGTATGGAGAGTCCTCGGGGAGTTTAAATCTTCACTGCAGGGTGGCCAGAATTATGTGGTTGGCAGGAGTGCCTCTATGAGCCCCTTCCCAGAGCCGGAGGTCCCTCGGGGCCAGAGTGGAAACCGCTGTCCCACCCTGTGCTCAGCAGCGCCCTCCCCCCTCCCAGAGTCTCAGGCTTACCCTGGTTGTCCACCACGCACATGGGGCCGTCACGCTGGTAGTTGGCCACTCGAGCACGGTAGGGACAGTTCACAGGGATCTGGAGGTAGTTGGGGCCCAGGCGGTGGCGGTGAGTGTCAGGATAGGAAAAAAGGCGGCCCTGAAGTCATAAATGAAACGGATATTGTGAGCAGTAAGGAAAAGAAGCAAGTTTCTACAAAATCAACTGTGCACGTAGCTAGGCATTCAATGTATGTTAGTTAATATGATTAAAACTAATGAAAAACGTATTTTCTTTTTTTTTTCTTTTTTTTAAATATATTTTATTGATTTTGTACAGAGAAGAAGGAAGAGAGATAGAGAGTTAGAAACATCGATGAGAGAGAGTCATCGATCAGCTGCCTCTTGCACACCCCCTACTGGGGATATGCCCGCAACCAAGGTACATGCCCTTGACCGGAATCGAACCCGGGACCCTTCAGTCCCCAAGCCGACGCTCTATCCATTGAGCCAAACCGGTCTTGGCGAAAAAACGTATTTTCTATAAAAGTCTCAGAATTCCACCGAAACCGGTTTGGCTCAGTAGATAGAGCGTCAGCCTGCAGACTGAAAGGTCCCAGGTTCAATTCCAGTCAAGGGCATGTACCTTGGTTGCAGGCACATGCCCAGTAGGGAGTGTGCAGGAGGCAGCTGATCGATGTTTCTAACTCCCTCTCCCTCTCCATTCCTCTCTGTAAAAAATCAATAAAATATATATATTTAAAAGTCTCAGAGTTCCCAATGTCAAAGCGGAAAAAATTTTATTATTAAATAAAACCGGGAACCCTTAGTAAGCGTACCTCCAAAGAATGATGCCTGGTCAGCCCGTGTGGCTCAGTGGTTGAGCATCGACCTATGAACCAGGAGGTCAAGGTTTGATTCCCAGTCAGGGCACATGCCCGGGTTGCAGGCTTGATCCCCAATAGGGGCCATGCAGGAGGCAACCGATCAGTGATTCTCTCTCATCATGGGTGTTTCTTTCTCTCTCTCCCTTCTTCTCTGAAGTCAATAAAATATATATTTTTAAAAAAGATTGACACCAGAGCTAGAACCACATGCGTCCAGCAGCACAGTCACTGCAGTCTGACCTGGTGCAATCTTTAACTTCTGTTTCATGATCATAGTCCAAAATCCAAAAGGACTGATTTACTCAGTAACTGGTAAGCCAATTATTCTCCTACTAATGTCTGGTCCACAGAAGAGTCTCACTCTTTGTGCAGGAAAAAGAGTATATTTAAGAGGGAAGGAAAGGGACCAAACGCCTAGGGACATTACTAAGACTCATGGCTAAATTAACCCACTGCCCTTCGCCACTGACAACAGTCAATTTAGCTTGAAAAACCATGTCCGGGTCTCTTCAAGCATCACCATGAAGAGAAAAAGAATAAAATTAGGTTGACCAAGGTGTAATCAACTAAAAAATACTCCCTCCTGCCAGTTACAGACTGAACCAAGGGTGCTTTCTATACTCTACAAATACCTGTGGCATTTTCTAATATAACTTCTTTAAGATGAAGGGACTAAATGTCAGTGTTAACATACTGAGGGACTTTGCCATGAGTTGTAGTTTATACTGTAATGCCTATCTCAAAATGTTCCAGTCAAGTCCCACAGAAACTAAGGACCCAGGTTAATTAAAGTTTGTGATGTTCTAGTTAATTCTTCATACAAAAGATCTCCCCAAATCACAGTGTGTGTTTGAGTGTGTGTGTACCCATGCACACGCGTACACTTGCAGGTACTCCGGCCTCAGTGCCTCCCAATCCACGGATTTACCTGAAGCATCTTGTCAGGGCTGGGCTCAATGCCAGGTGGCATGTTGCTCGGGTCGAAGGCCAACTGCTCAACTTCAGCAAAGTAATTGACTGGGTTCCGATTTAAGACTATCTTACCAACTGGGATAAGAGGGTAGTCCTTGTGAGGCCAAACCTAGAAATAATGTTGATATTCACAATTACCAGACAACCAACGGAAGCAAATTAAAGTACCCACAAAAAAAAAAAAAAAAAAAATTGCCAGCTTTCAAATAGAACGAAGCCAATGATAGATAGTAAGTAAAAATAATAATGTTTAATCCAAGAAGATGATAAGAACTTCAGATAAGTGCCTTGGTTAAATCTTTCACAACCATGAACAGTAAATATTGACACTTTCCCTGGGCAAAAGTACATCAGCTTTTCAAAATTTGCTCCCTGCTGATAGCAATATATCAAGCCCTGACCAGGTGGCTCATTAGTTGGAGCATCAGCCCGTAAATCAAAAGATTATGGGTTTAATTATAGGTCAGGGCGTATACCTACTTGAGGGTTGGATCCCTGGCTGGAGTGCCTATGGGAGGCAACCAATCGATATTTCTCTCTCACATCGATGTTTCTCTCTCCAAACATCAATAAACATTAAAAAAAAATTTTTTTTTTTTAAAACACAATATATCAAGCCAGGCAGACTCGATGAGCTTACAATTGGGAACTGGTGAGACTCCTTCACAGGCTGGGAAACCACAAAGTGGTCCCACCTCGGTTTGTACACGACTTCCCCGCCATAGGAGTGTTTGACTGGAAATGTGTTAAAATTGGGTACAAAAAAGACTTAAAGAAGAAAACAGCTTAGTTGTTAACGGACTCACCTTGGTAACATCGAATGGATTAAATGGAGAACTTTCTGCCTGACTGAAGGTCATGACCTGGATGTAAAAAGTCCAGGAGGGGTAGTTGCCAGTGGCGATGGCATTAAAGAGATCCCGGAGCCCATAGTCAGGATCTTCTTGGGAGAGTCTGGCTGCATCTTCAACCGAAAGGTTTTTGATGCCCTGGTCAGTCTACAGAATGAAAGAAAAGGTTCAAACTGAAACTTCCTGGCACAGTGAGTGAACTCTAGCTAGGAATTCCTTGCAGGATTCTGCTCCGAGACTGGCTTTCCCTTCTAACTGTAATCCCACTCTTCAAATCTGACACAAATATGAATTTTTCAACAAGGAATTCTACTTGATTAATCTGATTCTTTTAAATGTCTAGGGAATAGATCTCTGTACTTCATATAAAAGCTAGCCATATCCTCCTTTTTTCATTCCATACTATTGAAATCTCCCCCCCCCCCATATAAAGAGTGCTGTATTCATGTCTTCAGACAAGCCCCCCAAAAATAGGCATAAAATTTATCATTTTAAAGTGTTCAATTCAGGATTTTTTAAGTATATATCTCAAAATGGAGATGCTGGGTAATTCTACATTTAATTTCTTGAGGAACTTCAAAACGATTTTCTAGAGTGGTTGCTATTTGAATTTTTATACTCATGATACTTTCCAAGTCAGAAAAAAAAATCAAAATGTATTTTTTAAATGAACAAATAATAAAATTAAAGAATTTTCCCTTTTTTGCCTGCAGAATTTTTTTTTAATTTTGTGGGTTTTTTTTAACAGCTCAAGTCAGTTACAAGATTGTATTCAGCTAGTATTCCTCCACCCCCATTCTCTTCCTTTTCTTAAAAGAAATTATAGAATCATAGTTCATAGAGCTGAAAGGACTTCATTCAGCACAGCCGCTCAGAAACAGTTCTCTGACTATGAGTGGGTAGAATTAGTATTCTGACTTCTCAAACAAGCTATTAAGATCCAAAGGAGTTAAGTCACTTTCACAAGTGCTTCTATTACCCCATACCCCATAAATTGATCTTCGATAAATTTCCCACCTCTATCTTATTCTAAAAGATCCCCATCACGCCAAGCTCCATGGAAAGACTTCCTTAGCAAAACTCAACTCTGAAAGACTAATCCATTATGACCACAAAAATCCCAACTCTCTAGCCAGTGTCAAGATTTGAACCCTTCTTACTATTAGAAATAAAGCCAGGATTTAAAAAATGGATATTACCATCTGCAGATCACCCAGAGAGCTAATACGTTAAATTGTGCAATAATATTGCAATGCCTTCCTGATTTCAGTTAAATCTGTTGGGTTTAGAAACGAGTTCCCTTAGGTCAGAATCATTGAGACATGAATCTACGTAGATCTCAGGCTACCTCTGGCGCTCCGCTGAACAGACCCACTCTCCAGGCAAGCCAGTCTCTCCAGGACCATGGACAGCAGGTATTATTATCCCAATTTTACGGACACAAAACTGGAGCTCAGAGAACTTTTAATAATATGCCCAAGTCACAGTTATCTAGATTCTAGATTCTAGAAGAAGGAAGACCTGAGTTTGGATTGGTCTAACTGCAAAGCTACCAATCATGCTAGCTGTCCCAGATACAATCATCTAGTCCTACTCTGACACTTCTTTGGTACAATGACAATCCCGTGGGCCAATTACAAGCTAGTCACAAGCCAACATATTCCTTGCCAAAAGATTATAGATCAGAGCCAAAAGTATAAAGAGGAGTGACAGATTTTCTGTTTCATATACCTACATACTAGTAAGTTGTTTAGATAAATAAATATTAAGGCAGGAAAGAAGAAAACGGGTCTTTGTGAGGTCATTAAGAGGGAGATTCCCTTTGTCATGAGTCCACTTCTATCTCTTCTTATTTTAGCAGGAGTATTTGGGTATTTGGAAACAAGTTCTTAGACAACCAGAGGTTTTCCAATAACCTTCTGGAGTTCTCATAAGATACTGCTCATTCTAACAAATGCCAAGATTAAGAGAGACCCCTTTGAAAAACATTTCATTTAATTAAAAGGTTCTCAAAAGCCTCCCCAAAGATAACTGGTTTGATCTGATCACACAAAAGCACATTTAAAAATTAGAATTTTTGTTTTCTGACATTTGTAATAGATTTTACTTATGTTCCTCATCCACCATTATACCCTTGATAAATGCTAAATACTTGGATGAATGAATTAAAATATTAAGAGAAATGTATTTGAAAAGATAGCATCAGATTTAGAAGGTAACGGTGAGATAGGTATTGCCGACAGAATGCCCCACTTCTGTCGTAGTTCCCTCCTGGACCCCAATACATATGTATCTATGTTCAGAACCATGACTAAGGGCTAGGGAAGGCAAAGCGTGATACTTGACTGCTTGTGAAGGCTTGACTCTAAGACTCCAACACAGAACTCTAGAGAACTAGGCTAAACCAGATAGAAATCTCCATTGGCCTAGTCTGGAGGCCTGTATTATCTTATTACCTTTGAGCCCAAATGAAAACCTTAGATCTTCCCTCCCCGGGGAGAAAAGAATTTCAGTGTGCACCTGCCTGCACCAGAAAGCCAGCACAGCCGGGACGGTTTGGCTCAGTGGATAGAGCATCGGCTTGGGGACTGAGGAGTCCCGGGTTCGATTCCGGTCAAGGGCATGTACCTTGTTTGCGGGCATATCCCCAGTGGGGGGTGTGCAAGAGGCAACTGATCGATGACTCTTTCTCATTGATGTTCCTAACTCTCTATCTCTCTCTCTTCCTCTCTGTACAAAATCAATAAAATATTTGTTAAAAAAAAAAGAAAGAAAGAAAGAAAGAAAGAAAGAAAGAAAGAAAGAAAGCCAGAACAAAAGAAACAATTTCCCAAATATGTGTGGCAGTGTTTTCAGAGTCCAAAAGGAGAAGGAAGCTTGACAATAGACAGCAGTTGTATGGTATTATCCTCTAGCCACATGAAGAGAAGACACCAAAAGGAGATCACACACAGGTTTTCTGACTGAGCAGGTGAACAGGTGGCAGGTAACAAAAGATTCACGGTACTGATCAAATGGATTAGTATTTCTCATCCTTGGGGGTGGAAGTAAGGGGAAGGTCAGAGAGGCCTTGATCTTTTGCATCTTTGCCTAACCCACTGGATTAAGGAGATGTTGGGTGGGAGGAGCCTTTTCCCCCATCCCCCTAAGGAAAACAGTACCTTATAATGGAATTTGCAATAAACTGCCTCTCCATTCGCATTAACCAGCTTGAAAGTATGCGACCCATATCCATTCATGTGCCTGTGTCCATCCGGAATCCCCCGATCACTGAACAAGAAGGAGACCTAAGGAAAATAAAAATAATACTTGATATGTTTCCATTTAAATCAAAACATCCTAGGTTTTTAAGACACTCCTACATGTCCAGAAAGTCCCTAGCATAAAACATACTAACCACGTACCCACAAGATAGGTTACCATTATTATCATTTAAAAAAAATAATTTTTAAGCAGAATGATAAACTATTAACCTCTATAAGGAAAGACTAGCCCTAGCCGAAACCGGTTTGGCTCAGTGGATAGAGCATCGGCTTGCGGACTGAAGGCTCCCAGGTTCGATTCCGGTCAAGGGCATGTACCTTGGTTGCAGGCATATCCCCAATACAGGGTGTGCAGGGGGCAGCTGATCAATGTTTCCCTCTCATTGATGTTTCTAACTATCTGTCCCTCTCTTTCTCTCTGTAAGAAAATCAATAAAATATATATTTTAAAAACAACAACAACAAAAAAAACCAAACTAGCCCTAACCAGTCTGGCTCAGTGAATAAAGCATTGGCCTGCAGACTCAAGGGTCCCAGGTTCGATTCCAGTCAAGGGAATGTACCTTGGTTGCAGGTACATCCCCAGTAGGGTGTACAGGAAGCAGCTGATTGATGCTTCTCTCTCACCCATGTTTCTAACTCTCCCTCTCCCTTCCTCTCTGTAAAAAAAATCAATAAAAAATATCTTTAAAAAAATAAAAAGTAAAATAAATCTGAAAACTAGCCTAACTTGCTATTCAAATTTATTTTAATAGTAAACTTGTTTAGCACTACTTTTCCCTCATTTCCCTAATACTTCATACGAGAGACTTTAATCCTTACTATTGCTAAATATCAACTCATAATGTTTCTAGCATCACATAAGGTCTATGATCAGGGCAAGATTAATAAGATTACTCAAGATCAAGAAATCTGAGTAAGCCTCCCAAGAAAATCAGTCAGAAACCAATTCCAATGAAACACTCAAAACTGGAGAAATGCATTCTGAGGCATGATCCCAGTTCCATCCGGTGACATATTGTGATACAGAAAAAGCAGGGTTCCCACCTGATGCAGAGACTCGGGCCGCAGGCTCCAGAAGTCCCAGACCATGTCTGGGTCCTTCAGGTGCGTTTGAGGGTTTCTCTTTTGGCTGTGGATGAAGGACGGGAACTAAATGGAGAGAGAGAGAGAGAGAGAGAGAGAGAGAGAGAGAGAGAGAGCGAGCGAGCGCACAAATTATGTTTACAAGAATTATAGTATTGTATATTATACAATGCCTATTGCTAGGTTTATGAATTATAATTCCAAACATCATCCTAGAGTTTTATACTGCCAAACCCTATCATGACATTTACCCTCCTCCTGTTTCTAGGGCAGAGTGCCTGTTTTTATTAATCTTCCATGGACTATTCCCATTAAGTCAGTAAAGACGAAAATACCAAATCCAAGCCCAATGGTAACTGTCATAATTTGACCTTATAAGAAGACATTAAGTACAGAAAGATGTGCCTTAGAAGGCAATCCCTCAGACCCAAATTCCCTTCTTTCAATCTTCCCCAGGACTTGCCCTCAAATGCCAATCTATACAGAGAATGTAAAATCAATTTAAACCAGTGGTCGGCAAACTCATTAGTCAACAGAGCCAAATATCAACAGTACAACGATTAAAATTTCTTTTTGAGAGCTAAATTTTTTTAACTTAAACTATATAGGTAGGTACATTGTTATTAACTTAATTAGGGGACTCCTAAGCTAGCTAGCCTAAGAACCACACTCAAGGGGCCAAAGAGCTGCATGTGGCTCACAAGCCACAGTTTGCCAATCACGGATTTAAAACATCGAGCATTTGTAGAGTGCAAAATACGCTATCACCTACCAGTATGGCATCTCTGATGAAGAAAATGGGGGTGTTGTTCCCAACAAGGTCCCAATTGCCATCCTCTGTGTAAAACTTCACTGCAAACCCACGCGGGTCACGAACGGTGTCAGCTGACCCTGATTCTCCAGCTGGAGGGTTCAAATGGGGGAAATGAAGCACAAGCAGAGCACTTTGCCCCCCCCGGAAGCCGGAAGTCATAAAGAAACGCGGACACCTAGCCTTTCCAATCCATTTTCTGGATGTAATTAGGTATGTGAGTGCCTAGGTTATTATTTCTACCACCCACCAGCTAAGTTGGTCTACAAATTAAACAAAACAATTAATTGAGAGTAATACAGGCACACCTCGTTTTATTGTGTTTTCGCTTTATTGCACTTTATAATCACCAATGTTTCGATTTTTACAAGACCCTCCACCAGCAAAAAGATGATGACTGGCTTTACTGTGATAACTGCTTTATTGTGATGGCCTGGAACCGAGAGCACAAAATCCAGAGGTGTGCCTGTATATGCAATAACAGCTGAAAAGGTTGTTCATTCGACAAAATGAAAGAGCTTTGTTCACATAGGAAATTAAACTTTAAATTAAAATAAGGGAAGAGAAGAAGGATGAAGATAAGGTAGTGAGCAAAGAGAACACAAGTTAGCAGAATTGGAAGTTTCAGATTAAGAAAATGAGTAGACAGGCTCGTATTAATTTCATTTAGATTTGCTTTCTAAATAAATTTCTAAAATTCTAAGGAATTTTAAAAGTGCTCAAACAAATTGAACAGGATCACAACATTGTGGTGTGTTAAGATGCAGCATGGCAGATCTAATTCTTACTACATAGCTCTGTGACAAGAGAAAAATCACTTAACCTCTGCAGCACAAATAATCCCTCTCCAAAGTAAATCTACAGGTTAGGTCACAACTGATGTCCCCAAAGCACGGATGGCATGGAGTTAATTCTCAAAAAAGGTCATGGTGGGTAATGAACAAGAGCATCAACTCCATGCTTCCATCTGAGGCAACCACTCAAGTTCTTTCCAAATGGCACAGCATTGCAGAGGTGGTCTACATGTGATCTCTTTAGATCTCAACAAAGAGATATGTAAGTCGCTTCCTACATGTTGCAAGGTATTTTTTCTACTGTAACATGTGGCAATAATTTGGCAAAGTGCTTGTTTTCTGTCTTCACAAGGTTACCAATGTGAAGGTGCAGGAATACCCGTCCCGCAAACAGGCCGACTTACCAACCGTGGAGAATCGAACTGCAAGGGGAGTCCTCTTTCCAATATGCTCGAACACCTTCGCCTTGGAGTATTTGGTAATGTCGTGGGTGACCTCAAAGTAGCCGAAAGCCCCTAACGAGAAAGACACAGACGTTCGTTCTCCTGAGACTGTCACTCGGACTGTCAGACCCGCCCCAGGCACCCGGGTGACGAGAGAAACTGATGGCCTAGCCTTGAAATTGGCCTTCTGGGAGCTTCTTTTTTGTTCAAAATATCTGTAAGGCATTTACCTTGCTTTTCATTACAGAAACAAAAGAGGGAGGTGGTATTGGAAAGAAAGCTAAAAACTCAATAGAAAAGAAAAAAAAAACTCAATGTGAAATCAATTTAAACCAACAAGCATTTGTAGAGTGCAAACTACTGAGTCACCTGCCCCTATGGCATCCCTGATGACAGGGCAAAGGGAGGTGTCCAAACTCAAAATGACAAGAGTCAAAGTCAACGCCCTATGACAGTGCGGAACGGAGAACTATCCAACTGGAGCCAGGAGGAGGGAGACGGGGTGGGACTGGCAGGAACTGATCAAGGTGGCCCCCCAGGACACAGGGCCGGAGAGGGCCTGGAAGTACAGGGGGGACCTAGAAGAGGAAAGAACAGGAGAGGAGAAGAAAACAGGGAACGAAAGGATAAATACTCAGGAAGGACACCACAGAGCCAAACGACAAACCGCACAACATACCAACATCACCATGAAAAAGCGATGCCAAAAAAAAAAAAAAAAAAAAAAACTAGAGACAATGGAAGAAGAGGAAATAAAGAAATCAGAAAGTCCTCACTGGGAGTCCAAGCAAGCAGCTAAGAGAAAGACTTTTCCTTCCTTTCTGTCCAGTTCCCTTTTTCCTATTGAGCTTTAGCTTTCTTTTCAATTCCACCTCCCTCTTTTGTTTCTGAAATTAAAAGCAAGGCAAACATTTTACAGATATTTTTAACAAAAAAGGAAAAATCACCACAAACCCTCCACCAGAACCCAACTATCCTCAATTCCACACCATCCGAGCCATTCTTCATTCAGTTAGTAGCCTAGCTACAGTCACAGTATGTCCATGTCTGTGTATCACTTTTTTATTTCTTCACTAAACTGCATAATGGAAGGAAGGGAGATTACGTTTATTTTCAATGAAATTAAGTATTTTATACATAATTCGCGTCCAGGAAAATAAACCTCATGTAACTACTAAATCCTATATTGATGGACACTTTTTCCTTTCTCCCAGGAATGGAGATCTGGCACTTGTATGAAATGAGAAATCCTTTTTAACCCCAGAGTTCTGAAACAATCCTTTGACAACAAATGGACACAGCTCTCACCTGCTCCTTTAGCATGCACGACTCTCTCAGGAATCCTCTCCCGGTCAAAGTGAGCCATTTCGTCGGTGAACACCACATCCTGAACCAGGAGGGGGCCCCGAGGCCCTATTGTCATAGTATTAAGTTTGTCCCCTATTGGAATACCAGCCCCAGTGGTGAGGACATCAGGTTTCTAAGCAAACATGAAAGGAAAAGAACGTAGGCGAGTCAGTACAAAATAAATAATAATAATTTTAAAAGACTGTCATTTGCACTGCCATAGGCACATCATTTTGCAATATTCATACTTTCTACACAAACTCTTTACATTTCTTGTATCCAAAGTACTAAAATGCAAGGTAGGCCATTGCCTGGAATTTATAATCAGGTCTCAGAAGGCCTTGATAAATCTCAACCCCAATCTGCTAAGAAATCTGCTCTGAAGAACAGGAAGATAACCTGCTCAGCTCCTGTTCCAAATATAGTCATCGGATTCCACCCCAAGCTAAGGGTCCAACTTCTAACTCTGCCAGTTACCAGATGAGCAGCTACTAGCTAGCTACTTATTATTTCTGAGTTGCAATTTTTCATCTGCAGAATGGACAAAAATGACTACCTCCCAGAGTTAACACATGGATTAAGAGCTAAATATCCGCAAAATGCAGGCCGCACACATAAGCACATGTATGCTACCATTTCACTGGCTGTCAGAAACTGACCAGACAGCCATGACAGGCATGTAGGCATCCATCCAGGCTCCCTCCCGACCCATCCAACAGCAAACCCTTCTGAAGTGTACAAAAGTTCAAGGGTGCACTCTTACCTCCAATCACACCACTCTCTTTTGAAGATATACATGTGCTAATACACATGTGACACTGTACACTTCCATTTAAAGTAGAAAAATGAATCAGAAAAAGGAGTGAACTTGTACAAGTTAACCGTTCGGCTAAACCTAAGCCTTCATTGTTCAGCACTAGCTGTCAGTGGAATCACCGGGGGAACTTTTTTCCTCTGTTTTTGGTGAGTTGCCAATAAGAAATGATCAAAACATTGCTAGTGGTTTTCAATAACCAGCAAACATTTAGAATGACACTACGGAAAATAAAATTGTTAAAATGTATGGAATAATAGCCATTACAAAAGAGGTTTTCTCGGTCTTGAAACTGTCTTTCTTAAATACATCTGGGAGCACTGAGAACTGGCAGGGCCCTTTAAAAAAAAAAAAATCGGGAATAAAAGAAAGAAAGGAAAAGAGGATCAAAAACTGAAGGATAATTTATCCACAATGTAAAATATTCCTTTACTTTTTGTAATAGAAACTACAGTAGTCATAATACTCAGAAAGAAAATACAGAACAAAACATAAAGAGAAAATAAACAAAAATAAAAGTGTTTTATATTTTGCAATCAGCCTGTCTTTTTTTTACCTGGAGAAAAAAATATGAAGTGTTCTAGATTGTGACAAACAAATAGAAGCTTAGAAATGTTTACTCCATTACTCATAAGGTGTCATCTGCCCCTGTCTCTCTCTCTCCTTCCCTCTCTCTCTCCCTCTCCCTCTCTATGCCTTCCTCTCCCTCCCCCACACTACAAACCACCAATTCCATTCCTAGGTAGTTCCCAAGAGAAATGAAAGAGCGTGTGCACAGTGAGTTAAATTACCAGTCACCCTTTCTCCATCCCAAATATTGGCAGCATTGTATCAATGCAATTACTAAAAAAAAAAAAAAAAAAAAAAAAAAAAAAAAAAATAGACCCTGCAGGCACTGTCTTATGACTCACTGACAGGAAAGGATGAGCTAAGACACAACCTCTCTCCCAGGTGAAAAAGGAAACTTTTAACCCTTTGCACACAGTAAGCATCTGTAAACACAAGTGGCATGGTTTCCATTTTGGATGTACTGCAGTTAACTGGTTGGAAAGGTAAGGCCTGAGACATACAAAGTCTCCAATTTTTTAAAATATATTTTATTGCTTTTTCACAGAGAGGGAGAGAGATAGAGAGCTATCGATAGAAACATCGATGAAAGAGAATCATGGATCAGCTGTCTCTTGCACACCCCCTACTGGGGATGTGCCCGAAACTAAGGAACATTCCCTTGACCCAAATCTAACCTGGGACTTTTTAGTCCGCGGGCCGACACTCTATCCACTGAGCCAAACCAGTTTCGGCAGTCTCCAATTTTTGAGGGAGCAGAGGCCGCTAATGGAGCCTAAGCATGCCAGTGGAATAGCCAGCCATGGCATGCTAAGCAGTGAGCAACCAACTTCCCGTTTAAGTTCCACCCAAAGGGGCTGGGAACGCCTGCAGAATCACCTCCCTCCTCTCAGTGTATTTTGAGAGAAAGAGAAATGAAGATATTTAAAATGGTCCAAGACGTGCCTAGGAACATATTTGACTCAATGCTCATGTGTTAAAGCTTACAAAACAGTTCATTTATCAGCAACAAAATCTGAGCGCAAGGAAAGACGCCCAATAAATTGTTTTCCATTTGCTGACACTCTGGTTCCAGAGGAGGATCCGCCTAACTGGGCATTCTGCAGCTGGATTCCTCTGATCCAGGAAGAGGCAGCCTGGTGCCCTCTGATGGGGGTTCCGAGATCTAAAGCTTGCACAATCCAGTAAAAGTGAAAACAGCCCAGGGAGTGAGAAGGGTGCTGATACAACGCTGCCAGTGTAAGCAAAAGCATTTGCCAAGCAAGGAGAGATTTAAAAAGCATACTACCCATTACTGTCATAATTTTCTAGCAGAAAGAATGTTTTCATGTCAGAAAGTAAAAAGGACATAATCTTTGAAAAGAGATTGTGTCCTTTTGCTTTGCACCACGTCACAGGGAAATGGCTGGATAGGTTTTCACCAAACATGTTTTGTATGGTCTGGATAATATAGTAGGGTAAACTACCTGGACACACAGGTAGACTACATTTCCCAGCCTCCCTCGTGGCTAGGTGTGGCCATGTGACAGAGTTCAGGTCAATGGAATATGAGTAGAAGTGGTCTACACCACTTCCAGCCTGGCGCCTAAACCTCCCACACACACTCCTCCATGCTCTTGACCTTCTGTGGCTAGACAGTGATGCCCAGGGCAACCCTAAAGGTTATGTGTCAACAAAGGGGCAGCCTCCTTCAGCCTTCACTCCCCTCCTCAACTGCAAACCACTCTGGCTCATCATGTAAGAGAGAAAAGAAGACTGACAACACCGAAAGCTGACAGAATGTGCAACTGGAACTTTCACACTGACTGATGGAAGCATAAAATGGTATAACCACTTTGGGGAAAAGGAGTTAAGGTAATAACGAATCCCAAATTCTTGTTTCTGTGTTTACTTTTTCTCAGCACCACTGACCATCAGAACAATGCAAATTGAAATTGCAATTAGATACCACTCATACCCACCAGAAGAGCTAAAATTAAAAGACTGGCTGGGCAGGTGTGCCTCATTCTTGTTAAGCATCAATTCATGAACTAGGAGGTCATGGTTCCATTCCCAGTCAGGGCTCCATCCCCACTAAGGGGAGGCAGCCGATCAATGATTTTTCTCTCATTGATGATTCTCTCTCTCTCTTTCTCTCCCTTCCCATCTCTGAAATGTTTTGAGAGACATTTAAAATAAAGACATTTTAAAACATTCGCATACTCTACATTCACATGACTCAGCAACTCTACGCCAAGATTATGTCCTTTATACTTTCTGACATGAAAACATTCTTTCTGCTAGAAAATTATGACAGTAATGGGTAGTATGCTTTTTAAATCTCTCCTTGCTTGGCAAATGCTTTTGCTTACACAGGCAGCGTTGTATCAGCGCCCTTCTCACTGCCCGGGCTGTTTTCACAAACATTCACATGACTCAGCAACTCTACGACAAGGTATTTCCTAAGAGAAATGAAAGTATGTGTGCACAAAAAGACTTGTATAAGATTTTTCATAGCAGTTTTATTCATAATAGCCAAACACTGGAAATACCCCAGGTATCCAGCTCCAGGATAAACAAATGGTTTATTAGTCAATAGAATACTACTCAGAGATAAAAAATAAAAGTTTGATATATGCAACAATATGAATGAATCTGAAAACATTTTTTTTAGTCTTAAGATTCTTTTGTTAATATTTTTAATGATTTCAGAGAGGAAGAGAGAGGGAGGGAGAGACCGAAACATCAATGGTGAGAGAGAATCATTGATCGGCTGACTCCTGCACACCTCCTCACTGAGGATCCAGCCGCAACCGGGCATGTGCCCTTGACTGGAATTGACCCTTCAAACCGCAGGCCGATGCTCTATCCACTGAACCAAACCAGCTAAGGCAGTCTTAAAACACTTTTGCTGAATGAAGCATTATATAAAAAGTACAAAAATCGAAAGTTAAAAAGAGAAAATCAACAGTAGTTGCCTGCGGAGGGATTGAAGGACATGCCTGGGAACCAGCATGAGGGAATTTTCCAGGGTGGTGATCATCTCCCATATCTTGATAAAGGGATAGGGTTCACAGGTGTGTATATCATGGAGTGTCCACTTAATATTTGTGTGCTTCTCTGCGTGTAAGTTTTACCTTAAAAACATTAACATTGAGCTCTGTTCATCTATATGCTTCATGTTCATGGGGTCAAGTCTACTGATATCTACAACTTACTCTGAAATGCACTCCCCAGAAATGGGTGAATGGATGTAGGAAGGGATGGACAGAGAGAATATATGAAATAAACACATATAGCAAAATGTTCAGTGTAGAATCCAGAGGATGGATATATGGAGATACACTGCACAATTCTTTCAACGTTTCTGAATGTTAGAAATTTTTTAATAATAAAACACTGGGAAATTATACAGGCTTTATGACATACGCAAAATTCCTCTTGGGGGGTATAGGGTAGAGGATACTTCAAAAAAAAATAATAAAAATAAATAAGCTGTTTTCACTCAGAGCAGCGAAACGTGAGAACTACGAAGACATTCCAGTCAGGACAATTACACAGTGCCTTATCATGCCACCGGCAGAAGAGACAGCAGTATTCCCACCGAGAGTCCCCCAAGTTCAGGTGTGTTTGGGGGCCATTTCTCACCTGGGCAGCCATGGAGGGTAAATCATCGGCAGGGTCTCAATGACTTAATAAACAGTTTGTGATTCTCCCAAACAATGAAGAAAGAGGCAAGCTAGTCTCAGAATAAAGGGGCGCTCTTTAAAAAAGGAGTGAATTTTGTTTATGTAAAACTCATTACACTGCCCATATTTTTTTGCAGTTCACCGAGTGTTCATGAAAACTTCTGTGTGAACCAAGATGTAGCAACCACTGGGTATGGCAAGAGTCCTATTCCCAAGAGCCAAGATCTGAGCTTGGCTCTGCCACAACTAGATGCATGTGCTTGATGACTAAGACGCCAAGTCTCTCGGGTTCAACTCTGATGAAAAACGCATAAAAAACTCACATGATGGCATTCACATGTAGAGCCTAATGATCAACAAGATCGACCCAGAGATATAGAAGCATGGAACAGACTGATGAATCTCAGAGGGAAATCGGGGCTGGGTTGGGTGGGTGGGGAGAGATTAACTAAAGAACTTATATGTATAACTAGAGGCCTGCTGCATGAAAATTCATGCACTGGAGGTGGGGGGTCCCTCTGCCCGGCCTGCCCCCCTTTCAGCCTGGGAGGCCTCAGGGGCAGGAGGCGACCCAGCGATCAGGGGAAAGAGATGCCCCCACCACACCTCTGCTGCCGCCACTGCCAGGAGTGCAGGCCTCAGCTGGCCCTGGTTACCTGAGCCTCAGGCGGCTCTGGGTGGCTAGGGAACTGCCATCCAAGGCTTTCCTGTGCCTCGACCGCCCCTGGGTGGTTGAGGGAGGGTCCGGCCTCACCATGAGCCTGCTGCCCCCAAACTGGGGACTGGGTGCCACCATCTTATAGCTATGGGTGCCGCCACCTTTTGTGATGGTGTGATGGTCAATTTGCATATTCTCTCTTTATTAGATGGGATATGCATAACCCATAGACACAGACAAAAGTGTGGTGAAAGTGGGGGTTGGGAGCATAACCCATGGATACAGACAATATTGTGGTGATGGCAGAGAGGGGAGAGGAAGTAAGGGGAAGACAGGTGAGGGGTGGAGGTGGTCAATCAGGGGGAAGGGAGACATCTGTAATACTTCGAACAATAAAGATAAATTAAAAAACAAAAAACAAAAAACTGAACTAGCCTACTGGCATACAATAAAGGCCAGGATGAGAAGAGAGGTTTTGCAGGCCCTCAGAGGAGAATGGCAGCCTTCTTGAAAACTGGGACGTACTATAAAGCAATCCATGTGCACTTAGCATGCACACCCCCTTTCATGAATAGTAACCCAGTTTTGAAAAAGAGCACTAGGCAAGAGCGAGGAAAAGCTCAGCTCTAGTCCTCTCTCTGCCAGTAACCAGCCACCACTGGAACTGGGCAAGTCCCTTAGACTCTCTAGGCCAAGTTGATAAAGGAAGACTCGGAGTAGATGTGCTCTCATCTAATCCAACCTCCTCCGCAAAGATGCTCCTGACGACGCTGGGCACAGGCCAGGAAGGCCTCACCCACTACTGCTGGTTGAAATCTTACTCTTCTTTGAAGGTCTTCTTCAGATGTCTCCTGGTTTGGGAAGCCTGTCAGGCAAAAATCGGTCTCTCCTTTTACACCTACTGATACCTACCGACCTATAGAAGAGCCCTCCCCACAGGGGAATAAATAACCATCTGATTATTTGTCTCCTCTCTCCGATGAGACTTTGAGCTTCTCCGTGTCAGAGTTCTGGCTTCACTGGAATTTGCCCGCCTCCTCCCAGCACAGAGCCTGCCTAGCACATGCAGGTTCTCAAAGAATACGTGTGAACAACATGCGTGCATTCACCCCTAATGTCGCTTCCATCTCTCAGATGCAAGGCTCGATGTTTTTCCCCTCCGGGGGCAAATGAAATAATGAAGGTAACATTCTTGGGTCGAATCCTTCGAATGCTGTGTGTACTAAATATCCGTCACCGTGGGTGCTGGGGTCATCGAGATCATGGAACACTTGTCCCCAAGCCCATGGCAGCCCGAAAACACAAAAGCTTATATAATTGTGTAAGGTACCCCCCCCCCAACAACACACACACACACACACACACACACACCACACACACTTCCTTTCTCGCAGCTGCAGCTCGCGGCCTCTCCCTCCACGCGCCTCTACTTCTCCCTGAAGCTGTGACCTCTGTCCTGGCTGGCAAACATGCAACACTCAGAGCCAACCAACCTCGCTCGCTAGACAAACCCTGCAGGCCCGCGGGAATCCTCTCCTCTCCTCCCCGCGAATGCAACTCCGTCAGGAAGGACGGAAAAGCAGCCCCGGCCCCAGCTCCAGCTCCAGCCCCGGCCCCGGCCCCGGCCCCGGCCCCGGCCCCGGCCCCAGCCCGCGATCAGGGGCTCAGCCCCGGCACGTCGCCGCGCCCGGAATTCGGGGCCGTTACTCGCGGTTGCCCCGTTTTTCGGAGGGCGCAGGGTGTACCTGCGCGTTCCGCTGCTCCTTCCAATGCTTCATCTGGTCGCTAGCCGGGTCCCGGGAGTCGTCCATGGCGTCAGGCTTGGGTTGCAGATCCTTGCAGGAGGCCTCGGCTCACAGCCACCTTCCGCAGCCAACGCGTCAGCGTCGTCCACTGCCCCGAGCTCAAAAACGAGACTTCAGATTCGGCCAATCAGCTCCGCCCCTCGCCCCGCCCCCTCGGAGGAGCCTCCTTCTGATTGGTCAGGCAGCCAACTAGGGGCGGAAGCTGCGGAGTGAGGACTCGGGGCTTTTTGGAACCGGGCGTGACCCGAGGAGTGGGACTGGCCTCCGGCCGGCAAACCCCCGGATTAGTGAACCCGGGGCGGACCCCCGCCTTCCCGGACCTGCTCTCACCTCTGCTTATCAGCATCTCGCAGGCCGCCCTGGGGCACGGTGGCTGGTGGCCTGCCAGTTTTGAGGAGGCCCCAGTGGGTGGAGCTTTGAACTCTGTAAATATGCTCTCAGCATTGAAACAGTCAGAAATCCTGGGGCGAATTCCCCTGTGCGAAATGAGGTTTTTGTTTGGTTTTGTTTTTTGGATTTTTTTTTTTTTTGAAATGAGGTTTTGACATACATACCCTAATGTTAGTATTATTTGCAACTGAAGGGTTGATGGGAATTTGGAATAAATGCCAACACTGATTCTTCAATCAGGCTCCTCTAAGTAATCTTCCTTTGGGATGTTACATTACTTTTTCTTCAAGACAGACTACGTACGGAAAAATATACCATTTTTTAAAATATATTTTATTGATTTTTTTTTTTTTTTTTTACAGAGAGGAAAGGAGAGGAATAGAGAGTTAGAAACATTGATCAGCTGCCTCTTGCACACCCCACACTGGGGATGTGCTTGCAACCAAGGTACATGACCTTGACCGGAATCAAACCTGGGACGTTTTAGTCTGCAGGTCGCAGCTCTATCCACTGAGCCAAACCGGTTTTGGGGAAAAAAAAAAAAAAAGGAAAAAAACAAAACTGTACCATTTTGAAAAACAGGAAAATGGAACATTGACAAGTTCTTCATGGTCTTTATTTTTATATTTTCGTTAATTCTCACCCGAGAATATTTTTCTATTGACTTTTATGGAGAGAGTGGAAACGAGGGGGAGAGACAAAGAGAGAAACATCGATGGGACCCTTCAGTCCTTGAGTCCACGTTTTATGCCCTGAGCAAAACCTGGTAGGTGTCTTGATGGTCTTACTAGTCTAAAATCATAGCAAGAGTCTCTGTCCTCGGGGAGGATGGGAGAGGACACCCCCCCACACCCACCCCGCCCGGGCCTGCAGGGTTTGCCCTGGCTCCGAGTTTTGCATGTTTGCCAGCCAGGAAAGAGGTCATAGCTTCAGGGAGAAGTGGAGGCATGTGGAGGGAGAGGCTGCAAGCTGCAGCTGGAAGGGAGGAAGGGGGTGTGGTACCTTCCTCACACAATTATATAAGCTTTTGTGATTTCCAGCTGCCATGGGCTTAAGGACAGTGTTCTATGATCTCGATGACCAGTTTTGGATGAGCAGTTCCCTTTTTAAAGAGAGGAAGGAAGAGGGAGAGAGAGATAAAAACATCAGTAATGAGAGAGAATCATTGGCTGCCTCCTGCACACCCCAACTGGGGATCAAGACAGAACCTGAGCATGTGCCCTGACCAGGAATTGAGCCTCCTGAGCCTGTCACTCCCAGACTTCGTGATCCCCAAGGACCACCAGGGAGCCGAGTCCGATGCAATAAACAAAAGAGCCTTTTCCATGCTAGCATGGGCTCTGTCCCACTCACGCCGGCAGCATGGCGGAAGAGAGAGCGAATTTCGCCCAGTCCAGGGGTTTTACTCCGGTCGGTGGTGATGTCACTGCCTCGGCTAACCCTGATTAGGCTGGGTTTACAAAATGGACGATAACTCCGCCCGGCCCCACAGTGGAGTCAGGAGCTCATCCTTGCCCCGCCCTGCCCTCTCAAGCCAGGCTGCTGGGGTACCAGTTCCCCTTTTTTCAGTGACTGCTACACACTAGAGGCTGCTAGATGGTTGCCAGACTATCACTATCTCGTGAAGTAAACTTTATTGTTCCCATTTTAAATATGAAAAATCTGATGCTTAAGAGGTGGAGGAACTTGCCTAAAGTTTTTTATTTATTTTATTTTTAAATATATTTTTGATTGTTTTTTAATTTTTTTTTTTACAGAGAGGAAAGGAGAGGGATAGAAAGCCAGAAATATCGATGAGAGAGAAACACCAACCAGCTGCCTCCTGCACACCCCCCACTGGGGATGTGCCCGCAACCAAGGTACATGCCCTTGACCGGGATTGAACCTGGGACCCTTCAGTCCGCAGACCAATGCTCTATCCACTGAGCGAAACCGGTTTCGGCTGCCTAAAGCTTTTTAAAAGCTAACCAAATGTCAGAGCTAGATCCTTGGTCTTCGATTTCAAAACCTAGCCTGCCTTTCTAAGACTGTTGAAAAATTATGTGTCTATAAAGAACAATATAGTTGAAAAGTAAAATATTTAGTATGTCATGGACTAGTTTGTCTTTTAAGTCAAGTGGATTGAATGAATTTTTTCTCCCCTCAGGTGCTAAGGTTTATCTTTAAACACCTTGATATATAAATATTCTATCATCTTTCAATTAAAAGTTCGCAACTTTTAAGCTTGATTTTTTAAAATCACACTACATATAATGGGTGGGTAAATAGTGTAAATTTCAGATGTTCTTGATATTACCAAAGTGTGATATCAAGATTCTAAGTCAGTAATTTTCAACCTTTTTCATCTCATGGCACACAGAAACTGATTACTGAAATTCTGTGATACAAAAAAAAACACAAAAAAACAAAAAAACAAAAAACATTTTTTTGCCAATCTGATAAAAAAAAAAAAAAATGGGTATACTTTTGGTTCCTTCACACTGGACAGCTGTTGTTATGTTGGAAGTTGTCATTTTTTTATTTGATAATCTAAAAGAGGTAAGTGCCCTTGACTAAATAGTTGGGTATTACATGTTTTGAAAATTCTTGTGGCACAATCAAATGGCACACCGATTGAAAATAGCTGATCAAAATCATAAAAGCTTAACTTCCAAAAGCAGCCTACAGACTGATCTTTAGTGCCCTATTTTTTTCCTTCATTACACTCAACACAATTGTAAGAGGCCGAGAGCTGCAGCTGTGAGAAAGCTGTGTCATTTGTGAGATGACTTTTGCTACCTACCACATCCATACTGCCAATGGACTCCATGAGGGCAGGACCCTGGTTGTACTCCGGCACACCTATTAGATAGAATTGATTGAATACTCTATGCCAGGGACTGCTCTAAGCTTCTTTTGTTCACTTAACACCTTCCAATGATCCTACAAGTTAGAATTAACTTCTCTATGCCTCATTTTATAGATTAGGAAAATGAGGCATAGAAAGGGTAAATAAGTAACTGGCCCAAGGTTACATAATTATTAAGAGATAAAACCAGGATTCTAGCACTATCCATTCATTTCCAGAGTCCATGGTTCATTGAATAAATAAATGTTGAGAGGATCAAACTAATCATTTTCTTTATTAACTAAGATAAATATCAACAAAGTAAATAAAAAGTGACCTGGAATCTTGTGTTGACCTTTGTTCTTTATATAAACACTAGAGGCCCAATGCACGAAATTAGTGAGAGAGTAGGCTTTCCTTTCCCCAGCTGCCGGCATCAGCTTCCGTCTGGGGTCTGGGCTTCCCTCTGGCCTCTGGCAGGCACCCGGGACCAGGGCTTCTCTCACAGCCCCGGCTTCATCAGGAAGGTCACTCGGAAAGACCTCTGGAAGTACATCCAATCTAATTAGCATATTATGCTTTTATTATTACAGATTGTCCTGTGTTTTGTTTGTTTCCTCAGTTTTCATTACTGCTCGTTTGGGTTTCTGAGGAATTGTTTTCGGCGAATGAGAAATGGAGAGCAAGACACTCAGATCATGTCATATTTTGTATGTTAAAATAAGGCATGTAAGGACAATGAATTTATAATGGCTTCATAGATAGAATCCTATTCATTGGCTCTATGGCTATAATTTCCGTATAGTTAAGTATAATCACTTCTACAAATCAGCCCTAGTTTAAAAATACATTAAGCCATATTTGTTTAACTCCTAAAGGCAATTCCAAATGATTGGTCTAGCGAACAAATTTGGTCTCAGATCTTTATATTTTATTAATATAAACGCATAAGTATTTTTGTTGTTGTTAAATGGAATTGTTATTTAGAAAATTCTGTTCTCTGTTCAGAACTTAACAAAGTAAAATGTACTACTACCAAAGATAATATTAATCTTGATATCGCAAAATCTAAAACTAAGCTTACAAAATAGGCCATATAATAAATGTCTAAGAGAAAAGGTTAGATAGTCAACTAGGAACCTTTACAGACAAATTTTCTTTCATCAGTATTTGGAAGGAAAAAGAATGGAGAGAATGAACTAAGTCTTGTTGGATGACAGGTGTATAAAGCAGCATGAGGGGCAACAGAAACCTAGATAATTTCTTATTTCTGTTCAGATTCCACTCACCCTCGGAGAAGCTGAGAATGTTCTACATATTTCAATGTTATTCTCTTCCCAATGTCCCTGTGAGGTAAAGTCAGGAGGAGGGAGGGAAAAAAAGAACACAATGTCAGAGAGAAGAGGCGTGTTGCCACCCAGAAGCCCTTAGGAAAGGGCAGTGGATGCTACCACAGCTGTGTGACTCAGCCACTGTGGACAGGGCCTGAGGAGGCAGGAGAAGGAGGTGGAATTTGCATTTAAAGGTGCAGCAGTTTTATATGTTGTAATGGCATGTATCCTTTGCTGAGCTTATCTTACTTTACCATATCTTAACATCTTGGTCCTAATTTAATAAGAACAATTATTTAGGAGGTAGGCCAGATGTCCCTTGGGGTCAGGTATTGGCCATAGTTGGAACTGTCCTGGTGGGCTGGGGGGCGGGAAGGGGGAGGATAGAATTCATGTGTCTTCTTTCCCCCAGGCCGAATGTTCGATGCCATTTGACCTGGGCGTTTGAGAAAAAGTAAACACAAAAGCAAGAATTTGGAATTTGTTAGTAGCTTAACTTTTTTTTTTTTTTTAAAGGAAATGTATGCTTACTATTGGATGCTTAGAAAATACAGAATAATATATATAATAAACAATCATCTATTGGTGGTAACAGATACCTTTCTGAACCAATACGTTCTCTTGTGCTTATGTAATGTGTGTGTGTGTGTGTGTGTGTGTGTGTTAGAGAGACAGAATCCTATAAAATATATAAATTTGTGTCCTGCTTCTTTTAAATTTTCAAAACATTTTCTCGCACCTGAATTTCACAAAAGTGTTACCCACTTGAACCTATCACCTAGGTAGAAGGTTCTTTCCATTCTCAGGCCAACCTCCCTTCAGAGGCACATAAATGAGAGACACGTCATATTGTGTAGAGCATATATAGAAAACTGTCTTTTACAAGACAATTTTGGGGTATTTTATAGTTAGTGTAGCTTAGTGACCCAGTTTACGTTGACAACTTTAGTTGTGAGGACATGCATTGCATATACCAAAGAACTCAACAGACAGCAGGTAGTTTAACCCTTGATTAAGCATAAAATGTCCAGTTTAATTTTAATTTTTTAAAATATGTTTAAAGAAGGTTCTTCATTTGTAAATGCAAGTTTGGTCGGCCCTTTTTGCTCAATATGTAGAACATTTTTATGTTCTTTTTGTAGAGTCTGAGCTTTTCTCTCAAATTCTTGTTTCTTAAGCAGCACACTTAGCTTGTACCTGTTCATATTCACCCGTGCTTTCCGATTAGGTGTTTGCTTTCCATTTTCCTTGGAATAGTAATGGGGTTTACTCTTTTTCTAGGGTGTTCTTCAGACAAAGCCTGAATGGGGCCCCGTTTAGGCTACAGAAGTGGGTAAAGTAGTAGCAGGAACAAGGAGAAGAAAGCTGAAAGCTGATAGAAGCCACTGAATTTACACTTCACCTATGTTATAACTTTGCCTTGAACCCAGTGATGTGTGTGTTTTGTTTGTTTGTCTGTTTGTTTGTTTGTTGTAGGAATAATTTTAAGACACAAGGGCAGAAGTTAAAAACAAGAAGATATAAGCTCAGCTAGACAATCAAGCTATACAGACAAATGACTTTTCTTAATTCTCATATATATAACAAAGTTTAATGTAATGCTATTTATAAAACCCTGAGGCCATCTGATAAAAAGCACTGTAAGCTTACTTCATATTATTATTCTGGGGTAAGGAATATTTGTTTCTGGCCTGTTTATGACTGCAAAATTAGTCATATCAGTTTAGTAAATATTGGATATTATCTTCAAAATAGGTACCAATTGTATGGCCACCTTTGATGGGTTTAGACCATGACCTATCTTGCTGTTGGATCATGTTGTTTAGAAATTATTCTGTTTGTTGTGCAGTTGATAGAAACCCTTACAACACAAGTCTATGTCTGAAGGTAATTAAGCATAGTACTTACAACAACAAGCATTCCTTAGGCAGTCTGAGCTACGGATATCCAAGTGTCTCTAGTAAAAATCAATCATAAAGTAAACCTTGAACAAAGGAAAGTATCATGATGGTTGCAAGGGGCTGAGGCAGCAGAAGCCTATGATGACACCCAAAGGTGCCAAAAATCCGTTCCAAGATCCTCACACCACAATGAACCATGGGGAGCATCCCTGTTAGAGAAGGCTCACCACAGGCTGCCTGGACCGGCCATTCAACATACACTGAGTGGCCAGATGATTATGATCTCTGAATGCATAAACTGTGGGGCAGCGGGGGAGGTGTGTGGTTTGTACCAGGAAAGCACATATCCCCTTACAATTCAGGGGTCCTCAAGCTTTTTAAAGTGGGGGCCAGATCACGGTCCCTCAGAGAGCTGGAGGGCCGGACTATATGAACTACTAATTCCTACTGTAACACCTCGGCTGCGCTCACTGCCCAAAAAACCTGGCGGGCCGGATCAGACTCCTCTGCGGGCCGCATGAGGCCCACGGGCCGTAGTTTGAAGATGCCTGCTACATCATATTCTCCCCAGAACTTTACTCTTTGCCCCTCCAAACATACCAGCATGAAAGCCTTATGCCCTAAAGATGAAAAAAAAAAATTACTTGTAATCTGTCAGAATATTATGTAACCTGAAATGTGATAGTTTATGAAATCAGCCATATAAATGGTGAAACCAAAGTCAAAGTTCTATTTGTTCGTGCCAGGGTTTAAAAAAAGAAAATAAAAAGAGCGGCATACTTTTTAAGACAGAAACTGAGAGAAAAAGAGGGGGAAAAAGTGTGAGCACAGACATGCCTTCCCGACACCATGCCCCATGGCCAAAACATTCCACTCCCACCCACTTCAGCGAGGCTTGCCTCTATTTATGACCAAATCTAGGGTATGAAGAGGAAACTGAAACACTGTCACTCTGGCCAGTGTGGCAGCAAACATCCCTTCCCTCCAAAGCATTTGTGAAGGTGGAGCCAGGGATGCTGAGTCATAGAAAAATGCAGATGTGCTAGTATGTCATACTATTTTTTCTTAAATATACATATATATTTTTATTGATTTCAGAGAGGAAGGGAAAGGAAACGAGAGATAGAAACATCAATGTTGAGAGAAAATCATTGATTGGTTGCCTCCTGCACTCACACCCCCCACGCCCACCCCTGGGACCCAGCCAGCAACCCAGGCATGTGCCCTGACCCGAATCGAATTATTGACTTGGTTCCTAGGTCAATGCTCAACCACTGAGCCATGCTGGCAGGGCATGTTATACTCTTGTGGATCTAAAGAAACAAAGACCTGCAGAGCAAGGCTAGTGTCCTCCTGAGAGAGCCCCAAGCCACGCACTGGCTGTGAGGACAGCACTGGTTGTGAGGGCTGGGCTGTAAAAGAATAGAAGGAGCCAAAGAGATGGTGGTGAGTTGATGGAGACTGCAGAGCTGCTCAGGGAAAAATGGTGGGGAGGGAGAGAAGAAAAAAGGAGGGAGGGAGGAAGGAGAGTTGGAGGGAGGGAGGGAGGGATGAGGAAGGGAGAGGGAAAGAGGGAGGAGGGGTAAAGGGAGGAGGGAAGGAGGGAAGGAGAGAGGGAGGGAGGGAGGGAGGGAGGGAGGGAGGAAGGAAGGAAGGAAGGAAGGAAGGAAGGAAGGAAGGAAGGAAGGAAGGAAGGAAGGAAGGGACTTGTTTAAATGCTAGGGATTGTTTGTTTGTTTGTTTGTTTTGTTACACGGGGCCATGGACAGAAAAGATATGTGATAATGTGTGTATGACCTAAAGGTGACTCTATCCCGTAAAAGACCAGAAAAACCAGATAAAACCTGGAAAGAACCAGATAATGCTCCCCAGTTCCAAGTGTGAGGAAGGACAACAGGAGAGAGAGGCAGATAAGAATGGTAACAGAGATGTGGCCTCTGTGAGTGCACTTTCTGGAATCCTAGCCACCAGTACCGGCCCTCTACCTCCATCCCAATGCCTTTGGTCTCCTGGTTGCAACAGCGGAAAACTGGAATCCCCTTCCTTCTCACTGGAGCTGTAGGCACTGCTTACCCTTGGAGCCCAGGTCTATGCTCCCCGTGGCATCACTGTACCCTAACATCTCTTCTAAGAGACCCCATCACTGTCACTATGGCAACTGCCATCTTCTCTCACTTGGTGGCCATGGCCACCACAGTCTCTTGCTGCCCATCCTGGTACCTCCCCTAATCACTGCTGAGTGCCCACCATCTAAGGAGAGCAACCATCCATCTTGTTTTTCCTGGGAATGAAGGGTTCCTGGGGTTTCAGGTGGGACTTGCACCACTAAAATGGGCAAGCCCCCGGCAAACCAAGACAGCTGGTCATCCTACCGCCACAGTGGCCATAGCTGCCACTACAACCCCCGTCTTGTGTCCTGGACCTGGAGGTGAGAACAGTGCACTCAGGCACATGTGTCTGTCCCGAGAACAACCCCTGGGGCAGCTCTGTCTTGCACTTTGAATGCCCTGAGGGGGCCCCTACGGAGACTCACAGCCCTTCATTTCCCCGATGGAGCTCTGCAGTCCTGGGAAGTGGAGCTTCCTCTCTTCCGTCAACTGTCCATGACACTTCTGTGTCCATCCCGCCTCCCCACAGGGTGGCCTCCAGGGCAGATCTTGCCTCTCACCAATGCCCTCCTGTGGGGGACCCCCCCACTGTATCACCTGAGCGCTGTGGCCCGTACCTATAACTTGCTGCAATTGTCCAATATGTGTGCACCAAGGTACCACGCAGAATTTTTTTTTTTTAACTTCAAAACCTGCCAACATGTTATGCTAAATGCTAAATGGTAGGGATACTTCCAGATAATGATTCTTCCAGGTCACTTTCTTGAAAAGAAAGAAGTAAAATCTTCCAAGAAGTTTCTTAATCTCACCAAAAGCTCTCTTCTAAAAAGTCAAAATGGACATTCATGTGCTGGGTTTTGTAAAAGCCACATATACTCTTTTCAAATGCTTTGGAAAACAGAGGAAATCATATAAACTTAACCAAAAAGAAAAAAGAAAAAAAACATCATCCTAAATCCCACCAATTAGGTGGCCTCCAATGTTTTTACGCACAGTGCCGTCACAGATATCCTGTGAACAACTTTGTATAATTTTTATGTCTTCCTGTAGGATAAATTCCTAGAAATTGAATCACAAAGTTCCCCTCTCTTATGCAAAAAACTCCCATACCCGCCATTCCTCATACCAGCCTTAAGTCAGGTATCCACTCTTTCTCTCCCCCACTCCCATCCACCTCCTCCTTTCGTCCACATGGTGCCTGCCACTGGCTAGTCTCAGTTGAGGCAGCCTGTTTCACAGGCCCCTTGGGTTATGTTCATAGAATCTGGCTGAGCAAGAAGAAGCAATGTGGAGCATGGCTACAGCATTTGGACAGGTTCAAGCCTCGGACTAATGAGAGGGCACAGTCCTCTCATGGCCATGTGCAAGTCCCAGCTTGGAGGGCAGAGCCATCCCCGCACAATGATAGCCAGCAGCTGTAATTGTAAGCTTGAACCTGTGATCTGAACACGTGGCCCCACATGCCTGAGTGATGTGGGCTTGATAGAGCTCAGGTGCATGTAGTTGAGTAGGATCAAAACCCAAGAGAAGGTTGTAAACATCTTGACCATGTCCTTACTTTGCCTCGTGGTATCTGCTATAAAATAAAGACACGGCTTGTAGTCCATGGTGCTGTCTCTCCCCATCAGAGAGGGCAGCATCCCACCCAGACCCGGATTTCTTCTCTCGTCTGTCTTTTCTCCATCCTTCACTCAGGGTCACCAAACCTGGCTGAGCTGGCTGGCACATAAGGCGCCCTGGGGCTGTGTGTGCCATGGCCATGCCTGCCTGCCACAAAGCAAAAAGCAGAAGTATTGTAAGTATGAAACAGAGTTTCAAAATGGTGGTGTGAGAAAGAGCCTATGAGAAATAATGAAAAATAAAACGGGTACTTTTAGGTCCTAAGGTAGACATCAGCATCCCAGAGGCCTCATTACATTCTTGGGTTTGACCCCTTGTCTTTGCTTTGAATGCTCAGTGCTGGGTAGGAAGGATTTCTAAATATTTGACAGCCTTGAGTGCACTCTCTTTTCTTTTCTTTTTTTTAAAATATATTTTATTGATTTTTTGCAGAGGGGAAGAGAGAGGGATAGAGCGTTAGAAACATTGAAGAGAGAGAATCATTGATCAGCTGCCTCTTGCACACCCCCTACTGGGGATGTGCCCACAACCAAAGTAAATGCCCTTGACCGGAATCGAATCCAGGACCTTTCAGTCCGCATCCTGAAGCTCTATCCACTGAGCCAAACCAGTTTCAGCCTGCACTTTCTTTTCTAACAGATAGATTCTTCCTGGGGCAACTTGGGCCAAGTGTCAAACACATGAACTGGTGCCCACTGTTTGTCATGAAAGTTGACAGGTTCTTTTTTACACCACATGTAAGTTAATCCGTGAAACAATCCTAGGACTGGGTAGATGATATACCTGAGACTCAGTGACTAGGATGGGGACTTGCCCGGCTAGTGGGTGAGGCCTAGGGGTCTAAGCCAGGTCACCCCGACATCAAAGCCCCTGTTTCTTTCACTATTTGAGAAGCTTGTCATAGCCTCACCGCAGGCCATTTCCTCCACCTACATGGTTAGGCAATCTCCTTTTAATAATGCCCTCTTCCCTGGGATAAAGAAGGAATCAAAAGAGAGAAAACTACTCTATTTCTTCTGGGCTGGACACTTGACCTGTTTTCTAGTATTTATTTCTTGCATTTACTTGTGTGTGTTTTTGTTGTTGTTTTTTTGTCTTCCAACCTTAAGTCAAATTTCATTAAGAAACAGGAAAGCTACGGTTGAGATGGGTCCCTGTGAAAGCTGAGTCTAAAGAGGACAAAGCTTAGTCTCTGAAGGTCCACAGCATGAGATAGGACAAGGAGGTAGAACCCAAGTTCAACTGAGGACTGATGGACGGATGGCAGAGCCCCATTCTATTTTTAGGAGAAAAACATTCTCAGGCTAAATTGTGGAGTTAAAGACTGATTAATCCCTGGTTACTTGACCTTGGAGTTAAACAAATGGAAATATGATTGAAAACATTTTTTTTTTTTAAGATGGGTGTATTTCCAGAGAAACTCATGCCTGGCCAACAATAACAATTTGTGATTACTTGGGCATTAAGGCCAACCTCAGACTCCTAGACCCATAAGATATCAAGAGGGCTTGAAATTGATACAGCCCCCACCAGAGCTTCCTCATCAATGCCTTTTTAGATATGGCCACATCTGCTAATGGACAAGGGACAAATACTCTATTGGTAGCCAGAGTGATTGACCCAGGAGCTTACACTTCTGGCAAGAAAAGGGAAACTTGTTATTTCTGCCCATTGAGAAACATGTGCTATGGCACCATGGCCTCTGTGTAAAGCTTCCTTTGTTATCTTATTCTAAATGAGTTTAAGTTGTTGTTATTGTAGTTACTAGAGGCCCAGTGCATGAAATTTATGCATGGGTAGGGTCCCTAGTGGCTGGCGGCTGCTGGCAGGGGCCTTCTTTCATTTTACACTGCACCCTGGTGGTCAGTGCACATCATCATGAGCGATCAAATTCCGGGTTGGTCAAACTCCCAAAGGGACATTTTGCATATTAGGCTTTTACATATATAGATTCTTTCCTTTTTCACCATTCTATATTATTAGGGTATCAAACATCATTTAGCAGCAATTCATTCAACCATGTGGAGCTATTATCCAGATCCAACAGAGAACTAAACACTACCTAGGGGTCCTTCTGTCAAAGTTAGATCAAACAAATTGATAAAACTCTGGATGGGTGTCTTTTGGGGGAAGGGAGGGGATGGAGGCAGAGTTCACCAGCAGGAACCAAAAGCATAGTGGAGATTCAGATCCAATCTCATGCTGTGAATTAGGAACTGGAGCAGGGCCTCCCCACCAGGAACGGAGGTGTTGTAAACTGTGAAAACTGATACTAAAAATAGCATAAAACTAAAAGCACAGAATCACAGCGTAGCATCAATTCAAAAGTATTTAGAAGCAGCTATGGCATAAGAAAACTTGAATTACCCTGAAATCTTACAAATCCTGTATTAAAGAAAGTTGTTATTGATTCTCCCAAATTTTACAAACTATCATAAATTTTCAATGGCATTCCCAATGATAAGTTAATTTCAGAGAGGAAGAGAGAAGGAGAGAGAGATGGAAACATCATTGATCACCCACCTCCTACACACTCTATACTGGGAGTCAAACCCCTAACCCAGGCATGTACTCTGACCTGGAATCAAATTTCGACCTCCTGGTTCATAGATCGATGCTCAACCACTGAGCCACACCGGCTGGGCTTATTTAACTTCTGAAAACATGGTTTCCACACGTACTAAATGAAGGGTCCAAACAAGAGAATGAAGAATATTACTAATACTAAAATTCTTAAATTCTTTAATTTGTAACTTAATGTTTACTAAAGAAAATAATGGTTATCTTTGAGTCACTTTGGAAGTTAGCTAATGATATGTCAACCTGAATATTAATGGAAGTCAAGTGGCATGGTGTTGAACTTCACTTCTAAAGACAGGTATCAGAAAAACAAAAAGAGCACTTGCTGGCTTGGCTCAATGCATAGAGCATTGGCCTATGGATGAAGGGTCCCAGGTTTGATTCCAGTCAAGGGTACATGCCTGAGTTGCGGGCTCAGTCCTCAGTAGGGGACGTGCAGGAGGAAGCCGATCAATGATTCTCACCATTGATTCTCTCTCTCTCTCTCTCTCTCTCTCTCTCTCTCTCTCTCTCTCTCTCTCTCTCTCTCTTTCTTCCTCCTTCTCCTACTCCTCTCCCTCTCCCTCCCTCTCCCTCTCCCTTCCTCTCAGCAATCAATTTTTAAAAAAAATTAAAAAAGGAAAAAAACTATGACACATCTAATCATGACTTCTTTTATTAAGAAACTAATTGTATTTTGAAACTTTCAATCTCAACATTGTCCAAAATCACTTAAGATAGAATGTGGTTCTGATGAGGCATGCTAAAGCTTCCTGAGAAAATTACAGTGGCTCCCAAGATTCCATTAGCTGGGAACTTTAAAAAGTCAAATGTGTGACCAACCTCAAAGATACTCGACAGGAATGTTTTTCGTTCTAAAAGAGAAAAGTAATTGTGAACAAAACAGTATTAGCAAATCCTGAGGGGAGAAGTTCTCATAGTTAAGTTTAGGAAAATCAGGCCCTTCTCCTGCTTACTGACTGGGTTGTGCTAAGGGCCAGGATGACTTTTGTAACACTCCCCACCCTTCCTGGGTTGGGTCCAGCCCATTGGCAGCCTGGTTATGGAACATCCAGTTAAACTGGATCGCTGGGAGAGGAGCCGAGGTTGTACTTTCTCAGTTTGAGAACAGTGTGCACCAGTAACCTGATCTCTGCCTTCCCTTAAGTTTTCCTTGGGTTTAATCGTAAATCTGGACCCACAGAAAACTGCCACCGGCATCTAGGACTGGTGATGGCAGTTGAGGCCAGGAGGAAAGGGGAAGAGAGAGTCAGGGACCCACTGGAGAATTCAGGTATTATCAGGATGGGCGACGTCAATACAATAGGCATCTGTTCCATTGAGAAAAGGTCTTTGTTTAATATATGGGGATTTGGGTGTAAGTTATGCTCTTTGGGTATATCAGAAATAATCGATTCTATAGCCCTAACCAGTTTGGCTCAGTAGATAGAGCGTCGGCCTGCGGACTCAAGTGTCCTAGGTTCGATTCCAGTCAAGAGCATGTATCTTGGTTGCGGGCACATCCTCAGTAGGGGGTGTGCAGGAGGCAGCTGATTGATGTTTCTCTCTCACCAATGTTTCTAACTCTCTATCCCTCTCCCTTCCTCTCTGTAAAAATTCAATAAAATATATTTTTAAAAACTAATAATCTAACCTATAGATGGTGGATTGGAGTCTTGAAATTCTCAACCTGGCATCAATGGAAGCTGTCACTGCAGATTTCCGTTCTCTTTGTGGTTTCTCCAAATGTGTGCTGGCTAGGAATGTTTAGATTCACAGCTTAAGAGCTATCTGGAGAGCTAACTCTAAGTTGGAAATGAACGTCTGCTGTCTGGCCAGTCCTCAGTTGTTCAGCATTCAAGAGGTTTTTATTGGGGGTCTGCAGGTGCAGCCACTGGGGGTTTAACAGTTAATAAGCAGTCAAGATCCCTGCTCTAGGAACTTATCACTGAGGCTGCCCAGATTGCATCACCCTGGCAGGAATCTGTTCCCAAGGGGCAATGGACTGGGCTTCAAGAACCATCCAACCCCTTCAAGTCATCAGTTTAAAAATAAGGGGTTAGCAGAGACAGAGAAACATGAACAGACTGTCAAACCTCAGAGGGAAGGCAGGGGAGGGTGGTGGGTGGAGATCAACCAATGAACTTGTATGCATATATGCATAACCCAGGGACACAGACAATGGGGTGGTAAGGGCCTGGGGAGGAGAGGGCGTGCATGAGCAGGCTGGAAGAAGTCAGTTGGGAAAAGGGGGGACTTATGTAATACTTTCAACAATAAAGATTAAAAAATATATATAAGGGGTTAATATCCAAAATATATAAGGAACTTCTACCACCCAGTAACAAAAAAAAAGGACAAATAACCTGATTTTTAACATGGGCAAAGGACCTGAATAAGCATTTTTCTAAACTAGAGTTACAAATACCCAATGGATATATGAAGTGGTTCTGCATGTGTATAATCATCAGAGAAATGGAAGTCAAAACCCAATGGGATATCACTGTATACCTTTTAGGATGGCTATTATACAAAAGACAAGAGATAATAAGTGTTTGTGAGGGTGTGGAGAAAAGGGAACAAACCCTTGTGCACTGTTGGTGGGAAAGTAGATTGGTACAGCCATTATGGAAATGAGTAGGATCCTCAAAATATTAAAAATAGCACTACCATATATGATCTTGCAGCCCTACTTCTAGGTATATTCCCAAAGGAAATGAAATCAGATCTCCAAGAGAAATCCACAACTCCGTATTCATTGCAACATTTGTACACCTTAAATATATACAGATTTTATTTGTCAAGTATACCTTAATAAATCTTATGGGGGGGGGGGGAGATAACTACTTAGGGTCCTGAGAGGTTATACCTGTGTATCTGGGGTTCAAAGCTAGTTAGTAAGCCATGACTAGAACCCAGCTACAGACTCCCAGATTCACCCTCTCTGGTGATCCTCTACTTTCCTACCCATAAAAGTAACAAGCCTAGCTTCGCATTTTCAAGTCCTCAAACCAGTAAATGTCTGCTGACACACGCAGAAATCAATGACCATCGACTGGCAAACGCAATATGCTATTTGTCTGGTGTGTTTGCCAACTGCGGGAGCACAGTTGTGACATAAAGTTGTTTTTCACGAAACCTTCTCTCCTTTTGAAACCAAAGTCCAACAGAAAGCTGAACCCATGAGAAGTATTTCACATATAACTCTGGTGGATGGGTGGATTTAAATGCTAATGGTGCAATGATGGCGTTAATCTCTTATGTGTATCAGGAAAGCCTTATGAAAGAAAGCTTACCTTTCATAATGTAAAACTCCTGTAAGTCGGTTTATCAGGTTATTAAAAGGTCTTAGCAACACCTTCGTACTAGGAGTAATGGGGGATTAGTAGTAATTTTAAAGATGTTAGAGACTGTGGCAAGTTGTGAAATATGTTTAGGAGCAGAAAGACGGGCTAAACTGTCTATGTCTTCTTTCGAGCCTCCAGTGGATTCAATATCCGTTAGCTTAAGGTACTAGATGGAGCAGCTGAATTCACAAGAAAATTGTTAAGGAGTCAATGTTCTAGTGGTCTTAAAAAGATTTATCTTTAAAAGAAGAGCCAGGGGAAAAAAATGCTATCAACACAAAGCATTGAGGGTTCGTAAGAAATTTAGGCAACACCTACAATGTGTATTTTATGGGGCAAGAGGGGGAGGGTGGCGAATAGGGAGAGAAGTGGGAGATGGGAAAAACTAAAGAGTGAAGAGGTCTGCCCTACGTAGCACGGACAATCCAATTGGGAAGGATACTGATGCCATTTCTATATCATAGATGGGGGGAGGGAGGGATCAAAATTCCAACTGGTCACTTGTCCAGGGTGACATGAGTAGAAACGCAATGCCTGTTCTGACTGATATTCCCCTGATTATAGTCCCATGTACTCTGCTCCACCTACACTTTGCTGCTCTATCAGGTGTGTCAGGCATGGCAGATCCAATGTCATATGTCACTCTCATAACAACCCCATGAGACAGCGTTCCCAACTTCAAAATTCAGAAACTGCCTCGGAGGGCATAGGCCCTTTTTCCCAGGGCCCCACAGTAAAAAGAAGAGCATTTAGAAAACACGTGAGTATAAGTCTATGCTTTGTAATTCCACTGTGTCTTAAACAGATCATGAGGAACCTATTTTCAGAGGCCAACACATTCTCTTCAAGAACCTTCACATTTTGTATTTTTATTTTCAAGACCACATGTAAAAATTAATAGAAGCTTATTTGGGATGGCCAGGTAATGCAATGACAGCTCAGTGCAGGCATTTGTGTTCCTGATTATCATCTTGGTAACTTCCAATGGGTTTTATCTGAATGTGTTGTCAGCGTGTGTGACTGCCCCTGGGTTGGCATGATCTCATGTCAAATGTTAGCAATTTCCCACATTTACACCTCGAGTTTTGTTGTTGTTGATGTTGTTGTTGTCAATTTTAAGACCATACTTCAGCTGCCTCCCCCACACCCTCCACTGGGGATCGGGCCCTCAACCTGGACATGTGCCCTGACCTGGAATCAACCCGTGACCTCCTGGTGCAAAAGTTGACGCTCAACCACTGAGCCACGCCAGTCAGGCAAGGCAAGTATCTTTTTAACATAATTTGTATGTTAATTTGGGGTGGCTAGGGCAAGAAGAGATTATGGTGACACCAAAACCTTCCAACTCACCCTTGGCAACACCACTAAATAAACTGTGGTTTGACATTGTGAAAATCTCTTAATAATACCGGGAAGTAGCTTCACAAGAAGGTCAATGATGGGAGATTTCACAGGGAGACTTAACCTGTTACATGCGCATCAGGTAAAGCCAACTGATATCAAGACGCAGGGCCCCAAGGACATTTCACCCTAGTTTACACAAAGGAAAGTTCTGGGTCATCGCCTGGCATACAGCAGCCAAGGGAACTGAAGTCAGGATGTTCAGTTGCCCTGATGGGTCACGGCACTAAAAAAGAAGGAATACGGTTGCTGTATACACAGTGATCTGAGCAGACAGAACGTTGCAGAGATCACTGGAAGCCATGCTTTGGGGAAAAAAATGTGTAAAATTATACAGTTCAGCCCTAACCGGTTTGGTTCAGTGGATAGTGTTGGCCTTTGGACTGAAGGGTCCCAAGTTTGATTCCGGTCAAGGGCATGTACCTTGGTTGCAGGCACATCCCCAGTAGGAGTGTGCAGGAGGCAGCTGATGGATGTTTCTCTCTCACCAATGTTTCTAGTTCTCTATCCCTCTCCTTTCTCTGTAAAAAATCAATAAAATATATTTAAAAAAATAAAAACTTATTTATAGTTCATTAAAGCTTGTTCACTTCTTTCTCCTGTAATTTTTACTAAGTTGTGTAAATCAGTAAGCAGTGATCAAAAATAGCTTTTATGACATCTATCTCATAGAGTTTCACAGTAGACATTTGCTATTTTTGCCCAAGTGGAAGCATAATTTCTATCAATGAATTCTAGTATGAATCATGCATTCCCCTCCCCCTTGCAGACAGTGATGGATAGAGAAAGCCTGGCCATGGGTCAAGCAGACATCAATGAGCTCTTCGCTAAAGTAATGGGGCGGGGAGGGAGGGGCCTTGCACCTGGGTCCATCCTCCAGATTAAAGCCCGAGTTGCTGGCGTTCACACCCCTGAGGCTATGTTTGCCCCAAGGGGTGGTGATTTGAGGGTGAATGTCCAGAGCCCAGACATGCCAGGATGTCCATGACTGCGTTGTGAGATGGTGCAGGAAGAGAGCACAGGAAGAAAAGAAGGGGTAGGGGCTGGGGAATTTCAACTTGGCCTTTTAGGTTGTTATGAAGGTATGTTTACCAAGATAGGAAGACAGTACACATTTTATTTAATTGTGAAATAGTCAGACAATTGTTATGTGAGCCCCCCTCTTATCCCTGCACTGCTCTGGGCCCTATACACTTTTAGGAGCAGGTCTTTACAAATGCTAGGGGCAGGTCCCTGCAAAGAAGGCTTGCTTCAAGCTGGCCCAAGAGTCTCTGTGGGAGCTGGAACCAGCCAGAAGGAAACCTCACTAGGAAGGGGCAGAAAGCCTGGCAAGAATGTCTACCATCTGGGTGATATTGAAATGTTTGCCAGGTACCAAAATACGATCAGCTATGTACTCTATAAAAAGATGGCTTCCTCCCCAGAAAACTTGTAATCACATTAGAGAACCCGTAAACAAAGGCAAGTCATCCATGAATGACAGTTCACTTCATAGTATGTTGAAGCATGAGAGGAACGGTTGAATAGTCAAGCAAATTCAATAATGTCTCAAACATTGAGGGCGTTGCACCTTAGTGTGGCTCTTCAGCTCACAGAGAAGTGGCAAAAAGCAGAGAGAATTACCCAATGTATTTTAGTGGTTCTGTACTTGAACTTTCAACCTGAAGGGTTACACAAAGATGACACAATCAGTCACACCTCTGTGTGCGTGGAAAACCACAGTGCCACTGTTCTCTCCTTCACAGGGTCAGGAAGTCCTGAGCAGTCAATTCTGGAAGATTCTTGCTCATCACTGCCATCAGACTCTCTTTCTTATTGGCTAAATTCTGTGGCTGTTAGAGGCCAAGGCCAGCCATGTAAGTTAGGGACCACCTGAAGTGTAGACCCAGGAATCAGAGCCCCCCTCCCCTCCCCTGCCCTGGATTTTAATCTCTATTCTGGACTCTAACAAGCTGTGTGACCCGAGGAAACTGTTAAACCTCTCTGTGACTCATGTTTTGTTTTGTGATTTTTTTCCTAAATATATTTTATTGATTTATTACAGAGAGGGAAAGGATAGAGAGCTAGAAACGTCGATGAGAGAGAAACATCGATCAGCTGCCTCCTGCACGCCCCCCTACTGGGGATGTGCCCACAGTCAAGGTTCATGCCCTTGACTGGAATCAAACCTGAGACTATTCAGTCCACAGGCCGATGCTCTATCCACTGAGCCAAACCGGTTTCGGCTCTCTGTGACTCATGGTGACGTTGACATGACGGCAAGGGCTTCAGCACGCCCCTTCTATGATGTCTAGGAACGTGTCACTGTTTTCACTCTGAAAATAATGCCGCTGATACCTTTTGCTGTCATCAGAAGAACTGACATCACGGGGTAAAAGAGGAGACACAAATCAAATCTCACTTTTCTTAATTTAAAAAAATGTTTTTAATTTATTTTATTAAATACATTGGGATAATATTGCTTACTAGGTACATAGCATTATATAAATTTCAGGTGTACAACTTTATAATACAACATCCGTATAGTACTCATTGATAGCACTCATTCTCTTTTTTCCTTTTTCTTTTCTTTCTTTTCTTTTCTTTTTTTTTTTTTTTTTTTTGCATTAAGGGTTTTTCCCCCCATTTTTTTATTAAGATATTATATGTGTGCATATCTTACCATTGCCCCCCCGCCCCAATCGCACTTTTACTGGTGAGACTATTGCAGCTAAGGTTCAGCGACTGATACGGATTCCTTCTGAACTTGGGCTGCACTATTAACCAGAAAGGGGGATGTATTGATTTGAACTCAGGGAGTCCTGGGACAGGCAAGGTGTCCAGTGCACAGCCTTCCAGGTTGGAGATCAAAGGGGGTCTACCTGACACCAGATGCTGCAAAATTGGACCTCCCAGCAGCCACCTGGAAAGAGCAAGGACAGACGGTTTACGGTTTACGTTTTACGTGACCCCAGGGAATGGTTATCCTCTTTATGCCATGTCACCACCCCGTAATGTGTCCATTTCCTTAAGAGTAACTAAGGGATTAGGTGCTGATTTACAAGGAACCTGAGATCGGAAGCGGCCCCGTGCCCCTGGTGAAGGCCGGGCAACAGGACGGGCTGGTAGGGATCTTTGTTTATTTCGCTTTCACGGTGACACATAGGCCTCCCGTGTGAGGGCTTGTATATCCTTCCTCTTGTTTGTGCCTCGGGGTATGTTATGAATAAATCCACAGCATTGTTCAGTTACGGAGGCTTTGGCTGACAGCTGGCTAACAGCGGTTTAAGAAACATTATTTTCAGATATTAAAAAACAAACACTAGAAGCCAGACGAGAACGATGCAGTCATCAGCCCTGGAGGCAGGCCCCGGTCCAGGGATCTTAGACACCCTTCGTTCATCATGAAGTTCCAGCATAAAGAAGATCATCACTTTGGGTATCAGGAAAAGGAAGGAGAAAAGATCTGGAAGAAATATCCCAACAGGGTCCCTGTGATGGTGGAGAAGGCTCCTAAGGCCAGGGTGCCTGATCTGGACAAGAGGAAGTCCCGAGTGCCCTCTGACCTCGCTGTTGGCCAGTTCAACTTCTTAATGTTGTGATGTACTCCAAATCTCACAAAGGACGCCTCAAAAAAAATCGAATTATGGAGTCATTTATTAAAAAGGGCTAAAGCTCCAAATCTCACAGCCTCAAACAGCTTGCCAACTCTGGCTTATATTGGCAGAATATCACAACAAAAGTATCGATTACATCTCTGGGTCTGGAATGAGGAACCTGTCTCGCGATTTTACAGAAGTGAAACTGAGCAAGTTAGTTATCTAAAGTATCTATGAATCACTGAATCGACAGAAACAGGTTATCTGGGGCCACCAGGACAATTTAGAATAATTGTGCTGTCCGGATTCTGGGATCACTGAGTCAACAGGAATGCACTCTCTGTAGCCACTGAGGCAATTTAGGATCATTGAACTGTCTTGGATCCCAGGAATGTGCTTCGATGATCACAATCAATAGAATATTCAAACCATCAAGGGAGTATTCAATATTCAATCAATAGAATATTCATCATCAAAGGAATATTCAATCACACATAAGTTCAAAAAATTAAAATAATTTTTAAATGAGTACCTAACCCAAAACAGCAAGATTAAAATACTAAACAGCAATTTTGTACCCAAGTACAGTTGCTACCATACCTCATTAATCCGGAAGAGGATCCACCTGAGACTTGAGGATGCCTTATTCTTCTTCTTTTTTTTTTTTTTTTTTTAATATATTTTATTGATTTTTGTACAGAGAGGAAGGGAGAGAGATAGAGTTAGAAACATCAATGAGAGAGTCATCGATCAGCTGCCTCTTGCACACTCCCTACTGGGAATATGCCTGCAACCAAGGTACATGCCCTTGACCGGAATCGAACCCAGGGCCCTTTAGTCCCCAAGCCGACGCTCTATCCATTGAGCCAAACGGGTCCTGGCTGCCTTATTCTTCTTTGTCAACAACACTATCCTTCCCACGAGCGCCACCGAGGGCCAGCTGTGTGAGGACAACCAAGAGGGAGACTCCTTTCTGTGTGTGGCCCACAGCAGCGATGAGAGTGTATGGGAAGTGAGTGGTGGCAGCCCAGCAGATGGGAGCGCCTGCACTGGGGGGATGCGGGAGGGTGGGGAGGGGGGAGATATGTGTGGGATGTGGGGAAGAGATCCTCAGCTCCATGGAGAAGACAGCAGGAGAGGACATCAGAAAACACTACACCGTACACACCATCATCATATTGTCACCTGCTCAATTGACATTTTTTGCTGCTTCCTCGGCCCAGGGAGAAAGCATGTCAGGACAGAGCTGTTGGATTAGCTTTGCTCGAGGAATGGAGAGGATATAATTTCATAGCTTGCTGCAAAACAAACAGACAACAACAACAAAAACACAAACCTGGACATGGGGGTAGCTGCGGCGTTGGGTCAGCCACTCAGTGATTACTGGATCAGCATCTCTGATTCTTCTGGCCTTTTCCTTGTGGTCACAAATGCCTTAAACAGCTCTAGGTATCCCTGGTGGAGGGCAGGGCATGGCTTTGAAGGGTACCAGCATCAACATGTTGCTTTTTATCAAAAAAGCAAAACCTTTAGACCCAAATCCCCAACAGACAGCCACCTACTTTTTTAAAAATATATATTTTATTGATATTTTTACAGAGAGAAAGAGAGAGGGATAGAGAGTTAGAAACATCAATGAGAAACATTGATCATCTGCCTCCAGCACGCCCCCTACTGGGGATGTGCCTGCAACCAAGGCACCTTTCCTTGACCGGAATCAAACCTGGGACCCCTCAGTCTGCAGGCTAACGCTCTATCCACTGAGCCAAACCAGTTTTGGCAAACAGCTGCCTACTTTTGAATGGCTAGAACTGTGCTGCTTGGCTGCCCCTCGATGCAAGGAAGGCGGGAACAGTATCTAGCTTTTGCAGACTTTATAGGGGAGTTAACAGAGGCTAAGGAGACTGGGAACAGCTGTCAGCTCAGCCAGTGGAGCAATTAATGCTTCAATCATTTCCCCTGCAAGGTCCAACTTATCTACCCTGAGAATGGCAGATTCTTTGGCTTCAGGAATAATTTCTAGAAGGCCTCTACTAAATATAGATGTGGCCTGGAAGGGTGATGTGTCATCATCACACCTATGTCCTTTATCATGTTAGCATTAATGTGTTTCTGAAGATTTGCTAAAAGTTACCAAATATGAAATCAAGAGATAAAGGAATAGCCCAGCCAGTGTGACTTATTCTTTGAGTGTCGATCTATGAACCAGGAGGTTGTGGTTCGATTGCCAGTCAGGGCACATGCCTAGGTTTTGGGCTCAGTTCCCAGTGTGGGACTTGCAGGAGGCAGCCTATCCATGATTTGATCTCATCATGGATATTTCCATCTCTCTCTCTCTCTCTCTCTCTCTCTCTCTCTCTCTCTCTCCTCTTCCCCACCCCCACCCCCTCTCATCCTCCCTGAAATCAATTAAAATATATATATTTAAAAGACTCCCAGGTTTGATGACATCTTTGATGTAGCATTCACGACACAGGGATTATCTGCCTTCAGCCCTTGGTCCTTGACCTTTTACTTTAATTTTGCCTCAAGGACTGCAGGAACCCCTTTCATGTCTCACATGGTTCAGGGTTTAGTGTTCGGGTTCTGGAAGAGGCCACACACAAACGAAAGAGACTAGAAAAGTATTAATTTGGGGATATTGGGGGCCAGGCATGAGCCCACCTCTAGGACTACACCCTGCTCTGGCCTAGCTATCCCTTTTATTGAGGTTTGGGATCAACCCATAGAGTCAGGCAATGCCAGTAATAGCCAATCAGCATGGATTTACATAAGATTGACGGGTGGAAGTTGCTTAAGCTATCATTGTCTCGATTAGTCAGTGAGTGATTGGCTCTGGCCTGTCAGAGCTTCCAAGGCTAACCAGCCTTCCGGGTTCCTTGTCCACACCTCTCTGCTAGTGGGACAATGATCGGTTTCCTACAAAGGACTCCCTTTGGTGGATTGGATTTTTGCCATGATGTTATTTACAGCTGGAGATTCTGATTGGGTTGTTTGGGAGTAGAATTCCCCAATATTTCTGATCATTACCTAGGTTTGAGGAACCACTACTTTTTTCAAATCAAAGTTTGTTTTCATACAAATAAGTAATTTGACTACATTCTGGCTGGAGAACAATGGGTGGTGTGTTGTGCACAGCATGCCTTGAACCTAAAATTGAAATTTTTCAACATTCTTCAAATTATTCAACGTTTACTCATCACCTACTGGATTCCTGACCCTTGCTAGGGATATAAAGATGAATGAAAGCAACCCCGGTCCCAGAGGAGCTGGGGCTGAAGGGGAGACAGACAGGTAAACAGATAAATTACAATGTGATGTGAAATATGCTATTAAAACATTTCATCACGCACCACAAAAGCACGGATGGCCGCGTGGGGAAAATCAGATATTACATAACCTTTGGTTCATTCATTATTTTCATGATGTTACATAGAGCCAGGCCTTGTACTTGTATTTTCAAAGTGTATTGTTTTTATTATAACAAAGCAATACAAACTCATTTCAGAAAGATCAGAAAATGCGGACAAGTTTTTTTAAAAATATACTTTTAATCTGTAATCCCATCTACTTTATCTATCTTGAGCCCTATTAGCACTTTAGTATTTTGTTTTGTTTAGTTAATCCTCAATGGAGGATATTTTTCCACTGATTTTTTTTTTTAGAGAGAGTGGAAAGGAGGGACAGCCAGAGGGAAGAAGAGAGAAAGGGAGAGAAGATGAGAGAGGGGAGAGAGAGAGGTGAGAGAGACACATAGATTGGCTGCCTCCCACACCTGCTCCCACCAGGGCCTGGGATCAAACCTGCGACCCAGGTATGTGCCCTTGACTAGGAATCGAACCCATGATCCTTCAGTACGCAGGACAATGCTCTAACCATTGAGCACACCAGCCAGGGCAGCACTTTAATATTTTAAGTTTTCTATAACAAAAATGGAATCAAAACATACATGTTTTATAATCTTTTTTCCCCGCTTACTATATCATGAACATATTTCAAGAAAAGACATATTTCCACCACATCATTTTAAATAGTTACATGTTATTCTATGACGTGGATATTCTAGTCTTTATTTTAGCAACCAGCTATTGTTCAACATTTACATGTCTCTGTCTTTTTACAATCACTAGCAATATTGCAACGGATTTTGTTGTTGTTGTTGTTGTTGTTGCTAAATAACTGTGCTCATTCTTATTTCTTTACCACAAATCCCCAAATATGACGTCATGCAAGGTTTGAAATTCTCCACCTGCCATCAGATTGGGAGACAACGGCCGAAACAGATGTCTCCCAGCTTAGCTGCTCTCTGTGGTGCTGGCTGCTGTAGGTTAAACTTGATCCAAGAGTAAGGTGACCAGACGTCCCGCTTTCGGCGGGACAGTCCCGATTTTTAACAATTTGTCCCGTGTCCCGAGGCGTTTTTAAAAAGTCCCGATTTTTGGAAAGATTGGAAAGATTCTTTCCAAAAATTGGGACTTTTTTAAAACGCCTCGGGACACGGGACAAATTGTTAAAAATCGGGACTGTCCCGCCAAAAGCGGGACGTCTGGTCACCTTATAGAGGCATGTGCCAAAGATCAGCGGCTTGGACCCCTGCAGGCAGCTGGAGTTATCCCCTCGCTGCACCACACGGGATGATGATTGGTTCTGAAATGTAACGTGTCCTTAGAGCCTGGTTGACAGGCCGCCTGGGATAACTCTGCAAAATACCTCCTCACCTGTTTTCTATTGGTTTTCAGATTTTTTTTTTTCTTCTGATATTGATGTTTGTCTCTCAAACTATACTAGTGCTCTCTTGGCAAGGTTCTTCTTGGGCCACGTTGAGCTGTGGCTAGCCAAAACCATGGACATAGTTCCTTCTGCAAAAGTGTACCTCAGTGGTCGGTAAACCGCAGCTCGCGAGCCCCCTGCGGCTCTTTGGCCCCTTGAGTGTTTTAACGCCACTTCTTCAAAATAGACTCGCCCAGGCCGAAAACCGACTTCTACGCATGAGCCACAAAGTTTCAATCGCACCGTACGTGTACGCCCACACGTGGTATTTTGTTGAAGAGCCACACTCAGGGGGCCAAAGAGCCGCATGGGGCTCTCGAGCCGCGGTTTGCCAACCACTGGTGTACGTGATCTTGGGCTTTTCCAAGCTGATCAAATAATGAGCGGCTTGCTTTCGGAAGATGATATTCTTTTTCGAGAAAATGAGAAGCAGGATAAGGATGTGGGAAATCCCTTCAATGACTAACAATCAGCCAGCGCCTCTGTGGCAGGGCCTCTGTGGGTACAAGGGTACAGTGACCCCAACACAGCTTGCCTGGAACTTCTGGCTCCCAGGGTGTCCCAGTTGTCAAATACTGGGAACAACCAGGAGTCAGATCACAGATAACTAAGTGATACAGTCCCCAAGATTATGCCCCAAGAGTTCCACTAGACACCCTTATGTCACTGGTTTCCAGACTAAGTCTGAGAAAGGGCCGGTTTTATTCCTCTCTTCAACACTTTGAAAGCAAATCCCAACTACAATAGATGACAGATGAAAACCAACTATATGACATTCTGGATAAAGCAGCATTATGAAAACAGTAAAAAGATCGGTGGCTGCCAAGGTTTGGAGGGAGAGAGGGATGCATAGATGGGACACAGAATTTTTAGGGCAATGAAACTCTTTTTGTCCGATATTGTAATGGTAGATACGTGACATTTATACATTAGTCCAAACCCATACAATGTACAACACCAAGAGTAAACTCTAACAAATTATGGACGCTGGATAACAAGGATGTGTCATTGCAGGTTCATCTCTTTAACACATGTTTCACTCTGGCGGGAGTGTCGAGAATGTGGGAGGCTTTTTCGGGTGGGGACAGGATGTATATGGGAAATCTCTGTACCTTCCTCTCAATTTTGCTGTGAACCTATAACTGCCCTAAAAAAAATAGTCTTTAAAAAAAAAAAAATGACAGCAAAGACAGAGTTGCCTAATCAGTATTATTATATTAATTGCTCCTGGAGAATTTCAGAAAGCAGGTTGTAACGTCAACCCATTCATGCCATACAATGGGCATTACTCTTGTCTTTAGGATGCACAATCTGAATCATCACTTTATGTAATGTCATAATAACAATAAGCAAGAATAAAGAGTAGGGATTGTGTTTCTCCTGCTCCCTGGAAAAGAATTTGGGGCGTGGGGTTGTAGGGTGATGGGAAGGGCTATTTCATTTGTTCTTTTTCAACTGGGGACTAAGTGTTCGGGGTGATTCTTCCAGGGGGCTGGCCTAAATGATGCGTTTGGTTGCAATCTGGTTTCTTTCTAGCTCATTTGCTTGATCTTCAATCATTCATTTTGAAGACATTCCAAATTGTAGTGTTTTGTGAATTTACAAACCCTTTGCCATCCAATCTCAACCAGAAAAACTGTGGGTAGCCCTACAAGGCGAGAGAGACTTCTGGCTCTGAGGCATGAATGCTGCCTACATCAGCATAACGCAGCTGCATTTCAGGAAACAAACATTAATTGAGTACCTTTCTGCATTTACACCAGGCCAGGCTCTAGACTAGAGGGAGAAGGTAAGGAAGAGCTATAAAACAGGAGTCCCGCCAGAACCAGCTTGGCTCAGTGGATAGAGCGTCGGTCTGCAGACTGAAGGGTCCCAGGTTTGATTCTGGTCAAAGGCATGTGCCTTGGTTGTGGGCGCATCCCCAGTGGGGGGGGAGGGGGGTTACAAGAGGCAGCTGATCGATGTTTCTCTCTCATCGATGTTTCTAACTCTCTATCCCTTTCCCTTCCTCTCTGTAAAAACTCAATAAAATATATTAAAATAAATAAATAAATAAAACAGGAGTCCTGTCTTTAAAAGAAAACAGGCAATGTGGTTGAAAGGAAGACAGCCATACACTCATGAAATAATTCAATCACGTTGTTGGGCATACATGATCAATGCCATTCAGGCATCCACTCAACAAAATCTTAAATGCTTCCCATGGGCCTTCTCTAATAGGAAATGGGGTCTGGCAGTTAAATGAAATGAAATCTCTGCCTTCGAGTGCCTACAGTGAAATGGGGGGGAGGGGAGAGGGAGAATCAGACAAATGAACAACAGTTATACTGCACAATAACAAGGGATGGTTACTGCAGAGGTGGGACTGTGGATGGCCAATCCAGTTCTTTGGCAGAGAAAGCAGAAGGTAAGCCTTGGGATGAGGACATAAAGTTTGTTCATTAGATATGTGTGGAGAGCAGCTACAGCATTTGCACAGGTTCAAGCCTCGGACTAAGGAGAGGGCACGGTCCTCTCGTGGCAAAGCCACGTGCAAGTCCCAGCTTGGAAGGCAAAGCCCTCCCAGCACAATTATAGCCAAGGGCTATAGTTGTAGCTTGACCTTATGGTCCGAACCTGTGGTCCCAATTGGCTAAGTGAGGTAGTCTGCAGGAGGTGCAGCAAGTGCTGCCAAAACAAAGCTTGATAGAGTTTAGGTGCATGTAATTGAGTAGATTCAAAACCTGCTAGAACATTGTAAACATCTTGGCCTCGGCCCTTACTTTGCCTCATGGAATCTAGCTATAAAATAAAGACTTGGCTTGGCCGAGACCGGTTTGGCTCAATGGATAGAGTGTTGGCTTGGGGACTGAAGGGTCCTGGGTTCGATTCCGGTCAAGGGCATGTACCTTGGTTGTGGGCATATCCCCAGTAGGGGGTGTGCAAGAGGCAGCTGTTCGATGACTCCCTCTCATCGATGTTTCTAACTCTCTATCTCTCTCCCTTCCTCTCCGCACAAAATCAATAAAATATTTAACAAAAAAAAAAAAAAAAAAAAAAAAAAAAGGACTCGGCTTGCAGGCTGAGGCACTGTCTCTCCATCTGAGAGCAGTGTCCCACCTAGCCCCAGCTTTATTCTCTTGTCTGTCTCCTTTAATCCTTTACTGCCACCCCCTCAGGTTCACCCCTGGCCGTGCTGAGCACAGCACAGATATGTCTAACAAAGTACATTGTTTTAACAAGAAGCAGGTATGAAACAGACAAGAGCACTAAATGGTAAGGGGGTTACACATTACAATGGGCTAGACCAGTGGTCAGCAAACTGCAGCTCGCAAGCCACATGAGGCTCTCCAGCTGTAGTTTGCTGCTCTAATTTGACTAATGGGTTTGACTGGGATAGGGGCTTAATCACAAGGAACAACAACAGCCTGTAATTATTGGAATCGAGAGTCTAGGTCAGTGATTGGCAAACTCATTAGTCAACAGAGCGGCAAACCGTGGCTCAAGAGCTGCATGTGGCAGTTTGCCGACCACTGAGTTAGGAGAAAGGGAGAAAGACAAGCTCTTTGATAAAAGGCTAACCAAAGAAATCATGGTACACCATACAATGGAATACTATTCAGTCCTTAGCAAGATATACTGCACATACCACAAAATATATTACTAACTTGGAAAGATGTCCACTACATATTTTCACATGATATCTTGCGGAACATATGTATTCATAAATCCATATTTGGGGGAGGGGGAGTGTGATGTGTGTGTGTGTGTCTCAGTTTGTGCAGAAAGACAAAATGTGGAGAGAGAGAGAGAGAGAGAGAGAGAGAGAGAGAGAGAGAGAGAGAGAGAGGTGTCAAGCTCAAGAAAAAATCCTGGAAGGCCCAACTATTAAGGGAATAAACAAAAAATTTTCACTCCCTGCTTTGTATATTTTAAGTGGTGGGTTTATGGTTGTTTGTGGGGAAGTATGGGTCTTGGTCAGAAAGTCTGTAAGGAGCAATCTCTGAAAGATCAGGGGCCTCTAGGGTAAGGTGACCTGACGTCCTGCTCTTGGCATTTTTAACAATTTGTCCCGCATCTCACAGCATTTTTAAAAAGTCCAAAAGATTTAAAAAATTCTTTCCAAAAATTGGAACTTTTTAAAGACATCACTGGACATGGGACAAATTGTTAAAAATCAGGACTGTCCCTCCAAGAGCGGGATGTCTGGTCACCTTACTCTAGGGGGACCTTGCCAAAGGCAGCAGACCCTGCCTTGACTTTTCTAAACAAGTCTGAGCCCCCAGGTATTTACTGGAATCTTTAGGTTTAGTCTTTAGATGTCCTTGCTTAAAGGACACTACTGATGCATTGGCTTCTCAAGGATGTTTACACTACTGACAGTATCTAATAGTTAACTTTAGTTCAAGCTGCTGTTACAATAAAAACCCGAGGAGGCAGGAAAATGGGGCTGTTTGTTTTTTCTAGCCAGGCAGCCCCTTAGCCCTCTCTTTCACAGAAACGTGTGTCAGAGTAAATCATTCATCCCTCGCTCAAGGTCTGCCGGTCAGCCCCGACAGTTGTTACTTGTTGTCATTTTATTTTTCCAAATACACATTGTTACAAATAAAAACATGTAAATACTAAAAATAAAGTTGCTTTCCTAGATTCCTAATGTAAACTTTAAAAGCATCCCCTTTCTAACACTGGGAACAGTGATGATTTAAACACCACAAACCATACACAGGAAAGGTAATTATTAGAGAGCTACACCCTATAATGGCCTTTGGACTACCCCAAAGTATAAATTTGGGATGTATTAGCATCCATTCAGAAAATGAGAAAACAAGTTAACAGTAAATGTTCATACTGATAATATGATTTTCACATAGGAAGGGAAACTAACACCCAGTCAAATGTGCCCTGAAACCCATAATCTGAGCAGAGGTTATATTTGCAAGTGTTATCTTGGTATCAAGGACTATTTTTATTTTTATTTTTATTTTTTACCCTGGGGCATATTTTCTTAATGTGAAACCAGCAGAATTAAAGTTAAAGATTGAGTCAGCCTGAGATGGACATCACTTGATGTTTGATGTCTGAGATTTGCTTTTTTAAAGTCCTGGAGACGGGCGGGGAAGTAGGAGACAGGGTAAACAAGGTTGGCTATACATGGCTAATTATTAAAGCTGAGTGAAAGGTACAAGGGGTTCATTATAAAAATTCTTTTTTGTGCATGTTTGGAATGTTCAGTAATAAAAAGTTTGTTTAAAGTGTATAACTAAGATCCTTCAACTCAAGGTCAACAAATATTGATTTTTTTTTTTATTTTTTTTACAGGTTTGCTGACCAAATGAAGCCAAGAAAGCTTTCTGTGCTCTGGTGTTTGTCTGTAATATAGGGGTCATCCCTAATGCCCACTAACCTCTTCAAGTCCAAGCGGATTCCTTGTTTTGAATTGGAGTGTTATTGAAAAGTACTAAAGTAGGGTTCCATTTTTAACCCTTTGGTGCTAAATTAAGACATTTTCCCACCATATGTGTAGCCTTAGTTATCTTCAAATGGATCCAGCGTTTAGAAGGTTAAAGAGACCACTGCTGAACTCTGAAGGTCCTTTTCTTTCTCTGGTCTCAACTGCAACCCAGCTGTCCCCTGGGCGGGGTTGTCTAGACTCATTCCTAATACTTACTGCACATCCCTGCTTTAGGGACATCTTTAGATTTTTGAAAGGAATTCATCAATAGTCATAAGCTATTTGGTTCTAGAGTATCCACTTGGGAGATTTAGAGCTTTTCTAAAAATCCAGCTCGTGAGTAAAGAAATTAGACTTTTTGTGTGTGTGTGTGTGTGTGTGTGTGTGTGTGTGTGTGTGTGTGCAAGTTTTTAGCACAATGAACGAGAGCGCCACCTGCTGGAAACACCGAAACTTCCTGGACTGGCAAATTGGAGAGCAAACTTCCTGGACTCCCTGCATTTGAATAGCCTGACACCCGCCGGTTAGAAATGAAGACTCTGGTCTCTAGTCCCATTGGATTAGGCTCTCTGCGGGTGGGATCGAGGATCAGTATTTTTAAAAAACAAACAAACAAACAAAACAAAAAAACAGTCTTCTGGCACTTCCAGGTTTAAGAGGCAAACGCATTAGTTCCCAACTTCGCGTGATAAGAAACACAGGAGAATGCTTGCTTACCATACTTTCACCCGATCACTCTTCCAGCTACTGAATCAGGACCTCTAAGGAAAGAGGTGTAACAAAAATGCTGGGTGAAAACCAGGATTACATGAAATGCTGAAGGGTATTCTCTAAGAAGAGGGAGAAGAAGAAAAAGGTAAAGATAAAAATTATGAACAACAGCTGAAACCGGTTTGGCTCAGTGGATAGAGCGTCGGCCTGCAGACTGAAAGCTCCCGGGTTCGATTCTGGTCAGGGGTATGTTCCTTGGTTGCGGGCACAGCCCTTGTAGGGAGTATGCAAGAGGCAGCTGATCGATGATTCTCTCTCATTGATGTTTCTAACTCTCTATCCCTCTCTCTTCCTCTCTGCAAAAAAATCAATAAAATATATATTTTTAAAATTATGAACAACAAAATGACAACAAATACATACCTACCAACAAGTGAATCTAAAAATCATTGAATAAAAAATCTGATGAACAGAATTGACTGATGAATATAATAGAATCAGAGACATGGAAAGGGAGTGGACTGACAATTCTCAGGGGAAGGGGGTCTGAGGGGTGCAGGAAGAGATTGGACAAAAATCTTACACCTATGGATAAAGACAGTGGGGGGGGGGCGGTAACAGCATGGGGTTGGGTGGGGAATCAGGTGGAGAGGAGCTATGTGAGGGGAAAAAAGAGGAACACCTGTAATAATCCGAACAATAAAGATTTATTTGAAAAGGCAAAAGAATGCTAGGTGAGTTTTAAAAGATGGATGTTTGGTAAATATTGCAGAGTTGAGCACCATGCTTGACTCTAGAAATTCTCTATACCAAGTGCAGTTCATTGACAACGGGGCTATAGACCACCCAGATGTGGGGATTTGGCAATATTCCCTGGGCTTCCTATTCTGTCGTTTTAAATTCAGCTCTGGAGTTTGAAGTTCCAGTTCATCCCTTAACATTCTTGCCCTTAAACCCCAGGCTCCCAATGGCTTTGTCTGTAATACCAACTAATAAATCAGTGATGCCAATCCCCCTGCCCTACCCCCCTTAGAGAGACCTGACCACCTCCCCACCACCCACCCTTACTTCTCCCTTTGAGAAGGGGTCAGATGGTGATCTTTGCCCTGTTCAGGGATTTATCTGGATTTCTTCCAAGGGTCCTGCCCTACCGCCACTGACGGAGCAGACACATAAAAGATGGCGGTTGTGTTTTCTACTTCAAGTTCAATAAATAAATTAAAAAGTCCCAATAACTTTATAGCAGTTGGGGGTGGGGAGAGTTCTCTGCCCAGTTAAGCCTGGTATATAGCATTAAATAAAAGATTGTGCATCATGAAGATGCCACAGGGAGAAACAGAACGCAAAATTTCCCCAACTTAACCACCAAATCTTTTCTTCACGGACCATCTCATGAGGCTAAGTGTTCTGCAGAGCATGCTCTGAGGAAGTGTAATTTTCCCCCCTTAGTCATCTCAGGGCTCTCTGTTTCAAATGACCTGTGTGCCCATGTAGTGGGCCCAGGAAACAGCACTGGTGTCAGCAGGGCTAACCTGGGCTGCACGGAAAGAAAAGATGACGTCACGGTTTTCACACCCTCAGTTCCTTTTTCAGCAACTGAGTGGTCTTCTAACCATGGCATATTTGTTTACCTATTAGCACCTCTGCATTGTACAGAACAGTCCCCTCTGGGTGCTTGTACCATTCTTTTTTGTTTTTAAACCACTTTGTTTGTTTATCTGTTCGTTCATTTGTTTTAGAGAAAGAGAGAGAGAGAGGAAGGGAGAGAGAAACATCAATTTGTTGTTCCACTTATTTGTGCATTCATTGTATTTGTACCATCCTTCTCTAGATTCGTCAACCTGTGTGGTGAGTCAAAGAACTGGTGCTGGCCCTCGATCTGTGGTTTTTGGGCAGCTCTACAGAGTGTGTTTTGCAGAATAGTTAGTCTCATGTGCCTGTCTCTACACGCTGGCCAGGCTTTTTTTTAATTTTTTATTTTTATGGCAGAGAGCTTGCCCAATGCACCTCCCTGGAAACTAGCACAGTTCCAGACCCAGGCGGTGTTTGGTAAATGTTGTTGAAAGAATGTGCCCCACATGATCCACTCACTAAAAGCCAAGGCCATGTTCTCCTCTCCAAAGCCAAGGCCATGATCTACCTTGCTCATAACAGCGTTCTGTCTGTACTTAAATAAATGGGATTATAATTATAACCCCTTCACTTTGAAGATAAATTCTCGGGTATGTTGCCCCCTCAGAAACAGAAATTCGGCCTCATATAAGCTAACATTTCTAAATTTTATTCCAAGCATGTTCCCTTATATAACTTTTCCATGGACAATCTCAGACCTGTTTTCTCATTGCTCACTCCTCTGGGAATTCTCCCAATATTTGCTATGGTTTCATCACGTCCTTTTTAACTTTTTCTGCTACGTGACGCTTATTTTGCTCTGAAGATTATGTTTGGGCCAAGCCTGAATGAGGGCGCCACTTCCTTTTCTTTGAATATCATTTGCCTTCTTAAGATGAAACACATTACTAAAAGATTGCCTTAAACATACACACACGCACTCACGCACGCACACATGCATGCACGCACGCACATATTGTACATATAAGAAGCCATGTTCTTTTTTTCTTGATCCAAAGTTTTATTACTTTACCTACCATGTTTCCCCCAAAATAAGACAGTGTCTTATATTAATTTTTGCTCCCAAAGATGCGCTAGGTCTTATTTTCAGGGGATGTCTTATTTTTCCATGAAGAAGAATACGGTACACATTTATTGTTAAATGAAAATAAAGGAAATTTATTACCTGTATACAGTACGGTAGTACGGTAGTTGTCAACACAAACCAGACAAACTGAATCCTACAGTATCAAGAATTTACTCATTTATTCAATGACAATCATGTCATCATGGAATGGTAGTACGGTAGTTGTTAACACAAACCAGACAAACTGTAAATCCTACAGTATGAAGTATTTACTCACTTATTCAATGACAATGACATCATCATCTTCTGAAACATCATCATAACAATCCAATTCCTGAATTTCCTGGTGAATTTCTTGTGACTCCATTTCTTTCAGAATCAGTGGACCAAATCTCTCATGTTTAGCCTAGCGGGGCCTTATTTTCAAGGGATGCCTTATATTTCACTCAGAAGGAAACTTGTAAGTAGGTCTTATTTGCGGAGGATGTCTTATTTTAGGGGAAACACGGTACTTGCCAACTTCCCAAAAGATTAAGTGAAATCAATCTGTTGGTTCATTTCTGAGATAACTCAGTGTATCTTGTCCACTAATACTGTCTCTCTCTCTCTCTCTTCCTTTTCTTTCTCTTCCGTTACACAACACACAATCACAGACACACTCTGGGTTTACTTTGTACCTCCAGTTCTCGAGTAGACTAGAGATCACTTTGGGAAATATGTGAAAGACAAGAGATTACCGTCTTACTCATCTTCTACAACTTTCCAGCCCCTTTACCAGACCTTTTCATAAAGATTTTTTTCCTCCTTTTTTAATGGAGAAAATTACAAAACACATTTCAGGATGTGCCTCTCAAAGATAAGAACACTTATTAAATATAACCTCCCTACCATTACCACATCAAAAAGGAACAATGATTTTGTAATAGTGAAAAACTAGGCAGTGTACCTCTATTTCCAATTGTTTCACAAGGTCAAATGTTTATCATGTTGTTGTTTTATTAAATAAAAATCAAATTCCAAATAAATTCCCCATGTTGTGATTGGTCAATATGTCTTTTACTATCATCTCTTTTTTTCGTATAATTTATTAATGAAACTCAGTTGTTTGTCCAGTAGCATTTCCCACAGCTAAAATTTTCTGAACAAATCCTTGGGGTGCAGTTTAGTATCCACAGGATTCTGAAATGTGACTGTGTTTCCCAGATAACCTTTTCATTTAATAACTGCCCTGCTTTCAAGGGGCAGCACAACAAAAAGAAAAAAAAATAGCCCTAACCAGTTTGGCACAATGGATAGAGCATCGGCCTGGGGACTCAAAGGTCCTAGGTTCCAGTCAAAGGCATGTACCTTAGTTTCGGGCACAACCCCAGTAGGGGGTGTGCAGGAGGCAGCTGATTGATGTTTCTCTCTCAACGATGTTTCTAGCTTTCTCTCCCTCTCCCTTCCTCTCTGTTAAAAAAAAAAATCAATAAAATATATTAAAAAGAAAAAGAAAAAAATAGTTGGGGTATGTGGGGATTGTGTGGGGGTGTGGAGAGGTGGGGGGGGGGGGGGGGGGTGGGCAGGACCAAACATGAGGGAATTAATTTCCTCTAAGCATCCACTAGAGGTCAACATTTGCCTTAATATTATATTTTCCCTAAGTTTAAGTTGCATCAAATTTGTTTTCACACTTTGAACCCAAGTACCTCCTTTGACTTCTTATCTTAATTCTACAAGATATCGTCACATCTTGTGTCCTCTGTTCATTTTGGCCCCTGCAAACTTGCCTTTCCTATGACAGTACTTCCATCCTTGACTCCGTTCCCAGTTCCAACCACTAGGGGGCAATATTGCACAAATAAAGAAAAATTAAGCCAGAACTACCAAAAAAAAAGGGGGGGGGGGATGGGGCGGGTAGTTTCAGAGGGAAAGGGCCATTAATTTAGGAAGGAGACAAACCAGACTTTTCTAGTTCGCATCCAACTCACTGCCCAAGGTCAGTGAGTTGTGAGACACAGCACAAAGGAGCCATTCAGGAGCAGGGAGGCTGGCTTGGGGGGAAACGCGTGCACCACCTCCTTTTGCGGTTCCCCTGGATGGGGCACAGGCACGTCCGTGCACGTGTGTGTGGATAGATACTGGGCAGCAGCAGGACGGAGTGGACTGGGCGGGAATCTGCTAGATCCAATGGCGCGCTGGCTGACCGCCTCTGCACATGCCCCGAGACAGGTTTACAACAGCGCTGCTGGGAAGTCAGCACTCACCCTGCCCCCCTCCACCCTCCCCTTCCTCCCCATCTCAGGAAAACCAATTCCGGAGGGGACGTAAGGCTCGCCCATGGGCGCACCATTTAGAGATGGTGCATTCAGCCAGGGGTCCGAACTCAAGTCGGTGCTAGGGACATGTCTCACCTTCTCATTCCTCCTGTAATAACCCTACACACACACACACACACACACACACACACACACACACACTCACTCGACATTCGCACCTGGACAGCAAGCACTACGGTACAGATGGATGTAGCAGGGAAGGCGCGGGCTCCTGGGACCCTCTCCCCGGAGCAATACCCGGGAAACTGCGTGTGTAATTTCAAGCAGTGAGGGATGATGGGTGTGGACCACAGACCTCCTGCAGCCAGCCCGTCCATGCATAGGGTTCCGAGTTCAGGAGAAATTCTGTTCTGGATGGAGCCTAGATTAGCAATACAAAGAACCTGACGGGCTGGGGAGGCGGAGTCAGCAGGGGCGCCCCACCTCCTTCCAGACGCCACCGGGGCTCCGTCTCAGAAAACGGGCGGGGCTTGGAAGAAAGTCTGGACGAGAAGTCTGGAGCGTCCGGGTTGGGCCTCCTCCCCCATTCCCCCGGTCTCCCAACCCCACCCCAGACCCACACTTCCAAACGCTGGCGCCGGGGTTCGGCGGCCGAGGACTTGGGGGGAAAAAAGAGCTGCGAACACCTGGGCGGCAGGCAGGCGGACAGCGCACAGTGGCTTTTCTTTTCAATGTTTCCTTAAATCGTCTGCGCCCGAGACTGACGCGGGGACTCCTTCCCTCACCCCACCTCCCGCACGCCCTCTCGCTCTTTCTCTCTCTCTCCACTCCCCCCACTCCCCCTCCTCCACCTCCATCCCGGCCGCTGCACCCGCCTCCCGGCCTCCCGCCCCGCCTCCGCCTCCGCGGGTTTTCTCTCGCCGTGGAGTGAAATCTACATAGCGACCGCCCCTCTCAGAGATCATTGGCTCAGCCCCTGCCCGTAGCGGCCGGTGATTGGCGGGCCGCCCCGAGTCATTTGCATGCCGGCCAGGAGGCTGCGAGGTACCCAGCTGTGAGGCGGCGCTCGCCCCGCAGAAGTTTGCCCGGCGCTTCCCAGCTGCCCGGTCCCGGGCTCGCGCCGCGCGGAGAGCCGCCGCCTCCTCCTGCTTCTGCCGCCGCCGCCTCCCCCTGCTTCTGCCGCCGCCCTGTTCTCTCGGGGTTCGTTGTCTGAGGGGACAGACGCTCCGCTTGCGGGAAGTTGAGGCGAACGAGGGCGAGTGCTGAGGAGCCGCGGAGGGCGCCGTTCCTGTGACAGCGTTGAGTCCCGACGCCGGGCGCGCGCGGGGCCCCGGCCTCGGCCCGGGCGAACCTCGCCCACCTCCCCGCGGCCGCCGGGCGGGCGGCGGGCGGGCGATGCGGCCGCCGAGTCCCGCGGCGGCGTCGACCAGGAGGGCGCCCCGGAGGGTCTAGAAGAGAGCTTGTTTCTGCCCCTTGGAGACGGGAGCATGGAGTCGTGAGCGCTCCCCTTCCCCCGCACTCCGCTCCCCCGGCCGGCGAGGCCGCCGCCGCCGCCGCCCCCCCGGGCAAACTCCCCATGGCCGGGACGTACAGCTCCACTCTGAAGACGCTGGAGGACTTGACCTTGGACTCCGGCTATGGGGCCGGGGACTCGTGCCGCTCCCTCAGCCTCTCGTCCTCCAAGTCCAACTCGCAGGCGCTCAACTCTTCCTCGGCGCCGCCGCAGCCCCGCGGGGCGGCGGCCTGGTGGTGCTACTCGGGCTCCATGAACAGCCGCCACAACAGCTGGGACACGGTGAACACGGTGCTGCCCGAGGACCCCGAGGTGGCCGACCTCTTCTCGCGCTGCCCGCGCCTCCCCGAGCTGGAGGAGTTCCCCTGGACCGAGGCGGACGTGGCCCGGGTGCTGCGCAAAGGCCGGCGGCCGGCCCTCTTGTCGGCCGAGGCGGTGCGGCGCCTGGCGGGGCTCCTGCGCCGGGCGCTCATCCGCGTGGCCCGCGAGGCGCAGCGGCTGAGCGTGCTGCACGCCAAGTGCACCCGCTTCGAGGTGCAGAGCGCCGTGCGCCTGGTGCACAGCTGGGCGCTGGCGGAGAGCTGCGCGCTGGCCGCCGTGCAGGCGCTGTCCCTGTACAGCATGAGCGCGGGCGACGGGCTGCGCCGCGGCAAGTCGGCGCGCTGCGGCCTCACCTTCTCCGTGGGCCGCTTCTTCCGCTGGATGGTGGACACGCGCATCTCGGTGCGCATCCACGAGTACGCGGCCATCTCGCTGACGGCGTGCATGGAGAACCTGGTGGAGGAGATCCGGGCCCGCGTGCAGGCCAGCCAGAGCCCCGACGGGGGAGGGGCCGGCGGCGGCGGCGGGGAGGTGTCCGCCGAGGCCCTGGAGATGGTCATCAACAACGACGCGGAGCTCTGGGGCGTCCTGCAGCCCTACGAGCACCTCATCTGCGGCAAGAACGCCAACGGTGAGTGCGCCGGGCCCCCCGCCGGGGGCAAGGGGGGTGGGAGAGACCCGGGGGGGAATGTTTTAGGAGGAAGCTGGGGGGCGTGCCGAGCCCCCTTCCCCCCAGAGGAAGCGTTTTTTGATCTGGACATGGACAGTGAGTTCATTCAAGGGCTCTTGCCCGAGTGGTGGTGCTTCTGGCGAGAGGCTTTGGGAGGGTTGATCGCCACCCGGTGCCACGCGTGTCCCTGTCACTTTCTGGGAGCCGTGCGCGAGTTGAGCGTCCGGACCAAGCCATTTCTGAACCCCCCTGGAAGGGACGCTTACTGCCCTGCGCTCTTGGCCTCGCTGGAGGGGACCTATAGGCGGCGTCTTTCCCCACAGCTGGTTCTGCCCACTGGGTCTCTCCAGCCTATTCCGTCGCAGCCAGAGGGTCCCAACTCTTCTAAGACCTGAGCCTTGGATAAGTGGGGTGGGAGGAAAGGAGCAGAAAGTCCCGGACCGGTGCTGCCTTCCTGGGCTTTGCTGGGTTGAAGGATGCCCGGCGCAGCGCTGGGTTCTTAACCCTGTGTGCGCCCAGGGTGATAGAATTCGGGGATTCCCGGCTCCTCTTCCCAGGAAGGGAGCCATCCACTGGCTCGCAGGGCCTGACTTTCCAAGCTGTCACCACCCACGTGAGCAATGGATGGGAGCCCTGTGTTGTACTAAACGCACCCTCGTAAGGGTTTTTCTGAAGGAAACATTAACCCGGATGACCCAGTACACCACGCGATGGGGGATGGGCCACTGCTTGGTGTCAAGACGGGGAAAGAGACCGTTGGGTAGTTGAACGTCTCTGAAGGATGATGACATGGCTTCCTGCAAAGGATGGAAGGGAAGCACTTGACCTTCTCCCTAGCAAGGTTAGGGTGTGACACGCTCCACAGCAAACTGCCTACCAGACTCCTATTTCAGGAGTCAGCAAACCATAAATTATTTAGAATGGTACTATGGCTAGTCATCCTAGCAACCTGATTGGAAGGCCATTTGTGGGGGCAGCTTTCGGTGGCAAATGAGCATTCGGTGGAAGAGGCCCGGTGGGTACTGGGAAAGGCATACAGAGAAGTTACATTTAAACCTGGTTTAACCTGACCATACTAGCTAAAATTTAAAATTAGCACTTAACGTTTCCATCTCTGTTCTTAGCACTTTATACGTTACCTCGAGTCATCCTAGCAACCCTATTAGGTGTAGTAGTATCCCCATTCTACAGATGGGGAAACTAAGGTACCCAGCAGTGACGTCATTTGCCCAAGATTGCACAGATGTTAAGGGACAGAGCTAGAACGTGAACCCAGGCAGGGTCCAGAGATGAAGCTTTCAGCCAGTGGAAAAAAGGAAACAGTTTTGTTTTTATTAGCCCCAATTCCAAGAGGAGCCGTCGGCTTCTTAGGCCTCCCTGTAGGCCCGTCTGTAGGTGTTAGTGTGGCTGACTTTGACTTTGACTTTCGCTGGTTTTGCTTTTAATTCCGGCACGGCCAGAGACGCCTGCAGTGGGAGAGCGCTCGCCTTTTCATTTTCCTCCTCTGAGGTCAGAGTTGAGGTCAGTCCGGAATCTCAGTTGATGATATCACAGCTGATAATTGGGCTTTGCCCTCCAGGTTTGTGGCACAGGGAACACCTCCCGGGGAGGAAGTGTGGAGGGCAGGGGGGTTTCCATCAGTTGTCATAGCCCAGGGGAAGAGTTCTGGAATTCTGGCTGAGGGGAGGCCCGAGCTTAAAGTCAAAGAGGTAAAGACTCCTCGAGAGAAGACTGAGGCCCTAACCCCATAAACTAGGGGTGTCGAACTCAATCAGAGAAGGGGCCAAAATCTAAAATCCAGCCTAAATCATGGGCCGAATGGTTTACTGAACAGTCATAAACTGTCATTGTGATGGAAATGCAGTGGAGTGCAGTGATGACAGCGCGGTGCGGGCCACATTGCAAGGCCTGGCGGGACGGATTTGGCCCTCGGGCCTTGTGTTTGACACATGTGCCATAAACCAAACTAGAACGAAGGTGGACTGATAGGTGCCCAACAAACAAACAAACAAAACCATACACATGCCCTTCACCAGCCAGCCGGCGCCCTGCAGCCTCAGGAACTTCTCAGCGTTTCTAATGACACAGGACAAATCGAGGCTCGTAAGGGCAGTTGCCTCGCTAGGGTCCCCTGAAAATGCAGAGTGACCGGAAATGGCTGAAACACAGGTGTCTTCCACAAAAGGGCCGTTTCTTACCTAGTGTCACCACTCCTTGGGATTTTCTCGATTTGTCCTCCTCCCTACCCCTCTCCCCCAGCCCAAGCAATCCTTCTTAAGTGATGCTGGTCCGGACAGCACAGCTCCCTGGACAGCCCCAGCAAGCATGTCCCTCTTTGCCCTCCCTTGCAGGCGAGTGACCATTCGCTTCCACTTAGGAACATGGATGCTCATTCTTTATACATGAAAACCTGGAGGTGGCCTCTGTCCACGATAACTAGGCTGATTTATTGAGTCTCCGCAGACCAAGTGAAATGAATGTTTGGTAGCGGAGCAATGAATTACGCGGGCCCGAAAGCTGACTTCGGAGGGGAAGCATAAACTGCCGAGGAGAGACACCGAGAGATCCAGACCTTTTTTTTTTAATGCAAACATAAGCCCAAGGCCGGCAAGCCTCCCTTCGCCACAGCTGAAGACTAAGTGGGAAATGGCTGCACACATTTCCCACTTAGGAGGGAGAGGGCTGGTTCCTTTTCTAGTCCTACTGGTCTTCCCTTGAAATTATGTCTTTATTGCCATTGTGCCTGCTAATTCTAGGGCAGGGGCACATGCCTTTGGCTCAGCTCTACGGGGCTCTTAAACTTTTATTGTGTTCCAACCGGGACTTTAAGGGCCCAGGTCCATCCATGCCTGTCCATTACTCAGAGTGCCGGGCAAATAGGGTTTTGCTCAGCCCGAGATGGGCCGTAAAAGTTCTGTGGTGTTTATAAAACATGATCTCATGGTGCAGCAGGGAATTATATGTCACCTGCTCGCTTGGTATCGATGTCCGTGTTCCCAGGATGGTGTCATTAAGTGATGATATCTTAGCGGCTTCCCTCCGGGAGGTGGAGCCTCCACTTGAATAGAGTTGTGTTTCTAAAGGCGGCGTTGGCCGGATACGAAAACCCCTCTCATTCCCTCTCACCCTCTCATCCCTCTGTGCGAGTTGGATGCCGGGCCTCTTTTTTTAATATATTTTATTGATTTTTCACAGAGAGGAGGAGAGAGGGATAGAGAGCTAGAAACATCAATGAGAGAGAAACATTGACCAGCCGCCTCCTGCACACCCCCTACCGGGGATGTGCCCTCAACCAATGTATTTCAATACATGCCCCTGACCGGAATCGAACCTGTGACCCTTCAGTCCGCAGACCGACGCTCTATCCACTGAGCCAAACCGGTTTCGGCTGGGCCTCACTTTTGGGTTCCTTCTTGGACTTTTTTTTTTTTTACTTAGCTTTTATGAGTTTGCAAGGCACTTGAGAAAGTTCTCTTCAATCGTGAGGCTCCAGGTTCAATGATTGGACTTTGGTGAGAACAGTCTTACTCCAACACAGTAACCAGAATGTGCTCTGTCATTGTGACAAAGAGTGCAGAACTTAGAATCACAGTGAGGGTTCGAAGCTCATCTCTGCCATGTAGATGAGTGGCCTGGGGCAAATGTCTTAACCATTCTAAGCCTCAATTTTGTTGCCTGTAAAATGGGAGATAATGACAGCCCTTAACTGGAGGTTTGCATGAGGATTAGGTGAGATCATGAGGATTAGGTGAGATCAGAGATTTAAAGATCATAGCACGTCGTAAATGCTGGATGAATAACAACAGTTCACTCAACAAACATGTACCGAACCCTGGTCCTGTGCCCTCCACTGTGAAAAGTGCTGTGCATTAAGTTGGTGAAGAGAGGGAAAAGGTCCTCCTCTCGTGAGACTTACAAACTAGTGGAGAAGACAAAAAAATAAACAAATAGGGATACGCTCTTTTATCAGTAAAAAAGATACGCTCTTTTTTACTTTAAAAAAAGAGAGAGAGAAAAGGCCAAGGAAACAGGATGTGACTGGGGCTAATTTAATGCCAGCCAGGGAAGGCCTCTCTGCAGCTTTATTAGCAATAGGCGATCTATCAAAACTACTGCTGGCTCAGTCCCTCCAGGCAAAAGATCGTGACCGAGAACGTTCCTCAACTATTCAGTTATCAGCTGAGGCAAATCCTACAAATGGCTGCAGCTGGGACCTAAAAGGCTGCATCCCTAGCAGGGATGAAAACTCTCCCTCATTGTAGGACCCAGCTAGCGAGGAGATTAGGGGATGAATCGCCACTGAGATCATGCACAGACGGTGAAGGGAGCTGCTAGTTGCTATTGAATCCGTTTCCATACCTGGGTAGTCTGAGGGAGGAGAGCAGCTTCCCATCTTGGATATTTTATTGAAGCCTAGGATGGGGGGAAGGAGGGTAAAAGTGAGAGCTTAGGAAATGAAAACTTATCTCCCCTCCCCTGCTTCCTTGAATGTCTGAGAAATGCAACTCAGCCTTACGCAGTTAGAGGAACAGGTGGAGTTCTGCTTCCTCCAGGGAGCGTTCCCTGACTCCACCCCTGCCTGGAAGAGCCACCTCTCCTGGCATCTCCACGGCGCCCAGAGCGCGTTCTGGAACCACTTCCTGCTGTGTCTGTCTGTCTCTCTCCTCAGTCGCAGCTCACGGGCATGGTGCCTCCCTGTGCCTCACACTGTTGGGCAGAGTGGATCCTCCATAAATGTTAGGCAGTCGATGGCGCATCCCATACAGAACGTTTAATTCCAGAAATTGAATTTGAAAGCCCTCTACCCCTTGGAAGAACCTTCCCTGCTTTCCACCCTGGCAGGGAATGTCACATTCTTAATAAACAGAGATAGAGTTGGGGGGTAGGCGGGTACCCAAACCACAGAGACATCATTCAGCCGTTTGATATTCTAGTTTCTAGCAGGGCACCCCAGGCCAGCTGTGATGAGTACGTGTAAATGGTGAGGCGGGTGTCTTCGGTGTGAGAGGCCTAAAGTGGGGGTCTCATAGAAGTCGAATAGGCCAATGGCAGATCCACAGGAGGATTGAGTTGAAAATCAGAAGCAGTCAGTTCCCCTAAGAATAGCAATCCCAATCCCTCCTTCCTGCATAGCTGCCCCAAAGGGCAATTCTGCTGCTGACTATTGCTCATCGAAGGCGTGTCTGTGTTCCTCCCCACCTGCCTCCAGTCCGAGAATAGAACCGAGGCACTCCACTGCTGAGACTTGCCGGGATGCAGCCACAGCACCCCGGGGTCTGAAGCAAGCCAGAGGCACTTTGCTGCTAATCCCCGGGTTGGTGCTTATCCCACCTCCCCATCAGCATCTGCCTCATTATTTGGACAGTGAGTGGATGCTTTGGCTTCTGTTGCCACACTTCTACAGCCATAATAACAGGTCCGGTCTTTGTGCAACACCTCGGCCTGTTTGTCATCTCTGCTCCCGCCGGGTCCCCACAAAAATCCAGTGAATGGAATGCCCTCTCCCAGAAGGGTCTCTGGGAGCCCCGACTTCACAGCTCGGTCATGGCCGGGCCAGAACCAAGCCCCACATTGCTCAAGCCCCAGGCCTGTGTTGGTTGTGTGTGTGTGTGTGTGTGTGTGTGTGTGTGTGTGTGAAGAATCATGAAAACAAAGGTGGTGAAGAGCAGAACAGCATTTGACCCTTTTCCAGTGGTGCTGAGGGTCAAACTCATAGCAATAGCAGGATTTATTATAGATCTTGTCCATGGCTGGCTGTGTCCGGGCCCTTTAAGTCCAGTAGCCCAGTGAATCTTCACAACCACAGTGAAGACCAGACACGGGCCTTCCTCCGAAGGATGCTGTGCTGCTGTCTCAGTGCTGCTTGCCGGCCGGCCCAGAGCATGCCCTGGAGGTGGCATTGATTCTGAGGAGCCATTATGGTTGCTCTGGACGGGGCAGGGAGCTCTGCTGCCCAGGGAGGGCCTTGCAAGTGTCAGCCACTTGGTGGTCAGTAAGCTCAGTGAATGGAGAGGCTGCAGACTCCACTGTGGTCATCTCCTCCCTGAGGGGCCAGTCAGCTCCAGGAAAGGGGACACAGCCCTGGTCTCGGGAGCTCTGGCTCTAGAGTTGGCCAAAAAGCCTTTACGAGGGGGACTACAGAGTCCGCCCCAGGGTCAGGCCACTGGTGAGACCTCGGTACTAACAGTACGGGGAGAGAAGGGCCCGCTGGAATGCTTCGGTGTTGAAGTCTGTGTTAGCTCCCAAAGTGCACGTCACTCCATTTTTCCACCAGAAATGAGGGGTCAGGACGGCTGTGCTTGGTGCATACGAAGTGCTCCGGGGAGGTTAGCGCCGCTGCCAGTTGAGAGCTCAGAGCTCACAGTAAGAGTGTCATTCTGGCTCCCTCATTCCTGAGCCGTGTGACCCTGGCAGGTGGTCTACCGTCTGTGCAGGAGTTGCTCCCTCTGTAACGGGATTTCTCAGCCTGGTCACTGCAGACATGTGGGACTGGATCCTTTCTGCCATGGGCCTGTCCTGTGCCTTGTAGGGTCCCCCTCTTCTGCCTGTCTTGACCATCAAACATGTCACACGTGTCCTGGGGGGCAACACCATCCCTAGTTGAAAAGCACTGCCCTAGAGTAGGACTAGAAAGAATACCCAACTCATAGGATGGTTGTGAGAATGTAACGAGTCTCCATAAGGGCCTTGCACTGTGCCTGGCGCACAAAATACGAATTGGAATAATTGCTTTATTTTTGTAAGCTTGTGTTGTATGCACTGGTCGTGTTTGCTTTTGTCAAAGAGGGAGTCTCCGGTGCAGGGAAGGATCGTGACCCCGATCCCAGGGTGACGAGGACTCGTCACAAGGCTTCCCCTGGTGACGAATAGGAGGAAGTTACGGACTCTGGAAAAAAGCACCCTGCTCCTTTATGGCTCGGTTGCCCCCATAAGGAAGCAGCAGCTTGCAGTGGGCCCTGAGATCAGGCGCCTCCCCCCCTCCCCCAGCCCGTGCCCTCCCCACCAGGATGATAGCGACAGTGTGAACCCGAGGCCCCAGGGAGCAGGGAGCAGGGGTGGATATCGGACCCCGTGGCAGCTGCCGAGGCCGGAGGCCGGAGCCCCAGGACGGCAGGTGTCTTGTGTTTTGCCGGCCTGTCATGTAAACAAGCTCTGTGGTTGCCTTGCTTGTTTTTAAAAAAGGGCCCGCGTGGTTTTGCAACTCTGGCGGTATATTTGGAGTGGCGTGCTGAACTGGGAGGAGAAGCTTAAGAAATACGGCCCACGTGAGCCACGCTGGCCACATTCATCAACCACTGACCGAGCACTGGCGGCATGCGGGGCTGAGGAGACCATTGGGAGGAGGACCCGCTCGGATCCTGCCTGTCCAGGAGCAAAGCACATGCATGGGTCCTTCACGAGGAAGTGGGTGGTCCCTGTGTTCAGGTGCCCGGGGCAGTGCCCACAACCTGCATGCCGATGTGCCCCTGCCCATCTCGGCTGCTTTTCACTGGCTATTTCGTTTCCTCTTCCCAGGCCCCTCTGTGTGGTAGATAGAATGTCCGTCCCGCCCATGGGGACCTGGAAGCTTTCGGAGCCTGGGAAGCTGGGAAGGGAGGCAGGAACCCCAAGTGGGTGGGTAGGCGAGTCAGGGCTGCTTCTGGGAGGAGGTGGCACGTGAGCGGTGGGATTGGGGCCGGCGGAGCTGTGACGGGGAAGGGAGGTGGCGCAGAGGGCAGGGAGGCTTCCAGAAAGAGGGACGCCGTGTGAGCAAAGACCTGGAGCCGGCGTGTGTGTTTTGGAAACCAGCAAGTTACCCTGTTGGGCTGGAAGGTCCAGGCCTCACGAGGCAGAGGAGCAGGGCAGATAAGACCGTCCGAAAGGAAAACTTTCCCACATCTTCCATCCAGATGTTGCGAGGCCTGCCAGAGTGCAGGAAGAGAGTTTTCCAAAACTTATTTTTATAATTCAGAAATTTAGTGCGTCTGCTCCCCAGCTCATCTTAACCGCAGTCCCAGGCCTCCCATCACCCCCTCCTGTTGATTGAAAGCTTGACCTCAAAAATGCCCCAGCCCGCTGTCCTGGCAACGCCAGTCAATGACAGAAGGCTCTTCCCGAGCAGACTGGGGTGGGGAGGGCACGGAGAGCGAGGGTGGCTTCGATCAGCGATGCTGCGTCTGCCCACTTTGGCTTCTGACTCGGCATTTCAGGCCAGGGCAGCCCCCACACGGGACGGAGCTCGGGGCTGACAAACTCACTACGTGAGGCCACTGGATGGACTTTTGCCAAAGCCGGGAGTCTGGAACGTGGAGGTGGGAAGGGACAGAAAGCAGGATGCAGCACGAGGGCCTCGGGACCTTCTCTGTGTTTAAGCCCCACTTGATACATTCAGGCTCCGGCTTTTGAGTTTTGGAAAAGAGCAGCTCAGTTCTCAGAGAGGATGAGTCACTTTCTAATTCTCGGCGAAGGTGTTCCCAGAGGACTGACAATAAGGACCTCCGTCATGCTGATTGTTCCCAATTGCGGGCCCACCTTGTAGCACATGCCACCTGGGTTGGACTTCTTAGGGTCCAGCAGAATCCCACCAACAGGAATAAAAAGTGAGAGGTCGTCACTGGCTTAGCTCATAACCTGGGTGTTAGTCCTTTTCCTGACCCCGCTGTTACAAAGGCACCTTCTTGTCCCTTGAGAAAGGGACATCTTGAACATGTTGCAAAAAATACATCTGTAGTCGTTTGTGGTTCATAATTTCTCAAAGTGAGCCGAGCTTGAGGGGCGGGGTCAGGCCCGCAATGGAAAAATTAACCAAGAAAGCTGAACTTGGAAATACCACAGATACAAGGTTAGCGGTAGGGGAATTTAAATTGGACCATGAAGAGCCTAAATGAGCCTTTCAGTGCATGAAAATCATCCCTAAAACTGAGGCCAACCTTTTGTGGAAAACTTAAAATAATAATAATAATAATAACATAACCCTCTATCTTTTAAAATATGAAAATCAGTATTTGCTATTAGGAGAGTTGTTCATAAACACGAGCCCAGGCTCACCCCCCCCCCCCCCCCACACACACACACACACATTAAGTGGGTGTGCCCAAGCGTCCGGGACAGTCGGTTCAGAGAGCGAAGAATTTGGATCCCAAAGTTCTGGGTTGGACGGAGCTTGGCCCCTCCACGACCCAGAGTGAATAACAGCATCTCCTTGGCTCTCTGCTCCTCTCTCTGGGGTGTGAAGAGGCTGGACCAGATTCTCCAAGGGCCCTTCTGTCTCTGATAATGTTCCGAGACCCCACATGGACACTGTGAAATCATTTCCCCGAAGCCGAGCCCTGTAATTAGCATCCTTGGGAAAGAAACACCCCAGATGGAGCTGGCTGTGTTCTCCGAAGACCTGGCTGGGTCGCAGGACCAAACGCCATCCTCTTTCTATCGGGATTAACTATGATTATTGTGCTCAGAGTGCCCCTCTCCCCGCTCCTGGTCAGAAGGATGAGTTCTGTCTACTTTTGGCCGACCGAACGCTTGGGCACTGACAGCTGCGCCCAGGCCCTGCAGGCCTGCGCTGCGGTGAGATTGGCTCCGAGGTGACTTCATCCCGCCGGTGTTTGAAACCCGCCTACCCAGACTCGGGTATTTATAGCAGGGGAACAGCTAAAAAAAAAAAAAAAAAAAAAAATTTAAACATGCTACACCCTTCTTTTTGCCGTGTGGGACAGAGACAGGCATTGTGAGGCTTGTGGAAGGCAGGGTCGGGGAGCCCGGCGGGATGTGTTTAAACGCTGCTTGTTGCAGTTGGCAGGGCCACTTTTTCTAAGAGGAGGGAAGCCGAGTGAGTGCGGGGACAGGCTGCCAGGGACTCTGAAGCCTGAGACGTGGAGCTTGAGGTGGATGGGCCCTGAGCCCTCGTCACTTCACAGCCACCAAGTTAGAGCGGGGCTGGGAGACGCCCCCCTGGCAGGCTTGGTAAACGGGGGTGGTGGCTCGTCATCCTCTTTCCCAAGGCACACCCACCTTCCCAGGGAGTCCCCATGTTGAGAATTGAGAATATGGTCTGGAGCGTCAGCCTGCGGACTCAAGGGTCGCAAGTTCGATTCTGGTCAAGGGCATGTACCTTGGTTGCGGGCACATCCCCGGTAGTAGGTGTGCAAGAGGCAGCTGATCAATGTTTCTCACCCATCTATGTTTCTGACACTATCCCTCTCCCTTCCTCTCTGTAAGAAATCAATAAAAATATATTTTTAAAAAAATAAGAAAAGAGAAAGAAAGTGGCCTGGAGAAGACAGAACAGACAGCCCCAAACAGTGGTTTCTGTGCAAACCAGGGGCCTGGTGCTGCCGCTTTAAACGCATCTTGGCCGCTGAGTACGTCAGGCTATACGGGGGGCCCGTTTGGAAGGAAGCTGCTCGCAGCTGTTCTGGATATAGTCCTCCCAGGCCGGGCGGGCAGGCCAGAGCTGTGCTGGGACCCAACTCGGTAGCAGGTGCGAGGGCCCCCAGGATGGGGGCGCTGCCTCTGAAGGGACCTCCCAGCGGCCCTGCCTGTCCGGTGGGCACCTGTGAAGTATCCCAGGAAGGGTTGCTATGTCTCCCCCCACCTGGATCTCAGAGGAGACGGATGGTGGTGACAGCGGGAAGTTCTGGAGATGAACAGGGGAGAGGCCCTGAGTTTAGTTTGGGGTACATCTGCTTGCCCAAGCAGCAGATCCGTACTGAGGACTGGCTGTGCACCGGCACTCGTCCAGGTCTCGGTGATAAAACAGTGAGTGAAAGAGGAGGGGGAGGCCGAAGGGTAATGAGGAATCGCAAGGCACGCAGGAGGACTCACAATGAGGCCAGCCCGGCCGGAGAGAAAGAGGGGGCAGAGGGAACAGCCAGGCCTGGTGGGTTCAGGGACACCAGGATGGCTGGTGGGAGAGCATGGGGTGCAGGGAGTGGAGTAGGAGATGCGATTGCAGAGGGAATGGAGGGGTGACTCGCCAGGTGGGGCCTCGTTGACCATCACGTGGTTCCTTGGCTTTAACCCTGAGTTCTGCTGGGAGCCCCCGGAGGCCTTCAGCACAGAGGTGGCCTGATCTGAGTTGCACTGAAGCAAGCTCACCCTCTCTGTGTGGCAGACATGGACTGTAGCATTGAGTGACAGCAAGTGATGGCTCAGGAAGCTTTGCAATCACCCAGGTGAGAGAGCACAGGGGCTTGGACCAGGAGTCAACCGCTTGGACACAGGAGGGATGAGAGAGGATCTCATATGACACCAAGGGCCGTGGTCTCAGCAACTAGAAGAATGAATGGCGGTTGACCGAAAGGGGAACAACCACGTAGGGAAGACACAGGGTTGAGCCAGAGGCCTGAGTGCCAGGTTGGTCGCTTGTCTCAAACGTCACGCATTGTGGCGCAGTAGTTTCATTGCTAACTTTACCCACTGGCCAGGTAAGTTTCTATAGAATGAGTACAAAAAACATTTTAAGTAAGTGTTAAAGGCACACTTTAAGATTCAATGCCCATCGCATTTTGAAGTTATTTTATGATATGTTCTTAAAAGCTGACATCTTTTTAAAGTATGATCCGTTGTAAAGCTCTGTGTCATATGCAGTGAGAATTCTCGTGATCTGTCCGCAGTGTGTTAATAGAGAGAGCGTTGTCAAGAAGGAGGTCGGCCTCCAGGTCTCGGCAGGAGGAAAGGGCTCCTTGAACGTGCTTAATCATGATGGATGGAAGCACTGCCCTCCTTGGTCCCACCCGCGGGCAGGCATGGTCCGGCAGGGCTGGGGAGGGCCTGGGGCGGGAGAGATTTAATTTCCAGCCTTCTAATTCTTTGGTTGATGGCCTTCAGAGACTCAGAATATTGCTTTCTAGCCAGCAGCCTCTAATGGAGGTCATCAAATCTGTGGTTTCCTGTCATTAGCCCAGGGTCTGTTTAATTGGGTCCAGTTGTTCTGTGGACCCTTGAGACTTGGTGCGTGTGTTGTCCTTCAGTTCTGGAAAGGCGAGACGCCTCTTTCAGGCGGCTTCAGATGCCTGGAGGTCAAGTCTAGGTCAGAAACTTAGCCAGGAGAGCCTTGGTGGGTGCTGGGAGAAGGCCGGGAGGCCCTGAGGCTGGTCTCGGGAAGGCGTTGGGAGTATCCAAGTGCTTGATGCTGGTTTGGCTTTGGCTGCTCAGGAGGGGAATGGTGGCACAGGCTGGCTCAGGGGTGGACCATGGGAGGGTTACTATAGCCTCACTGCCAGCTGCTTAGTCTCGGAACCATGTTTTCTTCTTCGGTTTAATGGGTTGACCTGGCTCCTGTCTCCCAGAGTTGTTTCAGTGACTCTTACCCTGGATTCACATGAACTCTCTACACAGAGTGTTTAAAAAAAAAAAAAAAAAGTTGTTTTTGTGTGTGTGAGTGTGTGTCCTAAGCCCTCACCTCTAGAAATTCTGATATGAATGGTCTGGAATGGGGCCTAGACCACATGGGTCCAGTTCTTGGGGGCGTGTGGGCTCAGGGTGCTCAGACATTCGCTGTTTCTAATGGTGAAAGAGTCATTGTTCAGGAGCGCTCATCTCTGCCCCACAGGGTGGGGGAGGGGGTGACTGTTCCCCCTTCACAGCTGTGCTGCTCTGGCTCGCTCACCTGGAGGGATCACGGAAGAAACACAAGAGAAACCTGATTTGTTAGGTTGGCATAGAAAGAGCAGAGAAAGATCTAGATTGGCAGTGTGGCACTATATAATGTACTCATCCTACTGGTCAATACGGTGGGTACTGTTAACTCCAACTTCATGGAGAGGTGAACAGGCTCAAGGTCACGCAGCCAATAAGAGGTAGAGACTGTAATTGAACCCAGGCAGCCTGACTCCAGATTCCCTAATCTCCACATGCTGTGTCCCCTTCCCCCACCCCCTCACCTGCACCCAGAGAAACCAAGACATCTGAGTTCTGGACTCTGAGGGCCAGCGCATGCCTACCACGAGCCTTTACAAAGCACCCAGGCATGTGCCCTGAGCCGCATGTGGGCTCTTTCACTCCCGTTTTCTAGTTGCAGAAACTGAGGCTCAGAGAAGCCCACTGGGGAACATCTCTAGCAAATGACAGCAGGATGCAAGCCGAGGTCTCTTGGGCTCCGAGAGTCCTCATTCGCCCCTCGGCCGCCGCCTCTGTCCTCCCCTGCTCCTGTCCTCCGGAGTGGCCTGGGTGGGGATGGAGTGTGTGCAGCGACTTCCTGAGCGGAGAAATGAATGGGTGAGAGCAGCTGAAGCCTCACGGCTTCCCAACACCCGGGCCATTTAGGTGCCTTAAAATAGCAACATCGCCCAGTGGGGCGGCCAGGTTGGCGGGCCTGCGGGCTGCGGAGGCGTGGGTATTTGTTTCCCCTGCGTGTTTAAGAGATAATCCTGGAAGCTCCTCTCCTGTGGGTGTGAATGAAATAACCTCCGAGAGCCTGTTCTGGCTGCTTAAAATAGTTGCAGAGGAAGAGCCTTTGGAAGCTGTTAGCTTCTTGAGTCTATTTCCTGTCGATTTATGACACCTCGGAGAGTGCTAGGCCTCTTCTTGTTTACTCTCCTGGCTTCTCCCCTCCACCAGATTCAGCCCTGACGCCATCAGGGAGTTTGTCACCAGAACAAGTGTCAACCGTTTCCAAGTAACTGGGGGCTCTCTTCACATTTAATTTCGTCTTTTTAAAAGAAAAACAAACAAACAAACAAAAAAACACAAACAAGGCGAGGCCATTTGCGTTAGAATGGGCCATTTCTCTCTCCCAGCGGCCAAGGTTCCAAAATCATAGCTATGATGCTTGCTTGGGGGTGAGGAGAATTGATAATTTGATTCATTCACACTAAAGGCCTGTGCTGGGAAGTACAGGTTTTCCTGCAGCCTTCACCGTGTGGTGCCCAGGAGACCTGACCAGCCATGTGTGAGGGTGTGTGTGTGTGTGTGTGTCCAGTCCTGCAGCCTCTAGCCATGTGAGTGAGGCTCTTTCCATTTTCACTTCATAAAACTCAGTAAGGTTAAAAAATCATTTCCTTCGTCAGGCAAGTCACATTTCTAGTGCTTGCTCATCACGTGAGGCCGGCGCCTCCCACACTGGACGATGCCTACAGTCCCAGAATTCTCCATCCACGCTGACAGCTCTGTGGGACACGTGCGTTAGAGGGGGTCAGCGGGCGGTCACGGGGCCAGCCTTCTGGGTTGTCACAGGTCCCCACGTCTCAACCATTCCCCAGGCTCACTCAAAGGCCTCTGTTTGCCGCAACAAAAAGATTCATGGAGGTGGAGACAAGGCCGTTGATTCTTGTGGCTCTAACCTCTGGACCCTTAACACGGGTTCAGGATTTATGGTTTCCAAGCTGCACAGCCTCGGGGAAGTCACGGCCTCTCTGGAGTTGTTTTCAGGGCCATGGAGATTTAGAAACACCCGGAGGGATTTGGTGAGGATTAAGCACAGTTACCAAGTATGTACAGAAATACTTTGCAGGGTGCTGGCCACAGAGTAAGAGCTTACATGTGTTACAAAGTTTTCTATGCATTCTTTCCCTGGAGCCATGCATACATTATTCTCCAGAGGATACCAGGTGTTTTTAGGAAGATGAATCGGGCTTCCGGGAGTGCTGTGGCTATTATCACCGCTACTGAGCAGGACTTAGACTTGAGTCCTGCTTTGTTCCCCTCCAAGGTTCTTCTTGCCTCCTGGCTGTTGATTGGCCCTTGATAAGCCAAAGGATGCTGGTTTCCGTGAACTGGGAGCACTCTGAGCTCACGTTCATGCAGGAGCTGCCGGTTCCTGCCCCCACCGGAGGCGAGCTCTTTTCTGAGGAGTCTGTCCTGGAGCTGGCCGGTCCGCATCCACTTGGACGGCTGCCACCAGCAGAGCCACTGCCCTAATTGGTGGCGCCTTGGAATTGGAATCTTACCCAAGAGGTTAAGGTTTTTAGTGCTTCCCATGCCCCGTGGTCCTGTCACATCCTTCACTTTGAGAAATGAGCCCAAGAGAGCCCTCAGAGGGATCCTGGCAGAGGGTGGCTTTCAAAGGAGTGCCCCCTGAGAAGAGAAGCACCAAGAGGGGCCTCTTAGGTGGGTAGCGGGGTCTGAGAGATGTTTGCTCATATGCAGAACCTGATGTCACACCCTGTCTCCACTTCCCTAGACTGTACAGGTAATTATTTAACATTTCTGTGCCTTAATTTTTCCATCTGTAAAATGGGGATAATACTAGAACTTGCCTAGCATGGTAGTTGTGAAATTAAATGAGAAGATGGGGGTAGGGGAGAGGTGGGGAAGGCAGTTAGCTCAGGGCTTGGCATATAGCAACCCCCAGATAGAAAATGTGGGTGCCACACTCATCTTCCTTGCGTCCAGGCCATGGTATTGGTCCTTCACATCCTTCATGTGTTATTTGCATTTTCTACCTGAGGTTGTATTATGTGTCAATCAGAAGAAGTGACTCAGAGGATCTCGCCCTTTCCTGTGAATGTCTAAGTTAGATTGTATACCTTGAGCCTTCACATGGACTTTCCCCTCCTTCCCTTCGTGTTTTCCTTTCCAGGGATGATGGGGGTGAAAAGGGTGAATCTACGCCGTTGTCATTTTAGTACCTTACAAGGTAACCACCAGCCCGCTGCCCTCCTGCTGGTCTGGGCTGTGTCCCCGGCCCCACCCAGCCCAATGGTGTAATCAGAGCTGGATTGTTTCTATAGGATTAGTTTGTGGTGTGAAAGGTCCGGGCAGTTATGTAATTGCCACTCTTTTGCCCACACCCAGAATGTGCTAAATCTGCCCCTTGCAATGAAAGCCAAATAGCCTGGAGCCATTTGTAGGGAATCCAACAATTTTCATCACAGCTGGCTACCAGAGATGGGCTGAAGTCGGGGGACAGCCAAGGCCATGGGGAAATGGTGAGGTCCCTACTTCCTTCTGCAGGTGGGTCTGCTGACGGAGGTACCAGCTTCCGAGATGAAGGAAGAGCGAGGGGCCAGGATATTGCACCGTGTGTGGTCACTTGTGTACCGTGGGCCCCTCGGCGGGACCTCCCAGCCGGACAAAACTGTGTCCTTTGTGCGACTTCCCTGGCACTGACAGATTGCTCCTGGTTAATGGGCAACTCGGACACTTCTTTCCAAAGAATTGCTTTGTTGGCTAGGCATGCTGTGCTTTCCGCCATGTTCAGCATGGCCCCTCACCCTTCCACAGAACTCTGTGTGCGTGTGCATGCCATGTGTAGGCATACATACATACCTATTACATGAGCCCACACATATCTTCCTCCTCCTTAAAATGCAGGAATTTTTATTTTTATTTTTATTGATTTCAGAGAAGACAGGAGAGGGAGAGAGAGATAGAAACATCAATGATGGGAGAGAATCACTGATCGGCTGCCTCCTGCATGCCCCTACTGGAGATTGAGCCCGCAACCCAGGCATGTGCCCTTGACCTGAATCAAACCCAGGACCCTTCAGTCCGCAGGCCAAAGCTCTATCCACTGAGCCAAACCAGCTCGGGTAGGAAATGCTTAGCTCGGTCATTTCCAGGCTTGCCAGATTGCTGAGACATCTTGAGGCACATCTTCTAAAATGCTTGAAACAGCAGCACCTGTTATTGAAGTGGCCGGAATGTTGGCCATTATGGTGATGATGAAGTGATAACTATTTGGAGGGGGGAGGAGTCTTGGGAGCCCCTTCTGGTGGTATGATGAGGGAGCCCACTCATATGTGAGGTGAGCACACCGAGTATCACAGCCAGAAGATCAGTCTGGGTTTACCCTGGCTCCACCGACCTTTTAAAGTGTGATCCTGGGCAAGCCTCTCTGCCTGTTCAGCTCGTTTTGTTTTTTGTTCTGGAACGTGGGGGTGACAGCAACACCGGCCTGGAGGTGGTGTAAAAGCGAAATCGGCACGTAAGCAGAGCTGCTCACAAGGTACCCGGGCTCAGCTGGCAAAGGATGAAGGGGAGGAAAACCAGGAGCTGTATGAACCCTAGCAATATCCTTAAGCAGGGGGTAAGTCAGTCTCAGGAGATTGCATTCAACAGGATACCGTTTTTATGAGGGTAAATTTGAAAAATGTCCCAAAGGACATCTCACAGGCACAGCAAGCACTGTGTGGAGGAGACAGCGAGGGGCTGGGGAACCCGACACTGGCAGTGTTGTGTGGGGAGAGGGGAAGGGATGAGCTGGGGGCAGAGGAGGCTGTGGTTAAGAGGCAGAGGCTGTTGAGGCCCTCGCTTTTGCTCTGGAGGTGAAGCCACATCGTGATCGCGTGCACCTGAAGTTAAATTTCGGCATTAGGTGTATTGATCCGTTTATTGTTATTATCATCCAAGGAACCCTCTGGATCATGCCAGAGGCCACCTTGCGCATCCTGTCTGTGCTCTTGGGCCTCCGCCAAGTGGCCTCTGCCCGGGGCCCTCGGGACAGCAGGGACGTTGAAGGTGCCTTGTTCTTAGGTTGGTGCAGGCTTGGGCACACGCTCCCCTGTGCGTCAAAAGGAGAAGAACAAAGACGGGGTTGTTCGTGCCCTCGCCGTGCCAGCTCTCAAAACTTTCATTAGACCCGAGTTAGGAACCTCCGTGCTCGCCAGGGGCCTGGCTTTTCCCAGGGAAGGAACCGTGTGGGTTGGACCTGGTGGTGTTTGCCTTGGTCTGAGCTTAGGACCGCTCTGCCTTCGCTGCCGCCCCCGAGCAGTGAGCGTGGCCTTGGCCTGTGGCTTTGCTTTACCTGCAGTTCCCTCCCCTGGCGGCAAGTGGAAGCCTGGGGGGCGTTTGAGACACCACCTGTGTGTTTCCAGGTCCCCGGCATCGGGGTGCAAACCATCCTCAGGACCTCCGCTCTCCTCTGAATTTCACACAGGAGAGGAGGTGAGAGCACAGGCTATTTATTTATTTATTTACTTATTTTTAAAATATATTTTAATGATTTTTTTTTTTTTTTTTACAGAGAGGAACGGAGAGGGATAGAGAGTTAGAAACATTGATGAGAGAGAGACATCGATCAGCCGCCTCCTGCACATACTGGGGATGTGCCTGCAAGCAAGGTACATGCCCTTGGCCAGAATCGAACCTGGGACCCTTCAGTCCACAGGCGGACACCTCTGTCCACTGAGCCAAACCGGTTAGGGCCGGGTTTTTTGTTTTTTGTTTTGCTTTAATGTATTTTTATTGATTTCAGAGAGGAAGGGAGAGAGGGAGAGAAAGATAGAAACATCAGTGATGAGAGAGAATCATTGGTCGCTGCCTCCTGCACACCCTCCAGCCCTCCCCTCCCCCCACTGGGGACCGAACCCGCAACCCGGACATGAGCCCTTGACCAGAATCGAGCCTGGGACCCTTCAGTCTATAAGCCGATGCTCTATCCACTGAGCTAAACCAGCCAGAGCGAGAGCACGGGTTTTGAAGGGATGGAGAGCTGGTTTCAATTTGGGGGCCCTTCACTCTGTGGTTTGAGGTGGAGGCATGACTTGTTCTTCCTGATTTTAAATCGCCGCGTGTGAAGTGCAGGATCTTAAATGTCATTCGGCTTGATGACGTTTTACCAGGCGCACACTCGTGTAACCTACCGAGGTCAAGGTCAAGATCCACCATGCTCCCACCCCAGCACAGGCCCTCACGGCCCTTCCCCGATTCTGACCTTTGCCGTCATCCCTTAGTTTTGCCCGTTTTTAAACTTCTAGGGGTGGGTACATTATCAAACCTGTCTGAGCATCAGTTTCTTTGTTTTTAAATGTAACGTTGCCGTCCTCGTGCTGCTGCGTTAAGAGAAACAAGACCGCACGTGTAAACTATTTGGAGAACAGTTAGCATGGGGATCGTGTTAAAAAGCTGTTTGTTGTTTATCATTGTGGTGTTTGACTTCGAAGCCTTTGTCTGCTTCTCACCTGGGGAGACGCAGGCCTTTTCCCTGGTGCTGACTGGGGTTCCTGTGTGTCCCGTGCCCTCTGTGCCCTGGGACCCACCACACACACTTCTGCGATTGTTCTATCTGCGGCTTTCAGGGTTTCTTACTGAAACCAGTTCTTCGTGCTTAATAAGGCAGAGGAAATGGGCAGGAAAGCAGCGTTCTGCTGCCCTTGCTTCTCTTTCAAAGAGGGTCTGTTTGCTCTATTAGCAAAACCAACAGAGGCCTCACTGCAGAGCTGGCTGCGCTGGGCCTGCTCCCTGAGGGCGGGGACTGGGGGATTTGCCCAAATGCCAGGTTTCTGAAGCAGGGGAGTAGCCACCTCTTCCACTTCCCAAAAACAAAAACAAGCAAAACAACAGCAAGAACCAGTCCTCCACTGGGGTTGCCTAAAATGCTACAATTCTCATTGAACCCCTTAGGTCAGTGGTTGGCAAACTCATTAGTCCACAGAGCCAAATATCAGCAGTACAATGATTGAAATTTCTTTTAAGAGCCAAAAACCGACTTCTGAGCATGGTCCACAAAGTTTCCACGTGGTATTTTGTGGAAGAGCCACACTCAAGGGGCCAAAGAGCCACATGTGGCTCTCGAGCCACAGTTTGCCGACCCCTGCCTTAGATTGAGGGGGGAGCGCTATGAGTATTGAGTTGGAGGATGGGAGGTTTTAGGGGGAAGGGGGCGGAAGCATACTTGAATGATGTGTCCCTTTGACCTTAATCTGAATGGTTTTTCTCGCGTTCGAGAAGGTAGAACTTGCACCTGGTGGTGTCGGTGGAGAAACGGGAGGCCAGTCCCCTGCACTGTGCTGTGGTCTAGGACTAGGTCTGCCCACAGGCCATGCTGCACCCATTGCCAGAACACCCACTCGAGGTCAAGTGTGAACAGTTCCAGTCCCTGCCCTTCAGGGAGAAGCTGGGGAGCAAGAATTTAAAACGCATGCATTCTGCAGCCTTTTATGGGCTCACCTTGGAAGCCCAGGGCCCCTAACCCGGGTTGGGGCACAAGCCTGGGGTTATCACAGGCCTGGGGGTGGTGTCCTTTGGGTTGAGATCTGAAAGGTAAACAGAAATTAGCCCCCAGACACAGAAAACACAAGACGCCCATCAGTGTGACCTTGGGACACACTCCCAAGGATGACCTCTGTGCACGCCGCAAATGAGATTTTGTATTGACTCAACTTAAAATTTTTTTTTCTTTATTGATTAAGGTATTACATGTGTCCTTATAGCCCCATTGCTCTCCCAATTCTCTCCCCTCTCCCCACTCTTGCCCTCACCTCCACCCATGCCCTCACTCCCCTGGTGTCTGTATCCATTGGTTAGGCTTATATGCCTGCATACAAGTCCTTTGGTTGATCTCTCCCCCTTCCCACCACCCTCCCCTACCTTCCCTCTGAGGCTTGACGGTCTGATCGATGCTGCTAATGGCAAGACCATTGATTTTCAGCCCAGCAATCTTACAAGCCCACTGCCCTGAGCCGTGGAATTTTGAATACTGCGTGGGTCTGGTACAGGCTTTCCTGTCCCTGGGAGATGGGTGAGAGGGGCTGGTGGGAGAGCCACTTGGAAACTGAAGATTTTATTGGTAAGAGTTTACGAGCAAGAGCGTAATCCTGCCACAGAGCCAGGAGAGAGAGAGAGAGAGAGGTGTTTGTTATGGACGAAGATACCCGCTTGGCATCCCTCTCATGGCCAGTCGTTGCGCATGGGGCCGGCACGCCAAATTTCTCCAGTTTCCATGGGACCCAGACTTAGACAGGAAATCATGGTAGGATGGGAAAGGGTCCAAAACACACACGGCTGGTACACAGGCCGCAGTTAGAAAAGAGAGTCCGAGAACAATCTATCTATTTTCCCCCAAGTGAGGACCGCGAGATGCAATGGGGCTGTTTTTCCAAGACTCCTTGCGTTTTATGGACCCGATTTTCAAGCCTTAATTTTTTCCACATGAAGCCATACTCGCGTTATTTGAAGTGACCCCTTTTGTGTGTTTGCGGGGAGCATTTCTGAGGCTTGCTCTGTGTGTTTTCTAAAGCTTCCAAACTGAAAAAGCACCCATGTCCCTCCAGTCGGGGGGAGGGAGGAGAACGACGGCGGGGGATGCTTTCCTCTCACTGGAGGGTCCCTCCCTGGCTTTTCCTGGCCGTGGCTGTGAGCGCAATGGAAACCCAGCGCCCCCCGTTTTATGAGACGTGTGAGTGGAAACGGGGAGGGGTCCGTGGTGAGGCAGCCCTCCTCATGACTGGGCTTCTTGGAAATCTCTGCTGCCAAGGCCAGCAACTGAAGCTTCTCATTCATAAAGCAGCACATTTTCGTCCTGCCTGTGAAGTTGTTAAAAGAAATTGGAAAGTCAGGAAGGGCTCTGAACTTGCACTTTTGCAGATGTAGCTCTGGAAAAGTTCAGAAGGGGCCTGGCTGTTCGGAGCTTGGGAACCGAGCCAGGCCTCCCCGGGGCCTCGGAGAAGTCGCTGTGGGTAGGGTTTTGCGTGAGCGGCCCCGATATATTTCTTGGGGAGTGTGCTAAACCATTGACTAAATGACAGTTATGGGGTTTATGCATCTGTACCCATTGACAACTCCCCCCCATCTCTCTCTTCCTAGTCAGGTATAATTTACTGGTTGAATTAATTTCATTGAGTTTATTGTCTTGACCACACACTTGGGCATTGTTATCATGGCCAGTTTAGGAGTGAGAGCTGGTGACCATGATACTCTCTACTATGGGCACAGCGCTTTGTGGTTTTCACACGGGACTTTCACATCCTTTCTCGTTTGATCTCACAGCCGTGATAGCTAACACAATTGGGTCTTTACTATATACCAGTGGTCGGCAAACTCATTCGTCAATAGAGCCAAATATCAACAATACAACGGGAGCCAAATTTTTTAATCTTAAACTAGATAGGTAGGTACATTGTTATTAATTTAATTAGGGTACTCCTAAGGTGGCCTTTGCTAAAAACTCAAGGGGCCAAAGAGCCGCACGCATGTGGCTCTCGAGCCGCAGCTTGCTAACCACTGCTTTATACCAGGTATATTGCTAAACACTTCACAAACTTTACCTTCTATCATCCTTAAAAATCACCCTTTGGCCCAGCCGGTGTGGCTCAGTGGTTGAGCGCCAACTTAGGGTTGCCATTCGATTCCTGGCCAGGGCACATGCCCAGGTTGCAGGCTTGATCCCCAGAGTGGAGCGTGCAGGAGGCAGCCGATCAATGATTCTCCCTCATCATTGGCGTTTCTGTCTCACTCCTTCTCCCTTCCTTTCTCTGAAATCAATAAAAGCATATATATTTGAAAAAGTTCTGTATCAAGTCACTTTTCAGGTCGCAGGCACATTTCAAGTTGACTAAAGCAAAGGGGCTTATTTAGAAGTCCCAAGGGAAGGTCGGCTTCAGGGCTTAGGGGTGTCTTTGGGACCCTGTTTTCTCTTGTTTACTCCCTCGGGGTTCTGCACCCGGGTTGGCCACCTTCTCCAGCAGCCTTTCTCTTGTGATTACAAACTGCCTGCAGCAGCCCCAGCTCTCAAGCCTAATAGCAGAGGAAGCAGGTCAGCTTCCGGGAGGGCTCAAACACAAGTCCCCAGGGGCGAGTCTCCTGGGCTCTGATTGGTTTACCTTAGGTCAGGTGCCCACCATTGAATCAATGAGTCGCAGGAGGCCAGCAGCTGCTACCCACGCTGGGAGGCAGGACTAGGGAGCATTCATGGTCTGAGAACCCTCCCTGGGCTGCGGATAGAAGAGGAGAGGATGGTTGCTATGCAGACAAGATGCTGGGGCTGGGGGTGGACCGGGAGGTCCAGAGGGAAAAGGAGAATGGAAAAGCCAGCCTTCGAGAGAAACACATCTGCCACATTAGGCAGGGCCAGGGTAACTTCTTTATTTGAAGAGAGTTTCAACCAACCATTAATGAGAACAAGAAGCTCATAAGTATCTTTCTGTCTGCAGCTGTGAAAGCAATTATTATTTATGATAGTCACTGGTTTCAGTGTGTATTTGTTCTGAGGTAACCTTTCTTCTCTGGGCGAAAAGCACTCCTTTATATGGAGAGTCGTTTACTAGTAGGTCCTACATAGCTGGGCACTGGGCTCATTTCTCTCATTAAGACAGAAATGCGATACCTTAAATTATGCCAGACGAATTGAAGTGCCGCTTCTCTTTCCTTCCCGTCTGTCTCCAACTCAATGGCACCTTGACCCGGCTTCACGTTTTAGGGAGACCATTCGCTCCAAGCTGCCGTGCTGTCAAACATCAGACAAGTTCATCGCACAGATCCTTGTTTCCAGTCCGCTGCAGACACGATCGGAGAGCACATGCTTTCAGGATCTTGGATGGCTCGGTGGCCAATTTGCTGTTTATTTCAGAACGAAGCCAGACAAGGAGGGGTGTTATTCAGTGTTCCTTTCGGAGTGCCTGCAGCTAACTAGATCCAGAGGGTGGGAGTGTTTAGCCAACAAGGGTTTTTTTTGAACGCCTGCACCGTGGCCGGCATCTTGTAGGCACCATGGAGGACACAGAAGGGGCGGTTTCTACCCTGGAGCCATGCACGAGCCTGTGGCAGTCATCCTAGGAACTGTTTATTCGGCAGGGACTCTGTGCTGAGGACTTGGCATACGTTGTTTCATTTCATCATCACCCCACCAGTAGGAGGGCAGCGGGGGCAACAGAGGCTTGGAGAGGGGGAAGCAACCTGCCCCAAGCCGCCCCGCAAGCCCACAGCAAAACCAAAGCCCGCTTCCCCCCTCCCCGTGTCTGGATGGAGACTGTCATCACACGTTTTCCCCTGATAGCAGACTTCATCACTCAGGAAGCTGCAGCCGGGGAAGATGGAAGATTGCCTGCCTGCGGAGGCCAAGGCCTGTCCAGAAGGAGGGCACTGGGTGGGCCTCCTGCCAGCCCGTGTGACCCACTGTCACTTCCATCTGCCCGACTTCTCTGACTCCGAGCTGCTGTCCGCAGCCCAGGCCGCAGTCGGATCCTCACTCTAGGACCGGTCGGAATCGGAGTTGTCCCAGGTCTGCCCGGACCACCGTGATCTCAGTATTTTCACACACCGCACAAGATGACACGTTGGAGAGCGCCAGCCGCATGGGGGCTGGAGGTGTTAAACAGACGGCGAGGCGTTGGGTCTGGGAGGCCAGCCGGCAGACGGAGTGCATCCTGGCCGTGCACATGCTCCACGGGCGGCTTGTTTAACCCAGACACGGCCAAGGGCACAGGAGCAGAAAACGCAAGCCAGAACCCTTTCGCCTGGGCAAGGTCACTTGGTTTTTAGAGTTTCGTCGTTGTTGTTTTTCTGTATAAGTTTCTCGTAGGAGAAGTATATCTAGGAGAGAGGGAGGAGTGGAAGTAAGGGAATTTTTTGAGGGGGTATAGAGCCCCATTATAGTATGATGCTATAGAGTTTGTTGAGAATGTACCCCAAGGAACAGGGGTACACTCCTGGAATGTAGATGGCTTTTTCCAGCAAGGCTGCCACTATCACTTTGGGGATTGCTCTCCCTCAAAGCTGACTGAGAGGGGAAGGGAACTGGGAGTGAGTGAAGAGGAAACTGAATGTGCCTGGGACTGCCAGTGAGAGCCAGGCAGCACCTCTCCGGCTGCTGTGGACAATGGGGTCCTTGGGGGGCGGAGAGAATCTTCCCTCCCATCACCCACTAGCAACATCATCTTCTCTGGTGCTTTACTTACAAGCCAGCTGTGCAATGTCCCTCTTTATGGCTACCTAGAGGCCTTATGCACAAAATTCATGTAAGGGACTCGGCCCTCACAGCCCCAACTTCCTCTGGAAGGTCATCCAGAAGGATGTCCAGAAGGTCATTCGGCTGTCTGGTCTAATTAGCATATTACGCTTTTATTATTATAGATAGCCTGCCTTTGCTCTGAAGCCTACTGGATCTGCAATCCCTTGTGGCCACTTCAGCTTTCTTTAGATACATGTTTGCATAATCTGTTTTTTCGTACATTTAATTTTGACTGGTTTATGTCCTATAGCAAGTGAGTTTTTCTGGTAAACTGCACTTCATCGCATTTTTGTTTTTGTTTTTTTATCCTACCCTCATAATCTCTCTTAACTGGTGTGTTTAGATTACTTACATTTAATATATTGTAAATATTGATATGTTTAGAAATAGGGTCTACTATTTGATGTTTGGTTTATGTTTGTCCCCGCCCTCCTTTTTCATTCCTCTCTTTCCCCCATTCCTGCCTTTAGACTATTTAAACATTTTTCTTTTGTATTCCATTTTATCTACTTTTGACTGTATCTCTTTGTGTCATGTTTAAGTGGGTTCTGTACGGCTTAACAAATACATACTTAGGTTTTCCCAATCAGCTTAGAAATCAGTATTTTCCTACGTCTAGTGCAGTGCAGAATACTCACCACCACACAGGTGCCTTTACCTCCATGTAAAATCTAGCTTTGGAGGAAGCCATTCTAACCCATCAATCAGCTAAGTGTAGAGAAAGGAGGAAGACCTGGAAGGAGAGACGTTTAGTTTGATCTCATTCATTCATTCATTCATTCATTCACTATCAGTCACTCAGCATCCCCTATCCATCATCTGAGGAGCAACGGAATCACCTCCCTTCTGCGTTGTATACGTCAAAGACTAGACTTAGTCGGAAGAGTAGTAATAGTTAACTTTTGAGCCCTCACTATGTGTCACGCATTGTTCTAAGTTCTTGAGAGGCATCTGTAATTATTCCCACAGCCCTAGCTGTGAGTCCTCTATTTATCTGCATCTTATAAAGGAGGAAACCAGGGCACTGAGAGTTCAGCAGCCTAAGGTCACTCCCCGGATAAACAGCCGACTTTGGACCCATTGATTTCCTCCTGTTATCAGAGGATCTCAGTGGGGGAAGAACACACTGGAAGGTACACAAACTCCCAGCCTGCCTTGGGGATCTTGGGTTCTCCACCAGGTTCAGACCTTCCTCCGGCTGGAGCCGTTGTCTTCCTCTCCTCCTATAAACATCGATAGGAGACTTGCTCCGTGCCAGTGGTGAAGCACATAGTACCAAAGGTCCAACAATGGGCCTTGAATCTGAGGTTAGAGCCAGAGGGGCCTCTACCTGTGGCCCAAGCAGTGCCCTTTTCAGATGTGGACTCTGAGCTGGGAGCGGTGACGTCGGTAGAGGCAGAGCCCGGACTTGAGTGGGCCTCCTGACTCCTGCTTTTTGTCTCTGCGCCTCTGTGTGCCTTCTTGGCAGGGGCGGGTGGGAAGCTGAGGAGGGGCGGAGCTGGAAATTCTGATCTGCGACAGGGACAGCCAGCGGTCCCCACGGGGAGCCCTTCCTCCATGCCAAGCCTCAGAAGGCTTTGGCGGCGGGGCCGAGCTATTTAATAAGCTCTGGAGGCCGACCCAGTGGTCTGGCCGGGTCCCACAGCCAGGCCCAGGTTTCACATTTCCTGCAGAGGCAGAAATAGACTTGAGAAAGCACTGCTGGGAGGGCAGCTCTGTCACACGGGCACCTGTTTTTAATCGCAAGACCTAGTGTGGAAATGGCAAGTAGATGTCACCTTCTCGACCAAGCATACCTAGGTTGGGGGTTCAATCCCCAGTTGGGGCGTGCAAGAGGCAGCTGAGCGATGTTCCACTCTCACATGGATCTTTCGCTCTCCCCCCCCCCTCAAAATCAATTTTAAAATCTTAAATAAATTTAAAAAAAAGGAAAGAAAGAAAGTTATCTCCAGGGCAGAACAACCATGATGACACTCTGAGCAAAGGGTGGCAGGGTCAGAGGGCACGGATTGCCTAAACCAAGTCACTCGGCGTGAAGAGGTGTCACGGGTGACGTGTGTAACCTAACCAAGACCAGGAGTGTTTTTATGAAACATCTGAGAACCCACACCGTGAAATACCAAGGCTTCTCCCACACGCATCTGGCTGGACTCGCCCTGGTGGTTCTGTAGTTGGCTGCCTTTGGAGCCCTTGACCTCTCCCCTGGTGATGATGATTCTAGAGCGACACCGATGGGGACAGAGGGTTATTCCCAGATCTTTTAAGTTCTTTCCCAAGTGCCTTTCGGGGCTTCCCCACTGAGGTCATTGGCGTATGGAGGCTGAGAATTGTGTCCTAAACCAACGGTCGCCAACCTTTCGGACCTCACCGACCACCAGTGTTCCTCGGGCCAGCGGTTGGCAACCGCTATCCTGAACGGCTCACATACCCTGGGTCTCCACTGCCTGAGGCACACATAGTCCTTGGTATATCCTTAATGTTTTCAACTGGGATAAGCCCAGCAAGCCTTCTTTAGTCTTGGAAACTTTGTGTGTGGTTTTTATGGTGGCAGTTTTATCACGTTCAAGTACATGGTGTATTTAAACAGCTCTGTTCAGAGGCTCACGGGTTATCTGTGAAGCTGGGTGTCAGCAGCACCAGTGGCAACAGCAACCGGGCCTTGCTCTCTCCACCCCTCCCCCGCCTGGTGCATCAGTAGTTGATGATGAAACATTCGTGGCAGGCACAGGGTTGCTCCGGGTCCCTGACTTATGCCTGTGGGTTTAGGGGGAGCAAGGGAGCAGAACGTCAGAGAGGATCCAAAGTGTGTCTTAGCCTCCCAAAGGATCAGAGGGCCCAGGCCATCGGCTGGGCTGGACCTGGAGCTGAGTTTATCTACCAGAGGGTCCCCAGTTAAAAGGATACAAGGAAGCCTTTTGCAGCTTTTCAGATGCCACTGTGACTGGGATAGCCAGAGCCTGGAGGGCTGACCACAGAGCACAACCTCGTGTTTGCTTCCCTCGGCTGAGGGGTCACCCATGTGGCTCTCCCTCCCTACTCGCTGCCCCAGGAGCGTCCCTCGGGGCCTGGAGCAGTGGTTTCCATCCCACTGGGTGGGGAAAGCGGAGTGACATCACCACGGTTAGCCCTGTGCTAACAAACCTGGTCACTTGGTCCCAAAGCTGGTTCTGGTCATATCATGTGTTGGTCAAAGCAAGACAGTTTTTCCTTAAAACTTTACCTGCATATGTTTAAGTAGCAGCTTCACGCTGATTGGTTAGAAATTGCTGTATAAACTGATGGGGAAAATCCTACGCCATCTCAGGTGGGGCTGCAGTGCAGGTGTTTGGAATTCCGGGTATATGTCGGAGGCACTGAGATTCTGCCGGGCGGGAGGACAGCTTTCGTTAATGCTACTATGAAAGGGAAGGCCTGTGCCCTTAAGAACTGGACTGGACTCACCGTGGGAAAGAGCCTCAGGGCCATGGCCGGCGGGCATGTGACCTGTCCTCTCCGCTGTGGCTGCGAGGCTGTGGGTGAGCCGGGACTTGGGGAAGGGGAGGAGAAATGGAGAAGGCAGCTGGATTGGGACGAGAGAGAGGAAAACGGGAACCCAGAGCTCGTCCCTAGAATCAGTCTAATTGTTTCCATTCCCCTCGTGAATATTTGGAGCTGTATTCCCCAAAGCTTTTTGGCTGCTCAAGTACAGCTTTCCATTGTTTCAGAGTTTCCCAGAGAAAGGTTTGCGAACCCCAGAGAGCCAGACCTCAGACCCCTCTGAGCTCCAGGTCAGGAACGCCCTGAACACAGGTCATTTCAGATATTGATTTCTCTCCACACCCAGCAGCCAATCAGCCTGCTCTGCGTGTGTTTGCCCCGTGACATCCAGGCCCCTCGGACCGCTGGTTTTAGTCAGGGCGCTCGCTCCGGGGTAGAGGGGCTCCTGGATCTGGGATCTGGTCCCACTTAGGTTTCCAAATGCCAGGCGAGCTTGTGCCCACAGATAGAGTGCCTGGCGTTCACGGGGCCTCCTGCAGACGCAGGCTACCCAGAAGACAGGCTCGCTCAAGCGCAGGCCGCCTTTTAATGTGGAATTTGGAACTCTTTTGGCAGGGATTTTTCCAGTCTTGAAAAAAAAATTATTATTATTTTTTTTCAAAGAAGGGTAAGATAATACGTGGCAGCCGTTCTGGAGAAGTCATTTGGAGAGATGGGCTGGGACGTGGCAAAATGAGAATCCTGGGGGCCATTACGGGGCTGGCCATGCCTTGTAAATTCCCCGTCTTCCTCCCTCAGTCTCTCTGAGCCAGCCCCTCAGGGCAGGGCTGGCTCCTGGGGCCCCCACTCAGCAGGGCCCCACACTTGCCTTCATGACATGTATGCCAGGCACTGTCCTGAGTGCTTCACACGTGTTACCTCATTTGCCAAAGCTGCAAAGTCCTCCTGCTGACCCGGTGTCACAGGTGAGGAAACTGAGGCAGGCGCGCTCACAGTGGCATCGCCCCCACCGACGCGGCACAGCTGATACTATCGTCTGTGTGTGCGCGTGTGGTGCTGACTCCTACCTCCCGGGGTGTTGAAGGGTGTTTGTCTTCCCTAGACATCGCCTGTCAGATGCCCATGGTGACAGTGACCAGTTTGTTTACAGGGAAGGGAGGGCGGGGACTTCACCGGGGAGCTCACTCCCTCCTTTGCCAGGAGGTTGGCTCCTCTGATGAGGCTGATAGTGACGCAGGTGCTGGCTCGCCTTCCGAGCCAGGTGGCTTGCAAGGAGCGACCAGACACTTGAAAGAATGTGGTCAGACCACATCCTACCCAGGAGACAGCTGGGGTGCTCGGAAGACAGCCAATGAGATGCTCCATCTGTGAGCCAGCCCTCCGCCGCCGTGTGCGTTTGGGGTGTCTGGTCTTCCTCTGCCTGCTCTTCCCTCTGCCAGCCGCTCTCCAGCTGCTGACCTCATTCTGCAGAAGGCCCCGAGCCCCTTCTGCGAGGAAATGCACCCGGGCTCCCGTGTACGGCGCTCCCCTGACAGTGAACTATGGTTAACCCTTCCCGGCCTTGGCCCATTTCCAAATCAAGAATATCAATTGGATTTTAGTGGGTCTCATTTGCCAAGAGAAATACATATATATATTTGTTAAGAACATGGGTTTCAAAATATCACTCAGGCTTGTGTCTGAGGCCCAGCTCTGCCACTGGCTAGGCCAGTGGTCGGCAAACTCAGTAGTCAACAGAGCCAAATATCAACAGTACAACGATTGCAATTTCTTTTGAGAGCCACGTTTTTTAAACTTAAACTTCTAACGCCACTTCTTCAAAATAGACTCGCCCAGGCCATGGTATTTTGTGGAAGAACCACACTCAAGGGGCCCAAGAGCTGCATGTGGCTCGAGAGCCGCAGTTTGCCGACCCCGGGGCTAGGTGGTTTCCTCCTGTAAAGGGGGGTACACAGAAGCAATGACATGGGGTCATGGAGAGGACTCAGTGTTCCAAGTCATGAAACTCCCTTGCACAGCTATGTGTCCAGAACACGTGAGCCGTGCTGTGAGCACAGTCTGAGATACAGGAGCATCTCTGGGGAGGCTTCGTTTCCATAGGTAGGTTGGGAGAGGAAAAGGGAAAAGGGAACGCTGAGGCCTACACAACCGTGTGGTACGGGGACCTTTTAGAGTGGTCTTTTGGATCTAGACCTAAGGGAGTAGTGGACACACTCCTCAAGACGAAAGCCTGAACCTGGTTCTGATGCAGCAGATGCTTGTTCAGCCTGTGCAATGTCTGTGGTCCATCTCCCATGATCCTCGAGGCCGCCCATCATGGTGGTTACCCTCCCCCCTCTCCACCGTGGAGAGAACGCACCCAGTTTTGCAGATGCGAACCTGCAGCTTCAGGACCGTGCAGCGTTTCCCACTTCTTAATGAGCCTCTGAAAGTGAGTAGAAAGGTGGGTTTTCCTGGGACCCCCCGGATGGAACCAAACAGGCAATGGGCCTGTGTGCCTCGGTGGGTTCAGTCGATGCGAAGATGCTTTCCAGGCAGAACCACCTGCTGCTGCCCGGGGCCATTTTGAGTCCCTTTCTCCCAATGACTCCTCGGTTAACCATCCTGCTCTAACCTCTTGGTGCTTGCTGCTTCCTTTACCCGAGGCTCGAAATGGTGTGATTCCCCTGAGGCAGCACGAATGGACACCTTCTTAACCTTTTCTCTCTCTTGTCCTCAGCCCTGGAGAGCAACCTCAGCTATTGTCCCTGAAAGGCATGTGTTTGCTCTCCCTCTCTCTTCAACATCAGCTTTAGAATTGCTGTCTAGGTAAGGTTCTCGGTCCGGCTTCAGGGAGTGGCGGAGGGATTGCCTCAAAGCCGCACCTGCACGGCGGGCATAGGGTTTGCTTTTAGAAGAAGTGGGTTTGGGGGTTTGGAGCTGAGGATGGCCGAGGCGAGCTTGTCCATGCCATCCTGCTGCTTGCGGGATTAAGCATCGCGGCAGTATTTTTAGACCTCTCGGCGGCAGATAAATTTAGAAGCACTTGCCTGTGCCTTCCTGGGTCTGTCGTGTGAAGTGCTGTGCTCCTGCCCAGCTTCACCTCTCAAGTGGCGGCTCTGAGGGGCGAGGCAGCCCTTCCGGGGCCTGACAGGCCAGGGTGTGTGTGAGGCCTGCCAGCACCCATGGGGGTGTGGTCCAGGCTCCTGTCCATTGACATGCAGGGGGCTAAGAAACAGTGTCTTCTCCTGAGACAAAGGTCAGAAACCCAGGGCAGTGCAAGGGGTCGGCTGCGGATGGAGCCTCAGGGGACAGATAAATGACTTCTCCACGTGGCCTGGGTCATTGTAAGTCTGACTGTATTCTCCCTCAAGACTGTCATTATAAGTCTGACTGTATCCTCCCTCAGGACTGTGTCAGTGTAAGTCTGACTATATCCTCCCTCAGGACTGTGTCAGTGTAAGTCTGACTGTATCCTCCCTCAGGACCTACGCTGAGGAGAGGGACCCTGGGGAACTGCCCTCCTTCCCAGAATATAACACCTGTGCGCACACAGAAAGGAATGGCCTGCGACCTGCTGGGATTGGGGTATCTGAGAGATACCCAATAAAGTTGTAAATAGGAAGTTGGACTTGAAAGTCATCAGTATGAGTAGTGTTTATAGGCACTTCTTTTAGGGTCCTTCCTGCTCTCAACCCCTTCTGTGCCTTATCTCAATTCATTGACAAGCATCACACACACACATACACGTATGGTGCTTATCTAGAGTCCTTCCTTCTCTTAGCGCCTTCTAGGCCTTATCTGCTTTCTTGTCTGTAAAATGGGAATCATGCCTATCTCATGGGTTGTTAGGAAGATTAAAGCAATTCTTTCATATGAAGGGATTGCTACGATGCAGGTACACAGTTGGTTTCATGTTAAGTATCTACTACCAGCATTTTGTTTTCCTTCCAAGTGTTTATGTTGGTGCTCATGTAAGTTACAAGCATTTAAAGTGTAAATCCACCGCAAAGGGTAAAGAGTGCTTTAGAGTGGGCAGTTCAAAAAGAAAACCATTTGATATATTCTTCCTTAGACTGGACGCTTCCACCACTGTGCCCCTCCGCCACACACACACACCCCTTGTATTCCTGGCAGTTGATTAAGATTGCCTTGTTTTTGTTGATGTTGTTAGTCGTCACTTGAGGCTATTTTCCATTGATTTTTTTTTTTTTTTAAGAGAGAGAGTGGAAGGCGGCAAAAGGGGGAGAGAGACAGAGAGAAACATCAATGTAAGAGAGAGATATACATCAACTGGTTGCTTTCCTTCCTGCATGCGCCCTGACCAGGGCCCAGGATTGAACCTGCAACCGAGGTATGTGACCTGGACCAGGAATCAAACCCTTGACCCTGTGGTGCACCACCCAGTCAGGGCGATTACGATCATCTTAGATTCGAGGAGGCTGTTTCTGATCCTTTATCACAGTGTAAAGTGACCCGTACTTGTCTGGTTAACACAAGTGGAAGGCGGTGTTAGAAAGGAAACCTTTGTAAGCTGTCAGATGGGGCTGCCCAGCGTGATAGCCCCAGGGGGGTTGGTGAGTGGCTGGCCTGCAGTTGGGTACTGCTCAGCCCAGCAGGTGACCCTTACACCTACCTCTTCCTGTGCCTTCCTGTAGCCCTCCCACCTGACAGTGAGGTGAGCTGACCCCTGCCATCTTCCCAAGTGGGACAGAGGGGAGTGGAGATGCTATCTGTGTGGCCTGTTTGATTCCCACTGAGAGCGTGCCCTGTGGCCTCTGCCTTCAGAGGCCTGAGGACAGGAATGCTGGGAATGAAACTCATCGGAAACAAGTCTGTCAGAGACAGGAAATAGGGTTGGAGGTGTCTTATCAGGTGCTGGTCTTAACTCGGCCCTCCCACAAAAGCACCAACACCATGAGATATGGAAATACAGCTGTGGTTCCATTGACAGCAGGGGCCTTGACAGCTGCCCAACTCCTGACCCCCAGAACCTTGTGGTGAGTCCGAGATGCCTTCTGGGTAATAAACCCATCTGCCAGGAATGTCTCAGCTTCCCTCTAACTGGGCCTTTGGGTACAGGGTTCAAGAGGTCCCATTTCTGAGGCCTGGAAGCTCCGCAGCATTGGGTAGCCACAGGGAGCATCTTGATTGGCCTGCTGCCCTGATGTATTTTCAAGGCCAAGAACACTGAGTCATTCAAGGGCCACAGCCCCACTGACTGACACAAGTTGGTGACAGAAGTAGGCAGCCCAGACCAACCTTGATTTCAGGCCTTGGGAGATTTTCCTAGCAGAGATTTTCATGCAAGAATTTCTGCTCTCAAGTTTCCCCAGCGAAATGCCCTTCAGTGGATTTGAATCTGGTCATGGATTTGAGATAGGAGGGTAAGAGTTTAATTTCAGTAAAGAAGCTAGGGAGAGATTAAAATGCTGTCTGTATATCATCTGAGAATGGTTATATAAATCATAGCACTTGGGTATGGTGACATTTATGCAGCCATTAAAGGGCACGTTTTTTAATGTTTTTATTGATTTCCTAGAGAGGGAGAGAGAGAGAGAGAGAGAAGAGAAGCATTGATGAGAGAGAATCATTGATCGGCTGCCTCCTGCCCGCCCCCTATGAGGGATTGAGCCCAAAACCTGGGCATGTGCCCTGACCGGGAATTGAACTGTTACCTCCTGGGTCATGGTCAACAACACTCAACCACCGAGCCACACCTTCGAGGCAAAGGGTACATTTTTTGAAGGAAATACAATGGCATAAGGAAATGCTTACTAAATATTCAGTCATGGTGGCAAAAGGGCGAGGACAGGAAATTCTATAAGCCACGGCCCAGTTCTGTGAAAATACACATATGTCATGCGTGTGTGGAAATATACCTACGTGTGTTACTAGTGATTATTTCAAGGGTTGGAAACACATGATTTTCATTTTCTTAACTTTCTAACATTTGCCAGAGTTTGTATCCTGAGCATGTGGCATGTTGGAATGTGTCCTGTAGTGAGGGGAAGCTGAGGGTTCCGAGTGCTCAGAGGTGGTGTCCTCCCAGGGTCGCAGGGCGTGGGTGATGCTGAAGCCAGCGCGTTCGAGGGAACAGATGAGCTCATAAGCCCATTCCCACTCCTTGCAACATTGAGGCCGGGCCTTCATGCTTTGCTGGTGGATGCAATTGGACCAGTTTCCTTGAGCTCATTATTTATGCTAGGTTTTTGATGAGCAGGAAAAGTACACACTTGAGGATTTAAGTTTTGTTTTTAAAGTCTCGACGTAGTCAAGAGGAGCAGTGGAAGAGCCATTTCAGGCCCTCAGGCCCGTATCTATAATCCCATTGCATGAAAACTCGTTGGTGCATGTGTTTCCTTCATTTGCGGGCATGACCGGGGTGGGTGGGCATCCTTCGAGCAGCAGTAGCCACAGGAAAGGAGGCGTCTTTAGGAGCATGTGGGCGGCCACCTCTGCCTCACGTCCTGCTTGACCGCAGTGACCTAGTGACCCAAGCCACTGCCAGAGCTTTCCAGGCTGGGGGCCGCTCCTCTGTGACAGCTTCGGAGGCCAGAAGATGAACCAGATAGAAACAGGGCATCGGCTAGAAATCTGAACAGAAATGGACGGAAAGACTTGAGATCACAGACGTAGATGAAGTTCTTCATCCTCTCTCCTTGCCTCATGCCCCCTGTGAAGGGCACAAATTGGAGGGCAGTTATATCAGTCGTATCAATCATATCTACTCACTGGGCTAAAAGAGAATACCCTTCTCCCCAGTAAACGGATGGAGGTGTGGATCATTCACATCCATTGAAGGAGGAACAAGAAGGAGCAAAGAGAACAAACAAAAGAGTAGAAACATTGACCATCATTGGTGGGGCTGTCGCAACATAAACTCTCTTCTCATTGGGTATCTTGATTGAATGCCACAAGTTTGAGTGCATCCCCCACCCCCAACTTCCTTCTCTGGAAGGATGAAGAAGCTAGGAGGCGATGGACCAGCTCTGACGGTGCCCCATTACGTGTGGCGAGCCTAGGACAGAAATGAATGAGACCAGATCGTGTCCTGCGCATGCCATGCCAAATTGCTCAGCCTGGCGGTGTTCGCTCTTGCCCTGCTGTAGATCGTCAGATAAATGAATAGCATGCTAATGGTGCCTCTCAGGCTCCTCGTTTATATTAATGAGTTCCCTCCTTCCAGTCCGAATAGCCAGTGATTTATAGCATGGGAATGCGGCTGCCAAGATGGTCTTTTATCCCTCTTTCTGGGGTGGAGCCGCCCGCCTAATCAGCTCAATGGCTGGGTTTTGTAATGGAATTCCAAAATGTAAATGAAAGAGCATTTCATTCTGATCGTGGCTTTGGGAACCTAGTAAACATCTCCCACCCCCCAGAGTTGAATGCTGACTGATTTGGGTCTCCACCACTTGGGAGACGGGAGTGTGACATGATTCTTAATGCATGGGGATTCATGCTGAGCTAGCATGGCCTGCCGTTAGGCTGTGTCGGGAGCTCCCCCAAAAGAAAACAACGTGTTTTTTAAAGCCGTAAAAGACACCGCTTTCTTCCTTGGAGGGCACATGCCTCCTTTCCCTCCACAACCCCCACCCCCAATGAATAGGCGGCATAGGGCACCATGGCACCTGTTTTATTCCTGTCTCATTTAGTCATCCCGGTGGTTCCATGAAAGAGATAGTGTATTTTAGAGAGACAGAACTGTAGAACAGAGATCGCCACCCCCCCCCCCCCCCCCACACACACACACACACACTTCTTCGAGCTAGGAAGTGATGGAGCCAAGATGCCAGCCTGGGTAGACTCTGCTACTTCCCAGATCGCCTGCCCCCTAACTTCTCATGTAAAGAGCAGGGCAGGGCAGGATGGGGGCCCCCAGATGAGCAGACTCAACATATGCCTTGGCCCCAGGGCCCAAAGTGTAGTCACTGTGAGTTTGAGCCTCCGAAAAGCAACACCAGTTACAACAGAAACGGGCCTTCTCCCTGGAGACCTCAGGTAGGGTTCATGACCAGCCCAAAACGTGGTCCCTTTGGGAGTTGGGGACGACCTGCAGGGCTGCTGCTTCCTCGGTTTTGCAAACAACCACCTTCATTGTTTTCCAGGAGGACTGTCTCGTCACAACTCTCCAAACACACAGCCATTCCAAACAAGGGAACCCGATCCCCTCTGAGATCTTGGCTCCAACATCACAGGGATGTCTTGCTTAAATGATTATATATATATATATATATATATATATATATATATATATATATATATATATATATATCAACTGGGGTTCATTTTCTGTGGTCCATGACCACCGTGAATAGCCGTGCCCTAGCAACGATCCGAGGACGGCTTATTTTTCATACGCAGCAGTCTGGAAACTTAATTGCTATGCCATTCCTGCCTCCCCGTGCAGGCCTCGGCTCAGTCCATTCTCTTTACCAACCTTGACTTTGATTCTTTTAGCTCTTCCTATTTTACAGTCACCAGCCATCCCAGGAAAACATCTGCTAAAGAGATCCGTCCCCTGTAGTGGGAATTAAGTGCATATTTTCACTTCAGACAGCTTTCCTTAATGCTTTCTACATCGCACGGGGCACGGGATTACTGCAGACGGCCCCGGAGTGCTCCCGACGAGCTGCATCTTCAATCACTGCAACCATTCAAGGGCCGGAACTTGAAAGGCAGTGAGGAAGTAACCGAGAATAGAATTAGAACAGGATTCTTTATTAATTGAAACGTTTATGCAGGCCTGGTTGCATGTAGGAAATGCTAACCTCTTTGCTTTGATGTACCCAAGCCAAACACTTTTTTTTTTTTTTTTTTTTTTTTTTTTTTTTGGCAAGACCAGAAAGTAAAATGGCTTTTAGAAGTAATTGGTTTAAAGGAAGGGAGAAATGAGATTCCCATCCCCACCAAATTTCCTTCTGTAATTTTCTGCCCCCTAACTTATTAGTTCAGGGTAGAGATCAAGACCTGAGTTTGACATGGAGGGTACGCTATGGGTGGTTGAGTCTGGTCATTCATGCGGCAGTGAAATGTGGACATACGTTCTGTGATGTATATGGGTTCTGGCTCCGGGTCCATACACACCACGTGTGATCTTGGGCAAGTCCCTGAGCCTCTCTGAGTCTGAGGGAGGTGGAAGCAAAGGGACAGGCTGTCTGCTTACACTCACCTTGAGGATTCTCCAGTGTGGTTATGTTTTCATTTTAAGGCAGGCGACTCTAAGTCACATGATAAAACGTTAACCAGAGTGTGGCTGCCGTTCTTGACATTGAAACTTACATGATGCAAGCACAGGCACGAGTTAGATCTGGTGACCAGTCGGCAGTGTTCGAACATGGAAACTCGACTTATCGGTGACCCATCAGCAAGGTGTTAAAAGCATGTAGTGGAAAGGCGGTAGAGAAAGCAGCATAAGATACAAAGGCTGCAGAGTGGCAAGGGCTCTTAGCAAATTCATTCCTAAACTTACGGAGCACCTGCCAGGTGCCAGGTCCAAGGCTAACAAGTGAGGCTGTAACATGAATATGTATGTAAAGTGCCAGGACTAACCCCCCTACCCCCCCCAACCCCCCCGCCGTCTTGGTGAAATACGGTGCCCTCCTTACTCATAGGGATACATTCCAAACTCCCCAGTGGATGCCTGAAACCACCCATAGTCCCGAACCCTGTATGTACTGTTTTTTCCTATACATACATACATACATACATACATACTTGTGATCAAGTAGAACTTACAAATTAGGCACAGGGAGAGATCGACAACTAGTAATACCATATAGCCACTTATTAATACACTGAAATAAAAGTTACGTGCATGTGGCATTCTTAAGTAAAATAAGTGTTATATGAACACAGGTACTGTGAAGCCGCCACAGTGGCTCCGATAACCGAGGCAGCTGCTAAATGACTGGCAGGCCAGTAGCAGTGGCTATCCTGTGTGTGTGCCAACGCTGGAAAAATGGATGATTCACCACCCGGCAGGACGAATCGGGATGACGTGAGCTTTTATTATGCTACTCAGAACAGCATGCAGTTTAAAACTTAGGAATTGTTTATTTCTGGAATTTTCCATGTAATCGTTTCGGTGGACCGAGGTTGATCACAGGTAACTGAAACCACGGAAAGTGAGCCCGTGGACAAGGAGAACCGCTGTACTTCTAAAAGGTGTTTCCTGAGCATGGTAAAGCTAAATTGTATCTATAATAATAAAAGTGTAATATGCTAATTAGACGGGATGTCCTTCCGGATGTCCTTCCAGACGTCCTTCCAGGCGAGACCAGGGCTGCGAGGGAAGGCAGGGACCAGGTGTCAGAGTGAAGCTGGGGCCAGCAGCCAGGGGAAGGAAGGCCTCTTCTTGCATGGGTTTTGTGCATCGGGCCTCTATGAATAAAAGCTTAACTTATTGAAAGTCTTCTTAAAACTTATGAGTGGTAGTACATTTCTCTAGGTCTTTGAATAAGTCGGAGTTGTGCAGAAGTCCAGGCTGTTTTGTGTTTTTCCTTTAACATTTTCTTTGCCATCTTGCTGTCATTGAAACCTGCCTGTGTGTGGAGACCATCTCCGTGTCTCCCCCTTCTCTCCCCCACCCCCTTCTCTAACAGTGGCTGCCTACTTCCCCCACACCCTGTGTACACGGGGCCTGGATATAGGTCAGGATTCTCCCTTGCTCTCCTGATTGTCCTTCCCAGACCATTTCTTCCTATTTCCAAGGAAGTCCTGGCTAAATGGCTCCCAGTCCTCTGGTAGAATGAGGCGGCTCGGCCTCCTGTTGTTGCTGGGGAGGGAGCGGGCTGTGAGATAAACAGAAGGAAAGCAGCCCTGATGAGCCCGAGGCGTGCAGACCAGGCAGAATGAAGTACCTGAGGTAAGGCCTGTTTAGATTTGCCTCCAACCCTTCCCAGATCATGAGATCTGGAAAATATGTGGGCTGGGCTTGGGACTCAGCAAATTAGCATCCATGGCCTATGTTTTAGACGTGTTCTAAATCAATTTTTTTTTAAACCAGCCTTTTTCCAAATAATAATAATATCTCTGTAATGACAGGTTTGATGGGCTTGTTATTTTTTCCCCCTAACACATTATGCACATTGCTTTTACATTTTTTTAAGTGTTACTCCAGGTACCACTGAATTTCCAGATAGTGTACGTAGGGTAAGATTTCTTCAGTGGTTTTGTTTAAGTGCTGTTTTTCTTCCGTCACTTAGACATAGCTTTGGGGCAGGGGAGTCAGAAGGTCTGTATTTAGAGTATACGTAAGGTACAAGCCGCATTCTGATGTCAGAAGTACAAAAACTCAAAGGAGGACGTGGTCCAATACAGAGGTGTGGAATTCACGGGGCTCTCTGGATACCAGCAATGGAATGTTTACAAGTGTGGTTCCCGATAGAACCAAAACAAAGATTGGAATAGAATCATGCACGTGTTTAATTTTCCAATGTAAAAACATAAAAGACAGCTAAGAAAACGCTTCATTCAGTCTGACAGTCCTTCCTGGCTACTTACATGTATGCCCCCTTATGTGAGTATTTTTGGGTCTCAATCTCTGTCTCTCTTTCTCTCTCTCAAAAAAAGGCATAACTTTCATGCCTGCACTCTAGCCAGAGACCTTAAATGGATCCTCTTTGCCGGCTGCTCTAAGCAAAGTGTAGCACCTCACCCTCCCATACCATATCCTCAGGACCCTGTTAAGCTATACATTTGTTTGTTTGTTTTTAAGGGTTGTCTGTGCTGGTTTTTGTCTGATAGTGTTCAGTCATTGTAAAAAAATAAATAAATAAATAAATAAATAATAATAATAATAATACTAGAGCCACACAGAGAGAGCATGTGTATCCCATGATCCAACTCCCGAGAAATACCCAAACTTCAGTAGTATTCATTCGACCTTATAGTTTTAAAAATATTTTTTTTCCTTTTTAAAATATGTTTTTATTTTATTGATTTGAGAGAGAGATTGTTCCACTTATTTATGCATTCATTGAATGATTCTTGTATGTGCTCTGACCAGGGATTGAACCTGCAACCTTGGCATATTGGGACAACTCTAACCAACTGAGCTACTTGGCCAGGGCCATTATAAAATATTTTTTTTTAACTGTGGTAAACACATAAGATATACCTTCTTAGCCATTTTTTTAGTGTACAGTTCAATGATGTTAAATATATTCTTATGGTTGGGAAATAGGTCTGCAGAACGTTTATCTTGCAAATCTGAACAACTTTCCCCTTCCCTCAGCCCCCAGTAACCACTCTACCTTCTATTCCTATAACTGTGACTACTTTAGATCCCTCATATACATGGACTCATCTAGTATGTGTCTTTTTATGACTGGTTTATTTTACTTAACATAATGTCCTCAAGGGTCATCCATGCTGTAGTAGTGTGTGGCAGGATCGCCTTCCTCTTTAAGGCCGAATCATATTCCATTGTATGTATATACCACGTCCATCCATCTGTCAGTGGACATTGGGTTCTTTCAGCTGCTCTGCCTTTGTGAATAACGCTGCTGTGACCATGGAGGTGCAAATCCTGTCTTCCAGACCCGGCTTTTAGTTATTTTAGATGTATACCCAGCAATGGGGTTGCCAGATCACATGCTAGCTTTGTCGTTAATATTTTGAGGAACCTCCATGCTGTTTTCCATAGCAGTAGTACCAGGCTGCTCCCTAGCAGTGCACGAGGGTTTAAGTTTCTCCACATCCTCTCCAATAGCTGTTATTTTCTGATTTTGGGATGGCAGCCTTCCTGACAGGTGTGAGGTGGTGTATCTCATTGTGTATCCTTCCTGTCTTTATACAATATGTCTATGTAGTATGAGCCTTTAAAATATAAGTGTGATCTTATTATACATGCTTTCTTGATAGAAAATGGTCTCTTTCTATGGCTATGTTTTGGTAAAAGCTATTAACTTGCATAAGTGTTTTAACGCATAGTAACAAGGGAATATGAGCTATAGCAGAAGACCAAGTTTCATTCCATTTTGTGTTTTTATACCAGGTATTTTTTAACTGCCGTTATAATGAATCCATTTTTTAATTCTATTTTTGAGTAGGAAAATTTTTAGACTAAAAGCATTTCAGTGTCCTTGTGCTTTTATTCACACATTTTCTGACCAGAGGAGAACAGAAATAGAGTGAGCGAACATTCACCTGCTTGTTTGCTGGCTCTTATTGGCATGCTTAGCGAAGCTTTAGCTGGTGAGCAAGCGTGGACACTGGTATTGCGAGAAAGTCTTGGGTGGGGGCTCTAGGGTTGGGAATGTTTAAGGCAGTAGGAGGAGCATTTGGGGGGGTCAGTATCAAAAGTTCATTGTGGAGTCAATACAACTGATTTACTGTGATTTAGGAGTCCCTCTCAAATGTCTTCAGAGATGAGGCCATTCATCTCTGTTCATTCGTTTCAAAGAAGATGTTGGAGGCAAGACTATAGGGCACAGTGGGGACTACAGTCAGATGCAGGCTTTGCCTAAAAGCTATTCAAATTTAAACTAAAAAAAAAAGTAAAGCTATGTAGTCAAGCAACACACTCTGGCCTGAATTGCCCCCCTGGGTTGAATTTGACGTCTGTCATGAAGCTGGTTCTTTATGGGATAGTCTTTGCTTTGGGGATCAATGCACCCTCTCACAGTTTTAGTTACCTGCCCCCCGGACCTCCTTGTTCAGGCCCCATGGCCCTGTGCTCCTGGCTCATGCCCCTCTGGCCAGCCTGTCAGGAAGGACTGCTTCATCAGTTAATAAAGTCATTTGTGTGGAGGGGACAGCTTGGGACCAGGGAAGCTTCCTGTCATGGCCTGAGCAGAGTTGGTTTGTGGGATCTCAAAAAGGCCCTGAGTGTCCGTGTGGTCCTGAAATCAGGCCTCAATAGATTCCAACTCGGCTGCTTACAAGTTGTATAGCTTAGGAGGAAAGTTGCTTTGCCTTTTTCAGCCTTGGAGAATGAGATCATAATGACAGTGATAAAGAGGTTGCCATGAGATTGAATAAGACAATGTGGGCACAGAGTCCAGCATAGTCAGCCTGACATCAGCATTAACCATGGGTGCTGGGATTTAGAGGCATTGTGGGTGTGCCATGGTGAACCCCTAAACTCAGTTGCAGAGTTTGATGTTGATGTGCACTTAATTTTGCCTGGAGAGGAGATCATGAAAGGTCATGACCTTTCATCGGATTCTGAATGTAGAACCAGATAGAGTGGGGACCCCAGGATTAAGGGAAGATGAGAAAGGTTTTACGGGACTGTCAACTGACAAGCAAGTCCCCTGGACCCGGAATACAGTGTTGTGATTGGTTAGCTCTTTCCGTCCTCATCAGAACTCTACTGACCATAGGTTTATGCCATTGTCCCACTTTCTCCAAGGGCAGTGCCAGTTTTCCAGGCTGTGCCGATGTCGGAATTGGAAAAGCAGATATCATTCAGCCCATTTGACCCCAGTAAAAATGGCCATGTTGCTGGGTTCCCATCTCAAGGGAAGGGTAGGGATGGGGTATGTGATGAATAACCCCAGAGGAATGGTGAAGGTCACTGCTGATGTTATGACCAGATGCAGGAGTGTCCAGAGGAAAACCATGCTTCATGTCAGGGCGATAAAGAAAGCATTTCCTAGTATGTGCTGCTCTGGCCCTCCCTCCACCTTCCTCATGCACCCAGGGAGTAATTTCCCGGCAACACGGAAGCCTGGCTTCTAGGGCAGTGGCCTTGGAGACGTGGCTGAAGGTCATCCTTCATTGTCATCCCTGTGGACCTTGAGCCCTAATTACCTCCCCACCTCACCCTCCTCCTGGGCTGAACACATGACTGACAAGACGAATGACACAGTGTGAAAACAGCGCACCTGGTGCTCTGTCCTTCTGTTTGCTTCTTTCAGACCCGATCCGAGCCTTATGAACTTGGAAGAGGCACGTGGCTTCCAGCGACCCAGCTATTGGAGATCTTTGATTGTTCTTGCACTTGGGGCAGCTCCCAAGAGTGCCCTCATCTCTTGTTCATCTCCTTTGTTGATGCAATGGAGTGTTTTTAGATGGTTGGATAGAAATTGGTGCCGAAAATGACAGTGGGTTAAAGGGTGGATAGAGGGACAGACAGATGGATAGATCAGTGGTAATACAAGTAAGTATAGCAAAATGGTAGACTCTGATCTAGACATGTTCACAACCGTTGACTTTAATTGCTTTCAACCTTGCTGTATGTTCAGAGATTTTAATCATCAAATGCTGGGGGGAAATTAGTTGAAATATCTGTAAAACTTTTGGAAAATGGCAAAAGAGAATTCACAGATGGTGAGTCTCCCTCTCCCATGGCCCCCACCCTCATTTCCCCGTTTTGTTCCAGCTCTGTGGCCTGTTCACTCCGTGGGGGGCGCCGTAGGGCATATTCTAGGCCAGTGGTCGGCAAACTCATTAGTCAACAGAGCCAAATAGCAACAGTACAATGATTGAAATTTCTTTTGAGAGCCAAATTTTCTAAACTTAAACTTCTTCTAATGCCACTTCTTCAAATAGACTCACTCAGGCCGTGATATTTTGTGGAAGAGCCATGCTCAAGGGGCCGAAGAGCCGCATGTGGCTCGAGAGCTACAGTTTGCCGACCATGGTTCTAGGTCAAGTGGACACAAAAATGAGCAAGACGGTCCTCTGACTGTGGAACACGCATGCCGTCACTCTTTTACAGGCAGGACAGACGAGTGCTAGTGAGAAGTTTTAGAAGAAGAAAAACTAAAAGGAAGAGCACAGCAATCATGGAAACACCGAGTGAGGAGGGGTTTGAGCAGCTCTGTACTGAGGGCTCAAGAAAGACCTCTCTGAGGCAGAGACGTCTGAGCTAGCCCTGAGTGAAAGGAAGGCCGGTGGGGAAGAGCCGGTGGAGAGGCCTAGAGGGGGCACAAGCTGGAATATTTGAAGAGAGGAAGAAGGCCAGTGCATGAGAGAGAAAGGCCTGGCTAGAATGTTACTCTGATTGCAAGAGACAGTAGGGGAGTGGGGGGGAGGGGGGACAGCCTGCTGGAGGATCTCTGGGTACCAGTCACAGTGCATATGATGGATGGGGGTCCCGAAAGGCGGATAAGGCACGGAGAGGCCCTTGTTTGGGCAGAGAGGCTGTGTGTATTGTGGTAACGCTTTGAAGAAGCGCCTCTCTTTGGTGCCTGGGAGCAGTTGATCATTCGTAATTGCAGAATTTCCCCACCTCCATCCCAGGAGGAGGCCAGTTCTGTTGGTGCATATATTTTTTAAATTATCATATGGTACAGATGGCCCTGGGGGATATAGAGTTCTGTGAGGTGTAACACATGTATACACTTGTGTAATCACCACCACAGTCAACATATAGAACAAAATCCCCCCAAAGCTCCCTCCTGCGATGCTTCATATTCAGTCACACCCTCCCCCCTGCGTCCCCCATCCCACTCCCTACAACCACTGATCTGCTCTCTGTCGCTGAGACTATCATGTGCATGGAATCCTGTAGCATTTAAGACTTCCTTCTTTCATGTAGCATGCCGCCTGGGAAGATGTTTCTAAGGCTCCAAGGGGACATGCTGAGGACGGTAGTTACATGGCTGTTGTTTTGCTGGGAGTGAGGGAAGGGAAGAGGCGGCCTGAAAATGGTGCTGGGTGGTGAGAACCAAACACCAGAGTGGGAGACCCAGGGGCCCTGGGAAAGGATCGTGGGGGGCGGACATAGGGATGCAAAGGAGAGCGTAAAATGTTGTCTTCTGTGAAGGTACAATGGACACGCCTGTGACTTACCCTCAAGAAACCTTCAATACTGTTGGCTGCAGAGTTGACTTTATTTGGGGGGATGTGCCAGAAGGCTGAGCCCTCCCCTCCCCCAGGGACACGTGATGTGGGCCAAGGACAGAGGCTGCCCATGGGTCATCCCAAATAGAAGCTGCAGTCGGGCCGGAGGGAACGGGGACAATGTTGGGCTTAAGGAGGAAACAGCGGAATAAAAGGACCGGAAGAGTCATTGACTCACTGTGTCCTGGGTCCATGTTCCTGAAAAGCAGTGAGAGGCCAGCTGGCTGGGTGCTGGCGTCTAGGGCTGGGTGGGGGCTGGTCAACTCTGCCCAGTTCCTGAAAAGCCTGGAACCCCTGGGAAAATCTAGCAGTCTGTGTCCGTGTGGGACCAAAAGGCAGAGGGAGGAGCCCTGCCTTCCCCACTCCGCTGTCTCCATCATCCATCCTGCTCTGGCTGCCGGGACGGCTTTGTCCAGGACAAACCTTTGTGGCCTCTTTATTGTTCGTGTTCGTTTCTGTGCCTTCCTGGTTAAGAGGCCTGCAAGATCACTAGAGGAGGGGGGAGGGGGGAAGGCCGACGTGTGTGTCTATTGGCAAGAACGCGTTGCCATGTTCCTTGGTCACTGCCAGAGCTGAGCACACGCCACGTCCTGCTGCATAATGAGGAACCCCCGGGGGACCCCGAGAGTGATCGATAGGCCCGCCTCGCTCTGGGGCCGGAATAATGAGCTGTGCAGCCCTGCCAGAGTCACAGCCAGCCTCGGGGAAGCCTCTCCTCTTCCTTCTCCCTTACCCCCCTCCCCCCGCCCACTCCTGCACCAGATGCCCCCTCCCCACCCGGCACCTCCGCTGGGTTTCCCTTTGATTGGCAGAGGCCCTGTTATTTCCGCCTGGGCAGCCTGACAGCCCCTCCGCCCGGTCTCATTATGCCTGTTCTGTGCTCGGGCCACCTCAGCCCCAGGAAGGCTTTATCAGATTGTCCGGCTGACCGTGACCAGATCCCAGCACCTGTCTCCCTTGCTGATTGCAAATGGAAGGTGTTTAGACGCCGCAGAGCCGGAGCCTGATTAACTGGCCAGCGTCCTGGGCTGAGGACCGCCCGCCGGAGTGTCAGGAATGAAAAATGGAGTGGCCTCACCACCCGGCCTCATTAACGCCCCTCCCGGGCCAGACAGTGTCCAGAGAGGCCCATGTGCAGGCACCACGCCTGTGGCCATTGTTCGGGGCCCTCAGGGCCAGGCTTCTGGCTGCTCAGCCTGTTTCTCCGGTCCCCAGCGCACCAGTTTTATTGTCCTCCACCCCCCCCCCCCACCTTCTCCGTTCCGGTTGCCCATTCCCCGATTCCAGCTCATCCTTCTCTAATCCACCCCACGCGTGGCCTCTCACCTTGGTCGTCCACACTCACACCTTCCTTCTGGTGTCGGCTTCCTAGAGGCCATCCCGGGCCCCTGTGTGTAGGTGGGTTTATTGGCGTTACAAATGTCCCGCTTCTGGATGTAATCTCTGCCGCTGCCTTCCTTTTTCAGGCACCCAAGGGTGTGTCTGGTTATACAAAGAGTTCCCATAAGGCAGCCTGGACCTTGGGGCTGATCCCTCTGGAAACTGCAGTAAAGGCCCATCTTGTTAGGTATGTTAAGTCATCGAGGTCTGTTAGGGTTCTACTTGGATCATTTTATATATATATATATATATATATATATATAATTGATTTTCTTAGAGAGAGGAAGAGAGAGGGATAGAGAGTTGGAAGCATCAATGAGAGAGATTCATCGATCAGCTGCCTCCTGCGCACTCCCCACTGGGGATGTGCCCGCAGCCAATGTACATGCCCTCGACCGGAGGCCGACACTCTATCCATTGAGCCAAATCGGTTTCGGCTACTTGGATCATTTGTTCCTTGGTCAGAGTGGCCCGAGGAGGTAAGAGTTTTCCAGAAGCCAGGCCATGGCTGCCCTCCTGTCCTCCTGTAGGACGGGCCTTGGCCCATTGTCTCACTGAAGGTCAGCATCGTGGGGCTCAGTTCAGTGCTTCTGTCCCAGAATCGTGGGGAAGGCCCCTCTGCTCCGCATGTGGCCTCTAGACCAGCTGCAGCCTCAGCTGGGAGCTTGGTAGAAATGCAGGCTCTCGGGCCCCACCCTAGACGCCTGCATCGGCAACTGCGTTGCGGCAGGATCCCAGGGGCTGCGTGCATAGCCCAGGTTGAGAAGCTCTGTACCAGGACATTACAATCCAGGGAGGGAAGCCCTCCTTTAGATTTGCCAGGAAGGAAGAGAACTCAGCAACTCCCATAAAGCCGGCCCGTGAGGAGTTCTCCCTTCCTTTGGCTCTGGAGGGGTCTTGGCTAGGAGACAAGAAGCCCAGCTTGAAGCATGTTGCTGAGAGTAAGGAACCAAAGGTGCATGTTGGGCCCCTGGCACTAAGTTTCCTGTTTGTAACCTCTCCTTATTCTCAGGGAAATGTTTTGGTGTTGAAAGACCACGTTTAAAAAATAGTGTCCTTGCCAAGACCGGTTTGGCTCAATGGATAGAGCGTCGGCTTGGGGACTGAAGGGACCCGGGTTCGATTCCGGTCAAGGGCATGTACCTTGGTTGCGGGCATATCCCCAGTAGGGGGTGTGCAGGAGGCAGCTGATCGATGACTCTCTCTCATCGATGTTTCTAACTCTATCTCTCTCCCTTCCTCTCTGTACAAAATCAATAAATATATTTAAAAAGAAAAAAGAAAAAATGAATAAAAAATAGTGTTCTTCAGGGCCACCTTGATGATACCCCCTCTAGGCTGGTGGGCATTTAGAGATGATTTCCCATCTTGACCCAGGCCCTAAGTTACCACTGGTTGCCTTTGGTTAATCTGAAACTTTGAAGCTTGAATTTATGGGATGGTATTTTTTTTTTTTTTTTTAGTATATATTTTTACACTTGCTAAAATGGACATAAGCTACTTTTTAAATCAAAATAAAACTCTTAAAATAACTTATTATACCACAAATTTCTCCAGTGTAGACAATTGCTCTTGTCAGGGTGCTCAGTGGTTATAGTGTCGTTAGAAGGTTCACATCTGGGTTGCAGGTTCGAAACTAGCCCTGGTTGGGGCGTATACAAGAGGCAACCAATCCATGTGTCTCTGTATCTCCCACATCGAAGTTTCTCTCTCTCCTCCCTCCCTCCTTTCACTCTCTAAAAATCAATGGAAAAAATATCCTTGGGTGAGGATTAACAAAAATAATAATAATAAAATATGGATCATCGAATAGAAGCATACTGAAGTCAGCTATAATTTCTCATCTTTGGGTGATTGTATTTTTAAGATGTTAATGTGCCTCATAGATATTTGCTTTACAAAAACATGATCTTTCATACTGTTTTTATAACCTGCTTTTCACTAAATATACTATAAATAGCTTTCCAAGTTAATACATATAGCTTTTCTCCATATTTGTTTTGAATGCCTTATAAAATATTTCATTATGTTGGATGTTCTGTATAACAAACATATTGATGTAATTCATCACCTGTTGCTGGAAATTTTGGTTACAACTTTCTTCCTGTTATATCAACACTGCCACAAGCTTCAACGATAGCAAAATATTTGTACATTGTCCGGATAATTGATTTAGGGTAACTTTTTGAGTCCCTATATAACAGTGTTATGTTTAGACTGGAATAGAAACACACAGTTCCAGAGAACTAGAAGGTTCACTGTGCAACTTGTCCCAACCCTGCCATGTAACTTGGTGCCTTTGAATAGCAACTTCAGGTGAATAAGCTGCTGACCTGTTAGAATTAGGCGGTGCACCGTCATTGTGGCAAATGGCTCTTGGGAATCATCTGTTTTTTCTTAAGGAAGCACATTCCTTGGGTTTGGGAGCTCAGTATCTTGCCTGGCAGGCAGTCACAGAAGGCTGGACTAGAATTTGAAAGCCTGGTTGGCAAAGCGTCGGTGATCGCCACAGGATTGTCTGGACAGAGGGCCGGGGAGGTACAGAGGCTTTTCTGAGTGGTTGGAAACATGACGTATGTACATATTCGAGCCACACCCTGGACCCAAGAGCAGACCCAAGGCTTGGGTGTGGGCAGCTATGCTAAAAAGGGGAACTTGAGGTGGTTTCAAGCCAGAGCAGAGCTGAGTGCCAGCTTCCAAGAATGGAGTGGCCTCCACACCAAGGGGCAGATGGGATTTGAGAGCCATCTGGGTGGCACTAGGGTCCACTGAGTGAGAAGGTCTAGGGAACACTAGGTGTGCTCCCGAGGGGTGTCAGAGCCCGGATGGAGGATCTGTGGCAGAGATTGTTTTCCTCTCCAGGTCTGTGGGGAGGGACAGGACAGCTCTCCTAAGCCTTTTTACCTCAGGGCCCTATTACTAACCTAATAGGCATGTCTAATGGGACTGCCCACAGACCATGATCCCTCAACCCTACAGACAAGACTACATTAAGCCCTCCACTACAATGGACAATGTAAGCACCTTCTGCCCGGCCAGATACTAAGGAGGGTACTTGATGTCATTACTCTAATCCTCACAACCACCCTGTTGTATAAATGAGGCTCAGAGACTTGAAGCAACCTCCCCAAGAGTGACCAGCAATTGCAGGAGACAGAAGGCCAGTGAAGAGCTGGTGGACACATTGGGTAAATGCCGATTCTGAGAAGGCCATTGTGAACAGGCACAGTGACAGCTGTGGGGTTCTGTCTTCTCCATCGTGTATGTTGGAAGCACCCTGGCCCAGCAGGCAGGCAGCAGAGCCACAGCCCAAGGACTTGGCCTGGCCTTCTTGTCTTGGTCCCAGACACACTCCTCTCCTTCCTTTGTGGTACCATGTAGTATAGTGGTCAAGCCTTCACATGCGGGGGAACCCATCCCAGTTCCACGCTTCCAGTTTGTGTGACCTTAAGTAAGGTCCTAACCAGTTTGTCACTCAGCATTGTCATCTGTACAATGGGCACAAGAGAACAATGGGCACAAGAATACCTGCCCCATCGGGTCCTCTTGAGGGGCAGGAAAACATTTAAAAATAGCAACCTCCGGTGTGACTCAGTGGTTGAGCTTCAACCCATGAAACAAGAGGTCACTGGTTCGATTCCCCGTCAGGGCACATGCTTGGGTTTTGGGCTCAATCCCCATTAGGGTGCGTGCAGGAGGCAGTCCACCAATGATATTTCTCTCTCATCAATGTTTCTATCTCTCTATCTCTCTCCCTTCCTCTCTCTCTCTAAAAATCTATAAAAACATTTTTTTAAAAATAAAAGAACGACTGAATATAGATGGCATTTTCTTTGTGTTTGCTAGTGCCATCTGGGGTTTAGATCCCTATGTCTTAGGCCTTTCTTGTTTCTTCTTGAGAGCAGAATCCCCACGTGACCCATGTTGCCTCCACAGTACAAAGTAAGGGTTCCTAAGTCCTTGTTGGATTGATAGGTGGGGGAGGCTGAGGCTGCGGCACCAAATAGACTGAGTTCAAATCCTGGCTTTGCCTCTGTCTCTGGACCACTGACTTCTCTGGCCTCATTTCCTCACCTGTTAAAATGGAATAAAAATCTTAGATTCCTGCCCTAGTCGGTTTGGTTCAGTGGATAGAGCATCAGATTGTGGACCAAAGGGTTCCAGGTCCAATTCTGGTCAAGGGCATGTACCTCGGTTGCAGGCTTCTCTCTTGCCTGGGCCCTGGTCTGGGTGCATGCAGGAGGCAACCAGTCCATGTGTTTCTCTCACATTAATATTTCTCTCTGTCTTTCCTTCTCTTTTCCACTCTCTCTAAAAATCAATGGAAAAATAACCTCCAGTGAGGATTTTATATATATATCCTATATAATAAAGGCTAATATGCAAATTGACGGAATTACAGAACGACTGGTCACTATGACATGCACTGACCACCAGGGGTTAGATGCTCAATGCAAGAGCTGCCCCCTGATGGTCAGTATGCTCCTACATGGGGAGCACTGCTCAGCCAGAAGCCCTGAGCTAGGCTCATGGCTGGCAAGCTCAGCAGCAGTGGCGGGAGCCTCTCCTACCTCACAGCAGCGCTAAGGATGGCCAACTGATGGCTTAGGCCCAAGTGGGCTCCCAGACTGCGAGAGGGGGCAGGCCGGGCTGAAGAGGACACCTCCCTCCCCAGTGCACAAATTGCATGCACTGGGCTTCTAATATAATATATATGTATATATATTAGATTCTTAACACATGTGGAGGATATGGTGGCAGTGAGCTTTTGGCAAAGGCAATGCTTATGGGTGAAACAGTGACCCAACATGCTCATTCTACCACTGTAAGGAGGTGGCTGGTGCATTTGTCAAGTTGCGTGTTGAAGCAGCAGGATGATGCCTGGTTTCTGTTTAGTCTTCCCTACTGACGGTCAGAACACGAGGGAGAAAATACAGGCACATCTTCCCCCGCCTCCCACGGCCGTACCCATAGAGCTGCAGTTTTTGTACGTACTTTTCAGAAGCGCTTGTCAGGCATTAGACCACCCCAGAGGTTAACTGTGGTCTTTGGAATCCACTGCGTGTCCCTAGCAGCCGGGATCACTGGGCATCTTCCCAGCCTGTTTGTGGTGGTGGCCTGACTTCGAGCACATCTCCAATGTGTTTCCAAGTTGGCATTGGTTTCTCCTGCTTGGAAATGCCAGCACACGGCTGGGCATGCACAGTGATTGAGTGCTCATGAAGGCGCCTGTGAAGTGTCCGTTCCCACCAGCCATTCCCTCGGTGCATCAGACGGAAGCCAGCATGTCAGCCTGCCTTCGTTTCCATTTCCTTATCTGTGAGTTGGGGCGATGATTATTTAATAGAGGGCTTAAGGATCAACCCATCCCTAAGAGCTAGGTAACAGTCACTTTTAGATTCAATCATAAAATACTCAATGTCCCACCAACTCACTGTTCTCTTGCAATAGCAGGGTCATGCCATGCTACAAGGAGCTTCCATGGAGGTCAGACTTGAGTTTGAGTAACCTAGGTCAAATTTGGTATTTCAGAGATGCTCTTTATGAGACCCTGAATCAACAAAGGTTGTGCACCCAAGTAGTTTCATTTGAGCCTTTAAATACATCCTCAGCCAACTGGACATCTCCTGAGCCAGCCCTCACCCGGTGGTTACAGCTTACAGCTCTCGGGCTAAAGTTAGAGCAGTCTAAAAGATCCAGGGTGATAGGTTTATCCTGAAAACTGTTTTTCATCTAGTTTGTGTCGCTGGGGACAGCACTCAACAAAACTGCCTTGTAAGTGGAATCGCTTTGACAAGAATCATTTGAGAACCTCAGGATCCCGTGAAAATCAGGGTGAATTATCACACCCCCATGAGCCTCTCTGCTCACTTCCTCTGACTGTTCTGGTAAAGGGTGGAGATGTAGATCTGCAGGTCAGCACTATCCTGGATCTGAGAGTTCATTAGGTCACTTCTGAAATCTCTGTGTCAACCAAACAAGGAACGAGGGCCCCGCTGCAGGCTGTTGTTTATTATTGCGGGCCTCCAATTGTACATCCTTCTTGCCCCTTCCCTCCTGCGGCCGATCAGGCTAATTTGATTTGACATCCTGGCATTCGAGATCTGTCAAGTTTGTAACCCTAAGCAGTACTAATATTGAAAGCCATACTTGAAATTTATATAATCCAGATGTGCATGCCAATAAAGCGGAGAGATGAAATGACAGGCTTGTGTGGGGGAGGGACATGGGGGTGCGCGGGAGAAAGAGAGAGAGAGAGAGAGAGAGAGAGAGAGAGAGAGAGAGAGAGAGAGAGTGTGTGTGTGTGTGTGTGTGTGTGTGTGTGTGTGTGGAACAAGCTTTCTTGTTGCCCTATATTTTTTCCACACGGTCTGTGTACAACCAAGAAGGATTTTGTACATTAATATTTTCCCTTAAGAATAGTAACTGGATTATAAAGTATAGCTTTAAGTAAGTACCAGCATCAGTTTTTATTTGCAGCCAAGAATAACTAATTAAGTTTTGGGGAGCAGGAAGGCGGTCTACTTTAAATGCTTTTTAAAACTTTCCAATTGGTCCGGGGGACCCTTCAACAATGTGGTCTTGGGAATTATTAGTCAGGCTGAGTCAGGAATTTTGACATGGCTCTCATTATGTCAACTATTTTCTAGTTGAACATGTCATTTTTCTTATTTGAAGGCCTTTGGCATCATTCAGAAGCCCTGTCCCTAAGAAACAAAGGCTTTGACCCCAAGTGGTCAGTTCAAAGCCCTCCCACGTTGGTCGTGTGCAAATGCCATTTGTATTTCCTGGAATCCCAATGAGGAGCTGCACTAAGTGTGGAAAGTCAATTGTTCAGTGATTGACAGCGGCCTTACTTGGAAGGTTGAGTGTCTCCTCTCTCCACCACTCAGCAGGGGCCCCTCTATGTCCCCTCCAGCAGGATGGTCAGTCGCCTTCTCTGGCCAGGGCTTTGCCCACCTGTGACGATGATGCTATGTCCAGGCGACGCAACAGGAGTAGTTTGAGTAGCCGATCTCACAGGCAGTTCTGAGTCGAAAGTGTTGGTATTCGTGACATGAAAGCGTGGCAGAATGTATTATTATTCCTTAGCTTCGTGTGGTGCATAATTAACAACTACCTTTAAGCAGACCCACTAGCCCAGGGGAAACTGGTCATACAGGCTAGTAAAAGCCGACAGAACATGAGACAGAAAGGGAAGCCCGGAGTTGGAATCTACACAAGAGGAGGTGACTTTTGGTGGACAGGCCGGTGTGGCTCAGTTGGTTGGAGCATTGTCCGTGCACCAAGGGTTGTGAGTTCCATTCCCAGTCAGGACACATACTCAGGTTGTGTGTTCAATCCACGGTTGGGGCATGTATGGGAGACAGCCGGTCTCCCCCTCTCCCTCTCCCCTCTTCCCTCTCTCTAAATCAAAAAAAAAAAAAAAAAAAAAAAAAATGTAAAGAATAAAAACACATGGCCACAGTTGGGGCCTGTGTCCTCTGTGACTGTTGCTAGGCAGGAAATAAAGGTCCGGGTGCTCCTTGAGCCTCTGTCAAGGGCAGAATAAAAGGAAAAGATGCCCAGTGTTCAGGGGAAGCTTCTGGCATGCCGTCATCCCCACAGTTGCCCCTTCGCCGAGAAAAATCTAAGGTGCAGTTTTTGAAGCGGGGATGGGGAGGGGTGTTTACCAGCTTTTCTTTTCTATAGCCCTAATTCCAAGAGGGTGAGAAGGACAATGCCTGCATCTCGGACTCCTCCCCACCACCCTCACCACCCCCCCTACCCCTCCCAGCAGAGCCTCAGCCTGTGAGCCGCAGCCCTGCTCCTACTCAGGCCTTGCTTCAGGAATGCTGCCCTGGATCCGGGCCAGGAAGATTCCAAATGATGGAATCTGACTTTTCCTGTTGGGTTTTGAGCTAAGGGAGTCAGGGTCGGGTGTGGGTAGGCCCGCATGGTTTGTTTGCCTCACGGACAGACGCTCAGGCCCAGGGAGTGGAATGAGGGATCTTGATGGGGCTTGGCCAGCGTGGAGCACAGGTGAGTCACTGCTCCGTCCCCTCCACGAGGCTCAGCAGCGCTGGGCCTGGGGCCCCAGGCAGGATCAGACGGTCGGGGCTGCTGGTCCAGTCCTCCACACTGACATCATCGCCCACCAGTCTGGAATGACGGGCAGTCTGTGCTGAGCTCAAAAGCAGGCTGGACGTGGAAAGGCAGGAAGTGTTTCGGAGCAGGAGCACACTGGGATGGCCCACGCACACGTGCACGGTGCTGTGCAGGGCGGAGCCAGCATGTCTGGCCTGCAAGCCTACCAGGGTCCCAGGACTGCAGTGGGGGTCTGCCCTTGGACCTCAACGAGAACTACTTGGCAAAAGAATAAATAACACCTTTTTCTTTTCTAATGTTCCCTAGCTGAGGTGCAGCGTGCTTTGCTTGCTGGTTTAATGTAAATCCACGGCTTGGTGTAGGGATGCAGAAGAGCCTACCAAAAAGGCTGTAACCAGAACCAGACCAACCACGAGGGTCAGAGCACTGATAAAGGGCACCATGAGAGCCAGGCTAGGAGGAGCTGGGAGGTGGCTCAGTGGAAGTGCACAAGCCCCACTGAAATCCTGGCTCTATGGCTGACTAGTTGTGACCTTGGCCTGTCTGACCTTCTGTTCTCTTACTGGAAGGTGGGGTGAAGGTGCCGCATCACCAGTTGGTTTGAGCACAGCATGCTCCCAGCACAAAGTAGAAGCTCAGTCAATGGGAGCTGACGAGTGTCATCCCTTCTCCCATAGCAACGGCCTGTTTAGGGTGATGCCCTCCACGCAGCTGAATGTGTATGATTTCCTTCCTCTTTTCTACATCGTTGCTCCAATACTGGTGCATAAGGGCGCGTATGTTCTTAGGAACTTGGACCTTGAAGCCGGACTGTGTGGCCACCTCAGTTCTCTTCTCCCGCCAGCTCGTTGTCAGGAGTGGGTCATTTCCTCCATCTCCCCCAAGGTCTGCTAGTATCACTCAGCTCTGAAGCCCACCTCGGGGACCACCATTCAGGCGGACAGAGTCTTTCTGAGAAAGTGTGAGCTCTCGGTCATAGAGTTATCTGGGAGCAAGTGCTGGCCTTGATGGGGTGGAGAGGCCAGCAGAGCCGGCCAGCTCTGCCCCTCTCATGTCCCTCGCCTGTTTACTCCCCAAAGCAGTGAACCTAGAATCCGCCGAGGTTCCCCACCGAGACCCCAGGCCTCCAAACACATGCTCAGGCCCAGGCTGCCTGAGCGTTCCTTCCAAACTGCAACATGGCTTCCTTCCAAAACAAAACAAGAAAAGCAGACCCCTGGCGTATCCTGTGCTTACTTCTGTAACGCATCATGACTGTTCATCAAAGAGACAGAGGTCATAGCCCTGTGACAGACAGAAGGCAGGCCGAAAGTACCCGCCCCACTCCCTGCCTGGGCCCAAGAACAGTAAAAATAGTGAGCAATCATATTGCTCAAAATCTTGGGGTGTTTATTAAGTACTGGTTGGTACTGGCATTTTACATATATTAAGTTATTTAACCCTCCTAACAACCCAGTCAAAGAAATGCTATCATTGCTGGTCCCCTTTTACAGATAAGGGGACTAGGGCACAGAGCAGGTAAGTAACTTGCTGAAGGTCACACAGCTAGCAGATGGCCAAACCAGCTTTAGAATCCAGGCCGTCTGGAACTAACCAGAGGCCTGTGCCTCTTATGATTGTGACCAGTTAAAAAATGTTGTCATTATAAAAATAGACCCTAATCCACTAGTGATAAAATGGCATAGAATGATACATACAATTTATACCAATGTCAATTCCCTAGTGTTTATCTTGTACTATAATTCTCTAAGATATAATCATTTAGGGAAATTGCATGAAGGGTACACAGGACCCTTCTCTGTGATTTTTATAGCTTCCAGTAAATAGAATTATTCCAAAATAAAAGGTTCCAACAAGCAAATAAACCACTGCCAACTCCATACTGAATTCTGACCTTGTGCCAAGCACTGTGCTCAGCGCCTTACATTCATTATAATATTTAATTCTCCCAGCAACCCAGTGAAGTGCGGGTGCTTTATTATCTTCAGTTACAGACGAGAAACTGAGGCTTGGCAAGGTTAAATAAATTGGATAAAGTCCACAGGAAGTGTGAGGCCTCTGGGTCTTAATCACTCAAGAGCATGAACTCCTAATGCTTCTTTGGAAGTAAGAATACACTGGGACCTTGTTTAGTCTGTGACAGACCTGAGGAGAAGTTGAATCAATCCATTTTCATCATCTTTTCTGTTTCTGCACTAGCCTTGCTATGAAGGATGCGCTTGCCATACAGGATCAGGGACCCTTGGAGATGTGTTTTGGGGGCTGAGTGGCATGTGTTCCTCACAGCCTAGTGAGAGAGCAGACTTGGGGTCAGGCCTGGGTTTATTTTATTTTTTTTAATATGTATATTTTTATTGATTTCAGAGAGGAAGGGAGAGGGAGAGAGAGAAGCATCAATGATGAGAGGGAATCCATTGATTGGCTACTTCCTGCACTCCCCCTACTGGGAATATAGCCCCATAATCTGGGCATGTGCCCTTGACCGGAATCGAACCTGGGATCCTTCAGTTCACAGACCAATGTTTTATCCATTGAGCCAAACAGGCTAGGGCAGGTCTGGGTTTAAATACTAGCTTGTCTTCTCCCTGACTTGCTACCTTGAGACAGTTAAACTCCTAGAGCTAGTGTGTGTGTTTTTTAATGGGTACAACGGGAGTCGTAACACTCGCTAGCTCCATGCTTTATTACACGCATCAAACAAGGAGGTAAAGCACTGGCTCAGAGATGCCCCATCGGTCTTGATTCCCACGAGCTCACTCAGCAGACTGAGCCCTGCCGGGCACTGCACCCCGTGCCGCCCCAGCCAATCGCAGCCTCTGCTGAGGTTTGGCACATCGGCTCTCAGAGAGACAAGGACGAAGACATGGTTCTACCACCAAGGGGCAGGTCCTGGGTCATGGTGCAAAAGGCTAGTTATAAGCATTTCCAGAGGGTGGTCTGGGCGGAGGGTAACCACCAAGCCTGGACCTCCTTCCTCTGGATCCGCAGGCCAGAGGTTGGACCCGAACCTGGCACCTTTCTGGGCTTCAAGGGCACGGGTGCGACTTGGAAGAGGGATCACCATCAATCACCGTGCAGGATGGCATCGCAGATTAGCATCTTCATTTCCATCAGAGGCGTCTTGTGAAAGGGTATCGTCAAGTTCAATTTAGTCTGAATCAGGACACTGGCAAGGACTCATTCTTTATTTCTGCCCTGGGCTGAACCTGTCTTGAATAATTCAGTGTTCATCTACTCCCAAACACTGAGCGCTTTCTTCTTCTTCTTCTTCTCCTCCTCCTCCTCCTCCTCCTCCTCCTCCTCCTCCTCCTCCTCCTCCTCTATTGCTTTGCTCGGGTCATACGGTTGCTTGTTTCTCCCTGTGTCCGCCCTGAAAACCCACCTACCTCTGGTTCCAGTAATGAGCATTGATTGAGGAAAGAGAAGCAACGCTGTGTTTGTACTGCAAAGTAGCACATGCTGCCTGTAGTCAAGGGATAGTCCTCAGGGCAGGGGCTGCACCGGTTGGGGTGTGTGTGTGTACCTTTTGACCCCACATGCTTTGGAGGGGAGAATTCTTACGCTGTCACTCAAAAACCCAGAGATTTCCAAATCTGGCAGCAGTTGGTGGAGGCCGAATAACAGCTGTCCCCTCCAGATAAGCAAATCTTCTCCAGTTTGCTGTAGGCCCGCATCTCCCAACTTCACTCATTTACTCATGTGCCTGGCCCCCTCATCTGGTTGTCAATTCCTGGCATAAATGAACAAGGAAAACTCTTTTCTTCCAAAGGAGCCGCCAATGAGATGCTTCAGGGACCAGGGGAGGGGGGGGCGGGGGGGGGGGGGGGGGGGGGGGGGGGGGGGCCTTAGGCCACAGTGCTCCTCGCTGGGTGTGGATGCACAGAAGCCATGGGAAGCTGCTCGCTGTCCATCCTCCTCTTTGGTTAACATTGTATCAAGTCTTCGTTAGGAAACTGGGGTTCCAGAGAGAGCTCATCCCTGCACCAACACCCCAGGGGTGGCAGAATTCCTGGAAAAATGATCCAGAGGATGACACACTTGACTCCGGGAGTCGTGCCCCCCCCCCCCCAAGGACATCCGTGGGGAAGGGGCTGGCTCGGGGCATGTTCAGGTGATGTGGAATATTCGCTGGGGTACCAGACAAGGAGTCAGGAGACGTATGTGGTGGTCTGGCTTTGTCACTTGCAAACCGGGCATTTGACTTGCACGAGTCTTGGTTTTCTCATCTGTGAAATGGGGATAAAGTCTAGGGTGCCTTTTAACAGGATCAGGTCCCTTGAGCCTGTGAAGATGTGTTGGGGAGTGTCACGTTGTCGTGGTGATGGGACAGGCACGGCATGCTGGGAAGAACACAGCCTCTGTGCTATTGGGCAGGGCGTAGATGGAGCTGGAGCCCACGGGACAAACCCTGCCCTCTGAGAATGTCTGTACCGTTTGAAACGGTTTAAGAACAAGCAAGAGACAGATGATATTTTTGGGCGCATAGAATGTGAAGTTCACATTTCAGTGTCCATCAATGACGTTCCCTTGTAGCAACGCCTTGCCCATTGGTTTACACTTTCACGATGCAGTAGCAAGGTTGGGTCGCTGTGGACAGAGACACCCCCCCCCCCCACTGTTGTGATGGCCCCCAAAGCCTAAAATGTTTGCTCTCTGACCCTTTGCCAACCTCTGGGGTAGATCACGGGGGAACAGTGACTCCGTTCCCCTATTTCCTCTTCGTTTCTCCCACCACCCAGACTCAGGGGCTGTGGCAGAGAGGTGACCCAGGGAACACTTACAGACAGAAAACCTTGGGGACGGATCAAACCCGCTCTGGCCCTCAGCAGTTCTGCCCTTCCTGGCAAAGCCAAGAATCTCTCTCCCGTGAACTGGCATGCAGCACCCCTCCCTCCCGTCCTCTGGGCTCCAGCGAGGGGCACTTCCTGATGAAAACCACAGCCTGTTTCATAAAACCAAACCCCCTTTTAGCAACAACCGCAGAAAGAGAAGAGGCTGCTCCGAACACAATGGGCGATTCTCCGCCACACGAACCACTGGACGTGCCTGGTGGCAGGGCTCCCGCCCCTCGGCCGTGGACGGACAGGTGACACAGAGGACAGCTACTGCTCCAATAAGCCTGCGAGGACAGCGTCGGGCCTGAATTGTGTCCCCGAAAAGACACAATGAAATTCCAAGCCCTAGTACCTCCGAATGCGACCTTATTTGGAAAGAGGGTCCCTGCAGACGTGATTAGTTAAGTGCGGCTTCGGTCCTCGTAGATAGGGGGTGGACTCCTCATGCAACATGACTGGCGTCCTTACAAACAGAGGGACATGTGAACACAGAGTCAGAGAGACATGGGGAGAACGCCACGTGACAAGCGGGGGGGCAGAGAGGGAGCGATGCTCATCTATAAGCCCAGGTGTGGGGAGGGGGAGGGTGCACCAAGGATTGGGGGCCACCACCAGGAGAGAGGATGAAGCCAGGGGGGATTCCACACAGCACCTCAGAGGAGGCATGGCCCTGCTGACACCTGATCTCGGACTTCTGGGCTCCAAAGTGGAAGACAATACATGTCTGTTGCCTACAGCCACCCAGCTTGTGGTATTCTGTCACAGCAATTCTAGGAAACCCATGCAGGCCGCTCGCCCACCCTTGGCTCAGCCTTCGGGTGCCTTTTAAGGCTCTCAGCCCTGCCCCCGTCCTACAGATGAGGCAGTAGAGGGGCCAAATGTTTCAGTGAGGTGTTGGCTCGTGGCCGAGCAGGATTCAAACACAAGCCTCCTGACTCCAAGCTGCTCTGGCTGCCCGTAGCGCCCTCGAGGAGGCAAGGGCCAGTTCTCAAAGTGGTGGCCCCTCCTGCCTCGGGTTTCTCACCCCAGGAGTTCCGGGGAGTGTGTTTCTTGGCTGTGGTCACCCGAAGGTGTTTACTTGAGCAGGAAGGAAAGTCAGCTGCTAACTAAAACAGAAAAGAAAAGAAAAAGAATGGGTGGATGTGTTTGGCATTCATGTGGGTCTACAATTGTAAATTGGGCAAGAACTGACTGTCACTTCCTTAGCTGCCTTACGCTGCGTCATCTGGAGATTGTGCCTGCGAGATCCTTGAGGAGATACCCCCCATCAAACCCCGGCGCGGAAAGCGGATGGAAAGGGAAGTCTCCGTGGCCTCCTGGAAAGCATAGGAACTGCTGCTTCCTTCTTTGGTAGCAGCTGGTTGGCCAAGCACTTGTGTCACAGGCCCATGCATACGGCCCCGAACACCCCTGAGATGCTGTAGGGCAGTTCCCCTGAACAGCTCCCACGCTGGTGGGGAGAACTCCAGGGAGATCTAATCGCTGGAGTCCGGGATCGTGTTGAAGGTTGTCTTTCTCTCTCTCACGAATATTTCCAAGTGTACGGACGGGTATAAAGAGTTGTGTGAAGGGACTCCAGCTCCCCATCGCCCGAGTCAACAGTGTGATGTTTGCCCCTCACCGATGGCTTTGTCCTGGTGGCTGACGTAGGGGGAAGCATAGCCCGTATCTCATGTCATTTCCCCCTTCCTGCTGTGGTGTGTGCCTCTCTACATAAAGGTGGTGTGGTTGCTTCAATAACCATAACATCATGACTGTGCCTACGCACATTCACAGGGACCTCCGGGGTCAGGGCTTCCGGGTTCGTGTTCAGAGTTTAGGCCCAGGGTGTCCAAGCTTATACGGGTGAGAACGTAGCCTGGGGGACAGGAAGTCATGCCATGAGGGGTGGGCAAGAGGCTTGAGCTGGGAGCCCAGGAAAGAGAATTTGTGGAAGTCCCCTCGGACTGCAAATCAGCAAGACTGAGCCCAAATGGGGTGTCCCTGGCCAGCCACGTCTGTCCCCTTCTGCTGCAGGGAGCCAGGTTTCTCCGTGGAATTCTGCCCGGCAGGCTGGCTCTGCCAAGGATCACTGCCCCCCACCCCCGCCCTCCCGCACCCCCCCACCCCCCAGCGTTGGAGGACTTAGCATTCATGACATGTGCTGGCAGCACCCGGGGTGTGCTTCTGCTCGCTGCCAATAAAGAAGATTGTTTCTTTCTCAGAACAGTGTTCATTTACATGGAGAGAACTTCCCTTTCCTACCTCCACCCGACTTCCCCCTCCCCCAAAAAGGGGAGGGAAACGCTTTTTGGAATTCGATGTTAGTGGGCTCACTCAAAAGGAGCTTTATGTTTATTTTTTGAGTAGCTCTCTGCACTGTTGTGTCCATTTATCATGCCTCGCTCCCAGCCCTCCCCGCCTCTCCTGTACTCTGCAAACCTAAACTCCATCAAACTGCTCCTAACGACTACCACATGTCCACAGAGGACTTGGGGGGGGGGGGGGGGAGGAAGAAGGGGGGCTGGGAAATGAAGCGCTCCTCCAAAGAGCACAGTAGCATATTAAAATTCAATGGCTTAGTCATCAGAGTTTTCAGCCCAAGCACGGAAGAAAAATAAATGAATGTTCTGTAACAGTCCTGTGGACCTCAGAGGAAGGGGGTGGCAGGGAGGGAAGGAGGGGAGAGGCGGTGGTTTTTTAGAGAGAGGAGTTCATTGCCAGGGAGAACAATTGGGGCTTTTGCTCAGAAATAACAAGACGTACTGCTGTTTTCCTGCCCCATAGAGGCACCCAGTGTCAGCCAGAAGGGACCCTGACCGGCTCCTCAGCTCCCCCGGGAGGAAGCTGAGGCCCAGGCAGGAGCCATGGCTGCTCCACCGTCCTCTGAGGAATGGCTGGTAGAGGGGGGGCTGGATCCAGGCCCTTGGCGCTTCTCAATCAGTGTTTTCTCCTCCTCGCTCAGCGGGCATCTCCCTTGTGCTGCTAGGTCAGCTTGGGGTTCCTGGTGAAAGGGACCCCTCTGGGGTTTAAGATAAGGTGACCAGGCGTCCCGCTTTTGGCGGGACAGTCCCGATTTTTAACAATTTGGACCCGAGACAAGTTGTTAAAAATCGGGACTGTCCCGCCAAAAGCGGGAAGTCTGGTCACTTTAGTGTAAGAGCGACACTGCTGGGACTGAGAGCTGCCATGGTGTCCCCGAGCCACCAGGGGACCCACTGGTGACTTCAGACTGTAGCAATGCTGGCACGGCCCTTCCCCACACGGCTGCAGAGGGCCTGCCTCTGAAACCTGCCGCCTTGCTTCTGTTCTTCTTCTATCCCCGAGCTTCCCGCAGGAAGAACAGGCCAGCTCGCCCTTCCCTTTGTTCGTAGGTCAAGCAACCGAGTCAAAGGATTTCAGGGGAGTTGGTGAGGTCCCGCGCTGATCCGTGGAAAAACTGGCTCTGCCTCTCCTCGTTCCCGGCCCTTCCGGCTGGATAGCATCCCTGCTTTCGGCGGCCCAGGACAGCGAAGGGCAGAGGGGGTGTGACATCTTGAGGCTGAGTATTGAGAGGAGAGCAAAGGCAAGCCTCACATTCTGAGCATGAGGCAGAGGGGTCTGGTCTGGGGCCCTCAGGTCTCGCCCTGCAGTGCCAGGCCAGCGGAGGTGCCCCCTCCGCTCAGGACAACAGCCCTGGGCACACCTCCAGCAGATCAGTGTCCCGGGGACACGGAAGAGGGGCCCGCGCACCACACCCACCACTGGGCCTTTTCAGGGAGAGCCCTGGAGCTGACGCTTGGCTGTGGGTTTCTGTTTGATTTCTTTGACCAGCTTCAGGACAAAAACTGAAAGAGGTGGAGAAAGTGACCAGCGCACTCCGCTGAAGGCTGGCGCTTAGCTCTCACCCCGGGCTGCTGCTGAGCTCCGTCCAGACCACCCATGGCCCCTCATCCCCGGGGCCTGGCTTTGTCTCCCATGGCTCCCTGGTGGGTTCTCTGCTGACATTCTGACGTGCTACCCTGGACCCTGCTCTCAGGGCCTTTGCAGACCCCGTGAGATGGAGTTTGGGCAACACGAGGTGGAGGGCAGTGCTTAGTACCAGCGCCCAGGCTGCTGTGGGCTCACAGGTGAACCCCGCCCGCGAGAGGCGGCAGGAAGGAGCATGGCATTGGCCTGGCAAGACCCCTCAGAGGCTCTTGAGAAAACACTGTTGTGCTATTGTCACCGTTAATAAGAGCCCTTTCTTTGAGCCTTGCTGGGACAATACGCCAAGCAAAGCTGAGAGGAAGAAACAGTCCCTGCCGGGGGCCCTGTGTTTTATCACGGCTGGCGGAGAAGGAAAATGGGGGGGGGGGGGGGCTGTGGGGAGGGGCTGGGCTGGGCTTCCTAGCCGCTGCAGGTAACATTGGAAGGTGCCCACAGCCTCACTGTGCATCTCTGTTTGCCTTGTTGCAAGAGCACCGGGTCTCCAGGCCCTCCTTCCTGTCTGTCTCGCTGGGTCTGAGCCCCGTGAAAACCAAGAAAAGAGGGAACTAAGTTAGGCCAGCGGAGGCCTTCATCTTGCCTCCCACACAGCAGTGTGACCTGTGACCTTGGGCAGGTTCCTTATTTCCGAGCCAGATCGGAGATCCTGAGAGTACAAGCCCTTTTCACCACTCACGGCGTAATAGCTTCCAATACCGGACGGCATGGTTCCCTAGCTTGTTTGGCTCAGTGGCTAGACTAGAGCATCAGCCTGCGGACTGAAAGGTCTCAAGTTTGATCCCGGTCAAGGGCAAATGACCTGATGCAGGCTCCATCCCCAGTAGGGGAGTATTGCAGGAGGCAGCTGATCAGTGATTCTCTCTCATCATGGATGTTTCTATCTCTCTCTCCTTCTCCCTTCCTCTCTGAAATCAGTGAAAATACTTTAAACACACACACACACACACACACACACTCACCCACACACTCACCCACACCAAATGGCAAGAGTGGTGATGAAACAGGACTTGCTACAAGTGCCTTTGCACCCCCGAGAGGGAGAGTCCACACACAGTGCTTGGCCCTCAGCAATGCCCCCGTTTTTGAAGGCCTACTGAGTGCCACGCAGCTGACCTGTTGCATGCCGGGCCCTCATTTACTTCTCAATGAAAGAATGGTCACACTTTTTCTGGGAAGATGTGAGTGTCTTGTTTTCTTGTTGGTGCCGGGCTCACCGGACCGGAGTGGTGTGCTGGCCTTTGGGGGCTGGAAGGGCCCATGAAATCCAGCCGCCCACCCTGCCCAGTCAGAAGCCCTGCTGTCCTCCAGGAAATGCTGGCGGCCGGGAACTGCAGCTGTGTGGCAACAAGTCCGATTCATTTCGGGGGTGGCACAGACGGCACTGTGAGGTGTTTGTTAAAAGTCTGAAGAATGCAGCTTATTCACCAATCTATGAAAATGGCTACTATGTGTCTGGGCGGGGAGGGAAGGGAGGTGCGCGCAGAGGCGCCTGTGTGATAGCGTTTGAAAAGAGTGACCAAGATGACAGCTTATAAATTTATCATAATGCCCATTAGGCAGGAGGTCTGAGTGGATTAACTCATTACAGCTAAGTAGGCATCAGGTCTTCTTGAGGCCTCTTCTCTCCAGGGGTTTTGATTCTGTATCTGAGCCTCCCACCCACTCTATTAATCTGTAAGATGCAAATCTAATCATGTTTGTCAGCAATCCTTATCTTCCTTTGTGGTCTTTTTATCATCAACCTGGTTTCCCAGGGGGGCGGGGGGAGGGGGGACATTTTTTACTTATTGCAACTGGTATAAACCCCAAAATACCAGAGGAGTGGGGAGGATTTTTAAGTTAAATTCTTTTTCAAGTGCATGAGGCAAACGGGCCACTCACTAGCAGCCTAAGGTTTTGTGCAGCCAGGAAGCATCTGTATGTGTATCTCTCAGGCTACCCCAGATTTTCCGTGTCCACAGTGATTATTCTGTGTATGCAGCCTGTGTGTCGGTCATTCTGGCAGTATATCATCTTATACATTAACTCTAGAAGATCTCTTAGGTCACCCAGCCTAGGTGAAAGTCATTGAGACAGAAGTGCGCTGCCTTATGAAGCATCGTTTGATGGAAGCATCATTTGCATGGAAGCACTCGGCCGGGAAAAGGCCTTTGGAGGAAATGTGACTGAGGGCTCGGTAGGGTGGATGGACCCCTGGAGCAGACAGCGCGAGCCTCAGTCTCCTCTCAGCTTTTGTGTGGCCTTGGGCAGGCCACTTGGTCTATGCGGGCATCTGTTTTTATATCCGTATGATGAGGGGGAGAACATTTAAGAAAACCCATGGAATAAGTCACTAGGATAGAACTCTTCCCAAGAGACCATGCTGGGCCAAATGTCCCTTTAGAAGCATTGTTACTGCCTTGTTATCCGTCCAGATTTATCCCCGGACATGTGAGGGGGTGTTTCTGGATGGCGTTCTGGGGGGAAATCCGATCTGGGGGCCCTAGAGCTGTGGTGCACACAAGGGTGTCCTGTTCGGTGACCCCGCATTGAATTACACCGTGATCAGCAGGGGGGACCTGGCGAATGTATTATTCAGCAGGCATACGCTGCCCTGCAGGCCCAGGCACTGTATCGTCTGGATCCGATGGATTATTGAATTCAGAAAACCGTCGTTTTGTATTGGGCTTGCTTCTCCCCGTTCCACCTGACCACAGTCATTGGCTCCCCGGGCCTCTGGGGGTTTCATGGGGGACCCTCTGAGGTTTCTTGGGGACACCTCAAAGTGCCCGATGGTGGGTGTAATTCTGTCCACTCTGCACCTGGGCAGGGGCACCAAGCAAGCAGTAGCTCCCCAGCCTTACCTTTAGCAGATCCCTCTTTCTCTCTCCCTCCCTCCCTCCCTCCCTCCCTCCCTCCCTCCCTCCCTCCCTCTCTCTCTCTCTCTCTCTCTCTCTCTCTCTCATTGATTTTTTACAGAGAGGAAGGGAGAGAGAGAGCTAGAAACATCAATGGGAGAAAAACATCGACCAGCTGCCTCCTGCACACCCCCTACCGGGGATGTGCCCGCAACCAATGTACATGCCCTTGACCAGAATCGAACCTGGGACCCTGCAGTCTGCAGACCGACGCTCTACCAATGAGCCAAACCGGTTTCGGCTCTCTCTCTCATTTTAATTCATTTTGGGGAAGCCCTCTGGGAGTCATTGACTAATGGTCATTCTCTGGGTTGCTGCGCTTTGGAGGTCAGCGGCGAACATGACCTTGTGACCCAGCCAGTTGTAGAAAGCCACCCAATGGTTTTATTCCTGAGCATTTGAACGTCACCATTTTGTAAGGCTCCAGGCTAGAGCCCACCTGCTAAAAGAGAGTGGGAGACAGACAGACAGAAAGAGATACCCTACAGATCCTTGAATGTCAAAAAAGGCTGAATTTATATAATACATGTCCAGCGAGGAGAAATCTGCTTGTTTCTGGGAAGGAAGGGAGAGGGATTGAGGGGGGGGGGGGTGTACCGTAGTGATCAGTAGCTGCTGGAACAAGTGCCACCTGTATAGTATACCGTGGCACTTCATCTTTAGACGAGGAGTTGAGATTTTTATGGGACAGAGCAAGTTGGGGGTTTTGTTTGCTTGTTTTTAAATATATTTTTATCGATTTCAGAAAGGAAGGGAGGGAGGGAGGGAGGGAGGGAGGGAGGGAGAGAGAGAGAGAGAGAGAGAGAGAGAGAGAGAGAGAGAGAGAGAGAGAGAAATATCAATGATTGGCTGCCTCCTGCACGCCCCCTACTGGGGATCAAGCCTACAACCCTGGCTTGTGCCCTGACCAGGAATCGAACTGTGACCTCCTGGCTGACGTTCGACCACTGAGCCACACCGGCGGGGCAGATTGGGGTTTGTAAAGGGGCCCTGACAGTGGAGCTCCTGGGGTCATTAGAGCAGTCGCCCGAAGGCCCCCAAAGGAGCCTGGATGCTGCCTCAGTTCCCGCCTCACCTCCCAGGGGCACTGGGGCTCACTGGACGAGGGAGGCAGCGGGGCCCACGATTGGTCAGGATGCGCTTTGGAGGGACTTGGCTTCACAGGGTTGCTGACAACCCTCAGGTGGAGGGTGTCCCCTCTGGGCAGCAGGTCCGTCTAGGCTAGAAGGCAGCTGCTTGCCAGCCACCTGGGTTCTGTGTCCAGGTGTCCAGGTGTCAGCTGTGAGCTTGACCCAGGGGCCCAGTGGTTATGGAAGGAAAGAAAAAAAGTAACTGGCAGGTGGTTTTGCTGGAGACAGTGATTTGAGTGAGGATTGATCATATGACTGTGCTGACATAGTGGCTACAGGCCTCCAATAGCTATTTAAATTTGCATCTTAATTGATATTACATAAAATTAAAATTTTAGTTCCATATTTCAAGTGGCTGTAGCCAAACATGACCAGTGACCACTGTGTTAGCACAGACACTTACAGAAAGTGCCGGGGGTTCCCCGATTCTTCTGAGCATGTAGCCCAGAAGGCTGCTCTTTCCTGGGCTGTGGTCTATGGCCCCTGCTAGTCTCGGGGCGCTGCTTCTCCTCCCGGGTCCCAGGGGCCTCTGAACGCTCAGGTGCTCTGATGCTTTTGACAAGCACCCATTCTGAGTGCTCCCAACACATGTTTCTCCTCCCCACCATGTGTTTCTCCTCCGAGGCCAAAGAGCCAGGTCTTCCTGGGCCACTCGTGGCTCTCAGGTTCACTTTTTGTTTTGTTTTGTTTTGTTTTGTTTTGTGTGTGTTTTTTGCTTGTTTGTTTGTTTTAGGAGAGCGGGGCGGGGGGTTCTGTTCTATTCTGGAACAGCCGTCCCCCGAGTGTGTTCGGAATGGACTCGGCTTACTCAGGACGGACTGGACAAGTCAGTCAGAATTGAGGGAGTCAGTCTTAAAATCCCCTCCTCCCCCAAAACCAGACCAACTTATGGGACCAGGCCCTGCCGCTCTTCATACTCCCTCTTAGAGATCATTTCACGTGTGCGGAATAATGACGTCTTATTTGGTATTTAGAATTTTTAAATGTCTTCACTAAGTGTCTGGGTAGGCTGCCAGGCCACCGAGAAGGCATTTGATTACTATGTATTTTGGGGGAGCCGTGGCGTGGGAGCGATTCAAAGCAATCCAAGAGATCCTGGGTGGCAGGCAGAGCAAGGGCCGTGTCATTCTTGCAGGCCCACAGCTGTGACAGTTTGAGGAATGGAGAGCTCACCGGGATGTGATTTTCCTTTTGGGTAGCCTGTGGCTCCCCCGAGTCATCCCCTCTGAGTGTGTGTGGGTGGTGGTGAGGCTGGGAGAACAGAGCCCGAGAAACATTTTTCACTTGGGAGAAAAGAGAAGGAATCGTTGGCGACTTCGCCATGAGTGCTTGGAACCCGACACCGGCCCCGTTTTCCTGCCTGGAGCCTCCAAATGTCACACCGTACAGGTTGCCGACTCGCCTCTCTCCCCACCCAGCCTCCCTTCCCCAAACAAACCCCTCACATCACGGAGGTCAGAACCCCGGACAGCTTTTTACACAGCCACCAGATGGTGTTTGCTTTAGCATAGATCCACAAATGATGTGTTATTACAGCGGAGGTGCAGAAAATTATATGACAAAAACGGGCTTGTTTCTCCGCGAGCAGCCCAGGGCTGAAATACTGCAGTATTCCTTCATGCCTCGCTCGGAAGGCGAAAGGGAGCCTTTCCCAGAACTGGGGGGGGCACTCACTGGGGACCCGAGGGGGGGGGGGGAAATAACAGTGCACTGACCACCAGTGGCTGGGCAAGTGGTTTATTTTCTGTCTGTGTTTTATTAAATTCGCATTTTTCCATTGGCCTGTTCCCCGTGTGATTTATTTCTGCTGTGGATGTCCCCATTCCCACCCCACCCTCACCCCGAGATTTTTAAACTGACTGCAGGGCGGGCATCCCAGCTCGTGGAAACACGTTCGATTGGGTTTCACGAAGGGATGGATGGGAATTGGAATGAGTGTTGGGTGATCGCCAGGGTGGTTGGCAGGGACTTCATGCCCACCCAGTGGGTTATACCATTCTTGGCCGAATAGTGACGCCCTGAGGATTAGGCTGATCCTGTAGGAAGTGATCAGGACTTGGGATTCATTTAAGGAGGCGTTGGACTGTCCTCAAGGACAATCTTCCCCCCTCCCACATGATGGCTTGTCCCAGAAAAAGAATGTGTCTAATTTCTGCCTCACTTTCCTCATTTTTAGAAAAGCAACTTGGGCCCTGTCTGGTTTGTCTCAAACTTTTTAAAGTGGGGGCCAGATCACGGTCCCTCAGAGAGCTGGAGGGCCAGACTATATGAACTACTAATTCCTACTGTAACACCTCGGCTGCGCTCACTGCCCAAAAAACCTGGCGGGCCGGATCAGACTCCTCTGCGGGCCGCATGTGGCCCGCTGGCCGTAGTTTAAAGACGCCTGGTAGAGTGTCAGCCTGCAGACTGAAGGGTCCCGGGTTTGATTCCAGTCAAGGGCGCATGCCAGCGTTGTGGGCTCGATCCCCAGTGGAGGTTGTGCAGGAGGCAGGCAATCAATGATTCTATCTCATCATTAATGTTCCTCTCTCTCTCTCTTTTTTTTTAATTTAATTAATTAATTTATTTATTTTTACATATTTTATTGATTTTTCCCCCTCCCTCCCTCCCACATGTTCCTCTCTCTCATCCTCTCATTTTTTTCTCTGAAATCAGTAAATATATATATATTGGGGGAAAAAAAAATATATATATATATATATAGAGAGAGAGAGAGAGAGAGAGTGTGAGAGCGAGCGCGCTTTAAAAGGAAGGAAGGAAGGAAGGAAGGAAGGAAGGAAGGAAGGAAGGAAGGAAGGAAGGAAGGAAGGAAGGAAACAGAAGCTTAGAGGATCTTGAACCCTGACCATCCTGTCCTTTCGGTCTGAGGAGACTATGCCCCAAACTTTCTGGAACTTTCCACCACGTGCATCTGTCCCCCTTAGTTCCCAGGATAGGGGAGGGAATGGGGGACAGTGATGTGTCAAGGTAACGGTGGAGCCAGAATGGGGCTCAGTCAGGAACATCTCTCCTGGCCCCTAGGTCAGAGGTCCAGTTGGGGTAAAAGTCATGTAACGGGAATAGAGTGGGAGCCTAGAGAGGGACGTGTTTAATCCGCTTCGACTTGAGCAAGTCTCTGAGCTTCCGTTTTCTCGTCATTGAATGGGATGTTAAGTATAGAAGAACATTATACAAAATACGATTTGATACCTATGCAGTCTAGTAGGGTAGCCCCTGGCCACTTGTGGCTATTTAAGTGAAATTTAATTAAAAGTAAAGTACAGATTTAGCTTCTGATCACCTTATCTCAGGTGCTCGATGCCACGTGTGGCCAGTGGCTGTCACGGTAACCACTGTAGACACACGTGGGGAAGTAGGTGGCTTAGTGGAAGATGCCCCTCATTCTGGGGGCAGACGGAATGGGGGTCTGGGAGCTTGTGGTCATGAGGAGGGTTCAGCTTGGGGGCTGGGGGTCCGATTCCAGGCTCTGGCAGTCACCAGCCGTGGGACGTGGGCAGGTTACCTCACTCTCTGAGCCTCAGCTTCCTCCTCTGTAACGTGAAGAGCAGAATAGTACCTTCCCTGTGGGGTGGTTGTGGGGGTTCAGGCTTGGGTGGTTGTGTGGTCAGCTGGGTACCCGGCACTTCCTAAGTGTCCAGGTGATTCTCCAGCCACGTAAGGCGCGGCTCGTTAAGCTGCGGGCGCTGCTGTCACTGTACCGCGTGGGAAAATCCAAGTCCACCCGCCAGTTAAGATCCACTTGAGCAAGAACGGGCGAGCTTCTCCAGGGGGGGGTGGGAGGAGGTAGTGCCATGGTTTGAAGGCCGAGGGGGTGATGGCGAGACAAAGCCGTTTTGTCTCAAGTGCCCTAAAACCAAAGCAGGAGCCTTCCGCGGGGGAGTGGTGGAAGCGGCTGATCCCTTCCAGGGGAGGGGCAGTGTTCCCGGGCAGGAAGGAGCAAGATAACCCGGGGCTTTTTGCTTCCTGGGCAGCTCCCCTGGAATCGGGGGGGGGGGGGGGGGGGGGGGGGCAGCTTCTCCGCAGGGAGGCAGGGCCAGGGATATGGCGGATCCTGAGCTCTGCTCCCAGGTCTCCTGGAGAAGGCGGTGAAGTGAGGCCTCTGACACCACCTGGCCCAGAGCCACCAGGTGATGACATGGGAGACGGTGCTGCGGTGCTCCCAGGCCTGGAAGGGCCCGGGGCAGGCATTTGATTTAGCAGCGGGGCGAGGCTTGTTGTCATCTGGGAAGAATGCTGAAGGTAGAACTGAGGCTGGGGCTTCCCTAGGGTGGGGATGGTCCTTGGCTGTGGAGGAGGGAGCTCAGGGCTGGCACTGGGAGGAGGTTTTTGCCCCCGTGGCAGCTGTGGAAGCAGCTCTTCTTCTTGTGGATGGAGGGTGGATCCAGGTACTGAGCTGGGCATGGGCAGGTAACAGCTACCTGGAGTGAGGCGGGAGGGGCCCAGGGGTCCAGGGCCCCATGGTCCCCAGGAGGGCCCCCCTCAAGCCTCCTCTGGCCCAGGCACTAGGATAAGGAGGACTCTTATGGTTGCAAATTGTAAAAATATATCTGAGTATAAGATGGAACCATTTCCATCTTAAATGGAGGGTTATTAGAAACAGATGGAGCTCAAGGGCAGGCGAGCTGAGCCTTGGGCTGGTGCTGGGATCAAGGACCGGAAGGATAAACACACACACACACACACACACACACACACACAGCCTTTCCCCCTGCCTCCTCCTCTCTCTCTCTTCTCCACTCTCTTCTCTTTCACGTGCTGCTTTGAGAGCAGGGGTATACTGTGGTTGGAGGCAGGGGGTGCCCTAAGTGCAGAGGTTAGGAATCCAGTCACCCCTGGGTTCTGGGTCCACAGGCTTCAGGAAGGGTCCATGGCCCACCTGTGGTCCAGCGGGGCTGGGGCCATGCCATAACTATGGTGCCCTCCCACTGTGCCAGACCCCACGAAGTGCCTGCTCCCAAAGGAAATCAGCCCCAGCAAGCGAGTGGTGTGGCCACCTCCAGGAATAGTCAAACGGCTATTAGTGTTAAAGTTTGCTGACGTATACCTTACACCTGTGTGGTGCTCCTATTGGAAGAACCTATTCTCCTGTTTGCATTGCACTGGGTCCCAGGTGGGGGGAAAGGCTTACAAAGATGCATATAATGCGAGATAAAGTGAGTGAGGAATTCCCCTTTTCCCCTTTCGGTTAGAACATGCATCTGTCTGTTCCAGCTCAGAGAGGGAATGTGGCTGCCGCAGATCACCTGGCATCCTGCTGGGTGGGGGTGTGGACACTTGGTCCATTGTGAGTGTCAGGAGGAGGAGAACAAGGTCCCTGAACAGAGCCCATCCCCCTGGTGCTTGGAGGGTGCGACATGAGGTGTGTGTGCGTTTGTGTGTGTGTTTCCGGCTGTATTCTCTGCATCTCCCCCGGGGTTCTCACAGGCACAGCAGAACACTCAGCTGTCTGAGCAGACACCTCGCCCTTCACCCAGCAGGCATGATTCACTCGGGAGCGAAGCCCTCTGAAGTCAGCACAGAGCCCACGCCCACCAACACCGCCACTATTTTGGTTTTGGTTGTCATAGGAGAAGGGTGGAGCCATTCTCCTGGTCTCCCAGAGGCCGCTCTACCTTCTCCGCCACAGCCAGGCCCGGCCCTGCTCCTAAGTCAGGGCGGGATGTTCATCTCTTAACCCACCAGCTGCCCCTTGCTCACACCGTAGGCACCTTCCTCCTTGGTGTAGCGTCCGAGGTTCAGAAGGGCGGGAGCACAGAGATTAAGAGCATGCCCTTGGATGTCAGGTGTGAGTCCTCTTCTGCCCCTAATCAGCTGTGTGACTTTGAGCCAGTTAGCTAACCTCTCTGAACCTGTTTTCTCATCTGTGATTACAGGGACGGTGGCTGCTCCCTCTCCCCATATCCCGAGGATTAAATGAGTGGAGGGTGATTGGCCGAGGGCCGTACACAGAGTCAGAACACAGTTGTGGCAGCTGCCGTTTTATTCAGGGAGACCCCTGCTCTTGGGGCTCCAGGAAGATGCTGAGGTTGATGCCATCCCTCTTAGAGGGGGAATCTCGGTCCAGGTTTCTGGGGTTCAGGAAGCACCGGTGTGGAGACTGGAAGGGTGAAGTGTCTGCTCTGACTGCTCGCTTTCCACATCGCTCCTCCTCTCCCAGAGCTAAGTGTCCCCCCAATTGGAGCGAAGAGCTGGCCCTGGGGGTCGTTTGAGAAATCATTTCAGTTGGCCACAACCCTGTCACTGGAGTCTATCCAGTCGCTCTTTCCCACAGGAAACGCTTGCCTCTTTGGGCCAGAAAGAAGGGGGTTCTGGATTCACATTTACCATTGCTTTACTGAGGAGGTATTGACTGCACGTACACCACGTGCTGGGCATTTTTGTAGGGTCTGGGAGCAATCCCCTGACCCCTGGGCACCCCACAGCTGGTGGTACTAATGGACTCTTAAGGCTCCTGATGGAAACCAGGTGGGTGGCCTTTGCACTGAAACTGTCAGTGTCTCCTTATTGCCAGGAGATAAAATGAGGGCTCCTGGTACCTGCTGCCTCCAGGGACCTCACCCAACTCCCCAACCCCCACACTCCCTTCTCTCTCCGTTCCAGGGCAGCTTGCTCCTTCCTGCCTTTGCTCCGGCCCAGAGCCCTTACTCCCGCCTCTCTCTGCCTGAGCTTCCCATCCTCTCCCAGGGCCAGCTCAGATTATCGCTGAGTCCCCTGGGAAGTCATCTGGCCACCGAGAACGCTCTGGCTCCGACCACAGCCAGGTCTCACCTTACCAGCCCCCACCAGCTCCTGCTAGCATGAATGGCTTTCTGCGGATAGTGTGCCGACACCGGCCCTTACGAAGTATTTCCCCGACTGGGACAGCTCTGAGTTAGGTGCTCAAGCGCAAACGGCCTTCCCTTTTCAGAAGGTCATGGTGTGGCCTGCCCGGGGGCCTGCCTGCGAGCCAGTGGGTGGGCCTTAGCCGCACGGCCCTGTTGTCTGTCAGTGGATGTTCCCAGAGTGTGTTCCATCCCCTGGGCCTTTAAGTTGGTTGCTTTGGTAGAATCTGATTTAAGTTTTCACCCAACTATGGAGATTTGGGTGTAAAGCTAGGATCTCACCACTTCTTGCCAACTCTCCCATCGCTTCTGGGTACCTGTGCCAGCCTACCGTGCCCACGGCTGCAGTTTGGAGGCCGGACCCCGAGACATGGTCCTGCAGGCACGGCCCTTGCAGGTTTGAGGCTGAGCTCCCTTCCCTGACTCCAAAGAGGTCCCGCTGGTCCCGGCTCCCGCCCATGGCCCACATCCACAGGTGCGCGAGTCCTGGCCACCTGCACGTATCTGTGTATCTATTTAACGCATCATCGTTTTTTAGCATCTTTTACATAGATATCAGACCATGAGCACATCCATGGATTTTGCTGCTGAAATATCTCCAAACTCACTCTTTGCAAAGTTGTGCTTTGTGTGTTCTTTTTTTTTTTTTTTTTTTTTTTTTTTTTTTGCGTCCTAAGCAAGCTGAGGGGGATGTTGTGAGCACACAGAGGCCCAAGCATGCCTGCAGGTCCCTCCGGAGGTGGAGCCACCTCCGAATTGCCACATCCTTTCTAACAATCCCTCCTTTGGGTCGCAGCTGTCCTGGTGTCTAGGGATGTGGAAAGGAAATGCAGTCATAATTAAAGGTAGTGAGGAAGTTGTTTTTCGCAGGAAACTTTAAGAAAATGATCCATTGCTCTTCCATGTTCCCTGTGTGTGGGTTTGAGTTTTTCCACAGTGAGATCCTAAGCTGAGCCAGGACCCCAACCCCCAGTCCCCTCTCTCCCATGCATCCCTTCTGTCTCCCTGTGCTCCTGGGAACACCCAGCACATACTACAGGGCTTTCACCTTGCTCACATTAAGTTTCCCTTCCTCCCCTACGCCTCTGAACCTCTTTCTTCAGGTACAAAATGGGGCCAAGAGAGCTTTTCCCATGGCGTTGTGGGGAGGACTGATGAAATGAGGTGTGTTCAGTGCTGCGCAGGCGTCTCAGCGTTGCTCCGAGTGCTGGGGAGAGACAGTGCTGCCATTGCTCAGCCTCTCTCTGGCCGACGGACCCAGACTCCTCTGTGGCTGGGTCTGTGCGTTCATCTCCCGCAGAACCAGCGAGGGCATGGAGGCTGTGATGCTGGGGGAAGCCTGCGGGGCGGCCCGAGACCCTGGCTGCCACAGCTCCCCCAGCCAGCAGGCTGGCTGAGTCACACAGGAGGCGTTGGCCCGGCTCTTTAAGAAACCGAGCTTCTGGCAACAAGTCATTTGTTGAGCCACTCCGAGGCTCCGTACAAAGAAACTCACTCGTGGAACACAGATGCATGCGGGCTCTGTAAAACCTCCCGACGAAATCAGGGCAGCCTTCTGGGCCAGTAGGGCGCAAAGCGAGGTGGGATGGCCGGGTGCGCAGATGCGGGAAACAGGATTTAGGGAGACGAGATTCGCCTTTTCCAAAACACACAAGCAGCCCTTTTGTCCCAAGCTGGCCAGGAGCCTGCCCAACCTTGGCCACTCCTGTTGAACTTGTTTAAGAAACCCACATAATTGCCCGACTGGTTTCTCGCTCTTTTGTTTGGCTGGAGAGTCTCCGTTTGGACAGGACTCTCTTCTTGGAGGAAGGGAGACGGGGTAGAGAACCAGGTAGGGCCTGCTGCTAAGGTTCTCGGGCTCCTGACTGGTCCAGGGCCTCCCTGCCCACGCCCTTCAGATCCCCCTGGAGCTTGTGCCAGTCCCTGAGACAGTGCTGAGCTCTGGGCCCTAAGACTGACGGCTCTGGCTTCCAGTGTGTCTGGAGGGAGGGAATCTGCCACCCCAAGGCTGGACCCTGAGGGTTGGGGTGGGACAGAGGCAGCCTCAGGCAGGAGAATTGAGGACACCAACTTGGGGTGATAGGGCTGGGGGAGCAAGAAGGCTGGGGTCTGTCCTTCCCTGACCCTGTGCAGGAGGCCTGCTGAGGGACACACGTGGCCGGGAACTGACAGCAAAGACCGGTCCACACAGCACAGAGGTGTGTGGCCCCAGGATGAGGAAGGCCCGTCTCCTCTGTGGGGGGCCGTGTGTTCTGTGCCTGCGGCATCGCAGGGTGAGATTCCTCCCGGCATACGTTATAGCCCGGAGCGGCTCAGTGGCCGGCAGACTCTTTTGGGGACAGCCTCGCAGCGGGGCTGGTGGGTCCTGTGCTCCTCAGCCATACCTGGCTCTCGATTCTTTCACCAACTTCCTACAAAGAAAGCCAAGCACAGTTTAACTTTCAGAAAGAAATCTGCTCGGAGGAGCCTCTTTGTTCCTTGGGAGGAAGCATTCTGCGAGGAGAGTGACTTCTGGGAATGGAACGGTGTCCGGGAAAGCCCATCAGCTCTGGAACTGGCACAGGCACCATGCAGAGAGGAAACTGGATGAGCCTAAGTCGGGTCTGACTTTGGGAAGTTTCCATTTTTATCACGGATGGAAGCTGTTGGCAGTGATGATAACAGTAGATAACATTGGCTGATGTGTGGATGTATCTAGTATTCACAGCACTCTGATAAGGCAGGTCCTAGGGTCTCAGTCTTACAGATGGGGACATTGAATCCTAGCGAGGTTAGACAGCGTGCCCAAGGTCACCCGGCCAGGCAGTTGGGGGTAGGGAGGCTGAGATGGGGGGGACCATTGAGACAAACCCAGCTGGACTCTAAACCAGCTCTTAACCCACGATGCCGGAGAGTGGATGCAATTAAATGGGATGATCTGAATGGAAGGCTTAACAGAGGCACCAAGTAAGCACTCATTCGGTTATAATGAAGGCCACGGGACCCTCTGTCTCCTGAATGCTGTATTGTCCTGCATTGTGTGCTGGGGGCCCAGCTATGGATTCTTCTGGTCACACGCTGACAATGTGCAGGGCTGTCCGTCTCTTTGTGCTGCTGGTAAAGACAGTTGTTGATTGGCTCTTCCCACCACCAGCCGGCCAAGGCCAGCTTCCCTGTCTCCTGCTGAGCTCTCAGAGGTCAGGGGGTCCTGACAGATGGTCCTCTTATACCCTGGGTGTTATAGGGCTATTTATTCATTTAACAACAACCAGAAGGGATTTCATTAAAAAAATAGAAAGGAAGGAAGGAAGGAAGGAAGGAAGGAAGGAAGGAAGGAAGGAAGGAAGGGAAAGAAAGAGACAGACAGAAAGAAAGAGAAAGAAAGAAAGAATACCTCTTTTGGTCAACAGTGACATCTCTGGAAGTCAGCAAGTGGTTCCCAGGCAGGCCTGGCCTGGCCTCAGAGACCCCGGCTAGCAGCTAAACCGGAAGCCATTCTGGCTTCCCTTGGTGTCTCCAGGGCTGGGCAGGGCCTGGTGGAGGGCAGGCAAGGGAAGAAACAGGTGGCGGGGCCGTTTGCAGTGTTACCCTCAGAGCCAGAGGTCTGATTTCGATCTTTCCTCCAGACACGCCCACTCCCCTCCTATGGTACAGAATGATCCTGGGCACATCCTGGAGGGGTTTTCCAGGGTTTTTATAAAACAGCTGGCATGCTCTGCTGAGTCACTGCACTTGTACCTGGGGCTGGGCGTGTCCTGGCCCGGAGAGCCCTGCTCTGGGCAGCTCCGGGCTTCCTGGGGGCCGGACCTGATGCTTCACCTCAGGGCTGTCTGAGGGCTCAGGTTCCTGCCTCTCAGAGGCCCAGTCTGTGCCCAGCACCTTCCACAGTGATCTGAGGGGATCTCCAGAGGAGCCTGATAGTTGTTCCAGTTTCACAGATAACAATCCGGGCCAGGGAGATAAGGCTGGGATCCGTCTCCTGGGGTTATTCCTGGGAATTAAATGAGGTATTGCAAATGGGAAGCATTGCACAAGGGTGACAGAGGTAGCCGTGCTCATAGATGTTAGTGATTTGTGCTGTTAGAGAGGAGGGGAGGAAGATGGGGATGGGGGAAAGGGGGTTTTTGGATTAGCAGAATGGGGCTGAGCAGTGTTGGGTGATGTGCCTGAGGTTGTGAGGCTAGTCCTTGGCAGGCAGGACTTGAAGGGGGTTGTACCTCATCCGCTACTCCCATTCAGTGCTGAGGTGGCAGCCTCCTGCCTTATGACCCCAACAGGTCATTTCCCCACGGGAACACAACCCTCTACGCCCCCAGGACCCAGCACCTCTCACTTCCTCAGAGTTAATTCAGTCAGCAGCTCAGTAGAGCTGTCCCAGTGTCCCCCCCCCCGCCCCTCCTGCCACCGCTCTTCCCAAAATGGGCAGAGCAGCACATGGCTAGCAGGTGTTTGCCAAGTCATCCCCATCGTCATCGCCACCATCACCACCGTGTGTCAGACACTGTGCCCTGAGCCCCTGCAGTCACTGTCTCGTGTGAAGACCAGGCCACAGGGTTCCAAGGGTGACAGCAGCCTGGGAATTCCTGGGGAGGGGAGATGGTGTCCCCTCGGTGCAGTAAATGCCTGAGGACGGAGGGCGTGGCGAGCTCTGACTCACCGTGACGCAGAGACGCCCACAGACATGCAGTCCTGAGGAGAAGGCGGTGTCACACGCCTGAGTGAGTGCTGGTTTCGTTTCTGAAAGGCCGTGCACAGGTGTGTGCAGCCAGGGACGTGTGTGCAGCAGGGACGTGGGTGTTCCAGGGCCTGGCTTAGGTGCACAGCGACTGCGGAGATGCTCTGTCTGTCCAAGCCAACAAAGGCTGGGAGGGGAGACCCACCAGGGACTGTTTTTTCCACCTGTGGCTTCTTCACAAGACACCAAAGAAGGGTTTAGCTTCTCCCTACGCCCTTGGGGGGGGCGTGGCCTGTTTCTGACTCAAACTCGGCCATGGCTCTTAGAATGTTTACAATTCAGGGGTCTTCAAACTTCTCTCATTATGAGAATCACCTGGTGGAGGTGTTAAAACACAGATTCCCGGATCCCAACTATAAGAAGTGCTATCAGGAATCTGTGTTTTAACACCTCCACCAGGTGATTCTCGAGTTACAGTCTCTCTAAGGAAGAATACAAGATAAGCTTCGTGATATCCTTCCAGAACCCCCCATACCACCCCGAGCCCCGTTTCTTCAGGCCTTTCCTGGTACTTGGGCAGCAGGGTGGAATTCAGAGGATGATGGAGACACCCTTGGACTGTCCCTTGGTAATCGCCGCCGCCTCTCCCCACCCTCCCTCCCTGGGAGTGCACATGGAATGTTTGATAACACTCTGTTTCTCCTTGTTAGGCTTTCTTTCTTTTTTATTTTAGGGAGTGAGGAGGGGCGTGGGGGAGGACATTGCTTTGTTGTTCCACCCATTCATGCATTCACTATTTTTTCTTGTATGTGCCCTGGCTGGGATCGAACCCGCAACCCTGGCACATCGGGATGATGACCTAACCAACTGAGCTACGTGGCCAGGACTCCCCTGTTAGACTTCAGAACAGAGAAATTAACTTGCTACACACACACACACACACACACACACCCCTTTAAGGAGTTTCCTAACCATTATTGCCATTACAAAGACGAGAAAACGGAGGCAAAGAGAGGTGACATGATTCGCCCAAGGCCCACAGTTCCTGGCGGAGCAGAGATTAGAACTCATACCATCTGGCTCTGGAGTCCTTTTACCTGGAACTCATGAAGAGAAAATGCAACTCTGGCTGCAAAGCCTTTTCCTCTCAGCAGCTCCCTCCCTCTGGGCCCCAAGCCCTGTGACCTTGGCCTCTCTGAAGGTGTCACCCCAGCTGAGCACGGGAGATGAGCCACCGAAAGGCCTCTCAGTGCTCTGTTACCGTACCGTTAGGAAGCTTCCCAGTCTCTGATTACCTGGCGCTGACAGGGTGCCCTCTGGGGACCTGGACAGCAAAGGGAGTGCAGGCCGCACTTGGGGCCCCTCCTGGTGGTGAGGTCACCCCCTGTGCCTGGGCCAGGTGGATGTGCAGTTCTGGCATCCCCCGTGGAGCAGTTCCTGTCAGCAGCTTGGCTCCGTGGCCAGCAGATGAAGTGGGTTCATCAGATGGAAGCACGTCGGAAACTGCGGGGGGGCAGGGGGGGGCATTCTTTGAAAGCTCGCTTGGCTCTAAGGTTTAAGTGAGGGGGTTGGGGCCACACAGACAACCTTCTCCTCTGTTCTCAGAAGCTGGGACGGAGGGCGGGGGTGGGGGAGAGAGAAGGTCTGTAATGAGTAGCAATTGAGGTTCTGAGGATTTTCTTATGAATTAGCAAGTCTTCCGCTGCCATTAACTGTCCTTTGTGGTGAGGAAATGGTGTAACCAAAATTAGAAATGGCCTAAGTGCTAACTTGGTCCACTCGGCTCTGCCTCTTTATCCAGGATTGTCTCTCTCTGCCTCCTTGGAGATGGATGGGTTTCTCTGGGGAAGTGGTCAGTTCAGACCAGAATGCCTTCCTGCCCTTTGGTCGGAGGCAGTGATCCTTGCCCAGAAATGAGGTGAGGTGGGGAGGGGTTAGAGGGGAGAGCCACAGCGGCCATTCTCCCCCCCCCCCCTTTCCCCTTTCCCCTTATCAGAGAGGGGAAATTTACCTTGTACCTGCACAGGTCAGCGCTACAGGAAAAGGCCTGTCTTGCAATCTGTTTGGGTGGCTGTTCTTTTCTGGCAGGCGGCCCGGGGTGAGAGTGGGTGAGATAGGACAGAGGCAGAGACCTGAGAGTGAATTCCTGGCCGGCTCCGCCTCAGGTAAAACTGCTAGACACGCTTCTAAAACGCTCTGTGGGTGGGAAAGCAACCAGGAGCTGGGTATGGCATGAGGCAGCCAGTCCCCCCAACTCATCAGGTGCCTTTATTCCGTAGGGGGACCAGTATTGTCTAGAGCTCCGGGGACATGGGGATAAAGGGCCAGACACAGCCCTGGAGCATCCAGACCAGCAGGGAAAACAGATGCCCAGGATACAATAGGACGTGATGAGTAATGAGACCAGACACAGCAGTCGGCAAGCGGCGTGGCTTCCCTGCCTCTGCTCATTGATGAAGCGGGGCCCGGACTTCCCCGCACAGGCTGTTGTAGGCTAAAGGGGATTGTGTCTGTTCAGTGCTTGGCATATGGCAGGCACTGGATTACTATGCATACGGATGCGCGGATGAATATGAATAGAGTCATATGGTAATTCTTGAACCATTCAACAAATATTCATTGAGCACCTATTACATCCCAGGCTTTGTTCCAGGTGCTAAGACTAAAGCCTGCCTCATGGAGACTACAAAGTACTGAGGGAAGGGAGAATAGAAAATAATGTAATAGGATGCATAGTGGTATGGATGGTGAGTTGGTGCTATGGGAAAAAAATAATGCAAGGGATGTGATGGGGGGAGAGCATGGGAGTGGGCAGATGCCGGTCAGGGAAGACCTCACTGGAAAGGGACATTTGTGAAAATCCCTAAAGGAGGTGAGGGAGCTAAGTGTGCAGGGACCTGGGGAGGAGCGTTCCAGGAAAAGGAAGAAGCGCCAAGGCCCTGTGGCCACATCGTGCCTAGCATGTTTGAGGACTGCAAGGCTCCAGTGTGGTGTGGCCGGAGATGTAGGGGTGTGCGGATGACATGGGGCTTTGAGAAGATTAAATGGGCTGACGAATACGGAGTAACCACTCAGTACTGGCTGTTTTATACTGATTACCACAACGACACCCTCCTGATATAGCTGGGCGTTCTGATTTTGTTCTGATGTGGGGCAAAGAGTGTAGTATGGTGGTGGGGGGGGGGGGGGTTGTTACACAGGGTGTGGGGCAGAGGAGGGTTTGCCTAGGGAAGTGGCATAATCAGGATTGGCCTCCAGGTTTCACAGGATCCTTCTTCTTGGTTCTGTTGGGAGTAGAGCACAAAAAAAGGAGCAGGGAGACCAGCGAGGCTATTGCAGGAAGCCCATGAGCTGTAACGTCTCTTGGACCAGGTAGTATCAGGGACCACAGGAGATGGATGGGAAGATGGAAATAGACCTCCTGATAAGGACTGGGCATTTCTGGGAGGAGTGGCCTGCTCTGTCCCATCCTGACCCTGCTTCTCAGGTGCCAAAGGATGGTAACCACGGCGCCCTGACCCCGGGGATGCCCCGACTTCCAGCCAGTTGCCTTGAGGAAGCCGGGAGGGCTCAGAAAGTCAAAGGCAGACTCTTTCTCTCCACATGAGATGAGAGCGACAGACACGCAGGGGAGCTGGCGCTGGGCTGGCTGGGGACAGCAGTGTTTCCAGGATTTTATCCCTTTAGCTGGGGACTTGGTCTCACTGGCTCTACTTTCAGCCTTTGCAGTTGCCACGTCCTTTCCCCATGGACAGCTGCAGCTTAGGGCAGGAACCGGAGATCCCGAACAACCTCTGAGAGGGCGCCCTGGCTTCTCCACTGTGCAGGCTGCCTCTTCTTGGGGGGCGGGGAGAAATGTCCTCGTCTAAGCCAGCCTGAATGGGGCAAGTGCAGATTTACATAAATGATCATTCAGAGGGCATGTTATGATCATGAGAACACTCATAAATAACTCGGCAAAGGAATTTATAGAGAGAACAAGAAAATGGTTACAAAATCAGAACGCCCAGCTATATCAGGAGGGTGTCGTTGTGGTAATCAGTATAAAACAGCCAGTACTGAGTGGTTACTCCGTATTCGTCAGCCCATTTAATCTTCGTAGCATCCTTACAGAGGGAGTGATGTGGACTCTAGTTTACAGATGGAAACCCCTGCTTCCCTTCCCTCCACCTCCCCCACCCCATGCACGCACACAGATTCAGTAACTGGCCCAGAATGATTCAGAGGTAGCTGATCTGTCCCCAAAGCCCCCTTGCTCTTGGCCATGACTCAGTAAGTTAACACTAAACAGCTTGCTTCCCTCCTACAATTTAAATGATTTAAGTCTTGGTGTTTACATTCAACTCTCTCATAAACTTGAGGATCACAGATAATCGCTGCCAAAACATTTCCATGGCAGGGAGAGTCCGCATCCCCTAGGGGAGGGCTTCCCGGCCTGGCTCTGACAGCCTGAGAGGCAGAGGCTGTCCGGAGTGATTAAGGCAGAGGAAGGTGCTAATCCATCACGGAGAGGCGCTTGCAGCCCACGGGAATACTTTCCTCTCCCCTGTGCTCGGCTCTTTGTCTCTTCACCCTCCCTGCTGCCTCCCAGCCCTGCCAACAGGCCTGATGCATCCGCATCTCAATCACTGCCTCTTCCCCCGAGACCAAGTCCTGGCCTTGGGCCCTGAGGCCTCCCGGAATAAATCAGCAAATTAAGGGGAGGGGTGCAGGGGAAAGATCAAAAGAGAATAGTCCTCCCTGCTGCCAGGCTACCTATCATCTGCTGCTTATTCCATCCTGAAGAGACAGAAAGGGTCCTTGAAGGACGCTGCCCTCGGGGAAATCTGGGCGGACAAGGCCCTTCTCCAGCCCCAGAAATGAGCTCTCTGAAACCCAGCAAACAAACCAGCCCAAATCAGGAAGAAATTTTTTTTTCATAAAAAAACCATTTCGCCAAGTCCTCCTGCTCTTTCTGCCCTTCGCACAGGCCAGAGGTAGAAGACAAGTGTGCATTCGCCAGACTTCTACATCAAGAGCAGAGCAAGGAGAAAATTTCCATATGCTCTCGGTCATTTCAAAATGAGTTTTTTTTTGGTGTTTTTTTTTTTTTCCATTTCAGGTGACGAGACTGTTCCAAATGACCTGTTCTTTCAAGGGAAATAACTCTATTTTGATTCATTATGTCCCGTCGCATTTACCACAGCCTCTCCCCTCTCTTCCCCCCCCCCCTTTTCTCTCTTTTCTCTGCCCTCTGTCTCTTTTCCCATTTTTAATCTTCCTCTGCCAGCAAGCATCTCCAGGGACTTCCCACTGGGGACCTCCTCGCCTCTCTTCATTGCACCGTGGGCACTTCTTTCCCCTCTGGAGGCTGGCCTGCCCTGGAGCCTGGGCGGCAGAAACCAGATGCTCTTTTTGCTCTGGCCACACAGCTCTCCATTCAAGGCTCTGCTCCTGGAGGGTTTGCAACAGGGAGAGACAGGCTTCCTTCTACCCTCCCGGCTTTGTCTGTTACCTGGGCTGCAAAGACTGTTCCCTTACTAACCGCTGACCTCCTGCAGCTAATTACTGCCTTTAGCTGGACTGAGCAGTCTAGATCAGGAAAAGCTTTGCAAAATGGCAATTAGTGATGGATTGCTTGTCGCTGCTCCCTAGGAGTGCTGTCAGCAGGACCCGTGCTTTGTGGCTTATAGGCAAACCGGCAAAACGGCAATCCGGTCCATCCCCTCTCAGACCGGGTCCTGGATGAGTCTGATAGGCAAATCCTTCTAGGCAGGTGGGCTCACAGACACCAGGTCCTTTTGATCTTCCGCTCTATCATCTCCTTCCTGCGGGGCTGGTTGAATAAAGGCTAATTCATTAGCTACAGGAGGGGCCCAGCATCTTTCTCACCTCTGATGATGACAACGGGAGAGTCCGTTTATTGGTTTATTGAACTCTTGCCACGTGTCAGGCATTGGACTTAGGGCTTTACGTGCATTTGACCTTTCAGCCATCTCGATAACCACTAGAGAGAAGAAACCATCTCCCTTTTACAGATGGAGAAACTGAGGCCCAGAGGTTGCATAACCTACCCAGGATCACAGTCCAGCAGCTAGTTGATAGCAATCATGTCTTTCCCCCAGAACCGTGGTCAGCAAACTGCGGCTCATGAGTGAGCCACGTGCGGCTCTTTGGCCCCTTGAGTGTGGCTCTTCCACAAAATACCACGGCCTGGGTGAGGCTATATTGAAGAAGTGGCATTAGAAGAAGTTTAAGCTTAAAAAATGTGGCTCTCCAAAGAAGCTTCAATCATTATACTGTTGATATTTGGCTTTGTTTACTACTGAGGTTGCCGACCACTGCCCCAGAAGACATTGACTGAGCATCTGCTATGTGTCTGCCGTTGTGTAGGCAACACCCCTGCCAGAAGGAGTTTGCCATAGAGAAGATGGGCAGGGAACATCGAGGCAAATAAATCAACAGCAAATAAACCAACAGCAAATAAATCAACAGGAGGACTAAACAGGCACTCCCCGGGCACAGCCTGGATGCCCAGGGCTTTCTGAGGCTGGCAGGCACAGGAAGCATTCCCCTGTTAAAAGATTAAATTAGGTACCGTAGGTAGCCAGAGACTGGGATGCCAGGATACAGGCTTTTATTAGAGAGAAGGGTACCTCGGCCGGCTGCTTCCAGAGAGAAAGAGGTCTGAAGAAACCCGGGGGTCTATTTTTAAGGGGAGGATAGGGGACGGGGCTTAGGGTACTCAGTGCACGCTGATTGGTGATTAGGGACCTAGGGACTTAAGAATGGGGAGGGGGGAGCCTTAGGGTATTTGGCAGGTGCTGATTGGTGGTTCAGAGCTCAGGAATGTCTGGCCGCAGGTGGGGTTTACACCTGTCCATCAACTGGAGGAAGGGAGGATCCATCACCTGTAACCTGGGGCCTCCTCAGATAGTCCGTCACATGACGGGCCCCAGCGCTTAACACCGCGTTAGGAAACGGTTATGTGCAGAGCACCTTGGCCTGGCTTTCTGGGAGGCAGAGGCAGAGCCAGAGCTGGCCCTGCCAGTGTTCCCGCGGTGCTAGCACTTGGCAAGAGGAAATTGCATCTCTCCTCTCCGCGGGGGAGCCAGCCCAGCGCCTCCCTGGGTGTTCACGGGTCTCACCTCCGGAGTTAGTACTTGGTCTTGTTATCAGTGAAAGTCGCCCAGGAGTCTCCCCGCCCTGATGGGGAAGCCCTGGGTAATTCACAGGGGTTCTGGCGTTCTGGTGACAGCCTCTGCTCTAGTTTAGGCTGGGGAGGGGACAGCCCGGAGGTTCTCACGAGCAGCTATTTACTGGTTTCCCCCAAGATGGAGCCCCCGTCTCTTCCCGCCTGCCTCCCTGAGTCAGAGCTCCACAAATAGCTCAGCAGTGTGATTTCACTCCGGAAGCTCAGAAGCTGTCTGACTCAGGGACGCTCTGTGCACCTCCCCCAGGGGGAGACTCTCACCTGCCCCCACCCCCGCCGCAGGGGAGGGGCTAAGGGAAGGGGAAATCCCTTACTGGGGCAAATAGAAAGCCCAGGAAGAACCTGCAGCCCCACTTGGCGCTGCCCGGGGTGCCCTAGGCCTGCCAAATCGCTGGATATCTGAAAACGGGGAGGGGGGGGGGGGGGCTGTCTTCAAATCGGGCACCATTCCAATTTGGGGAGTAGGATACTCCACTGATCTCCCAGTACATGGTTAGCCAAACATACTGACCTGAAAAAATACCCACAAAATGTAGGATCCAGTGTTTAGGTGGGAAATAATGTTGTTATGATCCTATCTGTAAAAAAAAAAAAAAAAAAATACATCGGCTATGTTAAATATATGCACACAAAAAAAGGCTATTGAAGAAAATATATATGGTATTAATAATACTTATCTTTGAGGGTGAGATTTTAGGAAATGTTTTTTTTATTCATTTTCCCTTTCTGGTTTTAAAATAATAATCATACAGAGAACAGACTGATGGTTGCCAGATGGGAAGAGGGCTGGGGGCTGAGTGAAAAGGGGGAGGGATTAGGAAGTACAAATTGCCCGTTATAAAAACAGTCCTGGGGATGTGAAGTGCAGCACAGGGAATACAGTCAGTAATATTGTAATAACGGTGTGTGGTGCCAGGTGGGTACTAGACTTAGCTGGGGCGGAAGGGGCGAAGGGAGAGACACTCTGTAAGTTATACAAAATGTCTGTGCTGTACATCTGAAACTAATATATGGAATGTCAACTGTAATGGAAAAACAAAAATTTTTAAATGAGCTGGGGGGTGGGGGGGGCGGGTGGAAATCATATTTACCTTTGTAATCTGGGGAAAGGAAAAAAAGAAAGATTAGGGGTAAAAATCCTATTGAACCAAAGCCAGTGTCCTAAAGACTGTCAGTCTTGTTAGATGCCTAGCAGCTACTCACCGGGGGCCTTTAAATGCCTGGAGCCAATGGGGTGGGTGACTCTTCACCCCTCAGATACCAGCTGCCTCCCTAGCCGAGGAAGGAGGAAGCCAGCTCCGCAGGGTCTCCCCTTGTGGCCCCAGCTCACCTGTCCTCTTGGCCATTACGTCTGTTAGCCCCGGCCTGACCCCAGGAAGGGCTCACAGAAGTTTTCTATTGTGAGTGGCCGTGTCAATGAGTAGATAGGATGCCATCAGGTGTTACAAGCGCCGTGTGAGGGAAGTGCCTGCAGATGTCCATGGGGGCTGAAGGGAATTAGGGAAGCACACCAACATGGATCTAAACACACTGGGCCCAGGTCCCCCACCATGGAGCAGGGAAGGGTGTGGCTCCGAGGCTTACCAGCTGTGTGATCTGGGCAAGCTGCTCAGACCCCAGGCTCCTTCTCCGAGTCCTCCTCTCGCCCGCTTGCTAAGGAGGCGGTTGGCTTCCCTGACCATTCCCATGGGACTGCCCCTCCATTAAAACCACCCCTTCCCAAGACCGGGCTCCTATGGGGAGGACGGAGGGATCTGCCAAACCATCTCCAGTGTTTACTTAAAATAAAAATCAAACCGGCGGTGGCTTCCTCTCAATCTTGTAGTGAACGGAAATGTCACAGGGCTTCTGAGCTCAAAGCACTCGTGTGGCACGTGTGTTTATTTTTCAGACGGACACTCTCTTCTCTGTTTCCTCCTCCCACCTCCCTCCTCTTCTCTGTCTCCCTCTCTCTTTAAGGCAAAGGAGGAGGACTGCAGGGTGGGCTCTGTGGTCTGCAAACCCAGGGTGGAGTTTACAGGCTTTTGAACTGTTATTTACAGACTTCTTGGGACCCTGCAGACCACACTTCCCGGCTCTGTCCTCTGGACCACAACCAGGGCCAGGACCAAGCTGGGGAGGGCTGGGCTGGGAGGCCAGACGGACACGCCCTCCCTCTCTCTGTTCTCTCTAATGTCTGCGCCAGAGCAGCCAGGCCTGGCTGGCCCCGGCCCTGGGCCTTCTGCCCTCCCAGCGGCCAGCCGTCTCCGAATTCCCGGTGCGGGTGGAGGAGACTGTGTCCCAGATATGTTTGTTTTTGGTTGTGTATGTGTGTGTGTGTGTGTGTGTGTGTTTTCTTTAACTTACAACACCATCTGAAGCCAAAGTCTTTATTTTGGTTTGCTTTAATATTGAGCGTGCCCAATTTTTACAAAGGCTTAAAGCTCAAACACAACGTGTGTTTTCTGAACATGGTTTTCCCTACTTACGAAGCCTTCTACCAAGTTCACGGAACTGGAGAGAGAAGATGACAGTTATAGCTTCTCTTCATGAGCTGGCCATGTAGGGAGAGGTTGTCAGCAGCACTGACCCTTCGCTCTTGGAGCCCGTGTACCCCAGGAGAGGAACAGGGGACCCAGTGCTAGACCACAGGGAGCCAATGGGAACACGGCACAGCCAGGAGCACCCTCTGTGCCCGGCACTGCCCTGAGCTCACATCTGTGTGGTCTCTGCTAAGCCTCACGCTTGCTGTCTGGAGTAGGTGTTATCCCCATTGTATAGATCTTTGCCTATAAACTGGAGGCTGAGAGAAGGTGTCCCGTGGCTGAGGCCACGCAGCAAGTCATGGAGGAGCCCGCAGATGCTCACGGTCGCTGCACTGTGGTCAGAGGAGCCACTGGGGAGAAGGTGGTTGCCAGTCCCTGGGGCAGAAAGAGGAGGGGCAAAGACGGGGGAGACACCAAGGTTGTGGCTGCAATCCTGAGCCTTTCAGAAGTCAGAAAGGGGGTGTGGACCAGTCTCTTTCCTTCCAAGGAAGTCTCGATAGACATCTCCACCACACAGTCCAGGGCTGTGCGTGAGTCCCAGGCTCCAGGTTTAAGGGGGTGGAGCCAGGACCAGTGAGGAACCTGTGACGGAGGTGGGGTCCCCACAGTGGGACGGTGGGGTAGGCTCACTGGTCTGGACACAGGATGGAGGGTAGAAGCTGCAACATGGCGACATGGAATTAAATCAGAACTTTCTAGCAGTCGGAGCCACCCATGGGCCCTCTCACGGGGAAGTGAGTGCAAGTTCAGTGGGACTGTGACCTCAGGTAGCCACGTCAGGTGTGGTGTGGAGCGTCAGAGCCCCATCGGAGGTGCCGTGTGTACGGGGGTGGGGCGAATATAGATGACACAGGGCAGCAGGTTAACCATGGGCCGTGGGTGCAGTGTGCGATCGGGGCTGTGTGAGTTCTGCAGTCCTTCCAGCCTGGGCTGTGTTAATACTGTTTGTGTGTCCTGCTCGCGTCCTTGGGGGCAGGAATAGGGGAGGTGTTCTCCGTGTGTGTTTGAATCAAGCCCTAGGATGGAGACCTTAGCTTCTGAGCCTCAGCCAAGAAGGTTAAAAGGTTTTGATTCTTTCTCACCTTCGCCATCTGGCTGGCAGCTCGAGGGGTGGATGGTCAGATCTCCGAGGTGACATATTGCCTCCGCCCGGGTGTAATGAGGGGCATGCTGACTGGTCAGTGACTCGGGTAATGAGACATGCCAGGGAGGGAGAGACCACTGGTTTGTGCACCGCGCTCACCCCGCTTCCACCTGCCAGGCCCGACCCCCCACAGGGCCATCCGCTGCCCAGCAGGAGTGACGGTTCTGAGGCCACCCAGGCAGGAGAAACACCCGCTGGAAAATTATCTGCCGAGAGAGAGAGAGAGAGAGAGAGAGAGAGAGAGAGAGAGAGAGAGAGAGAGAGAGAGAATATGAATGTGTGTGAGAGAGTGTGTGTGTGAGAGTGTGTGTGAGAGTGTGTGTGTTAGTGTGTGTGTGTGTGTGTGTGTGTGAGTGAGTGTGTGTGAATGTCAGTGTATGTGTGAGTTATGTGTGTGTGTAAATGTGTGTGTTAGTGTGGATGGGTGTGTGTGTGTGTGTGTGTGTGTATGAGTGTGTGGGAGTGTGTGAGTGTGTATGTGTGTGTGTATGTGTGTAAATGTATATGTGTGTGTATGTGTGTGTGAGTGTGGGTGGGGTGTGTGTGTGTGTGTGTGTATGAGTGTGTGCGGTGTGTGTGAGTGTGTGTGTGTGAGTGTGGGTGTGTGTGTGTGTGTGTGTGTGTGTAGGAAAGGTTGCACTGGCAGCAGCCTCTGCTTACAGCGATGACTGAGGGGGGAATGTAAATAGGACTGGGTGCTTCCAATAAAGAAGTGAAAAAAGGATGTGGGCGCACAGGGTTTCGTGGTGGCAGCGTGCCCTCCCCTCTGTCAGTGCAGCTCAATCCAAGGAAGATGCGGCCCAGCTGTCTTGGAAGGACATCCCTGTCTGCTCTCGTCTGGCCTGCCGCCCGCGGCCTTCGATCGGGGAGGGGGCCCGGGCGGGGGCTCTGCCCCAACAGACTGATTCAGTGTTTCCACTGGGTCCCAGCGTGGTCTCAGTGGGCAGGTCACACGCCAGCCTCGTAAACTCGCTCTCTGCTTGTCCGTGTGACATTTACGGCCCTATGGGGAGCTGGCTCTTTAATGAGCCTAATTTGAGACTGTAAGTAGGAGTTTGTAAAACAAACAGCGAGGGGATCCGGCCAGAGCCCAGAGTTGCCGTGTGAGCACACAGGGTCACATCAGCTCTGCAGGCAGACGGCGAAGGAGAGGCCTCCCCCTGGGGCCCGGAGACGGAGCCAGGCCTTCCCGCTTTGGCTGTGGGAAGCCCTGAGGGGCCTGGCTTTTGCCTGGGGGGGAAGAACTTCTCTGGGCCTGGCTGTGGGCAAGGCCAGGGCAAGGCCTTGGTGATGGGAACGCCGATGAGCCTCCTTCTCCCCTTCAACTCCCTCCCATGCTGGGTGATGTCCCTCAGCCATGAGATGACCAGGGACTGCTAGAATCTCGTCATCTGTCCCGTTGGGGTCCTCGGAGGAAACGGGGCTTTCTGACACATCCTGTTCCTTTCCCTCCCTTGTCCATGAAGCAAGTGCTCTCTTCAGACTCTTTCCAGACTCCCAGTACCTTCTGCAGGCCCCTCCTCCAGCATTGGTCAAGGTTGCGCTTAAATTCTGTGCATGTTTTCCCTCCCCTCCAGAGCAGGCTCCTGGATCTTCCCTCTGCATCCCTAGCTCCGCGCTCCAGGTAACTAATGAGCATGTGAGGAACTCTGGGCGAAGGGGATGAATGATGGGAGTTGCGGTGAGAAAATTCCCATAGCCTACTCAGAGACGTGTTGCGAGTTTGCCGCCACCAGTCAACCTTGACCCAGAGGGTCCCAGGCCTTGGAGGATGTGTTCTCTGTGTATCAGGTTTGCTAACTGCCTGCAGGCAGCCCTCCCTGTGCCGTCGGCGGGTATGTGCGAGTGCACGCCATGTGAGTTACGAAGGGGGTGATGCCACCTCTGGGCCCCCGTGTCCCCAGTGCCCTCAGGGCTGGGACGTCTATTCTGGCCCAGAACTCAAGGCACGAGTTGTATGGAAATCTTCTGACTGCTTCAAGTTGACCCAATCTTAAAGGTGGCCAAACATGGCTTCCACTTATTTAGGCTTAAGAACGATCTCTTAATGACTTTTCCTTCCAGAACACATAATCTGCTACGTCTGTCTTTGATGTGTAAGTGCTCAGTGAGAAGGAATGAGCAGCGTTATTGAAATGAGATGGGCAGCCCGGTTGGATTTGGGGCTGAGAGAGCCACAGCAGAGAAGGAGGTGGGACCGCCTCGGTGGGCTCTGTAACCTGCCCTCCCGCCCCCTTCCCACATGCTGCCGGGCTTCTCTGTCTAAACGTACGCACTGCCCTGCCTCTCTGCTGCTTACGGCCCTGCGGTGGTCCTCATTGCCCCCCAGAACAGAGTCCCAGCCCCTTAGCCACTGTGACTGGTACCATCCACCATGGTCCCTCCCGGGAAGCCTGTCAGGCCCCACCCATCTCCCAGAGCCTCTCCTCTCAGTCCCTGCAGGAACCGTCCTTGGCCACTGAGCCCAGGTGGTCCGGCGCAGAGACCCTGCCCCTTGGGCTGACCCTGTCGGGTCCGTGTAATATTGAACTGGCTGGTGTGCTGTCTGTCACGAGATGGCAGACATCACGTGTATGTCCCCAGAGCACAGCCACGTCTGGCACATTATTAGGTCATCAAAATAAACAGCTATTGAGTAAATGAGTGAGTAAATGACTGCAGAGTAAATGACCCATCTGTGCTGAGTAAAGCATGGTTGTTGTTGTGTGTTTTTTTTGTAACTGATTTCAGAGAGGAATGGAGAGGGAGAGAGAGAAACTTCAGTGATGAGAGAGAACCACCTCCTGCATGCCCCCAACTGGGGATCAAACCTGCAACCCTGGGCATGCCCCCCTGACTGGAATCAAACCAGGGACCCTAGAGTCTACAGGCTGACGCTCTGTCCACTGAGCCAAACCAGCCAGAGCAAGCATGATTCTTTACCAACATAGAGCACAGTGGCCTTCAGGAAAATAAGAGGGTAGTTTGGCCTGGGTCCATCTCTCCCTCCTGAGGCTGCTGAGTAACTTTATAGGGTACCAATGGCTTTATCCCACAGCCACTGGCCCCGGGACTTAGCCCGGCCATTTAAAGGGCAGTTCCACTGACTCCATGCTTTCTGTGTGTCGGGTATTTTGCCAGATGCTTACTTTTCACCCTCAGCCCTCTAACTCAGGAGCTATTATTAGGCACAAAGACACAGATGAGCGGATTTTTGGCTCGGAGAGGGTAAGAAACTCGTCCAAGGTCTCACAACTTGCAAGAGGCAAAGCTGTGTGTTGAACCCTCACCCCTATGACTCACACTGTTAACTCATCTGGAGAGTCTCATGGTCAGAGCCCTTTGAGGTGGAAACCAGAGGCGTCGGAAACAGGTTCTGTTTGCTAGAAGGTTCTGTTTCCCCTGAGAATTGGGAGGGGAAAACTCATCCAGCACTGTGCAGTTCTGACTGGTGCATTCCTGTTCTGTTAATAGACACTTGGCCATCTGCCTTAGACCTTGTAACACTCGTATCTTTTTAAAACAAAAAACCCCAAGGAGTTTCTTTTTTAAAAAATATATCTTATTGATGTTTTTACAGAGAGGAGAGGAGAGGGAGAGAGAGTTAGAAACGTTGATGAGAGAGAAACATCAATCAGCTGCCTCCTGCACAACCCCCTCTGGGGATGTGCCCGCAACCAAGGTACATGCCTTTGACTGGAATTGAACCTGGAACCCTTGAGTCTTGATGCCAACACTCTATCCACTGAACCAAACCAGTCAGGGCCCCAAGAAGTTTCTTGTGCTCCTTGTGGGTACCTGGGCTCATGGACCCCTCTCCTGCCCTCTGGGCTGGCAGTGTGCCCACTTCTCCATTTTTCTTGCCAGCAGCCCTGCTCCCAAGCATGGGGTGCCACTCAGGAGTCTCACCCAGCACGAGCTCGGCTTCCTCTCCCCCTCCTGGCCCACCTGTGCTCCCGCTCCAATGCTAGCTGTGGGAGGCTCCTTTTCTGTGCATGGTGATTCTGGCCGTGCCTCGGTGTGAGAATTTCTCCTGCCCTATCTGTTCTCTGATCCCAGCACGTGGCAGCCGCAGCTGCAGGGGTCAGAGGTGCAGGTGGTCACGTGGCTGCGTCATGATCACACGGTCTCGGTGCAATGAGCACTCAGCTGGGCTCGGAGTTGGCAAGATGCCATGGGAAGTCTCGGATGCAGCCCTGAGCCACCCGGGGTCAGCCCCACCTGCGAGGGGAGGGGCTGCCTCTCAGAAGGGCCAGTTCTTGGCATGAGGCCTGGGACCAAAACCTCACCTCCTGGTTAGCCACACAGAATGGTTCTGCCCGGGTTTCTGCCAAAAGAATTGCCCTTGTCCCTTATCTTACTTATTTTTTTTTTAGTAGCATTCCTATAAAACAATCAGATTTTCCTTATTTGCTTTTTATTTGCTTCCATGAGCCTGCAGTAGTTGTAACGATGCTTTTACTTTTATTAAAACACATTTTTCATTTGTATTGAGACATAGTTGACATATAGCACTGTAGAAGTTTAAGGTGGACAGCATAAGAACTGGACTTTCATAAATCATTATTTAATCAGTAGAAAACGGGATGAAGAATAATGGAGGGGAAAACTCATCTAAAATTCTCCCATGAGAAATAGCTATCTTTTATGGTTGATGGATTTCCATTCTGGGCTCTTTACAAGTAGTAGATTATAGTGGGTTGTTGTCTTTTTAACATTCTCTTTTTTTCTATATATATATATTTCTATATATTGGGTCACTCAAACTCCTGATGTGTTACAGCAGTCCTTCGGAAAGAGGCCACCAGAATCTCTTAAAAAGTGTTCTAAGCCCCGTGGAGACCTTTTCCCGCGGGAAAGAGCTCAGTAGCTGGCCGCATGATTCCTGCTCCTTGCTGCCCAGTGCTGTGACTGTGGCTGGCTTTTCCGGAGTTCACCTGTCGGTTTAATTTCCTGACATTGATCTCCCTGGTTACTCTGGCTTCGTTTTACTCTCTTGCAGGGAGAAATGGCAGGGAGCACACTGTGTCTTATTCATAGTTCTTTCTTCAGAAAGAAAATAAGCGGCAATCTGTGATCCCTACTAGTTTGTTCTTCTACAGGTCCCGTATTCACCCTGGACTGACATGTGCTTTCATTACACAAATCACCAAATGCAAGGACCCAGCATTTGTAATGGGGATTCTAGATCATCCCTCCTCCGTGTCCCCCACACACACACACAAACACACACACACTTTGTTGGGCTGCTATACAGTGTTTCAGTGGCCCCCATCCGCCCTCTAAATCCTTACCTTGCTTGGAGCACCTTGAGAATTGGGAGAGCCAGCCCTGAGGTCAGAGGTCAGAAGGGCTGCCAGTTGGAGGGGAAAGAGGCAGCCCCAAGACCAGCTCCCCAAGCAGGTCCACCCCTATCAGGCCTGAGAGAGCCAAGGATTCAAAGGGAGGTGAAGCCCAGCCCAGTATTTGCCGTGAGGCTTGCCTTCTCCCACCTTTTTAAAGAGAACGGGGTGCTGGCAGTGAGCATGTGGCCTTTGCCATCGCCCTGAGCTCTTGGGCCTGGACTCCCTGGCCGTCACAGATGTGCATTGCTACTTCCTCTGCCCTGGGCCTGACTTAACTGAGGGCCACCTTTAGTGCATGGTCTTTCTGATTGCTTCACCAGGGTGAGGTGTCCCCCAGAGCTCGATCGTGTTTGCTTCCCACTTCCTGACCTTTAAGAAGAGGGAAGTGCAGTGCTCATCGGACTGGGGGTGGGGGTGGGGGTGGGGGTGAAGGAAGTGTTCTGTCCCTGAGCTCGAATAGGGGGAGCCCCATGGGAGGGGCAGTGTGGGGCAGAGGTTACCATTGTGGACCCCAGTGTCGGACAGGCTGGGTCTCACTCCCGCCTGCGCCCTTTGCTAGCTTTGTGCCTCAGCCCATCTAAACCTCAGAGTCCCTCATCGGTAAATAGGCCGGTAATACACCAGCTGCTCGCTAATAGTAATACCCTGTTTCCCCGAAAATAAGACAGTGTCTTATATTAATTTTTTCTCCCAAAGTTGCGCTAGGTCTTATTTTCAGGGGATGTCTTCTCTTTTCATGCGCTAGGTCTTATTTTCGGAGGATGTCTTATTTTCGGGGAAACACGGTAGTAATAAAACCACCGATGCGGTCTTTGTGGCGACTCCAATGCCAGTTCCTCCGTTCCTGGCATAGAACGCTACTGTGTGTGCGTTAACCCCTCTCCATTCATTATGAACCGCAGTTAAAACCTGCTTCCCATCTCAATTTAGATCCCACCCCACCCTTCTCCCTTCCTCCCAACATTTTCTCCTCACTTGAACTTTTGGGTCTCACAGTACAGTGGTCCCATGCTCTGTTATTCTTTTTTTTTTTTTTTAATTTTTAAATGTATTTTTATTGATTTCAGAGAGGAATGGAGAGGGAGAGAGAGAGAGAAACATCAACGAGGACAGAGAATCATTGATCGGCCGCCTCCTGCACACCCCATACTGGGCATGGAGCCCACAACCTGGGCATGTGCCCTGACCGAGAATTGAACCCTGACCTCCTGGTTTATAGGTCAATGCTCAACCATTGAGCTACACCGGCTGTGCTCGATGATTCTTAATGAATCATTTTTACGTGGATGACGGACAGCTCACCAGTCAGGCATATTTCATTCCACTTTCAGGCTTTTCTTATTTCCTTCATCTGCCCCTTGTCTCAATGCCCTCCCCACAACACACACACACCCCAACTTCTTTGGATTTAGAATCTTGGGAGGAATTCCATTTGGTGAGGTTGTTTGAGGATCAACAGCCCTTCTCTTTCACTTGTCTCTCTCTGAATACTATCCGCACTTTAAGTTTTCAGCACTTTGTATGACTAACATGCAACTGAGCATTAAACGTACTATATATAAAACTCCAGATCAGAGAATGGAAATGCTTTAAAAAAAAAAAAAAAAAAAAAAGTTAAAAGAGTTGGATTGTGTGGGCTACTTGGAAGCCGTTCAGTGGGGCAATATAATTTTTATTTTCAGAAGCTTATGGATTGCACCCCGCCCAGGCTTCCCGCTCCTGAGAAAGCTGGCAGGAGACGCCCCGCCAAGTTCCCTCAGCAGGGCAATAAAGGAGTCAGCCTCCTCTGCGCCCCGGCTGGCGGTGGCCTTTGCTGTCCTCAGAAATGAGGTTCCCTGAGCTGGGGGGGGAGGGGGGGAGGAAAGGGAGGGGGGGGAGTGTGTCCAGTAGGGGTTGCGGGGGGCAGAGGTGAGAGGGTGCTAGCCACGCAGGCTTGCACAGGTCGCTGGGCCCACTGCAGTCACAGTGGCCCAAAAAGAACCTTCACAACTCTGGGGACAGAGCCGGTGATAGCATGTTGAGTTGAGAGGACAGTTACATTACAGTCTTGATGGCTTTTGATGGCTGCTCAGAAAAGCTGAACTATAAATGGATCCAGTTTTCACACACACAAAAAAATATATTTTCTTTACACTTAAAATTGAGTTGGGGAGGAGGGTTTAATAGCTGTGGTCATAAATAAGATCTGGCCTATTGGTTCCTGTTGTTGACAGCTCAGAAGGTAAATGATGGGATGAAGGGGTGTATGTGGAGGGGTAGACGTTAGAGCTAGAGCACACAGAGGTGCCAGGGGGAGAGTAGGGTCCCCAGGCTGCAGAAGGCTGGAGGACCATCGAGTCAGCCCCCATGCTGAACAGAGGGGAGAAGGAAGCACCCCTGTCCTTTGCCAGGGCTTTCAGGCTGAGCCGTGCTTCGGAAAAACCTTTGCACTCAAGGTCCAATTGTCAGCCCCGTGTGCAGTCCGTCTGCTTCTACAAGCTGAAACCCAGGTTGAATTCCTGGTTGGCAATCGCCAACAAGAAGGCGGGGTTCCCAGGGTTCTGCACTGCGGGTCCCCATCTAACTCACTGGCGCCCCCTTTGGGCGCTGGTGGAGAGTCACCCGGGTTGTTGCTTTTCCAAGCCCAGAGCTGGAGCCAGGCCCAGGGGCCAAGGCTGGGAAAGCAGCTGGGAGGACCGCCCTCAGGTATGCATAGGTTTCCCCGCTTGACTGGCTTCCTGGGAGGTGCTGGGGATTTCCCCGGTTACTGGCAGAATGATTTTCATTTCTAAATTTCAGAGGAAGAAACGAGAGTGGCATCTGTGCTTAACTGTGGGGAGGAGTTTGAGCTTCTTTCTCGGGGCTGAGAGGAAGGCCTGGAAGAGGGTGAGCTCCAGGGGAAGGAGGAAAGGATGGCAGGGGCAGGCGAGGCAGGAGGCATGCGGGGAGGCTGCCACAGCAGCCAGGGGGGCAGAGGTGGCCGGCCTGGGGCACCGCAGGGACAGGTACTTGGAACTGTAAGGGAGTAAAGGAGCAAGACTTTATTGATCGGTGCGTGGGAGCAGGGAGGGCGCTGATAAGGGTGATGACTCAGGTCTGTCGTCACAGCTGGGCGGGTGTGGGGCTGCACTCGCTGGCTGTGCTCCAGAGGCATGGGCCATGGAGGAGGCAGCGCTTTGGGGAATGAGATAATGAGTTCCCAGATTCAAGGGCTGGGCAACCAGGCCGAGGGAAACGGAGGGAGTGACGGAAGAGGCTGGTTCTGTGTCTATCCACACTGGGAAACGGAGAGGCGTTGGGTGCAGTCAGGGCTGTTTCCACGGAAAGGCTGGGTGTGGTGGAGGGTGGCTGGGGCTCCATCTCACTGTCCTGACCTGGGATGCGGATGGGGTTCTCTGTAACTTACACAGCTCAACGGGGCTTGGTTGGGGGTGTCAGTTTTGACTAATAAAGGGGTCGAGGGAATCATTCCAGCATGCTTTCTTTTTCATCATGACTAACTAAACTAAGCAGTTTTTTTTTCCCTAGGGGTTTTACTAAATAGAAAGAAAAAGGACCTTCCTTCCTTTTCCTTTTCTTTTTTCTTGGAATCTCTTTTTACAGCAACTTTGCCCTGGGTTCGTATCACACAGCTGGGAATTTGTGGGCGGCAAAGAAGGCCTCGAGGTGTTTAAGAGAATTTAAATAAAATATTTCCCCTCTCTTTAAAAAAAAATATATTTTTTATTGATTTTTTTACAGAGAGGCAGGGAGAGGGATAGAGAGAAACATCGATGAGAGAGAAACATCGATCAGCTGCCTCTTGCACACCCCCCACTGCTGATGTGCCCGCAACCAAGATACATGCTCTTGACTGGAATCGAACCTGGAACCCTTGAGTCCACAGGCCGATGCTCTGTCCACTGAGCCAAACCAGTTAGGGCCAGAACCCCTCTCTTGGCAGATATTCCAGTGCAGCTTAACTAAAGGACATGGGGGTCAAAGAGCAGCTTGCCATTTTATTTCAGAAATCAAGAGATTGGCATTTTAGCCCCAGGTCAGTTTCTGATCCTCAATAACATCGGGCAAGTCACTTAGCTTGGGGGGACCGTGGACTTCTCATCTGTAAGATGGGTAGGATGGGTACCTCCCCAAGTCTTAAAGGGAGTCTATGTGATCGTGCAAGTAAGCTAACACAGTGCCTGGCGTAGAGTCAGCCCTCAACAGCAGTCAAGGTTATTGAGAACAAGACAGTTAGCCATGATGACTGCCCTACCAACCTCGCTGGAGGAATAAGTTACTCGAGGAATAAAGCACTTTGAGGACATGCTTGTAAGCCTCTTAAAAGCAAAAGGTACTAAGCAGAAGCAGTGATGGTATCAATTATTATTAATAATAATAATAATAATCGGTTCATAATGTCTGTTGCCACAGTATTAAGTGCGAATCCCCGTGGGTGGGTGATGACTTGGAACATGGGAACTATTATTAATGGAGCTGCCAGCTCCTGTTACTAGATCCATTGACATAGCATTGCTCTCTGGGAATCCTTTGACAAATCGGCTGAATTTCCTATCCCTTTGCTGGAAGCACTGCAAATGTGATCCACATGTCCCCTGTGTGGTTTCTGGAGATTAATAACAGAGAGGAGAGGAGCAGCCTGCCGGCCTGGGACAGAGCTGGTGTCCGGGCTGTCCATGGAGTTAGCTCGGGGGGGGGGGGGGGGGGGGGGGGGGGGGTTTGTGCGCGTGATGTTCTCCCTGGCTCACTTGTTTGAATGCTCCCAGCTTTTCCTAGCAGGCACCCCGCTGTCGGGGAGAGTTTCTGCTTTGGAATAGGACAGAGGGAACCCCGTCATGCCCTCCTCCGCCTCCCACGGGATTCAGCTCTGCGGAAGCACTTTGCCAAGTCAGTGAGCCGGCTGTGATGGGAGGGGCCGGTGCCATCCAAAGGGGCAGTGCCCAGCTGCAGTGAGGCGGCAAGGAGGGCAGGGAGCCGGGTCAAGGGAAGGGCAGGCTGGGAGGGCAGGGCTGACCGGCGGCTGAACCCAAGTGTGGTCAGGATCCGGGCGAGGGGGAGGCATGCCGTGTGCGTTTGACCCAGGAAAGAAACAGGCAGGGCTCAGCACGGGGGTTCCTGTGGGTGGAACGGCAGTAGTAACACTGGTGTTGCCGCATGCACAGGCCACAGAGTCGGGCAGCCGTAGGAGAGCTGGGAGGTGTGCACGTTGGATCTGAGGGTTGAGTGTGCATGACCTAGTGTCGGTCAGACCCAGGTTCAAATCCCAGCTCTGCTACGTGGTTGACAAGTTGTTCAGTTCTCTGAAAGGAAAGTGAGTGTGAGCAGAGCCTGCATCTGAGCCACACGCTGCCCCAGGGGCCACACGCAGTGACTCAGTTCCCCTTCAGGGCCACCCTGCCAGCGGCACGCCTTCCTCATCCCTAGGTAACACACGAGGGGTCGGAGGCAGAGAAATGAGGTCACTTGCCCACGATCACGCCGCCCGGTTAAGTGACAGAGCCCAGCTCCACGGCCCTGTCTCTGCCGCTCTCTGGCATGTCCCGTGGCATCATCATGTGTTTCTGGGTTTAGGACAGGGCAGTGGTCAGCAAACTCATTAGTCAACAGAGCCAAATATCAACAGGACAACGATTGAAATGTCTTTTGAGAGCCACATTTTTTAAACTTAAATTTCTTCAAAATGGACTCGCCCCGGCCTTGGTATTTTGTGGAAGAGCCACACTCAAGGGACAAAGACCCGCATGTGGCTGGCCAGTCGCAGTTTGCCGACCACGGAGATAGGGAATTCTACATCCTGGGGGCCTCCAGTTATCTCAAGGAATTGGAAGACATTTTCTCAAAAGGAACTGATTAAATTCCTGTGGGTATTTTCCTTTAAAAAAAAAAAAAAATTAGGATGGTGGACAAAGAGGCATTGATCAGAGAAACGGCCGTCACTAGACGCTGGGAATGTGTGTGACTGCGGGCTCTTAGGAACCCGCATGTAAGGTTCAGCCAGGCCGATTCTGTTTGTCCGGTGCTTTCTGAGAAGCCACACAGTGAGTGGGGGAAACGCACAGCTGCACCCCTCCCCCCCGGGGGGTGGATGCTGACAGCTCGGCTCCTCGGCGCTACAGCGCTGATGAAGAACACTAATTGGGTGGGCCTGGACCAGTCCTCAGGAAAGGAGCATGCAGCATCGTTCTCTGTGGTTTCTCCCAGGGCCCCCTGTGGCTTGAAGAAGGAAGGGGAGAGCAGCACAGGAGGTGAGAGGTAGGGGCGGTGCTGCCCACTAGGCCGCCAGGTGGAGGTTGATCCTGACACAGCCATCCCCTGAGCTCCAGGAAGACAGAGCCAGGCCTCCTTATTACCCTGAAAGTAGCACCGCACCGGGGGCAGGCGAGGCCCCCTGCAAATGTTCAGAGAGTGTGGAGTGAAGGGTGAAGGAGCTCTTGTGTGGCCACGGGCCTCCGTCGGCCATTCCTTGTGCGGCTCCCAGTCTCCATGTGGCTCAGCGACACCTGCGAGCCGGCCACGGCGGCGCTGTCCATGGGGAGAGCCGGCCGTCCCAGGTGGAGCCTTGACATTTGCCACCGCCGCTGCTCTGCTGTGAGCTTCGCTTCCCCGGGCTGACCTGTCTGTCTGTCTGTCTCCCACAGGTGTCCTCTCCCTCCCGGCCTACTTCAGCCCCTACAACGGCGGCGGCTCCCTGGCCCAGGACGAGCGCGCCGACGCCTACGCGCAGCTGGAGCTCCGCACCCTGGAGCAGTCCCTCCTGGCCACCTGCGTGGGGAGCATCTCCGAGCTGAGTACGTGCGGCACCGCCTTAGCTGGCTGGGGGAGAGGCGGGGGGGAGGAGGCTGGCTCTGGGTTCCAGCCCTCCTCCGTCTTCACGCTTCTTGCCTCCCCTGGAAGCTCGATCCTCCCGGGCCAGAGATCGCACACTGGTGGCCCACAGTCCCGTGTGGTTTGGCCGAGAGTGGCCTGCATTGCACACAGATGACCCTAACCCTGACCCTAACCCTGACCCTGACCCTAACCCTAACCCTGACCCTGACCCTGACCCTGACCCTGACCCTGACCCTAACCCTGACCCTGACCCTAACCCTAACCCTGACCCTGACCCTGACCCTAACCCTGACCCTAACCCTGACCCTGCGTGGCAGTGACAGGGGAGGGGCAGTGGGCAGCGAAGATGTGTCCTCTCCATTGTCACGTGACTCGTTATTCTCGAGTTGGCCCGTCTCACTCATTTAGTTTACCTGCCTGTCCCCAAAGGAGTGACTTCACCACCAGGATTGTTTTTAAAGGAAAGGGCCCCTTACACCTCCGCATGGGAAAGGGAAAATGAAAACAGAGCCGCTGTGGGTGAAGGAGGGTCCCCCAGCCCTGGCAGCATCCCGGCCACCACCAGGACCTCAGGGCTCTGCAGTCAAGGTCACTACCCAGTCATGTGAGAAATCAAACCGCACGTTCTTCGTCCTTCCTTCTGCCTCTCTGTATCCTGAGGCCACGGCCACTCGACGGCAGCCACACACCCAGGGGCCCTAGCGCGCAGGCTGGGACAGATGGCGCATCACTCAGGATTTTCTGTTTATAATTTCTTGGAGTTTTCTGGCCCCCGAACACTGAATGGCAAACCTTTCTATTGCTCGAGGACACAGCTTCCTCCTTTCTTGCTTCCTCCCCTTCCCGGGACAGGAAACAAAGGTGCCGGGTTCCAGGTCACAGAGCGGATCCGTGCTGGGGGCTGGGAGGGAAAGCCAGACGTCCGCTCTCTGTCTCCTGGGGGACGGCAGGATGGCCGCACGGGTCCCCTGCCCTCCGAGGGCCATGCAGGAAGCGGGCCTGGTGTGTTTGGGAAACTGTCCTGCCCCGAGAGCAGCGAGGGATGCACTCAGCCTTCAGACCATCGGAAGGCATCTTGGCTTTATTTTGCATCTTGGACATTGAGTGCCTACTGTGTGCAAGGCACCACGTGATCTCACATACTCCTCATAGCAGCTCAGCAAGGTGTGTCCTGGTGAGGAAACGGGCTCAGAGGAGAAGAGTGATTTCCCCCCAAGTCAGGCCCCAGAAGGAATCAGGGTGTGAGCTCGACTTCTGCCGTGTCTGCTGTTAGCAGAGCTCTTTCACGTGGGGCGGTGGGCTCCCTGGACGTGGCTCACGGCTCTGCCACCAGCATTCGGGCAGCTGACTTCGAGGCTGGGCCCTGAGCCTTTTCCCTTCCCTATGCGGCCTCTGTTCATTGCCGTCCACAGCCAGGCCAGGGGGGCACTCAGAAACACCCCTCAGGAGAAGGGAGACAGAGTCCTGTCGGTCTTACCTTCTAAAACTCACTCAGATCTTAGTGTTCCCCTTTCACCCCCTCCACTGCTACCAACTTGGCCCCAACCCAGGCCGTTTCAAACACAAATTGGATATTGCCCATCTGCTCAGCATCCCCTCCATGCCCGCTGTGGTTGCCCGGCTCACTCGGTGAAATCTAACATGCTCACTGTGCCCCACGATGGAGTATTTGATCTGGCTTTATCTGTATGACCGGGCTCCAGCCACACCACCTCATGGCCACGTTCATCCACCCCAGGGCCTTTGTACTGGCTGTTCTCTGAGCCTGTGACCCTTCCCCCTAAATGCTCTGCCCGTCTCTGCCCAAGTGGCACCTTATTGGGCCTTTCCTGAGCACCCCGCATGGATGGGCACCCACTCTCATGCCTCTGTCTTTCCTCTTACAGCTTTGGTTTTTTCAAAGCCTTGATCGCCACTTGGCATGTATCATCTATTCCCACGTAAATGCTTCTCCCGCCCTGTGTCCTGAGGCCACGACCTGTCGGCTTCATCTGACCTGTGAGCTTCATGAGAATAGAGACTCTGCTTTACCCCCTGTTCCCCTGCAGCCCAGTGATCAGAGTAGTACCAGATGCCAGGGGTGTGTGTACGCGCGCGCGTGCAGGTATATATGTGTGTGCCTGCGTGTTCATATGTGTGTGCGCTCCCGTGCACACATGCATTAGGAGCGGTCCCCATCCTGGCCAGACCAATTCTCAGGGCAAAAGGAAGCAGCAGCCCCTTAGCCCCTTTTCACCGACAACCTGACAGTGTGTGTCGTGCACGAGGCTGCCCAAGGCCCCTTGCTCTGAAACCAGGGCTTTTTCTCATCCCACAGTGAAGGAGGGAGGAGACAAGGTGGAGGCAGATATTGCAATTTTCCTCTCTCCGAGACTAAAGAGCTTAATGAGGTTAGCGATACTTGGCACCGAGCACCCTGTACCTAAAACCTTACCCTGGGTTTAGCAGGCATCAGCTCCCTGCCCTCTGCCAAGCCCAGCCTGCCAGGTAGGTCAAGACGTTTCTTTCTTGCATCAGATCCAGCTGCACGGGACCTTGGGCACCTGTGTGTTCCCCTGTCCCTCTCTGCCCGTGAAAGTGCCCATGGGGGGGATAGGACACAAACAGACAAACCCCCTCTTTTTAAGGCAGCCAGGTGGAGGAGCCTGCTGAACTCCAGGCTCCGCTGGCTTTATGGGCTTCCTTGGCTTTATGGGATGGCACATAGTGAGGGCGGGCAGCCCGGGGTGAAACCTGCGGCACCTCTGATCGAGGCGCTCCTCTTAACTAGCAGCGAGGGCGGGCTTTTCGTGCCCGGTGGGTGTTTCTGCGCTTCAACCGAGGTTTCATCAGGCTGAGGACCGAGTGATTCTCAAGTGCAAGAATTTTCCAGAAGCAGCTCCCAGTGTCCAATCTGGGCCAAGGCTTCTCCTACGAGCCGGGGGTTTATCCAACCTGCCCCCATGCGGCAGACTGAAACTGTCATAAAACACAATAAAAATGAATGTCCAGAAAAGTAAGCTAAAAGACATGTACAACGCAAGCCAATTTTTTTTTTTTATTAGATTAGATAGACATTGCCATGGAGTTGTTGTTGTTTTGAAATGTCTGAAATTTCTGAAATTAACTTGTTGTGACCCAGTAGCAGCCTGCAGACCTGTGGCCGTTTGCAGATGACACTTCAGGTGGCAAGGGCGCAGCCACCAAGGGCAAGTGGTGGGAGCACAGGGCCCCGAGTTCAAGGTCTGGCTGGTTCACTGGCTCATGGTGCAACCTGGACAAATCATTTCCCTTCTGTGAGCCTATTTCCTCGTCTGTAAAACAGAAATGCCTCCCTTAAGGGTGGTTGTAAAGACTGAAGGAGATTTTTCTCTCTTTTCGTGTCTATCTATCGATAGAAGCCGAGAAAATCAAAGGGGGCCGAGAGGACAGTCCCTCTGGGAGAACAGCCACAGCGCCCGCTGTCTCTGGCCATGAAGGAGGGGTGCAGAGCAGTGTGTGTTTTCAGATGCCTGGTCAGGATTGTCTGGTTGTTGAGAGAGACTGATGGCATGCCGCTGGGCTTGGAGCCAAGAAGTCCAGGGACCCCATCCCATGCTGCCATTCTGCTGTCTTCACATCCTTCCCGAACCTTCCAGGGGCCTCTCTGTTCCAGTTAGAAAGCCCTTCCGAGGCACTCCCATTTCTTTCTGGATTTTTTTTTTTTTTTTTTTTTTTTTTTTTTTTGGCTGCATTCTGGCTGGAATCTTGTTGCTAAAGGGTTCTCCACCAGAAACAAGAAAGCAATCAGGAACGTCATTAGCGATGACGACTTCCACCTTGTCTGCCTTGGAAAGGGTATCTCCCCAAGATGTCTCTGGGAGGCAGACCGCAGGCTCTGTGACTGCTCCCCCTTTGGGCCCTACGGTCCTGCCAGGAGCGAGGGCATTGTGGCCCGGGGAGACAGGCGCCAGGTTTCAGCTCACTGCAGCCGACTCAGCTGGTACAACGAGCTGTGCTGAGGCGGCTGCGGGGTGGGGGGTGTCGGTGCCGGTTTCTGCCACCCAGGAGCCCGAGGGCAGGGCTGGGAGCTGGCATTTCAGGACCCGGCCTCCTGTCCTGGGAAATGTGGGGCAGCGCAGGACTGTAGACAGAGGTCCTGGAACTAAGGAAGCCACGGGAACGGCCTGCAGGATAGAGGGGTGAGAGGAGCAGGCCAGGAATCGAAGTGGTGTTGTACTTAACCTTTGTCAAGTACTTACTCTGTGCCAGGGAAGGTTGTGGAGTGATTTCCACCTATTATTTATTGATTGGGATCCGCACAGTTTAGAGGTGAGCTGTGATGATTCCCGTTTTACAGACGAGGAAACCAAGGCTCTGGTCAGCAATGTGTGTAAGATTGGAAGCAGCAGAGCCCTGACTTGACGCTGGGATCTATGCTCTCACCCACTTACCCAGAGATTCTCAGACCCCGCTGGGCCATAGATTCGCTGGGGGGACTTTTACGAAGTCCAGATGCCCGGGCCCTGCCCCAGACCCATTACATCGGAGTCTTGGGGATGGGATGGGAGCCTTTTGTCAGTAACTTGCTGCTCTCCACCCTCTTGGCCGGAGGGTGGGGTTTGCCAGGAGGCCCCCAGAGAGCCGAGCCACAGCTGCAGGGATGAACAGTCAGGTGTGTGGAGAGGAGTGAGGACCTTGGGGTCCGGGACACACTCTTTCCCAGTGGAGATCTCCAGTTCCAGGGGGGCCACTGTCCCTGCTCACATAGGAGCCACGCACCATCGCTGTGGCTGTCGTGGCAGCGAATGAGCTCAAATCAAGCCCCCGACATTGTATGTTAAAATGAAATAAAGGGGCGAGGCTCTTTCTTCATTCTCTAAGTGTCAGCTGGGCATCTGACAGGAGTCTTCAAACTTCTCTCATTATGAGAATCACCTGGTGGAGGTGTTAAAACACAGATTCCTGATAGCACTTCTTATCATTGGGATCCGGGAATCTGTGTTTTAACAACTCCACCAGGTGATTCTCATAATGAGAGAAGTTTGAAGACCCCTGTGTTAGAAGTACCAGTCTCACCAAAACCGGTTTGGCTCAGTAGATAGAGCGTCAGCCTGTGGACTAAAAGGTCCCGGGTTCGATTCCAGTCAAGGGCATGTACCTGGGTTGCAGGCACATCCCCAGTAGGAGGTGTGCAAGAGGCAGCTGATCGATGATTCTCTCTCATCGATGTTTCTAACTCTCTATCCCTCTCCTTTCCTCTCTGTAAAAAATTAATAAAAATATTATTTTTTTTTTTTAAAAAGTACCAGTCTCTGAGAGGCTGCAGAGTGAAGATAAACTGCATAAATGAATGACTTGGTCCTGCCATACATTGAATGACACTACCTGCCAAATGACAGCCTGCATATTCCTCCCCCCTCGGGGTCAGCCATGTCCTGATGGGAGGAAGACTGCCCCCCGGGGAGGCCCTTGCGTTCCCAGGCCCGAGGAGGATGGATGGGCGCCACTCGTCCCCGAACCGAGGGGCCTGCAGGTGCCCGGGGCCTCTTCCCCCGTCCTTTCTCAGCATTGTGGCCGCACACAATGCTGGGAGCTTCCTGCCTGGGCCGGGGTGATATTGAAAAGGCAGAAACACAGCACAGGACGTGGGGCCCTGAGACCCCACAGCCCAGGCCCCGGCTCAGCTCACAGACTGGTTTCCAATGTAGACCATGACCCAGCCCCCTGACCTCAGCTGGTGAACAGCCTCCGGGTGCACCACAGCCTCCCTGTGAGCAGTCAAACGTGCGGGGTCCGTGTTTGTTCACCAGCTGAGCCTCCATTTCTTCATCTGTAAAATGGGGACTGCCGAAACCGGTTTGGCTCAGTGGATAGAGCATCAGCCTGCGGACTGAAAAGTCCCAGGTTCGATTTCAGTCAAGGGCATGTACCTTGGTTGCTGGGCACATCCCCAGTAGGGGGTGTGCAAGAGGCAGCCAATCGATGATTCTCTCTCATCAATTTTTCTATTGGGTCGGCAGCTAAGTAATTGCGGGTTTCACACATATATGGCTTCAGTTGAATTTTTAGGTTTGCAGACGTAGTACAAATGTAAAACACATTTTGTTATTTGATAGTTGGCTATTCAGCTGTTAATCAGTAAAAAAAGTTTTTTGATCTGTTTTGTAGTTTTTGTTTGGCGTTCGTTGAGAAATGGAAAATCAAAAGGAACATTTTTGTCATATTTTGCTTTTTTATTTCCGCAAAGGGAAAAACGCATCCCAAGCTCATAAAAAGTTATGTGCTGTTTATGGTGACGAAGCCTTAAAAGAACGGCAGTGTCAAAATTGGTTTGCCAAATTTTGTTCTGGTGATTTTTCACTCAAAGATGAAAAACGCTCTGGTCGTCCAGTTGAAGTTGATGATGCCCTAATCAAAGCAATAATCAATTCGGACTGTCACAGTACAACACGTGAGATTGCAGAGAAGCTTCATGTATCACATACATGCATTGAAAATCACTTAAAACAACTTGGCTATGTTCAAAAACTCGATACATGGGTTCCTCACGAACTGAAAGAATCACAGTTTACGCAACGCATTAGCAGCTGCGATTTGCTAAAGAAACAAAATGAAAATGATCCATTTTTAAAACGACTGATAACTGGCGATGAAAAATGGGTTGTTTACAACAATATCAAGCGGAAAAGATCGTAGAGCAGGCCAGGTGAACCAACTCAAACAACATCAAAAGCTGATATTCATCAAAAGAAGGTTTTGTTATCAGTTTGGTGGGATTACAAAGGAATTGTCTACTTTGAACTCTTACCACCCAACCAAACGATCAATTCTGATGTCTACATTGAACAACTAATGAAATTAAACAATGCAGTTAAAGAAAAGTGGCCCGAATTGACAAATCGAAAAGGTGTTGTATTCCATCATGACAATGCAAGGCCACACACATCTTTGGTCCCTCGGCAAAAATTAATGGAGCTTGGTTGGGATGTTTTGCCACATCCACCATATAGTCCTGACCTTGCACCATCTGATTACTTTTTGTTTCGATCTTTACAAAACTCCTTGAATGGTAAAAATTTCAATAATGATGATGATGTCAAATCGTACCTGATTCAGTTTTTTGCTAATAAAAACCAGAAGTTTTTTGAACGTGGGATTATGATGCTGCCTGAAAGGTGGCAAAAGGTCATTGATCAAAATGGGTAATACATTACAGAATAAAGTTATTTAGTTCCATAAAAAAATTGTCTTTGATTTTCTTTTAAAAATCCGCAATTACTTAGTTGCCGACCCAATAACTCTTTATCCTTCTCCCTTCCTCTCTGTAAAAAATTAATAAAATATATTTTTTCAAATAAATAAAATAAAATAAAAAGGGGATAAGACGTGGCCCCCGGCATGTTAAGAATCACATCAAATCCTATTTCTAGGAAAGTGAATGCTTAGCACGGGGTGAGTGCCCGGCGGACGATGGTGGTGGTGCTTCTGCTTGATGGGAGGGGGATTGAGGCAGCGTCCTCACCGAAGTGCCTGGGCCTTTGCACCAGACAGCACAGGGGCGTCCCTGCGCCTGGCCCTGGCTGTGGGAGGCTGGGAGAGGAGGCCCAGAGGGTTCCCTTGGTCAGAGCGCTGGGGCGAGGCCGTGGGGTGGTGGAGAGAGCGGGGATGTCGAAAAAGAAACCACAGTCGGCCTGCGCTCCGGAGGGGCGGGCCGCCCGGTGTTTCGCTCAGCTGTGTAGGCAAGACCGAAAGTGAAAGGGAAACCAGGCGGTGGCGTGTCTAGGTGACAGCTCCCGCCCCCGCCCAGGGCAGGCCGTAATTAGAGGGCTTTAGCTGCAAGCATTCTTGGGAGAATGTGGTTCTTGGGAGAATGTGGGCCGTGAACTCAGACTCTGTTTTCTCTCTCCTCTCCTCCCTTCTGCCCCCCCTCCTCCCCCGGCAGGTGACCTGGTGTCCAGAGCCATGCACCACATGCAGGGGCGCCGCCTCCTGTGTCCCGGCTCCAGCCCTGCCCGGCAGGCCCGCCAGCCGCCCCAGCCCATCACCTGGTCCCCCGACGCCCTCCACACTCTCTACTACTTCCTGCGGTGCCCACAGATGGAGTCCATGGAGAACCCCAACCTGGAACCCCCGAGAATGGCCCTGAACAATGAGCGGTAGGGGTCTTCCTGGGGCTGCACCCCCGTGGGGGGGGGGGGGACGGGTGCCCAGTGTGCGTGGACCGACGGGTGCGTGCCTGCCTCCCTGCCTGTGAGGAGGCGGCTGGCACCGGGTGGGCTGGGATGCCGGTGGGGAAGGCCAGGGGGATTGTTTGACCTGGGCTGAGGTACGGGGCTCAGTGAATGTGGGCTCCGGCCTCGGTCTCGGGTCTGCCGGCTCTAGCACCCACCTCCTGGACTCTTGAGAAACTCAGTTGCCTCTTTTCTAAAATGGGGCATTCACACCTCCCGGGAAAGGTGGTGGTGAGGAGCCCGTGAGCTGGTGCTCTGAGGAAAAGCGCTGAGGACAGTGGGTGGAACTGGCCTTCGTCAGGGGTAGCTGCCACCTCTTTTGACGACAGATCGCTGTGAGGGGCTTGAGGCATGTTTTTGCTCCATCTGCTCATTTTACAGACAAGACCTCACGGCCCTGGCAGGTGACTCGGTCTCCAGGAGGCCAGCGGTTAAAGAGTCCCAGGCCTGCTGGCTGCCACGCTAGTGTTTTCTCTATGGCATTCCAGCCCTTTCTTGGCCTGGGGTGAGGAGGCCTGGGGCAGGGAGGCCTGGGGCAGGGAAGCCTGGGCAGGGAGGCCTGGGCAGGGCGCTCAGAACAGATACACAGGTGTGTGCTGTACACAGGTGTGCCCAGTGAGGGGCGTGTGTGCGGACGCACGTGGGGCCATGTCAGCCTGAAGACAGGATGCCTCTTCTCATTGATATCCCCAGTAGTCCTTCTCTGGTGTAGCATGACATTTCTTAAAATGTGGTCTCAAGTGTCACCTAGGCCAGGAATGCTGCTACTAAAACAATTGCTAATACTGCTGTTGACATCAAGAATATACCGTATTTTTCGGACCATAAGACGCTCCGGACCATAAGACGCACCAGTTTTTAGAGAAGGGAAATGAAGAAAAAAAGATTCTGAAACAAATAGTGTCCTAAAATATTTTATGTGCATTAAAACCCAACATCACAGTCATAAACACATGTAATCAACCCTGTAAAGTAAACAGCAGCATTTAGAACCATTTTAGAGCCGGGCAAGCACACAGAGACCACACAGAGCCGGGCAAGTAAAAAATCTTTTTTTTTTAAAGTATATGTGTAGGCTATATTTGGACCATAAGACGCAGGGACTTTTTCCCCCCCAGGAAAAAGTGCGTCTTATGGTCCGAAAAATACGGTAACCACTGCTACTAATAGTAATTAATAATGCAACGAGTTACAAACGCCACTGCTTGTTATAGCTAGCATCACGGAGCACAAATAGAGACAGAAAGCATCTAAAGGGCTTCACTTACTAACTCGCATTTCTCCCACACGTCTGTGGGTCCGCGGGGAAGGGGCCTGAGGATTATGAACAGTGGCTTATGGGATGGAGTCTGCAGCCTAATGAGGGCGGCAAAAGACAAGAGAGAAGGGAACAAATGAGAGCAAACCAGCGGACAGTGGCGGAGGAGGCTGGTGGCATGGTACTATCCTAGGTCGGCCCTCAGACACTGCAGCCGGCCCGATCCAGTCTGGCTCTGCAGACCCTGCAGCTGGCCTGATCCAGTCTGGCTCTGCCGCTTACTAGTAGGTGGATGGGTGTGTCATTGGGCTTCTGTGCCTCGGTCTCTTCTTCTTAGCGTGAGAATAGTGGTGCCGCCTCTGGGGCATTGTGGGGTTCATTGAGTGAATGCACGTGAAGTACTTAGACTCGTAAGTGCCTGGCGCACAGTAGGTCAGCCGTCGTCGTGTTCAGGAGGATGTTCAGAAAGGCTGGAGCAGTGGGGTGGCATCGGGACAACCTGGGATTGGGACTGGGCCTAGGAGACAGCCACAGGCAGGCGGGCATGAGCCATGAAAGTCCCAGAAGGACTTTGCTTGTTTCAAAGTGCATATTTCATGACAAATGGATCTACATTTTAAAAACACAAAAATTAGGTGTCGTTTGTTTGTTTGTTTGTTTGTTTGTTTTTAATTTATCACTAATACCCTGTTTCCCCGAAAATAAGACAGTATCTTATATTAATTTTTGCTCCCAAAGATGCACTAGGTCTTATTTTCAGGGGATGTCTTATTTTTTCATGAAGAAGTATACGGTACACATTTATTGTTAAATGAAAATAAAGGAAATTTATTACCTGTATACGGTACGGTAGTACGGTAGTTGTCAACACAAACCAGACAAACTGAATCCTACAGTATCAAGAATTTACTCATTTATTCAATGACAATCATGTCGTCATCTTCTGGAACATCATCATAACAATCCAATTCCTGAATTTCCTGGTGAATTTCTTGTGACTCCATTTCTTTCAGAATCAGTGGACCAAATCTCTCATGTTTAGCCTGGGGGGGCCTTATTTTGGGGGGGATGCCTTATATTTCACTCAGAAGGAAATCTGTAAGTAGGTCTTATTTTCGGAAGATGTCTTATTTTCGGGGAAACACAGTACTTGTTTATCTAGGTCTGTGGTCGGCAAACTCATTAGTCAACAGAGCCAAACATCAACAGCGCAACGATTGAAATTTATTTTGAGAGCCACATTTTTTAAACTTAAACTTCTTCTAACGCCACTTCTTCAACATAGACTTGCCCAGGCAGTGGTATTTTGTGGAAGAGCCACACTCAAGGGGCCAAAGAGCCGCATGTGGCTCGCGAGCTGCGGTTTGTCGACCATGGATCTAAATAAATGCTTGTTGGGGGGCTTCGAGCATCCTCAGAGGTGCCCTGGCTGTGATCGAAGCACTACTCCCCACCTCTGAGCCTCAGTTTCCTCCTGTGTGGAGTGGAGAGCTGAGCAGTGCCTACTCCCTTGGGGGAGTCCCTATTCTGGGGAAATGCCCCCGACACAAGTGAGGTGCAGAGCCCGGAGAGGGGCACCTCTTTGTTCCTTTCCAGGTGCAGGGGTGGGGGTCCCCCGCGAGCACTTTATATAACTCGGAGGCGCCCCAATGGGCCATGTGCTCAGTCTGAAGAAGGGGCTCGTTAAGCTTCTGCTCAGCTTGCGAAAGTGTTTTCTTATAGATAATAGAGATGATGGTGCTGGTGGCTTCTTTCTGCTGCCTGTGGCTCCCTTAAATGCCATTTCAAGAAGATTTGCAGCGTTAAGCTCTTTTTTCTCTTCTCCTCGTCTCGTTTTTTGCATTAAATTCCCATCTGTTTGCCTAAAATGGCAGTAAAAGGAAGAGGAATAGCTGTTGGGTGAATTAAGGACTTGTTTGCATGTGGTCCCCAGACTGGCCCACCCGGTACACCCTGCAGTGACTTGTTTGTGGTCTGCAGTGCAGAAGCTGTCTCTCCCGCTGCCAGTCCTTCTCCATCACCCTCCAAAACCATCTTGCTTATGTGTCACCTTTACTTACCTGTCTCTAGAGCAGTGGTTCTCAACCTTCCTCATGCTGCGACCCTTTATTTTATTTTATTTTATTTTATTTTATTTTATTTTATTTTATTTTATTTTTAGATTCTACTTGGTCTTGCCTTCAAAGCTTTGCAATTTCTTTTTTATTTTATTTTATTTTTTTAAATATAATATATTGATTTTTTACAGAGAGGAAGGGAGAGAGATAGTTAGAAACATCAATGAGAGAGAGTCATAGATCAGCTGCCTCTTGCACGCCCCCTACTGGGGATGTGCCCGCAACCAAGGTAAATGCCCTTGATCGGAATCGAACCCAGGACCCTTCAGTCCGCAGACCGACGCTCTATCCACTGAGCCAAACCGGTTTCAGCTGCTGCAACCCTTTAATACAGTTCCTCATGTTGTGGTGACCCCCAACCATAAAATTATTTTCGTTGCTACTTTATAACTGTAATTTTGCTACTGTTAATGAATTGTAATGTAAATATCTGTGTTTTCTGATGGTCTTTTTTTGTAATGTAAATATTACAAATGAATTGTAATGTAAATATCTGTGTTTTCTGATGGTCTTTTTTTGTAATGTAAATATTACAAATGAATTGTAATGTAAATATCTGTGTTTTCTGATGGCTCTACAGAAGCGGTTCTCAACCTGTGGGTCTCGACCCCTTTCACAGGGGTCGCCTAAGACCATCGTAAAACACAGATATTTACATTACAATTCATTAACAGTAGCAAAATTACAGTTATAAAGTAGCAACGAAAATAATTTTATGGTTGGGGGTCACCACAACATGAGGAACTGTATTAAAGGGTTGTGGCATTAGGAAGGTTGAGAACCACTGCTCTAGAATTGATTGTACTAATATTTCCATTTCTTTTCCCATCAGAACTAATAAACACTTGGAATTCATAATGAATGATCTTGAACCACTTTGAAAGATGAATGAAACTCTGGGAAATAACAATCATAACCTAGAGTAATGTCTAAGAACATGGTTAAAACAGGAGGAGTACATCAACAAAGAGCCTTAATATCATCCTACATTGTTTAATGACAGGGAATAATGTTCAAAGACCAGAGAGGGAACTTCTGTACTGATTACATATTCATTACAGTTCCAATCAGTTGGCGTTTTTGAAAGTAGTTTGGTTAAGCATTTAAACCGGAAGTATAGACATACTGTGTCCTTGGCACATAGAACAGTCCCTAGCACATAGTAGGGCAGTAAAATATTTTGTTCAGTTAGTGAGATAGGTCGTAGAGCCTAAAGATTGGACGCTTTAAAGTCAACAACCGTAATACAGGGTCTCTGCTCTGCCGTTTACCAGTTGTGTACTTTGGGGAAGTTCTTTAACTTCTGAGGCCTCGGTTTCCCCAGCTTTTTAAATGGAAAGAGGCTTGACCTACTTCCAAAGGTTTTTGTGGGATCAAATGAGGTCGTGTATCTAAAGGACGCAGCACACAGAGTGAACTCTTCACACCTGGCAGCAGCTATTGTCAGTGTAATTAGTTTTCACAAACCTATGGAAGCACTAGAATGGCTAAATCTTGTCCATTGCATAAGCAATGCAAGAGCAGCGGTGACTTTAAATATCACCACCCCTCAAAGGCAGGTTTTCCCTCCCTCTCATCCATGCCTTCTTCAGTCCCTGCCCTTAATTCCCTTTTAACTCAGCCCTGGCAGGAGCCGGGCCAGTAGACGAGGTAGACCAGATGTCACAGAGGACGAAGGCAATGAGGACTGTTTTGGACAAGCACATGTACAGACTTCAGATTTATCATAACGCACCACCCAAGGATTTCAAAGAACAAAAAACTGGATTTCATCGCCTATGGGTTCAGAGACCAAACAGGGAGTGGAGCAACTTTCTGGAGTTACTGGTGTCCCGGGCCCCAGGCCCCTCGCCAGGTGGTTTGGCCACAGACCTACATGTGGTGGGTGGTCCTTGCTCAGTGTTACGCTTGGGAGTGAGGTGCTCTGGTTTATTTCTGCCTGGGCTAGAAGCATCTAGACAAAGCTTTGCAGTTTATAAAGCTCTTTAGATGCAAGCTGTCTGACAGATCCTCACATGAGCTCTTGGAGAAGCCATTGCTGTCACTGGTGAGCAGACCAAGGCCTTGAGGGGAAGGGTCAGCAGAGAACCCAAGGGCACAGCGAGGAAGAGCAGATCTGAGTGCAGGTGGGGAGTCCCGATTATAACAGCACAGGGAATTCACATGATCCAACGTGAGCTACCCGCCCGGCTCCCAGTAGCAAAAGGCAAGATGCCAGAAGCCGGCTCTCTCGGTCAGCACCTCCTTGACCCAGCATGGCTGGGGCAGCTCGGTCTCAACTACTCCGAGCCTCTTCTCCAACAGACTTGAGTTCACTGGTCCTGGGAGGCCAGCCTGAGGGAGGGTCTCTATCTGTTCAGCATCCAAAAGGGAACAGGTCAGGGATTGAGGCAGACAGAGGAAGTGGCCGTGCCAGGCATCGGGCTGGAGATGGGACAGGATCCTGGCCCAGCCACTGGCAAGTGCCCTGGGAAGCTGCCCTCTGCAGATGACTTCCTGTCCCATTGTCGGGCCCACCGGTCCTCACAGGGGGACCTGCCAGGCCCCGGGGCCTCATTCGTGTGGAGTGTTTGTATAACCCGGCAGCAACAATGCCCTTTGTCCGCTGTTATTGCTGGAAAACCCCTCTGCAGAGAACTGAACTTCCTTTCTTAAGGAAGGTCCCTTCGGAGGCTGAGCCGTTGGCTTTGCAGACAGGAGGCTGGGGCAGCAGAGCTCCCGTGGAACCTGGCATCGGGCTGGGCCTCCTCGGGCCTGCTCCTGCTTGCCCGACGGGCAGCGCTCAGCTGTTCCTCCTCCCGCTGGACCAGCCGCCTCCGACAGCCGTCCGTGCCCTGCTTGCTACTTGAATATTTGAGATTTGGGGGAAGAAGGCTCTTCGGGGGTCCATGTGCACCCTCTGACCTCGGAGCCCAGCCCAGCCTCCCGTTCCTGCCGGCATAGGGGCTGATGGGGCTGTGGGTGCAGAAGCCGGAGTTTGGGCGGAGTGGCGAGGTGAGCCTCCATCCACTGCGCAGGCTCAGCATTTTGTGGGGGGTAGTGTGGTCTTATGAGAGACCCAAGAATCTTTTTTTTTTTTTACAACTCAGACAAATCACCATGGGTGAGCTCTGTGACCTAGGACACGTCTCTAAGCCTCTCGCAGCCTCAGTTTCCACGTTTGTAAAATGCAGACGAATGACAATTCCCGCCTCGCGGGGTGGATGTGTGAGAGGGTCCTGTGTGCACAATGGCCTCATGCTTACTTGGCACATTCAGGCCCTCCGCACCTCCCAGCAGGGGGCGCTGCTGCCCAGAAGCCCATGCGGGGTCCTGCCTGAGGCTGCGGCTGGGATGTGAGTGCAGAAAGCAGGGTTGGTGTGGAATCTGCACCGTGTTCTCCTCTTTCTCTGGTTGGTTGGGTCAAAGCCACTCATTGCCATCAAAAATGTCCCCCTTTCACTGCCCATTTCTGTTAGGCCTCCAGAGCCCCATGCCCCTGCCTCCTTCTAGAAGTTTCTGAAGACTCTTTACCTGACCATGTGAGAGGTCATCTTTCTGCCTTAGACGGTGGGACGTGGGGAAGGTGGGAGCTGTGTGATTGCACTCAGTGGATCCAAACAGGAATTCCGACCCGGAAACCCTAAACAAGCCCCTCAGCCGGCTGCACAGCAGGTGTCTGGGGTGAAGGAAGCAGCTAAGCCAGCGGTCGGGCCTTGCATGCCCGCCGCGTTGGCAGAGGCGGGTGCTGGTGACAGCGCCCTTGGGAGGGCGTGCGTCTGAGCAGCCGGAGGCCTTCTCCTGTCTGGCTTCCATATGGAGCGAAAGTGTGTGGTCTCTCCAGCCACCACAGACGCTGGGCGGGCGGCAGGAGGCCGGTCTCCTGAATGGCAGCAGTGGGCCCCGTAGGGGAGGTGTGGCCGGCAGGCGGGGGGAGCCGCACCCGGCAGAGAGGAGAGAGGCCTGCTTTCACACCCCGGCATTCCAGGTGTGTGGGCAGCAGCGATACCCGGCCTGCTGGACCAGCTGCTCGCCCGCCCATTTGCTGTGCCGGGAGCTCTGGCCTGAGAAGTGGGTCAGGGCCCCCGGACCTCACAGCTCCCAGGGCCCTCCCTGCCGTGAGAGAAAGGATGGGGGGGCGTGAGAAAGGGCGGAGGGGCAGCGGCCTGGGTGCCGTCTCCACTGGAATCTCTACCCTCCCGCCCACATGGGATGCCACCCTAGAGTCAGGCCCAGTTACCAAACCATGGCTGTGTCCCCTCCACCGGGGCCCAAGGGCACAGGGACAGGTACAGCACCACATCGGCCCTTGCCCTCCCTGTGAGGCTGGATCCCAGCATCCTCGCTGCCTTCCCTTCCAGAGACGGCCTCACCCCGGCCGGCCACCTGCCCCAGGAGGCCGTGCCCCGGCAGGAAGTTCTCCCAGGAAATGCCCGTCTTTTTGCCTGGGCCGTGTGTGTGTCTCTTGCTAAAAAGAACCGATTGCCAATACCCAGGCCAACTCAAGCCTCCAAGAACGGAAGATAGAGAGGTTCCCTATTGCACAAGCTCAGGAGCCTGACTCAGACCCCCGGAGCCCTACAGTAAAAGCAGACACACACCACCCCCCCACCCCCCCCACCCCCCGGGAAAGGGGCAGCCGCGGGCGCTGCCCCGGGAGAAACATCTGTGCTGCACCTTTCTACACTCAGAGATTGGATTTTTTATTTAATATATTTTATCGATTTTTTAGATACAGGAAGAGAGAGGGATAGAGAGCCAGAAACATCAATGAGAGAGAAACGTCGATCAGCTGCCTCCTGCACATCCCCTACTGGGGATGTGCCCGCAACCAAGGCACATGCCCTTGACCGGAATCGAACCTGGGACTCTTCAGTCCACAGGCCGACGCTCCATCCACTGACTACACCTCTCCAGCCTCAGTCAGGGCAAGGATTTCAAACATGGGTTGCTGTGCTGGGGGCTGGGAAACATCAGTGAGCAAACAGTCCCCGCTTTCAGAGAAATTGCGGCCCGGGGAAGGCAGCAGACAAAAGCCAAACGAATAAACTAATAACGAGATGGGCTGAGGGCTGTGAGGATGCCCTTAGCTGGAGGGAGAGAGGAGACCTGCTCCAGGGGGGTGGGCAGGGCCGGCCTCCCACTGCCTGGCACTCAGGTGCCCTCACACCAGGGTGACCAGATGCTCCGTTTGCCTGAGACGGCTCTCATTGCACCTGCTGTCCTGGTGCTGTTGGTGACAGCACCCCTTTTCCCTCTCAACGGGAAATATAATTTGGGTGACAGATTATATCATCGCTGTGCCTGATGCTCCTCACCCCTGAGAGGAAGGTGGAGGGGCAGGGCCCGGCGTGGAAGGCAGGCCGATCGGCGCGGCTGGGTGGCAGCGGAGTGTACTGTCGAGGGGCGGGCACTCTGCCTGGGGTCACATCCCAGCTCAGCCACTTACCGGCTCAGCATGACCTCGGGCCGCTAACTGCACTCTCCGGCCTCAGTGTCCCCATGTGTCCGATCGGGGCGGTCACAGTACCTGCTTCGTACAGTAGACAGGAGTCAGCGAGCCCAGAAGCATACGAGCCGGGTGCTCTGCAGATGCTCCGTGAGCAGCAGTGGTTAGTGTTCGTCTGTTAGTCCTGGATGCCCAGGGGCCTGTCCAGGACATCCCGATGGTCACACACACCACCTCCCATCCCAGTGCTCACTTTTCGGCTCCTCTGGGGCCTGAAGGGCAGTCCCCGGGCCCAGGCAGGGAAGTCGCAGGCAGCTGGTCCCGGCTTGACTGTATTCTAAATTTATATCCGTGTGCGTCTGTGGACAAGTGAGTTTATCTACTGCCTCTAATCTGTACCAGATGAGCTTTAATAAGAAAAGTGTCTTTTCCCCATAGAAAGCCCTACGCCCCGGCTCTAAGAGAAGTCACCTGTCCCCAAAGCGATTGGGGAGGCAGGGGGCGGGGGTAGCTCCAGGCTCTGAGGCAGCGGCTGCTGGGGGACATAGGCCTGGGGGTCAGAAGGAAGATGCCTGCCCAGCTCTGACGCCAGCTGAGCCAAAGCATTCTGGTTTGACCAAGCAACTCTAGAAAAATAATGAGTCCCAAGATGTGAATTGGACTAGCATCGCCTCCTTTGTTCTGGGCATCCAGTCTGACTTCGGCGGGACAGCGCTGGTTTTGTTCTCTGCCGACATTTCAGCTCGGTGAGTGGCCGCGGCGGCTCTCGGGACCTTGACCTTCCCGGAGCAGCCTCTGTCTGTGCCGTCATTGGACTGGGGACATTGTGGCATCTCCGCGGGTTCCGCCACCCAGCCCCGGAGGGCACGGCGGGGAGGGGCGTGGGAGCAGCAAGGTCCGTGCGAAGGTGATTGCTGTGGGCAGCCCCCCCCCCTCCGGGGCCTGCAGCGGCGCCCACTGAAGGTGGGGCCAAGTCATCGGAAGGATTCCAGCAGACACCCTGGCCACCCCCTCCCTTGATCCTCATTGGCAGCCGCTGGGCTGGTCCCTGTGCGGTGCTAAGGGTGCTCCCAGCTCGGGCTGTGCTGAGATGGTGATGGGGAAACCTTGTCCAGGAGCCAGCCGTAGGCATCCTGGACCGCCCCAAACCCTCCTGGCCTGGGAGCCAGGCCTGCCCGCACCCCGGAGCCCTCTGTGCTCCCAGCCCAAGGTGGGAGTTAAGAAACCGCAGCCCAGTTTTCTCAGGGCCGAGCTCCGCCAGGTCTCGAGGCCCTGCCCAGCCAGTGGGCACATCCGGGTCCTGCCCAGTATCCTACGCACATCCTCGTGGGCGGGCACATAGCTGCTGGCCCGGACTCAGCCTGCGGGTGGGGGGTGGAGGCGCGGGGCCCTATGCCTGGGGCTCACGGGGCCCATCTGCCAACCTGAGTCTTTCCCCGAGGCCGCTGCCCACCTCCCCAAAGAACAGAGCCTCCTTTGAGCTGGAAGTCAGAGGTGTTTCCTGTTCTGTGTTGTTAAGACGCCGCTTATAGGACTGTAATCCCAATAAATCATATGCTTGCTGAGTGGGGCAGGGTTTGGGCTTTTTTTTCCAGGCTGCAGGGACCTCTTAAAACCAAGGCCTTAAGAAGTTTATTCTCTTTCCATTTTTTTTAAGAGGGAAAATGGCTTTTGCAGACCTGGTCCTGCTGAAGGGCCTTCTGAGGCCATTGGCTTGAGAGACTCGGGCTCATCGAAAAGATTAATTTAAAGAGAGATGAAGAGAAGCCGATTCCTGACATGTGGGTCTGGTCTCCATGTTGCTGCTGAGCCTGCTCTATGACCTTGGGCGAACGGGCCAGGGAGCCCTGGGGTGTTGGAGACTTTCCGGGAGCTCGCTGGGCCAAGATGATTTGCATTGTAACATGTTCCGTGCCTTTTACTCCCGATGTCGTACGAGGGTCCAGGAGAGTTTCCTGGAGGCATGTGACACGCTGTTGTGTTACGTTCTCACTGGTGTCTGATGAGGTCTGAGGTTGTGCCTTCAGATGTTGTACTGTTTTCTCAGTTTTAATTCCTGATACAGTAGTTACCAATGGAATAACACACACGAACTAAAGCTCTTGAGGGGCCAACCTGTTTGGCTCAGTGGATAGAGTGACCGCCTGTGGACTCAAGGGTCCCAGGTTCGATTCCGGTCAAGGGCATGTACCTTGGTTGCGGACACAGCCCCAGTAGGGGGCGTGCAGGAGGCAACTGATCGATGTTTCTAACTCTCTATCCCTCTCCCTTCCTCTCTGTAAAATATATATATATATATATTAAAAAAATAAAAATAAAAAAGCTCTTAAGGGGCCTCGAGATCGAAGGGGATCCTGAGACTGAAGCTCGGGGAGCAGCTGCAGGTTGTACTCGGGCCCTGGCCCTGCCAACACTGCACTCTGGCACTGAAAGGCTCGCGCTGGGCACAGCCTAGGGGAAGGCAGACGAGGGAGGCGGCCTCTTCCTTTGGAGGGAGCACCTCGTAGTGACGGGGACAGTGCAAACATCAGCCCTTCCCAGCCCTGCTTCTCCGGGCCCTTCACCCTGGAGTCAGGGCACGGCTGCGGCCCAGGGAGTTTTTATGGGGATTTTCCAGAACGTCCAAAGCGGGCCAGCGCTTCTCCGCGTGCCCAGGGGGCTTGACATTACTGGAAAGGAAGCAGTGACCAGGAGCCCACAGGCCAAAGGCAGCACGTTACCGAGATAGCCCAGGAATTGCTTGTCATTTCACTTTCCCATGGACCGCAGGCCCGGGGCAGGGAGGCCACGGAGAAAGGCCTGAAGAGGTCAGTTTTGGGGCTGGCGGCTTTGTTTGTGGGCAGGCGGCCACCAGCCACCGCCCCGGAGGCAGAGGAACCACCTTGCCCCGGGGGGAGTCAGCATGTTGGAAATATTCATCCGTGTTTGTTCAGAGAGCAGAAACCACCCCGGGTGTTTTGAGCAGGAAGAGACCTAAGGCAGGGAATTGGACGCCCACAGGATTACTGGGATGGCTCAAGGAGCCGCCAGGAGTGGCTCCGAGGAGGACACAGAGCTTGTCTGTGGGGAACTGGAGGCCAAATGGGCCCGTCCCCCGAGGTTACCGATGCCGAGTTCTTTCCATGTGCCAGGCTCCGAGGGGCCCGGATCAGAATGAATCGCGGCACCACCTGACTGGACTCCCTGCCTTCCCAAGTCCCCTCTTGGTTTCCCCGCATGCGGCCGGAAGGTGCCACCTGGGGCTTTGTCTTGGCCGTTGGCCGCGATGGGGAAGGGTGGCTGGCAAATCCACCGACTCTTCCCTCACCTACCCTGTTTCCCCGAAAATAAGACAGTGTCTTATATTAATTTTTTCTCCCAAAGTTGTGCTAGGTCTTATTTTCAGGGAGTGTCTTATCTTTCCATGCGCTAGGTCTTATTTTCGGAGGATGTCTTATTTTCGGGGAAACACGGTACACGTTCTTCCCCGGTGCTGGTGGTCTCCATGAAACCTTCCCCTCGATGCGAAGGACTCACATACCAGGGTGCCGCTGAGCTTGCCTTGTAGCATTATCACGGAGGAACTATTTGGGGGGGAATTCAAATGGGCACTTGTAATCCAATGGGTAATGCACAAACGGGTTGTTGGTCCTTATAGAATCTGCACATTCCCAAGGATTCCTGGCTTCCCACTCGGATGCGTGAGCACCACGCTCTTGGCAGTTACGTGCCGTCTCTTCTGGGCAGAAACGGGGCTTGGCCCCGAACTGAGGACCTGGGTGCGTTAGACCGAGTTCCCGATGCTCAGCCGTCCGCTGGTCCCCCAGCCCATGTCTCCTGAGGACCTGCGTGGGCAGCCCCGTGCTGGGCACGGCTTGGAGGGATCAGAGATGAGGGAGCGTCCAGGCAGGAAGAGGCACGCTGGCTGTGGGAAGAGAGTTCTGGGGGATCCGGGAGCAGGAGGGGACTGTTCCCTTGGAGACAGGGACCTGGGGAGGGGTCTGGAGCTGAGCCTTGAAGGATCAGCGGTATCTGGACGGGCAGAGGTGAGCTGGTTGGTGCTCAGGAGGAGGCAGGAACGGGCCGGTGGGCTTGGGAACTCGGAGTGCCCGTGGTCCGGTGTGCCCTGGTGAAAGGCAAGAGCCTGACCCTCTCTCTGCTGCCTCCTCCAGGCCCTTCATGCTGCTGCCGCCTCTGATGGAGTGGATGCGCGTGGCCGTCACCTACGCGGAGCACCGGCGAAGCCTCACCGTGGACAGCGGTGACCTCCGGCAGGCCGCCCGGCTGCTGCTGCCCGGCCTGGACTGCGAGCCCCGGCAGCTCAAGTACGGGCTTGGGGGGTGGGGGTGGGGGCGGCGAGGCGGGGTGGCCCCAGCTCCCTGCACCCCTGGCCACCCCTCCCCCGACTCCTGGCGGTTGGGAGGGGCGGCGCGGACACTGCGGCCTGTCAGAGTGCCTGCTCTGAGGGTGCCTCTCCTGCAGCCGTGCGTCTGGTGCCCAGGCCCCGGGGTTAGGGCAGGAAAGCTCTCACCCGCCATCTGGCTCTCCGGGGTGTTTGGGGGCGGCAGAAGTGGGTCCCCTCCTCTCTTGCTGTAACTGCCATTTTCCTGAGCACGTCCTAGTGCAGGCACGGCGCAGAGCCTTCCTCGACGTGCATGGCTCGGTCCTATGACAGTCGTAGAGAAGAAGGAGCTATTCTAACGCTCACGTCTCAGGGAGGGGAGCTGAGATGATTTGCCCCGAGACACCCAGTCAGCCTGCTGGCTGTGCCCCGATTTGAACGCAGGTCCATGTGGCCCCAGGGAGGGATCCTCGTTTCCATCCCGATGTGCCTCTCTCGGAGGGGTCTCCCGGTCTCAGGGGAGGTCGTGTGGCCATGCTTGGCCCGCAAGAGCCTTGAAGCTTTTGTTGCTATTCTTGACCGGCCCAGACCCTAGTTATGGCCTCCTCTGTCTTCCCAGCGGATGCCCCATCTCCTTCTGGAAGTTAAACTCTCGGCACCGTGGCCTCACACATTGCAGGCCCAGCCGCCCTCTGGAAGCCCGCGGGGCCCGGGGGAGATGCTGGGTTTCCTGGGAGTTCCCTGGGTATGGGGGCTCTTTTGCAGTGGGGCTTGGGCAGTTCCCACTCATTTCAGTCCTTCTGGCCTCACCAAGAAGCCTCGAGGGGAGAAGGTGATGCTAAGAACTGGGACTTGGCCACCACACCATGCTAGGAGCCCAGAGATGCCTTCTCGTGGCCCCGGCCCAGGCCAGGCTCTTCGGGCAGCCCCCATAGATCCTTCTAGAGGGCTCTTCGTTTCTGGGCCGTGGCCCGTTCCCCGGAGTGCCAAGCACGTCTGTGACCCGGCCACAGACCAGCAGCCATGTGTGTGCCCGTGTCACCAAGCACGGCCAGGCCCGTCTCCGCTGTTCCACCTGCTAGCTCCAGTCCTTCCCGCCCGCCCGTCTGCCAACATGTCCGCGGGCACAGCTGTGTCCCAGCTCCTCGCGAGGGGTGTCCCAGTGGAGCGTCCGCACACGGTCACGCTCACACAGGTCCGTCTCTCCCGCGCAGACCAGAGTGCTGCTTCAGCTCCTTCCGGCGGCTGGATGCCCGCGCGGCTACCGAGAAGTTCAGCCAGGACCTGGGCTTCCGCATGCTCAACTGCGGGAGGACGGACCTCATCCACCAGGCGATCGCGGCCCTGGGCCCCGACGGCGTCAACACCATGGACGACCAGGTGCGTTCAGAGCGCCTCTGTGCAGGCAGCTGGGGACGGGGGGGGGGGGGGGTCTTCCTCTCAAGGCCCAGCCTCACACACACCTGGGCTTGGGTGCCAAGTCACAGCATGGCCTTTGACAAGCTCCTGCCTGAGCCTCCATATCCCTACCATGGGGATAACGTGCCTGCCCAGAGGGTTACGGTGAGAATTGGCCTCTGGCACGTGGTCAGTGCTCAGCAAGCGGTCATTCTGGGTTTTGCTGTCCACATGCTGACGACGACGATGATCCCTGGGGTCTATTAATCAGCCGCTTTATGGTCCTGAAGTAGAGACGGCCCAGCACAGAACAGGGAGTTTCCCCTCACAGGGCTCCGAGCCTGCTGTAAACTCCAAATCGCGTACAGATGTGTGGAGGAGAATAGCCAGGCGTGTGTGTGTGTGTGTGTGTGTGTGTGTGTGTGTGTGATGTGTGTATGTGTGTCGGGGGGAGGGAAGAGATAAAACAAAGCCAAATTTTCGAGTTGGCTTTCCTCCGAATGCCCGGTCCTGCATGTCCCTCGGCCTCGGTATTTACACAGCGATCTGTGGGTAAACAGCCCTGTTGCCCATGATTAATCTCAGGCCATTGCTGTATCTCTGGGCACGAGGCAAGGATTTATGAGGCAAGGAGATGTTGTCTACACACAAATAACCTAATAAATAACAGCGCGGGCTCCAGGCGAGTGCTTGCCAGGATCCAGCTGAGGAATAACTCTTTCCACCGTGGCCTCTGCTGTTACTGGCCCCGGAGAAGGTCCCGGCCAGGAGGCAGCCCGTGCACCACCCACCCGAACCCCGGAGGTAGGGGGGTGGGGGCTCAGCTCCGGGAGAGCTCCGAGCGTCTCAGGAGCACGGGTGTTACAGGAAACCTCTCCACCTTCTGGGAGATGCTGCAGAGGGTGAGCCTCACAGACCGGCTCTGTGTCCTCGTGTGAGGCCGTGGACACGTTAACCCCCCTCTCTGCCCCTCTCCTGTACAATGGGGATAATAGCTGGGGGTGTCACGGAGAAAAAGAGATTAAAGGAGGAAATGCATGTAAACCAGTCACACAGTGATTGGCACACACAGGGCCCCTTGGCGGGGCGGTGGCCGCTGAATGCAGCCGCAGTGACAGGGCCGTTAGTGACTGAGCTCAGGCGAGGCAGTGCCGCCCTGCAGTAAGCAATCTGCACTGAGTAACCCACGCTCTTGACAGCAACCCTCTGAGGAATGCTCTTCCCGTTCCCAAGATGCAGGAACTGCTCAGTTGGTGGAGCGTTGGACCATGCACCTAGAGGTCACGGTTGATTCCCAGTCAGGGCACATGCTCGGGTTGCTGGCTCCATGCCCAGTGGGAGGAGTGCAGGAGGCAACCGATCTTTCTCTCTCTCCCCCTCTCCTCCTCTCCTTTCCTTTCTCTCTAAAAACCAATAAAAAAAAAACATTTTAAAAATTAAATTAAAAAAAAAAAAGATAAAGAAACGGAGGCACAGATGGGGTATGGGTAACTTGCATACGAGGTTTACAGCTCCCCATGGCACCTGCGTCCGGCCCCACGGCCTGTGCTCGTCAGCATCAGGGGGTCCTGCGTGCTCATGCAAACGCCCCTCCTTCCCCTCCAGGTGCCCGCAGGCCCCAGGGGGCCGGCACAGGGCACAGTGTCACTCGGATGAGCAGCGGGGGAAGCAGGACCCCTGGCTCTGTGGTTCTGGGGCACAGGCCTGTGGAATACGTACCCCCATTCTGCTTCCTGATCATTTCGCTTCTGCCTTCGGTTCCCGTAGGGGATGACGCCGCTGATGTACGCCTGTGCGGCTGGGGACGAAGCCATGGTCCAGATGCTGATCGACGCGGGAGCAAACTTGGACATCCAGGTGCGTAAGCCCCAGAGCCGCACACAGGCCCCAACCCAGCAAGGGAGCGCCACGGGGTCTCCACCAGCCGTGCTGCGTGCTGGGTGCAGCGTTTTGAACAACTGGGTAGAGGTGTCTCAGGATGGAAATCCAAAGTGCATGGAGATCACAGTTGGCAAAGATTTGGGCTTTCTGAGAGGAGGGTGCTAAGGGGGGGAGTTGAGTGGAGAGAATGGCCACCATCCTGTTGGCATCTTTTACCTTTTATCAACCTAATCCCCACCCCCAAGAGCTTCTGGCTCTGCCTTCCTCTGAGGCATCAAGTGCTCCCTCTGCCCAGGGCAGACATCACTAATCGAGCATCCTTTTGAGCCTTGTCCACAGGGTGCTCCAGGCAGACATTACCAATGGAACGTGGAAAGCACCCGAGTTCAGTCCTAGTCACCATCCCCGCAGGGTACCCCCTTCGCTCACTCAGGTGCCCGGGACTGTCACTCACCCAGGAAACACTGACTGACTGATCTTTCCCCAGGTTCCTAGCAACTCTCCCAGGCACCCCTCCATTCACCCCGACAGCCGGCACTGGACGGCGCTGACATTCGCTGTGCTGCACGGACACATCTCTGTGGTCCAGGTGAGCTCCTACAGGCGTGCGGTGCTGTGGGCTGGGCCCCAAGCAGAGCCGCAGCCTCACACCATGAGCCATTGCCTCGGAGCTGGGATACAGAGGTGCTGCTTAAGTACCTGCTCAGCAGGCAGGGCCCCACCTGGTTTGTCTGGAGGAGAGGGCTTTGTGTGAGGATGGGGGTGGGGATTGGGGGGGGGGGGGTCAGGAACAAGGCCCAGGTCCAAGCAGTCCAGGCCTGCCTGGCACTTCTGTGCCTCTGGGTGAGTCTCCAGGCACGTTGGAATCTGTGCACATGTGCTGTGCTCTCTCCGCCATCGTTCCGACCCCTCACTTTTTCTACTCCCTCACGAACCACCCCTGCCCCCCCACCCCCCGCCCCCAGAGCTGCCTCTGGGTCACCGCGCCCTCCCAGGTCTGCCTCTGCCCGTTCGCCGCCCAGAGTGCCACTTTCCTGAGGCGGGACTCCGACTGGCATGGCTCAATGTCGAGCTAAGCCACATGGTTGGCCACCTTGGCCAGTAGCTGTGGCAGGTGTGGATTCGGGCCTAGAAAGGGAAGCTGTGGGCAGAGCAGCATCGAACCCAGCCGGGCACCAGCTACACTGCCACTCGACTCCCAGGCTCCTTTGCTTCCCAGGAGTTCATTTAACACCTCACTGTCCACTGGAGTGAGAGTCAGTCCTCTGAGGGCAGGGCCATGTCCAGCCTGTTTACCATCATCCTTGCAGCCTGGCCTGTAGGGGGCACTCAGGAGCTGGTGGGTCCCAGGCTGGCTGCCACATCCTGCCTGCTTTTCCGTTGCTGCCTCCTAAGCACCTGAGCAGTGCCAGCCTAGCCCAGGCGTGCCTGGTCTGGTGCCCAGTTTCGCCCAATGGGCAGTGCCCCGCTTCCACCACTTTGATGCACGGCTCTGGCACTGGTGCCTGACTGGTTTCTCGCTGACAATGGTCCCTGCTGACGGCATCCCCACTCTGTACACACTGCAGAGGAGGCTGAGGTCAGCCCCGCCCCCTACCTGGTCTCCAGGTGAGAGGCAGGCGGGGTTTCCCCAGACTGCAAGCATGGGCTCTGAGGAGGGTTTGGTCTCCAGAAACCTGCAGGGAAGAGGGGAGGGGAAAGGAGACGGGAGGTGGCTCCCTCCAGAGCAGCCGGTCAGGAAAGGTGAGACGAAGCTCAAAGTCACCTGGTGGAGCAGTGCAGACGCCACCCCTGCCCAAGGCAACGCTGGCCCAGCTCAGTTGGAACTGCCTGGTATCTGTTAACCCTGCCCCTGGCCCTGGCAAGGCCTGCCCAGAGGGGGAGGCCTCCTGGTGTCTCCACAGCAAGGAGGTGCCCAGCCCCCCCAGTTCCCTCCTCAGATCCACCGGTGACTGAGCCCCTACAGAGAGGGGCGCCCCATTTCTCTTAATCCCCAACAATGCTGCGAGCGACCCCCTCCCATTTTCCAGATGAGGAAGACTGAGGCCCAGAGTGGAGTTGCCTGCACTCGGCTCTTTCGGACTCTGACACCCAGGCCTCCCCACCATCCCTGCTGCCTCCCAGAGCCTTCGTTTCCCTCAGCAGATTGGGGAGGGGAGGCAATGCTTTCTCTGCATGAGTTCTCGGAGGGTCCCTGCAGGCATAGCTCCGAGGTCCCACAGCTTAGAGGCCTGGTCCAAGGCCCCAGGGTGAAGGCGAAGATTCTAGAAACTCGTAGCCCTGAGCGGAACCTGGAGTTCTGCCATTCTGGTTCCTCGGCTGCTGGTGAGCTGGGTGGAGTCCAACTCCGCAGCCTCCTGAGGCACAAGCCCCCCTCCGGCCCCCCACACTTAACATGCCCTCCCTGTGCCCCCACAGTTGCTGCTGGACGCCGGTGCCCACGTGGAGGGCTCGGCGGTGAACAGCGGCGAGGACAGCTACGCGGAGACGCCCCTGCAGCTCGCCTCTGCGGCTGGTGGGTACACACTGCCTTGCCCCGCCCAGCAAGGGCCCCGCTGCCCCTCCCACTGTCACCCATGCACAGGGACCCCTGGGGTGAGCCCAAAACCCTCCTCGGGGCCCTCTGGCTGCCTGGCTGCGCTCGGTGCGTGGTGGGCACACGCTCAGTCCGCCTTGTCTCTCAGGGAACTACGAGCTGGTCAGCCTGTTGCTGAGCCGCGGCGCCGACCCCCTCCTCAGCGTGCTCGAGGCCAACGGCATGGCCTCCTCCCTCCATGAGGACATGAACTGCTTCAGCTACTCGGCGGCCCACGGCCACAGGTACCCGCTGGGCCCCCGCCCCCGTGATGTGAGGGCACAAGCCAGGTCCCGGGAGCCAGGGTTCCCCAGTGGGGAGCGAAGGGCGTGGCTGGAAATCTCACCAGACCAGAAAGGGGGTCTGGCCCAGGGCCCCAAAGCTGGAGGGCCCCTGCAGCCTGGGGACCGGAGCCTGAGGTTCCAGACGCCCCAGGCAGGTCTCGGTTCCCTGGACTCTGCCCTGTGACTGTGGGGCCGCTGCTGGGCCTCGGCCCTTCCATGCTCGGTGGAGGTTTGGAGCCAAGCGGCTCCCGACGGTTCCACCCAGCAGATGGCTCGGCCACCACAGGCTCCGGGGCTCTGGGAAGTCACGTCCTGCCCGGGGCAGATGGTGGCAGGGCTCGTGGGGGGCCACGCCTGCCCAGGGGTGTGACGGGCGGCAGCAGGCTGAGGGCAGAGCCGTTAGGCTGCTCCCGGGGAGCAGAGGGAGACGGGAAGGAGGTGATTAGGAGGAAGAGGCCAGGTGGACACCTGCTTCCCGTTCCACACACTGACCTCAAAGCCAGACGGTGCCCTCTCTGCGGTCTGCTCCCCCACTTTCCCTCTGCACCTGCTGCTCCTGCCCCCACCCTCACCCCCTAAGCCATCCTCGCCCTCAGCGACCAGCTTGCACATCACGGCCCCTCTACCGACCCGGCGCCTGTATTTCCCCCATCGCAGCCTCCTCACCTGCCTCACTCTCTGGAGTGACCCCGGTCCTGCCAGGGGTCTCTGGGCTGTGAGCTGGGCTGCCTGGCACAGCCTGGCCTCCATCAGAGTGGGGAGGGGTGTGAGGAGGAAGTGAGCCCCCAGGGACCTTGGCCCTGCCCTGCCCCAGCCGCCCCAGGCCTGAGCCTCAGGACGTGACAGGACCTGGGGCCTGGAACCAGGGGTCGGGGCCTCCCGTTGTGTGCATCTCCCCTAATGAGTGTTCACGGGACCTCACCCGACCTCACAGGCTGCAGTGGCAAGTGTAGGGGGACGTGCTCCTTAGAGCCTGATGTTCTACACGTTCGTACGTGAACAAATTCTGTGGAACACTCGTCTTCACGTTCTTGTTAACGGGAGGGAGTCCGTATGCGCGTGGCTGTGCTGCGGACACTCGTGTAAGGCCGGACGCCGTCTCGGACTGCTGTGGGTCAGCTCTGCATTGAGGCTGTCACTGGCCCTGGGTGAGCTCCTGGAGAGGGTGCTCGGCGCCTTGTCTGCAGACAAGCAGTCAGGCCTCAGAGGTGGAGCAACCTGGTTGAGGGCACACAGCCAGGACGGCAGCCTGCTGGGCCCGAGCCCAGGACTCAGCAATACCAGGATGGCAGGAGGGAGGGGTCCCCGCCGCCTCCCTCAGTTGCTGGGGCCGAGAGGCACTGGGACCCCTCTCCCCCCCATCCCTCGGTCCCACCTGCTTGGTGGGCAAGATCATGAGTGCTTTGTGCGCGGTGTCCCAGAGCAGCCTCCAGGCCGTGGCGGGACCTCAGACATCCTCCCCTCGGTCGCTGGCCCACAGGAACGTCCTGCGGAAGCTCCTGACGCAGCCGCAGCAGGCCAAGGCGGACGTGCTGTCCCTGGAGGAGATCCTGGCCGAGGGCGTGGAGGAAAGCGATGCGTCCAGCCAGGGCAGCGGCGGCGAGGGGCCCGTGCGGCTGAGCCGGACCCGCACGAAGGCCCTGCAGGAGGCCATGTACTACAGCGCGGAGCACGGCTACGTGGACATCACCATGGAGCTGAGGGCGCTGGGTGAGGCCCGGGGCGTGCGTGCGTACACACACATGTTCTGCTCTTCTGACAGCCTTCCAGAAAAGGGGCCGGTGGGGGCGGGCTCGGGGGTCTGTCGGGAGAGCTCACAGGGAGTGACTGCGGCCTCTCGCCCGCCCAGGCGTCCCCTGGAAGCTGCACGTGTGGATCGAGTCGCTGAGGACCTCCTTCTCGCAGTCGCGGTACTCCGTGGTGCAGAGCCTCCTGCGGGACTTCGGCTCCCTCAAGGAGGAGGAGTACAACGAGGAGCTGGTCACCGAGGGCCTGCAGCTCATGTTCACCATCCTCAAGACCAGCAAGGTGGGTGTCGCCGGGCAGGTCCCACCCCATGCTCAGGAGGCCTGCACTCCAGAGCCCGCAGCCCTGAGCCAGACACGTAGACACACATACTGACCATGGCATAGATATGGGGACACCCCCACGCACACTCGCGCTGCCTGGCTGCCGAGGGCAGAGGCCACGCGTTTGTCTGGGCCGGAGGCTGGCCAGAAGAGCCATTTGGGGAAGCTGGGGTGAAGGAACAGGCATCCTCGTGTGCTGAGGCAGGTCCAGAAGGAACAGAGGACAGCGGCTGCTCGAATCCCGAGCTTTTGAAATCAGCCTGGCATACACGCCCCGGCAAGCGGGCTAATGGGCTCTCTGCCTCCCCACAGAACGACTCGGTCATCCAGCAGCTGGCCGCCATCTTCACGCACTGCTACGGCAACAGCCCCATTCCCAGCATCCCTGAGATCCGCAAGACCCTGCCCGCCCGACTAGGTGAGGCGCCACCTGCCAGCCCTGCCTCCGGCCTTCATCACCCTCCCTCGCGCCTTTGCTCTCCTCTCCCCGCGGCCAGGGCCTGGCCTGTTTCTGTTCTTCCCTCTGAACCCCCTCGCGCCCTGGAGGTGGGCTCCTGGGTCATCTCCCTCCTTCCTCCCCTTTCGCACAGACCCCCACTTTCTGAACAACAAGGAGATGTCGGATGTGACCTTCCTCGTGGAGGGCAAGCTGTTCTATGCACATAAAGTCCTGCTGGTGACGGCGTCCAACAGGTGGGTCCAACATGCATCCCAGAGCCCCCTCCGCCTGCCCGCCCGCCCACCCGCCCACAGGGGACACGGGGCCGAGAGCACTGAGGTCATCGTCTTTATTAGAAAACAAATATTCTGGAACGAAAAGTCCATCTCCTGGCCATGGGCATCATGGTCATTCCGGTGGGGACAGAGCGGGGCTGGCCCCAGCAGTCAGCCGGGTGACGTGAAGTGTCACTCAATGAGAATCACTCCGGGAGCGCGGCAGTCATTTTTAAATCGCTCCGTCTCCCCGTGATGGATGGTGCCATCACGCACCGTGACGGGAAGTCACGTCCACCTGTTTCGTCCCCTTGCTCCAGGTTCAAGACGCTGATGACCAATAAATCAGAACAAGATGGCGACAGCAGCAAAACTATCGAGATCAGCGACATGAAGTACCACATCTTCCAGGTGGGTGGGTCTCAGGGCTGCACGCTCGGGGGGCGGCCGCGCGTCAGTCACAGCCTTCCACTGCAGCCCGTATCCTGCTGCATCGGGGCCAGGCCAGAGCATCCAGGCCACGGTAGCTGTTTCATGGTGGCTGTCTGCAGTGTGAGGGCCTACCTCAGGTGCTGGGCTTGAGCCCTTGGCGAGGGGTCTCAGCACACTGACACGTGTGAGAACAGACGCGCCCCGTGTGCGAGCCTCTGGCCTCAGGGAGCTCCCCCAGCAGGGAGGGGGCCCAAGCGCCTGCTGGCAACGCAGAACCACAGGCAGCAAGCACCCCGACCTCCGAGGTGGGTGGTGGTCACACGTGTGGGAACTCAGTCGGCTGGCCGAGCAGAGAAGGGCAGGAGTCCATCCTGCAGTGGAGAGCGAGGGCAGGTCTTTTGATCTCTGCGCTTTGGAGAGCAGCAGAGGTTGCATAATGGAAGCTGCACAGCTGGCTGCCAGGCGAGGTCAGGAGACAGGCTGGGACCTCAGCCGAACCCCAGCTGAGAGCTTTCTGGAAAGTGGCGACTGCAGGTCTCTGGCTGCAAGTCTCTAGACTGAGGTCCAGAAGCAAGGAGTGTGGGGGTCCTGGCCCAGCACCGCACAGGCTGGCGACCTAAAGGGGAGGCCAGTCTCCCAGAAGCCCCATCTGAAATGGGGAGTGCCAGGCTGTGCAAATCCATCCCCCTCCGCCTGCGGCCACCAGCCCCCAGCAAGGCCCCGAGGGAGCAGCTCTGGTGTGGCTCCTGTGGACTCTGCATCCTCGTGCCCTCCAGGCAGCACAGATGGCTGGGCCTTGCCCCCAGCTCTCCACATGCAGCAGGGACTGCCTTCCAGGCCAGGAGCACGCTCCCAGCCCACGCCCTGGGGCCCCTTTTGCCGAGGGGCTGCCCTGAGGCCGTCTTTTAGCAAAGAATCCTGGGAGATCTCTCCTGCCCACCTGCTCCATCCCCAGCCCTGGGCCGCTGGTTTTGGCTGCTGCCCAGATGGTGAGGGGCAGGCACTATGTGCTGTGCAGAGATCACCATGGAGCCCCACTCCTCAGGGGGAGGGACTCGTGTCTCCCGGGCCTGCTCTGGGTTGACATGAGGCTGGCCAGGCCCCCTCCCTGGGCTCCTTCCCTAGACCCCGTGGTGCCTCTCCCAGCCTGGGGCCCGTCCAAACAGAGCCTGACTGTGCGGCCGGGGCTGTTTACTCACACACTTGCCAGCTCCCTGCTGGAGCTGTTTCTTCAGCCAGCCCGGGACACTGCCTTCTTCCAGCTGGGAACGTCCCCAGGCTGCAGCGGGAGGGCCGGGCTGTCACTCAGGCCTCAGCAGGCCTGAATGGAGCTCCCCTCCTGGCCCACCAGCTAGGTGCCCTCGGGCCGACTCCGGAGGCTCTCCAGAGGCTCTGTACATTCTTTCCAAGGGGAACAGCTCCAGGAGGGCGCAGATCTGGCTCTCACCTCCACGAGGAGTCCCGGCTTCTGAGGATAGCCGGCTGGACTGCCATCCCCTCAGAGCCCACCTCCCTCCCAGCCCCGTATTTAGAATTTAGGTAAAAGGAGGTGATCAACAGGGTACCTAGTGCCCTGGGAGGGCTCTGGTGTGGGAGTCACGGGGCCTGAGTGGCCTAAGCCACGCCAGCTTCTCTCCTCGGGCTTCAGTGTCCGGCTGGGAAGACATCTTCCCTCCCGGGCACGGGAGATGCCCTGGCTGATGGGAGTCAGGAGAGGAAGGTCTTCTGAGGTTGGACTTCTGAGGTTGCTCTCCACGGAAAACACACACCTGAATCTCAGCTTGAGAGGGATTTGGAGGACCTGCAGACGGGGGCCTGGCTGGGGTCCACGGGGGCAGCTGGAGTGGCACTCGGGGGGCCGGGTGAGGACACGGGCACTCGGGTCCCACTTGGCGCTCACGCAGCCTTTCTCGCTGCAGATGATGATGCAGTATCTGTACCACGGAGGGACGGAATCCATGCACATCCCCACCGCCGACATCCTGGAGGTGAGGCTCCGGCCAACTCGGTCGGGCACAGGGCCCAGTGCCCACCTGTCAGGGCACCTGCCAGGTCTCAAGCCCATCATCAGCCTCTGGAGACAGGAGGGGAGGGAGGTGCCTCTGCGAGGCCCTCCTGCTTCTCTGCTGGTCCTTCTTTGTGTGACAGGAAGTGCCCTTCTGGGGCTGGGGAATGGTATGCCCAGGGAGCCTGACCTCCTGGCCACACCGGGGGTTAGGAAGGGGCTCCCGGTGGGGGCGGTAGGCCCTGGAGGATTAGAAGATGGCTGGGCCTCCCCCTCACCTCCTCCCGCTTAGAAAACGGGCCTGCTGCCGCCGGGCACCGGGCCAGGCCCTGTGGACAAAGCGTTACTTTAGTGTTGCAGTCCTCCTAAGGTCAGAATCCCAGCCAGCACCTGTCCGTCCTGTGCCACCGGGTGTCCCACCAAATACTCGGCTGGCTTAGAAGGGAAATTAGCCGAGGCGCTGGGATGTGTCCTGCTGGTTTGGGCGGCCCCGGCCTGGCCCCACATGCCCAAGGTGCTCTGTCCCCACAGCTGCTGTCGGCTGCCAGCCTGTTCCAGCTGGACGCCCTGCAGAGGCACTGCGAGATCCTGTGCTCCCAGACCCTCAGCGTGGAGAGCGCCGTCAACACCTACAAGTACGCCAAGGTGAGGCCCTCGACAGCCCTCCGCTCCGCCCGGGCAGTGCACAGAGCAGAGGGAGGGTGACGCCCTCTAACCGGAGGTCACTGCTGTCTGGTGGGGCCCATGCAGCGTGGGAGACCAGCATGGCTCCCGCGTGTGGGGCCTGAATCAGATCCAGTCCACAGGGCCTCGGTTTTCTCCCCACCCTGGTCTTTGTCACCTTCCCCCATCCCAGCAAACGGCATGACCGCCTGGGCAGACTCGGGAATTAGGTACATCTGGTTTTTGAAAGAAAAACTCCCACAGCTAGGCCCTGTCCCTGCACCGTTTCCACCATTACCTCTGACTGCTGGTGCCTCCCCTCCGCACTTCCTGGCGCTCACCCACAGTGTACAAGCCGCCCTCACTCCCCTCCTTACACTCTGCCTCCAGGCTAACTAAAATCCTACCCCTCGCCAAGCTTCACGAGGCCCCTGGGGCCCTGCCCACATCTCTTCCAATGCCCCCTCACCCCACTGAGGCCCCCTCACCCCACTGATGCCCCCTCGCCACATGCCACCTGTCTCCTCAGCTTGCTCCTACTCCAGCTCCTCTGGGAGGGCCCTCCCACGCTCCTCACGAGGCTGCTGCTGCCACCCGCTTCCTCCCGGCGCTGAGCCTGTGCCGTTACCTTGGCTCCTCCGATCCCCCAGAGCAGAGCATCAGCTCTAAGAGCGCGGTGCAGGGATGACCTCGGAACCTGGCGCCCAGAGCAATCCCTCGGTATCGGCTGAGTTAGAAGTTCCTCAGCATCTGCCTCGTGACCCCTCATGTCCACCCGGCAGTGGACAGTCCCTGGCCTTAGTAGGAGCTTCCACTCCAATGGGGATAAGGCCATTCAGTACACACCCCCATGGGACAGTAGGCCTGAGACGTTCCTGGTGGTGCAGCTGGGATTGGAACCCCGGCAGTCCAACCTGAAGGTGGTGCTTCGGGAAGGAACTCCGATAAGGGGGCGGGAAGGACACCTCAAGCTGCAGACAGGGCGTGCCTCCCCCAGGCCTTGGCCCGTGGGTCTCACCCCTCCTCCGTCTCCGCAGATCCACAACGCCCCGGAGCTGGCCCTGTTCTGCGAGGGCTTCTTCCTGAAGCACATGAAGGCCCTGCTGGAGCAGGACTCCTTCCGGCAGCTCATCTACGGCCGCAGCAGCAAGGTGCAGGGCCTGGACCCGCTGCAGGACCTGCAGAGCACGCTGGCCGAGCGCGTGCACTCCGTCTACATCACCTCCCGCGTGTGAGGCGGGTGGGGAAGGTGGGAGCACTGGACCACAGTGTAGCCAGAGCCCCCCTGCGGGGCTGGTTCTAGGACCTCTCGGAGCCAGGCACACGGAGCTGTTTCTCCTCCCCCAGACTCCCTCTGGTGTCTGTCTGCCCTTGGGTAGTTAAGATGTGCCCTGAGCCACCTGTCACCAGGCAGCCGCACCCTCAACCCCTTGGTCCCAGAGCTGTCCGCTCAACCAGTAACGGGAAAGGGCAGCTGTGGCCAGCAGGGGGCCCTCTGCACCCGGAGAGCCGCCGTGTACTCACCTCGTGCGCCCCTGTGCGCCCCTTCTCTCCGCGGCGGGCGGCTGATCCTGATTCCCCTCTGCTCTGAGCAGCGTCCAGGATGCTCCTCGGACCACAGTGAGCTCAGCCTGGCCCTGGCTCCTGGCTTCCTATGAATGTATAGGATAAACACTCTGTCTGGGCCCCAGGCCATATCATTCCAAAGCCAATACTTTTCCTCCATGTCCAGTCTCTGAACCTCTTCCTCAAGGTCGTGCCTTTGAAAGGCTGGCTACGGGCCTCCCAGAGGCCTGAGGGGCCTGCACACAGGGTCACTTTGAGTTGCGTTTTCTTTGGTTTCTGGGCCCACAGAGGGCCTCTTTTGGGGACCGCCAACCTGCTCAGTTAGGGGTAGAAGGCAGTTCCCCGGCTGATGCCTTGAGCTTTCCGACGGAGCCCGGTGGCCTCGGCTCCTGTTGTTGCTGCTGGTTTAGGGCCTGATCCCCCAGGCCTGGGGCCAGGCTGTCTCTGTGGGCTCAGGAAGCAGAGCTCTCAAGCGAACTGTCCTTTAATTTGGACGGGGAGCGGGGCACACACTTCTCACTGGGAGCTGCCAGTCTCGGGGAGCTAAGGGACGGGCGCTGCAGGACCAGGCAGAAGGGGAAGGCTGGGGGGAAAGGGCTTCCCCTCTCCTACCTGCCGGCCTGCAGGCTCCGGGCTCTGCTGGGCGGAGAGCAGCATCGGGCCTGGACACGCGTCCTATTTATGGACCAGACACTGGGGGGGCGCTCTGGACAGCCTACTCGGGTGTAGCCTTCCCAAGCTGTCCGGCCGCACCTTAGAAACTATTTATTCACCCAAAGTCCTGGGCGCTTCAGGCGGTGTCTTGAAAGCCGCCGGGGCTTGCGATCCTGGGAAATATTTTCGACTAGCTGCTTGAGCTGGATGTACAGAGGAGAGGCGTATTTTATTGCTATAATATTGTATGATACTGTGTACATTAATGTCACTTATTGTAAATGTACTATGGTTTTATTAACAATAAACTCCCGTGAACAATGACCCTGGCCTCGTCGCTCCTGGTAGAGCTGCTCAGAGTTCAGAGCTGGGAGAAGTCCGTGTAGGAGCAGGACGAGAACCCAGAGCCGGTTCCCTAGTCACTCAGGTTCTTATCTCTCAGAAGAGAAAAAATCACCAGCCGAAACCGGTTTGGCTCAACGGATAGAGCATCAGCTTGGAGACTGAAGGGACCCGGGTTCGATTCCGGTCAAGGGCATGTACCTTGGTTGCGGGCATATCCCCAGTAGGGGGTGTGCAAGAGGCAGCTGATCGATGACTCTCTCTCATGGATGTTTCTAACTATCTCTCTCCCTTCCTCTCTGTACAAAATCAATAAAATATATTTAAAAAATAAAATAAAACATATTTTACAAAATCAATAAAATATATTTAAAAAATAAAATAAAATATATATTTTATTTTACAAAATCAAAATATATTAAAAAAATAAAATAAAATATATATTTTGTACAGAGAAGAAGGGAGAGAGATAGAGTTAGAAACATCCATGAGAGAGAGTCATCGATCAGCTGCCTCTTGCACACCCCCTACTGGGGATATGCCCGCAACCAAGGTACATGCCCTTGACCGGAATCGAACCCGGGACCTTTCAGTCCCCAAGCCGACGCTCTATCCATTGAGCCAAACCAGTTTCAGCAATAAAATATATATTTTAAAAAAATAAAAATAATAATAATAAACCACCAAAAGCTATGCGGTGCCCCCACTCGCCTCACAAAGGCCTAAGCCCGGGTCCTACCCTTGCCAACGCCACGGCATGAAGCAGGTGCAGTAAAACCCTCGATTTCACGGACCTCAATTTAAAGGAGAAAGTTTCTCATCCGTGTGTCACATGTGAACATTAACGTCCTGTTAATTTTAAAATGCTTTTAACCAAGATTTGCTTATAATTAAATTAGCAGGGTTACTTTTTTGTTATTCACTGTTATTTTAACAAATTTTTAGCAATTAAGCCACATGTTGGGAAAAACACTAGTAATCTCACTGACACAAACATTACCCATCTACAACTATAGTCTATATATTATATTTAAACCCAAGAGTCACCGCTTAGAAACAATGTTCAGCAAACGACTAGCATGTGATTACACCGCCTCGCTTACAGTAACTGGCTCTGCCGTTCCGTGGCTGCCTTCCGGCAGCTTTAACGTGTGCCAGCCAATGTGCCCCATGCACTAAGCCACGCCCCAGCCGGGAGCACCTATTTTCCCGGTGAAAGCACACGCCAACTAGACCTATTCGGTATAAATTTAAAATTACAGGAATACAGATGGGAAACTCTTCTGTGAAACTGAACTTTTCATCTAGGATTATAATTATACAAACATGTCTATGAAGTAACAACAGCTAAACTAATATCAATTTTTTAACACGTAATCAGAAAACCTACTTTATTATGTAACAGGCTTTCGGCTGTAAGGGACACCCCCTCACCTGAATCAGTCCATTATATCGAGGTTTTACTGTACCTCCTTTGCTAGGCCTTAGTTTCCTTCTTCTGTCAAATGAAGTAGCTGGTAATATACAATGGTCCCGTTTGTTAAGCACTTATGAGCCACTGACTGGACAGAAAAGGTGTCTGCCTAGAGTAGGAGTGTCGAACTCAATCAGAGAAGGGGCCAAAATCTAAAATCCAGCCTAAATCGCGGGCCGAATGGTTTACTGAAGAGTCATAAACTGTCATTGTGATGGAAAAGCAGCGGAGTGCAGTGATGACAGCGCGGTGCGGGCCACATTGCAAGGCCTGGCGGGACGGATTTGGCCCGCGGGCCTTGTGTTTGACACATGTGGCCTAGAGGGACCAGGGCCTGATGACAGGAGGAAAACGCCTACCAGGGGTTTAGGGGCTTTTCTGACCTCCCGAGCCCAGACCCCTCCCCTAGCCCCAGTGTGGGAGCTGTTGTTGGGGTCCTCCTAATAGTCGCTTGTAAACTCTTGCGTAGTCCAAACCTGTGGGCCCAGTGAGGTGGGGGCAGGCCTTCTCCATTCTGGTCGTGGTCGGATGTGGGCACCTGTCCCTTGGTGGTCGCTGCCTCCAGAAGCTGCTGAGCCACCTGGTAATGGAGGGAGGACAGTGAGCCGGTGACTCAGGCCCAAGGGTTTCCAGACCCAGTTTGTTTTAGGTGCAAAGTCCAGGGGTGCCTGCCTGTAGAGCAAAGTAAATGGCTCAGGTCACTGGGAAACAGACCAAGTGGCTGTGGGAATGGGGGGACAACATGAAGACCTCCTAGGGTCCATGTCAGAAAAGGCCCCTTTCCCAGCCTTGCCGGGTGGAGCCCAGGTGGGGCAGTGGGAGGCCCAGCCTGGGTCCTGGCAGTGGTGGGGAGAGGGCACTGCATGAGCACATGGCGCCCTCTGGGGGACAGAGGGAGGAGGTGCATGCACAACGCCACCCTCCTGGCAGAGACCCTGTGAGGGAGGTTGCCCCTGCCTGGCCCAGCCCTCCGCATCTGCAGGGGCTGCTCTTCAGGGGTCTGCATGCACCCTCCCCCCCAAACTCCCCACCTTACAGGATACCCTGAGGCAGCTACCCGGCCTAAGGCAAGATCCAGGAGGCTGGCCCGGGATGGGGCTCCCCATTTCCTTCTCTTTTGGATGGAAGGGCAGGTGAAAGCAAAGATAGGATCCCTTTGAGCCTTCACATAGCAGAAATACGCACTTATGAGAGCACTTAAAACAATAATTAGGGGGGGGAAACCGTACCTTCTCCCAAGGGACGAGGAGGCTGGAGTGGAAATGCAGGTGGCCACCTCCCCTTATCCCGGGGCCACTGGCCCTGAGCGTGGGGCCAGGTACCTTCCAGCAGCTCCAGGCTGTCGGCCAAGCAGGCTGGGGGAGGAAAGTGAGTTCTCCTCCACAGGAGCTGGGAAACCAGAGGCTCAGTGTCTGTTCTCTCTACGGAAGGATTCGTTCTACTGCAGCCGTCTCACAGGCAATAAGTTTGTACTTACGGCGCTGGAGCCTGGGCCTCCTCTCCTAAGACAGGACCCCCAAGACCAACAGAGATCGCCTTCCCCCACCTGGGCCCGCCCTGCTCTCCTGCTCCCGTGCCTCCCTCTTCCCTTCAGTCTGAGCACTCTCCTCACAGCCCCCTCAGGCACCAGAAAGCCAAAAGCCTCCCTTTTTCTGGCCCCACACCCTCTGCAGAATCCGTACATTGTAACTCTAACCAGTTGTTTATAGAATGAGCATACCGCCTTCTCTCTGGTCTGAGGGCCACCCCCTCCTCCAGGCCCGAGGCTGGCCCAGGGCTGGCGGCTGGAGTAATGGCCTCAGATAATGAGTCCACATTTTTCCAAGGTGACAGTCACTCACTTCCTCCCTCCCCCAGCCCCCTTTGTGTCGTCTCCTGGTCGCCGGGGACTGCGGGCCAGATGAGCAGTGGAGACACTGAAGCCGGCCAGCACCGGCCCCTCCTGAGGATGGAGACCCTTTAGGAATCTCCTTTGCTGGGGCATCTTCAGCCTCTTCCCGTCCTGGTGACAGCTCATTTCACAAGTGCGAGTTCCTGAGACAGCGAGCCTTACAGACGTCACTGTCTGGAGGCCAGATGGCGAGACCTGGGGGAGGCGTGCTCTCAGGGTTGGAGGAGACCCCAGGATCACAGCCATGAAGGGCAGAGACCTGTTTAGAACATTTGTTTTGCAAATAAAAGGACCAGGACTGAGCACAGCAGGCGAAACGTCCGCTTGCGTTCAGTGTGCAAAAGGGAAGGCCATGGAGAAGCGGAGCTGCTGGAGGACGGGCACCCGGCCGGTCTGACTGAATGCACGCTCCGTGCTCCCCAGGGGCTCCTCCCCTAGCTCCGTGGCGGGTCCTATTCGGCCGCCAGCACTGGTGTTAACTGCAGCTCCCAATGCTCCGGGCCAGAGCTCCGAGCACTTGCTGTCTGCCAGGCGCCGTTCTCGATCTTCCCGCACCACGGCCCTGGGCGCGTGCTGTCATGGCCACTCCGGTTCTAATGATGTGGGCGAGACAGCAGGGAGAGGCCACAGGAAGGGTGAGGGCAGGGGCAGTGTCAAAGGCAGGTGGTCGGCTTCCGAGCGACTCCCTGCACCTGGGCCGGCAGAGACACCTGGGGGCACGCCCCGCTCAGCCCATCTGGGACTGACCCTGCTTTTGGCCGCTCTCCCAAGAAGATCCTCTCTGAAAGGCAGGCTCAGGCACTCTGAGAAAAACGGGTCAGAAATTCCTTTCATGTCTCCTCTCTCACACACTCCTGCAGGAAGCTGCTGAGCCGGGAGACAGAAGGCCCCTCGCCTGTGGAGACGGGCCAGGCTCTTCCTGTGGCCGGGAGTCCCCGGGGCGCGTGTCTGATCTCTTGGACCCAGAGGCTCCCCTTCGTGTGTTTAGCCGTCTAGGACCCGGTTACATGTCAGGGCTGAGGAAAGAATCTATTTTGACTCACAAAAGACCAGCCTAAATTTACGAATAAACAAGGAGCATTAGTAAACAAGGCGCATGCGTTTTCCAGGCAAACATGAGAACAGAGTAGAAGCTGGAGATGGATTCGGCCACAGGGAGCTGCACAGGCTGCTGTCACCTCGCGCCCAGCAGCAGAAAGGAGATCAGACCACAGGCTGCCATCCATCGCCTGGCGCATGTGGCAGGAGGAGGCGGATTGGACCACACCACCACTGAGCTGACTGCCTGGGCGACATGGATAAGGACCAGCCCTACAGAGGACCCTCGGGGTCGTTTCAATAACACAGTACCGGACCTGGGACCGGAAAGTAGACACCATCGAACATACCACAGTATGTGTGAAGCCACCACATTTGTCCTGACAAAGGGAAGGACCAAACCACCAGACAGGAGCTGGGAGGGCACAGCCAGCTGGCCCCCAGGCTCACAAGTGACCCCGCGAGCGCGGCCGGGGCAGCCACCTGCCCCAGGCTCCTGGGATGTGACCCTGGCCGCCCTGCCCAACCTCACCTCGATTCCAACACCCTCCACGGCCTCCCCGGCAGCCCAGACCCCCAGAACCAACAGGGCCAGACGCACGTCCCCCTGCGTGGGGCCAGCGAGTACCCACGGGCGGCAGGCATCTTTCTAGATGTTATTTATTAAAAATAGGCCCTCTGTCCCTCACCCTTGCTGGGAAAGGGGTCTTTCCCAAAGTTTTCTCCCAAATGGATGAAGCAGAAAGTTTGGGGACTCAAAAGCCACATCCTTCCTGAGCTAGGAGGGCGGGCTCCTCTGGGCTCTGGGCGGCCGCCGCGGAGCCAGGAGTGAAGGGTGGCAGCACGCCCACGTCCACGGCACCGTCCCACTGCCCAGGCCAGGGGCCGGGACAAGCCCCCGACGAGGCCCCGCGCTGGGCGGCAGCCTCCCGGGCATCGCCACACGGCGCACTCGGCACCTGAGGAGGGACACGAGCCAGTGTGGCTTCCCACACGTGGGAAAGGGGAAAGCTGGACCCAACACAAAACATGGACTTATGGGAAAGGAAGGCCAGGCTGGGGAGGAGACAGACCCGGCAGGGCCAGAGGCTGGCCCCCGGCGAGGTCCCTGCGGACGGCTCAGCAGCGAGCGCTTAAGGCCACGCTCAGGCGCACAGGGAGTCCAGGCCGGCCTCCGGCTGACGGGCTCGCGCTGCCTTCCACGGGGCCACGGCCCAGTCCAGGCAGAGTCGGTGTCTCCTTCCGAGTCAGCTGCTGAGGCCCACGCTTCTCTTCACTATTTCTTCCGCTTCAGTTTCATGTCTTTTTTGTGCTTCGTATCTCTGTTCTTCAACTTTTTGTTCTGCTTGGGTTCTCGTTTCCCTTCCAATTTCCTTTTCTTGTCACTGGAGGGGAAAGAATAGCAGTGAGAGAAAGAACGAAAGGTGCACGGACCTCACACCTGTCAGATGGCCAGAGTGTGTCTGTCCAACGGGAGGCCCCACCTTTTCAGGCTGACGATCGAAGCATTCTGCCCAGCCTTGTTTAAGACCTCATTCCACTCTTCATCATCCCCACGGATTATGTACCTAAAAAGTAGAAAAAAATATCAGAGCCGGCTCAAAAGAAACGGGGAATGCTTAAAGCAGGATAGTGACAGCATTCCTATCAGCACATCCTGCCCCAAAGCCAGGCCGAGCTGCATCAGCGCTGAGCAGCAGGGAGGCCAGCACGCAGAGGCCTGAGACCTGAGCCAGGCCCACAGGACAGGCACTGCAGGGGGCGGAGATCAGTAGCCACCGACGGGGCTGTGACAGGACAGTCCTGCACTGAAGGCAGCACCCAACTTCTCCCCGACTCTGATTAACTGCCCACCAGAGAAGCCTCCTGTCACCCCACCACTTCTTGCTCACTCCCACCTCCAAACGTGCCGCCAACCCTGGGACTGTGCCTCTCCCGCCTCGCCCCACCTCGCCCACCTCTGGGGAAGCTAGCAGTCCTGGAAAGTCGAGGTTTTGACATTGCACAGCTGACGACAGAGCCTGAACCTGCCCAGGGACCTCCCCATTTCCTGTGTCCAACAGTCACCATCAGCCATGACCCAGCAACTACAGGACTGAGGCCAGAGGCACAGCAAACGGTAGAGGAGGAGGTTTTAGCTCTTAGTGCTGCTAACGGTGACCCCATGAACACAGCCTCCAGGGCTCCGGGCCGGAGGAGGAACAGGCCTGCGGGCAGGTTCTCCAGGGGCCAGAAGCCAAAGCGCAGCCTTCGCTGCCCCCGGGCAGCCGAGGGGCCTTACTGAGACAGGTCCATGTCCTTCAGCTTTCCCACTTCCTTCTTGTGTTTCTCCTGGAATTCCTTTGCTGCTTCATCCTGCGGGCAAGAGCCCGGAGACAGAGCAGGTCAGAGTCAAGCAGGGGACAAATGGCAGAATATCACCCCTATGAGCAGACACCTCCCACCCCTCCACTGAATGTACATGAATGCACAGGGTGCATCTGAGAAGCCTACAAGGGCCAACGAGCTCACAGCAGCAGCTGGGCTGCGTGCGCACACACATCCCTCAGTGGGAGGCAGAGCAGGCCCGGTGCTCGGCACACCCAGGGCAGGGACACACGGGGAGGGAAGGTCGCCCACACCTAAGATCAACACCACCAGGCGCAGTGAGCACCGCGGACTCTCGCTAAAAGGGACAGGGCGCCCCCTCGGCACCCGGCAAGGCCTTCGGAGGCGGCATACCAGGTCATCACTCAGGGTCTTCATCGTGGGCTCCATGACCACGTCCTTCACGGCCACCATCTGCTCCTCAATGGCCTTCTCCTGCACCTCGTTAAATAGCTGCAAAGCAACGGCCAGAAAGCAGAGATGAAGCAGCAGCAGCAGCAGCAGGAACCCTGTCCTGGGCACAAGCTACACAGCTGAGGAGCATGTGTTCATGGTAAAAGGAGTCTAAAAACACGGACTGCAGACCCAGGCCCCAGCAGTGGCCTCTGGAGAGAGCACTGCAGATAGGGCTGCAGCCCCGGTTCCTCAGGGTGTGTGTGTGTGTGTGTGTGTGTGTGTGTGTATGACGATCTGCAGCAAATGTGGCCAAATGTTAAAATCTATTCCTCTTGGGGCAGGGAGCGGGTTCCTGCATTATTCCGAATGGACCAAAACCCCGCCCTCGGCCAAGGTACCTTGACGACTTTGCGGATGATCCGGTTGAAAAGCCCCATCAGCTGGCCGGCGGGCAGCTCGATCTCCTTCTCCAGCTGGTCCACTGACTTGTGCTGCAGGCCGATCCCCAGGAGGAGAGCCTGCAGGATGGAGAGTCCCAGAGTGGCCGCGGCGCAGGCCCTGGCCCATCAAAGCAGAGACAGGGCTCTCTCCCTTGACCACAGCGATCAACCACCACAGTGATTCTGAAATCCTCTTTCGCCCCGTTATTGAAACTACTGGCAAGTGCTCCCTCTCCTAAAGCCCCCAAATTGAGTTATCCTAAAAACAGCTGCTTCACAGCTACGCGGAGAAGTGTGGGTGCTCCCGGCCTCTGCTGAGATGGAGCGAGCGAAGGCAACAGGGAGGGGATGTGGGCTCGAAAACAGCTCATCCTTGCTACCTGTGTGGCCGGGCTCAGGACTCAGAGCCTCAGGGTTCCCACCTGTACCACAAGGGCATGAGACCACCACCCAGCCCCTATCGGAATCTCGAGAAGTTAAATGCACAAAATTACGTCAAAGCATTCATCTGGACATCCCGCGTGCGAACTGCTCCAGACCAGCACACGGCAGCAGGTAACCTACCGACTGGGCGGCGGACAGGGCCAGGTCCCCCAGCTGGTTCAGGAAGTACATCCGGGAGATGGCCGGGATCATGTCCATGATGAGGTGATAGTCCACCATGTTCCGAGAATACATCTCCAGCCTCTTCAGGTCGTAGGGCAGGAAGAGCGCCTCCAGCTCCTCCCGGCGCAGGGCTGCAGGTGCAGGAGCCAGGTGGGTCAGGCAGCCCCCAGGGCACCCAAACGCTGCTCCCCCTCGGGCCTCAGCCAGAGCAGATGGGGAGACCGGCCTCCGGGGAGTGCCTGCCCCCCGCCCCATGTACCATACCAGCCGCCCCAGGCAGCCTGATCCTTCCCTGGGCCACGCAGGGAGGGGACCGCTGGTGTGGGGCCTTCACACAGGGCTCCAGCCAACACCAGGTCAAGGGAAGGTCGGGGCCCAGGGGAGAGGATCTAACACCCTTTCCCACTTGTCACTTCCCAGGACCCCGCCTCCCAGAGCGTGTCCAGCTCAAGAAGCAGCTTTTCCAAAACAGAAATGGCAAAACAACGTGCACACGCCCTAACCAGTTTGACTCAGTGGATAGAGATCGGTCTCCGGACTCAAGGGTCGCAGGTTCAATTCCAGTCAAGGGCATGTACCTTGGTTGCAGGCACATCCCCCAGTGGGGGGGTGTGCAGGAGGCAGCTGATCGATGTTTCTCTCTCATCGGTGTTTCTAACTCTCTCTCCCTCTCCCTTCCTCTAAGAAACCAATAATAAATATATATATATATATATATATATATATTTTTTTTTTTTTTTTTTTTTTTTTAAAGAACACACACATACACAAACACAACGTGCCAAAAGAGCCCACAGGTGTTAATGTGATCCTTCCTATTTTCTGGGATTTTAAATATTCCAATAGGATTTGTCATCCCCAGCACACCTCCCTGTGCTTCTCCTTCCACAGCTCCACACGTGAGGACACACCTCAGCACCGAGCGGTTACCTGCTGCTCAGGGTTTAAGTCGGGTTCCATGACCCATAGCTGAAGAGCCTTATCTGACACCTCTGAAGTCAGATCACACCCCAAGTCCTGTCATGTGGACAGCTCCCATGGGTGACGGTGCCCACGGCAGAAGAGGGCAGCTGAGCAGGGTGGGCAGCAGATGCAGGCCTAGAGCCGGTGCCTCCATCCCCAGGCCCTCCCTCTTCTGGGACCACCACATCCTCCTCCCACACAGCCCACGCCTAGCCCCGCGCCATCCTGCCCAGCTCACCCGGCGGCGAGGGCTTCCCGATGTTCCTGTTCTGAATGATGTTCAGAGCCAGGGGAGGAGCGAAGGTGCTGAACTGGTAGGACAGCAGAGCTAGGAAGCGCCTGCGGAAATCTGTGGGTGCAACCAGTCAGAGGTCCAGAAGCCCCCACTCCCCCAGCCCCCAGCCACCCGCCGTCTCCCTTCCACTCAGACGCACCTTTCCAAAAGGCTGCCAGCCAGGCCCCCTGCTCAGCCTCGCTCTCCTCGGCCAGCGTCTTCAGCATGACGCAAGAGTGTTCCCCCGTCAGGTCGTTCTTTGGAAAATACAGATTCCTAACTGGCACCAAGAACCCCTCTGAACGCTGTCACTGTTATAAGGTAAGAACTCGGAGGGAACGGCATGGAGCTCCCAGAAGTGCACTCGCTTCCATTCTCATGTGGCATCATTTCCCACACTGCCCAGCAGACGCCATGGCAACAGAGCAGGGCTGCTCAGATCTCCAGAGCACGACCTCTGCCCTGGACCCCAGAAGTCAGCCACCAGCTCACACCAGGTAGATTATGATCGCAGTTACCACAGCTTAAACTCCAGCGCAGCCTCTCAAATGGGCACTGCCCCGGCACACTGGCTTTGCACTCTTTGTTGTGCGTAACGCATCTGCTCAGACTGTTCCCTCACCTCCCGTTCTCTCCAACCACACAGAGCCAATCACCGCGTTTCAGTGCCTTACAGCAAACTTGGTGTGTGAGACCCAGGGTTTCCACGCTGGCAACCAGTGTGCAACAGCAGGCTTTGTTAGATGCTCACACGGTGACCACAGGTGGTTCCATTTACTACAGAGCAAAGCCCAGACCGTAAAAATATCTAACAGATCTCAACATTCGAGTAACAAGACGCCAGCATCCAGTCACAATGGCAGCACACAGCACAAGACCACGCTGAGGCCACACTGAGCTCAATGATCCTTGTAGTCGACTCTAAGAGTATATCCCAGCTCGGCCTCTCAAATAGGCACTGCCCTGGCATACTGGCTTTGTACTCTCCAAAATCAAGCCTCCAGCACCCTTTCCTCTTTGCTGATGACCTCCTCTCACTGCAAGACTGAGGCAATCAGAAAAGAACTTCCTTCTTCCCACCCCAGGTCAACCAGCAGCCAACACCTTCCGCATCAACACTCCCTACCTTCCCCCTTGGGAAGGATGAGGTGGCCACCGCTCCTGACTCCCCTTCCTGAGGCCCTGGCTAACCTCAGCCTGTGACACCAAACCCCGACTCTCTCCCCAGGACCAAGGTGGCTCCTTCAGTCTCCCCGGCTGCTCCTCATTCCTCTAAACCCGTGGCCGGCAAACTGCGACTCACAAGCCCCTTGAGTGTGGCTCTTCCACAAAATACCACGGCCCGGGCGAGTCTGTTTTGAAGAAGTGGCGTTAGAAGAAGTTTAAGTTTAAAAAATGTGGCTCTCAAAAGAAATTTCAAATGTTGTCCTGTGGATAGTTGGCTCTGTTGTCTAATGAGTTTGCCGACCACTGCTCTGAACACTGAGGACTGCAAGCTCTCACCCTCTTCTCTCCACCCTCAGTCTCTACCTTCATAGTTGTCATTACTTATTCTGTGAACAAAAGCACCACGGCCCTCATATTACCTTCAGATTCAACCAACCACCCCTCAGAAATATTCAGAGAAAAGTTTCCTTGTCAGGGCCCTGGCTGGGTAGTTGAGTCACACACTCCACACACACACACACACACACACACACACACACACACACTTCCGTGGCTCTGCCATGAACTCTTCCCTGAAACTACTTTTCTCTTTTTAAAGAAAGCCAGGAGGCCCAGGTTACAGGCTTCCAGAGCGCTGAGCGAGTGCAGAGGGCCTCGGCGATGTCACAGTCAAGCAGAGCCCCAGCGCCAGGGGAGCAGCGCAGTGCCTGTCAGGGAGGGCGGCTGCTCTGGCCCTCAAGGTGGGGGCACCTGCTCGGCACCCAGCGGGGCACAGGGCTCTGCAAGGACAGACCTGTCCCCACTATAACCACAAACCCTCACCCCGCTCGGCTAGGCGCCCACTCACCGGGGTCTGTCTCAGATAAACGGGAACGAAGCCCGCTCGCTTCCAGAACCTGCAAAGACGCCAAGAGAGCAGGTCACTGTGCGCCCTCCAGGAGCAGCTGACAGAACAAGCTGGGAAGGGCCGGGAGGGCAGGGAGTCAACACACATCGAACAAACACCCAGGTGCACAGCCCCAGAACTTCATTCTCAGATTCCAAGGCGGGGAGGGGGAGAAGGTTGCGCCGGGGATGAGAAAGGCAAACCCTTACTTGAGGAGCCTGGGGGTGAGGCCATAGGACACACCCAGGTAATCCAGGCGCTCCGCGGGCCTCTCATTGAGTTTGAGCAGCAAGGGAGGCAGGTCCTTCCGGGGGGTGACCACCTCTTCCAACAAGCTGACGGCCTGGAGGCGGGGGAACAGCCCACGGCAGGGGAAGCCAGGTCAGTGACCTCCCGGGCACTGCACTCCCGGCCCAGACTGAGCAGCAACAGCAGGACAGGCTGCCTGGTTCCTTCCCAAGATTCTCAATCTCTAGGAGCACCAGTGAGTCTGGGCTCACTCCTGGGCACACCGACCCCTGTAAGCATGAACTGCTCAGCAGGCAGAAGAGCCACTCGGTCTAGACACGCCAGCAGGTTCCCACACAGACAGGGCTGGGTCCCAGAGGTGGGGGCTGAAGGTCCAGGCCTGTCCCTGGTAAGTGACAAGCCTCTGAGCCTGACCATAAATATAACCCCTTCCCCAGACCACCAAGGGCACAGTGAATTCAAACATGTGTGCAGAGAGCATCCCAGTTCCATGTTAAACACGCTCCCCAAGAAGGACAGATCCGGGGCCGGGCCCTGGGCTGAGACCGGGAAGGGTGGTTTGAAGCTGAACCTGCACCAGCATCACCTGGGAGCTTGTTAAGACCACGTTACTGGGCCTCGCCCGGGCATCTGACTCTAGAACTTGCATTTTTAACAAGTTTCCAGCTGATGCTAATGCTGCTGATCTGAAGATCTCAACTGTTAGGCTCAAGCAAGCAGCAACTTCTCCAAAGCTCTCTGTACCTGCTACTGTGCACAGGGCCCAGGCCACTAACGAGGACCAGGGAGGGTCCTCCAGGAACCCATGCAGCCAGCGCTGCTTACCTCGCTGCTGACGGTGTGGATTTCTTGCGCCGTCTCAACGACCTTCTCCTCCAGACAAGGGAATCGGCCTTCGTAGTACATCTGCAGCAGCTGCAGAGCGCGGCTGCCGTAGCCCATCTGTGAGCAGGCACGGGGGGAACGGCCAAGAAAGAGATGTTCCAGTCCAGCCTTCGCCAACCTTTTGGACCTCACGGACCACCAGCAGTCTGCGGACCAGTGGCTGGCGACCGCTAGTCTCTAGGTCGCCAGCCACTGGTCTTCAAACTACGGCCCGCGGGCCACATGCGGCCCGCAGAGGAGTCTGATCCGGCCCGCCAGGTTTTTTGGGCAGTGAGCACAGCCGAGGTGTTACAGTAGGAATTAGTAGTTCATATAGTCCGGCCCTCCAGCTCTCTGAGGGACCGTGATCTGGCCCCCACTTTAAAAAGTTTGAGGACCCCTGCTCTAGCCCATCGCCCCTCTGAGCGTGAGGAAGGCCGGCTGGGATTTCTGGTCCACAGATCAACAAGCCCAAACCTGATGTCTCTCCAGCTACCGCCTCAATGGGGATTTCTAAGAGACAGGAGGCGATTACAAAAAGATCTGGTTCTCAGGTCCCCTGTCCTCACAACAAAGAAGAGCGAGCCCGTACAATCATCCTGTCCGCCCGCCCCCGGTCCCCGCACTCCACAGCAGAGGAGAGCCTGACTGCGTGCTCCTCAACCCGCTTCCCGTTCACACAGCCGCAGCACAGCTGTGAGAGGGCGGAGGACACGTTACCTACCCCTTGGTAATCCGGGTGAACGGCAATGCGGACCACCCTTCCCCCGGAAAGGCCACCGAAGTCCGGATCCTGGAACTGTGTGGGAGACACAAGCCAGCAACTTAGCGACACAACACACCCTGCGACAGGGCCGGCTTCGCTCCCACCGACAGGCCGGGAGAGCACATCACCTGTTCTGACACCGTCCACGGAATCAGGTCCCCCGAAGCCTTCTTGCCTCGAGACAGGCTGTTCAGGATGGACTGGCGAGAAATCTCTCCCTCCAGGCACACCTGCGGGGGAAGCGGGCAGTGCAGACAGGAAGGCCGGCCCAGCCCACAGCCCACGCACAGAACGGCATCAACGTCCGCTAGTCTCTGACGAGGCCAGCTGTTCCCACTCCAGGTCAGGCTTGACCCTGTAACTGACTCATCCATTTCCAATGGACGCTTCATCACCACACCCGTGGGTGCCTGACACCGTCACTGACCAAGCAGAGTGCTGACATCCTCCTGGCATACATGTGCCCACACCCACTGAGACGCAGCTCACGCAGCTCTGCACCAAAGAGTGCAAATTCACCGTGACTCAGGTACCGGCAGGGGATGGTCAAACACAACATGGCACGTGCATATAATGAAATACAATGCAGCCTTTAAAAAGTAGATATACCAGCCGAAGCTGGCGTGGCTCAGTGAATAGAGCGTTGGCCTGTTGTACTGAAGGGTCCCGGGTTCAATTCCAGTCAAGGGCATGCACCTTGGTTGCGGGCACATCCCCAGTAGGGGGCGTGCAGGAGGCAGCTGATCGATGTTTCTCTCTCACTGATGTTTCTAATTCTATCCCTCTCCCTTCCTCTCTGTAAAAAAATCAATAAAATACCTTTTTCTAAAAAAAGAAAAAATTTATTTTAAAAAAGCATACCAATTATTATATAAATACTTGACACGTTGCAAAAAAAAAAAAAAGGCAGATTACCAAGCACTATGATCCCATGTTTATGAACAGGAAAAATAATATAGAAATGCATAAACACAGCCAGGCATTAAAAACACCATTTTCCTTGCCAAAACCAGTTTGGCTCAGTGGTAGAGCGTCGGTCTGCAGACTGAAAGGTCCTGAGTTCGATTCTGGTCAAGGGCATGTACCTTGGCTGCGGGCACATCCCCGGTAGGGGATGTGCAAGAGGCGGCTGGTTGATGTTTCTCTCTCATCGACGTTTCCTGTCTCCTAATTCTGTAAGTGCCATGTACTGCTTTTGTATCGAAGGAGGAAAACAAACAAGTCTGTCCTAGGAGGAGCCAATGCCGACTTCCACCCGCCCATGAGCCGCGGGGCCTACGGTTCTGTCCGTGGTGCTTTCTTTCCGTGCACCCTCATCGCCTCCGGCAATCAACAGCTTCCACCGCGGTTACTGAGCCACAAACCCTCAACACCTAAGTGGTTCCCAAATTCAGTGCCCCAGGACACCTCCGTTTCCGTACCTGGATGACGGCAAGCACCTCGGGAAGGGCGTTCTGGGTGGGGGGCACGGGGGGCAGGAGGCAGAAGAGATGGTGAGCAGGCGCATCGGAGAGCATCTGGAGATCGTTGGGGGAGTTCTGTGGGCAAAACACAGGTCAGGGAGAACCGCTCCTCTGTGTGTCCTTTACGACCTTCCCCAGCCAGGGACCGGCCAAACCCAGCACAGTGCCCTGCGAGAGCCTTGGAAATGAGCCGAGTGGGACTCCGTCTCCAGTGTTTGCTGTCTCCATCCACCAGTGCTGAGGCTGCAGGCGGGCGAAGAACTGCTTAGTTGGCACTATCCATTTCTCAGCTGAGAGAGCCTGTGACCACTCCTAACACCACCTACACACTCAAAAAACATCCTTTCCGACGTGTCCTTCAGTTTGTATGACATTCAAACATCCCAGCTTCTGACTGGCTGCTCCTTAAAAATAGCCTAGAGGTATAACAAGACTGTCCTCTGAGCCTGTCAGCTTAGCAGACGGGCAAGAACCAGAATGCTTCCCGCTTCTCCAGTTCAACAACAGTGGGCGATGCAACCCTCCAGCAAGGTCACTGGCCCTTGCCAGGGTCAGGACAGTTCAGTCCGGTGGAATGGTCACCTGAGCCACTCCACTGGGTAAGAGAAGGTGTGAAAAGCTGGGTAAGAGGGGACTGTCGGGACGGAAGTTCACCCAGGGGCTGGCTGCAGCTACCTTGTAGTGAGAAGCCACGTAGAGGGCCATCAGCCGCTGCAGGAAAACCTCGGAGGCCTTGTGGTAGCAGAAGAGGGTGTCTCTGTTAACGTAGTAGCTGGGACTAGAGTTAAGCCCAAAAACAAAGCAAAGAGACCCCTAAACCGGACATCCCACTTCTGAGGGTCACTAGGAAAGAGGAACCCCGTGTCCTGAGCAGAAACACATTCGGGAAGGAAAGCGGGAAACTGAGTGCTCCCCAGAGCAGCAGCCATAAAACAAAGAGTCGAAACCCGTGTCGTCTCTCATCGCCCCCTCCCCTTCGCAGGGCACAGGGCCCGGGAGGATACAGCTCGCAGGCTTCCGGCAAGGGGCAGCCCGACACGATCCGGGTGATGTTGAGGCAGTCCAGGCACAGCAGGTCGTTCAGCCACTTCTCCACCGCGTCCCCAGGGGCGTATCGGATCGACTCCTGCAGGGAAACCTCATGCAGCGTTCGCGCTGCTCCCCGAAAAACACACACAGTGAGAAACAGTTATTACATGCGCTTTGTCTAAAAGAGCGGGGCAAATGTCCTACTTTATCTTTGTCACGGCTCGCCCACGTAAACACGGCTGGAGAGTGTGAACTGAGTGGTTCGAAGCTTTTCTGGCGGATGTGCAGCTTGCCACACAGTCCCAAAGGCTCTCGCTAAGTCAATGCAGCCACGCCCTGAGATGGGGACAAACAAGGGCCCAGCCCCCAGAAGGCCTGTCGGGCTCCCCTCTGGTCACTGGCTGGCCCCGCCATGGAGAAAGGCAACTCCAGCCTTAGGGAGTGAGCCTGACGATGGGGGGGGGGGGTTGGTACCACCCATGACGGCACGAGGGGAAGGGCCCCGCGAGAATGAAAAGGACCTGCTGCTGTGTGCTGCAGGGCATTCGAGCTGCAGGTACCTGAGGCCAGCCTGGCCGTAGTGGTGGTCTTGTTCTCAGCCGTGGTGCTGATCTGGCTCTGGGCACTCTGCTGCCGGAGCTGCTGGATTAGCTTGAGGGACAGTGACCGACCAGTGCCCTCATAGCTAGGAGCAAAAGCAAAGGCCATCAGGCACGAGTCCCAAATCCCTTCTCTAGGGGGAACAAGAACCCCTTTCCTCATCCTGCGGCAACAGCAGACTCCTGCTCCCCAAGGACAGCCCTGCTCACCCCTGAACTTCCTGGACAGCACAGGCGCCCAAGGAGGCAGGGGCACAGTGGCTCACCCAGAGTACTAAGCCACGTCTACTTAGTACTCTGGGCAGGGAACTCAACCTCTGTTAGCCACGTCCTCACAAGGGGACTATTCCATACACCACACAGGATGGTGCTTTGGACTAAATAAGGACTGAAAAGCTATGTGAGCAAAGCCTATAATGAAACCAAAAGACTGTTAAATGGTTAATTACTCAGAGCTGCTGTTAGAAGCAACAGCTTGAAGGAATGAACAGAGAACATCCAGTTTGGAAAAATCAAGATTCAACAAACCCATCACCCAAGTAATTCTTCCAATTACTACTTTTACTGAAAAGGTGACATAAAACAACGAGGAAAGAATTGGGGGTGGGAAGGGAAATCAACTATAATCTGATCACCGAACCAGCACTTTTCAGTCTTGTCTTTGGACGAAAGCACAAGTGACCAGAGGACAGACTGCTAAGCAGGCTTTCTTTTATATTACGTTTTGTAGTACTTGTTATTATAATGCTTAAAGGTAGTATTTGAGTAAGAGGAAGTATACGCATACTTCCTCTACTACTTTTAAAGAATGATAAAAAATCAGAATTGTGAAGTATTTTATTCACCCTCTCCACTCCACACAGCAAAACTTCCTTAAAAGAATTCCCTTTAACTTGTTTAAAAACAAAAACAAGAATAAACACAACAAAACTAAAAACTTTTGTGCTTCTAAGGACATTATAAAGAAAGTGACAAAAAAAACAACAAAAAAAAACAACAACCACAGAATGGAAGAAAAATTCTGTATATCTGATGAAGGGCTTGTGTCTAGACTATATTAGTATAAGAAACCCTTACAACTCGACTGAAAAACACAGCCCACTAGAAATGAGCAGAGGACCTGACCAACTATTTATTCTGAGATCCAAATGGCTAACATGCACCTGAGATGCCCCATATCACCAGCCACAGGAAATGCACCGAGGACCCTATGTAAGATGTCTCTGCGCACTCACTGAGATGGCGATAGTCAAAAAGACGTATGACAGGTGCTGGCACGGATATAGAAAAACTGGAACCTTCATACACTGCTGGTGAGAGTGTAAAATGGTACAGCTGCTTTGGAAAACAGTCTGACAGTCCCTCAAATGGTTAAACAGAAAGTTACCATTTTACTCAGTAACTCCACTCCTGAGGTAGGTGCCCAGGAAAACTGAAAACACGTCCACACAGAAACCTGCACACTGACGTTCAGAGCAGCATTATTCTTCACAGAAACAGCCCCAGTGTCCATCAACAGAGGAATGGAAAAGCAACATGTTTGTAAATACAATGGACTATGACTTGGCCAGAAAAAGGAATGAAATACTGATACAAAGCACACAGATGAACCTTAAAGCATTACGCTAAGTAAAAGAAGCCAGTCACAAAGACCACAGATTGTATGATGCCATTTATAAGCCATGTCCAGAACAGGCAAATCTACAGAGACAAAAAGTAGATTCGTGGTTCCCTAGGGCTGGGGAAGGGGGAGGGAGGGCTGGAAGTTGACAGCTATAGGGCATGGGGTTTCTCTCTGGGCTAATGAAAATATTCTAATACTGACTGGTAATGACTGTACAACTCTGTGAATACACTAAAAAACAACTGAATTCTACACTTTAAATGGGTAAATTGTATGGTATGCAAATTATATCTCAGCAAAGCTGTTATCAAAAAAAGTAAAGTCCACTTTATTTAAAGATTTTCAATGTAAGTAAAGCAATCACAATAATAAATCTATAATAGAATTATCTTTGCAAGATGTGACTAACATATCAAAATATTTCCAATATTAAAGTTATGTATTTACTGACCTGGAAAATGTCATAGTTATGGAAAAAAGCAAATTAAAAACAACATATAAACTATGTTTATGTTCTTGTTCAAATGAAAAGGTAAAATAAATGCACAGAAAATGTACACCAAAATTCTAACAGACGCTACCCCTATATGACCGCATCACTGGTAACTTTTCTTTTTGCCTATCTGTTTTCCCTAAATTTGCTATAGCAAACGTGAACTAAATATTTCAAAATTTTAAAAAAAAATCTGAGCCATGAGAAGCCCACTGGCTTATGCTAATTGTGGTGACTTTAATACCACGTTTTGATATGATTCTAAGGTCTAAGGCATTGGTATTGCCATCCATATACTCCTAACAACTTGATCAGGCCTACAGACAGAAAGAGACACTCGCACCTGAGTTTTTCAGACTTGTGTAGCCCCTTTCATGTCGGGCCAGCGGTGAGCTACTGCTGATTACTAACTAAGAAGTCAGCTCCCATTTGCAAGAGGCCTAGGAGACTGAAGCAGCCCCAAAGACTGACTTTGGGAACAGACTTACCCACCCCGGCCACATTCGTTACAGGCCACTAATGTGCCAGAACCTACAACAAGAGCGATGGCCACACCCCAAGGTGCCTTACCCGTTGATGGTGGAGGCCATGAACACAAGGTAGGGGCCCAGGAGGCTTTTCACCAGGGGGAGGGGGATGGCGGCAGCTTCATCAATCACAACAAGTTCGGCCTGGCCCAGTTTCACGGCGTCTGCGGGGTGTATGTACTGGGGGAAAGACATGTTCATGTCATTAGCGTGGCCACTTAGTGTCCCAGCGGTGGTCCCGGCTGAGGCATCATGAAGGCCTCTCTCCTCTCTCCCCCTTCCCACTCCCTTCTTTCATTCCTCCTTCCCACGTGTCCTTGGCCAGGCAAAACTCTACTGGGCTTGGAATCAGACACCTGGGTTCAAACAGTTCAACGCCCAATTGTGTGGCCCTAGACGGGCCACTTACTCACAGACAGCCCGATTCCTCCCCTGCAAAATGGAGGCGATACCTATCTGATGGCTGCTTGGGAGGAAAAGCAGGTGAATCTGTACAAGTCCTTGCACGGTGCCCGGCCTCGTGTGGCAGGTGGTGCCTCCCTTTCCTGTGTCCTCTGTCTTCTCATGCTTCCCCAAAGCCTCTCTCAGTCAGTGAGCTAGAGGCACAGCGTGGCCCTCGGGGTGCCCAATGGAAGGATGTTGATTTCTCGAGCATTCACTATGTGCTGGGTACCATGCACCAGGCTGGTACTAATCATCATAAAGGCCCTGTCTCCTTGCACTAGCGGGATACTTCTAAGACTTATCCCCGTTTACACACACACACACACACACACACACACACACTCACACTCACACGTTTATTTATATCATTAGCTTGGCCACCTAATGCCACAAATTTGCCATAAGCTTCACCTCCTTCCTTCAGTCTCATTAGGGTTTCCTCCTATTGTTAGTTTGCAAAAAGGCATAAGGAGAGAAACCTCCATAACCAATTAACATGAACAAAGGCCCTCAGCAGCACTGGTGATCAGCGCAATGCTGAAGACCACTGGACATCCCATTCCACACCACAGGTACACTTAACAGCTTTAACACCCAGTGTTTGTGAGGACTTGGGGAAACAAAAACTAAAAAAAAAAAAAAAAAAAAAATCCTGGTGCCCTAGCTGGTTTGGCTCAGTGGATAGAGAGGTCTGCAGACTAAAGGGTCCCGGGTTCAATTCCCATCAAGGGCACATGCCCAGGTGAGGGGCCTGCAGAAGGCAACCGATCAATGATTCTCTCATCATTGATGTTTCTCTCTCTCTGCCTTCCCTCCCCCTCTGAAATCAATAAAAAATATATTTTCTTAACAAGCCTGGTAAAGAAGAATTTGGCAAAATCCAAGAAAGCTGGAAAGCTACATATCCCTTAAAACCCAACAATTCCGCTTCTAGAAACATAAATAAACTGAAGTGTATACACACAGGGCTTAACATCAACCAGATCTACAAGCTTCCATCCAGACAACTCTTAAAAACAAATGTTGAGTAAAAAAAGGCAAGCTGAAAAAGTTCAAGTATAGCATGTTACCATTTATGGATACATAATTATGTAGTAAAGTATAAACACATGAATTGAAAGGAAACACACCAATCTCAGAATAGAATTACTATGGGGCGAGACAGAAGGGAATGGGAAGGGGAGGGGGACAAGAGGGACGTCAACTATGTCTGTGATGTCTTAGATCTTTAAAACAAAAATATAAATGGCTTTTAACATATGAAACAAACACAGCAAACAGGAAAACGACAGCATTTCTTAAGCCTGACGGCCGGGCCTCTGAGTGTTACGCTGGTCTCTGTTTTTCTGTACCTCTGAGGCATTTCCTTACAAGTAACATTCCGTAACTGCATTGCTCGAAGCTCACGGGTCAGGGAGGCAGTGACCCCTCTCTCTTCTAATAGCAGGATATACTTCCCCAACGGGGCGCCATGTCTTGGATTCTTAAAGGCAGAAAGCAGTCCCCTAGAGCAGCGTTTTTCAACCGCTGTTCTGCGGCACACTAAGATGTTGCCTGGTGTGCCGTAGGTGCAGACAAGACAAGAATTTTATAATTTTTCACTATTTTGTTGACTTAATATTTCATAATAAAGTAATTATAAAATACTTTGTGTTTACTTGATTCCTATTCAAGAGAATTACTTCAATATAGGCACAGAGTTAAATTTTTTAACATTTTCTAATGGTGGTGTGCCTCGTGATTTTTTTCATGAAACAAGTGTGCCTTTGCCCAAAAAAGGTTGAAAAACACTGCCCTAGAGGAGGCATAGCAGACTTTAATCTAATATTCTTTGTGGGTTGGTTTTTTTGTCTTTTGGTTTTGTTTTGTTTGTTTGTTTCAATTTCTAGCACAAAGGAACGTAAATGGAGCCTCATAAAATCAGGTCACCAGTTCTGTTTGAACTCCAGTCTGGAGACAAAGGTCTCTGGTATGCAAGAGTGTCTGTGATAAAAAAAAAAACCCAAAGACCAGCAAGGGCTGAGCCAGGGCATTTCAGGGAAAGGTTTTCCTTCTTTGGTTTGTGTATCTTTCTTCAGTTTTAACAGGTCTCTGCATTTTCATTGCCTGCAGCCTGTCCTCCACCCCAACATCAGTCTTTCCTCCTCTCAGCTGAGGGAACCAGGCAAAATGGGAAAAAATGTACAGAATGAGAGATTCTAGAAAGAGACCTTCTAAAAAAAAAAAAAAAAAAAAAAAATTAAGATCCTTAGGTAAAAGCAGAAACACTTAACATCATTTATAACCTGGACTCTGATAAAAAGGCATGCCGGAAGGGTCCCAGGTTCAATTTCAGCCAAGAGCACATGCCTGGGTTGCAGGCTTGATTCCCAGTAGGCGGTGTGCAAGAGGCAGCCAATCAACGATTCTCTCTCATCACTGATGTTTCTATTTCCTTCTTTCTTCCTCTCTAAAATCAGTAAAATATATTTTTTAAAGGGGGGGGGGGGGGGCATGCCTCGTTCACAGGCATAGCTCCCTTAACAGGAAGAAAGGTCAAGGGCATACAGTGCCAAGTTTGCCTGCCCATTTCCCACCCACCCAGCCCCAGCGATAACCAAAGAGCCTCCTCCACCAGGGGCCTGTGGGCCTCCATCCCTTCTGCAAGCCAGTCACACGGATGCTTCTCTACGACTTAACAAAACTGCGCCCTTCAGACAAGTGCCCACCATTCAGGCTTGCAAAGCCCTGGAGATTTATACAGCCTTCAGTGAGACGGTTTAAAAGGGAAAATAGGCCACTCACTAAGGCTCAGAGTCCGTTTGTGCAAAGTTGTTTTTCTTTGCAATGGTGAGGTTACTGTTCATTACTGACGCACAATTTCAAAATCCGCTGTAACTAAGCAAAATTAGAACTGTTGTCAGAACAACTGTACTTCTCTTAGCAGATCAGCATACTCTCAGTCCCACTTACTCCCTTTTCATGGGTCAGAACTGCAACTTGCCAATCTGGCTACATACATATGTTAGTTTGTTTGGATGTTTTTCTCTAGAAGAGGCTGGAAATCCGGAACATGTTACCCTAAAACAACAACCGTGTAAAAGACACGCGATGGCACAGGAATAAAGTGACTGTGCCAGGAAACACCGTGGAGCGCTGAACGCCAGCGGGACACCCCCACACCGCAGAGCTGGGAGCGGGCCTCACCTGCACGGTCTGTCTGTGCTCTCGGAACACGTTCACTCTGATCACTGCTTTGTTGAATTCGGGATTTAAAGACTGAATGATCTCATAATCCAGATGCTCCTGATGGGGAAGAGGGAAACCGGGGACGAGCGTCAGCAACAAGCTTAAGAAATGGAAGAGTAAGAAAGTGACCACGCAATCTGAAGACCTCCCCTGGATTTAAACTCAGCCCTCAACCAAAAGTAACTCTTAGCCTGACTTCCTACCTGATATTGCAGTGCATCGAATCCTTTAAATACAAACTCAAACAGGGTGTGGAGGTTATCAGGGCTTGGGGAGGTAACAAAGATATTGGAGTACCTAGTGAACAAAAGAAAGAGACACTTAGTAATTAAGAAATCTAAGAAGTGTTTAGGGAACTTAAGAAAAAAAGAACACATTTTTGTTTGCCCAAGTCACAGTCACACAGGTAATGACGAAAGAAGGATGGGAGAAGGGATTGGGGAGTGGGGGGTGGGGTAAGAATCAGGAGAAAAAGTAAAGCAACTGGGATATGAGGATTTTTTCCTCCCAAACGAAGGAAAGCACTAACAGCTTGAAGGCAGCTACCGACAAGTGAAAACGCACTAAGAGGCGCTGAGGGGACCATCCTTCCGAGGGCAGAGCCGGCACTCTGCTCCCGGTCCTGTGCCTGGATGAGGGACGGCACCACACTGACCACGAGCTGTGCTGTACGGGTGCTCACAACTAGGGGGCCAGCTGGTACCCTGGGAGCAGCAAGAGGAACAAAGGACTCAGAGTTGGGAACTGAATTCAGCCCAGAGCTGCTGGCTCTGACTTGCTCAGGATCTGAGCAGTCACTGGGACGTCCTCCATTTAGACAACACTCAGAGCGACAGGGAGCACCGAGGAAGGGGGCGCGTGTCGGAGAACACCGTCTCCTGGGTCCACTGCTTATGTCTGTGAAGTCGGAGGCAGGCACTCTGCTGGCCGCTGCATGAATCTCCCACTCAGGGCAAAAGACAGGAGTAACATCACATGCAAGGCAGCTCCTCAGAAGCAAACAAGATCTTCTATTGATCAAAATTATTAAAATGTCAAACTTGTACTTTTCTAATCAGCAAAGCTGGTCATACACATTCTCATATCCTGGGAATTTTAGTTTCTCACCGGCGTTTCTTTGCTTTTGTGTTTGCTCAACTTGAAAGTCACCACAGAGGCCCTGGAGTGTGTCCGTGTCTGCCTGCACATGTGTGTTTGCACCTAAGAGTCGGGGAACGTGCTGCTGCTTCTAGACAGGAACCGAACTCCAAGAAAAATCACCAGGAGCCTGCTCAGCCCCAGAACGGCCTCCCAGCCCGCTGAGCCCTCCCGAACCCGCACCCTGCTCCCCAGAGCCCTTACCCAAAAGCCACTGCCCCAGCAATAGCCAATCCCAGGGCTGCAGATTTCCCCCTCCCGCGGGCGGCCGTGAGTGCAACGGTACTCCTCAGGGTCTTTTCAGAGATGCCCTCGATGAACTTCAGGACGGCTTTGGCCTGTGGGAAGACATGCATTAGGTGAGCTCTGAGAAAGGCTGAGTTCCAGCCATCTCCCCCATCCCCTGGAGAATCAGGCTGATGACAAGGCCAAATGAAAGGGGGGGCAGTTCTCCCAGGCCTGAACTGTTCCTGGGGGTGCGGGGGCAAAGTAATCCTGGACTTCTGTTGTGAACCCAGACAAGACAGAACAGCCCTGCTGAGTCTGAGCAAGAGAATACGCCTTCCCCAGGGAGGATCCAAGCTTTGACTTGGCATGTGGCTTTCTGCACGATAGTTACCCCTCTGTGCTATGTATTCTGGGACAGGGAACGTCTGAATGCCACTCACCTGGTCTAGGGTCCTGCAGCAGTCCACCAACACGCCCACGGGCTGCGTGTCCTGCAAGCTCTCCTTCAGCTCCTTCAGCTCCAGATCAGAAGGACCAAGACTCTCATCCTAGCAGGGGAGAGAAGGTTTGCCACTGCCACGGGCGAGTTCGGCAGACAAGGCAGCCTTCCCGGGTTCTCGGACCCAGGCCTACTCACCGGGGCCTGCGGAGGGAGGGCCTCAATGCTGGCCGCGTGGGAGGAGATGGGCAGGATGTTGAGCTGGTCATCAATGACAAGACACTTCTTACAGGAGGCCAGAGAAAGGATAAACCTGAGGAGCAAAACCACCACCGGGAGATGTTGAGGGGAGAGGACAATGTCTACACAGCAAAGTGTGGCTAATCATCTGGCCCCACGTCTCTGAGAATCCAGAGAAAGTCAAAACCCAGTCGGATAGCAATGGGAGGAGAGCTCCTCTCCAGGGCACCTGAACAGACTTTTATTTTTCCTAATTGATTTTCGGAGAGGGAGAGAGATAAACATCGGTCAGCTGCCCCTGCATGCCCCCAGGGATTGAGCCTGCAATCTGGCCATGTATCCAGCTAGGATCAACTGACAACCCTTCAGCCCAACCCACTGGGCCACATCCCCTCACCCTTTAGCACTATGGTGTCTCAGGGCTCCCTTAAATGGGGACCTCCAAACCCACCCCCATGTGCTCACCGCTCACACAAATGGATTTACCTGCTGTCACAGCAAGAAAGAATAAAGGAAAGGGAAGACAGGAAAGCTCCCTTAAGAAACAGAACATAAACATTCTTGCATGTAGGAAAACATGTATTTGGCTATGAACTTGAAATTCTCCCACAGATGCAAGAAAAAGGCCTCACGCTGCTTTCGGTCACCGTCTTCGGGGAAGCACAGCGTAACTTCCTGTCCTGCTCCAGGAGTCAGTCTCAGAGAGGCCCCAGGCTCGAGGCCAGGATGGCTCACCCTCAGCACCACTGACATCTTAGACCAGATCACTCTTTGTTGTTCTGTGGCTTTTAAGCTGGTTAGCAGATCCCTGGCCTCTACCCACTAGATGCCAGTAGCACCCTCTACCACACACCCCGCCCGACATAACAATCAAAATGGCTCCAGGCACTGCCAAATCCCCCCAGCACCCAAGGGCTCCAGCTGAGAACAGCCCTCCTGTTCATGGCCACCACTTCTCAATGTGCTTCACGGGGTGCTAACTGGAGTTCCCTAAAAAAGGGCCCCGGGCCAAATAAACGTTCAACAGGCCCTGCTGCTGCAGGGCTTTCCGAGGCTACAACAGGCTAACGTGACTTTTCATTAAGGAGGAGCAGTGCCAGCATTCCCCAGACACACTGGGCCACAAAACCCTTTTGTCAGAAGGTCCCCCTCAGAACACTAGTGTTCGCCCTGGCCGGTTTGGCTCAGTGGATAGAGCCTCGGCCTGTCCCGGACTCGACTCTGGTCAAGGGCACATGCCCTGGTTGCGGGCTCGATCCCCAGTTGGGGGCATGCAGGGGGCAGCCAATCAATGCTTCTCTCTCATCATTGATGTTTCTAACTCTCCCTCTTCCTTCCTCTCTGAAATCAATAAAAATAAAAAAATAAAAACTAGTGTTCTGCAAAATGCATTTCGGGAAACAGTGACCCAGACAAATCACCCCTCTGACAGATGAGTTAGCTGAGAGCCGGAGTGGGAGCGGGACTTGGTGAGGGCCGGGAGCGAGACAGAATCCAGGCCTCCTGGCCCAGCTTCCCACGCACTTGCCTGCTTTCTGCTATTTCACAGCTGCTGCTGTCCAAGGTCTCACGTTTGGGCTCCGGTACTACCTCCCTCAGACAGAAGCCCAACTCTCAGCTGGGTCTAAGACCAAACATCCCTCCCGCGGTGGATCCCACAATAAAGGCCTGAGAAATGTGCTACAGCCTACCTCTCATTAAATCTCCCCACCACGTCCTGATGAGCCTCAGTCCTGTATCTTGAATGCACGTCCTAGAAGAGAACAGCCATTAACAGAGGCATCCACAAAATTCAGAGATTCCTAGGCACACTTAGGGCCGCTGCAGTGACTTTCTCATTAGCTGCAGCCTGAGTGCTCTCAGCCCAGAGACCGTGCTGACCGCTCACTGGGGCTGCTCAACAGGAATTCTTCAGAGTGGTCTACAGTAAAAACACCTGATTTGAGTCCTCCGCATTAAGTTACTAGGCACTTACCATGGTCATCGTGTACAACTGCTTGAGGGAATTCATGGTCCGTAGGAGGATAACCACGAGCCCACCACCTTCCACTGTTTCTACAGTCCTGGCCAGCAGGTTTGGAGTTAAAGCTTCAAAATCCTGGAAGAAAGAGATTTTAGAAAGGGCTGGCCATGCAGAGTACCCACATGGAAGTTTACCCAACGGCCAAGGGCTGAAGTAAAAGGAGGGCTTCGGAGTACAAGCTCAAGACCACACCCTTCACCCAGCTCACCGGACACACACACACACACACACACACACTCACACACACCCTCACCCTTACTTAGGGTACCACAGAAGCCCAGCCCCGGGGATACCTGGATTTACACGTCAAAAGTGTTTCTAATACTCTCTGATAATATGCATTTTGGATAGCCATCCTCCAGTCTTCACTGATTCAAACGTGAATTTCAGAAACATCTCACATTCATTTTCTGCTATGTTTACAGATGGAAACTGTAACTGACAAAACTCAACTGCACCACACGGGGGAGCCATTGCTAAAGGAGCCACAGTCACTGCCACTGCTAACAGCGGAACAGTGGTGAGCTCAACAACACTCCCTATGGGTCAGTGATGAAGAGAGGGTGAGGCAAAATGCTTTTTCCTGCCTCCAACGTGGGATGCAAGCCAGCAGTGGGTGGCACAACCCACTGGACGGCAGAGGGGGGAAATTAGAACTTCTAGTCATGATTTTCTTAATTTATACGTTGTAAGGTCTGCTTTACAATGTACGTAATCATAATAGTACATGTAAATAAATACATACCAAAATGTGGGATTTGTGCTTAAATGTCTTTGTGTGTGTGTGTGTGTGTAGGGGGAGGTTGTGAGGGGAGTTTAAGGACTTGAAGGGGCAGGAGAGTATTGGTGGGGGTGATGCCAGTCAGGCACTCTGGATAGGACATGAGTGCACAGGTCTGTACCCAGTTGGTTAAAACAAGTCCAACTGGTCACCAAAGTTTTCAGTTACTTCCAATCAAGACCTGGGGTCACTTGAAGGTCACAGCGCTTTCTTTATCAGCTTTAGCCTGTTAGACTGTGTGACAGAACATCACTGCCAGTGTTGGTATCCCTAGCCAAGTGCCACTTTAAGTAGAAACTGTTCTCTTAACACGGGATGAATTATCATCTGTTTGAAAGTGGCCAGTGTTCCGCTGATGATACTTGGGAGAGGGGGGTTATGTGAATCCTCTCTCTTGCTGCCCACTGCTCTCCCGGGGAGCCAGCCCAGCACCCCCGAAGCTGACCCCAGCCTCCCGGAGGACGGCACTCACCTGGAGGACACACATGCCGAAGGTGTTGCCCAGGATCTTGTGCGTCTCATTGTAGTAGCAGTAGCGAATGTTTGTGGCGGCGACAAAGAGTTCAAAGGGGTCGTCTTGCTTTATGTTCAGAGTTCCGTTCTTTATTTTTTTCTGTAGCTGACGCATCCTTTTCTTCCGGTGGCTGCAATCACCCCCCCACCCCATGAGAGCCAGTTAACCAGAGGGGCTAGAGAACTGGGAGCGAATGATCACCTGCTTAGAGCTGGGAGGAAACCTGGAAATGTAGGGCTGATCCCCTCCCCTGAAGGGTGAAGAAAACCCGAGCGGCACTGGAGCAGAGTGGTTTAGAAGCTGGGCTTCGGAGGGAGACAGAGGCAAGCCTGGGTGTGAACCCTGCCATCCTGCTCTGTCACTTTTAAAAAAGGGTAATGAGAGTCCCTAAACCTCTTTTGGCCAGAGCCAAAGCTTGAAACCAACCTCAGTGACCTTGTTACCTCAGGGAGCTGCTTTTAAAAACAATTAAAGGCTCAAAAAGAAAAGAAGTAATTTCCTGAAACTTAACTAAGGAGCAGGAATTGTAGGTAGCACGGGCACGCAAAGGGCCGAGCTTACCTGCTAAACCCCAGCTCTTTCTTGTAACACCACAGCACCGAGGGCCGAGCCTTCACGGTCGCTTTGGACAACATGTGATGGAGTATGACCACCTGCCAAAGGGAAGTCACAGAATCTCAGAACCCAAAGAGACCCTTGAGTCTGCCCAGGCCCAAGACCTCCTTTGACAGTTGTGGAAACTAAGCGGAGGGCCAGGGAAGTGCCCAAAGTCACAAGGCAAGTAGGGCTCCCGATGGGACTAGAAGCCACACACCCTTAACCACCCACCACTCAAGGCATGTAAAGCTATTAACCTGTCTGCTCATAATTCTAAATACAGAGTATTTATCACTTACAAATAAATAAAGGAAGATTTCCCAGTTGGCATTTTACTTAAAGAAAACAGTCAAGCTCCTAGCCGGTTTGGCTCAGTGGACAGAGCATTGGCCTGTGGACAGAAGGGTTCCGGGTTCGATTGCAGTTAAGGGCACATGCCTGGATTGCGGGCTTGATCTCCAGTCGGGGGCATGCAGGAGGCAGCCGATCAATGATTTTTTTATCATTGATGTTTCTCTCTCTCTCTCCCTCTCCCTTCCTATCTAAAATCAATAAAAAATATATATATTAAAAAAGAAAGCCAATCAAGCTGGACTGGTCTTGCTCAGTGGTTGAGCATCAACCTATGAACCAGGAGGTTATGGTTCGATTTTCGGTCAGGTCACATGCCCGGGTTTCAGGCTTGATCCCCGGTAGAAGGTGTGGAGGCAGCCAACCAGTGATTGTCTTTCATCATTGATGTTTCTATCTCTATCCCTCCACCTTCCTCTCTGAAATCAATAAAAAAATATTTTTTAAAGAAAGCATTTAACAAGAAAAGCAGTCAAGGGTCCTTAATGTCACTGTGTGCTAAAGGCCAAGAGGGCCTGTACCATGCCGACTCTTGGGACTACACACAGTAAGGCAGAAGCATGCACCAGGCCTTACCTGATCTTTTCCTCGATCTCCAACCACAACGAAGAGAGACCTTTGCCGCTCAGCTACCCCATTCTCTATGAGGATCCGGATTCGGTTATCTACTTTCTTCCGATGCATGGCGAATGCTATCGCTAAAACAGAAAGGAAGGAAGCGCACTGACATGAGCTCCAGACTCTGGGTGAGGAACATTAGCTATGACTCCTGTGAGGCCAGAGCCTGTTCTAGGCACATTTACAGGGAACACTTTAGCCCTCAAACAGCTCTCTTGGGAAGACATCACCCTGATTTTTTAAAATGAGGAAACTGAGGCTTGGGAGGCGAACAAAATGTTCCTTCAACATGCGAAGTCAACAGGAGAGCTGTCATTCACAAGTATATGGAGGAGTATTTTAAAAAATCAGAAACCATGTTAAAAAAAAAAAAATAGTGACTACACTATATAATAAAAGCCTAAGTGGCCGTTACGGCAGAACGACCAGTAGCTATGATGGGCACTGACCACCAGGGGGCAGACGCTCAGCCAGAGCTGGGCTGTGAGAGGGCACAGGCCAGGCTGAGGGACCATCCCTTCCATTGCACAAATTTTGTGTAGCAGACCTCCAGAACTATATAATGGTATATCTATGGGATATAATAAAGCAGTTTTCAATAAAACTTTTTCAAAATCATTGAAGTTATCTACAGATATGGATATAGATGCTCATGAGAGAATAATGTGGCAGGATTAAGTATAATATTGGGTTTTTTATGCATATACATAATACATGGGGGGGGGGGGGGGTGCCTAGGCATGCAGGAGGCAGCCAATCAATGCTTCTCATCATTCATGTTTCTATCTCTCTCCCTCTCTCCTTTCCTCTCTGAAATCAACAAATAAAAGTATTATTTTTTGCCGTAACTGGTTTGGCTCAGTGGATAGAGCGTCAGCTTGTGGACTGAAAGATCCAGGGTTCAATTCCGGTCAAGGGCATGTACCCTGGTTGCAGGCACATCCCCAGTAGGGGGTGTGCAAGAGGCAGCTGATTGATGATTCTTTCTTATCGATGTTTCTAACTCTATATCCCTCTCTCTTCCTCTCTGTAAAAAAAATCAATAAAATACATATATTTTTTTTAAAGTATTATTTTTTAGAAAGAGGAGGGGGGGAAAGACTGAAAGAAAACACCAAAATATAAAGTAGTTATTTCTAGATTTGAGATTGCTGGTGATTCTTATTTTGTTGTTGTTGTTTTTCTTGGGGGGGGTGGAATTTTGCTTTTTAAAATTCACACACCAGGCAGACCTCAAAAATTATTGTAATTACATATAATAAAATATCACATCATTACCATAATAAATACACCAAATAAACATCCGATATGTTAATTACATTTATAACATGAAATTTTAAGTGTTACTTTGAAACTCCAGTGTCTGCTACCTTCTATATGTAAAGCTCATTAACTGAACCTTCAGCATGCCTTTACTGTTCTTGTAATTCCCCAGCCCAAATACGGAATTTAGCAGTTGTGTTTTACTATAAACACTACGTCCCAATCCGTGGTTCCCATTTTATAAGGAAAGGAGCAAGTATCCCGAGGAAGAAAAGCTGTGGAGACAGGACTCACATCCAAGTCTGCCTGACTGGGGAGCATGCTCATTCGTTTTCTCTAACCTGCCCATCTTGACGGCTGTGCTGCCGGCCACAGAACGACCCCATTATAACCCATCCATAACAGTTCCTGGGACTGCTTTTTGCTCCGGTTACCTGGCAGGCCCAGAATAGTACCAGACAAAGTCTTGACTTCTGATTCAAGTCCTATATTACTGTGGCCATGAAATGCTTAATGGATGAGGAAGGCCGTGAAGGGGGAAAAGGGTGATTATTTTTCATTCACTCGTCTGTCGTCTAACAAATACACACAGCACCCATACGCCGGGCGGCCTTCGGGTGTACTAGTAAACAAAAGGAAGTCCTGAGTGTGACTGCTGAGCGCGGAGTGTAAATGAATGAGCGCCGTGGAGCAGCTGGGTGGGAGGATCTGGACTCAGACGGCCTCAGCTGGACGCCAGCGCGGCCCCCGGGTCCCCGGCGCGGGCTTCAGTGCGGCGGGCGAGTCCGCGGGAGGCGAAGGTGCTGTCACCACCCTTTCAACTCGACTCCCCCAGCGAGAGGTCCCCGGAGGGTGGAAATCGAGCCAGGGACACTCCCCCCCTCCACCCTCACCCCTACCCCGGAGAGCGCCCGAGTGGCTGCCCGTTGGGGAAGAGGCTCCTGTCATCCCGGGGCGCCGGCGGGGCGGCAGCCGGCATGGCCGGGCACAGGCATGGACGCCGGGCTCCTCGGCCCCAGGACACCGACCCCGGCACCCAGGCCCCGCCGCCCCGGAGAAGTACCTGCGTCCCGAGCTGGTGGATTCCACTGGCAGCCAAGCGGAAGCACGTGGAGGACGACGTGCTCCGGAGCAGCTTCTTGGGACCGCGCAGGCACAGCCGCTTCCGCCCGGCTGCGGCCCCGCCACGCCACGCCCCCTGGCGCTGAGAGGCGGCGCACGCCCGGGGGGCCTTCCTCAGCCCCGTCGCTGCGTGATGACGTCAGGCTCCGGAGGCGGAGCTACCCCCCTGGACGCCAACGCGGCTCTTGTGCGGGCGGCGGCTATGGTGCAGCGTGTAATTTGCTCCTCTTCATATCGAAATGAAGACATCTAGCTGCCAAGGGCAAAATAAAGCACGCAGGTGCCCGCACCCCCGGCCTCCCCTGTGCCCGGCAGGCCCGGACACCACTGGGTGAGTAGTCCAGGATTCTCAGTATTAGCCTCATTATGCGAGACATTCCGGGTTTCAGGAATCCGCGTCATTTTACTGGCCCTCTTATTTAAGCACCTTAGTTTTACTGTGACAAGGTGAGGAAACTCCGTCCGCAGACCTATTTCATCTCATTTAAGCAGCACACCCAATCGAGGACCTGGTAGTCCGGAATCCTGTTTCGTACCCATTGCGACCGCCGTACTTTGCAGGTTCCCTCTAGGCCCACGGCCACCCAGTGCTGGCGCTCCCGTGTTCAGCTGCTACTTACTGCCCCTGTGCAGCTCCCATAACTCGCGTAAGCACATGGCCACAAGGTCACCCATACATTGTCTTTGGGCTAGATCGTTGAACTTCATAAATTTAACTGTTTTGACACTTCTTTTCGGACACCTCAAATTCATCATGTCTGAAGCCGGGCTCATTAACCCTTGCTCCCTGAAACTTTCCCCAAAGCAAGCACTTCTAAAGCTGATGTAATCAGCGCCATCACCCATCTAGTCCAATTTCTTTACTCAACAGTCACCATGCCAGGCGCATTCACTTGTCCTTCGTGAAGCTTCAGGTAGGTTTTAAGTGGTATTAAAGCTAAAATATCCAGTGATTAAGGGTACTGCTTTAGAGGTGGACATGAAGCAAAGACCCAAACTTAGTGAAAACCTTGGCAAAGCAGCCAGTGTGGCCAGAGTAATTAGCAAAAAAAGGATAGATCAGGCGGGTAATGAAGGGCATGTGGGCCACTGACAACTCCAGGTGTGATGGGAAACCACTGCAGTTTGGGATTCAGGGAAATGACAAAATCTGTCCTCTTAAAAGGCTCACTCTGGCCACTATGCAAAAACTATAGCAACAAATAGAAGCAGGGAGAACCATTATAAGCTACTGTAGTTAACTTCTATTGGTAATAGCCACAAGTGCTGTATGACTCAGGATATATTTTCAAGGTAGAACCATGTGGATTTGCATAACGACTAGATATAGGGTATGAAAGGAAATTCAAGACGATGTCCCAGATGTGTGTGCTCTGAGTAACTGGAAAAATGTGGGCTAATCAAGAGACCAAATTGGCATACTCACCACATTCAAATGAAGACCATATGGATTGCCTCAAGAGTTTGGGACCTAGAAATATTTCACAATAAAATGCTAATTGTGTCAAAATCATGAGATTAAATGAGGTCATCTAAGGGAAAAAAGTATTAGCTAGAGTTAAGTCTGATAACCAAGGCCCAGAGAACTCAGCAAAGTATACAGATAGGAAATACACAGAACCCATTCACCACCCTCCGCACTTTGTATTTCATACAGGAATTACTTTGGGCAGGCACCTCTTGACCTGTACATTTTCTTCTCAACACTGCACTGAGTGTTCTTCAAAATGGCATTTATTAGGAGGCCCACCATCCTTCCCCCTGTACACGCAGCTCAAAGTCTTCAATAGTCCCCATCTATTCTTACAAAATAAAACATGGCATGTAACCATAAAAACATTTATAGTGGTTTGTGTGTGCTTCTTCCGCCTCGCACTCTAACACTACTAAGTCTGTATTCTCGCTTGAACCCAATGGCATTCTCAGACACTGGGGATTTGACCTTTAGACATGCTTTCCTCTCGTTTTAGTTCAGCATCTTTCAATGAAGTCTTTCCTGAGAGTAGGTCACATCCTATCAGTCATGGCCTTAAAAGCTATGCTGCGCCATCGTGGCATTTGCTACACTCTACTGCCACATCAGTATCTTTAGACAGTTCATTGAAAGAAGGACCCACAGTGATTTTTGTCACCACTGAATGCTCAGTGCTTGGCATGCTGGGCAAAGGCCACCCAAATTTTCTCAATGAAGATTTAGTTCAGTGGCTCCCTAATTTAAACGCAGGACTCAAAGAAAACCAGTACTTACAAATAACAGTACTGAAAATTGGCTTATTAATAGATTAGGTGAACCTTCACTATGTAAACTCTAAGTAAGAGCCAGTCTTCTGCATGGGACTGGATTAGGCTTCAGAGCAGCTGTGAAAAGGTATTGAAAGCCTGATGAGAATACTGTAGTCCTGTCCTCTTAGAAATCAAGGCTACCAAAGAGATGTCTTTAAGCTTTTTCCTCTCCTCCTAAGTGTAAGGAACACATCTTTACTTGAAGTTTGATGAATGGTATATGCAACTAAGGCAGACTTCACTCAAGGACAATAAGGAATAAGACTTTAATGATTTAATCTAATTAATTAAAACATTCACTAGTCTTCTCCAGTATTTTTGTAGAATTCAAAATTGGAAAAGGTGTGATGAGCCTTAACAGTTTACTTTCAGTTTCCTGAGGGTTTTCCTTTCCCGTTACCTCTTTGGAGGGGAAAAGTTCAAGGGCAATACCAACTCTTCTGTCAACAAAACTTAAGAGACTTAACAAGAACTGAGTGACTTAGGAATTCAGGAGCTTAAAGATGAAATGAAGGTTTTGAACTCAGTGCTTATCTATATCCCATTTCCCCCTAGATGTCATTGAAAATAAAATACAAATTTCCTAAGACACTTATAAGACTAACTACTCAACTATCTTCTACATTTCATGAATTGGTTGTCAACAAAGCACCTCCGTTCATGAGCCTTCTGTTAATAAACACATTCTCACGTCTCCAGTAAGTGGAAAAGTCTCCCATGTTGCATATGAGGCAAAACAACTATACAAGCTAACTGATTAAAAAACATGTAAAGGATACTTTAGTATCAAGGTAACAATGATCAGGAAAAACTCTTCCCTATTCTTTAGGGATATCAGGATCTGAAAATTAAATTGCCCTAACCAAGGCAATCCATGACATTCTACCTTAAAGCTTTAAAACAAAAGCCACATTGTCCATGTGAGATGATTGGAATTTGTGCATTTACAAAAATTCTTTGTATGTGTGGAGTCTTGCTATTTCAAGAAGCTACAGTGACACATGACAATCATTTCCTTGCAACTTTGCTAACATATGCATTTGACCAAAAAAAAAGCCTTTCTGCAGATAGATGGGACAAGTATATTAATATATTACACAGAATACTTAGAACCAAGACTCAGATCTTAATGGAACCTTGTACAAAGTTCTCTGCCTCAGAAGGAGGTATTCCTTTAAAAAACATAGCCTGGCCCCAGCCAGTGTGGCTCCCTGGTTGAGCATCAAACCAGGAATCAAGAGGTTGCGGGCTCCATCCCCAATAGGGGCAGTGCAAGAGGCAGCTAATCGATGAGGTTCCTCTCTCATCCAAATTTCTATCCCTCTCCCTCAAAAAAAAAATCAATAAAAAATATTTAAAAATAGTCTGAATTGAAGCATAAATGCTTTACATTTACACTGTAATGGTAGCATGCCAAAAAAAAAATACATAGTACTTCAAAAAAGACAAATAAACAAAATACCTTTACACATTCACAACATCTACACTAATGCACAGAATTTTGAAATCGAGGAAGTAATCCCATCCCATTTTGAAATCTAGTGTTTCTCACCATCTCAATCTGAACTGATTGAGCTCACTGTATAAAGAACTTATTTACTTCAATTTTGATTGTAAATGTCATTGAATTCTTTTCTACATGGATAGCAAATTTAGTTTTATATAGAGGACTGTAAGCATACAACTAGGGATTACCCAATAAACCATGAATATTCTATATAATCCCTCTAAAATACACATAACATATGGTTGTGGTACATCCCAGGCAGATGTCATTTAAAGCACACAAGGGGAGGTGCCAACAAAATAAATACTCATTTGCAAATGTAAACAGGTAACCCTCCAATATGATGTACCACAACCACACATGAGGAAAGTCAAGAAGAACTTACTTTATTTTAAAATAAACATTGAAGATTCCCCCCCACTTCCCACCACCCTACAAAATTTTTGCATGTGGAATGTTCAACAGCCTATCCATTTTAGGTTAAAACCAGCAAAAACTCCAGTTGTCTAATGAAGAATGTTTGAGAACAGTTTTGTGCTGAGCACCTACTGAAAAAAAAATTCCTTAGCTAAAGCTGAAAAAACATAACTTCTGCACAAAAAATATCATTAATTTAGTAACCTTTTCTTAATAGGTGGACTTAGTTCTCCATGAAGACAAAGTGGGATACGACCAGCAGCATTGAGTTCATAGGCACAGAACTAAGTGCTCAAACTGCTAGCACTCACTCCAGCATAGTACATCAATTACTAAACTGTCAATCTCCATCAAAATCTGTGACTCTCCCTGTGCACCTAAGGAAAGGAATCACCACTTTGAATAGAAATCCCTCAGGAGAAAAGGATAATTAGGGTTAGACAAATTTAAGTACTATAGAAATAGCTGCTGGAGAAACACTAACAATGCATGATTGAACAGCTGCTAGCTGTTGAACACCAGTGTTTCAGGATGCAACTTTTATAAACATGTTTTATTTGTTTCGCTTATACCATCAGAACTGAAACTATTGACTGTCATTTCCCTAAAATAGGGAAATCAATCTAGCATATACTGGTGCTTTTCAAAAGATAGCAATTTAAAAGGGTGGTAGCAGCAGGCATTTGATATCTTTTAAAAACCTTCAGACTGCAGGAAAACATGTGGCCAAGAGTGTTAGGATTATCCATTATAGATTTTCATCAGTACCTGTACCACTTCAGGTGACAAAACAGCAAGATCCAAGGATTAGTGACAGACAATGAGCATCATAAGGAATGATAGTAGGTATTACCAGTCCTTACAAAAATCATTGTCAAAGAAAATGTTATGTGTTCAAAAGATATCTAAATATTTCACAGTAAGTACAGAAGCGGTGATCCAGATTACATCCCATATTTGTTGCATATTTTTCAAAAAGTGCCAATCAAAGCCTAATTTTGCATTTTGGCTTTGTCTTACACAGTGTCAGCTGTTAGGAAGCAATATACATTTGTTTTTAACCACAGTCATTTGGCCAAGGATGAATAGTGCTGTGTCAAAGCTGGTAGCCAACCTTATATATGTGATTAAGGGCCCATGCGTAATTTGATGTGCATTTAAACGTTCAGTGCTCCAATTTAACTGGAAAAGCTGTGAAATGCAGTTTTCTGCCAAACCAAACTCCTTCCATCTTCCTTTCAAGGGAAATGTTTTTGTCAATTACCATTGAGTAACGCTAGGGTTGATTTGTAGACTTTCTCCAATGTCACAAGTCAATCTTGCTTTCTCCAAGCCACTTCGGTTAACTATGGAGATATTATCACCCTGTAAAGTATATTATGTTTTACTCCTAAGCAAGGGTGAGGAATCTGAGTATCATGTGCAAGGCTCAAGATGACGCTTAGGACAGAACATGCAGAGTAAAAATAGTTTCCTTCCATATCCAGGTAATATAAAGCTGACAATTGTAGTCCTGTCTTTATGGGATGAAAACAGTCCCTTTACAATAAGTTTTCTGAAAGGGAGAACAAATAGATAATAACTCTTCTGGTAACATATTATGGTACACTGGCCAGTGTGTTTTTGGCGATTAAACATAATCCTGTGAATCAGATTAATTCACTTGCTGAGTGTTCATTTGCGGCATCCCTCTGTTGGGTCTTGGGGGCCCTCCACGACCTAGAAGACAAAAATGGCATTTGGTTTTTCTTTCAAATACTAATTGTTTTGCCTTCAAGCAGATTTTCATCTGAAGTCAAGAAGCATGTGGGTAGCTTGTCACCACATTATTAGGTTTAAGAGGTCAATTCTTCAGTGTTCAAGTTCCACCTGTCCTGGAAGTTGTCATGCCCAAATTTGCTCATGTTCTCTAGCTAAAAGAAGAGTAGAGCTAATGGAGTATTCCACCAGTACTCATTCATTCATTCATTCAACAAGTATTTATTGAGTGCCTACTATGTGCCAGGCACTGTCATCAGGCGTTGGAAATAGATACAGCAGTGAAAACAGACAAGGTACCTGCTCTCATGGAGCTTACATTCTAGTGTACACTCTAGCTTATTACATTTCAGTAGTAAGTAACATCATACTATCAAAATTAATAAAAGCACCAGAATGAAAAACAGACCTTATTACCTAAACTTTTAAAAAGAAACTACATAACATTGAAAATTGTATAATGACTTGTAACAGATAAAATAACTTTTTACATGCTGTTAAAACAATTTTTAGCTACCAGTCAACTCAACTTTCATAGAATATGCTACAAGGTGAAATGAACATAACTAACATTCACATGCAAATATTCTTTGAGATTTCAAGTCAATAATTTCCCAGTGATCCATTAATTTTTTTAAAATGCACCTTTTGCTGGCCAGTTTCTATTAGCATTAAAATCAAAGTACTTTATAATTCCTCCTAAATATACATTTTATACATGTGATGGCCAATATCTAGAGGAAACCTATTCAATTTACATCCTTCAAACAAGAGAACCATTTAGAACTTCAGATCATATGAAATGCTACTTCTGTTACATAGGTTGACTTCCTGCCCAAATCATATGTAGTTTTCCTACATTAGACAAACCCAAAAACTCTTAAAAGCTGTATTTTTAAATATTTAACTAATTAGGAATTTGGAGGTTTTGTTTAAAAGTCAGAAATAAATGGGTATTTATATAATAGTGGTCCAAAAGGTATTGAAATTTCAATTAAGTTCTATGACTTCTAAATGGTTCTCTAAATGTAACTATGGCTTATCTGGCCATTAAAGGGTCTCTGGCCCTAAAATATAATATGCATGTTTCAAAAATAAAAGAGGAATAATAAATTTATATAAATGTTCAATCTCATTCCAAAAATGTCTTACAAAATGTTTCAGTAAGTACTTCCTAAAAACATTTAGCAGGTTTTAGGACCTGAAAAATAATTTGCAGTTGGAAAAACATTTTTTTTCTGAGGAGGAAAAATGTTCTAGTTTTTGAGACAGTATAGTAACAGGGAAAGTCATTCAAAAAATTAAATTTGGGTTCAAGATAAATTTTAGAAACAGAGCATTTCATTTAATCCCTTGCAACAAGTCTGGAAATGATAGATGTACTCCTAACACGTAGCCTACATGCAGATTATGGACAGCTCTTCCAAGGCCAGAACAGAAGCTCCATTAGGAACTAGGATCACCACCACAAAATATTACCTCGTGGGGCTCCCCGTGGTCCATTCTGCCCAGAGCCTCGCTTGAAATTCTGCTGATATCCATCCTAAAAGACATGCTAGTTAGTACTGAAGAGAAGAGAAAGTAATTTTTAAATCTTTAGCCATCTAGATTCTTAGTCAAATACTTGCAAAATACAGAACTCTTCTTTATTCTTTTAGACATTTCAATGTAATGATTATTCTATAATTGTTATACTCCTATTATTCTAAAGAACGTTCAATGAAATGTTTTCTCTCTCTGCTCTTTAAAATAATTGTTTTTAGCAGATGTACTTAAATGAGTACCTACACTGAGTGCTAAGAAAAGCAAGTCATCATTCTCCATAATGGAGTATCTTGTAAAAAGGTATAAAATCAGCCCTAGCTGGTTCGACTCAGTGGATAGAACATCGGCCCAGGGATGAAGAGTCCTGGGTTCGATTCTGGTCAATGGCATATGCCTGAGTTGTGGCTTCAATCCCAAGTATGGGGTGTGCAGGAGGCAGCCAATCAATGATTCTCTCTCATCATTGATGTTTCTCTCTCTCCTTCCTCTCTGATTTCAACAAAAATAATTTTTTTAAAAACAACAGAGGTATAAAATCAACCCAAATTAGTTAATCAAGTCCATCAGGAAACTACAGCCCAGACAGTATGGTTCAGTGGCTGAGCAGCAACCTATGAACCAAGAGGTTGAGGGTTTGATGCCCCATCAAGGCACTTGCCCCGGTTGTGGACTCCATACCCATTGGGGGATGTGCAAGAGGCAGCTGATCAATGCTTCTCTCTCCCTTCTGCTCTCTGAAACCAATAAAAATATATTTTAAAAAGAAACTACAATCACTTTCACTGGTGTATTTCAGCCATTTTGTATTTTAAAACAACTTTACCTACCCGTTGATAGCCAGAGTAGTCCCGGGGAGCACTGAACTGAGACTGTGTGTAACCACTGTTTGGAGTGTTAGAGAATGAAGGGCGGTAACCATCATATCCTCCTAAAATTTAGGACAAGAGAATAATTTTCTTATCTTCACAAGGAATGTTTGCTTTCTTACTACTGACTAAGGGAAGAACTAAAAAATTATAAGCCATGATAGTTATTCACATTAATTTCTAATTACTCTCCTGACCCAATTTATTTACATATTCCTATGAGCATTAATTAGAAAATGACACATACACACACGAAAAGGCAAAAAAAAAAAAAAATCGCTAAGGTCTGATAATATATAGAAAGCAGTTATCCCTTATAGAACAATAGTTGGCATGGATCTAACACTTATAAAAAAACTCAATGTCAATTTAAATGACTATCAAATTATGTAAAATTTTTAAAATTATATAGGAAACTAATGCAGAGAGATACATATCTTTCCCAAAAAGATGACAAGATGACTATTTCTATAAATATTTTACAAATCAGGAAAGGGCATGAATTTGGTGTTAATTTTTACCTCTGAATCCATTTGCAGGGCCTCTGTATCCATTCATCAAGCCTCTAGCACCACGAGAGCCTCCACGAGACACACCACGACTATTGTAATAGGGCTGACTGCTACGAGGAAATCCAGTGTTTTGCTGGGGAGGCTGCTGGTGGTTACCAGTCACTTGATGGGGCTGGTCCTGGGAACCATGGTAAGTGCCAACCACTATAATAAAAGAAGAAAAAAGATGAATGTACACACATACACTATACATGGCTCATTACAATTTGTTCTCGCACATGCTTTCTGGCTTACGAAGAATCTTATAGTCTCCTCAAAGTTTAATTCTGGCTTTACATAAATTTTCATATTAATAGGGAAAACTACACATTAATTAAGTCCCTGCCTTGCTCCTACAACAGAATATAAATCTCCAACAATTCCGTATCTCTGAAAGCACACAACTGGGAGAACACACAATTCTATCCTTCCAAATTATTAAAAACTATAGTGAACATCTTCTGAGAGGCAACGCCTATTAGCACAAGAGACCAAAAATAATTCAAAAGATCTCATATACAGAAACAGTAAAATTATCACTTTATACTATTTAATTACTTATTTTCACTATAAGGTTCCTTAGTAGTTACAGCTTTCTTATTCTTTTAAATCTCCCTCAAATTTAGTGAAAAACACAAAAAAATGTTTCCACAGCTAAGCTACAATATTCAGTCAATTACAAAGATAAACCAGCCTTCAACTTGTATGCCCCTGAATTCTTAATTCATTTCAAGCACTTTCGAGTGCAGCCAATTTTGAAGACAGTTAAATGATACACTGGCATGCAGCCAGCTACAATGAAAGGGAAGTCTTAGAAGGCCCACTACCCTGCACCCGTCCTCCTTAGCGGGGGGTCTGGAAACCTTCAAATGTTAAATACCAAGGCATATCCTGCTATGATGTCAATGTTAGTAGAGGCAAAAAACAGGGTGCTAATTACACCTTTCGGAGGTGAGGAAAGTAGAGACCACAGCAAGGACCTGCCTATACCCCAGGAACAAAAGCAGCAGCCTCTAGCCGCCCAGAACTCCCATGCTTGGGCAGAAAGAAAAGGTGGTGTGCCTCTTGAAAATCTTTACCTGACCTATTTTATACACTCAAGAAAGCCCAAGTACATTTTCGTTCGTAGAACGCTATTTTTCGATTAAAACGCTGGAAAACATCTAAAAAGGGATCAGGACTCCTTTTTCAACTATGTAATGGAACAAATACACTATTATTTACACTGTGATCTTTAGGTTAATTACTTTTTACTGCATTCCCAAAATTTAAAATTACAAGCAAATATCACCAGTACAAGTAACATTTTCTATCTACAAAGATTCATTTGTACACGAGTAGAAAGTAGGTAAAAGAACCGAATTTTTGACTCACTTTTTATCACTAAGAATTAATGTTGGTCAAATCTCACTGTAAGAAACTCAAAGCAAAACAATTAAAGTGTGATCTTGATTTAAAAATACCAGAATCCCTTTTCTCCTTTAATTCAAATTAAACAAAACTTCTGGAATGATGGGACACACTGATTTGTTCAACAACTATCTGAGTGCCACTAACATGCCAAGCATGTCCTAGACATCAGGGATGTATCAGTTACTAACGCATAATCTTTGCCCACATGGGCATTTTAATAATAGGAGATAAGTGAATAAAATACACATACAAGTGAAAACATCTAAATAGTATCAGGTAATAAGTGATGAAGATTAAACCATAGCAGGATAAATGAGTGACCAAAGTGAGTGTGATATATTTAGACAGGGCAATGAAGGAGATCTCTGTAAGGTGCTATCTGAGCAAAAACCTAAAAAAAAGCCAATAAAGCCACGCAAACATTAGTGGAAGAAAGTTTCACACAATAAGGAGTATAAAGAGCATGAGAGAGCAGAGAGCCTGCTGTGCTTATGGCTGCTACTGGAAGGAAATAGGATATACACAGGATCAAGGCGGGGACCAGATCATAAAGGACCTTATAAACCAAAGACTTTGGATTGCTTTTCCAAATAAAATGGGAAGTCACTGAAAGGTTTTGAACAAAAGCAAGACATCTGATTTACATTTTAAAATCATCACTCGGGGCTACTGTGTGGAGAACAGACTGGGCTAGTGGTTTAAGTTTAAATAAGCAAAATATATGGGCTGCTTTTGCTTTTTTATTGAAAATGTCAGTGAATGTATGCAGTTAATCTTTATAAAAATGTCTTTTAAAATAACAAAAGGTTAACAATCTAGCTCAAGTGCTTCTGTCAATTAGTGAACTCAAGTATATATAAGAGCGAGACAGTTTGAAATCAACTGGTACAATGAGTAAAATTAACCAATATGCAGTAATTACTTTTAATTTCATCACACCATCTGGAAAAAAAAAAAGGCAAAATAGCAAGCATGTCAGCACAATGTCAAAAGGACCTAAATGTACCTGCTCCAAACAACTTAAGAATACTAGTACGTGGCAATGGAATAATTAAAGGAGCCTGAGAGCTAGAATCCCAATTATTCAGAAGCTGAGCACAAACAGCATAACTGACAAATTTCTATCAGATTATGACTGACTTAACCTCCCTACGGGTTAGTAAGTGCTGAGTACTGTAGGGCTATGTAAGAATTTATTACTGAAAAATCTACCATGTTGATCCAGGTCTAATAAGAAAAGTTCATAGTTACTTAAATCAGTCTGATAAATTCAAAGTATTAACAACTCCTATGGTTTTTGCAGGGTTTGCCATAGTTTGTTGTGGGATCCCAATTAAACTCCTAGGAATTAAATAACCAAAGACCTAAAAAAAAAAAGGTATTTCATGTGTTATAAATTTTAACAAATCTAAAATACCTTTATCTACTTTATTACTGACAGATATGACAACAGGCCAAATTACAAACATACTTTCCAACAAGGACTTTTGTTTCAACCAAATGCAACCACCACCAAATCCTTACTGCTTCCTGACTTTGTGTAACTGAGTGCTGAGTATCATGCCAGCAGGCTTTAATAATTAGCAATTAAAAGCAAAATTAACCATAATTTTAATAAGTTTCATTCTATTAAAATCATAATAAAAAGGATACTATGAAAGCTCACCTACCAAAGGAAAATGGGTATAAGACTGCACGTTATTCATTATAGCAAATACATACTCAATTTAACTCGGGATCAAAACTGCAAAACTGGTAATGTCTAATGCTAAAACAAAAATTCCTGGATGCAGCCACTCCAAAGTCTAAACTGTCCTACACTGTCAACAACTGCACTGGAAAGCAAGTAGCCAAGGAAGTGACACTGGGTATCCTACCTGTTTGAAGCTGTTCTTGCTGAAGCTCTGTTTGCTCTACTTGGTGAGGCTGACTGGAAAAGCTCTGGTTATAACTGGCCTGGTACTGATTCTGCTGTTTTAAAGTTTCTGGTTCATTAACAGGAGGAACTGGGGCATTCATATTGAACACCTGTAAGTGAATAAATTATTAGTTCATCCAGTTTGTTAATAATTTCCTCACTTTTAACATGGCAGACTCCAATGCTGGCTTTACCTCAAATGTAAAAAAGTCTCAAACATCACACACACATACACACCCTTCAATTAATGCACTTCAATGTGGGGGAAAAATATATGCCATACAGCACTTAAAGCAGAGCACTATGAGTGTGGGTTTTAAAAATCTAAAGACATATAATCAATAGCCTTGGAAATGCTATTATAAATGACAAATCTGTATAAAAGGCATAAACCCCTGATACAATATCAGTTACACAATTTAATTCTATAAACTTGAAATGAGTTGAATATTTACTTATTTTCTTTTATGATATTTTCAATGACAAGTTAATATTTTAAGTATTTAACACTATGAATTTTCCTATGAGCACTGATTTAACTCTGATTATTTTCCATAAACTGTAATTTAGAGATGTTTACTGAAGAATCAGGGTTAAGTACCGTACTGCCTAAAATTTACTTTGATATACTTCAGTAAACAATTAAGCAAAATGAAACAACTGTTAAATCTAGGTGACAATGTTTATGTATGGCTGTTATTTTGGTCTACTTTTCTGCATGTTTAAAATTTTGTTAATCAAATCAAAAGGGTGCAACTATAAACAAGAATATATGATCACATAACTCCTAAGACTCAAATCTACCCCTGGAAGCAGGAAAATCAGAGTTTAGGTTCAATTAAATATACCCTACAGTTAGGGTAGATGCAGACCCAAGCACAAAGTTAAATGAAGACGTTTTGTTGAAATTCTAACATGGTAATAGTACACACTGGGTACTCAATGTTGGTTGAATTAATTTGCCTACCGTTTGCATGGATTGGAATGGAGCTGCATTTACATTGATTCCACTGCTATGTAAAGGTTTGCTTGTCCCAGCCTGGAACACTTGTGGCTGAGAGGCAGCAGGAAGGGATGAGGATGCTGAAGTCTGGTCTGCATTTAAAGAGATTGTTGCCTAAACACAAAGTGAATAGATGCACTTTAGTGATAAACTACACTTAGCCAAGGCTACTGCCCATATGTGTATTAACAAATTTAACTATTTCATGAAATAAAAATACTGCAGTTACATGCATTAGGTCCAAAATAAAGAGTTATTTTATATTAACAGTAATTTTCCTCAGCCCAATTCATGAATAAGCACCTCATCAAGTTTATATAACAGAACTTGCCTGAATCTGATCAATTGGTTCCTTTTGTGGTCGTTGCTCTGTAGCATGAGAAGGCTGGTACAAGGGCTGAGATGCTGTATACCCTTCACTTGTGGATGAAACCAAAGGAACCTACACGGAAATAAAGTAATCAAAGCTTCTTTGTTATAAGCCAACTCTAATACATGCAAAGCTTAAAAAAATACATGTACCTGTTAAATAGACTATAAAACCTAACAACTATAAAAAATACATATATTATTGAAGCTCAAAGTTAAACACTAGTCCAGTTATAAGGTCCCCACACAAATGCTTCTAAAATGGTAATATCTGCACTGAATTTTAGAATTATGTCTAAAAATTGCTTCTTTCATTATAATAAACTATTATTTAAAAAAAATTAGAAAATAATGTTAAACATCACCAAGAAAAATAAACGTAGACATAGAAATAAAGCTACACATGCCAGATTTGGACACCCATCAAAATCATACCTGACTTTCATAAGCTAACTAAGAAAGTGACTGAAGAACTGGCTAAAAACAAACCTGCAAAAATATTTATTTCACTCTTACCTGGGTAGCTTCTGGTTGTACAGGAACTTGATTTGGTTGAGCAAGTCTAGATTCAGAATGAACTGAAAAATTGACCAAAAAAATATCGTCATACAAAATTAATTTTTTTCAAAGATGTCTAAATACCTTTTATCGATACTTTGTAGCAAAAGGCCAAATTCTAAATAAACTGTTAGCAATCATGAGGATACTTTTAATTTTAGCTTTGAAGTTTGTATTGTGTTTACTGGTAATCATTATTAATCAACTCTCACAATGGCTTTCATTCTGTTTTACAAAGGTAAAGATGTTAGTGATAAAGTATTAATAGAGATGGAGAGCAGCCCTAACTGGTTTGGCTCAGTGGATAGTGTCGGCCTGTGGACTAAAGGAGTTCAATTTCGATCAAGGGCACATTGCCCAGGATGAGGGGTCCATCCTCACTAGGGGGCGTGCAGGAGGCAGCCAATCAGTGATTCTCTCATCACTGATGTTTCTATCTACGTCCCCCTTCCTCCCTGAAATTAATAAAAATATATTTGAAAAAAATAAAGTTAGCAGAACAGGTAAGAATCAGTGCCAGTGTTAGCATGAAAAAGCCTTCTAAAGCAGTAACTATAAAATAGCATTACTCTTAAGACCTTAATATTCAGTATTATTTTAACATTATCAAGTTTCAGTATAATCTCAAATGTTTCCACACAAAAAATAAAAATAAGTATACTTTTAAAATGTCTATATTCAATTCAGTGTACATATTATTGCCAACTTCCACCACCTTTCCATTCCCCTCCTAAACAAGATCAAAAATAAAAAATACAGGACCTTGCCCTGGCTGGTTGGGTGTTATCCAGAGCACTGAGAAGTCACCCAGTTTGTTTACCAATCAGGTCACATGCCTGGGTTTTGGGCTCAATCTCTGGTAGGGGTGTGCAAGAGGCAGCCAATTGATGTTTCTCCCTCCCCCCTTCCTCTCTTAAAAAAAAAAAAAGGAAGCATATTCAAATACATTAATTAAATAAAAAATACAGGATCTTTGGTTAGTCACTTAAAATTGCCTGTTCCCATGGAGAAGATAGGTCCGAATAGTTTGGCGACCGCTGATCTAATGGACTCAGCATTTCCTTACCCGAGTTACATGAATGCTTTAGCACAACTTACCAGCTTAGAAAACTATTTTCTTCCTCCAGTGGAGCTCAGAAAATGAATGCCAATAACTCTGATTCTTTTCTACCAGGCCAGCCGCCTAACCTTGATCTTTTTTCTAACTCTTGGGAGAGGTGTGACCGCAATGAGCTACCTTTGCTTAGGAAAATTCCCAACTACCTTACCAAATTAACTGTCATTAAACATGCTTTTACTCAGCAATGCTTTTTATATAACATTTAAAATTATACATTAAATGTGTTACTTTGGCCGGGACCGGTTTGGCTCAGTGGATAGAGCGTCGGCCTGCGGACTGAAAGGTCCCGAGTTCGATTCCGGTTAAGGGCATGTACCTTGGTTGCGAGCACATCCCCAGTGGGGGATGTGCAAGAGGCAGCTGATCGATGATTCTCTCTCATCGATGTTTCTAACTCTCTATACCTCTCTCTTCCTCTCTGCGAAAAATGAATAAAATATTAAAAAAATTTTAAAAAATGTGTTACTTTGTGTCCTTAATGTTGACATTTTCTGGGAAGAAAAGAAGACTAAAAATCACTAATGATCCACTAAACCCAATGAAGGTACCAACTATACTTGGTGCTGCTATTTCAAATAATGGTGTAAGATTAGTGTGAGTCTCAAATTTCTACTGTCTTTTTATATCTTCACCTTTCCTCTTAAGCATCCTCTTACCCACTTTGACTGTTAAGTCTCATTTTTAGGTTAATAAAATGTTCACAAAGTCTCCAAAAAACTGCAAACATTCTTCAGAAAAAAACAACTCTATTATGTTTTATTTCTAGGTTCATCTTGACATTTAAAAAGCCCAAGCAAAATTTCATTTACATAAATTAAGAGAAACAGGAAAAACTGGTCTATAGTTTATAAGTCAGGAAGTAATTACCATGGGACGGGGGGGGGGGGGGGGGGGGGGGGGGGGGTAGCCAGTGATTGAAAGGTGACAAAAATAGGCTTCTGGGTACTGATAATGTTCCAGTTTTGAGTGCTGGTGTATTCAGTTTATGAAAACACATCAAAATGTACACTTGCACATACATTTCTATTTTTATATACCATCAATAAAAAGTAATAAAAAAAATAAACAGCCCGAGCATCAACCTATGAACTAGGTCACCATTCGATTCTTGGTCAGGGCATGTGCCAGAGTTGTACGCTCGATCCCCATTAGGGGATGTACAGGAGGCAGCTGATCAGTGATTCTCATCAATAATGTTTCTCTCTCCCCCCCCCGCGCACTCCCTACAACTCTGAAATTTTATATATATGTGTGTGTGTGTGTGTGTGTGTGTGTGTGTGTGTGTGTGTATGTATACACACACACACACACATACACACATATGGGGGGTAGGGAGAGAGAGGGGAAGAGATATTTTTAAAATATAAAAGTTGTAGAACTAAAGTTATCGCATTATAGAAAAAAATGTTTATCAAATTAAAAGGTAATTCTAAAAGTTAAGCAAGCATTAAAAGGAAAAAAATAATTTTACAAACTTTACAAAACCTGAAAGCATTGGCCCGATATTTATTTCTCACATAAAAATGTGTCATTACTAACCTGGAGGACAAACCAGCTGGGGCATGTCCATATTTTGTGTTGGATTCATAGGCTGTGCAGATACAATGGCAGGATCAAGTGTCTGGTTTTCAAAATCCAGCATTGAATCCTACAAGGCAGAATACCATGGAAGTAAGTCAAATAGTGTAAGCACTTAAGACATTCTGATAGTGTTTCATTAAATTGCACATACCTGTATGAAATTATAAGGCCCCTGCATTTGTGCCATAAGGTCCTGCACTCGCTGTCTTCTCACAATGGGATCTGGCTGAGCCACGGGTGTCAGAGAGTGGGGCTCTGGTACTGAAGGAGATGCAGCCTGAGGTTGCTGCTGGAGTGAATTTACCACCTAAAGTGGAAGAAGGGGAGAGAAGTGGATTGGTAGAATGAAAGCACTCAATTCATTACCATCATGACAAATCCCCAAACTACATATGCTATCTATACTGTAAACAGAATAGATTTTAATGTAGTTATTCAAACTGATCACAATTTGTCAAATTTAACATTCTGATCAATGTTAGAATTCTAAAGTATTGTCATTCCACAGGGTTACCATGTAGCATTTCACAATTATTTTACAGATGGCTTTCAAAGAAAGACTATGTTATTTACTTCCTATAAGAATGTATTTTGCTTAAACTGCTAAACCTATATTAACTAAATCTATATAGTATATCTATATTAAATACACTAGAGGCCCAATACACAGAATTTGGGAAAGAGGAGGCCTTCCTTCCCCTGGTTGCCAGCACTGGCTTCCCTCTGGCGGCCGGGACCCGGGCTTCTCTCTGGCCCCGGCTTCCTCCGGAATGACGCCCGGTCTAATTAGCATATTACGCTTTCATTATTATAGATATCTATCTCGGTATCCACTGTGTAATCCACACTCAAAAAATGTTAGCTATTACTATCATCAAGCTCTGAGTTCCCACCATTCCATCCTCTCACCAACACTATAGGTCAAGGTCCATCTCTTGATTTAAACTGCTACAACAGCCAAACCTCTCTCTCCCTCTGTGTCCTTTTCCTAGCTCTAATAATTTCTCTTGGTTATCATTTTTAATAATTCCCTGCTCTGCTGGGAGGAAAAAAATCACTAAACTTTATTACATCAAATTTAAATTCTGCCTTGGGCAGGTGGCTTGTGTACCCAAGGGCTGCAGGTTTGATTCCCCGACAGGGAACTTATGAGAAACAACAGATTCACATTTCTCTCTCACATCAATGTTTCTCTATCTTTTTCTTTCTCTCCCTCCCTTAAAAAACAAAACCAATTAACGTATCCTCAGGTGAGGATCACAAATGTTTTTATATTCTTCTGTTTGACTTTTTAAGCCTGGGCAGGTCATAGCTATTAAGCCTGGACAAGTCATAACCTTCCTTTATAATAAGGAATATTGAGATCATAGAGACTGATAACCAAACAGTCCTAAGGTGAAGGAGAGGAGTCTAAGATGACATTCCAATATAGCCCCGGTGAGTAGGATTTTTCTAAAGGTTACCCCTGTGGGAACCCAGGTTTTTATAAAGCAGCCTAATAACAAATCCTATACTTTCATACATTAACCTTAACTTATACATGGTTATAACTTTTGAAACTGGATAGCATCAATGATCCTATTGAACTTCCACAGGCATAAACAAATCACCTGTTAAACTGAACAGTCTTGTATAAAGAGTTTATTACAATAAATGTACTAAGACTAACAATCTTAATTTGCTCTTAGGAGACATAAAAATTACTAATTAGCCAAAGCCGGTTTGGCTCAGTGGTAGAGCGTCGGTCTGCGGACTGAAAGGTCCCAGGTTCGATTCCGGTCAGGGGCATGTACATTGGTTGCAGGCACATCCCCAGTAGGGGGTGTGCAGGAGGCAGCTGGTCGATGTTTCTCTCTCATCAACGTTTCTAACTCTGTCTCTCTCTCTTCCTCTCTGTAAAAAATCAATAAAATGTATTTTTTAAAAAAAAATTACTAATTAAAGACAAAAGAAATCAATCTTGTAACAGAACTCTTACCTCGACTGTTTCAACTGCCCAATCATCTACCTGCTCCTTTTCACCACTGCTGAACTGTGTTTCGGCCATAAATTGTCTATTTACATACTGCAAAGCAAAGTAAATGTTTGAGACCTCTGTTTGAAAGGCAGAAAGGGAAAACCTGCATTAAATAAAAATCCATACCTCTGTGGATTCAACTTCACTTGGTTCAGTGTATTCTTCTGCTGGCTCAGGTTCTAAGAAGATACAAAAGAGTATAAGGAATCTTTAACAGTTTACCATCACATAATCCGAATTTATTTATAAACATAGTTAATAAGTTTCTATACTTTATCATTCTTACAATAATATATTTAGAAAAAAATTTCTTTACTATTTATTCTAGAATAAATTATTTCAGTTTCAATAAATTCACTCTGTTTCGATTCTGGGTCAGATATGCAACTAAAAGATACTATGTTAAAACTTCCCTCTCTTCTTAGAATTCATGTTATAAAGCAGCATACGGATTATGGTGGTGGCAAAAGAAAGTAAAACCAGGACTGTAAGCTAAATCTCATTCCACCTCAGTACTCACCAGCTTCCGCTACCGGGTCTTCAGCAGCGGGTGCCGAGGCTGCCTCTTCCTCCTCACACAGCCCGTTCTGGTGGTTGTGGGTGCTATCAAAGTAGTTCGACTGGAAAACACGCTCGACAATTTCCTTTAGAGCTTTATCTAAAATTAGAATATTATAATGTTAGACTGTCTGAGGTTGCCTGGCTTGAAGATTTAACATCCTACAAAACATTCTAAGAAAGAAAAAAAAAACACCTCATCCTGTTACTAAAACATATAAAAACATTAAATTCCATCAAGAACAGAAATTTATTACAGGACAGGGAACAAAAGCTCCTATTTGTATTAAACTTTGTGGATTTTATGTGTTAGTTTTTTAAAGAGCTGATAATTGTCATTTATTCATTCAATATAGCATCTAATTAATTTTAATCAACATGCTAGGCACTGACTAGGCACTGGGGCCAGAAAAAGATATGTAAAAGATACCATATCTATGCCGAAACCGGTTTGGCTCAGTGGATAGATCGTAGGCCAGCGGACTCAAAGGTCCCGGGTTTGATTCCGGTCAAGGGCATGTTCCTTGGTTGCGGGCACATCCCCAGTAGGGAGTGTGCAAGAGGCAGCTGATCGATGATTCTCTCTCATCGATGTTTCTAACTCTCTATCCCTCTCCCTTCCTCTCTGTGAAATATCAATAAAATATTAAAAAAAAGTCTTCTTTCAAAAAAAAAAAAAAAAACATACCATATCTGTCCTCCCTAATTTTACAGTCCAATAGGGAAGAGTTATCAAATACCCACAAAAACAATCAAATTACATCTGTGAAAAGTACTACACAGAAGTCCAATGGAATGGACCTACTCAGAGAGACCACGAAAGGCTTTGCTGGTATAGATGCTTCAAGAGCTGAGTCTGGAAGATGAGTAGTAGAGAAGTGTTTCAAGGCAGAAGCAACAGCATTTACAAAGCCCTATACAAAGAAGCGTGCCAAATAAAAAATAAAAAAATGCAAGTATGCACTGTGGCTGAAGCACAGGAAGTAAGAAAAAGCATAAGAATATTTGAGTCTGGAGAGACTGGTAAAGGCCCTATAGTGCAAGGTCTTGAAATACTGTGTTTCCCCAAAAATAGGACATCCTCTGAAAATAAGACCTATTTACAGGTTTCCTTCTGAGTGAAATATAAGGCATCCCCCGAAAATAAGGCCACCCCTAGGCTAAACATGAGAGATTTGGTCCACTGATTCTGAAAGAAATGGAGTCACAAAAAATTCACCAGGAAATTCAGGAATTGAGATTGTTATGATAATGTTCCAGAAGATGATGACATGATTGTCATTGAATAAATGAGTAAATTCCTGATACTGTAGGATTCAGTTTGTCTGGTTTGTGTTGACAACTACTGCACTACCGTACCGTATACAGGTAATAAATTTCCTTTATTTTCATTTAACAATAAATATGTACCGTATTCTTCTTCATGGAAAAATAAAACATCCCCTGAAAATAAGACCTAGCGCAACTTTGGGAGCAAAAATTAATATAAGACACTGTCTTATTTTCGGGGAAACAGGGTAGATGTATATAAAATGTGATTAAAATAAAGCCAGTATAAAAGCATTTAATGAGGAACAGGGAGTGGATTCAGTTAGAACACTGAATTAAATAAGAGAAAGGCAGAAAAGTAGAAGAGAAAGAAGACAGATTCAAGATATTTAAAGGCTAAATTGTCAGAATTTGGTACACTAGGATATAAGGACTGGACAGCAGACAAAGATGTGTGTCAAGAATTAAAATCTCAATTTCATGGCCTTATATAGCAAATGTAGAGTAAGGCTACTCCTTCATAGGTCACACTCTACAGAAATAAAGCTTCAGGGACCATATTATCCCAAATTTATAATAAAATTAATCCTATTAATAATAAAATACTTCATGTTTTCCGTTTTCTACATTTCAAAGATTCATTCATGACTCAGAACTATTTATTTTTTTAAAAATGTATAAGAACTAAATGCATATAAAAACAATAATGCCCTGGCTGGGCAGTTCGGTTGGTTGGGAATGTCTTCCTGTAAACCAAAAGATTGTAGGTTCGATTCCTGGTCAGGGCACATATACAGGCTGCAGGTTCAACCCTGGCTCACATTGATTTTTTCCCCCCTCTCCCTTTACTCTCTCTCTCTCTCTAAAAAAATATCAATCAAAAAGCATATCCTCAAAAAAACAGCCCTAGCTGGTTTGGCTCAGTGGATAGAGCATCAACCCACTGACTGAAGGGTCCTGAGTTCAACTGTGTTATAAAAGAAATACAGATAACACAAGTTAACAAACCAAAAGTTTTTTTTCTTACATGAAAAGATAAAAGAATCCTTGATTCCTTCTATGTGATTTTACACATTTTCTATACACATCAAATTGTGTCATACTGTTTTGCCAATTAAAACTTACAATCCAATTTAATTTCTTTTTAATCCAATAGCTAAAAACAAGTTGGATAGTTTTACCTTCATATGTACAAATATCTATTTGGCTAAATCAACTTCATAAACAGTCAACATAAGGAGCTATATCCTGATTTACTAAGTAGTTAAAAACCTAAATTTCTAATAAACTTAGTGAAACTTAAATGTCCTTTAAAAAAAATCATAATTGCATTTTTCAGGTTAAGGAGCTCACATACAGAAAACTAGAATAGATATCAATACCTTTTTTAAAACAAAACAAAAAAATATCCCCAAATTAGCAAAAGTCTAAGAAAAATTACAGACAAAGACAATGACCACAAAATGAAGAAAGTAAACAGTGGATATCCTATATAATAAAAGCCTAATATGCTAAGTGTCTGGTCAGCCATTCAATCAACCAAAGTTTAATATGCAAATAATATGCTAAGGCCACTCAACTGCTCGCTATCACATGCACTGAACACCAGGGGGCAGACAGTTGACCAGTCACTATGGCATGCAGACCACCAGGGGGTAGACATTCCAACAGGTAGGTTAGCTAGCTGCTGGGGTCCAGCCAATTAGGACTGAGCAAGATGGGCCAGACATGCCTGGAGTCCTCCCATTGTCCCTCCCCAGCTGGCCAACCTCCCGCATCCCTCCCCAGCTCTGATGGTGCACCAGCAGGGCCCTTTGGCCTGGCCTGTGCCCTCTTGCAATCCAGGACCTCTCAGGGGATGTCAGAGGGCAGGTTTTGGCCCGATCTTGCAGGCCAGGCCAACAGACCTCACTGGTGCACAAATTCATGCACTGGGCCTCTCTAGTTATTTATATATTTCTAAAATTTCTTCAATTAACACTACTTTTTTTTATATATATATTTTATTGATTTTGTACAGAGAGGAAGGGAGATAGAGAGTTAGAAACATCGATGAGAGAGTCATCGATCAGCTGCCTCTTGCACACCCCCTACTGGAGATATGCCCGCAACCAAGGTACATGCCCTTGATCGGAATCGAACCCGGGACCTTTCAGTCCCCAAGCCAACGCTCTATCCATTGAGCCAAACTGGTTTCAGCTTAATTAACACTCCTCTTAAATAGGAAACTAATTTTAAAAGATTCTTAGTTACAAAATCCCTAGAAGCCTGATGCCATGAAATTCGTGCAAGGGCTCAACCCTCACAGCCCTGGCTTTGCTGGAAGGTCTTCATCTGTCCAGTCTAATTAGCATATTACACTTTTATTATTATAGAAGATAAGTGTCAGTGATACTCACAGGTTGTTCCACACACAGATTTTTCTTTGCCTTCCAGCAAGTCCCACAGATGAATGGAGGCATGTTCATATTGCTCATTCAACCTTATAATAATAAATAGCTAATTAATTACCTTTCAATTGTCAATTTAAAGTATCATTTAGAAGCTTCTATCAAATGCTGCTATACCTTAAGCTCATGTCCCGTTCAGGGTCTGCTAACTTGTAGAATTCATCCAACAATGACAATTCCTCTTCAGACAGGATTGGCATGCCATTCAAACCCTGTTTCAGGTCAGTTCTCACTTCTTCATCTCCCAATTTGTCCAAAACATACTGCAGCTCAAGTACAGTTTTTAAACGTTTTTGTTCAGCTTCTTCTCTCATAAGCTGCTCCCGTCGCGCTGTTTTCTTTATTGTTTTCTGAATCTGCGTAGGAATATAAACAGAAGACATCAAAATAAGTTTTAAAGACCCTTTTAATTCAATTTCAGGTCCAATGTAATAAGACACATTTCACTCAGAGTTAAATGTGACACCATCTTACAAAGAGAGTTTAATACATGATCAACTTTAAGCAGTTGTTAGAAATTCAGAACACATCTTTTATATTACTGAAGGTATTATACTGCTGAAACGTTACCAATAAAATTACAATACATATTTGGAATTTGCTTCATAATAACGCAGCAAACAGGGAGTAGGGAAGTAGGTGTCAGTAAACTATGTCAAATATGATTGCCCATGAAGCCGAAACCAGTTTGGCTCAGTGGATAGAGCATCAGCCTGCAAACTGAAAGGTCCCAGGTTCGATTCCGGTCAGGGGCATGTGCCTGGGTTTCGGGCACATCCCCAGTAGGGGGTGTGCAAGAGGCAGCTGATTGATGATTCTCTCTCACTGATGTTTCTAACTCTCTGTCCCTCTCCCTTCCTCTCTGTAAGAAATCAATAAAATATATATTTTTTAAAAACCCTATTTAAATATATATATATATGATTGCCCATGAAATGATGTGTGGAAGATAGAGATATGGGTACATGAGGTTTCATTATATTCTTTAGTTTTGAAATTTCCCATAATGAAAAGAATTAGTAAAGTTTTTAATTAAGGCCCTGAATCGATTAAAAGAGAACCCTACAACCACAACAAAGCATCTTACCTATATATCTTCTCTATGGAAAAATGATCCAAAGTTCTTAGTAATTTGTAAATAAACATTAAAACTCACCACTGTTACAACCCAAACAATCCCCTGCTAGTAAAGGCATTCCAACACTTGAAAATAGTAACTAAAACCGACTTGTTTATATGAGTAATCAGAAACTAGCAAAGAGAAAGAAAATGGCAGAAAAAGACCGATAAAAGCTAAATATGAATGTATTTTTTCCACTGTTTTCTCTCCACTACACTCTTTTTCTTTCCTGGCAAGGATGAAAGGAGAGCATCAATCAAATTCAAATACTAGTATTTCTCTTTTCTCATGTACAGCATCAGTGTGGGATCAAAGAATAAGTGTCTTTCCAAGAGCCACAACATTGTTTTCCTTCCCACACTCTCCCCTTTCTTGAGACTCGCTCAGATAACAGAGAAACAGAGAAAACCAAAGTAAGGACATAGAAAACATATACTAAAGGACATGGAAGGAATAAAGAAGGTTGCAGGAAGTCAGATTTATAACGGCAGCAGAAAGGTAGTAGATTAAATGGTATCTTAGCATTACTGGCAAAAAACAGTACATATGAACGCCAAGATGAGATCTCTTAAGCTAGGATGAACAAGATAGCTTTCAAGGAGAAAAAGTATCATCTAATCTGAAGATGAATGAATGAGCTTTCAATAGTACTAGGGAGTATTTTATGGAAAAAAAGAGGTATTTATAGATAGCCAGAGGCAGGAAACAGTATAAGAAGAAAGGGAGGAATATAAAGTGAACTAAAAGAAGCAAAAAAAAAAAAAATAGTTACATTAGAAGAAATGAGAAGTTCAAGTAGGGAAGAATATGAAAATTAGAACAAGTAGACTAGAGTATGTTTAAAAAAGCTCTCAAATGCCAAACAAGAAAAGTGTTCAATAATTGTGGCAAATACAACCTAAGAATGGCCAGTGAAGTTAAAGGCCTAATGAAAAGTTGCTAAAAACACCCTATTTAAAGCAAAGGAGGGCACAAGTATTTTCATTTACAAAGTGACAGTAGCTTCAGAAACAAATTTATTAAATTGTATAACAGAAAAAGAAATTGGGCAGGGTTCATGGTTCGTCAAGACTGAAGCTCTGACCTAAGCTAAGAGGAACAAATCCCTACTTGAATATAAATTAAATTTCCTTTAGTTCTGAAATTATATCATCAAACTTTAATCAAATTTAATAAGTAACATTAAGTACATGAAATATAGTTTTGCATGAAATTTAGTAATCATCCATCAAATACTATTCTAAGCACAACCTTCTGATGAGTAGATAGTATTATTATTGCCATTTTATAGATAAGAAAACAGAAGCAGAGTGATAGCCTTTCCCCATCCTTCTCTTTTTATCCTACTAGTTCTGTTTCTCTGGAAAAATCCAGACTAATCAAGGAATGGAGAAATTAAGTAATCTATTCCAAGTCACTTAATCCTATATAATAATAATCCTATCCTATATAATAAAGCTGGAATGTGCAAATTGACTATCATCACTCTGTCACAAAGATGGTGGCACCCACAGCAGAGGAGGGGTTTCCATAACACACGATGGCTGCACCCACAGTGGAGGCCGAGTTCCCATAATGAGCCTTAACGAGCAATCGCAGGAACCTGAGGCTGCGCACCCTCCCTCCCCATGGGGCTTGACTAGGGACCTCAGGCCATGCCTCCCATCTTTGGCACTAGGCTGGGGGACCTCAGGCCACACCCCCTGCCCAGTAGGGCTTGATGAGGGACCTCAGGCTGTGCCCCTGCCTGGCTGGCTTGACAGGGGGACCTCAGGCTGTGCCCCCCCCCCCATGCTGTTCCCCTTACCCCAGGCCAGGGTACCTCAGGCGGTGCACCCCCACCAGCAGGGCTTGACAAGGGTGGGACCACCCGGGTCTGGATCTAGCCCAAAAGGGGGGGGGAGGGGGCCCCTAGGTCTGGGTCTGGAGCAATTTTCAGGCACAGGTGGGTGGAGATTGGACTCAGTCCCATGGTGTGCCCCAGACTCTGACAGGAGGAAGATTTTCATATACATTTTATTAATTTTCTTTCATCTCTTACACTTCTATTATAGCAAAGGGGCAGATAGCAATATTAAAATATTTTCTCTAATTAATCCCCTTTTAATACACAAATTTTGTGGACTGAGCCACTAGTTATTAAATAAAAATGGCATGATCAGTATTCAAACCAGAGAGTGGTTCCAGAATCAAAACTTACAATCTTTGTACTGAACTGCCTCTCATCCTACCCTGTATAATAAAAGGGTAATATGCAAATCGACCGAATGGCAGAACAACTGGTCGCTATGACACGCACTGACTACCAGGGGCAGATGCTTAACACAGGAGCTGCCCCCTGGTGGTCAATGCGCTCCCACAGGGGAGCATCCCTCATTCATAAGCCAGGCTCACCGCTTTCAAGCACAGTGACGGCAGGTGGACATCACCCAAGGGCTCCCAGACTATGAGAGGGTGCAGGCGGGCTGAGGGACACCCTGCCCTCCTGGCTCCACCCAAGTGACCAAATTTCATGCATTGGGCCTTTAGTCACATAATAAATTGTTTATTCATTTCATCAAATTAGGGGCAACTTTATATTTTAACACTGTTAGCTTTGTACAAATAAGTAAACACTAACTCAGAAAGATATTAACTTTCTAGTCTCAACTCTGAACACATTAGTTGACTTTGTATTTCATTTTTATCCTTTCCTAAAGGCTTTTATCATATCAAAAGATGTTTGGGGAAAAACATTCCATTTTGTTGGATCAAGAGCAATGTATCAGTCTGCCACATTCCTTAAGATCCCTAACGGAAAGAATAGTTACCAACTACATAAACAAGCCCATTTTCTGATACTTAACGGACTTTTAAGATGGTCATTAAACATGAAGGAATACATTAAAAAAAAACCCTACTATGGCTGAAACCGGTTTGGCTCAGTGGATAGAGTGTCGACCTGCAGACTGAGGGGTCCCAGGTTCCATTCCAGTCAAGGGCATGTACATTGGTTGCAGGCACATCCCCGGTGGGGGATGTGCAGGAGGCAGCTGGTCGATGTCTCTCTCTCATCGATGTTTCTAGCTCTCAATCTCTATCCCTTCCTCTCTGTGAAAAATCAGTAAAATATATTTTTTAAAAATCCTACTATGCTTATATATTTTTTAAACCAAGGAAAACCTTAGGGTAACTATTACACATGTTTGTCATATCTGAAAGTCAGTCCTTTTAAAAGGCATCTATCTTTCAGTTAAACTTTACAGAACTGTAAAACGACAAGGACTAAAAACAGAAACAACAAAATTTTCTGCCTTCCGTATTTTTAGTATTTCATACACATATACCACCTTTTACTTACATCTTGACTTAATGCCATGAAACTCCTCTGTAATTCTTTTGCAAACTCCAAGTTATTTGTGACTTCCTGGTACTTAGAGACGGCATCCTAAAATAACAAAGACAAAAGCACAACTTTACTGGAAACAACACAAACACAAAATTAATTTTCTTGTTAAAAATATTAGACATATAATCTTAAATAAAATGTAGCATCTTTACCAGCTGATCTTGATTAAGCCGTTCCCCTTTGTTCATTCGCTCCTGGTAATCATCAAGCTTGCCCTGTATTTAAAAAAAAAAAAAAAAAATTATATTCCATATTGAAAGTATATACTAACTTAAAATAACAAAACCCACATAATATCTTGCCCTAAATATACTTTATAGATATATTTGAATTAGTACATAAAGTTAGTGAACTAAAATTAGAAATACTCTAGCCAGTGCTAAATGATATCAAATATTATACCATAAGGCAATGACACACATTATTTATTTCTTAGGTTTCTAAAAAATATACATATAGATCAAATGACCCAGGAACATGGTTCCTCCAACCCACATGGGTGAAGGCCACAATTTGGTTAGGATCCACTTATACCCAAGTGAGCCTGTCAAGTATTTTTTGAAGTGTTAAAAATTTTTGTCCCTTCCTCCCCCTGCCAAAAAATTTACATAAGTGATATAAAAAGAATTCACATGAGTAAATAATATAAAAGCTGTGTGTTTTCCATAATAAACCCATGTACGTATTATTGTTGATGTGCCTCATCCATTTTCCTTAAAAACATGAGATACTTCAAGTCGTATCACCTATGGGCAATGCACTAGTTAGCAGCTTTCCTTAGTCATTTTCTCAAAAAACAGAATTAAACGTGCAAGAGTGGGAGCGGAAAATGCTCTGGTCTTTTTCTTTTTTCTAAGATGAAAACTCTGGAGGTTTCCCAGGCTACTACCATTAGAAAAAATCCCAAGGGAAAGATATTCAAGTAACGCAGCCTAGTCAAGAATTCAGTTATTGTTATATGAGTAAAAAGAGAAAAAGAAGAAGAAATCTAAATTAAGTGGGGTAAATTTTTAAATAATCACAATAAATGAACATATGTAGTTTCTTACTCTTAGCAATAATAAACAAAATACAAAAAAAGGTTCTGATAAAATGCATTTAGAGGCACAGAAACAAGTTTAAAAACAATGCTAACACAGGGGTTTTATGTCGAATGATCCACATTCTTTGTACCAGAAACAATCAACTTTCATAAGCATTCTACCCCAAATTAAAAAGCCTACCACAATTTGTTAGTTTTACTGGAGGTAAATAAAACCAAGATGATCATCAAAACATTAAAGGATGATGAAAGTTTCCAATTTTATTCTTCTGTGAACTATTTTATTTCACATAATCAATAAGCCTCCAGATAAATAGGTATAATATCAAGTTTACTAGGTGAAAAATCAAGTTTATTTTTACACTGAACTGACAGGCCTAACCCCAGGTGCAAAAGATATGCTCAGCTACCTCAAAATACTTTAAAAACAATTCAAAATAATATAATTTAAATAACATTTTTAAAATTCTCCTCCATCTATATTTCTACTTATTCTCTCTCCTCTGACCCTGAATTGTATTTCTCTTTTAAAAGGGTAAGCTACAGAAATAAAAAACTAAACAAGTTAAGATTTGCTTTTAATTTCAACTTAGGATGTAACAGTATCATAATCAGAATTCTTCTATTTAAAAGTATACGGATAATACAACATATGCCCATAGACGGACGAGTCCCTGAAATTTAGTACAAGCACACAGCTAAAATACTAGGGAGAAGGAAAACTACTGTTACCTGGCATTTATTATCTTTCCTTTTTATGGTATTACCAAAGGCCCAGTGCACAAAATTTATGTACGGGGGGGGGGGGGGGGGGGGAGGTGAAGGGGTGGTCCCTCAGCCCAGCCTGCACCCTCTCTAATCTGAGACTCCTCAAGGGATGTTCGACTGCCTGTTTAGACCCGTTCTCACCAGATCTGATTGACCCTAACAGCTTCTGCCTGCCAGCCTGATCACCCCCTAACCACTCCCATGCCAGCCTGATTGATGTCTAACTGCTCCCCTGCCAACTTGTTTGCTCCCAACTTCCCTCCTCTGCCGGCCTGGCCACCCCTAACTGCTCTCCCCTGCAGGGTTTATCACTTGCAACTGCCCTCCCTTGCAGGCCTGGTCCCTCTCAACTATCCTCCCTTGCAGGCCTAGTGCCATCTTGTGATGGCTATCTTGTGTCCACATGGGGGCAGGATTTTTAACCACAAGGGGGTAGCCACACTGTGTGTTGGAATGATGGTCAATCTGCATATTACTCTTTTATTCTTTAGGATAGAGGCCTGGTGCACGGGTGTGGGCCACCTGGTTTGCCCTGAGGGTGTCCCGGTTCAGGGTGGGGGATCCCTCGTGTGGGATGGCCTGGGCTAGGGGCCTGCGGTGGTTTGCAGGTCGGCCATACCCCTCGGCAACCCAAGCAGAGGCCCTGGTATCTGGTATTTACCCTCTACAATTAAAATTTTGTAGCCTGGAGCAGAGCCAAGCCTTCTGCTTGCTCTGTGACTGCCGCCATTTCTGTTTGGATTTGTTTACCTTCTACAATTGAAACTGTATCCTTGAGTGGAGGCCTAGGCTGCTCAGGCTGTGTGGAAAGCATGGTTTCCTCTATTTCTGGGGAAATCTAAGCCTCTCAACTGCTCTCTGTGGCTGCAGCCATCTTGTTTGGGGTTAATTTGCATTCTCGCTCTGATTGGCTGGTAGGTGTGGCTTGTGGGGTAGCTGAGTGATTAATTTGCATGTTACTCTTTCATTAGATAGGATACATTTTTCATGGAAATTGTTGCTAAATCTTGAAATTAATACACACTGAGTGTACTCTATCCCTAATAAAGTAGTTTTATATACCTAAGTTTAAATTTATAATTGAACTAGTGGCCTAGAGCACAGATTCTTGCACATTTAAAAAAATTAATTAAAAAATTCATGTGGTGCCGAGACCGATTTGGCTCAATGGATAGAGCGTCGGCTTGGGGACTGAAAGGTCCCGGGTTCAATTCCGGTGAAGGACATGTACCTTGGTTGCGGGCATAACCCCCGTGGGGGGTGTGCAAGAGGCAGCTGGTCGATGACTCTCTCTCTCTCATCGATGTTTCTAGCTCTCTATCTCTCTCCCTTCCTCTCTGAACAAAATAATATATTTTTTTAAAAATAAAATAAAAAATTCATGTGGTAATTACATTACTGCAAAAAAATTACATGTCAGAATAGTATATATAATATAGTATTATAAAATTAAAACACACATGCAATTAGTGCCAGCAAGAGCTTTCTATGGGGGGCAATGTTAAAATATGTACACAGATAATAATTTAATAAAAAAATGTAAAAAAAAAAAAAAAAAAAAAAAAAGCTTTCTATGTATTGCGCAGGCCCAAGTCAACATTTATTTTAAATTGCCAGTGAACATCATATGTACTGGTTGGCCGTCGGGCAGTGGGTTGATGAATAAATCGCAATGTGGTTCAAATTGATTGTCAACAAAAACAACCAAATTCAGAATCGACAATGACAGATCAACAGATCAAAAACATATACATGTCATTGGTGCCAGCAAGAGCTGTATATGCACCATGCATGTGCAAGTCAATGTTTATTTTTAAATTGTCAGTGCACCTCATATATACTGGCTGGTTGGTAGTGGGTGAGTCGGTCAGTCACTTAGCCTTTTCTATAATAATAAAAGTGTAATATGCTAATTAGACTGGATTGCTGAATGACCTTATAGACAACCTACCAGACAAAGCTGGGACTGCAAGGGCCATGTCCCTTGCACAAATTTCATGTATCAGACATGTAGTATATATATAAATATCTTAAGAACTTGAAATATATATATGAAAATCAAAATAGATGTCAAATCAAACTCCTAAAAAAAAAAATATTTATCCTATAAAATAAAAGCCTAATATGCAAATTGTTCAACCGGGAGTTCAACTGTTTGCTGTGCCATGCACAGACCACCAGGAGATGGCTTAGAACACATGTGTCAAACACAAGGCCCGCGGGCCAAATCCGTCCCGCCAGGCCTTGCAATGTGGCCCGCACCGCGCTGTCATCACTGCACTCCACTGCGTTTCCATCACAATGACAGTTTATGATTGTTCAGTAAACCATTCGGCCCGCGATTTAGGCTGGATTTTAGATTTTGGCCCCTTCTCTGATTGAGTTCGACACCCCTAGCTTAGAACATAGCAGGCATTGGTGATACAGCGCTGGCAGTGGAGGTCCTGCTGACCCCGATGGGCCCCAACAAGAGCGGGACTGCGGTGGGATGGTGGAGCAAGTGAGCGGGCGGTGCCAGGCCAAAGTAGGTATAAGTGAGGACCCAATCGCCCCACTGATCACCCGGAAGACAGCAACCAGAAGCAGCAGGAGGGAGCAGGATTGCCACCTGGCTCCAGGGCTCTGAGGAAGTTGGGTAGGGGACCGGGCAGGATTGTGGAGCAGGTGAGGGGGCGGCGCCAGGCTAAGGCAGGGTACAGACAGGGCTGTGGGGCTGCAAGGCTGGGGCCACAAGCTGGATCCACCCTAAGGGACCCCACCCATGCATAAATGTGTGCACCGGGCCTTTAGATACATATAAAGCAAATATGAAGTTTCTTTAAATGTTAAGAATGATACCTGAATAATAGAATTTTAAGCAGAACTACTTTGTTTTGTGCAGTTAGATATTCTGCAATGAACATATAATTTGTATTATAAAAGTTTAATTTCATGCTACATAAAATGTTAAGATTGATATATTTAGGATAGTGTCAGGACTTTCACCTATAAAAATCCTTAAATATGAATCTATACTAACCTACAGTAGGACAAGCTAACCTGTAATAGAAAAGCCCCAATTTTCTACACAATAACATTAATATTCACCCAAATCAGAGTCTATGGCAGATTACATTTTCTAAAGATGGCTACCATATCTGCAGCCCCATACACAGTAGGTCCTCAGGTCAGAGATCGGTTCCTATGGCATGACGTAACATGATTTTCGCCGTAAGTCAGAAACCATCTACATAGGCACTAAGTCACTCACATGGAACATATACACAGCAGTAATGAAGTGAACAGTAAAAAAAAAATGTAAAAGATAACAATTCCTGACCTTTACTTACAGTAAATAAGGAATAAAAAACATAAAACACATATGTACATATGTCGAAATGACGGAACTTTTTTTTTAAATAAATAAATGGGAGATGGCGATGTAACCACAAGAACTGTCTGCACTTTTCTATAATGTGACTTTGGCACCTCCACATTAAGAACTAGTCCAGCCGAAACCGGTTGGCTCGGTGGATGGAGCGTCGGTCTGCGGACTGAAGGGTCGCAGGTTCGATTCCGGTCAAGGGCATGTGCATTGGTTGTGGGCACATCCCCAGTAGGGGGTGTGCAAGAGGCAGCTGGTCGATGTTTCTCTCTCATCAATGTTTCTAACTCTCTTTCCCTCTCTCTTCCTCTCTGTAAAAAAACAATAAAAATAGCCAAAACCGGTTTGGCTCAGTGGATAGAGCGTTGGTCTGCGGACTGAAGGGTCCCAGGTTCAATTCCAGTCAAGGGCATGTGCATTGGCTGCGGGCACATCCCCGGTAGGGGGTGTGCAGGAGGCAGCTGGTCGATGTCTCTCTCTCACCGATGTTTCTAGCTCTCTGTCCCTCTCCCTTCCTCTCTGTTAAAAATCAATAAAATATTTTTTAAATCAATAAAATATATTTTTTTAAAAAAACTAGTCCAATTCTCCTGCCATTGTATTGAGTGGGCTTCAAAGAACATAGTACAGTAAAAGTGATCCCGTATGACTTCCAAAACTGAGTTATAAAAGCAGTGTTTCTTTGCTGGTCTCTAAAAACACTCATGTTTGGAGCCCAAGCCATATAAGTTCAATAACCCTAAGGTTGCCATCTATGAAGCAGCCAAGCCACGAGAGGTCTTGTATAAGAATCTGGTCAACAATGCTAGTGTTAAGAGTAATCCTAGACCAGGTATCAGGCATGTGAGTAAATAAGTCTTAGATACCCAGTTGAGAACCCAGCCATCATGTAGAAGATTCCAAGCCCACTGTGTCTGAATCACTGAAAGGCAGAATCCAGATGCATGATATAATGATGTTAAGTTTTAAAGTAATCTCTCATACAGCAGTAACTGGGAACAAGGTTAAAAAGGAAATGAAAAACAGTTATGTGAAACTCAAGGTTCGATGTAAATCTTCATGGAGTACCATCAATTAGAAAAGTATGCAAAAAGACCTCTGTGCAGCCAAAATAAAGATCTATGATTTTATTAAAGCTCATACATCAACTTATTGTGATTTTGTTACTGTAACATGTTTTTAGTTTTTCATGATTTTATTTTATCAATCCTCACCCAAGGATACTTTCCCCATTGCTTTTCTTAAGAGAGGGAGGAAGGAAGCAACATCGTCACAATAACATTAATTGTGACGATGTTGGTCACCTCCCGCATGCGCCCCGAATGGAGCCTGGGATCGAACCTGCAACCCAGGTACGTGCCCTTGACTAAGAATGAAGCCAATGCATGGGCCAATGCTCTAAGCACTGAGTAAAATCAGCCAGGGCAGTTCATAGTTTAAAACCTGGGGCACAAGCTGGCTCTGTGGTTGAGTGTCAACCTATGAACCAGGAAGTCACAGTTCAATTCCAAGTTGGGGCACATGCCTAGGTTTTGGACTCAAACCCCAGTAGTTGGGGTTAGACCAATTGCTTAACTACTCATTACAACCACATAAAATATATATTAAGTATTTTTTTCTGGAGAAGGGCTGTTTTCCTAGCATAAAAAAGATAACTTCATCAGAAAGCCTACCATAATACTGATAAGCAAAACCTGCCCTCTTAAGAGTCATCTTAAAATTCAACTTAGGGTTCCTTTTTCAACTACTGAGTATCCAGAGTGTATTAAAAATTCATTTATACCACCACATGTGAGCAAGACAAAGATCAGGTCATTTCCCAGATTACCCAGAGACTCAGAAGTGGGAAACCATCTGATAGAGATAAGACTATACCCGGTAAACATCAAAACACTATAGTTATTACTAAAAAATAATTACCCAACAAGTGCTGCCCAGTCCCAATCTATCGTTTCATTACTTATAATAGTTGACAAATAAAAAGAAATAGCAGAGATGAGACCAAAAAAAAATTCTTCAACTAGACAACTGTAAAACATCATAACAAGAAAGATTAGGAAGAGACAACTCTGAAAATTTGGCTATCCATGAAAATATATAAATCATATATTTAAAATTAAAAAATATGTAAATCAATTTTCTTAATTAAGGAGAAAATCTACAAATTGGAACACAAAAGATACTTAAAAATGAAGTATAAATTAACAAAAGTAACAAGAGCACCTAGCTACACTTTAAATTTTGTCTTCAAATAAATCACTTCTACAGTACTGAAAGAACCTGTAGAAAGAAATACAAACACAAAAGATAAATATTTCTTTTCTTTTCAACTTTCCATAACATTCAATGGTCTTTCTGGAAACTGTTTCAAGCCCCACATCACTCCCCGTTCTTCACCTAGAAAGATTAGTTTTTACTTTGTCCACATATTGGTAGGCAGCTGGCTTGGCCTCCTGTCCACTCTCTACCAATTCAATTAAAATTTAGTTGCTGCCCTTACTGGTTTGGCTCAGTGGATATAGCATCGGCCTGCAGAATGAAGGGTCCCAGGTTCGATTCCGGTCAAGGGCATGTACCTTGGTAGCGGGCACATGCCCGGTAAGGAGTGTGCAGGAGGCAGCTGAATCAATGTTTCTAACTCTCTATCCCTCTCCCTTCCTGTCTGTAAAAAATAATCAATAAAATATATATTTTTTTAAATTGCTAGTAAAATTCATTAGAAGACAGGAAACAAATGTTTCCTCAATTTTTAAAATAAACGGTAGAGAGAGCATATAGCACAATCCATTGGAGATCCATACCAGCTATCTTCAAATGCTAAAGTCTTATCATGTAGCAGAATTCTAAGTTGTTCCAGCAAACAAAGTATATATATTAAACAATGGTGGTGTGCCTCAAACATTAAGAACTTGTACAGCTCAGCAAGTCAACCTGTGAAGCTCACCGTTGGATTCCTGGGCAGGGCAAATGGCTGTTTCGGGCGCTAAATTCATTAGGGGTTGTACAGGAGGCAACCAATGGATGATTCTCTCATCACTGATGTTTCTCTCTCCCTCTCCCTTCCTCTGTTTGAACTTAAAAAAGAAAAAAAAAGAAAAAAAGAATGTGTCCAAAATTGAAAGACTTTCATTGAGAAATGAGCATTCCACAGGCCCTAGAACACTGATTAATACAGAAGCTGAATAAACACCTACCTATCCAGACAGCAGGCTTTCTGAACACTAAAAACAGTAGAAGGATGCTAAGTTAGAAGCTACCTAGGGTCCAACAGTAAGATATCTTTTCAAGCTGGTAAGTAACAAGGAGTTTAATCTGGTAAGACTTTTTTGCCCTACTAAAAAGGAAAAAAAAAAAAATGATATAAAAAAAATGTAAAAACTCTTATTCCTTGTCCATGGCTGTAATTATGCAGTTAAGTGTCCATGAATAGAAGCAGCTGACCTAGCAGAAAAACAAAAAGTTCAATGTTAAAGAGTCTCAGCATAATCAACTCTGAATTATATTTAAAAGTAAGCATACCCTGGCTGTTTGGCTCAGTAGTATGGAGCATCGAGGCCATAGACTAAAAGGGTCACTATGTCTCTCTCACACTGATTATTTCTCTCCCCTTCCCCTCCACTCTCTCTTAAAAAGAAAAAAATCAATGGGAAAAATATCCTCAGGTGAGAACACCTATCCTATATAATAAAAGGCTACTATGCAAATCAACCGAATAGCAGAGAGACGGGTCGCTACGATGCGCACTGACCACCAGGGGCAGATGCTCAATGCAAGAGCTGCTCCCTGGTGGTCAGTGCACTCCAACAGCGGGGAGCATCACTCAGCCAGTAGCTCGGCTCACAGCTGGGAGCACATCAGCCGTGGTGGGAGCCTCTCCTGCCTCTGCAGCAGCACTAAGAACAGCTCAGGGGGATGTCCAACTGCTGGTTTAGGCCCACTCCTTCCCCCACTCCCTGATGAATGTTGTACATCGGGCCTCTAGTTTATATATAAAAGCCTAAGTGACTGACTGGCTGGTCAGCCAGTACATATAACATACACGCGCAACTTAAAACTAAATGTTGACTTGTGCATGCACAATACATATAAAGCTCTCACTGACACCAACCACACATATGTCATTGTCTTGATCTGTCATTGTCGATCATGAATTTGGTTGTTTTTGCTGACATTCTGAAGCTGAAAGAAAGCATCATCAACAGAACATGTCTAAAGACCAATTATTGGCATCTCACACTGGCCTCCCATTTAAATCTGAAGAGTTTCCAGTGATGCCAGCACTTGCAATAACTATTAGTAAATCACAAGGACAAACTCTAGACAAAGTAAGAATATTCTTATCTGAACCCATTTTCAGACATTGTCAGTTATATGTTGCTTTCTCTCAAATTCAAAGAGCATGTGATGTTAAAGTTGTAAATATTTCATCACAAGGGGAATTAGTCAAGCACTCTAAAAGTGATTTTACTCTTAATGTGGTATAAAAGGAGATATTACCATGTTTCCCCGAAAATAAGACCTACTTACAGGTTTCCTTCTGAGTGAAATATAAGGCATCCCCTCGAAAATAAGGCCACCCCTAGGCTAAACATGAGAGATTTGGTCCACTGATTCTGAAAGAAATAGGAGTCACAAGAAATTCACCAGGAAATTCAGGAATTGGATTGTTATGATGATGTTCCAGAAGATGATTACATGATTGTCATTGAATAAATGAGTATATTCTTGATACTGTAGGATTCACAGTTTGTCTGGTTTGTGTTGACAACTACCGTACTACCGTACCGTATACAGGTAATAAATTTCCTTTATTTTCATTTAACAATAAATATGTCCCGTATTCTTCTTCATGGAAAAATAAAACATCCCCTGAAAATAAGACTTAGCGCATCTTTGGGAGCAAAAATTAATATAAGACACTGTCTTATTTTCAGGGAAACCGGGTGGAATAAGTTTAACCAATTTATCGTTGTTTTTATCAGTTTTTATATCATGTTTTTATTGTTTTTAATATCATGTCTTTGTTGTTGTTATATATTATTTATCAATTTATATATTATTTTCACACACATTTTACTAATTTTCTTTCACCTCTGACACTTCTATTATAGAGAAAGGGTGAACAGCAATATTTCTTCTAATTAATTTCCTTTCAAAGTGACAAATCCATGCACCGGGCCTCTAGTATAGAGTGTGTGTGTGTGTGTGTGTGTGTGTGTGTGTGTAAAGTCTAAAGCTTGTGCATTTGAAAAACAAATAATCGTTTATAATCTTAAAGGTTATATAATCTTTTTAATTAGTTGCTTTAATCCAGCTACTCATTAGAATAAGTCAGTACAACCAAATGATATACTCTCAATGTAAAAATGTGTGAATTTCAATTTATTTAAAATTAATACCAAAAGGTTTTTTTTCCCATTGAATAAAATATATTTCAGTTATTTCTGTTTGGATAACAGCATTATGGGGCAAGCAATGAAATTTCTAATAATTTCTAATTGTTCAGATACCAAGAATTGGCAATTTCCTCCTTCCTAAGATTATTCATAAATCTTGCCTACACAACCTAGATTTTTAAAATCTATATATATATTGATTTCAGACAGGAAGGGTGAGAAAGAGATATAAACATAGATGATGAGAGAGAATCATTGATCAGCTGCCTCCTGCATGACTTCACTGGGGGAATGAACTCATAACCTGGGCTTATACCCTGACTGGGAATGGATCCAGAACCTTCTGGTCAATGCTCAACCACACAGGCCAGGCACACTAACTAAATTTTAAAATAAGTGGGCTCTGTTTGCCTACTCATTTAAAAAAGTCCTTCAGGGAAAAATGCTGTTTTAATTTAAAAAAAACACACACACAAGTTGCCCTAGCTGGTTTGGCTCAGTGATAAGAGCGTTGGCCTTCGAACTGAAGGGTCCAGGGTTCAATTCCATCTAGGGCATATGCCCGAGTTGGGGGCTTAAACCCTAGTAGGAGCAGCCAATCAATGATTACCTCATCATTGATGTTTCTCTCTCCTTCCTTCCTCTCTGAAATCAATGAAATATTATTAAAAAACACACACACACAAGCTCAACAATAAAGATTTAAGGATGAAGATGAGGGGCATGGGGAAGGGGGAATAGAGAAACCACAACAATAAATTGCTCTATACAAAAAGCATTTCCCCCTTATGAATTAACACATTTTAACATGGTTTTGCTGGTGAAGCTACAAATATTTCTACGTGAGGATTTCATCAAACTAACAATTATTAGCATATGCCATTTGGCATACAATGCTATTAATAGCCTCTGCCTTTACCTATGTTGAAGAACATAAGGCAATATAAAAACGTCAAAGTATAGACAATAGGTAGCACAGGAAGTTAAAGGAAACAGACTAATTTAGCTGAGCATGGTCAAGAAGCACACCTGCCCCTTTCCTGGGGAAATACGAAAATCTGAATTCTGCCCAGTAAGGTCCCTTTAATCTATGTTTCTTTTTAAATATATCTTTATTGATTTCAGAGAGGGAAAGGGAGAGAGAGAGAAACATCAATGATGAGAGAGAATCGCTGATAGCTGCCTCCAACTTGCCCCCTACGGGGGAACAAGCCTGAACCCAAGAATATGCCCTGGTTCATAGGTCAAGGCTCAACCACTGAGCCCTATGGGCCAGGCTCATCTACGTTTTTACACTTATATTCTATCCACCAAAAACAACGGAATAGCTAGTGTTAAAAATAAAGTAATATGCAGAAGCTAAGCAATTTACAAATCCAACTTGAGCTAAACTCTTCAGCTACTCCTCTCATTCTTTTCTACAACATACATACTATTCATTTACTCCAAAAAAAGGAACCATTTACTAAAAATTATCCAGAAGCTTGGGATATAAGAATTAAGATAGGAAAGTTGACATACCTCCTACTTCTTTTTATTGGTAAGGCTTTTCCCAAATTTTCTGCTCTACAACATACCATTTGAGTAGAGACTGGCAAATGTACATTTGGGGCTTACCTATGTATAAAGAGAAACTTCAGAGTTCAACTTAAAAGTTCATTTAATTACACAATGTCCCAACAATACAGGACGTTACCTTTACTGCTAGTCTGAGGACCCCATTACCTGGACAGCCTACCGTTTCAATCCCCACTAGGGAGTATGCTGGAGGCGGCTGATCCATGGTTCTCTCTCATCAATTGTTTCTATCTCCCTTCCTCTCTGAAATCAATAAAAAGTTATTAAAAAAAAAAAAAAAAAACCCTTAAGATTCACCAATTCCAAGCCAGGTCAATTTACATAAGTATCTCAATTTCCTCTCCTGAAAATGAATTGGATTAAACTGTAAGATGGCTTTAAGCTCTTAAAAAAGTCTTAAATTCTATAACAGTATAGTAATATAATGGCCATTGGTTTTAGTTTAACCTTTCACAAGTATTAACTAATTTTTTAAAAGATGAAACACTACTGATCTTTATCAAATTCTAACTCTAATTTACGAAGTTACATAAAATTGACAAATCATATGCTTAATCTAAGTCACACAAAATGTATTTTTATACAAATACTTGCCACATAGGAATTACCCTACAGTAAAATAATGTGGCTAGGTCAAAACAATCCATTCCATTCTCATTGTAATATTTAGGATTCTACCCTGATGCCAGAAAAAGGTACCCCTATTATCACATGAGGGAATTCACATCTTTTCAAATTTAAATACTTCCCTATGGCACGCAAACAGCACACACAGGCAGGCAGAGAGGAACAAATTAAGCATTGTAAATACCTTTTTTTTCTGTGACAAGATAAATGCAAAAACAAGTAATCTTGTCCTCTGCATTGCAGAGGAATAGTTTATGCAATCAATGAAGAACACATCTGAGACTTTAACTGTCAAGAAAAACTTCAAATGTGAGCCCAAAAAAAAGATTTTACCTACAAAATAGTTAATGTTTTTATTTCAAATACTTAAAAATATATATATATGTGCAACAGCTGCACTAAAAATTCTAAGTAGAGATACACTGCAATGCTCTGGTAAGAAAGGTTATCCTAACAACAAAAGCATCCTTTTTCTGATTATTATTTAACTGCAAAGATATAAAGATTAAGGAGACTTGAGAGAGTGGTATGAAAACCAGCACACTTTAGCTAACACATCTGGTCACATATTGGTTACAAAGATGTCAGGCTTTTTTGCAAGAGAACACTGGTTAATCTTTCATCTACCAGTCACTAATGTATATTAATCCTATTATGTTTACAAAGTGTGTAGCAATTGTAAATATTATCTATTAAAACACCCTTTATTTTGCATCAAGTCTGATTACATCTCATCATATAAGTGAGGTTTCTTAAAATTAAGACTTGGTTTCAAAGTATCATCATGCAACCTTAGTTGATTTGGCTCAGTGGATAGAACCTCGGCCTGAAGACAGAATTGTCCCAGGTTCAATTCCAGTCAAGGGCACATGCTCAGGTTGTGGTCTTGATCCCCAGTAGGGGGCGTGCAGGAGGCAGCCGATCAATGATTCTCTCTCATCATCCATGTTTCTATTTCCCTTCTCCTTTCCTCTCTGAAATCAATAAAAATATATTTAAAAAATAATGAAAATTAGTTATATAAAAAAATCAATTTGCAGAGCCAAGGGCCCAATTTTATACCAATAAAATGTTGAAAACTAGGCAATCACTCAAAATGCATTATTATTTAGACTTTAATCAGTTAAGTGATTTGTATATGTAGTTATTTGTATATTAATTTATAGCTGCATTTCTTCTGCTAAACATTCATGTAATTTTTATTTATAAGCCCAAATTTCAAAAACTATCAGGCCATTTAGGTGCATTACAATTAATAGGATGGTACTTCATCAATGTTAAGTTTGCATTCTCACTGAACAGATGCTTGGGTTTCCTCCTAATGACTGGGCTTACTAGAAAATTAACAAATAACTTTCTTTTTTTAAGTGGAAAAAAATTGCAATCATGTCAATGTAAGTGATACTACATATTTCGTAGTGATTTTTGTCAGGATATTTGATTTTAGAACCCATAGAAAAAGTCCTTCTATCCAGAAGACAAATACAGCTCAAGTATCAGTTGCTAAGTAGACTGAAGTAAAAAATCCAGTTATACATAGTATCTTACTTTATCCCCTAAATTTCTAAACAGGTTCAAACCAATTTGCAAAGTAAATCCTATTTTAGGTGTACAGTATTAGGAATACTCAACTCCCTATTACAAAAATGAATCACTTTCAGTCCTTTCATACACCAAATCATCTAGATATAAAAAAGTCTTGAGTTTCTCAAAAGTAAACTTCGAGATTTAATAGTAATTAAGTCACATCAGTACTGCCAATTTAACGAACAGGTAGCTCAAAGTCTGTGAGTTAATCTGTGAGAAATCTGACCTTTCAGCTATCCAAAACACTTAAGACGGGGGAAAAAAAAGATATAAAATACATTTGTTACTTTGTATACTTTGTTAAATGCCCATTCAAGGGAATTTTTCAATAATTACATCCCCTCATCTATATCTCTGTAATATTTACATTACTTTTTCCTCTCTAATTAGGGAGGAGGGGCAGAGAGGTGGGCAATGTACAGCATACAGTAATATCAACCTATGCAGGAGTGACCTGTCATGGTTCAGACACTCCCAAGGCTTATAAACTGGATTTCTATTTTTTTCCAATACACTTACTTGAACACTAGTCTCTAACAGTCACTTCACAACTAAGCTAGCTGTTTATCTGCATCTTTATATTTTTATATTAATACCTTGGAAAAATTATTTTTTAGTCATTAAAATATAAACATCTATACTTAAAATATTACATCATTAATATTTATCTTTTGATTCCTAAAAGGAAACATTTCCTAGAATTCTGAAAATGAAACATCCAAGCATCAACCAGATAAACAAAATTATTTATTGCTTGAAGGGGTTTTTAAAAGATACCTAATTCTCGCCCTAACCGGCTTGGCTCAGTGGAATGAGCGTGGGCCTGTGGACTAAAAGGTCCCAGGTTCGATTCAGGTCAAGGGCATGTACCTTGGGTGTGGGCACATCCCCAATAGGAGGTGTGCAGGAGGCAGCTGATCAATGTTCCTTTCTCATCAATGTTTCTAACTCTATCCTCTCCCTCTCTCTCTCTGTAAAAAATATATTTTAAAAAATATATTTAAAAAAAGATACCTAATTCTCAATTTCAAATAGAATACCAAAAACTAAATCAGCTGGCAGACTTATGGCCTTAGGTATGGTTATTCTATTACATATTTGAATGTAGCTAGTTTACAAGTAAAATACCTTTGTTACCTTATTGCTATTCATAAACCTATTATTTCAATCATTTATAATAAACCACATTTCTTAACAAAACAAAGGGTCAGAAAAAAGATAGAAATCCATAATTAGAGAGCAACTCTCTATTGAAAATAATGTCCAAGAAATCTAAGTAAAATTCCCAATACAGATGAAACAGTAGTATCAAATCTAAAGTTTTAAAACTCAAAAAAGTAAAATTAATTATTAAATGAGCCATTAAAATAAGATCTACACATCACCAGTTTTCTTCAAGTTATTTCCCACAGCCCAAATTTTAGCCAGAGTTACTATTACTACCTCGTCATTTTAAGTTAACACTATTAGGTAGCCAGCAAAATAAGCATTTTTTTAATGCCTTCCTCAAAATTCAACGTTAAGATCAATGTTTTACTAGAGTCAGACAAACAGAAGTTATCAAATGAAAGTTGTTGTTTTTCTTTTTAAGGTAAAAAACTAAAGTTTGCAAAAAAATAATTACCCCATTTTTTGTACTGTATTTGTTTCTCCCTTCTCACCTCCAAACGCATGAAGGTTGAATTACATTCCCTCTGCCTAAACCTTCCCTCCCTATGCACACATGCACACACGTGTGCCCCTCTGAAACAGTTGATACCCTGTCCTGGGCGGAAAGCATGAAACAAAAGGCTGGCGTGAAGATGACCCTCATGGTGTGATCTAGAAGGACTAAACATTGAAGCCAAAATACTGTAGGAGTGGCTCTGGTTTTTGTTGTTGTTTTTGGAGGGGGTCGGCCGAGGCCAGCCGGGCGGCTGCCCGGGCTCTCCCTCCCCCTCTGCTTTCGCTTTGTGCTCACAATGCAGCTCCAGCAAAGCGCTTCCCTCTCCCCGCAGCCGCCGCCATGTTAGCCGCGCTCTCCATGTGCCCAGGGCCCTACCGATCCCCTCGATGCCCACACCCACCCCCCAACGAAACCCGAGCGGTGAGGTCTCCCTGCTGCCCCTCCTCAGGGTCCCCGAGGGACAAAACGCCGCTCCAGGCCGCGTCCTCGGGGCCCAGCGGGGCGGGAGGCTCAGGGGGCGCCCAGACAATTGAAACAAAGAAGGAAGCGCAGGGGAGCCCATCCGATGGGGGCGGGGGAGCAGACGGAAGACCCACTCACAAGGGGCCTGGTGAAAAGCAATCCTAGCCCAAGGTCCTAAATACCATCTCCCCCACGGGGGAAGAGGCACGGAGCAGGCCTCAAGCGCACAGTAACGGAGCGGGCGGCCCCGACTCCACGAGGCAGCCTGCCGGGTCCTGAACCCCCCCGAACCGGGATCCCGCATCTCCCCGCTGGCCCTGCTCAAAGAATCCGGGCCTCGGGACCCGGGCACAGGGCACCACACAGTTAAACCTGGCGGCGGCGCAGGTCCCCACCCTGACACTTTCCACTCCCCGAGGCCCCGAGGCCCGGCCCGCTGCAAGGGGGCAGCAACCCGGAGGTTGCGGGTCAGGTGACAAGCGCCTCCCCTGCGCCTCCGGCCCGTTTTCTGGGCACGGAGCTCCCACTGACAGTGGCCGGGGAGCCTGGGGGAGGGGAAACGCTGGGCACGGGAAGGGGGAAGGATCTAGCTAGCAGCCGGGGGTCGGAGCATCCAATCCTCCCTTCCCCCGCCAACTCTCAGCACCTTTTTCTTCTCCAGGTTCCGAAGTTTCTTGTCGATCACCCCGAGGATCTGCTTCATGGCCTCGGTCTGGACGGCGCCGGTGCCGGTTGCGGGGTGCTGGGAAGGCGGTGCGGCGGCGGCCCCGGCCCCCGCTGCAGCCTCGCTGCCCGACGACCCCGACGGGGGTGGCGGCGGCCCGGACGACTTGCTGCCGCTTCCGCTGTGGCTGGTGGCCGAGGGCATCTTTAGACCGTAAAGGGGAGAGAAGAAAAAAGCGGGAGGAAGGACAGAGGCGGCGGCGAGTCAGGCGGCGGACGGGGCGAGACGCGGGACAAAACGCGCAGCGGGCGGGAGCGTGCGCGAGCGGTGGGGGCGGGGCGGCGGCGCGCGCCGCGAGGGCAGGAAGGGACGCCGGGCGCGCGCGCGACCCGCCAGCGGGGCGCCCGGCCGGGCCTCGCGCCGCCCCCCGCCCCGCCCCGCGCGGGCCGCCGGCCCGGCCTACCCGCCCCGGGGACACCAGGGCTCGCGCCGGGGGCGGGGCCAACGGCTGGTGCAACGGTCTCCCCGGGGGAGGGCTGCAGGCACCGCCGCCTTCCGATGGAAGGAGGGAGGGAGAGAAGGAGGGGAGAGAAGGAGGGGAGAGAGCGCGGGGCCGGGAGGCTGGGGAGGGAGAAGGGCACTGGCAATGACCGGGAGGAGGGATGAGGAGGGGACTTGAGGGTCCAGCTCCCGGCGAAGGTCTAGCGGGTCCGGAGGTACAGAGCACTCGGGGCAGCAGCCCCTGCCCCCTTGTGCGCCTCGGTCGGGGGTGGCGCTCACCGTGCGCGCGAGCGGAGGCCGCTGGAGATCCCGAGGAGGCGAGGACGGCGGTGCGTTCCGGGCTGTGTCTTGCGCTCCGAGGGCGCAGGCCGCTCCGCCCTGTCCCCGCTCCACCAAGAGCCGCCGCTAGTGAGGCGGAGAGCCGGGAGCGGGCGGGACTTAGCCAGCCAGCCAGCCCTCTGGGGCCGAGGGGGCGGGGGAGGCAGCGGGCGGGGTCCTTCGCGGCCGCTGCGGCTGCCCGGCGCGAACGCCTGTGGGAAACGCCCTCCCCTCCACCCTCTCGGGCCTCCTACCAGCCCTGCCCAAGTGCCGGCTCCGGAGGGTGGCCGGTCCGGACGGCCCCGGGAGGCTGCTGGAGCGGTGCCTCGAGTTTTGGACGAAATCGAAGCTGGGGTCCTTCAGGCGAAATCGCTTGACGTCCAAACGGGGACAATAGGTGTCAAGCAGCTGGATCTGCGGCCGGCTACTGTCGAGTGTAAATCCCTTATTTGGTGGGGGTGGGGTGGCAAGGCAGGGCATGGCAAAGGTTTCTGAGACTAAGGGGTGAGTGGGGTGGGTGGTGCAATCCCAGCTCCTAGAATTCCTTATGTATGCAGAACAAGCAAACTCCCACATCCAAAAAGGCCTTGAAAAAACACAACTTTCCCTACAGAACAGTCTTACCCAGTAACCTAGGAATTTTCTAGAACGCGTTGGAAGTGAGCAACATGGGTGGCTTTTTAAAAGTCTTAACTCCAGACTCATTAAAAATAATTGTCAGCTGCCTTCAGATGACATTTATCCAGTAGGTCTGAGTATTGCGATGTAGACCTTTTCCCTTGTTTTATGAACCAGAAACTTTTAAGAGCATGTTTAATGAAATAAACAATTTTTTCCCCCTCCAGGAAAATTGCTACAGTCTTGTAATTAACCCAGGAGCAGGGTGGATATGGTTGAGAGTGCACAGAAACAGCCTAGTGCTGGAAGGAAATGTATTAAAAGGAATATAAACAGTGGGAAATTAAGCAACGTAATGTGTGACAACAGTAAATGAAAAATTCCATTAAAAAAAAAAAAGATTTAAACAAGATCCTACCAAACTCATTGTTCTTTGGAGACTAAAATGAGTAATACCTGGATGGCAGCAGTATATGCTGAGGGAGCTAAAGAAATCATTGCAAGCCTGTAACCTCAAGATATTTCAGTTAGCTGCAAAGTCTGTTATCCACTCATTCAAATCTGTGTTGTCACACAACTATGTGTTTAAGGAGGCTTCACTGCTAGGGATTGGGAACAAAACAAAAATGTCTTCACGGACCTTACATTCCATGTGGGGAGAAGATAAGTAAATGCATGTGAGATAGTGAAGTGGTAGAAAAAATAAAACGGGGTGGTTCGGAATAGCCTTAAAGCAGAGTGACACATGAGCTAACACTGAAGGAAGTGAGGAAGGCCAAGCAGTTATCTCGAAGGAAGAATTTTCCGGGCAGAGAAGACCAAGTGCCAAGTCTGATCCCAGTGTGTGTGTGCGGTGGGTTGAAGGAACAGTAAGGAGGCTACAGTGGCTACAACATGAGTGGGAGATGAGGTCAAAGACGTAAAAGAAGGCCAGTCTTGGAAAGTCTCATAGGCCCCTGTAAGGACTTCAGCTTTTGCCGAGTGAAATGGGAGGTCACTGCATGCATGGCTTTAAACGAGGAGTAACATGATCAACCCGTGTTTTAAAGAAATCCTCTTGCTGCAATATAACGAATTTATATTGTGTATATTAGAGGTGTATATTAGAGGTATGTTAGAGATGTATATTAGAGTGTATATTAGAGGTGAGGAGCAGGGTAGAGCTTGGAGCTGGGAGCCCAATTGGGAGGCTGTTGAAACAATATATGATAGCTCAGAGATAGTGGTGGTCGATGTCATTATGTTACAGAAAAGGTGGTGACAGGTGCTTTATCCATTGTGACTGTAGAAAGGATAGGGCAGTGATCGGCAAACTCATTAGTCAACAGAGCAAAATATCAACAGTACAACGATTGAAATTACTTTTGAGAGCCAAATTTTTTAAACTTAAATTTCTTCTAACGTCACTTCTTCAAAATAGACTCGCCCAGGCCGTGGTATTTTATGAAAGAGCCGCACTCAAGGGGCCAAAGAGCCGCATTTGGCTCGCGAGCCACAGTTTGCAGACCACAGGGATAGGGTTTGCTAACAAGTATGTTAAGTGTAAGTGAAGTCAAAGTTGCCAAGTTGATCTAAGATAATTCAAGATGTTAGCACCTGAACTGTTGGCAAGCCTAGAGGCTAGAAAAGATCAGAATTGTTTAGCTCCTTGCAGCTTTTAGTTTACTTGTGCTGACCACCACTATCACTATCAAAATCTCAGGCCCCACTCCAGACTTACAGAATCTGCATTTTAACAAGATCCACAGCTGATTTTTTTGAATATATTTTATTGACGTTTTTACAGAGAGGAAGGGAGAGGAATCGAGATTTAGAAACATTGATCAGCTGCCTCTTGCCCGCAACCAAGGTACATGCTCTTGACCAGAATCGAACCTGGGACCTTTCAGTCCAGTCTGCAGGCCAAAGCTCTATCCACTGAGCCAAACCGGTTTCTGTGATCCCCAGCTGATTTATATGCACACTAAAGTTCGGTGTGTGGTTGTTTTTTGTTTTTTGTTTTTTGTTTTGGATGGGACGGGGAGAACCACTTCTTTATTCCTTAGAACTTGACCAGTATCTTTCAGATCTGACATGAAATACTCTAGCAGGCAGATTTCCCCCAGACCTACAACCTATAGAATTAAAATATTGGGGGTGGAACCTCGCAATCTTTGTTAACAAGACACCAGGTGCCTCTGATGCATGCCAATATATGAGAACTATGGACTTGGAGACCTCTATTAATTCAGGTTAAGACCTGCCTTTACTTGGCACATTACGATGCAGTAGCAGTTATAAAGCATAAAGTTTCATGGTCAGCTAGATTGGGCTTTTTTAGAAAAAGGAAAGTAGATTGTTGAGAGGGAGCAGGATAGTTAACACACATAACCAAGAATCTCATTTGGAGGGTCCATCTCTCAGCCCAATATATCAAGGTAGATTAAGTTGTACTGCAGTAACAATCTTCAAAACTCTGACTTAAAATAGGAATTTGCAAACTATAGTCCCTGGGCCAAGTGACCCTCCATCAGTTTGTGTAAATAATGTTTTTTGGGGACACAGCCATATGAATTTATGTACATGCTAGAGGTCCAGTTTACGAATTTGTGCACCAGTGGGGTCCTTTGGCCTGACCTGCAGGATTGGGCCAAAACCGGCTCTCCGACATCCCCCAGATTTCAAAAAGGCTCAGGCCAGTCCAAGGGACCTCACCAGTACAGGATCAGGGCCAGAGAGGGATGCGGGAGGTTGGCCAACCCGGGAGGGGAGGGGCTGCAGAAGGGCTCTGAGTGTGTGTCTGGCCCGTCTTGCTCAGTTCCTATCAGCCGGACCCCAGCAGCAAGCTAACCTACCAGTTGGAGCATCTACCCCTGGTGGTCAGTGCACATCATAGCGACTGGTCAACCAGTCGACTGTCTGCCCCCTAGTAGTTAGTGCACATCATAGTGAGTGTTTGAGAAGCCTCAGCATATCATTAGCATATTACACTTTGGTTGGTTGAACGGAGGACTGGACACTTAGCATATCAGGCTTCTATTATATAGGATTACCATTGTTTTCGTGCCACAGGAGAGCAGAGTTGTGTAGTTGAGACAGACACTATAATGTGCAATACCTAAAATACTTTCTGTATATATTATAATATATATATTATTGATTTTGGAGAGGGAGAGAGAAACAAACATCAATGATGAGAGAGAATCATTGATAGGCTGCTTCCTGTACAGCCAGCCCTTTCTAAGAATCTAGCCCACAACCTAGACATGTGCCCTTGACCAGGAATCAAACCAGTAACCTCACTGAACCACATCAGACTGGGCTACTGCCTCATTCTTTACAGAGGTTTACCCATGGCTTCAAACAAGCGCTACATATCCATCCTGGCTCAGCAGAGGATTCTGTTCATAGTGGTCACTGTTATATTCAGAATGGTGGAGATACCATATCACAAGTGTTGCTGATTACTATGTCATAAGGAAAAAGAACTCAGGAATATCTGGAATGTCATATACTACTCCAGGCAGACTTGCCTCCTGTGTGCGCAAACCTCAATGGCCAGGAAGAGTCACACGACCCCATCAAACTGAGAGATGCTATGCTAATCAGATACCCAGTAGGAAGTCAACTGAACCAGAAATAGCTGATGAATGTACATATCTGTCCTGCTTTCACTTCCTACAATATGGCATTCTGATCCCATTTCTTTGGTTTTTCTGACATTGTAGTTGTTTGTTCAGATCAGCAAGTCCAGGAAGACCAATAAACTTAAGGCAAAGCAGTGTCCTACCCAGCCCCAGGCTGTGGTCCCAGCAAACCAAATTTGTCTATTTCCTACAGGACAAAAATAGGGCTAAAACTATGTGTAAATTTCTAGTACTTACTTTTTTTTTTTTTAACCTTTATTGTTGCTGTAATTCCTCACCTGAGTGTATTTTTTATTGTTTGTTTTTTGTTTTTGTTTTTTTGTGTGGTTTTTGTTTTTGTTTTTTTAGAGAGAGAGTGGAAGGATCTGGGGGGGAAAAGAGAGAGAAACATAGATGTGAGAGAGGCACATGGATTGGTTGCCTCCCGAACTCGTCCCTGACCAGGCCATGAATGGAAGATGCCCTTGACCTGAAACCAAACCCAAGAGCCTTTGGTTCATGGGCCAACGCTCTAACCATTAAACCACATCAACCAGGGTGTTGGGGGTTATTTGTTTTTTGTTTTTTGTTTAACTTTTTTTTTCTAATCTAAAGCCATGTAGTTCTTAGGGTCATTATATCACTGAAGAAATAGAGAAATCACAGTTTTCCCAGAAACCCAGCGGGAGCACAGAATATGTCTATAAACAGAAAACACTTCTCCAAAACCTTTGGTATTAAAGTTATATCCATTATTAATATATTTAATACCACAAATCTCTCAAGCTGGCATTCACTTGTTTAATTCATTAGACAGCAGCAATCTGAAGTCTCCACAGTCAAGTGCAGTGAGTAACTGAGCAACTTATCCTGATCATTTTGGCAAAATAGTTGAGCTGCTTCAACTTGAATCACCCAATAAGCCAACACCGAGTTTATGGTAGCAAAAGAAGGGAACTTTTCTCTGAAGTACAGTAACTGCCTTAGTGCATCAGGTTGACAGAAACTAGCCTAGGTGTGAACTGTGCTATTCAAACAGCTAAGGCTCTTATTTTTCATTCGTTTTACAATTCAGCAGTAGACATTTCAATCCTAATTTTTCTAGTACTTCCTTTTTTAAAAAAATGATATGTGTCTTAATTATTTATGTGTTCGTACGCCACCATTAGATTCTGATCTTTTCAAGGGAAGAAAGCAATTGTTTTCACCTCTGTATCATCAGAAGCAATAATATGCCTGGCACAAATGTTTTTTGTTGTTGTTGTTTATTTTTTTACAAATGTTTTGTCAATAAATGTTGCCTATAAAAATAATAAATATTGCCTATATTAACATATTGGTGTGGTATTATTACTATTGGTCCATACTGCCAGTCTGTGGCTCTTTTGCCCACTCCCCTCCCCAAAGATATCTGGCAATGTCTGGAGATATTTTTAAGTTATTACAACATGGGGAGAGGGGTTGCTATGACATCTAGCGAGTAGAGGTGAAGGATGCTTCTAAACATCTAGCAATGCACAGGGAAACACAGAATAGTCCCAATAAAAATGCCAATAATGATGAGGTTGGGCAACTATTTTATGAGACCAAAAATGTAGTCATTTGTTTCAGCACTTTACCAGTAAAATCACTGATATGACACTGGGAAAAAAAAGTTTTTAGAAAGCTTTTAAGAAGAAAGGACTCAACACAACTATAAACAGGGAAGCATCTTGTGTCTTGGCAAGTGATGCATAATCATGGTCCTTTCCGGGCAATCTGTAGTATATATAATACATTTACTTCTCCAATAACACATACAACCCACTATTACCAATAACCTTCTTAGAAAAAGAAATTCTTTCAAAGTGACAACTCCACAAATTTTAGAAGAAACAAAACTTTATGTATCTCAAAGTTACATACTAGGAGAATATAAGTATAAAGGCGATTTGCTGATTCAGGATTGTTTCTACACCTAGTCAAGATGTGTATTATTTCAAGAGTAACCTGCACACCTAACAGCAACTCTCCCTACATTAATGATTTATCCTTTAGGTGTTAACATTTTTTTTTTAATCTTAAGACTAAGAACTTGATTTAAATCTAGGTCTTGATTTAAATTTAGGTCTCCTAAGCACTAAACTACAATACTATGTTAAAAACACGAAAAATGTAGGTCCTATGTTACTTATTTTCTCTTGTAGGATAGATTTCAGGGGCAAGGCTCATCACCTTCAAAATCACTTGGGGCACTTGGGAGAAGGAAGATTCCTGGATTCCACCGAATACGTTTTAAAAAGCAAACTCCCCTTCGCACATTCAAGTTTGTGATTGATTCTCTGAGGCTCCATAGAAGTAGTGCACTTATTTTCACCAAAATAAGAACCATAAGTGTTCAAACAAAAATTCCTCTTGCCTTAACTGGTTTGGCTCAGTGGGTAGAGCGTCAGCCTGTGGACTGAAGGGTCCCAGGTTCGATTCCAGCCAAGGGCATGTACCTTGGTTGTGGGCACATCCCCAATGGAGGATATGCAGGAGGCAGCCGATCAGTGTTTCTAACTATCCCTGTTCCTCTCTGTAAAAAATCAATAAATTATATATTTTTAAAAATTCCTCTTTTCATGGTACCCTCTTTCAGCCTAGGACATGTGGGGGAGGGGTGAGAATCTCTGAAAGAGAACATGTTGACAACCGCCAGGTAGATGGGAAAGGACAGCAGACTGGAGTTGCCGATTCAGGAAAGAGCAATCGGATTCCAAACTTTTGAGAGAAATGTGCTGAGCGAAGAAGCCAAGCAGAGTGGTGAATGGAAGGTTAGGGGAAGGGAGAGTGACTCAGCAAATCTGTGGCTCCAGCTAATGTACATTATACTTAAAAAGCTGGCGGCTAAGAGAAGGGAGCAGGAATCGGAGCCCGGGGCTGAAACCTGAGTGAGCTTCAGAAGGACCTGGAAGGCTTCTTAAGGCACCGCTGCGTGGGCCTTAACCCCAGGCGTGGGATTGTATGGATCTAGGCAGGCAAATTATTTGCATTCCTTACAAGTCCTCTAGTAACCTTGATACTGCTAGTCTGGGAACCACATTCTCAGAAGCGCAGGATAAAAGGAGTAAACATATATAGTAGTATATATATTTGGGAACTATTGGAGCAAGAAAAGAAAAGAAAAAACTAGGTAGGAGAGATTTTTTTAAGTAATCAAAGGTGACAGTAGGATAGTAATCATGTTTTATGCTGCTACTTTTTATTTTGTATTTTCCTCTTCAAGAGGCCAGAAGAGAAAAAAGAGAGGAGGCTATTGGACAGGCTGGTCGTACACACTCCAGGAAGACCCTTGCTTCCAGAGGGCAGTGAGGGAAGGAATGAGCAACCTTTTCTCTAGACTCTGCTTGCCTAAACCACATGCCTCTGGCAGCCCTGTCATCCTGCAAGATCACGTTCCTTGGCATTCTTTGGAGTTCGACCAGGTAACACACACTTCTGACGTGAACGCCGTGCTAACATCCACTGAAAGTAGACAGAGGCCAGTTCTTCAGGACAGTGCAGGCAAGACCTAGTAGAGGTGATAATGTAGCAAGAAATACATTTGTGCCACTTTTCCATAGGAAGAAAATTACAAATCATAAATATATTTTAACACCTTTTTTTTTGAAATTGCAAGAGTGATATAAGTTTATTGCAAAACTAGAGGCCGGTGCATGAATTTGTGCACAGGTGGGGTCCCTTAGCTTGGCCGACAATTTGGGTTTGGGGTCGATTGGGGGGTGGGGCAGCGGCCGGCTGGGGGAAGGGACCGTGGGATGTTAGCTCCTGCATTGAGCACCTGCCCCCTGGTGGTCAGTGCACATCATAGCGACCAGTCGACCAGTCATTCAATACACCAGTTCTAACTGTCGCTTACGCTTTATATATATATATATATATATATATATATATATATATATATATATATATAGATAATTCAATAAAAAGTAAATTATTCTAAAAAGTAAAATTTAATATTTCAATTTGTTGTATAATAACTTTATCAAGATATAATTTACATACCATAAAATTCACCTTTTTAAAGTGGACAATTCAGTGGTTTTAGTATATTCACAAAATAATGCAATCATTACTATTGTCAATTTTAGTACATTTTTTATCACCCCCAAAATTAATATGTACCCATTAATAGACACTCGCCATTTATCCCTTTTCTCAACCTCTGCTACCACTAATCTAATTTCTGTCTCTATGGACTTGCCTATACTTTATGTAGATGGGAACATATAACATGTGGCCTTCAGCCTGGCTGGCATGGCTCAGGGTTGAGCGTCAACCTATGAACCAGGATATAACAGTTCTATTCTGGTCAGGGTAGATGCCTGGGTTGAGGGCTTGATTCCCAGTGTGGGGTGTGCAGGAAGCAGCCAATCAATGCTATTCATCATTGATATTTCTCTCTCTCTCTCCTTTTCTCTCTGAAATCAATAAAAAAAAATATTTAAAAAAATATGTGGCCTTTGTATCTGGTATCTCATTGTGGGTTTGATTTGAATCTCTGAGTATCTTTAAACAAGGGTCAGCTTCTTACCTGCTTTGGGTGGCTTAGATATGATTTTTACCAGAAAGTAGGGAAAACATAATTTTATTTCAAGGTCTCAATTTTAAGTTAGAATAATCACAGCTCTGTCCTACCTGGTTTGGCTCAGTGGATAGCGCATCAGCCTATAGACTGAAGAGTCCCGGGATCAACTCCAGTCAAGGGCATATGCCCATGTTGTAGGCTCGATCCTCAGTGGGGGATGTGCAGGAGGCAGCCAATCAATGATTCTCTTCATTGATGTTTCTATCTCTCCCACTCCCTTCCTCTCTTAAATCAATAAAAATATATTTAAAAAAAATAAAGATAAGGACTACTCAAAAAACAGAGGACCAGTGAAGTCTGATGTTTTACTGACAGTCACAGCAGTGAAAAACCAGAATGAGGAGAGTTTTCAATTTCATTTATTAAGACAATCTGAACCTTTGGAATTTGAAGTTATCACACGAGGGAGACAAATAGAAGGCTCCAAGTCATCTGATTTGAACATTAAGAGGAATGTGACCTCATTTTGAACCCCAGGGGAGTGAAACAGGATATATCAGTTTAATCAGATTTGCATTTTTAAAAGATCATTTTGGCTGCTTTATAGAAAATAGATTGGAAGAAGGCAAATATGGATGCAGGAATACAAGAGGCCACTGTTACCAGTGATGGTGGCTTGAACCAGAGACTTGCAAAGATACGGAGGGAATTGAATGGATTTAATAAACCATATATGTTAGAGGGACAATAGATTGAATGTGGTAATTGATGGAAGATGAGGGGATAGTGAGGGAGGAGGAGTTGCTGTGACTCCTACGTTTCTGATTTGTACATCTCAGCGATGGTAGAACTGTCTCTGAAGAGGGGGAGATAGCAGATGGAAAGTTCAATTTTGTACATGTTACATTTGTAGACTTTATGAGTCTTCCCAGTGATGTACTAAGGAGATATCAGAGTTAGGTCTGGAGTTCAGAAGAGAGATCTTGGTTAAACATTTCATGTGGGATTCGTTCCCATATATAGTAACTGAAGTTATGAGGTGAGAATAAGTGGGATTTATTGGGATATGAAAGTAAAGAGAAGATGACCCAGGACAACGCCAACATTAAAAGGTTATGTCAATGGGAAAGTCAGTATAGGAAACTGAGACATGCAGGAAAACAACCAGGAAAGCATGTCATCACAAACATCAAAAGAGGAGATGGTTTCAAATAGTTGACGGTGTTCAATGATTCTGAACAGTCAAGATGGAGTCTGGGAAATCTGTTGGTTTTGGTTGAGATGGGTTATACTAAAAACATTTAACAACTACTGTAGTATGGGTTGGTCACAAACCAATCAGAATGGATGTGAGCCTGATATGGGAGTTGGATGAGAGAGAGTAGATGTAGACAGCTCTTCCAAGATGTTTGCCTTTGGGACAGACAGAGTGATGGCTGGAGGTAGAGGCGAGGGCAGTTACTAATTTTTAACATGCCAGCAGAGACTCGAGCATGCCTGAATGGCAAGCGTAGATAGAGGGAGATAGCATGAGTACACTGGAAGGAAAAATGTTTATAGATATGGCAGCCAGAAATTGAAGGAATTCCTGCATAGCAGATTTTTTTTTTTTTCCTGTGAAGTAGGAGGTGAGAGTTATTTTCTGAGAATGAAGGGAGATGTAAGAAGTCAGAAGTTTAATTAATGTAGGTAGATGAGTGGAGTGGGGCAATGAAAATTTGCGTTAGAAATGTCCAGGTAGCTGAAACCGGTTTGGCTCAGTGGATAGAGCGTTGGCCTGCGGACTGAAAGGTCTCGGGTTCGATTCCAGTCAAGGGCATGTACATTGGTTGCGGGCACATCCCCAGTGGGGGGTGTGCAAGAGGCAGCTGGTCGATGTTTCTCTCTCATCGACGTTTCTAACTCTCTATCCCTCTCAATTCCTCTCTGTGTAAAATCAATCAATATATATATATGAAAAGAAATGTCCAGGTAATGTGGATGATGCTGATTCAGGGACCACACTTTCAGAGAAAAGTACAGAGAAAGTGTATGCTTAAGGAACACCTTCATCTCCCAGTTGCATCACAGCAGAATTCTCCTCACTGTGTCCCAGCTCCCTCTATACATCCCCCCACAGTTTAATTTCTACTCAGTACCCAGTGAGGGTTTTTTTATTTCTTTTAAAGAAAACCAGAACATTTCAATCAGGTGCTTAAAATTGTTCAATGGCTTCTTTGGAATAAACAAAATCCCAAGTTCTCATTTGGGCCTATGAGACCTTCATGACGTGGCCTCTGGATATCTTCCCAGCCTCATCTTTTATCTGTGCATTCTAGTCAGATTGTCGCCTCACCTTGCTCTTCCTCAAAGCACACACCCGCCCCAGGATCTTTGCACTGTTCTCTGGAGTGTCCTCTCATGTCTTGGTTCTCAGCTCATTTAGGTCTCTGCTCAGAAGTCAGTGATGCCTTCCTAGATAGTTGCATCTAAAATAGCTCCACCTTCTCTCCCTGTCCTCTTATCACCATTACTTTCTGTCCCCTTTCCTAGCACTTATTTTTCCTCAAAGCACCTATGGTCTGACATGTATTAAGTAACTCTGTGCCTATTTTCTGCCAACCCCACCAGTCCCCCAGCAGGATATAAACACCACAAAGCCTGATCTGACTTGTCCATTTTGCATCTTCAGTGCCTATAAAAGCACCTGATTTATTGAAGGTTGATATCAACCACGATTGGATTTTGCCAGAGTAGTAACCAAAGGTCAGAAAACAAAGTAAATGAAGATATTTACAAGACTAATTTAAATGATAGGCCAGCCCTAACCAGTTTGGCTCAGTGGATAGAGCATCGGCCTGTGGGCTGAAAGGTCCCAGGTTCGATTCCGGCCAAGGGCATGTACCTTGGTTGCAGGGGGTGTGCAGGAGGCAGCTGATCGATGTTTCTCTTTCATCAATGTTTCTGGCTCTCTATCTGTAAAAAAATCAATAAAATATTTTAAATAAATAAATAAATAAAATGATAGGCCATCCAAAGTTGGCAAGGAACCAAGGAAATGATTATAGGAAGGAATTAAAGGGTACAGTTTGGAACTAGATATCTCAAAGAGGTTGGGAACAGCTAGTCAAGAAAACTAATGCAAGAGTCTGTAGCCAGGAATGGGATGCTTGTATTGATGATTTTGGAAGTAAAGCAGTCTCAGGTGTACAGGTTCTATATGTGACTGTGGGAGTCAATGATGGAGGACAAAGGAGGCCATTGGATATAAGGTGGTCGAGAAATTGAGAGGCTCAGGTGCTAGCCATCACTATGGACTGTGAAGTGACTCTGGATGAGCTGGTACAAAAAAATTGAATAATGAGAAGGGGGAGGGTGGTTTAACCACAAGGCATTGAGCCTCAAAGGAGTAAGAGATTTTACAAGATGGTGAGGAAGAAGTAATGGTCTAGAAATACTGATGGAGAGAAGTGAGGACAAAGAGTGAATAGTAAATAGTCCTAACCGGTTTGGGTCAGTGGATAGAGGGTCGGCCTGGGGACCAAAGGGTCCCGGGTTTGATTCTGGTCAAGGGCATGTACCTTGGTTGCTGGCTCCTCCCTGGCCCTGACCCTGGCTCTGGCCCTGGCCCTTGTTGGGGCACATGTAACCAATCAATATGTTTCTCTCACATTGATGTTTCTGTCTTTCCCTCTCTTTCATCCTCTCTAAAAGATCAATGGAAAAATATCCTCAGGTGAGGATTAACAACAACAACAAAAAGAAACAGCTGTGAATAAAGATCTGCCACCCTGAAGGCTGCTTTAGAAGAGGTTTCAATTAATGTACGAGGTACAGATAACATTCCTGGAAGATGTGGAGGACAAAGGAAAACATTTGCTGACCCCGGAGCAGCTGCTCCAGAGGGCACATCGGAGAGCAGGTGTGCGTTTGGGGATGGCGCATTAGGACATGGGGAAGTGATGCCGGAACAAGGAGGATGGAGTATTGTGGAGATGATGCTCTAGCACAGTGTTTCCCAACCTTCTCTCATGATGAGAATCACCTGGTGGAGTTGTTAAAACACAGATTCCCGGATCCCAACTAAGAAGTGCTAAACTAGAATTTTTGGGAACATATAGGTAAAATTGTATACTTAACTAGTGCTCTAAGACAGATTTTATATACAGAGCACTAAGTTAGGTATGCAATTTTACCTATATGTTCTCAAAAGTTCTAGTTTAGCACTTCTTAGTTGGGATCCGGGAATCTGTGTTTTAACAACTCCACCAGGTGATTCTCATCATGAGAGAAGGTTGGGAAACACTGCTCTAGCACAGTCACTCTCCAGCTTTAATGTGCATCAGAGTCATGTGCGAGCTTGTTAAAACACAGATTGCTAGGCCCTGCTCCCAGAGTTTTTTGTTTGTTTTTTAAATATATATATTTTTTATTCATTTCAGAGAGGAAGGGAAAGGGAGAAAGAGAAACATCAATAATGAGGGAGAGCCCATAACATAGGCATGTGCCCTTGACTGGAATCGAACCTGGGACCCTTTAGTCTGCAGGCTGTGCTCTATCCACTGAACCAAAGCAGTTAGGGTTTTTGATTGAGTAGCTCTGGAGTGGGACCTGAGAAGTTCCATGACAAGTTCCCAAGTGATGTGGATGCTCTGATGTGGACCACACTCTGAGACCATGGGTGTAATGGGAGACCTGCGGCTGGTGTGGCAATGACAATGGGGATGAGAGGGCAGAGTGACTCCAGCTCCCAGAGCCCCAGTTCTGGGCTAAAGGACAGAGGGCTTGGCTCCATTCACGCTAAGTGCTATCAGCTTGACACCTGTGGCCTTAGTACATTCATCCCAGGGGCAGTGTGAGGATCTGGTCCTAATTAAAACCGTGTCAGCTTAACCCCAGAGTATATACCATGGAGACCAGAAACCTTCATTACAGGACCTAGCGCAGACCAGCGCTACCTCGTGAGTTGAAGGATATTCATATGAAGTCCAATGGCTGGCCTAAAACCGCACCCCGGTGCAACTGTTGGGGGTTGGATTGTGAAGTCTCAGCAGTGATACAATCAGGCGTCTGGCTCCGCTAGGAGGTACTGATAGTGCCTGAAACAGCCATGGACTGCCAGGCATAGACGACTTGATCAGAACAAGGTGACGTGGAGCTGCCAATAAATCTCAGGTCTCTGATTTCACCAGCCGGGTGATGTAAACGAAGCCACAATACCCCAATGTGAGCATGCCTGATAGGCCCAGACCCCTGATCTCACTTCTCCAAGACCTCATCTAGTTGACTAGCAGGAATCCAAAGAGTTTCCAGCACTTTCCCTGAAAATATTGGGGAAGGGCTGGGGATGATCAGCCTCTCTCAGGTTTCTCCCCTCCTAACAGTGGTGAGGCTCCCAGGGAAAAGTACACAATCTCCGTGAATCACTGCGGGCCATCGTTTGCTGCAAGCCGCCGGCTTATAGAGGGAGGAGTCACGTGTGCCCTTTCAGGCAGAAATTCTAGCTTGTGAGTCAAAATAAAGCTGGAAGTTCAGTGTGAAAAGAATGCAAAAATGCATAGAAAAGGAAGTGGCATTTTTCATTTGGAGTCCAGCCAATTCTCTGGAGATTGTGGATAGATCTCCCACCACCACCACCACCCCTGCACCCGCCATGATAAAGGGGTACAAAGATCTCTATAAGGTCTTCAGAGGAGGCTAAGGACTCCAAGTTAGGCTAACTCCGCCTACGAGTCTCCATGAATAACGCAAAAACCTTATTTCTGTTACTTCTCAAGATGAGACTGGATTGGTTTGGGGTCTTTCCCTTTAATTGGCCGTGGGAACGGAGTGTGGCTACCCAGAAACACCTGTGTGCACCTTGGCTCAGGGTAAGGGCAGGGCAAACGCATACAGAGCCAGGGACCTATGAGGACATATAAGTTGTCTGGTGAGTCGTTAGAAGCTCTAAAAGCGTTATGCCATGTACCCTCTGGGCATGCTAAAGTTAACTAGGAACTAGGGCAAGTAAGCATGGCTCAGCAACAAAAACTCCTGGAGTTTCTCCACTGTGGAGTTTGGTGGATTAAAAGTCCATTCATTCAAGTAAGCATTTATGACACCAGAGTAGAACCACCAGGGGCACTACCCTAACCCCCTCTCCACCCAAAGATACACATCTTTATTTTTTTTTAAACATATTTTTATTGATTTCAGAGAGGAAGAGAGAGAGAGAGAGAAACATTAATGATGAGAGTCATTGATTGGCTGCCTTCTGCACACCCCCTGTTGTGGATCAAGCCCGCAACTCAGGCGTGTGCCCTTGACTGGAATCGAACCCGGGACCCTTCAGTCTGCAGGCTGATGCTCTATCCACTGAGTCAAATTGGCTAGGCAACACCCATCTTTAAACGTTTGCTTTGCACAGTCCTTTGGAGGCGACTTCTTTCTTTCTACACGCTGTGCCGGAAATATAGGCAACAGAAAAAAGGTGAGTGATGGCACCTGTATAGGACTACTATGGCAAATGGGATTGTTTTTCCAGAGTCCCAGGTGACTGACTCCAATCACACATCCTCAATAACTTTTCTGTAGACATCATTAATGAAGCAATTACTAATTTAGAAAATATTAGAGAAATAAACCCTAAGTAAAGTTGAATACTTTCTTAAAGAAAAATCTAGTAGGAAGTGCTGCTGGTCTAACTCTAAGGGAAAGGCCTAAGTAGAAATAAGTATGGCCGAAACCGGTTTGGCTTAGTGGTAGAGCGTCGGTTGTGGACTGAAGGGTCCCAGGTTCGATTCCGGTCAGGGGCATGTACATTGGTTGCGGTCACATCCCCAGTGGGAGGTGTGCAGGAGGCAGCTGGTCGATGTTTCTCTCTGATCAACGTTTCTATCTCTCTATCTCTCTCCCTTCCTCTCTGTAAAAAATCAATAAAAAAACAAACAAACAAACAAAACAATAAAGTGGGGAAAAATTTTAAGCTAAAAAGGATCAGAGAGGGAAATTATAAAAAAAAAAGAAAAGAAAGAAAGAAAGAAAGAAAGAAAGAAAGAAAGAAAGAAAGAAAGAAAGAAAGAAATATGGCCGCCATCCGCTGGCCATACACTACATGCCCAGCACTTTGTGTTCTCATTTAATCTGCACAACAATCCCATGCGATGGTGTTGTCACTAGGAGAGGATGGAGACTCAGAGTTTACATGAATTAGTTACAATCCAGACTAGTTGAGAATCGGTGCTGTGGAGCCTAACATCATTGGAAAACACAGATATTTACATTACGATTCGTTAACAGTAGCAAAATTACAGTTATGAAGTAGCAAGGAAAATAATTTTATGGTTGGGGGTCACCACAACATGAGGAACTGTATTAAAGGGTCGAGGCATTAGAAAGGTTGAGAACCACTGGATTAGACCATTTTTATGATGCCTGCCCTTGGGTTATCTATTGTTGCCTCACAAGCAAACACAAAATCAGCGGGCTTTGACCACCAACACAAATGTTTAAATCTCTCCTAATCTGTGGGTTGTCCAGGTCGGCTGGTGATTCTTCCGTGACTGTGACCGTGACCGTGGTCGCCTGGGGCTCAGCTCAGCCAGCAGGTCTGATGACTCAGGAAGCCCGGCAGCTGAGAGAGGGTGGCAGGAGGGCGGCTCTCAGGGCATGCTGGCAGCTGGTCCTTGTTCTCTCTCTAAGTCTCAGGGCCTCTTTGCTCCCACTGGTCTCTCCCAGAGAACAGCCAGACTTCTCTTCATGGTCCCGGGCTCCCCCAGAAGCAATGCAGGAGCTGTCAGACCTTCTCAAGGTTTAGGCTCCGCACTGGCTCCCTATTGCTTACTTGTGCTGCGTTCCTTTGATGGAAGCAGACAGCAGGGTCAGCCCAGATTCGTTGTGGGAGGGGACTCCACAGGGTGTGGCTCCCGGGACCAGGGTTCCTTTGGGCCATTTCGGAGATCAGCTACCAGCCTTCTAATGCTCACAGTCTATGGCGCATCTTCCCATCCAGCCCCTCCTCCAGTTTGCACTCCTTCTGGAACCCGACCACCAGCGGGAAGGGGCTGCCTCTCACTACTTGAGCCAATTAAGCAGAGACAGGGTGGAGTCACAGATGAGTGTTCATTCCAATAATGCCGGCAGTGCGGGAGAGCGGCAGGTCATCCTTGAAAATCTGCTCTCTACCCCACCAACTCCCCATAAACCAGGGCTTATGTTGGGCAGAAGGACAAAGATTACAGGGGGAAAGTAGGCAACAGGAATGTGAATGAGCTTAATGGTTACAGGTTGTAGGCAATGCAGGATAGGGGGGTGGGGGGGTTGCAAGGGGCAGGACTCTATTGTTGCTCACCTTTCCATGATAATAGGCAGTTCTCCATAATAGGCAGTTAACTCCCATATCCCAGGGCAAAAACTCTCAGTGGGGTAGAATGCACTTTCTCTAATCAGAACGGAACTGTCGCTGGTTAAAAGCATGGTCGATATTTCTGCCCCTAACATTCCCTCACTCTGGCAGATGAGGCCTTTCACATGTTATCTAATGTAGGATTTTCACATCTTCTTTTTAAAAAGATATATTTTATTGATTTTTTCACCGAGAGGAAGGGAGAGGGATAGAGAGCTAGAAGCATCGATGAGAGAGAAACACCGACCAGCTGCCTCCTGCACAACCCACACCGGGGATGTGCCCGCAATCGAACCTGGGACCCTTCAGTCTGCAGACCGACACTATCCACTGAGCCAGACCTGTTTCGGGGATTTTCACATCTTATTTAGTGAAATATATAGACTGTCCCCCCAAAAATGTGTACATAAACTTTGAATATTTATAAAGGCAGTGTTTATTAAAACCTATTTCATTGTCAAAACCGAGCTATCAGTTGTGAACGTGTGTATACCTTTTTGGGGACACCCTGTATGTGAACATTTGTGCATAGTTACGTTACAATGGGAATAGAATATTGGGGACTAGCTATTAGTTATAAGGAATATTAAGTTTTGTTTCTAGAGCTGCCTAAGGAGCTGACCCCTGAGTTTTGGGAAACTCACCACACTAAGCTCTTCACGTGTCCCCAAGAAAGCCATGCAGCTCACCTTCAGTCTGCACGCTGATGCCAGACCGAGATGGTGTGTTCTGCTTAGTAATGCAAACTGAGCTTGCCTGTGGCCAGCCTATGACTTTGAAGGAGGAGAAATGGCTTTTTAATTTTTTAAAAAATATATATTTTATTGACTTTTTGCAGAGAGGAAGGGAGAGAGATAGAGCTAGAAACATCGACCAGCTGCCTCTTGCACACCCCCTACCAGGGATGTGCCCACAACCAAGGTACATGCCCCTGACCGGAATCGAACCTGAAATCCTTCAGTCCGCAGACTGACGCTCTATCACTGAGCCAAACCGGTCTTGGGCTTTTTAAATTTTTAGTGGTTTCCTTAGGACGGTTGAGAGAGTAGGGGGAAGTAGCGTGACTGCCTCATCGGCATGCCGGGCTCTGCCTGTAGCACGGGAGAGCTTGCCGGCAAACGCCGAGTCCTTGTGTGGAGCAAATACTTTAGGTTGAGCACGTGGTGGGTTGGTCCTACCACCTCTCCTGGTCAAGCTTTCCAAGTAGTTACCAGGGAAGTGGGAAGGCAGCACTGAATCAGCATTTCCTGGGACTGCCCAGGCAGCGTGAGTTTCCACGGCAACGCCATGGAGCAGGCCCCATGACATCACAGAGAATGGGCACCTGGGAGGGTGAGCCTCCGAGAAGGGTCTTCCTGTATGTCCAAGTCCTTTATAAGTTGACTGTTAAGAGATGTGACCTACATTATACTCCAAACTGGTGGACTATTTCAGGTCTATTTTAGACTTAATCTTTTTTTTTTCCCATTAATTTTTTTTGTGTGTTTTAATTAAGCATCAGCAGAATTCCATTTGTAATGACATACTGAATACTACCTTTATAAGTAACAATACCAACCTAGATAGGCTCCCTTCACATTAAAAACAAAACAAAACAAAACAAAACAAAACAAACTTTTTTTAAGTTTATACATATATTTAATTTTTAAAAAATGTTTGTATTGTGAACGAAAGGGGTCACATGCTAACCTGACAAGCTCAGGGGAGGCCTGCATAGCAGTCTTGCAAACTCAGAGACCTAAAGTCACCACAAGGGATGGTCTGAAATGAAACTTTCACGAAAAACGGTGATGGTGGGTGGTTACCTCCTAGGTCGGTATCTTCACTGACAAGGTCAACCTTTACCGTCACTGAACCTATCTGTCTTTTAGCATCTGTAATAACACACCCTTGAAATGTCTGGGTAACTTGTAACTTCCCTTTTTCTGGACCCCTTGGGGGCACAACCTAATGAGACAGTTTGGCTCACAAAATAAACTCACAAAATTTTTTTACAGGTTTGAATGTTTTTAATGTTAACAGTATTGATTTCAGAGAGAGAGAGGGAGAGAGAGAGAAACATCAATGATGATAGAGAATCATTGATCAGTTGCCTCCTGCATGCCCCACACTGGAGATCGAGAGAAATTAAGTGAGATAATATACGGTAAGTAAAGTTTGCATGATGGTAGACACCAATGACCACTCAAACTTTAGGAGCTATTAACATTCCCTTGTGCCCAGATTTAGCCACAATTCCAACAATTCCTCCTTGCCCTTTGGCCTGAGCTGGACATGCGGGCAGCCATCCCAGCTTGGACATTTTGAGGATGCTTTATCAGACTTGGAGATCTGGTGAGCAAGCTCTGTCCATTCTCTGCTACAGTTTAGAATTTGAGGCCTTCCCAGCACATTTCCTCAGAGCCCAACTCACGCTACACCTCACACTCACCTTTGTCCTTAGGGCAGCTGTCCAAATCACTATCTTGCTCAGAACCCATAGCAAGTCCCTGGGATCCTTTAAGCTTCTCTCCAGCCTATCCTGTCTGCTCTTGTCCTGCCCCACCCCCATCTTCTCTACTGACCACAATCTAGCATGTATACGGACAGCCCCAAAGTAACAAAAGCAAACGGAGTTTCAGTTCTTTTCCTGCCCAAAGCAGAGCTTGTTGGAAAATATCTAATTAAAAATAAATGATCCTGGGGCTTCGTATAATTGATGCGGAAGTACGTGTGCTGCAAACCAGTGTTTGCTTTTCTGCTTTTGTTGCCCGGAGAGGAGGAAATGTTGGCTGGAGCTCTCTGTGCCTTGGAGACTTTGGACCAGCCCCTCTGGTTTCTTCCACTGATAACCAACGCTATTAGGAGGAGCGTTTCCCTTTAACGCGGTAACGTTAGGACCTGAAAGAGTTCAAGTCCTCGCCCTGTTAATGATACTCCCTGTGTGAGCATGGGTATTAGCTATAAAAATAAAAGGGTAATATGCTAGTTAGACCAGATGTCTTCCAGACGTCCTTGCTAATGAAGCAGAGGCCGGAGGGAGCCAGTGGGGTCCTGGGTGCCTGCCGGCAGCTGGAGGAGGGAAGCCCGGGTCCCGGGTGCCAGAGGGAAGCCAGCGCCGGCAGCTGGGGGAAGGAAGGCCTCCTCTTGCATGAATTTTCGTGCATTGGGCCTCTAATAGGATAATAAGACAGTTCAACAGCAGTTTGCAGCCACCTAGTAAACCCTATCATCCCTAAACCAAGGACACTTAAAAGTATATGTTTTGTACTTCCCCCCCCCCTCAACCAGAGGGTGAATAGCTTAAATCACCCTACTCAGGGAGACAACAGAAATCCAATTAGTGCCATTTGCCAACCACACCCAAGGACAGACAAATTAAGAGGATAAATCTCATTTTGGCACATCAGCATACAGCTGATATGTTTTCTACTGATCTGTCCCTAAACCCTCCCCTAAATGCCCTGCCTTAAAACCCCTGAAAATGGAGGTCCCAGTGGGCTGTCCCTCCAGAGAGTATGCCCATGCCATTCCCGTCCCCTATCCTCCCCCTCACAGGAACACATCCCCTAACCTCTAAGGGACCCCGTGAGACTTACAACCAGGGGAGCAGTGGGCAGCAGCAGCTCCTCCAGGGCTAACCCCACGAACCTGTCTCCAAGGCCCCTTTCCTCGGACTTCCCAATGAGCGAAGGCAGCCCGTCTGGGCTCTCCTGTTGCCTCTATGACCTTCCTTGTTTCACTCTCCTAAGTACATTCTTGCTGCGGTCAATACATTTTGCTTGCTTTTTTGCACTTTTGTCTTTTGATTGAAATCTTTCGTTCAAGAAGACAAGAACCAAAGTCTCTTTGTCTCTCCAGTAACATGGGCAAAATTCTGAACTCTTCTAACCCTCAGTTTTTCCATCTATAAAATAGGCACAATAATAGCAGTAGTAGCTACTAAAAGAAAATTTGATGACACACATAAATTACTGGCTCAGGGCCAGTACAGAATAAGTATCCAATTGAGAGTCAGCTCTCTCTCTCTCTCTCTCTCTCTCTCTCTCTCTCTCTCTCTCTCTCTTTTAACCATGGCTCAGATGGTCCTTCTATCATAATAAAAGTGTAATATGCTAATTAGACCAGAGAGCCGGACAACCTGCCAGAAGAAGCCAGGCTGCAAGGGCCGAGCCCCTTGCATAAATTTCATGCATCGGCCTCCAATAAATAATGAAACAATAAAAGCTGCTACCATCAAGGTGGACTCTGGCAAAGGTCGGCCCTGCACAATTAGGAGACCTCACCAGGAAACTCAGGGACATCCAGAGGCTACAGATTCATAAGCTTAGGCATCTTTTTTTTTTTTTTTAATAATTTTTATTGATTTTTTTACAGAGTGGAAGGGAGAGGGATAAAGAGTCAGGAACATCAGTGAGAGAGAAGCATCAATCAGCTGCCTCCTGTACATCCCTCACTGGGGATGTGTCCGCAACCAAGGTACATGACCTTGACTGGGATCGAACCCGGGACCCTTCAGTCTCCAGGCCGACGCTCCATCCACTGAGCCAAACCAGCCAGGGCAGGCCTTGCTTTTTCTACAGCATTCACAGAAACCCCATGCAGCAAGAGGACATAGGCCTTCTCCATCTGCCCAGCACTTCTCTGAGCAGCCTCGGGGTCCCAGGGCAGGGCACAGGGAAAGCACGTCTCTTCCAGGCAGAGGCCCGTGTATTCCCGGGCTCGCAGAGCCAGCTGCTGCCTAACCACCCATCCCCAACTGTGGCCACGTGAAGCAACAGAATTTATGACTTCTCACCCGCCCCGGCTTGACTGGCAGCTGCTGCCTCCCGCGGTGTTGGCTGGGTTCACTCACGCAGCTGCGTTCGGCTGGCGCGTGGGCCGAGCTGGGCGGCCTGGGGCGTGGACGGGTGACCTTCAGCCCAGGTGCCTCGGTCTTCCTCCTTCCCCATGCATCTCATCCCGCAGGGCCTGCCCAGGTGGCCTTTCTCCGGTGTGTGTGTGTGTGTGTGTGTGTGTGTGTGTGTGTGTGTGTGTCCTGGCCTTCTGTATGGTCTGACAGGGAAAGCAGAGGCTGCTGGCACTCAAAAGGCCCGCGCTCAGAAGCCCTACAATGTCACTTCTGTCCTATCGTTGGCCCAAGAAAACCAGCTCCGATTCAACAGGAAGAGAAACAGACTCCACTGAGCGCTGGAGCAGCAGCAGCGTGCTCTCAGGGGCACGGAAAGACATAGGTGATCCTCCGCACATGGGATGGGAAACCCTTTACTACACGTCAGAAGCCTTCCAATGAGTAGATTCTTATCTCCTCTTTAAACATCGGAAGCCCCACACAGCGAACGCCTGACTCTAATTTTGGGAAAAGAGAAGAACGGGTGGAAAGTTTTATGCCGTTCTTAAGAAATGCAAAGTTCTATACCAGACACCTCTGATAGACGAGGAACCGAACTGCCATTGCCACACCGAGAGTAACAGCAATGGAACCCGTCACGTTTTATTGATTCCCATAAAGCTGAATTCAGATTTACGATCACCCAATAAACAACAGCTGTTTCTTTCTTTCTGATTATTTTCTTTTATTTCGTTCTTTCTTTGCTTCTGTCGTGAGTTCTTTCTTTTCCTCATTACTTCCTTACTTACTTTCCTTTCCTTCATTAATTCCTTCCTTATATTCTTACCTCCTTCCTACCTCCCCTCTCTCCCTCCCTCCCTCCCTTCCTTCCTTCCTTCCTTCCTTCCTTCCTTCCTTCCTTCCTTCCTTCTTTCTTTCTTTCTTTCTTTTAATATATTTTATTGATAGTCCACAGAGACGAGGGGAGAGGGATAGATAGCTAGAAACGTTTATGAGAGAGAAACATCGACCAGCTGCCTCCTGCACACCCCCTACTGGGGATGTGCCCACAACCAATGTACATGCCCTATGACCAGAATCGAACCCAGGACCTTTCAGTCCGTAGACCGATGCTCTATCCACTGAGTCAAACAGGTTTCGGCAACAGCTGTTTCTTAGAGGGCAGACAGGTTGGGGTTTCAGCTCACCTTGATAGACTAAGGGTCACCAGTATGATCTGGAGTACATGTCTCTGTTATGAAAAAAAATGGCATGTTCACATCTTTTCTGCATCTCTGTCCATTCATAAAGTGATGTGTTTCTTTCCTGGAATCATTGTCTAATTGTGTGCCTGGTGAATTTGTCTGTGGACCTCAGGGATTAGCTGTGTATCATTCTCTCTCTTTCTCTGTCTTTATTGTAGTCCAATGCACATAACGGAAGTTTGCCAATACTGACATTTAGTACATTCTTAATGTTTTGCAACCATTCTATCTAGGTCCAGAACACATTTTCTCTTAATCCTCTTTTGTCTTTTTTTAAAAATCAAATGTTAGAACTATCTTTCCTGGTTCCCTCAGTGAATCAGGGCTAAAGGAGGTTGCTTAGAGCCCTGTGGCCTGATCAAACTGGTTTGACAGGGCTGAGGAATCTGGGCGACTGTCTGCGAGGCCTTGGGCCCCGCTACCTGGAAACCCCACATGTTTGCAAAGGAACTGGCCTGGGGAAGGACTGACTGCCTTTTGATAATTGGGTAATCAGTATGATCTCTCCTAAGATTCTGGACTAAAAACGTCTCCATTTTCTTTTATTTAAAAAAATATTTTTATTGATTTCAGAGAGGAAGGGAGAGGGACAGAGAAAGACAGGAACACCAATGATAAGAGAAAATCATTGATCGACTGCCTCCTGCATGCTCCCTACTGGGGATCGAGCCCAAAAGCCAGGCATGTGCCCTTGACCAGAATTGAACTGGGGACCCTTAAGTCTGAAGGCCAGCGCTCTGTCCACTGAGCCAAACCAGCTGGGGCTACCCTGTTGCTGTTAGATGACTGACAGTATTTGTAGAACCATGACTTAATTTTTACTTGTTTTTTATTTTACAGAAAATGGTCAACACTCTAAGTGTTTAATAGATTCCTTACTCAACTAAGATGGAGGCCCATTTTCATTAGTCCCATCTTACAGACGAGAATGTAGAGTCTTGGAACTAGTGCTGTCCACCTGGAACTAGTACAAAATTGTATTGAATGTGAACTGTAATTGAGGAAGAACATTTGAAAACTGTATAAAGGCTCAGAGAAGTTAAACAACTTGCAAGAGCACACATCTATTGTAGTTAAGCTGTAGAGACAGGATTCAAGCTCTGGTCTGTTTAATCCTAGAGCAGTGGTCGGCAAACTGTGGCTCTCGAGCCACATGCGGCTCTTTGGCCCTTGAGTATGGCTCTTCCACAAAATACCATGGCCTGGGTGAGTCTATTTTAAAGAAGTGGCATTAGAAGAAGTTTAAGTTTAAAAAAAATTGGCTCTCAAAAGATATTTCAATCGTTGTACTGTTGATATTTGGCTCTGTTGACTAATGAGTTTGCCAACCACTGTGCTAGAGCATGCTCTTCACTAACAGTGAATATGGCCATTTTCACCCCACAACACAAGAGCGAAGGCAAACCAGGCTTGTGGGGGGAAAACAGCCTGAGGCTCAAGAGCAAGAAGCATCATCAAAGAAGTGGCCTGAACAAGTGGAACTGATTCTACAAAAGCGCCAGGTAACATCACTCAGTGAAATAATAACTACCCTACCCCATATGTTCCCTTTTTCACAAAGAGCTGACTTACCAACCCATGTGACAACCTGCTGTGGACCTCACCCTGTACCCGCAGGATTTGTTCACACCGTTTCCTCTTGCCTGGTGTGATCCTTGGACCCTCATTTTTATCTTCCCAGGATATATTTTTTTTCTCCCTTTGCTTCCCTTTCTCCACCCTCCACTCGGGCTCTCCACTCCTCTAGCTAGATCCATTTCGACATGCCTCTTGGGCTCTAGCCAGCATTCCACCTTGACAATGATCTTAACATTGACCTGTTGACCTGCAGGTGCGAGGGGCTCGGGCGTGGCTCCTACCTGTGCCGCAGGCTCTACCACACAGGAAGCATCGCTGCCAGGGTGGCAGAGGAGGACACCAGCCCCATTCATACGAAGCTGTGCTGTTTTCAGAACATTTGGAATAACATCCTTTCGTGCTTATGGAAGAAGACAGAGCAGGTACTATTTTCTCTCTATTTTTAAACATCACAAATATCTCAAGTACCCAAAAGAAATACAGAGACTGACAGAGACCTCTATGAACCCTGCCCAGATTTGACACATTCTCATGTAAAGGAATAAAATGTTGCAGACATAATTGAATACTTTCTCTTGCCATTTCTTTTCCTCCCTCCCCAGAAAACACACTGTCTTTAAACTGGATGGAATCATCCCATCCAGCTCTTAAAATTACTGTGTCAATAGTTATCTAGCTCTCTGAATCGACTGTGGGAAATATTATTTTGTGTGTTGTTAAAACTTTTACAAAATATCCTACAAAATATCCTTTTGCAACTTGCTTTTTCAAAGATTTGTTTTTCAGAGTTATCTTTGTTGAAACATGTATCTAAGTTCATTCATTTCAGCTCCTAGAGTCTCCCTCTCTGTATACACTATACATATACGCGCACATATGTTATTTATCTGGCCTCCTATGGATAGAAATTTACATAACTTTCTGTTTTGCACCATTTCAAAAGCTACTGCAGTGACCAGTGTTTTACATCTGTTCTTGCAGACATGTGCCAGAATTTTCTAGAGCAAATTCTTTGAAGTAGAATTGCTGTGTCATAGGGTATGTACAGATCTACAATTTTAGAAGACACTGCCAATTCGTCCCCGAGTGGTTGTACCAATTTTACATTTCCATCGTCTGACTTTGAAAAATTTCCATTTCCCTTTATCCTTGACAACTTAGCATTGTCAGATGTTTTGATTTTTTAGCAATCTGTCCACTTAAAATAATTTGTTGTTTTATCATGGGTAGATTCTTAAATTAATTTCTTTGTTATAAGGTCCACTCAAGTTTTCTATTTCTTCTTGACTTAATTTTGGTAATTTATAGTGTTGTTGTTGTTTTTTGTTTTGTTTTTTTTAAAAACCAACCCTGCTTATTTCACCTGCATTTCAAATATCTTGGCATAAAGTTGATTATAATGTTTTCTTGTTATTTTTAAATTTACTGTAATTCTGCACTCCTCTTTCTTGATATTGTTTATTTATTTCTTCCCTCTTTTTATTTAAATAGATCTCACTAAAGAATTCTCTATTAAGTTTTTGGTGTTGTGGATATTCTTTCTTGTTCCTTTTTTTTTTTTTATCTGTGCCTGTCTTTAGTTCCCCCCTGCCCCCCATGGTTCTTTTCCTAACTGCTTAAGTTGCTTGCTTGATTAATTAATTTTTAATATTTCTTATTTTCTAGAAAATATAGCATTAAGTGCATATATTATTTTTTAATATATGCACTTAATGCTATAAATTTCCCTTAAAAACTGCATAAGATTTTTATATATAATTTTTTGTTGTAATTTTGTCCTAAATATTTAATGTTTATCGTATTTCTTAATTGATCAAGCATTTATTTATAAAAGTGTTTTACAGTTTCTAATTATATTAGATTACAGTAAAAAGGGGTATTTGGTTATGTTTTTGCTAAAGACTCTATTTATTAAACATATTTTTATTGATTTCAGAGAGGCAGGGAGAGGGAGATAAAAACATCAATGTTGAGAGAAAATCATTGATTGGCTGCCTTTGTATGCCTCCTACTGGGACCCCATAACCTGGACATGTGCCCTTGTCTGGAATCAAACCCAGGAGTCTTCAGTCTTCAGGCTGATGCTCTGTCCACTGAGCCAAACCAGTTAGGGCTAAAGCCTTTTTAGTTTTATTGTATTTTAGATAGTGAACGCAGCATGAGTGATAGGACCTGTTTTATGTTTGTTGAGCCTTTTCTGTGATCTAGGTTGGGGTTAGTTTTTGTGACTGTTCCACCTGTGCTTGAAAAGAACGTATAATGTTGAATTATCGAGAAAACTGAGGTTCCTAGAGGTAAGCGACTTGTCTAACAAGCAGCAGAATTCATGCAGACCCACCTTCGTTTGGGAACGAAGCATCTGTAGACTAGAATTCGTTTGGTTCTGCTGACCCTTTCCCTGTCAGAGTAAATTTCCAGGGCCAGCTTTAAGGCAGAAAGAAAGCTATTGGGTATCTAAAACTATCTCTCTATAGTAAAACGGGCAAAATGAGTATTTTGCCCTAACATTTTTTTAAAATATATATTTTATTGATTTTTTATAGAGAGTAAGGGAGAGGGAAAGAGAGAGTTATAAACATTAATGAGAGAGAAACATCAATCAGCTGCCTCATGCACACCCTCTACTGGGAATGTGCCTGCAACCAAGGTAAATGCTCTTGACTGGAATCGAACCTGGGACTCCTGAATCTGCAGGCCGAGGCTCTATCCACTGGGCCAAACCGGTTAGGGCTTGCCCTTACATTTGACGCTAAATGGAAAACTGGCTTCCTCTGTGTCCTACGCTCTCCAGTGTGTGCCCAGAATCTCATCGTTACTATAAAGAAGTGACACACGACAGGTGACGAGCTGGGAGTTAGATTAACGATGGGACACAGAGGAGACCGCCTGCTGCCTCCTTCCCTTTGTCAGATGGTTATCCTACCCGCAGAGCCACCCTCGAGGCTCCCGATTTGAAATTTCAGTCTCTCTGCCCACCCATCCATCCTTCGACAGGCGACGGCTTTATGGCTGCGGTTGGAATTGTAATTGCACAAACTTCTAGCCTGCTGCTTCCGTCCTCCGATCGTGCTTCTTATTAATGAGGCTAAGGTCCCGAGTGAAACAGCTTGTGGAGAGCTCACAGCCTATTGTTACCGTGAGGAAACGCACACCGCCCACTGGCGGCGACGCGTGTCACCGTGTCATCTCTGCCCGTGACAGACAGCCCCATTCCCCGGTGGGGAACGGAGAGTATATATGAGGGTGAAAGGCTGGTGAGATCGCGTGGCTGAGTAAATGCTCCTGCAGCAGCGATTATGGGCTCATCACTCAACGATGAGAGAACAAGAAAATAAAACGGTACAGATTGCATCCGCCAGGTAACAGATGAGAAAAAGAAAAGGAAAGAAGAAGAAGAGGACTGGAGCTTGAACGCTAGGCAGTACTCCCATGGTCTTCTTAGACACCCCCCAAAGAGGACATCTGTACCGATTTTGGATTGTGCGATCATCTTGAGTACTAACACCCATTAAAACCAAGCAGGTCATGCCGAAACCGGTTTGGCTCAGTGGATAGAGCATCGGCCTGTGGACTGAAAGGTCCCGGGTTTGATTCCGGTCAAGGGCATGTACCTTGGTTGCGGGCATATCTCCAGTAGGGGATGTGCAAGAGGCAGCTGATCGATGATTCTCTATCATCATTGTTTTTAATTCTCTATCCCTCTCTCTTCCTCTCTGTAAAAAAAAATCAATAAAATATATTTTAAAAAAATAAACAGGTCCTCATTAGGATCGGGTGCAATGTAGAAGGACTCAGAAAGAAACATAGGAGAACATTCCCACGGCTGACACTGCAAAGCGAGGACCAGACCAAGGATGGAACTGGTATTCAGTGTCCACTCGCGTCAGGCCTTGCACGGAGCAATTTGCACACGTCGTTTTAAATGTTATCTATGACTCCTCTGAGGAAGGTTTTCACAGCCTTCCTGTACGGGACACACTGAAGCTCGGAGACCTGAGGCGATTCGTCTAAATTCAGAGCTCACAGTGGAAGACCTGGGATGTGAACCTCAGTCTGCTTGGCTCTTGCTCCGGATTGCCTTTAAGTGAGATGACGTCTGTAATTTAGCATTTGAAAGGTTAAACGTGGGATTGCGAGGCATCCGTTCTGGACTGATGCCTCTCCCACCTCCCTGAGCCAAGGAAGAGGAATTCTGCACGGATGTCTCGCCCTGTCTAAACAGTGCAGGCCTGCAGCCCCCCTCCCCCTCCACTACGGTTGTGGTCACCGTTTAAAAATAGGATTTGAGCCCCCTCCCTCCTAGTCTTGTCCTGACCTGTTTCCAGGCCTGCACACACATCTGGCTTTCAGCTCCGCCTCCCCCTGTCTGTCCCTCCACCTCTCATCTCTGACTCCCTCCTCAGGCCTGGTCTCCATTCCTACCCCTCCGATTGCTCTGAGAGCCTGCATGCCGGACATAGCTCTCCTGGCCAAGGACAGGGTTTTCCTCTCCTCCCTGGCCGGGCCGCCCGTGCGCCTTAGGCCACTCTGGCTCAACTCCATTCCCGAGCTGCCCCGCCTCCCACCCCCTCCCGCGCCCTCCAGTGCCGTCTCCTGCCCTCTGCCCTTCCATTCCCATCCTTCATGGGCGGAAAGGCCCGGAGCAGCTCCTATGTGGCAGGCACGAATCCACGCGGCGGGGGTGTAACTGGGCCCCAGGAGGTCATGGGGTTGCGATAGAGACAAAGGAGTAAACAGAGTCCTTCAGACGCGCACACGAGTGTTCTGCTGCAGTGTGCACAGGGTGTGCATGGGGCGGGGGGGGGGGGGGGGGGGGGGGGGGGGGTCCCACTGAGGCCCCCGGGAGGACTGGGCTGGCTTCACAGACAAGGTGAACGCTCACCTGAATCTAGGGGAATGAGTAGGCGTCTCCACATTTCCCCTCCGGCTGGGTTGCTATGGTTATAGGTACAGTAGGCGACTGACATGTAAGGGAGGGAGAGTAAGTGAGCAAGTCAAAGGGAGGTTCCTCCAGGACCTTTCCTGTCTTCTACTCGATCCTTCAAGGTTAAAGAAGCATCATATTCTCCACTGGCATCTCCTTCCCTTAGCAGGGAGAAACTCCTTCGCTTCTTTCCCTTTTGTGGGAAACAAAATAGTGCTGGTGGCAGACGATGTGAGTAATTGCCTTTCCTGGGATAATGGCCGTTTTGTAAAAGTTGGTTACCGTGTGTCGGTGTGTGTGCTGAGTGGCCCTCCTACAGGGCACCGTGGTCTCAGCTCCAGATCGCGCAGTGGGAGGCGCCCCCTGCTGGTGAGAGCCGGGAGTTCACCAGGCCCATCCACCTGTGCCCAGGGCTTCCTCCTCCTTTCCTCCAGGCGGCGTCCTGGGACCCAGGAGCCCCACGTATGTCTTGCGGCAAGAAGTTCCGGGGGACTTGGTCCTATTTGCAATGGTTTGGCTGCATGTGAGGCACCGAGCGCGGCGGGAGCTGGTCCTGGGGGTGGCGGCTGTCCCCCAGTTCTCTGCTCCCGGTGGTGAGAGTGGGATCTCCTGACAGAGGTCCTTTAGGGATGGACTGTATGTGCCCCCAGGGCTGCACTCCCAAAGAGGCTCACAGCCAGACCACCCGCAGTTCTCATTTTGGCCCCCATGGAGCCACATCGCCAGGCTGCTCCAGGATGGGGATGGGGATGGAGATGGGGGTGGGGATGGAGATGGGGGTGGGGTAGGCTTCTCAATAACTGGGAGGGCCTTTGCTTGAGATGGTGTAGACCAGGTGTCGGCAAACTCATGAGTCAACAGAGCCAAATATCAACAGTGCAACCATTGAAATTTCTTCTGAGAGCCAAATTTTTTAAACTTAAACGATATAGATAGGAACATTGTTATTAACTTAATTAGGGTACTCCTTCCATCGCACTGTACGTGTGCGCCCACACGTGGTATTTTGTGGAAGAGCCACACTCAAGGGGCCAAAGAGCCGCATGTGGCTAGAGAGCCGCAGTTTGCTGACCACTGGTGTAGACCGAGCCTCAGCTCACCAGCCAGCTCCTCACCAGCAGTTTGGTTTTTTAAATCTTCCCCCGAGGGCATTTTCCATTGATTTTTAGTGAGAGTGGAAGAGAGGGGGAAAGACAGAGAGAGACATCCTCGTGAGAGAAACACCTCCATCCCATCGGTTGCCTCCTGGGCCTGGGAGGAGCCTGCAATCAAGGTCCATGCCCTTGACCGGAATGGAACCAGGACCTTTTGGTTCATAGGCCCACGTTCTATCCCCTAAGCCAAACCAGCCAGGGCATTGCCCTTATTTTATATGTAAATATAAAAGATGGGAAGGCCCAGCACCATGAAGCACCTTGCCTCAGTTCTCAGCTGTCAGTAGCAGAGCAGAGATTCAAAGCCTGCTCCATGGCACTCAGAGGCCCCTGACACAGGCTGCCTTCCTGCCATGGAGAAATTCCTCGTCCTCAATGGATAACATCATTAACAATGTACCTAAATGATAACAAGGGGGCCATTGCCCCAAGTGCTGAAATCAAGAATGGGTTGCATACGGACCCCCGTACACATGTGATTTCTGTTTGCTTCTGCCCTCTGTATTTGTTATGGGCTGAATTGAGTCCCCCTGCGATTCATATGTTCAAGTCCCAACCGCTCAGAATGTGACTGTATGTGGGGACAGAGCCTTTAAACAGACGATTAAGGTAAAATAAGGTCATGTGGGCGGGTCCGAATCCACTATGACTGCTGTGTTTATAAGAGGAGAACATGGGAATGCAGACAGTCACGGAGGAAAGACCACGCGAGGACATGGGGAGATTGCGGACCGCCTGCGAGACAAGGAGAGAGGCCTGAGGAGAAAGCAACCTTGACAACACCTTAAGCTTCCAGAACCGTGAGGAAACCAATCTGCTGTTTAGCCACCCGCTCTGCGGAGCTTCATGGCAGCCCTCGCAAACGCACACAGTATTTATAGCTCTTGTTACTGAGGGTATTCCTCATGTTGTCAACAAAGAGGGTTTCCATAAAGAATAAGCAGGTCCTACAATATTTCTTTCCCAGAATTGCCTGCTCCTGGGTGCAAGGAGACTGGAAGTGGGAGGGAGGTTGTTGCTATGAAGAAAGACAGCCTGTGTGGTTTCTTCCTTTAAAAAAAAATAATAATTCTTTATTGTTGAAAATATTACATATGTCCCCTCCCAGTGTCTTGCGTCCATTGGTTATGCTTATATGCATGCATACAAGTCCTTCGGTTGATTTCTAATTTCCCCCCCATCCTCCACCCCTCCCCAGCTTTCCCACTGTAGTTTGACAGTCTGTTTGGTGCTTCCCTGCCTCTGTATCTATTTCTGTTCATCAGTTTATAATGTTCTTTATTTTCCACAAATGAGTGAGACTCCTCTTTTCTGTGTTGCATGCTTTCTTCTCCATCGTGGTCTTAAGCTCAGCTCCGTGCAAAGCAAGAAGGCAGTAATCTTCATCGAACACTCTGAGAGTGAGGTGCTCCACAAATGTTTCATCCTCACAACTAACCTCTGAGGTGATTGTTATTCCCATTTTGCAGATGGAAAAACTGAGCCGTGAGGAGGATAAGTCATTGACGGGGCTTTACAGAGCAAGTGGCAGTAGAGACCCATGCTTTTATCTACTATGAAATTTTGACAACGATGATTCACTGTCCCCCCTTCCCCATTGCTTCTCAAACTTTCCCTGTGAAGTATTACATGAACTGTGGAATGCACAGAAAGGCTGGGTCTTGCCACTCAAAATGTGGTCTTTGGACCAACAGCAGGCATTCCCTGGGAGTTTGTTAGAACTGCAGAACCTCAGACTCAGCCCTGACATACCAATCTGGACCTATGTTTTATCCATGCTGGGCCAGCTAGCTACTCTGCAGGGCTCAGTGCAAAATGGAAGCACAAAGCTTCTAGTTTAAAAATTAGTAAGAGTTTCAAGACCGTGGCAGCAGAGCATTGAACCGAGTGTGAGTGGGCTACACAGGACTCACACCATGGGGCCCGCCCCGCCCTGGGGGATGCACAGGAACTCTGACGTGCGAGAACCATCACCCTAGAGCAGTGGCTGGTAAACTCAGTGAACAGAGCCAAATAGCAGCAGTACAACGATTGAAGTTTCTTTGGAGAGCCAAATTTTTAAAACTTAAACTTCTTCTAACGCCACTTCTTCAAAATAGACCTGCCCAGGCTGTCATATTTTGTGGAAGAGCCACACTCAAGGGGTCAAAGAGCCACATGTGGCTCACGAGCCATAGTTTGCCGACCACTGGCCCTAGAGGACTCAGAGATGCAACGTTTCTCCAGGGGGGTGCTTTTAGTTTATGTTCTCTTTTTGAATTTTATCTGAAGCACACAAAACATTTGCATCACGCTCCTTAATATTTCCATTGGCCTGACCATAAAATAGCATTTCCCCCCAAACACGAGCAGGGAAAATTGATACTGTTGGATGAAGCACCATGTTTACCTACAGCATCGATAGCCAGTGGCATTCTGACCACTCCAGGAAGTGCATGCCTCCCAGCTCAAAAGCCTGGGGTGAGCCCATCCTTAGGAGCAGGCTCCACAGCCCTTATTATTAAACTAGAAGCCTGGTGCACAGATTCGTGCACCGTGGGGGTCCCTCAGCAGTGGGCCTCAGCGCCAGCTCACTGGGCTCCAGTCTGCTGTCCGTGTCAATCCCGCACAACACAAATTAGTGCACGAAGCGGCAGGTGGCCAGGGAGGAGCCCGAGCCTGGGCTGGGCGCTGTGCCACTCCTACTTATCCCGCCCCCTGCACCAGCCTCTACAGCTACTCTGACACACAGGGGAAGTGTCCGCAGGAGAGGCTTGTTCCACTGCAGCTGCGTTTGCCAGCCGTCAGCCCAGCTTCTGGAGCCCGTCTGTCAGCTGAGCGGTGCTCCAGCTGTGGGAGTGCATGGACCACCCAGGGGGCAGCTCCTGAGTTGAGTGTCTGCCCCCTGATGGTCAGTGCGAGTCATAGCTACTGGCAGGTTGTCCAGTCATCCAATTGTCCAATTGCTCAGGCTTTTATATATATATATATATATATATATATATATATATATATATATATCTATCTATCTATATATATATATATATCTCAATAGAGTCACTTCATACAAGTTTCATGCCCCTTTCTTGCATGAAGCTGAGCCTTCATCTAGTATCACTCTGGACCATGTACTTAAGCTCTCTAAACCTCATTCTTTTCATCTGTAAAATGGGGAGAAGAATAGTACCTATGTTAGAGCGTTGTTGTGAAGTCTCAGTGAGATAATACATAAAAAGAAAGCACAGCCGAAACCAATTTGGCTCAATGGATAGAGCGTCGGCTGGGGGACTGAAGGGTCCCGGGTTCGATTCCCGTCAAGGGCATGTGTACCTTGGTTGCATGCACATCCCCAGTAGGGGGTGTGCAAGAGGCAGCTGATCGATGACTCTCTCTCATCCATGTTTCTAGCTCTCTATCTCTCTCCCTTCCTCTCTGTACAAAATCAATAAAAAAATATATATTGAAATCGGGTGCCCTCGGTGAAATCAGAGTCTTTGTGTTCCTTGCTACAACTTCTCGCGGCAACCTACCTATCCTGGCCGGCCGGGACCGTGGGTTCGTAAAGGGAGTTACTGAGTCGGGTTTCAGACACGCCCAACGGGCCAGCCGTGGTGGGATTACATAATGGTCATTCATATAATCATGTGGGGAGAGGAATTTCCCTCAGAACCCTCTCGGATGAGCTGTATAAAAAATACAAAAATAAATAAAATAAAAGAAAGCACAGAGAACATTTCCTGTGTATGTTAAGTGTTCAATAAATGTTCGCTTATTATTACATCCTGGAGATTCGGTTCTTGTTTCACTTTGAAGAAGGCGGAAATGAGACAGAGAGGGTGTCTCCAGGGGAATTTGCCCAGCTCCCAGACAGAGCCCCAGGGGATGGTATTTATTTTAGAGATTTCATCTAGAGTGGGGTCTGGTCTTCATTCTCCTGATTTAGAAACCTGATTTTGTCAGCTCCCCGAGAATGCAGCTGTAATTGGGGGGTATACTTACAATACTGGGCGCTGGTGGTGGTGGTGTGTGTGTAGAAAGGAAAAGAGAGTGGGAAGGAAAGGAAAAGGAGAAAGAGGCGAGGGATTAGAGAGACTCGCCAAGTAGAAGTTTAGAGTCTGGTGAGAACGACCTTTATACTTTCCAGCGAGAGAAACTAATTCTACCGAGAGCTTGAAGGTGTTTTTTGAGGATCAGTAACACCTTCCTCAAGTGACAGGTTTAAGATCTGCGCGGTTCACCTTTGTGGGTTGCATTTCTTGAGAATCTGGAGCTGGACCTTCAAACCCCCAGGGGGCGCTCTAAGCTTCAGCTCTGGGAACTAGATACTTTGCAGGGTCAGTACAAGAGCCTATCTAACCAGGCCTTGTGTTTTGGATACAAGCAAACACCAGGGATTTTTGGAGAGAACCTGGTGAGTAGGTGGGTGGGCTGTGTTTAGGAGAGATTGGATTAGTCTGGGCGTGTGGGAGCTAAGAGGTGTGTTTGAGGACATTGCTAGGAAAATGCTTTTATTTCTCAGAGTCTATAACTGAACATGATAATAGGGGGTGTTCAAACATAGAATTGCAGTTTTTAAGGCAGAAATTATTACCGGATTAAATACGTACATATTTTTTAATTCCTTGCACTTTGGTGAGAATTAAAATTTTTCTTTCACCTGCTTCCGGGTCCTTTAAAAAAAATAACTAATGACCTATTTAAGATGATTAAAACCATTATATTCATTTTTTTAAATTCATGTTTCAAAAGAGACTGAGAAAAGGGACATTTTCAGTAGCAGTTATTTAAAATATACTGTCAGACCCAAAACCTATCAGTATGAATACATCTAAAATCTGCCATTAAAACATCAATAAAGAATGACTGCGTGAGGAATAATTGCAAATATGTTATATCCTTCATGTAAACCTGGAAGTGCGAGTTGCAATTACTTAAACAGACGACAAATGGTACCTCTGGCAACATCTGTTCCTCGTCTCATCCACTAGAGGGAACCTGAGGGCTGTTCAACAGAGGCACTTGGGTACATACTTGGGAAACCAGATTTAAAAACCTGAGCTAGAAACCCAGACCTAAAGCACTACATTTAATATTATTATACTCTAAGTGGCCAGATGATTATGATCTCTGAATGCATAATAATCTGGCCACTCAGTGAATATTCTATATAATAAAAGGCTAATATGTAAATTGTCCCCTCAACCAGGAGTTCAACCAGCAGGCAGGCCGGCCAACCACCTATGACCCCTCCCCCCTGGACAGGCTGGCCGGACCCCACCCATGCATGAATTCATGCACCGGGCCTCTAACACACACACACACACACACACACACACACACACACACACAGAGTGGCCAGATTATTATGCGTTCAGAGATCATAATAATCTGGTCACTTCACTTAGTGTATATATACTAGAGGTCAGGTGCACAAAATTAGTGTACTGGGGGCAGGTGTCTCTCAGCCCGGCCTGCGCCCTCTAGAAGCCTGGAAGCCCCCCGATGGATTGCCCCTGAAGAGGGAGGCCAGCCCACCTGCTGCAGCCTGCTGGTGTGTGGCCTGGGCCTCCCTCTTTGGGGCTATCATGGGGTGATGGTGGGCCCTCCCAACAATTGCATCACACCCACCTTGGCTGGGCTGGCGCCAGAGGATGTCATAGGGTGGTCATCTGGACGGCTGTTCTGCTGTTTGGCCATTTGGCCTATTTGCATATTACACTTTTATTATTATAAATGCTTCTGATACATTATTAATCTAATCCAGTTTGATAAAAAATACCCACATGGCCGAAACCGGTTTGGCTCAGTGGTAGAGCGTCGGTCTGCGTACTGAAGGGTCCTGGGTTTGATTCCGGTCAAGGGCATGTACCTGGGTTGCGGGCACATCCCCAGTAGGGGGTGTGCAAGAGGCAGCTGGTCGATGTTTCTCTCTCATCGACGTTTCTAGCTCTCTATCTCTCTCCCTTCCTCTCTGTAAAAAAATCAATAAAATATATTTTAAAAAATACCCACATGTTTTGTCTTCTAAATTATAGCGTTCTGATACATCTGCTTGTAGTCAGATACTCTCAAAAAAAAGTTTGGATCTTGCCTAGACAGAAGGGTGCTCTGTATTTTACAATGTACTGAACACCCGGCTGTCCCGGTGAAATTGTGGTATTTAAGTTTACAAAAATAGGCTGGCCGGTTTATTACCATAACCACAGAGCTGTGTCTCTATTGTGTGTCGTTAGCATATTACTTAATTGGGGTCATCCTGAATAGTCTCCCGACCGAGGCAAAATGTTATTTTTCCTTCTTTAGGTTCCTCCTCTACTTCTCACCCCCGCTCCGTGTCCCAGGGAGAGCAAATCACTGTGCTGCAAATTAAAATTAAACATTGGAAATGGTCCAAATGGCCCATGGTAGGGGGTAGGAAAGCCACAGTGCTGCGTTAGGGCAATGGGTATTTATAGGAATCAATTCGTTGTGGTATATATAAAGCATAACACTAATGCGGTGGGATTAGGAATGCATGCACGAAAATGTGCTGACTGTCCACGAAGGAGCAGTCCTTGTGGATGATGAATGGGAAAGAAATCCTAGCTCCTGATGGCTACTTTGGTGTGGGGCCACGCAGTGTGTGTGTGTGTGTGTGTGTGTGTGTGTGTGTGTGTGTGTGCGTGTGTGTGAAGAGACGCATACTTGAGTATGTAGAGGGTAAGGATTGTGATCATGAGCATTGGAGTCAGAAATTCAAGCTTTCCCAGCCCTTTGCTGTATGACCTCGAGTAAATTATTTTGTCTCCAAGCCTTGATTTTCTCACCTGTCAAACGGGAATAGTCATCTTCCGTAACTTTCTTGTGAAAATTAAGAGGAGTCATGCAGCACCTGACACCTCACACTGATTATGGAGCTCAGTGGATGACAGTCAGGCAGTGGTTTTTGTGACTGTCGCTTTCTGTGTCTCAGCCGGCCACCCCCAGGGTGAGATGCAAGCACTCTGCCCAGGCCAGACAATGTCTCTGGTCAGGCGGCTGCAGCCACCAGAAAGACCAGATCCCTGGAGAAGCCCGTGGGCTTGGCTGCCCGGCACTTGAAAATCCCTACGAAGGGTCTCACCTCCCTTGCAGCGGCCTGCTTTCTGTTTTTGCTTTGGCTGCTTTGAGGCCCAGTGGTCAGAGCGGTCCTATCAACGCGAGCCGTCCAGTGTGGACTGGGGCGGCAGACAGAAAGCTCTCTCCTCTGAGAAGCGGGCGGGGGCTGGGATGGCAGGAGAAGCGTTTCTCCAGCAAAGCTCCGAGCGACGACGAGTCCAAGGAAACTGCAGAGCCGAGAGTCAAATGGAGTCAAGAGTCCCTCGAGCTGAGGTCAGAAAGCAAGACGATGGAACCCAAATGGAGGGCCAGGCCTAGGGGGACAGACGCTGTGCTGGAATCCTCAGCGCAGAGCAGGGCTGGAAACCTGTGTGTGTGTGTGTGTGTGTGTGTGTGTGTGTGTGTGTGTGTGTGCAGAGAGCAGGGAGGACCCACTGTTCACCAGCTGCTCTTCCTGATCCTGGGAGCGTAGGTGCCAACGGGCTCATTTCCCATGCCGGTCAGGGCATAAAGACAGAGAGCACAGGGCGGTGTAAGAAATCGGGGGAGGCCCTTTTAGCTAAGGAGGTGCTCTAGGCAGGGGGAGCAGCAGGGGCAGAAATGACAGAGAAGCCCTGTAGCGGGAGCATAGGGGGGGGATGTGAGGTGGGAGGAGGAGAGCTCAGAGGGGCAAGGCGAGGGGTGTGTGTCCCACAGGATCTCATGGTGGGCCATCAACGCACTGGGAATGGGGGGATGTTTGAACTGGAACAGGAAAGTCTGCAGGTCTCAGTGACGCTTTAGAAGGACGGCTCTGCTGTGTGGAGCATGGATGGTGATGGTCCCGAAAAGTCTTGGATGAAGGAAGAAGCAGGGAGTCTGGGTCAGATCGGACACAAATTCCCACGAGTGGGACCCGTGGAAAAGCGATGTGTCAGATTCCTACCCCCCTCTCCAGCCCTGAGGCTGTACTTCTGTGTAAACCAGGCCAATAGGCAGGCCTCTGGCACTTGTTTGCCAGGAACGCTTGGGTCCTGGGCCTTGTTTATTCAGGTTTCCAAATACGAGCAGATCAACCTGAAAGTTTAAGAAAGTTAGCAGCTTGAGGTTGCTAAGATGGGGCTTCCGTCATATCTCCTTCTGTTTCAGTCCAGATGAGGAGAAAACAAACCTTAGAGCTTTTACTTTTTTATTTTTATTTTTAAATATGTTATTGATTTCAGAGAGGAAGGGAGAGGGAGAGAGAGAGAGAAACATCAATGATGAGAGAATCATTGATTGACTGTCCCCTACTGGAGATCGAGCCTACAACGCAACCTGGGCATGTGCCCTTGACCGGAACTGAACCTGGAACCCTTCAGTCCGCAGGCCAACGCTCTACCCACTGAGCCAAACCAGCTAGGGCTCTTAGGGCTTTTTAAAGTGGTATGTGTGTGTGTGTGTGTGTGTGTGTGTGTAGAAGTAGATTGATTTAAGTAGCATTTCAATTAGATGTGACTTGGATTAGTTATTTAAAGATATGGCTTAGACATATATACAAATATTGCAATAGCTACAAGGTAATGAGTCCCTATGGAGGGCTAGAGGCTTTCCAAGTAAAACAAAACAACAACCATTGCGTCTTTTTCTTCCCGCTGCGCATTTACAAAGGGCTTTGGTTCTGGGGCTGGTCCAGGTGGGTCTTTGGCTGTGGATGGTTAGGGAAGTGTCCATTCACTTCCCTGCAAGCCTGGCATTAGCGTCCCCCCATTTTGCAGGCGAGGTGAGTGACGTTTAGACAAGTTGCATACCTGGTAGGATTGAGTAAGAAAGCCAGCGTTTGGATTCAGGACGATCCAGTGCTCCTGCTGGAAACCCTCGACATGAATCCCACGGGTCCGGTGCAGAGAGTAAGGGGGTGGACCGCGGTGCCGAGGGCCTTGGACTTGAATCCCGTCCCATCACTGACTCGCTATGTCATTTCGGGTTGGTTACTTACCTTCTCGGAGCCTGTGCGTAGCTCCTGCTTCCCAGGTTGCTCTGAAGATGCTGTGAGACAGGCAGCCTGGCCCTGGCAAAGGCGAGGCGTTCATAAATGTTGGTTATTATTCTGCCAGACCGTGCTGGCCTCTGCGCGGGGTGGCATCTGTCGGAGCCAGTTTCACTGCCAGCGTCAGGAACAGATCTCCTGCCGTGGAAACGTATCACACAATAGGCTGCGTCCGCTTAACTCACTCCGAACACCGGGCCTCGGAGAAGGGCCCCGGACGGCGCTGTCACCCAGCTGCATGAGCGGGTTTGATAGCTTTCCTGAAGGGCTGGCATTTCCGTTGTGCAACTGTAACGGCTTCACGGTGATGGAACAGATTTATTGTTTTGGACCCCAATCAACCCGCAGCCCCATTTCTCCAGCTACATCACACGATGTCGAAGTCGCGCGCTATGAACCGGGTCAGAGGTGCTGGAAGCATTGTGCAGACGTCATGAAGAGCCCCTATTGCCTGAGAACGCTTCGTGGTGCCTTCTGCCCCAGCCCTGCTGGCCCTTTAAGGCCCAGGTGGCAGGAGCCGTCAGCAGCAAACTCACCTGGAAAGCAGTGCAAGGGCAAAGAAATGGGTTTGCTCAACTTTGCCAGGGGCCTTGGGCGGGGGGAACAGGTGCCACCCAGCGAGGGGAAAGTCCTCCTAACCATCTTCCCCCGGACCCAAGGAGGACAAAAGAAAAGACATTTCATCATTAAAAATTTTTAAATGTAATCAAAGTCATTTTTGGATGCGACGATTGCCTGGCTCTTAAAGAGAAAACAGGAGTGGGGGTGGCGAGCAAAAGACAAGGAGGGATTTCCTCACTTCCAGAGGCTACTGCTGTCTGCGAGGTGAGCTGTTAAACATTCACTTCCAATAAACGGATGAACCAAAAGATAGATTTAGACAGTAAAGCAACAAGCAGACTGTCAAATTACAGCGGGGAGGGGAGGGAGATCTGGGGAAGATAAGAGATCAAATGAAGGCTTGTATACATGCATATAAGTACAACCAGTGGACACAAAACTCTGGGGAGGGAGGGCATGTATGGGAGGAGGGGGGCAATGGTATATGTACACAGATAATAATTTAATTTTAAAAAAATTAAAAAAAATTCACTTCCAGTTTGCAGGACCAGGTTTCTTTCTTTTTTTTAAAGGTAGTGTTTTATATTTAGATATCTTTAAGTTGTATTTAAAAAAATATTTTATTGATTTTACACAGAGAGGAATTGAGAGGGATAGAGAGTTAGAAACGTCGATGAGAGAGAAACATCGACCAGCTGCTTCTTGCACACTCCCTACTGGGGATGTGCCCACAACCAAGGTACGTGCCCTTGACCAGACTCGAACTCAGGACCTTTCAGTCCGCAGTCTAACCTCTATCCACTGAGCCAAACTGGTTTTGGCAGGACCAGGTTTCTTGACTGAAAATGAAGACTTGTGTGCTTGCTGCAGTCGGGGTCCCTTCCAACCAGTTTGTTCTCACTTAGGTTGATGAAACCGAGTCAGCCTAACAGAGTGCAGGAACCATGTCTCCATGGGAGTTTCCGGGCCTTGCAGCTGTGTCCTCACTGTCCGCTAAGTACTTAGGGGACAATGGACAGGCCTGATTCAACTAGTGGCCCAGCCACGTAGCTACAGGATGCCTCAGATAAGCCATGTGACCTCAGTTTCAACCTCCATAAAATGGAATAAAAGAAGAACCTTCTTCAACAAGATGTGAAATGGGGAAAAAATAGTATTTTAAACCTAAACTGACCGTAGACGTTTCTGCCTTTAAAGGGAGATAGGCGTGCTTCGTACCAGGGAGGAGGTACCCTTTTCCTTTGTGCCTGTCCCAGAGAGGGGAGACTGAGAGAGCGCGAGCCTGTGATTGGGTGGAAGGTCTGTTAAGACAGCATGTTACTGGTGTTTGGATATTGGATGGAGGAAGTGGAGTGGGACTCGGGAATAGAGGCTGGAGAGGGCTTTCCAATGGCCAGAGAGGAAGAAAGAGAGAGAGTGTGAGACAGGAGAGAGAGAGAGAGAGAGAGAGAGAGAGAGAGAGAGAGAGAGAGAGAGAGAGAGAGAGAGACACGGCTCAAGCAATATGGCAGAGGGCAGATCTTAAAGGGCTAGGAGAACCCAGCTGCAATTCAATTTACATGTTCCCCAGCCAGCGTGGCTCAGTGGTTGAACATCAACCTATGAACCCTATCACAGGTTTGATTCCCGGTCAGGGCACATGCCCAGGTTGTGGGCTCGATTCCCAGTGTGAGGTGTGCAGGGAGGTAGCTGTTTAATGATTCTCTCTCATCACTGATGTTTCTCTCTCTCTCCCTCTCCCTCTCTGAAATCAATAAAAATGTATATTTTAAGAAGTCTTCAACTTACATGTTTACATATGTCAAAGCACTTAGAACTGTTCTTGGCAGCAGTGAGCACTTAATACATGGTAGGAGTAGCTGTGTAGCAAAGCTATCTCATTGTTGCCCTCTAATAGCCTCTCTGACTGGTGGGATAGTGCCATCTCTCCCTGTTACAGGGTGTGTGTGCGTGCGTGTGTGTGTGTGGCTTTGGGCTCAGGGAGGTAGCAGCAAAGATACATAATGAGTTCAACTTTTGGTTCCACATGGTTTATTTATGTGTCTCTTTAATTTTCCATCTTTAAATTGGGGCAAAAACGATACCTCATCTCATATGACTTATGTGATGTTTAAATGAGATATTTGAGATAATTCATGGCCTGGGCACTTAGCCTCCAGTAAATGTTAGCTCTTACTAGAATTCAGTAACAATGGTCTTAGAACAATGGCATACCACACCCTAGACCATGTGCTTTGTGAGTTTTATTGTAAAATTTACATGTATATTCGATGCAACACATTTGAAAAACATTTAAAGAACACAGCAAAACAACAACCCCTCCATCAAAAAGATCATCGGTGTTAACATCTTGCTTTCTGTCTTTTCATTCCCTCCCTCCCAAGTGTGTGTATATCTTCGTTCTGTCTCTTCAAAATGAAATACTGCTCTATAGTCTGTTTTGTTTTTGTTTTTTTGCTAGTTTTTTTTTTTAACCTAGCAATAGATTGTGAACTTTCCCCCATGGATGAGTTGCTTCTTAAAATAGATGTTCTACTGGAAGCAGTCATATCCTGGACCAGCAAATTCATTACCATTCTTCTTCTTAAAAAAGAGGTGCCTTATGGCCATCCAAATCTGGAAAACACTGACATTACATTTCCTTCTTGGAAAATTAATAGCGCAGATTAGCATGTTAAAGGCTCCAAGAAACTCCTCCACAAAGAAACTGCTTGACTTTGATTAGATCAGTGTTTCCCAAACTAATTTAACTCTGCGGAGCCATTCATTCTCGTCACTCCTATTCACGTCTCAGGAATCATTTGGGGAAACACTGTTGGCTGCAGACTCCTTAGGAACAGGGAGCCTGTCTCGTTCACCTTCCTGCTTCCACATGGTCTTACGACGGTGTTTTTTTTTTTTAAAGAAATTATGAAAAATGGGATTGGACGGACGAACCCACTTTTTAACCAACAGCCACACATGTGTGAACCGGAGGCCAAGGTTATAGGCGAGACGTGTCTCCCGGTGTAAAGCTAATTGGCCCCTTTGGGGATGAACCTGTGAACTTGGCCTCGTTAGCACCCGCACAAAACAGCTGAGTTCGTGTAGCTGGTGCCTTGAAATTGTTCTCTTACCCAGATGCGCATGCTGTCCTCCAGGGGGCGATGCTGGTTTGTCCACCTCCGGAGAGCCTGCAGCCTGGGCCAAGGAAAGCCTGACTGGGAGGTTGGGAAGCAGATGGGGGTAAGGAGTGGAATGATGGTTGAAAATCAGGAGATACAGGGTCAGATTGGCATGGAGCTGAGGTGCGGCCCTCCACATTGTGTGTTGGACACAAGGACTTAGAAAGCTTGCTGAGCCAGGAAGCTAAGAATAAACATCGCTAGCGTTTATTGAGCACCAGCTATGGGGCTGGCAATATGCGGGATAATTTCAGTGATCGTTTCTTTTAATTTCCTACACAGACCGACATGGCAGGGCCTGCAGCTAGCAGTAGCCAAACTGGGAATTCCACCCTGGCTCCTGGGCCTGGTGCTGTTGTCTGAGTGCTTCCCCAAACTGGAACAAAACATTTACCCGGGACATAGAGTGTTTATCTGTTTGCTTTTCATTTTATTTGGATGGGCCTAATCGCGCTTCATGAAATCAAGACCAGTTTTTGTTTTGTTTTTTAATTTTTTGGGGGAAGGCAGTAGTTTTTGGTTTTAGTTAGCCACCTGCTAACTCATTATAGTCCTGGGATGCACTCTTAGAACATTGAATACAATATTTAAATTTAAAAGAACACTTAGCCCAGCCAGTGTGGCTCGGTGGCTGAGCATCGACCTATTGAACTGGGAGGTCACGGTTGGATTCCGGGTCAGGTCACATGTTCGGGCTGCAGGCTCGATCACCAGTGAGGGGGGTGGGGGAGTGCAAGAAGCAGCCAATCAGTGATTCTCTCTCATCATTGCTGTTTCTATTGCTCTCTCCCTCTCCCTTCCTCTTTGAAATCAATAAAAATATACTTTAAAAAATAACATTTAAATCAGAGTGGTAGAGGTATGTTTTTAGGAATTCTACTCTATTTCGTCCTGGGGGGGGGGGGGGGGTCATTGTGTAAGATAAAGTCGGCCAAACTGAATCGCTCCAGAGCGGCCAGTTGGAAGTTCAGCTGTGATTCTGAGGGCTTCCACTGTCCTGCCATACTCCTATCACGACACTTGCCCCCCAGGACATGTTCAAATTGTCTCTTTAAATGCCTGCTTCCCCCAGTGGATCCTGTGCTTCTTGAGGGAAGGAACTACACCCTTCATTTCTGTATTCCTAGGACCTAGAAAGTTCCTGGTACCTGGTGAGTCATCAGGAAAGTTTAAATGAACGAGTGAGCACATGAATGAAATGACATCAGGACATAAACTGAGGCAGGAACCCAGGGAGCTTGGCTAGATGAGAGGAAAGAAGACCAGGGGGAGATGTGAGGACTATCTTTACACGCGTGAAAGGATGTTGTGTGGGCGAGATTGCAGAACAAGATTGTGCCTCTTCAGGTGGAAAGCTCGGGGAGGCCAGATCCTTCAATAGGGAGGAATCTAAGAGCTGTCTACAAATAAAGGGAGTTACCTGTTGGGCAGTGGCCTTCCCCTCTCCACGGCCAGAGGAGGGATAGGTGTCTGGTGGGAGAAGGGGTTCCTTCATCCAGTTCAAGGCTGAACGAGGGGGTTACAGAGGCACATGGCTGTGTGCCATGCCCAGAACAGTGGCAGGCAGATACACTGAATGGCCAGATGATTATGATCTCTGAAGGAAAAATGATCTGGCCACTCAGTGTAGATCCTATATAATAAAAGGCTAATATGCAAATTGTCCTCTCAACCAGGAGTTCTATCAGAAGGCAAACTGGCCAACCGCCCATGTCCCTTCCCCCTGGCCAGGCTGGCCGGATCCCAGTCATACATGAATTCATGCACCGGGCCCCTAACACACACACACACACACACTCACACACACACACACACACACACACACACACACACACACTGAGTAGCCAGATTATTATGTGTTCAGAGATCATAATAATCTGGCCACTCAGTGTACAAGGCACTTAATACTTGTTGAACAAATGAATAACAGCCTCCTACTAATTGATGACTCACTCAGCAAACGCTTTTTACATTTTTCTGTGTTAGATCTCTGCTCAGCTGCAGAGGGTGCACCAGTGAAAAGGGTGACTCAGCCCCTCATCATCAAGGAGGAATGTGCCATCCAGGCTGGGAGCACAGGATGGAGCTGCACTGTCTAGGTTCAAAACCCAGTTCTGCCAATTGCTTTACTTCTTTGTGACTCAGTTTCTTCATCTATAAAATGGGGATGAAATAGTATCTACCTCGCCCAGCTGGTGGGGCTCAGTGTTTGAGTGTTGGCCTATCAACCAGGAAATCAAGGTTCAATATCCAGTCAGGGCACATGTCCACGTGGCAGGCTAGATCACCAGTGTGGGGCGTATAGGAGGCAGCCGATCAATGATTCTTTCATCATTGATGTTTCTATCTCTCTCTTTTTCTCCCTTCCTCTTTGAAATAAATAAAATAATAGTATATAAATAAAGAAATAGTACTTACCTCAAGAATTATTTTTATAATTAAATGAATGATACTTGGGCATAATTATCCTATCTAAGAAAAGGGTAATATGCAAATTAACTGTCACTCCATCACAAAGATAGTGGTGCTCATATCCATAAGATGGTGGCGCCCAGTCCTCTCAGCCCCGCTGGAGTCCCCCAGTCCCAGGGGGGCGGCCACTGAGAGCGGGAAGCTTGTGTGGCCTGGCAGAAAGCATTCTGCACCTGGCCGAGGATGGGCCCCTGGGCCTCTGAGAGTCCCTGGGCAGCAGGCATGGAGCAGCCAGGCTCCACAGAGAGCTACTGGCACATGGGTTTGTGCGCAGGGCCACTAGTTCGTGATACTCATGGTACACACATTCTAGCAAGGGCTTCGGCTAAATTACTGTTATGTGATGGATGCTGAGGTGGGTATGTCTGGACAGGCTAATAATTAGTCACCCTATCAAATCAACTTGCTCTAAATCTTTATTCAGCTTTCATTAGAGGAGAGGCTGACCCCTTTGTGAGGCAGAATTTGGCTCGCCCATCAGGGTTTCTCCCCCCAGAGCCCTCTCATGCAGCTCAACAGGGCTGCTGGGACCCGGTGGGGAGGGAAGGGCAGAGGGAGGAGCCTGCTGGCATCAACACTCAGCCTTATACCCAAAGTCCAACCAGTTCCACTCAGGGCCAAACCTGCAGCCCCCATGGGCCAATCCAACACTCGGAAGTTAAACAGACAAGTCCCCCTTCAATGTTCAGCCACTGTCTCTCAAGCATGCCCCTTGGGGGTGTTACTCTTAGCCCCGAGGGATGTGGCAGAATATCCTTCCCAACAACGCAGAGTATTTTCTGAGGAGATTCTAGGAGAGAGTTTTTCTGACCTCATTACATTTCCTATGATTTTTACTCCCTCTTATTGATCAGCTGGTCACCTCTTCACCCCACCCTGCTGACGGGGGCTGTCCAGAGTGCCATAAGGATGCCCTATGAGGAACTGAGCCCTGACTGCAGGGTGAAGGAACGCTGCAGGCGGTGTGGCCAGCTGTGCGGAGGTGGGAGGGACGGCTGCTCCAGGCAGAGGGAACAGCACATGCACAGGCCTGTGGGCAGCAAGAGCATGGTGCTCTTAGGGGACCGAAAACAGGTTAGTGTGGCTGGCCCATAGGATATAGGGTGTGTGACGTGGGGAGGGAGAGCGAGGAAGAGGCTGGAGACAAAATGGTGAGGGCCTTGTAAGTTGTGTTCAGGAGCTTAGACGCGATGTGGACCCAGGGAGTCTGAAGCGTTTTAAGGAAGGTGGTGCAATGAACAGGTTTGCATTTTAGAAAGAGCATCCTAGCTGTGGAGGGATGAGTGTGTGCATGCGCCAACTCACTGCACCTCGAGTTGCTGGGGCAGGGATGGTGCAGTGGGTAGGGCTGGAGCAGGGAGGATGGTTAAGAGGGTGTTGCAACACCTCCTGCAAAGAAGATGTGGTCTATCTATAATAATAAAAGCGTAATATGCTAATTAGATCTGACCTCCTTCCGGGCAACCTTCTGGACGAAGCCGGGCTGCGAGGGAAGCCCGGGTCCCGGGTGCCAGAGGGAAGCCAGTGCTGGCAGCTGGGAGAAGGAAGGCCTGCTCTTACACGAATTTTGTGCATCATACCTGTAGTATATATAAAACAGAATATTTCTGCAATAAAAAACCGAAATCTTGCCATTTGCAACAACATGGATGGACCTAGAAGATATTATGCTAACTAAAATAAGTCAGATAGAGAAAGACAAATACCATATGTTTTCACTTATATATGGGATCTAAAAAACAAACAACAACAACAAAAAAAACCTCCACACAAAACAAAACAGACAAATGCAACAAAACGGAAACAGACTCAGATGCAACTGATGGTAGCCAGAGGGGAGAAGGGTGAGGGTTTGGGTGTAAAGGTGAAGGGGAATAAGAGAAAAAAAACCACCAGGTATTAAGAAACAAAATAAATCTCACCCTAGCCAGTTTAGCTCAGTGGATAGAGCGTCAGCCTGTAGACTGAAGGTCTTGGGTTTGATTCTGATCAAGGGCACATACCTTAGTTTCAGGCTTGACTATTGATCCCGGTTGAGGTATGTGCAGGAGGCAACCAATCAACGTGTCTCTCTCACATGGATGTGCCTTTCTCTCTGTCTCTCCCCCTCCTTCCACTCTTTCTAAAATTCAATGGAAAAAGATCCTTGGGTGAGGATTAAATAAAGAAAAGTCACAGAGATATAATGGCAGCATAAAGAATATAGTCAATATTATTGTGATTGCTTTGTATGGTCACAGATGGTTATCAGGTTTATTGTGTTTCTCACATCATGAGGAATATAAATGTTGAATCACTATGTTATACACCTGAAACTAATCTATTATATGTCAACTATACTTTAATTTTAAAAAATGCATCTTGGGTTTTTAAAAATTAGATTCCATCTCTGGGAGAGCAGAAACTAATTAAGTTAACTCCATTTGATGGCATAGGGCTTAGCATAAGTGACCCCATTTGGGGCCTGTTGTCTTGCTTTTAGCAGTCATTAACAACGGCTGTCTTCACTTTGTTTATTTGCTTAGTTGTTTCTTGCCCTTCTCCCTCATTTTAACCTCATGAGGTCCAGGACCACGTCAGTCTTACTCACCTTTACCCCGAGCACCTAATACAGTGCCTGGCACATAATAGGTGCTCAGTGAATATTTGTTTTAAGAAAGAAAGTAAAAAAAAGAGCATGATAAGGTTTTCTCCCATTCATAGCATCCTTTTCCACTTTTGCCAATTCTATGACATTCATCTGTCATCACTTCTTGCTGTAATTTCTTCCATTTCCTGTTTTCATGGAATATGGTATTATATTATGAAGTTGAATATCTATTTTTGCTTTTTTATGGTTTTTGTTTCCTTTACTTTGCTCCTCTAACGCTCCTGGCATCTCAGAACCAGAGATTCAACTCTCTAGCCCACAACAATTTTTTTTTTCTTTTCTGAAACTTTCTTAGTAGAAACTCGAATTTGAGCTCTGTTGATCTTTTCTTTTTTTTTAATTTTTATTTATTAATTTGAGAGAGAGAGAGAAAGAGAGGGAAGAAGGGAAAGAAAGAGAGATACAATTTGTTGTTCCACCTACTTATGCATTAATTGGTTGATCCTTGTATGTGTCCTGACTGAGGATCGAACCTGCAACCTTGGTGTATTAGGATGACACTCTAACCAACTGAACCAGCTACCCGGCCAGGGTGGTCTTTTCTTATGTTTTAATATATAAATAAGATTTTTATTGTCAATGCAGATGAAGGCTCTCTGAGAAAAGAATTAAAAAAAATATATATATATATAATTTTATAATTTTATTGATTTTAAAGAGGAAGAGAGAAGGAACGAGAGATAGAAACATCAATGATGAGTGAGAATCATTGATCACTTGGCTCCTGTATGCCCCCTCCTGGGGATGGGGCCCACACCCCAGGTATGTGCCCCTGACCAGAGTCAAACCTGGGTCCCTTCAGTCCTCAGGCCGAGGCTCTATCCACTGAACCAAACTGGCTAGGTAGGGCTGAGGAAATACATCCTGATAAGCACCAGGGAGTTGATCAGCGGCACTTTTACAGACCAAACAAGACTCAGTACCCTGTGCTTAAAATGTCCACAAATCCCAAATTGGTGGATTCTGAAACAAACACAACCCTACAGCATACAGAATTTAATTGACCACGCACACTGTAGAAATGCTATTAGACGTAAGTACGTAGTAATAATACGTGTTGTCAAAGAGATCCTGCAGGATGCTTTCTGACAGATGACTTCCCTGTTTAAAAGGAGGACGTGGGGCCCTCCGGGGACACCTCTCTACACATTTCTGCTTCATTCCAACACAGCAAGACTCTAATCACAAAAGAGAAAGACACCTTCATCTTAACCTTAAGCTCTGCTCCCCCATCCGTAGAAATTCTTCGGATGAATGCTGCGGCCATTGCATATCCTAAGAGCCTCACGTGCCAATTCTTTAAAAAATATATATTTTATTGATTTTTTTACAGAGAGGAAGAGAGAGGGATAGAGAGTTAGAAACATCGATGAGAGAGAATCATCGATCAGCTGCCTCTTGCACACCCCCTATTGGGGATATGCCCACAACCAAGGTACATGCCCTTGACCAGAATCGAACCCAGGACCTTTCAGTTCGCAGGCTGACGCTCTATCCACTGAGCCAAACCGGTTTCGGCTATTTTTTTATTTTTATTTTTATTTTTTTTACTTTGTCATCTTGCTTATCATTTACACCTAAGAAGTGAGCCCGAAAGATGATGGAAACTTTTGATCCGAGAATGAGCTTTCACGTTTGTGTTGCTTTGCTCTGATCTTCAGAGCTGTATATCATGCTGACAGCCCCCTGATTTTTAAAACACAGATTTTCCTTTGGGCCTTTCCCCCCACCTCCCTCTCTGCAGTGGGAATATTTTCTCCTATCTTCCATCTTCTGAAAAAAAGTAGGTGTAACAGTCTAATCAGCCTTTACCAACTTTTCTGCAAGAACAAGGCAGAAAAGACGAAGATATAAATCAAGAGTTGTTATTATTGTTTATGTAGTCGTGATGTATGGCGCCCCCGGGCCCCGTGTTTTACATGGCCACTTGGAAAGCACAGGATGCCGCGCAGGCACCAGCCATTTGTTTCTGAGCCCAGTGCCTGGATGCTTCTAATAAATATTATTCTGTCTCTGATTTTATGATATCAACAAAATAGCCTGTGCAATAAAATATTTCCAGCTTCCTGGTGTTACATTGTCAAACAAAGATAATGTCCCTAAACTTCAAGCATGGTAAGTAGAGAAAACATTCAGCATGAAACAACTGAAATATTTGGGTATCATCGTCATAACCGTGGTAGTTTTGTGCCTGGGACAATGTCGGGAAGGGTGTATGTCTATCAGTATGTGAAGCCGGGCTTTTCTGGGATGGAGACATCAGAAGTGGTTTTAATTTTCTTTTTTCTCTGATCTCTATTGATTTTTTTCTAAGTGTGAACGTATATTACTCTTGAAATAAGAAAAAACCCTTTTCAAAGAATAGTACATAGGAAGAGTTGACAAACCTAGGTATAAAAATGGAACGAGTAACATTCTTGAAAGGAAAATAGGGATCATAGCTTCAGAGAAAGTGAAAATCTGATTTTTAAAAAAAAAACAATATACATTTTTATTGATTTCAGAGAGGAAGGGAGAGGGACAGAGGGATAGAAACATCAATGATGAGAGAGAATCATTGATCTGCTGCCTCCTGTGCTCCCCACACTGGGGATTGAGCCCGAAACCCAGGCATGTACCCTGACTGGGAATCAAACAGGGACCTCCTGGTTCATAGGTCAACGCTCAACCACTGAGCCATGCCAGCTGGCCAGGCTGATTTGTTTTCTATTAATTTCTGAGTTCAAGTTGTGCACATTTTCTTTGGCTTTGATGAAAACACCAGTCGTCCACCCCCACCCCTGTAGCTAAGCCAGGCCACCATGTCTCCATGCCTCAAGCCAGGAAAAGCAAGTGGCAAACCCTTCTACTTCCCAGTTGAAAAATAGGCTTCTCATCTGATTCCCAGCTGGCTCCTACTCCAATTCCATTTCACTGGCTCCTGATTCCTCTTTTCTTCTATCTAAACCAGTGGTCCTCAACTTTCTAATGCCGCGACCCTTTCATACAGTTCCTCATATTGTGGTGACCCCCCAACCATAAAATTATTTTCGTTGCTGCTTCATAACTGTAATTTTGCTATTGTTATGAATCGTAATGTAAATATCTGTGTTTTCCGATGGTCTTAGGCGACCCTGCTAGTGGTTCTCAACCAGATTGAGAACCGCTGCTGTAGAGCCTAAGACCATCGGAAAACACAATTTACATTATGACTCATTAACCTAATGACTTGGTCTGAACTCACCCTTCCAGCTCTGAAGAGTGGTGAATTCATTCGGCCCACAAACCCATGCAGTAGCTCCATGCCCTCCCATCCTCCCCTAACTCCTTCCCCCACAGCCTTGTCTCAAGATGACCAAGGAAGACGAGATTTCACCTCTTAATGGCTCATCTTGTCATCTTCTTTGGAACTGAAGAGCTTAGGTGAAATGGCAGAGCAAGCTGGACCAGAAGATAGAATGTTGTGGCGTTTAGATTAGTGGACTCTGGTCAAACACCGTGGAGATATTCAGCGGTATGTACCACTATGACCACATCCATCCACTGGCATGGCTGGTGTCGGTCCTGGCTGCTCAGTACCCAGGCCTCATCTGAGGTTAAATATTTTGATTATCAGAGTAAAACTAGTGTTGAAAACCAACTTACGAGATACTTGAATTTGAGTATGACTTAGGGCCAGTGGCTTCCTGACTCTCGGCTTTGGCCTCCACGTTGGGAAAATGGGGAAACTACTAATACTCTGCCACTTCAAAGAGCCACTGTGACGATCCAATTGTCCTAGCAGATGCAGCAGTTCCCTGTAAACCGTGAGAGACTGAGCGCAGGCAAGGAAGGATGATAAAAAGAATCAATACTGGTGATCACCACGTGGGTGGTGAAGGTCAAGGTGATGGTGATGATAAAGAATAAAAAGAAGACAAACTTGGGAATGCCAAGGACTCTCCTTTTCTGGTTCAATATGCTACAAACACTGCTCCCTGGCTCACAATGCACAGTACCAGTCGGACAGAAACATATAAACTGCCACATCAACCCTCTCTGGCTCCTGCTGTCATAGCCCTGGCTTGTTTGGTGCTGATAGGCACTTCCTATTGTCCACGGGCATCCTAGATAATACAGTAAAAGCCTAATATGCAAATGGCCCCCTGGGGTGGTCGTTCAATCGCTTGCTATGACGTGCACTGCACACCTGGGAGTGGGCGTGATGGGATGGAGGTGCAGTGAGAATGCGGGGTGTGCCCTGAGCTTGCTCTCACTCCCCCTGCAAGCCTCCCCCAGGATTCCAGGGCTCATGAGCTGGGGAAGCCCCCGTGCTCAGGTGCCTGGAGCCCATGAGGAGCCTGCTCCTGTCTTCTGGGTGAGCCAGGCAGCAGCTGCTGGGACCACAAGGGCCGGTTGGGCTCCCATGGGTTTGCGTAGGAGCTGGTCTGTGAGGCTGGTTAGGAAAGAGCGCACTGCCCACCTGGCTTCCGTGCAGCCCAGAAGCCTACGCTGTGCTCAGATGGCTCCTGGCCACACTCACTGCTTCTCCAAGTTGGGGACTAGGCTGCTGTGACTCAGGCAGAGTGGGCCATGCAGGGGCCTGGGGGCCCAGGAGCTGCCCAGGGCCCACAGGTCAGCTAGGACCTCCCCTTTCACACCTGACACTCTGCTTTGATTGCCGGCCAGGCCTAAGGTCTAGGGACTGCACCTGTGCATGAATTTTGTGCACTGGGCCTCTAGTTCATTCCATAATTTATCTCACACCCTGCTGGGAAACCCTTCTGTGTTGCAATTCCCAGCATCAGGGTCAGCTCTTTTTTTTTTTTTTTAATTGATTTCAGAGAGAAAGGGAGAGGGAGAGAGAGAGATAGAAACATCAATGATAAGAGAGGATCACATCCCCTATTGGAGATCTAGTCCACAACGTGGGCATGTGCCCTTGACCAGAATCTAGCCCAGGACCCTTCAGTCCACAGGCTGATGCTCTATCCACAGAGCCAAACTGGCTAGGGCACAGTCAGCTCTTGATTAGACGTCTATTTAACGATCTACTAGGACTTGGAGCCAGTAATATAGAAATGTGCCATTATCCCAGTAGTTCCCTTCACCCACGCAGCACAGTCTGAGCTGGATTCTCATGTGCCCCCTCTGATACATGCCCTATGTACCCAAACCCAAGTGCCTTGCATGAGCTGTTGGTGTGGCCAGGTGAGTTAGTAACTGGCTACTTCCTTCCTTCCTTCCCTGCCACCTTCCCTCCCTTCTAGTCCTTAAAAAAAAAAAAAAAAAAAAAAAATATATATATATATATATATATATATATATATATATATATATATTACATATATATACATTTTTTAATATAATCAACATATATTATTGATTTTTTACAGATAGAAAGAGAGAGAGAAACATCGATGAGAGAGAAACATCAATCAGCTGCCTCTTGCACACCTCCTACTGGGGATGTGTCCGTAACCAAGATACATGCCCTTGACTGGAATAGAACCTGGGATCCTTCAGTCTGCAGGCTGATGCTCTATCCACTGAGCAAAAGGTTCCCTTCTTGTTCTTCCTGCCACCCCACTCCCTATCCCATGAAGACTCTGGGTCTGTGCTGAGTCATGGGAGAGGCTTCTGGCTGACCTTGACAAGAGCCCCACGCTGCCCTCGGAGAAAGGTGCAGAGAGCTCCATGGAGTCCATTCCAACAGCGGCAGCACACGCTGGCGGAATAATTGCTTCCTATCATTCATTCAGAGCAATGCCGGGTGACAGGGAGGTTTAAATCCTGTGGCCTCGAGGGGAAAACACACTTTAGAATGGACTCTCTGCTTTTGTTAACTGTGCAATAAACATACTTCCTGCGGAGGAGGCGCCCTCTGTCCCTTCCGCACAGTTACTGGCCTCTGGGATCCTCTCTTCCGCTTTCCCTTTGGGGAGAGGCTTAAACGTTACACAGCATGGCCCCAGCCAGTTTGGCTCCATGGATAGTTGGCCCACAGACTGAAGGGTCCTGGGTTCACTTCCAGTCAAGGGCAGGTACCTTGATTGCAGGTTCTTTGGCCCTGGCCGGGAGTGCATGCAGGAGGCAACCAATCCATGTGTCTTTCTCACATTGTTGTTTCTCTCTGTGTGCCTCTCCACCCTCCCTTCCACGATCTCTAAAAATAAATGGAAAAATATCTTCGGGTGAGGATTAAAACAACAACAAAAAGTTACACAGCATGTAAGATAGTGGGGAGCCAAGGCTTAGACTTCTAAAGCCTTCTCATACACACAGAGAGAGAGAGCGAGGCCAGAACCTCAGGGTAGGATGAAGTCCTTTCACAATGGCTTCGAAGTCACACAGGGCCTCGAATTCCACTTCATACAACATCTCTCACCGACAGAAGTCAAGCATGAAAACATCCCAGTTTCCCCGTGATCCAGTTTGGGCATTGCTTGATATCCAAGGAGGCTCTCTTGATGAGAGACACCGGATACGACCAAGAAGCAACCACACTGACTGTCAGGAGGAGCTAGCTTGAGCTTCCATTGTCCAGAGTAATTATTCTGCCAGGTTGTTAGATTGGACCCTCTGGACAGTTCTGAGCAGCTGGTACTGACAGCAGCTCCATTTCACAGGTGGGAAAACAAAGGCCTTGTTCAAGGTCACGGCTAGAAAGCAGGGAAGCTGAGGTACACATCAGGCTGGTCTAACACTGAAGCATCTTTCATTTCTTCCGTTATCATGACAGCACAGTCCATCCTTTGATAGCACACCCACCCTAACCCTCTTCATCAGTCAGTCCTGGGTTCCTGGGATCATCGGGTGGCATCCCTCCAGGCCCGGTCCTGCCGAGCTGTCAGGTGGGGCTATAGGTTTATGTCTGGGTTAAAAATCCTCTAAAACTCCCTCTGAGAGTCCGAGGCGTGTGATGCCTTCACTGCGCTGGCTGACATCACGTTTAAGTCAGCCTGACCTCCCCGAGCTCATTTCTTTGCCCCTGTCCCCTGTGCTTCCATCAAAAATAACAGGTTGCTGATAAGATGGCTCTCAGCGCCCCTGCTCAGACGGTGGGCTCTGAATCTGCACTCAGAGGAGGCCACTGAGTTCAAAAACAGCCCTCCTGCTCCGTGTTTTGACAGGTTGAGAAATCCAATCCATTTATTTTGAAAACCCATTAAGCCCAGCCAATATGGGATATTTAGAAAGGCCAGGATTTTGCTTCTGGTCAGAAGGCCAGGGCTGTCATAAAATAACAACGAAAGGAAGTGGAACAAAACATATTTTATTGCACGGCTATAATTCCCAAACATTCTTTAAAAATGTACTTTCAGTTAAAATAAGACAAAACAAAAACACAACACATTGAATTGCCGGAAACTGCCACCACTCTGAACTCCTCTGTTCAGAGTACTTATTCAATTTTGTGTGCCCAGTTCTCAGACTGGGACATAGTCCGTGCTCAATAAGTGTTCGATAAACGAGCCTCAAAACGGTTTACTTTCCCATTTAACGTATTTCCTAGACATTCGTTTTTCTTGTTCCCAGTGGCTGTTAAATTATCCTCAAGAAAAGAAGACCTGATTTCAGTTCTCTGGGGTTTTGGAAAGCGAATTTCAGAGTAAGTAAGTTTGACTCTTCTTGGCATCTTGAATTATATCATTGGCCGTACAGGTAACAGGGTCTTATGGTCAGACTCTCCAAAGATAATTCATTTGATCCTTTCAACCTTGTGGAGGTGTCGTGGGAGATGTTATCATTTTTGTTACCCCCTAGGAAGGGTGTGTGAGTGGAGACTATTTCCTGAGAGAAAATAACCTTACGATTAGGTGACCCTGAACACAAATGATGTTCAGAAGATGATGCAAAACCTTATCTTTTCCCAATTTATCTTCCAATCCATACACTGTCCTTCCTTTTTAAAAAAAATATATATTTTATTGATTTTTTCAGAGAGGAAGGGAGAAGGATAGCGTTAGAAACATCGATGAGAGAGAAACATCAATAAGCTGCCTCCTGTACACTCCCTACTGGGTATGTGCCCACAACATGCCCTTGACAGGAATCGAACCTGGGACCCTTGAGTCTGCAGGCAGACGTTCTATCCACTGAGCCAAACCGGCCAGGGCTACTGTCCCCATTTGATGAGTGTCTTGGTGACCCTCTTTTTTAGATCTCCTCTCCCTCTTCTTTTATCCCCCATAACCCCCTCAATCTTCTTTGATCCCTTCTGAGCACCACCCTGGAAGTTCACTGGAAGACCTTCAAGCTTCCCAGTATAGCTCCTGCCTCCGCCCTAGGGGGATACAGTAGGCCCTAATTCTATTATACATCCAAAGATTAGGTTTGTAAGTCAGAGGGAGCAAACACGTGACCTGGGACCAGAGCGGAGTCCAGGAGTCTGGGGGTATACCCAGTAAAGAGAGCTCCCTTGCTCTGCCTGAGCTGTTAAATTATCTGAGAAGAAACAACACAGAGCAAGCCGACACAGGTAATACATCACCTCAATGAGAAAGTGGACTCTGGGGAATATGGCTTATGGTGGTAGGCCGACAGGGCTCCTAATGCAGAAGCCAGAGTGAAAGCCTTACCCACCCTGGACTGCGGGAGGCAGAACCCTCTGGGTAGGTAGCTCAAGTGGGAAAGGGGAGGAGAAGGCTCTGAATTCTGAATACCCGGTTCTTTACTTCCAAGCCTATCAACCCGGTAAGTTATTTTTTCCCACTGGGGGAAGAATGAGTGAAGAGGGGGAAGAGGCCAGGTGTTACTCTTATAGATGTTTCTTCTCGTGAGGCATCGGCAAAAAAGGAACTAGTTTCCCTTAACACAGCATGTTCTATTGATCCACACCATTTCCCAAAAGTTGATGAAGTAGGTAATGTTCAAAATGAGATGTTGCATAAAAAAACACTATTTCTGGCATTTCTTGAAAAGTGAAATGATTTATCAGCAATGAACCTGTGCTCCCAGGTGGCAGCAATAGCATGGAGCTGAGTCATGCCTTGACGCCCCTTTAGGGAGGACCGAGTGCTTGAGCTCGTCAAGGGCCCCCAGCCCCTGTGTGTAGGTGTCATTTGATCTCTCCAATTTCACTAATTTGTATGTCCTGCCTGATTCTTCCAGGCATTTTAGTTTGTTTCCTCTGCTTTACCTGTGTAAGTCTAGGGTGGAGTATCTACAGCACGTCTTATCCCACCCACCAATCTTTGGATACACACTGAGTGGCGTGATTATGATGATCTCTGAATGCATAACAATCTGGCCACTCAGTGTGTGTGTGTATATATATATATACATTAGAGGCCCATTGCATGATATTCGTACAAGAATAGGCCTTCCTTCCCCTGGCTGCAGTCCCAGCCACCCGGGTAGGGCCCTTGCTGGCCCTTACCTGGCCTTAGTCACAGAAACCTTTCTGAGCCTCAGTTTCCCATCTATTAACCAGGAAGCATTCAGTGACTCTCATTTGGTATTGTGATGGCCTTTGTGAACGGAAAAGCTCTGCACAAATACAAGGGCTGGTTGTCCGTGGCTTTCCCTCCTGGCAGCCACAGGGGGCTGTTTCAAACGCTAAGTGAATCAGTTCCCTGGGGAAAACTCTTCTAGTGCTTCCCTACTGCACACGGAACCCAAGCCTCCTACCCTGGCCCCCGGGACCAGGCCACCCACCCACCTTTGTTTACCACCTTCCAGCACAGTGGCCCTCTGCCCCACCAACAGCAAAGCCATCCCTACTACCTCAGTGCCTTTGCACTCTAGTATGTGTGGATGAAAGGGGCCACATGCTAACCTGACAAGCTCAAAGGAGGCCTGCATGGTGATCTTGCAAACTCAGAGACCTAAAGTCACCACAGGGGATGGTCTGAAATGAAACTTTCACTAAAAGTGGTTATGGTGGGTAGTCACCTTCTAGGCCAGTATCTTCCCTGACAAGGTCAACCTTTACCTTATCTGAACCTATCTGTCTTTTTGCATCTACAATAACACATACCCTTGAAATGTCTGGGTAACTTGTTACTTCCCTTTTTCTGGACCCCCTAGGGGGGCACAATCTAATGTGCTGGGCGCCAGGTCAGACACCACAAATTCCTTCAGTTATCATGTTCATTGTTCCTGCCCCCACCTAAGTATATGTCTATCATTTTACTTTTTATCCAATCCCAGGGGTTCCCCCCTCCCAACCCTCTTTGCTTTCTCCCTCCTTTCTAGTCTATCACCAATGGATTATATGTAACCCACCTTCATCCCTCCTTTGATTGCCATGTATAAATATACATGTCACCTGCCATCCTCAATTCGAATTATCTCTATTCATTGAGTTTCTGCTTCCCGTTAACTATCGACAAATTGGTTCAAATAATTCTTTACAGGTTTGAATGTTTGTTTGTTTTTGTTTTTGTTTTTTATGTTAACATTATGTGGCAGATACTCCCGCCTGGCTGGCTCCCTGTTTTCATTCAGGTCTCATCTCTGAAGCCATCTTCTCCAAGTGGCTGTTCTAGGCCACTCAGCCTAAGGTATTTTCCTAGGCCCGTAGTTGGCAAACTGTGGCTCACAAGCCACATGCTTTGGCCCCTTGAGTGTGGCTCTGCCACAAAATACCATGGCCTAGGCGAGTCTATTTTGAAGAAGTGGCATTAGAAGAAGTTTAAGTTTAAAAAATTTGGCTCTCAAAAGAATTTCAATCACTGTACTATTGATATTTAGCTCTGTTGACTAATGAGTTTGCCGACCACTGTCCTAGGCCACTCAAGGTATTTTCTACTCCCACCGCACTCCCCACTCTCCAGCTACTCCCTCTCACCTTGTTTTATTTTCCCTGTGTTGTTTCTCACTATCCAAATATACCACGATCATTTACTTGTTTGTCGGCTGTTCTCCACCCTCCCCCATGTAAGTTCCTTCCAGAAAGATTTAGTGTGTTTTGTTCACAGCTCTCCCAGTGCCTCGAATAGAGTCAGACACCGAGAGTGCTCAGCAAGAATTTATTGGCCAACTTGAACTACCCCTACCCCCAACACTTTTCAACAAACAAGTCCCATTCATGGGGAGAATATTTACAATTCACCACAGACTTCTAAACCGGGAGAGTTCTGAATCATGTGGCACTCACTTAGCTCCTGCTACATGTAAGACTCCTGAGCACTGAGTCAGAATATTACCAAAAGAAGGCAAAACAACAAGTTCGGTCAGTCTGCTTCAGCACCCATCAAGGGAAAGTGCATCAAACTCACAGCTGTGTGGTCAAAGACAGGGGCAATGGGCACGTAAAAGGAAATGACGGTGGGCAGCAAGTGGGACTGGGCAGCAACGCCAAGGGGGACCAAGAAGGCCTTCGCTGGAATGGGCAGGCAGTGGTTGCTTGGTGAGGTGGTTTGTGCCTGGCTAGCCCCGCCCGCAGAGATGTCTGTCGGAGGGAGGTGTTGACAGATCTGTAATGCCCCATGGTGTTCTGCAAACTACCTGCTGCTTAATGAGCCGGCCACTGAGTGCCTCCCTCACAATGGTAGCATCGGCAAGTGGAACAGCTGGAGGAACATACTGGAAAGCAGAGCTGAGTTGTGACTGAAAGACCTCCATATCCTGTCCACTCCACATAGCTCTTTGACCTTGACTCTGACGCTTTCCCTTTGTTCACTTTGCTGCACCTACTCTGGCCTCCTCGCCTTTCCTCCAACTCACCAAGTCCCTGCCTACCTTGCCTGATTTTGTTCATCATTTTAGCCTCCCAATGCCTACCACAGTGCGTGCCTCACAACTGGAACTCAGAAACAAGTTGTTGAATGAATGCATGATGGATGGATGGTTTCTAAGTGGCCGGATGCTTGTGAAATAATAGAAAACATGTATCGGTCTCTGTTGCTGGTTTCTGACACACACAGAGTTCCTAAAATTTATGCAATCTCTTAAATGATAAGAGCAATAGGAGCATCTTTTGTTCTAATTTTTTTTTTCTTTAACCCCAAATGCTGACACAGAGCTCCTAAATTCCTTGGACTGTCTGGGGTGATAGGAGTGTCTTTTGTTCTAATCAGGTAACTCTGGATGGGCTCTAGGATAGGGGCTGGTCACCAGAAAGACCTAGCCATGATTAGAAGCTGGAAACTCTCAGCCCTATCTCCCATCCTCCAGGAAGAGGAGAGGGACTGGAGATTGAGCTAATAATTGATTATGCCTATGACATAAAAGCCCCCAAAGTACAAGGCTTAAAGAAAGAGCTTCCAAGGTAGTGAGCACATCCATATCTGGGGGGAGGAGGGGATGTGTTTGTGGAGCACCCCAATTCCACAGGGACAGAAAAGCTCCAGGGCTCAGGACCCTTCCAGACCTTACCTTTTGTGTCTTTTCATCTGGCTGTTCACTTCTATCCTTTATCATGTTCCTTATTCTATAACAAAAGGGTAAATGTGTTACCCTGAGTCCTGTGAGCCGTTCTGACAAATTATGAAACCTGAGGAAGGGATTGGGGGAACCCCATTTTATAGCCAGTTAGTCAGAAGCAACAGGAACATCCTAGAACATGCAATTGGCATCTGAAGTGGAACCAGGCCCTTAACTTGCGGGATTTGACCCTAACTTCAAGTAGATATTGTCAGAACTGCAGTGAATTGTAGGACACTGGCTGGTACCGGAGAACTGGTTAGTGTGGGAATAAACCCATACATCTGCTGTTAGAAGTGCTGTGAGCATGGCATTAGGGTAAGAGCAAAGGAAAACCGTGTTTTTCCTGGGTTATGCAGAACACAGGGCAAAGGAACTTAGGGCTCCCATATATGCGACAGCAACAATTGACCAAAGGATTTGGGTGGAAATCCTCATTAGGTAGCAACTAAAAGTCAAAGTCAGCCATCCCTTTTGAAGTAGCTGTGACAGAGTTGAGACTGAATATTATCTTCCGAAGCAGCCAACTGCTGTATGCAGAGGAAGGAGAGGGAGGGCCCCTGAGCCCAAATCAAGTGCATCAGAGGCTGCAGTGTCCCTTTCCTAGATCCCAGATGCTCACACAACATGGCCCCAGAGATTAGGGCTGACCTTCCTGTGGTTCCCTGGGGCCGCCATCTAGTTATCTGGCCCAACCTGCTGCCTGGCCTTCAGGAGGCTGAGCCACAGCCTGACGTCCAAGGGGCCCTGTCGTCCCTTTTGCATGAAAGCTACTGCCAGCCCTTCAGGAAATGTCCCACCGGCCACAGGACATTGGAGTGCGCTTGGTATCCAGAATCAGCACCCATCAGAACCAGCAACCCGTCCATCAGCAGCCTCCAACTGTTTTGGTGCCATAACAAAAGATGTAAAATTTGCAATGTGCTTCCTGTGACAGAATGAGTCTTCTGGCTTCTTTGGTCTCCCCCTCCTACTAGAGAGAAAGGGAGGATCAGAGGATAGGTTCCAAAGAGAGTGGTCAGCCACATAAGAGATGCTCAAGCTCTTTGACTACAGAGAACTCAAAAGGAGTTTGCCAACTCTCTTCAATGTCTGAACTTTCCACATGGAACGAAGAGCACACTTACATGTCCCATGATTCTGGAGAGCTCAGCAAGAACCACGTGGTGGTCCCGCAGAGACAGCCTTTGCATCCGTGAAAGGAAGAAATGTCCATCAACTGGAACTTCCCAAAAAGGAAATGGATCACCTAGTCAGGTAGTGAGTCTTCAGTCCCTGGAGGAATTGAAGAATGCCTTGGGAATGGGTCATAGAGTCCATTCTACCATACATGTAAGGAAGAACATTTCCTAGGCCCGATGTTTCTGAGATAGGTCTGGGTGCTGGGAGTGAGGGAGAGGAATAATCGAATACGACAAGAAAATGAAAAGCCATCAGTAGGCTCAACAGGTAGGTTTTGAGCACTTATACCCATCAAACACGGTTAACTGCTTTGTATGCATGATACTATTGAATCCTCACAACAATCTCGAGCATTGAATCCTATCATTATCATCCTGTTAGAGACACACTGAGATACATTCAGTAACTTGCTCAAGTTGCACAGCTAGGAAGTGCAGAGCTGGGACTCAAATCCTAACAGTCAACCTATGACCCATTCTGCTCTAGTAGCCTCCTCACCTCTGCCTTCTCTCTCTACCTACCTCCGGATTCCCTCCTATCAGCGCGTAAAAACTATTAGAGCGTAAAAAAGAGATTTCTCTCAAGAAAGTTCATAAGAATGGGCCCCAACACAGAATAGCAGCGCTAATAACACGAAAATGCCTAAATAGGGAAAATGACTACATTTGAGTACCACTTGCAAATCACCCCAAAGTGATAACCAGTTTTAAACCCCCACATCCTCTGGCCTTGCGCCCTCCTCCCCAAAGGTTCTTCTGGCCTGGCTCAGGCAAAAACCCCTTTTCCTTCATTTGCATTTTTCTTGGGAGAAGGAACGTAGGCAAGCTGTGAAGTCATTCCCCTGAGAAGAGTCAGACTCACACCTTCAGCTGGACCAGCCGACCAGCCCAGCGTGACTTCGTGGGAATTTGGCTTACACGTCCAAAACGAGTCAGACTATCAGTCAACGTTCCCCCCAGGGAATGTAGACGCTTGATCCTTTGCAAGAGAATGACTGTTCCTCACCCAGGGACAGAAAACTGGGAAGGGCGCTGGTTTTTTTTTTTTTTTTTTTTTTTTTTTTTTTTGTGTGTGTGTGTGTGTGTGTGTGTGTGCTTTTTAAGGTATAGTTGCCATAAAATATTATATTAGTTTCAGGTATAAAACATAATGATTTGATATTTGTATATACTGTAAAATGATCACAACTCATCTATACTAATAAAAGTGCTAATTAGACTGGACTGCCAAACAATCTTCTGTACATCATTCCGGACATCCTTCCTGATGAAGCTGTGATGGCAGGGGCCAAGGCAGAGGCAGTTAGGGGTAATCAGGCAGGCATACAAGTGGTTAGGGGCAATTAGGTAGGCAGGCAGGCAGGCAGAGGGGTTAGGGGTAATCAGGCAGGTGAGTGGTTAGGAGCCAGTAGTCCCAGATTGTGAGAGGGATGTCCAACTACCGGTTTAGGCCCAATCCTGCAGGGATCGCCCCTAACTGCTCGCCTGCCTGCCTGATCGCCCCTAACCACTCTGCCTGCTTGCCCGAGGGTTTCCAGATTGGGAGAGGGTGCAAGCTGGGCTGAGGGAATGAATTTCATGCACCGGGCCTCTAGTCACTATAAAAGTATAGTTAGCAACCATCACCATGTATAGTTACAAATTTTTTTTTCTTGTGATGAGAACTTTGAAGATCTACTTTCTTAGCCACTTTCAAACATATAATAGGGTATTGTTAACTATAGTCCCCACACTGAATATGATGTCCCTAGGACTTGCTTATTTGATAACTGGAAGTTTGTACCTTTTGACCACCTTCAACCATTTTGCTCCTCCCCATCCCTGCCTCTGGCAACCATCAATCCTTTCTACAATCTGTTCCATGAGTTTGAGTGGCTTTGCCCCCCCACATAAAAGTGAGATCAGGCAGTATTTGTCTTCCTCTGACTTGTTTCACTTAGCATAATGCCCTCAAGGTCCATCCACATTGTTGTAAATGGCAATATTTCTATTTTATGGGTGAATGATATTCATTGTATATATGTACCACATTTAAAAAACCATTCATTCATCAATAGACAGCTTGCTTCCATGTCTTGGCTGTTGTAAATAAGGCTGCAATGAACCCGGGGGTGCATGTATATTTTCGAGTTAGTGTTTTCATTTCCTTTGGATATATACCCAGAGGGGGAATTGCTGGAGTGTATGGTAGTGCTATTTTTAATTTTCAAGGAACCTCCATAGTGGCTGTATCAATTTACATTCCTGATGTGTTGTTTTTTAAAATATGTTTTTATTGATTTCAGAGAGAGAAAGGGAGATGGGGAGAGAGATAGAAACACCAATTATGAGAATCCTTGATCAGCTGCCTCCTGCACTCCCCACACTGGGAGGATGTGCTTCAACCCAAACTCTGGGTGACAGTCAGGAGGACCGCTGGGCTGCCATCATTTGTCAAATCAATTTCATCCCAAGATTCAAGGAGGCCCTGGAACTGTGACATGTTGCCTCCAGAGAGCCACAGAGGACTGACACGGGGCTAGGCCATTTCCCCACGCCTTTCTGTATGCCCTGCCACGGAGTTCCTCATACGGATCTGAGGCGCGTAAACTCCCAGAGGCCCCCTGTGACTCAGAGATCACACCGTATCATTTTTCCCTCCCCGTGTCTTCCCTATAGCAACCTCACGAGGTGCCCACGTGTCTGTGGGTCCCGGTTCTAGTCTACAGGGTTCCTGCTCAATCCCAGGTCCTCATTCTCCACCAGGACCCTGGGGTGGCCTAAATAGTCATGACTTTTGTTCAGCGGGAGAACAATAATCTTCTTGATGAAAAATGGGGACCAAGCAGGATATGTGTGTGGCTCTTCCCAGGGGCCCCAGGCTGCTGTGGCCCCGAGCTGCCAGGGAGGAGAGAGAATGACTTTCAGCGTGAGGGCTGTCCATTGTTAGAACAACAAGGCCCGCCGCAGGGCTGCCCTGCCCTTATCGGACCAGGAGGCCTCGCTGGATTCTATTAATTGCCGAATGCTGTTGGGTTTGGCAGATACAGGAAGCAGTTTACATGGCTACACCGTGCCCTGGCTCACAGTCCCTCTGACACGGTATTGTTGTAGCGGGATCATTGTGATTAGGGACAGTTCCCCGAGGAAGACCAGGCCTTTGATGATTGAGTCATTTCCTCCCCGCTCAGCTTCAGTGAGATAGTGCGGCTCACCCCACAGGCACGCACCCTTTGCTGGCCAGAGAGTCCTGTGCCCCACAGTGACGTTCCCAAGCAGGGCCAGGCCCCCTCACCCCACTTTCCCTGTCAGAGCTGGGGCCCTGGGAGAAATGGGAGCAGCTGGAGACCCACGCCCCATCCTTTGTAGGTCATAGTGACAGGCAGCCTTGCTGATGATCCCAGTTGTAAGTGTGACTCCAATTCCTGCAACTGCATGTGCTTTGGAACTGGGGAGACCAGGGTGCATGTTTGCGGGGCTTCTGTGACTTTGGGAGGTCCCCTCTGTGGGCCTCAGTTTCCATGTTTATAGAGGAGTGGTAAGAGAATCTACCACTACCGGTGACTGTGGCGAGGATTGAATGTGATTACTTGGCTGTTTAATAAATGTTCAGTATTTAATGAGTAGTCACTGTTATGATTCTTGCGGTTGTTCCTGTTGTTGAGGATGCTGCCTCCTCTCCCCCCAACCCGCAGCAGCCACGGCATACTGAGGGCCGAGTGACATTGCCCTCCCTCAGCGAGGGCAGCCCCTGCAGAGGGGAGGGCGGGAGAGGCTGAGCCTGGCTGGATGTGGGGGCCTGGAGCGGGTGGATGAGTCTCTGCTTCCTCCTGGGTCCAGAGCTCCCCGGGGCACAGAGCCCATCTCTCTCATGCTACCCTGGGCATACGGTCTCCAAGACTGGGGGCTGCCCTGGGCCCGCTGCTCTGCCAGGGATTTTAACCGAACAGCCTCTCACAAACCGCCCTGCATCCTGCTTATCTCAGCCTCCGTGCACACGAGCGGGAACAGCACTGGCCCTAACAGGGGACTCCGCCCTGTTACTGGAACCCTTGCGAGGGCCCTGCAATTGCCTTCAGAGGGGAGTGGGGGTGGGAGAGGTGTGCTGGGGGTGGCCCAGCCTTGCACAGGGGAACAAAAGCAGAGAGCTGACAGCATGGGGGGTGGGGGTGGAGTTAGAGTCAGATGCCTTGGGTTCCCACGCACCACTTACTAGTTGTGTGCTCTCAGGAAAGTCACTTTTCCTCTCAGAGCCTCAGTTTATTCATCTGGTAAGTGGGGATAAAAATATCTCCTCGCTTAGAGCGCTGTGGTCAGGATGAAATTAGATCTGCATGCAAAACACTTAGTATCATCCCTGACACAAAGAGCATGCTTAATACATGGTAGCCAGAGGAAGGAAGCCAGACAGGCCAAGGAGAGCACCAAGTGCTCCCAGCAGGCTCTAGGGTCCAAAAAGGGGCAGAAATGCTCCCGCTGCCCCAGCAATGCTTCCGGGACCCAGTGTGTTTTAGGAACTGCTGGCCGGACAGTGTCCCCACACACTGGCAAGACCCAGCAAGCTCTTTTTTTAAAATATATTTTATTGATTTTTTTACAGAGAGGAAGAGAGAGGATAGAGAGTTAGACACATCCATCAGCTGCCTCTTGCATATCCCCCACCAGGGATGTGCCCGCAACCAGGGTACATGCCCTTGACCGGAATCGAACCTGGGACCTTTCAATCCGCAGGCCTACGCTCTATCCATTGAGCCAAACCGGTTTCGGCAAGACCCAGCAAGTCCTTAAGGGCAGACACCATGTTTGTGTGTTTCCCACTATCTATTCAGTTCCAGTGTATTTGGTACCTGTGGCTGCTGTAACAAATGACCACAAACTTAATGGCTTAGAACAATGCCAACTTATTATCTTACTGTTCTGGAGGCCAGCAGCCCGAAATGGGCCTCGCGGGGCCAACGGGAAGGTGTGAAAGGGCTGTATTCCTTTTGGAGGCTCCGAGAGGGAATCTAGAGGCGACCGCATCCCTCAGCTGGAGGCCCCTTCCTCCATCCTCAAAGCCAGCATCGGAGCATCTTCCAGCTTGACTCTGAGTCTCACTAGTAAAGACCTTGTGACCCCATTGGGCCTACCTGGGTAATCCAGGCTACTCTCCCCATCTGCTCAGCAACCTTAAGTCACCTATAAACTGGTGACATAAACGGGTGGATTTAACTTAATCCGCCCTTGCTATCTAACATAACAAACCCGCAGGTTCTGGGGATTAGAATATAGGCATTTTGAGGGAGCCATTACTCTGCCTACCACACCTGGTCTGCAGCAAAGTGGATAGAAGTCCAATAATAACACTGACGAGGCACCTGTTTTGGATTGAACTTCCTGTTAAGGAAGTCCAGAGGACCATGCAATCCACCCCAGGATACAAAACACTCGTGAGAACATTCACGAGCACAGTACAAGTGATTACCACCCGGAGAGTGGTGAGGGGGTACAAAGCCCGCAGGAGATGAAGAGTCTCTGGTCAATGCTCAATAAATCGTAATATTTATTGAGCAAATATTTTGAACACGAATTAGGTGCTAAGTGCCAAGGAGGCAATGCTATTCCTGTCCTCCAGGAACCTGAAGGCTCAGGAGAACCTGTTGAAAGAGGTTAGAATGGAGCAGGGATTGATATAGGAGAGGGAGAAGGTCCTGGGGAGAGGAGGGGGAGGATGGTTTTGAGAGAGAGTTCCCATAGTGGTCATAAGCACAGAATCTGCAGCCAGGATGGCCTGGGTCCTGAGCCTGGCCCTTCCATGTACTAGCTGTGTGACCTTTGGAAAGTGTTAACACTTCTGTGCCTCAATTGTCTCATTTTATAATGGGAATGATAATAGTATCTATGTCATAGGTCATTGGAAGAATTATATGACCAAGTATATTCAAAGTGCTTAGAGCAGTATCTGGCACATTGCAAGTGTTAACTAATATTATTGTCCACTTTGCCCTAGCTGGTTTGGCTCAGTGGATAGAGCATCGGCCTGTGGACTGAAGGGTCCCAAGTTTGATTCTGGTCAGGAGCACATGCCTGGGTTTCGGGCTTGATCCCCAGTAGGGGATGTGCAGGAGGCAGCCAATCAATGACTCTCTCATCATTGATGTTTCTATCTCTCTCTTTCCCTCTCCCTTCCTCTCTGAAATCAATAAAGATATATTTTTAAATATACATTATTGTCCACTTTTTACCTTTCAGCCTTAAAATGGCAAGCAAGGAATCAGATATATTCCAGCAGATATTAGACAGCTAAGACAACCTGTGGTCTCTGGTATGAATGTTCACTTAGGAGTGGAATTCTCAGTTTTTAAAATTTTTTACAAATTTTTTTTTTATTGTTTTTAGAGAGTCAGGGAAAGGGAAAAAGAGACAGAAACATCAATGATGAGAAAGAATCATTGATCAGTTGTTTCCCGTATGTTCCCTACTGGGGATCGAGCCTGTAACCCAGGCATGTACCCTTGACTGGAATTGAATCCAGGACCTTTCAGTCTGCAGGCCTATGCTGATCCAAATCAGCTGGGGCTTAGCGCATGACCCCCCGATACAAACAGACCAGGGCACCCAGTTTGATGTGAGCAGCGTGGACTTGGCCTGAGGTGACCCAACCTTGGCATTGCTCTTCGTCAGTCCCTCACCCCTGGCTCCAGATCCTGGAGAGTGGGGAGCTGGCAGGCCAGCAGGCCCAGGTCCAGGCTGGAATAGGTACGGAGGCCCAGAGTCACTGTAGAAAGATCCCCTTTGGCCACTGGCATCTTCTCTCGAATAGATCTAAACATATTTTGGTGAGTGGGCATCCTCAGTGCCCACTCTTCCTAAAACTCGGGGATCATGGTTGATTAGTGAGCAAACATCTGCATTACCATGGAGGGCTAACACTAGATTTGTTTAAAGCGCCTTCTCTTTGGAGGTGCAGTAATTGCTCTTCGATCCGACAGGAAGTCCTATTGCTCGAGAGGAGCCAGTGTTATCAAGAGAAAACACATCAGCGCCTGTCCTCTCGGGAAGGGAATTGTGAGTAATCAACACGGCTCCTCTCCAGCTGGCCGCGGGGCCTTTGTGCGGAGCGTACAGGTCAGGGAGAGTTTGAGCAGGCCGTGCTCTAAGGGGAGGTGCCACGCCAACCCCTTTCCCCCATATTTTCCTCTCGGGGGAACAGGCATTCCCCAGGCTGACCTGGGTAAATTGTGCTGAAGCCATCAGACAAATCTGATGACACCCCTCTCCCATGTGAAACCCATCCTGGGCACCCCCGTGGCCTTCAGGATCCAATCCAATTCCTCAGTGTGGGGTGCGAGGCCCTTTGGCAGCTGGCCTTGCCCCATCCTGCTTTGTCTGTCACCATCCCCTCCCAGCACCCTTCTTCCCAGGTCTTTCAGAGCCTTGAAGGTACAACTCATCATGCCAGGAGCACCATCTCTGCACATCATTATGAGTTGGGTGTAAGGCATTGCCCGTGAGCCTAGCTAATGTGGCTCAGTGGTTGGGCATCAACTATGAACCAGGAGGTCATGGTTTGATTCCAGGTCAGGGCATATGCCTGGGTTCCAGGCTCGATCCTCAGTAGGGGGCGTGCAGGAGGCAGCCAATCAATGATTCTCTCTTACCATTGATGTTTCTATTTCTCTCTCCCTCTCTCTTCTTCTCTAAAAAAAAAAAATAAAAAAAAAATACATTGCCCTTGAGCCCAGGAGATCAGATATACAGACAGGAGAGGGAAATCCTATAAAATTAATAAAATGAATCAGACAGCCCCGAATGTGACAAACTGCCCCAAACCAGTCCCACAGCCCAGCAGTTGATCTCATGTGGCTTTCTGTGTTCTTGTCCTCCATAAGCTTCTTGAGGACAGGAGAAATTTCCAGGACCCTGGGGTCTCTCACCAGAAGATAACATTGAGGCAATACTGACGATACTGACCGTGGGCATTTAGTAAGTGTCAGCACTCATAGGCCTCATTTACCGAGCCCATACCACGTGCCAAGCTGTGCTATGTGCGTTACCTTATGAATCCTCACAAGGACTCTAAGAGGTAGGCGTCAGTATTCCCCTTTACAGATGAGAATGTCAAGGCCCACCGAGGTGGCCATTTGCCCAGGGTGACGCAGTAGGAAGTGGTAGAACAACCTCAAATCCAGGTTCTTCTGAGCCCAGATCCAAAGGCATACAGCTCCCTACGTGTGGACATGCGGACATGTGCATAGAGGGTCCAGGCCGCAGAGCTGCTCCAGGGCCGGGGGTGAGAGGTGAGAGGTGGGGGGATCCAGCACAGGCAGGACAGACGTGATCGGGATAGGCCCTCTTTTGTTTGGCTTCACTTCAAACAAAGAGCGCAGCAGGGAAACCGAAGCCCCCCACTTCCCTTCTCTGAAGACCAAAGCAGGGCTAAAAATAGGAGCCAGGAAGCATTTGATCCCGATGTGTCAAGTGAACATAAACATCCTGCCTGCTTTGCCATGGGGGAGAGAGAGGGGAGTGCCTGAGAACAGCTGCTCCAGGGGCCAGTCAGGAGGCCAGCCCGCTGGCAGTGCCCTGCAGACCCCTCAGGCTGGCACTGGCCGGGGTCTGCCGGCACACCTCCAGGGTTCTTGGAACATTGGGCATCGGAGCCTACAGGGTGCTTAGAGATTGTTGTGGCCTAAAGAATGCACTTTCCAGACCTCCAACTCCAGGAGGCGCTGGCAGCTGGCTCTGACACCCGTCCCTCGCTGCCTTACTCCCAGGTCACACTTCCCAGGCTGCTTCCAGAGGACAGCGCACAGCAAGGAGGCGAAGGCAGGCCTGGGGACAGCGGGCTCCTCTGACAGACAGCCATCTAAGGCCTCCCAGATGGCCTTGCTGATTTCTCCGGAGCCTTAGGGCAGCCTCAGATGCTTCCACTGAACCTTCCTCCTCTTCTCTCCTTGGCTCAGAGTCAGACTTGCATCATGGTCTGGGGGCTCCCCCAGCCCTTCTCAGCTTCTCCCTCACTTGCGCTCTCAGACATTTCTCCTCAGAACATCTTTGCACCATCAGCCCCCTCTTGGCACCTGCTTCTTGGAGGACTGGACTGACTCAGAGGTTATCTGCTAATTGCCTCCTCTTAGAATGTTGTGGTTGAGAAAATCCAAAACGCAGAGAGGCAAAGGGATTTTCCTGAGCTCACACAGTAAGCGCACGTGGGGGAGGAAATAGCCATCCCTCCACCCCTCCTGCTTTCAGGCTGTCTCCCCTTCCTTGACATCAGCTGCGTTTGGAATTGGAGGGGAGAGAACTGATGAGACTTGTATGAGTTTCTTCAAAATAAGTTCCCTCACTCACCGTTCCCTCTAGCTCCAGAGCACGGAGGGAAAGACAGGATCTATCTTATTCACGTATTTGCCACAGACACAGCCATCTCCAAATCTGGGCCCTTAACCACACTGCCTGCGAGAGCGCCATTCAAATGAGAGGGGTCATTATTGCGTTGGCATTTGGGGCAGGGAGAGCGGGTGAATGCCCACCAGCAAACGCGTGTGTAGAGGGCCGATTGGAAGGTAGCTAGAAGGGGTGGGGATCTTCCCAAGCAGAGGAAGGGAAGCATCGGCTTCTGCTCAGGGCCCTCTCCCCATTGGGGCCTGTGCTGACCTGTCAGGAGGCCCCCTATTAATTTCTTCTGCACCTGGGCCTCATGGCTTCCTCGTGGCTTCCATCAGGCTAATTGCCACCGTCTTTCCAGTGACACTGAGCTCAGCTCCTGATAAGGTGCTTCCTTAATAGTCTCCCATTTCCCTGCTGACACCGGAAAATAGGCCCGACTTGGCAGTATATTACCGCCCTGAGTGAGGCAGAGCTGTCACACCCAGCCTCCCAGCCTGAACCATTAGTGGACCTGGGATCAATAGTGTTCAGGCAACCCTTGTTTCCCTGAAAGCATTCATTTGGCACGTTTGCTGTTTGTCAGGCAGTTCCTTTCTCTAACGTCCCAAGGTCCACGGCCCTGGCGCCTGAGTCTCTCCTCCTCCTCCGGAGTCTGCAAGTTCCAGACAGCATCGGCTTGCTCTCTTCGGAAAAAAAGAATGATAAGACCGTACCAGGTTGTAATGAATGGCCATTTCTGTTACAACCCTTTGGTGGCAAGCAACAGAAATCAACGGTGGTGAATGCAGGCAAAGGGGGAATCTCACGGGAAGTCATTTCAGAACTTCGCAGTAGCAAGGCTACTAGCTAAGATGCTTTAGATTCAAATCCAAGGGGAGGAAAATGTCAGTTTGGTCCAGTCTGAGTCGCTTGCTTACCCTTTGACCGAAGGAGGGTGGTGCAACTCGGTGGTCTGGGTGTAACAAAGGTGAGTGATGTCATCAGAGAAGGAGAGGATGGATGTGGGTGAGGCAGAAATACAGGAAGTTCACTGGACAGACAGACACCTGGGGATGTGGGCCCAAAGGTGGAGCTAATGATGATCCAGGGTATAATCCAGACCCCTTTTTTTAGCCTTGCGTCTCTCTATCAGGCGTCTCTCTACCAGACACTGGAACGTGTTCCGTAAGTGATGGTGCTCGAATTGCTTGTTTTTTGTAGCATAATCTGAACTCTAGGCAAAGTTTAAGCACCCTATAGAATGCTGGAGGCATGAATTAATATCTTGACGTATATGAAGAATCGGGGTGAGTGTTCCGACCAGCTCTTTTTAAAAGATTGTTGCTAAGTCTAGTAGATAATGGGACCAACCTGAGACTTGGGAAGAACATGCAGCCTCTGGAAGGGGCTGTAAAAGAGCACGAGGGGCCCTGCTTCTCAGTTAATGTTGTGAAACAGAACAAATTTCATCCACATGGGATACCTTAGATGCCTGACAGCACCATCACGCAGAGTTTCTATTGTAATTGCTTATCTGCTTGCCAAGAGCACCTTCTAGATGGCCAGCTCCTAGAAGATGGAGGGGACTCAGATCTGTTCATTGCTGTACCCTTGGGACTCAGCACGGGGTACTGGCACACAGTATGCGCTCAGAAAATAGCTGTTGAATGAATGAACAAATGACATGGGGCTGATGACTTTTAAAGGTCACTGGTTGGCTCATTGCACAAGGTGACAGCCACTCTACTATTCACTGAATGGCCAGATTGTTATGACCCCTGAACACATAATAATCTGGCCACTCAGTGTATAGTATTTACATATAGAACCAGAATAAAGTCTCCTGGAGCCACTTTTGAGGCTGTGGAACTCATCTCATAAGGTGTTCGTATCGGAAGCCCTGTAATGCTTGTTGAATGTAGGGGAAAGAGGGGATGGAAGAGCTAACGGGAATTCATGATTCAGAGATGAGGCCTTGGGAGAGGAAATGGAAGGCAGAGAGCAGGAATGTTGACAGGAAATTTCTGTGGGGATTCAGGGATAGGTGCTTTACCAGGAACTTCGTTTAGTTCTGACCTAGAAACTGCTGACCACCAGCGGTCTCCTCCTGACTCAACTTCCCATTGGTTGGAGGCAAGGAGGCTGACCCGAGGCTATACTTTCTCTCCATATAGAAAGTGTCCAATGGCAATACAGGACGTGTCAAAGGCAATGCTCTACTGAAGGCCACATGCAAGTTGAGGGAAAAAATGCTACAGAGCTCAGAGGCATAGGAGACCATAGTAACCAGAAGTGGTCAGACATGGCCTCATGGGCAAGAAGAAGGATTCAGGTTGGTGTCATGTGATGGGAAAGGTTTGGAGACGTGGAGACAAAGGAGCACAGTGCAGGAGACAGAGTCTCGACAACACACAGAAGTATAAAAGTACAGGGTGTGCTTCTGAGGCAGGGATCCTGGCAAACAGGAAAATGAACAGTCAGAGAAAAGGTGAGACAGGGATGCTGAAACTCAGCCAAGGAGGGCTGTTCATTTCAAGCTGACTTACTATTTTGGGGTCCTAGTATTTATAAGTATCACCCACATATGAACGAATGAACCCTTGAGTGAATGAACAAACGAATGAATGAATGTTAACAGGAAGGAAGGAAATGGCTCTTCTGAACGGCCCTTTCCAACCCAGGAATGACCGAAGGCCTTTAACAGCTTCCCCAGTGAGTGGTGCACCCGGATGCCTGAGGGCTGGGAGGCCGCCCCTGACCTGCCATCTAGAACTCTGGCGAAGGAGGTGGCCAGACTGAGACCATCTGTGCCGGAGCTTCATTCAATACCTACAAGTGGAATGAAGGTCCTCAAAGATCTCTCTCCTGACAGCCAACCGAGGGGGTCAGCCATGTAGGCTAACCTGGTAAGGGAAGTAAAACTGGCTGTTTCTCTTGAGTGGAATGTTAAGGACACTGGGAAGGCCCCTTGCCTTCACACGGCTCACCCCATCCCTTAACTCAGTTGGAGAAGGCCTGGAATTCCATACCCAAAGCCCCATTTACAGTGGTTGTTATCAGTCCATGACACCTTCCTGTAAATGAAGGATCGGAAAGCTGGCTTTGGCAGGGAGGCTGGAGAGGGGAAGGAAGATGTAACCTGAAGACTAGAGGTGGAAGGTCACTAGGGACACAGGAGGCTGGTGGGAGCACGGAGAGGCGGAATCATGTCCACCTTCACCAAGGGCAGTTTTTGCAGAGTTCAGTTCGAGCAACGAGTCCCAACAGCAGGTAGACTGTCCGGTTACTAACAGAAACAATCCATGCACTCAGCCGGATGACGGCATTCAGTGGGATGACGGCATCAGCCAGATAATTTAAATGACTACATCAGGCAGCCTGTAACACACAGGGGAGCTGGTCTAATTTTTAAAAAATATATATCTTATTGATTTTTTACAGAGAGGAAGGGAGAGGGAGAGAGAATTAGAAACATCGATGAGAGAGAAACATCAATCAGCTGCTTTCTGCACACCCCCACTGGGGACATGCCCACAACCAAGGTACATGCCCTTGACCAGAATCGAACCTGGGACCTTCAGTCCACAGGCCGATGCTCTATCCACTGAGCCACACCGGTTAGGGTGAGCTGGTCTAACCTTAACATTTATAGGTTGCAGTGCCGCGTGACAGCTGCCTGCTACCCAGCGTGAGTGATGCTGTTCTCAGGATCCCGAGGAAGCCCAGGGAGGGCAGGAGAATGGGGTGCTCATTCTTAATATAAACCCCCTGGGACCCACGGGCTGGTTCAAGGATCAGCGTGTGAGCCATTTTTCTTCGAAGGAACTTGCCTTACCGTCCTCAAGCTACACATTTCCTGGTCATAACAGTTTGGAGAAAAATACTGCTAAATGGCTGCATAAACAATTTTAATTGGCCTGAGCTCCCAAAATGTGCTATTTTTGTTCTGCTGCCAAGCTGGCTTTTTTTTTTCCTTTCTTTCTTTCTTTTTTTTTTCTTTTTTTTTTTTAAACTAGCTAATTATGCCCAGCATTTAACTTGAGGCAAAAAAACAGGAAACAGGGCATTCATTACTCCAGTGACAACTTTTCAACAAGCCCACATTTCAACATCCATTGTGTAATTTCCTCTCCCTGGCTTACAGTTGGTCATTCCATCGGGGCCTTGGGAAACAAACAGCTCCTTCAGCAAGGGCCCGGGAGGCCCTTTGTTCCGTGGAAATGCCTTTCCTCCTCCAACACAGGCAGGAGGGCTCCCGGAGTCACCCATGTCCAGGAGGTGGGTCTCCCTCTCTGCCTGGGCTCCTCGCAGAAATCCCTGTGCGGTGGTTCCTGCCGGTCTGAGTTTGCTGCCACATCAGGGTCTCCCATCAGGAGCTAAGCTGTGTCTGTTGTTGGTGCATCACCCCAAGGCTCCTGGTGGGGAGGGGGGGGGGGTTCAGGCCACTCTCAGAAGGACCCTGTCCTTTTTTTTTTCTTTTTAAAAAATATATTTTATTGATTTTTTTTACAGAGAGGAAGGGAGAGAGAGAGAAACATCGATGAGAGAGAAACATTGATCAGCTGCCTTCTGCACACCTCCAACTGGAGATGTGCCTGCAACCAAGGTACATGCCCCCGACCAGAATCAAACCTGGGACCCTTCAGTCCGCAGGCTGACACTATATCCACTGAGCCAAACCGGTTTCTGCAGGACGCTGTCTTATCTCCTGAGGAATCACTAAAGACCGGACTCTCGCAATTTGCCTTAGCAGCTCCTCCCCGCGAGAGGTGAAGATGTTTCTCTCACCCCTTGGAGATGAGCTGATCTGGTGACTTGCCTTGGCCAATCGAAGATGATAGATGTGATGATACACTAGTCCGAGCCTAGGCCGCAAGAGTCCTTCCTTGGTGTTGCCCTTCCTCTTATTCCTCTGACCTTCATCATGGGAACAAGTCTGGCCAGCTGGCTGGAGGTTGAGACATGGGGGGCAAAGCCAGGTCAAGGGCCTAGATACGTGAGAGAGGTCAGCCCAGCCAAGTGCAGCCAAGCCTCCAGAGCCGACCTACTGCTGAGGGTAGGTGCATGATTGATCTTCACTAACCCAGTGAAATCACCCAGCTGACCCACAAACCCATCATCAGAAGGTTGATTGCTGTGTGCCACGGACACTTTGTGGTTTGTTTTGCACATGATTGTGGTGGTAGCTAGTACAAGCCATGGGGCTGTGTCTAATGGATGGATTACTAGCTAGTAAGTCAGGAAATGCTGGATATCCTCAGGCACAACTCGGCCTGAGCAAGCAAAATGCCAAGCTGCCGCGGAAGAAAGATGTCTGTTCACGGAGGCCTGTGAAAACCGTGCTGCAGGAGAAGGTGAGAGGATGTCAGGATGGCACGCCATTTCATTCCACCAGCGGCCTTGCACCCTGGACCACTCTGGGATGGTGTGATGTCAAAATTCTCTACTGTATAAAGTTTAAAGGGACTGAGAGGAGTTGAGTTGCATTTCTGATCATAAGTTATATGTCAGAATGTTCATGTGCTAGTTATCGTATACTAGCTCAGTGGTCGGCAAATTTTGGTTCGCGAGCCCCATGAGGCTCTTTGGCCCCTTGAGTATGGCTCTTCCACAAAATACCACGTGCGGGCGCACACGTACAGTGTGACTGAAACTTTGTGGCCCATGCGCAGAAGTCGGTTTCCGGCTCTTAAAAGAAATTTCAATCGTCGTACTGTTGATATTTGGCTCTGTTGACTAATGAGTTTGCCGCCCACTGCCCTAGCTGAATTGGATTTCTGTCCCTTGCAACTCAAAGTCCAGGTTCCACAGATTGGAGCATTTGAAAGGCTACGATGCCTTCCTGGTCCTTCCACAATGACACATGGCTGAGAAAGTAAACTACAAGCTCTGAAACATTCACAGGGCCATGTGGCTGTCCCCTATGTCAGGCTCCTCATCTTACAGGAGGGCCTCCTCCCAGAGCTGGCACAGACCTCGACCAAAGGAGGCAATGCTTCTCTGAAACGACCCTCCTTTGCCAACACCTGTCCCTTCCCCAGAAACCCCAAACCTCCAGTATCTTCAGATTGATACAGCATTCTGTGGGGCGTGGCTACGGTGTTTGGACAGGGTCAAGCCTCGGACTGACTAGAGGGCACAGTCCTCTCGTGGCCACATGCAAGTCCCAGCTCGGAGGGCAGAGCCCTCCCCTCACAATGACAGCCAACAGCTGTAGTTGTAAGCTTGAACCTGTGGTCCGAACACGTGGCTCCACGTGCCTAAGTGACATAGACTGCAAGTAAACAAAGCTTGGTCAGGTGCATGTCATTGAGTCGGATCGAAACCCATGAGAAGGTTGTTAACATCTTGGCCACACCCTTCCTTTGCCTCATGGCATCTGCTATAAAATAAAGACACGGCTTGTAGTCTGTGGCGCTGTCTCTCCATGAGGGAGCAGCGTCCCACAGAGACCCAGCTTTCATTCTCTATTTCTCTTTTCTTAATCCTTCACTGCCCCCTCTCAGGGTCACTGAACCTGGCTGAGCTGGTGTGGCACATAAGGCACACTGGGGCTGAGTATGCCATGGCCGTGCCAGCCTGCCACAGCATTTCATGGTTCCACTCTGTACACTCCAGCTAAAAGATGTTCCATACTCTTGGCTTTTTTTTTCTTCTTATTCCTTTATATACTTCTGTTTGTGTTATATATTGCCATGTAACAAACTACCCCGAATGGAATGACATGAAATAACCACCAGTTTTTTTTTCCTTTGCTTCATGTATTCTGCAGGCCAGGAACTTACAGAAAACATGGGAGATGGCTTGGTATGGCTCCCGCATATCTGGGCTTTCAAATGGGAAGACTTGAGTGGCAAGGGTTGGAGTCATCTTGAAGCAACTTGGGTCACCTATGGCTGGTGCCTGTGCAGGGCTGGGCTCAGCTCTGACTGTCGACATCAACATGTGGCCTGTCCACAGTAGGATGGACTCCTAGCAATCAGACTTTTAATGTGGTGGTTTATATTGGGATGAAAGTTGTATGGCCTTTTATGATTTACCATTGGAGCTCCTGTTTACCTTCACATCTCTCACCTTTCATTCTCTATGGATTAAGAGAGTCACAGTCCTGCCCAGGTTCAAGAAGTGGGGACATAAATCTCATTTCCTGATGGGACAATTGTCAAGGAATTTGTGGCCATATTTTAAGACCACCATACCTTAAATTTATCTATCCATTGTCCCTCTTACTAATATGCTTTACTCTGTATAAGATTTTTTTTGGTTACAAGGAACAAAAGGTAATTGATGCTAACTTAGAAAAAAAAAAAAGAGACATGAATAATCCTATATAATAAAGATGTTATATGCAAATGGTCATTACGCCATGAAGCGTAACAACCAATTGGATCAGGGATCAGCAGGAGGGTGGGGCAGTGAGCTACAAGTGGGTGGCAGAGAGTTACAGGAGGGCAGAAAACTATGAGGGGGATTTCGGGGAGGGGGTTGGAGGGAGCTACAGCTACAGGAGGGTGAGGAAGTAGGTGGAGAGCTACTGGAGGGTGGCAGCAAGCTACTGGCGAGCTACAGGAACACAGATTCGTGCGAAGGGCTACTAGTTTATTATAAGGATGCAATGCTATCTCACAGAATACCTGGGCAGTGATGTCTTAACCCTGAAGATCTTATGGAATGCCACTAAGGGAGAGCCTGCAGCACTGTGGATGCCTGTCACACATAACAGAGAGGATGCCTAAGTATGGGCCTAGTTATATCTCTCCCAGGTACAAGCTGGCAAATTGAGGGACTAGGAAGGGCTGCTTAAACACACAAGTCATTCTAGGGTGTGATCTTCTTAGATCTTTCTTCACCACTCTAACCCTCAGGCTGTCGCTGGCTAACCCTAGCTTAGCAGACGTAATCATTCATTCAACCAATATTTGAGTGTCCTAGTTGTGACTCGGCACAAGACATTGAGGAGCCTGATCAGATGAAAAACAAAACAAAACAAAAAAAACCAACACTCTGATTTGGATCTCAGGAGCCCTAATTCTGCCAGTTACTCTCTATGTGACTTCGGACATGTAGTCAGTCCTCCCTGGTCAGCCTCAGTTTCCCCATCAGCCTTATGAGAGCCTTGCCCTTGAATATCACTGAGATCCCTTCTGAACCTCCAGAAGCAAGATGATTCTGGCACAGCGAGGCACTCCTAAAATTTCAATCCTCAGCCTCAAGTTTATTTTCTGTCTCTTGCCTTTATTGCTGGCTGGCTTACTCTTGGTGTAATTTATTTAACCGAGCTGTACTGAGCAGTTTGGAACTGAGTTTGCATGAATCACTGTCCATAAAATCAAGTTAAGTGGATTTCATTCCACTCAGCGCACCTGTGTATATACTGGGGGGGAAAGAAGCTGGATTTTCTTGGCTCCCTCAGACCACTGTTAGAATTGCTTCTTTGCAGATATAGCATTCCTCCTGTATTTATAGTCCATTGTTACAACAGCCTCCTTCAGAGACCTGAAAGGAAAATGTTGGATGCAATTTTTCCTTCAGATCATTTTATATAGCTGTCCTGTGTCTCCATCCAGCAGGAAAAGCTGACATTGATTTCCTCTGTTTTATCAGAGCTGGCAAATAACAGATTCAACCTAATCCAATCATTCAACAAATATTTATTGAGTGTTATGTGAAGTCATCCTGAGCTAGGTATAGAGGGTAGGGGGGTCAAAGGCCCTGCAAGCTACGTGACATGCTAACTAATAACAATGCGAGAGAGTGTTTTGTTTCCAGGCAGAACGTGGGGAATCGGATGTGTTGTGTAGAAGAAGAAGCCACGCAAGGTGAGTGATTTGGGGAGAATTATGGAGAGTCTGGGAGGGAGTGGGGGTGGGGATGGGGTGATATTGAACTTGGGAGGGGGGTTTCTGTTAGGACCACCACCCACATTCGCCTCTTCCCCGTTCCCATCTGACATAACCAGCACCAGCATCATATCATTTCATTTTACCTTTTTGTAAAAGGATGTGATCTGAAAAAAAAAAGAAAAAAAAAGAAAAGAAAATCAGAAAAGAGGTTTTGAGTGGAGATGAGCATTCATAGGAAAAAAAAAAAAAAAATGCCCAAAGGGTGTGCTCCGGTGCTTGTGGAAATACATCTTTGGAGCCAATGGGAGGGATTGCAGAGAGATTTATTCTGTTTTGTCACACAGCCAAAAGCACAGGCAGGCTGCAACTAACATGGCGGTGTGCGGGGCCGGCTGTTTGGATCTTTGTTCTTATTTCCTATCACAATAGAAAATGTGCAATTTTTACTCTGTCCCAGAATAAATATGTTACCATTTCCCCCGGCCGATTTCAAGTGATTTTGGAAAATTCCTTTCCATTAACCCACCAGGACTCTGGAAGACACGTTGGGATGTTAGGGAAGGCTGGGGCCTCCCTTCCTCTGACACTACGTTTATGTGTGTGTGTTGTTTTTGTGTGTGTGTGTGTTTTCTTTTCTTTTTTTGAGAAAAAGAAGTTGCTTTAAAGGACTGTAAGCTCTGGATGCACCTGTGCTTGCATCCAGGCAGAAAGCAAAATTTGCTTAATGGCTCTGTTTCTTGTGCTGTCTGGGATAAGACATGCCCACATTTCAGCCAAGCAACCATTTGGGGAACTTGAATGTCCAGATGGTGCTCGAGGCTGGACAGCGCCCCCTCTGTCCTGGAAGAGGAATACAGTGCTCTACGGAGCAGTGCTGTCTGAAAGAAATAGAATGCGAGCCACCTGTAATTAAAAAATTCCTACATGGTAGCCACATGAAAAAGTACAAGGAAACTGCCTAGCTTATTTTTAGTAATATATTTATTTGATTCAATATATTTAAAATATCATTTTGGCAAAGAATCATGATCTTTTCGTGTTAATCATGAAAATGATTGAGACACTATATATATTTTTTTTCATGCTAAGTCTTCAAAACCTGGTGTGTATTTTATACCTTAGCACATATCAATTGAGGATAGCTACATTTCAAATGCTCGGTACAGGGGCTTTTGAGAAAACCGACTGAAAGACCTACGAAAACAATATAATGTAAGAGTTTATCACTAAAGGGGCCAGGATTGCAGGCCTGGAGGTTAGAACTGCTGACCTTCACACAGAATAGCAGGAACATTGTGAGGAGAATGATGGAGTGGAGTATGGCTAGTGACCAATATGTTGAAGAATATAGTCTAGAGTTCTCCACCACTCCTTCCACAGACCCTTAGAATCTGGGAGATCTTTTCTTTTGAACTTTGTAGGCAATAAAGAGACCAACTCGCCCTAGCTTGTTTGGCTCAGTGGATAGAGGGTCGGCCTACGGTCCCAGGCTCTATTCCAGCCAAGGGCACATGCCCAGGTTGCTGGCTTAGGCCTCAGTGAGGGGCGTCAAGAGTCAGCCAATCAATGATTCTCTCTCCTTATTGATGTTTCTTTCTATCTCCTTTCCTCTTTGAAATCAATAAAAATAGATTAAAAAAAAAAAAGAGACCAACCTTTTGACTACGAATAGCTCTCTACTTAGTGGAGCCCTCTTTTTCTGATTCCTGGCCCTATTCTTTTCCAACTATGCCACCCTGTCAATAATGACAATGACCATGTTTTAAATGAATATCGTGTGACAGGTGCTGTGGTGAGCACAGTCAAGCAATCCTTTCATAATAACTCATGAGTTTTGTGCCATCAAAGGTACATCTTACACGTAGAAGCCTTCATCATGAAGGCCCCTCTCCAACCTCATGCCTGCCCCTTTTCCTCCATCACTCTCCTCCAGCCGCACGATGTTCCTGCTGTTCTGTGTGAAGGTCAGCATGTTCTAACCTCCAGGTCTGGACGTTAACAGGCCTCTAACCCTGGGGTCGTTAGAGATCCAGGCTCCTCTTATCCTGCTCTCCTACCTTAGCATGTGGCTTCCATTTTTATGGCTCAAGTTGGTGCTAGACCACTAGGCACTCTACCAGGCAGCAGGAAGGGCAAGGGGAGGAGGGCAAAATAGAGCACTGCCTGGCTGAGTCAATGCCCTCCACACAGCCTTCCCAGAGATCCCACTTTTATTTCTAGTTGTATCTCGCTGGCTGACATGTGTTCTCTTGGCCTCAGTGAAGTGCAAGAAAAGGTTGCAAGTGACATTTTTTTTTAGGCTCATATTTTATCACACCGAGTAAAAATGGCGTTCTATCCTAAAGAATAAGGGGAGGCCCAGCTGGCGTGGCTCAGTGGCTGAGCGATGGACCTATGAACCAGGAGGTCACGGTTCAATTCTCGGTCGGGGCTCCATCCCCAGTGGGGCATGCAGGAGAGAGCTGATCAATGATTCTCTCTCATCATTGATGTTTCTCTCTCTCCATCCCTCTTTCTTCTTCTCTGGAATCAACTTTTTAAAAAAAGAAAGAAAGAATAAGGGGAGAAGGGATATTTGGAGAGACCTAGAGTCAACCATATATTATATAAGTTTATTGGAAATGCTTTTCAATAGTAAAAATTTGGAAACAACGTAAATATCGAAATACATGATTGGTTCAATAAATAAATTGATTCATTAATACTATACATGCTTATATATTATATTTTAGAAGAATATTTAATGATATGGGGTAAAATGTTTATGATACTATATTGAGTGGGAGGGGGGGTGGGAAAGGTAACTTAAACCCACCAGAAAAGTTCCATAATGGAAACATGTTTTTGCCAGCGCAGCTTTGCCATTTCCTTCTTCAGTTACTCATCTTGTATTCCTTTGGAAACTAGCCCTCCCTCCCCACTTCCTGTCTTGGTGGGACTGCCCATCAGGGTGTCCCATCCTCCCAGGCCAGGGGAGGGCCATGTGACCCATGGATGCTGCCTGAATGAGAAGCCATGAAGACAGTAACCAGCACAGGCAATCACCAAACAGCACCTTCAAGACATCGACCCCAGCTTCTAATATTTCAGAGGCCCGTTATTTAGCCTTTTCCTTCAATTATACCTCATAGTGTGCTAATACTTTTATTTCCTGAACTTTCTCAAGTCTGTTTTTGTTGCCTGTAACCAAGAAAACCCTTACTTACATGGGGTTCAATAGTGACTGAGAGTGCTTTATCCTTAACAGCGTTTAATCCTAAAAGACAGATTCATTTTTTCCCCTGGTCCAATGCCCCCCCCCCCCCCCCCCCCCCCCCCCTCCGCCCCAACCCCAGAACCTGTGTCCTTTCTCTTCCATTTCCTTCCAGAGCTTCCTGGGCCGGAGGAAAAAGCCTTTGTCAATGTGCTAAGCTTTACCTTGAGGGATGAGGGAGGACACTCTTTAAATTACCTATAAAACCCTTTGATTCACTCAGCAGAGGTTGCCATGGGCAATTTGCTAAGCTTATTGATTATTTTCTGTTTAAATTAAAGTTTGATGTCCTGGAACAGGCTGTGCAGTGCATGGAGTTAATGGAAAAGTTGAGATCCAGGGGAGAGACACTCGCTGGGGAAATGGAGGGTATTCAAGGGGAAAACAGGGAGTCCATGAAGAGGAGATTGTCAGCGCCAAGTTGTAGTAAATATGATGGCGATAAAATAAAAAAAGATAGAGAATGGAATTCTTTTAGAGAAGGGCAAGCTTCCTGGACAGTTAAAGCCTCAGGGAGGCAGTGGGAGAAAATGTATTCATGCCACAGTTTTTTTGTTGCATGCCTGTTATATACCAGCCAGGCATTGTGGGCAAGAGGGAGAAACAGTGCAGAAGTGCATGATTCTGTCCTCTGTACTTCCAATCAGTGATTCTCAGAGTGTGGCCTCTGCCATAGCAACATCCCTGTTGCCGGGTGTTGTGTTAGACAGGCAGCTTCTGGGGCCCCACCCTAGACCCACTGAGTCAGCTACTGGAGTGGGACGCAGTCCCTCCCAGTGGAATCCCATGCATGCTACAGTTTGAGCACCACTGCTCTACATTCTTAGGCCTCTGCCAACCAGGTAACTTTGTTTGTGCCCGAGCTATTATTGCCAACATCTACTGAGCATTTATCACCGCCAGGTGCTGTGCTAAGCATGACACACGGGTCATTTCATTTCATCTTCACATGAGCCCTTTTCATGGAAGATGAAGTGGAGGCATACTGAAGGAAGTGGGGTAGGTTAGAATGCAAAGGCAAGAGCTTAACCCCTCTGCTCTAGTGTCTCCCGAAAACACCAAATTCCCACAAGAATGTGACTCATTCTGTCCTGGGTCAAAGTTGGTCTTCAGACAGAGACAGAACCGTGGTTTCCCCTGGGTGAGCTCTATGGTGCAGTTGGGTTCCAGATGCTTGAGGAAGAGGAAGAGGAAGTCAAAGGAGGGCAGCTAGTGTGCAATGGACGGGGAAGGAGGAAGAGGACGTGTTGGGCTGCAAGGAAAAGCCAGCCCCACATGCACAGTTCTCCTCCTCTTAGGGGAAGCTAGAATTCAGTCACCATGCATCCATTAGGTATGAGAAAATCTTGTCAATTGGGTACAAACAAAACTTCACGTCATCATGCCCAAATTCAAGCCCTCTACCACTTCCACTAGGAGTGTGTATTCATTTCACGTTGTTGCTGTAACAAATTACTATAAACTTGGTGGTTTACAACACTGTGAATGTATTCTCTTACATTGCCAGTCTAAACCGCAAGGCGCTGTCAGGGCTGTGTTCATTCTAGGATCTGTTTCCAGTTTCTGTAGGCTGCTTGCATCCCTTGGCTTGTGGGCCCTTCCTCCAGCTTCCCTCCTGTCTGACCCCTGCTGCTATTCTCACATTTTCTCTCTATGACTTCAAACCTCCCTCTTATAAGACCCCTTGTGATTATGTTGGGCTCACCTCGATTATCCAGGATAATCTTCTCATCTCCACATCCTAACTTAATGACACCAGCAAAGTTGTTTTGTCACGTAAGTTAACATACCCACAGATGGTGGGAATTAGGATGTGACATCTTTTTTGGGAGGAGGTGAGGGTCCTTAGGAAAAATTTTTTTTTCTCTGAAAGCCTCCAACTCTCCCCAAAATGGGGATTATCGTAATTATCTGGATCTATTCTTATAGGGCGTGAGAGAAACGAATGTGCATGTCATTTCAATCACAGAAGCAAATATCGCTGTTGCCTCCATTCCCTCACCTGACAAATGAGGATAAGGGCGGTGTTTCTTTTTCATTCCGTTACAAGTATGCATTGCTTCTCTACCCTGAGCCACGCTGTGCTCACGTTGCCTGGGAAAGGGACTGACACAGTGTCTGCCCTGAAAACAGCCACACTCAGTCAAAGGTGGCTGCGGTAGTTGTGTAAGTTGGTTCACTTTTAGAGCCTTAAACACGTGTCAGCAACAGACAGAGATGAGGCCAGTTCTCTCGAGGAGCCAGCCGTTGGATGACTCACACCATCACGCAATGTTTAGAAGAGAAGCAATAAGCTCAGCTCCCAAGATGCCCTGGTGATCACGAACTTAAAGAGTCTGTCCCTGCACTACCTGAGGGTCCAAGGAGCCCCCACAGCCCCCCTGGGTGGGTGGCGGGGCTAGGAATTGCATGTGCCCACCAGAGGCTGTTGCTGCCACTCCCCTGGACCTGCATTTGTCGGTGATCAAGGGAACAAAAAGCAGCAGCGGGTCCATCAGGAGAGAGACATTAAAGTTGATTAAGTGAGTGGGCCAATTAGCGTCTGGCTTCATGCAGTGCGGAGTTAATTAGCCTCCACAAAACAACAACAGCTGCTTTCCTGGAGGGGCAGGAGGCCCAGCAGAGAGGAGCCCTGGGAGGAGAAGGGATGGGGCTGGTGCTTAATAACGTGGCTGCAGTGTGCCCTGCCCCACTAAAAATGTAGCACAAAGCCCTGGGCCAATGTCCACCCCCCCCCCCCCCCGCGTTCCTCCAGACAGTGCAGGGCAGACCAAAGACCCTTACAGTGTCCTCCCCTTAGGGGGAGGCTGAACTCGGACCCTCAGCTGGAGTTTCTTTTTTTATTTTTTATTTTTACTTTATTGATTTTTCACAGAGAGGAAAGGAAAGGGACAGAGAGCTAGAAACATCGATGAGAGAGAAACAGCCTCTTGCATGCCCCCTACCGGGGATGTGCCAGCAACCAAGGTACATGCCCCTGACCGGAATCGAACCTGAGACCTTTCAGTCCACAGACCGACGCTCTATCCACTGAGCCAGACCGGTTTCGGCTGGGGTTTCTTTTTGAGACTGTTCAGCACAACTCAGTTTGCATCCTAACAAAAAAATCACCACTCTGCACATTTCGACTTGGTCCTCAACTTCATAATCCACCTGGTTTCCTATGGGTGGTATTTTTTCCTTATGACAAAAGTCATACATATTTTTTGGGGGGAACACTGGCAGAATATGACAACATGCAGAGGAGAAAATAGCCCCTTCACCCTAAAATAGATTCCTTCATTCATTAACCGTTTATCATCCCCCTCCTGAATGTCAGTGCTGTCCAGGGTGTTCAAACGCCAGTTTTGTCTTTTCTCCATGCAAATACATGTGCTGTTCTATAAATTGGACATACTCTGCATGGTCCTTAATAACCTGCTGTTTTTAGCAATATGTCATGAGCCTTTCCCCCATCTCTTTAAATATATTTTTAAACTCCTCAGCCTCTATGGTCCCACTAATTAAGCCATATTTTAGTTGTCCATTTATGCATGCCTCCTGCCTCCTCTTCTAACGAAGTTCTCAGGGCAGAGCCTTTTTTTTTTTTTTTTTTTTTTAACACTATGATAGATTCCCCCATGCCTAGATCAGAGGCAGGCATGTGGGAGACACTCATTAAAAACGTGATGAATGAGCCAAGACCAGTTTGGCTCAGTGGATAGAGCGTCAGCCTGCGGACTGAAAGGTCCTGGGTTTGATTCCGGTCAAGGGCATGTACATTGGTTGCGGGCACATCCCCAGTAGGGGGTGTGCAGGAGGCAGCTGATCGGTGATTCTCTCTCATTGATGTTTCTAACTCTATCCCTCTCTCTTCCTCTCTGTAAAAAACCAATAAAAAATATATTTTTAAAAAAACATGATGAATGAGTAAGCACATGAGGGGACCGTCCCTTCTATGGGCCACTGAAGTGGCTCCCACTTTGTTAGCATTATGCAAAAGGCTATCGCCCTAACCGGTTTGGCTCAGTGGATAGAGCATTGGCCTGCGGACTGAAGAGTCCCAGGTTTGATTCTGGTCAAGGGCATGTACCTTGGTTGCGGGCACATCCCCAGTGTGGGGTGTGCAGGAGGCACCTGATCCATCGATGTTCCTAACTCTCTATCCCTCTCCCTTCCTCTCTGTAAAAAAATCAATAAAATATATTAAAAAGAAAGAAAGGAAGGAAGGAAGGAAGGAAGGAAGGAAGGAAGGAAGGAAGGAAGGAAGGAAGGAAGGAAGGAAGGAAGGAAGGAAGGAAGGAAGGAAGGAAGAAAGAAAGAAAGAAAGAAAGAAAGAAAGAAAGAAAGAAAAAAGAAAGAAAGAAAGAAGCTCTCACTAAAGATAAGGGTTCAACTACAAGTGACAGAAAATGCCCCCAAGCAGTGGCTTAAATAAGAGAGAGGTTTGTGTCTCCTTTGGAGTTCCTCCAGGGCTGGTATGGCATCTCGCTCTCTAGCACCATGGACTTCATTTCCAAAGTCACGAAAGGGCGGCTAACGCTCCAGCCGGGTTCCAGCCAAAAGCTGGGAGAGGAAGCAAAGAGGGCTTGCACTCACTCTTGAAGGACACTTCCCGGCAGTCCCTTAGCTCACCTCTGGTTGGTTCTCATTATTCAGGACTTGGTCACACCATCATAAACGCGATCTTCATTATGTAGCTCATACGCAGGGGTGCTGGTCATGAGGAAGAAGGGGAAGAACACTGGAGGGGCCATTGGTTGGCATGGTGCTTAGGCTCCTGGATGGACCCCAGCCTCTCCAGCTAGCTCTTTCCTAGTGTGACCCTTCGTTTTTCCCAATGGGGATGTGGTTATCTGTCAGGCCAGTCTGGTTTCTTGGATTCAGGCCTGGGACCAGTGCCTGGTGGGGTTGGGGTGGGGTTCTGAGCCTTCACCTCCTTGCCGTCAGCCTCATCTTACCAGTTGATACAGTCATCACCAAAGATTCACTCCATGAGGATGCCCCCTTCCCCAAAGGATGTTTGTCCAATTAGTGCAAAGAGGAAGCTCCAGGTGTGAGGATGGGATTTGGGGGTTTCTGAAAGGCAATGGTTATTAGTAACAATCCACCCAACAGCCGTGTAGGACCAGGGAGAGAAAGCCAGCTCTCAGAGATGCTGTGTGGGATGAGGATGGTGAGCTGCCGGTAACAGGAGGCAGTGTGGCTCAACCGTGATGCAGCTCAGCCTCTCAGACAGCGAGGGGCTTTGTCACAAGCTTTACTGCCTGCAGTAAAAATCCTGCCAAAACGCACTCGGGAACGTGCGGGGAGACACGGACTCATTATTAGGCCCCTAGCAGCTATCACAGGAAACCATCTGGGCTCAGATGGCCTATAAATTTGCAACTTGCAGTTGGGTGGGCTACAGGGAATCAACCAAGCGGGAAGTCAAGGTGTGAAGTGGATCTGGCAGGTTCCACACACGGGGCTGGCTCAGAGAGGCGCCATTCCTGGCAGTTCCTTCTCTTTGTAATTTTTTTTTATTTTTATGGTGAAGTATATCACACAGGAAAAGCGCACAAAACATAAATGTGCACGTTAACAAATTGTCGTAAAGCGAATACATGTGTAACCAATACCCAAGTCAAGAAATAGTACGCTGAAACCTCCCAGGTAGCCCTTTCTCAACACCAGGCCCTCCTTCCCCCCAGAGATGGTGATCCTGACTCTAATGAGTGCGGTTTCCCTGTCTCACTTTACCATTTGTCACCTTAAGCATTCCCCCCCCCCCCGAAGTGGTGTAATTGACTGTCAATTTTTGAACTTCATACTGTTGTACAGAATCAGAGAGTCTATACAGAGAGTCTTTACCGAGTGGCTGGATTTGCTCTGTTGTGCTCAGTGTTACCTCTTTAACATTTATCCTTATTGAGTAGGATTCTAATATGTATTTTCGTTCCTGAATATTCTCCTGCTTACCTACTTTACTCCTGTTGGACATTTTATGGCTCCTAGGCATTCGGGTGGTTTTCAGGGAGGGGTTATTATAGATAATGCTGTTATGGACATTCTCACACACAGGTCCCTGGGCGCATGCCTACGAGTTTCTCCACAGCGGTGATTCTTGAACTTCAGCGTGTCTGACAATCGTCGAGAACTTGGTAAAATGCAGATTCCTGGCCCTTCTCTCTAAAGATTCTGAGTCAGTAAGTCTAAGGTGGTGCCGGTATATTTTCATTTGCAACCAATTATTAGGTGATAATGAGGCTGGGACACCCCTTTGGTAACACTGGAGAACAGCAGTTGGCACACTGTGGCCCACAGGCCAAACCTGGCCTACCATCTGCTTTTCCATGGCCCGGGAGCCATTTTTAAATGGCTGGAAAAAAATGAAAATAAATAAATAAATAAAATTTCATGCTACATAGAAAGTATATGAAGTTCAAATGTCAGTGTCCAAGAGTAAGGTTTTATTGGCACACAGCCATGTCAATTTCCTTAAGTAGCATCTGGCAATGCTTTATTGCTCAGGAGAACTGAGTAGCTGTGACAGAGACCATTTTACCTTTTGGTCACAGCATGAGTTTGTTCAGACCTGAGCTAGAATACATGCTTCTGGGTGGAATTACTGTGTTGAAGAGTACGCACTGTAACTCTTTTACCAGAAAATGCCAGTGTCTATGGTGGCTGTACCCCTTTATGTTACTGTCAGCAGTGGATGGACGTTCCTGTTGCTCCGCATTCTCACCAACACTTCATGTTGTCAGATTTAAAATTTTAACCAATCTATTGGTTGTGCAGTGGTATCACATTTTGGTTCCGGTCTGAATTTCCTGATTATTAATAGACAATAAGCACATTTTCAAGTGTTTATTGGCTGTTTGGATTTCATTGTGCAAATGTTTTGCCCTATTGGGGTTGTCTGCCTTTTTCTCTACACATTCCGGACACAATTCCTTTGCCATCAATGTGTCTTGTAAGTATCTTCCTCTACTCTGGGGTTATTAAATGAGCCAAAGTTTTTAATTTTAACATAGTCAAACTTGCTGGGAGCCAATTTCAGCATGTCATAATTGCAAGAATTTCATTGAAAGGTTGATGGAACGTGGGAACTCAACAAGGGCTGAGTCACATATGTTATCGCCTGCTGGAATGGCTAACGGCATTTCCCCAAACCTGAAGAGGATACTTGTTTCCTGCCAGACAGCTCAGGGCATCTCAATCTACGAGTTATTGCATCCTACTGGCCAAACACCTGAACAGCCAAAGGCTATTCCCCAATCTGACAATGCTTCTATAGGCAACCCTATCCTTTGAAGTATATATCTCGACTTTGCCTTAGGACAATTTGTGTTTATAAAAAGCAAGGGGTGCTGAGACCAGGAGAACTTTGTTTCTTCAGCCAAGCTCCTCTGCCCCTATTCCCCCTCTCCCCCAATGACTTTCAAAATTAGGTTTCGTCCCTGGACTCTTATTTAATCTACGCACAGCCCTTCTCCAGATTCCTGAACCCTTCTAGATGTCCAATCAAGACCACCGGCATTAAGTGACACCCAACATCTGGCACAAACTCGTCAAACTTTTTTTTGTGTGTGTGTTAAGAAACCTTCCCCTTAGGATTATAAAGATATTGTCTTGTGTTACCTTTTAAAAGCTCTATGATTTTACTTTTCACATTTATGTCTTAGTTTATCTGGAATTGACTTTTTGTGCCTGTTCTGAGGGAGGTGCCTTATTCCATTTGACAGATGCTTCATTTTTCCAACACCACTTATTGGAACACCACCATTTCCCCACTGTTCTTTGGGACTACTTTTGTCATCGAGCAAATATCCATATAAATATGTCTGTTTTTGTTCTCTTTCACTGTCCTTTTTGTCTATCCTTGTGCTAATGCCACGTACATTTCATTACTACAGCTTTATAGTAAATCTGGGAAAGGGAGGTCTTTCTGCCTTGTTCTCTTCACTAGTATTTCAGCTGTTTTTGGCTCTGGATGTTTTCTCCCTTTAATTTGTTTACAAAAAACATGAAGTTGATGGACAGTAAAAATTCACTACTGACTGGTAGCAGGCCTATTAGGACAACCTTTTTGAAAAGACAATTTGGTAAAACTCTGATTATTGAGCCCTTCTCTCCCCTCCTCCCTAAATAAATAAATAAATAAATAAATAAATAAATAAATAAATAAATAAAATAAAGACATATAACTCACTAATTTCATTCCCAGAAATATCGGGTCTAGTAATAATTAATGTCGTTTTTAAACATTTGTTTAAAATCTTGCTTGGCGTTGACTTGTATTGACATAACCTTCAAACACGTGGTATCTACAGAACGTGTGAAGTGCAATTAACAAGTTTTGCTTGAAAAAATTTGTGTTAGGTTTGGTTTTTGTTGCAAAACTAGAGCTAAGAAGATGGCGGATGAAAAGCATATTCGGCACTGCATGCTTTACGAGTTCCAATTAGGAAGAAAAGCAAGTGAGGCTGCAAAAAACATCTGTAGTGCTCTTGGTCAAGATGCAGTTAGCGCCAGAAAATGCCAGCGTTGGTTTGAGAAATTTCGCGAGGGAAATTTTTCGTTAGATGACAAGAGTGGTCGAGGCCGTGTGTCCAATTTTGATCAAGAAGCTCTTCAAGCTCTTTTAGTGCAAAATCCTCAAATTACCCAACAAGAGCTTGCGACAACTTTAAATTGTTCACAAAAAACAATTTCCAATCAATTGCGTGCACTTGGCAAAGTCCAAAAGTTTGGAAAATGGGTTCCTCATGAGTTGACCGACAACAACCGTAATCAAAGAGTCACAATTTGCAGTTCGCTCCTCTCTCGTCAAAACCGTTTGCCGTTTTTAGAGCAAATTGTTACCGGAGATGAAAAATGGGTGCTGTATGTTAATTTGAAAAGGCGGCCTCAATGGTTGGACAAAAATGAGGCTCCGCAGCCCACGCCAAAACCTGACTTGCATGCGAAAAAAGTGATGTTGTGTGTTTGGTGGAATTTTAAAGGAATTTTTCATTATGAACTTTTACCATCTAACCAAACCATTACAAGTGCAGTGTAGAGTGCCCAATTGGAAAGGTTAGCCCAAGCTTTAAGAGAAAAAGAAGCCGCGCTGGCAACTATATTGTTGATTAAATTTTGTTGTATTGTTTAAATAAATTCGATTTTAAAAAGTATTAGAAAACGACATTAATTATTACTAGACCTAATACATCCTAAAGAAATGAAAATTCAAAATGGGGAAAGTTTTTGACCCAAAACTTCAGACTCAGTGTCAGATCTACAAGCTGAAGGTACAATACTGAGGAAACTCTTGCCTTCCAGAACCTTCAAGTCTTCTTGAGGGAGACAGCCGTGTAAGCCGATCGTTGCCATCCAGTGTGGCAAATGTTCAGGGAGAGGTACAGTCTGTACAAACATTGCGTCCACCAAAATGTTTACCTCAGCATTACTGAAAACAAAGGTCAGGCAGTGGAGGACAGATAAGCAAATTATGGCATGTCTGTATGATGGATTATCATAGTTGTAGCCCGGGCCAGGTGGCCCAGTTGGTAGGAGAATATTATAGTTCTGTACACCAAAAGGCTATGGCTTTGATTCCTCGTCAGGGCACATTCCTAAGTTGCAGGTTTGATCCCCGGTCAGGGTGCATGTGAGAGGCAACTGATGGATATTTCTCTCTCACAAAGATGTTTCTTTCTTCTTTTCCTTTCTCTAAAATCAATAAAAAACACACATATCCTCGAGTGAAGATTTTAAAAAGTAAATAAATAAAATAAAGACTGTAGCAAGATGGATAAATGATTTTAATACATGCTAAGTGGGGGGGGGAATCACACAATATTGCAAAGAAAATATAATCATATCCAAGGGAAAAATAAATGCATTGGAAAAACAATGAAAGGAATATGTCATAAGGATAACTAGAGGCCTGGTGCACAAATTCGTGCAGGTCCCTTGGCCTGGCCAGTGGTTAAGGCCATCAGGGCTGTCTTGCCCAGTCCTGATCGGGACTGGCCATCCGGCCAGCCGGGGGGAGGGACCACAGGAGGTTGGTCAGCCATGAGAGGTTGGCTATGGGAGTGCACTGACCACCACAGGCCAGCTTCCTGGTGGTCAGTGGGCATCATAGTGATCGGTTGATAGGTCATTCAGTCATTCAGTCACTTAGGCTTTTATATATAGATAGTAGTTATGAATAGGGGTGATTCTCTCCCTAGTAGGTCATTAGCCTCTAGACCCCTCTGGCCCGGTGATTCTGATTCTCACCTCCATGTCACACTAACTAGCTAGGTGAGCTCAGATAGTGACTGAATCCTGCTGAGCCCCAGTGTATTCACCCATCAAATGCAATAAACAGAGCCTTCCTCATAGGTTGTTGCATTGATTAATGAGATAATATACACTGAGTGGCCAGATTATTATGATCTCTGAACGCATAATAATCTGGACTATATATACATATATATATTTTAGAGGCCTGGTAAATGAATTTGTGCATGGGTAGGGTCCAGCCAGCCTGGCCAAGGTGAGGAGACATGGGCGGTTAGCTAGCCTGCCTGCCTGCTGGTCAAACTCCTGGTCAAGGGGACAATTTGCATATTAGCCTTTTAATATATAGGATATACACCGAGTGGCCAGATTATTATGCGTTCAGAGATCATAATCATCTGGCCACTCGGTGTTTATCCCATATCCTACGAAAGGGAGGCACTTGTTAGTATCATTCCCTCCACCCAAGGACACAGGAAACTTTAAAAAAGCCCCGGCCTTTTCCTGTTCCTTGGCCTCTGGTTATTGTCCTGGGTGTAATGGAGTGGAAAACTCCAGACATGGCTCCCCCTGACAGTGAATTTCTAATCTCAGAAAACTTAATGGTTTTTGTCAACCCGATTGTCCAGTGAGAGCGGATTAGGGGAATGACTTCCCCGTCGCTGGAAAGCGGGCCTGCTTCACCGCGGGTTTCCTGCCGCCGGTGGGAGGCGTGATCGATACAACACAGACCTAAAAACCTACCTGTGGTTTTGGAGCGGAGCACAAAGGCTGGGCGTTGCATTTAAGTGCTCCAGCCATTTCCAAGGAGACCCAGGCGTGATGCGCATTAAGCGGTTTAGCTGGTGACCCGGGGCTCCGCGGTCTGAGGGAGCGGTTGCTCCTTCCTGACCGGTGATGCAGAGGCGCCCCTGGCACAGCTGGCTGGGTCCTTTCTGCTCCAGTTTTCCTGTCTGGGGAAGGAGGGCCCATTAATTACTGTCTGCGCCAGGCAGGGAGGACGGCCTTGCTTTTTCTGTATCTGGACTTCCCAGACAGAACGCACCGATGCCCAAATGGACGGTAACTAGTACTAATGGTAACGTGGTCCCAAACCCCCCTGCCCACTGCCAGCCTGCGGCCGGGGGGCACCTCGTGCCCAGGCTACACACTGGGGCAGACAGAACTGAGAGACAGACCTCAGCAGGGAGCATCCGCCCGAACTGTCCCCTAGCGCACCTCCTGCCGCGTCCTCCGAAGCGGCCTCGGGCCCCGAGGGCAAAACAAAGCCCTGTTTTATCTGAGGCTCTTAAACCGCGTCACTTCCTCAGACGTCATCTCTGACCTTTCAGACTAGGAGGCCCTATACTTTTCCTTCATGTATTCATTCTAATGAAAAATAAATCCGTAGCTACATCCATGAGAATATGAGCTCCATGAAGGCAAGGATGTTTGCCTGGTCCCCATTTCATGCTTACGAACATTTTTGGCACATAGTAGGTGCTCAGCAAATATTTGTTGAACACATTAATGAATAGATCTGTATAGTTACTTGTTTCTGATCTGTCCCCTCTATTTGAAGAGAAGCTCTACAAGAGAAGGAACTGTGTGTGTCTTAGTCACTCTGTGTCCTCAGCGCCCAGAGTAGAATCTAGCACATAGTATGTGCTCAGTAAACACTGGAGGAATCATAAAGTACTTAAAAATTTTGTTGTTGTTTTCGTTAAGCCTCACCCGAGGATATTTTTCCATTGATTTTTAGGGAGAGTGGAAGAGAGAGGAAAAGACAGAGATAAACATCGATGTGAGAGAAAGACATTGATTGGTTGCCTCCTGCATGAACCCTGACCAGGGCCCCGGCTGGGGAGGAGCCTGCAACCAAGGTACATGTCCTTGACCGGAATTGAACCCGGGACTCTTTGGTCTGCAGGCCAACGCTCTATCCACTGAGCCAAAGTGGCTAGGGCAGTACTTAAAAATATGTTGAATTAATGATATTGCTCTTTATTTTTATAATGTATTGGTTACTAGAGAGAGAGAGAGAAAGAGAGAGAGAGATTTGTTATTCCACTCATTTATGCATTCATTGGTTGCTTCTTATATGTGCTCTGACTGGGGATTGAACCCGCAACCTTGCTGATGCTCCAACCAACTGAGCTACCGGGCCAGGGTCTAATGATACTACCTTAATTATTTAAGTTAGAAATCACAAATCAGTTATTTTAGAAAAAGAGAAGAAAAAAAAAAAAAGACGCACCTTTAATTAATATCACCACACATACACAGCCACTGTAATTATTTTGATGTTTTTCCTTTCAGAGTTTCTTACTCGTGTCTTTTACGCATATGTTCAATTGGGTTATTTTAAGCACACGCACATCAACTGTCCAGGTGGCAGGGCCTCCTATGGATTTAAGAGCAGGGAGGGAGGCCTGAACAGACAGTGTCACAAACGGGGAAAGCCGGCCCGGGAGCAGCAGAGCTCAGAATCAGGTTGTTACCATCAGATGAACAGGCGCAGGAGGCCCGAGGCGAGCGGGCAGGGCCCGAGAGAAAGGAAAGCTGCCAGGAGGCAGTCGACCTGGCTCCTCACAGGGGGCGTCTGCCTCGTTCTGTGTGTTTCTTGGCTCACAGTTCAACCCCTTTGTGCTCGTAGAATCTGGACCTCAAAGCACTGAGCAGAGAGAGAAGTCAGAGACGGGGGTCAGCCGGACCTAAGCGACCACATCAAAGTATGTTCTGGGCTGAGCACCCCAGGGGGCCCCATCATGCCTGGGGCACTCACTGGGAGGTCTAACATGTGTGCAGAAGTGGGAGAAAATGGGAAATAAGACCATGAGCATTTGAAGGAGGACAAAGACAGAAAAAAGAAAAAACTGAGGTGAATGTGGTGGGAGGTAGAAATTCAAGTTTGGCTATTACTGCCCTTGCCCCTCAGTGCTGTGCCCCCAGAAACCTATTAGGGGCACATGGGGGAACAGGCTGTGCCAGACAACCGAGGCTCCCCCTCCTCGGCCCACCCCCTGTTTGCCCACTCTTTTTTAAAAACAAGTTTTGAGTACAAAATGTCTCTCCATGGGCAGGAAGAGCTTCAGTAACAAGATGCCCCGAGTTGGCTATGACACGCCAGCCTCTTGCAGAAAGAAAATATTTTTTATGTCATCATAAAGTTGCCTGGCTCACCTCAGCCTGCTGTGCAAACGATGGCTCTGAAGGCAGAGGGGAGACAAGAGCCTCTGACCTGAAGCTGAGGCAGAAAGGAAAGTCTGGGGTCCGAGCCCCCTCCCAGCCTTTCTCATTGCCCAAGTTAGCAGGAACAAACACCCCAGCAGTGAGGCAGGAAAAGGAGAGGACAAGTGGGGGGTTGGGGATCGGGTGTCTCTGGCCTGTTCCAGCCCTATCCAGAGGAATGAAGCCAGAGAAAGGGACTCAGGGACAAGTCTTCCCCCTAGGAGGTGGGGGACGTGTGAGTCAGGGGAGGAAATGCATCCACCTGCAGCTGCCCAGGACCTCTGCTTAACAGAGCCCCTCATCCTAGCTCCTGCCTAACAAGCAATGCAGTTCTGCCGGGCTAGGTCCTCAGTGCATGCCCTCAGGTTTCCTCTCCGTTCTTGTTTCCCAGGGCTGCTGGGCCAGATCAGCACACCTGGGGCACGGCCCATGCGGGGGACGCAGGGTGCTGGCTGTTACTCAGCCAGGCGCCCATGAGGCGCGGGGGCCAGGTCCTCCGTATGTCTTTTGGTATAAGGCTCTGTTCTGCTGCCATAACTGGCAGTTGAAAGTGTGTTCTCCTTAAACATCAATAGGCTGGGGAGATTATCTCCACCGTGAAACCCTTTTTTTAATATTTAAAAATTTAGTCTCAGGATGCTCTTTGGGACAGAAGAGCAATCAATTACAACTTATCAGCACTTTGTGCCCCAAAGTATGCCAACTGTGTATCTTGTTAAGTCCTCCCAACAGCATGGAGGTGAAGGGCAGAGGTGGAGAGAGAAAGCAGCTTGCCTGGGCAATGGGCTGAGCCGGAATTCAACTCCAGGTTTTTCTAACTCCAAAGCTAGGGTCCCAAATGCTATCCCTTTGGAGAGATTGTTTTGTTGTTTTTTCTTCTTTAAAGCACTTTAATCACACAATCATCACTGGAATCTCATAAAACACCACATCCCACCATAGTCTGGGCCTCTGAATGGCACACATATAACTAACCTGGAAAACCTACTGTTTGGACTGCCCTGGTAGAGAGAAGACCTTCAGGACCCCAAAGCAATAGTCTGGCCATCTGGTCGCCCAGCCCTAGCTCAGCCTAAAAACCTTCTGCAGGGTGTCACCCTAAAGATAACCTGAAAGGTCTCTAGGCTTCCTGGTTGTTAGAACAACTACAGTCGCAGGAATTGAGGCCTGAAGATCAGGGGGCTAGAAATGAGGAAGGAAATGGCATGTTCAATGACTATTTCCCTCCCAACTTGCCCTGTTCTTTCTAGATACAGCCTGAACTTGCATACTTAGAGAAGACTGATCTGGTCCACTGTTGAAAGTTTTCTATCGATTTCAAGGCTGTTCAGATCTCTATGTATTTTGAACTCTGGGGTACAATGGAATTCCTAGACTTGATGCTTCTGTCGCTGCTAGGCTGGTTTAACACAGACACCCCCTCTGGAGGCTTGCCCAAGTCACTGCGAGAACTGTCCTAGGAGGGCAGCAAAGATGTGTCAGGGTAGCTCTCTGCCCTTGAGAAGATCTCTCTAATCCTAATACCCCCCTTTCATTTTATCTCTTTCTGGTTTCATCAAATCTCTTGTGCTAAAACGGGTTTGGCTCAGTGGATAGAGCGTTGGCCTGTGGACCAAAAGGTCACGGGTTCGATTCCTGTCAAGGGCATGTACCTTGGTTGCATGCACATCCCCAGTAGGGGGTTTGCAGGAGGCAGCTGATTAATGTTTCTCTCTCATTGATGTTTCTAACTCTCTATCCTTCTCTCTTACTCTCTGTAAAAAAAAAAATCAATAAAACATATTTTTTAAAATCTGTTGTTGGGTTCTTTCTCTGCCCGCCCCCGCCCCCCACCCCCCATCCCCACTTGTCTATTTCATATCAAAGGTGTTCCCCACACCCCCACTTCTGGATTTGCTCTCTGGAGGGCAGAGCAAGGGTAACTCCCCTCCTCCTTTCCCAGGTACACCCGGCACTACTCAGTCATGAAAATCTCCCTTCCTCGGAGCCCTGACTGCAGGCTCTCACATTGCTCTCAGAGAAAGGGTTGACTTTGATGTGGTTAAGACTGTCATCACTGCCTCTTCAGACTCTCAGCCCCAAACCATGCTCCTGCTCAGCGCCCTCACTTTCCATTTCTCTGGGAATCTTTCATCTTGTTACCACAAACCCTCACAGCCTCCACGGAGGCCAAGACGGGCCAGCAGGGCGGTACATTTCCTTTCCTGGTTGAAATACCGTCTGCCGTGGCTCAGTCATTCCACTCTGGGCTCCTTACAGAGAACAAGAGAAAGAGAAAGCAAGAGTGAGGGGCGCTGTAAAGACTGTTGTTACATGGTTTCCTTAAGCCCCAGAAATAGAAAGCCTGACTTCCGACAGGGCAGAGCCCCTATGCAAACCACCAGACCACACTGCCAGATAAGAAAAATGTGAGATTGTGTCATACTTCCTTCATCAGCTCCTGTTTCTGAAAATGACCCTGAATTTCAGACAGCTTCACCATGATCCCAAGATTTAGAGAAGGCGGAAGGAGGAGGACAGAGGGATCATACATCTCTCTTTTCTGGTATAAATTTATTTTCAACCACAGAAGTAAAGGAAAGAAAAGACGGTGAAAGACTAATTAGGAGCTAGCTTTATTATTTGCATATACAAGAGAAAGAAAGGAACTGGATGTCAACCGGCATTGAGAAGGGGAATCTGCTTGCTAAAGAATGGATCCTTAGCCCTCGCTGGTTTGGGTCAGTGGATAGAGCGTCAGCCTGTGGACTGAAGGGTCCCAGGTTTGATTCCAGTCAAGGGCGCAAGCCCAGGTTGCTGGCTCGATCCCCAGAAGGGGGCATGCAGGAGCAGCTGATCAATGATTCCCTGTCATCGTTGATGTTTCTCTCCCTCTACCTTCCTCTCTAAAATCATTAAAAATGTATATTTTAAAATAAATGTGTCCTTGGCCTTTTCCATTCATATGTGGCCATTTATTGAGTACCTACTGTAAGCCAAACACTGTGCTTGGTGCTGCTCATTCAAAGACAAGACACCTACTTGTAGGATAAGAAGGCTGAACTAGATTCAGACTCACCTAGATTCTAGCTCTTGTGCTCAGCACCACCTCCACCACCCGGGAAATAATTTTGCTTCACTCTCCCAAAGCAGCCTGCGTTGTCAGCCGCTGTAGGAAGAGTGATGGCTGGGGTGTTGACAAGCTCCTAATTAGAAGGTAGGGGGTGCCACAGAGATCAGCTATAAAAGATATCTTTGGACCAGGGCTGTGAATGCTTGGCAGAGACTCGGGGGTGAGGTCTGGTGAGCTGTCACCCTCGGATAAAGCCTGGCCCAGCAGACAAACAACATGGGGGGGGGGGGGGGACCGGGCAGGGGCGGGGAGGCAGCTAACAGACAAGGACCATGTGGGGGCGCAGCCATTTCAGGGGGTGGCAGCAGTAGATGCACACCAAGACTTCAGGAGTCAGTGGGCTCACTAGGGCATGGGGCACAGGGAAAGGGGAGCCTGGAGTGGCCCCAAAGCCCAGGATCAAAGAGGCAGGGCCAGCGGAGCAGCTGATGAGTTTTGTGGTGAAAACAAGGAAGGGAGAGACAGGAGTCTATTTTATCCAGCCAGTATAGAACAACTCTGTATGACTGACTTCTGTACACCTAAGTGTCCGGGCCCTCAGGGGTTCCAAAGAAGAACCCAGTTAGAAGTTAACATCTAACGAGGAGGTGACCAAATCCGTACAGTGAAAGCGTTGCTGGGTAAGACAACACTGGCACTTGTGCAAACTCTTTCCTTGAAATACCGTATCCCTGTTTTAGAAATGAGGGTGCTGAGGTTCTGAGAGGTTGCATACCTTCTCTAAGTTGAGAGATTTTTTTGAAAAAGTTCTGGAAATGAATGGCAGGCATGGTTGCACAACAATGTCAATGTTCTTGGTGCCCCTGAACTTGGGCCTGGTGAAAATGGTAAATTTTATGTAACATGTATTTTACCACAATTAAAAAAAAAAAACGAAACTGGTTAAAGACCATTCCCTATGTACACATCGGTGCCAGCACACAGAAGTTTACCTATCATTTCAGGGCTGTGTGAGCCTCCAAACTGGCTGTACAGCCTGCAGCAGGGGGAAAAGTAGTGCAGGAGAGACGTTAAAAGGGTGGCACCGTGGGAGGGTGAGGGAGCTACACGTGAACAGAGGAGAGATGGTTCTTGGAATTGGAGGGCCCACTGGGGCTGGTGCAAAGCTGTGGATTCTCAGTCTTCTCCACCTTCTGAGCCAGAGGCTGAGGGTCTGAGTAGGACTTGGGCCATCCAGCCTTGCTGTCTGGCACAGCACAGGGGACCTCCCCCTGGAAACCTGGAGACGCCACGCAGAGCGCATGTGGCATCAGCGCTCGCTGGAGGAGCGAAGACTCCACCCATCAGATAGACAACCAGGCCGCATGGGGCCCAGCTCCCCCAACCACGGGTTTGCAACACACTCGACAAACAGCAACTGGCCTTGAGCAGAAGTGGGAAGCATACACCCCAGCAGCCCTTGGCTTTGCTGTCCACAAGGACCTGTGAGTGCTCAGGCAGAGAAAGGAGCTAGGGTGCCGGGGCCTCCTGAGAAGCAACAGGTACGAAGAAGGGCAATTAGCTGAGGAGGCAGGGGAGTGACAGCCTCAATCTGATTGGAGAAGCTACCGAGATTACGTCATCTGCGGTGAGTAGGCCTGATTAACTCGCTGATGAATGGAGACTTGCAGGGGAACTTTTCCTTCTTCAAGGAGCCAGGAAAAGTGGTAATTAGGCTTGTCTTTTAGAATAAAACTATTCTGAGGCTTCCCCCTTGGTGTTCTGGGCACTCCGGCTTCTCTCCCGGAGAGGGAGGAAGAGCGTCTATTCATAGACCAAGACTTAGAGAGCGCCCCCCACCCCACCCCTGTCTCTAGTCTCCACCACCGTGAGTCAGACGCTCACTGTGTGAGCTGGGTGGTGGCTTATGTCTTTGGGAACTGCTAATTTATCCGTCTAATTTGTTCCTCTAGGCCAGCCACGAAGGAAATGGTTCTGTTATTTTGGTCCCTTAAACAGGCTAGTGTTTACCATGATCTCACCAGCAACACTCTGTTCTGCGTGCGTGTGTGTGTGTGTGTGTGTGTGTGCGCGTGTGTGTATGTGTGTGTGTGTGTGTGTGTATGTGTGTGTGTGTGTGTGTTATAAAGAGGTGGGGCTGCGCCCTTGCTAGCATTTTAAAAATATATATATTCTTATTGACTTCAGAGAGGAAGGGAAAGGGAAAGGAGAGATAGAAACATTGAGGATGGGAGAAAATCATTGATCAGCTGCCTCCTGCAAACCCCCCACTGGGGATCAAGCCCGAAATCCGGGCATGTGCCCTGACAGGGAATGGAACCGTGACCTCCTGGTTCATAGGTCAATGCTCAGCCACGGAGCCACAGTGGCAGGGCCTTGCTAACATTTCTAAACACATTCCAGTTATGAATTGAGGGCAGGGATCCTAATGCAGTGCTTCAGAGAGGCCTTGGCCCCCAAGGAGGTGATGGCCCAGGACAGGCAGCTGTGTGCCCGCGTCTGTGCAGCGGTCAGGCTGTCCAGTGAGTAAGTGTCCTGGGTCTCTCGTTTAGGCAGGTTTAAGGTTTGAAATAACTTTGGCCTAATTTCCTCTCCGATCCAATGGAAGCCTGGCTACCTGCCCTAACGTGGGGGGTAATTATAAAGGGGGGGGGGTGATTTCTGAGACCCACAGGCATGTGAGATATGCAAAGTGAGAGACACAGACAGATCAGTGGGAGCATCCAACTGAGCAGCCCCCGCAGCTGCGATTAGGACAGCCCTGGCACACCGGCTGCAGGTTTGGAGAAGTGGGGCCGCTCCTTCACACAAACTAAACTGGTACACAACAGAGAGGAGAGAAAAAAAAAGTTGGGCAGGAAGCAGCCTTTTCAACCAGTGGAGAAACCGTTAGAATCCATCCCTTTGCCTAGATGCCAGCACTCCGCCTGCCCCACCCGGCCGCACTATCAAGGACCCTCACACTATCAGAAAGCCCAGGGGCATTTGTCCCTAGTTTATCAAGGGCCCGAGGAACCATTTCTCTAACTGAAGATAAAGAAGTGTTTTTTCCTCCGCCTCCTCTCTCTCTCTCCATTCTACTTCAAGCTCCTGCCAGAGAGATCCTCTCATTTTCTCTCAGGAACAACAATTCTGAAAAGAAGCTCTTTTCCATCCTGGACTTGAAGGAACTGGCGGAGAGGCAGGTAAGATGAGTTTCATTCATTCATGTGCCCATTCATTCATTCCTTTGATAAATATTGATTGGCACTTACTACATGCTAGATATGGAGCGTGTAGGAGCTTGCGGTCGTTGGGGGAGCCGGATAGCACTTAACTATCACAAAACGTAGCATTGTACACATTGTGATCCAACCTGGGAGTGAGATCTTCTCGTGGAGGGTCCTGATCTAGTCACGGGGGTCAGGGGCACTTCCCCGAAGAAGTGATATTTGAGCCGAGAGAGTGTGTTTCGTACTTGGCTGGATTTCGCTCTTGCCCTTCCAGTGGGTGTTTTCGGGATGAAAAAGAGGACGCAGGGCCCGAAAGACTTGCTGCCATTCCCTGCCGGGCCCATTTCTGATACCAAGTCACGATTCCTCGGCCCTCCTGAAGGTTAGGATGGGAATGACTTATTGGAGTGATAGAGGAGCCAGCATAAACCTGCCAGGCAGGACCTCCTTCCAGATTCAGTTCGCTTTGCAAAAAGTTGCCAGATAAAAGATATTTCCAGATGGAGGGCCATGCAGGAAATACAAATGGAGTGCCTTTTTAATAGTTCTTCCTTTGCAAGTGATGGCCCCAGGCAGCCTTCTTCAGCGTGGTGAGAGGCAGTGTGGCCTGAGAGTGTGAGAGGAGCTGAGCTGGCCCTGGGCCTTGGGGAAGGGGCTGTGGCCCGATGGGGCATTAAAGATGCTCTGCTTACAGGAGACCCCCTCCCTTCTCCCACCCCCCACCCCCTACCCCCCAAAACAGAACCTGTGCCGGCTATACTCTCCCAATTCTCAGAGAGGGCAGATAGATATCTACAAGAGCATGGAGCTCCTTTAAGTGGCTTTACATAGTACAAACTGCACCTCTTCCCTTGACCATGGAGCCAAGTGAGCTCCGCAAAGAAGGTTATTCAGAAATCAGGACCAACCCTGCTCACCAAGGCCCAAGTGGGCAAGGGTTGCCATTAGGGGACCGGAAGGACATCTTTGAGCTCATGGGACCAACTTCCCTGTAGCACTGGGGTTGTTAAATGGGTCGATAGATGAACCTGAGGAGGTTGTGAGCTTCCTGAAATGATAGGTAAACTTCTGTACGCTGGCACCGATGTGTACGTAAGGAATGGTCTTTAACCAGTTTTTTGTGTGTGTTTTTTTTAATTGTGGTAAAATACACGTAACATAAAATTTACCATTTTCACCAGGCCCACGTTCAGGGGCACTAAGCACATTGACATTGCTGTATAACCATCACTGCCATTCATTTCCAGAACTTTTCCAAAAAAATCTCTCATTTATTTATTTTTTTAATTTTTCCATTCCAGTTGATATTCAATATTAAGTCAGTTTCAGGTACAGCATAGTGGTTAGACATTTCTCTGTCTCCAGGAATTTTTTTTTATTCTCCCAAACTGGAACTCTGTACCCCTGTACCCACTGAACAATAACTCTACCTTCCCCCTACCCCACCCCCAGTCCCTGGCAACCACCCTTTGACTTTCTGTCTCTAGGACTTAGACTCTCTAGTTACCTCATATGAGTGGGATTATACAGCCTTTGTCCTTTTGTGGCTGGTTTATTTCACTTTGTGTAATGTTTTTAAGGTCCATCCATGTTGTAGCACATATCAGAATGTCCTTCCTTTTAAAGGGTGAAATAATATTTGATTGTATGCATATATCACTTTTTAAAAAATCCATTCATCTGTTCATGGACACTTGGGTTGCTTCCATCATTTAGCCATTGTGAATAATGCTGCTATAAACATGTATGTACAAATATCTGTTTGAGCCCCTGTTTTTAATTCAAAAATGGGATTGCTGGGTCATATTTTTAATTTTTGAGGAACGTACATTCTGTGTTCGTGTAGCTGTACCATTTCCACCAGCAGTACACAAGGGTTTCAATTTCTCTACAAATCCTCAAAAAAACAAACAAACAAAAAAAAAACAAAAACCCAACTTATTTCTGTTTTTCTTTCTTTTCCTTTTTTTTTTTTTTTTTTTTTTTTTTTTTTTTTTTTTTTAAATAATAGCCATCTTCTAATGGGTATGAAGTGGTATCTCATTGTGTTTTTTATCTGCATTTCTCTAGTGATTAGTGATGTTAAGCATCTTTCCATATGCTTATTGGCCATTTGATGATCTTCTTTGGAGAAATGTCTTTGTCCATTTATTTAATAAGGGTTGTTTGGTTTTCCTGTTGAACTGTAGGAGGTCTTTATTATATTACCCTCTTCTCAGGTATACGGTTGGCAAATATTTTCCCCTCATCCCATGGGCTGCTTTTTCATTCTGTTGAGAATCTCCTTTGATATCGAAACACTTTTAACTTTGAGGTAATCCAATTTACTTATTTTGTTGCCGTGCTTTTGGTGTCATAGTCACAATGTCATTGCTAAATCCAGTGTCATGTGGATTTCCCCGTGTTTCCTTCTGAGAGTTTTAGAACATTAGCTCCCAGGTTTGTAAGAGGTCTGTGAATGGCAATGCACGGGCCACACTCCATGCTGAATCTGGGGAGACCTTCCTCACCAGCGTGAAGGCCCTCGGGTCTTGGTGAATGTCAATGTGAGTCTTGGAATTGGGAAACTGACAACAAGGATGTGGTATTTGAAGCCTTTGATTGAAAAGGAATTATTGAGGATCTCCAAATTGATATCAGTACCCTGGGAGCTAAGGAAAACGATAATCATGGCCACTCTTCTCCAGGAACGTAAGGCGCTTTGGAGGTAGCAAGATGCTGCTCAGACATGAAATCAGTGCACTGCAAGACAGAGGCAGTGAGCACTTGCCAATAACCAGGCCCTATGGCCACGAGCTCTGAGCACTCAGGAAAGGATCAGCCACCACCAGCTTCAGGCAACAGAGAAACCTTCAGGCTCGGGCGGGGTCCAAGGTGATGGACACCTTTGGGAGCAGCAGGGGGTCCGGGGAGGACTTTGAACTAACGGCAGCAATGATTGCCATTTACTGAGCACTTCTCATGTGCCAGACACTGAGCTTGGCCTGCTGCATACATTATCTCAGTTACTCCTCCTAACCTTACATTTATCACTGTCTCTGTTTTATCATCTCAAGCACTGAAGCCCAGAGATTTGCCTAAGATTAATTGACCAGATAGTAAGTTGTGAAGCAGAGACTTTCAGAAACCAGGTTTATTTATCTCCAAAGCCTCTCTTCTTAGCCAGTCTACCACATGGGCACCAAAGATTTGAAACACGGGGCCATGCAGACATCCCAGAGAGAAAGAAGAGAGTAAGACAATGGATCAAGATGGACAGGAGCAGGGTGTCTGAGATCAAGGAGGAGCAAGCTGCCTGGCTAGACGGGAAGGTTGAGGCTATGGGGCTGAGGGGTATAAAGCTGAATTGCTGGGAGGGGCAGGCTCACAGGGCGCCTTTAATGGGTGTAGGGGATTGGGTCTTAATCTGCTGCAAAGACAGGGTCATACATCCAGCTGCAGCTCTAACCTTCCAGGCTATCTCTTCCCTTTATGAAAAATGAGAACACTGAGGTCCCAATAGGTTAAGCAACTCACCAGTGACCACAAGCAATAGGGAGCCATGGCAAGTTCTTGAGCAGAGTAGTGACCGTGAAGAAAACAATATTCCGGAGAGGTTAGCTTGGCAATAAGATACGTGAGGGGCAGCTGCAACCGAAGGGAAGCAGAACAAAGCACACAGCTCTTGCCCTGGTTTTTGCTGAAGGGTGTTTCTAGGGAGCATCATAGACAAGACTCCTTCCCGTTGAGGTGTGAAGCTTTAAAGGTAAGTGTCCTTAGGAGGGTCAGAATCGCCTTCCCCACCAGGCTCAGTCCTCTCAGCCAGCTTCCCCAGAAGCAGCTGGCCCCTTCCTTCAGTAGAAGGCCTGTCTGCAGTGCAGTCTCAGACCAGAGGAGCTCCCTGTCCCCCCATGAGAGCCAGTGGCCAGGAAAGCGTCTTGATGCCCTCTCTTTTTCACCTTCTTAAGCATGAGGCCCGGCCAGGTGTCAGTAAGCCTCACCCACCTTACCCTGGGAGTCACAGAGCAGCTAAGATCAGGCGAGAGTCCCCCTGGAAAGGTGGCTGAGCCCTCATTGCTGCAGAATTCCTTTATCTACCCATGTCCAGCCAAGAGGGGCCTGCCCTGGTTGACTGGCCTCCTCTGAGGCTCTCTGCTTAATTAATTCTAATAATAGCCACCATCTATTGAGCACTGTACTAAGCATTTGACATGCATGATCTCATTTTATTCCTACCATCCCGTGATGAAGATATAATTATCCCCATTTTACACGTGACAGAACTGAGGCTCAGAGTAGTCAGATCATTTGCCGAAAACCATGTAGCTAAGATAGCCAGGACTGAAAACATAAGTCTGTCTATTTCCAAAGCCTGTGCCTTCACCCCTGTGATTGAGTGCACACTGGCTCACTGCAGCCATGTTTCCTGTAGGCATGGGGGCCCTACAGCAAAGAGTCAAGCTTCAAAGAGTGGCCTCATTGCTCCTCCCCCTGACCTGAACGTCCCTAAGAGCCAAGAGCCTGATCTTTTCCCCAAAACCAAACTCTTGGGCCCAAATCTGAATGCTATCTGGGCCCTTATCTTCTCCCAAGTGTTATAGTTGAGAAAGACAAGGGATCTTCCAGGTCCTTTGTAGCTTTTACCCAGAGAATGTAGTGCTTTGGCCATCGTGAGTGGGGCTGCCATTTGTTCATTCATTCATTGATTCTTTCAGTGAATTTCTCCCTAGGGCCTGGCATGCTAGGCACATTCTGGGTGTGAAAGATGCAACTGAAAACAAGTCATAAAGAATTTTGAGCTTCACAGAGTTTATATTCTAGACAAGAAGAAAGGCTAACACACATACACACACACACACACACACAAAACAACAACAAACATACATGTAGTAAAGTGAAAGTAGTGATGATATTAGGAAGAAAAGTAAAGCAGGATAAAAGATTTTTTTAAACTCTTATGAGGATAAAACATTTGAACAGAGAACCAAATGAAGTATGTGGAAACCTTAGGATGATCTAGAGCAGTGATCAGCAAACTCATTAGTCAACAGAGCCAAATAGCAACAGTACAATAATTGAAATTTCTTTTGAGAGCCAAATTTTTTAAACTTAAACTTCTTCTAATGCCACTTCTTCAAAATAGACTTGCCCAGGCTGTGGTATTTTGTATAAGAGCCACACTCAAAGGGCCAAAGAGCCACATGTGGCTCGAAAGCCACAGTTTGCAAACCACGGATCTAGAGGAAGAACATCTCCAATAGAGGAAAGAGCAAGTGAGAAAGGTCTCCAGGTGGAGCTGTCTTGGTTTGTTTTCAATAAATAGGAAAAGGGTCACTCTGGTTCCAACAGAGAGAATGAAGAGGCTGTGGTGGAGAAAGTATGAGGCCTTCTACATCACAATACAGAGCAGAGCATGGATTTCTGATAAACTGTGGTGTGTCCCTCAGATGGGGCTCTCTGAGTGGCTAGAGAAAGGGGATAGTTTGCATAAACAAAGGGCACAAGGGCAGCTCAGTGAGTCAGCTCACCAGCTCTGACTCCCCCTGGACCTCAGAGCATCAAACAAATCCAGGGGGCAGAGCCCAAGAGAGAGATTGGGGAGGGTTTGGTGGTGGCGGAGCTGGAAGAGAAGCTGTTGAGTCTATGCCTCCCTTGCCTTGTCCATCACAGGGTGTCTGAATATTTTAAAGCTGGAATATGCAAAATATCCTCCAGAAGCTTATTATGTGCCAGTCTCCTTTCAGGGACCGGATTTGTTCCACTTCACAGAAACGTCATAAAAGCTCCACGAGACAGGTGCTCCACTATGCCCACTTTACAGGAGCAGAAGCTCAAGTCCAGAGAGGCTGAGTAATGTGTCCAAGGTCAAGGATGAAGCTTCTGGGTTAGAGCAGGGGCAGGGGAAGCCCACTAGACCACTAGAGCATGCTGGGAAACCCCATTCCTGAGTCCCCCTCCACTAGGACGTGCTGTGAGCTTAACTCTGCTAAGCCCTCGCTGTGAAATGGTGACATCCATGTCAGTTACTTCAGCGCTGGATGTTGCCTCCTGTCTCCGTTGTATTAGATGATTTAGGACTTCCTGGGAGAGGAAATCAGATGAACAAAGTCAGGGATGTGTCAGCAGCAGGCAATGTGTGTGGGGGAAGCCACGAAGCTGTCAGCAGCCTAACATGGGCACAATCTAGCATTTCTGGTTGAAAACCGTGGGCTCGACACGCCAGGGGCTGGCTGACGTCTTGGGCATACCACTGCTCTTTCTAAAGCGCCTCCGTCTCAGCATGCCTTGGCGGGTGTCCTGACCAGCTGAGGGATTGTTGCTTTCCGATCCAGCGGTGATTACTTCTGAAAGATGGGGTCATGGCAACAGCTATCATTTCTGAGCATATGCCACCTCTGTGCAAAGCAGTTTTCCACACTTCGGATCCTCTCAGCGTTCCTGTGAGGTGAGCTGGCATCCCAGTGGCCTTGCCCTTGTTCTAGCCCTGCTGAGCGCTATGATTGCTTTCATGAACAGGCAGAGAGACTGAGAATCAGAGAGGTGAAGTGACTTCCCCCAAGTCACACAGCCCGTCAACGGGTGAGCCCTGTCTGTCTGACACCTAGGCTTGTTTCTCCTAAACTCAGTTGATATGGATTTTCTTTAGATTTGGGGGATAGGGGGTGGTCTCTTTCCTGCGATATAGGAAACCTGATTGATTTATCAGTAAGTTATGAAGAGGTTGAACATTCTGTGATAACATTCCCATCCACCGGCTCTCAAATACATTCGGGAGCCAGATGCCTGTGACAACTGAGGAGTTTGAGAATTGTGCACGGGAACAGAAGCCATATCAAAACAAAGCTGTATGTTTGTTCCGATGTGAGAATGCCACAGCTAACAGGTAGGTGAGGCCACTTGGCTTCTAACGTTTAGGGAAAAAAGAAAAGAAAAGAAGTAAATTGTCATCCTTGGCATTTCCCCAATGACATTTGCATTTTTATTTCTATTAGAAGTCCATTTTCGCAGAGAAATGCAGCCTTAGTCACTTGAAGCTGCGCTTCCCTAGGAAACAATTGTGAATGTAATAAGTGAGAAGAATAGAAAATGCCAGCAGGAAAGAATGGAGCCACCTGGGGTCAGATTCATCATGTAGGCTGATTTGGTTTCCTTCTGACATTCGTGCTCAGGAAGGAAAACTTGGAAAATTTCTAAATTTAGGGTGTTTACGATTGGCAAAGAGTGAGGGGCGGGGGAGAAAGAATTACATTGCAACCCCCCTGGGTAGGCATCAAGCTCGGATTTCCCCAACTTTGAAGCACCGTTTAACATGTTCCAGTCGCCTCAGAGTTACCAGAATCCCTCTTTTGCGTGGGGTGTAAGGTTGCCGGGGGGAGGGGGGGGGGGAAGATACAAGAAGGTCATGATGGCTTTCGAATTATGCATAATAAAAGCGCATTTGGAGACTTGATTCTAAATGTTACACTTAAATTTGAGCAATTCAATTGCCCGTTGACTAGGAATGAAATCCCACCGGTCTCAGCAGTTATTGCTTCCAACCACTGTGTGTGAAATTGAAATCTTAAGATACCATTTCAAATATTCGCTTTCTCTAAGGAAGTTCTCCCCAAAGAGCTGTGAAAGATAAGACACTGACCCAAAGTCACAGGCAGTAATCACTCTTTTCTTTACGCCCTCGGGTCAAAACAGGGTTATTCAAAGGAAATTTTATGCCCCAAAGTTGGTTGTTTGGAGGTTACCTCCTGGAACCCAAGCATATATTTATTTTAACAACTAACTTGAGCCCCATGCAAAACAGCAAGGAGGTCAGCAACTTATCAGATTTAATAAGAGCAAGCAGTTCTAAGCATCTCACCTTGTCACCAAGGAAGTGAACATTAACATGGAAAATGTTTATGTTTTGTTGAGTAGCAATCAGAGGTAAGGTTAAAGGGACCCTGATCTTTAATCTTTAATTTTTTTAATCTTTAATTTCTTTATTGTTTAAGGTATTACATATGTGTCCTCAGCTCTCCATTAACCCCCCAGCCCCCAGCCCCCACTCATGCGCTCACCCTCCTTTTGTCTGTGTCCATTGGTTCAGCTTAAATGCATGCACACAAGTCCTTTGGTTGATTTCTTCCCTTACCCTCATCCTCCCCTACCTTCCCTCTGAGGTTTGACGGTCTGATTGCTGCTTCTCTGTCTCTGGATCTGTTTTTGTTTGTCAGTTTATGTTGTTCATTATCTGTTTGCTTTTTAAAAATAGAAAACTGTTTTTAATTTGGTTGGGAAATTCCTGTCTTCGAATTTAATTTCAAGCTTTAGTTACGTATTTATTTTTGACATATAATTGACATACATTATGTTAGTTTTAGGTGTACAACACGATGATTCTATGTTTGTAGATATTGTGAAATGGCCACTACAATAAGTCTAGGTAATGTCATTATATGTAGTTACAATTTTTTTTCTTATGATGAGGACTTTTAGGATCTACTCTCTTAGCAATGTTCAAACACACAGTATTAACTATAGTCACTATGCTGTACAATACATACCCAGGACTTACTTATTTTATAGCTGGGAGTTGATACATTTTGACTCCTTTAGCCCACTTCGCTCACACACACCAACACCACCCACTGGCAACCACAAGTCTGTTCTTTATATCTGTGAGTTAGGTTTGTTTGTTTTTAAGATTCCACATACTATTGTAGTATAAGTGATATCATACAGTATTTATCTTCCTCTGTCTGACTTATTTCACTTAGCATAAGGCTCAAGTTCTATCCATGTTGTAACAAATGGCAGGATTTCCTGCTTTTTTATGGCTAACTAATATATAACACTAGAGGCACAGTGCACGGAATCCATTCACTGGGGGGTGAGGGTAAAGGGGAACTCCACAGCCTGGATTTCGAGAGGTCGCAGGCCAGGATGCAGGCGGGTGGCCAGCTGGGGAGGGACCAGGAGAGGGCTCCAGGGCGGTTCTGGCCTGTCTGGTTCAGTCCTGATCAGCCAGACCCCCAGCAGCAAGCTAACCTACCGATCAGAGCATCTGCCCCCTGGTGGTCACATCAGTCAAATCAAAGCAGTTGAGTGGCTTTAGCATATCATTAGCATATTACACTTTGATTGGTTGAATGGCCAACTGGACGACCGAACACTTAGCATACGAGGCTTTTATTATATAGGATTTTCTTTATCCATTCACCTAGTGGTGAGCATTTAGATTGTTTCCATATCTTGGCTATTGTAAATAAGGCACCATATTCATTGGTGTGCATATGTCTTTTGGACTTGCTGTTTCTGTTTTCTTCAGATAAATACCCAGAAGTGGAATTGCTGGATTCAAGCTCTTGTTAAATTCTCCCGATGATGTCTTGCTCTCACATAGCAGCTGCCAGTTATGAGCCCTTCATATCTGCCAAGTGTGTTTAATCGCATTTAATCGCATGAGTTATGCGCCACACTTAGCATGCATTCACTCACTTAGTCCTCACAACTGAAGCAATAGGTCTGGCACGCCTGTTTTATAGATGAGGATCCCGAGAGTTTCCATTTCTGCTGTGAGCCCAGGTTCACCGACTCCGGCAGTCTGACTCCAGAGCCACGGCCCAATACTGGCTCCTCAGACTGCAGACCTTTCCTAGGCCACGCTGGCTGTGAAGTAAGAGCCTAAATCAAACCCCAGGCAGTCCAATTCCCAAGTCCCGGCATTTTACCATCACACTGACATACAGGTTGTAAGGATGTAAACTGCCAATCACAACCTATATGTTCATTTTCATTTCTGATCGGAGAGTGGTAGACTACATGGTTATCACAGAATTAATTAATTAATTAATTAATTAATTAATTTTAAATATATTTTATTGATTTTATACAGAGAGGAAGAGAGAGGGATAGAGAATTAGAAACATCGATGAGAGAGAATCATCGATCAGCTGCCTCTTGCACACCCCCTACTGGAGATGTGCCTGCAACCAAGGTACATGCCCTTGACTGGAATCGAACCTGGGACCCTTCAGTCCCCAAGCCAACGCTCTATCCACTGAGCCAAACCGGTCTCGGCAGTTATCACAGAATTTAGGCTTATCTAAAAAAAAAAAAATCCCAGGGGTTTTCCTTTTTAATGAATACAAGGATCTAAAGAAAGATTTAAATAATAATAATAATAATAATAATAATAATAATAAAAAACACCACAAGAGTCTGATCAGGAGAATGTCTTTTTACATATGAAGGCTTGACTTGGACCCAAAGCTGTTCTTACGGCCTCCTTCCCACACTCACATACTGGGACGAATTTTAATTGTGCCCATTAGGGACCCATGCTTCCGACATGCACACAATAGAGAATTCTGGCTTTTCTTGTAAAAAGTCCATGAGGATTTCCCTGAAGAGGGAAAACGAAGTGTCCAGGGACTCACTTCTGACGTTGGTCACAACATTTCAAGGCCAACTCATCCAGGCCCTGCACTGCCATCTGTGAAATGGGAGTAAAATGACTACCCCTATAATCCACTAAAAAAACACCCTCCACACTCTGAAAGTACTGGGCAGCTTCCTCTTTACAAGGCTGGTGACTGGCACCGTCACCAACAGGCCTTTAACAATAATTTCTGAATGTGGTCCTTTTGAAGGCACTCTGCCATGGCCCACGGGACCCCAAGCTTTTTCTATACCGAAGGGCAGACGATCAGCCGCCTCCTCTCCCCTTCTGTATCTCCTCCCTCTTCCTAGAATTTGCCCTTGAGGTTGGAGGGGAAAGCAGAACTCCAAAATCAAGTCTGGCTTTTTTCCTCCTCCCCTGACCCAGGGCAACGTGGTCTCTTGATCCTCCCTTGCTCTCCATCCTCAGAAAAGCACTTGCTCTCGTGCAGCGTGTGGCTGGCATTGTACAGGGGGCCAGGTTAGCCGCAGGAGTCTGCTGTTTGAAAGATGCTGAGGGAGGGAATTCGGCCGCCAACAGATGGGGAGAGGAGAGGAGCCTAGACCCGCGTGGTCCCTCCCAACCACCCTCCCTGCGGGACTAGCAGCCCTGGCAGCGCGCAGGCAGGCAAACCCGGCCCGCGCAGCCCCGCTCGCACAGCTCCGGCCGCCCGTCTGCCGAGCGGACGCAGCCACCCGCCCGCAACCACGGACCTGGGACCTGAGACCTCGAACCCCGGACGCGCGCGGCAGCCACTCGGGACGCTTGCATTGCTTGTAGGTGCTTATTTCACACTCTTGCCTTTTTTTTCTTCCTTCCTGAGCAGCCGGCTGGGTTACTTTTAGCTTTCGTTCACCAAAAGGGAAGCGAAGCGGGGAAGCCGCCCTGAGGATGATCAGAGGCCACCCGGCCGCCTCTCCCAGGAGAGAGGTTCCCTGCCTCCGACGCCGGCCCCTTTAAGAAGCCCAGTCTGCGCTGCCGCTGCCGCTGCCGCTGCTGTTTGTATGGCAAATCCCCAGGAGCCCCATTAAAAAAAAAAAAAAAAAAATGGGGGTGGGGGGTACCCGGGCAGCTGTCCCTTTAAATGTGATTTCCTTCTATTGTATTTGAATCGTGATCAGGAAAAGGAAATGAAACCAGAGACAGAGGGAAGCTGAGCGAAAATAGACCTTCCCGAGAGAGAAGGGGAGAGAAAAAGGGGGGAGCCCAGGGAGAGGGCCGCGATCCCCTCCCGCCCCCGGCCGCCGCCTCCTCCCCTCCCCTCCCCTCCTGCCCTCGGCGGCGAGCTGCGCGCCCCGGGAGGGAGGGAGGGAAGGTGCGCGGGGCTCCGGGCTCCGGGCGGCGCGCACCTCCCGCGGGCGGCGCGGAGGAGCCGGGCGGACCCGGCGGCGTTGGCGGCGGGACCGCGATGGAAGGTTAAGTCCTGAGCGGCGGCGGCGGCAGCTGCAGCCGCCGGTGGGGGGCCAGGCTGCGCGCCCCGGTCCCCGCTGGGCCGGCCGCGGCGCGCCGGCAGCCCGCTGACTCGCTCTCTCTCTCTGGCTTTGAAGGGAGCGCGGCGACCGGCCTTGAGCGCGGAGGGGCGAGCCCGCCGCCCGAGCGCCCCGGCCCGAAGCGGCGCAGGAGCGGCGGCGCCCGAGCACCCGACGGCGGGGTCCGCGTCCCGGCCGCCGCCGGCCAGCACCGAGCCGCCAAGGGGGCGCCCCCGCCGCCCGGCACGCCGCCTCCCTCCCCGATGTCCTCGGCCATCGAGAGGAAGAGCCTGGACCCTTCGGAGTAAGTGCGGCGCCCCTGGCACCGGGGAGCGCGGCGTCCTGTCCGGGAGGGAGGCGGGGGGCCCGGGCGGCGGGCGCGGAGGTCGTGCCCTTGGCCCCTCCGCCTCGCGGGGGGCTCCCCTTGCCCGCGGTGACCCCGGGGGCGCTGGGGAGGAGGCTGGGCGGCTGGGAGGGACAGGGGATCGCTCCTCTCTCCCCGGGAGGCTCCCCAAAAGCCACCGCCGGCCGGAAAGTTTGCACCGGAGCGGGCACCGGGGAGGCGCGCAGGTGCAGTCCCGGGAGCGTGGAGGGCTCGGTCCTGCGCCGTCGCCCCCCTCTCGCTCCCACTCAGTTCCCTTTCTCTTTGTCCATTTGGAGAGGGGGACCTTCCAGTGGGGGCTTCCCCAGTGCCTGACAGCCCACGTCCCGGCCCCCTTCCCGGGCCGCAGGTAGAGAGAGCAGCCGCCCGCGGAGCCGGGGACCCGCCGGCGGGGAGGAGGAGGAGGCGTGAGCGTCCGCCTCGGAGCTCGCCCTGGCCTCCGGAGGGGAGGGGAGGCCTCCGATGGGGGCCTGGGGACCTCGAAAGTTAGTGTACACTTTGGGGATGGGTGAGATTTTCTGGGGATCGGAGCCTCACGGCTCTCCATCACAGCCTCCCCCGGGTTTGGGGTCCGGGAACTCGTGAGCATCCATCTGCCTTCTGAGCCCCTGGCTGGTTAGGGGTGTTACCTTGGCCCCAGCCCCGGTACCTGCAGCCCCGTTCCCCAGCGTCATTGAGGGGAGAGAGGGCTGCTGAGAACACCGCTTTCCCGTCAGCACAAGTGCCCTTTTAAGATTCATTAGCTGTCTGGTTTGGAGAATTTTTATTCCTTTGAAGTCCCCCATCTAATCCTTTGAAGGGATTTGTTACCCAGACCAAAGGAGCTGGGTAATGACTTGTCCATTTGGGCTTTTAAGAGCCACTTGTTTTGTTTTGTTTTCTTTCCCTTTTCCTGCTTTAAAAGAATGGTGCTTTCCTGATTGAAGTCTCCCCTTCTCTCCTTCTCACCCCTCCCCCATGTCAGCCTTCTGTGGTGTTTATATACCTGGGTTTTACCCTAGGTTACCAGCATAAAAGCTCAGCGTGTTCTCATAAAACACAGGAAGTGCCACGATCCAATGAGAATATAAACATCACTGTTCAATCCTGAAGGTTCAGGCACCATTTCTATACGGAGTAAGGTTTGTTCTAACAAAAACAAACAAACAAACAAACAAAAAACCTCAGCTTCCTTATATTCTCAGGAGAAAAATAACATTCCTTTTCTTACATAGGCAGACACTAGGTTTAAAGGGTGGTTGGCTCACTTGTTGTTGTTTTTTTTTTGTTGTTTTGTTTTTTTTGTACAAACCTAGAATTCCAACTTATGATAGCTCTGAGTTCTCAGAGGCTGGGCGAGACCATAGAAATACCATCAGAGTGCATTGGGTGAACTGCTGCTGAATGCTTGCTTTTCTATCCACCAAATGTAGCCGCTGATCCTTTTATTAGACGATAAATCTGGCGGTTTCAGTTCCCTGAAGGAAGTTTGCCCTTTTTGAAGTTTGTGGTTTTTCACTGAGATTAGGAAATTGAAACATTCTAACCTCATAACACAGCAGGCACCTCCTGAGGGATGCTCACTCCTGGGCCTCACCCTCTGCCCGATGAAGGTAGGTGCCAATGGAAGATGGACCAGTTTGTTAAGGAATTGCTGCAGCACATCCGCTCTCTCTCAGAAATTGTCAGGAAATTACCCCAGAAATCCTGGATCAGGTGCACTCAGGTGTAATATTCAGACAGGTTCTAGGGGATTATAAAACATTAATTTGAAGGTGAGGCCCACACAGTTATTGGATTGGAACACCCACCAAAGATAACATGGTATTGTCATTAATTATAGAAATATAGATAGAGCCGATATCTTTATCCTGGCCTTTCCTATCTCGGGCCCTCACAATAGCTGTTTTGCTTAATATCTCTACTGCAGACCACTATCCTACCAGCTCCACTGTGCACTTACTCAAAGCCAAGTTGGGTTGGTGTGACCAGCATCGCCAAATCACAGATAAAAACTTGCCTAGGCGTATGCAAATGAAACATTGAGACAGAAAGACAGCCGGAATTCATGAACACAAGTTTTCTCTACCGCAGTCGGGGCAGGGGGGGGGGGGGGGGGGGGCGGGCAGCATCTCCCATGAGTAACAAGAGCAGTTCATTTTAATTCCAACAGTTTTTGCACCACTAAGTGCACATTCTCCTCTTGCACAGCTGGCTGGCAGCATCAGCATCAAGGCATCCAGCGGTGTGGAGGGTCCCTTAGTGTTTCTGAAAGCCCCAAGTCAGACCGGGGGCTGTGGAGAGAGAAGAGAGGCAATTCGGAGTTGTTGCACATGACGAGGCTGGGGATATTGTTGTTGTTATTGTTTTCAGAAGGAAGAATGGAAAGCCTTATGTCTCACCCGTGGAAACAAAGAAAAGCCAGTCAGGCTTCGGTGAACTCAACACTCTTGTCAGGTCTTGAGTTTTTAGAAAACTGGCCCGGGTTTCACATGTCCTTGTCCTCAAAGGAAATCATCTAAAAAAAAAAAAAAAAAAAAAAGGAAATCATCTCATGAAGGATCTTTACACTCAGCTTACAAAGTGTGGGCTTGGTTGTGGTTTTACACCCAAAGAGTCACCGGGAGGTCTGTGCTTGACGGACAGAGCTCCCTGAAGCTGTCACGGGGTGTCACCAACACTGAGGGCCTGGGCCTCATAGTCCCTAAGTGTAACAGATGCTGAGCTCTGTGGGAACAGGCCAATCAAGACCCAAGGTCACCTGGTAGGATAGTGCCCATTAAGAGATACAGATTGATACCCTCAAGGTACCCAGGGGTACTTTCCCTTTGGGCATTTCCCAGTTGGAAGCAGGTCCATTTAAAACAAAACAAAACAAAACATAATACTTTAAATGTAGATTCGTGTTTGAGTCAGGTTCAAAGAGCACTTGTTAATTATTACAAATCAATAGGTATTGGGTCTTTCCTATGTCCCATTTGGTGCTGGAATCATTTCTTCTCTTTATTTTCCTGTGGTAAATAACGTCATCTATTTTAAAATGTAAACACAGAAGTATTCAGATTCGAGTTAAGCAAAGTCAGAAGCTGTATGACTTTTTAAAGAAAAATATATTTTATTGATTTTTTACAGAGAGGAAGAGAGAGGGATAAAGAGTTAGAAACATCCATGAGAGAGAATCATCGATCAGATGCCTCTTGCACACCCCCTACTGGGGATGTGCCGGCAACCAAGGTACATGCCCCTGACCAGAATCGAACCTGGGACCTTTCAGTCCGCAGGCCGATGCTCTATCCACTGAACCAAACCGGTTTCGGCTGTATGACTTTTTAATGAAAGAACACGTACCGCGAGCTCGCTGTTAACAACCACCTCAGTGGAGATTTCAGAGTCTAATTGCCTTCCACTCCCTTGAAAATAATTGTTGCCTTCTCCCCATTTTCTTTTCTAAATCAACTCTACCCAAATCAGTTTTGCCAGTTGTAAAGAGTTTGGAAGGTCTATTTGACGCCTTTGTACGTTTAACAACGGCCTTAACACCTGGGATTGTTCTCCAAGGATTCGTTAGGTTAGAAGGACTGGGATAAGGAATTTCTGCAACAAAATAAAATAAAATAATGAGACTTCCTGGTATGCCCTGAGGGAATTTGTATCTTGAAAAGAAAAAGTAAAAGGATTTTCGGTCACTTTCTTCCTCACCTCTGCTTTTGTGCGGTAGGGAAGGACTTGAGGTAGGCTGGCGGGTAGATTCCACAGGAAATTTGCAGGGTTTTAGCCTAGTCAGCTGTCCCAGCAGCAAGCAACTGTTCAGTCCAAGTGCCTCCTCTGGGGTTCAGTGCGCTTGGGTCCTGGTATGAGAGGAGGGAAAAGAAAGAGAAATGTAGAGAGAGGGAAGGAGAATAGGAGGGGAGAGTAGGTAAGAGAAGTGAGACTGGAGGTGCGAGAATGGTGCTGGGATGAGAGGGGGCTAGTACCACCTACAGGTGCCTTGGATGCCTCTTGGTGCCCTGCATTTACTTCTATATATTATTTTTTTAATTGATTTCAGAGAGGAAGAGAGAGAGAGAGGGGGAAGAGAGAGAGAGAGAGAGAGAGAGAGAGAGAGAGAGAGAGAGAGAGAGAGACATCAATGAGAGAATCATGATCGGCTACCTCTAGCACACCCCACACTGGGGATTGAGCCCACAACCTGGACATGTGCCTGACCAGGAATGGACTTGTGATCCCTGGTTCATAGGTTGACGTTCAGCCACTGAGCCATGCTGGCTGGGCTGCATTTACTTCTTAAAGAGTCTAGGACAGTGGTCGACAAGCTCATTAGTCAACAGAGCCAAATACCAACAGTACAACGATTGAAATTTCTTTTGAGAGCCAAATTTTTTAAACTTGAACTTCTTCTAATGCCACTTCTTCACCCAGGCCATATTTTGTGGAAGAGCCACACTTAAGGGGCCACAGAGCCGCATGTGGCTTCCGAGCTGCAGTTTGCCGACCACGGCTCTAGGATGTAAGGTCGAGCTCTCTCCCTGTCCTAACCCAGGGCTGGCCGGCCTCTGCAGTCCAGCCTGAGGGTAGGTTGTCCTGTCCTTTCTCTATGTCACCGACAGACAATTGAGTGCGGCTTCCTGTTTGTCGGCCCAGGGTGATTCCTGACCTTGGGTGCTTGTCCCACCACAGTGGGTTCGTCCGTCCCTAACGCTCGGCCTTCTTTCTAGGGAGCCCGTGGATGAGGTGCTGCAGATCCCCCCGTCCCTGCTGACATGTGGAGGCTGCCAGCAGAACATCGGGGACCGCTACTTCCTGAAGGCCATCGACCAGTACTGGCATGAGGACTGCCTCAGCTGTGACCTCTGCGGCTGCCGGCTGGGCGAGGTGGGCCGGCGCCTCTACTACAAGCTGGGCCGCAAGCTCTGCCGGAGGGACTATCTCAGGTACCCCCTCGCCATCCTCGGGGCCCTCAGGGGGCAGGGACTGTCTCAGGAACCCCCTCGCACCCTCCGGGCCCTCAAGAGGGAGGCCGGGTGTCCACAGACATGGAGTCTGAGTCCACCTGCGGGGCTCCTGCCAGAATGAGCTCAGGCTGCAGAGGCTGTCTCCGCGGCCCCATGCAGAGAAGCAGTTGGCATTTCTTCCTGTTTGAGAAGCAGGTTTTCATCCATTCCTGGCGGGGAGAGGAGGGTAAAATACAAATAGTTTAAAGGTGCCGCCGAAACCGGTTTGGCTCAGTGGTAGAGCGTCGGTCTGCGGACTGATAGGTCCCAGGTTCGATTCCAGTCAAGGGCATGTACATTGGTTGCGGGCACATCCCCGGTAGAGGGTGTGCAAGAGGCAGCTGGTTGATGTTTCTCTCTCATTGACGTTTCTAGCTCTCTATCTCTCTCCCTTCCTCCTCTCTGTAAAATATCAATAAAATATATTTTTAAACATAGTTTAAAGGTAAGAGAATGATAAACACAAATTCAGATTACTTTGTACGTGTGAGGGTGGGCTCTTAGGAGCTCATGGAATGCTTCAAAGCAAACCTATCTGTTATAACTATTCCTTTGTATGACTCCAATAGGATGGAAGGAGAAACTTAAAAACAGAAAGCATGTTCCCACTATGGTGCTCCCAAGAATTTGTCTCCATAGGAAGGCCCTGAAGTCAGTTGTAGGTTTGAGCCCTGGCACCACTGCTTTCCTTATCTGTAAAATGGGGACAATATAATACCTACTTCCAAGGAGGAGGTCAGGGTTAGATGGGGTAATACATGTAAGGTGCCCGATTGGTGCACAAATATCAAATAGATGTTCGCTGCTCTTGTAACTGACCCTCCTGACTTCTCCTGCGGCCCTAGCTGGTCTGGTTCAGTGGATAGAGCGTTGGCCCTACGGACTGAAGGGTCCCTGGTTCGATTTCAGTCAAGGGCACATGCCCGGGTTGTGGTCTTGATCCCCAGTAGGGGGCGTGCAGGAGGTAGCCAATCAATGATTCCCTCTCATCATTGATGTTTCTATATCTCTCTCTCCCTCACCCTTCCTCTCTGAAATCAATAAAAAAATACATATATAAAAAAATAGACATTATTATTTAAAAAAAAAAAAAAGACCTCTGTCTAAAGAACAAAGAGATGGGAGAATGGAGGGGCAAATAGGACCTCCACAACACTCAGACAACCACTGAGGACCTCTCTAAGGCTCAAGGTCATATATACTTTTGGCCATTTGAGTCTTCCAGCACTCAATGAGTGCCTTTGCCTGGAATGTTCTAGAATTTCCAGTTTCACATTGGCTGCTGTGGAGGTAACTCTGAGCCCTCTATTGTCAGATCTGCTCAGCTGTGTAGCTGTCAGTTTTCTGCCATCTTCCTATGGCAGGGGGTCTGTGGAGCATGCAGCCCTAATACACGAGGGCCACCCAACCCTGGAAGCTTGTTTAGACTCCAATGCCCTTGGCTGCCAGGCCAGGGCCCCCCCCCCCCCAACCCACCCTGCCGAGCATTTTACATTAAAAAAAAAAAAATTGCAGGCAATTCCACAGTGAAGAAAGCTTATCTGCTTACCGAGAGACTGATAGAATAAGCTTCCCCTCATCCCCCCTAAATCCCCTGATAAAGTCCTTGCAAATTTGGTGATTCAGAGAAAATAAGTAGGGTTTTCAATGATCATGATTATCTTTTTGGTCAATTTCTTATAAGCGACAAAAGGAAATAAAACCGGGATAACCAGAGACCTGATTTTGCTCGCTACCAGTTTGCCAAGTCGATGCAGAAGGCAGACGAGCAAATGATTCCCATCGGGCCCCCGGACGACATCCCTGTCAAATCATTTGAATCTGATTAAATGGAGTGCCGGGAGAGGAAGGTCAGAAGAGCCGGGGCTTCTCCCATCTCCACGGTTTTATAGAACCTTCCAGAATAAACCCGGTGCTGCCTGGCCCTGTTAATCTTTTCCATTTCTGAGAAGGAGAGGAAGAAATGGTCTGGGAGAACCCGGTGTTAATTAACTTGTGTCTCGGTGACACGAAATAATTCTTCTCCCCGCTACATTCCTAGGCAACATGTTAATTAACTGTGTTAGTGCAGGCGGTTCCAGCCACCCTTTAATATTTCTGTTATTGTTATTAACATGGGCAGGAGAAGGCTTAAGGCGTGACACCTCTTGACAGAGGAGAGAAATATTTTTATTCTTATTTTTGCTTCCGGTGGCCCTTTAGCCACGCACGTGTTGGTAAGGTATCTGTCCGTGCCTTAACAAGGGCATGCTGGAGTGACTCAAGGGGTCCTATGATGGAGTTCAGTTCTTCCCACTGGGATAACTTCTCCTGAGGTTTTCCAATGGCTGGCTCGCCAGTTACGGTCTTTTCCAGACATTTAGCCTCCATTACTCATGAGACACCACGCAGGGCCTAAAGCCTGCATTGTTGTGTTGTGTTGTGTTGATGTTGTGTTGTTGTGTTATTGTGTTGTGTTGTTGGGAGCCTAACCGTAGCTGTTAATGTGAGTGCTGGCCCACTCCCTTCTGCTTCCTTTTCACCAATTTGTGGGTGCAGGGCGCCCACCAACCCAGTGGTTTCACTTAACAGCCAGCACCTGCATCTGTTACAGCCGGAAGCAGGCCCTCTCCCCCCAGACGCCCAGGTCACCTGAACCAATGACCTGCACTGGGGGAGCACCAACACCCCGCACCCTTGCCTGGAGCCAGGGTGACCTGGAGACATAACTGTCACCTCAGAGTCCCCTTGCCAACCAGCCAGGGCTCCCCCAAACCCCCCACACCCAGGGACTCAGCCTGAGATGCAGTGGTGCTCGCCTTGCTTGCCTTCTGTCCAGTGTCCTTGCCCCCTATTCGGTTTCCCCAGAACCCACCCTCAGGACCCCCTCCCGTCGGGCTCTGCGTCTGGGATCTCCAGCCTGAGGCTCCCGTTAGATGCCAGGTCCTGGGGTATTTTTACTCTGAGCAGAATCTCCCCGAACCCGAGCTGGCCTGGCTGCAGAGGCCTTCGCTCCCAGTCCCCTCGCTGTCCGGCGTAAGACGCCGAAGCCGGGAGAGAGGAGTCCTCTGCTCCGGGGCGCCTGGCTCGTTAGAGGCGATGCTAACTAGCTCTGAGCTTGTCTCCGGAATGTCCCTCCTCTGGCCTTGTCTTCATCAGCTGCCTGATGTGTCTGGTCATTTACCCCCGACTTCCCTTTAATAAACGCTGTCCTTCCTTACGGGTCACACGCCCCAGGCGGCTGGCTTCATTTCGCGCACACCGTTCGGTGAGTCATTTATCCTCACTCAGGCCCAAGCTCCACGTACGGAGCAGCCAGGAAGCCAGAACTGCTTTTCCACTCTGTGACCTCCAAGGTGGCAGTCTCCTGCCGCTCCGCCATCTGCTGCGCCGGGATCCAATGTTCTCCCCCAGTAATGAGCTTGGTGCCGTGAAAAGGCTCAGAGCTCTTCCAACGGGAAGGGGGATCCGGAGGGAAAGGAGCTGGCCCTGGCTCTCGCAGGGAGCTCTCTGCCCTCAGACCAGGTCTGCCACATCCCGTTAATGTCGCCCACATGTTTCTTAATTTGCCCATTGCCCTTCCCTGCCCTACAAGCTCTCAGACTGTACCAATTGACTCCCTGCTATTCTGAAGTTAGTAAGAATTTCCGCTAAGAACAAGCACTTACCTAACACTGTCCTAAAGGTTCTATGTGAAAAGGACCTGCTAAAATGCCACGTTATCAGGCACGTGCGAACGTGACTTCCTGTTGCAAGACCGGTGCGGTTGGGAAGACCCGAGGTGCATTAAGACACAACCAGTGTTGGCTTAGCCCTTGACCGCTGGTGCTTTGACACACTCCCTTCGATCCTCTACAGCGGAGTGAGGTAGATGCTATGCTCACTGCCCTTTCACAGCTCACAGGAACCAGAGGTCTCCCCAGAGTCACAGGTGCTCAGGGGTACTCCTGGACCCCCTAGCCCTGGGTCTTCGGATTCCAATGCTTGGGGTATTCATTCCACTCTTCCAGGCTGCTTCCCAAACTTACAGAATCACCTATAAGTGCTCATTGACACACAGAATGCTGGGCCTCACCCCCACCAAAGAGTATCTCAACCAGGGGAGCCTGAGAACGTGCACTGCTGACGAGTTCCCAGGTGATGCAAATGCTGGTGGTGCCTGGACCACCCCTGGAGGACCACTGCACTTGGCTCCACGGTGTGCGTCTCCCACATGGTCACCGAGTCGGTCGTGCTTAAAATATTCAGCGACGGATCTAGTGAAATATTCATCGACTGCTCTATTGAGACTTAGGAGCGTCTTTATTTCAATGTCAGAAGAGACGTTTCTCTCAAGATTTATGGCAACAGGGCAGTGAGGACTTCGAATTAAGATCTTCCATTCAACGTAGAGAGATGCTATTAGTCCTCTCGATCTCTGAGGCTGATTCGCTGTACCACATGCTTTCTGTCCAGCCCCCTCTGTCTCCCAGAGGCTGGGGGCCCCGTGGGCAGTCATGTGGAGGTGGCCTTGGGAGCTTATGGAATTAGTAGCTGTTGACATGATAGAATCTGAGAGCCTCTGAAAGATGCCCATTTCTTTACATTCTTGGTCAGTTCTCTGTCAGCGGGTCCCCCAGGGGTTTTACTCCATCTTCTAAAAACCCCGGGATACATGCCTAACCTCTTAACTTAGATCACTTCCGGTGAATCTTTTCCACAGCGGAGGGCCCGGGCAGCCTAGAGGTGTGGGGTGGGGGTGGGGGAAGTTGGGGGGTCGCTACAGGCAGGGAGAGAGAGCTCAGAAGAGGGACCAGTTATGCCAAACACAAATGCCACAGGTTACGGTTTCATCCCAGAGTACCTTCTTCCTTGCAGGAAAGGCCATGTGAGTCGGCCATCTGTGTGAGCCCAGCTCCTCCTTGCTTCCTGACATCTTGGAAATTCAGCCTCCTCCTCCTCCAACCCTTTCCCCCAGTGTCTCTGCCAGTGTCCTCAGATTTTCTTTCTTTCCCTGCCCCTCCCCCGCAGGCTTTTTGGCCAAGACGGTCTCTGTGCCTCCTGTGACAAGCGGATCCGTGCCTACGAGATGACGATGCGGGTGAAGGACAAGGTGTACCACCTGGAGTGTTTCAAATGCGCCGCCTGCCAGAAGCACTTCTGCGTGGGCGACAGATACCTGCTCATCAACTCCGACATAGTGTGCGAACAGGACATCTACGAGTGGACTAAGATCAACGGCATGATCTAGGCATGCCGGGGGAGGGGGGGGCGTTCCGCTGACGTCACCGTCTCCAGGGGGGTCCTCACTCTGAGGCACTTTGGGGATTCCAGGGCGGGATGAGGCATTTCGTAGGGGGCGGTAGACCCTAATTGGGCACAAGACACAGCATCTAAGTGACATAATGCAAAAAAAAAAGATACCTAAATGCGACACAACGACCAGCCGTTAGGGAGAACGTATGGCTGGTAGCCACAGCCTAACCCATGATCACTGACATGATTCGTGAAGGAAAGGAGTGTTCGGGGAGGGGGCAGCACGTGGGCCATCATGGCGGAACTTTACACCTACAGGTAGGGAGTTGTGGGAAGACATGCTATGGCTTTGACCCTTGGCAACTAGAGGCGTGCAATTGGTTTCTTTACTTCCTGGCTTTCCTGTCAACCCTGTTCCAATCACTGTCCTCCTCTCATGAGAACGAAGCAGCATGGAGACACATTTCAGTTGAAAATGGGAACTGCAGCGCTCAGCCACCCAATTATTTAAAGCCACACTGACGCACCCCTGTGTTTAGATCCCTTAGTTTCGAGGTGAGGAGTTCCACAGATGGTTTCTATACAAATGTAAATCTAAAAAAAAAAAAAAAAAAAAAGGTGGTTCAACTATTTTGTTATGTTAGATTATATCCAAGTATGTGTTGTGTGTCGTTACAAAAACAACAACAGCACAGCAAAACACCAAACCTCTGCAAACAATAAAAACGACAGACTAAAATGTAGTGTTGTGTATTCGATAATGACTTAACAACTTGGGATAGCGGGGAAATGGCTTTTTATATTGTAAAGGAGAAGTAAATAAGCAGTTTACTTTTAGGTCAAATAAAAAGTTCCGTTTATTGCTCGGGTTTATACGAGGCAGGCACATTTCTATATTACCAGCAATTATATAACAGGTCATCATGTAGCTCAGAGGGATGGGGAGTAATTAAATTGTGATTGTGAGACGCACATCTCACTCCAGCATTGTGTGAAGGAAGCGGAAGATCCTTGCCTTTGGGAAACCTGTAACCTAGAAAGGACACAAATACATAAAACAGATTCCCTTCGGGAGAGAAGGTAATTACCTAGTTTGAAATGTGGCAAAGATGCTGAGCTTGACACTTCGATTTTCCCAGACGTGTGTCTCAGGGTGTTTTATGACAAGTGGTTAAGAGGACCTCACTCTGAGGATTTAAAGCAGGAACCTTCTTGGTGCGTTTTCTCCTCCTCTCCCCCTTTTCCCTCTCCTCTCTCTCCCCCCCCCCCCCTCCTCTTTCACACTCTTCTGGTCTCCGCGAACTGACTCTGAGCGCCACCTGCTGGTCATCGCCTCTCAAGACTGTCCCAATGAAAGACCAACCTAGATGGACATTCTTTTCAATTGTTCAATAAAAACTGGCAAGCAGTCGTAATATGTTTAGTTATTAAGACATCAGAAACACGCATCTATTTCTAAGTTAATTAACTATGATATTTCTTTAGAACTTGCATCACTAAGAGCTATTTGATTTCTTCTAGAGGAGAAATAATTAAGAGATGGCTCTCTGGGTCTATAAAAGTGCTTGGGAAATCTGGCTGCTTAAGATGGCCAATTTAAAACAAATACAATTATACTGCATTTCAACTCAGGTGGCAGTAGGGTGAATCTCCAAAGCGGCCCTAACCAGTGTGGCTCAGTTGGTTGAGCATGTCACTGGTTCAATCCCCCGTCAGGGCACATAGTGGGATTTGGGGCTCAAGCCCCAGTAAAGGGTGTGCAGGAGGCAGCAATCAATGTTTCTCCCTCTCCCTCTCTTTAAAATGAACAAAAACATTTAAAAAATAAATCAACAAAGGGGATGTGGTTCTCGAATTATCAGAATTCAATCCACTATTTTTAATTACATCAACATTAATTGTAATGACAATAACAATAGATGTTAGCTATGCAACTATTTTATAGGCAGTGTTAGGTGACAATAAAAATGTTTCTCACCTTGGAAATGCAAACTTCATTCTTCACCCCCATGGCGGTATAACGCACAGAAGACAAGAACTCTGCCAAGCCCTAGCTGGTCTGCCTCGGTGGATAGAGCATCGGTCTGCAGACTTGAGGTCCCAGGTTTGATTCTGGCCAAGGGCACATGCCAAGGTTGTGGGCCTGGTCCCCAGTAGGGGGCGTGCAAGACGCAGCAGATCAATGATTCTCTCTCATCATTGACATTTCTCTCTCTCCCACTCTCTTCCTCTCTGAAATCAATAAAAATATCTTTAGGAAAAAAACCCTCAGTCAATTCCTTTGCCATCTTCAATAAAGCAATGATGAACATTTTGCTTTTGTCATTGGCACCATCTTGCAGGATTGGGCGTCCTTGTGGTAAGTCATCCCATCCACATGGTTAGTATGGTGTCTCATGTGGTAAGTCTGGGCTCAAGTGCCTAACCCACAACTGACTTGAGAGGAAGGACATATAAAGAGATTCTAAGAGACTGAGAGAGAGAGAGAGAGAGAGAGAGAGGCTGACTTCCAGGGGACCAGAGTCTACCCTGGTGATTTTTGCCCGAGTGTGTAACCCAGGAGAACCAGGCGCCTGCCCCCTTCCCTGGCCCATGCCTGAAGTCAGCGGTTTGCAGAAACGTTTGCTCCCTCTCACCTCGGTAATCCTATGCCCAGAACCAGCTCCCTGTCATTGCTGTCTCTGCTATTACTACTGCTTCTCTGGGAATCTTGAAATCCCACAGTTGAGATAGAGCCATGGCTAGGAGCTTCCCCATCTGAAGACTTGGAATTGAATTGCAGCGACAGGACTGTTTTACTTGAGGAACATTTATATAACCCTTCCCGTGTGCCGTCACTCCCCTCGGTGCTTTACAAACATAGACTCCCTTAATCCGCCTAACAGTCCTAGGGGGCCGCTCCTATTTATTACCGCCCAGATTTTACTGTTGGGGAAACGGCAGCTCAGACAGGTTACATAACTTGCCGAAGGCCCTACAGCTAATAAATGACCGAGTCGGCTTTGACCGAGGGAGGGCCTCCCCTTGTGCTTGCTGCCTCTCTCTCCGTCGCACTCACCTGAACCTCAGGCTTACCATCTGCAGAATAAAAATTAACACCTTCGTCCCCAGGTTCTTGGAAAATATCTGAGCTTAGTCTAACCAGAAATGTAACAGAAGCACACTCATACAAGACTAACACCAGCCGAACCCAGTTTAGCTCAGTGGATAGAGCGTCAGCCTGCTGACTGAAAGGTCTCAGGTTTGATTCCCGTCAAGGGCATGTACCTTGGTTGCGGGCACATCTCCAGTAGGGGGTGTGCAAGAGGCAGCTGGTCGATGATTCTCTCTCATCAATGTTTCTAACTCTCTATCCCTCTCCCTTCCTCTCTGTAAAAAAAAAAAAAAATCAATAAAATATAAAATAAAATAAAATGTCAACATCGTAAAAGGCAAAGATGGGCTGTGTTCCAGATGAAAGAAAACTGAGGAGGCCTGAGCACTAAAGCCCAGCACCTGGCTCTGCGCTGGATCCAGGGCTGGGATGGGGGATGTTTCTCTGAAGGGCATTTTTGGGTTCCTTGATAAACTTGGAATGGGAATGGGTAGATCTGTTCACAGCATAGCTGGTCAATCCAGGGGAGCCGATACGAGCACTGTGACACCCTCTGGAAACACACTGAAATATTTAGGAGTAAAAAGTCATGAGGTGTATAACTTACTCTCAAACGAGAAAAAAATCATGTGTGTGTTGCGTGTGTTTGTGGGGAGAGAGAGAGTCAATGTTAAAGCAAATGCGGCCAAAACCGGTTTGGCTCAGTGGTAAAGCGTCGGTCTGCAGGACTGAAAGGTCCGGAGTTCAATTCTGGTCAAGGGCATGTACCTTGGTTGCGGGCACATGCCTAGTGGTGGGTGTGCAGGAGGCAGCTGGTCGATGTTTCTCTCTCATTGACGTTTCTAGCTCTCTACCTCTCTCCCTTCCTCTTTGTAAAAAATCAATAAAATATATTTTTAAAAGATACATATAATAAAGCAAATGCGGTAAACATATTAACAGGAGATTCTAGGTAAAGGACACATACGTGTGCTGGTTTTATTCTTGGGGTTTTCCTGTGAGTTTAAAACTACTTTCAAATAAAAAGTTTGTAAAAAATGGAGGAATTTGGATGGTTTTTCTCTTTTTTCATATGTTTTTTGTTGATTTCAGAGAGAGAGGAAAGAAGAGAGAGACATCAATGTCAGAGTGAAACATGGATCAGCTACCTCCTGCATTCCCCCTCCAGGTGATGGAGCCCACAACCCGGATAGGTGCCCCGATCAGAAACTGAACCCATGACTTCTCAGTTCATGGGACGATGCTCAACCTACTGAGCCATACTGGCCAGGGCTGGGCTTTTTCTTGTTTTGGGTTTTCATTTCAATTAGGAGAAGAAGAAGGAGGTAAAGAGAGAGAAAATATGCTTTCAAATTCAGTAATATATTACTATTCATTTCTCATAATTTCAGTGTACTTTGACCTTGGAAGTGAAGGTCATGTGTCTCAAGCAAGTAATCCGCCCTCCCCACCCCCACAGATACACATGCACTATAGTGTTTAGGATTCACTGCATGCCAATGTCTGAAGCAGGTTATTTCGCAACCTTACAAAATGAGCTTACTGCCAGTTCTGCATTTCCTTTGTAATTAGGATCGAGATGTAATCATCTGGCTCTGAAATGTGCGTATCCGAGGGCCAGGAATCGAAGCTATAATATTTTATGTCTTATACCTAGATCTAAGAGTTGAGTTAAAAGATGTTACAAAGCGCCAAAGCCATTTCCGTTCTCTCCCAGTGGCTGTGTATAAATTCTCCCAGAAAACCGTCATTTCTCTGAGTTAATAGAATCTTTGAAGCTAAATCAAGTCAATTTCCATTGTCGCATTGTGAAGCTTTTGAACTGAGCCCATGGAATTACCCTATTGGATGGCCACCTGGAGGATGGCTTTGAAGTGAGCCTGAGAAAGCCCACCCAGCAGCCTCTGTGGCCCCCAGCCTCCCCACCCCGCCCCATGCACCCTCATTACTTAATGAGCAGCTCAAGGCAAACGCCCCCTTACTTATGCAGTGGTACAACAGATATGAAGGCAATGCAATGCCATAGAAAGAACACTGAAATGGAAATCTGATTTGGCCACTAGTTAGGGGTGCCTAAGCTAAGGTGACCAGACGTCCAGCTTTTGGCAGGACAGTCCTGATTTTTAACAATTTGTCCTGCGTCCCGCTGCGTTTTAAAAAAGTTCCGATTTTTGGAAAGGATCAGGACTTTTTTAAAACGCACTCCTGTCTTTAAAAATAGTTTTGGAGCCAGGACCGGTTTTGGCTCAGTGGATAGAGCATCGGCTTTCGGACTGAAAGGTCCCGAGTTCGATTCCGGTCAAGGGCATGTACATTGGTTGTGGGCACATCCCCAGTGGGAGGACCGGGTGTAGGAGGCAGCTGATCGATGCTTTTCTCTCATTGATGTTTCTAGCTCTCTCTCCCTCTGTCTTCCTCTCTGTAAAAAGCAAATAAAAAATATTTTTAAAAAATAGTTTTGGATACAAGAAGTATAGTTCACCTTGTTAGGCCGGGGGTTGGGGGTGGGGGTGGGGGCACAAGGAGGGAGGGAATGAGTGAAAGAGGGAGTGAGGAGGGGACTAATGAAATACGATTTCATTTTCCTGGAATAGGCATAACTCTGGCTTATTCTGTGTGGCTTTTCTGGTTTATAAATGATATTCTCTTTTTTTGCTCTATGGGGAATTCCTGACCTTGACCTAAAATAGGCATTTTGGTTGAATTCTCATTCCCAGAAAGAGCAAGTAGCAAAGAAAGAATAAATTCTCTTCTAGTGCTTCCTTGTTATTTCCTTGTCCTGGCACACGCAGAATGGGATGCTGCAGCAACGGGAGGAGGCTGCTGGTGACAGGTGTTGATAATATAGACCCAACTGTGGCTGATAATAGACCCACTGTAAGTACATCCAGGTTCCCGGGCACACCGACTGCTCGGCCCCAGGTTCAATAGCTGCGAAGGGAGCAATTGCTAGAGAGGAAGAAATTGTGGCCTAAATGTTATAATATTAGTATAATACTAACTCTGCAGCCAGAGACCTGTATGGACCCATGACCACATTCCTGGATAGTTTTCATGAAAATAAACCAATACCGCTGCTGAATTTATCTTTGCTCTTTGGACATTGGCTTAATGTCTTTGACCCCAAATTCATGAATGCAGGAGAAAGGCTGGATTTGGGGATGTATTATTGATGGATTTTTGTTTATTCACTATCCCTTTTTGACCATCTTTCCAATGTATTTCGGTAGCAGAAACAAAATACATTTGAAATCACTTCTTAAAGTTGCGAAATTGGAATCATTTCTTCTTACCTGCTTCATGGGGCTATTGTGAAAGTAAATAACGCATTAGAAGGGCGTGTGCCACATAGTAAGCGCTAGGTAAATGGTGGCAGTTATTACTTACATGCTCACACTCTGAGAATGGAATCCCTTCACATGTGTCAAACACAAGGCCCGCGGGCCAAATCCGTCCCGCCAGGCCTTGCAATGTGGCCCGCACCGCGCTGTCATCACTGCACTCCGCTGCGTTTCCATCACAATGACAGTTTATGACTGTTCAGTAAACCATTCGGCCCGCGATTTAGGCTGGATTTTAGATTTTGGCCCCTTCTCTGATTGAGTTCGACACCCCTACTAGATTAAGAACAAGTTAAAATGTTAAATTTGCCAAACTTACCTTAAAGGTGTGTGATTTTTACAGGAAATGTGGCATCAAGATGCTTGGGAATTCAGCCAATGCTGCTATTCCTATATATGTCCACATGAAATCATAGAATCAGGGAATTGGGACCTAGAGGGAAAGACTAACACTTCCCTTTCCTAGATACAGCAAAGGGATCCCAAGAAAGAAGCCACAATAGCAAACCTGCAATCATGACCAGCAGCCCACAGTCCCTGCCCAGGGCTCTCCAGAATGCTATTTTGTGGCTAACAAGGCATATCCTATCTAATAAAAGAGCAATATGCAAATTGACCATCACTCCAACACACAAGATGGCCAACCCTATATGGTCAAAGATGGCCACCCACATGTGGACACAAGATGGCTGCCACAAGATGGCCAGCAGGGGAGGGCAATTGGAGTGGGGGGGAGCAAGCCTGCAAGGAAAGGCAGTTGTGGGGGACCCAGGCCTGCAGGAGAGGGCAGTTGGGGGGGACAGGTCTGCAGGGGAGGGCACTTGGGAGGAACCAGGCCTACAGGAGAGGGCAGTTGAGGGCAGACAGGCTGTCAGGTGAGGGCAATTAGAGATGACCGGGCCAGCAGGGGAGGGCAGGTAGGGGCAATCAGTCCAGCAAGGGAGCAGTTAGGCGACGATTAGGCTGGCAGGGAAGTGGTTAGGAGGTGATCAGGTTGGAATACAGAAGCAGTTAAGGGCAATCAGGTAGGCAGGCAGGCAGGCAGGTGAGCAGTTGGGAGCCAGCAGTCCTGGATTATGAGAGGGATGCCCCAGTGGGGTCGGGCCTAAATAAGCAATTGGACATCCCTCGAAGGGTCCCAGATTAGAGAGGGGTGCAGACTAGGCTGAGGGATGCTCCCCCACCCCCAGGAATGAATTTCATGCACTAGGCCTCTAGTTCTTTATAAAATGCTTCAGAAAAACTCAACACTCTACCAACCAGAGACAGTGTGAGCCCTAACCTAGGACAAGGAAACTGTGAATCTGTCCATCTATTCTCTTCATGGAAATGACAGCCAGTACAACCTTGTGACGGGAAAGATAAGAGGACCCCGCTCCCCAGATCTCGACTGCTGTTGCTGACAGACTCCTCCCAGCTATGGTACCTGGGCAAACGGTACCACGTGCAGCCGTCAAAGACAACTTTCAAAGGAGAAGCAGCAAGTGATGCCACACGTATTCAAATGTGTGCTCTCCTGAGCTGTGTCTAACGCCAGCATCCTTTTTATAAAGAGACATGTCCGCCGAAGCCGGTTTGGCTCAGTGGTAGAGCATCAGTCTGTGGACTGAAAGGTCCCAGGTTCGATTCCAGTCAAGGGCATGTACATTGGTTGCTGGCATGTACATCCCCGTAGGGGGTGTGCAAGAGGCAGCTGGTCGATGTCTCTCTCCTCGATATTTCTAGCTCTCTATCTCTCTCCATTCCTCTCTGTAAAAATCAATAAAATATATTTTTAAAAAATAAAATAAAATAAAATAAAGAGACATGTCCGTATTAGTCAAGGTTTTTATTTCACTTTCCCCATTCCTCACTAGTGGAAACACACACACACACACACACACACACACACACACACACACAGAATTAGCAGCTCCGTTACTTTTTCATTTAATGCCCTTGGTCAGGGCGACAGCCGCGAGGCATGAGAGGGGTTTCAGGGAGAAGGGTGGTGAGGCCGCACTGTCCATGAATACTGGTTGCAGCAGCCGGCTCTGCCATGGTTCCCGCAAAGGTAACGCCTTGCTTCCCATTGTCATTGCATCTCGGCGGCGTCAGATTATTGGAATTCTACACGCATCGAGAGCACACCGAAGGGCTCCTGCCAATTTGCTCAGCTTGCTCGGAGAAGGGCTTCGGGAAGCATTACTCATTTATACGGCGCCCCCGCTGTAAATTCAGCGCAGGAGGGCCTGCAGGTGCGGCCTTCAGCTTAGCTCTCTAATCCTGCAACCCTGTACCCCAGCTCCTTCCCATACACAAGCGCAGCAAATCCCCGTGAGCTTCGGTGCCTGCAGATGGAGCCGGGCTGCCAGGGGCCACCTGGAGGCGGAGCCAGGTCTCTGGCTTCAGACCAGCCTTGGGGTGAGAGCCCTGAAGCACAGCACACATACCCCCCCCCCCCCCAACATTTGCATAGCGCTGAAGTCTGGTTAAAATGCACATCTGTCCTACTAGTGAAGCAGCTGATAATGGCTTACCTTCTGTTGGATGGGGCGCGGGGGGGCGGTGGGGGGGAGAGAGAAAAGCATTAGCAAGGGAGTTTGGGGGGGATTTTATTTTTATGTGTGTATGTATGTATGTATTAAATATATTTTATTGATTTTTTTACAGAGGAGAAGAGAGAGGGAGAGAGTTAGAAACACTGATGAGAGGGAAACGTCAATTAGCTGCCTCCTGCACACCTTCCACTGGGGATATGCCCGCAACCAAGGTCTATGCCCTTGACCGGAATCGAACCCAGGGCCCTCGGTATGTACCTTGGTCCCCAGGCCGACGCTCTATCCATTGAGCCAAACCAGTGAGGGCAGGATGTTTTTGAGCCTCCTGCCATGTACTTATTGGCTACTCATCTATTTTTTCATTTTGTGACGTAGGCCATCATTTTCCTGCTGTAGTCGCTGTCTACATAGCACCACCGATTAAACAAAGTACATGTATTGTCTCCGTTTCTGTGAGTCTCCTGCTGAAGGACTCCTAGGCTTCTCGGGCTCCGCAGGTGAGCCGGGGCTGCAGAACTGTAGAACTCCTGGTGGTTTGCTGCAAGGCCAACAGGAGAGCCTCCTTTAGAGACTCACCTGATTATGTCAGGCCCACCCAGATGAATCTCAATCTCTCTCTCTCTCTTTAAAAATATATGTTATTGATTTTTTACAGAGAGGGAGAGAGAGGGATAGATAGTTAGAAACACTGATGAGAGAGAGTCATCGATCAGCTGCCTCTTGCACACCCCCTACTGAGGATATGCCCGCAACCAAGGTACATGCCCTTGACCGGAATCGAACCCCGGGGCCCTTCAGTCCGCAGGCCGACGCTCTATCCACTGAGCCAAACCGGTTTCGGCTGAATTGCTCTCTTGATTGACTCAAGGCAACTGATCAGGAACCTCAATGACATCTACCAATCCCTTCATATAATGTAATGTAACCCAATCACAGAGTGACATCCATAATATCCCCATAATATTCTAGCCACACTCAAGGGGAGATCATGGCACAAGGGCGTGGGTCATCTCAGAATTCCTCTCACCCTACCCATTTTTAGTTGGTTGGTTTGTCTCCTTCATATTAAGTTTTATGAGTACTTTATATAAATTCTGGATACAAGTCCGATGCCAGATAGGTGTAGGGCAAATATTTTCTCCTGTCTTCTTTTAGAAATCTTAGTTTTAATTCTTACACTTAGTTCTGTGACTCGTTTTAAACCAACTTTTGTGTATGATGTGGAATAAGGGTCGAGGTTCACTTCTTTTTTCCAAAATGGATATGCCATTTTACCAGCACTGTCTGTTAAAAACACCATCCGTCCCCCGATTGCCCTGGAACTTCAAGTGAAAAAAACAATAGCCCTTATGCATATGTTATTCTTATTGATTTCTATTAAATCTACACATACTTAGCCCTAGCTGGTTTGGCTCAGCGGATAGAGGCTCAGCCTGTGGACTGAAGGGTCCCAGGTTCGATTCCAGTCAAGGGCACACGCCCGGGTTGCAAGCTCGATCCCCAGTGTGGAGCATGCAGGAGGCAGCTGATCAATGATTCTCTTTCATCATTGATGTTTCTATCTCTCTCTCCCTCCTTCTCCCTTCCTCTCTGAAATTAATAAAATATATTTTAAAAAAATAAATCTACAGGTATTTAAATCTACTTCACCACTGCATGTTTATAGTGTCTGAAAGTCGGGTAGATTGCATTCCTCAGCTTTGTTCTTTTGGGAAAATTGTTTGGCTACTCTATGGCCTTGGAATTCCTACATAAATTTTAGCATCAGCTTGTCACCTTCTGAAACAAAAACAAGCCTGCTTGGGTCTGTGAGTGCACCCTCTGGTCGCTTCCCGCTTCCCAGAGCGTATGCAGGAGGTGGTGTCAGCTAAGCTGTAAGCCCGCCTAACTATATCAAAACTGATCCTGCCGAAACCGGTTTGGCTCAGTGGATAGAGCATTGGCCTGCGGACTAAAAGGTCCTAGGTTTGATTCTGGTCAAGGGCATGTACCTTGATTGCAGGCACATTCCCAGTAGGGGGTGTGCAAGAGGCAGCTGATCGATGATTCTCTCTCATTGATGTTTCTAACTCTCTATCCCTCTCTCTTCCTCTCTGTAAAAAATCAATAAAATATATATTTAAAAACAACAACAAAAAAAACAACCCAAAACAAACAAACAAAAAAAACTGACCCTTCCCTGGAGTAGCTCCCTCACGCATGGCAGGGCTGGAGTTCCCATCTCTTCCTACTGCCCCTGGTCCGCTGTGAGAGAACAGCTTAACCTCTGACACCTCTTTAGGAAAAAGAGTTAGGTGATTCCTAAAAGCCTTTACAGTCTTCAGGATTCAGTGTTCTCCATGAGTGGTTCTCCACTCTGTGTACCCGAGAAACTTCCAAGACGGGCAACACCTGTGCCCTATTCCCAGGCGTAGAAGATGCAGTTGACTTGAGGTGGAGACCACAAGCCAGTTATATAACATCAGGCACCTGTGAGTTTACAAAAGGTCATCAGATGATTCTACTGTGCAGGCAGGACTGGGAACCCAATATCCCGTTTGGGAGGGGAGCTGCGGATTTAAAGGGACCTGGTCCTGGGCAGACAGACAAAGCTACGGTCTCGTGCTGCCCTCTGGTGGTCCGATTGCGCACTACAGGCAGTTTTCCACATCTAAGTGTTTCAACCTGGGGCAGGAATATTTAATTAAGGACAAGCAGGGAAGAGGAAGAGGAAGGATAGGAAAGAGGAAGGAGGAGAAAGAGAAGATGTGGCTTCTCCGTGACCAGAGGGTGAACAGACTCGCGGGCCTTTCCCTCCCCACTTTTCCCCAACGACAAATGAAATTCCCAGAGACTGAGTCCTGGGGGGCAGTCACATGTATCTGCATTAAGGGTGAAAACTCTCCCTCTGGGTCCACACCCTAGACCCTGTAAGGGGTATTCAGGAGGAAAAATGCTTAGAGGAGCTCCTTTTTTTTTTCTCCTGTAAGCTAAGTGTGAGACTTGAAGGGATGTGTAAATATTTCTTTCTTTTTCGTGTACAGTGTGGCTAGAGAGCAGTTTGGTTCCTGAGTAGGGGCGGCTGGGGATTGAGAAAATGAAAGAAAAAGACACAAAGATGTAAGGAAAAAGCTGGGGCCTGGTGGGACAACTGTCCTCTGACAGGGACAGGGACAGGGACAGGGACAGGGACAGGGACCCTGAGCCAATACAGCGAGTTTATTTTATACAGAAGAAAAAAAAAAGGGAAGTTTTACTAAAAGCCAAGACAAAGGAAATTTTGTGCATTCTTGGGTGGGCCCCAGTCATTTTCATTCCTGGTGCTTTGCTGGATTTACATAACAAATCCCACCCCCTGGCACCTGGGCGGAAGGTCAAGCTGACAACACTACTGCCTTTTGGCAAAGTGTGTTTCCAGGACGTGGCTTTGCCGACGCCACTGGATTCAGCTGGCAATAATTAAAGAAATGCCCCTGTGCCTTCCCAGGCGCTCTCTACAGGGGTGAGATAACCTAGAATCTAGATAAAGGTCTGGAAAATGAGTCTTTGTTCACCAGTCATTGTAACATTGGGCAAGATCATTTTTTTCTGAGCCTTGGGGACACTGGCCACCTCACCGCACTATGCTGAACACCAGGGTGTTTGTGGACCAAATGCTGTCAGGTCCTGGGAGGAAAACAAGTCATTTCTGAACTTCCACAGCTCAGCAATGAACTTCCGATCTAGGTTATGAAGTTCCTGCTCGATCTCTTCCAGTCTCGTCTGATGACCAAGAATGCTTTTCAGATTTTTCTTCTAAGATGAGTGTAAATCTGATGAGCAAGAATGCTTTTCAGATTTTTCTTCTGAGTGTAAAATATATATATATATATATATATATAAATTAAAAAAAAAAGTAAAGGGGAGGAAACCGTGTCACTGGAGCGGGAGGACACAGCCATGGCCAACCCCAGCTGGTGGAGATTAGACACCCTAATACTTTTTAATATATTTTTATTGATTTTTTTACAGAGAGGAAGGGAGAGGGAGAGAGAGCCAGAAACATTGACAAGAAAGAAACATCCTTCAGCTGCCTCCTGCAAACCCCCCCACTGGGGATGTGCCCACAACCAAGGCATATGCCCCTGACTGGAACAGAACCTGGGACCCTTTAGTCCGCAGGCAGATGCTGTATCCACTGAGCCAAACCGGTTTCAGTGGAACTGTACCTTTAAATCCCCTGTCCATCCCAGGCTGCCCATGAGCCACGGGTCTGTCTGTGTGCTTGCTCCACAGGACCAGTGAAATCCATCCCAGAGTTTTGCATCCACCCAGCAGCCTGCCGGCCATTCTGACCTGCAGTGGCAGCCCCTAACCTTCACACACCCCAGGAATGTTATCCTTCTCCCCGCCTTCAGCCATAAAGCGGAAGCATCCCCTGGGTTTCCCTGGGCTCCAGGGGGGCAGCCTTTAGGCCTGGGGGGGGGGGGGTCTTTCTTTTGGGTGGCACACTGTTTGGTGGAGTTGGTATCTGACAGTTCCATTCTGGCTGTCCCACCCCATCATCCCTCTCAGGTGGAGAGAGCCACCCTGGGACCCAGAGGACACCCATTCCCCACCTTTAACCCCATCCCCAAAATCTCCTGAGAATGTGTCTGGCCCCTAGGAGGCCCAGTTGGACAAGGCCATTTCCCAAAACAGCATGAGGAAAAGTTGAGTGTGACCTTTGTGCAGCTTCTAGCACCCCCAATGCCATTGGGTATAAATATAAAATGTTGGGGGGTGGGATGGGGGCTGCAAGCAGAGAAGGAGGAGGAGAGTGCACATGGCCCCCTCTCCCTCACCTCATTCCCCATCCAGGCCCCCCCCCCCCCCGAGTCGTGCCTCCTCGGGCAGAAGACTGGACGCATCCCAGAAAGAGCTCAAGAGAAAGGGACCCTGCACGGTGGCATTTACCTGTGGGGCGGGGCACAGCCAAGCCACCAGCTAGCGGGAGCCTCAGACCTCGGCATCTGGTGACTGCCTGTCCTGCCTCCCAGCAAACAGGCCCACTGGGGCAGCTCCTGGCTGAATCCTGAAAAGAGGGGGAATGAGGCTGGGGGCCATATGGACTTGTCTGTCTCTTCCCCCTTCTCCCCCTCTCCCAGCCCCCGCCACCAGGCAGCAGTGTGCCTCTCACCTCTAAAGAGCAACTGCATCAATGCAGAACCACACTGCGCTCATCCAGATTCCTTACAAGCCCGAGTCCAGACCCCTGGGATAAGCTATGCATCCATGTCTGAGCACTAGCTGATGACATCCTTGTAGCTGATGAAGCTACACTATCACGATCTGTAGGTTGGGCCCTATTACCCAGCCCTAGCCGGTTTGGCTCAGTGGACAGAGCCTGCAGACAGAAGAGTACCGGGTTGCAGGCTCCTCCCCAGCCTGGGCCCTGGCTGGGGCTCCTGTAGGAGGCAGCCAGTGGATGTGTTTCTCTCACATGGATATTTCTCTCTGCGTCTTTCCCTCTATAGTCCACTCTCTCTAAAAATCAATAGGGGAAAAAAGTCCTTGGGTGAGAATCTAAAAAAACAAACAAACTACCAGCCATAGTCCAAGGTGACCTGGGGGTTCTGAAGAGAACATGGAAGATTATTTATTTCTTAGGCATTATCCATCCCTATTCCTGAGAGAAGAGGGAACCCTTTTTAAAAAAAACAAAACAAAAAAAAACCCACATACGGACTCTTCTTTCAGAAGCTGGTGCCTTTCTGATCTACCACGGGACTAGACATGGCGAGCAAATCCCGTTTTAATGAGACCCTTCTGTGCTCTGTAGAGACTAGCTTCGAATGAGCAGACCAGGAGGGACTGCTTCCCCCACCAGGCACACAGGCTCTGGAGCCCTCAACCCCAACCTGAGCCAGAGGCCCAAGAGCTAAGTCCTGGCTCCCTCTTCCTGCCCCCTCACCAGCCATTACTGGGGGTGCGGAGGTGGAGGGGGTGATAGGAGACCACAGCCCAGGAGAGGGCTCTCCTACATCACTCCTCCACGCCCTCTACCTGCCTCATCTTGCCTTGGGGAGGAAAGGGGAGCCTGGGTTGGGACCACCTCCCCAGGAGGCATGGGCTGTTGCAGAAGGGGCTGGCGACAGATGGCACTTGCCAAGGTGGGGAGTGGCAGAGGCTGGCAGCCTGGGCGAGAGGGGCTGGGGAGGATGGCAGGAGCCCTGAGTCCAGCCACATGGAAGGAGCAAGCCCTCGGCTGAGTGTCCGTTCCAGCCTTCGGGGGAGGGGATGAGGGATGGCCATTTAAGAAGATAAAAACATGTAATTAGATGCCCATTTTTTCTTCTGGCCGTAGGCTCCAATATGGCTTGCACAGTGCTGTGGGATCCTGGGTGATTTTATTTCATTTGATTAGAATTTTGCTCATTATGGATTTTTAAAGCATTAGTTTTTATTTTTTATTTTTAAATTTCATTGAATTGTTATGTATTTTATTATTGAGAGTTTGGGGCACTCCCGCCTTCTTACAGGCTGTGCTGCAGGTACGTGTCTCTCTCGCCTCACCTTAATCCTGACCATGATGGCAGGGTAGATTCACACCTTCAGTTTTCTCTTTAGGTCATAACTGGACCCAGTCCAGAGAGAAGGAAACGGCAGTAAGAGAGCAGAAGCAAATGCTTTCTGATTAAAACAAGTAGAGAGGCCTGACTGGCTTAGCTCAGTGGATAGAGTGTCAGCCTTCAGAATGAAGGGTCCCAGGTTCAGGTCAAGGGCATGTGCCTTGGTTGCAGGCTCATCCCCAGTAGGGGGCGTGCAGGAGGCGGCTGATTAATGTTTCTTGTCTCATGGATGTTTCTGACTATCCCTCTTCCTTCCTCTCTGTAAAAAGTCAATAAGATAAATTAAAAAAAAAATAAGACAAGTGGAGTAGCCCATCTGAGGGAGACGTAGATACAAACATAAATTAGGAGCAAATGCCTTTATAAAAATATATGTGTGTGTGTCTCAATTTTCCCTGTAAGCAGCAATGTCTTCACCCAAAGTTTTGAGTTCAAACTTTCTACTTGTTGAATACGAGGCTAGGCCGTGGGGTTACAGGGATGAAAAAGACTGAGAGTTGAGCCTGGGGAGAGAGTCAAGCAGAGAACAACGGACTTCAGTCCAATTCTGTACGTGCTGTAAGTGCTGGCATGGATAGTTTGGAAGTCCAGAGATATAAGTAAGCAGTGGGGGCTGTGTTTGGCTTTTGCTGGGAGTGTCTCCTTTGTATCTTCATGTATGGAGATGACGGAGTGTCCCCATGGCAACGCCCCTGCCATGGAAAGAGTCCTCTTACATTTCCCCGGAGAAGGGGCACAGCCAGGCCACGTGTCAGGAGGCAGAGCGGGAGGGGGGGAGGGGTGGTTAGCCCCGGGCCTTCATTGGGTCTGCACTGGGAAGGCAGGGCAGAGTAAACAGTTTGGAATTGGCTGGTTGGATAAGTACATGTGGGCTTGGGGGCTCAGGGGTGCCCTCTATTGCCTGGTGCCTGGACCTGGGGTGATTGAGAGCAGGGGAAGCATTAGCTTGGTGTGTGAGTGTTAGATAAAAGGGGGTGGCTGCTTGCCTACGAGAGGTGTACTCCCAAGTGAGTTGCTTGCTATCTTTAGGATTTAGCTAGCCCTAGCAGGGTAGTCTATTCCCATTTTTAGGATGTCAAAATCGTAAGATACCGAAAATAAACATGGTTTATATCATCCTGTGGAGGGGGAGGGAAGGGTAATTAATATCAGACAAAACTATGCAGGCGTCCTCAAACTTTTTAAAGTGGGGGCCAGATCACGGTCCCTCAGAGAGCTGGAGGGCCGGACTATATGAACGACTAATTCCTACTGTAACACCTCGGCTGCGCTCACTGCCCAAAAAACCTGGCGGGCCGGATCAGACTCCTCTGCGGGCCGCATGTGGCCCGCGGGCCGTAGTTTGAAGACGCCTGCAAAAGCATTCATATGGTTGGTGTACGGAGGAAATTGAGTGGGATTATTTTGGAAGTTGGGAAGATCATTTCACTTTTCCAGATAATTGGGAGGAAACTTTATCCAGCATATGGAAAAATGTGGAACACTCAGTGATGTGTGTATGTATGGGTGTATGTATATAAAGGCTTGAAAATGAACATGTATTGGACCCCGAGCTTCATCGCCATCCATAAGCCACTGGCTTTCAGAGTGAACGGGCTTTGGAGTTAGGCACCCCCACTTCTGGTAAAGGACGTGACCTGTGTGAAGTGGAAGTCTGACTGCAGTCCCCAAGCCCCGACACCCTCCTGCCTTTGGAAAAAGCAAAGAAAAATAAGAAATCAGGTAAGATAAATGATGTACTCTCCAGCTCGCAATTCAGACACTTCTCCCTCTCCCAGTCCCGCTTTCATACCTACCACCTTGGCGATATATTTAATATGTTTAATATTCAATTATGCCCCGGGGTGGTGGTAGTGGGGGGAATGTTCCACTCACCCTGTAACACCTGGGTGCTTAACCCTCCACAAAAACAAAACAAAAATCCATTGACTGCACACTCTGCATTGCTCCAATTGCCGTAAAATAACCACGGCGACCGAATGGCAGCGGCTGACCCTTAGAGTCAATCCGGGCACACCTGTTACTCGGGGTTCAAATGATGCCCTCCGAGCTCACGCCCCCCCAGTGGGAGGAGAGCCGCCCAAGGCGCCTCTGGCTGACTCCTGCCCCTGCTCGGTGGGACGGGGCTGGGAGCCGCCTCGCTCTGCGCCAGGGACACGAGGACAGAAGAAGGTTGAAGCGGGAACAGGAAGGGCTTCCAGGTCGGAAAACGAAGAGAAGCGATGGATTTGGAGGCCCAGGGCGGAGAGGATTTAGCGTGAGATTTGGGGCGAAGCTTTGAGGATGCGAGGTGTAAAATTTCGCATGAGGGACTGGAGGCTGAACATGTTAGAACAAAGGCTGGAAGGGGGCCGGGCTGGCCAATTTGTTTGTTTATTTATTTAAAGATATTTTTTATTTATTTAAAAAAATTTATTTATTTTTATTTATTTTTACAGAGACGAAGGGAGAAGGTTAGAGAGTTAGAAACATCCATCAGCTGCCTCCTGCTGGGGATGTGGCTGCAACCAAGGTACATGCCCTTGCCCGGAATCGAACCCGGGACCCTCCAGTCCGTCCGCAGGCCGATGGATGCTTACCCACTGGGCCAAACCGGGTAGGACCACGGGCCGGTTTAGAGACCCGAATGGGACGGGAGAGACCAGGACCTCAGGGGCTGCAGAGCTCGCGCCTCCGGGACAAGCCGGCATTCGGGACGCAGAGGATCCTGCAGCGCGGGCGCCAGCGGGAGGGGCGGTGGGCGGGGGCCTTTCATTGGCCACGCCCCACGGCCCGCCTAATGGGCGGGGCCCGCCCGGCAGTTACATAACAAACCTGAGCGAGTCGCTGAGGAGCGGCGCCCGCGCCGGCGGCGGGGGCGGAGCGTAGCCGGGCCTGGGCGGGGCCAGGCCTGCACCGGGCCAGGCAAGATGGCCGCCGCGGAGCCCGAGTCCGCGCCTCTGACCCTAGAATCGCTGCCCACCGACCCGCTGCTCCTGATCCTGTCTTTCTTGGACTACCGGGACCTCATCAAGTAATGGGGGGCGGTGCGCGTGGCGCGGCAGGGGCGGGGTCACGGGGGCGGGAGGAGGCGGGGAGGCTGCAGGCACGGGGGCCCGGCTCCCGGACCTGGACCCGGACCTTGCGTGGACCAGAGGTGATGCGGGGCCGCGCTCCTGCAGAGCCACCCAGGGAGCCAGGGCGAGGCAGGGGCAGTCAGGGCGTCCCCTCCGCCGTGAGGTCTTCCATCCGGGACCCAGACCCCAGGAGCGCCGGGGGCCCCGTCTCCCAGGCCTCGGGGGAGGCTCATTTCCGGGGCGAGGGAGGTACTGCTTCCCCCTGCCGCCCCCGCGACCCCCGCAGCCCGCACCCCCCGGCCTGCACCCGCTGCGTCCCAGCCCTGGCCGCTTTGGGAAGACCCCTTTGGGGCCGGACCAGGCAGGCGGGGCGCCGGCCCGAAAGGGGCCGGGCGACCCCCGACCCCAGGTGCCCAGCTGCGGCTCCCGCGCACCTTTGTACCTGGCGGGCGCCGCGCACCCAGGACTTCTCTGCTGCTGCTGCAGAGATCGCCCTGCTCCCAGCCGTCCTCCTCGCTGCCACACGGTGCATTTGGTGGTTTCGGTACTGACTTCCCTTGGTTGGTACGATTCAGGTGACCGCTTTCTCTCCGGTGCCCGGATTGCTAGCATCTTGTTCCAAAAATAACCCCGCTTGCGGGTTGGGGTGGTCCGGTGCCCAGTTCCTTCAGCGCCGAGCCTGTGTGGGATGGTGGAGGAAGAAATGGCGCTGTTTACACCCTTGACAGCTGGTGGCATGGCTCTGTCCTTTTTGTGTGTGTGTGTGTGCTGCCACAGCTGTGGAAGAGGAGGTGAAGTCGCCCTCTTAAGGATGGGTAGGCGAGATTCAGGTTTTTTTTTGTTTTGTTTGTTTGTTTGCTTTTTGTGTTTTTTTTTTAATTAGCTGTTGGATTTTGGCTGTTTGATGATGGTGCCTGTGTTATCAGGGGTCCTTTCAGAAGCAGAGCCTTTTTGGAACTGCTGGTAGCTGTTGGTTGGCCTATCTGAGTCGTGACAGAAGGATGACTCCAAGTGTCTGGCCGTAGTACCTGTAACAACTTTTTTTTTTTTCTTCCTGAAAACAATTTTTTTTTTTTTTTTTTTTTTTTTTTTGTCTACAGGCTGGTACTAACGCCGAGATAAAGTTTCTCTTTCCTTTGGGAAAGGCTGATCCAGTTGCAGACCGTCTTCCTCTGAAATGTTCTGTTGCGATAGCCTCTTAGAAATCGAAGATAGACACACCCTTCTGGTCTAAGGACTACATTGCTGCAGGGTGAACTTTCTAAGACAGATCTTGCTGTCATTCTCTAAAAACTTAGACGCCCCTTGTTTGCAGACTATAATCTACATTTCTGGGGGCATTTAAGACGCTCAGCGTTTGGCTCAGTGTGCTGTAGCCAAACCAGACTTTTGCCAGCACACTACCTGCTTGTGTTCTGTGGCTTCAGCTCTGACCTTGCCCGCAATGCCTTGTTCCCCTCTTCCCATCCTGGCAAGATGAAATTTCTTTAAGACCCCCTCACTTGGTTCCTTTCTTTTAACTTCTTTCTCTGTTTATTTGCCATGCCAGATGGGTTGTACACTTCTTAAATGTAAAGACTGTCTTGTTTATCTTTGTAATGATCATTTATTCACAGATTTTTTTTTTTTAATGCCTGTTGTGTGCGCCAGTCCGTTAAATGTCTTGAATACAATACTGAGGAAGGCAGATAAGGCCCCTCTGAGGAAGCTTACAGTCTAGTGGGAAAGAAGGAAAACAAAAAGTGCAAATACAAGAGATGCTAAGTGGTATGAAGGAAATAAATCAACCACTCTGTTAGGGAATGGGAGGGAGAGACAATTCCCATTGGAAGGAGCTGCCATGTATGAAGGACGCCATAGAGCAGTCCTGGAGAGGGAGCAGTGTGCTCAGCAGCTGAGTGGCCAGCGGCATGGCCTGTTGGAGGAGCTGGAAGGCCGGTGTTGCAGCGGGTAGGGAGTGACTCAGGCAGAGTGGCTTGAGAAGGAGCTGGTGAGCTTATGCAGTTCCTTGGGAGCCAAGGTGAGAAGGTCAGATTTTATTGTAAATGCTTTAGGTAGTAATCAAAGTTGTAAACAGACGTGACAGGATCCTTCCATAAATGTTTATGAAAGTGAGCTGAGTTGAATACCGTATTTGGGTTCTTGAGAGAAAAAGAATGTGTGTGTGTGTGTGTGTGTGTGTGTGTGTGTGTGTATGTGACTTATCATAAGGTATTGGCTCATGAATCACGGAGGCTGAGAAATCCCACTATCTGCCATCTGCAACCTGAAGACTCAAGGCAGCTGGTGGGATAATTCCAGGGCTGAGAGCTGGAGGGCCCATGGTGTAGATGGCAGCCTGGGTCAGAAAGCCTGGGAGCCAGGCACACCAAGGACAAAGAAGATCCCTGGCTCAGCTCAAGCTGTCAGTCAGAGAGCAGATCTAACCTTCCTCTGCCTTTTTGTTCTAGTCAGGCCCACACTGGATTCCATTGGGGAAGGTCATCTGGCTCACTTAGTCTATCCATTCAAACGCTAATCTCTTCCAGAAACATCCACACAGGCACAGCGCGGAAATAATGTTTAACCAGCTAGCTAGGCATCCCTGAGCCTAAGCAAGTGGACACCTAACATGAACAAAAACCATTGAATCTTATCCACAGAAAAGTTTCCAAAGCACCGCAGCTTCTTTTCTGCACTATATTCCTTTTTAGAAAAATACAGCCCGACTTTGTCAAGTGCTAAGCTCTGAAGTTTTTGGTGCATATTGCTGTGCGGGATTAGGTTGTATTGGATTCATTGTGTAATAGCAACTGCATAGTTTGAATCTCCTTTTCCCTTCTAGGGTGATTTATTATGTACCAATCATTCTTAACCCTCAGTGTGTATCAGAATTACATGTGGCACTTTTTAAACATACATGTGCCTGAGGTAAAGATCTTGCCCCAAGCAAACTGAGTCAGAATCTCTAGAGCAGAAGTTCCCATCCTTGCTGTGCATCAGAAGCACCTTGGGTGCTTGTTTAAGAGATTCCTTTATGTCGTTTAACTCTTGAGACAGAGGAGGAGAAGGATCAAGAAAAGAGGACGCTGAGTTACAAAACTGGACAGATTCAGTGTCTGCAAATGTTCGTTTGGGGATCTTGTGAGCTTGGCAGAAAAGGGTGAGGTTAGATTTTGTGTAAAATCTGAAAATTGAGGAAAAGTTTTTACATGGCCTTGACAAACCCCATGTGATTTAAGATTCCATTCATTGATGAGCCATGGCCCAAGTGAGATCCTTGAATACTATTTTCTATAACTTGTGATTCGTCTTCTGAAAAGATAGAAATCCATTTTCCTAATCTTAGGCACATCCTTTTTGCAAATTAAATATGTAGTGTTGGATTTATGAGATAGGAACACTGTTGTATTAGGACACAGTATAGGCCGGTGTGGCTTAAAAACACATCTTTTAAAAGAACACAATGTAGAATCTAATATGTAACAAGGGATTTGTTTCTAACATTCCATGCTTCTGAGCAGTTGATACTAACTTGAATAGCTATGGCTATTGAAATAGAATTGCTATGATGGTGACACTTTATAGTTAGGTTCTCCAATAGTTGGTATAATTAATAAGTAGTTTTAGCTGCAATATTTATTTCTTTTAAGAAAAATTAGAACAAAACAAACAAAAGTCTGTGTATTAATATAAAAGGTCTCACAGATCTTAAAAATACACACACTGAATAACACTCTTCCCGTGTGCAGAAATGATTATCATCACAAGGAGTGAAAGAAGGCTCTTTGATTTGAAATTAACTCCAGTGATTTATATATTTTGTAGACTTCCATAAGAAAATTACCATTGTAGAGATTTGGGGGTTTATTTGTGAAATCAAATAAGATTTCAACACTCAAAAGGTAATTATACTAGCTAACACATTAAACATATTTTGAAAATACTGTTTTGTAATTATAAGGGTAGAAAGTGGAAAAGGAGAAAAGCAAAAGGAATAGAATAAATCTTAACGTTGAATATTTTCATCTTGAATTTTAAATTGTTTTCTTTCTTTTTTTATACTAACCATGAACCTGGTTACTGTCAGTTGTTGCTACGTCAGTCGAAGACTTAGCCAGCTATCCAGTCATGATCCCCTGTGGAGAAGACATTGCAAAAAGTACTGGCTGATATCTGAGTGAGTATTCAGGAAACATGTGTTCTTCAAAGTTGGCCCTGGGCTTCTAGAACACTAGTCTATCCGGGTTCTCCTCTGACCCCTCTCTCTGTCTCCTTTAGTGGCTCTTCCGTGCCTGCCACTAAGTGCTGGTGTTCTCCCAGCCTCTGTCCTTGGCCCCTGCCCTCTTCCCTCTGAGCTCTCCGGCATGCTCTGTGACTGCTGTGTGCTGCTCACTCCCAGCCCTGGCTGTCCTCCCTGACAGCCCCACTGGGCTCCGGGCTTATTGCACAACCTCCTGCTAAGCCTCTCCATTGGATGTCCCATAAGGGCTCATGGATTTAGTAAATATTAATAGATTTGGCAGAATGAAAGTGTAGATAACAGAAGGTGGGAGTTGGGAAAAGTGAAAGAGGGTAGGATTGCTACTATCTTTTTCTTAGATTGAGGGGAATTGGGTAGTGACTGAAGTTGTAAAGCAAGAAGTAGAGGTTTAAGTGTGTCATTGGAAGTTGCAAGCTACTCAGTAGAACTGAGTATTAATAACAGCTATCAAACATTGGGAGGAGGGAGAATGGAGAGGAAAGAATTTTAAGTGTTGTTTATCCTGACCTTTTTTGTTTGTTTTGTTTTGTTTTTGTTAATCCTCACCCGATAATATTCTTTCATTGATTTTGAGAGAGAGTGGAAGAGAGGCGGGGAGACAGAGAGAAAGGAACATCAGTGTGAGAGAGACATCAGTTGGTTGCCTCCCGCACACACCCTGCCCAGGGTCTGGGGATGGAGCCTGCAGCCAAGGTATGTGACCTGACCCTTCAGGCTGAGGGCCAACGCTCTATCCACTGAGCCAGACCATCTAGGGCTATCATGATCTTTTACTTTAGGGTAGGGGTGTCGAACTCAATCAGAGAAGGGGCCAAAATCTAAAATCCAGCCTAAATCGCGGGCCGAATGGTTTACTGAACAGTCATAAACTGTCATTGTGATGGAAACGCAGCGGAGTGCAGTGATGACAGCGCGGTGCGGGCCACATTGCAAGGCCTGGCGGGACGGATTTGGCCCGCGGGCCTTGTGTTTGACACATGTGCTTTAGGGTATCAATAGGTAGATGTGAAATTGATAAATCAGAATTAGAGACATAAACATTTAGAATTACAGAGGTAACTTCCAGAAATAACTAAAGTTTCCTTTGAGAGGTTGGGCTTCATAAGTTCTATGGTACTTTTTTTTGTTTTGATAAATATGTATGTATATATTATTTACAATAATAAAAAAATACTACCCCCCCCCAAAAAAAAAACCCCAAAAACAAAACAAAAAAAAACAAAAAAACACACCAAACAAATCCTGAACTTCCTTTTCTCCATATTTGAACCTGATCATCCTACATTCCTGATCTTCGGGGCAGCACCTTCCATCCACTTGAGCTTCTAAGCCCAAACCGGAATCATCCCACATCTGTCCTCTCCTCTCTCCCTTCCTGTCTCCCTCCCTCTTTCCCTCCTTCCTGCCTTCCCTCCCTCCCTTCATCCCTCTCTCCCTCCATTTATTCAGTTACTAAACCCTTCTGATTTTGCCTCTATATTTCTTGAATCTCTCTACTAATTTCATCTAGCTTCCTATTTGAGTTCATCTTACTAGGATTACTGCAAAACCCTCCTGACTCATCTCTGAGCCTCTAGTTCACACCCCTCCCACACCATAGCCACAATTCTGTCTTTGAACTACCCTGTTAAACCTCTTCTGTGGTTCTTCATTTCCTGCAGGATATTAGCATGTCACCTTAAGGCCCTTTGTGGCTGTCTTGTCTTGTATCACTTCTGCCTGATACTATTCTTTCTCCCTGATAAGACTGCATTTTTTAGGGCAAAAGGTATGCCTTATTTTTTTTAATGTCCTCTAGTGGCTAAGTAGACAATAAATATTTGTGGAATTGTATCAAATCTGAATGTTGAATTATGTGATTGCTATGATGCTATTTGATTCTCTGGGTGATCCAGTGTAGGTAAATTAGATTAATATTATTGTGTCATTAGATTCCAAATATTTTCTAAAATTGAACAACTACAGTTGACCCTTGAACAGCTTGGGTTTGAACTACACGGTCCATTTATCTACAGATGGTTTTCAATAACTATTGTAAATTTATTTTCCTTATGATTTTCTTAACATTTTCTTTTTCTTAGCTTACACTATTATAAGAATACAGTATATAATACATACAATATACAAAATATATGTTAATCAATTGTTTATGTTATCAGTAAGGCTTCAAGTCAGCAGTAGTTATTTCTTTTTAAGTATATTTTATTGACTTTTTACAGAAAGGAAGGGAGAGGGATATAGTGTTAGAAACATCGATGAGAAAGAAACATTGATCAACTGCCTCCTGCACACTCCTACTGGGGATATGTCCACAACCAAGGCACTTGAGCGGAATCGAACCCGGGACCAGTCTGCAGGCTGACGCTCCATCCACTGAACCAAACTGGCCAGGACAATAGTAGTTATTAGTTAAGTTATACTTTAATTTAAAAACAATTTTTTTATTATTATTGGTTTTAGAGAGAGGGGAAGGGAGAGGGAGAGAGAAACATCAACGTGAGAAACATCCATTGGTTTCCTCAAGCCCGCAACCTAGGCATATGCCCGACCGGGAATCAAACCAGCAACCTTTCTGTGTCCCGGACAACGCCCAACCCCACCAGCCAGGCCTTTCTTCGGGTCTTTTTGCCTGGGATGCAGGTCAGGGAGGTCTGCACCCCTAACTCCTGCATTGCTCAAGGTCAGCTGTACACACACATTTATAATTTTGTAATTGGTATGCTTTTAGAAGTAATTGAGATTCAAGCTCCATGTTTTCTTCACATATTTTACTGAAACTAGAAAATTTAGAAAACAGGTAAGTAGGAAGTAAGAAATAAATGATTCATACCTACCATGCCAGAAGTGACTCCTATTGTTAACTTTTTTGGTGTCACTATTTGCTAGTCTGCATTTGTAGCTAAAATAAACGAAAAGGAAGGCAAAAGATACCAAAAATTTTCAATGAAGTTTGTTGGTAAATGTCTAGAATATGTACTAATTTTATTTCAAAAGATTTTAAATCTCTTTTTTGTAACCTGTCTAGGGAAGAGAAAACACAGAAGAATCAGTGCTGGAAGTCTCTGTTCATTGATACTTATTCTGATGTAGGAAGATACATTGACCATTATGCTGCTATTAAAAAGGCCTGGGATGACCTCAAGAGATATTTGGAGCCCAGATGTCCTCGGATGGTTTTGTCTCTTAAAGGTACGGTGAGCCACCCAAGATGCTAAGTAAGTTGTTTGCCATCACAAAATAAAAGGCAGAACTGGGATTTCAATGTCAGGCTGATTTCAGAGCTAAGGTCTTAACAGTTGAAGGCAGAAAGGACCTGTTATTTAAAATGTCTTAGGACCTTAGAGAGCTCCTCAATATTAGAACATTTGGAATACGAGGATGTAGACATTTCTCCTTTCAGGTTCAGAGTTACCAAGAAACTAGGATACAGAGTAGCTTCTTTTTTTCCACTCAGTTTGGTATTCCGAGGCCTCCCTGCTCACCGCTCTGTTTCTGGTGACTGGAAGTCAGGTTGTTGTCAGAGAATTCCTTGGCAGCCCCTGTGTTACTCTCAGGTGTCAGTTGTCTGGGGGCTTTGCCCTGAGTTGGAATAGGACGAAGGCTCTTTGATATCTGGAATGCAGGGGATTCTAGGAATGCCAGGCCTGTGCGTCCTTCTAGGACTAAGTCAGGAACCTCCTCCTCACCTCAGTGGCACAGTCCCTGACTTGTTTTCAAGGCACCTAGAAAGGAAACTGGGAAAGCAGATGAGGATTGGGCTTGGGGAAATTTTTATAAGTATCTTGAAATTATGATACATTAATATAGGGTGTCCCAAAAAATGTATACACACACTTTGAATAATTATAACGCCAGCATTTATTAAAAGCTACTATTTCATTTTCAGAATTGAGCTACCAGCTGTTAAGTAGACATGCATTTTGGGGGGACACCCTTTATATCTTTCATAAACCTGCCTAATGGTATGTATCATGTATCTTCAGATTTCATATTTACCTTACATGTTGGCTTAAATTTTTAGAGTTGGAGGGATTTTAGAGATCACTTAGACCAGGGGTTAGCAAAGTTTTTTTTTTTTTTTAAATGACCGGATAGTAAATATTTTAGGCTTTGAGGGACAGACAGATGGTGCCTTGTTTTAACTATTTAACTCCTGCTATCATTGTAGAAGGCAGCATAGGCAATACATAAACAGGAGTGGCACTTTTCCAAGAAAACTTTGTTCACAAATCAGGCGGCAGGCGAGGGTTTGGCCTGCAGCCTAGAGGTTGCTGCTCCCTGATTTATACCAGCCCCTCATTTACAGGTGAAGGGACAGGCTCAGAGAGTCCAGGTGACTTAGGCAGGGTCACATAATAGTGAGGGACAGGACTCTCATCTAGGTTTCTTGGCTCCTAGTAACTTTTTCACGGGCTCCTCATACAAGCAAGCTCGGGGGCAAGGGAAGTAAATGGATATTTATTGAGAGCCAGTAAAGCATGTCACTAAGCACTTGGAGTTTATTTAATCCCCGCTGTAATCCTCTCAGGTAGGTGGCATCTCCCATGTCACAGGCCAGGAAATGGGATTAAAGAGAAGCGCTAACTTGCCGGAGTCAGTCAGTAAGCGCAGAGCTGAGCGTTCACCTGATCTGACTCCCAGGTTCTCTTGTAGTAGCTGCCTCTCTAAACCTTGACTGCACTGTCTTGTAAGCATACATTTCTTTATACTTTTCTTTTGCCATATTTGTTTGTTTGATTGGTTTTTGGCTTTTAAAAAATTTCTTTCTCTCTAGCTGCCTCTTTTTTAAGAAATTCGTAATTTCTTAATGTTGTATGGTCTGGGAAGTTACTCAGTTTGTTTTGTAATAAACTTTTTAAAATAAAGTTTCCATTTTGGAGTAATTTGAAATTACAGGAAAGTTGCAAAAAAACAGTACAGAGAATTCTTGTATACTCTTTACCCAGTTTCAGTTTCCCCTGATGTGTTGCCTTGTGGGACATTTGTCAAAGCTAAAGTCTTCGTTGGAAAATTATTATTAACTAAACTCCAGACTTTATTCAGATACCACTAGCTTTTCCGATAATGTCCTTTTCAATTCCTGTATCCAACCCAGAATACCATATTGCGTGTGGTTATGTCTTCTTAGTGTCATCTGGTCTCTGGCAGTTTCACAGTTTTTCCTTGTCTTTCATGACCTTGACGGTTTGAAGGAGTACCAGTAGGTATTTTTAGAATGGCCCTCATACTGACTTTGTTCAAAGTATTCATGACTAGACTGGAGTAATGGGTTTTCAGAAGTTACTGCAGAGACGCCGGGCACTTCATCACATACTGAGCGATACCCACACGCTCTCACTGGTGATGCTAACTGGCCTCCAGAAACATGGGCAGATTGAAAGTGCACAACTCAGCCGAAACCGTTTTGGCTCAGTGGTAGAGCGTCGGTCTGCGGACTGAAAGGTCCCAGGTTCGATTCCGGTCAGAGGCATGTACGTTGGTTGCGGGCACATCCCCGGTAGGGGGTGTGCAAGAGGCAGCTGGTCGGTGTTTCTCTCTCATCGACGTTTCTAGCTCTCTATCTCTCTCCCTTCCTCTGTGAAAAATCAATAAAAATGTATTTAAAAAAAAAAGAAAAAAAGAAAGAGAAAAAGAAAGTGCACAGCTCTGAGTGATCACAATGTGAACACACCATTGTAGCACCCTACAGGTCAAGACGTAGAATAATCTAGAACCCTCGCCTCGTTCTTTCTCAGGGGTAACCACTCTCCTCATTGCTATTAGCACTGAGTAATTTTCTCTCTTTTTGAACTTTATGTAAATTGTATGATTAAGTATGTATTTTGTATGAATTATTTCCTTTTTTTTTTTTTGTAAAATTCAACTGTTGTCTCTAACAGTAGTTTGTTCATTCTTGTTGTGATATAGTACTCCATTGTTTGAGCACACCACATTTTATAGGTTTATTCTGTTGATGGATATTTGGGTTATTTCTAGTTTTTGGCTGGTACCAATAATGCAGTGTAAAAGAATTATAAATAATACAAATGTAAATCATTTTTTATGTACATATGAACTTATTTCTACCAGGTAAACACGTGGGATTGAGTTTACAGGGTTGTAGAGTGTGCTTATATTAAATTTCAAAAGATACTGTTAATTTTTCAAAGGGATTCTACCACTTTTACATTCCTGCCAGCACCTTAACGTTGTCATTCTTTGTATTTTAACCTTTCTAATAGGCGTGTAGTGATGGTTTTAATTTGCATTTCTTTGAGTATGTACTTTACAATAGTTTTATTTTTAGCTTTCCAATCCTTAGATGTTATTTATTTATTTTTCTTGCCTTATTGCACTGCCGATGGCCTTATTAAACTGTCTAGGGCAGTGGTCAGCAAACCGCAGCTCGCAAGCCACATGCGGCTCTTTGGCCCCTTGAGTGTGGTTCTTCCACAAAATACCACGTGCAGGCGTGCACGCACAGTGCGATTGAAGCTTTGTGGCCAATGTGCAGAAGTTGGTTTTCAGCTCTCACAAGAAATTTCATTCGTTGTACTGTTGATATTTGACTCTGTTGTCTGAGTTTGCTGACCACTGGTATAGGGCCTTCAGTGCAATATTGGAAAGATATGATGATGTAAGTGTCCTTATCTTTCTGTTTGCAGAGAGAAAGCTTTTGACATTTCTCCAATGATGTTTGCTGTACATGTTCTTTATCTGATTGAAGCAAGTTCCTTCTGATAGTAGTTTAAGAGGAGTTATTTTGTTTTTGTGTTTTTGATCATTGAATTTTTATCAAATGTCTTCCAGTCTTGTGATTATCATGATCTTTCTACTTCATTCTGTTAATGCACTGAGTTACATTGCTTGATTTTCTGAATGTTAAACCATTATGCAAATAAACTTATTTTGGCTGTTCTATATTATCCTTTTTCTATATTGTTAGATTTGATTGGCTAGTGTTTGACTGGGTTCTTACAGATATGTTCATGAAAGAGTTTGGCCTATAATTTCCCTTTCATAAATGTCCTTGTCAGGTTTTGGCATTAAGATGATACTGGACCCAAACCGGTTTGGCTCAGTGGTAGAGCGTCGGTCTGCAGAGTGAAGGGTCCCAGGTTCGATTCTGGTCAAGGGCATGTACCTTGGTTGCGGGCACATTCCCGGTGGAGGGTGTGCAAGAGGCAGCTGATCAATGTTCTCTCTCATCGATGTTTCTAACTCTCTATCCCTCTCTCTTCCTTTTCTGTAAAAAATGAATAAAATATATATATATTTTTAAAAAGATGATACTGGCCTTGAGAAACAAGTGGGGAAGTGTTGCCTCTTTTTCTGTTTCCTGGAAGAGTTATGTAAACTTGATCTTATTTCCTGTTAAGTGCATGCACTGATGAAGCCACTCAATCCTGGAGCTTTTACTGTAGGGAGGGTTTAAACTAAGGATTCAATTTCTTTATTAGAAATAGTACTCAGATTTTTTTTAAACTTATTTTCATGTCAGTTTTGATAAGTTGTGTTTTTCTAGGCAATTGTCCACTTTATTTATATTTTAAATTGCCATAAGTTTTTAATAAGATGCTCTTTGTAATGCTTGTTGGAGGTGTAGTGATTTCACTTTCCCGTTTCTGGACTCATTTGTGCTTCCTCTCTGTTCCTCTTGTTCATTCTTGCTAGGTAGGGGCTAATCAATTTTAATAGTCTTTTCAAAGAACTGGCATCTGCTTTTGCCAATTCATTTCTTATTTCATTAATTTCTCTGATTTCTTTGAGTTTACTGCCACTTTTTTCCTGATTTGAGATGATTTTGATAATAAATTTTCAGGTTTTCTTATTTTTTTTCCCCCCAAATGTTTTTAGGGCTGCCTTAGCAGGTTTGGCTCAGTGGATAGAGCGTCAGCCTGCACACTGAAGGGTCCTGGGTTTGATTCTGGTCAAGGTCACATGCCCAGGTTGCAGGCTTGATCCCCAGTGTGGGATGTGCAGGAGGCAGCCAATCAATGATTCTCTCTCATCATTGATGTCTTTATCTCTCTCTTCCTCTCCCTTCCTCTCTGAAATCAATAAAAATATATTTTAAAAATGTTTTTAGGGCTATAAATTTTCCTGTGAACAATTTTAGCTTCATATCACAAGTTTTAATATGTTGGAGGCGGAGCTTGAAGATGGCGACCGAACAGATGGACTTGTTCTGACCCTGGTCCCAGAACAGAAAAAAGCAGGGTCTGAGTCGCTCAGGGAATGTTGATTGGCAGCTAAGGGGCAGCTGAACTCTCAAGGAAGGAGAAGGAACACCACATAACCAGACATCCTGAAAAGAGAGGCCTTGGGGAGACAGAGAAATTGCCCGCACATGAAGGAAAAGCAGGCATCACCAGAAAAGGAAGTAAACAAGTCGGAGGCATGCAGCCTACCAGAGCAAGAATTCAGAGTAATGATCATAGGATGGCTAAAAAGAATGGAAGAGAAACTTGACAATAACCAAGAAGAAATGAGGAAGAACCATGAGGAATTGAAGAAGAACCATGAGGAATTGGAGAAGAACCAAGAGGAATTGAAGAAGAACCAAGAAGAAATGAAAAATGACATCACGACCATGAAGAACTCAATAGAAAGCATCAAGAGTAGACTAGATGAAGCAGAGGACCGCATCAGTGAGCTAGAAGACAAGATGGAAAAAAATACCCAATTAGAGCAGCTTCTAGAAAAAAAAATTAAAAAGCAGAGGAGAGCCTACGGGAGCTTTGGGACAGTACAAAACAAAATAATATTTGAATAATAGGGGTTCCAGAAGGAAAGGAAACTGAGGTAGACATGGAAAAAGTATTTCAAGAAATAATGACAGAAAACTTTCCTGAGACAGAGAAGAAAAAACCCACACAAATCCAAGATGCTCGCAGAGTCCCAAGCAAAATGAATCCCAGAAGACAGACGCCAAGGCACATTATATTGTAATTCAATTGGCAAACAACAACGGCAAAGTAAGAATCTTAAAAGCAGCCAGAGAGAGACAGAAAGTTACATACAAAGGAACCCCCATCAGACTAGCAACTGATTTCTCAACAGAAACATATCAGGCCAGAAGGGAATGGGATGAAATATACAAAGTCATGCAAAGGAAGGATCTGAATCCAAGAATACTGTACCCAGCAAGGCTATCAATCAAAATTGAAGGGGAAATCAGGAGCTTCACAGACAAGTTTTAATATGTTGTATTTTCATTAACATGCAGTTCAAAATATCTTCTGATTTTTTTCCTTGACCCGTGGATTATATAGAAATATATCGCTTGATTTTCAAACATGTGGGACTTTTTTTTTTTTTTTTTAACATTTTTTAAAAATATAATTTATTTTTAATTCCACAGTTATAGAATATATTCTATGACTCTAGTCATTTGAAATTTGTTCTCTGGTCCAGTGTATAATCTATCTTGGTAAATGTTCTGTGTACACTGAAAAGAGTGTATATTTTACCATTGATATACACATATCAATACACACACACACATACATACATACATATATATATATATATACACACACACACACACACACACACACACACATATATACACACACACACACACACACACACACACATAAAATTTACATATATTTGTAAAATTAGGCAAAACTTTTGATCTTGAACTCTTATTTATTTGGGGGGCTACTGATTCTATTAGTTACTAACAGAGATATGTTGAAATTTCTCACTGTAGTAGGCAGAGTTCTGAGAGAGTTCTCATGATTCCCACAGTCTCTGTTACATGCATGGTATAAAGTCTCCCCTGGTGTGTGAGTAGACTGTGGATATAATTTATTTCAGCTCTGTGGGTGGTCACGTTATATGACAAAGGTGAAAGGGTTTTGCAGAGGTAATTAAAGTCCCAAATTTGTTGATTTGAGGAAATTATCCCGAGTGGACCTGAACTAATCAGGTAAGTCCTAACAGGAACTGGGCCCTTTTTGAAGTCAAGGAGATTTGAAGCTTGGATATTTCTCCTGTTGGCTTTGAATACCCAAACTGGCATGTGTGGAGAGGCTAGGTGATAGGGAAGGGCCGGCGGCTTCTAGGAGCTGAATTCTGCCAGGAACCAGTGAGCTGGGAAGGGGACCCCAAGCGTGAGGTGCAGACGGTGAGATAGCAGCCCGGTTGACACCATGGTTTCAGCCTTGTGGGGCCTGAGCAGAGGACCCAGTTCAGTCACGCCCAGATTTCTGACCCACAGAAACTGTGAAATAATGAAGGAGTGTTTAAAGCTGCTAATATGGTGGCACTAGAAAAAGAATACACCTGCTGTGATTATAGATGTATCTTTTTCCACTTTTCTTCATTTTAAAAATTATATTTTGAAGCTGTGTTATTAGGTACACAAAATTAGAATTATATTTGTGTAGTGAATTGAACCTTTTTGCCATTATAAAAAGTCCTCCATTATCTCTAATAATGTTATTTGCTTTAAATTCTAGTTTGTGTGTGTGATTTTAGTGGAGCTCTCCTAGCTTTCTTTTCTCTATCTACGTCTTTAAGATGTGCCTCTTGTATATGATCATGTTTATCTGATGTCAGTCTGTCTTTTAATTAGATTATTTACTCCATATTTAATGTGATTACTAATATATTTGCATTTAAATATACTACTTCTATATGTTTTTTTTATTTGTGTCATCTGAGTAGGTCTTTCTATTTTGCATTCTTCTTACTTTTATTCTGCACTCCCTCTTTTTATTTTATAAAAGTTTCTTTTAAATTAATATGTTTAACATTTTCTGGACAACGAATCTTTTCTGTTTCTCTTTATTGTTTATTGTACCTTCGTGCTTCCATCTGGGATAATTTTTCTTCTGCTCGAGAATTCCTTGTGTGTGTGTGTGTGTGTGTGTGTGTGTGTGTTTTTAATGAGGGACCACTACTGCTAAATTTTTTCAGATCTTTTTTGGCCTAAAAAAGTATTTATTTCATCTTCACTTTTGATGTATACATTCACTGGATATAGAATTCTTGTCAGTAGTATTTGATTGAGCACTCTGAAGGTGCCATTCTTCCGGCTTCTGTTTCTGTTGCGAATGTTGCTGTCAGTCTTATTGTCCCTTTGAAGGTTCCTTACGTGGCATTTCCCCTTCTCCGGCTGCTTTGAAAATTTCTGTCTTTGATTTGCCACGGTTTTCCAGTTGTGTGTCTAGATGTGATTTCCTTTGTAATTATTCTCCATGGAGTTTATAGTGCTTCTTGAATCTGTGGTTTGGTGTTTTCATCAATTTTGGAAAATTCTCTCAGTCCTGTGATAGTGTTCAAAGCATTGCTCAATCTCTCAGCCACTCAGCCTCATGTTTGCTTCCAGAATTGGCAGTTGCCTCAAAGGCGAGGTGACCCCTTTGGAGGCCTGGCTACCCTCTCGGCTTCTCTCTTCTGGACCCCTCACCCGACCCTGTCTCCCTGCCCTGGGGGTTTTCCAAAAGCCTTGAAACCAATTTTGTGGTGTTCGGTTTTTCCAGTCCCTCGCAAGAGGTTTGATCCAACTACCTGGTGGACCATTGCTGAAAGCAAACCTCTTTTCTTGGTGTTTGTGATTATTTCCTACTTTTTCAAATTAAAATATGCGGCAGGCTTACCAACGTGCAACATTGAATTTAAGTTCATGGCCACCTCGCAGCATGAACATACACCAAAGTCCAGTAAGAGATTCCTTTAAGACTCTTGGACAAGAGAACTTCTGGAGATTGTTTTTAATGAGAAGTGTGGGCATACTGATTAAGAAAAAAGAGATATGCCCTCATGTTTGCATTGCAATGTGAAAAATTATTGTGGATTTCATTGGCGCATACTTTTCCATATTTCACTCAGTGCCAGTGTTTCCCTACTGAATGTGCTTGCCCAGGGCTTCAAATGTCAGCCAATCTAAAGCGATAAGTTCCTCTGAGTTTTCAGTTCCCTTCCCTCTATTTCAGCAGTGCAGTGCATCTCGGGCAGAACTCCCTGGCCCTAAGGTGGTTTCACTGGCTAGCAGGAAGACTGCATTCCGTCTTGGATGTAAGGCTTATTGTTTCTTCATAATTTGCTTTGTGGTGCATTTGCAGAGGGTGCTCGAGAGGAAGACCTCGATGCTGTGGAAGCTCAGATCGGTTGCAAACTTCCTGATGATTATCGATGCTCCTATCGTATCCACAACGGGCAGAAGTTAGTGGTTCCTGGGTAAGACGCTTGCTGTTTTGATTGTTTTTAATGATACAACTTAATCTAGAAAGAAAAGAAACAAACTGTAGTTGTTTCTTGGTAGATGAAATAGCATAGGAGTTCCCTTTTCTTCCTTGTAGCAATCCGTAAGACAAAGTCCCCAGCTTGAATTTGACTTGACCAAAATAAATGTGTCTCATGAAAACCTGGTCTTTGTCAGCACCTCCTTAGAACGAAGTGGAGTCTGGGTGGTTGTGGGGCAATGCATGTGGAGGTACATTTTAGCTGACACTGTTCAGCACCCTTCAAGCGTTTATCTTGTTTACAGCCAGATCATTTGTTTTGGCGCAAATTCTGTGTGCCATACATGTAAAAACAATAACTTGTTCAGAACTACATGTACTAAACTAAAAAACATATAGTTTTGTCCTATTCAAGCATGGTCTATGATTAAATGGCCTATTTTAAACTTCAAAAGATGAAGTATTCATCGAGGAACCTTTCCGGAAAAGCAGACCATGTAGTTAGCAACTGTCAAATTCACTCATGGTTTTAAAAACCATATGTTTTGAATGGGTCTACTCTTTTTTCTTTTTTTTTTTCTTTTTTAATGAAACTAAGCTATTTCAGTGACATTGCATTTGTGCGATGCCAATAAGAATTCAGGGAGAACTTTGCATTGTTCTTACTGGAACACGATGTCTCGGTGTGTGAAGAATCCTTTGAGGCTCTGTTTCCATTTCAGGTCTGAATACTACGTTGCAATCTCGGTATGATCACCTCCTACATTCCCTGTACTCTCTTATTGAGTACATTTCTGCAATATGGGCAGTTAGGACTAGATAACCCTAAGTTATTGGCTTTTCTCTCCCTATTTTTCCTATCAAACTGAAATTTGACAGAATTGAAAAATTGTCACACTTCAAGAGCATAGCCTATAATTAGAGAATTTTATTAAAAGAGCTGCCCAGAAGTGTCATGACAAGAAGGCTATGCATTTCAACACGAATTTCTATCTATCCCCTGCCCAGTGGTGGGATGTGGGATAGGAATCTCATCAAGGACCTACACCTGAGTTACTCTCATGAACATGCAGTGAGATGAATTTAGATCCCATGCATTCCAAGCTAATGAAATGTGGTTAAGGTTTAGGCTGATTAACATGTATACTGCCTAGTAGGATAGAGTAAGCTAAAGGTTGTAACAACACAAAGGTATCAGAGAATTTATCCCTTGAAACATTATATTAGTCATATAGGTATATATAGCAAAACATAAGCAAATCAGTTTATCATAGCAAGATAGGTTCCAGAATGCAATAAAACTATTTTTTTTTTTATAAAGCTGACACACATTTTAGACATTTAGGATTTTAATTTAAATCAATCTTTCCACTCAAGAGTTTGGCTGTAATGTATAAGTTACAGTGTTTTGGGCATTTCCAGTTTAGAATTGACATGTTAACCAGTTCTTCTAAAGCTGTCAGTGTGAAATTATCATTCATGAGGAAGATGAAGCACAGGTGTTTGTTTGGCACTGCAGCGGATTAAACTTTTGAGTGTCTCCTCAGGTTGTTGGGAAGCATGGCGCTGTCCAATCACTATCGTTCGGAAGACTTGTTAGATGTGGACACGGCCGCTGGAGGCTTTCAGCAGAGACAGGGACTGAAATACTGTCTCCCTCTGACCTTCTGCATACACACCGGTTTGAGTCAGTACATAGCAGTGGAAGCTGCAGAGGGCCGAAACAAGAATGAAGTGTTCTACCAATGCCCAGTAAGTAGGAAGTGTGCGTAAGTGTGGCTTTAAGATGTGTTCTGATGAGCGTACAACTGTGAGCATTGGGAATTTTCAGGGTTGTTGAGTGGGTGTAGGGCATTATGCAATTTAATTATAGACCTAGCTAACCAGACACAGTGGCATGGGATGCCAAAAGGAAATGTTACCAGCGGACAAACAGTGCAAACTGTGGTTCATGCAGACACAAAGCTGTGACTTGTGTGAAGGCATTTTAAGTTTAAGGAAAACGAATGAGCTTTTTGTTGAAGTAATTCATTTTAATATACATTTCTAACTTTAAAATTTTAGCTTTTGAGCATCATTTGATCCAAGGGCAGTAGGAACTTTTTTTTATATATAATATATATTTTATCGATTTTTTACAGAGAAGAAGAGAGAGGATAGAGAGTTAGGAACATCGATGACAGAGAAACATCCATCAGCTGCCTCCTGCACACTCCCTACCGGGGATGTGCCTGCAACCAAGGTACATGCCCTTGACCGGAATCGAACCTGGGACCCTTCAGTCTATAGGCTGACGCTGTATCCACTGAGCCAAATGGGTTAGGGCGAAATAGGAACTTTTTAAACTCTTCAGTAGGTCTTTGAGTTGTTGAAAAATGAAGATCCTTTTTATTAATAGAAGACTTTTGTTATGATTTTAGTATTTTGTTTGTCTTATTTCTTCAGTTTTCATTAATTTTTTAGTAACAACTTCTGCTTTCATTTTTACTTAGCTGTGAACTTTTAACTTAAAAGAGAAACTTAAATACTTTTTATAGTTATCTGAGATATGTGACTCCATAAAACATTTAAAATATTTTAAGAGCCTTCAAAGCTTTTCATTTTTCTAAGCATTTTCACATCTTTTACCTCATTTTTGACTTGATGCCTCTGTAAGGTTATAGGAAGATGGCTTGATCTCTTTATCGAGAAAAGCGACTATCGATAACATAGAATTCTTCGGGTTTCTTGATTGAATCCAAAACCTTTTCTCCTAGGATAGTAGCTGTATTTCTTCTTACCTTAACTTCCTAACTCTTTTCCTAAAGGACAGTTTTTTTGGTTCATTGTCACAGTAATAGCAGTATATAAGCATTTAATGGTGCTTTTTAGAAAGAACCTAAATATAGAAATCATGAAGCAGCCGAAACCAGTTTGGCTCAATGGATAGAGCGTCGGCTTGGGGACTGAAAGGTCCTGGGTTCGATTCCAGTCAGGGGCATGTTCCTTGGTTGCAGGCGTATCCCCAGTAGGGGGTGTGCAAGAGGCGGCTGATCGATGACTCTCTCTCATCGATGTTTCTGACTCTCTATCTCTCTCCCTTCCTCTCTGTACAAAATCAATAAAATATATTTTTTTAAAAAAAAGAAAAAAAAAAGAAAAGAAATCATGAAGCAGAAGCTGACAAGTGTGAGAAATGTCCAAGAATTTGGTTGGAGCACTTAAGTTGTTTTATATCTGTTTTTCCTTTTCTTCAGGGAAGAGTACAAATAATGAACAATGGGAAATTAAGAAAATGTATTTTTATAATTCTTTTTTTCCTTCTTTCTTTCTTTCTTTCTCAGAACCTAGTTAATATAAGGTGATTCCTCTTGCCTTGGACTCTTTGGGGAGTACAGGCCTATCTCATTTTTTATTAGTTTTTAATAAAAAATTGTGAATTTGTTCAAAACAAAACACATGGTGGAGAGTATTTTTCTTAATTAAAATATTCTTTTTCTCACCTAGGACCAAATGGCTCGGAATCCAGCTGCTATTGACATGTTTATCATAGGTAGGAGAAAAAAAGTTTTATTTTTTCCTTTTGTCAAAAATATTAAATTGGTAGAAACTTTTTAGTTACTTAACCAGCTGACAATTTTATACTTGTATTTCTTAAGGCTTGCTGGTTTAAAAAGTACTATATCTAGGCACTCGTTAGAATAGCCCTTATACTTTATTTGAATTTGGTTTCTATTTGGAAAAAAAGCCATGCCCGATACAATCTTGGGCTCTAGGACTCTATTATAGAACACTAAAATGTATAGAATTAATATGAGTAAGTATATAGTTCCCTTACATGCACATGTATTTTCCATCACTCATATTAATACATAATTAGAGATGTAGATATATAAAATTACTTTGTACTTTCTTTTTTTTAATGTTGCATTTAAAAAAAATTTTTTTTAATTGGTTTTTAGAGGGAGAGGGAGAGAGAGAAACATCAATGTGAGAGCGAACATCGAGGGGCTGCCTCCTGCTCGCCCCTTACTGGGAACCAAGCCCACCACCCAGGCATGTGCCCTGACTGGGAATCATTCCGGCAACCTTTTGGTGCATGGGATGCTATCAACTGAGCTATACTGGCCAAGACAGTACTTGTTCTCTTTCGGTGCCGATCCTGTAGTAAAATACTGTTAAATAACACTAGATACCGCCAAAGAGCAGTCTTTGAAAACCAGTATAAAATGGGCTTCAGGAACTCTTTGGTACAACTAGCTTTTCTAGGCCTTAAAGGGGTATTTCTCACAGGATTTGAGAAATTTAATTTGTATGCAAGTGCTGCTCAGCTCTTTGCTATTCAGTTAGTCTTGTTTTGCTTAAATTTTGCTCACTTAAGAGAAGATTGCTGACTACCCACTCAGCTTTTTAAAGGTACTCCTGGCACATGTCAAACATCCCCATAGACCAATAGCAAAGGGGCCTTGCAAGCTAAGGCGTCTGTGTTTAATTATTTCTTCTAATTGGAAGCTTGAACAGAGTCTATACTGCGGCCCATTCTAGATTTTGTGGCTCACTTCACAATATCAAGCTCTCACTCCTACGTAGAAAGTTATAAAAAGCTTTGACACTCAGTCCCTAGCTGTCTCTCACCCTGACTCATGTGGTCTGTGGTTTCTAAGTGAAGTACTTGCTGGGTTTTGCTCCTGCTCCTTGCCCTCTTTGGTATCTTCGCATGGCACGTACCCTCAGAGGTGATCACCATGCTCTGGTGCATGGTGCTGCTGAGCTTACACACTAACAGCTGCCTGAATCCTGAAGGAAGCCACCTGCCAGGCTCCTGGAGCTTCTTGCTCTCGGTGTGGTGCGGGTCTGACCCGGGCTGGGAGACCTGCCCCTGCAGCAGAATACTGAGTCTGATAATACTGTTCTGGTGGCTGGGGTTTCCCCTGGAAGGGAGAGCAAAGCGAGAGATTTGAGATGAGATGGGAAGTTAGTGCTGGGAGGGAAGATGAGAAAGCAGTTTCCTTCAGGCTGCCTCGATAAAGCCCCAGTGCTACCCGAGAAACTCAAGACGCAGGCTGACTCTAAAAGGTAGACTACCTTGGAACACAGAAATTACATCTGGGTCATCTAGGTTTGACAGTCTTGGGATTTTTAGTAAAACATAAGATGGAATCTCCTGGAGTCCAGTGCGTTGGTTTTTTTTTTGTCTTTTTTTAAATATGGAACGCTTCACGAATTTGTGTGTCATCCTTGCACAGGAGCCATGCCAATCTCTGTATCATTCCAGTTTTAGTACATGTGCTGCGAAGCAAGCACTTCAGTGCATTATTTTTTTAAAATATACTTTATTGATTTTTTTACAGAGAGGGAGGGAGAGGGATAGAGAGTTAGAATCATCAAAACATCGATCAGCTGCCTCCTGCACACCCCTTACCCGGAATGTGTCCGCAACCAAAGTACGTGCTCTTGACCGGAATCAAACCTGGGACCTTTCAGTTCACAGGCCGACGCTCTCTCCACTGAGACAAACCGGTTTCGGCTTCAGTGCATTATTAATAGGTATTTAAGAAAACTGGATTCTATATTCAGTTCAAATAAGTTTAGGAGTAAGGAATACAAAGGAAACTGTCCTCATTTTAAAGAACACACTTTGTTCTAATATGTATTATAATAAATTGAGGTACATTGAAATATACTTCACCAATTTTTTTTTATGTAAACCATGAAATATGAAAAATGACTTTACAACTCTAAGGAAAATGACTAGTTCTCATGACATAAAATTGTACCTTCTTTGAATTGTAATGCCTTTGTTAATGTCATTAAAGATAGGCTTTTTAATATCTTGCTCCAAGTAAACAGATGATCAGTGTCATTTTGAATACAATAGCATTTAATAAATAGGGAGTTAGACTGGGCCATTTATAGACATTAAGAACCAGCTATTGTGTACTTTCTCCCAGTTTGGTGCCTTTAAAACTTTACAGCTATGTACCCTCAGACCCCAGCCTAAATCGTATCTTCTATCATTCTCAAAGCAGAATGTGAAGTAAATGCTGTAAATTTAGCATGTGACATTTAGCCTGGGGGAAGATAGGAACTGGGTTGATAAAAATAAGATTACAGAGGAATGCATTGGCATCCCTGGCTAAGGGACTAATGCACACTAGTCACTGAGATGTGTTAACAGTAAGGGGACCTGAGAGAGTTATGCTGTATTAACTAGAAGGGGCAGGCATCATTTATGTAAATGCTCGTTACTGACCCAATCACTAGATCAGATGTATGGTCTGGACTGGGCTGTTCCAGTCATTCTTTTCCGCTTCGAGCTGCTCACTGAGAATATGGAGGCCCGCTGTGCGTCTGGATCTGCAGTAGCGCACCTAAACTACTTTGGGATTGGTCTGAGCCCATAACTCCTGTGAGATGTCCAGACTGAGCCTGAAGTCAGCATGTACCTGGAGCCAGGGCATTCCCTGATTGTTTGAGGATAGGTGCTGATATTGTTCCTGTAGTTTCTTAGATGTAGCCATGTCTTCTTTGTTCAAGGAATTACATACAGAAAGCTTTTCAGTCCTGTACCAGAACAAAGTAAAGGAATCTGTTATTTGATTACAAGTGTGAAAAGTACTTTGAAGTTAGTTGGAGGATTTCCGAGCAAGGTTGCTAGGAAGAAGAGGGATAGAAACGAGACTAGACATTGTCCTGATAAAGGACTAGTGGAATCGTATCTATAAATGTTTCTGGGTTCGGCATCACACCTTACACGAAGGTACAATTGTTTCCTTGTTTCCTGCATGGATTTTACAAACGCGATTTGTCCTTTCCCCCCTTTTCTGGTTCACAGGTGCTACTTTTACTGACTGGTTTACTTCTTATGTCAGCAGTGTTGTGTCAGGTGGTTTCCCTATCATCAGAGACCAAATCTTCAGGTATCTCACTTGGGGCTTTTTGGGATGGAATGATTGTAATGAGCAAAAATCACCAGTTACAGATCGTAAGATGAAGTTTCCCAGGAAGGTTCATAACCGAACCTCTCATCATCATAAATCTATTCTATTCTCATTTTAAGGCCAAAACATCCAAACACTTGAACAGCCAGTATTTTTCTTACTTTGAAAACTCAAAAGGAAAAACTGATTTGATATAAAAGTTATGGCTTTAGAGTAGTTATATAGTTTCTTTTTAGGAAAAAAACAACAACAACAACAAAAAAACTGTTTGCCAGTTAGTGGATTTAGTATGAATAGTAAGTTAGTAACTATTAACTCGTAGCAAATATTTGTTATCTCTAAATGGAGCATCCAGATATTATAGATAGTATTAGAGATAATATTGGTTTATAGTAGCCTGGTTAGCAGAAATGATAGATTAAGTATACATTAGAAGCCCCTATAATAATATACTAACACATTTTTACGATCAGAACCACTGTTTGCAGGTATAGCTGGTCCCCTGAATTTCCTCAGCTCTGAAAACGGGGACAGACTCTTTTTAGTTTCCAAGTAAATTACTTTACTGCCCCATCGCTGATCCGTAGTCTTCAGAGCTTTCTGGTTTGCTTATAACTTCTAGTTTTCTTCTAAGCTTAATAGGACTATACCTTTAAGATCTCAAATGTGGTTTAAATTTTCAACCCTAAAGTGAACTCGAAGCTATTTTGCATTGTATTTTTAAACCTTTTATCTTCTAGAATTGAGGTCAGCTGACTAAAAAATGTTTAATTTTTTTTATTTACCTAGATATGTCCATGATCCGGAGTGTGTAGCAACAACTGGAGATATTACAGTTTCAGTTTCCACGTCGTTTCTGCCAGAACTTAGCTCTGTACATCCACCCCACTATTTCTTCACATACCGAATCAGGTGAGACCGTTAGATGGGTCACCTTCCAGCGAGGCATGGGATATGGCCTCTGGGAGTGTTGTTATTACTGCCCCATTAGATAGAAGATGGAAAACACACTTTGAAAGGCAGCTTCTTGCTGATACAGAGGAAGGTGGGTAACAAAGTTTTGTACAGTATAGTCAGGTTTCTTCCCTGCTTTTACTTTTATTTGTATTTATTTTTTAAAAATATATTTTATTGATTTTTTACAGAGAGGAAGGAAGAGGGATAGAGAGTTAGAAACACCAATGAGAGAAAAACATCGATCAGCTGCCTCCTACACACCCCCCACTGGGGATGTGCCCACAACCACGGTACATGCCCTTGACTGGAATCGAACCCAGGACCTTTCAGTCCGCAGGCCGACGATCTATCTATCCACTGAGCCAAACCCGTTTTGGCTATTTGTATTTATTGATGCTGAATTTACTCTGGGGCCATAAGTTTTTCTCCAGTGTCCTCTGGGGTATTTTTCTGGTTTAGGAACAAGCTGCCCTTTTTCAGTGGGATCATCTTGGTGTGGCAGGGAGAGCTGATGTGTGGTGAATCCGCCCACAAGCGCTGTAAACCCTGCTCCACGAACCTGGATGTGCTCAGTGACCAGAGAATCTACAGTTACACCCTGATGTTCAGCATAACTTCTGCATTGTTAAGCTTGGGCAGCAAAATTCAGCACTTCTCGGCCATGGACCCTGTGTCCAGCCCCACTGTTTGGCCTGGGCACACCTCCCAACCCCACCATTGTAATGACGGAATGGCGCACACGGCTTCTATAAAGCGACATTCTTCAGATAGTTGGTGGCTTTTAAGATATGCATGCCGTTGGTGGCATGAGCAGTTTCACGAGTATTGTTAAAATGAACACGAAGATTTTAACCTCTTGATTTGCATGATTTTGTGGGGTTTTCTGAGTCAAGTGAATAATTAACCATTTTCAAAGGTCACTTCAGGCTGTTTATGGGAAGAGTGAGTACAATATAGTTTATAAAATACCTAGAGTTTGTATTAACCCCTAAGTTGTTTTCTTGTAAATACAAATATTGAGCCAGGCACTTTTCAAGATGGGCCACTAAGTTGTAATCATATGGAAAGGTCAGAATTAGAGTTGTAATGTTTTTGGAAAGCTATCAAATTGCCCAACGTAACACCATGCTTTTTATATTTAACCTGGTCTGTGTCTATTCAATTAAAAGTCTAGTATATACTTATTGAGTGCTGCCTGGATATCAAACAGGGTGTTAAGCCCTGGATTTGGCGAAATAAAAAATATTAAATTCACTATAATTAGAAGTATTCTCTGCTGTGACATGAAGACAACTCATTGATCAAAGGGACTAAGGATACTTTGTCTTTAGACATGTTTTAAATACTTTATGATGTTATATAGGGGGATGTATACTTCCCAGGAGCATCATAGAATTTTAGTATTGTATGTAGCTTTTGACGTGTCTAGTTATACATGCACAGATGTTTGTTGTTTAATTCAGATCTTGCCTAGGACCGAGACATGCTTAATTAATGATACATATGCTGATAGGGTACTCAAAATAAAACAAGAGGCAGCAGATTCCCGGAGGAGGGGAGGATAATGGTATTGGGAAGCAGAGTCAAGGTGATGCTAGTAACTGAGCAGTGACATTTCGCTCTGAGCTTTGTAGAAGCTAATGGAGAAAGGGAAATGGACTGCATAGCCCTGTAGTGCATAAAAGCCTGTCATTTTTTTAGAACGGAAGTTTTTCATGGCACTGTATTCTAGAAAGTGTTTCCCATACTGATCTTTATTTGAACAAGAGTGTTGTAAGCACAGTGTTTGTGAATTTTTATGTCGCCCTTTCTATTGTTGATCCTCACTGAAATCAGATGCGGGAGTTGCATGAGAGCATTCCCATGAGAGAGTTAGCTAATCAGGCCGATATCTTTGAGAACTTCCGGAAATAGATGGTGAATGAAGATTTTGCAATTTCGGAAATTCCTTTTATGTTCTTAACCCAAATGATGTAGCTCTTAAGCAAAAGAAACAAACAAAAAAAGGCCTGATTTGTGTCTCTACCACCCCATTTCCTTCTCCAGGATTGAAATGTCAAAGGATGCACTTCCTGAGAAGGCTTGTCAGTTGGACAGTCGCTATTGGAGAATAACAAATGCTAAAGGTGATGTAGAAGAAGTTCAAGGACCTGGAGTAGTTGGTATGTAACGCAAGGTTTGGTTTATACATCAGTAGCATCTAAGACCTTTTGGAGAGCGCAGCTTAGAAATGCATGATATAGTTGGTGGATATGACCGCATCTTTTTAATAGCTGTGTTTACAATGTGAAAGGTGTCATAGATTCTGGGCTTCTCCTAACTACAATACCTTGCTTCATAAATATAACGTATAAATGTTATTATTCTATCAGTTTAGAATCTTAAACAGAACTTTTCTAAAATTATTGCAAGGGATTGAGTTGACATTCTGTAAATCACCTGGGTTCCTTGCTTTTCCTTCTTAAGTTCTTTTCTTTCCCACTGAATAATTATTCATTGTAATATTCTTTAGGCATAGAGCAGAAAGAGAAAATAAATTTTATATTTGTCATCTTTTGAAATTTAGGGGAGAAATGTTAAAATTAATAACAGCTTTTTGTTTGTTTGTGGATTTCAATCATCTCTAGCTTGATTTCCATTGACATTATAATTATCTTAAGTTTCTGAACCTTTAGATTCTTCAGATTTGTATTGTGCTTCAGAAAAATAACATTATTTAAGTTATGCACTTCTGATATCGGACCTAAGCATGTACCAAATTCAGGTTAGATTAAAGTTGTTCTAATTTATTGCCATGAATAAAGTCATGTTCTGCATGTTTGTTTAAGGAATTTTTCCTGAGTTGTTTGGGGGATCTAGTGCTAAACAATTGTATTAAACTGTATTTCTTTTTCAATAATTTGGTCCCTTCGAGTAAGAACTCTCCTTTGTGACTGCCAGTTTGTCTGGGCTAAATGCTTAAGCTGCATGCTCAGAATTTGATGTTTTAGCCTGTTGCTATTTTTAAACATTTAGATTATCCTTATCACTGTTTAAACTAGTGTCTGTGATACTTATTACCCATATCTTAAAGATGGTGTCTAAAACGTTCCAAAGCATTTTGAAAAAGAAACTATTCCTTTCTTATTTTGCTTTATTCTCCTAGAATTCCCCCACCCCGCCCACACGCCGCTATAGAGAATTAGAGGGATTACATAAAAAGCCAAAATCCTCGTCATCCCATCACTATTAACATTTTGTTGTGTTTCCTTTTAGATTTTGTTTGGAATTGTGCATTTACTTTAACATACTTTACACACTCCCATAGAGGACATATCTCATTTGCTGGGATGGAGAACTGGATTTTATGCTTTAATTAATGGTTACTACTTTCTCTGCAGGTGAATTTCCAATCATCAGCCCCGGTCGGGTATATGAATACACAAGCTGTACCACGTTCTCTACAACATCGGGATATATGGAAGGATATTACACTTTCCACTTCCTTTACTTTAAAGACAAGATCTTTAATGTCGCCATTCCCCGGTTCCATATGGCATGTCCGACATTCAGGGTGTCTATAGCTCGATTGGTAGGTTAAATTTTCCTCTGGTGCTGATTTATATAACTTTTTAGAATTGACTCCACAGAAGGTCTTTGTTGATTAGCCAGACAAATAGTTTATAAATTGTGTTCCAGAGAACCCTAGGAATTTTGAGGGAAGTACCTTGGGGTGGGGGGGACATGTGAACATGGGGGGGGGAGGCAGACCAGAAGGAAGCGAGGCCCTGTACTCTTCAGTCAGAGAAACTCTGCTGTTACCTGGTTTTGTTTATTAGTTTGTTTTTAATAGCTTTATTTTTTAGAGCAGTTTTAGATTCACAGAAACATTGAGCAGAAGATACAGAAATTTCCCACCAGAGCGGTGTCAGTGTCACCTATGGAACCTACACTGACACATCATTATCACCCGAAGTCCACAAGTTACATTAGGGCTCACTCTTACTGTTGTATGTTCTGTGGGTTTGGACAGATGTATAATGACATGAGTCTACCATTAGTATTCTGTAGAGTAATTATTCATTTTAAATGTCTGTTACCTAATGGGAAACACACTAGACTAGTTAACATCTGCTTTCTTTTATTTCATTAAGACAGGGAAAACAATTTTCTTAGAGTGTTTTTACTAAAACTCCCATTTTGTAAAATAATACAAATATCCTATAGAAATTATTACAAAGGATTTAATGTGTAGACTTGTACTTTTAGTAGTCTCTCTTTGGGATCATTTCCTAAGTCAGCTAGGTATATTTTTTAAATCTCATTTTTAGGGTTACCTTCAAGCAGGTTTAGCAGTAACCCCAAGCTTACAGGCTATAAAATGATTACAGACAATTATGAGGCTCCAGTTATATGATAGGGATAAAATGTGAGTTATATACCCAGAATGTAATTGAGTTGTAGGCATCAAATGTTCACCAAAACCCTCTGGCTCCTGGGATGACCCTGAGGGGAGGCGCTAACCTAAGTCTGGGAAGATGGACAAGCTATGAAGCTGACCCAGAGTTGACACGTTCACAGCTCCAATTTATAGAAAGAAGGATGATGATGAGACTTAGGCCATGATACCTGTGTCATGTCTGTGGGAACAGTCTACAGGCTGGGTTTGGAAGTGAAGTTGAGCCTCCCACCCAGTGGAAGCGTGCTTTCTACTGTTTATTTCCAGTACTAGGCGTTTGCTGCTGATGGCAGTCTTCCATTTGGACCAGCCCAAGCTCTGTATGAGGTTGTTATTATTCTTAAATGTTTTATATGATTTATCGGTGAAGTCATCTGGGGCTGGAATTTGCTTTGTGCAAAAGTTTTAAAATATGAATTTCTTTAATATTCATATTTTCTGTTTCTTGTCCACTTTGGCTAATTTGTGTCTTTTAAGGAATTTGTCCATTTTGTCTAAATGCTGAATTAATTAGCATAAAGTTACCTACAATATTGATAATTCTTTTAATGGCTGCAAAAACTATAGTCATATGTCCTCTTTTGTTCTTCATATTGGTAATTTATATCATTTGTTCATCAGGTTAGCTAGGGGGTTAGCACTTTTATTGATCACTTAAAGGAACAATATTTTACTTCATTGATTTTCTCTATTGTTTACTCATTTCTATTTTCATTGATTTCCACACACACCCCCCCCCCCCAGCTTCTTAAGGTAGAAGTTTAAATTATTGATTTTAGACCTTCTCTGTAAGCATTGTTTTAGCTACTCTTCATAAATTCTGATGTTATATTTTCATTAACATTTGGTTCAAATATTCTCAGATTTTCTTATAATTTAGTTTTGATCAATGACTTTTCTAGAAATGTGTTAATTTCCAAACATTTGGAGATTTTCCAGTTATCTTTGGGTTGTTGATTTCTAATTTTGTTATGTTTACAGAACTCATGGTGTGTAATTGTTTTATGGCCCAGAATTATGGTCTATCTTGGTAAATACTTGTGTATTTGAAAAGAATGTATATTCTGTTATTTGGGGGAATATTATTCTATAAATGACAGGTTGAACTGGTTGATTGTTTTTCAAGTCTTTTATATATTTACTGATTTTTTTTTTGTCTTTATTCTCTGAGAGATGATTGTTGTGATTTCCAATTATAATTAAGTTTTGTCTACTTCTCTTTAATTCTATCAGGTTTGCTTCATGTATTTTGAAGCTCTACATTATGTGCAAATATACTTAGGATTGTGCCATCTTTTTAATGAAGTGCTTATTTTATTGTTATAAAATCTTTTATCTATCTCTGAAAATGCTCCTGTCCTAAAGTTGCTACTATTCCTGACATAAAATGTAGAGTGCTGAGATTTATTGAGACAGGTAGTTATTATTGGGTCAACTTGATCCTGTTGAGGCTTTTTAAAACGTTTGTTAGGGTGAGTATAAAGTAGTCTTTACTTAAGGACGGTCATTTCAAACTTTTCAGTCTCATGACCCCCTTAAGCTTTGAAAAGTTATTGGAGAATCCTCAAAAAATTAAAAATGGAACTATACAATATGACCTAGCAATTCCAAAAAAAAAAATAAAAGACACTAATGAAAAATATATATATGCACCTGTATGTTCTTTGCAGTGTTATTTACAATAACTAAGCTATGAAAGCAACCTAGGTGTCCAGCCATAGATGAACAGATAAAGAATATGTGTGTGTACCTACACACACACACACATACACACACACACACACACACACACACACACACACACATTCTAGAGGCCCAGTGCACAAAATTTATGCACTGAGGGAGGGGTGGTGTCCCTCAGCCCAGCCTGCGTCCTCTCGTAGTCCGGGAATCCTTAAGGGATGTCTGACTGATGACTGAGGCCCACTCCGGAGTGGGCCATCTTTAGTGCAGCTGCAGAGGTGCCTCTGCGCTCAGCAGCCATGAGCCGGCTTCTGGCTGAGTGGTGTCCCCCTTATGGGAGCACACTGACCACCAGGGGACAGCTCCTGCATTGATGGTCAGTGTGCATCATAGCAACTGTTCATTCTGCCGTTTGGTCAATTTGCACATTAGCCTTTTATTATATAGGATTGCTCAGCAATAAAAAAGAATGGAATCTTGCCATTTGCAACAACATGGATGTACCTAGAGGGTATTATGCTAAGTGAAATAAGTCAGACAGAGAAAGACAAATGCCATATAATTCCACTTATATGTAGAATCTAAAAACAAAACAAATGAACAAATAAAACTAAACACAAACTCATAGATACACAAGTCAGAGGGGTGAGGGGTGGAAGAATGAGCAAAAAGGTGAAGTGATTAAGAAGTACAAACTGCCAGTTATAAAATATGTCACAAGAGCAGCATAGAGAATATAGTCAATAATATTGTAATAACTATGTATGATGACAAATGGTTAATAGACTCACTGTGGTGGTCACTTCATAATGTGTGTGTATATATATATAATGTCTAATCACATTGTTGTATACCTGAAGCTAATATAATATTGTATGTCATCTATAATTAAAAGAAAGTTGTGAGGACTCCAAAGAACTCTTGCTTATGTGGGTTATATTGATATTTATGTTAGAAATGAAAACTGAGAAGTTTTATAATATTTACTCACTCCTTTTTTAAAGTTTACAATTTTTAAATTTATAATTTAAAATTACAATAATAAACTCATTACATGTTCAACCCTCTCTTAGCTATGTTCTTACTTATTTAGAGTTCTAGTGTCTTTCCAATGACAAATAATAGTATATAATCTTTACCTGCCTTAAGGAAAATGTTTGTTTGTTTTTTCTATCAGGGATGAGAAAACAATAAAAAGGAATGAAAATTCTGGACTTATTTTCTAATCAACATGAAGAGGCAATATGGGGGGGGGGGGTTACATGTGTTTACCTTTCCTGTTTAAATATTCATTTTCTTTTTTAAAATATATTTTTGACTTTTAGAGAGAGAGAGAGAGAGAAATATCGATATGAGAACAAAACATTGAACGGCTGCCTCCTACATACTCCCTACCCGAGATCGAGCCCACAACCTGGTGTGTGCCCTGACCAGAAGTCAAACCGCAACCTTTTGGTGTACAGGATGACACTAGCCAACTGATCCACACCAGCCAGGGCAAACATTAGTTTTCTATATATGGAAATTGAATTGTTCTCCTTTGGGTCCTTTAACAATATGACTAATTGGGGGACTTACTCCTTTCTTTTGCTTTATACTCTGAATGCCACTTTAAAATATACTTTTAGTTGGTCTTTTCCTGGTCTAGGTGGTTTGTTGTTTGTCTTTAGACACTTCAGAGGTGCCTGATGCTGATTTATTTCCTTTTTTGTCTGTGCCATTCCTCTTTCCATCTGCTGTTTGTGTATGTACAATTTTATTTGTGATCATCAGCATTCTTCTTCTTTAGCCACATTGATTTCTTCAACCATTTTTGTTTTCTTCTTCACTAAGATAATAACCATACTACCTGAATTTATTGTTTCATAATTTTTTAATTCTTGCCTCCTCACCTAGTCCCTTTTTCCCCCTCATCCCAAGTCTCTTTTGTACTTGCTATTGGATTTCAAAGTCTTCATTCCCTAGATTAAAAAAAAAAATCCAGAGATTAAAGTAATGGATTATTTTATATCATATTTACATATCTTTGATTGTTGTTGTTTGTGTTATAATAAATTCCAGTGACTATTCCTTGGACAAATCCTAAAAGACAATACATTTTCCCCACATTAATGAATTTGTTCACTCCACCAATATTTACTGAGTACCTACCAGATGCTGGTTAAAAAAATCTCTGCCTTGGAATTCACATTCCAGTTAGAATAGACAAAGGTTAGCAAATGAACACATGTACTTAGGTCAAGTAGTAACATGTGCACTGGAGAGTAATCAGAATAAAGGGGATCAGAGGTGTCCCGTTGAGTCGTATGACATACAGATGTGTCAAGAAAGGCTTCTGTGACACTTGAGGCTGGAAAGCAGTAGAAGGAGCTCTTGGATGTATGGGTGAAGGGGGTTCCAAGCTAAAGAACAGCAAGTGCAGAATCCCGAACCACGGATGTGCCTGGTGTGTTTGAAGAAGTGCCAGGAAGCCAGTGTAGTGGAGGGAAGGAAATCCAGAGTGGACAGGCCTGAGATCAGAAGGGTAGAGAGGGTGCTGCATCATGAAATGTCATAAAAGCCTTGGTGGAAGGACTGTCGCTGGCCCCACATCCGAAGTTCCCCAGCCTTTCTCACATTACCAACTAGGCTCTCCTTGCTGTTCAGAATTCTGTTCGATATAGCGGCTCCTCTTATTGGGTCTGCAAATGTGTGAGAGAAAGTTGACAGCAGAATAAGTCATTATTGATAGAGGAGGCACTGCTTAAGAGGAAGTTTGCAGGTGATGTTCAGATATTGCCTAGCTAACGTCACCATCGCCCTATGCTGTGAGCCTTTGACGAATTCATATAAAAGTAGAAGCTACCAATGGGTGGTTGAATGGAAATGATGTGTCTTTAGAGTAGGAACTCACTCAATAGAAATCACAGACCTCTTGTTGACAATACATAAAAAGTACCAGTAGAGGTCATGTCATTCCTTGTTCATTTTTTCACATCCTTTCTGTAAGCATACAGATTAAAAATTGTTACTGAAATCACTACTATGATAAATCCAGTAGAATTTTATTTTGAGTAGCCAGGAGTGGTCTGTTGGCTACATTGTATCTGAATAACAACGACCATGTAAAAATAAGTACTATATTAATGAAATATATCTACCATGAAAACCACATTGAGCACTTTAAAACATGTAATAGGATATACACTGGAATCCGTATGTGCATTATGGAAACGTGCTGTTCAAGCCGATAAAAATTCATATGTGGCATGTCTGGTTATCCAGTCTAGATAAAGGAGATACTTGCATTAAATAAGTATAGAAAAATGATGGAAGTTCTTATCAAAAGACTGTTTTCTCTTTCAAGGAATTGAGTCCTGACGAGTATGAAGAGATGGAAGATGCAGAAGAAGAGGAGGAAGACGACAACGTCTTGACAGAGATGGAGGAATCTGATGAGGATGACACGGAGGCCAGGCCCAGGAGGCTGTTCGATGTCCCCATTCGCAGACGCCGCTACTCCCGCCTCTTTTAGCAAAACTCCGCCAATGGGAGCGCTGGAATGAATCCAGCCTGTCAAACAGATTTCTCAATAATGTACGTAACTAAATTGTCCTCAGCGTATAGCAAGAAAACTAGCATGAAATATTGTTCCAGGCCCTGGGTTCTATGCAGCTGATTCTTCATTAGGAATTGGATTGTTTGGGTTTACTTTATACTTTGGGGGTAGAGGAGGAAGTGAAATCTCTCTCTCTCTCTCTCTCTCTCTCTCTCTCTCTCTCTCTCTCTCTCTCTCTCTCTCTCAATGGGGGAATAGTTTTCTAGCTAAGGAATGGCTCTCTCTTTGTTGAAACATATTTTATACTTTTAAAAAATGCGGAAGCGGGAAGGAATTGTTTTTGAAGATTTAAATCTAGCAGAAATACCTACCCAAGGATAGAAACTGTGACTGAAAAATTCTGTGAAATGATTTCTTGCAGTTGTGAGTTATTTAGAAATGAACATAATTTGTAATTAGGCTAATCCATTTAGTGGTTCCTATATATTTTGTACTCACAAGGAACTAATTGACTAAATAGCTTGAATGCTGGTTGTTTTGTCATTTCTTAGACAATCTGCCCTTGAATCTAAAATTTTTATTGCTATAACCTTGAGTTTAAAGTCTTTATCACTATAACCTTGACTTTGAATTTAGTCTTCAACTCTCCCACCCTTGAACTTAAAACCTTCAACACCGCAACCTAAAATTTAATTTAAAGTCATCAGCATTAATAACTTTGATCGTATTGTTCACAGATGCATCATTTTTGAAATGTAGATTGTAAAACTATGTATTGTGTTTATTAACAGAAACTTCTTCACAATGTCTCATGTAGTCTACTGCTTCTGTTTTGTTTCTCCTTTATACAGTTGACTGTCTAACTTTGTGATAAATGCCATGAATTTTATTTTGAGATTAAGTATGTTTTTCTGAAACATGAATTTTTTTTTTTTTGTAATTATATAATTGGAAGTTTGGGTTGAAGTTCTCCAAGTGTCAAAAACTCACATTTTGAAAACAAATGTTGGTTCTGCTGCTGTATTTTGTATAATTGCCTATTTTCCATAAACTATTATTAGTAGCTTTTGTTCATAAGATGGAAGAGGAGATGGAAACTGATGGCCTGTCACTAGAGGACCATTCAAAATCACTTCCTGGCTTTACCCTGTCAGATGCCCCACTTTCCATTTTTCCCAGGAGCATCTCTTTTGTGGAGAAAACTGTAGGAAGAGGGAGGTGTGTAGACAGGGTGAAGCAACTGCCATCAGAGACCATGAAACAAACTTACCTTTCATATTGGCACATGTCAGAAGGTTCTGCAATGGAGTGAGTAGTTTTTTCTGCTTATTATTATTATTTTTTTGTTTAGTATTATCTGGTTGCTAAATCCTTCTATTATGTCTATCTCTTCTTTTTAATCAACCCACTGATTTTTAAAATTTTATTTTTATTGTTGACACTATCACAGATGTCTATCCTCCCACCCCCCTCTTCTTGCCCACTTCTACCCAACCCCCAGCCCCCATTCCCTCTGGCCATCACCACACAATTGTGTCTCTGGGATAAGCATGAATGTTCTCTGGCTAATTAATCCCTTTACCTTCGTTCATCCAGTCCCCTCACCACCACCTCTCGGACAGCTGTCAGTCTGCTTCATGTAGCCATGACTCTTTCTATTTTGTTTGTCAGTTCATTTTGTTCATGAGGTTCCACATACAAGTGAGATCACATGGTATTTTTAAATTTTCCCGCTAAAGCAAGAATTTAAAACTAGTTAACGTTGGGAGTTAGAGCTGCCCCCCGCCCTTGCCATATGTGTTTCCTTTTTCTGCATGATCTCTCCTTTCTCTCAGTTCCCAGAGCATTCTCGATGCAACTCCACCAATCCTTGCTTCTCAGAATGCTCTAGGCTTGCTTATCCTCTCATCAAATTCACATTCTCTTAGCTGAATGAGTGACCTCTAGTTCATACTAAGGTACTAATAACAAGCTCAGCTTTTTTGTTTCATTTGCAAAAAGATGTCTTCACACATACATGGATCTAATCGTTGGTCACTTTTTATGTAAGCCATCTTTATCTCTGGCTCTGAATTCGCTTGAGGACACCTATTCATTTGTGTAATGCTTCAAGCATCAGGGTGAAATGGGTACCTAACAGCATTAACAGCTTAGAGTTTTTTTCCCTCTTGTGACTAGTCAGAGGTAACAATCCAGGGCTGATATGGTGGCCTAATGGTGCCAACATTCCAGATCCCTTCCATTTTTCTGTTCTGTCATCCTTGGCACAAAACTAATCTTGAAGGTCACCTCATGGTTGCAAAACAGAAGCTGTGATTGTATTGTGTTCCAGGAAGGATGATAAATATTTTTTTAATATCAAACATAAGACTAGAGAGGCAAAGCAGCAGGTCTTCAGCACGATGGCTAGAGAAGGGACGGGGGATGCAGGAATGAACAGGCAGCATGGAGACCTAGTTATAATGGCCCGAGTTCGACCTGCTGAAGGTCTGTCTGAGCAGTGAAGAGGCTGTGAAGAGGCTGTGAAACTGAGATAACTAAATGGTGAAACAGACTGGAGTTGATTAGATGCGAGGGAGTAGGAGAAATCAAAATTGATTCCCAGCATTCTGGCTTCATCTACTGGGAGTTGGGGGATAGAGAACAGCCGAACATTGGAAATGAGTTCAGATTTGGACACGTTTGAGTTCAAGATGGCTGTGCCACATGTAGGTGGAGATGTCCAGTGGTCAGCTGGGTATGAATATGAAGATTGAGAGAGTGGTCAGGGCTGGAGAATAAATAATAGCAAACCATCTGCAAACAAAGTGGAAGCACTAGAGTCTCCCAGGGAGCACATATCAGCAATGATTCTCAGTCCCATCCATCCTGGGACTGAGATTAGATTATGTGTGGGTCGCGGGAAAGAATCGTAGACTAAAAAGTCAAGGAACTGGAAACAAAACCAGGAGAGCTTGGCATCTCAGAATCCCGAGAGTTTCAAAGAGGTAACAGCTAATGAAATGCATATGAGAGGATGCATCTGAAGAGCTTTGTAAACAAGCTCTCACTGGAAATGCATGCTCAGCTGATTTAAGCCCTGCCAAATGAAGCTCATTTCCTGATGTCGGTAAGCCATCAGAGGATCCTGGCAGGGCGTCACGATCAATTATGATTTTCCTGGCTTGAATTTTACTGTGGCCTTACCCTCCTGACTCAGCATAAACAGCCATGAGATGCAATATTTACTTACCCTGATCCTCAGTCCCCCGACAGGTCAATGATCTTTTGTTATCCACCTCCCCCTCCCCCAACACACACACCTGTGACACTCTTATACTGATTTCAGAGAGGAAGGGAGAGGGAGAAAGAGAGAAAAACACCATTGAGGAGAGAGAATCGTTGATGGGCTGCCTCCTGCATGTCCCCTGTTGGAGATCGAGCTGTAAACCGGGCCCATGCCCTGACCAGAATCCATCCCTGACCTGGTTCAGAGGTTGAGGCTCAACCACCAAGCCACACCAGCCAGGGCCAATGTAAGCATGTAAGCCGGTAACAGAGTTTTATCTTTAAAAAATATATATATATATATTATAGAGAGGAAGGGAGAGGGATAGAAAGCTAGAAACATTGGTCAGCTGCCTCCTGCACATCTCCCACTGGGTATGTGCCCACAACCAAGGTACATGCCCTTGACTGGAAACGAATCTGGGACCTTTCAGCCCGAAGGCTGACTCTCCATCCACAGAGCCAAACCGGTTTCGGCCAGAGTTTTATCTTAATCTAGCCCTGGCCGTAGGGCTCGAGGCCAGTGGCTGCCCTGGAGCCTGCGGCCTTGGCTTGTCTGGTTGGTAATCTGGATTCCAGGACTGGGGCGCGCAGGGCGGGGCCGGAGCCGGGGCGGGGCGGAGCCAGAGCCTGGAGGCGGGGCCAGCGCGAGGAGGCGGAGTCCGCGGGCGTCCAGCATAAAGGCGGCCCACCCGCACGGACTCCGCGGCGCTGGAAGCGGGATCCTGCGTGCGCTACAAGGTAAGGCCTGGCGGTGGACCGAACCGAACCGCGCGGGGAGCTCGGCAGGCACGTGCGCCCCGGGGCAGCTGGGCCCCGATCGCCTCCCGCCCCAAGCGGGCCCTGCCCTTCCGGCCCGAACCCTGTCCCCTTGCGCGGGCCTCCGCGCCCTGGAGACGGCACCAGCTTTTCCCCAAACCCCGGGGCCGAGTGTCCTCCGAGGCCCTGTCCTGCCCTTCACGGAAGCGCCCGGCTGCACGCTTTAACGGAAAAACCCCGGCTTTCCCCGTTTACAACAAAGAGGGGAGCGCGGGCACTCTTTCCCAAACACCCCAGATTCCGTGGCCGTGCACTCTATTCCCTCCCTCGGGAATATTTTCCTGGACCCTGACCACGGAAGGGAAGGGAGGCCCTTGCCGTTTAGGCCAAAGAAATTGCGCCCCGAAAGGAGGTTAACGCCAGTTTAGGGTCACAGACCTGCTCCTAACGGACAGGTCCTCATGTTGAACTTGAATGCAGCTGGCAGTGCTGGAAACCAGGCATTTTAGGTCCAAGTTTGCTGTGAAGTTCTGCTTTGTTTTCTTTTTTTGTTGTTGTGTTTTTGTTTGTTTTGTGTATGTTTTGTGTGTGTGTTTAACGTTATTTTTATTGTTGATACTGTTCCGATGGAGGTTTTGTTTTCCCGGGCCGGCTTGGGCTGCGCTCTAAATAGGATCTGACAGCCGACTTTTAAAGAAACGTCACATCGTGACTTGAATGGTTTTTAAGGAGAAGCGGGCCCTTTAAGGACCCTGGAAAATGTGCCCACTCACTTAATCCATTTCTCTGACACGTAGGAACCTTTTTGATGGAAAAACTATGGCTCCCCTGCCGGCCCCGCCCCCGCCCCGGGCGCTGCCCGCTCTGCGCGGGGGTTGGCGGCTGCAGGTCTTTCTGCTGCGGCGCCCGTGCGGCTCCGGCTCCCTGGCCAGTCCACGCCCGGCTCCAGGCCCAGGTTCAGGAAAGGTCCATGGCCGGGCCTAGGGCTAGATGAAGACCTTTTTTTAATTCATTCTTTGGGAAACATCCATTTGTTCTTCCACTTAGAGATTCTTTGATTCTTATATGTGCCCTGAATGAGAATCAACCCTCGACCTTGGCCTATGCCAACGCTTTAACCAACTGATGAAGACCTTTAAAACCTAGGAAAGTTAAGGTGTCCTTCAATTTTTTATTGGGGAAAAAAGAAACTCCAAGACTTAGATTTCTGTGTGTGTGTGTGTGTGTTTACTATTATATTAAAATGTATTTCAAAACTCTTGTGCACATGCAAGCCTCCCCGTGGGCCCTGCTGTTCACTGGTTGGATAATCCTGAGTGGACTACTTTCACTTTCTTACCAGTAAAACCATAGCGCTTACTTTATTCCGTGTTACAAGGACTAAATGAGATCATCCTCGGAAATGGCCAAATGTGGCTTTTACAAGTTCAGGAAATCATGTTCCCCACGGGGGACAGCGGATGCCCAGTTCTTCAAGGCAGGCACACGGAGCTCCGAACGTTAACAGCGAGGTGGCAGTGTTTCCCAAAATGTGGGGAAATTTATGACCCCCCCCCCCCAAAAAAAAAAAAAGCAGATAGGAAGTTGTCTTACTGTGGAGCAAACATGCTTGAGATTCGTGGCATCTGTATTTTCAAAGTAGAAACAGGAGCTGGCTTAACTTTTTTTTTTTTTTAAGTCAGTTAAGTGTGGTTGTGTGGATGGCTTAACCTTCTTGCACGAAAACATCCCATTAGTCTGAGTGACCTGGAAGATAAAAGCCCAAAGAGAATGGGCTTTAGGAGAGGACCGTGGTTATCTATGGGATTCATCTGTAACAGCTCCAGGTACAACCTCTTAAAAGGATCCCATTAAAAATTCGGGGCCAGCTCTTGAACCTCAGTTTTTCTTAGGAAGAAGTTTTTTGCCTGCTCCCTCCTCCCCCCGCCCCCAATAGCGTTGTGAAATATCTTCATTAAATGGTTGACTCTGAGAAATATCTTCACTAAGTAGCTGGTGCTGCAGTTACAATCTCCAAGAGCAGAGCCATGAGTAGACTCTCTGTAACAAGAGGCCTTCTGGAAAGTCCTGGAACACGTTTCCGAGAAGCTTCAGGCTTGTGTAGTTCAGGGAGGTCTGGGGTGGTTGACTGGCAGCAGGACCTCAGAGTGGGAGGGGCTGTTCATTGTGATGTGGCTTTTTGTTTGTCTCTCCCTACTGAGGTGGCAAACCTCCGAGCCCTTGACACTACCAATCACCAGGTAATGTTAACAAGCAAGTTGTGAGTTGCCAGGCCGTGGTGAACAGAAGTGTGTGATCCACCCAACTCTGGCTTTGCAACTGATCTGTGGCCTTGGGACAGGTAACTTCATCCCACATGGCCTCCCTTAGTGAACTATAAAGCAAGAACTTAGGGTTTTATCTCTGAGGACTCCTCTAATCTTAAAGTTTATCAGCGTTTGAGGCCCCAGGCTCCCAGGATCAGTGACTATACTCCTGGGCAGTGGTCAGCAAACTCATTAGTCAACAGAGCCAAATATAACAGGACAACGGCTGAAATTCCTCTTGAGAACCAAATTTTTTAAACTTAAACTTCTAATGCCACCTCTTCAGACTTGCCCAGGCCGTAGTATTTTGTGGAAGAGGCACACTCAAGAGGCCAAAGAGTCGCATGTGGCTCCTGAGCCGCAGTTTGCCGACCATGGCTCATGGGCATCTGTAAATCTCTTCCCTGGTGATCTTAGTTTAGCAAATTTATTTCGGAAGCTGAATTCACAAGTCTCCCCACTAGAAAGTAACTGGTGAAGCACTCACACCTGGTCTTAAATGGTGTTCTGCCGTGTACCAGCTTTGAGGTGGGTGTATTAGTTTAAAATTGGGGCTGAAACAAATCATTACAAACTTAGCAGCTTAACACAGTTTTGTAAATAAGAGCCTCAATAGGTTCAAGTCGAGGTGTTGGCAGGGCTGTGTTCCTTTCTGGAGGCTTTATGGGAAAATCTAGTTAGCACAATTACAGTCCTTGTGGTTGGAGGACTGAGGTCCCATTTCCTGGCTGAGTGTCAGTTGAGGACAGTTCTTAGCTTCTGTAGGCTTCTATTGCCTCAGCTGTGGCCCCCTTCCTCTTCTTAAAGATCAGTAGTAGGTGAAATCAATCTCACTCTGAAGCTCTTGCCTCTTCTGTTTCCAATATCTCTGAGATTGCTGCCTTCCTCTTCCTCTTAAATATAGTCACCCAGCTTATTTTATACATTAGAATCCAAGGAGGTGACATAGGGTGGAATCCATGAGATTCGTTGATGGTAGATTAGGGAGGTGAGAGAAAGCAAAGCTGATTTACATTGGTAGGTTGAGGATGGTTAATAATTAACACAGCACCTAGAGATGGTATTCAGGGAACAAAATAACAATGAGGTGGTTCTGTGGCTTCATGCTCTGGTGTGGTGGGTGTGCCCTAATGGGTCTGGCAAAGGAGAATACTCTGAAATTCCAAGGCTGTGTTATGTTTGATACAAAAACAGACAAAGCACACACATACACACACACACACACACACACAAACAACAACAACAAAACAAGATAGATTCCCTTAAGGAAAAGACTAACCTTTATCAAGGAAGCTGTAGCCCTATGAAGTGGCTACCTGCCATGACCTGCTTTGAGTTAGGAATTTTTATGTTCAGACCCTCCTGTGTGGTTACTTTCGTTTCTGAGTTTGTAGGGCCTGCCGTGCTGGCCTCCCCCAAGCTTGTGGGTTTAGCATGTGGTCCCCCTTTTTGTCCTCAGACAATTAAAAACCTTCGTGTCTTGACTTCCTTAGCAGACAAAAGAGGGTTTAAGACGTTCAGCCCTTCCTCCTCTCCCCTGGTGCCCACTGCTGCCCATGTAGGCATGAGTGTAGTGCGGACCAGCCATCAGTTACCGAGGAGGAGATAGGCCTCGGTGTTCTGTCTTCAGCAAAGTCAGCCTTGTGTACAGAATACCAGCAGCATGTTGCAAGTCGGTTTCTGAATTTTCCCAGGGCAAACAGGATGAGGAAAGATGGGAAAGAGCATATGAACAAAGGCTAAGTATGTGAGCAGCAGCACATTTCCCAGGGAGATCTGCCCGTCACCAGTAGACAAAGGGAGGTGGAGATGACAAGAAAAGACAACTCATTTCTTTAAATAACCCAACAGGAGACAGACCTAGGCGAGGTATGGGAGGGCTGGGGAACTGTTAACCCCATAGTCCTCGGCCAATGAGGAACCAGGGGAAGGACTCTCACACACTAGGGATAAATTCCTATGATCGGCTCCGGGGTGCCTGCTCAACGAGACACCCAATCTTGCAAGATGCATTGAAGGTCTCATTTTCACCACACTTTATGCCTCTTGAGTCCGTTGTCTGAGTTCGGACAGGTGAGCATTTCTCAGTCCTGAACTCCATTCACTTCCCCAGAGCGAGCAGGGAGGTGTTCCCGTTACATTTGCGAAAGAGGGGGGCGGGAGCAGCTGTTGCCTCCTGTTCTGCTCCCGGATACAGGCTGGTGCCCTCCAGAGCCCCTCATTTGGTCGGATGCCCTTCTTAGTGGCATGGCCTGGAGAATGGCCTTCACTGGGCTCCGGCGCAGCCAACAGCACTGGGTGCAGTGACAGCAGAGCAGGCATCGCCGCTGCTGCGTTAAGTCCTTTCCTCACAGTCTCAGTTGACCGAACGAGCTTTACGGGGAAAACAGTGCTGGCCCCACTGCGCGGAGAAAGGGTGCGAAGCTATTGGACGTTAGAGCTGGGCTGGGGCCCGGGAGGTCCTGGCTCTGGGCCCTGCGTGCTGTGACTCCCCCCGGCTGCCCCCTCACCGGGATCCACAGCGTTTCTTCAGGGAGCAGGAGGGGGACCGAGTGCTGCCCCATCTGAGAGCATCCTTTGGTTCATGGCACCCCACCTGGGAGATTTCCTGTTTTCTTGGCCTGCTAGCTCCTTCCCCGTGTTTCCTGAAGCCCCTCTCCTCTCCCGCCTTCCCCCCCCATCCCCCCCCCCGCCGCTGCCCCCGGACCCTCTAATTCCTGGCTTCTGCGATAACCAGTCAGCAGTCGGTCATTTGCTGGTTCGTGACCGCTCTTTGTGTGTCTTCCTTCCAGATTCAGTAGAAAATGGGGAGCAAAGGAGGCTTCACCCTGCTCTGGCTCCTGATCATCCTTTCCGTCCTCTGTGACTCAGGTGAGTGGTCCCGGGGGACATGGATCTCGACCACCTGGGCACTTCCTCTTTCTTGGGCCTCAGAAGACTGAGCGGGTGCCAGCGGGTACCCCCCCCCTCCCCCCCGGCTTCCGTGGCTGTGCCTTCCCGTGTTACAGGCCCAGGGCGGGTGCCAGCTCCGTCCTGGGTTACAGGCCTGCCCGCCGCGGGGCGCCTTCCCGAGTTACGGCCATTCTGGGTTACAGAGCTGCTGTGGGGGTGGGGGAGGGGCGGAGGGGGGGACACTTCAGCAGCTTAAGTTCCACCCTCTCCCCACAAAGCTGCTGGGACATCAGCGGACCCATCGTTAGCGGGCTGTGCTCTGTCCTCCTGCCCCGGCCTTTATGCGCCATGAAGAGGACGGTGCTCATAGTGGCAGCTAACGCTTCCAGCATCTATGTGCCCATCGCTGTTCTGAACACTTCACAGGCATTTCCTTATTCAATCCGCACGTCCGCCCTATGGGGTAGGTACTGCTTTTATCGCCATTTTACCAGGACAGTTGACAAGACGGGGTCCCTGAGAGATGAAACAGCTTGTAAACTGTCCCACGAAAGTGGCACAGCCCGAATTTGAACCCAAACAGCTAGGCACCAGACCATCTGCTCTTTTTAAAAAAATATATTTTATTGATTTTTTACAGAGATAAAGGGAGAGAGAGGTAGAGAGTTAGAAACATCGATGAGAGAGAATCATCGATCAGCTGCCTCCTGCACACCCCCCACTGGGGATGTGCCTGCAACCAAGGAACATGCCTTTGACCGGAATCGAACCTGGGACCTTTCAGTCCGCAGGCTGACGCTCTATCCACTGAGCCAAACCGGTTTTGGCAGACCATCTGCTCTTAATTCCTTCTCCGCCCTGCCCCCCTCCCCGGCTCCTGGAGGTATTCCTGTGTTTCTGAGTCTCAGCCCCGTAACACTGGAAACACCAGTGTGACTTGCTCTGCTTCATCATAAGGATCAAGTTTTCCACTTTCTGCCTGTGTCATAGTGGCACCGCCTGTTTTGTGGGGGGAGGGGACAGAGAAGGAAATAGCAGTGCAGGGAGCTAAAGAAGAAAGTTATCTGCATGCTGGAGCATGTCTCACATATCGGTCGCTTTAGTGGCCACCATATAGTGGATGCCTGTTAGGTAGTAGGGACCCTGCCAGGCCCGCTCTCATTGCATCCCTCTAGCCATCCCGGGAGGGGTTAGTGTTGTTAAACCCATTTTATAGTTTGAAGCTGAAGCAAAGAAGAAACCAGCCCAAGGACACATTTGAATATGCTCTCCCTTGGGGGGGGGGGGAGGGGGTGACAAAGCGGGGGGGATGGGGGAGGGGGAGAGAAGTGATGACTCATCTCCCCCCCCCCCCCTCCACCTCTGCTGATTCTAGCCAGAGGAGATGTAATGCATTGGTCTGGATGCTTCTAGCCAGTGTGTGTTCCGTAGTTAGAATTACCTGGTCATGCCCGTTTCCAAAGTCTGTTGATGGCACAGGCCTGGGTCTGGGGCCATCAGCTGTCCTGTGACAGCCCCTCGTCCGAGAGTCGGCCTCTGGAGCAGATCCTGCTACCCAGGCTTAGCCGTGAAAAGATCAAAACAGTCGACCGCTGACTTATTGCTGGTCCCTGACCTGGGTCTCCCCCATAATCTGTGCCGTTTTCATCCCTTGCCCACTCAGGACAATGAGAAGAGCGACATGGTTAGACCAAGCTGCGGTGTCAGAGCGGGCAGCCTTGGTTTGGGGCCCGCGCTCTCACTCAGTAGCTGTGGGAACCGGGGCAAGTCGGTTAGCGCCTTAGTCTTAGCTTCCTCTTGAAAAAAAAAAAAAAGGTGATGGAGATCACTGAGCCCACCTCTTAGAACAGTTGTGTGGAGACTGAGCTTCACACGCAGGTGCCCAGATGTGTGAACACTGAACAAACGTGTGAACTCTGAACACTTCTGCCCACCGAAGTTCCAGACTCTGACTCAGGATGGTCAAGAAGGCAAACGAACTCTAGCTCCAGCCGGGAGGAAATTCGAGGCCATGGGCAACCAAAGAGCCAGGCTGGCACAATCCCTCCTCTTCCAGTCTTTCTGCTCCTGCGGGTGCACACGTCGGGAGCAGAGAAGAGAAGAACTGCCTCTCGTCCCTTCTCAGGCGGCCCCCCTCACGCAGGCGGACAAACACGTCCTGGGAGGAGCAGTGGGGTGGCCTAACGGAGCCCTGCCCAGGCCTGGCGGAGCGCCCGGGGGAGGCAGCGGTCATCATCTCTAATTAGAAAGGGTGTGGCCGGGTGAATCGAGAGCGTCCTCTTGCAACTCTTCTCAGCCTCTCCCCTTGACAGATGTGAAATAGCAACTGTCTTTTTCTTTTTCTTTTCTTTTCTTTTCTTTATTCTTTTTTTTTTTTTAATATATTTTATTGATTTTGTACAGAGAGCAAGGGAGATAGAAACATTGATGAGAGAGAGTCATCGATCAGCTGCCTCTTGCACACCCCTACTGGGGATGTGCCCGCAACCAAGGTACATGCCCTTGACCGGAATCGAACCCGGGGCCCTTCAGTCCCCAAGCCGACGCTCTATCCATTGAGCCAAACCAGTTTCGGCAACTGTCTTTTTTCTTGTCATCTTTGAGATAAAGCGGAGAAGGAGAAATAACCCAGCAAAGCCTGAAGTGGAGCTGCAGACAGGAACCCTCAGAACAGGAGCAGCAGCAGAAGTGATTGTCACAATCAGAGAACCAGCGGCAGTTTGTGTCCGATGTAGCCGGTCCCCGTGTTCGGTGTCACTGCTGACGCCTGGGTGTCCCACCTCCCTGGGTCTGAGGTGCTATCTCTCCCTCCATCATGTGTGATCATGTGTGCTGCTGGCGACAGGCCAGCTGCTGAGCAGGGAGCAGCTTCAGGGAGGGCTCCTGGCCGAGAGGTCACCATCTCTGAGAGGTCAGAGAGCCAAGGGTGAGGTTTTGCAGGCCAACAGGCAAATTCAAGGCTATTGTGTCGGCTTTTATAGAAATCACGAGAGGAAACAAATTAATACAGATTTTCAGTTGACAAAATTTGAAATGCAATCATTTAGGACAGTTATTTGTAATACAGATCTACTAATGGGAAGAAAGGGATTCTTTTTAGGAGAATGACATTTTGTTTGCTTGGGTTTCAGAAATTAGTGCTCCCTCTCATCCAGTTGGTGGCAAGTATTCATCTGTTAGTGCTGATCTGTAATGAGATATTCCGTGGTTCATCTTCAAAAATGTCTTTTCACACAGGTAGCTACCACCAAGCACTGGTTATTAATCAGGGGAAATATGATTTCTTAGAGCACATTAGTTGCTGCAGATGCATTTATAAAATTTCATTAGCCTATTCAACTTGCAGTTGAAATGCTTAATTAGAACAGTTATATGGATTTTTAAATAGGGAAGTTCCCTTTGCACTTGCATCAGGATCCAAAAACTGCTGCTGGAATTGTAGTTTTATCAGCAGGGGACAAGGGGATCCCTGGCCTGAGACAGTACTCTGCACCCCCAGTTCTTGTCTTGTTTATGGGAATAAATTCAAACAAGAGACAACAGCAAAAGCAGACAAGGATTTTTATTTGTAGGAAAGCGATACACTCAGGACCTGAGCAGGCAGGTTAGCTGGCTGAGACCAAACTGAGTGCCTCTGATATTTGGGTGTTTAGAAGATTTATACCCCAAGATTGGCATGACACTAGGCAAGGAGCTAATCACACCCTTCCTCATATCTCAAAAAAAATAAAATAAAAAAATCTTTAAGCTGTAAGGCTCCTTCATCTAAGTCGGAGGTGGGGAACCTTTTTTATGACAAGGGCCATCTTGATATTTATAACATCGTTTGCTTCATATAAGTCACTTAATGTACATGTATGTTGCTATGAAAGAAGCTCCTAGATGTATTGAATTTTGAGTCTCGCCTGTGGTGGCCTTGGCAGGGCCAGACCACACGATTTCTCGTGCCTCGCGGTCCGCAGGCCAGATGCTCCCGCCTCTGATCTAGGTCTAAGCCACGGTTCAGCTCCCCTCATGGGGGAGGAGGGGGGCTCTGAATCTTTCCAGCTCACAGAGGGGCTTGCTGCCTCCCTTGTCTACGTTCAGTTTGTCACATCTCACAGTGACTTCCTCTAAGCCCCCGCGTAGAGCTCAGAGGGCCGCTCAGAGGCCAGCTGCCTCTCCCAGCCCCTCCCAGCTCAGATCTTCCTCTCTGCCTACTCTGACAGTCTGAGCTTGGAGACATCTGCCTGCTGCAGGTGTGTGTGGGAAAGCAAGCATGCTGCCCTCTGCCCCGTTGTCATGGCGAGGGTGGGCTTCCTGTGGCAGTGGGTGCTGGCCTACCAGATGCTGATGACTTTACTTCCCGATTCTAGGTCATGGCTTGCGGTGCTACAACTGTCTCAATCCAGGGGGTGAGTGCAATACCATCACCAACTGCTCCGTTAACCTTGATGCATGTCTCTTTGTCAAAGCCGGTAAGAGCCTCCCCACCCCCCTCCTCAGGGTAATGGGATGATGGAACCCTGGAGAAAATACTGGGCCACTCTACCTTCATTAGACTTGCATCCAACAAGTAACAGGTACCCTTTCAGAGCATCAGCTACCTGTAGCACTAAGCACTTCTGTGTTTTTAATTGAATGCTTCTCACCTACCACTCGGGGTGATGTTTTTTATTCTCAGTTGACCAATGAGGAAACAGAGGCTCAGATGAAGCAACAGACTAAGGACAAGTAACCAACCCAGGATTTGACTGTGGGAGTCCATCTATTCCAATGCTCATTCTCTTAACGGCAATGCTGGCTGCCTCCCCGTCTTTTAAGAGCCTCCTGTGTGTCAGGGTCTGAGCAAGTGGCTAGGAATGCAGAGATGAAGAAGGTGATAAGATTTGGGCAGAGGCCAGTTTATTAGCTGCGTCAGAAATGGGAAAGGGGAAAAGAGTTCCTGAGTGTGACAAAGGCAGGTGCCACCCAAGGTTTGTGACCTCAGAGAGGCAGGGAAACGGGGGTGGGGACTGTTAAGACTGCATTTCCCATAGTGGTCAGGCTCTCCAACCCCTGTCTCCATAACTCCTACTAGAATAGGATCTAGGAAGTGGTGGGCGGAGGAAAGAAACCAGCCACAGCATGCCCTCTTCCGTTCTTGGTGGACGTGGTTCTGGGTTGAAGCTCTGTGTGGAAATGATACTGGCGAGGAATGGCTGTGTCTGGGTCTCCTTAGTTAGGTAATGTGCACCAGTTGTATATGAGCACAAAGACCTGTTTTTTTTGTTGTTGTTTTTTTTAAAATATATTTTATTGATTTTACACAGAGAGGAATTGAGAGGGACAGAGAGTTAGAAACGTTGATGAGAGAGAAACATCGACCAGCTGCCTCTTGCACACCCCCCACTGGGGATGTGCCCGCAACCAAGGTACATGCCCTTGACCGGAATCGAACTCGAGACCCTTCGGTCCGCAGGCCGACGCTCTATCCACTGAGCCAAACTGGTCCCAGCCTGGTTCTTAACCTGCCACCAATAGGTTCTTTCTGCCTCTCTGTTATTTATAAAAGGTGTGTGTGTGATGGTAGAGGTGGGGAAGAGCCGGGAAGAGGGAAGTAAACTAGAGCCAAAATATTTTTTTCCAGCTCTCAGATCCCATTGTTTCTTACCTCAATTATTAGGCTTATATTTTAATTTCCCCCCAACTTTATTAAAGTAAAACTTGGGTATATTTAAGGTGTACAAGGTGGTGATTTGATGTACATAAAATTATGAAATGGCGCCGAAACCGGTTTGGCTCAATGGATAGAGCGTCGGCTTGGGGACTGAAGGGTCCCGGGTTCGATTCCAGTCAAGGGCATGTACCTTGGTTGCGGGCATATCCCCAGTAGGGGGTGTGCAAGAGGCAGCTGACCGATGACACTCTCTCATTGATGTTTCTCTCTATCTCTCTCCCTTTCTCTCTGTACAAAATCAATAAAATATATATTTTAAAAAAATTATGAAATGGTGATCACAATCAATCTTTCTAACACATCCATCATCCCACAGTTACCTTTTTGTGTGTGAGGGAGAACACTGAAGATCTGTTTTCTTAACAAACTTCAAGTATACAATACAGTATTATTAACTAGAGTCACCATGCTGTACAGGGACCCTCCGATCTTACTCACCTGAGAATGACTTGGTAAGCTTTAAAAATGCTTGCTGTGAACAGTGAGGCACCCTTCCTAGAAAGGCCACGGTCCAGAACCCTGACTTCACCAAACGCTGGCAAAGATGTGGAACAATAGGACTCCCATCTTTTGCTGGTGAAAATGGAACATGGTGCAGACCATTCAGTAGTTTCTTCAAGAAACTAAACATACTGTCACCATATGAGTCAAACATTGTGTCCGTCAACATTTACCCAAATGAGTTGAAAGCATATATGCCCACCTTGACCTGCATGTAGATGTTGGCAAGTTTTATTTAGAAGTGCCTAAATTTGGAGCAACCAAGATGGCCTTCAGTAGGTGAATGAATAAAAAAACGGGCACATGCAGATTAGTAGACTAAAAAGAAATGAGTGATCAGGCCACAAAAGGCATGAAGGGAACGGAAATATACTAGTATTTTCCTAAGTGAAAGAAGCCAGCCTGAAAAGGCTACCTCCTACATCATTCCAATAGGACATTTTAGAGAAGGTAAAACTAAGGGACAATAAAAAGTCAGTGGTTGCCAGGGGCCAGCTGAAAAAGGGGAGGGGCGATGAAGTAGAGCACAGAATTTTTAGGGCCATGAAACTGATACTACATGTCACACATTTGCAAAACGCCTTAGAATGTACAAAGCCTAGAGTGAACCCAAGTGTAAACTATGACCTCTGGATGATAATGAGGAGTCCCTGTAGGTTCATCAGGTGGAAAAAACATACCACTTTGGTGTGGGAGGTCCATCGGGTGGGATGGTGTTTGGGTGGGGGTGGCAGGGAGCTCCATGGGAACTCTGTACTTTCTGCTTCGTTTTGCTGTGAATCTAAAACTCCTCAAGGATGAATCTATTTTTTTAAGAAGGATGTTGTGAATCTTAATTTTTTTTTCTTCCCATGAATGTAAGTCCCCTTCCTTAAGCTAGACGTCTTGGAATAGATATGTTCTGACCTTAACGTAAGGCAGACACTAACAGAGCATCTAAATCCCCCTCCTGCTCCGGAGACATCACCCTGGGAGAGGCATGGCGCACTGTCATAAACACGAGCTGGAGGCCAGGCACTGCATTAAGAAGGTATTCAATTACTCTAGCCACCCCACCCCCAGCTGTAAATGGGAATGCCTGTCTCCTGAGGCCAGTGAAGCTTAGAGGAGAGAGTGGGTATCATAGCACTGTGCCAGTTCTGTCCAGAAGAGAGGCCGGCTGAAACCGGTTTGGCTCAGTGGTAGAGCGTCGGTCTGCGGACTGAAAGGTCCTGGGTTCAATTCCGGTCAGGGGGATGTACGTTGATTGCGGGCACATCCCCGGTAGGGGGTGTGCAAGAGGCAGCTGGTCGATGTTTCTCTCTTATCGATGTTTCTAGCTCTCTCTCTCCCTTCCTCTCTGTAAAAAATCAAAGTATATTAAAAAAGAAGAAGAAGAGAGGCCAGTATTGGGTGTTCCATGAAACACCATTTCCTGGCATCCTGGCCGGGTCCTGGGAGTGTAGACCATGTACTTGGAGTCTGGCAGAAGTGTCTGATGACGGTGTCAAGTGATCATTGCCGGCATGGCCCGCACTAGGACGGTTGTGCGCTGCTGCTCAGTGAAGGTAGGCTCAAGCCAGATCTTCAGAGACTGGGGAGGGAGTGCCGAGCAGAAGGAGAAAACCTCTACCATCCCAGTGACCTGGATACAGTCCACTTTTATTTTGGTGATTCCGATAGTGGCTCTGGTGATTATGCAAATTAGATAATTCAAGTAAAGTGCAAGTAAAGTGCTTGACTCACTGCAGGACACTCAGTAAGTGGTTCCTCCGTAGCCATGATTAACACATTACTCTCTTCTCCCCAAGCTGTTAGGCTTCCCTAATTAAAATGCTCTTAGCTTTAATGGGTTCCCAGTTCCAATGCCTGAGTGCTGTTACATACAGCAGTAACTTGTCCTAGTCAACAGCATCCTGTAGCACAGTGTTAGAAGCATGCACTTAAATGCCTATGACCCAAGCATGTAGAGCCATGGGAACACTCTGCCAGCCTCTGCTACACTTGCTCCCACTTCACTGTGGGCCTCTCAGAGGTGTTAAGCCGCCTATGAAGAACAGCTGCGAGGGAGTTGGTGGGGTGTAGTTCATTGTGTCACCAGGGTGGGGCAAGGGGAGTTTATCAGGACTTGGCACCTACCTGCCCCTCTGCAGACTGGGGAGAGTGCTCACACAGGAACACTGGCAGCTGTCCCTCCAGCCCTTGTCTTGAACCTACACAATTCAGTTGTTCCCTCTGTGTGCCTTGATGCCATTTGAACTGCTGGCTCTTTGCTATAGCTTAGGGCAAATGTTTATGGGTGAATGAATCTGTGTGTGGGCCCTTTAAGAGGGTGCCTGGGTTGCCAGCAGCCCTCCACCTCACCAGATGGAATCCCCACTGATCTTTACAGCCAGATGACTCCTCTTCCGAGCACTGGGGCTCCAGGCTGGGGGACCTGGTGTGGGGCTGGGACCCCTCACACCTCTGCAGCCAAGATCTCCCTCTTGCTTCTCAGCTGCTGCATGTGGGTGTGAGACCAGCCTGTTTCTCATCTCTGCCCTCCAATCAGTCTCAACGTGGCTGCTGCTTTATATCCTTAGTTATAGGAGCTCCATTCACTGGTCTACAAATAGTTCTCCAGGGTGTTTGTTCTGTAATTTAGGGATAATTTTGTTGTGTTCATGGGAAGAAGCAAGCACAGCATTTATTTTCTCCACCATCAAGACCGGAATTTCTCATTATAGTTTTGATTTGTATTGTCCTGATGACTAATGATACTAAGCATCTTTTCATGCATTTATTGGCCATTTGTATATCTTCTTTAGAGAAATATCCACATCCTTTGCTCATTATTTAATTAGGTTATTTGTATTTTTATTGTTGAGTTGTGTTTTATATATTCTGACTAGCCTTTTATGTCAAATATGATTTGCATACCTTATACCCTCTTTTGTGTATTTCTTGATAGTGTTCTTTGAAGCATAAACATTCTTAATTTTGATGAAGTCAAATTTATCTATTTCCCTGCATAATTTTAAAACTCGGGCTCTTCCACATCAACACCTACAGGTGTATGTTACTATCCATATGAATATCATTGTATGGAGCTCTTTAGTAATTCCTTCAGACACTTCTTTTATTAATGGGCTGGTTTTATAGTTTACTAGAGGCCCAGTGCACAAAATTCATGCACTGGGGGGTGGGGGGGAAGGCAGAGGGTCCTTCAGCCTGGCCTGCATCCTCTTACAGTGGGGGAGCCTCAGGGGATGTCCAACTGATGGCTTAGGCCTACTCCCCAGGGCAACATCCTTAGCAGTGCTGCAGAGGCCTCCAATCACCACCACTGTGCTTGCCAGCCATGAGCCCGGCCTGGCTTCTGGCCGAGCAGTGCTCTCCCTGTGAGATCGGGCCAAAACTGGCTCTCTAACATCCCCCGAGGGGTCCCAGATTATGAGAGGGCACAGGCCAGGCCAAGGGACCCCACTGGTGCACAATTAAAGCCAGGGAGAGATGCAGGAGGTTGGCCAGCCGGGGAGGGGCCATGGGGGTGCTCCAGGGCATGTCTGGCCCTTCTTGCTCAGTACTGATCAGCCAGACCCCAGCAGCAAGCTAACCTACCGGTTGGAGCATCTGCCCCCTGGTGGTCAGTGCACATCATAGCGAGCAGTTGAGTGCCTTAGCACATCATTAGCATATTACGCTTTGATTTGTTCAACGGCCAACCACACACTTAGCATATTAGGCTTTCATTATGTAGGAGGATTGCACTTACAGATAGTACTGCAATGACCACTGGAGTGGGGGAGCATATATCTTAACCTTTTTTAGAAGTAATGTCATAGAATAAAATCTAGAAGTGGAATTGCTGGATCATGTTGTGGGCATGTGTTTAAAAATCTGGGTGAGTCTCTTACAACATCGGTATGATTGCCTGTTGCCTCCCCTCCACACACAATCTTACTGGCTCTGATGAGACTTTGGTTTTATGGGAAAGTTCCATTGAGAGCTGTATCATCCCTTACTTAACTGTTCCCCTTTGCAATCCAGCTGGGATGCCCATTCCTGCCCCTATGTCTCTACTGCCACAAGGTCAGGTCCCAGGAGTAGAACCTAGAGCTCAAAGGCAGGTATGGAACTTGCCACTTATTTGCTCACCCTCGTGTGTGTTTCTCCCACAGAGATGTGGACATATTACCAGTGTTGGAATTTCAATAACTGCAACTACGAATACCTCTCAAGAAACTTAGGAGAGAAGACTCTGCAGTATGAATGCTGCAAGAAGGACCTGTGTAACAAAAGCAATGGGACGAGCGTAACAGGGACCATCACTCTGCTGGTGACTTCGCTGCTCACGGCATTCTGGAGACTTTTCTAAGTCAATACCAGGAGACATTCTCCTCACTCCCTGCTTCTGTGTATTCCTTATTCCCTGTGCTGCCGCAAAAGCTTCCTATCTTCTTACTGGATCCTGTTGGGAAAGACCAAAACTAGCTTGAGCAACTTGGATAAGAGAGAGGGGAGGAGGAGAGAGCGAGCGAGCTGGAAAACCAGTCCTGTTTGCAGAGAGGAAGCTTAGGATGGAAGCCCGTGCCACGTTAGCTGGGTTAGTTGCATGCTGCTTCCTTTGCACTTTGCAGTAATAGCTTGACCAGACTCTCTGTAGTTGGCACTAATTTCCCCGTGTATTCCTTGGACGTATTATAGTTACCAGTATGACCAGTGCTTTTGTTGGGGGTGGGGGATGCTTTTCACCAATCTCTTTCACGGGATGCTCTCACCCCCTCCTTTTATGGCCCCTGTGTGGCCACGTAGGCATGTTCCAGATGTGGGCTGTCAGGGGCAAGGAGAGTCTACATGCAGAGCGACTGGAATGACTGCTTGTATTCTCAACTGGAAAGTGACTGGAGGCAGAGGAGATAGGCTTTCCGGGTGGCAGGGCACTAAGGCCCCAGGTCTGCCTTTAGGAGAAGTACCAGTAGCTGAAATCTGAATTCTCTTCTTCCCCTAAATTTTGTACGGGCTTTGCTGTCTTTCCCTGAAAACAACTTAAACGCTCAACGAATGGTGTGTTTAAAACGATTCCCCTCCCCCTTTCACTGGAATGATGGATATTTTCGCTTTGCCACGTAGTTCAAGACTAAATATTCGGATATGCTTTGCTACAAGGGATTTACAGTATCGTGTGCTTTGAGTATTGTCAGTGGGAATACCCGCATGTGGACGTGGACTGTAAGAATGCAATGGGAAGGTGTCATCACGAACAGGCCCACAGGAATGTTCTGCCTGCTGACGTCAAGCCTGTTGACTCCTAGCTGCCCTGGCACAGACCATGCAATGCTCATTTGTAAGGGCCGTCAGCGTCCTCACAAATGTCAAGACTTTGAGAAGCTCTACCAGTTTCCTAAAGAGAGAGAGCGCGCGCGAGACCTCTTTTCAGGAGGGCAAAGTCTTGCCTTTTTTTGTACGTGTGGATTCTGGTGAACAATTCTCAAGATCTGATAGACTTAATAACGTTTATATTCTTATAACCTTGTCTGCTTTTAACACCATGGCCTGACTTGCCAATGAAAGCGAGATTTCTTGATTAACATTAAAAAAAAAAAAAGGCCTTGATTATGTCATCTGCGAAGATAAAGTGGAACAAATGATGCCTTTTTGAAAATAAAATGTAATCAAATGCATGCGTGTGGTCATTGGGCCCGGAAGGAGGGCAGCGTGCCGGATGCCAGCACAGAGTGTGGGCGGTGCCAGTTGTCTCCTGTGGATGCCATAGACAAATAAAGACTTCCTCACCCAGACCTGGCGTTCCCTGTGCTCTGTTCCCTGTTGGCGCCGTGCTTTTGCTGACATCCTCTGCCATCCTGTCCCAAGACAAAGTGGTCCTTGTGACTCTTTCCTTAACAGGACCCTCGTTTCTGCCCGAGGAAGGACTGGCCCTGCCACAGCCACTGGCGTATAGGATTTTCCACCATAAAACTTTGTCTAAAGCTTCCTGTTTGTGCACACTTACATTATTTTGGAGTAAAATAAATGACCACAGTACTTCCAGGTGGCTGTCTATGTGGCTCCATTGTAGGGCAGGATGTCCTTTTCCCCAGCAGCTGTCTGGGTCCAGAGCCTCTGGGATTGGGGGGACGGGGGGAGGGAGGGACAGCATGCACCCTGCAGAGGGTGGGTGCACTGAACTGGGGGTCAAGGTTCTGCGATTGTGGAGTGGGGAGCTTTTCTGTGACACGCTTTCCTAGGCATGCTGCCATTCCCATCCTCGCTATTGGCTTCATGCAAATAAGCCAACCCCAGTGCGTTGGGCCTATAACTTCAGCTAGTGCTCACGCTGGCCCAACTCGCTCCGCGTGGTCCGGCGGGGTCTTGTACAGATAGGTCAACATCAACCGACCTTGAATACTGATGGGGTGGCCCTTGAATGTGTTGGTGTGATAGGGTGCTATGGCCAGAACTGAAACTCAACATTACAATTCATTAACTCGACTAGTATAGCTAGCTAAAGGGGGACCTGGCACTAAATTCTTCAACGGGGAATGCCGTGGTCACAGCTTGAGGGCTGACTGTGTGCCAGCCACTGTTTGAAGCGCTATGTATACGACTTCCTGTCACTCTGTAACTGAATGGTATTGCCTCTACCCAAAACCATCAGAGTGTTCACAAATCATTCTCTACTTATTTTACTGACTGGCACACTGCCTGGGCACCTGCCCATGGAGAGAGTGAGGTCTCCATGTTACAGCTCCCTCAGACCTGTGTTGCTCGGACTGGTTTGAGAAAGTTTCTGTTCCTTCTAACTAAACATCACTGCCCAAGGTAACTACTAGAAGAGCTAACTGACAATTGCTAACTAAGCCGCCCTTTCCCCTGAGCTATGGGAAGATGTGGAAGACACACTAGTGATTGGAATGGAAATAACGTATATACGTTGTGAGTAAAGCAGCTTTGAGATTTTTAAAAAATTTCGGTTTACAATAAGATGTCCCCGCAATAGACCTGTACTTGATGGCAATATATTCACAGCTCAGTTGGAAAGGCCCTTTTCCCTGCCCCTCACTGAGGAGCATGCTACCTCCCTCCTCCGGCCTTCTGTGTCATCAGTTGTAACAATGGCACCTGCCATATGGGTATTGGCTTGTTAGCCACTGGGCCTCTGTTCCTTCTGATCACAACTGCCATTCTCTGCTGGGGAATCGCCTCCACCCCAGAAGTGCAGTCTTGGGGGCACTTTTCATGAACATGGTCTAGCCTCTCACCAGGAGCTGGGCAGGGACTCTCCTGCAGTTTAAGTCCTGAGTGGAGTTAGACAAGGACTGGAGATATTTTTTGGGTTGAAGCTTGAGTCTCTCAGGAAGGCTACAATGAACAGACAACTTCGAGTAGCTTAATCAGAGTGGGATTCTCTCGCACAAGAAGCTCCTGGCCTTGGTTCAGCTGCTCAACACCATCGCAGGAGGGGAGGGGGGTGGTGATGCATGGCATAGACTTGGTCTTTCCCTCATGATCACAGAGTGACTGCCGACTGCCAGGTCCAGGGCAGGAAGAGGAGATGAAGGGCAAGCTTCTGTACCCCTTATCAGCAAAGTCCCTTCATCCTCTCTTATCAGGAGAGTAAAATTTCCCTGGAAAGCTTCCAGCTTGTTCTGGTCATATCTTCTGGCTGGAGATGCCTCCTGGCCACCCTCGCTGGAAGGGAGACTGGCAAAGCTGTTTGTTTTTCCAGCCTCTGTAGGGAAGGCTGAAGGGAGAGGGTGGAAACTAGTCACTGAGAACAGCCAGCCTACTGAAGAGGCCGCTGGTTCCTTCCTCCTACCTGGATTCCTAAACTTGCCTGCTCTCTGAACCCTCAAAACCAAATTATTTTTTTAAAAAGAATTTTTTTTTAAATTAAATTCAGAGAGGAAGGGAGAGAGAGAAACATCGATGATGAGAAACATTGATCAGCTGCCTCCTGCACGCCTCCTACTGAAGCTCGGGCCTGCAACGGGGCATATGCCCTGATCTGAATGGAACTGTGGCCTTTCCTAGGTTGATGCTCAACCACTGAGCCACACCAGCCGTGCTCAAAACCTAGTTCTTAAGCTTTCAGTTCCATGAACTATCATTGCCCTCGGTATAAAATCTCCGTGTCAACTTCTGTTGCTCGTGAGCAGAAAAACTCTACAGACTGACCCTCTTAAGTGTTACTGCCAGGATAACTTGAGAACACGATGCATTAAGTGGTGAAGGAAGTGTTAGCGACCATTACTTTACCCAGGGCTGCACAGCTGGTTGATGCTGGTTGATGAGACTAAACTCAGCTCTCTCCTCTTCCAGCCCCTGCGCTCCCCATTCCACTGGTGCCTCTCAGGCTGCAGTTGATTAAAAAATGTGCTTACTCTGCAAGTGTGTTGGAAAACGCCCGCCCAGGGAGAGAGGAGTAGGGGTGGGGCTGCATTTTTTTTTTTTTTTTTTTTAGAAAAGTTCTTGAAATAGGGGGTGTTGTGAAGGAAAATGGAAATGTGTGGGCCGTCAGCTCCTGACCAACACAATGGTGAATTCAGCTGAGGAATAAAGACTGTTGGTGCTCGTCACATAGCCAAACCCTTCAACTGGGACACAAACAGCTTCCAGTTAGAGCCCGCCCTCTGCCAGCAAGAGAGAGAGCCAGCCAGCGTGAAGGTGACCCAGCCCTGAGAGCCGGGAGCCAGCCGGTGGAAGGCTGTGGGAGGAATGCCCCAGGCGGGGAGCTGGGGCCCGCCCGCCCCGCCTGTTTGGAATTCCACTTCTGATGCTAACCAGTCCCAGGGCCTCAGGCAAGTTACTCAACCTTACCTGCCTCCTAAAGTGGGGAAAACTACTGCTTAGGGTCGTTGGAATGAGCGGACGAGTTAAGACAAGTGCCCGGTTTAAGGTCACTGTCCTCCGCGGGGCAGCAGGTAATCAGCTTCTGGGTGTAGGGCTTGCTAAAATGTCTGGAGTGGGCTCAGTGGTCAGGGAGAAACACCCCTCCCCTGCTCCACGGTCCTCATCCATTTGCCAGGGCTTACTGGTGAACCCAGGAATCCACATAAGACTGCTTACTAGTAATAATCACATTCACCTACTACGTGTCCCAGGAGCACCTACTCTGTGTCCCAGGTGTTGCTCATACATATTTTTCACCACATGCATCCACTTTGTGTGGCAGAACTTGCCTTCATTTCACAGCTCAGAAAACAGATTCCAAGAGCGGACTCGACTTTCCCAGAGGCACAACGAGTCCTGGGTTCAGACATGACTTTTGTCTTCGTATGTTTAAGCTGCTATAACAAAAATCCCATAGACTGGGCGGCGTAAGCAGGAAACATCTCTCACGGGTCTGGTAGCTGGGAACTCCAAGGTCAAGGCTCCAGCAGATTTGGTGCCTGGTGAGAACCCATGTCCTGGTTCACAGGTGGCTTCTCACTACGCCCTCACATGGTGGAAGTGGCAGGGAGCCCTCTGCAGTCTCTTTAGTAAGAGCTCTAATCCATGCGTCAGGGCTCTGTCATCACGACTTAATCACGTCCTAAAGGCCCCATCTCCTAATACCATCTCACTGGGGCTCAGGTTTTCAACTTAATATACTGTATTTCCCGGCGTATAAGACGACTTTTGAAACGAAAAAAGGTCAACCAAAATTGCACAAAAATTACCTGCAGATCTTGACGGCAAAGTAAGTCTTTTCTTTGAAGAGGGGGGTAGTCTTATACAGCAAATATAGGCCTAAATCTATGTAAAAATTAGGGGGTCGTCTTATACGCCAGAAAATACGGTACTCATTCTGTAATAACTCTGCTGTATCCAAGCCACAAGTTCTACATGCTCCTAAATGCTGACCCGAGCCAAGGCAGGCATGGCCAATTGTGACATCCCCTTAAAGAGGCAGAGAATCTGGTGAAGGTGTGATGGTTGGCATTCTGTCCAGATGCAGAGCAAAAGTGATGGAGAGGCAGTGAGGCTTTTAGGGGAACAAGTCCAGTCAAACCCAAGTCCATAAACCCAGTAATACCAATCAGAAAAGCACTGAGCATGCAACAAGGAAAGCCTTTATTTTTGAGAGGCAGCCAAGCGAGGAGAGACAGGGTTTTGAAAGCCCAAATCCATCTCCCCAAGAGGAAAAAGAAGACGAAGAGTTTGAAGAGGGACTCGACTAGTACAAGCAAAGAGAGAGGAGCTAAGTGATTCTAAGACTAATAAACAATGGGATGTTACTAAGCTATTAGAAAAGATGAAATACTGCCATTTGCAATATCATGGGTGGGTCTTGAGACCATCACGCTAAGCGAAACAAGTCAGATGGAAAAAGTCACTCGTGTGTGGGATATAAAACAAAGCAACCAATGATCAAACAACAGGGAGCAATCAAAGGAGAAGAGGGCTGATTGAGAACAGCTTTTAGAGCCAACCCATGTTCCTGCCGAATTTCCCCGTGCTGCAGGAGGTCAGGAAAAGGGGCTCTGGTGTGGATTGTAATAAATCTGACGGGAGAGGGACTTCAGTGACTCCAAATACTTTCATTTTCTGAAACAAACAGGCACCAAAGGAACCACTGAAAGGAAATCCTGCCGAGCCTGTCCCAAATAGCCCACACCCTTTCCTTGGTACCTTGCAAGGGAAGCACCAAGATCTCTCACAGGATTAGTCAGACTCAGGGGAGGCAAATTTCCATTGAAAGCCTTGGCCTAAACAAGATAAAATAATCATTGCTGTGAAGGAATAAAGATGGATATGTTGCTGGCCAGTCAAGATCTGAGTCAGTACCAAGCTGTGTGTGTGTGTGAGTGTGAGTGTGAGTGTTTGTGTGTGTGTGTGTGAGTGTGTGTGTGAGAGAGAGAGAGAGAGAGAGAGAGAGAGAGAGAGAGAGCAAAAGAGAGAGAGAGAGAGAGAGAGGATGTGTTGTATGTGTGTGTACAAAGGGAGTCAGCTATCCAGGCTGGATGTCTTTGAGCAAGTTGTTTGACGTTTAAGAGAAACAATCTGCCTCCTACAGTTGCTTGTAATGACCAGACAGAAGACAGAAAGGTGTGTGTGAGCCTAGAAACTGTCCAAGCGTACGGGGCTTGTCTAACACTGAGCCGCTTTCTCTCCCCAGACTAGCTGATCCAGCCCAAGGAGCCTGTAGTGCTGAGCATATAATTGGACCCAGTAAGTATTTGGGAGCTTTTAAAACCAGTGTGATAGCCTGGCCAGTGTGACTCAGTGTGGAGCATGGACCTATGAACCAGGAGGTCACGGTTCGATTCCCAGGGTGGGGTGTGCAGGAGGCAGGCAATTAGTGATTCTCATCATTGATGTGTTTCTCTCTCTCTCTCTCTCTCTCTCTCTCTCTCTCTCTCTCTCTCTCTCTCTCTCTCTCTCCTTCTCCCTCTTTATCTTCCTCTCTCTCTCTTTCTCCCCCCTTTCTCTCTGAAATAAATAAAAATATATTAAAACAGTGTTATGGGAACTGAAAGGGATAATATACTACCCCCAAATATGCCATTTTGGCATGGGGATTATTTTCAATTGAAGATAATTGAGAAACAGAAGACTCAGCCTAAAAGCAGAGCTTAATCTTTTTTTTCTTCTTCCTATAAACGGAGTGGGAACCCGAGTAATGTTTTCTCTTGCGGTTCTGGCCAGCTCTGCACTTGGTGCTTTTGTTTGATGTGATGCTAGGCTGTGATAGCTCCGGAGCAGCGGGGCTTGTGGAATTTAGGAGGGGAGAGGGTGTTGAGAGTAAAGAGGGGCTGAGGCCTGCTTGGGGCTGGAGGGGAAGGGGGCTGAGGCCGAGCGTAAACCAAGGGGTTGGGCCGGGCATGCGGGCGCGCCTGCGGGGCTTCCCCCTCGCGCCCCCCTTGCCGGTGCCTTTCTCACGCCGGGGGGGCGCGGCCTGCCACCTGCCAGTGGGCGTGGCCACACTCTGGGGCGTGGCCAACCAGACAGCGCCCTGCTTGTTGGGGGCGGGGCTAGCGCGGAGGGGCGGGGCCCGTGGAACCTCAGAACCCGGCCACTCGCGGCGGGCGCGGGTGTCCCGGCGCGGGGTTCCTCCCACGCAGCATCCCATTCAAAAGATGCCGAAGGGGCGGCGCGGCCGCCAGAGCCCCACGATGAGCCAGCGGCCGGCCCCGCCCCTCTACTTCCCGTCCCTCTATGACCACGGCATCTCCACGTCCCCGCTCAGCGACTTCAATATCTGGAAGAAGCTCTTCGTGCCGCTGAAGGCGAGCGGGGCGGCGGCGGGGGGCCGGCCCCTGCCGCAGGCGCCCCCGGCGGCGCCGATGCCCCTGCCGCCGCCCCCGGGCCTGGGCCTGCCCAGCGAGCGCCCCTGCCCCCCGCCCTGGCCCGCTGGCCTGGCCTCCATCCCCTACGAGCCGCTGCGCTTCTTCTACTCGCCGCCGCCGGGGCCCGAGGGGGCCGCCGCCTCGCCTCTGGTCCCGGGCCCCACGGCCTCCCGGCTGGCCTCCGCCTCCCACCCCGAGGAGCTGTGCGAACTGGAGATCCGGATTAAGGAGCTGGAGCTGCTCACCATCACTGGCGATGGCTTCGACTCCCAGCGCTGTGCGTGACCTCCCCGGGTCGCCGCCGGAGCCCACCCTTAGGCTGGCTTGACTGACACCATTCTTGGCTCCATGTCCTCCCTCCCTAGGTTCCCCCCAAAATGTGGCCTCAGGCTCAGACTCCAGCACCCAGATTTCCCAGATTTCAAGCTGATCCCTCCCCCCCAACCCAGATTCCTCCCCCATCCTGGATATCAACCGACTCTTTTCCTCCAACTCCATCCTCCCTCCATCCTGAGCCCTCTGGGAATCTGGACCCTGAGCCCTCAAACCTGGAACTCCAGCCACCACAAACCCCCTCCTGAACCGTTAAGCCTCTTGCACAGTAACACAACTACCCCTGGAGCTCCACCCACCACAGGCAGCCTCTTTGTCTAGAGCAGGGGTCGGCAAACTCATTAGTCAAATAGCAGCAGTACAACGATTAAAATTTCTTTTGAGAGTCAAATTTTTTAAACTTAAACTTCTTCGAAATAGACTCGCCCAGGCCACAGCACAGAGAGGAGAGACCCCGTTCTTTGTGAAAGAGCCACACTCAAGGGGCCAAAGAGCTGCATGTGGCTCTCGAGCCACAGTTTGCCGACCACGGCTCTAGAGTATTTATTTTCAACTGGGCTCCTGGGCGGGAGGCGGGGGAACTAGGGGAGGGTTGCTTGGAGTGTCTGTAGGGGAATTGTGTAAGATGGGAATTGTGTAAGACCCAGGAGGCCCAAGAACAATGCTGGATGGTAGCTTCCCTGTGACACTCCCAGCTCCCCCCTCCCCACACCCCTGTTGTAGTCAACTCACCAGGGGCCTGGACTCTGCCAACTGATCTTAGGTTTGAAGTCTCAGGGATCTTACTTAACCAGGGAGACCAGGTGTGCTGCTGTGGCTGGGATTCCTGGAGCATCCAAGCAGACTGCGAGAGAGTAAACTCGCACAAAGTCCGATTCTACTCCCAGAGGGCCTATTGCTCTGTAGAATAATCAGTAGCCAGAGGCTGTTCTGCAGACTTTGTTTTTCCCATCACCCGTTCTAAGAGCAGATGGTTCTCGAAAAACTACCCCCATTATTGTATAAAATTGCCCCTCCCCCACACACACACATACACACACTGAAAAGGGGGTATAAAATAACCCAAATGTTTAGGTCCATGAGGCAGCGGGTCTCTAGAAACAATTCCTAGAAAACTTGGACTTTTCTAAGTCCTGTCATTTCTCAACTACATGTTCTCCACTTATACGTGTTTTGGATCCTAATGGTTTTGGGGCTCCCATAGGGAGCACACAGTTGCATTAGCAGTGTTAGAAAAAGCCCTTCTCTCTACTCAAGCTAAGTGTGTCTTGCTCTCCTGCAGATAAGTTCTTGAAGGCGCTGAAAGATGAGAAGTTACAAGGACTGAAGACCAGACAGCCTGGAAAGAAGTCAGCCTCTTTCTCCTGAGGAGCTGCCCACCAGAGCCTGGGTAGCCACCTTCTTAGGTGTTAGTGCTTAGATAATGTGTCCTGTTTGTTGTCATTTCAAAAATGGTTATTTTCTGTTCTGTATTTACTGCCGTTCTTGTTGCTCCCAGCACGCGCTCCACATACAGTGCCCACGTACAGGGTGAATTTCATGGTGTCTCTCCTCTCTGTGCCGGGGCTGGGGGAGCTTTCTCACGGGGTCTGGAAGCTGCTGCCCTGCTGGCATTCAGGGGCTCCTAACGCCAGGGGAGGGGACTCCCAACACTGCCAAGTCAAGAGGGAAGTGGGGAGAACCAAGGGCAATATACTTGCATATTTGGTTCTGTTGCTGTGTCCCTGCTCCGAGGGAAGGACAGGTATACTGGATTTGTTTGTTTTTCAACAGCGTTAGTCCTTGGAACTATTTCATTTGTTAGTGTTTTTTTTTAGACCACAAAACCTTTTAATGATCTAATCAAAGCCAAGGTCCTCCCTAGAAATTAATATATTCAAGAAGTAGTTGAGAGCGGATTCTGTAACAGACACCCTCCGGGGCTCTTGCGGTCGGGCATCGGGGAGACACAGAAACTGTTATAAACAGGTAAATCATAATATGGTATCATAGATGATAACATTCTAAGGGAGGGGGGAAAGAGAGTAGGGTAAGGATGGTCAGGAAGGTGAGCAGAAAGCAGGGTAGAATTTCAAATATGGTTTCCTGAAGCGTTACTGTGTAAACAAGGCTTGAAGGTGGTTGAGGGTGACAGCCCTGTGGCATCCTGGGAATGTTCCGGCAGAAGGGCCAGTACAAAGGCTGAAGTGGGAGCATGCTGGGATGTTTGAGGGTCTGCAAAAAGCCCAGGTGGCGATAAACACAATTTACCATCTTAAATGGAGGAGGAGTGAGAGGAGAATGGAAGGGCTGTTTGCAGAGACGGTCCATTCCTGTAGGGCCTTCCAGCCATGGTAAGGACTCCAGGTTTTACTCCAAGTGGAAGGGGGTGTGGGTAGAGGATTTTCAGCCAGTGAGAGACAGGATTTGCCCATGCTGCTGGGTTGAGAACAGACTAAGGAAGGAAGGAAGTAGAGAAAGCAGTTTTGGCTTGTAGTAATGAGTAATCCAGCTGAGTGAGATTGAACGTTCCAGCCTCATCTTCCCTTTCACCTTTGCTTGGTGACAGGTGTCTGTGGGGCACCCGCTGCCACCACCAATTCTGCCCCTACTTGCCAGATGCTGTCTCCCTGGTGAGGAACAAATGGGAGGAGAGAGATCTCCGTGACACAAGCACGCGAATAAAGAAAAAAAAATATTTTATGAAACAAATCTTCAATCAAGTATAACATTTAAAAAAATATATATATTTTTACTGATTTCAGAGAAGGCAGAGGGAGAGAAACAAACATCAATGATGAGAGAATCATTGATTGGCTGCCTCCTGCACGCCCCACACGAGGGATGAAGCCGCAACTTGGGCCTGTGCCCCGACCAGGAATTGAGCCCTTACCTCCTGGTTCACAATTTGACATTCAACCACTGAGCAACACCAGCCGGGCTCAAGTATAACATTTTTTTTTAAATATACTGATTTTTTACAGAGAGGAAGGGAGAGGGATAGAGAGCTAGAAACATCAATGACAGAGAAACACCCATCAGCTGCCTCCTGCACACCCCCTACTGGGGATGTGCCCACAACCAAGGTACATGCCCTTGACCGGAATCGAACCTGGGACCCTTCAGGCCAACACTCTATCCACTGAGCCAATCTGGTTTTCAGCACAAGTATGACATTTTGATACTTGGCATCTAGATGCCCTGCCAGGAGCAACTGTAGGTCGGAGCCAGAGAATTTGTGAAGCTTGGGCTTCTTACAAAAGGAGAATGAAAAGGAGCGGCCAATGAGGCAAATGTCTTAGAAGTGCCAGAATGTTGTCCCTGAGTGGACCAGAGGAGTGGGATCTAGAGGGGTTGGCCACAGATGGCCAAAGAAATGGTTCATCTCTATGAACAGGAGATCCATCTGTGAATGAGGGTGCAGATGCCAGTAGAAGGGTAAATGCGGTGGGGGGAGCCCGGGAAATTGCATACATGTACCCCAAAGTCTGCAGCGTCCTCCAGGTGCTCCTGCCCTCGGACAAGGTCCCGCTGGAAACCCTGGGAGTGAGTGCGGAGCCCGGTGGAGCCCGCAAGCAGCAGTGCGCACGTGACTCGGGGGGTAGTTGTTAACCAGCTGCAGCTGCTGCTGGCCCAGCCAGGCGGGTGGGCAGTGTCAGGTGGAAGCTCTTGCTTTCTAAAGCAGCCACGAATTCAAAGGTTTCCAAACACAATTCAGGCCAAACAAAGCCAGCCGGACGGTCCCTCAGTGTCGGCAGCTTCTGCTGTACCCACTGGAGTCCAAGCACCTTGGGCGGGGGCTCCAGGTTCTGCCTCCCCTCCCAGGAAGAAGCCAGGCTGGTTGTTAGCATCTCATTTTCCCAGAAAACTTCAGGCTGGCCTGGCCAGGGAGGGGTGGGCTGAAGAGTCTCAATGAGAACAGACCAGGCACCCGGAAAACCCAGCACCTATATCCAGTCGGTCTTGTTTCCCATTTCCTCCCCAAAGTCCCGTGGCCTCCACTCCCCTCTCCCTCCCTCCCAAGCTCCTAAGATTGGGCACAGCCAGTGCTGAGCACAGAGGGAGGCCTTAGCATGAACAACCTCATTTAATCCTCACTAGCACCTTGTGAAGTAGGTTTGCTATGTTTTACAAATGAGGGGACAGAGGCGCCACGAGAGGAAGGGACTTGCCCACAGACGCAGAGCTGGGGAAAGGCAGAGCCCAGCGGCCACGTTCTCCCTGGCGCTCTCGCTGGGTGAGGCACAGATTCATGGGAAGCCCAGGTGAGCCTCGACAGGAAGCACCTGGCTGGATGCTGCTAGCTAGGGCATGGTTTGGGGTTGGCTGGGTTGTTTCTCACAAACTTTGCAAGTGAGAATGGGGTTGACAGTATTACGATATCACAGTTAAGGTCCCAGGAATGCCCACACACAACCCTATCATCTGTCCCCTCATCCCATGGCAGGTCCTGTTATGAGGACAGCAAGGAGCAGGTGATGTGATTGTCAGCCCCTCCCGAACAAAAGGAAATGGAAGAGGTTGCTCCCCAAAGAAAAGGATGATTGACAGATGGAAGCCAGAAGGGTCCCCGCTGAGAGAACGCCATAGGCAGGGATAACAGATGCACGCAGGGGCCCGCCGCCAGCCTGAGCAACTCCCCAGGGCCAGTGGTTAAATTTTCATGAAATCTGAAAGCTAGCGGGCTGTTAAATACTGCCACTATTAAAAATCACACTACGCCAATTTTCAATTAAGCTTTATTTAAAACTAAGGCAACAGACACTCAAAATCCATTACGTCCTAAGCATCTTGCTGCATGTTACAATGACCTAGGACATGTTCTCGAGATTATTTCTATTGGTATCTGTGTGGTGGGGGGCGAGGGCGCATTACTTCCCAATAATGTCCTGCTGGTGACTAGAAGCTGGCTGAAATGGGAGTTTTCATGCCCTGAACTTGACAAATGTGCAAATTAGAGTTGTTCCTTTCCCTACCCTCCTCAGCCAAAGTGTAGGTTGTTGAACATTTACTAATGCTCCAGCAGATACACAGGAAATGAAAGTACCGCTTTGTTTATAACTGAACTAAAGGTGAGCTGCTTCGGAGCCTTGCAAGCTGAGCTGAAGGTATACATAAAGCTCTTAAAAAACACACACACACACACACACACACACATATATATATATATATATATATATATATATATATATATAATTGATTTTTTAAAAATATATATTTTATTGATTTTGTATAGAGAGGAAGGGAGAGGGCTAGAGAGTTAGAAACATCGATGAGAGAGAGTCATCGATCAGCTGCCTCTTGCACACCCCCTACTGGGGATATGCCCGCAACCAAGGTACATGTCCTTGACCGGAATCGAACCCGGGACCCTTCAGTCTCCAAGCCAGCGCTCTATCCATTGAGCCAAACCGGTCTCGGCTAAAATTGATTTTTTTACAGAGAGGAAGGGAGATGGAGAGGAATAGAAAGTTAGAAAGATCAATGAGAGAGAAACATCAATTCAGCTGCCTCCTGCACAACCCCCACTGGGGATATGTCCTCAACCAAGGTACATGCCGTTGACCAGGAATCAAAACTGGGACCCTTCAGTTCGCAGGGCAACATTCTATCCACCAGGCCAAACCGGTTAGGGCATATAAATGAAGCTCTTGCTGCCTCGAGCTCATGTGCCCATTCAGGTCCACACCAGGCGGAGGGGACGCACCTGCTCAGGAAGGCAGGCTTTCCCTCGTACTGGGCCCACAGGGAGCACAGGTGTATGGCTTCAAAGGTGGAGTACACCTGCCCACTGGGGAAGCAGGGCCCAAGGAATGTCCTGGACTCTGACCAATCAGATTAGCGACATCTACTCTGGGGAAATTAGGGTAGAGGGCAGAGAAACAGCCGGCAGGGATAGGCCTTTGCAGAGCCCGAGAGTGACCAGGGAGTGAGCTGGCTGGAAGGCAGTTGGACTCTTTACTGGGGAGGGCCAACCACATTTTTCACATCGCCCGCAGCTCACAGGCAAGGCCAAGAGCTTGATCTCCCCGTAGCCGCTGCCCCAAAGAGGGTTTTAGTCATCACTTCGCCCTTTCATCCCGTCCACACCAGGGCATCAGCACATCCAAGAAGGTGTCTGTGCGGGGGGGGGGGGGGGGGGGGGGGGGGGGGGGCGCGGGGAGGAGAGTAAGTGACCAGAGAGAAATGCAGAAAATGCATCCGGGACGCAGCTGGTTGGGAGGAAAACAAAGGTCACTCAAACTGGCTACTTAAATAACAAGAGTGGCACCAGCAGGGTTCTTTGTCTGCAAGCTCAGAAACTAATGTGAGAGAAACAAAAAAGAGGCCTCCAGGCCTTTGGACGGAAGGAGGTGCCCGCCGCTGGACAGCTCAGCTCCAACCAGCATTCCTTGGAGAGAAGCGGTGACTGGCTTACTGGTCAACATGTCCCTGTCCATCCCTGATTGGGACAGGTGGCCAGGGTCCTGTGATTGTAGCTCCACCAGGGGCCCTAGGAGCCGGGAAGCAATACAGACGAAGACACCACATGTCCCCTCATGGGCCTCATGTCAACTGGCACCAGGGCCTGGAAGCCTCGAGGAGCCGAGACAGCTGCCCTCTTACCTCTTTCTTGCTTCATAACACCTGTTGCACCACGCCCTCTCCTGTTTTCCCCACTTGGCTTCCTCCAAACTTAGCCACTAAGTGACTCATGGGAACCATGTTGATTTCCAGAACAATCTCTTTCCCAGGTCCAGTTCCTCTGGGAAGTGACTCAGCCAGCTGGCTTCCAGCTGGGTTACAAGTTGGGGGAGAGGCGGGAGGGAGCAGCAAAGGTCACATAATCAGCTGATGATTCAACAAGGGTCTGAGGGAGGATTCTTCCGAGGGGAGGGAAAAAGATCAGCCATCTCATCCGTCCATTCACAAACTCACCCAGGACCATTGCTCTCCTCTCTTATCTGAAGGCAGCACAGACATTCTGTCACCAACACAGCGCACATCCATGAAGCCTGCATTCGTGTGCTCATCTGTTTGTTCATTTATCCATCCAATTGCTGTTTTCAGCAAAGCTGGTTCTGAACATCTCAGAGCCCTGAACTCACGTGGAAGTGTGCGCGATCACTCCCCCTGTCCGGGTGGTTGGGAAGTCACTGGGATAATGTGGGTCAACTGCTCAGCTCACCACCTGATGCACAGCCGATGCGCACCATCATTTTGCCCCTTAGGGTTTGCCGGACAAATTTGCATCAAGGTTTCTGGTCCTGAGCACAGATTGCTCCTGTTTCTCTCGTGGTGGGATCCACCAGGTGGCAGCACGGATGTGGAAGTGGGAAGAAACAGCCCCCTCCCTTCCCAGGCCTCTCACACGCAGGGCTGACCTTATCAGCGTGTTCCGTATGATATTCTAGTAGAAAATCCTATTGAGATACCTTCTGGGAGGAGGAGACACAGCGGTGATTAACGGCCTCTGTGAAAGATAAACACAAGTGCAGCCCCGCCTTTCCCAGGAGCTGCAGGTGTTTTCTCAGCGCCGGGGAAAATCCCAGAACCAGTTTCAAGGTGAAAATCCCAGTTCCCAGGAGTGAGCACGCTGGGCTGAACTCAGACATATATTGCTTGTATTGGTGTGCCTGGCCGGTAGTAACAAAACAGCACAGATTGGGCGACAGTCACCCCTCACCGTCCCGGAGACTGGGGAGACCAAGATGAGCGCTGGCCAGTTCAGTTCCTGGTGGGAGCTATCTTCCTGGTTTGTCCATGGCTGCCTTCTCGCCGTGTCCTCCTGTGGCAGGGCCAGAGCGAGCCTGGTGTCTCTTCCTCTTCTTATAAGGACATTCATCCCATCAGGAGAGACCCTCCCTCGTGGCTTCATCTAAACCTACAACCCCGAATCTCAACACACTGGGGATTAAGGCTTCCACGTGTGAGGGTGGGGATGGAGGGGAGACACAATTTGGCCCATGGTATTATTTACAACAAATTCCTACTTATTCCTCTTTCTTCTGTTTTTTTTTTCTTGTGTTTTTTTTTTGTTTTGTTTTTTTGTTTTGTTTTTTGTTAATCCTAACCTGAGGATTTTTTTCCCTTCATTTTTTTTTTTTTTTTTTTTTTTTAGAGCGAGTGGAAGGGAGGGAGGGAAAGAGAGAAACATCGATGTGTGAGAAATATCAATGTGAGTGAGACACATCAATTGGTTTTGGGGGATTGTGTTGGGAGCCGAGTCCCCTGCTGACTTGAGAATCGGGGGATGGAGCAAGGGTAGGTAGCCCTGCCTGCTCTCCCCCAGAAGTCGAGTCACTTGGGGACGTGGCAAGCAACAGTGTCCTTCGTTCTGCTGTGCGTGCAAAATTGGAATCTGCAAACATGTCCTTGAATTAACATAGCAGAGTACAGCTGGATGAACTTTCCTAGGCAGCTATCTCCCTGTGTAGGTCTTAAGGAACTGGCATGTAGCCATCATGCCCTGAGAGAAGGCCATTTGAAAGAATGCCCAGCTTCAGGGTATAAAAGAGTTTGCGCCTTTAATAAACTTGCTGCAGTGCCATTGAGCATTCCAGCCTTCCTGAAGCCCTTCTGTCTCTTGTCTTTTATTTCTAAGCCTCTTAGCCCGATCTTCAGGACCTGCAGTACTGGCTGGTTCCGGTAGGATTGAACCTGCAATCCAGGTACCGGGCCTGTCTCCGCACAGAGGCGGTTGTCCCACCCTGCTACATACTCCGAGGGCGCCGCAGCCCTCCCAGTCCTCGCTTGGTCCTCAGAGAACATCGCTGTGAACTCTTTGTGAGCACCTAAGGCCCTGTACAAGGACACAGGTCCACAGGAGCTACCCCCAAAAGTACTAAGTGGCCCTGCCACTTCCTTAAGTTTCCTGTGGTTGTGTGGAGCCAGCAATGATATCCCACCAAAGCATCTTGTGGAGACTACAAGGTTATTTCTCACCTCTGCAATGAGACTGGCTTTTGGAATGTTCCTTTGAGCACATTTGAGCCCTCTTTACAGAGGGACAGAGGCGGACAAAATCACTCCTTTGGTCTCTAGGTGAACCCCGAAGTGCTTGTAGAGAACGCTTCAGTAGATTAAGCTTCTGTGAGAGACTCACTGCACTGCTGCCTGACACAACCGGTCCATGAAAGCCCCGGGGATGGCTCTCCGTCAGGGCACAGGGCCTCCTGAGAACACTGACAATAAAAAGGTCTGACAGCACAAGAACACTCTGTTCCCAGCAGTGGCCAAGGATGTACAAAATTAATTAGAAAACAAAGCCTTAAATGACGACAAGCTGTCCAGTGCCTGTGTTTGCATATGTGTCTCGGGGTTCGTAAGGAATCACAGTCTGGGTTACATACCCCTTCAAATCACTGACGACAACGGCAGCAAAATACTGCTCTCGGAGAGGCTGGCTTTGGTGGGCACTTAAACACTTAGGAAAAAGTCTTTGTCTGTCCTTTTAATGTTATAGAATGTAAAAATTTTATAGAACATGTGACAAATTAGTTCTGTGAATGGAAGGTACTGACATATTTTGCTTGATAAAACTGAATTAGAAAGCTAATATTTTAGTAAGAATACACTTTTCAAAGCATTTTCACATGCACTAGGCCACACACGTTCCTCACAACCACCACCGGAGGAAGGAAGTGCTGATGCTGTTATACCCATTTCACAGCTAAGGAAACAGAGGCTGGTTTATAGTGAGATGGCCAAGGCCTTGACCATTTAGTACACCTTTTTCAAAATCCCCAGACCAATGGTAAACCTTCTCTCATTTTGTGTGTGGGTTGAGGGTGAGTTTAGATGCCAGAGACCAAAGCCAATAGCAGTTAGCATATTAATGCAAAAAGAATCATTGGAAAGCCAATGATTCTTTTTGCAAGACTTTGATATTCAGCAGGGCTGAAAATCATAATATCGATGACTCATAGCAATTCCCTAACCGGATAATCCTTTTTACTGTTTACCAAACTTTACCTTTGATATGCCTGTATGCATTGCTAAAGGAAAAATGTGTATTCAAGTAAATAAAAAGCGGACCAGGCCAGAAGTTGGTGTGTCTCTTCAAGAAAGAGGCTCCCTCCTGGCCCCCAATACCTTCTAAATTCATATTTCTTGTATTAGCATTTTTTTCTTTAAAAAAAATATTTTATTGATTTTTTACAGAGAGGAGGAGAGAGGGATAAAGAGCTAGAAACGTCAATGAGAGAGAAACATCGACCATCCGCCTCCTGCAACCAATGCACATGCCCTTGACTGGGATCGAACCCGGGACCCTTCAGTCTGCAGACCAACGCTCTACCACTGAGCCAAACCAGTTTTGGCGCATTAGCATTTTCATTTGTGCATTGGCTCCTCCTTCAGATCCTGAACTTTGATGCAGACATCAGGTACAGATAAGGGAACATAAGGTGAGGCCACAGTCTGGCCAAGGTCAGAGAATAAAAATAAATAATTTCTAGATTTCTTTATATTATGGCTTTCACCAAAGTGTGGATTTGACCTATGGAGACAAATTCTGTCATTTCTGAATTTCTCCCTTTAAAAAAAAAAAAAAAATCTGCATAATCAAAGCAACTTAATATCCTCTAAAAGAATTTGCTTCCAGCACTATTCATTCTATTTTGTAAATAGTCCTTTTTGACATGTGAGCACTTAGCACAGACTAGAATTCTGTAAATGTTCACCTTAAGAAATCAAGAGACCTATCAATTCTTGGGAACACTCATTTATTATATTTAGAAGGGCAGAGCCACAAGAATATCAGTCTCCCTTGAAACCAATTTTGTTTCAAAAGACACTGCTGAGAGGCTCAGGGGTTTTCTCCTTCATGAAAGTGTGCGGCCGTGGGCCATGTTAATAGCACCTGAGCTGAGGTGATGCATTTCAATTTACGAGTATTTACTGTCTTCTGAGGCCTGGCAGCAGTATCAATAGCACTGTTGGTGAGTGGGAGGCGGTTGGTGCGGGTCTGGCCAGCCCGCCAAGGTTTCAAGCGCATGCATTCTCACTGATGTCAAGGATGCCTTCTCCTCTCTGTGGCAATATCTGTAGTGACTGCAACCTGCTGGCTGGCATCCTAGGAACCTCTGGTCAATTTCAGTCAGTAGCAGTTTCTTTCGAAGGTCCTGTCCACTCATACTCCTTCCTTTGGGTACTAGCCCCCAACAAAAGCCCTCATTGAGAGCTGGCCCCTCGGGGACCACATGACTCTGCCTCCTTGCTGTAGCTGGTTGGATAGACACCTGACCCAAGGAAAGTCCTTTCTGGTGTGTGGCCGAAGGAATGGATTCAGTTTTTAACTTCACATTTTAAGATAATATCTGTTATTTTATTTATTAAACACAGAGTATCTGGGTGTTGTGTAGAAAAAAAAAAAAGCAGCTTATTTATCTGTAATCAATATTTAAATCTTTGATCCATTTCCCAAATTTCTGCCTGCTAGAGAGGCATTTCCTGTAGTCAGGTATTTAAATCCCTTTCCATCTCCATCTGCACTCTCAGAAGTTGTTTTTTTAACCACAAATCTAACCACATTCTATCCATTCTTCCATCAAGATTGCTCAGAAATTACATGTCCTTCTGTTGAATTCCTAAATTAATAAATGTACCATACAATTTGTCTTGGATCCAGAGAATTGAGTCTTACATAATCCAGTCTGATCTGGACAGCTCAGGCTGCCATAACTAAGTACCATAGAGTAGGTGGTTTATAGACAACAGAAATGTACTTCTCACAGTTTTGGAGGCTGCAAGTTCAGACTGGGGTGCCAGCATGGTGGAGTTTTGTTGGAGACTCTTCTGGATGCAGACTGCCAACTGATTATTTTATCCTCACAGGCAGAAAAGAGGGCATCCCTTTTATAAGGGCACTAATCCCATTCATGTGGGCTCCACCCTCATGACCTAAGTACCTCCCAAGGCCCCACTTCCTAATACCATCACATTGGAGGTTAGAATTTCAACATATGAATTGGGTGGGGGGAGGGCACACACGTTCAGCCCATTGCACACCATGGAGGAGACAATTCCTGCTCCAATTACACTGCCCTCTCAGATCACAGGTACCAGGACACACAACAGATGTTTAGACATTTTCCTGAACCTCGGGATTGCCTCCCCAACACAGAGCAAGGAATCTGCGGCCTCCCAGGGACACGTGGTCACGGCCCCTCTGGCTGCCTGTTTGGGGCCATGGCATTGAGAGGGATACACCCCTAGTCCTGAGCAGCAGTTGAGAACACCATTTCCTTGGCAGCATTCTCTAGAAAATGCCGAAATGTATTATATTTCTTTTCAGACTGCAGGAAACTCACGTCAAAACGAGTTCCAAAAAAAAATGTTTATTATGCTACAAAGGCATTGTCCTCTAGACACTTTATCTGAAGTTCTTTATACATTCCATCATCTTTTTTTTTTTTTTTTTCCCCCTTCACAGGAATATAGGGAATGTCTCAGGTGACCCTTGCCTACTTTTGAAACCTCCTAGCATAGTTCAAGAAACCACAGACAAGCATGCAGGCAGCGTGGTGAAATGGGAAGCACGTTGGGTCATGAAGCAGCAGGCGTGGGCCGGGGCCCTGGGCGGGTCACTCCAGTTCTCGGGACTCTGCTGCCTTCTCCAAGGTCACCACCGCCGTCCTGTGGCTTCTCCCGCTGTCCGGAGGGTCACGAGGACCACAGAGCCTCTGGGCTCTCTCCGAACTCTATTTTCACTCCCACGAGGCACCTCTGAACATTTGCCTTTTCTCTGAGCCAGCTTCCCAGGGATCTGTCCCATCCACGGGGTCAGAAGACTCTTCCGAGAAGGGACCCCATCTTAGTCACAGGATATCAAACCATGGTGGCTGTCAGCCCACTGGGTGGGAACCCATGAGCAGACGGACCTCTTTTCAACATAAGGTGTCTAATTTAAAGGAGGGATTGATGAAGCATGCTGCGTGTTCAGTTGTCTCAGTTGACTAACTCAGTATTTCATGGGTTCTGTCAAGGCCGCAATGATTTGTTTCTCATCCTCTTAGCAAGCTGGGGCCGCAGGCTCATTCTCTGTACGTTACTGGCACGTGTACAGCTCAGCCACTGTCTCAGAAGCATGTGCATATAGTTTAATTACACTAAGGTCTTAAAACTTTATGTCCACATATAACATTTTCCAGGCATTGACCAAGCAGACAAAGCATTGGGCTGATGTCATTGCACTGATGAAATATTAATATTATTGATAAGGCGGGACGATGTAGCTGACTCTTTCAGACTCATACCATTTGCATGGAAAGGCTGAGTTTCTTTGGCTCTTTGTTCATTCAAGTGCATTGAGTACCAATTCAGATAGACTTAGGCATTGTATTAATCGGTCCATAAAATCTTACACTGTCCATAGTGTTTTGCAAGCTGATTTAGGTTTTTGGATTACAACAACTCGCCATTGGTAGAAATATACCATATATTTTATATATATACACATGGAAATTACAAAAATACATTTTATTTATAGCTGATTTTTTTTTAAAGTAACAAAAAGCTAACACTATGAAAGATCAGCCAGCATACCAAAAGACACTACCTAACGTCATCCGGACAAGAGGCTTGTCTGGGACTTCCCTGACACGTCACCTCCGGAACATCCCAGAAAGAGCCACTGGCCATCGGCAAATAAAAACCGCTTCTTTTGAAAAGTCTGTGCTTTGACAGTCGAATCTCCCATTCTAATCAGTCCCACTCCCACTCCTCTCTCATCTTTTAAATTGATACCTTCTCTTGGTCAAGACCAAAGAAACTCGTGAGGAGAATGGAAAGATGGGCTCAGGGAATGGATAGAGCTGAAGTGAGATGGATCTTGAGTGAAGGTAGGACAGGCCCTTGTTCTCCAACAGATGCCAAGCGAGCCCTCCGAGTCGGGGAGGGGACCCGCGTTTTCTCCCCGAGGCCACCTGAATGCAGTCAGCAGCTGTTCCGGCTTGGGGCCGACTGTGCCGCAGGTGCGTCCGGGCTGGGGGACACAACATTAACCCCATAAGATCAGGTGATTCACATCACCCCCACAAGGCCAGTCAGCCCAGCCGTTTCAGCCAATGTCCTCCAGTGTCTGTTAACCACAGGGGTGGGGGAAAAAGGGGCCTGGCTACCTCCATACACTTTTCAAAATGGTATTTACATTTACACGTAAATCAACGGATTTTTTACATTCAGAAGCTTCTAGGAACAGAGGCTGCGGGCTGGGGAGGCTGGACTTCTAGCAGGCATCCATCACTAGTTTCTTTTGTGTCATGGGCAGCCCAGGCTGGACGTCATTGTGGAAAAGACAGAGATGTTTCTCATAAAAGTCACTGATGTATCTCTTATCCCAGACAGAGAGGAGCTTCATTCTCAGGCCAAAGAAAAAGCTCCACCAGGAGCTGCTTTCCTTTTGCAGGACCCTGAAAGCTCTGAGCACCGCTGCTCTTTCCATTGGATCCCGGCTCACAGGGTACTCCGGTTCCAAAATGACAACGCCTTTTCAAACACCTGTCAACGCAAACCAACCACTCCCTCTCCTCTCCTCTCCTTCCTGGCCTTTCTTAATGGGGGTGCGGGAGAGGGACAGTCATTGAGAGCACTGGTTTTCACCCGATGCACCTGACTTTGAATAGGATCTCTAAACGACAAGAACTCGGGTTTCTTGGCTGGAGTCAGGGCCTCCCTTCTAGACAGGAGGTGATTGTAACGAGGAAAGTCATGGCTGAATGAGAGAGTAGTCTGGTGCGTCATCACACGCCTGCATTGCCTTTAACACAGAGACAGTGAACATGCAGGAGTCACCAAAGACAGAGCCATGGCCTCCACCTTCTGGCCATTTATTGAAATGTGGCATTGGACAGGAACCCGTGGCTTAGTTAGTGTCTCTCCCGACGAAGGCTTCATAGGGAAATACACTGGCAGTTTCAATATAACAGAACACCAAGCGTACGGCCCCAAGCAGGGACCTCTTGACATACAATCAGTTGAAGAGGCCGATACTCCAGTCATCCAAGGGTTTCCTCTGTTTCCCAGAAGCCCCACGGTTCACCTTTTCAGAAACTAAGGATGAGGGAGACTCACCCACTGTCTGTGCCTCAAGTCCCAATGCAGAAGGCTGGAGAAGCCCGAGGACTGTGTCCCCAGAGCCTGGAAGCACCTCCTTTGGCGAAGGCATTAGACCTGGAACTCAAACATGTCCGTCTGCTTCTTGGCCAGCTTGGCCACCTCCTCCCGAATGGCCTTCACCAGGGCCGCCGTGGAGATGTTGGTCAGGGGGGTATCGGGAGGGTCGTTCTCTGCCAGGCTCTGCTGAGAGGCCGCCGCGGAGGGCACGGGGCCCTGCTCCAGGCTGGGGTGCAGGCCGGCCGGCTGGCTGTACTGCCGAGGCAGCCTGGAGGGGGAGTTCTGCTGGTAACGGGACCGGGGGTAAGCCTCGATGTACCCTGGGAGCGGGACCTGCAGAGGATGTCGGGAGACAGAGGAGGGGCCTGGGATTAGGAAGGGGCTCGTTATAGGATGCACCTGACGCCCGAGGCAGGAGGGAAGAGATTAGGAAGAAAATGGAGGCCAAGTGCCATTTTCAAAACCCAGAGTCAGACCGATTGGAAAGTAGGTAATCTGAATATTCTCACCGGATATGCTGGTGGGAACATACCTGCATCCGCATGTGAATCTACGTGGCTAGCTTTTTAATATAAGCAGAATCCAGCGAACAGAAGTTTGTTATAATCCAAAAATTAAGAGTACTTTGAAGGTATCTGATGGGGGAAATAATCCTACAAGCCACCAGGGACCTTCTTACAGATGTCATTATAAATATCTTTTTATTGATTTTTTACAGAGAGGAAGGGAGACAAATAGAGAGTTAGAAACGTCGATGAGAGAGAAACACCGATCAGCTGCCTCCTACACACTCCCCACTGGGGATGTGCCCACAACCAAGGTACATGCCCTTGACCGGAATCGAACCCCGGAACCTTCAGTCTGCAGGCCGACACTCTATCCATTGAGCCAAACCGGCCAGGGCCAGATGTCATTTTAGTATAGTGATGGATAATAATGATGCTGAATCATTGGCTAACGACAAATTCAATTATGCTCCTCTTTTAAAGAAGAGGGCGGAAGGATAGAATTCATTCCAGAATTTTAAAAATGCAAGATGGCCTCTATTTTAAAACATTTTAGAAATTCGAGGGGTAAACTTTGATCACCAGGAAAATTAATATATGTAGAATAACTTCACCCTTGATGATGTCACTTAGATCAGACATCACTACAATAAGAATAGACACCAGCTGAAACTGGTTTGGCTCAGTGGATAGAGCATCGGCCTGTGGACTAGGGGGTCCCAGGTTCAATTCCAGTCAAAGGCACATCCCCAGTGGGGATAGGGGTGCAGGAGTCAGCTGATCATGTCTCTCTCTCATCAATGTTTCTAACTCTCTATCCCTCTTAATTCCTCTCTGTAAAAAAAATCAATAAAATATATTTTAAAAAAAGAATAGACACCAACTGTGAGGTTGAATTGAATCTGTAAGGGTGGAATGTGTGAAACCCAGGAGGGATCCAGGCCTTGGGTGTCAACACATTTCCTAACTCTAGAATGCTGAGACCAAACCCTAACGCGACATACAGTATTGGGTGCCCTCGGGGCCAGCCCAGAGAGCCAGTCTTCCTTGTTTTTTGTAATTTACATTGAGGCAGTCTTTCTTATCCCTGTTGGATGGATTCACACAGAGGGGACTCCCCACTCTAAGGGCCATCCATGTGCTGTTGTTTTTTTTCCCCCCTTGTTTTTTTGTTTGTTTGTTTGTTTGTTTGTTTATGTTTTCCACTTAGCAGCCCTTGACAGGTGGCTCCGAGGCTGGTCTGGGTGTGGATATCTGGGCCACAACCCCTAGTCATCAGGACAGGAGAAACCAGTCCTTGGCTGAAAGTCATGCAGGAAGCTTTAGGGGGGGCATGCGAAGTAATTCGGTCTTTAGTTTCTAATACTTCACGTTCTGGTATTTCATGTAAACATGTTTTTACAGAATTTTAAAGCTAAAAGGAACATCTTTAAAAAACACTTTAGAAGCCAGACAGAGGCAGGTTTGGATCCTGGCCTTAGCACTTCACAAAAGTTGGGTGGCTTTAGTTTAGGGACTAATTGTCAGCAAAATGGGACTAACAACCCCTACCTGATACGATGGCCGTGAAGATTAAATGAGAGCAGAGAAATAAAATATCTAACATGGTACCCAGCCCATAGAGAATATCCCCCAAATGGCAGTCCTTATAAACATTCCTTTGATTCAGGAGGAGGAAGAACCTGGCAGGTCTCACGTTCCTCTGTCCACGGTCACCCCCTCTTACCACGTCTCCTTTAAGACGGCTGCCGTTAGCCGGCTGGATGGTGGGAGGAGGAGATAACAACCCCCTTGTCTCCACCTCTCCCCCCTCTGCTTCCTGAAGCGTGGCAGGCAGGGAACGTGGTGGGGAATCAGCAAGGGTCTTACCGAATCGGCCCACTGGCTCGGGAGCTCGCTCTCTCCCGCGTAGGACATCCAGGCCTGGCTCCGGTAGGACGAGGGGGGCGTCGGGATGAAGTAGCCGGTGAAGCCCGGCCTGTTGGCAGCTGGGATGGCGAACACTGCGGGCACCGTGTTGCCTGGCATGGAGGAGATGGGTGGGAGAGATTAGGCCAGTGCCTCACCCACTCAGCTGACGTTTGCACAAGCTGAGGAAGCTGGAGAACAGGGGGTTGTGGGGGGGGGGGGGTGTCTGGCATTGGGGGAGTTGGTATTGGGGGAGCAGCAGACCTCCACCTGTAGCCTCACCCTTGTTCGCTGCCCAGACAGTAGGAAAGGCACGATCTGCCGACTCAGCCTGTCTTTCCAGAGAACGGATCGCTCACCTCCCCTGGCTGAGCCCTCTCCGCCTCCCCCACCCGCAGCCCAACGCCTCAGACCTGCTGACAAGAGGAAAGGGCACCTCAGTGTCCCGGGGTCGCCCTCTCAGGAGGCAGGGTGTTTTTAAAGAGCCAAGAGAAGAAACCAAAAGCAATGGATATCTCCCCCCCGCCCCCCGTGGAATATCTGGGCACAGTGAATGCTTTAATAAGCGTTGACAACTGGGTGCTTGCAGGTTTAGCCTAAAAGGTAAGGTTTGCATGAACACAACATCATTCAGGGCAGGTTACAGACCTCCATGTTCACTTCAACGCTGTTGGTAATAATAAAAAGCTGGACACAACCACTATGTCCCTCCCTAGGGGAAAGGATCTGCTGTGGCAGATCCCGGAAGAGCAGGTCACATGGCAGGTTAAAGGAATGGACTAGATAGATGTGTACCCAGCAACCGGGGGTGGGGGGTGGGGTGGGGGGGGTGCTGAGTCAGTGAACAAAGTGCAAGAGGAAACGGACAGCTTGACCACACTGATGCAGATGTCAAGTATAGAAAGCATGAATATATGCCAGCGATTCCCCCCAGCGTGCTGCACCGCACGGTGCGCTGTAAGAATGTTTAACACACATGATACCTGGCTATTTCGTCAGGAGCACTGACCTCTTTTCCCTTAGATGGCCAAATTTAAAAAAAATGACGGCAGCCAACACAGAAATAGCTGTCTGGTGCGAACGAATCCAAATCAGCAGAATACGTTTATTTTGGTGTGCTGCAGAACTTTAGTCTGTGGGTGCCATGAGATGAAAAAGTTGAAAACAGCGGATATATACCTAAGACTATGATGACCTTTGGGGAGAAGGATCGTCATCTGTTATGCTTTTAAAAACATCATTTTCAAAAACCGGAAATCTGGCAAAATGTTAACATATACCCTGACTGAAACATATCTTAATATGTTGTCAGATTTCAGATCTTTTTGAAAAATAAAAGGAGCAGCTTTTGGATTCCTGAGGGCGGCAGGTAGAAGGTAGAGTGTGGATATTGGGTGTGTGTGTGTGTGTGTGTGTGTGTGTGTGTATTGGTGTGTGTGTGTGTGTGTGAGGTGGGGACCAGGGTCCGATGCAGGCTCTTCCCTTGCCCACCTGAGTAATTTAAAGCTGACTGATCCAACTGCGCCACGGACACGGGGCCTCTGGACACCTGCGTAAAGGAGGCGCTGTCATGCAGATGGGCCGGCTCGGGCCCGGTGGACTCGGCCATCCGGGTCTTGCTGCCAACGTCGGAGGTGGACCTGGGGGGGCAGAGGGGCTACGTTAGCCGCTTCTGGACCATGGCTGGCTGGGCAGTCACCTTGAGGAACCGCAGCAGCCTCCAAGCCCCACAAATTCATCGTGGTGGCCCAAGCTGGAGACATTTTAAAAAATATATATTAAAATATATATATTTTATTGGTTTTTCACAGAGAGAAAGGGAGAGATACAGAGAGATAGAAACGTCAATGAGAGAGAAACATCGACCAGCTGCCTCCTGCACGCCCCCTACTGGGGACATGCCCGCAACCAATGTACATGCCCTTGACTAGAATCGAACCTGGGACCTTCCAGTCTGCAGACCGACGCTCTATCCACTGAGCCAAACCGGTTTCGGCGACATTTTTATTTTAAATATATTTTTATTGATTTCAGAGAAGAAGGGAGAGGGAGAGAGAAAAATATCAATGATGAAAGAGAATCATTGACCAGCTGGCTGCCTCCTGCATGCCCCACACTGGGGATGGAGCCCACAACCTGAGCATGTGCCCGACCGGAAATCAAACCATGACCTCTGGTTCCTAAGTCGAAGCACAACCGCTGAGCCATACTGGCCAGGCATTGGAGACATTATTAGATATTCAAGGTCAGTATCCCCTTGAGGGTGGCTCTTATGTCTCTGGGGAGTTCAGAACTTAATTTCAACATAAAATTAAACGAAGCAATTAGCGCTGAGTATTGTCTATCTGAGAAGTGATGACATCATCAACAGCCAATGAGAAGGCTCCATTTGAAGAGCCAGAGTGCCCCCTCCCCTCCTGACACCAGGATGGGGGACCCAGAGGGCCATGGGGACCAGTTACTGGCAGGAGCAAGATCCCCAAGACTCTGGGAAGCTCCTGGCACAGGAGCCGAGCACGTGGGCACTTCCTGGGCATGGTGAATAGGAACACATTTTTTTTTTTTCTGTCCCAGACAAGCAGAGAATCTGGCCCATTTAACACATTGTATTTCCACCAAGTGCTCAGAAAGCCAGGAGGGCAGCCTGGGCTCAGAGGCCTCTCCCATGGTTACAGGATGCTTTAGCCACAGAGGCTTCAGGCTGCCCTATCATCAACATGGCAGGGAGGCAAAGGAAGCCACAGCAGCTGGAGGCTGCCAGCCACAGGCCACCCTCTAAGCCACATGTGTCAAACACAAGGCCCGCGGGCCAAATCCGTCCTGCCAGGCCTTGCAATGTGGCCCGCACCTCGCTGTCATCACTGCACTCCGCTGCGTTTCCATCACAATGACAGTTTATGACTGTTCAGTAAACCATTCGGCCCGCGATTTAGGCTGGATTTTAGATTTTGGCCCCTTCTCTGATTGAGTTCGACACCCCTACTCTAAGCAGAGATAAAAACTATTTGGTTTGTAGAGAGGGTGGTGACCTCCTATTTGGCGAGGATGGCAGGCAGTGTGGAAGGACAGGGGAGACAAGTGGTTGAGAGAAGAGATGAAATAGATGCTGGGTTTTGGCAAGCCTACCACAAAGGGTGGATGTGAGGCTCCTCCCAGCCAGAACCCTACAGAGTAACTGAGCGAGGGTAGCTGCTGGAGGCTCGGCCGTGTGGGGCGGGTCTCCCTTTCTTTCTCAATCCCTCCCTCCTTCTCTGCCTGGCTCACTCCCCAGCCCTGGCCTCCCTCACACTGTTCCCAGAACCTGCTACTCCTTCAGAAAACCCTTCCCAGGAGAATGCCTGCATCATCCACTTGGTGCTCTTTGAGGAATCCCAGAGCCTCTGAGAACAGTTAGGGTGCTGCTCTCATCTTACAGATAAGGAGCCAGGGACCAGAGGGGCGAAGCAACTTGCCTGGAGTTACACAGCATGTTCCTGGCTAGTCAGATGGAACCCTGGTCTGCTGCTTCTCACCGGACCCTGAGCTTGGCTGGGGCCACGGGGTGGGGTCTACACACAGCCAGAGAGTCTAAGCCTCTGGGATTGAGGGCAGGGTTGCCTCTAAGGGAAAGCCATTTTGGTGTTTTTTGTTGTTGTTGTTTTCATAAAATTCAAACCTGTGGTCCACAGACAGGGTGTGACTAGTGTGTTGGGAGAGGCTAGGGTCAGAAGGCCAGGGCAGAGGCCTGTTCAAACCCCTGGGACCAGTTGTTTCTCCCAGCCCTGGACAACCCGATGAGTATTTTGACCTCCCATAGTGCTCACTGCCTTTGTGTTTCTCATTTATCTTTATTAAAAACAGGTGCTGCCCTGGCTGGTTTGGATTAGTGTTTAGAATGTTAGTCCACAGACTGAAGGGGGGTTCGATTCCCAGTCAGGGGCATGTACCTGAGTTGCAAGTTCAATTCCCGGCTCCCGTCAGGGAGTGTAGGAGGCAACCAAACTCTCTCTCTCTCTCTCTCTTTAAATCTATGGAAAAAAATACCCTTGAGAGACGATAGGAAAAACAATAACACAAGCATGTGCTTTTTATATCACAGGGCAAAGGCAACATATCTGAGTTCATGTGCTTTCAGCCTCTCTCTCTTGGGAGTCACGAGTTGGGGTGAGCACTGAGACGCATTGGACACCGCTCCTAATAACAAAGGGGCATGCACACATGACAGGAAGCAACCAGACGTGAGGCAGCTGTTGTGGCAGCCCCCGCTGGGGCAATATTTACATGTTCGAGGTCAGAGACGGAGCTTCCGGGGCATGGGGCAATGACACTGGCTTTCTTCCCTTGTGGGCTCTCCAGGACTTTCTATTTACAATGACAGGGAAGCCGGTTAGCCCTCTCTGTCCCCCACGTCCATCATGGTACTCAGGTGCCCCAGGCACATGGCTGTCTGTATGGTGATGCACCAGAATGGGGCTCGGCATGCAGGAAGCCTGTCAGTTCGGGGTGCACAGGTCCAAATCCTTCCCAAATATGCCAAACAAAGCAAGCACAGGGAAGCATTACCGCCTGAGAGAAGCGACCGCCACGGGGCCAGTCCGGGGAGGTACAGGCGGAGGCGGAGAGCCCATGACCATTTCAGGAAGCTGGGAGAACCTGTAGGCCTGTGAAAGAAACAAGCAAACAGAGGGAGATCTGTTAACACCCAGGGTCAGCCAACACAGAGACCCTTCTTATTTAAAATGGAAGCAAATTTCGGAGGGGCAGGCTTTTCGTCCTTCCTCAAACTTCCCCCTTAAGATATTCCTTAAGATGTCCCCCAGCCCCCTCTTCTATCTCATCTCCTATCACCGTCCCCTTTGCTTAGGCCACTGTGGTCACAGAGTCCTTCGACTGTTCTTTGCAAAGGTGCTCTTGGCAATTGAATACTCCCAGTTCTTTCCCGCCTGGGCTTTTGTACATGGTGCTCCTTCTCCCTGGTGTGCTTTTAATGTAACTTGTTTATTATCTGCCACCAACCTAGACTGTAGAGGGCAGAGACTTTGTTGCCAGCTAGCTTCTTGAGCCTGGAACAATGCCTGGTATATTAAAGGCAATCCATAAATATTAGATGAATGAGCCACTGCTTGCATTTTGCTTTCTCACTCATGGAAATGAGGTATAATCGGGGGAAAGCAATGGGCTTGGAGTCAGGAGGTATGGGTGGAGGGCCTCGTTTGCTGATGAATAGACTTTATGTCCCTAAGCAAGACAGGTGACCTCTCTGGGCCTCAGTGTTCTCTTTTGAAATGGAGAAAAGACGCCTTGCTCAGAGGGGTACTGCGAAAATCAAGCAAGTGAGTGTACGAGTGAAGTATTTTGCAATCTATTAATATAAAGCACTATTCAAAGACAAATGATTGGAACTGTCACAAAAGTGTAGACTTTAATAAACACTTGAGGGGATAAGAGGACAAGGGTCAGTGATAGGATCAGAGAGCCAGGCCACAGCCTTCTTAACAAGAGCAAATCTAGAAATGCTCTCCGGAGAGACAAAGCTGAGCTTGTGCTTCTCATTAATCTTTTTCTTCAGGTACCTTGGCCTGCCAGATCTCTCGATGACCAGAGGACAAGATCAGTCTGAAGGCATCAGGACCGAAAGCAGCAGTAGAGGGAATCTGTAAACGGAATGAGTCTCCTCCCTTCAGCCTTATGGCAGACTGTATACTCATCAGGGCCAACCCACTAAATAACCACCTGATCCTGGATAAAACATACCTTTGAAGCACAGTGGCAAGTGAAAGATATAAGAGGAATCTCAAGGACTCCACTCCATCTTTCAGTTTTGCTTACCGCTCACTATTTCCAGCTCTGGTTTCAGCTCATGGTTCTATTTTAGGTTGCTGAGGTGTGTGTGTGTGTGTGTCCCCGTGGGGACGGGGGGAGGGTGTACCCTGGTGAATTTGGCTCTTCACTTACCTGCACGATGACAGCGTGGGGACTTCCCTGAACCCTCAAGTTTTGCTGAGAATTTAAAACTCATTGTCCTAGGTGTCCTTCCCACTTTGCATTCTATTATTATCCATAAACCAACAAGCAAGGACATACCTTTCCCAAAAGAGAGGAAGGGGTTGATAATCCCTCTTCTCTCCTCTGGTCTCTCAAAACAGAAGAGGAGACAGACAACCTATTTTTGTCGCTGGTTCTTGGGAGGCTTGCTCTCTAGTCAGTACAGTCTCCAGCCAAGAAAAAGCTTTCTACGTCCTTGGTCCTGTACCAGTTCACCAGGAAAACTGATGAAAAGTACTGAACTTTGGACACGTACTAAGGGAATTCCCTTCTTTGGAAAAAAAAAAAATCCAGGTACACAGCAAGACTGCAGAAGAAGTCAGAGTCCCCTTTGGGCTGTATCCTCAGGGCCTCAAACAGGCAACTTGGGACCTGGGTCCCACAGAGCGTCTTCCCACATCCCCTCTGTGCAAGTGCCCCGTGGTTCACTGTCCTCCGGCTCTAATACTGGCTTCTTCTCTCATGGATATGGAACCTGGCTCCCTGCTGGCTGCTTTGTGACTGGGACCCCATTGGAAGCTATTGCTCAAAACTGTTGCCTGGTTCCAAGATTCATGATGGTGGCGTAGATTGCCCAGTTTGGTGACCAAGGACACTCACTGTCTTTTGGAATCTCTTCCCTCTCCTAGGAAGGAGTTGAGAGATCCAGGACTCAAGCAGTGTTGTAACTATGCCTTTGTAACTATGCCTCCTTCGAGGTGGAAGGAGCCTGAGTATGATTAGAGTCAGAAGTGGGACCAGAAGTTTTGGTGTCAAGTAGAGGGAAAGAAGGTGCACAGTCTGCTCCAAGTTTCAGTCCTGATATCCCTGAGAGGGAGGGGAGGAGTAGGGGTCAAGGTCAACCCCAGTAGAGAGTGAGTCCAGTTGAGACCCACCTGCGCTGGTCCCTCTTGAGCATGTGCATGCATCCAGGAAGAGGAATCTGGTCAAGGGTAGCACTATAGGGGTCATAGTCCAAGGGGGCAGCCTGAGGATAGAGGAACAGGTCAGAAGGTCTCAGGCTTTTCCTTGGTGGTAGGAGTACCAAATCCATGAGAAGGGAAGCCAGTATTCAGAGCCTGGAGGACTGAACCACAAGGGACTTGCACAGAGGGGATGTCGGAAGACGCTATGCCAGCAGTCACCTTTTGCATGGTATAAATGCCATCAGCATGGCCCCGAGCATGTACTACTAAAACCACCAGCCTCCAATCATCCTCCGGCAGAGTGCAGAGCCCTTCCTTTTGGGAAGCTGAAAAGTAATCACAGTGATCCTTCCAAATTGCCATCTTTCCTATCGATTTCCTCATTAGCATAGCGCAAGGGGGCTCCACAAGCACTTGGGTTAAGAACCGTCATTTTGACTTGTAGGCTATTGTGCATTGTAGGCTATTTTCTCCTTTCATGAAAATAGGGGCCAGGTGTGCTGTTAGGAAAAAAAAAATCTTAATAACAAAAGAACTACCTTTGATATCTTATAGGTTGGATGGCTTCCCTCTCTGTGATTTCTCAAGCCTTTTTCCTTTGTGTGTGTGTGTGTGTGTGTGTGTGTGTTGTCATTTTTAAAGTATATCATGCTGATGTTTTTGCCCTTCCTGGCATAACTGCCAACCCCGTTCTACGACAAAGGAAACCATCTAAGTTTTCACATGCCCCACAATGACATTTTCAGATGATTTTGTTAAACCAAGCATAATGGATGTGGTTTGTGGCATCTTCTTGCCTGCCATTGGTTTTAAGGCTCATCCTGTTGATTAAGTTTTTCTCTCTGAAACCCAGATATCTGCACGGACTCCCGGAATTTGACCTCCAGCCAAAGGGTCCCGCTGTTCTTGAGAACCCTCTTTAGACATCATTGCGGATTTTCTGGAACTCTGAGTGGGGGCCCCCAGAGCATGCGCTGAAAGGAATTTCACAGAATAGGAGAAGATGTCATCTCAGAACTGTCGAGGGAAAGGGATAGAACTAGTAGAGATGATATTTTTATATGAATGATTAGCATTTATTGAGTAATTGAATGTGCTAGGGGCCATGTAAAGCACGTTAGTTAATATCAGCAAATGACTATTGGACTCTGACTAGGTGCCAGGACTGTGCTAAGCACGGTACCTGGATTTCATGCTCCCTGCAGCCCTCTTGTCCTCACCACTTTATGACTGAGGAATCTAAGGCTCAGAGTTGTGGTCACATGACACCTAGATCAGTACCTCGCAATACTGAAACACCACAAATGCTAGCTTTTATTATGTAGTTACATATCACTAATGATGACTTATAAAACTCTATTAATGAGTAATCCTTGGGGATAGGCTATGAAATATTCCAAAGGTGGGATCTATACATGTACAAGGCATCGTCTATTATGGTGTATGGCTTATAAAACTAAGTCTTTAAAAAAAAAAAAGATATATGTAGATACTGTGATAATGAGCACAATGCAAACTAATTAAAATTATTGTTTATTCATGGAAGCTTTGGTCATTGGGTGCTTTCTCAGCTACTGAAGTGCAGTTACCACTAAATGAAGCAAACGTGACGGACACCTCTATAGCATTTACTGTGTGCCTGAATTCTTCTAGTATCTGGCATATATCAACTGGTTTTTACTCTTCACAATAACCCTAGGAAGTTGGTTACTTTAATTTGCTGATTTCATCTGTAAAGAATCTAAGTGACATCCCCAGTGACAAAGCCAGTGAGTGGCAGAGCTGGGATTCAGAGTCCAGCCCCCTGCCTCCAGCGCGTCTGCTCTGACCCACCAGGCTGCACGGACCCCTAACCAGCAGCTCTTAAAATGGGTCCTCGCACATGGAAACGTAGGAAAACCATCAGTGCATAAAGAATGAGGTCAGCCCTTCACAGGAGGGATAATAGCAAAGGAAATTCTTCCTGAAGTGCATTACAGTTGGAATAAGGGCGTGTGTCCAGAGCACTCAAAGGCTTAGGCCTGGATCATGGCTGGAGGACAGGATGAGAGCCCAGCCAAGTTCCATCTCCAAATCCCAAGGTGGCTTATCACCAGACACCCCCCTCAGAGACCCATTGGAACAGCCTGGGCAGGACTGACCTGCTACAGCCGGCGGGCGGGCGGGCAGGATGTCTTACTTACCGGCCGGGGCAGGCTGTACTGGTACATTTCTGGGCGGTAGGTCGGCACCCACTGCACCCCAGCTCTGGGCCGCGTCATGGTCCCTGGGGCGCTGGTGACCACCTCGGAGTAGGGCAGGTGCTGTGTGGAGCCGTAGGCCTCCTGGTGCCGGCTCTGGCCCGCGTGGCCCGCGGACGCCAGGCTGAAGGCCTCCTCTAGCAGCATGTGCATCTGCTGCCGGACCTCGTCAATGGAGGGCTGGGAGCTCAGCGTGGACGTCTCAGAGTGGCCCTTCATCTGCCGAGACCTGCCGTAGCCCCGCGGCTCATTAACTCTGTCAATGTTGGTTTCCTCTATGATTTCAGGCTCGGTCTGTGGGATCAAACAAATGCCCCCGGATTTGTTAGTTCACTTTCCTTTCCATTAATGCTGCCGGTGACGTGCTCTCAGCTGGCCAGCTTGGACTGGTGATATCAGGCATGTGGGCCCTATCCAGGGATTCGTGTGATGGGCAGTCAGCTATCATTGCATCGGGAAGGCCGCACCTCCTGTGCACCTCCCTTATCCAGAGCTCCAACAGTGCCTCAGCTTTCCTAATGAGCGTAGGCCCATGAGAAATGGCTTTTCATGGACGACATGAATGGTATTCTCTAAAACCTTTTAGAGATATTCTCTGCCCCTATGCCTGTGAAGTACAAGAAGAATCTAGAGCGTTCTGCAGTCTATTCTCTAGATTCTAGACTAACTCTCTCCATGGTCCTGGGTCCAGCCATTGGTTAGCAAATTGCTGGCTGCCTGATGCCAATTTCAGGAAGAATAGCAAAACCTGCCTCTAGGTCACTGATGTCAAGGTGTACACACTGAGTCAGAAGCTCTGGGGCAGAACACAGCCTCTGTACCTTAGCAAACCAACCCAGAGATCCTGGTGCCCAGTGAAGTTTGAGAATGTTCTCCCACCTTTCTCCAGAGAACCTTTTATTTAGGAATGCAGGAGGTTGGCCAGCTGGGGAGGGGCTGTGGGAGGGCTCCAGGGTGTGGTCAACCCTCTCACTCATTCCCGATCTGCCAGACCCCAGCAGCAAGCTAACCTACTGGTCAACTGTTGGCCCTAGTGGTCTGTGCACATCATAGCAAGCAGTTGAGTGGCCTTAGCATGTCACACTTTGATTGGTTGAACAGATGACTGGGTACTTAGCATATTAGACTTTTATTATATAGGATGGAATTGAAGAGGAAGAATAAAGGACTCTTGAAGCCACATATTCTAGAATTTCCTGAGTTATGAGCCCCAAAGTGGTCCATGTCTTACACAGTCCTCTTTCCGGGATACACACGTGTGTGCAGTATCACACTGTCTCACCCAGGCACTTCATTTCTGGAGCACAAGAATGTGAAGGCTCTCTCCAAAAGGTGCCTCAAGGCAGCGATTTTCAGCTCAGTGTCAACCACAGTTTCACCCAGCCAGGAGAACAGAGATTCTGAACACACTCTGCCACTTCACAGCAAAGGCCAAGTAGGGGTTTCAAGGAGACAGCTTTCTGGCCCATCTGGCCATGATGGACTGCTCTGGCTCCAGGCCCATTTCTCTCCCCACCAAATAAGGCCCTTTGAGCACCATAACACAGTGCTGCTTCTCTGCATTTGGTGCCCGCTTGGGCTGCTTAACAGCCTCATGGCAAGGGCTGCCTGTCACCGGGGAAGCAGAAACATATTTGCAAAGCTTATGTGGAAACCAAGCTGCAGGGAGTTTCCATCTTTTCTGTGGGGAGAGGAGCTCTCAGGGCATGGGGGCACTCAGCAGTTCCGCCCGAGCCAGAATCTCAAAGCTTCTCGGACAACAAAGGGAAACTGCCTCTCAGAGAACAGAGAGGTGGGGGAGGGGGGGGAGAGGGCTCAAAATAAGAGTTTGATGGCTTCCCTTCCGGCACAGGTGGGAACACAACTACTGAGCGAGTCACAACAGCCCGTTTAACTTACGATACAATGGCTGGCTGCCCTGCGTGACCTTAGCAATCCTCTCTGGAAGTGCGGCCAGTGTGGGGGCACTGGGGAGAAGGTCTTGGCACCCTTTACAGAGCCCTTCTGTAGTCCCACCATGCTGGAGAAAGGCGCCATTTGGAAAATACAATCCTCTCTTTGGCGTGTGACAAAATTCATATTTGTTCTGAGATGTCTAAAGTGTTAGAATGGAAAAGGAACAGAAAACAGCATATCCCTCTCCCTCCTCCATGGATTCTGTTAGCCGGCATGGCGACAGCTCATTTAATTCCCACGAGGACCCTATAAGCAGGCACCGTTGGTATCTCCACCTTATAGATGGGAAAGCACAGCGCAGAAGGTGGAGGAACCAGCCCGAATTCACGCTGCTACACCGAGCTGGAACTTGGACGCAGCCCAGATCAAGAGCCCTGAGCATAACTGTTCACAGCAATTCTGAGAATAATCTATGAGCCATTGTCAAGTAATCAAAAATACCTTTTAAGGAGGAATCACCCTGCAAGTAAACACAAAAGAGTGGCCTCTCTCATGGGAAGGCATTTTGCTTCTTGGCTTTGAGGTGCGTCACCACCTGCTTTTTTCCCTCCTCTGAGCTGAGTGGGCACGCCGGTGGCTGGAGACAGAGGGTCCATCTGGACAGTTAACACTGCTCCATAACCACACAGCCTTTCCCTCCGCCAACTCACACCTGCTTGTTCTCCTTCTGAAAAACCCACAGGCTCACAGAATCCCTCTTTGTCATCCTATCTGCCTCTGAAACACAATCTCTACCTTCCACCAGGGCTTCCCGTGCCCCTGGGAATAGTGGCCATTGGATCATCACCACGCTGACCCTCCCCTTTACGGAGGGAGGGTCGGCCCAAGATGAGAGGCTGAGATGGAGGGAGGACCGACAGGGAGGATCATGTGGTTTTGCCCCTTAAAAAGCTCAGCCACCGCCGAAACCGGTTTGGCTCAGTGGTAGAGCTCTCTATCTCTCTCCCTTCCTCTCTGTGAAAAATCAATAAAATATATTAAAAAAAAAAAAGCCCAGCCATCAATCTTTTTCAGGTACGGGGCGCTGTGGATGGGCTCCGAATCCATCCACTCTTCTCCTTGTGTCTCGGAGGGTCTAAGCTGAACCCAGCTCCATTGGTGAGGTCTGATTGAGTTAAATCAATCCGTGTAAGCCTCCTCCCCTTACCCTCACTGCTGGGGTTATTGATATGCTCAGTTAGTGTAAAATCCATAAGCCTTGTTCACATTTGCGAAGAGAAATTCTCTTCTTGCGTTGGCCAAAGCCGTATGTAGATGTGAGGCCCTAGGCTGTGCAGCCATTCCCCCCAGAGAGAACCAACCCACTGATAAAGCCAAGCGTGCAGAGGACAGTGCTGCCGGAGGCAGAGACATGGACCGGAGCCACGGTACCCAACAGTTCCCTTAACGACTTAGGATAGTTTGAGTTGGGTGAGCTTTCTGTTTTTTGTTTGTTTGTTTTTTAATATAATGTGATTTATTTATAAATGAGAACAAATTAACAATGAACACTTTCAGAAGTTGAAAAAGGACACCAGCAGTACTAAATGCATAGCCTTTCAGTTGTCTTCAAATTCGGAGTTTTAATGATATAAAGATGAGTGGTCAATTATGTAACCTAAAAGTATTTGCTTATTAAACTATATTAGTGCTTTCAATAAACTATACAAGAAGATAATGAGACAAACATGTGCATGCATAGAATTGTGCATGTGCATGTATAGAATCCAGCCATGCCAGATCCCCGCGAGGGAATTTCCAACTCCGCCTCGTTCATCTGTGAGGACGAAGAGTACTTCCTGTTTAGACACACACGTTCACCTACTTGTCCAGTCTGGTCAGCCCTCCACTGCTTGATGGCTTCCTTCCGCCATGAAGGTGCATGTCCCGGTGTCTGCTTCTGAGAGCAGACATTCACTTTCCTCCTCCGTCAGCCATTGGAGGCAGACGGGGGGCCACGCAGGTGATTAATTTGACCCATTCTTCTGGGAGGGATTCTGGGGACCCTCTTCCACCATCATATCTGGGATCAGACTAGTTTCTGTAGCCTCTTCCTTTTTTCACATCTTGCTGAAGCAGAGTTTTAAAAAACAAAACCACAGACTCAGCTATTCCCCAGAAGAAATCTGTCATCAAAGATAATCTCCACGGGGACTGACTCCTGCGGTCCAACACACGTACATTCTCGATGCAAATCTTCTCCATCCTGTGCCCCTCCTCTTCAGGTCGACACACTTGTTTGTTCATTTGCTCAGTAAAGAGAGACGCTGCATCTCCTACGCGCCAGCTCCCATTCCGGGTGCTGAGGTTCCCAGCGTGAATAAAACATGATTCCTGTCCTTGAGGAGTCCGATGGGGAATGATGTACATAAACCTGCTTCCTGGCTGGAAGGCTGGGAGTGAGAGCTCTGATTGGCGGGAGTCCCGGGTGCTACCGGAACACCGAGGACAGGCATCTACGTGAGACCCCTGGCGATAAGGTGCCGGAAAAGATTCTGGGGGAGATAATGTTCAACCGAGTTCCGAAAGCAGTGCCTGGACAGGCGGGTGTCCCCTGGGAAAGGGGTTTGCCCCAGGGCACATCTGGTAAGGTCTGAACACTAGTTGGGTTGTCACCATGGGGAGGCGCTACAGACATCTAGCGGGCAGAAGCCAGGGAGGCTGCTAACCATCCTGATGCACAGAACAGCCCTCCAGACAAAGCATCACCCAGCCCCAAATGTCAACAGGGCCAAGGCTGAGAAACCTCGTCCTGCACTGAGCAGGTTGGAAGGAATGTTCAGAGCAGAGGGATGAGCATGTGCAAAGACACAGACACACACACACACACACACACACACACACACACACAGGGTACCACATGACGAATCTGGGAAGGGCACGTGGGGCTGGGCACATGGGGCTAGAGCAAGCGTCGGTTAGAAGGGCAGACCCGGGGCAGCCAGAGGGTGAGTCCTGAGCCGGAAGCTGAGAGTTTGAGTCTATTCCCCGGAGCTGTGGGAGCTAAACAAGGGTTTTTGGTTTTGAATTCCTCTGGTAGTTATTTGGCGGGTTCAGCAGGTGAGTACTGGGGACTGGAACTGGTGGAGGGTGTGGGACAGACAGGCTCAAACCTTCAGGAGGACTCCCTGCTCCCACCCAAGGTCACTGCCACAGCAGAGTGTGTGTGTGTGTGTGTGTGTGTGTGTGTGTGTGTGTACTTGTCAGTCCATAAAAGCACCTTGGACAAGCACTAGAGTTAATCCATCTTTCTCTTCTCCATAGAGCCTCCCACAGGTAGTACACGTGGGGCCCGGACGCTAATGCCGACGGAGAGGTAAATATCACGCATAGTAAAACCTTTGAAAATCCTTAAGTGGGCCACAGAGCACCCTCACATGGCTCAGGTATACAACCTTATAAAGAAATATGCAAAACCCAATAACTGTAAATATACAATATGAACAGACTATACACCCACGTTTTTGTGTGGTTTTCTTTTTTGCAATATTTACATGACCTGTTCCCTCTGTCTTTCGGGTTCTATGCTGTTGAATGCTCCCATGTTCACCGCAGGTATGATGCGATGATTCCACTGCACTCAATACATGTTTTCTGGGGGAAAAGGAAAAGGGACAGCAGTTCCCAACGGGGGTTCTCACTTGCCTGCTTGCCTCTGGCTCCTGTAAGGGTTTGGAGGCCACAGGTGGGCCAAGGAGAACCAGGGCTGGGGGACTAGTGCTGAGAGGATGCCGTGCTGTGCTGCTCAGGACCGAAGAGCGCCCTCCCCCCGCTCCGGGCACTCGGCCAGCTGCTCAGCTATCCACTGGGAACTGACCCTGTTACTCAGGACCACCCTGCAGGTCTGGGCCAGCTCCCGAGCTCCCCGTGGGTGAGCTGAGACCCTGTGGTATCTGTGCCTAGCCCAGCTTTGAACTCTGCCCAATTCTGCTTCCCTCCCTTCTCCCACAGGTATCCATACCAAGAGCATGCTGGGACCCTGGCCTGCAAAAAGCGGCCACACTGGTCAAGAGGCGGGGCTGATGGGGTGGCTGGGATGGGGGGTTGGGGAGAGACTTGTAAAGAGTAGGAGCATGCGGCATCCAGATCCAAGGGAATCAGAGAACGAGCAGGCAGATGGCACCGTGCGCTCAAGACAGAGCGGAAGCTGCCTGTCTTCTGCCCAGTGGGAAGCTGCCCGCGCTGGGGGAGGTCCCGGGCCTGCAGGGGAGGCCTGGCTCTGAGCGAGGCCACGAGGCAGGCCATCCTGAATCCTGGCCTGCTCCCTCCTGAACCTGCCTCTTCTCCCCACTCCCCCCCATTTGCCAAGGGGCCTCCTCCTTTGTGGGGTCAACAAGTATCTTTCTGGGCAGCCACCGGCCAGGGGAGATACCACCAAACCCCTCCCCTCTGCCTCCGCCTCCAGGAGGGACCCTCATTTCAGACGGTCCTGCATTTCCTTTGGATGAAAAGCCTCTGCTAAAATGCAATGTACTGTAAATTAAGATAACAGATTAAGCCAGGGCTATTAACAGCTGAAGCCAGCTGGCAGAGGCGGGATAAAGAAAGTGAAGGCTGAGATGGGGGAGACACACGTAACACGGTTCTGGGTGGGATGCTGAGGGGGTGACGGTGGGGGGAGTGGGGTCCATACCGGAGCACCTAGTTCTTAGGGCAGCAGCAGGCGGAGGCGAAGGACAAAGCCTCCAAACCCAACCATCTGCCTCTCAGTGAAACTAGACGTTGATTGTACTTTGTCCTGGGAACACCACGAGCTGCCAGGACATTCCCGTGCTGTGCCCTGGCTTCCGACCGTCATGCCAAAACGGCAAGAGGCTGGGAGTGGGTGAGCAGGAGAGAGTCCTGGTAATAATGGGATTTACAACTGTATCTAGAAGGCCCCAGACTTGTTATAGGCTACTGCAGGTGGTGGTGGTGGGTGGGGGTGGTGGGGAGGGAGAGAGGAGGGCAGAGGGAGGGAGGAACTTTCCAGATCATATTTCATCCCCTTGCAAATGTTCCGATTCCTTGGCCTCCTTCCAGTAACCTCTGCTCACCTGGATCAAAGGGAAACCGGCTGCATTGTCAGCCCATCACACACAACACCATGCACCGGGCTCCGGCAGACAGCTGGAGCCTGCATGCTGAGCGGTAATCCCACCTTCCTCTTTGCTTTGCTTTCCTCCACTGATTCCCCCGACTGTTTCCCAATCCGGCTCCCATTTCCCTCTCCAGGGTGTCCAGCCGGGACAGCGGACAGCAGCTGGGACCTCTGCAGGTGCACTCTGCAGTGCGGAGGCTGACGGTGGAGCTGCATGCACCCCAGGCCCTCCATGAGCGTCTGGTAATGACGTGCACTCTGTGCAGTTCGGGCTGAGGGCCTGAGGCAGCGCCCATCTTTCGCTCCTCGCCAGGTCCACGGCAGCCACTTTTCCATCTTCCTGCTTTGGGCAGGGGCAGTGGCCCCTCCTCAGGAATGTTCTGGAACATTGCTCCAGCCCTCCGACGACTTGAGGAGCGCCCAGTTCTTCATAGTCATGTTTTGTCTATTTAAATGGCTTTGTGATTTCTGCAGCTGACCCTTCTCCGGCGTAGCACCCCTTTCTGTGATGACTACCATGAACTTTCTAGACTAGGGGTGTCGAACTCAATCAGAGAAGGGGCCAAAATCTAAAATCCAGCCTAAATCGCGGGCCGAATGGTTTACTGAACAGTCATAAACTGTCATTGTGATGGAAACGCAGCGGAGTGCAGTGATGACAGCGCGGTGCGGGCCACATTGCAAGGCCTGGCAGGACGGATTTGGCCCGCGGGCCTTGTGTTTGACACATGTGTTCTAGACGGAAAAGCAGCTGGTGTTCCCGAACCTCTCACACCCTTTCCCGGAAAGAACGCCTCTGGAATGAGAACCGGTGACTGGTTGCCGGAGCAGAGCCTTCGATCTCCCTTGAGGTGCATCATGAACCCATCACCTTTCTTCATGCTCTCCTCCCACTGCCCACGTTTCAGGGTCCGAGGCCACCATTCTGCCCCGAATGTCCTATGAGTGCCTCTGGGGCGTGGGGCCTCGGACAAGGTGCCCGGAGAGACCCGAGGGCAGTAGCTTACAAAGGTCTCTTGTGTTGCGTTCATTTGTGTTGCGTTCATTTAGCAAAGCTGTAATTCACACAACCCATCTGGTCTCCTTCACAGCCAAGGCACAGAGCTGACCCCATTCCTGTCATAGATTTTTAAACTCCAAACACAGATCCAGGTTGATTTTTATTTCTGGGGAACGATCGGATTATTACTTGCATTTTGGAAGCAAAGTCTGATTCATCAGCCACAGGGAGAGGTTATTAATTCGGCGGACGGCTGGGGGAGTAGGGGGTTGGGGGAGTGGGGGCGGGGGGGAATCACTTGGGTTTTTATTCTTCCCCAGAATTCACATTTGGGCCATTTTCTTTTCCTCGCTGCTTCATTGTTTTCTATGACTTTTCATTTGGAAAAAAACACTTAAAAATATTTTGAAATACTCATTTCTCTTTTGCTTTTAAATATTAGGCTGACGTGATCTCTTGCACCCATTTTATGCGCTGGGAGGAATTCATTTCAATGCCAACATTTAATTTGATGATATGGTCTGGCCAGTGACCAGTTTTGGACAACTTTCTAAAATCACTCATTCTTCTAAAGGGGGTGTTTCCTTCTAGAAAATTACTACCCAAATGAGTCACAGTGTGTTCCATCCCTTCGTTGTTAGCGTGACTAAGGGTTTGAGAATTTTTGCAAAACACACTGGTCACGGAAAATGGGGGTGGGGACATGCGGGGGGAGGGGTTTGGGATGGGAATGGGGGGGGATGAGGACAAATATGTGATACCTTAATCAATAAAGAAATTTTAAAAAATAAAAAATAAAAATAAATTAACACGCACACACACACACACACACTAATTCCCTCTCCTGCGCAGGCCGGAAGGTGGGCCTATGGGAAAACCTGGAACAGTCCAGGCCTCCTCAGTCCTGGCGCTAAGATGTGCCTGTGGAACATGTATTTGTTTGCTTGTTTGCTTTTTACATGAGGCTTTTCTGTTGGGACTCTAACGGAGTCAACTTTGGGGACATTCACTATTAAACCAATCTCCCAGAGCTTTTGTTCCAACCATGCCAAGGAGCAGGTGCCCTGGTGCTTCCTAATCTGGCAGAAACGGCTGGAAATTCTGGCCCGGCTTCAAGTTCCCCAGCCCCAGCAGAAAGACTGCCATGCTTCCAACAGAATGAGCTGCTCACTGCTGGGCGAATGGATTCTTCTGCCAGGAGTGCCTTGACTTCTTTGGAAACCCAGAGCTCAGGAAATGAGTGTATTGTTTAAAACGATGACTCTTCTCCTTTTCTACTTTATCTGCTGGTCCTTTTTTTTTTTTTTTTTTTTTCTTATGTGAATTATCCATGCAAGAATTCTCGTGAGCCGATTCGAGAGATTAAGAAATATAGAATATCTTCTAGTATTATGTTAGGTGAGGACAGATGTTTAGTAGGGTGGGTGTAGATAGAAGTCATATGGCATGGTGATTAAGGAAATGGGCTCTGGAGGTGGGCAGACAAATTAGGTGACTGCCCTGTGCCTTGGTTTTCCCATCTGGACAATGGGCATAATGAGAGTAATTAGGAGACTTCGCAAATTCAATTAGACAATACGCAGGGAAAGGCTGGAATAGGGGCTGGGCTCCAGGTGCAGTCAGTAAATGATAGCCACTTTTCATACGATTAGAATCAAAAACACAGAAGAAGACTTAAGAAGTAATTTCTCTCTCATAGTCAACAGTCCATATTCTTAAAAATTGTTCCCTTAGATGATCATTTTCTCTTAAGGAAACGTGTTTGCTTATTATCGATATTTCCAAGATCATTGCACACTTCAAAGAAAAAGATATTTTTTAGAAGTCTATTAGTGTCTTCCAACTGTCATCCATGTTTGGAATATTTATACATGTTTGTGAGGGGTGACAACCTCCTTTTAAAAATCATCTCTCTCCTCCCAGGTAATTTACTAACAGGACATTCCCAAAGCACCCCAAAAGTGAGTCCTCTCACGCATGGCACAGTGGTTTAAAAAAATCTGCAAAGGTTCTCTTTTCAAAACCCAGAAACCTCTGGCCTATTTCCTCAGATAGTAAAATGCATGTGCCTGGAATCTCACAATAAACCTATAAATACTAATCTTGAGATAACGTAAGGATCCCGTCATACCTCAGCAATGCCCTCGCAGAAGAAAAAGCTCCCCCAAATACAAGCAGCCAGAAAGAACAGGCGCCGTTGGTAGGGAGAGAGTAACAGGAAAAGCCCAATGCCCAATATTCAGCCACAGGCTGACTATTCAATTGAGGACTGAGTTTGGTATAAGAAATACTTTTATGGGGAGAAAAATTAAAAGTTGAATACTTTAATCTGGAGGGGAAAAAATGATTTGCCCAGAGCGTCTAGAACTTTAAAAATTGAAACTATCCAACTGTCTTACATTAAAAAAGGAAAAAGAAACAAGAGAGAAGGATATCACCACCAACACAAACATCAAGTTTAAATATAAAGAAGGTATTTAGAAATTCAAATTAGGTAGGCTACCTCTGATTTTAATGGGATCATTAAAAAAACTAAATTTTTAGCTATTGTAGAAAACAATGACCAATCCTGAGGGGAAATATTCTTGCCATTAAATTAGTATGGTATATTTAAGAAATCAAGTGTCATTTTCAAATGACAACCTCACAAATTATGACAAAGCTTTAGCCAGACATATTTTGATCCTAGCTCGGTTACAGAAAACTTTTTATTTGTAGTAAGAGAAACACTTCAGGAGAATGCGGAAGAAACACTTTTCATAAGACCTACGAGTATATTCAAGACCATTTGGAATTCCAGGGCTGGGTGAGCTTCCTGAACATCTCAGCAGGGTATTGTTCCTGTGAGCGCAACTCAACGGGCCGCAGTGACATGTGACAGGAAGCACCAAACCAGAACTGATCACCTGGGGAAGTCTGATGGGATTAGCAGGATTTTTTTCGGTTTGGAGATATCACTGCACATCGCATTATACTTCATCACATGAAATTACCAACTCTCTCTGTTGGCACCTCACCAGGCCCATGGCAAACTGAGAAGTTATGCAACCCACCAACCCAACTCCTCAGCATTGCTATGGATTAAGAGCAGCCTGTACTCAAATGAGTTCTAACCCATGGCCATGGTTCTGACTGAGTTCCCAAGAACAGAGTTTAGAATCTCTGAGTTCAAGGCCAACAACTGGACTGTTTCTAAATGGCTGCATTTGGAAATCGAGACCATCCTTTCTGACTCTGGCCATTGCAAATAGCCTTACTTTGCAAACAGGTGATGGGAAGTAAACAGAACATATTTTGCTGCCTCTTTAAATTCCACAGCCGTACACTACACCGAAGCCTGGGGGGTACTCTCTGCCTTTTGCTGCCAGGGAGAGGAACGCGTGACCCGACAGGGACTCACATCGTAGCCGCTGTTACGAATCCCACGCCGGGGCCGCTCCCGCGTCACCAGAAGGTCCATCTCTGTCTCCCCCGGACTTGGGCTGTTCAGAGACTGCCGGCTTCGGTAGACAGAGTTCTTCATCTGCTGCCTGTAGAGAATCCAACAACTGTTATGATGCAGCAAATGCCCTGACAGATGGAATTCTCCACTGATCCAAAATACGGGCAACCAATGAAGGGTTTGGTTGGATTCGCCTCACAAATCTCAGAATTGATGGTATTGGCTCCCTAGCCCCCAGGGGCCATAGAAATAGTGGAATAAAGATTTTTATTTTTTATTTTTTTAAATTCCAGATGTTATAACCATGTGGCTGAGTTGTAAATGCTCTTTCATCTGGTAACTGCAATCCATCGCAACACTGCAGCCTCATCTAAAATCCTGCTGATGGCCAGGCCGGAGGCTTTCCCAGGACCCTTTAAAAGAGCTAACACTGGAAGAACAAACCTGCTTCTGTTGACTGTTGACTCAGCAGCCTCCTGTTCCTATTAATCTTTCTGATTCTGCAGGCAGGGTTCCATGATGTGTTAATAAACCCTGAGGCTAATGGGGTGCTTAATACTGCCACTTGGGTAGGCTTTCTTTTCTACCTTCACCACCATGGTTTCCCCTTATAAACTAGAGGCAATTTGGGGCTCCTCCATCCATTGGTCCACCTGTCCACCCATATCTAACATTTACTGAGTACCTACTATGTTCCCGTCACCATGAAAGATGATGGAGATCCACAGTGAGCAAGACAGAGCTTACAGCCCTAGCCGGTTTGACACAGTGGATAGAGTGTCCACCTGTGGACTGAAGAGTCCCAGGTTTGATTCTAGTCACGGGCACATACCTTGTTGTGGGCACATCCCCGGGGGGGGGGGGTGGGGGCGCGGGGAGTGCAGGAGGCAGCTGATCAATGTTTCTAACTCTCTATCCTTCTCCCTTCCTCTCTGTAAAAATCAATAAAATATATACATTTTTTAAAAGACAGAGTTATATTCTAGTGAGTGAGACAGATAAACCACATGATAATTTCAGAATGGCACGTGCTCTCTAAACAGTGTAAGCACCTTGTGTATGAACAACAAGGAGATGAGAAGCACAGCAAAACAGTTGTGGGATGTAATGTACTGCTTAGGGAACACAGTCAATAATGTTGTAATAATTACGTAAGGTAGCAGCTAGGTGCTGGAAATATCAGGGGGAACCCTTATAAAGCAAATGATTGTCTAACCACTATGCTGTCTACCTGAAACTAACGCAAAATGATATTGAATAAACTGTAACTGAGGAAACTTTTAAAAGCCAAAATAAAAACACACACAAATAACCTGTTCACCTAGACTTCAAAAATGGGACGCGCACTTCAATAGCTGATAGCTCAATTTTGAGCACATTTTAATAAACACTGCCTTCATAATTATTCAGTGTACTAGTATGTATACATTTTTGGGGGACACCCTATATATGGGATATTCATGTGTGTGTGTTTAATCAACGATAAGGTATAGTATTGTTGGCAATAAAAACCTTATAACAATGTTCAGAGAAACAACAAGGGGATGTGACCGGGGTGATGAGGATGGGGGACGGCCTTAGACAGGATGGTCAGGGAAGGCCTCCAGAAGAGGTGACCTACAGGCAGCCACATGCCCACCTGGGCACCTGAGCCCGTTCAGAGGCCCCCCTCGGCTCTCCCTTGGAAACGCCGACGTTTGCCACCACTGCCCTGTTTGCACTTGTCGTTAGAGGAACTTTTTGAAGAGGAGGAAAACAACAGCCTCAAATGCAGGTTGTGGCTTTGCATTGCTTTTTCCACAGGAAGTCACACAAGTTGGGAGTGAGGCCCAGTGGGGACAGGTGACTTTCATGTGATCCTTTGAGTGACAAAATCACCAACTTCCTTCTCAAACAACAGGTTTCCCCCTATTAATAACTTGCATTTCAGAGCATCTAACTTGAGAGAACTCCCCAGAGACCATGTCTATTCAAGTCTTTTTTTTTTAAATATATATATATTTTTTTTAATTGATTTTTTTTTACAGAGAGGAAGGGAGAGGGATAAAGAGTTAGAAACATCGATGAGAGAGAATCATCGATCAGCTGCCTCTTGCACACCCTCTACTGGGGATGTGCTCACAACCAAGGTACATGCCCTTGACCGGAATCTAACCCTGGGACCCTTCAGTCCACAGGCCGATGCTCTATCCACTGAGTCAAACCAGTCTCGGCCTATTTCATATCTTGATTCTAATATGCTATTCATGGGTTGAAGGTAAAACAGTTGCTTTATTTGTTCTCAGTGGCTTTGTGGGAAACCAGAAATCTGGCACATATATACGCCTTTTCAAGATCATACCCCCTCCCCCACAAATGTCAAAGTATGGCAGTCACACCCTGTTAATCTAGAACAGACATAGGACTCCCAAAGCAAAACACGACCCTGCAATTAGCCCAGGGAATGAAACAGACACCAATAGACCTGCGCCCCCACCACGAGGGTTTACACCTATTTAGAGAGATTACACCTATGCTCTCTGCTTGCCTGGCACGCATATGCTGTTCTCCGTGGCATTCACTTACTCCGGGGGGTGGCATGAGAATCGGCCTGTACAATCACAGCATCGCACCCCCGTGGCCACAGTGATTGGTCAGAGGGAGTTGGTCCGAGGACACTGAATCCCAGGACTTTGGCTAGAGCACCCAGGAAACAGGCATTCTCTTGGCATTGAGGCTCCTAAGAAGACAGAATATAAGCCTAGCGGTGCTGCTGCCGCTAAGAGGAAGAGCCTGCCTGAGAAGGAGCCAGCAAAGAGTGGAGAGAGAGCAAGGTAAGTATGGGAGACATTGCATGATCCCTGGGACCTGGCCACACTGGAAGCCTTGACCTTTCAATTATGTTCAATAATAAATTCCCTTTTATTTAGCCCGTTTGTGCTGGATTTTCATCCCTTGCAACCGAAATAATCCTGACGAACATAAGAGTGTCGAGCCGGCCATAACAACAACGTGCCCTAGAGTTGTCTGCAGTGAGAGGCTGCCTTTGGGAGTGGAGCACAGCTTTGTAAAACAGAATCCGTCCTGAGTGATTTAAGAGAGACCCACGGAACGCTCTTCCTTGACCTACTTACAGACCTTTCTCTTTTTTCTTTTTTTTTTAAGTAGATGTCATGGCTGCCCTGAGGTTGCCAATTAGCCCATTTAGAAAAGATTTACTAATAAGGGTGGTTGGGAATAAAACCCTAGGATTAGTAAAGTGGGTTATTTTGGAAACATCAGAAATACAACGTGAGATGGTTCCCTTTCAGGAACCCTGAGTGTGGGAGAGAGCTGAGGCGCCGGAGTGCACGCCAGCCGCCTTCAGGGTCCAGAGCTTCCAGGCCGTGCTGTTCAGTATGGACCACCACCGAGCAGACCGTCAGTGTGCACAGTGTGCAAGCAACTACTCAGAAACAATGAGGCTCCTGGGCAGACAGGTTACTTATTTTAACCAAATAGAGTTCCAAGAGGTGAATTAATTTCTTGTTGTTATTTTGCTATAGTCGTTAAAAGTCAACAAATTTGGAAAGTTGCAAACTTGAGAAGTAAGGTTTTTTTTGTTTTGTTTGTTTTGTTTAACTCTGAAAATATAGGTGGGTAGATAATGATAAATTTTGTTTGGATTTTTAGGACCGAGGGTGATGAGGATGGGGGACGGCTTTAGATAGGACTGTCAGGGAAGGCCTCTGTCGTTTAAGAAAGCAGTTCCCAAATTGTGTTCTAAAGAAAAGGTGTTACCTATATACAAATGGAATATTACACACATAAAAAGAATGAAACCTTACCATAGAATATCCTCTAGCCTGGATGGATCTAGAGGGGTATGATGCTAAGTGAAATAAGTCAGACAGAGAAAGACAAATCCATATGATTTAAATTATAGGTGGCGTCTAAAAAAACCAAAATAAACGAACACTCAAAACAGACTCATAGATATAGAGAACAAACTGATGGTTGCCAGATGGAAGCAATTGTGGAGGACTGAGTGAAAAAAGGTGAAAGGGTCAAGAAATAAAAATGGGTAGTTGTGAAATTGTCACAAGGATGTAAAGTACAGCATAGATAATACAGTCAATAATATCGGAATAAATATGGATGGCGCCAGACGGGTCATTGACTGATCAGGGGGGTCGCTTCACAAGTTACATAAATAAATGTCTAGCCACTAGGCTGAACGTCTGAAACTAATAGAATAGGGAATGCCAACTATAATTGAATTTTTTTTTTTAATTTTAAGTTTCAACGGAAAGTTTTGTTAATTTCTCAAATTTGCACATGATTTGATTCCTTTTCTGAGTGTCAGCAGGAAATCCAGAAAAAACAATTTCCCACCCTGTCTATAAAAGAATGCTGAACTGAAAGGTGTCAACATGCAAAGTAAATGCTAAAGAAGCCCCCAGCCTCCCCATAAAATCCATATCTTCTTTCTACAGTTATCAACATGGTGACACCAGCATTGTGTCCCTTGTCACAGTGTGATTTCACATCAATAGCTTGCCATCCCTACCAAGCCTAATGAGAAGCATGTTAAATGAAGCACTGGGTTAACAATCCCTCATTTCTTTGTTGAAAACAAATTCTGTCAATTCCAGTAAAAAATTTTAGCCTCACCTCCAGGCTTGATTTTGTGTTTTCCATCCAAGCCTGTCACATGGTCATGTCTGCTTTTAATAAACACCCACGCAGGCAGGGAATGGCCCTGCTTGAGTTGCCCCCAGCGATGGAGGAAGCCAAGCTTTCCGCACACCCTGGCCAGCCTAGGCCTCCAATCAAGGCTACAAAGTTTCAATTATAGAAGATAAATAAATCCCAACAAAAATGGCTGCGGCCACAGAGCAAGCAGGAGGCTTGGCTCCTTGAGAGTTTCAATTATAGGAGATAAATAAATCCCAGACACCAGGTCCTTCAATTGGGTGGCCGGGGGGGTGGGGGGTGGGGGGGTGGCGTGGCCGGCCTGCAAACCACCACAGGCCCTTCGCCCAGGTTGCCCCATGCCCCAAGAAAATCCTCACCCTGATCTGGGACACTCTTCAGGGCAAATCAGCTGGCCCCTACCCTCTGAAGCAGGCCTCAATCCTCTCTAATAAAAGAGTAATATGCAAATTGACCATCACTCCAACACACAAGATGTCTGCCCCCATTTGGACACAAGATGGCCACCACACAGTCTTGGAAGAGTGTGTCTGCCAAGGCTAGGGGATGGGTTAGAGCATCAGCATGCTCTCAAGCCAAGGGGCCATCACCAAGGAGAATGTGTATTTGGGAGCCATGGTCTCAAATCATGAAAGAGTGTTTCTGAAGAGGTGCTTTGGGGTGAGAAGGAGAAGAAGAAAGATGGGCGTGCACAGCTTTGCTAGAACCTCTATTCCTTTACCCAGCAGGTGAGACCACTCTCTGCTCAGCTGGCAACACAACTTGGAAGGATGATCATTCAAACTACTGGGCCTAACCTGCCCTTGGGAGGCCGGGTCCCCTGATAGACTGTTACAGCACCTCACATTTCAACTCCCATCACACTTGTGAGAAATAAACTTTTGAGGCGGTTATCTTTCTCTCCCAACTCGGACCTTAAGAGCAGCCATTGGGCTGTCTTATCTGTCATAAAATGTTGAATGAGTTGAATGGATAAGTGAATACATGAGTGAGAAAAAGCAACATGACTGTGACAGTATTCAGCATCTTGCGTGGTGGTTAATACACAGTAGGAGACAACAAATGTCAAATACATCAACAAATTCATGAATTAAAGAGATGAACCCAGCGCGGAGCTCCGAGTAGCTATGTGGTAAATATTTACTGCAGCTGAATGAAAAGGTGAGGCACGAAATTTGCTTTTCTTATGCAAGAGCCTCTAAAATAAATGAAAAACACCATGCCTCTTGATCTGGAAGTTGCATAATCAGGTAGGTGATAATTATATCTTCACCCAGCTCTGAAGCAGCTAAAGTTTGAAAATATCATTAAGCAGACGGACAATTATGGTTGTTTGCCTAAGTATTTGTGGCTTCAATATTATTCTCTTCCAGACTCATTATGGAGCACGTGCTCACACAAGAGGATGGCCCGGCTCAGTGGCCTTCAAAGATGACAGTCCTAAGCTAACAGATCAAGGGACCAGGACTGCATTGCCCAAGGCACCCTCTACCCTCATCCCACCAATGGCACAGCGACCTTCAAACAATTCCCTTACAGACCGCACCTGTTTTTAGACTCGGCGAATGGGGCACACAGTTCTGGGTCTGGATCTAACACATGCTCGATTTCCTTTTGCGATTTCTCATACATCTTTTTTCTTTCCGTCTGGGCCTTGTTTGTCTCCACTGCAGGGAAATCATAATACCCCTTCCTCTTGGCTTTGAGGCGCAGCTTGTTCCGATAGTGTTCGATGTCTGACTTCTGCTTCAGGGCTTTGTTCACCTGGGGAGAGAGAGAGTCTCAAGTCCACACCTGAGCCTGCACAGCGGAGGGTCACAACTCCCAGAGTTGTGTGTGTGTGTGTGTGTGTGTGTGTCTGTCTGTTTGTCTGTCAGTGCGGATCCCCGGGGGGCTGCCTAGGATTCTGGAACCCACCAGGACTCTGGTAAATAAACCGTGAGTGATTCGTGCATTGCATATTTGTCTCCTATGTGATTTATGCTCGGTGGAATTATTAAGTACCTAGGGTCGTACGTGTCAGATTTCTGGCTGATGCACCCTAGGTCACCTATGCATATGTCCCTTATGGAATTATTGGGACAGAAGGTAAAAAAAAGATGCTCTGAAAACATCATCTACCGAATTTGTTTTGGGTGACTTGTGCCCCAATTCATTCCGCTAATGAATTGAGGTGGAAATGACCGAAGGAGCCCTATAACCCTGGACGCAGCCTGCCCCCACCCGGCATTTCCAGGTGGTGCTCCTGGCCGCCTGGCTCTCGCCCATGCTGGGTGCTCAGGTGCTCACCTCGCCGCCGTTGAGCGCTGCGGCCTCCTGGCTCCGGTCCGGGGCGGGCTGCACCACGGGGAGGGCTGTGGGCTTCACTGCGGTGAGCTGCACGGATCCGGAAGAGGAGTCGAAGGGATCGGCAGCCGCCTTGCCAGAGCTGTCGAACAGAACCGCGCCTTCCTCTTCATCGCTGGCAGACACTGAAACACAAATAAACACATCGGTTTCATGGCCGGAGGGGAGCCTCAGGGACATGCGGGGACTTATGCCTGATGCTAATAGCACAAGGACGTTACTTGACTCAAAACGACCTCAGAAACAACAGGGTCTGGTTCTGTGCCAAGGGCTCACTGCTACTCATGTATTTCTTCTTAATATATATTTTATTAATTTTTTTTTACAGAGAGGAAGGGAGAGGGAGAGAGAGTTAGAAATATCGATGAGAGAGAAACATCCATCAGCTGCCTCCTGTACACTCCCTACTGGGGACGTGCCCGCAACCAAGGTACATGCCCTTGACCGGAATTGAACCTGGGACCCTTGAGTCTGCAGGCTGAGCCAAACCAGTTAGGGCTCATGTATTTCTTTTAAACATGCTGCCTGATGTGTTATCCATGGGTAGGAAAGAATTTTAAAAGTCTGAATTTAAACGGTAAAAATCATTTTTCCCCCCAAACTTGCGACAAACACCTTTAATAAAAAATAAAAAAAGTACATTTTTTCCTTCAAGTTTGAGTCAGAGATGGGAAAAAATGCCACTTGGCCAAACGTGGAACTCTTCTTAAAACATGACAATCCACTGAATAACAGCATTCAGTTCAATCTCTGCCACCAGTTACCCATTTTTGCACCATGTTAAGGTCAACCAGCCACAGTAACTGCAGCTGATACTTTTCCCCCCCTAAAGCCTGTCTCTCAATGATTTGAGTTTTAGTTTCTTTCATTTTGTCTAAAACAAAAGAAAGCTAAGAAAAAGCAACCGGGAGAAATGAATATAAAGCTACTGACAACTCCCCTAATTAAATAGAGCAATTTTCACCTCCGCTCTTTTGCATTAATTCTCGCCTCTGACAGATAATAATTCTACTGCGATTGCTTCCAGAACTGAGCTGACGGAAGGAGTCCCGGGGCTGGTGGTACTTGCTGATTTACTTCTCCTTCAGGCATCTTCCCATTAACTGACTATAAGAATGACAGTTTATTGAGCATGGCTGAGGGAGAGACAAATTAAGCCTGTTCCAGCAACTAAACCAGCAGGCAATTTAGGAACAAAATAGGTGTTATTAAAATACGAATGTAATAGAAGTGTATTTATCTTTCCTCTGGTCTGCTCAAGAGATTGGGATGTTATTTAAATCATTGAGAAACACATAGTTTGTATCCTTCTGTCGCTTGCCATAATCACAGAACATTTGCCTAATTAAGCTAAGTAAATTGTGGCTAAAACGCTTCAGAGTCTAACAATGGCTGTAATTGGAGTATTTTTTGGTTCTGTGGACTCATTGGCAGATAGCAGGCCACCAAACTGCCAATGACAGAGAACAATCTCTATTCAGACAGGTTACCAGATGGATATGCTATGGTACCCAGCCTCCCAGATGATTACCTCCTCAGAGTCATGGACACAATAAATAGGACCGACCTGAGTAACCAAAAGGAAATTGCAGAAGTGAGAGTGTGCTACTTCCACGGCTAGGTCCTTAGAAAACATTGTGGCTTCCGCCTTGCTCTCTCCTGGACCCCTTCCTCTGGGAACAGCCAGCTGCCACGCTATAAGGACATTCAAGTAGCCCTATGGAGAGGTCCTTATGGCAAGAAAATGAGACTCCTGCCCACAGCTGGGAATGAGCCATCTTGTAAGTGGATTTGGCAGGCCCAGCCAAGTCTTTAGAAATGACTTATAGCCCAGACAGTGACCTCATGAAATTCTGAGCCAAAACCACCCAGCTAAGCCACTCCTGAGTTCCTGACCCACAGACATTATCCAACACCATAAATGTAGATTGTCGCTTTTGGTTACTAGGTGTTGGGGTGATTTGTTACGCAGCAACAAGTGACTAATGCATCTCCTAAACAAACCCCTCCTCCAAGCTTCCAGTCTTGTCCTTCTAGCCCTAAAATGCATACTCCACCAGCAGACAGGATAGATCATCATATATATATATATATATATATTTGATTTTTTACAGAGATGAAGGGAGAAGGATAGAGATTTAGAAACATTGATGAGAGAGAAACATCAATCAGCTGCCTCCTGCACACCTCCTACTGGGGATGTATATGCAACCAAGGTACATGCCATTGACTAGAATCGAACCTGGGACCCTTGAGTACACAGGCCGACGCTCTATCCACTGAGCCAAACCAGTTAGGGTTGGATCATCTTTTAAAAAGACAACCAGGTCACAGTACTCCTTTGACCAGAACCCTCTGGAGGCCTTGTGTCTCTCAGAATAAAACTCAGGCCACCCAGGTTCTGTACAAACTGGTCCTGGCGACCTTGCCCAGCTCATTCCTCCCTCTCCCCTTTGTCCCCTCTCCAGCTACAGCAGCTTCTCGAACACAGCAGGCTTGTTCCCGCCTTGGGGTTTTGTTCACTTTGCTCAGAAAGCTCTTTCCCCAGTCCTTTACATGCCCAGTTCCTTCTCAGTTTTCAAGTTGCTGTTTGAAAAAAACACTTTCCTTGCCTACTCATCTAAAACAACCTGCCTCATCACTCTGTTATATTTTTTTTTTAAAAATATATATATATTATTGATTTTTTACAGAGGAAGAGAAAGGGATAGAGAGTTAGAGTTAGAAACATCGATGAGAGAGAAATATCGATCAGCTGCCTCCTTCACACCTCCTACTGGGGATGTGCCCACAACCAAGGTACATGCCCTTGACCGGAATCGAACCTGGGACCTTTCAGTCCGCAGGCTGACACTTTATCCACTGAGCCAAACCGGTTTTGGCCACTCTGTTACATTTTCTTCACAGCATGCAATGCTATTGATTTTTGTACTGATACTAGAATGTAAGCCCCATTCTTGCCCATATTTTTAAAGGCAATACTTATTGCCTTTAATAATGTCTCATAGGCTTTCAATAGGGATTTGCTGAGTAAATGATGAATAAAGGAATAACTAAAATTTCCTGACTTGGAAAGGAGATGTCAGTACCTGCAGAACAGGTAACCATGTGATGAGATGGTACTTCACACTTTTATTGCTTCTGGGCTGTGACATCCTCACTGCCCGCCCCATGGACAAGATAAGGGGAGGATCATAACTCCAAGGAGAAAGAAAAAGGATGCCCCTGGCACTGCACAAAACTGTAGTTCCTGCCGGAACCGATATGGCTCGGTGGATAGAACATCGGCCTGAAGACTCAAGGGTCCCGGGTTCGATTCTGGTCAAGGGCATGTACATTGGTTGCGGGCACATCCCCAGTGGGAGGTGTGCAAGAGGCAGCTGATCGATGTTTCTCTCTCATCGATGTTTCTAGCTCTCTATCCCTCTCCCTTCCTCTCTGTAGAGAATCAATAAAATATATTTAAAAAACAAAACAAAAACAAAACTGTAGTTCCTTTTTCATTCTCACTGTCAGAATAGTCAAATTCAGATTTGCACAATAATTCCTCTTGGTTTAAGAGAAAAATAGTGATCCTCTCCCCTCCCCTCCCCCAAAGACTATATGGAAAAATACATTAAAGGGCATTACATTATATACTAATACTGTGTGAGTACAGCAGGTTCATGGGAATAGTTAATGCATAATTAGTCCCCCCCAAAAAAGCACCAGAGAACGCTAAACAAAAAGGCCACAGTTAAACCTCTGATGTGTCCTAGATGCCATCGTCGTTGTCACAATAAATGCCATCATCACAGTAAATGCCACCAAGCAGATCTGGTTGTGCCTTAGTTTAGTGTTGGCCTGAACTTCTGCAAATCAGGCTCGGAAGGGAGATTTCGTTTCTCGATGTTTATTTTCCATTGGCATGGCGGGAGGAAGGAAGCCCTCCCATTTGACGCAGATAATGCTCTTGAACAAGGCAGGCTCTTCCCTTCTGGAATTTCCCTTAAAGTTAGAGACTATTTATAACTAGCGTCACTGCCCTCTGGTGTTTGTCAGATAATAAGCAAGTCTTCACTTCCCTGGGATGGCACAGAGAGAATGAAAACTGAAGCTGTGTTTCTGAGCTCATATCTCTGTCACATCTCTCAGTGCCGTCAAGGAAGGAGCACAATTAAGGGTGTATGGAAGTTTTTGCTCTTAAATGACTAAACATTTAAATATATATATTGTAGTATGTCCTCATCTGGAACTCATTTTTAACTCATTTCCCAGAAAACACTTTTTCCAAGGTGCCATTGGTTCGTTTTTCTTTTTCTTTTTTAATTCTGGAAAGAGGAAGGGAGAGAGAGAATGTGATAGAAACAATAATGATGAGAGAGAATCACTGATTGGCTGCCTCCTGCTCGCCTCCTACTGGAGATCGAGCCCAAAAGCCAGGCATGTGCCCTGACCAGGAATCAAATTGTGACCTCCTGGTTCATGGGTCAATGCTCAACCACTGAGCCACACTGGCTGGGTGACATTGGTTTTAATTTAGAAGTCAAAGTGTCTGTATTTGGTTGAAAAAAATTCAAAATTCTTTTGCTTTCAAAATCCTAGCTGTCATCTCAGTCTTTCTCATTTATATGTAAACACTAGAGGCCCAGTGCATGAAATTTATGCATGAAGCAGGGGGGGTTTCCTCAGCCCAGCCGGAACCCTCTCCAATCTGGGACATCCCTCTCACAATCCTGGACCACTGGCTCCTAATCGCTTACCTGCCTGCAGGCATGATTGCCCTGAACAGCACCCCCCTTTGCCAGCCTGGTCACCCCAACTGTCCCCCCCCCCACTGGCCTAATTGCCCTCACTGCCCCCTTGCCAGCCTAATTGTCCCCAACTGCCCCCCACTACTGGCCTGGTAACCCCCAACTGCACCTCCCCTAGCGGCCTAGTTGGCCCCAACTGTCCTCCCACCCCCTGCTGGCCTGGTTGCCCCTCACAGCCCTCTTGCTGGCCTGGCCACCCCACACAGCCTGCTTATTCAGTCATTTGGTTGCCCCTCACTTACCTCCGTCCCCCCACAGGCCTAGTCGCCCCATGCAGCCTGCTTGTTCAGTTGTTTGGTCACCCCTCACTAACACACCCCTGCCAGCCTGGTCATAGGCAGCCATCTTGTGAGTGTGCGATGGTCAATTTGCATATTACCTCTTTATTATATAGGATTGTCCTGAAACAGCCTCTAAAGTAGGGAGCTAATGAGGCCATTGAGCTACAAGGACCCACTCTGCTGCGTTCCTAGAGGGATAATGTCTTTCCCTTTTAAAGGTCTTATTTTCACAAAAGTGGAAAATCACAAGGTACACATGCAACAAAACTGGTGGGAAACAGTTTTAGAATGACAGCCCGGAACATTAACACTCGTTCGTTAACCTTAGTAACTCTAACCTAGAATGGATACCGAGCTATAAAACATCAGTATCTGAATATTCCATACCAAGAGAAGAGTCCTTTCTCAGAGACCACAGTCTCTAAAATACCTTTCGCAAGCTGATAATACAGTACCTTTTTGTATTTCTCCACAATTCCAATGTTATGTCTTTCCTTCCTTCTTCCCTCCCTCCTTTTCTTCCATTCCTTAGGTTCATCTTCCAATTCAATAAAACACACGACTGATTTTTTGGGGGGGCAGACTATAACCTAGCATGATGATCCAGGGGAGCCCTTTGATAAAAAATGACAAGTGTAGGTTCCGTTGAAGGTCCCACTAGAATTCTGATGTGCTTCAGCATGTTTACATTAAATGAGTTGGTGCTACCACTTCTGTTTGAAAATTTCCAACGGAAACCTCGCTGGGTGGGAACCAGAGGTGAAACAGCAGCGACCAACCCTGAACATCCACAGGGTTGACTTCAGCGAAGCCCTGGGACCCGGGAGGAAGGGTGGCGTTTAAATAAATTGTGCGAACCCCTCCACCGGGTCAGTAATTGCATTTTGCTTGTGTGCCGTGCTGTAGTCATTTCTGAACCTGATGTGCAAATAATCACAGTGACCCAAACAGAATAAGGAGGCAGGCAGAGCGGGTGGCAGAACAAGGATGGGGAGATCGGCGGGGACATTTTGAGCCTGTCCGTGTCTCCCCAGGGGCGTGGGGAGCAGCGGGGTCTGAAACCGGCCCTGCTCCTCCTTGTCTCTGAAATAAGTGCGGGGGACGGAGAAAGGCATCATCTCGTATGTGTGTATTTACTGACAGAGGAGTCTGTAGGCTGCACATTCTTATGCGAGAAAAAGGCCACAGAACAGTATGTGCTTGATCCAGTTTTACAAAATAAAACAAAGCTACACAACAGAAAACAAAGCAACGGGTGTGTTGTCACATGCATAGTAAAAAGGTCTGAGAAAGACATGCCAAGTTATTCAAGGTCATTTGAGGACTAGAGTGGATAATGGGGGGCCTGGAGGAGAGAGGACTTGGACTTGACCTTATATATTTCCAGGAGGAATATAAAAGAAGGCAGGGCTGAAACTGGTTTGGCTCAGCGGTAGAGCATCGGTCTGTGGACTGAAAGGTCCCAGGTTCAATTCCGGTCAAGGGCATGTACCTGAGTTGGGGGCACATCCCCAGTAGGGGATGTGCAAGAGGCAGCTGGTCGATGTTTCTCTCGCACTGACGTTTCTAGCTCTCTATCTCTCTCCCTTCCTCTCTGTAAAAAACCAATAAAATATATTTTAACAAAATAAAAATAAAGGCAGGCAGGGAGGGAGGGTTGGAAGAGAGTAGAGAAGCAGGGAGAGTCCCTTGATTGGGTGGTGATGGCAGTCTCTGGACTTGGTTAAAATAACTTTCCCCTGTGTCTTCGCTGCCCATTGTCTCTGTGTTGCCTCCATCCCTCTCCCATTCTCTCTTAGCTCCTCGCTTTGAGAAGGAAGAAAAGAAAGTTGCTAGGTTCACGTCCCCCTTCACATGTCAGGGCTCAGGCCCTCTGTGAGCTGGCGTGGCCGAGCGCTGATGGGCAGGATTTCTGCCCCCAGGAGGACAGATGTCCCAGGAAAACCCCACGTGTCACGGCCTGGTTCCAGTGAGGGAAGCAGTCTCCGCGTTAGAGGGCAGGGAAGTTCAGGAGAAGAAGAAAAAATGTAAGGATCATATCAGCATGACATTTCAAACGAGTGCTTTATATGCTAGCTGGGCCTGGGGTCCATTGTAACTTTCTTTCTTTTCTGTCTCTCTTCTTCCTTTTGCCAAAAACAAAGAAATAAGTAAGCGACCTTTGAAAGCAAAAGAATGTTCTGGTACTCACTTCCAGAAAGAGCCCCTGAGCACACCTCATCCAGTTCCTCTAAAAAGGAAGCACAGCCAAGCAGACTGCCAGGTCACTGGGCTTTCCCCCTGGCGTTGCTGTAGGGCTCTGCCTGCACCCCTTGGACCTCCAAAAGGAATCTTCCTGGATCCGGGGGGCAGCATGGGGCACTTGAATCTGGTCTCCAGGAAGCCGGCATCACTCATGGAAGGACCGAGTTGGGAGGAGGACCAGGACAAAGGTGGGACTGGGAAGACAGGGAGGCTATGTATAGATGTGAGCTATGTAGAGATGGTGCCACAGCACAGCCCGGTGGCTCTGAGGCCTTCCCAACAAACCCAACACTGAACCTTTAGAAGGAGGGAGAAGCTATCTGTTTGAGAAACTCAACAGTTCAGCTTCCCTGGAAAATAAGGCAGGAGCCTAGGCTGATGTCTATGGTGATATTTATTTCTGTGCTGTTTCTCCTGGGAGAGGTGGGTTTGCAGCATCTGGACGCACCAGCCTAGAAGGAACCCCTGGAACATTCAGGGGAGCCGGGGAAAGAAAATGGGGGGAATCTCCAAGACAAGCAGCATTTCAGACACCTGCCACCCAAGAGGACCTGGGGCTAGAAACGTCGATTTACCCCAGAACAGAAAAATCTCTCAGCAAGCATCCGTTCATTCTACATTGGAGTTTTGTTTTTCTTTAAAGCCCTGCACAATTCTGTAAGAACAGGAGCCAGGATAATTCAGAGACGGGGGTAAGGTAGGAAACGGGCTTGAGGTCTTTGTAGGACAAAACAGAAAGAAGAAATGAGAGTGGCACGCTGGGGTGTGTGAGTGTGTGCAGGCCTGTGTGCACACATGTGTGTATCCGTGTGTGGGACAGGCTCAAGGGTGGTACTTGGCAGGGAAGGCTTCTCACCATTTCTCTTCCGTGCCTCCTCCTTTGTCGCTTTCTGCTGTGCGGTTACATTCTGGGGTGAGCGCCTCCCTGAGCTGAGCTTCCCTGATTCGTTGCTGATGACAGAGCCGTTCTCACTGGGTGACCTGCTGGAGGTAACCATAGCAACAAGGAGATGGTAAGTTTCGACGAGCACAGCCTTCTCTCAAGGTTATTTTATTTGCACAGTTTATGTCTGTAGCCTTTCGTTCTGGTTTTATCTACAAGAAAAGAAACGATGCGGAATACTTTAAAAAAAACACTCCTTCTGCAGCAGGGGTCACGTAGCTGGCTGTCCTGATGGGCGCTGGCCGGTGCTGAGCTCGGCAGAGAAGTTCAGTGAGCGCCGCCCTCGGTTCCCATCTCTTTTTCATTAACCCCCGGTGACTGTGGAAATGGTTTGAAGCATGTTCTCTTATTAAAACACAGCACTTCGGAGATGTTGCCGAGTGTTTGATTCACGTAGCATCTTCAGGGTTCACAGTTCTCTTTGGCTATTCTCTATAGAGAATATACCTTATACCTTAGCCACTAAAAACGAAGTCACTCCATCATTAAATTCTCCTCTCTCTCTCATTCACACACACAAACACACACACATTCTTAACTGTGCTAACTGCTAGCTACTTTCATCTGAAACTACCAATGTGAGCTATTTTCATTCATTAGGGAAATACACTGTGAGCGCCAACTGTATTGGGCATTGTGCCAGGTATACAGGGCACAGAGGGCAGGTATAGAGGGAGGTGGCCAATCAGCCCTGGAAGCCAGAGCTCCCCCTGCAGGTAGTGGCTTTCCCCACATGCCGGAGCACCTTCTCTTTTTTACTTATTTATTTTTTTTAAATTTAATTTTATTTTTATTGGTTTTAGAGAGAAAGGGAGAGAGAGAGAGAGAGAGAGAGAGAGATAGAATCGTCAACAATGGGAGAGAATCAATGATCGGCTACCTCTTGCACGTCCCACACTGGGGATCGAGCCTGCAACCTGGGCATGTCCCCTTGATGAGAATCAACCTAGGACCTTTCAGTCTGTAGGCCGACGCTCTATCCACTGAGTCAAACCAGCTAGGGCAGCACCTTCTCTTTACAGTATCTCCTGCGTTTAGACAAGGGGAGCCACAGGGCCTTCTCACCTTCCCCCACCCCTCCCGGGGCTAGACTCTGGCCTTCTGGGCCCAGTGGGAAAATGGGCTCCGGAGAGCCCCTGCTGAGTCCATGCTGAGCGAGTTCATGCTCCCTGCAGCCTTCGATCACGCCAGCCTGTAGGTGGGTTGAGCATAAAGCCTTCCCTCTGCCAGAGACCACCAGGGGGCAGGTATCCAGAGGCCTCACCCAACCCCTTGTTCATCTGTTGTCAGTTGTCCAGACTCAGAACCTAATGGCACGGACCCCTTCCATGGAAACTGACTGGGACAAAATGCGGCACTTTCTATGGATGCTTCTCTTCCTCCTCCTTCCTCCCTCCTCATCCTGTGGGAACTTGGCATTCTCAGTTCTGTACAACTCCACGTACTTCGGCACCCCAAAATTCATGAACACTGGAAGCGGCCACTCACAGCCATGGGCCAAGGTAGAGTCTGCCAAGAGTGGAATACATAGTACAAGTGGGATGTTCTTGTCCAAGTTCCACAGACGAGTCTAAGTTTGGGAAATGTTTATTCTATTCCTAATGCACACGAGCACGGCAAAGGCTCAGATCCGCCCTGTCATAAAGAGACTCATAGCATTTTTCTAATTCAGCACTTCCTAGTTTATCTAGCTATAGGTCTCTTTTACCATCACAACTTCTTAAACTCTGACTCACCCACTACCACTTCCTCCAAGGTTCACATCAGCCTCTTTGACCTTCTTGCTCTCCTTTAAGCAAATCAAGAAGTTCCTGCCTCTGGGATTTACATATACTGTTCCATCTGCTTAGAACCGTGGTCGGCACACTGCGGCTCGTGAGCCGCATGTGGCTCTTTGGCCCCTTGAGTGTGGCTCTTCCACAAAATACCTCAGCCTGGGAGAGTCTATTTTGAAGAAGGGGCATTAGAAGAAGTTTAAGTTTAAAAATTTTGGATCTCAAAAGAAAGTTAAGTTGTTGTACTGTTGATATTTGGCTCTGTTGCCAAACACTGGCTTAGAACGTTTTTCCTCTAGATAGCCTTGAGGAAGGCTATCATCATTTCCATCAGGTCTTTCTCAAATGTCACTCCATCAGAGACGCCGTCCCTGACTTCCTGCTAAAATAGCGTCACAGCCCCCTCTCCATCTCTCTCTGTCCTTTCCATGCTTCGGTTTTCTTCTCCACATTCACCACCACTAGACCTACTATATATCTCGTTCTCTGCTTATTGTCTATCTCTTCACTAGATTGTAAATCCCAAGAGAGCGGGAAATTTGCTTGGTTCACTGCATTATCCCCAATGCCTGCTGAATAGTAAACAATCAATAAATATCTGTGAGGTGAAGGGAAGGAAAGACAGAAGGAGGCAGGCAGGGTGTTGCTTTTCCAACCATTGTGGTCTCCAGGCAAGAGAGAAGGGGGTGAGCAATGGGAGTTTGTTAAGCCAGCCTTAGGGTTCATTACCTCTTTACAAGGCAATTGTGAAGTCTTTATAGTGAGTCTCCTGGCCTCAAGCCTAACGCTCCCATCTATCTTCCACATTACCACCCGAGTCATCTTTCAGGCTGGGCATTACTGTCGGCCTGAAGAGCTTCCCATGGCTTCCCATTGGCTAGAGCACCAAGGTCAAACTCCTGAGCCTGCAAATGAAAACCATCTACAATTTTAACCTGTCTTCTACTTTCATCTTCACTACATCCCAGCCCTCAGAACTCTAAACTCAAGGAAACTCACCATTAAGTGACTGTGGCTGTCCCTTATCCCTCCCGGCCCTTTTAGACTGGATGCCTTCATGTCTTTCCACCTATAGACACTCCACACACCCTGCAAAGCCCAGCTGAAACAGAACCTCCTCCACGCTGCTCTCCCTCATCAGAATTAAGCTCCTCCTCCTCTCTGTTCCACAGCACTTTGTTCAGACTCCAATGTGGGCGCCGGTGCACTATGCTTGGATTCACGCTGTCTATCTCTTCGTCTCTCCATCACAAGATTCGCGGGGTCAGGAATCAATCGTAAACCTCCCTGTAGTCCTCCCAATACATGTCAGTGGACTCTCTTCATAGTGAAGTCTCAATAAATGGCCTTGAACTAAAATCATAAACCACGGAGAAACTGCTAGATAAACCACAAAACTACGCATGCTGAATCCAAGGAACGGCTTTTGCTGTAAGTTGCAATGTGTAAGGGTGATATCCGTGCCAAATTAATTACAATAAATATATGAGCTAGAGCTCTGCTGTCATGGTTGATCTGCAATGCAAAACCTTACAAAGGCTGGCTCGGGAGAAGCAGGTATTATGATTCCCCTCATCCCTTCGGTCTCCTTTTCAAATATTCAACATGAACGTGAAGGGGAATGTTTAAAGAGAACAGTGGGATTCATTTGAGCGCTTTGGTTCCTCTCACCATCCATTATTCCTCTTGTTGACACGGAGTGGCCAGAGTTGGCCCCATGCCTACCTCTTTCTGGTTTCGGTGGACTTGGCCGTCTTGATGGTGCTTCCGTCCTGGGTGACGTCCCTTTCCTGCGAGGTGGGAGTATCTCGGACAGGGAGCGGGAGGACCACCGTCTCCTGGGTCACGGGGATGACCTCCTCGTCCGCCCCTTGCTGGCCCAGGTGCTGTTTGGCATAGTCAAAGCCTTGCACAGGCTGCAAAGAGGAAACAGGTCTGCAGTCACGTTTCTGATAAAGTGTGACTCTAACAGCGGCTTTAGGAGAAGTCGGGCGGGAAAGCGCATGTGTCAGGGTCCTACTTGGCTTTTCAACCAACTGGAGCTCACTCATCTCCATCATAATTTGTCTTTGCAAAAATCAGATTCTGGCTGGATTCCACCAAGCTTCGGACTCTCTATAGAAGACTTCCTCAGAAAAACGAATAGTGAAAACAAGATGCAAATAATGTGCATGAGAACAAACTTCATTTAAGCATTTTAGACTACTAATTTTAAGTCTCTGGAAACAACTAATTAGAAACTCTTAATTGATACGTTAACAGGTCCTGTCATCTCCTACCTAGGAATATTCCATCATCCCTTAACTCCTGTCCAATAAAAGGCGTGTGACTTGAAGTCACTTGACTGGCCAAGCAATTAGAACTCTGAGCATCAATTTTCTCATCTGAGAAATGAAGACCATCCTATCTGCTTCACCTCCACCATGCTTCAGTATTGACGGGGAATCACAGATCTGAAAACAGAGGGAGAGAAACATGCCACGCTGTGGCATTCACGGAACCACTATTGAATCCAGAGCACTCCCTTATGCAAGTTGGCTGTTCCATCATTTGCTTCAGAGACATTAGCAAGGCTTTTACTGCATCGTGTCTGAAAGCCCAAGTGACTAGGGCCGCTGTGAGCAAAACCCAGCAGACATCTATTAGTGTGGTAATAAAAAACCAAGAGGCCCCTTTAAACAATTCCTGGGAGTGTCGCCACCCTGTTCTACACTCCAAAGGAGCACAATACACATGTGAAGCAGGACAATGGGGTGGTTAGTAGCGATAGCTCCGAAATCAGACTGTCTGGGTTTAATTCCGACTCTGCCACCTATTAGCTGGGAGACCTTGGGTAAGTTACTGAGATTCCCCGCAGATCAATTTCCTCATTGGCAAAATGGAGAGAGTAACAGTGTAAGCAGGATAAAATGTGAGAGTGATATTTAACCATCCTCGAAGGGATGATGGATGGATTAAATAAGTACATTTAAGTCCAGCATTTAGCGAAGTGCCTGGCACATAGTAAGTGCGCAATCAATATTAGCCAATATTGGTTGCCTTGCTACTAAACCTTAGCCCAGATGGAATGGACATCCGTGATTCTCTTCACGAAAATGTGGAGATAAAACTCAATTCCCACCATTTGAGTTCTCACGGAACCGAATTTGATCAGAAGCTCTTCCTTCAGCATCTAATTTAGCTGAGAAATAAAGCAGGAAGGCTCCAGCTACATTTTAACATTCTAGGACTGTGGCCCAACTGGTCAAATCTTACAACCGAATCTCAGAACAGAATGGAGTTTTATTGTTAAATCCAGCAAAGCTTCCTCATTTTAAGTTGTCTATAAAACAGTTTTGCTACAGTCAGCTCCTCCACTTTCCAGGGAAACTCTCTCTGGCCAGTGTGCTCACTCCTCCCTCTTCTGTGAGACACTCACCCTCTGACCCCTGTAGCCTGCCCTTGACAAGCCACTGACATGCTATGCCAGGATCTGGGAATGTTCCTGAACTAGTGTTTGTCTATTCACTTCCCTCCCCGCCCGTGGAGCTACATGAGACGGAAGGGAGCTTTTGGAAGACTGAGAGTGTTCTTAGAAGCTCTTATGACCAACTGGTCACCAATTGCATTCAACTGAAATGTTCCTAGATGCTGACCTCTGCTCTCCAAGTCCGCTGTGTTACTAGCTCCTGCCTTGGTCTCACTGCTTCCATCCTGCTCCTTGGCAGGCCTGCCCTTAACAAGCCACCAAAGGTATCTCCCTTAAACCACGTCAGGTCATTAAAAATGATTCGGCCAAAGCTGGTGTGGCTCAGTGGTAGAGCGTCGGTCTGTGGACTGAAGGGTCCCAGGTTCGATTCCGGTCAGGGGCATGTACCTTGGTTGCGGGCATATCCCCGGTGGGGGGTGTGCAGGAGGCGGCTGGTCGATGTTACTCTCTCATCGACGTTTCTGGCTCTCTATCTCTCTCCCTTCCTCTCTGTAAAAGTCAATAAAATATATTTTTTAAAAAATGATTCGTGGCACCTAATCTCTACGACAAGGCATTCAAGGCCCTTCCCATTCTGGCTGATCTCACCTCCCTAGCCTCATCTCCTGCTGGCCCTTTTTCTGCAATACTCCCAGCCCTCCCCTCCCCCCTAATTATCTATCTATCTATATATATATATTAATTATTGATTAATTATTGATTTTCCACAGAGAGGAAGAGAGAGGGATAGAGAGCTAGAAACGTCGATGAGAGAGAAACATCGACCAGCTGCCTCCTGCACACCCCCTACTGGGGATGTGCCCGCAACCCATGTACATCCCTTGATAGGAATCGAACCTGGGATCTTTTAGTCCACAGACCGACGCTCTATTCACTGAGCCAAACCGGTTTCTGCCCCCCCTCCCCCAATTATCTTATTTGATTTTGTTCCAGCTATAGTTATTTAGCAGTGGCTTGTGCCAGGGATTGTGCTTGCTGCTGGAGATATAAAAGTGAATAATAACTGTCCTCCTACCCTCAAGAACTTCACAACAGCAGCTTCACTTGCTATTGCGGGTACAGAACCAAACACATGACATACACTAGCCACTTATCCCCACTACACTCAAAGAGGCAGGTATTCTTATGACTCCCCATTTTAAAGATGAAGAAACTGAGGTTCAGAGAGGTTAAGCAGCTACCCAGGCTCACATAGCTGGTTCTGTGGAGCCAGAGCCGAATACTTAACCACTGCTGATGGCTCTCCCACAGCCTCTCCTTTCCTCCCACAGCCTGCCATCTCGGTGGGACATCTCCTCCTATACTTGGCCTTGCTCCTGTGCTGAGACTCCCGGCATGTCAGTGAGTAGCTGGGAGTCTCCTCCAATGGCAGCCAAGACTTCCCAAGAACCGAGTGAGGAGGACAAGCTGTCTCTGGCCCTCTAACTCGACCCCCAGCTCTCTCTGGATTTGGCTCCTCACCCTTCACGTTGGGTGAAGTTCCCTCCTGGGTCTGGGCTGGTAACAGGTAAGCAGAAATAAAGACATTAAAGGATGACAAGCTTAAGAGGTGGTCTTAGTTATTAGGTTAATAACAGCCCCTGCATATGTTCAGTACTGAGAGCCTGCAAAACGCTGGCACCTTCCTCTGTCCTCACAGGATCCCATGAAGTAAGCAGGGCGAACACCACAGTCTTCATTTTACACGTAGGAAAACAAAAGCTTGAAGAGGTTCAGTAACTTGCTCAAGATCACACAGCTAATCGGTGAACGACTCCTAGTCCCTTACTTTTCTGACTGACAGGGGAGTGGTTCTTACAACCCCCAACAGAGAAACTGCCCGAGATGAATTGCCCATTAGATACAACTAGTGGTCCCCAACCCCTTCAATACATCATCTTGAAGTCTTTATAGTTTCTTCACTGAATTTTATAAAACTATCCCATCTCTAACAATTCCAAAAGTAGACACGTTACCCAGATATGTTAAGTAGAAAGCACTGTCATAATAAAAGCCAACTGGTACATCCTATTTATTATATACCAGGCACAGCTCAAAGTAATGTACATAACTCAATCCTCACAACAACCTACCATCCTCCTTCCGCAGATGGGGAAACGGAGGCACAAAGAGGTTAAGTCCAGGTCATACAGAGAGTATGTGAGAGCGAGGAAAGTTGGGCATCTTTGGGGGTGACTGACCTGACCTGAGCAGATGACCATGCCAACCAGTGCAGGCCCTCCAAGCTCCTGGATACAGCCCTGCCTAGTGCCTCCTAAGGTTGCCTGTCCCTCAGCATTCTACCTGCAAAAGCCCAGTTGACAACAATGGAAATGGGTCTGTCTCTGAAGAAGGGCACGGGCCTCCACACCTGGCCTCCGCTCCCAGGACAGCCACATCACCTCCTCTTAGCACAGAGTCTCTGCCAGGATCCCCCGCACCCTCTGGCACTGTGGCCTGCGTCCTAAAGACGCAGTGATGTCTAGGAGACTGGGAGCCCACCCTCCCAGTCTGTGGATTGGAGGCAAAGGCTAACTTTCTCACTGCACCTCATCCCTTGTCATGGAATGCACTCTGCTCACACACAGGTCATGGGAAGCAGTGCAGGTGGCTCTCCTCTTGCACACACTGCGGTGCTGCTGGGTCGCCGGGGCTGAAGAATGCAGTAAGAAAGAGTCACAACCCCTGGTCCACGGGATCGACCTTGACCAAAGGGCTTCAGCCATTCAAGGACATAGTCCAGCCTCATTATGGGAGAAAACAGCCAGCATCACCACACACAAGTGAATTCAATCATCTCGTGCAACAGAGAATTGCTTGACTTTCCACATCAGCACAGTGACCAGGTAGGAACATAGAGGGGCCCAATCTGTTCCCACTTCAGATGGCTTACAAGTCAAAAGGTCTGCTGAGGTCATGTGCCGGCCAACTCCTCTTGGCAAATTGATAACATTTTGGCTTCTCCTATAACACAAAGGCGGCATCTACGACCTCAGTGTGGCATGCTTTGTATCTCTGGGCTGGGCTGCAGTTACGTTCTGGTGATTACTGCTGTGTCTGAGAGGCTCGGGTTGTCAGTAAGCTCAGATGGAAATGAAGTACCCCTGCTTGGAACAGTTTCCTCTTTCATGGCTTGGATCATTACCAACATTGTGATGCATCTGGGAAGCAGCTTGCTTTGTGTCAACAGAATCAGAACAGCATTCTTCGGGGTTTGGCTCTTCGGTATCAGGGAGTCTACTCGGGCTGCAGCTTCTCAACGAGGGAAGTGGTTTAATAAATAATCAAATTCATTTGATTTCTCTGGCTGACGTGAGGGGTGATCACCCAGAAAGAATGAGGCATGTGTGACTCCCAGCAAGAATGAGCTCCAGGACATGCATTCCAGTGGATATGCAATTCCATCCACCGCCTCATTACTGTGAGCTCAGAGCTAGAAGGGGATTCTACCTGTCAAAGCTCAGGGTTCAGAGAAGTGTATAAAGTAAAAGAGCCCAAAGACTCAGACATGGGCCTCAGTCGTCCCTCTGCTGAGAGTTATGTGATTTTGGACAAGTCCCTCAGTTAAAAATAAATAAATAAATAAATAAATAAATAAATAAATAAATAAATAAATAAAATATTTATTTACTATTATTTTATATACTATCAATATTATTATAATAAATGATAATTTATTATTATTATTTTATAATATACATTTATTTCAGAGAGGAAGGGAGAGGGAGAGAGAAACAGGAACATCAATGATGAGAATCATTGATCAGTTGCCTCCTGCATGCTCCACCCTGAGGATCAAGCCTGCAACCCGGGCACATGCCCTGACTGGTTCATAGGCCTATGCTGAACCACTGAGCCACACTGGCTGGGCCCCCACAGTCTCTCTTTAGCGATAAGATAAAACCTTCCCTGACTACCACCTACCTCATAGGGTTGCTATGGTGAGCAAGCGAGGTGCCGGACCTAGAAGAGCCCCACAAGTTTTAGGACATTATTTAAATCGGGGATGAAGGCTATTAGGTTTCCTTCACAGAATTATCATGGAGGGAGCTATGTGACTGGAAAATTAGCCTTTGGAATATCCTCCATCCGCTTCCCTTCCAGTGAGCAGAGTGCCGGGGCAGGCCTGCGGAGGCTGGGAGAGTGGATGGGGCTCCAGCCAGGCTTCACTGGAGCCACTGGAGTTTGATAGCGGACTGGCCCAGGCTCTGCAGCTTGCCCATCACAGCAGCCTCTGAGGAGAAGCCGCTCTGGCCAATGGACGAAGGAACATTTTGGGGGGTTTAAGGTGCCCCCAAAGAGCTGTGTATTATGAGCCAAGAGACCTAATTCTACCCGTTCTGCTACTTACTAACTGTGCGATCTTGAAGGAGTCCCATCTTTGTAAAAAGGGGTGTCAGAGACGAGGTCTACCTAGATTTCTGTGCCTCCACTTCCTCCTCTGCAAAACAAGGGCCCTTCTGCCAGGGTTGCTGCAGGATTGAGCTGTTCTACGTAAAGCACTGATGGCGAAGACTGAGCAGGAGATACGCATTAGCTATCGTGTCCTGATTATAAAATGAAAGGGTGTGCAACGAAGTAACTCTACGTAACGACACTTAAAAATGGCCACAATGGTACATTTTGTTATGCACATTTCCCCATACATTTTTAAAACATGAAAACACGTAAATTAACGCATAAAGGGTCTTCTTCAAAAGCCGGGCTGGTTAGGATGTTTCTGAAGGCACTTCCATGTCTCCAAGGCCAGGAGAGGAAAGACAGGCGGAGCCGCCCTGCAGGCCGGGCTCCTGCCGCCCCCCGCCCCGTGTGCACCGCGTACCTTTGCTCTCTGGGGCAGGTTCATCACAGCGTCCGGCTTGAAGTCATTCTTGTTCTTCCGGCAGAGCACGGCCGTGATGATGATGATGATGACCGTGACCACGGCGATGGGCGCCAGCACCGCGGCGATGATCCACAGGTTGTTGGGCGGGTTCTTCACCACAGCTGCGGGGAGAGCCAGCGGGAAGCACGTGACAAGGAGCACTGGGAAGAGAGAGGCCACCGGAGAGAAGTCTCCCCCTAACCCCCAGTCCCAAGTCGTGGGATGGTTACGAGGATTTAAGATCAGGAAGACTCTTGCCTTGGGCAAGGGACTCAAGGTCTCTGAGTCTCAGTTTCCTCATCTGTAAAATGGGGCTATCACATTGAGAGGTGTCAGAAAGATGAGACACATGTGGTGCTTTGGTAGCTGCTCAATAAAATGCTGGTCTTCACTATGACTAGGAGGAGGAGGAAGATGGAGACATATCATTTTCCTCACCGGTGATGCCCATGAATCAAAAGAGAAGAGGAATACATCTGAGCATAAGAGTAGTGCTGGAATCAGGAGGCAAAGGCCACAGAGAGATGACTCTCAGTACTGTTGTGAACGCACCCTCTGAGTGAGCAATGATTAAAGTGTAACCAGTGGAAACCTCCCTTCCACCTTCCCAAATGGCTGGCTGGGGAAACTTGGAAATGCTTCCATCTAGTCAAAAGGATCCGGCTGGCTGGCTGGTGTGGCTCAGTGGTTGAGCATCAATCTATAAACCAGGAGGTCAGGGTTCGATTCCTGGTCAGGGCACATATCTGGGTTGCAGGAGGCAGTCGATCAATGATTCTCTCTGATCATTGATGTTTTTATCTCCTTCTCCCTTCCTCTCTCTGAAATATATATATATATATATATAAAAAATATTTTAAAGTTGGATGACAATCTAAATGAATCACCTTTACTGCTGTTGCAATTTGGCTTCATCCCATGCAGATTTTCATACAGGATAGAGTAATGGGCAGTTAAAAGGAGAAATACCCTCTTCTTAATAGTTCTAATCCATATTTTAAACAGACATACTGCCAATCTGCTTTCTATATGAATTTCTTGGCAATCTAGTTGGCATGAATTGACCCTCCTGATCCTGCTGAGGACCAGACTCTGGAATATAAAGACCCGGCTGATAAGTGCCCCTGGTGAGGCCCACCCAGGGAGCCAGCCCGCCTGTCTCTCTGACTGTAACCACCCCCTAACTTCAACTGGTGTCGTGTTGGCCAAGATCTCTTACCAGCCAGCCCTTAGCTCTGAAGTGCTGTTAGCACAAAAGAACTTCTTTCCCCCAGTTTCTGTCAATCGGTGATTAATCACATTATTAACTTCTGAAAACAGCTCATTAGATAATGTGCTTCTGTTGACATTAAACATTTCATTGCTGCCGCTTTTAGTAATTTGACATTTATAGTTTTATGCCTTGAACATTTGTTAAAGCTTAGACCCACTGTTAAAAACACCAACAGGCCTCTTTTTGGGCTGTGCTATTCTATCCCGATAAAGAAAAGTGCATTAGAGTATGATGCGCCAAATATACATCTAATTTTTTTCATTAGCAGGAATGAAATATTGACATGTGTTCAGCTTTTACTCAGCCTTATGGTTTTGGTGGATATGTTCCTTCCCAAAGCAGTCTGTAAAATCCTCTCACCTCTATTTAAACGAGGAGAGAATTGATTTATCTTATGTACATTAATAAATTGATTTAACAATCAAAGAGACGGTAAAGTGAGGTCAACTGAAGTCTCCCAAACACAATATATTCATTGGCATAATGATCTAGAACTACAAAGTCATGCACAGAGGTGAAAAGAAACAAATGGTTGTTTAACTTGCAAGAACTGCAGTAGAGAAGGACAGGAAAAGGAGACAACATGCTGAGCCTCTGCTGTGCGTTAGGCACTGTGCTAGGACCTTGACCTGGGGCTGTTCTTACCCCCAACTTGCAGGTGAGCAAACTGAGTCCTAAGGGGTTAGGTGCTTTTATGAAAAATCATTTCCCTGCAGAAACCGGTTTGGCTCAGTGGATAGAGCGTCAGCCTGCGGACTGAAGGGTCCCGGGTTCAATTCCGGTCAAGGGCATGTACCTTGGTTGCAGGCACATCCCCAGTAGGGGGTGTGCAAGAGGCAGTTGGTCGATGTTTCTCTCTCATCGTTTCTAACTCTCTATCCCTCTCAATTCCTCTCTATGTAAAATCAATAATATATATGAAATTATCCATAAATGGGTGTTGTTTAAAAAAAAAGAAAAAGAAAAATCATTTTCCTGAGATACACAGGTGAAGTCACTTCTGAGTTCACACACACACACACACACACACACACACACACGTATTTGTCAGAAAGAATGAAGTCCAAGAGTCCACATAATCTCAACTAAAAATAAATTATTCTTACACGGAACAAGTGTTGAAAGGAGAAGAAATCTATTCAAAAATGTCTCCTGCTCATTTTTTGTGGCTGTGAAAGCTCATGCTGGTGTGAGTGGATGAGGAGGAGGGCCTAGCTCAGGGCCCACCAGCTGTGAGTGCTCTGTCCATGTTGCTCTCCTGCCCAAACCACCCCACGGCCGTCATTCTGCTCGGGGTGTGGCCCACAAGGCTCTTGTTCACATTGCGGGCTGATTTCAAAACCATGAGGAGAAAACTGGACTTAGAACATCTCTGTTCCTCTCTTCTCACTGGCCTCAGCTTCTTCCTCATCCAATCCGGGCACGGAGGCATTCCCCAGGGTCTGCCCTCTAGGTGTTCTCTCCCCATGCACTCGGCTTGTCTCTGGGATTCTAACTCTCTCCTCTATCTGTGACATTCTCAAATCTAGTGTTACCTTTAACCTCTCTCCTGCGATCCAGGCTTGAATTCCAACTTTCTTAACTTCAGCCGTCAATATCCCATCAATACCCTCTCAATATTTTATCAGCACCTCCTCGATACCCCCGAAGCACCCCTTAACATCTCATTACTTTAAACTCAACGTGGCCCAGACAGAATAAATTACCTTTCCCTTCTAAAAATGCGTTCCTCCTCCAATCCCTTTTCTACTTTCATTAACAGCTCCCTGTTCCATGAAGTATATTGGTTCTTAACCTTCAAATCTCCTTTCCATCTTCATGCCCTCTCTCCATTAGTCCTTCTATTTTATGGATAAATGAGACATTCAGCTACCACTGAGTAAGTGCTTAGTAGGATTGTACTAAGCCCTTTCCATGTAATAATTCTCTCATTTAGTCCTCTGAGTAGCTCTACTAGGTCTGTTTTCTATGTTATCCCTTTACAGAGAAGGAAAATGGAGGTCAGGGAGGATCATTCATTGGTCTCTGACTCTATGGCGACAAAGTAGAAGAGCAGCGGGAGGGGTGAATCCAGGTCTGTCTTCCTAAAAAGGCTCTGCTCGCAACTGCTCTGCATTGGTGTCTTCCAACTGTGTGCCTCCCTCAGGGCCTGGCACAGCATTTAGCAAAGGCTGGGTTTTTTTTTGTTGTTGTTGTTTTTTTTTGCCATTACAAGAACAGTGCTAGACAGCGTGGGGGCTGGATCTCCAAAGATAAAGGAGATGTTGCAGCTGCTTTTAAAGAGAGAGAGAGAGAGCAACAACAACTTGTTTGCTCAATGGGATGAGAGCAATGGAAGCCCCTAGAACTAGGAAAGATTGGGGGGAGGGGGCTCTGCTTCATGGGCCGAGCAAAGCTTTAGAGGAATCAGGAGAGTGAGGGATGGATGCTCCTGTGTGGTTGAAGCATTAGGCAGGAAGGAGAGAAAAGTAGGCGGAAACCAGGTTGGGAAGGGAGCTGGACACTGGTGCAATGCCTGCTGTGAAGGGCTTGGGAGACCGCTGTTTCAGAGTCTGGATTTTTAATGGAGTAGGTGTAAGATCACAACCTGTGTTTTCCAAAGTATAGATAGTGACTCTAATTGCAGTGTGGACGGTGCATTCACGACAAAGCGACTGAGGCTGAGTTTGTGGGAAACACCTGCTAAGTCCGAGAGGACATAGCTATGAAAGGAGAAAAGGAGAGAGAAGTGTGAGTTACTGCAGAAGGGAACTGAGAGGACCACGTGGGGAGACAAAGAAGCAAGACTGAGGGACAGCAACATGGGAGCCAGGTTAGCAGGGTCGGGAGCCTGGCTCTCGGAGTCGAAACACACCTCTGGGCACCCCCCTAGATGGCTCCTGGACTCTCACTTCCAAAAGGTTTCACGCATCTTCTACTCGGATACGATCTCTCTCCCACCTGTGCTTTCACACCTCCCACGGCTCCTCTTCAACCGCGTCAGCCAAGTCCCCTTCGCCTCCACCCTCCCCCTGACACTCCCTTCATCTCTGCTCTCCATAAAGCCAGTTCTTGTTTTTCTGCCCCTTCCCAAGGCCTTCATCAGCAATGAGGAGGCCACAGCACTGAGAGGTCAAAGTAGAGGATGGACGAGGACAGGAGAAGCGATGCAGAAGAGACAAGACAGATAAAAATTTGTCAATACCCTCATCCTCTCCCCCCGCCCCCCCAGTATCTTGTGTCCATTGGTTATGCTTATATGCATGCATGCAACAGGGGATAGGGGAGGCTGGGGGAAGGTCAATGGGGGGAGAAAAAAGGATATGTGTACTACTATGTGTAATACTTTAAACAATTAAATAAAAATAAAAATAAAAAATCTCCAGTAAATGAACCACATTATGTATAGTCTCCTTCCCCGGCCCACCAAGGCCGGACTCTCTGAAGCAGTACGTGTCTCCAAGGCCATCAACTCCTCCCCAGGTGTCTGCACTCCAGGCTGTTTGAACGCCTTGCTTTGCAAGCACACCTGGTGCTTTTCACTTCCATTCTTTCTCTCACGCTGCTCCCTCTTTCTGGAAAACACACCCTTCCTCTCTCTCTGCGGAAACCTCAGCGAAGGATCGTTAAGAACACACGTTTGCAGTCAGACAGATTCATATCTTGGCGACCTCGGTACTAGTTCTGCAGCACTGACCACGTTAGTTAACGTTTCTGAGCCTCGGTTTCCTCATCGGTAACTTGCAGCTGAATAAAGTTGTCCCAATGAGAGGGAAAAGTGGGAACGTCTACATAAAGCACATGTGTCAAACACAAGGCCCTCGGGCCAAATCCGTCCCGCCAGGCCTTGCAATGTCATCACTGCACTCCGCTGCGTTCCCATCACAATGACAGTTTATGACTGTTCAGTAAACCATTCGGCCCGCGATTTAGGCTGGATTTTAGATTTTGGCCCCTTCTCTGATTGAGTTCGACACCCCTAATATAAAGCAATGAAAACAGCAGCTGCCCCTTAGACGGTCTGGCTCAGTGGATAGAGCGTAGGCCTGAAGACCAAAGGGCCCCGGGGTTCTGTTCCGGTCAAGGGCACGTGCCTGGGTTGTGGGCTCAATCTCTAGTAGGGGGCCTGCAGGGAGCAGCTGATTAATGATTTTCTCTCATCATTGATGTTTCTATCTCTCTCTCCCTCTCCCTTCCTCTCTGAAATCAATAAAAATATATTTTAAAAGAAAATAGCAGCTGCCACAGGGGAAGGTATTCAAAGAGGCAGCTATTATTTTTAATTTCCCTTCTCTGTTCACTCTTTTCAGAAGTCCCTTCAGAGCAAACCTCCCTGGGTTGACCCCAGCATCATACTGCCCCCTTGTATAAGGTGACCAGACATCCCACTTTTGGTTGGACAGTCCCGATTTTTAACAATTTGTCCCGCGTCCTGTGGTGTTTTAAAATTTAAAACGCAGTGGGACACGGGACAAATTATTAAAAATCGAGACTGTCCTGCCAAAAACAGGACGTCTGGTCACCTTACCCTTGTAGTGCTTTCCTGCAGTCCACACCTTCATATCCTGCATCAGCTCCCTCTCTGCTCCTTGAAGGCAGAGCCCATTTCTGTGTCTTCCAGAACCAACGCAGCTCCTGTAGGACTCTACAGATAGGTACTTAGTGAATCAGATTATCTTCAATTCCCCAGCAGACGACTCCGATCCCAGCTCTGGTGATTTCCCCGGCTATTCCCCGAGGAGGAAGAGTGGGTACATTTGGGTGTAGCAATATCATTACTCTCTTTCCAATACGGAAAACATGTCCCTTACCCAAAACCTACTGCTTCAACCACAGCTGACTGATTTAAACACCTTCTATACAGAAATGTTTCTCTCTGGGCCCGTTCGCAGGAGCTTAGGGAATCCCTTTCATTCGCAGGAAACATTTAACGGCGCTAAAAATAACAAATGGAAGGAAAGACTATCCCCTTACGGTCAGCTTGCAGGAGGACAACGTGATGCAAGGTCAAGGCCATCCTTTGGGAGTCAATGGTGCTCAGGATCTTGGCGGCCGCGGTCCCCAGCAAAGGCTTTCCATTGTACAGGGTGTAGTAAGTCAGCTCCGCGGGGTCCTTGGGTCCCGGCACACGCTGCATCTTCACCATCTTTTGGGAAAAAAGAGGCCATGCTTATAGGGCATCCTGCACAGACACTACAATCCCTCGGGTGATCAGCAGGCTCTCTCCGGACTGCTGGAGCCTTCCGAGGCCGAGTGGACCCCCCGTGTGCATTTGAGACACCAACCTTAACGTGCCTCCCTGTCACCAAACCCGCAAGAAGCCCCGCTGTAGCTGGCAGGGGAGGCGGGGAGCAGGAAATATGAACATCTGGGCAGCACAGTTTGAGGCTGCAGAAGCAAACGCTGAAATGGAGATGTCTCCCAGGCTCCAGAGAGCACTGGCCTCATTTGAAAATAGGCCTGTGCATTGATTTAGGGCATGTCAGGTTATCTCTCAAGCAAGATTTCTAATTCCTGCAAAATTACACTACATTAGCACAGCGTTAGTAATATTATTATACTTAAAATCCTTCTTTCTTGAAATACTGATTTTTATTGCATGTAATACTATTATACTTAAAATCGTTTTTCTTGAAATATTAATGTGGATTGCATTATTAGAGTTAAAATCGTTTTTCTTAAAAAAATAAATAAGAGTTAGGGGGGAAAACAACCACAAAACAAAGACAAAAACATAAATTCCTGCAATTGCCAGAGAGGGGTGGGGAATGAACTTCTATGCCTGCAATTCAAAAGATCAATGATAAAAATAGTAGCTGGAGACTCAAAGTTCTTTTTCTAAAATAACCTTTGTTGCTTTTTTCCCACTGTACAAGTTATGCATATTCACTATAGAAAATCTGAAAACACAGAAAAGAATCCAGAAATAAAACAAAATTAAAACAACCTATACTTCCTCCATCACAAGCTAATGACTATTTTCATTTTGGAGTATTTGCTTCTATTCTTTGTTTTCTCCCACACAAATCTTTTATTTATTATTTTACAAAATTATTTATAGCACTCTCTCTATAGTATAACATATTGCTGTTTTTACTTGTCTCTTTAAATGACCTTAAATATAACAAAAGCATAAATGTCAATTCCTACATTCTAACTCAGACCTCATAAATTTATTTAGCAAATCCTTTCTTGCTAAACAATTAAATTGTTACTCATTTTCCAGCACTGTGATTAACAACTGGAAATCATTACAAATACATAAAACATACATTTTAATACTGACATAATGTTCTACTGTATGTGTGCCTCATACACGTAACTAACCTTCATTTTTGAACACTTCGGTTGCTACCAAATTTTCACTATTACAATGAACAACTAACAGACATTATGGTACAGTATAGTGTCTTTCCAAAGTATATATACCAATTATGAGTTTTATAGGATATTGAAAGATATTACAAAAATGTTTACAACAGCACTGTTAAGAGCAAAAAAACTAAAAAGTCAAAATTTACTAATAGTAGAATGGATATTCTACTATTCTAGTATAGGATAGTCACATAATGAAATGTTATAGAGCAATATGAATGAATTCTGGCTATTTGTATCAATTTGGCTGAATACAAAAGTCTGACATTGAGCAAAAACAAAACAAAATAAAAACTCATCCAAAACAAAAATCAAATCACAGAATATAAAATTCAAAAACAGGCAAAATCAAATGACGTACTGTCTGGGGAAACACATGATTGGTGAAATATGTACAGAAAGTACAGGTACAGTCAATTCTGATATAATGAAAGGAAATGAGTACAGTAAAAGACGACACATAAAAAGCTCCACCAGTAAGCTAAGAACAAAGTTCTCATCCTTTTGGTCATGGGTTCTTTATATTCGTGGTCTTTAAACTCTGCATATTTTTATACCCCTTGGTATATATGCTATATATAACAATTAGAAATAGATATCACTACAACCCAATAACAATGGGTTTAAAAAACTCTGGACAATTCACAAAGCAAGATAGACAATGAGTATATTTAAAAAATGCTCAGTGGGGACCCACTGCTCTCACCCTTTGTCTCCGTGTTTACCTCTACCTTCAAAATGAGTCCCTATGAGTAAGTTTGTGACCATCTAAAACAGTGGTTCTCAACCTTCCTAATGCCATGACCCTTTAATACAGTTCCTCATGTTGTGGTGACCCCCAACCATAAAATTATTTTCGTTGCTACTTTATGACTGTGATTTTGCTACTATTAATGAATCATAATGTAAATATCTGTGTTTTCTGATGGTCTTAGGCTCTATAGCAGCGGTTCTCAATCCGTGGGTCAAGACCCCTTTCACAGGGGTCGCTTAAGACCATCGGGTCACCTAAAACCATCGGGTCACCTAAGACCATCATGACCCATAGGTTGAGAACCACTAGCAGGGCCGCCTAAGACCATCGGAAAACACAGATATTTACATTAGGATTCGTAACAGTAGCAAAATTAGTTATGAAGTAGCAACGAAATATACTGATAGAGAAATATCTTTAAATTCTAGACCTCTAAATCTCCATATTCATGAACGTGGCCCATCTTTTAAAATAATCAGATCCCAAAAGGAAGGCCTCTCTGTGTGGAAGGATGGTGTCAGATACGTAGAGTGAATTTTACTTGGGAAACGTGGGCACGTTATTCCTGTCCCTCATGGGAGAGGTGGGGAGAGTGTCAGTACAACCAGTGAGAAGGTGGATGAGCTTTCAGATATCTAATAACTTCACTGCATTCCAGTTTCTTAGCAAATCCTTCTTTGCAAGATTTCTCCAAGGGTAATGCTAGAAGGGGCTCTACAGCCCCTGCAAATGAGGGATCTGCAGAAATCAATCCCCACTTGCTTCGCTCAGACTTTTCGGGCGAATAGAGTGGCCAAGCACACTCAGAAGGGAGAGAAGCACGTCTCACTGGGATCCCTTTCAACACAGAAAATGCTATTAGGTTGTTAGCTTTCCTAATCACACCAAGACTGTAAGGTGTGACTAGGAAATAATTTGCCTCCCGCTTCAGCGGAGGCAAGTCCCACGTCACTGTCCTCGGAGCAACTTCCTTTCTGCTGTTCGGAGAAGTGTGAATTACAGGGCTCATGGAACCCGCAGAGGGGAAATCACCAGCCGGGCGAGCGAAATCAACCGTCTCGCTTTACCTCGAACCAGGCTGTCACAGGCCACAAAACTTTTAGAAGCAAAGCCACAACCAATAGGACAAGAGACCGAAGTCACCCACTGTGAACGCCAGGCCTGGATTGGCCCTCGGGGGCACAGCTGACTCCACAGGAGAGGGACTCTTTGTACGTACAGACTGCCTGGGGCATGACCTGCAGGCAGATTGTGGTCATACTGCAACTTCCTTTCAAACGCTTCCTCCTCGCTTCCTGACAGACAGTGCAATGCCATACATGTATGTTTGGGTTAACTTACTTCCTTGCTTCCTGGCAAACAGTGCTGATGCCATGCATGTACGTTTGGGTTAACTTACACCCACCGATTGGTGAACTGCCAATCAGGAGTTCACACCCCAGGGCTGTGGGCTAGATTCCAATGGGGAATTCCACCCGGGAGGCAGCTACTGAGGGTTCCCTTTTGTAATGTGTTACTTTGCTCACAAATGTCAGAAATGGGTTCTCCTTGGGTGAAATGAGGGCTATGCAAGGCAAGAGAATTGGCTAGAATACACTAGAGAGTCTCACTCTCGCTTGAACCAGGTAAGGAATCTAAAGGCTTAGAGTCTCTATTTTGGGAATGGCCACTGTCTGCTCCTAGGGTCCCGAGAAATAGACTCAGAAGAGTTGAGTGTTTATAGTTTATTTGAGAGCTGAGCTAAAAGGAACTGGCAAGAAGGTGAATAGGTGATATGGCGGGGGGAGGGGGGGGAGGGAAGAGGGGGGGAGGGGCTAAAAAGGGTGTTATTAAGCCAGTTGCCACAGTGGGTAATGAACGCTTAATTCTGTGGGAAAGCTCTGGAAGTGATGGAAAAGATACATTTCAGAATTCTCCTAGCTAGGAGACCAGGAAGCTGAGGTATTTATACCCCAGCCCAAAGGTTAATTAATTCCCAGGCACTTCCAGCCCCGTGGTGTGGGCTACGTGGGTTCCTGCATCTCAAGAGCAATCTATAATAATAAAAGCGTAATATGCTAATTAGGCCAGAGGTCCTTCAGACGAAGGCAGGGCTGCAAGGGAAGCCAGTCTGGGTGCCAGAGAAAAGCCGGTGCCTGCAGCTGGGGGAAGGAAGGCCTACTCTTGCACGAATTTCGTGCACTGAGCCTCTAGTCCTTCGGTAAAGGTTCAGAGGTGGCTGCTGGCACTGATAGAAATGGAAAAGGGATCTGGGCAGAGCACCAACAGCATCTGCTACGGCTCCTTAGCCTAAATCCCTGTGTGGCCATGTGTCCGTTATAATCCTGGGAGGCTCTGCTTGTCCAAATTGACTAAATAAGGAAAACAGAACCGGCACCTGGAATGCCCATGGGTGCACCTGCCCTTCACAGCGGTGGTGGTGAGAGGGCCTGGGAGTCCCGAGAGCTGGGACTTCATCCAGCCCCCGGAGCAGGCTGCTGAGTAGCCTGTGCCTGCTTCCTTACAACTTTCTGTGGGAGAAACATCCGCGTGCCTGCCGACAGTTCCGAAACCTCCTTTCCTTATCCTCTAGTAGTGAGAGCAGCTAACTCTCACCCGTCATTTTGATGTCATGACCCCTGACCTCACACCCTAAGAGCAGCGTTGATTAAATGGCTCAGTCGGTCTGCAGTGCCCCTGCTCCTCTGCACGTAGCATGATGACTTAGACTCAGGCAGCACATCCCCTCTCCCCCAGGTACTAGAGGACCCCAGAGGCTTCGCGAACACCCACCTGCACGGTGTAGCTTCCCAGGGTGGTGGCCCGTTTAAACCGCCGGCCTTGCTGCTGGGACATCATGAACAGCTGGGCCAGGCGCTGCTCCATGACCCGGGCGAAGCTCTGGTTGTGCAGACCCACCAGCGAATTGTCCACGCCCTGCAGCACTGCGGGGAGGGGCAGAAGGCAGAGGGGTTACTCAGCGGACAGGCCCCCTGCTGACTCAGAACCACAACCGCCTCCATCGCTGCCCCAGCCACAAGGCACCCCATGTGAGGGCTTGGCCATCTTGACCTCACTTTGCTCTCAACCACAGCCCCAGGAGGTGGGAATCGCTATCCACGTGTTATAGATGCTGGAAGGTTAAGTGACTTGTCCAGGTCACAGCTAGTGACTAGAAAAGTGAGCGTCCAAACCCAAACAAAGCCCGGACTCTCTCCTCCGTGGGCTGAGACGCGTCTAACGCTGCTGAAGTAAATCCAAAACTTATTGAAGATTACGTGTTGTTAGAGTCCATAAGGGAACCCGGCCTAGATACAGGTCTGGCTAGCTGGATTTTCTGCTGGTTCCCACTCAGAAAAGCTCAGGCTCCAGGCTACCCTTATTTTATTTTTCCTCCTCAACAGCTTTGCTGAGGAAGCTAAGCTCCGTCCTGCAAATCGGGCCATTACAACCTGGCATACCGCCCTTTTCCATGTTCTCATCTCTCCCTCCTCTTGGCCACTTTGAGAGCCACCCCAAAGCTGCCCCGGGCCCCTTGGGTACTCTTCCATCTGAGGGCAGGACAGTGGGACAGCAAGAGCGAGCTCTTGCCAGTGTGAAACTTTCAGCAAGCAGCTGGCCCTGTCTGCGTCCGAGTCCTCCTCTGTAGAAAGGGCAGAAGTCCACATCACAGCAACTATATTCCTAAAGAGATCTACGGCTGAAATGAGACCAGGTGTATAAGGGAGCTTAGCACAGTGCCCAGTGCATGGAAGGCACACGAAACTCCTCTTTCCATTGTCCTCCACGCTGAGCTTCATCTACTCCATGGCACCTGCAATCAACAGGTAAGGCATGGAATTCCAGGCCATGGCTGGTGCTGGGGGAAGGCTTTTGATGAACACCAGGGTGAGGACTGCAGTGGTCACTGACTGTGGGAGTGACTGATGGTCTTTTGCTGTCAGCTCCCCAAATCTAGGCTTTCCTCCAAGTCCCTTGAGAAGAACACTTCATCCCAAACACACAAACACTGCCTTCACACACAGCCATCCTTGAAATAAAAAAATGCTAAAAACAATCCTCATCTTAAAGAAACCAAAACGTACGTGGGTTGGGGAGTTTGTCCTACCATGGTCCAGCTAAAGACCGTTAATGTCAGCCATCTACTGGGATACAGACACAGCTTGGTTATAAAGAATGTGCCGTTATGATCGCATTCTGCTCAGGGCCAGAGCAAGCAACGGGCACTGAGCTACAGAGAATTATTTTTAACTGATGGAGAGAGAAGTAAAACCCACAACTGAGACTCAGAAATTACTTCCCTGAGGCCATAAATACCGAATAATCCCCATGGAGGGCATAAAGCCGCTCTCTTTCTAGGGCCCTTGGGAGGGACTCGCAGTTCAGCTGTCAGCGGGATTCCTGCCGACAACGAGAAAACGCTCAGGTGCCGTTCCCACTGGGGCAGGCCCCACAGAGGCCCCTGGGAATCCCCCCCTGACACAGCCTACCCCGGGCCCCAGACAGGAGAGCCCTGCTCTTGCTCATTCAGAGCTGCCCCTCTAGTAAAATCTCATAATCAACTGCTGAAGGGTTACCTCTGAGTTGGCCTTTCCTGACCAATGGGAAGAGTAGGAGAGAGGTCATAGGACACGGAGAACTCCATCATGGGTTGATTACTTTGTGAGAATCCCAGTGACATTGAAGAAAGAGATAGCCAGGTGAAGAAAAAGCTCCAGAAGTAATAGCAGTGACGATGGTACAACGCTGTGAATGTATTTAAATGCCACTGAATTGTACATTTAAAAATGGCCAAAACGGAAATGTTCATGTTGTGTGTATTTTACCACAATTTTAAAAGTTGGGGGTCGGTGGTGGGGGAGGTGTTCCAGGAAAGTGAGGAGGTTGAGGGAACCTCCTACCTGGTGACATGGAATCAGCACCTGGACAGCTCCAATGTGCCTCCTTGTTCTACGCCTAGAGACTGTGTCCTTAGGAGGCAGCTGGGCCTGAAAGTCCCAATGATCAGACCTGGTTCTGTTTCCTGCATTCGATCTGAACTGTTTTATTGGTGGTTGAATCCCACACATTCGGAGCCAGAAGAACCTGAAAGTTCATCTCCTGATTTCTGATTCTAAGGGAGAGAGTGGGACGACCCCAGGGTCTGGGTGACTGGCTCAAGGACACACCCGGTTTGTAGGTAGCAGAGCTGAGGCCAGAAGGAACCCTGCGCTGGCTGGGTCTGGAGCATTTTGCCCCTGATGGGTGAAATAGAGACAGACTTCAAACCTGAGCTGGGCTCTCACCTGTCAGGCAGCAATATTAAGTCTGTACCTCTCCATTCTGCTGGACTGCAAGACACAAGGACAGCAGAGTAGCTCCTGGACTCTCTGTAAGGGTGGGCTGACCACAGGAGTCACCCTCAGCCAATGACTTTCCACCAAAAAGAGACCCGCACTCAGGGAGGGGGGAGACGTATGCAGTGTGCAAATATGTAAGTTCAGTGGGCATACAGAGGAAAACACGGCAGGGTTTTATACTCCAAACTAAATAAAGGAAAGTTGCTCCAGGTTATCGATGGGCAGTAGGGAGGGTGCCCATGATGGCTGTCTGGGAGTGAACGGCAGAGTGGTTGGTTTTTCAGGGGGCTGTGGGTTTGAACAGGATGAACAAAGCTCTCTCCAATCTCCTACCCCTTCTGTAACTAATGGTAAAAGGTTTGTGGTGGCTGCCCATGGCATGAGAAAGAGCCAAAGCAAAGGAAGATCGTTCTGAGCTGGTTTCGGTCCCTTCCCACCGAGCACTAACTGCCCCAACTGCCCCAAAAACACAGTGATGGAAGCCACTGTTTCTTCTGATCACCAACAGCCACAGCAGCAACAAGAAATGAGGGTTAGCCGAAACCGGTTTGGCTCAGTGGATAGAGCATTAGCCTGCGGATTGAGGGGTCCCGGGTTTGATTCCAGTCAAGGGCATGTACCCAGTGTGGGTGGAGGGGGGAGTGCAGGAGGCAGCTGATCGATGTTTCTCATCGATGTTTCTAGCTCTCTATCCCTCTCCCTTCCTCTCTGTAAAAAAATCAATAAAATATATTTTTAAAAAGAAAGAAAGAAAATAAGGAAGGAAGGAAGGAAGGAAGGAAGGAAGGGAGGAAGGAAGGAAGGAAGGAAGGAAGGAAGGAAGGAAGGAAGGAAGAAATGAGGGTTACAGAGGTGAGGGTACAGGTGTCAGGCCCCAGGAAGATCCTGAAAACAAGCCCATGTGTGGAGTTTATTAAGGTGAAGTCACTGCAGTAGAGGCACAGGCAAACGAGGGCAGGCTGAACCAGGGGGTCATCTCGGACATCTAGTGTTCGAGAGTGGATGTGCTTCCATTCAATGTAAACCTTCCCGTTAACAGAAGGGGGAAAACCTCTGCACATGAAAAAGCAGCATTTCTGGTGGATTAAAAAAAAATGGTTTTGTGAATGTTACATAACCTGCTGGTTTGGAAAATGTGTTAGCACTGTCTCTCTCTTGGGCATACACTCTGGTGAGGTTTATTTTTTAAAAATTTTAAACACATTTCTTTAGTTTGTCTTAGCAGGTAAAAAAAAAAAAAAAAAAAAAAAAAAAAAAAAAAAAAAAAATCTCTGCATATCCATGGCTCCACAGGAGAGAAAGAAAAGCAGTTTTCTGCAATTTAGGAGAGGTCTCAAGCAGGCCCCCTCGCAAGGCTGTGCTCCTGTGCCTGTGTGTAGGCAGTGGCCCGTCTTGCCTGCGCAGCGTGGGAGGAAGAAACGAGAAGGGAGGAAGTGGAAGGGAGGAAGCGGGTTTTAGATGGGCTTGCTCGCCCAGGCACATCTTCCACAATTTATGGGACCTCACGTCCCCCTTGCTGTGGGCTAGACTGCTTCCTCCCAAAGTTCAGGTGCCGAAGCCCTAACCCCCATTCCCTCAGAAGGCGACTGTACGTGGAGGCAGGTCCTTTAAAGAGGGAACTGAGGTAAAATGAGATCATAGAAGTGGACCCTAATCCACTATGACTGTGTCCTTATAAGAAGAGGAAATTAGGACACAGACACACAGAGAGGGAAGCCAAAAAGAGAGGCCACAAGAGAAATCAACCCTGCTGGTACCTCGATCTTGGACTTACAGCCTCTAGAATCGTTGAAGCCCTGCCACCCCAGTCCGGGGGACCTTCCGTGGCAGCCCTAGCAGGCCACTACCTCCCCCCCTGGCCCTTCCCTTTATGGCTGGCCTGCTCACGTTTCCTCCTAGAAACACCTGCCTTCTCTCTTTGCTGCCAATCCTTGCTTCTTGGCTTTTCAGAACTACTGTAGGGATTTTGAAAAACAAGAACTGTTTTTGCTGTTTCGTAAAGCTCAGCTGGGAAATGTCAAGGGGAAAAAAGAAAATGCCACCCAAACACCCTTCTACTTCCACCCGCCCTCCTCGTCAGGACACGCCTGGGCTCCACAGGACTGGTGTGGGCGTGGGCTTCATGCCCGGGGGGAGCCGCGAGTGCGTGTTGGCATTCCTCTGACTCCCACTGGCGTTCTGTGGGGCAGTGCAGAAAGGCCTCCAGTCTGGACACAGACAACCATTCACACAGACACGCCCTGCACGTCCCCAGGTAAATGATGTTCCTCCCGAGTGGTCCACTTTCTGCAAAGAGGGGGCCACTAGCTGGGCCTTGCAGCTTGCTATTTTGAATGGCTTATCTAATGTTCATCTTCAGGGTGGTGTGTGTGTGTGTGTGTGTGTGTGTGAGAGAGAGAGAGAGAGAGAGAGAGAGAGAGAGAGAGAGAGAGAGAGAGAGAGAGAGAGGGAGAAGAAGAGAGAGAGAGTGTTTTCTTGTTTCAGCTTATTCCACCCACTCTTGGTTCTGTGAAAGTAACTTCCTGACTCATAGGACAATAAAAGGATGCCAATCTTATCACCGAGTAACATGCAGTTTTAATTTTTTAGGTTTTTTTTTCTTTTTGACATGCAGTTTTAAAAAAAACAAAACACAACAACCAACCAACCTGGTAGACTGAAAGGGGAAATAAGAGATTACCTGTAATTACCCAGTAGTCTCTGGTTGTCTCCGATATGTCAAGGTTGGGATATTCCAATGCTAGAACAAGTAAGAAACACATCAAATCACTTTCACGAGTTTTATATGTAAACATTGTTAAGGGACATGGACGTAGGTGACAAAATATGAAGCAGCTGAGTCCTGCTTTATCATCCTGAGGAGCTCCATGCCATGCAGGCCCGAACTGCCTTGCTGTTCAGAAAACGAAAACACTCAGCAAAGAGCTCCCTTTCTGACGAAGAGTTTCTGCTCTTTCAGTTTTTCCATCAAAACCTCTTAAGTGGAACCCGTTCTGTCACTTTCTCTTGTAAAATACCAAACTGGCACTACCATTTTCAGAAATTTTTCTCTCTCGAATGTGTTTTTCCAATGTCAAGGACGAAGTTTAGCAGCCCAGTGCTCGTTAACAAACATCTTTTGACAGGTGCAGTGACCATCAGCATTCATACATGTAAAGGGCTTAGCACAGCACTGGCACACCGTAAGTGCCCAGCAAACCTTAGCTGTTGTGATTATCAAAATATCAAGATGAAAGAAAGTAAATTCTTCACTTGCTGCCAGGTGACATGATACTTTCCTTTATGATACCACCTTTTGCATTAAGCCCAGTTATATTTCCTCACTGTGAGGAAATTCGTAAAAACTTGCTATTAAACAAACGTCCAAAAAAATTTTGGAATGGCTATCCTGTGCTAACACATAGCCACACACATCATCTCCCTTGTTTACACCATTGAAAGCAACCACAGAAGAACGGAAAGGATTTTGCTAATCCTATATAATAAAAGCCTAATATGCTAAATGTCCAGTTGTCCATTCAACCAATCAAAGTGTAGTATGCTAATGATATGCTAAAGTCACTCAACAGCTCACTATGATGTGCACTGACCACCAGGGGGCAGATGGTTGACCAGCTGACCAGTCACTACGATGTGCACTGATCACTAGGGGTTAGACGCTCTGAACGGTAGGTTAGCTTGCTGCTGGGGCCCACCCGGCAGATGGGGACTGAATGAGCGAGAGGGGTTGGACATGCCCTGGAGCCCTCCCGGCCAACCTCCCATGTCCCTCCCCAGCCTCAACTGTGCACTGGTGGGGTCCCTCAACCTGGCCTGCACCCTCTCACAATCTGGGACCCCTTCAGGGAATTTCGGGCCACAGTTTCGGCCCAATCCTGCAGTCCAGGCTGAGGGATCCCACTGGTACACAAATTGGTGCCCCTGGTGGGCCTCTAGTATCTATAACAATAAAAGCAGAATATGCTAATTAGACTGGACATCCTTCCAGATGAAGCCGGCGGTGCACCCAGGGGAAGGAAGGCCTACTCTTCACGAATTTTGTGCATCGGGCCTCTAGTGTGATTTATAAAAAGTCTGCTCAGTGACCTTGGGAAAGGATCAATCATTACATTTAAGAGCACAAATCTTTACTTCCTTTGGGTACCAAGTAAGTGTCTGGAGACAGAATTTAGGCTGCATGGTCTTCAAAGCCTGTGCCTGCTGCATGGCTGCATGTAACTGAGGCATTAATGGAAGACGAGCCACAAGGCTATGGGGACTTCTTCAAGGGAAGCCACGATGCTGATTGCTGGGAAACCAAATCAGTTTCACTGAAAAAGAGATGTTGACAGGAAGCCAGAAAGGCTGGTCAACAACCTTAATTGCTCTAACTTTTAGTTGAGATTTTGTTAGCTGAAGCAGAATCTACCTTGTCCATGAAAGTTTCTGTTATTTCCTGCCTAAGGGCTACATGTAAATTTCTGTTTATGTTGCTTAAGATGTCTTCCCCAAAGCCTCAATAAAAGGGGATGGCAGGGCCAGAGCAGGAGTAGTTCTCCCACTAGTGTTGGACTACCGCCTGGCCCCCCAAATCGCCAAATTGAATTTCTTCAAGTCTCTTTTCATTTGTGTGCGGCCCTTCTCCAGAACCTGAACCCTGAATTGGAACTCTTTCTACGCAGGCCGTGAAAGAGAGTCCTATAGCGGATGGCAAATTAGCTGCACTGATATCTGTAGCCAGGCCCAAAGGCCCCGGGACATCTGCTGATGGTAGGAGCGGGGGAAATTACAGCAATCCGTATCGCCACGAGGGCAAGCGCCCTACCAGGTGGGCTTATAACCTCAGAGGCAGACGGCGTGGGCTCAAATTCCATGCCAGACCAGCCGTGTAAGTGTGGGTGCTCCACTAAACTTAACAAACTTTAGTTTTCTTACCTGCAAAAGGGTGCTAATAATTTTGCACCGGCCTCAGAGGGTGGTTGCAAGGAGTATATGAGAGAAGAGGCATGCAAAGAACAAAGGCACCCAGCCACTGCTGGTTTCCTCAATGTGCAATAATAAATTTGTCGTCAATGCCATCTCCGTGTTATCACATAGTCCAGCTGTTTCACGGCCGAAGACTTCGTGTGCAGCCTGGCACCATGGGTGTTTGCCAAATGGAGAAAGGCCCCCCCGGGGACATGGGCAGGGTCCCGCGTGACGGGGACATACTCACGTTCAGCGATGGAGAGCGGCGGGTAGGTGAGGTAGAACCCCACCAGCTCGGCCGAGAGCTGGCGGAGGAGGCTGCTGGCCATGGTGCCATTGAGGAAGGAGCTTCGGTTGGCCACCGCGTACACCAAGGTGACCGTCTGGGAGGCATTGGACGTGCTCACGATCTGAATGGACACGGGAGGAAAGGGGAGGGAGACATGCCTGATCAGATGGGGGTCTGTTTCAGGGAGGCCGTGGGAGAAGACGTTTCTGAGGGAAATTGAGGGGAGGACTGAGAGGGAGGCGGGGGAAGAGCGAGGAAGAGACAAGAATAACAACGGTGGTCACTCACTGATCGTGGGCTCCGTGCCAGGCATCGTGCGAAGGGCACCTTATCCCATCTAACCCTCACCGCCACCCCAGGAGGTGCATCCAATTAGGATTCCCTTTGGCAGAGGGGGAAACTGAGGCCCGGAAGGACCAGGGGGCTTGCCCAAGGTCACACAGCTAAGAAGTGACAGAGCCAGGATTCACACCTAGGCAGTCTTTGAGGTACTAACCCCTGGTGTGTATTTTCCCCAGGGGCTAGACGGCCTCAGATTGCTCCTACAGCACGGATATGTTCCATTTAAGGAGGACTCACGAGCTCAGATAGAAAAAAAGCTCAAATCAAATTTGGGGGGCCGGTGGGGATTTTCAAGTTGGAAGTTCAGGGAATGTATAAGCCCAGTAACAAATAGTGATAAGAAACAAATTCAGATACATCGATAGCTTCTTTAGAGAGTGATTATGGTTTCTTGCGGCCTATGAGTTCAATATAGGACATGTAAATATAAGCATGAGATGGTGTGTTTTTCTTCTCTCCTTTTGTCCAAGTCGGTTTTTTCGTTACTGGAAAACGAGGTTTTCTGGGTCAGGGTACGGACAAAAATATCCCACAGATGAGATTTGAAAAGCAGATGCAGTAGGAAGTCATTCCACTTCGGGAGGCAGCATCTGTCTGCTCCTTCCTCCTCCCCACCCACGTGCCACCCCCTCTTGTCCTGTTCAGCACCCCCGGAGGCAGACCCCTTGTGGACCAGACCACTCCAGGGGGCTCCTTTGCCCTCTGGCTTTAGCTAGAGGGAGGTCAGTAGGTTGGAACGTCTCCAAAAGGTTGCAGGTTCAATTCCCAGTCAGGGCACATATGGGAGGTAACCAATCGATGTTTCTCTCACATCAATGCTTCTCTCTCTTCCTCTCTCTCAAAAAATAAATTAAAAAAAAAACATTTTAAAAAACATCCTTTTTTTTTTAAGGGAGATCAGGAGGATGTGGAGAGAGGGAGAGTGAGATCAGAGTATTGGTGTTGGGGACTCCCTCCCTGTGGGGTCAAAGCTCCCGATAGGCAGCTAGGGCCTCTGGCTTCCTGTAACTGTTCCTTTCCCTGCCCTCTGAGTCCCAATTGTTCCTGTTTCGGGTACTGCACCGTCCCCATGGTTTCCCCAGTGCCTGTCAGGCTTCTGGGAAGAGTCCCTTCTATTGAATCTCCTCAGATTGTCTTCATTTGAGTGCCCTTTCTTCCGGCCAGGGGCTGGCAGCTCTCCGTCTTTCCCAGACCTCTGTGTGCTCAGACATCTGTGTGCCTGCAACTTTCCTGTAAACCCTACTTTGAAGAAGGTGGTCAAGAATACCTTCTTCTCGTTATTTTCCCCATGCACGGAAGTTCCTTTTAAATTATCTTATATGGTCACAGAGTATATAATATAGTCCCATGACTAATGACCTAGGGCAGTGGTCGGCAAACTCATTAGTCAAAAGAGCCAAATATCAACAGGACAACGATTGACATTTCTTTTGAGAGCCACATTTTTAAAACTTAAACTTCTTCTAACGCCACTTCTTCAAAATAGACTCGCCCAGGCTGTGGTATTTTGTGGAAGAGCCACACTCAAGGGGCCAAAGAGCCGCATATGGCTCTCGAGCTGCAGTTTGCCAACCACGGACTTAGGGAGTCAACATTGCTGGTCAGGTCTTACAACTGTCCTCTCTGCAAGTATTTTTGGAATGTGGTTTTAGCCACAGGTATGCATGCCTCGCTCTCAACTTACCAAAAAAGGAAGGCACTTCCTTCTGAACAATTCAAAAGACCTCTCTGTACTGTCACCCATAAAAGTTACCACTAAAATAACTTTACAGCCTTTATCTCCAACCTTTATCTCTACATGAACATTTTATTTTCTGCTTTTCAACAAAACCCACTGGGTCCCAAACAGCCTGCAGTACAGGTGCCTCTGTGCACACGGTACTTGACCAGGTAATTATAATACCGTTACAATAAGCTGTTCATTAGTAACAGGAAAGTCGTAAAAAGGAGGTTAGAAAACATAGGCATCCCATTTATGCAAGGTTGCCAGAAAGCTGCAGTTAACACTCTCCAAGTCTATCCCCTGCAGATCACTGAGGGAGGGACTGAGCAATAGACACACACCCAGTAAGGTCTGGGTGACGTGGAAGGCGCTTACCTGTCAGTCACACCTGGGAACAAGCCAGTGGCTGGAACAGGTATGGCCACTCGCAAGCTGGAGATTTGCTACTTAAGCTCCTGAACAAAGGGACCCCCCTCTCTTGCTGCTCACACCTGACTCCTGGCTTGCAGGGGCTCCCACACCCTGCATTCACCCACGTGGCTCACGGCCACGTGGGACCCACGCAATAGACTGAATCTGGCCTCATGCTCTCTCAGACCCCCCTCCATGGAATGAAAACTCTGCACACTGGCTTTGCTTTTAGCGCTACAAAAGCCCCAGCTGCTCCGGTTTTAGGACTGAGATAAGGGACATGAAACTTTATACAACCTGAGGAGTGTCACTCCACGAAAATAAGCCTTTTACCACATTTATATCTTCACGGGAGGGTGGGGGGGAACCTCCGGAAATACTCATCCAGCAGCATCCCAAGAATCCAAATCCCACCGCGATGGAGGAATCCCATGTGTATAATCGTCTAATATTCTTACCTTTTTAAGCTAAGAATATTTTTATGGGAGTATAACTGACCTATAACATTATATCCGTCTCATACATTTCTATTGTGGTAACACACATACATTTTACCACGTTAACCATTGTAAGTGTACAGTGTGGTGGCGTTAAGTACATGTACATCGTTGTGCAGCCACCACCAGCAGCCATCCATCGAACAACCACCTCCCATTTCTTCTTCTCACCAGCCCCTAGCAACCACCATTCTACTTTCTGTCTCTATTAATTTGAAAAAATGTAATACCTTTTATAAATGGAGTCATACACTGCTTGTCCTTTTTGTGTCTGACTTATTTCACTGAGCACACTGTCCTCAAGGTTCATGCATGTCATAGCATGTGTCAGAATTAAGTTCCTTTCTTAGGAGGAATAGCATTCCGTCGTATCGATACACCACATTTATTTGTCTGTTCATCTGTGGGTGGACACTTGAGATGCTTCTACCTTCTGGCTGTTGTGAATAATGCTGCTACGAACATGGGGTATACAAATATCTGTTCAAGTCCCTGCTTTCAATTATGTTGGTTATATATCCAGCAGTAGAATCGCTGGGTCATACGGTGATTCTATGTTTAATTTTTTTGAGGAACTGCCAGACAGTTTTCCACGGTAGCCGCGCCATTTGACATGCCAGGTGGTGGGCTCGATTCCCAGAAGGGCGTGGGCAGGAGGCAGCTGATCAATGATGCTTCTCTCATCAATGTTTCTATCTCTCTATCCCTCTCCCTTCTTCCTGCTCTAAAAATCAATAAAAATATATATTTTTAAAAAGTTGTTGATAAACAGCCCTAGCTGGTTTGGTTTAGTGAATAGAGACAATCCACTAAACCAAACCAGCTAGGGCTGAACCAAAAATTCTTAATTGAATCAACTGTAATCTACCCTCTAATATCAACGCTATACAAGTAAAAAAATAATAATAATTTTAAGTTATATTTTCAATAACTTTCTAAACAAACTAATTAAATATTTATGTTGTCTCATTCCACAGAGGATCCAAAGTACTTCACAAATTATATTTAATACAATGAAATGCAAAGTTGTAATTATAAAACCAGGTTCTGGAAAAACAGATTAAAGACAATCCCAGGGGAATGGCTGTCATTCAGCTATCTATGCATGACACAGGGGCTGAGAGAGCTACTAAACCCAGGCAACAACTTGTCTCTGGGCTTCCTGGCGGCCAAGGCAAAAAGAGAAATGAGGTTCACCCAGTTAACCATTCATTCCTAGAGCTATTAAGGAGGAACTATGTCTTCCTTTCGACAATAAAGATTTTTTTAAAGGAGGTATTGCCTGACCAGCATGGCTCAGTGGTTGAGCATCTACCTATGAACCAGGAGGTCAGGTTTCCATTCCTGGTCAGGACACATGCCCAGGTGGTGGACTCGATTCCCAGAAGGGGGGGGGGGGGGGGGGGCAGGAGGCAGCCAATAGTATTCTTCTCTCATTAATGTTTCTATTTCTCTATCCCTCTGCCTTCTTCCCGTTCTAAAAATCAATAAAAACATATTTTAAAAAAGAGCTGTTGATAATCTCAAAGGCATCTAAAAACTATTTAGATACAATTTTCAAATTGCTTGTTGTAGTCTTTTCCAAGAAAGGTCTCTTACTTGCTAAAGCCAAGGACCACTTTCTTATTTCGGTGTCCCTCCCAGTGCCTGATGAATAGCAGGTGCTCACTACGTCTGTGCTTCTGAATAGAGCATGTTCTAGCTCTAAGCAGATTCTACCTATGAAGTTCCAAATGCCATCAGAAACAAAAGCTCTCCCACCAAAGAGCTGAGTCATAGTCCTTACATAAATCTTAAGTCTGTGACACGTTTTTAGATTTTAGTCTAAAATAAACCAAATCATCATGAGACACTTCCACTTTGGATTGATCTAGAAAAGGAAAGCTTCTCATTCAAATTCAATTGAATGCTTTCTACATCAGATTGGCTTTGCTGATAATTCACTTATGCTAAATGTCAATTTCAAAACCACTGAGTTTCATTGCAAAGGCTTTTAGTTTAGAGACATTGGCTAGTTCAGTTAATTAGAGAAATTTGGTGGCTGGATAAATACCATTAAGAAGCATCTGTCTTTAGTGGGATGGTATCCACACAATTGCAAAAAAAAAAAAAAAAAAAAAAAAGGTCTAAGAAAGGCTTCTGATAGCATATCTACTGAAAATCCAGGAAATTGAAATATAGTAAACCAGGAGTGGGATTTTCCTGGAAAATAATCCATGTGTTTGTCAAAAGTTTCACCAAGGACCCCATTTCTACTTTGCATTGATGCCAGTGTAGCCAGTGTGGGCTTTGGCTCAAGTCTTTGTTCTATTTTGTACCAACTATGTGATCTTCTGGAAGTTTCTCACCTTTCTCTCAGTTTCCTCCTCTGAAATGATAATGATAAACCTCAGAAGGAAGTTTTAAGTATTATGTAGCAAAATATTCATTAAATACTTAGCACAGTCCTGGCACATAGGAAGCCCTAAATATATAGGTGTGTGTGTGTGTGTGTGTGTGTGTGTGTGTGTGTGTGTGTGTGTGATGTTAGGTGACTGTTTATGTGGATATTTGGAGAATATCCACATAAACAGTCAATGAAAATCACAGAATAGGCACATCTTAGTGAGTTAGCTATTTAAAAATGATTCATTTTCTATGAGACAGTTGACCTATCTTACATAGCATATTCTAGTTCCGTTTTTAAAAATAAGAAATGTATTGGAAAGGCCTGAGGCATCTTCACGTGGGAAAATAAACATAAAATCCCAAACCACAGCAGGTAAAGAGCGACACAGCACCCATATTCCAGACAGCCTCATCAGTGCAGGACTGACTGGACTCAGGGGCCCCAGAGTGACACTGTGTCCTGCCTACATCACACGCCCAAGTGCAAAGTACCATTCACCCCGGGAAGCTTTGAAACGGGGGACCACGTCACCTCTTGCCAATGTCTATCTGCGTTATGACTGGCCTCTGTCAACCACCAGCTCCAGCGCCCTCCTCACCTGAATCGTCAGGTTGCTCTGGGCGCTCAGCACCTTCCTCTCGGCGTCCTGGAAGGCCTTCTGCAGCCTCTGCTCCATGGTCTGAGCAAACCTGCAGGACTGGATGTTGTCAGACGGGCTCACAAACTGAAGCACTGGAACGAGAGTAATAAATCCACACTCGGGCTCAGTAGCAGTCCTAATATAAAACCACCATGTTTACATCAGAGCAATCAGGCGAGGGAGGAAGACAAGGTTTGGCTGTAGTTTTACTAGGAGGAGTGGCTCTTAGCATGATTGATAACCTAGAAGAATTAAAAAGTGTGATGAGACCCGAGATCCCTTGAAATGCAAAGGGCTTCTGTGATTCCATTTGATTGGAATATGTAGACATCTGCTCCACGATGCTTAAAAAGAATAACCTAAGGCATCCAAATGCCTTCTGCTTCTTTGGAGGGGGGAAATAATCAAGTGGCCTGCATGGCTGAGTTGATGAAGTCTTTCCATTCCAATGGTTTCTCTATCTATGCTTGTGGTTTGGAATCAGCAGGAAGCTTGGAAGAAAGATCCCAAAGACTAAGCTCAGAGATTCTAATTCAGTGGCATCTGCCATGTGTTGCTCCAGAGCATAGCTTTTATGGCTACTTGCTTTTATCAGTACCCATAATGCAGAGGGGGGGAAAAATAAAAACGACAGTCCTTGGTGCACAAAAGTACCAATTGTATACAGCAGGATGAAAGGCTCCTCTGAAGAAGTATTTCTAATAAATCCAGGAAAAATGTAGGTTGATGTGCAAGGCACTTGGACATTGGATTAGAATGCCCTTTGGGAAGGAACAAGAGATGACAGAGTAGCTAACAATGGAGTTTTTTTAAATGGGTGTCTTCCTGGCACTGCCCCTGACCCCAGAAAGGAGAGAATCCTTTTGTCCTGAGCAACTTGCCTGTTTTCAGCTGGAAGTAGCCTGCAGGCTGGGGGTGCCACGGGGAGGCGAGGGCCGCCACGGACTGCAGGCTCGGGGTATGCTGCTTCAGGTCCGCAGTGATGTTGCTGACCCCGTAAACACCCAGCATCTCGGTCACCACGGCAGGCAAGTACACCAGCCTCCCTTTGGTAGCGTAATAACCAACGGTGACGTTATGAGAATGTTCCAGAATCTCCACCTGCAAAACAAAGGGACTCACAGAGCTCAGAATGTGTTTCCACTTGAAGTTCTTGGGGTTTCCCAAGACCATTTAGCATGGCTGGGGAAGAGGATGTTCTCGTTCAACAAATATTCTAACAGCCCTATAAAGCAAACAATGACTGGCAGGTCTCAAAATATCAGAATACAACAAAATATAAACTACAATATGTTGAACCTACATAGAACAGAATTAAATCTGTGGGGTTTTTTTATCCCTTCAATGCCTCAGGATAATCCCGTGAGCACTAATTATCTCCCAAGATGGCAGGCAAAACCGATTTTTAGGGAATGGCATACTAAAAAAAAAAAAGCTTTGTTATATTTCTCATCATTGATGGAAATTAAGAGGCAGAAGTGAGAAATCAAGTGAGGGTACCTTCAGGACAGGAGTCAAAGAGTATATGAGGTGACTTCCTCTCTCTAGAAGCTGAGAGAAGAATGGTTTAGACGTCACCCATTCTTGACATGTAGTTGGTTCAAGACTGAGGCGGGGGTGGGCCATAAAATGAGTTTCTCTTACAGCTGAGTCCTAGGAGATAGGATCATCTGAGCTCTTCTTAACCCAACTGGACGGTTTTGAGGTTTTAGACTTTATTATTTGTTTTTGCTTTTTGACTTAGGTTTTATATTAACAAGTCAGGGTGTGGTGTGTGTGTGTGTGTGTGTGTGTGTGTGTGTGTGTGTTATTTTCTTTATTGATTAAAATATTACATATGTGTCCTTATCCCTCCATTCTCCCCCCACTACTCCCCACTCATGCCCTCACCTCCTGTCCTCTGTGTCCATTGGTAAGCTTATATGCGTGCATACAAGTCCTTTGGTTGATCTCTTCCCCTTACCACCACCCTCCCCTATCTTCCCTCTAAGGTTTGTCAGTCTGATCGATGCTTTTCTGTCTCTGGATCTGTTTTTATTCATCTGTTTATGCTGTTTATTATAAGTCAGGGTGTTTTAACCACCCACTTTCCCCCCTTATTGTGGCATCTCCATTAGTAGTGTCACATGCATTTGCCAAAGAGATCAAGTAAATTGGTTTTGCAACAGGCTGGCTATGCCTTTGGCTCCTCCACACTTAGCTTCCAAAGGTGGTCTTCCAGACAGCTGCCAGAGGGGAGGGGATGCTGGGGCTGGGTGGAAGAGTTAAGGGGTTAAGAAGCATACATTGGTAGCTTCAAAACAGTCACGGGGATGTGAAGAACAGCATAGGAAATACAGTCAATGATTTGTAATAACTACATATGGCGCCAAGCTGGTACTGGAAATATCAGAGGATGACTCTGCGAAATATATGATTATCTAACCACTGTGCTGTACACTTGGCACTAATACAAAGTAATATTGAATGTAAACTGTCACTGGAAAATAAAAATAATTTTTAAAGGTGGCTTTAGGTGGAACCATGAATGGAGCATGGACACAGCAGTAAGGGTAAGGGATGCCACAGAGAAAGTGACTCTTGCCCCCGGCCTTCTCGTTACCCCCAGGACCAAGTCTCAGTTTGGGGATTACTTACTTTTAATGCCATTCTGATACGTACAATCACATTTTTGCCAGCCATGTCTAGCTTGAATTTAACAAGCTGCTTCCGTTACTCTCACTTTTATGATTCCCTTTTCTTAGGGACTTCCATTTATGGTGGTAATATCAAACATCCTTTCAAAAGATATGTACTGAAGTTCTTAAAAATGAGCCAATTAAAAAAAAAAAAATACGTCCTGTCACAGCAGTCTGTGATGAGATGCAGAAAAGGCAAAAACTACAAAGGTCGTTTGCAAATGAGAGAAGTTTAGTGGAACCTGCATCAGGCAACCAATAGAAACATTCACATTTTTCACTCTCTCTCTTTTTTTTTTTTTTTTTAATATATTTTATTGATTTTTTACAGAGAGGAAGGGAGAGAGATAGAGAGCCAGAAACGTTGATGAGAGAGAAACATCGACCTATCAGGGACGTGCCCGCAACTAACATACATGCCCCTGACCAGAATCGAACCTGGGACCCTTCGGTCCGCAGACCGACGCTCCACCACTGAGCCAAACCGGTTTCGGTGCACTCTCTCTCTCTCTCTCTTTTTTTTTTTTTTTTTAATATATCTTTATTGACTTCAGAGAGGAATAGAGAGGGAGAGGGGGACAGACACATCAATGACGAGAGAGAGTCATTGATTGCTGCCTCCTGCACTCCCCACACTGGGTTTCAAGCCCACAACCCAGGCATGTGCCCTGACCAGGAATTGAATCATGACCTCCTGGTTCACAGGTGGATGCTCAACCACTGAGCCACGCTGGCTGGGCCACGTTTTCCACGTTCAAATAAGGTTTCTGCTGCAGAAACCACAGATGCCTCACATGGAATGTTTTTCTTTCTTTCAAAATTACATAAAAGAGACTGACAACGGCCAGCAAATCACGTGCCAAACATTACTCTCAGGCCTTGGGGTGGCAGTGGGCGAGGGGCCACCAAGCCAACTGCAGCTGCAGAACAAAACATCAAAGGAAGAGGCCAGAGCCACCGTTTCAAGTGTTGAAAAGGGAGGCCCACCAACTGCCAATTGCATTGACTGCTTTAAAACCTGGAATCAAACCAAGAGCGTGTAATGCGAGGCTTCCATCACAGCGAGCAGTGGTTAAATAGTACTTGGCATCAGAGCGTTTGGGGGGGGGGGGGGAGTGTTTACTTCACCGTCTGCTGCTGGCAATTTGAGCAAAGTTGGCCGCAATTACAAGTCAGAGTAATTTTTAAATGTCCCGAATTAATCATTAACTATTTACAATGACAGGGAAGATAAAGGAAGAAGTAATGGATGATTTCTGGAGAATTACACGAACAATCACTAAACACTGTTCCCAGACAATGGAATAATAGGACCATTTAAAACAGTGTACCCAGGCTTTAAGAAAAATCTGGACAGAAGGCAATTAGTCTCAATCTTCTACCTCAAGATCTGACCTTTTTCTCCAATAACAGCACATGAACTATTTGGAAAAAGAGAGAGAGAGAGAGAGAGAGAGAGAGAGAGAGAGAGAGAGAGAGAGAGAGAGAGAGAGAGAGAGAGAGGGAGGGAGATGCTACATGGCTATGGTACCCGACGGGGAAGGAAAATGATCCGAGTCGAGTCTGGTCCCCAGAGGATTAGACGGGTGACAAAGCAAGGGGCTTACGTGAGCCGAGACGTCGTTCTGGCGAAAAGCCTTGCGCAATGCCTGCGTGAGCCCTTTGGCTATGCTGAGCTTCAAGGTTTCACTGCTCTGTGCTCTCCTCTGCGTCAGCAAGAGAACTGTGGGATGAAACCGGAGGATGGTCATCGGGGGAAGGCAGCAGACATCCCCATACAGGAGCCCTCCTCCCCTCCCCAGTCAGCGCCTTCCACAAGCTCTGAGCAAAGCTGGGGAGTGCAGGTCCGATGCGGGCAGGGCTGGGGTGGCAGTTCTGCGGGGCTCCACTCAAGTCCCAAGGAGAGAAGGCCCTCACCAGCCATTTGTGCGGAGAGACAGCCATCATGCCCAGTGGCACCTCATTTCAGACCAACGCTGCTCCTGACTTGGAACGGTGGGGCTCAGCCGGACCCGTGCTTGGTGGGTCTGCATGCAAGGGAGTTCCCTCAACAGCATTCCCAAGAGCTGACTTAGGGGCAGGCGCTGGGCCAGGTGCTGCAGCCTGAACCAGGAAGGTAGGCCCCGCCCCACAAGAGCGATGGAGACGGGGTTGGAGACCAAGGAGAAAATGGACTGGCAGGTGCTATTTGAAGGGAAGCCTAGGGTGCTATTGGAGGCCCTAGTCCAGCTCTGATTTGGGCAAGGGCGTGGGGACATGGGAAGGTTTCCCGGTGCTTCTGCTGAGTCCTGAAGGATAATGGGAGTGAACTTGGCAGGATGCGGGGGAACCCACTCCCACCCACTCCTGCCCACTCCCAGTGGAGGGAAGACCAAGTGCAAAAACACAGGGGAGAAGAGTGAACTATTTCAGTGTATGTGTTTAGGCTTGGTCTGAGGGCAACGGGACGTGAAGGGTTTTGAGTGAAGGCACCCATTTTAGAAGGTTCCTTTCACTGCAGACTGGAGAACAGGTTGGTGCGGGGAGGGGAATGGAGTCTGGAGGCAGAGAGATAAATTTGGCCACTGGTTCAGACATTTAGGTGAGAGATCGTGACAATGTGAACTAGGGAAGTGGCAGCTATGGTGGAGAGAGAGGGCATTCCAGGAGACCTGAGAGGAGCTGGTGCTTTTCAGGGTGTGGCTAGGGAGCCAGGGGTTGATGAAGATGAGAGTGGGGAGAATGTTCCAGACTTCTGCATCCAGGTGGTTGAGGTTGTCACTCAGAGGAAGAGGCATAGATTTGGCGAGCAAGGGGGAGGGGAAGTGGGAAACCAGATGGTACAATTTCTTGAGATATAGGAAGAGAAACTGTACCTTCTACTATGGCTAGTTTCACAATTTCCCACCGTAAAATAGGATAGGTCCCAAGAAATAATTTCATTTAGTTCCATGTGGGGTGAAGAGGAAGGCGGGATGTGGGCATTCAACACTGGCATGCTCTTTCAAGTCCTAGGTCTGGTGGTTTCTGTAGCAAACACCACCACACCATGAAAAGGACCCTGTGCCTTCTCGGTCTGCGCTGCTGCCACTAAGAGGCGGGGGCTGAAGAGAGAGCATCCACCCCCCACATTCTCAGGGCCTCCTTCTTAACATCCAAAGAAATCCCGGGTGCCCACCTACTGATTTTTAAGCACCTGCTGATAGAGAAAACCCATGGCACAAAGCCTTTCTGAATCCCGTGGCATCTCCCCAAGTTGTAGATTTACTAACACATCATGCATGCATGTGACACGTCACTGCCGGCAAAACCCGTGCTTCCTCAGGCCCCTGGTCGCACTGGTTTCCGAGAAGCCTCTGGTTTTAGGACTGATCACGAGTCTAGATGGTGCCACAGAATGCTTGTCTTACCCTCCGTCACTGGATAAAGATCAGGGGCTCTCAACCCTGGCACTACTGACATTCTGGGCTGCTGGATTGTTCTTTGTCGTCAACAATCCTGTGCATTGTAGGATGTTTAGCAGCATCCCTCGTCTCGGCCTCACCAGATGCCAAAGCATCCTCCCCACCCTTCAAGACTCCCCCACATCTCCAGGTGGACAAATGTCCCCGGGGAGGGGGAGCTAAACTGCCCCGGGTGAGAACCGCCGACCTCAAAGAAATCTACTAATTTTGTTGCATCTCTGAAGCCACCATGTGCTCGCTGCTTCCCGGTAAACCCAGGAGAGTGGAGTCTCACCTGTCTTCACCAGGAGTTTACTGGACATGTGACACTCCAGGTTGGACACCATTTTGCCGGTTGTGACCATAGCCGTGGACACGGCGGGAAGGGCAGCGTTTGGGTTTTCTGCCAGCAGAGGCGGCAGCCGGGTAGCCCTTACGGGTGCGGTGACGGAGGTCAAGGCCGCCGTGATGGCCAGCGAGCGTGTGGTGGACGCCCTGGGCGGGTCTGGGTGGGTGGGGGATGGGGGGCTCGTGTACATGGCTTGTGGTTTCCTGGGGAGGTGTGTGGTGGACAACAGGCCAGAGGCGGTGCCCGTGTTCCCTTGCATGGCTGTGTGAGTGCTCGTGGTGTGTGCTGATTTTGCAAACATGTAGGCTGGCGTGAATGAGAAGGCCGGGTGGCCCACCCCGGGTGTTGCCTTCAGGCCAGACGCCGTGTTGTTGGTGGCATGTCTGGCGAGAGCAGTGGTCAAACTGCTCTTGACGAATCCCGAGGCCAATGCCGAAGGGCTGCTGCCAGCGCCCTTGGCCACCAGGGCTGCAGACAGGGCGGGTGGGCTTGGTTTCCTCAGGAGCAAGGTGGACGCTGTTGCAGCTGCTGTTGGTCCTGCCTTGGACAACACTGCGAAGCCCGCTGCAAAGAGAGAGAAAGCAGAGTTTGTCACTGGCCCACGGTGTACATGTCACGTGTGGTGACGCATGGATGTCACCGATGGGTTTGCTGGGATAAAAAAGTCGCTGTGCTCTGGAATGTAGGCCACATAGCTTAGGCTCATTACGTCAAGTAAGCACAATGAGAATGCCAGTTACAGCAAAGCTATGGTCGGTAATAAGGACACGTAAGTTCCTAATACTTTCAAAACCACCATGTCAGCAGAGGGTCAAGGACACGACTCTTTGGGGCTGCTGAGTCTCTCATCAGCGTGGATGGGCGTGTCCGCTCCCGAGCAGAGCTGGGCATCTGTGTGGAGCTTGAAGATGTTTTGGCCACAGGAGCAGTCCTACCTGTTTTCTGGGTACCAGGAAGCAAACTTCCTGCAATAGTGGCTGCACCTGTCCATTCTTTGGGGCGCTGAGAAGGCGGGAGCACTCTGGACGGGGTCCCGAGGGAGGCCCTGGTTGACAGAGGAGATTCGGCAGTAGAGCGATATCTCGGGATACTCTGAAACGGTGTGGAAGCATGTACCACAGGAGCTGGGTAGAAGTTGCTGGAAATATGGGAACTTGTATCCATTCCGTCTGAAAGCATCTCCTGCAAGCCAGCTGTGGAAGGCAGACTTGGGGAGGGTAGCGGGAGAGGCCATGTTGGATGGACAGGCCGCTGTCCAGGGGGATGAGTCTTGACTTGTTGACTTGAGGGTGGGAAATCTTCAACTTTGGGTGTTTGGAAGTCTCTGGAATGGTTGTTATTACTTGCAGACGAGACAGCTGTACGGTTTCCAACCATGGTCACACCTGACGGTTGGATGGGCTGGTTGGTGCCTGATTCAAGGACTGAATCCGCAAGGCTAACACCTTCTGCAGTTGCTCCGTGCCCAGCAGTGACTCTGAGATCGGGGGGGTCTATTGTATTAACAGCTGGAGCTAAAACACTGGGGGCAGGAGAGGGAGCTGAGTGAGGTCTCCAACTTGTGGAGTTAATTGTGTGCCCATTTATAGCATCCTTTGTCTGCTGCAGCAAGCCAGATAGCATTGGTTCTGGGGAAAGGGGTCCAATTTCTGCGGAAAGGGAACTCCAGAGCACATCTGTGACCACTGGCTCTTGCGTGCTTCCCATTGTTGAGAAATAGACCTCGGAGGAGGAGGGAAGGCCTGCCACCTGTTTGGAAGTTGAAACTGGCAGCTCTGCAAGGCCAGTCACAGCTGCGTCCGTCCCTGGCTTGCTGCTGGAAAGGCCGGGAGACGGGGAAACAGTCTGGGCGAATGGTGTGGACGGGAGGGAACGTGACGGGAATTCCGAAGCAAGATCTGCTCTTGGCGTTCTGCTGACGGTGGATGAAGCAGGATCGGCGCTGAAAGCAGAGGTGACTCCACTTAGAGTGCGAAGACTCAGAACCTCTTTACTTAGGAGGGTCTGCATAGCAACTGTCACATTTGCCTTTTCGTGTTTCCGCGGGACAGCTGTCACGCCGTCTTCTTTCTGCAGCGGCAATGTCCAAAGGGTGGCGAGGAGGTCAGGAAATGTGCTGGAGAGGGGGAAGTTGGTAGCTTCAGTAGGAGGGGGTCCATGGCGGCCCTCTCCCCGAGGAGTTGGCATGCGGGGCTGGGTGGGTGGAGGGGCATGGTTCCGTGCCGGCTGCGGGACAGCGGGAAAGTCTGCCTCTGTGCCCTCTGAGGGTGATGCAGAAAGGACGGCTTGTCCTTGGCCGGCGGGAGCGGGAGGCAGGGGAGAAGGCACCAGAGAGGAAGAAGTGTGTTCTGCTGAACGGACGGGCTTTTCAGAATCCCCTGGAGCTGCTGACAGGTGCAGTGGGTCAGCGGAGTCCTTGGCAGCGGTGGCGGCTAGCATCCTGCCGGTCACCTCCACCCGCCCTGACTCCGCAGTCTGGAAAAGTGAGGGCACAGACCTGCTCCTTAGAGCTGGCAGAGACACCCCACGGTGCACTGCTTCAGCTGCCTCCACTGTGACTGGCTGGGTGGATGCAGGCCTTGATGGCGCTTCCAAGCTCGACCAGGAGGGAGGTCCACGGGGCAGGTGAAGGTTTCCAAGGGATAGGGGAGGGGGAGACCGATGGGCCGGTGCTGGCCCGGACCTCAGAAACTCTGGTGTGGGGGAGCCTGCTGCGCGAGGATCCTCCGTGGGGGGCAGCTCCGAACGCTGCTCTGCTGAAGGTCCAGAGAAACCTAGACGGGGGACGCTTGTTAAATCCTGGGCATTTGGGGGTGGGGTGTGGTTCATCTCATCAGTAGGTGGGCTTAGGGGATCAGCCACGCTCTGACGTGGAGGGCAGTCAGTTGGAGCTGTTTGGGGGACCAAAGGCTCTGTGGTAGGCGGCCCGGCCGGCTTAGGAAAGATGATGGGATGAGGTGAGGCGGGAGCCAATAAAGGGGATGGAGATGGAGGGAGGAGTGGGAGGATGTCTGACCTCAGAGGGTGTCGATCTGAGATGGAAGGAGTCCCTCCCCACCCTGGCTGAGATGGGAGGACAGGGCTCAAGGACGTCCCCCGGGGGACAGTGGGTAATGCGGGGAGCATGCTAGTGTGAGGCAGACCTGACACACCGGCCGCTTCTCTTCCCTGCTGCGGTCTCGGCTGGACTGGTGACTCGGTGGGATCCCCGGAAGGCTCGAGGGAGGCGCTCTGTCCGCTTCCTTGGGAAGGGGCAGGAGAGAGGTCCCCGTGGGCCCTCGGCCTGCGGAGCGTCTTGGGAGGAGGCGTTTGGGTGAGTTGCGGCACGCTGGCGTTGTCAGGGGTCGGGCCCAGCGCATCCGTGGTTCTGTCCACTGCCGAGGAAGACGGGGCGTCTGAGAAAGGCCATGTTGGTGAGATCGGGGACAATTTCCCGGGAGGAAATGACTCTGGGTCTGGGGTGACGGTGATCTGCAGGTTGTCTGTTCCTGTGAAATAAAACACCAAGCGGTCAGACGTCAGACAGCAAGTGCCTGCGGTGGCAGGTCCCGAAGAGAAGGCGAGGGCAGGGACGCGCTGCTCAGACCTCTTCCACCCGGGCACCCACCGAGGTGAGGACACAGTAAACACCCAAACAACGCATTCTGTCACAAGAAACATGCAAATGCTGCAGCTGACCTACAGGGCAGGAATGGAGACACGCACACTTTAATCTCAGCTTCATTGGGCCAGGTTTAAACAAAACCACAGCTCTCAGAGCTTCAGGAAAGTGGTAAGTCAATCCCGTAAGACCATCACACCATGACCTGCACGCGTATGCACACACGGGTGAAGTATCAAGCTCTTCCCTTGCTTACCAAGTTCGCATCGAGTCCTACAAAAGCTAAACTTATCCCTGAACTTAGAGGCAGGAAACAGATCATTCACACAGTAAAACATGAAGAGTTTTCAAAAGTGTTTGGCCAGGTTGGGTGCAGTCTGGCATGAACAACTGACCAACATGGTGAGAGTGGCTTCCCCAGGCTCCCAGGTCTCAGAGCCCCATGTAAACACCACGATGCATAATGATAGATTGGTCCTGTGGTTGGCAAACTCATTAGTCAACAGAGCCAAATATCAACAGTACAACGACTGAAATTTCTTTTGAGAGCCACATTTTTTTTTCCAGCTTTAAAAAAAATATATTTTTATTGATTTTTTACAGAGAGGAAGAGAGAGGGATAGAGAGTTAGAAACATCGATGAGAGAGAATCATAGATCAGCTGCCTCTTGCACACCCCCTACTGGGGATGTAGAGAGCCACATTTTTAAACATAAACTTCTTCTAATGCCACTTCTTCAAAATAGACTCGCCCAGGCCGTGGTATTTTGTGGAAGAGCCACACTCAAGGGGCCAAAGAGCCGCATGTGTCTTGCGAGCCGCAGTTTGCCGACCACGGGATTAGTCAGGCCTCCGTCTTCCTGAGCCTGTGAGCCTGCTGGTCGCTAACTCTCAGGACTCGGGCTGTGATGCTCTGGGTGTGCTTGGATCATCCCTGCCTCGTGGCAAACACCTGTTAACCTCACCAAAGCCCTCTGCTGCTGCCTCTCCCCTCTCAGCCTCTCTCTTCAGTCCCTAGAGTTGTGTCCGTCCCCTCTTGGTGGCTGTTTGTATCACAAACCCCAAGCAGACACCCTCTTTTCCAGTGTCTGCTACTTCAGGAGTGTTCTCCAATCAGGCTCAAGGGGCCTCCCGACGCTGCCTCGATTGCCTCCTGGGTTCCTCAACACGACTCCTGTCACCCAGACAACGGCCGTCCTTTCCCACTCAGGGCTGTTCTTTTGGCCTCTGGGGACCCCGAGAAGTCAGCCTCGGTGTCCAACCTTGGTCATGAGACTGTCCCTCTGTGCCACTCACTGCCCACCGGCGGGGTTTCTCACTCGCAGCCCTTACCGAAAAGCAAACCCAATCACCAGCAGCTCTCAGATGTAGGAAACTAAATAAGCCAACCAACTAATAAGCATTAATAAATACCCCAGACCCCTCTTCCTCATCTGCCAGAGAAATGTATCTGCAGTTTCTATCAGGTCCCAGAGTCAGACTGCCTGGATTCAAGTCCCACTCCTCCATCTGCTAGCTGTGTGGCCTTGGCCAAGTTACTGCACCGCTCTATGCCTCACGTACTCATCGGTAAAACGGGGGCAATTACAGTACTACCTACCTGCCTCCTGAAATTCTCTTAAGGATTAAAGTGAAGTGATACAGCTTGGCTCAGTGGATAGAGCGTCGGCCTGCGGACTGAAAGGTCCCGGGTTCGATTCTGGTCTAGGGTATGTACCAGTAGGGGGTGTGCAAGAGTCAGCTGATCGATGTCTCTCTCTCATCGATGTTTCTAACTATCTCTCTCTGTTCCTCTCAATAAAATATATTTTTAATAATAATAATAATAAATAAATAAGTAAATAAATAAAGCGAAGTGATACCGTTAAAGTCCTTAGGACACAGCTTAGTGCTCCAAAAAGGCTAGCTTCGGATGGTGCTGTTACTGTTTACTTGTTCAGCCCAAGGCAGACATGTTTGTACTCAGAGGCTTCCTCAGAGAACCGAGGCCCGTTAGAACTCATTGTCACGATCCCACACCGCCGTGGCGCACATACAGTCTGCAGTCACCCCCTAATCCCACCCTGAGGAAGAGGAAAGGTTATCACCCCTGTTTGACAGCTGAGGAAACCAGGGCTCAGGGGGATCAAGTGCTAACGTGGCCAAGGCCACACAGAGAGTTATAGTCAAGTATGTCTCGCTTCTTTCAACGTCAGGTCCAAGTCTCCCCAGTGCCGTGCGTGGGCAGGAGGTCCTCCTCCACCTCCGGGTCTGGGCTGGGCTCCGAACTCCCAGAGGGACCCCCACAGACCGGAGCCCACACCTCCCGAGTTTGATGGTGGGTCCCTCTTGGGCGCTGCTTGGGCAAACCTCACCGAGCACAGCGCCACATCAGAGAGACCTGTCAGGCTCGGACTCCGGGAAGGTCAGAAGAGATGGAGGACGCGCCCACCCCACACCCCGGAGTTTTGAAGCGTGGCTCCGGGGACATTCTTGCCCAAGATGATTTCTCTTGGGGCTTTTTAAAAACAAAATGCACCGGTTAAGAGAACCAAATTGCCACTCCTTGAAGCGCTGCCAGCAAATAAGGCTCTGTTTAATGCTTTGACATTCAACGTGTTGGCTCACAGAGCTTTTCTTTCTGTAAGAAGTTGACGGCTTTCAAATCCTTTGTGAAACAGGCTTAGAAATCAGGTTGACTTCCCTCCCGTTATATGCAATGCCACTTCCATTTGTTAAAACCTCGGTTTACGGGATCATTACGGAAAATTTAGCAAAGATGGAGAAGTAGAAGGGAAAGAAAAAGAATCCCACTCCTCCCTCAGGCTCTCCACATGCAGGTCCCGCCACAGGGAGAAACCAGGGTTCACACGGAGGTGAACTGCACACCCGGACTTCAGCCTAGAAAAAGCTTTGGTTTGCTTACTCTGCAGACCTGTGACCACCCTGCATTCCCAGCTATGCACCTGCTCTTTCTCTTTGAACAGTATATTAAAGCACATTTCCTTATTGGATGAGGATGCATATTATTTCCACTACAATGCAGTATGTATTTTTACGTGTTTAAGCATCCCCCAACTGTCAAGGTACAGGTTGTTTATAAAAGTTCAGTATTATAAATAACTAGAGGCCCGGTGCATGAAATTTGTGCAGGGGGGGGGGCGGGGGGGACCCCTCAGCCCGGCCTGCACCCTCTCCAATCCCATTAGGCACAGGCAGAAGTAACCGGGGCTGAGAGTTGAGCAAACTAACAGCGTATTACCAGGTTCAGACATAAACCACTTCTCAGAGATAGTCCCAGAATTAAGATATCATCCTTCCCACGATCTTTATTTATAGAGCACTTTTCCTTTCTGCTTAGTGTTATAGCCAATTATTTCCCTTATTGGGACAATCACTTAGCATGAACCCCACAAATACACACTGAATGCTTTAGCTGAGGTCACCCCCTTACAAAGGTTAAGAAGCTGTAATCCTCAGATAAAAGGTGGTTGATGCCACTGTTTAGGCGCAGGCGTCTTCAAACTACGGCCCGCGGGCCACATGCGGCACGCAGAGGAGTCTGATCTGGCCTGCCAGGTTTTTTGGGCAGTGAGTGCAGCCGAGGTGTTACAGTAGGAATTAGTAGTTCATATAGTCCAGCCCTCCAGCTCTCTGAGGGACCGTGATCTGGCCCCCACTTTAAAAAGTTTGAGGACCCCTAATAGGGTGTGGGATCTGGGGTCAGAGCTGATGGGTAATTAGCCTCACTGCCTTGCTCTAGCTGTGTGAACTCAGGCAAGTTACACACCTTCTGAGCCTGTTTCCCCTTTTCTAAGATGAGATAGCAACAATCGCTGTCTCACAAGTGATTATTAAAATAAACATTTAAAAAAATAGGAACCTATGTATACTCCAGGATCACATTTATGCAATTACACAAAAATTATGTATGGATGGATGTAAATAATAATAAATTATTCAATGCATAAATTATCCATAAGTAACACTTTCATAAAGTCTGTGACAGTCAACACAGGCACATGTACCAGCACATACAAAAAAAAACATACTTACAAAAGGGGAATGTAAGGCTTTTCACTGCATGTAAGGGTCAAATGGTCTGATCCTAGGCCAAACTCTGGACTCTTAACATATTCCTGAAGGTTATCAGTTGCAACCCCACCCTTGCACCATCTACAATGTGGCTCACAATAGGCAGAGGCCTTCTCATTCATTTTGCATCTCGTGAGGTTGGAAAAACAAACAAACCTGTATTAAGGACATCCAGACAACCTGACATACTCTAAAACTGAGAATAAGCAAAGATAACCATGTCAGAATACCTGTCCCAATAAATATTGGCCCCAAGCAATGATTTGAGGAGGAAAAGTTCTGTATTCGAAACCATTCAGGAAATCTCACACGGGAGAGTGACAGTGCAGACAGTACGGAAGCCCAGTAGTAAACAAGAGTCCTGTTTAACCTATTGTAGAAAATCCCCAAACTAGATGACTGTGGAACTCTTTTTTCTTTTCCTTTTCTGCACGATACCAGTGAATGTCCCCAGAAGCTGCTGCTCTGAAGAACACCTTGAGGAAATTCTAGTGTAGATCATTTCAGAGTTCAAAGTCGTTGCAATTTCAGACACAGAGAAAACCCAGAGAAGAACTGATGGGTGGTCTGAATCCACTATGGAATCAGGAAACTGTTCTCTGTCATTATGAATTGCTTGGCAAATTCTGCTCCTGTTTGCTTGTTTCACAGTGTATTTTACCAGACGTACGCATGACCTCTTCCCCTGATGCCCATCACTTGAGATAGCATTGGGGTAACACCAGGAAAGCTGTCAAGTGCTGTTGAAATGTCAAGGACCATCATTGTTATACTTGTTGGCTCTCATGCCATCTTGGGCATTAAATTAATTTACATAAAACGATAATATCAATAACTTGATGGTTTTCCTCCCTAACTGGAGACATACAAGAAAAATGCTCTACTGGAAGAGGCTGTGTGATACTTTGTGGATACCGATGTTCTTACAATCACACACTAAAGACCTGCAAGTGTCCATGTGGGAGCCAACGAAGCAGAATATGTTGCCAATATTAATAACAAGTACTATTAACTCTTAATGAATATTCATGAATGACTTACTGAGGCATAAGTCTATGAATATCTATGAATAGTTCAGGATTTGTTAATACATCTTATCTAATAAAGAGGGAATATGCGAATTGACCGTCACAAAGATGATGGCGCCCATAGCCACAAGATGGTGGCGCCCAGTCCCCTCAGCCCGCCGGTGTCCCCCAGTCTTGGGAGAGTGGCAGGTGCTCGGAGTCCCCAGTCCTTTCAGTCCCACCGGGGGTGAGGGGAGGAGGTGGTAGGCACACAGTCCCCTAGTCCTTTCATAGAAAATGGGTTGCCTCAAAAGTTAATTAAACTTCTTAGGACAAAAAGCATTGAAAATCTTTGAAATGGGAATTCCAATATTTATAAAAGTTTGGACTAGACAATTCAAGGTTATTTCCACTACAAACTTCTATGATTTTGTGATCTAACATTCTGAATTCACATAATACCAGCTTTAAAGGAATGGCCATTATTATTAAAAACAACTGATAGCCAAAATCGGTTTGGCTCAATGGATAGAGCATCGGCTTGGGGACTGAAGGGACCCGGGTTCGATTCCGCTCAAGGGCATGTACCTTGGTTGCGGGCATATCCCCAGTAGGGGGTGTGCAAGAGGCAGCTGATCGATGACTCTCTCTCATCTATGTTTCTAACTCTCTATCTCTCTCCCTTCCTCTCTGTACAAAATCAATAAAATATATTTAAAAAAAAAAACAACTGATAAAACTATACTGTTTGTATCTCAAGGACATTGAGTGTGATTTTCCTAATGGCTGGAGTTAATGCCCCTAAACCAGCAGTCGAACATCCCCTAAGGGGTCCCAGATTGGAGAGGGTGCAGGCTGGGCTGAGGGACACTCCCCCTCCTGTGCACAAATTTTGTGCACCAGGCCTTTAGTATCCTTATAAAAAGAAATTATCAACCAATTGTAGGACTGAATAATGATTAAACAAATTGACTCTAAAATTTTAAACATGTTTATTTTTGAACCTTTGAGAAGCACCTAAATTAAAAAAAATGACCAGTATGTTCATAGTAAATATCATTTTAGTCCAGTTGGTGTGCTCAGTGGTTGAGTGTTGATCTATGAACCAAGATGTCTCAGTTTGATTCCCAGTCAGGGCTCAATTCCCAGTGGTTGGGTGTGCAGGAGGCATCCAATCAATGATTCTCTCTCATCATTGATGTTTCTATCTTTCTCTTCCTCTCCCTTCCTCTCTGAAATCAATAAAAATCTATTTTTGAAAAGTATCAATTTCATTTATACTTTACTTGCCTTAATGTTTATATATGTGGCCATAGCAACATAGCATTTATTTTTTTTAATTCTATAATTTAGAAATTTCTGAGACTACAGTTTCTTTCACTTGGCATACATTAATAAGATCTATCTATATTCAGTTTCAATTTATTCAATTAACAAAAGTTCCATTTCTATTTCCCAGTGCTTCCCTGGTAATAAAGCCACTAGACATGATTTTCAGGATTGGCAATGGATTTTCTCTTATCCTTCCAGTCTCCTCCAGGCCTGACTGTGCCTAGCAACAGAGTTTCCAGATGCCTGGCTGGAACTAGGAGTGCCCATAGGAGGAAGCCAGGATGCTGGCTCTCTTGCCACTTGGCCTATCCAACCCAGATTCCAGGAGAAGTCTAGGACACCGTTTGGTGGGAGCAGGAAGGAGATGCCATGTGTGTCTGCCTAACTGCCACCTCCTTAAAATACCAGAGTCCACAGTCTAAGCCTCCTACCACAGACATGAACGTTATCCTTTCTACGTTCATTCAACTAGCAAACCTACATCAAATAGTTCCCATTTTCAAAGCATCCAGTCTAAGAGTGAATTCCCTAAGAAAAAGTGCTATATGTATGTAGCAATAAGTGGTTGTCTTTTTTTAAATGTATTTTATTGATTTTTACAGAGAGGAAGAGAGAGAGATAGTCAGAAACATCAATGAGCAACATCGATCAGCTGCCTTCTGCACACCCCCTACTGGGGATGTACCTGCAACCAAGGTACATGCCCTTGACCGGAATCGAACCCGGGACCCTTCAGTCTGCAGGCCAACACTTCATCCACTGAGCCAAACCGGCTTTGGCAATAAGTGGTTTTAATCAGTGCCAGAAGAATGGGGGGGAAATGAAATTTAATAACAAAGGGAAAATTATTTTCTAGCCTTAATTTGAATATTGCTGAACAATGGAACCGACTTTGTAATAATCAAGTAGGAAGCAAAAGAATAATTTTATTCTATGAATCCAAAAACCAGAGAATGTCACAGTTCCTGGGCTCACTGCCACTATCTATATAGGACAAAGGCAGATCCAATTCTGCCTGAAAAGCAATGAACAGAACAGATTAACACAGCATAATCTCCAATATGTAGTCGATTCTGCTGTGATTTCATCTACAATACATCAGTGAATACACAGATAAAATTAACGGATGATAAAGACTGTACTGAGGGGAGTGGTAGAAACCTCACCCATGGGCCTGGCATCTGGAGTCTGATCGGGGTCCTCCCGCCTGCTCCTTTTTGGATGTGAAGCAAATCACTTTGCCTGACTGGGTCCCTGTGCCCCCGCTCAGTAACATGAGAGGGTAAAATCAAGTCAACTCATAAGAACTCCTCAATTACACTCTGATTTAAAACAAGAAAGGGATATTCAACAGCTTTATCACCCTAGACATAATTTGATCTTGCCCAGCAAAGAAAAAAATTTTGCTGCATTTTTTAATCCCTTTAATCTCCAGATCCATTCCCTTTGTTCCCTTACAAGGATAAAGAGCTTGGTCCCCTTAACCTGTGGCGTTCCCAAGGCCTGCACCAGGCGGATGCACACTCAGGAGTGTATGCTCTCTGCATTTCCCACAAGTGACAGAAATGGGAGCATTTAAGTTTTCATTTTCATCCTATATAATAAAAGCCTAATATGCAAATGGACCAAATGGTGGAACCACCAATGGCCATGACAAAATGATCACCAGGGGGCAGACGCTCAATGCAGAAGCTACCCCCTGGTGGTCAGTGTGTTCCCACAGGAGGATTGCCACTCAGCACAGCAGTGGTGGTGAGAGCCTCTCCCAACTCCATAGCAGAGCTAAGGATGTCTGACTGCTGGCTTAGGCCCACACCCCCGAGGACATCCCTTGAGGGCTCCCAAACTTCGAGAGGGCACAGGCCAGGCTGAGGGACCTCAGCTGATTGCATGTTGGGAGCGACCAGGCAGGCAGGCAGAGGTGGTTAGGGGCAATCTGGCAGGCAGTGGAGCAGTTAGGGGCATTAGGCAGGCAGTCAGGTGAGTGGTTAGGAGTCAGTGGTCCTGGATTGCACAGGGATCAGACCTAAACTGGCAGTTGGACATCCCTCGAGATGTCCTGGATTGGGGAGGACACGGGTCAGGCTGAGGGACCCCTTGACTCTGTGCACGAATTTTGTGCGCCAGGCCTCTAGTTAGTTTAAAATATTGTAAAATGGGGAGTAAATTACAACAACAAAAGCAGTCTGTATGAATGGCACCCCACACTCTTCCTCATTCACCTAGAGCACTACCCATTACTAAGGAAGAATAAAATGGAAGGGCCAGTTCTCTACCAACACCAAGGATTCTTGTTACTAGAAAGCCAACTTTCTAGTAACAAGAATCCTAGGCATTGGAGAGATGGGTTTTACCCTTTGCCAGTCTTTGCAAGTTTCCCTTCCTCCTTCTATTTGCATTCTTCTCCTTTCTTTCTTCAGCTCCCCTGCCTACAGAGCTATTACAGAAGGTGGCCCTGTCACGTGGAGACTGCCTCAGTAACTCTTCCAAGAGGCAGCCTTTCAGCAGAAATAATAGACATATGCCACCTTAGAAGCTTAAGCCCATCTCTCCTGGGAAAATGAACTCCAAAAGACGCCTTAGGAAGCAGCAGCATGCAGGAGAGGCAGAAAGGGAGAGGTGTTTCCTAGCATCGTCGTTGAGGAAACGATTCTGCCAGCAGCCATTACAGCTGGGTCGTCTGCAGCAATGAGTGTTCCCTAGGCAGAGCAGCTGTTCTGAAAGCTGTATCATTTGTAAATACAGATGAGAAATGTGAATTAGAGATGTGACCTCATTCAGTACCATATTTGAGGGTAGCAGCAACGAGAACATTGAATGTAATTGGAGCTAAGAATGCAAGGATCTTTTTCCAGTCCAAATATAACTGCAGAAAACATATTTTGAAGAAGTAAAATAACTCTCACTATTGCCTGCCACCAGCCATTGCAAAGTGAGTCAGTCTAATCCTGAGGCTCCTAAGTAAACGTGGCTGATTACACATCTTTGCTGGAATAACTGCCAATTCTTCAGCCACAGGAGAAATGACTGGAGGTCATGATGTAAAACGATGGTTAACTAGGAAGAAAAGGCAGAGGAGAGCATTTACATTCCCATCCATATTTCAGGGACTTAGGGATAATGGCTTGAAATATCTCATCCCACTAAGAAAGGCAGGAAGAAAGCTGGTAGACATCAGGAACACAACTTTTATTTTTGCATTTTCAAATACGGTTTTGTTGTATCAATGGAGAGTCATGTTCTGCTTAAAAAGCCAAGAGGCTTTCTTCAAAGATATAGTAGAAAGGAAAAGAGGAGACACAGATGAAGGAAGACCAGCAAGAGGTTCAGAGATAAGTTAGTTTTTTCTTAAAAGAACTCTTCAAAAATGATGGGCAGATATGCATGCCCACCCATTTTTTTTTTAATGCTAGAATATGGAAAGAGCAAAATAATGGCTATTTCCTGACTGTTTACATAGAGTTTCTCTTGTATCTTCCTTACCTGACAGTCTTTATGTTTTAGATTCTCCAAGGAAAAAAAATCACATACACAGACTCCTTGGTATTATCAACTTCACTTTTATTTTTATTTTTTAAATATATTTTTATTGATTTTAGAAAGGAAGGGAGAGGGAGAGAGATACAGAAATATCAATGATGAGACAGAATCATCTATTGGCTTCCTCTTTTTTAAAAAAAATATATTTAATTGATTTTTTTTACAGAGAGGAAGGGAGAGAGATAGAGAGTTGAAACATCAATGAGAGAGAGTCATCGATCAGCTGCTTCTTGCACACCCCCTACTGAGGATATGCCCGCAACCAAGGTACATGCCCTTGACCGGAATTGAACCCGGGACCCTTCAGTCCCCAAGCTGACGCTCTATCCATTGAGCCAAACCGGTTTCGGCTATTGGCTTCCTCTTGCATGCCCTCTACTGGCATCAAGCCTGCAACCTGGACAAGTGCCCTGACTGAGAATCATGGGTCAATGCTCAACCACTGAGCCACGCAGGTCTGCTCAACTTCACCTTCAAATTCAACCATTCAAAGGCAGAGTTTAAAGCTATACTTGATTGCCTATGCCAGTTCTGACAGCACTCATAATCCTAGACTCACACGTCCAAGACCTGTAGCATCCCCTCCTTTTACACACACCAACCTGACCTCAGCAAGAACAAAAATCCACATGGAGCAGTTATTCTTTTTTTTTAATAAATATATTTTTATTTAAATATATTTTATTGATTTTGTACAGAGAGGAAGGGAGAGAGAGAGTAAGAAACATCGATGAGAGAGAGTCATCGATCAGCTGCCTCTTGCACACCCCCTACTGGGGATATGCCTGCAACCAAGGTACATGCCCTTGACTGGAATCGAACCCGGGACCCCTCAGTCCCCAAGCCGATGCTCTATCCACTGAGCCAAACCAGTTTCGGCTGGAGCAGTTATTCTTGTGCTATTCTCCCTGCCTTGCTTTGGCTTCAGTTCTGGGATTGCCCAGGTCATACGGTTGGTGGTTATGGCAGGGAGGAGATCAACTTTGTCAGAGTTTTTTGTTTTCATTCAGACCCTGCGTTGGGCATCTGCCTCTTGGCACTCATGGTGCCTCTAGAGGCCCTGTGGAGCCTGGCAATGATCCCTGAGGCAATAAAGTGCCACCCACAGGACAGAGATGGAAAAACACTTTTTGGGTTTCCTTGAGATGGCTACTTCATCTTGCTCTAGGACCTGGTGAGTTCTCCTGGACCCTCCTCCATTCTGTCACTCTGGATCTGCAATCCAGGAAAAGAGGCCCTTTTGGGGTGGAAGAGCTGATGCCCTCCTCCTTCTACAGCTGAGGCCCTGGTCATCTTTACAGGATGTCCAGCAGAACCTGAATTCTTTTTTAACTGAGAAGTGGTCCCCGTAGTCCTGGATGCTCCTCTTCCTGGGGTTCCCCACTTAGAAATGTTTGCGCCTGCTCCTGAAGCTCTGAGGGTGGGCCCAGATTTCTTGCTTAGAGATAGCCCATTGGTTACATTAAAAAGGTGAGTCACCTCCAACTGATTGGCTGTCTAGACTGTTGTGAGGATTCTAAGCACAATCCCAAATCAGTCGTAAGTGTGCTGGGATCAATAGTTACGTCTGCCTTGGTGGCTGTATTGTAGAATGGAAGCAGGAGTAGACAGATATCTAGCATCCTGGATAAGATGAGCTCTAAGTTTTCTTCCAGCATCTAGTCTAGCTCCATTCATTTTCAGATAAAACCTGGCCAAGGGTGGTTAAGTGGCTTGCCCAAGGATTATGAGCACTGGGCGAGTCTGAACTAGAGGCAGGTCTTGGCTTCCCCATGACAGTGTCCCTTCCATCACCAGATGTACCATGTTACTTTTCTGAAGCATCAACTGGGAGGCAGCGAAGAGAAAATGAAGTGAGGAGGGCCCAGGGAGAAGGTGAAACAATGATGAAGGGACCAAATAGAAAAGAGGAAAAGATGAGCAGGACTGGGCCAGCAGGCAGGTATGACTTCCAGGCTGCAACTGGTACACAAGTAAAGCTCTTTCCACAGCTGGGAAATCAAAGATACTGACGCTTCCTCACCACCCACCTGAGAAAATCTACTTGTGTCACACACACACACACACACACACACACACACACACACACACACCTCCCAGTTCCATCCCTGAGCAGCAGCTGTCATAGCCTTGGTTGAGAACACCACTGGTCGTGTGAATGTGGACCAGACACTTGGGCCCAAAACGAATAACTGGTCTGAGCTGGTTTAATTGAATTTTCCCCCAGGAATCTTGTCATTCCATATTGGGTACTTTACAAGGGATGTAATACCAGGCAGGAAGCCATATTTGGCACACATACACACCACAACAAGGAATGCCGATTTGAAGAGAGAGAGAAGAATGAGACAGATACAAGGAGCAGCAGGGGCAGGAGACCACGTGACCTTGAGAGAGAGTCAGGGAAGTTAGGTGCTCCAGGTCCACATTTTAAGGGTCTCGGCTATACTCTGAGCACTGGGTTTTGTGAGGGACCTCATGCTTTCCAAAATATAGTCACACTTTGCTTCAATTAGCTCAGGTAGTTCTGTTCCCTGCAAGCAAATATGACCACTGGTTAGGCCAATTGAACCCTGGTTGGTTATCATGGCCTGTGAACACGGTAACACTGCTGTGTGTGAGGGAGAGGGAGAGATAGAAATGGTACCCTATTAAAAGCCAAATGTTCTCAGAGAAACCCAAATGAATATGCTAACTTTTGCAATGATATAGTACTGACTTTTATCCACCAAGTAAGGCATTTAGGCAACAGATCAAATTAAACAAGATACTGGCTACTTAAAATCCATTTTGGGGAAAAAGTCTATGTTGATGATTTGCTTCAGAAATAAATGTGAAACGCGTTCATGTTATTCATTTACTACCACACATTTCATGCACAACAACCTCAGAGATTGGGCTGCAAAATCCCGAGAACATAGCACCCATTTGCTGTTCACAAATTACTAAAAATCCCACATGGCAAAGCCTTTAAAATCAACTGCAGGAAAAAAGCAGTGTCTGATCAAGACTCGGGGCCTGGATAATTGGCTGGTGATGTATGATAAGTGTCTGGGCCCAAAATAAAGCACCAGCAAGCGATGAGGCAAAGCCTGTTGAAAGACAACTGGAGAGTCTCCTTGTATGAAGGCAAATGATAGGAAGTCGGGAGAAATAAACTCTTTTTAAAAACAATTCACTTTTGCGGGGATTGGATTTTTGATGAAATCCTCCACAGGTGGCACAGAACGTGAGAATGTGGAGATGTCACTATGAGCAGCTCTGGTCAGTGCAGACCTGCAGAAGCCACGAGGCTTGTAAAGGATTCACTGGTCCATGGCTTGCTTCCAGTAAACATTCTGGGAAAACCAATTTTCCAAACTAAAATTTTCAGTTTCAATTTTTTTTTTTTTTTGGTGATTTTACATAAGATACCACCCTAGTTTTGCTGAGTTTATTCTTCCTTTAGTTTAATGTTTAGTCTCTAAAGACAGAAGCCTCCAATGCTCTTCTAGGTGCTTGAGAAAAGCTATCTGGAACCGTAAGGCGCAGATGTGCAGTTCACACTGCAACACGGCTCACCCTGGCTAAGGGAGCTGCCCTCGTCACTGGTGCAGACAACTGCAGCTTCATCCTTCCTTATCCTTCACCTCCTTGGACGCCTACCTATCCAGGTGCCTTATACTGGGGCATGAATAAAATGGTATGAAATAGTTGGGGCAGTTTTGATTTTCATTTTCAGCAGAAGAAAGCCTAGTACAAGGTAAATGACCAATAAATAGACATCATTGTGTCCAGATGTAGAAGACACCTGTTTGAGCATCTGTCCAACCCACAGTCCCTTCTCTAGAAAGGCCCTCTCCTGAAGACATGGAGTTGGTTCGCTACCAACTCCAATTCTGATTGTCCCGAGAGTGAGCACCTATACCAGCGGAAGCCAATCACCCGTGGCCTCCCAGCAAGCGGGCCATCCCTGGGCCACAGAGCACTTCCGTTAGCTGTGTGTGGGACACCCGGCTCCATACCATCTTCTCAGGTTGGCTCATTGTCCCATGGATACAGAGAAAGTTCCCAGATAAACAAAGGAGAAGACCAGAGAGAATGAAGTGAGAGAATTTGGGGGAAGGGAGGGAGAAGAAAGGAGGAGAGGCAGAGACAAACAACAGAAACAGAGAGGGCCGGCCCTGGATCTGATGGTTCTTTTCTCACCATGCCCAGCTGTACCCTCTCTTCTCACCACAGTGCAACCCTGCACCCTTCCAATAAAACCCGTCCCTCTCTCCCCCCGATCTCTGATCCAGCCAGTGTGAGAGACACTAGCAACCAAAGACGATGACCATCCTAACCTTATGTACACTTCGAGCCACCTCCACTCCACCTCCGAGAGGAAAACTGCCCATCCCTCCAGGGTGAGATTCCACAGCTCCACCGGAGGATTTTCTGTTGAGTTGGAAATTATTTGTTTTACTTTCATTTTGCCCTATTTTTGTAGTTTATCTGTGAACAGCTCAGTACAGTCCCGAACACCTCATCACATCTGGAATCTGCTTTTATGATGCTTGATGAGATTTTATTATAAATCTAGAGATCAAAAGGAAAGCTTCCCAGCTGACACTTCTGAGCACTGTGTGGCGAGCACCTGGGAGAACGCGCTGCGTTTAGAATCCCACCCCCATTCCCCCACCCCCCAGTAAACCTGGCGGCAGCACAGCTATTTCTGAAACGGAGAAACGAGTCCCCCCAGGTGCAAAGAGGAGAGAGAAAACAGAACTTCCTGATGGAGAGTCCCCTCTACGTGCCTCCTGTTTGTGAGGATGATCAGAGTGACAGTACCAAGGGCAGCAAGGGAGGCCAGAGGTGGCCACCTTCATACCAAACATACATCTCCCCAGGCCCCAGCTACGAATCCCAGCAGCAGCAGCTGTGCGCTGCCGAGGAAGAGCAATTTAAAAAGCGGCATGTTAATGGATCACGCAGATCGGTGAAGGCAGTAAATCATACGCCGTCTGCCTTCCATGGGGTCCCAGGCACAGGCCAGAGGAGGAGGCCGCAGAAACACTATGAAAATTTTATCGCGCCTGCTGACCTTCCCATGCTTCCCTGTGAAAACGAACATTAACCTGCACTTCCAAGCAGGCCTCTTCCTGCTGCTTCACAGAGGTAATAGTCCATCTCTGTAATAATATGTGAGCCGTGTGCCTCCTGCACATCACCCGTGTTATAGGATGCAGTCCCATTAGCCCTGGAAATAAAATACGCGGTCCTCTCTGCCAATGGAGGGAGGAGTGAGGATAAAGGGGGAGCAGGCGCAAGGCTCGCTGAAGGTAAAACCCACAAACGGAAGCTAACGTGGGGCCTAGAAGATTGCTTTGTTGTTGTTTTATTCTATTTGCACAGACATGCAGGGTAGGTCTGGTCTTAAAAAGTGACATTTTAATGGATTACACAGATCAGAGAACGAAGATAAGGAAGGAGTCCTGGTCTGAAAAGCCTGTGGGGAAGAGAGACGTGGCAACAAATCATGAGAAATACAACGCGGTGAATGTGGGAAATGTTAGAAGAGCGATGCACACGGAGTAGGTGGGCACTCGGCATTGGGGTGTCAAGGTCACAGAGAAGGTGGCCCCTTCACTGGTCTCACTTTGGAAGACAAGTTATCCACTCGGTTGTCACTTAGAGTTACACTCTCCCAAAGAGATAATAGAATCAAAGAGCTGAAAGGAGACCATGCCCCAGTCCTCTCATTCTATACATGAAGAAACTAAAGCCAGAGGTTAAATGACTTGTCCAAGATCACACAGTGTTACAGACTACATTGAGCCCCTTCCCCAATTCATACATTGACGCCAAAGCAATGTGACTGCATCTGGAAACAGGGTCTTTACAGAGGTCATTAAAGTTAAATAATTATAATGCCGGGGTCCTAATCCATTAAAACAGCTGTCCCTATAAGAAGAGAGACACACCAGGGATGAGCCCACACAGAGAAAAGGACAGAGAAAGAAGACAGCCATCTTCAAGCCAGGAAAGAGGCCTCAGGAAAAACCAAACCTGCCAACATCCTGATTGTGGACTTCCAGCCTCCAGAACTGTGAGAAAATTAATTTCTGTTGTTTAAGCTACCAATCTGTGGCATTTTCTTACAGCAGCCAGCGCTAACAAATACACACAGCAAGGAAATGGGCTGTCCTCAGGCAAAATCCCAGGATTCCACTTAATTCAAACACCACACTCCCCTTTCTCATTCAGTGAACAGATCTCAAAAAAGACTTGCATGTCGGTGGTGACAAATGCCCGCCTGCACAATAGAGCTGCAACATAGCATGATTAACATTTAGCTTTTCCTCTTTTATCTGCAAGGAGCAAAGTAGAGCAATTTATTTCTCCTCCTCTCCTGATCTCTCCCCCTTTTGAAGATCAGGCATCTAATGGGCAGTGAAGTGATAAGGATGGGCTAAGAGCAGAGGCCAGCACCTGGGCTCCTCCCCCAGGAGGTCACCATGCTTTGAAGGGCAGAGCTTTAGCAGCATGCTATGGTAGGTGACGTGAACTGCTTTGCTCAATGCCAAGTCCAACTTCTTTCGAGCAGGCAGAGGCTGGGAAACCCACAACTATACTTCCCAGATGCCCTTGCAGCTGGGTTTGTGTGTGAATTAAGTTTCGGCGAATAGATATGCATTGCACACGATTTTAGTCAGGAGTGAAGACAAAGTATGGAGTGACTTTTTAATGCCAGCGCCTTGCAATGCCATCACGTGCTTTGAATCAAATCTAGGTAAACTGAGGCTGCAGCCGAAAGAGAGTAATGAGAGGAGACAGCACCGCAATGCTGCACCCGGTCTTTACTTTGTAGCTCATAACGCACTTTTGCACACAGCTCATTTTCTGTCCCATCAACCCAGTGTGTCCTCATTTTACAAACAGGAAAACAAAGTGTCCTCCCCTGCAAATAGCCAACTAGGGAAGGGGAGGGCCAGGACTCATCCATTTCCTAACTTCAGATACAGAGCCTTTCCAGAACACATCCACCCTTGAGTAGGGCAGGTAGGAGGGGAAGAGGGGGAGGGAGGGACAGAAAGAGACTGCCTCGGTTCCAATCCTGGCACTGCCACTTTGAAGCTGATAACAATAAGTAAACTTCTTAACTCCCTCTGCCTAGATTTCCTTCCCTGTGAAAGGGGGATAATAACAGAAATCACAGGGCTGTTGTGTTGATAAATGTCACGTGCCATAATATAATTTTCCCTGAATAATGCCTAGCTCAATAAATGAGACGTGTTCAATAAATATAAGTTGTTATTGTTATTGTGGTGGTCGCACATTCAAATCTTTGCCACTGGAGTATTTTGTCGTCTTGGAATCTTTTTCCCAGATCCCAAAAATATGGCCTCAAAAAACAAACAAACCCAGAACTGTTTCTAACACAGGTGGGAAGGATCACAGAGAAGACGGCTTTTCACTAATTGTTACAAATATGGCTACATTAACCTCCTAGAGAGCACAGATGGTGGAAGAAAGACACTGTCCCCACTGCTCTGCTCAGACCTGAGATAATGTGAAGATGAGCAGACAGGATTGGTGAAATCTCAATTTGATGACGGTGGGAATAGGAGACCATCAGAGGGAACTGGGGAGGGGGTGCAGAGCAGGAGTGAGAAACACCATGGATTTACAACTTGCTAAAATCTACAACTGATTTGGAATCCAGTGTAAAGCAAGCACAGGGTATTACGTAACAGGGATAGCGAAGAGAGAGGTTGTGTTGGCAGCAGAATGAAGCTGACTGGCAAGGAGAGACAAGAACTCAAAGCTACAGAGTTTCAACCTTCCCTGGCTAAAAGCACAGGGAACAGGGATTCGCTGGACAGTCTCCTGACGACCAACTAATGAGCTTGGGTGAATAGAACATGCACTTCAAAGCGTTTTGTGCTTAGGGTGTTTAGTTCTGTAATTTATGAACTTATTATGAGGGAAGGATATGGAGATCTGAGGGAGTGTGATAGAAAGAGCTCTGACTTCCACGTCCCAGACACTACAGTTAAAACCTTGATCCCACCATCTAGGAGCTCTTTACTGAACCTCTCTGCACCTCAGCTCAATCATCTGTGACGATGCCTAGTTGATGGTCTTGTTAGGAAAATTAAATGAAATAACCAGTGGAAAGGAATTCACTGTCCACAGCAGCCAGGTAATATGTGTCGGTGATGGTGAAAATAGAAGATGGCATCAGATGGGGAGAACTTACATGATTAAGGAGATTTCAAAGTAACAACTTTTAAAGCAGTTTTGAGGGTAGAACTTGGGTGAATGCTGTTTGAGATGACTGTTTGAATGCTGTTTGAGTCCAGCCAAGACTCAGCGAGAAGAAGTAAATAACTGAAGGGTTATATTCAGAGTTGAGAGGTGAGTAAAGCTTGGAATAAACAACTGAAAGTGCTACTGAAAAGTGAACCAGTTCAAGCCTTGCCATATTTGAAACGGTCAAATGAGTTTTTGGAAGCCAGCACAAGAATTCTCAAGAAAAGGAACTCTCAGCAATGAAGTTACAAACACACTCAGACATACTTCCCTTTGTATAATGGGAGCATTACTGAAGGTGTGGGTTAGCAATAAAATAAGTCAGACAGAGAAAGGTTAACACCATATGACCTTGGACAAGGACTTACATTTCCTGTGCCTCAGCTGTCTCATCTATAAAATGGGGATAATAATGGTAGCCACCTCGAGCTGTTGTAATTATTAAATGAGTGAATACAGCTAAACTTGTTGCGACAGCATGTGACACATAGCACTAGATAAATGTTAGTAGCTGTATTACCAATTACATATAATATCCTCCATACATACAATTCCCCCAAATCATATAACTTTCTTTCTTGATAACTGCTGCTTTTTCTCTTCATAGTACTTACGAGTATCTGAAATTATTTATATTTGTCTTCAGTCTTCTCCCATAAAAATGTTATCTCCATGACAACAGTGAGCCCCATCCTTCTTGTTCAATACACGTTACTAGGATAAATAACTGCAATCACCACTGTCCTTCACTATTTCAATTATTTCCATTTTTGAGATTGAAAAAGCAAGTTTGCACAGTGAGAAATACTGTGTTATACATATCTACTTGATCTTTATTTTCTGATAGCACCATTAGCAAGAGTTTGGAGAAAAAAAGGATTTATCTAAAAATGTATTTGTAGCTCTTTGATTCTTGAGTTAGAGTGACAAAGGACTTCTGCATTTGAAAAGAACAGCAAACAAAAGTCTCCCTTTTAACTCCCTGGAAATTTTTATAAGAAAATAGGCCTTTCCAACAGCTTTTATCTCCATTGTCTTTTTTTTTTTTTTTTTTTTTTTTTTTTTTTTTTTTTTGTTCCTGTTCTTTCTCCTCTTTGTTGCCACTCCTAATCCTGACATTTAGAGCAAAATTTCCAGGAGAGATTGAACAGCGATGCGTCAGCACCATGGACAGCACCATGCAAATTGGCATTTTGAATACCCCAGTTTTAGTGTTCAGAAGATGAGGATTGTAGGTATTCAAAGTTAAGAAACACCTCATATAAATTCATTTATTTTGCTATGACCTGCACTGTGTTTTAACAAAGAGTAATTTATGCTTTTTTTTGCCTGTTTGCTTGCTTTATCAAAAGGGAATGAATTTGACTTCTTTATAAGGAAACTACGGTTTGAGTGTCTACATGTGCCAGTCACTGTGTTGGAGGTTTCATATATTATTTATCTTATTTAGTTCTCATATAAACACCACGAGAGTACTAGATTTAGAGCCAGCCAGAAAGCTCTAGGTTTAAATCCTGACTCCACCTTGGAAAGTTACTTAACTCCTATAAGCCTCTTTCCTAGTCTATAAAATGAAGATGGTATTTCTTATTGGCCTGCAAAATCCAATATAAACTCCTCTTTATAAGAAGTCTCAGGCCAAAACCGGTTTAGCTCAGTGGATAGAGCATCGGTCTGTGGACTGAAAGGTCCCAGGTTCGATTCCAGTCAAGGGCATGCATGTACATTGGTTGCGGGCATATCCCCAGTACGGAGTGTGCAGGATGCAGCTGGTCGATGTTTCTCTCTCATTGATGTTTCTAGCTCTCTATCCCTCTTCCTCTCTGTAAAAAGTCAATAAAATATATTTTTCTAAAAAAAGAAGTCTCGGTATTCCTCTCTGTAATACTGATGTGATAACTGTGTCCTTTAGGTTGAACGGGAGGTAGGAGTTAGCACAGCACAAAGAATGTACGTGCCAAATTTGGGAGATAGGGAGGAGACCACCCTGATACCAATGAAGAGGGAGAAACAGAACACAGGGGTTGAATATGTGGGTGGGAAAGGGCAAGAGCCAAATTTCAGAGGGCCTTGAAAGCCAAACCAGAATCCTCAGCTATATCACAAGCCTTGAAGAACCTCTCCAGTGGCCAAGACTACATTTTTCATTTCTTTCTCCACTCCTTCCTCCCTTACACCAGCTATCCTAGAGCTACCACATAGTAAGGGTTTAATAAATGCAAATGTATCAAAGAATGGTTTTGATGTGACTAATGGCCTTGAAGGCATCCAAAAAGATTACAACCTGCTGCAATTATGGGATAGCTCTAATAAGAGGAAATGGAAGAGAGGTAACTCTGAGGTCCTACAATATGGTCCAAAACATAACTGCACAAAACCTAATGGAGAGATGGATATGTTCATTCTGGTTTCGGGGAACAGGAAGCCGCTGCCCATAATATTCTCTTCGCTTGTTCAATCGACAGCTGTTTAACAAGCATTTATTATGTGCCAGGCATTGTGCTAAATAAATCATGAGGCTAAGACAGATCCGGAGCCTATCGTCAATAAACGTTACATTTTAGAACGGGAGTACAGATGCCCCTCTCTCCAAAACGCCCAAATAAATAAAACTATAAACATCCCTCACTAGTTAAACCTATGAGAGTTTTGATACAAGTCTAGGTAGTGAGGGATGCCACCCAGTGCATTAGTTGCTCTCCAAGCTTCATCAAGAGAGTTCTCTTGTGTAGTCGAAGTTCAGATGGTACTGACTTATTTAATACGTAACTAAGTCTACACAGTTCCTGGGTTTGGCAAGAGAAGCCTACTTGCTGAAATAGACTGATAGAGAAAACGACCCAGAGGCTAACGTGGGGGAAAGAGAAGAGGTTATTTTCTATGCAGCAGAATGTCCAGTGGGGAGTTGGACTGTCAATTGCTCAATGTGGTGGTTGGGAGGGGTGGAGGCGGCATGCAAAAAAGTAAGTTCTAAGATCTACCAACTCTAGTCAACCACATACACTTCCTCACAGGAGTCTGTGTGCGTCACCAGGGTGAAGAATCAACCTCCTACCTCCTGACGCTCACAGTTTATGTATGAAGAGGTCCAGCAGCTCCACGTGGTCATCTCATAAGGAGTGCACTTCGTGGGAAGAGTCCATCCCCTCCTACGACCCCTTTGCAGAAAGGGAATGGGCACTTGCTCACTGTGGCAGATCACCTCCAGAGACGGTGCCAAGAATCTCTCCCCTCCCTGCGTGCACATGCTCCACCAAGATATGGAGTCTCTTTCTCCTCCCCCTGAGTCTGCACTGGCCTTGTCATTGCTTTGACTGACAGAATGTGATGGAAGAAATGTCCCAGGGCTCCTGAGCCCTGGCTTGACAAATCCTGGCAGCTTCTGCTTCTTTCTGGGCGGAAGCCAGGTACCACGGTAAGAAGTCAAAGAACTTTGAGACCTCCCTGCTATGTGGAAGCCAAGCTATCAATGTGGAGAGACCAGGTGGTGGAGAATTGAGAAACTCATCTATGGCCCCAGCTGAGCTATCCAAGCTGGCCCCCAGCTGTATAAACCATCCCAAACATGATGATACATGTATGAGTCATCGCCACCATGACCCCAATGGGATACATGAGGAAAAGGTCCAGCCAGCTCATTCCTGGATAAGTCAAACCACGCATTGTGTTCCAATTTAGGGCACAAGGCACCACTGACAATTCTTCTCTCAATGTGGCCGTCAGGTTCTGACTAACAGAAAAGATTGAAAAGACGAAGGAGTTCAGAGGGGGCCAGGGCCAGGCCTTGTCGGGTGATAGTGGAGACATACAGTGTAGAGCAGCTTCCTGGAGAGTCCCTATGTAATACGTTTTCACATCAGATTCAATCCCACTAATAAGATAACTTATGGTATTAAAATTAATCTTGGTTAAGGATTCACTAGCAGTCCAGGATTGTGTTAAATGCTTTCCATACACGATCTCATTTCATCCTCACAAAGGATTATTAGTATCTGTGGTTTATCTGTGAGGAGGGCAAGGCTCGCAGAACTGGGATTTTAATCCAGGTCAGTCTGGCACTGTAGCTCAAATAAACATCAAGATCTGGCAACTGCAAGTGCAACAGCTGCTACTTCAATTGCATATTTAAGTCCTAAAAGACTTTTGTTTTGTGTCCATATATTTATTCAATACAAACTTCATTGGTAATTTTGAAGAAAGGTTCAATAAGCATAAAATGTGTTATGCTCTTTTTAATTTTTTTTGCTGTGTTATTTTTTATATTTTAATTTTCAAATTTTTATTTTTGCAACATAAATGGCGTAAAAAGGAAAGTTAACAAATAGGATGCAATCTTCCACCCCTAGAGGTACGAAAAAAGAACAAAACGAAGAGAAAGTGCATACAGCGCTCTGGAATTCTTACTTCGGACTGCAGTAAAGATTCAAATTCCTTTTTTATTAACTTGGAGAATGGAGTGATGTTGCTTTGAAACTGAAATTGTACCTAAACGTGGTCCCAAGACAGCTGGGCTTTATATGGGCTGCAATAATAACATCTTCGTTTTCTCAAAAGGAGTGTCGCTTGCTTATGCATCGAGTTATATATTTAGGAGTGGCGCTTTAAGTTACTTGTTGGATGCTGGGTTGCTTCAGAGTTTATTGTTACCCACATTGTGCTTGGCAGTATTTTAAGTACTGGAGACACAACAATGGATTTTTTTTTTAATTTTAAGTCTTGCTTTCGTGGCATTTAGGTGGGGAGGAACAATTGAACAGGACACAGAAGTGCTGAGTTCTACGAAGAAGAGAAAGTAGGATGCAGCGCTGAAGAGAGCCAGGCTGCCTTAGGCTGAGTAGTCAGGGAAAGTCTCTCAGAGAAGGTGACACTGGGGCTGAGTGATAAGAAGGAGTAACCATGGGAAGATTTGGGGAAGAGATTTAGGCAAAGAGAACACCAATAGTAAGGGTCATGGGGTGGGAATGAGGTTGCTGTGTTTCAGGGTCAGCAAGAAAGACACCCTGCCTGGAACATGACACCCCAAAGGAAGAATTACACAAGGCGGGATTAGAAAGGAAGCGGGAGTTAGATCAGAGGGTGCTATGGTTACCACAAGGATCTTGAGTTTTATTTTACTGAGATGGGAAGCTATTTCAGGCTTTTATTGTAAATGAGAGAGTGGCATAATCTGAGTTGCGTATTTAGAAGGCCACACTGGCTATATTGCGAAGAATGAATTGCAGCGTTGGGGGAGATGAAGGCAAGAATAGAAGCAAGACAGCCTGTTAGGAAATTATTACGGCGGCCTGGTAAGGCTCATGGTCATTGAACATGAGGAGTGGTGGTGGAGACGCTGAGAAAGGGATGGAACTGGAAACCATCCCTCCTGAGGTGAGAAGCATCTGTCTGGGAGAAGCATTTAAAGGCTGTGCTTTGGGCATGTCAGGTCAAGAAATGTATTAAACTGGAAAGCAATGTTGCCAAAGGGATGGCTGCTGCCGCTGCCCCCTGTCCTGAGGTCCCTTCTCAGATATTCTAAAGAAGGCCCCCCACTTCAGGGCTGTTTGTCTCTCTCCGTGAAAGGTCAGCTGCCTGTTTCAAAGTGACATCTGCATTCTAATTCCTGGGAGGCTGTTGATGCGCCTGACAATATTCCTAGATGGTATGGATGTCTTTACAACCAGGTATAGCTCTCCTTTCTTCGCATTTAATAAAGAAGGCATTTTTTCCCCTATCAGGATCACTCTGGCTTCAATGGCTGACTACGAAGAAAAGCGATGCGACTATAGATGCGGATAAACTATTCACAGCACACCCCCACCCGCACCCCCCAACTACACATTCTTTCCTCTTGCAGGGGATTTGCATGTCTCCGCACCTTTGTTCAGAAGCCTCGCATTCAGCTCAGCACGCAGGGGAGACGCACCAGGCCGAAGTGGCTCTTTTCTGGGACTGCAGCGGGATCCCAATGAACTCTGGCTTTTGGGGAAATGTCCATTTTCACTGGCCACTTATCACCCTCATTCTCTAAAGTGCAATTCCTTCTTGTATAGCCCAACAGGGAAACCTACGGCCCTTGGGAACTCTCCGAAGACCAGAAAGCCCTTCCACCATTGAAGAGTCTGCAAAACCCTGACTTACACATCCGCGGCCACTAAGCAGCTACTTGGCGACATGTTCATTTCCCTCCAGCAGGTCTAGCGAAGAGAAAAGCACATGCTGGTTCTTAGAATGTCCTCTTGCTTCCAGGGATTCTCTTAAAAAAAAAAAAAATACCTAACACCATGCAAATCCCCAGTCTTTGTGTTCGTGGAATAATGGGTTTATGTCCCATGAGCGGATTTGGCTTTTCCACTAGAAAAGGAAGAATATCTGTCAAATCCATTCGTTCTGGTCTTTTTGGGCAGGTGGTTCCTTGCATTGGGTTCAGAATGAAATATATATGTACAGTTGTTTCTATTTTAATATCAGGGGTCATCTTCTACAAGAAACAAAACCAACCCTGGTTAACAGAATAGGTATGAGGGCTTAAAGGAAGGCTTTCGGGAACTCATAGACGCAACAAAGAAGGGTAGCGAATTAGGCGTGGAAACCAGGCAGGTCCGCAGGCTCTGGAAACAGCTTCTTTGACTTCGCTTCTCACCCCAACTGCATGCTGGAACCCCCAGGGGAGATTTTAAAGCTTTTAAAGGATATTGATGTCTTGACCCCATCCTCTGAGGTCCTGATTTAAGTAGCCTGGGAGGGGGCTACTCTTGCAGGAGGCCTGCTGTTAGAAATGATGCTCTCCCACCATTTACAATCCCGTAGTCATGCTGACCAAGTCTTACTAGTAAATCCCAGGAGACAGAGGGTACCATCAGCTTAGGCTGATTCCTAAGCCTGCCCCTTGGCAAGGGGAAGACAGGGCACCTGGTGACCAGCTCTGCCCAGACCATGGCATCATTGGAGAAGAGGTAATCCCCTAAACGGAGACTGCGGTGCTATTAGGAGAGGAAATAGAGGTTAGGCAGCCAAAATGTCAAAATGACAACCCTCCACCATCCCCCTCCATTCCCCCCATACAAAGGCATAATTTCACTCATACACAATGACAAACAGTCCCCGTGACTCTGGAATTTTGTGTTGTATCACAACCATCCTTTCCACAGAGCAGGAACTCAGAGAGAGATAACTGTACGGCGCCCCTGGCATGCATGACTATGCACCAACACCTTCTGTCAACACTTCCACAAACTGGAGGTGCAGGTCAGAGAATGAGTGATCCTGCTCTTTCTCCCTTTGAATTAGAAATCTTGACCACTGCATGGACTCCCGCTAGGAGAAAACACTGTTTTCCTGATGGTGAACGTGAGCTGCAACATCCCCCTCCCCCACTCCACGTGATTCCTGCAAATGTTAATGCTAACCACGCTGAAGCAGTTGCTCCAGACCGCACTGAGAACTAGCCACCAGAGCGATTGATACTGCGGGCGGAGAGGATCATGAATCGAGTATATGGGATAGCGTTTGATAGAAGACGAAGTGCCCCTGCCTGGAACAATCAGATCTAATGTGGCTAACGAAGCAGAGCTAACACAGTGACCTCTGCAGCACAATTACCATGGCTGGTGGCATCTCTGATCGTCTCTGAGACTGTTTTCGGTGTCTGAAAAGAAGTCAAGCTTTCTCTGAGCAGCCTAAATAACAGCAGGTAGAACCGTGTCCATGACTAGTACCCATGTGAAATTCTATTTGGGAACAGATGAGAAACACAGAGATGAGGGAAGGAGAGGGGAAGAGAAGAGAGGGGACGGGACTTCTTTAAATCCTGCCCCATCCTATCCATATCCTAGTCTCCATTTCTCTTCACTCCAGGCATTCTTAATCCAGTATCCAAAGCACCGTGACCTCACTAACGTCAGATGGGAAATTTTGCATGTATATGTCTTCCTGGCAGAGATACCACAGGTCCCATTAGACATTTGAGGTTTGGAGACTGAGTCCCACAAGTGAACAGAAAATTTATTTTTTTCTTCTTCTTGCCTATTTTGACTACCTTCCTGGGCCTCATCCTCTGCAAATCGATCTTGTCTCCAAGCCACTTGAACTTCTACAAGAAACCAGGTCTCTCCTCCAGGACTCGACTGCCAGTCCTCTTTTTCTTGCCAGTGGTCTGTCACTGGTCAACATTGGAGGGACCAGCAGCCTCAGATGACCTCAGGGGCCAGCCACTTTGAGGAGGAGGGTCTTTAAAAGGGGTTTGACACCGTCTTGTTTTCAGCCAGCTATGACCCTCCAAAATTCCGATTCCTTAGAGAAAATGGGCTTTTCTATAGAAACATAAAATATGCAAAGTGTTTCTTTGGGGAAGAATAATATTTTAGGGCTTCTGTTTTGGTTTGGGCTGCAAAAGTACTCCCAGGTTCCAAATCTAGAACACACAAAATAGCCAAGTAGGAGCTGCAACTAGTCAGTCTGGCTCATTGGAACGTTATGGATTGCATGTTCGAGGTCCTTCTCCTCACCACCCGGTCCCCAAATTAGCCTTAGCCATGTGTCCCTACAATTTGGTCTTGCCTTCTCCTGTAGCACCATATGAACAGTAAAGAAACCAAAAGCATCAGAATCCCCACGGGACCCGCTGACAGCCAGCTAACAGCTTTCACGTCTCAACCCATAGGAGACATAAATACCCTTTGTCAGCACAACCTCCAGAGCAGGATTCCACAAAGCCCCTCTCCTTACGCTCTCTGCGGTCATTTATCACACTCTCAACACGTGAACTTAGCACCTGGTGTAAATCAGACACTGAGTCAGACGTACAAGTTTCACATATGAAATGGTTTCAGCCTTCAAAAATCTCAGAATCTATTCGAGGAATCAACCTACCCCGTAGCTGCAGTATGAAATAACAAGTGAAATGACAGATAGGAACAAAGCACTAAAATAGACCGAGGACAGAGCAGACTGGTTGGTTCTGTTATACAAGTAGCAGATCCTTGCTGTTCAACGTGTAGGGTGCTGGTCCAGCAGGGTGACAATTCCTGGCTATTTGTGTGAAATGCAGAACCTCAGGCCCCACCCCAGACCTACTGAAGTGGACCTTGCATTTCGGTAAGCTCCCAGGTGACTTAGAGGCATAGAGTGTCAACAAAAAGGCAGGCACCTGGGTCTAATTTACCTAATTGTGTCTGCAACGAGGATGTGCCAGGAGTAATCAGGGAAAACATTTTACATCTGTTGGAATGTATATGGATTTGGGATTTAGAAAAAGTTGGGTAAGTAGAAGGAAATTAAGTAGTTTTATCCACTCTCACACCAGACTCAGCACCTTCATGGCCTGGGCCTTGGGTAAGAGTGAGGGAAAATAGTCCGTGCTCCCCAACATTCTTAGCTGCCCAATCACCCGCCCTGTGTTGTACTATTGATGGCAAAAGTGGCACTGGAACCCCCTCTCCTGACTTGCCCTGGGAAGATGTAAAACTTACTGAGTCAGAGAGACTGGGTGTGAATTCATGCTTTGTCACTTATCTTCTATTTATGCAACCTTACTCGAGTAAGTCACTTGATTTCCCCCAATGTCTTTCAAACTCTGCATCTATAAGAAGTAACAATTATCTCAATGATTGTTGTGAGGTTATATTGAGATAATGGTTATAAACTGTCTAGAATAGACCATTGAGTGCCTGGCATATAGCAAAGTCAGTAATGTTTGGTATTTTCATTATTTTTAGCTGCTGCAGTAGATGCTGGCCAGTTGCTCATCGAGCCCATTTTTCTTCAGACCTGAGCAAGTATCTAGGTGTTTTCCAGACCTCCATTCTTGTCGGAGTGGCCACGGAATGTCTTGGCCAATGAAATGGAAGAAATAGATGCCACTTCCAGCCTGTTCCATCAAAACCTCCTGTGCAGCCTTCCCCTCTCTCCCATGTGAAGTTAGCTAGAGTAGCTTTGAAAATCATGGCATAAAGATGGCAGCATCTCTCCATCAGCCTGGGCCCCTGAATGACCATATGGGGCAAAGCTACCTCACCAACATTAAAATCACCTTCATTACTGACTGGACTGTACATAGGTGAGAAACAAACTCATATTGTCTTAAGTCAGCAATTTCAGGTTGAATCTATTATAGAGGCAAGTGTCACCTAACTACACCTGGTCAGTACAACATTCAAATTTTTCATTGTTTACCTACAGTGATACTGGGATGATTTAATAACATAGCAAATGTGGAAATGCACTATAAACTGTGAAGGGCTATAAAAATGTATAGAGAGATTGGATAAAAAGATCTGAAGTTACGACCAAGTTCAAATCCAAGCCCTGCTGCACACAGAGTGGGTGATCTTGCATAAATCATTCATACCAGCTGAGCCAATCTAGAAAATGGAGATATGAGCTCTTAGGCAAGTATGATGGACTGTTATAGGCGAATGCATCATAGAAATAAAAGCTGTTACTCTAGAGGCAAGATGACTCAGTGGTTAGGAATTCGGCTTACAGAGTTCAAACATTCAATCTCCTACCTCCTGTTGAATAACTTTAGACAAGTTAATGTATGCGCCTCAAATCCCATTTCCATAAAATTGAGATAATTATAGAATCTACCTCATACGGTTATAAGTAAAAAATGACTGGATATGCTTAGAGCTCCTAAAAGCATATCCAGCACAATTAATAAATGTTGATGGCTACAGGGGACAGCAAAGAGAAGACAAGAGACAATGAAAATGAAAAAGAGGATAAGTTTTGAAAGATGATTCTAGATTTGATTTCTAAGATTTCAACTACACCTAAAACACAGAGTTCTTACTCATCAGCAAGCTCCTCAACCAACCCTCATCAACTGTGGATTCTAATACACCCGACTTTGGGTGTTAAACTTCAGACCATTACATAATCTTCCTATTAGCCCAGGGGTTCTCAACCCTGGCTGTGCATCAATGTCTCATGGGGGGGAAAAAACCTCTGAAAATGCTGATGCCTGCCACAGCCCCGGTTAATTAAATCAGAATCTCTGAGGATGGAATCCAGGACCACTTTTTTTTTTTAAGTTCCCTAGTGATTCTAAAATGCATTCCCAGTCACAAACCAATGCTTCCGCTCATGGACGTTTGAGGGCAAGGGAAGAAAGAAGAGCTTCCAAAACTGAAATGCTAGAGCTCTGTTAGAACATCCCATGTCCCAAAGTCCCAGGGCATTTACTGTCATTTGATACATGATGGTCAGGCCCTTCTGTGTGCTAGCTGCTAAGGACACAAAAGCAATAGATCACAGTCCCTGCCTCCAGGGCTCATTATGTAGCAAACAGCCTCCATCTGAAGGACTAGACCTCTTGGTCAGTACATATCACCTTCCCACTGCACAGCCCTGCCCCCCCAAATCAGTCTCCATGGTCCTCAAGAGTCTGGTGAATAATCCACAGCTGGGGCTAAGAAATGGTTAACAACCTTCTCAAATGACTCTGCCCCTGCTGGAATCTGACCTCAAAACTTTTGACATCAAGCAAAACAACCAGCCTTTTCATTATCAGATGTTATCTTTTCCCCACTAGCGAGACTCCTAAAAGGTCAGGCAGAGCAAAGAAATGCGCTTTATTTATGACTGAGTGAATAATCAATTACCATGGTGGTCCATGTCATCCTGATAGTCATCCTGGGCAGGCTTGGTTGAAGATGCTCAACACCACTTGCTTTCATGGGCCCACAAAGTGTTTGATGGGCATGTAGCAGTTGCAATAAATGAAATTGCTAGGAACTTATGGGCTAAAGTAAGTCTTGACTAGAAAAGGGCTGAGCACACCTGCTCCATCATCAGTATTCAGGTTTCTGTGGCATACCTAATCACCATCAGAAACTGAGTTTTGCAGGCAGCTCCTTGGTTGAGTTATTCAGAGAGTCTTTTTTTAATCTGGAAAGGCCTTGACATTTGAAAGATGTTAAAAGAACTGCTAGACGTAGGCAACGATTCAAAGGATAATTTGTCCTTCATGAGATGACAAAGTAAAAGGCTGTTATGATATCTCTTCTATCATTTATTAGCCTTTGTGAAAACACTGTTCTCAGTACACCACTTATTCCAGAAACATAATTAAATAAATTCTAATTTCGCACGTAAACCCAATGCATAAATAGTTCTTTTTTTTTCAACAAGCTGAGTAGCAGCATTACCCAAGAGTTTCCCAAAAAGTCAAATGTCTTAAACCAACAGAAACAATAATAAAACCAAGCAATGTATGATCCTAAACTAGTAGTCAGCAAACTCATTAGTTAACAGAGCCAAATATCAACAGCACAACGATTGAAATTTCTTTTGAGAGCCACATTTTAAAAATATATATATTTTATTGATTTTTTACAAAGAGGAAGGGGGAGAGATAGAGAGTTAAAAATATCGATGAGAGAGAAACACCGATTAACTGCCTCCTGCACAACCCCCACTGGGGATGTGCCCACAACCAACGTACATGCCTTTGACCAGAATCGAACCTGGGACCTTTCAGTCCACAGGCTGATGCTTTATCCACTGAGCCAAACTGGTTTCGGCAAGAGAGCCAAATTTTTTAAACTTAAACTTCTTCTAACGCCACTTCTTCAAAACAGACTCGCCCAGGCTGTGGTTCAAGGGGCCAAAGAGCTGCATGTGGCTCGAGAGCCGCAGTTTGCTGACCACGGTCCTAAACCAACTTTAAAAGACAGAGGTTCTTGAAAGCTGTGTTGACTTCAAAGGGCCAATTGGCAAGATGACCAAATGCTCCCTCCTCAGCCCAAGGTCTCCGATGGACAAGCTGAGGAGGACAGGAGTCCGGACTTGAGGATGGGAAGTACCCAGGCTCCAGGTCAAAAACCTCCTGTCCGGGAACAGAGGAAGCCCAGGTGCATGCCAGCCGGATGAATTCTACCTTCACCGTGTCTCCTTCACCATCTGTAAGTGTCATGCCACCATTCTCAATCAGCTATTCCCTCCAGACAAATGTATCCAATCCTTGGGTACTCTGCCCACCCATATCACCCCAAAGTCATTCTACTCAAAGTTGGGGTGTTAATTTCCCAAAGGGCACCCCAGGATGTACGATTTTACTGCACAATCTCCACTTCTCTTATCCACCCCTCAAACAAGATATCGTTACTGCTCGACTCCCAGGAGACTTTCTCCAATCCTCTTATTATATGAAGGACCTCTAGCACAACAGTATGATTAACTAGGTTAGCTTATAAAGTAAAGGCCTTGACTCCCAAACTGGACAGAGGCACAGAGGCACACCAGAAGCAAAGAATGGAGGGAAAGAGAAAGGAAGGTAGAGGAGGGGTGGGGAGGAGAAGGGAAGAGGAAGGGAGGGGAAAAAGAGAAGAAGAAAGGGAAAAAAAATATAATAGAATGGAGAAGGAACAAAAGGAGGAGATAGGGGAAAGATGACTGAGTGTGGTTTCTCTCTCTTATGAAAACAACAGAAAAATACTGAACATTTAAAATCATTAATAATCAAATAGTTTGTCCCAATCATGTTAATCTAGTATAAACCATCTCTATTTAGTCTAGCTCTAGAAATATTAGTAGATAACTATTCAAGAAAAAAAAATAAAGTGCAAAAAATGATGAAGGGAAAAAAACAGAAGTATCAGTATTTCCAGATGACATATTTCTATTCCTAGAAAATTAAAGTAAATTAACCAGAAAATAACTTGCTCAAAATTGTGGCTATGAAATAAATCCTCAAAAACCAATAATAACCTTTGCTTATATCCATGCCAGACAGCTTAAAAATAAAGTTAGGGAAAATGCTATTTGAAGTGGTAATCTAAAACATTAAGTGCCTGCATATTCATTTAATTTGAGATGCACAAGACTTATAGAAAACTGTAAAACTCTGTTAAGAGAAAAAAAAAACAAAAACGAATAGATGGAGTGATGCTCCCTGCTCCAAGAGTCCATGTCCAACTTCCTCAAGGAGGAGGCCTGGGGACTGGGCATTATGGGGGATGGGGGATGAACCCATGGGCTTGGAAGGGACAGTGGAGGGCTTAGCGACCATTCAGGTGCTAAAGATGAATATATCTCCTGCACTGACTTATAAATTAATTCAGTATCTACTAAGCTCTATTGGAGCACATTCTAGAACCAGACATAGTAAACCTCCTCTGGAGGAATAAGGAATAACAGAGACTTGAAGAAGAAGAAGAAGAAGAAGAAGAAGAAGAAGAAGAAGAAGAAGAAGAAGAAGAAGAAGAGGAGGAGGAGGAGGAGGAGGAGGAGGAGGAGGAGGAGGAGGAGGAGGAGGAGGTGGAGGAGGAGGAGGAGGAGGAGGAAGAAAGAAAGAAAGAAAGAAATGAAGGCAGATCCATTCCACTAGATTATAAAACGGTAAATCTGCAATGATGCCACATTAAAAACAAGCATCACGAAACACAATCCAAATTCTAAAAGGCGTGCAATAAGTAACGTATTAGAAGCAATACAAAAATGGGAGGGAAAGGGGAAGAACTGTTAAATGCCAACTTAAATAAAAATGATTTATTGTACCGTAGGTCCTAGTGATGTAAAATAATACATTTCAAACACAAAAAGAATTTTGTATTAAAACTATCTAAATTATACTAGAAATGAGAGATAAAGACAAGAGAATCTTACTATGAAAGAAATAAAAAAAGATTCATGGGTTTGAAGAATAAATTTTTTAAAGTAATGTAGAAATATGACAAGCATAACTGATAAAACATTCACTATTCAAAATAGCATATATATAAAAAGCCCAGATTCTAAGTGGGCCAGAAAATATGGTCCACTTAACTGAAGAAAAAAATCTAAACAGAGGTAGGAAGGAGGAGAAATGTACCAGCACTAGCTATTAAGATAAACAAACTAAAACAACTTTAAGACATTGCTGACACATTAAACTAAAATAAATACAAATGGGAAACCTTAATGCTGATGCAGGGGGGAGCAAGTTGCTGATGGTAAGTTTAGCGGAGGATGATGATGGTACTATGTCCTCTAGGTAGCAGCAAAGGTACATTCCTCCTCCTATCTCCAAGGAGGTAGCTGGCTTTTTTTTTTTTAATTTCTTTATTGATTAAGGTATCACATATTTGTCCTCAACCCCTCATTCCAATCTGATGGAGGTAGCACATGGCTGCCAGGGAATGGAGCCATAAGCACTCCAACCTTGCCAAACTGTGGCCCATTCCAAAGTTTTGCACAGAATGACTAAGAGATCACAGGAAATGGCAGAACCAGTAACTTTCAAATGGGCTATATGGACTCAGGCAATAAACATCTTATGTTGCTCATGTGCACTGAAGTCCAGAGATCCTTCCCCAAAATTGATGGGTAACTCCTTATTGCCGGAAGCTAATTCCAACATGTCATAAATGCCAGAAGTTTCATCAAAAGATTGATGGAACCTTGAGGATCACCTGCTGGAAATGGCTAAGTGCATTTCCCCACACCTAAAGATTTGCATAGATAGATTGCTTTCTGCCAGACAGCTGAGGGCGTTTCAATCTATTATACATGTTATTGCCTCCTACTGGCCAACCACCTGAACAGCTGTAAGCAGTTCCTCCAGTCTGACAATGGATTCTGTATACTAAACCTTGCCTTTGATCTGTACATCTACTTTGCCTTAAGGACAATTTGTGTTAATAAAAAGCAAGGGGTCCTGAGACAAGCAGAACTTGGTTCCTACAGCCATGCTCCTCTGGCCCCCCCCAAAATGCCTTCCAAAATTATGTTCCATCTCTAGACTCTTTAATAATTTACAGCAGCCCCTTCTCCAGACTCCTGAACCCTTCTAGATGCTGGACAAGATCACTGGCACCTTATAACTCTGTTACAACCTTAAAGATAAAAGACAACATGGAGTTCCCATATGACCTAGGAATTACACTTCTAGGTATATACCCAAGAGAAATGCAAACATAGATATACACAAAAACTTGTGCCCAAAGGTTCTTAGCAGCATTGTTCAGAATAGCCTAAAGGCGGCAACAACCCAAATGTCTATCAACTGGAGAATGGTATATAAAGTGAGACATATCCACCCAATGCAACATTACTCTGCCATAAATAGGATGAAGTGGCACATGCTACATGCTACAACATGGATGAGCCTTGCAAACATTATGCTAAGTTAAAGAAGCCAGTCACAAAGGAGTGTATATTATATGTTCCTATTTATTAAAAATGTCCAGAATAGGCAAATCCATAGAGACAGAAAGTAGGTTGGTGGTTGCCTGGGGCTAGGAGGATTAGGGGGCTGCTAACGAGTAAAAGATTACTTTTTATTCTTTTTATTTTCAAGGTTACTTTTTTGGAGTAATGTAAATGTTCTAAAATTGTGATGACTGCATAGCTCTGTGAATCTACTGAAAGTCATTGAATTACATGCTTTCAAGGGTGAATTTTATGGTATGTGAATTATATATCAATAAAACACACACACACACATACACCATTAATATAAACCTTCTTCCAACCCTGATAGGTGAAGGCATATGGCCAAATTTAACTTGACTTGGAAAAATAGGCTAATAGTATGTTTCTTGTAGTCCAGACTTTCGCAATAAGTTCCTGCCTACTAAACATATTACAAGTTTTACAGAAGGCAGCTGATTGATGTTTCTCTCTTTTTCCTTTCCCTTCCTCTCTCTAAAATCAATTTTAAAAATATTTTAAAAACACGTGTTTTAAATAGAGACTTTACTATAGTCCTCAGCCTCTCTTCTCCCACCCACACTTGGTCTTGACACTCCTACCTTTTCCTGTTCCTTTTTATCCCTTTTGTAATTCTCAATCAAAATGGGACCAGCACCAGCTCCTGTTTTCCCTCCCAACAATTCTGTGGAAAACGAACACCTCAATTCAATTCCCTTACCTAGGGTTATGCTCTTAACAACAGGAGGAAAGGTTTGATAATCACAAGATCTCTCTTTTATGACAATTCAACAGAGAGCCTTCTCTTATTCCCCAAGGCTGCTTTCATTTCAGATTTTCTAATTCAAACTTTTCAATTTCCCACTGATTCTCCATTCTATTCCTGGCACTTCCTAGCCTTTCTCTGTGGTTCAGCCACTTCAAGGACCAGCTTGTCACCTGTGCAGCCCAGACCCCCTGCCCACTGCTGCCTTGCTTTTGGGTCAGATTTATTTTCACTCTTCCCCAACCCTCTCTCAACCTGGATGTCCCCCAAGCTCATCTCTCAGCAAGCCATTTGTAAATTCCACATTCTGGCTTTTTTCCCTGATGCTGACCAATCACAAATCTTCGAGGAGAGGCCAGGTGGTGGCTCCTGGGTGGTCTGTGGATGGCTGCAATGCTCTCTGGCCTTGCTCAGAGCTTCCCCAGTCTCCACAAGAGCAGCTGTTGGCTCCTACCCCAAGACTCCCCAGCCCAGCCTGACCCCAGTTGGCAAATCTACAGAAGGCTATCACTTCCACGCCCTCGGCTATGCTTCCTCTCTACTCCAACAAAGGCCAAGAAGACAAAGACATCATAATGATCGCCACTGAAAAGAAAACTCAAGTTTTGTAGATATCCTCTCTAATAAAAGAGAAACATGTAAATTGACCATATCTTTGCTACACCCCCAAGCCACACCCATCAGCCAATCAGGGTGAGTATGCAAATTAACCCAACCAAGATAGCTGTTAATTTGCATATCCAGGCCAGAGGGAAGACTGAAGACAGCATAGAAAGAAGCCAAGAGCTGCAGAAGGGTGCGAAGCTGTGGAGAAGCAAGCAAGCGGGGCGGTGGCAAAAGGAAACAGGCGGGGCAGGGAGAAGGGAGAGAAGCCAGTGGGGCAGCGGAGACCACAGCAGGAAGCCCTATTGCAGGAATCTTTCTGAAAGAGGCCTCTAATATATATATTCATATTCACATTCCTCTGTCATTTACTAACTGGGTGACTTTAAGGGGTAACCTGCTTAGCTTCTCCAAGTCTCAGTTTTCTCATGTGAAATTTAAAGGATTAAATTAGATCATTCAAGAAAGGGCTTGGGGCTGTGGCCACTCTAATCAGTCCATATAAATCAAAATTGTGGTTTATTCTTTACATGAAGGTCAAGACAAAGAACCATATGGGAAAATGCCATTACTCTCTGTGACCAGCTCTTTACAAGGACAGAGGTGGAGGCCTCCCCGTCCACCCTCCCCTGTTGCTATGCAGCCTTCTGCAGGCAGAGCCTGTTAGCTCGGGAAATCTGCTCCACGTGGTCCTAACAGCTCTGCAAAGCCTGAGACACCTCTCTCTCTCTCTCTTCCTCCCCTTAACCAGTTCAGCGCAATCTGTATCTTTTCCAAGACAAAGCTGCAGTCCCTGCAGACACAATGGTGCCAAAATCTTTGCCCACAGTGTTGGCTGCAGAGCCAGTGATGCCTTTTGGGACAGAATAAAACACCTCTCCGAGCTCCGTCAGCCCGGCTTCCGCGGCTGCTGCAGCTGCAGGACTGCAGGAGTTGTGCCATGATACCGTGGCATCAGGGAGTTCAAGGTCAGGGGGGTCGCGTGCCGCTGAAGACAATGAATTTCAGTTGGAATCATTGTCCCCTCTGTGCCCTATTGTGGGGAAGTAAACCCCAGAGGAAAACTCAAGCCTTGCCCTTCTATGGGACAAGCCAACACCCCCTCTGGCTGGATGCATCCTACTGGTCCTACTGGTCCGAATGCACCCACTCATCTTACCTGCACTTCACAGGGCCCCACACGACGCACTGTCTTAGTAGAGCCCTGTGCCCCTGGGGCTGTTTCCCGGTTCCATGAACTTGGACAAAGCTGAAATATGTTCCTGCAGTGACATCTGTGCATTCAGCAAACATATATTATGCACCTACTGTGGGCCAGGAAGTGTTCTTGGCAAAAGGGATAGACATGGTCCTTTGAGGGGCTCACAGTTTTGGGCCCCAATAGTTCCCAAAGCAAATGGCACCTTAATGTAACTGGAAAGTGAGGAGGGAAGGCTTAGCCAAAGAGAATTGTGTGCATATGGGGAGGGTGTGTGTGTGTGTGTGTGTGTGTGTGTGTGTGTGTGTGTTCCCCTGGGCATCCCATACAGGTATACTCCTCCACAAATTATTCATCACAGTGCCTTCCTAAAAACCCGCATACACATCTTACATCTTGAAATGTCTTGTGTTTCACCTCGTTGGGCAGAAGGTCAGAGAGAACATTTCTGTGAGCTATACCTCACTGGACTGCTACATCTTGTTAAACATGCATTCACGCTCTCTGAGATGTCTGAGACAGACTCCCCTGTGCTTCTGAAGTGAAGGGGTCAATCCCAATCTACCCAGTCCACACTTTTCTTCCCCTTGGGTTAGGGCCCCACCAAGGAGGCTAAGGGGAGACTCCTCAAGAGCTGACTTTGCTCTCATCTTAGAAGACGTGGCTGACAGGTTACTGCCTGGTTGCTGAGCTGCTAAGACTTTAGTCCCCTAGGCTCCAGTTTGCTGGCCTTAGATCTGGAATCTGCATTAATTCATTAGTTCGTTCATTCATTCATTCACTCAAATCACATATGTATTGACCTTCCCCTCTGTGCCCAGCACTTTCCAGGTGCCAGGGATACAGAATTGAACCAGACACACAGGTCTGCTCTCATGGAACCTGCATTCTAGCAGAAGAGACAGATAATAGGTAATCACATAAGAAAGTAAATAAATGAGACAATATTATGTAATGACAAGTCTGGCCTCAGAACAGAGCAATATGTTTCAAAGGGGCATTTGGAAAAGTTATTGCTAATAGGGAAGGCCAAGTTAAAGTGACATCTGAGCTGAGACCTGAACCATGAGGAGGAGGCAGTCATGTAGACACTGGGGGGAGAGTGAGGGAGCGGAGGACAGACAGGTGCCAATAGTACAGAGGAGTTTGGATTTCATTCTAAAAAGAATGGGAATCCACTGGAGAGTGTTAAGCAAAAGAGTGACATGATCTGACTCACACTTTTAAAAGATCACTGCATTCAAAGTGCTCTGGATTCTGGCCCTACAGAATCTACCTGCTCCTCCTTTTCTTGGACGACCTCTCTGAACTTGACCTTTGGTTACTAACCCAGAGGTTCTCTCTGATCAACATCTGGCCTCAGACTCTTTGCTGTCCACAGTTAGAGAGGAAGATGGGCTTTCTCAATGAGCAACCCTCCCCCCCATTTATTCATCTAAATGCCTTATTCCCTCATCAGCATGGTCTGCGTGCTCAAGAGCTGAGTCCCCTGATTGCAGCGTAAACTTCTCTTTCAACAAAACTGCAGCTTTTCATTCCCTTCAAAGCCACCAGCGTGGTGGCAACTTACCAATTTCAGAACAGTAATAGATTTCCTGAGTGGCATTCACACTTGCCATCTCTCACTCGGGCTGTCACTCCCACCGGTTGTGCGGGTTTCCAGGTTTCAGAAGACCACTTGGGGGATCTAAAGCAAAGCTTCCCCAGGAGGGGGCACACATCTGGGGAGTTTCTGAAGGTCCCAGACATGCCCAGGCTCATCCCAGACTTAAGAATCACAAAGGGGTGGTATCTGTGTCTTCTTAAACTCCCCAGGCAATTCTGAGGTGTACCTGCACCTCGACTTAAGATCCACTAAACCGAAGTGGATCTGCAGATAAGCTAATCTTGCAAGCTCACCACTGCAAATTCTTTTTTTTTTAAAAACAGGCTAAGTAAAGAGTGAATAAAAATGCATCCATACACAAAAAAGCCACAGAACCAGAAGAAGCCAGACTATCTCTTCCTTATGTGGATCAAGGCTCCATCAAGAAGGAGAAGAGGAGGTGAGGATTATGGGTGAGTGGGTACAGGCACCCTTGACCCTCTGCTCAGAAAATCATAGTAGGAGAATGAGACGTGCCTGCTTCTTCACACTCATTGCTTTCCATGTTCACACCTGCACAGAAGCGACCAGCAGACCCACACACTCAGGGTCTTCAACACCACAAGCCCTGGTCCATATTCTGCCAGACTTTCCGTGCCCTTGGATATCCCCCTGAAAATTTAAAATATTTGCACCAAGCCCAGCCGGTCTGGCTCAATGGATGAGTGTCGACCTAAGGAACCAGGTGGTCATGGTTCGATTCCCAGTCAGGGCACATGCCCAGGTTACAGGTTCAATCCCCAGTAGGTGGCATGCAGGAGGCAGCCTATCAGTGATTTTCTCCCATCATTGACCTTTCTAACTCTCTCTCCCTCTCCCTTCCCCTCTGAAATCAATACAAATATATTTTTAAAAATATTTGCACCGCCAAAACAGGTTTGGCTCAATGGACAGAGCATAGGCCTGCGGACTGAAAGGTCCCAGTTTGATTCCAGTCAAAGGCATGTACCTTGGTTGCGAGCACATCCCCAGTGGGGGGGGGGGGGGGGGGGTGTGTGTGCAGGAAGCAGGTTTCTAACTCTCTATCACTCTCCCTTCCTCTCTGTAAAAAAAATCAATAAAATATATGTATATTTTTTAATGTCATGCTAAGTAAGAAAAGCTACACACAAAGGCCATATATTGTATGATCCCATTGATATGAAATGTCCAGAATAGGCACATCCACAGGAAACAGAAAGGAGACTAGTAGTTGCTTAGGACTGCGAGGAAGGGGAGTAAGAAGTAACTAATAAGTACAGGGTTTGTTTGGGGGACGATAAAAATGTGTTAAAACGAGATTGCATTGATAGTTGGACCACCCTGTGAATACATAAAAACCACTGAACTGTACACTTTCAATGGGTGAACTTTACGACATATAAATTACATCTCAATAAAGCTGTTCTTTAAGGAACACCAGCAACCAAAGCTCCACTCAAGGCCCATTTCTGCTCAGACCCGACGCAGCCAGAGCACCTAACTGCTCCCTCTTTCAACACTTACCTCTCTATTCCATTTTAAAAATTGTTTGTTGATGTTCCTATAACAGTTTAAAAAGGAAATAAGTTTAGTACCTTCATTCTACCCAGTTCTAGGGAGCGATAAACATACTCACAGAAATTACAATAGCACAGAAGCCAGAATTATCATGTAAACACCATATTTTAGCTGGGATGAGTTCATTACTATATATATATATATTTTTTTTTTAAAGCAGTGCTGGAAATGCTAATCAATACTCACAAAATTTAATCTTCTCGCTGCATACATGATGTTTCCCCCCACGTTTTATTAGTAGCACGGATCACTCACCAGCTCGTGAAAGAGGAGCGCGGACAGTCAGGGACGCAGGGGCGGGAGCACAGAGGATGGTCAGTGCTCCATCAACACACACCATTCCAGGTCATGTCACAGGCGTGTCCCAGGTTCCACATCCGGTGCTAGATGTAACATGCTTTGCCAGGGCTTGTGATTTGCTCCTAACTCCAGTGAACTGACACTAATTTCTTTCTGATAATTTTTTTTTTCCAAAAGGTGTGACACCTTTAAGAGATCCCTGGAGCCACCCTGGAGTGTCGACTGCCTCACCAACACTGTGGTGCCATGGAAACCACCGACAGGAGGAAAATATGAGATTGTGTATGACACTTCCCAACGTGCTAAAATCAGCACTTCTCTTTGAAGAGCTGGGTGTAATCCTTTGCCAATTGATCTGTTTCAGGATCCAAATGGCTTTGCCCGCACTGCCACAGCCCCCACTGGGCAAGAAAAGCTTTGGCACTTTAAAAAAAAATGATTAAAAACTCCCTGCTGTTTATAATGATGGATAAATGTCACTGGGAATTAAATGTTTTGTCAGAGGGAAAATGTGGCTGTCTGGAAAAGGCTGTAGGTACACGTGTGGAATTAATGCAAATACTCAACGCTCCACTCCAAGAGAGCTCGAAAGACACGTGTTTTGCAGTGTTTGAGGTTATTTTCCTTCTTTCTTTTACAGCTGCAGAACTTGTCACTTTCTCATTCACCTGAACTCCGGGATAGTCTGAGACAAGCAAGGCCAGCTCCAGGTGTGACTCCTCATTCACTGCAGTGTCACCATCTCTCTCCTCTGCGCTCTCCAAATACAACCCGCACCTCTCACCCCACAGCATATTTTCATTAAAGCTGATCTAAGAACAAAACCTGAGTCTAGCTGAAACTGGTTTGGTTCGGTGAATAGAGGGTCGGCCTGCAGACTGGAGGGTCCCAGGTGCAATTCCGGTCAAGGCATGTACAATACATTAGTTGTGGGCACATCCCCGGTGGGGGGTGTGCAGGAGGCAGCTGGTTGATGTTTCTCTCTCGTCGATGTTTCTAGCTCTCTATTCCTCTCCCTTCCTCTCTGTAAAAAATCAATAAAATATATATATATTTTTTTAAAACACCTGAGTTTACTACACTGTCTAAACAGGGAAAGCGATGACGAAAGTGCACAACGGCAATACCGTTCTCAGATCTGACATCAGGATTCTGCTTTGTGTCCAGGTAACCAGAGAGCTCATGGCAAACTGCTCAACCAGCAGCCAAGACCATCTTGGTCTTTACCAGCCTCTCCTCCTATGTGCACCTTCAACTCCAACCAGGCAAACCTACTAACCTCTGGTGGCCAGACCATGTTCGCTCCTACCACTAATTTAGGGCAGCACATCTCACCCCAAGTTCCCCCTTCAAATGCTAACATGAACTTTCCATTTGCTGCTCAGTCACTCTCTCTGTTGGACATACCTTTTATCTTATTTTTATTTTTCCCATCACCATTTATCCCCTTTATGCTCTCATCCACCTCCACCCATCCTCCTCCACCCCCACAATCACCATGCAGTTGGACATCCTTCCTTATTAGAAACTAGTGGCCCAGTGCACGAATTTGTACACCCTGAAAGGAAATTCATTAGAAGAAGTATTTTAATATTGCTAGTCATCTTTCTCTATAAATCACGATTGACAATGACAGATGGTAACACATGCATGCAATTGGCACCAGCAAGAACTTTATATTTACATAGATAAGCTTGCTAATTTAGACCTGCTTTCTAACTTAACTAATTTTTTTCCAGTGAAGCACCCCAATTTCTCTTTCAGGTAATTGTCAGCAACACAGCAGTAAATATCAACAAGAAGCAGATTATTTATTGTTTTATTTTTTATTTTTTATTTTTTTAAATTACTTTATTGATTAAGGTATCACACATTTACCCTACACACACACACACACACACACACACGAATCAAATTATTATTGTAGATCACACAGGGAGAACAAAGGGCAAAATATTTTACTGCAGCAATATTTGACTATATTCTGCACAGAGAGAAAACCTGAAGTCATTTTCTTTCTTTTTTTTAATTTTTTATTAAATTATTATCTTTGTACATATACCATTGCCGCCCCCCCCCCCCCCATACATGCCCTTCCTCCCCTGAAGTCATTTTCAAGATCCACCACTTCTTATTTCTTTTCTGTCAGGTCAAGTTTCTAAACTTTCTAAATCTCCATTTTCCAGCTAATGAAAAGAAAATAGGATTCCACCGAGTCTCCTATCTACTCAGGGCTTCTGCGAGGATCAAATGAGATGAGGCATGGGAAAACACTTCACAGTCATTTGGTTCAAATGTGAAATGTTTGCACCTGGCTATAAAATAAGTTTTGTTCCTGGACTGAAGAAACTCCAAGGAGGCTAGTTGTCCCTAGGGAGAGGAAACTGGGCATTGCTATGTGACGTCATTACCCAGAACCCATAGCCTGGACTGGGCTGGGCTATGGGCCGCATTTTGTGACATGAAGCCTCAGCAGCATCAGCTTGCAATTGGTGGGCTGTCACTCTGGGGTGCAGCAAGGCCTGTGTCCCACTTGGGGGAAGCTGAGTGTTGTTTTGTGGGCGCCAGGTCCACAGTGCTGTTTCTCTGTAAATGGCCAGTGTGCATCACGGCAGCTCCTGCGTTGAGTATCTGCCCCCTGGTGCTCAGTTCACATCATAGCGAACAGTCAGATGGTCAGACACTTAACATATTAGCCATATATATATATATATATATATATATATATATATATATATATATGATAGATAGATAGATAGATAGATAGATAGATAGATAAGATAGATGTTTCAGCTGTTTCATTAGCATGGTTGTGTTCTGGTCCCCACACATTACTCACAACCTGCTCCATTACAGAGCAAAAGACATCAGCATTCTCACCTTAACAAATTCTAGACTGCCTTCCCCACTCCTCATCTCTTCCTCTGCTGCTGCTCAAAATGTTTAGCTTTCATGAATTTGCATATCTGAAGTAAGTCACTCAGTAGTGCTGGATCAAAGACTTGGGGATGGAGGAAGATGGCAGGCTAAGAAGTCCGGACTATATCCCAAGTACATCACAGAACTCCCAGGAAGCTGAATCAGGCACCTTAAGGTGGAGGGACATGCAGGGCCGATCAAGAAAGGGCTGAAAGTCTTGTGAAGAAGTCTGAACTTTATCCTGGGGCTATCAAGAGCCATCAGAAAGTTTGAAGCAGGAATGTGTGTCTGGAAGAATCACTGTGGCATGACAGGGATGGGGAGAGGGAAAGTCTAACTTCTTTGAACAGGTAAGTGTTAATGTTGCTGGAGGGAAGTACAGAGCCCCTCCCCCAACTAGCTTTCACACACACGCGTGCGCACGCGCGCACACACACACACACACACACACACACACACGCACGCGCGCGACTCTGCAGTCGTGCATATCTACAATGTGTTCCTGTTGGTGTGGCTGTGCCCCCCATTCATCTTCATACCCTCCGGGTCCAGCACCGTGCCTGACACAGAGCAGGCCATCCGTAAGGGTCTGCTGGTTGAATGAGTGACCAAGTGCCTGCATGAGAGGATGCAAGTAGGAAGGAAGGAACCATCAAATGGCAGAGAGCAAGGACCTCAGGACGTATTCATCGAAAGGTCATGGACTAAGGAACCAGGCAGGACTTCGTATACATCACAGACCTAACATTTGCTGGCTGTGGGAGCCTGAGCAAGTTACTTCATCACTCTGGCACTGGTCCTCGTTGTAAAAAAGAATGCCATAATTTCTGCTCACAATATTATCACAAGGATCACAGGAGACAGTGTGTATAAACTGCCAAGCGAGGCTCTGGCACTACACAAACGTATCTCTGCCCCTTTCCGTTTTGTGTTGCCCCCTCCCGCCTGGCACGAGCACAGCGCTCCAGAAACACAGCACAAGGAGAAAACTACGAAGCAGAGGTTCCAGGCCTGCACCTGAGACCAAGTGGAAGACAAACATTCCTGGCTACTAAAAGGCCAAACTGGCTAATCGTCATTCCACCAACTGCCAAGCCACTGCATCACAGGAATTTAAAATAACTCTTTAGAAAGCAAAGGAGGCAAAGCATGGAGGGAAGGTGTCATAAAGAGTAACACAAGATGACACAAAGCAGTCTTTTCTGAAGAGGTTTAGACTGTCTGTGACAAAGATTATCAACCAGAAAAATCATCACGAACTTCAACGGAGCCACATTCTCAAATGGTGCCCTTGGGATGAGCCTGTTGACAAGGAGTAGTTTTAATTGGCAGTAATTGTAATTAATGCATCTTACACCACCACCTGGTTTTCCCCCCAATTCATTTACCCTGGCTTTCCAGAGGGATTAACAAAACAATCCAAATAAAATGGAGGTAAAAGGGATGAGCCAACAATAATAAGGATGACTATGGCTCCTCGGACCGAGGGTGAAAAAAGCAATGACATTCATGTATGTGTTACCTCGTGTAGTTCTTACAATAAGCCGAAGAGGGTTATTATTTTTTATTATTTTTATTATTTTTTCAATGAATAAAGACATCAGGAATGAAGCTGCCAATGAAACTACGACAAAACACTTTGATTTTGGAGATGTTAAGATACAAAAACAAAAAAGTATGGCTGAGAATCAAGGAGACGTGGTATTATTGCCTCGGTTTTATAGGAAAAGAAACTGAAAAACAGGGAAGTTAAGAAAGTTGCTAAAGGTCACTGGTCAGTAAGCTGAAGAATCAGATTCTGAATTCAGGCTTCTGATGCCACGAGGCTCAGGCTGCAGATACTGTCTCCTAGTATCGAGCTTCCTGGCAGCCATGGTAAAAATGAACTTAGGTTGAATGACATAATTCTTATCATTTGGGAAGAAACACATTAGTTTCCCAGGGAAGCCAAAGCTATTCCTAATACAAAACTCGGATTAAAATTTCTTAAAGATGTTACCTCCGTGGTAAGTTACTGACGATTTCGTTCAAACCTTCAAAAACAATTCAAAGGCTAATAAAAAATAAAAATAAAAAAACAATTTTCCATCACGAAGGGCGTGTGGTCACCTTCTCATAGTCTACTACAACCCACAGATGGAGCTAACCACCTCCAGAAAAAAACAGAAATATATCCCCTAAATCATCTATCCTAAACTTCAGTATGCTCTATCCGGTTTTTAGAGACAATTGGTTAATTTGGCAGTTCAAGATAGCCTCCAGCAAAAGCCCTGCTGACTGATTCACCCTACCCATACAGGGATTCACTCTCGATTTAGGAATTGGCTAGACACTCCAGAGCTCAGACACTTTTGAGATTCTCCAGAAAGAGTCTCCGCCACCTCGGCTCAGCCTGGCAAAGGCTCAGCAGTCGCGAGCCAGCGAGGAGGAAGCTGCCTGGGTCCGGAAACCAGCTCTCATGCTCATTAGCTCCGTGAGCCCGCACAAGTTGAGATGTCTTAATTCCTCCATTTCTACACCTGCAAAGCGAGGGTCACAAAGTGATCTACCTCCCAGGGCTGCTGTGAAAACATAATGAGACAATTCACATACAAGGCCTCGTATGTCTGGCACATGCTGAGCACTCTATAAAGGTTGGCTGGTTTTATTTTTTGGCGAGGTATTTTTTTTTTTTTTAACGAGATCATTTATTCAGCAGTAGTAACACTTGGGCCCTTGGGGAGAAAGGTTGCACAGGTGTGAACCGTGCAGTTATTCAGGCATGAGGTAGAAAATGCCTGGGGACGAGCAGCAGTCACCAGACAACTGCAAACACCGACAAGATGTCACTTCAGGAATGCTGGATGCCCTGCGTTGAGGGAGGCAGCTTGGCATATGGAAGTTTGGAATCGGGCATGTGCTCAAATCCCAGCCTTACACCGACCTGCTCTGCAGCTCCGGGCAGGCACATTAACCTCTTTGTATCCTGTTTATAAAATGCAAATGCTGTCCCCATGGTGCAGTGCTGCTGAAGCAAATGGAAATAATCTGTGTAACGTTCCTGGCACACCATAGATGCTCCATACCTCACAGACAGCATTATTACATCAGCCTGTCGGACCATGACAGGGTCCTGGATGTCCAGAGGATGACACATGTTCTAGATACTAGGAGAAACGTCATGGACTCCAGATGGGCCTGGCCCCTTGGCCCTGTATATCCGCTCTCCTCATTGGGACACGTGGACCGAGAAGGGCTAAAGCGAGTCCCCTCTGCCCAGGCCTCAAGATGGTGCCGCTCATTTTTGTGGGCACATCCTACTCCACTCTCAAAGCCTACTTCAGAAGAGCTCACTGCCTCCAGGAAGTCCTCCCTGACCACCCTCCTCCCCCTCAAATTCAGTAAGACTCAATAAATGCTTACTAAGCCGATGCTGTGGAAACACCAAGATGAGCAGGGATTACCTGTGATATACACTGAGCTTGTGTTCATCCGTCTTTTCTCCCAAAAGAGATGTAGCTTCTTGTGAGCCACAGTAAATCAAAATGCCAAGAACTCTGGGTTCATTACTAAGTATGTGGGCATCAGGTAGCAACTGAGCCGTCTGTCAAACTAGCCTCCTCCTGGCTAAGAGGTCCCGATGCTTCTGTAACAGGATGCTAAAGGCCTTGCGGTAGTCTCAGGGTTGCTGAGGCTCCACAAGGCAAAACCATCCAACCGACACGAAGAACCCTCTCATCATGGGCCACCTTGGCAGGACCGGCCAGGAAACCGAATTGCCAATCCCGCCAGCTTGAGCCCAGCACCCACCTCCAGGCGCCATAATAAGAGGGAGGAGAAGTCATTGGAAGGGCAGAAGTATTTCCCATGGAGAAGAGTGATCCGTGTGCTGCGTATGTCAACACCCCCCACACCCTCCCCTGGAGAGGGCGCTGGCGTTCCTTCCTCGCTTGGAAAAGTGAGGAGCCTGAGCAGTGGGAGCCTCCGAGAACCCGCCAAAGCGCCTCATGATTAACCAGCAACCATGCACCTGCCAACCCAGCAGGTCCTCATCTCAAACTACAACCTCCGGTAACATCACTGCTCATCTTTGACCTGACCTTCCTCTCCCGCACCCCCAATTCCCCTCGTTACAGCAGCTAAAGGAAGGATGAGGAAAAGCAAGAAGTAGAGATGAAACCCATTCAAGATTTCTCTCTCCCTGTGCCTGTTTCCTGTCCAGGGGAGACCAGGAGGGGTGGGGGGAGGGAGGGTGTTAACTGAGTGAGTGTTTAAAATAGATTTTTAACAAATTTTAATTGGATTTTGATATTACATTGCATCAACATTTTTAATGCATAGGAAAAGAGGCTATTGGTTTATTATCTGAGGGTGGTTAGAAAAACTAAAGGATTGAAAGGGAAAGATATAAGAGCCCTACAAAGTTCAGCATGCTCAATCAGTGTATTTTCGTTAACTCACATGTATACAATACCTAGGTTACTAAAGGCACACATAGACCATATGATATTTTCATGAAACCCCCCTTCCCACCTCCAACACAGTATCAGGAACTGAGTATCTTTATCTTCCGTCCCTCACTGGCCTTCCGCTTTTCCTAAGGGAGGTCTGTATCTCCACCATCACTGGCAGATCATTCGGGTGAGCTGGTGAACACCTCTTGATAGGGTTTCAGCTGAAATGTTTGTGAAGAAGAAACATTTTTGCTCCCTAAAACCTGTTTGGCAGAACGGATGGACATTGTTCCCTACTGCTTCCAACATACAACTTACAAAATGAACTCGGGAGAGAAAAAAAAAAGAAGAAGAAAAAAAGGAAGATAAATACCCCAAGGAAGATAAGTATTCCAGAATTAACCAAAAACCTTGTGACTTCTGTGGTTTTTCCAGAACCTTGTGTCCATTTATTTTTTTTAAAAGTTCTCAGAAGCATAACATTTGTAAATAACTTGTCTTGCTGCTCCTACGTTATCCGGACAACATTTAAGGAAGTCATCTCAGATACAGCATTTTTTCTGCCCATGATTATTCAGAACCAAATCTAGCTAGAATTCCAATATGAAGCTAATTCAAATACTCAAAAGCCATAAGCCAAACAAGAAACGGATACTGAAGTGTCTCTATATGGTTGTTTTAATCCCTACATGAAGCTTGGATTCTCCTGACTTTCCATGGCAATGATGTCCAAAAGAATTTTTAGTAATGATGAAAATATTGAATAGCTGTGCAGTCCAGTATTATAGCCATTGGTAGTTAGTGGGCATTGAAATGTGGCTAGTGCAACCAAGGCACTGAATTCTTCATTTTATTTAAGTTTAAATAGTTCTATAACGTTTATTTTGCTGGCAATACAGAGAATCCCCTTGGAGGTTAAGTCCTTGCTTTCTGGAAAACTAAGCAACAATCACTAAACACTAACCCTTTGCTTTGCCAAATGATCTTTAAACCTTTTTTTTTAATCCTCACCCGAGGAGTGAGAATATTTTTCCATTGATTTTATTTTTAAGAGAGTGAAAGGTGAGGAGAAAGGGAAGGGGGGTGAAGAGAAAGAGAAACATTGATGTGAGAGACACATGCCCTTGACTGGGAATCGAACCCAAGATCTCTAACCACTGAGCAACGCCAGCCAGAGCTTTACATTTTTTTTTAACAGCAGCAATGCCTTTTCTTTTTTTTTTTTTATCTTTTTTTTTTTTTTTAATATATTTTATTGATTTTTCACAGAGAGGAAGAAAGAGGGATAGAGAGTTAGAAACAGATGAAAGAGAATCACCGATCAGCTGCCTCCTACACACCCCCAATTGGGGATGTGCCCACACCACAGTACATGCCCTTGGCTGGAATCGAACCTGGGACCTTCCAGTCCGCAGGCCAATGCTCTATCCACTGAGCCAAACCGGTTTGGGCAGCAAGGCCTTTTCATCTTATTTCTCCTTCCTTTTCAAAACTTATTTCTTCTATGACAATGCCAATGCTTTAGATGTTAGGATGTCTTTCTAAAATGAAGTAAGGGGAAAAATAAGATACATACCCACATACCTTCTTCAACAGCATCCACAGAGCACAATTTAATCTTTCCTGCAGGTCTCAGGGTCACTGTTATGAGCACAGGCTACCAGACTCAGAAGAAACACATCAATTACTATAATGCATCTTAATGCAATGAAGCCCTTGGGGTCACTGGGCGCTATGGGGCTATTTAAGCCCACCCCCTGGCACGGATTTTTATGGCTTTCCATCACATCTGTTGCCTCGCTATTGATGTCAAGCCCATTACTGTCAGGGTGTTTGCCTATGTTTATGCATTGCCTCGCTTGTTTCGTGTCGATGGTAGCCCCTTTTCTCACAGTCATCTGTCGCCTCTGGTTTGCTAACACTAGGATGCTAGAACTGGAGTTCGTTAGAAATGTTTGTAAAGAAAGGATAGTTAGGGCATGGTCAAGGGTATGAAGAATTTTCAGTGAACTTGTTTGAATGGCAGGGCTTCTTCATATCTATGATAATTCATCAGCTCAGAGCCGTTTCTGCTTACTGCTTGGTTCCAGGCAGATAGTTCAAGTCTGAGCTTGGAGGAATCCTATTATTTTTTTAAAATATATTTTATTGATTTTTTTACAGAGAGGAAGAGAGAGGGATAGGAAGTTAGAAACATCGATGAGAGAGAATCATCGATCAGCTGCCTCTTGCACACACCCTACTGGGAATGTGCCCACAACCAAGGTACATGCCCTTGACCGGAATTGAACCTTGGACCTTTCAGTCCGCAGGCCGATGCTCTATCCACTGAGCCAAACCGGTTTCAGCGAGGGATCCTATTCTTGCCCTTAATTGTTATTTGACTTTTTACTCAGTATTACTTGTCTCCCCAAATAGAATGTAAACATTTTGATAATGGAGGAGTAAAAACCTCAGGAAATTGAAGGGGGTAAGGGGGATGTACTTATCTTATTTGTATTCCCTATAATATTTTGCCTGACACTGTTCACCTAGAGAAGATCAACTGAATGTTGAGTGAACTCATCCTGTGTTTTCCTTTGGAGTTTATTTTCATACAGCTTATGCATAATAAAAATGGTTTTCAAAGTTAAACATTACTTAATTGCAGAAACTGCAGGTGCTCAACAATGTTTAAATATTAATATTTCTTGGATATTTTTATCTGGCTTGTGAGGAATTAAAATGGAAACTTAATTGCCTTGGCCATACTCAATTATATTCATGATATGATTGTATGCTGTCACCTCTGACAACGCCTGCTTTTTGAGCCCCTGGAAGTGAACCAGAAGATTCTAGAATTCCCTAAGCAAAACAGAACTGAACTAGTGACATTCCAGAAACGAACTGAATACTCTAGGAACGTGTCCCCAGTATCCCTGTGTAGGGGAGAAACAATTAGATCTCTGATTCTAGATGACATCCGTACTCCTATTAATGAGGCCTAGGAGTGAATCAGCAGTTTCAGCCAGCCAAACCACATTGCTGATTCATATATGAGCTTACAATCAACTAGAAGCTCCCCCTGGGGCAGTCTGACTTCAATAACTACTACCCTCCATTCTCTACCCTTGCCAGTCATCCTAGGATCTGGAGGAAGCTGGAGCTAAAACCCTCTCCAGAAAAATGTAGAGACCCTCCCATCTTTGCAAATGTTCTTTCCAGAAGTAAAATGACTCCTCCACAAAAATCTCAATTTTTCACAGCCCTGCAACTCACGCACACTATCTCGTTTTCTTCCTCTATCCTGTGACATTTGCAAGGATCCAGCTTCCACCTGAAAGAGTGGTGCCATCCTACGTGTGCCACTCTGAGAACGCATGTGGCTTCCCAGGATAGAATCGGATTCATCAAAACAATCTTAAAAGTGCACATCCAGCTGGAAATATCTCTCTTTAAGTGTAAGCATGAGTCTCCTTTGGCCAGGTTTAAATCACCGGAATGAGCAGTAGGAAGTGTGCAGGAAAAAAATCCCATTTCATAAAAGGATTAGACAGAGGTTTGGACCTCACCACCTTGCCTCACTCACCCCAGCCTCCAGGTCCTTGCAAAGCTTCTAACATATCACATATCACAGAGTCATCTGGTTATCCAGGCAGAGAGAGTGTGATGACAAACACCGATGTTTGTGATTTCGGTGATAGGAAGATGCAACCGTGAGATGAGATAGAGATGGTACTTCAAAAACACCAGGAGAAAGGCACATGGGCAGACATGTGCCAGAGAAAAACTGAGCACATGTCCAACAGCCAATCACAGAGAGTTCCAGAGAAATGGCACTGCTAGACTTTCTTGGTAAGAACTGAGAGTTGTGGGGTAGGACTAAATGTCTCCTCTTTGGCCCCAGTGGTCTCATTTACTTGACTCTGCTTTGCCCCACTAACCTCCAGTCAACGTTTGGTTAATAAATGAGAATAGTCTTCTGCTACTTGATGCCATCACTCAATCCACCATTACTGACACTGAAAAGTGAGCCTCAAAGGACTGAGGAACCAGGATCCATTTTACAAAAAGAACACCTAAAGATAACATACAGTAGAAATGTTGAAAAGCAAATGTATTGGTTTTAAACCTACTATAAAATATGTTCATTGTGGGCATTTGAGGGGAAGATGACAAAAAGTAGAAGAAAAAAAAAATACCCATAGTCCCACCACCCAGAGAGCAATTTCTGTTAACTTTTTATTCCAATTTAAGATCAAGTTTGAGTTCTTCTTTTTCAGTAGAACCAAAAATTAATTGCCTCTGTAACATCTGAAGGTTTATTCTTTGATAATGAACATTTACATATTAATATATAAGTGTGAGTAGAGGTGAGTAACAGTAAAAAAAAAAAAAATGTCAACATGAGTTACTAAGAAAAAATTATAGGGGTCAAATTGCTTCTTTTTGAAATAGTTTTCAAAGGTGTTAATACATTGAGATTACCTGAACACAGCTGACCTTGAGCAGGTATTTCATAAAGATAGGACCTGGAGATCTATGAAGGTTTTCTCTTTTCTCTGAGCAGCCGTTTCTTGAATTTCATATACAAGGGATAAGCAGGGGGCCACAAGGAAGCATTTAAAGCATGCCAACATTTTTTTCAAGCACTGAAGCTGACTGGGAAAGTAATAACCTAAAAAACTGTCAAGCTAGCTCTAGCGTACAGTAGAATAAATAATATCTGACTCAACCTATCCTCAACACAGACCTGCAACCTCCTTTCCTGCAAAATACCCTGAACTGTGTCTTGATCCAGGACCAATGTGACATTAAAAACATCTCCAAGTCAAGACAGATGCCAAAAAGCTATCTTGCATCAAGTCTATAGGGAAAACTGTATGTATTGCCACTGCAGCAAAGAAATGTATTTTTAGAGACAAGCGCATACGGTACAATATTGAGGATAAAGCTCAAGAATGGGAAGGGCATGCAACTCTGGTATTTGTTTCTGAGTCTATGTGTATGGCTGCAGGACAAGCAGTATCTATAACTAGTGGTGTTTTCAGTTTAGAAATACCTATAGAAAATGCTTCCTCTGATGTATGTTTTTTAAAATAAATTATTATATACGGTAAAAGTGACTGCTGGAAAATCGTTTTCTTACCTTGTAATTATACTTTTGGTTTCACACAACAGTCATATGAAGTAGACATCTTACAGAGGCATCTTCCAGCCCAGAAGGGCCTTCAAATGGCTGCAGTTCTGGCCCATACGTTGGCCATGAACTCATGCAAAACCGGAGTAGCACCACCCAACCAGGCTGGTCCTGAATGTCTGACCCGCAGGAACTGTGAGACATAAGCAAAGTCTATCATGGTTTCAAGCCACTACGTGTTGGGTTATTTGTTGCAAAGGAAGAGATAACGAATACGTCAACGAACAGCTCAGTTCTCCCATCCACCCTACAGCAGTGCGTAGCCCAGAACAGGAGCTCCAAAGATGTCCAATGAATTGGTTAATTTTTTTTTAACTGACATTTATTGAATCCTGATCACTCCAGGCACTGTCCTAAGAACTTCATACCTGTTCTCTCATTTAACCCTATGCATTAGGAACTATTACTCCCTCCATATTAACATGAGAAAACGGAAGCTCAAAAAGCTTAAACATGTTCAAGGTCGCAGAGATGGCAAGCAATGCAGCCAGGATTTGAACCCAGGAATCTGAATCCATTCTTAGCCATTATGCAAAAGTATTTGTTGGTGATCAGCTACTTAAGGAAGAAGACTCACATCATTCATTGCTGGACCCCTCATGGGACTCAATGCCTCAACAATAAATATGGAGTAAATGAATGAGTGAATGAATGAATGAGTGAGCATGACCAGACACCCCTTTCACACTGAATTACAGATCCTTTCGATAACTGACACAAATTATTTCTCACAGTCTTGATATTAACCAGCTTGTGTGTTCCTTCTGGATTACAACCAAATTCTAAATATAAATTGAATTTCATTCTTGAAAGGCGCTGAAATTTCACTGAACAACTGCTGTTATTCAATTTCCCTCTGGTTCGCTCCCCTCTACTGTTCCTACTGTTCTGCTGGCTTTGTCCCCTCCACCGGCAACCACCCCCACAACAGAGGTTTGGAGATAAAGCTAGAGCTGCCAAGGAATGGTGCCCTCATCACCTCATCTTCCCCTCTCCCTCTCCCAAATCCAGCTGGGAACCACCGCCTGCTCCGCTATAGGAAGATTCAGGGACCACTACCTATTTCTACATCCTTAGACCGCTCTCCCACTCTTTCACCACTTATTTTGGGCCGGCTCTGCAGCAGGCACTGTGTGAGACATACTTCCAGAAGTTGACAGACCAAGGAGAAGAGCAGAAGAGAACACAGACAGCTACAGAGCAGTGTGTGGAGCAGGGAGAGACCAGATCCCACAACACTCAGGGTGCGGAGAACACCATGAACCCCGGCCCTCACCATCTGCACCCTGAACTCAAATTTCAGTTGGTTTTATTTGGAGCAGGCCTAGTTATTGAGAATTTATTTTTGGCGCAGAGTGTCGTGTATTAGCCAGTGAAACGTGTTCTTTGACAGGCTTAATTAGTACATATTCTTTACATGCTGTACTTTAATTTCTATATTAATAGCTGCTAGAAGCAAGGACAGTTGGTTTTTTAATGAATTAATTAGAACCTCTAATACAGGGGCATGCCAAAACATTTGTACAATACAGATAGACAATGAAAAGTAAGTCTCCCCATCACCCTCCAAACCTCAAGTTCCCTTCCCAGAAATAATCGTTGATACCGATTACTGGTGCTTCTTTCCAGAAATATACTGCTTTATGAATGGACACATTTTACATGCGAAAACAGATAATGCACTTGTCTACACCTTTCCATTTCCATGTCATGACATACCATAAGAGTTCATTCTACAAAGGTACATGTATCGCTATTCTTTTTAATGGTTTCATAGAATTGTATTACTGCAAAAATAATGAACCAGTCCTCTAAGAATGTCCAATTAGATTATTTCCAATGATTTGAGGCAGTTCGATGTTTTCCTTCATACTGAAAAGAACAGAGCATAAACAATAGTTCTTTCCATTGTGACAGTTAATGAATAAATCACAGCTTTCCCAAATAAATTGATTTTATTTTTCCTTTTTCTGTTTGTTATCTGAGATCATCTTTAATTGACAAAGTCCATAACCCTGATCTTACCCAATTTTATATTTGACTGGAAACCCAACGAGCAAAAAATTAAGAACTTAAGAAGGTTCCTTTACAAAATGCCATGTTATCATCACAGCAGAAATGCTTTATTCATATACACAGGATGTCCCAAAAAATGTATGCATACTCTAACAGCTGATAGCTCAATTTTGAAAATTAGATTTACTTTAATAAACACTGCCTTTATAATTATTCAGTGTGTGTATACTTTCGGGGGGGGACAACCTACGCATGTGTGATAAGACTGCTGGTTTACAGTGCCTCCGTATTACTGGTTCCAATTCCACTTCCTCTCTTAGGAAATTGAGGAAATTAGTCTTATCATTAACTACTTTTTTCCATCAAGAATAAAGATGTAGCTGAAACTGGTTTGGCTCAGTGGATAGAGCATCAGCCTGTGGACTGAAGTGTCCCAGGTTCAATTCTGGTCAAGGGCATGTACCTTGGTTGCGGGCACATCCCTGCAGGAGGCAGCTAATTGATGTTTCTCTCTCACCGATGTTTCTAACTATCTCTCTCCCTTCCTCTCTGTAAAAAAATCAATAAAATATATATTTTTTTAAAAGAAGATATAATTTAAATATGCCATAGAGGTTAATAATGTAGATGTCTCTTCAGAATCTGTAAATAAAGATGTATTTCAATAGATTTGGCTTTCTTTTCCATTCTGTGGATTTTAAGTACTAAAACTATCATTCTGAAAAGAATCTATAAATTTCACCAGACTACCAAAGGGGCCCAAAAAGGATAAGACTACTTTGACTACTAATGAACTACAACCAATGTTGGATGCCAAGCGAAATCAACAACTTTGAAAAGCACAGCATCTTACCCATCCACCATTTACACCTTCAAAATTGCCTGGCATATCTCATTAGCAGAAGCTGTTTCCAAGTCAGGTGTAAGAGGCTCAGTAAACCAAGCTCATTTATCGGGTCCTTTGATGTGATATTTTGAGATATTTCTTACAAAAATAGCTTTCTCTCAAATAGCACTTGGCTCCAAAGCAGATCACTGGGTGATCAAAATCTCTTGCATCAACTTTATTATCAGATGTGCTGACTATCTCACTGTTTAAGAACAAACATCTTCAGCTTTGTCTTTTCTCTCCATGCTACCAATTTTTAAAGGTCTGTATTCATTGGAATGCTTGAAGGGACTAATTATTTATTACTCTTTGACTTGTCTATGTCATTGGTAAAAAAAAAAAAAATCAGGAAAAATATTTTGTTAATGAAAACAGGGCTTTAAAACGTGGTTAACTGCAAAGAAGAGTTGCATTCATGCCTTAAAGGAGTGTTCGTAGCTTGTCATTAAACAATCATTTTCAATATCACACGTATTTTAACAAGTCACATAAAGACAACTACTTTAGTTAGATGTAGATGCCATCTAACGCTGAGCCCACATTCAAGGGTTTCTCTACCACGCTGTCCTTATCAGGGAATTAACCAACTGCCTAACAGTGAGGTTGGTTTTTCAGTCAACGCCTCCAGAATAATGGGTAGATTCATCTTACAACATGGTGATGGGTGATTAAATAAAGAGATTCAGGGCCAAATCCCTTGCATGAATCACTATAAATATTTAAAAAGATGATAGTGTTTAACACTATTTAAAATTATCTTAGGAACAGCCCTAGCTCAGCTGCTTGGAACATACACACACACAAAAAGGCCGTGGGTTCACTATCCAGTCAGGGCACACACCTAGGGTGAGAGTTTGATCCTGGGTCAGGGCTCATCGGGGCATCCATGTTTCTCTCTCTCACACATTGATGTTCCTCCCTCTCTCCACCCCACTGAAATGGGAGCTCTGTGAGATAAGGGCTCTTACTGTCACGCTGTCCATTACTGTAGTCAAACCTCTAAAATATGCAGAGCACATGCAGAACCTTGGTTTCTGCAACAAGATGGGTGGAGAAGCCTCATCTAATACAAATAGCTTATGGAAAAGGATACAAGTTTTTTAAATTTGATTTGAAACATGGCTGAGGTTGCAATTAAGTAAATTGGAAGCCAGAAACTGGAAGAAAGTACAATTTTACTGTGCAATGCAGAGCTGGCACTTGCCCCAAGGACATCCGAGGACCAAGGAGCCTGGGTTCTTACACTGCAGGGGGCCAGCAAACAACAACACCGGGGGCCTGGTCATGGCCACGGGCCAGGTCAAACACCCCTTTCCAAAAAGCCACAGTCCTCAGGCAATGAGGCAGGGGGGGAAAAAACAAAAAGAACCTGTCCTTCAGGAGGCTTATCTATACTGGCCTGGAGCATAGTGGGCAGAGAAAAGAAAAAGTCTCTTCTGAGACTCTCACCAAAAGCCCACACTCATAACTTCAGGGCCAGAGTTCATGCTGCTTGGAAGAATAATCACCACCACCACTACTGAGCTGAAAATGTGATTAAAGCAGCGCTTGGCTGTCATTATCCTGTGTCTGGAATAGATGCAAATCCTCTCTCTCTGGAGAAAGACACTTTAAACACAGGTCTCTAATAATTCCCACAGAAAAAGTTTCAAGGCATAAGAAAAAAAAAACACAAAAAATAAGAGTAAGTGAAAGTTATCCAAAAACTGGGGATTTTGCAATGATCAGATATACAATACATAATTAAGTTTAATATGTATAAAAAAATTAATAGAGGAGAGTAAAGATATGATGAAGACAATTAGCTAAATAATTTTTAAAGAGCTAAATAGAATTTTCTAAATATAAAATATAATAATGAAAACAAAAAAATATGTAATATATTAGACATAGCCAAAAACAGATTTTATGAACCTTAAAGCAGACTTGAAGAAATTACCCAGAATGTAGCATAGAGAGACCAAAGTAAAATACATGAAAGAGTTTAACCTGCTCTTTCTGGAGCACAGAGTGAGTTTTAACATTTGTCTAACCATATTTCCAGAAAAGAAAAAATAAGGAGGCTGAGGCAGAGGCAATATTCAAAAAAAATAAGGGCTAACTTTTTTTTCAAATGAAAGACGTGAATTATGAGCTTGAAGAAATGCCATAAATCCCAAGCAGAACGAATAAAAAGAAATCGGTATCTAGGCATTAAAAAATGTCAGCATTTAGTAAAGTTGAAGAAACCAAAATCAAGAAGAGAATAATAGCAGCCAGAGAGAAAAGGCAGGCCACTGACAAAGATCAGGCTGACTTGTCAGCCTCAAACATGAAAGTAAAATTATGTCTTCAAAAAGTTGACCATAACTGTCAATCTAGAATAAGCTAAGTTTTCTCTCAAGACAAGGCCGAGACATTTTCAGGCAAACAAAAACGGACAGAAGCCATTACTGACAGGTTCCCACTGGAGGAATTTCAAAGCAATGTGCTCAGAAAGAAGGAAAGTGATTCTGAAGGAAGATCTGAGCTGTCAGAAGGAATAGCTAAGCGGTGACGTGTGAACGGGTACAATTGAACAAGTTTTCTCTCTTTGAGTCCAACCTGGGTGTGTTTTGAGACTTGACCCAAACTATGCTCGTTAGAAAAGGGAGGGGAGCTGAAGGCTTATTACTCACATACACAAAAAAAGACAAATTTTACATGGCTAACTATAAATCACTCAACTAAGAAATGTTGGTCATAATTTACTCTTTCATTTTCATGCAAACTATAGTGCTGTAATTTAATACCATTTCACAGGAGAGAATGCTATATGCAAATGAAAATTTTCAAGGGAACAATAATTTTACCAAATCCTTTTGAGAGATTATTCTTAAGCCCCTTTCTGTAAACATCTTATTCAATAATTTCCTTCTGGCTGAGACTCTCTGAAACTGGTTCTCTCAGATGAATGGCACGTTGTGATTTAAGCTTCCCCTGGCCCACACGCTAACTCATGGAGACTCTCCTCCTTGGTATTAGCATTCATTTCAGAAAGGAGGAAGAGAGACTGGGAGAGTCCTAAACAAAACCAGTTGAGCATGGAGATTTTTTTCAGCTCTAAATCACTAATGGACCAGAACACATTCAGAAATTACCAGTCACCAGCATATGTTGGATCTGATGGTCCTATGCAAGACAAGAACCGTAGTGTCTGAGCACCCCACCTACATCTTTTTTCAATATATTTTTATTGATTTCAGAGAGAGGGAAGAAGAGGGAGAGAGAGATAGAAACATCAATGATGAGAGAGAATCATTGATCAACTGCCTCCTGCACGCCCCACACTGGAGATTGAGCCCAAAACCTGTGCACGTGCCCTGACCAGGAATCGAGCCCATAGTTCCATCTTAAAGGACCCTCAAATCCCTGCACATTGATCACAGAGAGGCATAAAGGGAAAAGGTCAATAGAGGAAGAGTCCTTATGACCTCATACGGTGCTTTCAGGAGCTACAGCAGCATGATGAGCATCTTCTGACTGACAGCAAAGACTCAAATACCCAAGTCTCTGAGAGATGTTTCTGGAACTGAATCCAGTCAAGAGAGATCAACCAAAGGACTTACGTGCACACATATGAGCCTAACCAGTGGTCAAGGACAATAGGAGGATGGGGGCATGAGTAAGGGGGAGTGGGGGATTGGAATGGGGGGTTGAGGACAAATATGATACCTTAATCAATAAAGAAATTAAATTTTTTTAAAAAGGTAGTAGAAACCCAATTTAGTGGAAAAACATAGAGCTAGAAAATCAAATTGTGTTTTCAGTTCTGCCAATTACTCTATGACTAACAAATTATTATTATTATTATTATTTTATTATTAAGCCAACAAATAAACCCATGAATGACTTGGGTATTAAAAAAAAAAAAAAAAGAACTTCAAATGATAGTAATTCTAGAAAGTTCCACGGAATCAAATAATTGGTGTCACAAGTTCCACTTGAATGAGCTCCCCTCTCTTTGTCATGGGAGGCTGGGGTGCTCCTTGCCTCCCAGCCTTTCCTGGGGTGTGCTGGCCAGCGTGACCCCTGCTGGCTGGACCCCCAGGACAGGCGGCCTCTCCAGTCTCGACTCCCTCCTCCTGAAGTGTCCCAGCCAAAGAAAAGACAAGACCTACATCCAATGGGGTTCTGTGATACACCAGGCATTAGATAAGGAGAAATTGGGGTGAAAACGAGGACTAGAACTTTAAGTCTGTGTCTTAACTGGTTGACAATAGAACTTTAAGTCTGGGTCTTTTCTGTTTAAACAAGACAGCTTAGTGAAGCCAACAGTCAGTAAACCATCAGCTAAACTAATATTCCCCCAGAAATGACTAGTAATTTGACTCAATCAAATTTACTATCTCTCTTAAAATAGTAAGGCTCCTTCTAAAACGATCCATCTGAACCAAATTTTTGTCCAAAAAATAAATAAATAAATAAGAAAGGAAAAAAAAAAAAAAGATCTGCCCAGTTTGCCAACAGTGGAAAAACAGGGACAGGGACAGGGCCGAAGAGAGCTTGGCAGTGGGAGAAGGAATCCAGATGAGAGAGAATCTCTGAATTCAGAGACGGAATGCAGGCTGAGTTCAGAGAAGGAACCAGGGAATAGGCCCCTTTCCCCAGCCTGGGCACACACATGGGTGGGGGTGGGAGATGAGAGACAGGTGCTCTGCACCCACACCTGGCCTAGAGCAGCAGGGTGACTTCCCAGCTGACCCACTGGGACAAGAGTGGTAATAAACAGTCAGCTCTGATCACCGTAAGTGTAGGAACTGGGTGGCAAAGAGCAGGCAGGGTGAACATCGTCTTGGGGTTGACCAAGGTGAGCCTGACCAGCAGGAGGTGGGAAGTTGTAATAGTTCTTATGTATCAAGGGTTTTCTACTAGTATGTGCTGCATGGATAAACACTCTCACCCTCACAACCATCCTGTAAGGTATGAAGAGTGATTCCCTCACAAATGAGGGAGGGTTCCGAGAGGATGCAGGGTGTCTCTTTGGTCAGCAGCGGAGCTTAGAAGAGTCTGCGGCTCTACACCTCCTGGTCCATGGCTCTTCCGTCTCCATCGGAGCCGTCTGCCAGTGATCACGCTGCTTGAATAAACACTCTTTCCTCTTCCGGCATCTTCTCAATATGTCATTTTTTTTTCTTTTTTAATCTAGGCTAAGAGGAGATAAAAGCCTTTTTCCATTCACATCCACAAAAGGCCACCACCCCAGAATAAATCTACTTTGTCAAGCTCTAATCCATTTTTAAAGTAATACATATACATAAGAGGGCTCTAACATTTTTAACGTGCTTTACAAATGGAACACCGTGTTATTAAATAATTACCACACTTGTTTATGCAGGCCAACTCATCGGAGAGTATTTTGAGACTAGAACAAAAAATTACGGACAAAAAAAAAAAATTAGTGCTGATAAGGCGAGACAGCTAGAACTACTGCATAGAGGCTTAAGTTAACAATTCTGGCGTGTAAGTAAAACCTTCCTTTCACAAGCAAAATGTCCATTTCCCAGAGGATACTCCGTGTTGGGGTTGAAGGATTTCTGGGGGGTGGGGAAGGTATTAAGGGACCTGGGCTCAAACCCCAGCCCTGCCCCTAGCTAGATAGCTGTGGGTAGGCATGATACCAGACTCCTTCACTTCCCTTCTTTCCCATCTTTCCTCCTGCATCTCAGTTCCTCCTCTGAAAGGTGGTTTGCCGTCCCAATTAAGAGTGAGACTTTTGCCCTCACATGTTTGGCTCAATGGATAGAGCATCGGCCTGCAGATTCAAGGATCCTGGTCAAGGGTATGTACCTTGGTTGTGGGCACATCCCCAGTAGGGGGGGGGAATGCAGGATGCAGCTGATGGATGTTTCTCTCTCATCAATGTTTCTAACTATCTATCCCTCTTCCTTCCTCTCTATGAAAAATCAATAAAATATATATTAAAAAAAAAAAAAAGAGTGAGACCCTAGGCGGTTGGGCTCAGTGGACAGATCATTGACCTGCGGACTAAAGGGTCCTGGGTTTGATTCCAGTCAAGGGCAGGTATCTCGGTTGCAGGCTCCTCCCCGGCCTGGGTCCTGGTCAGGGCTTGTGCAGGAGGCAACCATTTGATGTGTTCCTCTCACATCGATATTTCTCTCTGTCTCTCCCTCTCTCTTCAACTCTCTCTCTCTAAAAAAAATCAATGGAAAAATATCTTCGAGTGGAGATTCTTTAAAAATAAAATTAAAAAAGAGTGAGAATCTGGGGAGCCAGACTGCCTGGGTTTGTGTTCTGCCTCCACCATTACCGGGTGTGACCTTGGACAAGTTACCTAACCATTCTGTGCCTACTTTCCATCATCTCTAACAAAGGATAACAACAGCGCCTACCATGATGGTTAATTTTTCATGTCAACTTGACTGCACCATGGAGTATCCATATATTTGGTTAAACATTATGCTGGGTGTGTCTGTGAGGGCATCTCTGGATAAGAGTAACTTAATAAAGAAGATGCCCTCCACATGGTGGGTGGACCTCATCCTATCCTTTGAAGGCCTGAATAGAATATAAGGCCAAGAAAGAATTCGCTCTCTCTGCCCTGTCTTCTAGCTGGGACACTGGTCTTCCCCTGCCTTTGGACTCAGACTAGAACTAAGCCACCTGCTCTCCTGGGTCTCTCTCCGGCCAACTGCAGATCTTGGATTTCTCAGCCTCCATGACTGTGTGTGCCAATTCCTTATAATAAATCTCTCTACAGATAGATATATTAATAGGTTTAGGCATAAGTATAGATAGATATATAGATATCTCTTACTGGTTCTGTTTCTCTGGAGAACCCAGACTAATACACTCTCTCAGAGTTACTTTGGAATCAAATTAGCTAATACTCTGCACATCATGAGACCTCAATAAATATAGACCTCAATAAATACAGACCTCAATAAATATAGCACTAGACATTTAGCATCCTAGTCCTATGAGTCTTTTTAAAAGAACCATAAAATGTGTAGAGACAAGAGGTTTTTTTAAAAAAAGCTACAGGATTGTGAAAATTTAGGTTACTTCACATGCAACCGTAAGTATCCTCATTTTCTTTACTGAGCCAGATGTGTGATTTACAGCAACACTGCAACTACGGTGAATCTAAAAAAAAAAAAAATAAAATAAAATAAAAAAAAAAGTGCCAAGAAAAGACTGATGCCAGGCTCTCAATTACAGCCTCATTTGCTTCCTCATCTTTGGACTTACTGCCTCTTTCTAAAGCAAATGTCAGCCCCATCCCCACTCAGATGGCCTTTGCATTTGCTGAACTTAATTAGAACAAGTCAAGACACTAATACTCAGACATCAGCACTCAGAGTTAATTAGCTAGATACAGTGCAATTCTTACTGGGCAAGTCAGAGGAACACCCTTGGAAGAGCTAAAAGGAAACGGCTAAAAGGAAAGCTAAAAATCTTGAGCTTTTCCAAGTCACCTTTTATTTGCCCCCTTTCCAGAAATAACGCAGCCTTTCCTTTGGCCATTTCTAGGAAATAAAACACCAGCCCGCCATTTACACTGCCAGCTGACATCACTCCTCGATTCTTTTCAAAATCAAGAGATGACACGGGCAGTTCTTCAGAGCAACTTTCTGCTGGGAACCAATCACACAACGGCTTTACGTATTTTGGTGGCTTTCAAATTCAATACCCAAAGGGCATTTTTAAAATCTATTTACCACAAACTATTCAAACTACCTAAAGAATCTCCTCAAAAATGCCCGTATTTCCCATGCCTATGAGCTGAGATCACAAATATTATATAGGAGGAAAGGTACTTTCCGCTCAGAATCTCAGGAGCTTTACAGATGACAAAACTATCATTGTGCCCACAAAGGACTACAGAAACAATTTCCAGTTATGAAACCTCACTGGGACTGGATTCCCAAACACCTTTCCAGAGAAAAGTCATTGCAGGTGATCTCCGATTTTAAGTCATCATGAGGCAAGGTCAAGTGGAGTGAGATTTCCCTGGTGCTACTTCAAAGCTTCATTCAACAAATATTAATTGGCCACCCATTGTGTGAACAGCATGGTGCTAGGAGCTTGGGTCTACAGCCAGCGGAAAACAAAACAGGAACACCCCCTGCTCTCTCAGAGCTGCTTCTGACTGGGTCCCCAGTAGGTCTGATCACATGACATGACAGAAGCTGCCTATGGGACCCTGCGGGACCCTGACATCCCAAAGGGCACAGCAGAGATCTGGGGAAACTGAGACAAAAGCAGAGCAAGGGCCCAGCCAGCGTGGCTCAGTGACTGAGCATTGACCTATGAACCAGGAGGTCATGGTTCAGTTCCTGGTCAGGGCACATACCCGGGTTGCAGATCCCCAAAGAGGGGTGTGCAGGAGGCAGCTGATCTATGATTCTCTCTCATCATTGATGTTTCTATCTCTCTCTCCCTCTTCTTTCCTCTCTAAAATCAATTTTTTTAAAAAAATTTTAAACAGAGGAAGGGCAGGTGTAAACAGCTCTAGGAGAAACTGCTTCCAAGTTACAGCACACTTTGCTTATAAACATGAAACTATGCAGAAATAAATGGAAATGGAAAACCATTTTTCAAAATCAAAGAAGAAATAATTGGCCAGATCTTACCTAACAAGTTATCAAAGCACACCCTCAGGATAAGTTCAGGCCTTTAGGAGGTACAATTTTCCCACATGCTGAAATTTTTTGTTAATCAAGGGAAAAAGGCTCAGTTACATAACATTCTTTCCACCTACATTCCCCAAACATGGCATATGACAAATAAGAGTCTGTTCCAGCATTTCCCAAAAATATTTTGTGAAAAACAGGCAGAGAGAGAGAAAGAGAGAGAGAGAGAGAGAGAGAGAGAGAGAGAGAGAGAGAGAGAGAGAGAGAGAGAGAGAGAGAGAGACAGAGAGAGAAAGAGAGAGAGAGAGAGAGAAAGAGAGAGAGGGAGGGAGGGAGAAATGGCCCCAAAATTTTCTTTTTAGAGATTTTTAATGAACATTAGCATATTACAAACTATAAGTCCCACATATCTTTGTTCCTGTATTGGACAAATTGGGACTATTTATAAACACTAGGACTACAGCAATGAATGAAAAACAAAGTCCTTCCTTACAGGGAGTTGACATTCTAATAGGGGATATCAAGCAATAAATAAGTGCTAAGGAGAAAAAATAAGCAGAGAGATATTAGAAAAGGGAAAATATTGGGTGGTTTGTTTGTGGTTTTGTTTTTTTTAGAGAGAGAGAGGTCAGAAGACCTCATTGACAAAATGACATTTAAGCAGAGACTGGAAGGAAGAAAGCCATGTGGCCTTCAGGAGGAAGAGCACTCCAGCCAGAGGAAGCAGTATGTGTAAAGGCCCTGGGGTAGGAGTGTGTTTGACGGGTATCGGTCACAGTGGAGAGTTTAGTGTCGGCTGGAGTGGTGTAAGCAAAGTGGAGAGTGGTAGGAGACAAGATGGGAGAGGAAGCCAGAGCTAAATCAAGTAGCTATTTTGGCTCAAATCTGGAGTGAAATGAGATGCAATTAGATGTTTCAGAGCAGAGCTGTAAGATGATCTAGCTCACAATTGAACACCACTCTTGCTGTTGTGTTTTACACAGAATAGATGGTGGAGGCAAGGGGAAAGCAGGGAGACCAATTAGTAAACAACTTCAAAATTCCAGCAGACAAATGATGGCGCTTTGGATCAGGGAGACTGCAGTGAAGGTTGTGAGACACGATCAGAATTTGGAGATATGTTGAAGGTAGGGAAAAAAAAAAAGAGGTCAAGGACAACTCCAACATTTCTGGCCTGAGGATCTGGAAGGATGCAGTCACCCAGGGAAGTGGAAATAGAAAAAGAAGAGGTCTGAGCTCTGAGAAGTTTAATGTTCAGAGATCAGGAAGATGAGGAGGAATCAGCAATAGTTACTGAAAAAAATGAAGACATAATGGTTTGTGGGAAGCCAAGCGAAGAAAGTATCTCAAGAAGGAAGAAGGATTCTTCCTTAAATGCTGCCTTGAGGACAATAAAATAAGGAATTAAAATGGATCACTGGGCCCTGCCCAGCTAGCTCCCCTGGTGAGAGCATCCTCCCAATATGCTAGATTAAGAATTCAATCCCCAGTCAGGGTACTGCAAAAATCAATCAATGAAGGAATAAGTGGGACAACAAATTCCCTCTCTCTCTCTCTCTCTCTCTCTCTCTCTCTCTCTCTCTCTCTCTCTCTCTCTCTCCTTTCCCCCCTCTCTTTTTCTCCCCCTCCCCCACCCCTTCCCCCCTCTCCCCCGCTTCCTCCTCCTCCTCCTGCTCTTCTTCTTCCTCTCTCTCAAATCAATTTTTAAATAAATTTCTTTCAAACAAAATGGACCACTGGATTTGACAAAGTAGGAAGCCATTGGTGAACTTGATAAAAGCAACTCTGTAGGTTGATAAAGATAAAAACTCAATGAGAGTAGATTCCAGAGAGAGAGTGGGAAATTCAACAACAAAACAACCAACCCGATGAGAAATGTGAAAGGACTTGAATAGACATTCTCCGAAGTTATAGAAACAGCCAAAGAGCACATGAAAAGATGTTCAATATCATTAACCATTAGGGAAATGCAAATCAAAACCATAACAAAATACCACTTCCCATCTACTAGGGTGGCTAGAAAAAAAGGCAAGAAATACCAACTGTTGGTAAGGGTGTGAGAAAATCGAACCCTTGTGCATTGCTGGTGGTGATGGAAAATGGTCCAGCCACTTGGTCCAAGCCTCCAATAGCCTGATGCTCCTCAAAAAAGTGAGACATGGAATTACCGTTTGACCCAGCAATTCCATTCCTATGGAATGTACTGCCTGAGTGTACTGAGAACAGATATTCAAATACTTAAATATGAATGTTCACAGCCGCACTGTTCACAACAGCCAAAGGTGGAAACAAGGCAAATGTCCACGGATGGTTTAATGGATAAACAAAATGTGCTCTATACATGCAATAGGATGTTCCAGGCAATAAAAAGGAATGAAATTCTGACGTGAGCCACATCGTGGATGAACCTTGAAAACCTTACGCTAAGTGACATAAGGTCAACATATTGTATGCCTCCATGTATATAAAATATACAAAATAAGAAATCTATGGAGACAGTCCTGTGCTTAAACAGATAACAGGGGATAAAAAGACACCGGTATCCCTTATTACTCTTTTTTTAATGCAGAAATGACGATGGAGGGGCCAGGTCTGGAGGCCCGCAGGGGAGCACAGGCATCGATGGTCAGGGGAGCACCAGTAAGAGGACAGGACAGCAGAGTGGCAAGCTGCCGGAATCCGAGCTCTGGAGTCAGACTCCCACTCCAGCAGAGCGATCCTAGGCCAATGAGTCTCTGAGCTGCATCATAAAGATGGGGGAGGGGACCGTTACCTGCCTCTCCAGGATGCCGTGAGGATGAATGACAATAAGCACTTAGCACGCAGCTTCTAGACTATAAGAGACGCCCAGTGTAAGGAGGTGATCGTCACTGTGAGCCAGTCAGCCCTGTCGCATGAGCCCAGTGAAAAGCGGTACAGCCCAAACCCCGTCAGCTCCAGGTACCCAACCACCTGCGCACCAGGATGGTCGCCGGGACTCTCCAAGCTGATGCACCTTGCTCTCACTGACAGTCAGGGACTGCATCAGTCAAGATGTACCTGGACTGCTTTAGCTCAAGAGCAAATGAGTGTTTCTAGCCCCTAGGTTTATATGCCACAGATAAAGACACCCCCCTACCTTATAAAACCACAAATAAAGCCCTCTCCTCTTCTATAAAACATCATCTCTCCATGCTACCAGTTTCTAAAGGTATGTGTTCATTTGAATGCTTGAAGGAACTAATTATTTATTACACTTTGACGTTTGTCTATGTCGTTGATAAAAATGAATTCATTAGAGAGAGAGAGAGAGAGAGAGAGAGAGAGAGAGAGAGAGAGAGAGAGAGAGAGACGATGTTTTATAGGAAGGAGAGGGGCCTTTATTTGTGGCACATAAACCGAGGAGCTAGAAACAACAACACAGTGTCACGCGTGAAGTTATTTTAGACTTACGGAAAATTACACAAACGCTACAGAGAGTTCGGTACCCTCCCGCCAGCTTTCTCCCACAGTAACGTCTTACATAACCATGACACAAACTACCAGCTGCTCCACAGCCCTTCTTTGAAAGCTGCCAGCCTTGCCTCTGATGTTCCTTCTCTCCTGGAGGATCCCGTCCTGCAGTTCGTCCTCAAGTCTGCGCGGCCTCCACCCAGCTGAGGCACTTCCTCGGGCTTCCTCTCACACAGACGTGACATCTGCAAAGAGACCTGGTCGGGTATTTTGCAGAATGTCCCTCAATTTGGGTTTGTCTGATACTTTTTCATGATCGAGTGCGTTTGTTCGTTTTTTTAGTAAAAATCCCCCAGATGTGATGTTTGCCCTTCTCGGTGCATCAGAAGAGGGGGTGCACGTCGCTACACCTCCTTACTGGGGCTGTCCCCTTTGACCATTTGGCTAAGGCGTTGTCTTACTGGGCTTCTTCACCCATATGACGTTTGGTGCAGAGTGAAATAGAATTCCAGCCTTTCCCCTGATCCTATGGAAATAAGCACATGTTTTCATCCACATCCTCACATCTACCCTGTTTCCCCGAAAATAAGGCAGTGTCTTATATTATTTTTTTCTCCCAAAGTTGCACTAAGTCTTATTTTCAGGGGATGTCTGATCTTTCCATGTGCTAGGTCTTATTTTCGGGGAAACGCATATATACTGCTAGAGGTAATCGAGCCCAGCACCCAAACGATTTATTTTTGTTTCTTCTTTTAGTCATATTCTAGAGTATTTTATACTCAACTATGTTTAAAATACAAGAATTTTAGCTATACCCTCAGCCCATCGCACCTGCTCCCTTACTCATTCAGCCACATCCAGCATCCCTTCACTTCTTACGGGTCCCCAAACCCCCTGCCAGAACTCAGGTATCAAAATTTCTGTCCGTGATGAGCTCACATTCAAGACTCTTTACCACCATCATCTCTATTTCCCACTACTTTGAAGGTTTGTGTTATTAGCCGCTTTTGAGAGAATGAAGAAAGCTCAGAGAGTTTAAGTAATTTGCCCCAGATCTAAAATTGAATATGTGGGAGAACAGAAATTCACCCTCAAGGCCATCTGAGTTTCTCAGACTTCTGACACAATACCCACCTGCAATATGAAGTCTGATCAATGTGAGAGGAAACAGCTTCCTGCGACCCAACTCCCCAAACACCAACAAAAATGTGTTATCCTATCATAATGACGACTACTTTTTCTGTGGTGTGTATGTGGTCCTTCCCTGGACCTTTTCTTTCTAAATTCTGTAACAGCTATGAGGTGGGCAGCATGTACCTCATCTCACAGAGGTCAGAAAAGCAAAGCACATGCTCAAGATCTGAAACCGAAACCAAATCCAAAAACCTAATGTAAATCTGACCACACCTCTAATTTACGGAAAATAAAACACAAAGATACTATCATCAGAATCCAAGCGGAGAAATCCTATAAGACAAACCACCTAGTTTCCTTTTCTTTGCACTTTTATGTGAAAAAAATAGAGATGAAGAACGGACAGATCAAAAGAAACTTAAGACATTTTTATAAATTGCAAGATGTGGACCTTATATGGATCCTGATTCACACTGTAAAAACAAAAAGAAAATGTATAACATTTTGATTCTATTGGGAATGTACCCAGAAATCTGATATTAAAAAATTATTAATTTACTCAGATGTGATAGTGATATCTTAGTTGTTTTTAAAAAATTCCTATCTTTCGCCGAAACTGGTTTGGCTCAGTGGTAGAGTGTCGGTCTGCGGACTGAAAGGTCCCAGGTTCGATTCCGGTCAGGGGCATGTACATTGGTTGCGGGCACATCCCCAATAGGGGGCATGTAAGAGGCAGCTGGTTGATGTTTCTCTCTCATCGACGTTTCTAGCTCTCTATCTCTCTCCCTTCCTCTCTGTAAAAAATCAATAAAATATTTAAAAAATAAAAAAATAAAAAATAAAAATTCCTATCTTTTTTAGATTTATGTTGAAATATCTATGAATGAAAATAATGGGACATCTTGAATTTTATTTAAAACTAGAGGCCCGGTGCACAAAATTCATGAAGGGGGGAGGGGGGTCCCCTCAGTCTAGCCTGCCCCCTCTCCAACCCAGGACCCCTCAGGGGATAAGGCCTAAACTGGCAGTTGGACATCCCTCTCACAATCCAGGACCACTGGCTCCCAACTGCTCACCTGCCTGCCTGTCTAATCGCCCCTAACTGCCCCCCCTTGCTGACCTGGTTGCCCTCAAATGCCCAACCCTCCCCACCCCCCCACCCCCCCACCCCCCTGCTGGCCTGGTTGCCCCACGCAGCCTGCTGTTAGGTCGTTTGGTCATCCCTCACTAACCCCCCTCTGGGCTGGTCACCCCACCCCACACGGCCGGTTGTTCAGTCATCTGTACAGTTGTTTCAATCGTGACGGCCCCTGGCTTTTTATATATTAGGATGGTATTGGGGGAAGAGTAACAGAGGGTGCTATAGTTGAAACAAATTGGGCCTTCGTTAATAAATGATGGGCTCATTATATTATTTCTCATATTTTGTGTATATTTGCAATCCTCCATAATAAAATATTACCCAAAAAAATGTCCAAGTTCACATACTACAAACGAGGGGCAGAATCGGGACTTGAACTCAAGTGACTCAAGTTCAAATGTTGTCTTCCTCCCACTCTTGCTACCGCAACTGATGTCTTTCCTATATATTCATCCCATTTCAAATCTTATATTCCAAAGGAAATGCCACAACAAATCATTCTTATACTCCCGAAGATTCTTCTTTGAAGCTACAATACAAAGCACAAAATATAGCCATTAAAGAAGCAAGTATTAGCAGGAAGATCCCCGATACCCCATGGTGACAGAGAAACACTTTCAACACCTGCACTTCTTTGCTGCAAATTCAGAGAGAAAATCATCAGAGCGTGGGTCAACCAAGAGAACTAAGAGTCCCCTAAGTGACACATCTTTCCAACAGACCTTGAGGACCAAGAAGAGCTATTTTGTAAGAAACAGAAAAGGTTCTCCCTGCTCTAGATAGTAAGACCTATGAACACTTTAAAAAGTGCCCTTGTATTCATTCATCCTAGGCTCTCAAAATTTCCTTGAGATAGAGTTAGATCACATATTAACATCCCTATCCTACACAGGAGCAAATAAGATATAAAGATGTCAAGATGTGATACCTGGACAGGACTTGAAGCCAAGATTTCATTCATTCATTCATTCATTCAACAAGCACTGACTCCCTGCCCACTTTCTATTTTATTCTAAGTGCTGAGTATAGAGATACCCAATGTCTCTGGACTAGATGGGTTTAAGCTTCCCCACACCCTGCACAGAGTCCAAGAGGAAAGCACTTCCCCATCACCTTCTCTCACCCAATCGCATCCTGAGTCCCACAGACATCCAGGATTCAGCAAAAGCAGGCTAGCTGTGGGTGGTTGCTAAGGGCATCGTGTATTTAAAGCTTGAATGAAGATGGTCCTTATCCTGGTTGAATCCCTTCTGTTTGCCCTTCTCATCAGTATCCAGAGCAGGGTGTGTATTTCCACATGTAATAAAAGACAAAACCTGAAAAGAAACGGTGCCAGCTTTACCCAAGATAAATGAATCACACGTATGTCATTCAGCTAATATTTACTGAGCACTTTCTATAAGCCAGGTACATGGGTGACCCAATTAATGGATGTAAGACAGCCTCGGCAGTCCAGGAGCCTGCACTGAGTCGGACTATAATCACATACATAACAGCCCGAGGGACAGTGTTGTTGGTGAACAACTTTGAGGAGCCATAAGCTTTTCCTTGTTTTTCATGACAGCGTCCACTGATCTACATCTCACAATAAGCCACATGTGTCACATACTATAAATTTAGCTCAGAAAGAGGAGGTTGAAAAGGGTGTATTACAATTGATCAAAATATAAGGACTGGCATCTCGTTTTTTAAAGCTTATTTTAAAAGAAACGCATGTCTAGGGATCACCTCCAGCTGGGGGGCGGGGGTGGAGAAGAAACGTCTCAAGGAGGATGGAGCATCTGAGGGAGACCTGGAAGGAGGCGAGAATCCCAGCAGGCAAGCTGGTGTGGGAGGGCATTCCTAAGCTGTCCAAGCAAAGTGACAACAGGCAAGAAAAGGGCGAAGCCCACCCTGGGAACTAAGGATGCAATGCATCTGGAGGAAGCACACAAGGCAATGGTTGTTTATCGTATGTGTGACTGAGGGTCAGCCAGGGATGCTAGGACCATACTGTACCCTCTCTCAGGGATGCTGACTCAGAAAATCAGAAGGGTGGGTCCTGGGGATCAGCAGGGATGGGTGGATCAGGATGACACTCTGGGAATCAGTAGGACAAGAGGCATGGTGAGAGACCTGGGGGGGGGGGGGGGGGGCCAAGCATGCTTGGCTCCAGGACACGTACTTCCTAGGGCAGGGATTGCATGGACAAATGTCATGCCATCAGAATTACACTTGGAAGAGTGTGAATCTCAAAGTGTGGTCCATACAGCTCAGCAGCTGCACCTAGGAACTTGTTAGAAATGCAAATTATCGGACCCCACCTCAAATATACTGAATCATATTGTTGGTAGTGTGTTATGGTCCAAACTGTATTAAAATCCCCACCAGTTCCCTTCGCAGCTAACTTCACATGATTATTGTTATCAGCCCTTCCTCCCCCAAAACATGGGTGGTGTGCCGCAAACCAGCTTGTATCTGAGTGACTTACTAACCTGCTTTATCCATCACGTGCCATTCACGTGTGACCAAGGGTCTGTGAATGAATCACAATGATGGTGTTCCGTCAGTACCTCTCAGCCTTGAATGTGCACACAAACCACCTGGAGATCTGGAGAAAGTGCAGATCCTGAATTTGTAAGTCTGAGTGAGGACCTAGGACTACAAGGTTCAAGAGGACGCCATTGCTACGGGTCCACAGCCCACCCTGGGAGCAGCCAGAAACCCTAGGAGTCTAGCAGTTTAAAAGCCCCTGTGTTCAGACACCACCTCCCCACCAGCAGGGCTTTCCTCTCAGATCTGGTCCCCAGGCCCTCTGCCCACACCCCATGTCTTCCCTTTCTCCTAGTCAGCCACTGAGCCAGTACTTCCAGGGGCACAATCCCGAGAGGGAAGAGGGGCTTTCTGTGCCCATCATGTCCACAGAGGGAGCTAATGGCCCTCCCCAAACACTCTCCATGCGCCTCCAGCGGGGCTTTGGCAGTCAGCAGGCTCTGGCTCATTTGTTCACAGAGCTAACTAGCCATTATTTAAAACATAAACGATCAGCTTGAGCTGCATTTAGGGCTGCAAATCATCCATCATTCCTCGGGGTTGGAGGGGCCCGTTATACTCCCGAGGGTCCCATCAGTGGAGAACAGTCAAAATCCCAGCTGAGACCACTGCACTGGCTCGGTGGAGACCCGTGATGCCTGCAGGCAGCACACCCCTGGCTCGTGGGAGCACGGAGTCAGCCTGCTGCACGCTGCGCCAGGTGCCGCTCCATGAGCTCATCCAATATTTTGTGGTTATGAAACATTGCTGCTAAAAAATAAATAAATAAATAAATAAATAAATAAAAAACTGCAGAGTTGCAGCTCAAGTCTTCGCTGTAAATATTTATTAGCTGCAATCATGAGACACAGCTTCTCTATCACTTCAGGATCCGTTTTCTGGTTTTCCCTGCAGGGTAGCTCCATCCCCACTCCTTCCGTCTCTCCCTGAAAAGGTATTTCTTGTGCCTGCTTCGGCAGCCCGTGTACTAGAACTGGAACAATATAGAGAAGGTTAGCATGGCCCTGGGCAAGGATGGCATGCAGATTCGTGAAGCGTTCCTTATGTGTTTTTTTTCAAAGAAAAGTGTTTCTTAGTTGAACTGTTGTATGAAAATCCACATGACCTCTATAAGGACAGCTCCGCTAAAATTAATAAAAGGTTTCTGAGACATAAATCAAGTGTCTTACCATTTGAGGTGGATGAGTGGGGAGTAGCTTTGTGGGCGCTTTTCCTGTACACGAGATCGTAAAACGATTCAATCACCGGGGAATATTTATCACAATACTGTCAGGCAGTGCACTGTAAAAATTTATGCAGCTAAAAGCTCGCGTGAACAATATAAAGAGATTGCTCAGATGTTTTGGACGGATTGGCTCAGCTTTATTACCCGGAGGTTTAATATTATAATAACGTTCTCTTGGAAGGCTCAGTCTGCCTCAATTGCCTTCCCCTGCTGGAAAAAAAAAAAAAAAAAGCCATTCAACAAATTCTATTTAATTGTACACTTATCAAAAAAGAAGAAAATAGCACCATCCCAATGATTCTCTAAGGAAAAAGAGGGGAAAAGTCTAAGGAATAATAAATCTGAAAAAATGAGGGGAAAACAGACTGAGAATAGAAACACTTTGAGCCTCCAAAATGGATTCAAGAACCACCAACATATCCGTAGTGTAAGAGAAACCATCAAGTATAAGGATGGGCTAATGGAAATTTCAAGGTAAGATTATAATTAGATAGCTATGCACCAAACCCGTTACTCAGTTCTCACAAAACCTTGCCACTCAGCATGGAAGCAACAATCATAAATGCTTAGGTTGCCCATTTTTGTTTCTATGTTGCGAGGCAAATGTAAGAGAAAACCATCAAGGATATAGGGCAAGCTCCTGGCATGGAAGATAAGAGACCTGAAATCTAGTCTCAGACTCTCAGAGAGTCTACAATAGAAGCTCAGACGGGGCACGTGGCCAGTTCCCCAGGCTTCATGTAAAATTCGTTTGCCATTATTTTCCTGCGATGTTGTCCCCACCCCTGTACAGCCCTACTAAGAGCTGCTTATACTTTTGAAAAATACAAACTCTCCCCATGAATCCTTTCATCGCTGAGCACCAACCCAGACACCCTCCAGCACAGCATTCTTGGACCCATATACGGCAGAGGCCCAAAGCCAATTAAAATTTCCAATGGGGCACTAACCAGTGTGGCTCCATGGATAGAGCGTTGGCCTGCAGACTGAAAGGTCCCAGGTTCAATTCCGGTCAAGGGCATATACCTTGGTTGCGGACACATCCCCAGTGGAAGGTGTGCAGAAGGCAGCTGATCAATGTTTCTTTCCCATCGATGTTCCTAACTCTCTACCCCTCTCCCTTCCTCTCTGTAAAAAAAAAAAAAAAAAAAAAAAAAAAAATATATATATATATATATATATATATATATATAGATATATATATATATAGATATATATATATATATATATATATATATATTTTTTTTTTTTTTTTAATTTTTCCAATGGGACAGAGATGTGTCCACCTTCTCCTCTAGCACATCTATCCCCAGTGGCCAGAGCTTGACCCAGGCCACCGGTGTGGATTCCGTTTCTCTAAGCAATGAAGGAAAGATTCCACAAGCCACTCATCAAATGAAGCCATGACGAAAATTCTGAGAAAGGTCACGGGCCAGGTGTGTTCATTTACTCAACAAATGTTTACTGAACTCCTAGCTTGGATGCTAGGACATTCCAATCAACAAAACAGCCCCCGCCTTCAAGGAGCTAGAAAGCAGACAATAAACAAACAGTGTATGTCAGGTGGTGAGCGTTACCATGGAGAAAAACAAAGCAGGATAGGACAGATGGGGAGCTCCCTAAGGCAGGACGGTTAGAGCAGGAGGAAACTACTGGTGAGCATTTGAGCAGAAACCCGAGGATGTAAAAAATGCAGTCAAGAGATGATATAGGGCCCTAACCAGTTTGGCTCAGTGGATGGAGCGTCGGCCTGCAGACTGAAGGGTCCCAGGTTCGATTCCAGTCAAGGGCACCTTGGCTGCGGGCACATCCCCAGTGGGGGTTGTGCAGGAGGCAGCTGATCAATGTTTCTCATCGATGTTTCTAACTATCTCTTTCCCTTCCTTTCTGGAAAAAAAAAAAAAAAGCAATAAAATACATATTAAACAAGAGAGAGAGATGATATAGGGAAAGCATACAGCAAATGCAAAGACCCAGCAGGAAGCCAGATGCAGAAACCGAAGATGAGGGAGAAGAATGGCTGGAGGTGGGGAGCAGAGAGTACAAGGCAATGTCCTTCAAACTGGGGTGGGGGGGGGGGTGTTTACAGCCCACGTGTGAGTCACAAAAGCAATTTATCAAGTCACAACCTACACCTTTAACAATGAAAAAGACAGAATCCAATAGAAAGTACCCATGCGCACTGACTATAATAAGACTAAGCATTGTCGGGTGAAACTTTGGAGCTGCATGTATGTGCATGTGCTCACAAATATGTGCGTCTGTGATGAAGCACAATATAAAGGCACATGTGCGTCTGTGCTGAGGCACAGTATAACTCACAGTGAGTTATGGCCAAAAAGTTTGAAAACATGCATGTCGTACTTTAACAGATCTGCACTGTGCAATATGCTATCCACCAGCCATGGGTGGCTATCTAATTGAAACGAACAAAAATTAAAATTTAAAATTCAGTTCCTCAATCGCGCGAGGCACATTTTAAGTGGCCGGTAGCCACCTGTGGCCAGTGGCTGAAGTGCTGGACAGAGCAGACACAAAACATTTCCAACGGAACAGTTCTCCCGAAGAGCACAGCGGTAGGTCATTCTCTCTCTGTTCAATGACCCCACTGTCCCCCGATAGAATTGCAAGTGTGTCCAAGATCATCAGCTGAATGGGTTTTCCGAATAGAAGGCTCTGAATTTATATTTCCTCGTAATCCAGCTGGCATCCCACTGCAGATAAATCCTAAATATACTGAAAGTCACCCTGACACCTACCAGCCACATGCATGGGCTGGTAGGAATCAGTCTGCCTCGATGGCCTTCTCCTCAAAGCAACTATTAATATTTGTTTTGAATTATAAAGCCCCAGAGGAAGGCACTTCAGGAATGGGCAGCTGACCAACTGTGATTTTTAAAAATCCATTTCCTGGCCCTGTGAAAAGGGCTGAAACTAAATCCAGTGAAGGCATCATAACCCTCACATGGGGCTCTCATGGTTACCAGTGTTATGAGAAGTCCCGCAGGCCAAGGAGGCAGGGACACATCACATGGAGGGTTTGGGGGACCCCTAACTCGGGTATCCACCCCACCTCAGGATGGGAGCTCACGCTGTGCTGGAAAGGGGCTCTTCAACGTGTTTGCAGCTCCTTCGTTCTGACTCTCTCCAATGGCAACAGTGTAAGGAAGCCTGTTGCTGAAAGGGTCCTACTGTCTCGGGCTGTGACTTGCTGTGTAGCTTAAAAAGGCTAAACAACTGTGCCAGCTTGAACGGTATGGTCCAGGGACAGACGACACGACACAGCACGGGCTTGGCTAGTCCACAGGGTCCCCCAAACCGATGCTGCTCCCTCTTAGAGTCAGCAGGAGCAATGCTCACCTTATGGTCACACCTACCACTGCCGCAGGACCTTGGCCCTTCCAACTGCATTCTGTGGGATGTACTTGCCTTCTGGGTCCAGGTATAGGCAGGCAAAGGAGGGTCCCCAGTAAGCATGTTGCCAGAGGATAATACATCCATATATTCGAAAGCCCATTTCACAACAGGTAGTCTAACACCTAAGACTGACAATGGAGTGGAATATTTTAGATTGGGACGTCTGTGAAAATTCATCATGTATGGGCATCACATTCAGGCAATCCACGTGCATATGGTACAATCCAATGTATAATACAGTGCCTAGAACATGGGGGGGGGCACTCAATAAATACTTTTGAATGAGCAAATAAGTGAATGATACAGTATAGAACATATGATGTTCTGCACTAACCTAATCTGTCTACAACTTCATTTGTCTTTTTATTTGGAGCAGGAAGCATTGAAAAGTAGACTTGCCTTACCTGATATTTTGCCGGTCTTATCCAAAATGCACAGAGGAATGAAACCATAAAGGAAAAGATTGATTTGACTATATTAAATGTCAAGTGTCAAAAAACACCATAAAATTTTAAAGGCAAATAATAAATTGGGGGAAATACTTGCAACATGATAAAGACTGAATATCATGACTCTATAAAGAGGTCTTAAAATTGATAAGATATAAAGTACCTTAGCAGAAAATGGACAACAGATGTGAATAGATTCTACACAAAACACACACACACACACACACACACACACACACACACACACCACAAACACCTAATAAAAAATAAAGTTCAACTTCTCTGCTGGTAATCACAGTAAAACAATAATATGAAACCATTTTCAGCTATCAAACTGGCAAAGGTCTTCTGTTGTTTTGCTTTTTAATGACAATACTCAACATTGGAAAGAGAGTGGAGAACTGTGTTCCCTCCTACACTGCTCATACACTTATGAAAGATAGTTTGATAACATGTGCCAAAAGCCTTAAACATGGCCACTCCTTCTGATCCAGTAATTCTGTTCCAGGAATTTATTCTAAGGAAGTAATCAGAGATATAAGCAATTATTTATGGGAAAGACATTCATCAGATGTTTGTGGTAGGGGACAGCAGAAGTCGCCTATAAATCCGTCAGTAGAAGGGCTGTTAAGTGAACTATATGACTAGCCTATGATAGAAACTATGCATCATCTTTTAAAGTCTCTTTCAATTTTTACAATAACCAAGAGAAGAAACCCAGACATCCATCGACTTATGAATGGATTTTAAAAAATGGTGTACACATACGGTGGAATATTATTCAGACTTTACAAGGAAGGAAATCTTGTCACATACTTCAACATGGATGAACCTTGAGGATGTTTTGCTAAGTGAAACCAATCAGACACAAAAAAGACAAGTAGGGTAGGAGTCCACTTATATGAAATATTCAAAGTATTTAAACTCATAGACAGCCAGTAGAATAGCTGTGACCAGGGGCTGGTAGGAGAGGGAAAGGAAAGCTGTTTCGTGGGTACAGAGTTTAAAATTTGCAAGATGAAAAAACTTAGGAGACCTGTTTCACAACACAGTGAATACACTTAACACTACAGAACTGTCCCCTGAAAAGGAGTTATGGTGGTAAATTTTATGTTACTCATCCTTTATCTTAATTTTTTAAAAGCCCTTTCACAAGATTTCCTAATCATGCATGGACTATCGATTTTGTAAATTGCCACACCATAAAATATACTTCATGCTAAATCCAGACTGCACATAGCTTCATGTTGGTATGATTCTGAAGTCACTCAAGGATGCTGCAGAACCCATTTATAATGATGGTCTTCGTAACTCCCACTTACAATTTTAATAGACTTCTTGGCTTGTGTGCTAATTGCATGGAGAAGTTAATAAAAATACTAGGTAGTAGATTTGCTGGGTTAAGAAATGATAATGTCACAGATGCTTTGCCAATGGCTATCTCAGAGCTTTCCGGGGCATTTCAAGTATTCCGTTTCCAGAAACACCCAGATCCCAGAGATTTACAAGTCCTCACACACACATTCTTTGTCAGGTCCCTGCTCTGCTTTTCTTTTCGTAAATGTAAACACGCTAACAAGAGGCACTAGGCATATGCACGAACACTCACCCTCTACAGCACATGTGTCAAACACAAGGCCCGTGGGCCAAATCTGTCCCGCCAGGCCTTGCAATGTGGCCCGCACCGTGCTGTCATCACTGCACTCCACTGCGTTTCCATCACAATGACAGTTTATGACTGTTCAGTAAACCATTCGGCCCGCGATTTAGGCTGAATTTTAGATTTTGGACCCTTCTCTGATTGAGTTTGACACCCCTACTCTACAGCAAGGCAGGCTCAAAAGACAGCCCAGCAATGATAAATGGGGCATCTGGGCCTTGGTGCGGTGCAGAAGTCCACACCAGCCGTTTGTTTGAGTGAACTGTTTCATTATATACTTTTATAATTTTTCATAATTGTCATTTTCTTTGTTTTCCCAGTGCCTGAAAATGTTCCTAGCCTGTTAAATTAGGATAGGTTAAAATTTAATCTATCTAATAAAGAGGTAATATGCAAATTGACCATTACTCCATCACAAAGATGGCAGCACCCACAGCCACAAGATGGCAGCACGCAGTCCTCTCAGCCCCGCTGGAGTACCCCAGTCCCAGGAGGGCAGCCACTGCAGCATGGCCTGGCAGAATGCTTGATTCATCGCTGCAGCAACGAGGCAAGCATTCCACCCCAGCTGTGGAGGGCCTCTGGAGAGTGGGCAAGCGTTCTGAGCTCAGCCACAAATGGGTCTCTGGCTAGGGAGGGCAGATGAAGGCCATCAGGCCGGCCAGGAAGGGCAGTTGGGGGTGATCAGGACAGTATGGGGGGCAGTTGAGGGTGGGCAGGCCAGTAGGCAGAGTGGTTAGGAGTGATTGGGCAGGCAGGCAGGTGAGTGGTTAGGAGCCAGCAGTCCCAGATTGCGAGAGGGATGTCCAACTGCCGAGTTAGGCCTGATCCCACAGGGACATCCTCCAACAGTTAGGCATCCCCTGAGGGGTCCCAGATTGGAGCCAGTGCAGGCCCGGCTGAGGGACACCACCGCTCCCACCCCCCATGCACGAATTTCATGCACTGGGCCACTAGTCCAATAAATAAGTGAAGATACTCAATCATATAGATTATACTAGAATATAAAGTAAAAAGACTAAAGCAGGGGTGAACATTTTTTAATGCCATTTGGATATTTATAACATCATTTGCAGGCCATACACAATTATCAACTTAAAAATTAGCCTGCTATATTTGGTCAAACATCTAAGTAACTGACCACTAACGCCTTGGCAGGGCCAGACCAAATGGTTTCACGGGCCTTCTACGGCCTACGGGCTGGACGTTCCCCATCCCTGGACTAAAGTCTTAAGAAGTTTCCGGTAGTTACCTATTATGCTAAATGACAACATAACAATCCTACCTGCACACATTGTTAAGGAAACATATCTTCTCCTAGAATTAATTATGCTAAAGGCAGGTCATGTTCTGGAGACCACTCCCTCTGCAGAATGTTAAAAGGTATTCTTGATAAAAGGATTCCATGTTCATATAAGCTTGGAAGATTCTAGGATTAACAAAGCAAAATTGGTTTCTTTGCCACCAAACTTGTCAAGCTGTAGAACAAGCATGTCAAACTTGCAGCCCTAGCTGGTTTGGCTCAGTGGATAGAGTGTCGGCCCTCGGACTGACAAGTCACAGGCCTGATTCCGGGCAAGAGCACATGCCTGGGTTGCGGGCTCAATCCCCTGTGGGAGCGTGCAGGAGGCAGCCTATCAATTATTTTCTCTCATTATTGATGTTTCTATCTCTCTCTCTCTTCCTCTCTGAAATCAATAAAAATAATTTTTTAACATAAATTTTTAAAAGTTCGTAAATAATGAGGCATTCAGCCTGCCAGCGGCGAGTTTGACATGCCTGCTCTAAAAAGTGATGGTGAATATTCATCTTTAGGAAGGGGGTTTCCAGTACAGCATTTCCCTAAGCCACCTGAAAATGCAATGTTTTTACGTGGGGAAGCTCCTGAAATTCATGTCCCCCTGAGTCCACTATGGAAAATCTGCATATTCCCTCTCGGAAAGCCTTCAGGTATGCCAGGATTGTGGATGACCCTGGTAATGCAGTGTACCAGTTAAGCCTATAACTAGAATCAGACTACCAGGGTTCAAATCCTATCACTGTCCCTTCCTAGCTTGGGCAAATCATTTAACCTTGATCCTCGCCTGGTAGGAGAAGATATCAACTTCCTAATCACAGTGATCTGCCTGCCATGCCATCCGTCACAGAGCAAATGGCCACAATGACAATGCAGCAGCTGGCTAAGTGGAGGTCTGCTAAGGCACTCCTTACTCTCCGACACTAGGTACTCCAGTACCAATACTAAAGCAAGGCCGCACCCAGAAACACCACTTCCTGCCCCACTAGGTAGAACCTAGCTGCTTTCCTAGCAGAGTCCAACCCACACGGTCTTATTTATAGCAAGCCTGCAAGGATGTTAGCAATTCAGGGAATGCCTATATTTGCAAATTCAGCCAGTCTACTGAGTCTGCAAAACAAGCTCCAAGAACAATACATGTAATTCTTTTCACAGTCTGGATATAAATAATAGGAGTTATTCATACAATAACCCAAGAAGACAATACCCACTGGACATAATGCTGGATAAACACACAGACTTTTCTTCCTGTGCAGTTCACATAAAATATTCATGTAAGAAATAGGACATTAGCTGATTTAAACATCATCATTTTTACTGGCTCCCACACGGGCTTGGAAACCTTCAACTTTAATGGAAATTAAATGCTCTGCATTTAAGATGTTTCCTACTCTGTCCCTTCAAAATTAAAATAACTAGAAACACCACAAAGCAGGAATGAGAGTGAAACCACGTTTCAGACCTGCAATTGTAAAGAAAAAGGTGTTTCACCTTCAAGGTCAGAAGAGACTAGGCAGAGCAAGATGTCTAGGTGCAACTAGAATAGAAGGCATGGTGTGACCCAAACCCACCCCCCACAAACCCTCTCTTCCCACAAACAATGGGACTTAAATGGAGGAGGGGGTCCTGTGGGCCTTACAGCCATCAAACCTCTGCCTCCACCTTGATTTCTCAGTAAGCTGCAGTGATACTCAACCTTTGTGTGAGAGCTTCACCTTACTTCACACAAATGCAATGTTCCGGAAAATGGTGATACACTGAATGCCGCTCAAAAGCATTAGAAGACCTCCCCTTTAAAAGAAAAATATAACAAACTCTCCTTCGTCGTTGAAAAAAAAGTTACCTGCACTTGAATTTATTGAATTATTGAATTTCACAAATCAATAGAATGAAAATTAAATGTAAGTAAAAATGAAAACAAAATAAAGCAAATGAGGTTGGGCAATGAGCCAAGAGTTTACAGTTTTTAATTTTGTCAAGTAAAGCCCTAGCCGGTGTTGTTCAGTAGTCAGAAGGGTCTCGGGTTCAATTCCGGGCCAAGGGCACATCCCTGAACCATCGGGGCACATGCAAGAGTCAACCAGACAACCAATCAATGTGTCTCTCTCACATTGATGTTTATCTATCTATCTATCTATCTATCTATCTATCTATCTATTTATCTATCTATCACTCACTCACTCCCCTCCTTCCCTTCCACTCGCTCTAAAAAAAAAAAATGGAAAAAAATATCCTCAGGTGATTATTAACAAATTAATAAATAAAATAATGTTTTTAAGTAAAGACATTTAAAGATTAAAACAAAACAACTACTACCACAAAAATGCCAGCACCCATTAGCAGAGAGGTTCACAACTCTGGCTGCACCAGAGAATCCTGTGGGGAGCATGGACCCCACCTCAGTACTAGGCACCCCCTGGACTCTGATCAGTTGCCTGAGGTGGAGCCAGGACACTACTCTAAAAGCTCCCAAATGTTCTAATGTGCAGTCAGGTTTGAGGACCATCATCATTTCATAAAAGAAAGGACATTTTAAAACCAAACAAGTAAGGCTATAATCTCAGGTTATGGGATGATTATTAAAAATAAATAAAATTAGGCTTGTGAAAAACACACTATATTGACTGTACTTCTCATTTCACCTCTAACAACCTAAGACCAGCATTTGGGACATCTGGTCTACCCCCGCAGGCTGCGCTATCCCATTCCTTATTCTACTAGTATTTGTAGCCCGATAGAACTTGCCTGTGCCCTCTCCACTCCACTGAAGTAGCCTTTTCTGAAGCCCAGGAAGGAATCTTGTGTAGCCAAGTGCAATCACTTTTCCTCATTTCGCCTACTTTACATCTTTCATAGAGTGAGTCAGTCCTGCCTTCTTCGAACAGTCTTCCTCTCGGCCTGGCAAACAATTCACTATTCCCCTAAGTTCTGGCTTCTAGTTTTACTCCTGCTGCTCCCCTTTCTCAGAACTCCCTTCTACTTCTTCACAGACCCAAGCCTACATCTACTTCAAGGACAAACTCAAATGCTACCTACTCATACACCCATCCATATTCCACACATGGGCCCTCAGGGAACCAAGTAGAATGTAAAAATGCAATATTAATTTTGAGGGGTGAGACAAGACCATAAACTGAAAAGCCAACTTCAACATCAGAAGCCATAAAGATTGAAAATCTCAGCAAGCAGAGCACGAGATGCAGAGGCAGGTGTTTCAGAATCAAGATGGTTAACCGTGTCCGTAACAGTAAGAAACTTGCAACCAGAACTAATCCAGGCACTACCTCTAACTCACTAGTGATCATCATTACTGTTCTCTAGAGGTCTATCCCATTCCTTCTTAGACTTCTAGAGAAGGAATGGGATAGTGCAGCCTGCTGGGGTAGACCAGATGTCCCCAAATGCTGGTCTTAGGTTGCTAGACGTGGAATGAGAAGTACAAAGTCAATATAGTGTGTTTTTCATAAGCCTAATTTTATTTATTTTTAATAACAATCCCATAACCTGATATTATAGCCTTACCTGTTTGGTTTCACTGCCTAGGAACGTGAAATTCATTCTCTCATTTAACCATCGAAACAATTCCAGAAGGAATGCATTGCTGCCCCCATTTACAGATGCAGTATATACATCAGCAATGCAGCTGAACAACTTATCCAAGTGCACCCCGCTAGTAAACGGCTAAACCAGAATGCAAGCCCACTCCTTTGCATTTCCAAAGCTTGTGAACCCATTGCTACAACCCATTGTCTCCTTTCATGGTAACTTCTCTAAGCCTTAGCTTCCTTTTCCAAGAAATGAGGGGACTGGTCTTAGGGCCTCCTGTGGTCCATGCTGTAAATCTAATATGCCACAGTTCTGTGAAAAAGGATCGGAGGGACAGACGTAAAGACACAGCAGAGGGCCATGGACAGAGAGAAATAAAAGACAGAAAGGCAGCAATAACACACAGAGGTGCATGAGAAAAGACAAATTAGCCTTTGTGGCCCCCTCTAGCCCAGACTCCCTTGGGTTTTTTCCTGGCTGTTTTAAGCCTCTTTCCTACTCCGAGATGGGTGTTAGGTAACTTTATCCTGTATTGAGCTTTTCTTCCCAATCTCATCCCAAAATGCCCTGGGGGCTTAGAGAAAACCACTCAGGAAATAAAAGTACCTGGGAGAAAAAGAGAAGATGTGAGAGCACACTAGAAAAGCTAGCTTTGGGGCTTTTCATTTAAAATTGAGAGAGAGGATTATGATAATGATCAACCAAAAGGGTGTTTCCCAAAGAAGGAGAATAAATAAGGAGCACAAAAAGGGGAAAGCAAGCAGAATGGCTGTGATTTAGCAACTGATCTGTATTGATTTTCTTTCACCTTCTTGACTCTGGGAAAAGTCACCATCCAAAGGGTGTGACATGAGAGCCTCTTCCCTTAATGAAATTAGTGGATTAACAAAAATGTCAGTGAAGCCGGGACTGGTTTGGCTCAGTGCATAGAGCGTCGGCCTGCGGACTGAAAAAGGTCCCGGGTTCGATTCCGGTCAAGGGCATGTACCTTCATTGCGGGCACATCCCCAGTGGGGGGGGTACAAGAGGCAGCTGGTCGGTGTTTCTCTCTCATCGACGTTTCTAACTCTCTGTCCCCCTCAATACCTCTCTGTGTAAAATCAATAAAATATATTTAATAAATTAATAAATAAATAAATAAATAAATAAATAAATAAAGTCAGTGAAGCGCCGAGGAGGAGGGAACTATCTTAGAAAAAAAATGCTACCTCCTTCCATCTCCAGGAAAATCATCAAGAAAAAACGAGAACTCGGTGGAAACTGTCAGGACCGTAAATGTCATCCAATCTACTTCCTACAAACAGACCTTCAGAGAACATTCAATTAGGAGCCACCCCTCCTGACCTCTGACAGAGGATTCTGCAAAGCCATCAAACCAATCCTTTAGTACACCGGGGCCTTTCAAAGGCTAAGGTTCCACTGGTGTTGGCGTTCACAGGATTTGGTGTCAGTGAGGGAGGCACAGTTTTGAGATTCTTTCTGAGATTCACAAACTCCTCCCCAAAAAAGAAAAAACAAATGAATGCAGATGCTATGATCCCAGCCCCTCAACACCCATCCCCCTCCCACCCCCCATCATCAGTCACAGTTTATCTAACCTCTGACTATTATGTTGTTTTAAAGGAGAAAAAGGTTTCCCACAATAGCAGCTTTTGGCCTTTTTCAGAATCCAGTTTAAGGACAGGACACCTGCCTAATCTCTAGGGCAGCTGAGGTGAGGCAACCAATTCATTAACAGAAGAAAAGCTGTGACTTGTAGAGATGGAATGCAGAGATGAAAAAAAAAAATCTGTGTGTAAAAGCTTTCGGAAGCTCTGAAATGTACATGTACATTTAGCTTTGGAAGACATTAGAAACCACTGAACCCATTTTTGCAGATGGGGAAACAGAGGCAAGTGACTGGCCCGAATCCGATTCCAACAACTGGTAAACTTCCAGCTCAGAATTTAGTTCTCCTCTCCCCGTTGCCCTCCAGACCAGTTATTGGTTAAAATTGCATCCCTCCTAGCTCCAGAGCATATTAGCTCAGTTATTACATGTTTTGGAAAAGAACATACTGCAAGAGACTCTTTCAAATCTTTCTTTTTTGTATAAAGCAAGTACCTGTTCCTTAAAGAGTAGAATTCATTGGGTTGTGTGGTTTTTCTTTCCTCAAAAAAGTACATAATCAACTGAGTAAAATTTCTATTATCTTAACAGCTCTTAAGGAGAGAACTATCTTGTTTAGGAAGGGAGAAATGATGAGCTTCTTGGGCTTAGAAGGTGAGACCCAACAGGCAGGGATCATTGAGAATAAGCTCAACAGCTCTGACTGAAAACCGATGAGGAGTTTGGGCATTGAGGATAAAAGAGAAGAGAAAAGACAGACTAAGGGTTTTTTAGAGCTGGCTGATGAACTTTCAGAACAAGGGCACAGCATGAACTTTTTGAAGCCATTTCCCTTGCTGTAGCATAAATCCTTCGGACTCCCCAACCATCATGAATGTCTTCTTAGCAAAGCAAAAGCAAACCAGTGGGATTACGTCATGCTAAAAACTTCTGCCCAGCAACAAAATGAAAAGGCAACCTACAGAAAGGGAGAAAATATTTGCAAATCACATATCTAATAAAGGGCTAATATCCAAAATACACTAGTATACATGCATACAACTCAATAGCAAAACACGCCCACAAAAAATTATTTTTAAAAAAAGGGGAAGAGAAACTGAATAGACATTTTTCTAAAGAAGACATACAAATGGCCAACAGGTACATGAAAGATGCTCGACATCACTAATCATCAAAAAGATACGAATCCAAACCACAATGAGATGTGATTTCACCCCAGCTAGAATGGCTATTATCCAAAAAGACAAGAGGTAAGTGTTGGCGAGGATGTGGAGAAAAGGGAACCCTTGTGCACTGTTGGTGGGAATGTAAATTGGTATAGTCAGTATGGAAAACAGTATTCATGTGCCTCAAAAGGTTAAAAATAGAACTAGCAAATGATCCAGCATTTCCACTTCTGGGCAAATAACCAAAGGAAACAAAATAACTCTCTCAAAGAGATATCTGCACGCCCCATGTTTACTGCTGCATTATTCACAATAGCCAAGACATGGAAACAACCTAAGTGTCCAGCAATGAATGAACAGGAAAGATGTGGTGTACATGTACAGTGGAATATCATTCAGCCACAAAACAAAGGAAAGCTTGCTAAGTGAAATAAGCAAGACAGAGAAAACCAAACACTGAATCATCTCAATAATATCTAGAATCTTAAAGAAACTAAACCCATAGGAAAAGAGAACAGATTGGTGGTTGCCAATGGCCAAACACTTCTCTCTTATCTTTTTGATGATAGCCATTCTAGCTGGTGTGGGTGGGGAGTGGCAAAATGGGTAAAGGTGGTCAAAAGTTACAAACTTCTAGGTATAAGGTTAAAGTTCTGGTAATTAATGTAAAGAAATTAAAATAAAAAGTAAAGTCTCCTGTGCACTTGGGAATGCTGAGTTCAGGTGGATTGTTTGGAGAAATTAAGAAAAAGGACTAACTTAGATGGATGTGTGAAGAACAAGGATCCAGAGTCCCTAGATCAGTGGTTCTCAACCTTCCTAATGCCACGACCCTTTAATACAGCTCCTCATGTTGTGGTGACCCCCAACCACAAAATTATTTTTGTTGCTGCTTCCTAACTATAATTTTGCTACTGTTATGAATCATAATGTAAATATCTGTGTGTGCCGATGGTCTTAGGTGACTCTGCTCGTTACAAACATGAATGAATGAATGAATGAGAATCAGAAAAAAAGTTGCAGCAGAGTAACTTCTTCCTGGAAAGGACCCTGGTCCTTTTCAGTTAGGTTTGTGAAGATTCCATGAGAGGTAACCCCTTCAGTGCAACATGGGGTGAGGCCGTAAGAGAGAAGCATGCAGCCCTAACTGGTTTGGCTCAGTGGATGGAGCATCAGCCTACAGACTGAAGGGTCCCAGGTTCGATGCCAGTCAAAGGCATGTACCTTGGTTGCGGGCACATCCCCAGTAAAAAGTGTGCAGGAGGCAGCTGATGGATGTTTCTTTCTTATTGATATTTCTAACTTTCTATCCCTCTCCCTTCCTCTCTGTAAAAAATCAGTAAAATATATTTTAAAAAAGAAAAGAAAGAAAGAAGCGTGCAAGATGGAGAGCCTCTCAGAATTTCAGGCTTCCTGGAATTTCAGATTTCGGAGGGGCTTTGCTCTCTGCCAGATTACGACACGGCAATCAGCAAGGGTGAGCTTGTGCTCCGGCCCCCCTATCTGCGTCCACCTGTCTGTGAGATATGTGAGGTCATGGGATTTGGATCAAAGATCACTTGCAAACAGAGACACCAAATGGAAAGCCCATGGGTCCGCAGCCGCCCCTCCTCTGCACATGTTACATCCGTGTGGCCATATGGCCTGTGCACGTGTGAAGCATCAGTGGGAGCTCAGAGGAGCCCCCTCCGCTCCCAGTCATTCTGAAAAAAAAGCCCAGCAAATTGAAGCAACACTCAGTTATTAACAGAAACGGGAATGGCGAGTGTGTTGAGGTCCTGAGACTCTGGGTTCTATTTTTCCCTCTTCTCCGGGTGCCAGGGGTGAGGGCAGTAACGTGGTTTTCTTATACCCCCTTCTCCACACTCACACAAATTCTAACAAAACCGTAACTGTGTTACAGAAGTGAAAGAGGATCGTACTGATCACTTTTCCCTCTCTGACTGGTATAGTAATGAGCTCGTTTTCCTCCGATTGCCAAGATCACCGAAGGCAGTAGTCGGCAAACTCATTAGTCCACAGAGCCAAATATCAATAGTACAACGATTGAAATTTCTTTTTTGAGAGCCGAAAACCGACGTCTGCGCATGGGCCATGAAGTTTCCTTCGCCCTGTACGTGCGCGCCGGCACGTGGTATTTTGTGGAAGAGCCACACTCAAGGGGCCAAAGAGCCGCATGTGGCTCACGAGGCGCGGTTTGCCAACCACTGACCCAAGAAAATGGTACACACAGGTAATAATAAATCTTCCTACTTGGAGAAACCATCAACGCCCCCCACAGCAAGCCAGGTCAGTAGCCTACTGACACAGAGCCTACCTCTTCTAGAGCATGGAGCAGACACTAGCCCTAAGTAGCCTTTGCTTCTTTACCAAACCGAGCATGTAGGATATAGGATACCAGGAAAGACATTACCAGAGGGTATTTAATCAGGAACTTGTTTATGGCAGTTTCCTTTGAATTCTCTGTTACTCAAAACCACTGCTTAATAATTTTGTGGGGGAGGGAATGAATATTGTAGTTCTAAATCATTTTGGCTATCTTGTCATGTCTTTCTACAGTATTATCTTCCTACCCACTCCTTCCACAAACCTAATTTAAGTATCCCTATTACACATTTCGGCATCAATGCATTTATGATATTTATTCTACCTATAGCAATGGTTGGGTGATCCTCTATTCTCATTCCTCATTCTTCTTTTCTGGACTGAAAGGTGCATGATGGCAAGACTATTATTCGGTTCACCACTTTTTTCTTCATTCCTATCCCTAAGGGCAATTGTTGAAACAAATGACTTGATATAAACCAAAAGGAAAATAATTTTCTGGGCTGTTATTTTCTCTGACGTTAAATGAAGGTTTTATTAAACTTCCTTCACCAAGTAAATTGTGTTTTGGTGCCTCACCCAGCTTTTCACCTTCCCATGTGTGCAAGAGATTTAAAGGATCCATTTCACCCTCCCTGAGAGTCTGCAAATATTAACTTCATTTAACAACAAACAGTGCAGGCATGTCGGAGAGCTGACACGAAGGGCCCACATTCAAAATAACTGTCACTAATTTCCATGCTCAGGTGCGTGACACTGGTGATGTTACCTCTCAATGAACACAGACTATCTAAATCAGTGTTTATGAAATCTGTTTTCATCGGGCCCCTGAATACTAAGGAAATTCTCTTCTCCCAGAAAAATACAAGAGAATTTAAATATAAAATGGTAAAGACTTATAGGCACACATCCCCCATGGCAGTGAGTTTCTAAGTATGGATCATTAGTGGGCCATGAAATCAATTCAGGGTGTGGCAGGTTCTTAGCATCAGAGACCCACCAGTCCATTCCGACTGTAATCCAGAGTAAGGGAGATACTGAATTCGACAGCCCACTCCATGAGGAATAAAAATGAGGTAAGTTCTTTTAACATTTATTCTCTGTCCCACTTATTTTGCACCTCGATGTTTCACCATCCATATTCAATTAGCTATTTTCATGCAATCGTGTCCTTGTGTATTTGCCTTAAAAGAGCCATAGGTACCACTTTGGAAACCTCACCCAGCACTGACTTCCCTTAACTCATCGAGAATGTTCAGTAGATATTTGATTGGTTGCCTTCTACATATTTGGAAGTATCGCTGACTCTTAAAAACTTGCTGTACTTGAGCCGAAACCGGTTTGGCTCAGTGGATAGAGCGTCGGCTTGGGGACTGAAAGGTCCCGGGTTCGATTTCGGTCAAGGGCATGTACCTTGGTTGCAGGCATATCCCCAGTAGGGGGTGTGCAAGAGGCAGCTGATCGATGACTCTCTCTCATCGATGTTTCTAACTCTCTCTTTCCCTTCCTCTCTGTACAAAATCAATAAAATATTTAAAAAAAAAAAAACTTGCTGTACCTGAAAGACCAGAAACTAACAAGACTGTCAAAATAACCGTTATAATATATGACATTATTGTCAAAATAATAGAAATTAATTTCCTGTTAATACTAAATTCATAGCATATTATTAAACACTAGTAGCCCATCTCATGCAGTAGGCACCCACTGCTTCTGCAGGAGCCGGCGGGAACCGCAGCGTGCCGCCAGGAGCCGCGCTGCTTCTATGGGTGGTGGGCCCACCATCTCCTCTCCAGGCCTGCGCTCAGCCACAGAGGCTGCAGGCTGGCCCCTCTGTCCTTGTCCATGTCCGCTCTGGCTCCAGGGGGCCAGCACGAGACAGCTCGCTAGCCCCCATCTCTGTCTCCATCTCCGCTCCAGGCCTCAACTGCATGCACAACCTCCTCCTGTCTGATCATGACCCATTATGGCGTCCTAGCCTAATTTGCATACCATATATATATATATATACTATATATATATATGTATATATATATATATATATATATATATATATATATCCTTCTTTGTGATGGCTTAAGATAAGCAACTAACTAGTGAGGAATCAAAAGTCACTCTCCTATCAGCATGAGTAAGGTCAGCTCTCTCCAGCAAGGGTTGGCTTTGTGATGCTATGAGCCAAAAAGCTGAGTCCACGGGCAGATGAGCCACAAAGAGGAGTGGGAGTTCACAGACCATAACCCAAACATGGCCACACCCTTCTTCCTTCTTCATCGTTGTCTTTCTGAATTCGCAAAACTGAGAGAGTACAATCTGGAACCATTTCCAAGGTTTAAGAAGAGATTTTTTTAAAAATATATTTTATTGATTTTTTACAGAGAAGAAGGGAGAGATAGAGAGTTAGAAACATCGATGAGAGAGAGTCATCGATCAGCTGCCTCTTGCACACCCCCTACTGGGGATATGCCCGCAACCAAGGTACATGCCCTTGATCAGAATCGAACCCGGGACCCTTCAGTCCCCAAGCCGACGCTCTATCCATTGAGCCAAACCGGTTTCAGCTAGAAGAGATTTTTTTTTTTTTTTTAATAATAAGACCAAGGTAGGCACAGGTGACTCAGAAGAGATCTCATCCATCAGCTTGCAGAGCCAAAATAAACGCGGGGTCGGGGAAAACAGATGGCCAGTGGGCAGTGGACAAAGCCAGGGGGATTCAGACGATGACCCTCTGGATGGCACGCCACCATGGGAGATGCCGTTTGTAGGAGGTGATGTCCATTTCACCAGATGGTCAGCTGGCCGCCTGGAGTCTCAACCACCAGGTAAGCTTAGTGATTTGTGAGAATTTTATCTCACCCAAACAAAAAAAACTAACAGAAGACAAAAAGTGCATCTTCTGTAACCCTTGGGTTTAATGAGTATAAAATCCTGAAAAGGTAATAACATTTGAATTATTTTCTAAAAGCTGTTCTTTGGCTTTATGACTATAAGCCAAAAAAAAAAAAAAAAAAAAAAAAAAATTAGAATAGAGAAGAGTTCTCTTCCCTCTTTCTCCCCTTGTACCCCCCAAAATCTTAGGATATTATAAACACTAACTGGAGCTGAAGGAACACACTGGTTGAAAATCACTATACTGAAAGAAGTAAGTATATAACAAGCATTAAGTAAACAGTAGCTTTTATGGTTGCCTGGGGCACAAGAGGCTTCATTCATATAACCAACAAAGACTTGTGGAACACCTACTGTGTGCCAGGCACTGAGTATACAGCAGTAACCAAAAACAGATTCGGTCCCTGTCCTGCTGGAAATGATATAACAATGATTTGAACCCAGGTTTCCTTATCTCCAAGACCTGTTGCTTGTTAAATCAGGGGTTGCAACCTCAAACGCCTAAAGGGGTCACAATGGTAAAAGTAAGTGAATTGTGTCAGATACCAGCTGGCTGTTCTCGAAACCTGTTCTTCTCCACATTTTCCAGGTGGGTGTGGCCAAGTGATGGAGCCACATTAAACCACGGAATGTCGCCAGACTGAGGCGTAGTCCCTTTGGACCTTTTCCCCTCCTATCTGCTGGATGCAGACAAGCACAGCAGACTTGGAAGTCAATACATGACTGAAGTGGACTGATGTGGTCAACCGTCTGAATGTTTTTTGAACAACCTGGAAATCCTGCCCTATTTGGTTTGGCTCCATGGATTGAGCGTCAGCCTGCGGACTAAGGGTCCAGGGTTCGATTCTGGTCAAGGGCACATGCCCTGGCAGTGGGCAGGAGGCAGCCGATCAATGATTCTCGCTCATCATTGATGTTTTTATCTCTTTCCCTCTCCCTTCCTCTCTGAAATCAATAAAAATATATTAAAAAAGGAAAAGCTCCTGACTTTTCAACAATTTTTATTCCTGTTTGACAAGTGTCTAATTTTTGAAAACACATCTGTGGACAGTCATTCCTCTGAGTTGTGATCCCTGAACTCTTAATCCAGTGACTGACACCACAGTAGCTGTTTCATAAATGTTAGTCCTCTTATGCAGAAGTCAACATATCCACAAACTAGGACAAATCTCCAATGAAACGTAAGAGAAGAATCTGGCAAAATTTTTCTCTTGCTACATCCCCAGGGAAATTAAAAGAAGAAATTAATTGTGCTATTTTTATAGGGAAAGACACTGATCCTCTATCAGTAGGACATTTGAATCTCCATGTCTAAGGAGAGAGCTACCCCGTCAATGCTCCCTCGCTCTGTCTCCCAGGGGCCAACGTCACCCTTCATGAGGTGACGACATAGTCCTATCAGGCAGAAGATGGGGAACATCAACAGAATTGTAATACACCAAAGCCAAGATGCCTTGGCCCCTTCCCAGATGTGCAAGGGAAAAGAACCAACCAGATGGGCCTTGAGACTTGTGAAGAGTCTGATGGGCCGGCAGAGGTGGTCGTCCCAAGACTATCTTTGCTTTTAGTGTAATTACAGGAACTGAGAGCGGCCTTGTGGTCATAAGTAACAGCCTCCAATCAAGACAAATAGTGTATAGTCAACTGAAAGAGCATCACATCTCTAGCTAGGTTTGTAAGATGGAACCCAGGCCCCTCCAGAAAATGAAGTCCGGCATCTTAAAACTGGTGAGAGAGTTAATCACATATCACAAGGGTGACCTTATAGGCAAAGGAAAATGCAATGTTTTAGAAAGTATCTCCAGGTGCCTACTAGATCGCACACTTGGGACGACATACCTCAAGGTACCCTAGGCTGTGGTTGCCTAACCTCCACCCTCTCTTCCTTGAAATCTTATTCCCTCTTGGCTAATTATTAACTGGCCTAATTGATTGGCCTATTAAACCTAAACTTCAAACTCCTTGAAGACATCCTGTACTCGCTGCGTCAGCTGTCTTGCAACCAATCTGTAGATAGGCAGGATCATATTGGTGCTGAGCCACCAGACGCATCTCTTCCCCACTCCGTGGTCACCTGGTAGCTTGAAATCAGCCATGGTAGGGAGTAGGTATTCCGTGGAAATTGGCCAACACTATAAATCAGGCTGCGCTGTGTTTCAGAGCTAGCTTACCAGCACAGGAACCTGTTCTGTGCTGCTATGAGGGACGAAACAAATTCGGGAGAGCTTGCCCTATCCACCCCACCTCCTTTAAAACTGCTCTACTGCCCTGGCTGGTTTTTCTCAGTGGTTAGAGCATTAGACTGTGGACCCAAGGGTTGTAGGTTCAAATATCTGGCCCTGAGTATAGGAGGCAACCAATCTATGTCTCACTCAGATCCATGTTTCTCTCCCTCCCACTCACATGTTATCTTTATTATTGGACTAGAGACAAGAAATTCTCCATCCCCCTAAAAAAAATAAAAAATAAAAAATAAATTTCGTTTAAGATTCACCAGGTTGATTTGTGTGTTCACCTCTAATGTTACCTACACTAATACAAGAGAAATATGTAAATTGACTAAACCTCCACGACACCCACCAGCCAATCAACCCAACAAAGATAGCAGGTTAATTTGCATACACAGGTACTGAGCGAAGGCTGAAGACTGAAGACTGAAGGTTAAAGACGACTGAAGACTAGCCAAAACCTGTTTGGCTTAGCGGTAGAGCATCGGTCTGTGGACTGAAGGGTCCCAGGTTCGATTCAGGTCAAGGGCATGTACGTTGGTTGCGGGCACATCCCCAGTAAAGGGTGTGCAGCAGGCAGCTGATCGATGTTTCTCTCTCATCGATGTTTCTAGCTCTCTATCCCTCTCTCTTCCTCTCTGTAAAAAATCAATAAAATATATTTTTTTTAAAAAGACGACTGAAGACTAAAGGCTGAAGAGGCTTGGCTTCTCCTCTTCGGCCAGAGTGAAAGCCTGGGTCCCAGATGCCGGAGGAAAACTGGTGCCAGCAGCCAGGGGACGGAAGGCCTATTTGTACAAATCTTCGTGCAACAGGCCTCTAGTTAAGATAACGGGAGACTGCCAAAGACAGCTCTACACTGCTGATTTTTTAAACGTACTTCTAGCCAGTTTAATTATATTCAAAATAATGCTCAGAATCCAGACCCTCCTATCGTTCAAAACAAAGACTCATTATCTGATAATGACGTCTGTAGGTTTAGAGATATTTTTGCTCAGCACTTTCCAGCAAGGATTTATAAGCTGTGCTATTAATTTCAATGCATTTTCTTCTCAGACTTCAGAGCTCTCTTCAGCTATCCTTGGTTCGCCCTTTGACCTTTGGCAACTAGAAAGTCAAGTGGCCGAGAAGCATCATTCACTAGCAAGGTCTGGGAGTCTCGGTTTCATTCTTACTTCCATATTTCACATCAAAAGAGTAAAGTTAGAAATATTTAAGACCTTCCTATTTTCTGTCACTGCATAAATACCAAAGCCACTTTGTGTTTCTGACATGAGGAGATTTAACACTAAGAAAATATTTTAACATACATAAATCCCTTCTCGTGGTTAGGACGCATTAGGCAGTCTCGCCTGAGTGGACATGTGGCAGGTGCTGCAGTGACCTTGAGTTAACAGCTTGAGGCAGCCACTTGACCTTATTTACGTCTACATTAGTTTAAACACACTGTTTAGCCCCATCCTGGCTGGGGTCTAACAGGGTTTTACTTAAACGTTGGAAGGAGTATTTCTCGGGGAAAGAAGCCCAGCTGTAGGAAAAAAAAGAGGAGAAATGGCCTTAAGGAGATATTTTAACTCCGAAGGTTTGAATTTGATCGGTGGTTTTCAAACAGTCTTCTTATATCACAAAGGCTTTTTTATGTTTCAGAGAGAAGTTCAGATTCTCTTATGACAAATGTACTTAGCATGGAAAGAGGCCATGATACAGTGTTGAGTGAAAAAAGCAGGGTACTAAATATATATTGTACCTTTTAATTCTTTAAAAAAAAGACTAAATGAACATATGTATAGCCCTTGCTGGTGTTGCTCAGTGGTAGAGCACTGGTCTATACACAAAAGGGTCTTGGGTTTGATTCCCAGTCAAGGGCATTGAGGTACCTTGGTTGCAAGTTCAACCCGGGCCCTGGTAGGGGCATGTTTGGGAGGCAACCAATTAACATGTCTCTCTCACATTGATATACCTCTCTCTCTCTCTTCTCTTCCCCCACCTCCGCCCTTTCCACTCTCTAAAAATCAATGGGAAAAAAATATCTGAGGGCAAGGATTAACAACAACAACAAATGATGTGTATATAAATATTTGTATGAAAAAATAATTTCATACAAATATTTCATCATACTTTCTTGACAGCACAATTCTAGGGAAAAGCAATGGAGCCAACAGGGCCTTTGCCATTTTACTGCATATGCTGTGTAGTATCCCATAAAATAAAAGGCCAGAGACCTTAAGTGTAACGACTGGAACAACCACTCGGCCAGTCACTATCAGGTGCATTGACCACCTCTCAGTCCCTCATCCTAACCCCCATCCCTCCCCTCTCCCACTATCCCCATATCCCCACCCCCGTGCAGGCTCCGATCGCAGCATGGTGAATGGGGGAACCAGGGCAAACTGAGAGATGGTGGCAGGGTGGAACTGGGTACGGGCAAGCAGGCAAAAGATGGCCCTGATCTCAGGCTAGGCCTGAGCCCCCTTCTCTGGCAGGCTGCAGGTGAGTGGAGACCATCTCTTTAGCCAAGATAGGCACCTTCTGTCTTGCCACATTCCCTCACTCAACCCGATTCACAGAGGGGCGTTACCCACCTGCCACTGCCCAGTGAGGAAGGGTTCCTGTCCTGGGCTATAGGCAGCTTGCGGGAAGAGCTGAGCCCAGCTTGTCCTCCGAGATCTCCAGGATCCAATGAAGAGGTTGGCCTGGCATATGCCAGGTGATGGATACATACTGCCAGATGCATATGACTCCTTTGCCACCTTCCCGCCAGCTACAATACCTGGCATTCACAACATCCAGACTGCTAACTGCTCCTTTGGACCTGGAGTCCCCACAGTCACCATCCAAGGCAGTCACCCCATGGCCTAGAATAATGCGTCCCTCTGTGTGTTTAGAAACCCCCTATAATGTGTTGTCAAGCAACAAAAATGTCTTCGGGTCATTCCAACTATTCATTTGTGTCCAGAGAAGAGTAGAGTTGTTGTTTGTTTGTTTTTAAAAAAAAAAAAAAAAAAAAAAAAAAAAAAAGAAGAAGAAGAGAAAAGGAAGGAAGGAAAACCACAATAAGGACCTGACATTTAATGAAAAGGAGAAACAGAAGGGTGCACATTCATTATGAATATTCTCAGATCATATTCTGGTAATTCAAGACTTGAGATAAGGAAGCTGAAAAATTCTGTTCGTCATCCCAATTTCAGTTTCTCAAAATTTCTACAGTGGTATCCGGTTTTGAGGAAGGATGTGGGGCAGGGAGGGGATATTTTGACTTCTGTTTGATGTCAATATTAAAAATACAGTGTTCTGTTCCCAAAATCTTTACTTGGTATGTGGGGTGGGGAAGGAAAGAGAAGCAAAGTTTGAGACATCTGGCAAATATTTCAAAGCACTAATAATTAATATTGAGAGTAAAAAGTGCAAGGATATTTTACTGTGTTGTCTACATCGGGGGGCAAGGGACAACAAATCAAACACTTTAAAAAAAAATATATATATATATATATATATATGTGTGTGTGTGTGTGTGTGTATAATTGATTTCAGAGAGATGAAGGGAGGGATAGAAACATCAATGAAGATAGAGAATCATGGATCTGCTGTCTCCCACACGCCCCCCACTCGGGATTGAGCCTGCAATCCACCCCCTGACAGGGAATCAAACATGACCTCCTGGTTCATGGGTTGACGCTCAACCATTGAGCCACACCAGCCAGATAAACACTCGTTATGTACACCATTAATGTTAAAAAGTGAGAAAGTATAAACATAATGTAATTATATCACATCATACCCCTCTCTTGACCCACCTCCCCTATTACTCTGCTTTCCTTTGTAGATAAAAGACTTTAAGGTGGGTTGTTGTTGGTTTTCCCTGTCTCTTAAGTTCTCTTCTTCCTTTCTCCCTTGAACTCATTGTAGTAAGACGTTCTTCTTACCACAATCCAACCTACATGTATTTGTTTGTTGTCACTTGCTATTCAAAGTGGAGTCAACAGCCGAAACCGGTTTGGCTCAATGGTAGAGCATCGGTCTGCGGACTGAAAGGTCCCAGGTTCGATTCCGGTCAGGGCATGTACGTTGGTTGCGGGCACATCCCCAGTGGGGGGTGTGCAGGAGGCAGCTGGTTGATGTTTCTCTCTCATCGACATTTCTAGCTCTCTATCTCTCTCACGTCCTCTCTGTAAAAAATCAATAAAATATATTTTTTAAAAAAAACAAAGTGGAGTCAACGAACCATGGCATCATCACCCCATGATTGCCAGAAATGCAGAACCTGCGGCCTGAATCAGTATCTACACGTGATTTACATGTGATTTACATGCACAGTGAAGTTCCTAAGTCTCACGAGAATGGGAGCTAGTTTCCATTCATTATTGTAACCTCAGAAAGCCGAGGCACTCAAGATATACTGAATGAATGAATGAATGAATGAATAAACGAACAGATGTGCTGTGCACCTGTTTCAAACAGACTCCCTGCTAATGATGTGTGCAAGGCTAGAGAGGGGCAAGAAAGACATCCGAAGTCAAAACTATCTCCCCCATGTACTGTGCTAACTTAGAGATCCCCTGGTATCCGCACACCCTTCTTTCAAAATGCAAACATATCCCGCAAGGAAAGCGGTCCTTCGAAACTGCGGGTTACTTAAATGAGATAACCATTCTCACATCTAACAGAATCAGCCAAACGGGAGAACAAGAAGGAGAGAAAGCTGAGAACGCAGAAAGTGCCTATTCTGTGCTGGCTATTGTAGCAGACAAGAGGGAAACAAAGATACATCAAGAACTTACAAGGTGGTGGGAGAAGCAGAGGACCCTTCAGGGGAGGACCAGGAGGGGGAAGTGCCTGACAGGAGAGCTCGGGAAAGCCCAAGACAGTAAAAGGGTCCAGAGTGGCCCTCCCTTTAGCAGCCTGTGTTCTGGCCACAAAGAACGCTTTCCTTTTCCTCTGCCTGAAATGTGACCATCATCGGCCAAACACCTCCTCATCCTCCAAAGCCCTCACCCTTCCAGAATTCACCTCCCCTCGTTTTATTAGATCTGATCACACATCTCAGAGGTCAGGGGCACTTTTCACCCTCTTCATGAGGGGCTTCTACAAACTACCCTATCCCTCCTCTCCTCTGGATCCCCTGCCTCAGCACAGCACTGGGGCACGATACCCGTTTGGTCAGATTCTGCCACTTGAGAAGAACACTAGCGCACACTGAGCACCTGTTATGTACCAAGGGCTGTTTTAAACACTTTAGATGTAGCAATTCATTTAATCCTCACCGCAACCCAATCAGATTGGCGCTCTTACTGTCCCAGTTGTATACACACCAGGAACCCGAGGGCCTTCGCATAAAGGAACGAGCACCGGGCCCGCACCGATGGGCAGGCAGTCGATGTTGACTGACATGAACTGAATGGGTGACCGGCAGTGAAGAAGAAGAGGAGGTCAACTTTGAACTTGACTCTTGTGTCTGGAGCCGCAGAGGGCAGAGGAAAACCGAGGGTGTCAGAGCTTGCTGCCTTACGGAACCTCCTTTCCCACACCGCCCTCCCACGTCCGAAACAGAAGTGACTGCCTGGCAGCGAGGGCTCTGGGGAGATGGGAGCCAGGCGAGCATGGAGGGAGGATACTCAAGGCAGCAGTCTTTCCTTCCAAGAAAAGGAAAGAGAAGGAAGCCCGGTGTCTTAGCAACGTTCAAGCCAAAGAGCTTGCGGTGGAGTGGATGGAGGTGGGGCCAGGCTTCAGGGGCCCCGGACACGAAAGTTCTGAACAGCGGCCACGGCATTTTCCAGAAGCAATGTATCTTTACCGTTTCTCAGCAGAGGTAAATGTCTAGCTTAGCTTTGCTTAGACAACAAGGAACAGCAGGGATGCAAGGGACAAGCCCGCAGCGAGCTAGCCCTTGCAGCAGGATCTCAACATCACGGGTCCGGCTTCTCATGCTGCTCAGCATCGACCGTTTTCCGCCGAGAGGGGCAGCACCGACCCGCAGCCACCCCGCAGGAATACCAGTGTTTCAAAACCGGGGCGTTGGCTGAAAGCCCGAGGTCCCAGAGACGTGTCATCCGTTCTTCTCCGGCCTCCCTCCTGACACTGCTTCTTCCCAAGAGGCCCCTGCTTTAGGTCCAGGGCTCAGTCACCCTGCCTCCGATGGAAACCAGAGAACAAACGAAAGCAGGCTGGAGGGGAGAGGGGGTGGGGGGGCAACACGTCGTGGAACTGAATCGGTGGCGAACACGCTGGAAACCCATACAGCCCAGTGGTTGAATCTGGACCCACACTTGGGGGAGCTGGAGCACCGGGAATCGCTCATCAGGGGGACAGCCCAAAGAGCACCCCAAAAGGGCGGAGGAAGCAACAAGTCACTCCAGGGAGAGAGGGGGGGGGACACAGGACTTGGGGGAACAACATCAACGTCAGTGATTTTTACTGTCGCTTTCATCTTTCCTGGCGATCCCCGTGCTGAGAGGACAAGGAAAAAGGACACCCCAGCAAAAATGGAACGCTCCGGACGGGAGGTCCCCCGAGGCCGGCAGCCTGAGAGAAGAGCCAAGTCCAGTCACCGGGGTTCGGAAGGACCATGTCCAGAGGCCGGAAGGGAGATCAGAAATGCAAACCCAACAAGAGGGCATCACCTGGCCTCAGGCCGAAAGGGAACAAAGCACACTTCCCAATGTCACACATCACAGAGGGGCAGACAGTATCTGCACGCAAACAGACAACAGCCCACAGTTAGCGCCTCCGACCTTGTTAGATTGCAAAACTCTCAAGGATCCGGTTCATTTTAAATGAGAGCTCAGGGCGGTTCTGAGCCAATGAACACCAAGTCATTTACGGGTGTCTGACTCAGGACTCACCTTTTACCCATGCCACCAAATCCACTCCCTGAAAACGGCTCGAAGCATATAATTCGAGGGTCAACATTCTCCAGGGGCTTCCCTCGGGTCTCAGGCACACGGCCAGCAATGACCAAACTCTGTAGCCACTCTAATCCTAACAGAACATTTCTGGGCAGTCAGTGGCTTGCACACACAGACACCTCACGTCAGGGACATCTCTTGTAATGAAGCAAAGCCAAACGGGCTTTGAATTAGGCTGTTGAGGATAAGAAATATTTTTAACCTGAAACATTCTTATCTAAAAGTGTAAGTTCCTTTTAGATCATAATTTTGGCTTTCATAATCTAATCTAATTTGGGGGTAGGGGTACACGGCGGACGGTGGGGGAGTGGTAAATAGTCCTCATTAGTCCTTGCTAAAAATCACAAAACTATACGTTATATCAGCTGAAGTGAGACTTATATTCCATGATAAACGGAATGTACCAAGAGCCAACCATTTCACCACAAACAAAAGCCTGCCCTTTACAAGTGCTGTCGTAATCATTCTTATTTCCAAAGACAATTGCTGACCTCACTTGTGTATATTTCAAAGCACATTAGCAGAATAATCCTCCCCAAATAGTGACAATAGATTTCTCAAAAACCTTCCCAGGAATTACAGTTATCTATTCCCTGAGGATTCCTGGGAATCTGGGAGCCAAGCGTGACGGTTAACCGGCCTCCTGTGCACAGCTGATTGTGTACACCTGATCAGTGCGCGGATCCCCCTGCAGCATGCAAGCCATGATCTTAGCTACCTCCGTCCCCGGGAGAAACGGCGTCTCCTGTCAACGCCGGGGAAACTGTTCGGGAAGCCCCCATGGCAACCGCCTTAAACTCTGGCCATTTCACGCAGTTAAAACAAAGTGGAGCCAAAACCGGTTTGGCTCAGTGGATAGAGCGTCGGCCTGCGGACTGAAGGGTCCCGGGTTCCATTCTGGCCAAGGGCATGTGCCTTGGTTGCGGGCACATCCCCGGTGGGGGGTGTGCAGGAGGCAGCTGATCGATGATTCTCTCGTGGATGTTTCTAACTCTCTGTCCCTCTCTCTTCCTCTCTGTGAAAAATCAACAAAATATATTTAAAATAAAATAAAGTAAAATATAAAACAAAGTGGACACCCAATCCCAGGGAGCCCAAAATACAGTGGACGTGCCCACCGGGGCATGTGTCCTACAAAAACACTTCCCTTTGAAGGCGTGCTACCCACACCATGCCTTTACCCAAAGGAAGCGTGCCTGTGGGACCCGGGGAAGCACCTGCAACTTGTCCAGAAAGGAGATCCGAAAGCACCTCTTGTCACTCCCCCGCCCAGCGGCGCTTTCCCGGGAGACGCGTTCCCGCCGGTGCGCCCGCCGCGGCGGCAGCCAAGGGCGGAGGAACCCCCGGCGCCGGCGCCGGTGCCGCACAGCCCTCTCCCTCCCCGGCCGCCGCGCCAGGTGCCCGCCCGGCCCTCCCCGAACCCCCAGCGCCCAGCGGGGCGCCCTGCTTACCCGGGTGGGCCGGGCAGCGCCCGGGCAGGGCCGCCAGCAGCAGGAGTCCCAGCAGCAGCGGCGGCGGCGCCTCCAGGGACGCGGCGGCCCGGGGACCCCTCGCGCGCCCGGGGCCGCTCACTCCGGCCGCCCCGAGCCCGCGCGCCCCGGACCGGACCCCGCGCCTCCTCGCCGCCGGCCCGGCTCCCCGCGGGCCCCGCCGCTTCGCCTCCTGCCGAGCCATGGGGCCGCTTCACGCATCCAGGCCGCCGCCGCCTCGCTCCGCGCCGCGCCCGGGAGCCCAGCCTGCGGCGCCCCGGTCCTCAGCGGGCATCTCCGGCCATGGCCCGGGCGCCGGGGGGCGGGGGCGCCGGGCGGCGGCTTCACCCGCGCCGGGGCCGGGGGCCGGGCCGCATGGGGGTGCCCGCGGAGCGGTGGCCGGGCGCCGGGCAGGAAGGGCGGGACGGACGCCGCCCGGGGTCCCCTCCCGGGCAGCTCCCACGGGCTGGGGGGGCGAGGCTTCGGGGAGCAGCCGCGGGCGCACGGGGGACCCTCCTGCCCGCCGGCCTCTCCGCGCCCTCTGGCTCCGGTCCGGCTCCCGGGCGGACGGCGCTACTGCAGCTCCGAGCGGCGCCTCATTGACAAAGGGAGCACGTCGCCCCGGAGCCGGCGAGGCAGGCGAGGCCGGCGCGCGCGCGCATCCCCGCGCGGAGCCCCTGCGCGCCCCCCGCTCCCGCGCGCCCCGCGGGAAGCGGGCGGGGAAGGGGCCTCAGGGCGGGGAAGGGAGTGGGGAGTGGGCTTCCCTGCCCCCTCCTTCCCATCATTCCAGCCCCCCCATCCAGAGGAGAAGAGGTGGGCAGGAGAGGACTTCCGGTCCTGAGAAGGGAGGTAAAGGGTCCTCGCCCAAGTACTGAAGATGCCGAAAGCGCTCCAGCCTGCGTTTCCGAAAGCCCTTGGCTGGTGGGAGGGCGTGCTTTGTGCTGTTGGTCCCCTGCTTCTCCCAGGAGCCAGGGAGCACCTGCATGTCCCGTTTGCCTCTGAGCAACTGCAGCAGTTGTGTCCTAGTTGCAATAACATGCTAGGTTAAACACATTATAGATACACTAGAGGCCCCGTGCACGAAATTCATTGGGGGTTGGGGGTGGAGAGGGAGGAAGGCAGGTGTCCCTCAGCCCAGCCTGCACCCTCTCCAATCTGGGACCCTTCGGAGGATGTCCAACTGCCGGTTGGACATCCCTCTCACAATCCCAGACGATGGGCTCCTAACCGCTTGCCTGCTTGCCTGGTTACCGCTAACCGTTTCTGCCTGCTAGCCTGATCGCCCCCAACTGCCCTCCGCTGCCAACCTGATGGCTCACAACTGCCCTCTACCCTGCTGGCCTGATCACCACAACTACCTGCCTCCTCCACCAGGCCCTGCCTCTGCTGTGCACAAGGCCATCTTGTGACGGCGTTAGGGTGTGATGCATGAGGCCATGACAGCCACCTAACCCAGTGGTCGGCAAACAGACCCTCGAGAGCCACATGCAGCTCTTTGGCCCCTTGAGTGTGGCTCTTCCACAGAATACCACGTGTGGGCACACACATACAGTGGGATTGAAACTTCGTGCCCATGTACAGAAGTCAGTTTTCAGCTCTCAAAAGAAATTTCGATCGTTGTACTGTTGATATTTGGCGCTGTTGACTAATGAGTTTGCCAACCACTGACCTAGGCTTTTATTGGTATAGATTGTGCCCCGCCCGCTGGGGAGACCAGGAGTAAGTCTTCTAAACGTTGCTTTCCTGGAATGGAATTAAGCAGGCACTACCCAGCGGCCCCAGAGGCAGGCGAATGGCCCCCTTGCTCTTCCCTCCTCAGGCTAGATGGCCCATGAGGAAGTCACCCAGTTCATCAGCGCTTCCGACATCTCTCAGTCTCAATAAATATTGAGTGCCCACTGCTTGCCAACTGAGTCCCGGGGACCAAAAAATGCACGCCCCTGACCAGATGAAGTTCAGACTTTATTCAGGCAACAATAATATTCCTGGCTGCCTGTTGTGTGCCAGGCACTGTTCTAGACACTGGGGACAACAGCCACAAACAAAATCCCTGCCTTCTTACTGCTGAAATTCGAGTGCAGATAATACCGGCATGAACAATAGATAATATGTCAGTAGCAATACATGCTCTGGAGGAAAAAGAATGAAAGTGGAGGATGCCATGTTCCCGTGTTAAACAGGATGGAAGGAAGGCCTCACCGAGAAGGTGACATTTGAGCAAAGACCTCAAGGAGGTGAAGGAGTGAGCCGGGCAGAAAGAACATTCCAGATAAAGGAGACACCAAAGGCAAAACCCAAAGGCCGAGCATGCCTGGTGTGCTCAAGGCCCAGCGTGTAGGAAAAAAGTAACACCCTATTTCATCTAAGACATGCATCTTACATGTTAACTTTTCAGAAGTGAGGTGTGTCTTGTAATGCATCTGAGACTTATTGAAGTATAGGAATGCCTAGCTGGGTTATTTATTAAGCTTGCTGTTCAAGGGAATTAGTTCTGCTGTTTCTCAGAAACTTACAGTCCAGAGGAGGCAATAAAACAACTCAAAAGGTGCGTTTGAGACACGCATGAGAAAGCCAGTCAGTGGCCATGATTCAGGCAACATCATGACAGGAGGAGAAGTCCTGGCAGCGTTCTGTGAGCCCAGGCTCATGGGAGTGAGGGGGGTGGTGGCAGGCTGTCAGGGCAAAGTGGGTTGGGGCAGCTCGGGTGTGGAGAAGCAGAGAGCGCTGAGCAAAGGGGTGGGGTGAGATTCGGGAAAAGCATGTGTGGAGCCCCGTGGGGAGAATTGGGAGGGAGAGAGGAGAAGGAATGGTGGGACCCACTTGGGGAAAGCTCTGGACATATTTGGGCTTTTTCCCCAAAGGAGAAGGACGGGAGAGGGAAGGAAGCATGGACCAGGCTCGGTTGGTAGCAGCTGGGGACACAAAGGTGGGTGTGATCGGAGAAATACAAGCCCTTTAGTGTCACAGCCTTCCTTCACCTCACCTCTTAGCTGCACTTAGAACACGCTGCGGTGAGAGGCATTGATGGGACAAGGTGAGCGAGTCCCAGCCAGGGAGCTGGAGGGGCTGGCTGGATTCATATAGCAAAGACAGAATGTTCCTGGCCTCGAAGACATCGAAAGATCCAGAAGGGGAAAGGGCTGCAAAACAAGAGAATCCAGGTTGCACCACGGCTGGGTTCTTTATGAGCGGGTAGAGTGAGTGGAGAGAGATTTTGGGAGCAGCTCCCATGGAGTTGAAAAAGAGCAAATGTGTATCTTAAAAAGGTTTCAGCTGTGTGGCAAATGGGATCTTCCCTTCACCATGACTGGCCAGACTTACAAGATATAAATCATTGCCCTAGCCGGTTTGGCTTAGTGGATAGAGTGTCAGGATTCGATTCCAGTTGGGGGCACATACCTGGGTTGCGGGTTTGATCCCCATTGGGGGAGGTGCAGCAGGCAGCCGATCAATGATTCTCTCTCATCATGGATGTTTCTATCTCTCTCTCTCTCCCTTCCTCTCTGAAATCCATAAAGATATTTTAAAAAAGATATAGCCGAAACTGGTTTGGCTCAGTGGCTAGAGCATCAGCCTGCAGACTGAAGGGTCCCAGGCTTGATTCCGGTCAAGGGCTGTACGTTGGTTGCGGGCACATCCCCAGTGGGGGTTGTGCAGGAGGCAGCTGGTCAATGTTTCTCTCTCATCAACGTTTCTAGCTCTCTATCCCTTTCTCCCTTCCTCTCTGTAAAAAAATCAATAAAATATATATATATTTTAAAAAGATATAAATTACTTTTCAGTGACTTGGGTTGTTAAACTGGTGTTTCATTTCATTTTTCTCCCTGATGGTGCTGGCCTCAAGGTCAGACACAGCGAGGTGGGGGGGGGGGGGCATACACAGACAGCAACCACTGAGAGGGACCACGTGGTGGGTAGGCAGTAGAGGGTGTGCAGACGGCCCATCATTGTGGGCAAGTGGGTGAGGGGGGCTATGTCTGCCGGGAGGAGGAGGATAGGGGAGGAAGGAAGATAACATTTAAAGTTGGGGTTTACTAGGCTCCACAAATGGCAAGGTAAAAAGGCACGGACGTTTGGGGCACTTGGCAAGGAAGGGTGAGGTGTCTGGGAAGGATAGCACAGAGGGGACGTGGGGAGACTGCTTCAAGGCGGAAGACCTACGATGGAGATGTGCGGAGGCTGAGTTTGTGCCTGACCCTCATCCGATAGGAACAACTCTGGGAGCATTTCTGCTGGAGCAGGGAGCTGGATGAGACAGCTCCCAGTCCTTGATTGCAGTCTGTGTACCGTCTGAAACTTGACTACTTCCATTTAAATGCAGGCTCTACCATTTGCTAGCTGTATAACTTTGGGCAAATCACAGATTCTCTCTCTCATCTATAATACGAAATGATAAGAGCATCTATCTCCCTGGTTTTGCTTTAAGGATTGAGTAGATACATGTCAAGCTTTTAGAAATATAATTGGCACATAGTAATTGCTCAATCTTATATATTATATAACAACTAGAGGCCCGGTGTACAAATTCATGCACAGGTGGGTTTGGGCCAACCCAACCCAATCAGGGCCAATTGGGCTGGACTGGCCACCAGCAGTTGGCCAGCCAACCCTGCCCCTGGTCAAACTCTCAAACTCCTGGTTGAGGGGACAATTTGCATATTAATCTTTTATTATATAAGATTACATTCCTCTTAAACCATAAGCCCTTCTGTTAAGTCTTTTAAAACTCGAGCATTGAGACTTTCCCCGTGTGTGAATTCATTGCTGTGTAGCTTTTAAAAATCAGTCTCTTTTGCCTGGCCAGTTTGGCTCAGTGGTTGAGCATTGATCTATGGGCCAGAAGGTTGAGGTTCAATTCCTGGTCCAGAAGGGGCAGGAGGCAACCTATCAATGATTTTCTCTGATCATTGATATTTCTGTCTCTCTCTCCCTCTCTAAAATCAATTTCTGTCTCTCTCTCCCTTTCTAAAATCAGTGTTTTTTGTGAAAAGCATTTTGTCAGGCAGGGGCAAATAACCAATCTCTGGGCAGTAGTTTCAGGCCCTCACCTGAAATTTCCCACGTTACCACAGGGGAGGGGAAATACCTGGGCCTCTCTCTCATCCTTTTCTGCAATAAGCAGAGGAGACCTCGTCTCTGTCACTAACATTCCTTGTTGGTACAAAGGCCACGTCCACACTGAAGTCCTTTCTGTGCCCGGACCTGTGCCAGGTCCCAGGGTTCCTATGACACACAGGCCCTGCCCCTGCCTCATGGAGCTCAGTACTTGCCATGTGAGGGCGATGAGTAAGCACACACTTATGCCACGCTAGGCAAGGGCTGTCAAAGATGCGGTGGACAGTGCTGTGAACATGTGCAATGGGAGAGGACCAAGCAGGAACATATGCCAGGTTGAGGAATTAAACCATATCTTTATAGAGCATGGTGGCCCTAAAGTGCCATGGTGTATATTTTAGACATCTTAAATTAAAATAAAATAAAAATTAAAGAGGCAGAAATTTAAAATAAAACTCTAACCATGGTCTTCCTTGCTTTCGGTGCTCTGGAGAAAACACTCCACAGTGCTGTATGGAACCTGCCCTGGGCCCTTCCTGCATCTCACTGTGGGGACCCCAGAGGAGTGCTTCCGGTGGTATTGTGGGTGCCCTGCAGGCAGAACCTGCCCTAGAGCTCAGGGAGATGCAGTTGAATTAATGCCAGGGGCAACAGGGAGCTGTGTGGACCGCTTTATAGCAGAGTGAGTGGCGTGATCAAATGTGGGTTTCGGATCAACCAAAGGACTTGTGTATCATGCATATGAGCATAACCAATGGACACAGACACTAGGGTGGATGGGTGGGGTAAGAAGACTCATGTAATACTTTAAACAATTAAGAATTTTAAAAAACATTTTTTTAAATGTGGGTTTGGGGATGATCATTCTGGCTGCCTCATGGAATGGACTAGAAGAGGGATGAGACTAGAAAGAGGCAGCCCACCGCAGGGTTATTGCAGAATTTTAGGTCAGCTTGGTTTCCCTTTCCCTTGTCTCCCAACCTATTTTCCTAAAAAAGCTTCCCAAACTCACATCAAGGCCCAGCTCATAAGGAGGTGCCAGCACCCATCAGGACCAGCCCGGAGTGCCCAGGTGGGCAAGGTTGATCTCAGTTCTTGCTGTGGCCCTTACAGCAGCCAACAGATGAATTGCTTGTTGATTTGAACTGGTCTTTTAAAAATATATATATATATATTATTGATTTCAGAGAGGGAGACAAGCCTGCATCCCGGGCAGGGGCCCTGACCAGGAATCTAACTGAGACCTCCTGGTTCATCCAGAGCCACGCCGGCTAGGCTGCACTGGTCTTTTGTTGGTGACATTTCAACTCTCCAGGTACTGGCTAAATATTCTCCAAATCCTCCAGAAGAAGAAGGCACTTTGGGCTAATTTGTCTTAGTATTTCTGTTGCTTCTGGGGCTCATGTAGTAACAGAGCAGGGATTCGGTCCAGGCTTGGAACTATGGTACCAACTCTTTGCCTTCAAGTTCCAGCTTAGCTGTGTTAAGCCCTTTTCTCAGGCTCTGTAGGGTGGGAACCAGGATTGGCCATTGAAAATCTCAGAGACTTACAGCCTGCGTTTCAGTCCCGACTTTATTAGTCTAATGAATAACCTTGGGGAAAATTTTAACCTCTCGGTACCTCTCTTTCAGAAAACCGGCAATATCTACCAAAGATATTAAATAAAAACTTATGTCCAAATACTTGCATTAAAAATATTTGTAGTGGTATTATTCACAATAGCCTAAAAAGGGGAAACCTAAATGTCCATCAACTGGTGAATAAACAAAATGTATTACAACAGCACACAATTCATCAATAAAGAGGAACCAAGTTCTAGAAAATGAAGAAAAATCATTAAAGTTAAATTTTTAAAAAGGAACAAAGTTCTGAAACATGCTACATCACAATGAATCTTAAAAGCATTAGGCTGAATGAAAGAAGCCAGTGACAAAAAGCCAACTATTATCTGATCCCACCAATATGAAATGTCCAGAAAAGGCAAACTCAAAAAAGACAGAAAGTAGCATTAGTGGCTGCCCATGGCCGGGGGAGGTAAAATGGGGAGCGATTGACTGTAAGTGGACACAAGGTTTGTTTTTAGGGTGATAGAAATGTTCTAAAATTAGACTGCGGTGATGGATACATAACTCTGTTAAGTATACTAAAACTCATTATATACTTAAAACTAGTTAATTTTACATTATGTAAAACTTATCTCAATAAAGCTGTTAGAAAAAAAAACTGAGTCTGGCACAAAGTGCTCAATAAATTGTTGATGATATATAGTCGTCTTCTTAAGCACATGAAGGGAAAGATGTTTATATTTAAATTTCCATTATAAAGTTCTATTATTTTTGAAAGGTATAAACAACACATTCTATCGAGGATAGTAGCTCACTAGCAATAAATGCCACTTCTCCAACCAACCAATGCCCCTTTTCATTTGTCAAAACACTTCTGTTTTATTAGGAAGTCCAAATAAACTATCACCCCATTAGAGGCATAATGATAGGAGGAGGAGAAATTGAGGACATTCAACTCTTGGATTGGGGTGAATGAGGATGCCATGAACCAAGACCTGAGAATCTAGGGAAAAAGCTGTTTTTGGAGAAAAACAATAGTAAGGGCACCCAAATGGAGATGCCCACTAGCCAAGTTTCACAAGTTTTAATGTGTATACGAATTTGTGGATCTTGTAGAAAGTAAGATTCTGATTAAGTCTGAGGTCACCCAAGAGTCTGCATTTCTAAAAAACTAAATGATGCTGATCCTGATCGACAGACCACACTTGGAATAAATGACATTAGGTCATTGAAAACAGGCTTATGTCTTATCTCAATAAATGAATTTTAAATAATCACATCCCTTTGTTTCCATTCACTTCCATCCATTGCTGTCTGGTTTGCAATGTCTTCCCCATTATTTCCCCCCATTGACATTAGGCTTGGCTGTGTGACTTATGTTTGCTAATGGAATGTGATGGTAGTGACTGAGTGCCAGGCCCATTTATATGCTTAGGAACCGTTGCAAGGTCCAGCTCTGCATCTTTTCCCTCTCCTATTAGGAGGTCATGTCCAATACTGATTCAGCCCAGATATAAAAGTGAAGAAAACCATGGCCTTTGGCTAAGAACAGAGCTGCCACCAACCTGGGACATGTAACGAGAGCAAGGGATAAGGGTGCTGTTTTAGTTACTGAGATTGGGGGCGGGGTGTCATTTGTGACTGCAGCATATAACCTCACAAAAGCTGACTGAAACATTCTCAGTCACCTACTAATGAAATAAGGCTTAGGAAACAGAGCTAAAATAAATGCATATTTTAGAAGTTATTAGATTTCCTAACATACCCTCTTTATGGACACCAGGATTATATAGAATGAAGTTGCGGGCTTATAGTAAACCTTGAGATTCTCTGAACGCAAGTTATCAGGATTTTAAAGAGTTCCACAACCTTGGAAGGACAGTTCTGGCTAAGCCATTCTTCCTGTGGATTTGAGTCACCGCCCCTCAGCTGTCCACATAAATGAGGGAGTGGAAGTACTAAAGGTTTTATGGGGTTCTGTAGTGATTTGCTGAATCTGGCTTTTAACAGCGTATTAGAATTGATGGTTAAATTTTCAGGAATTATGTGAACCAGTTGTTAAACACTAATTATTAAAAATTGAATTACATAACTTAAATTGTATTAAAAACAAAAATAAATAAATACAAGAAGCCCTTGCTTTATATGATTCTGATCTTTACAGGTTTTAGTTAAAATGACACCAGTCTGCAACAATGTGGCTCAAATGTTACCACAGTGTATTTATTTTTTATCACAAGTAGTTGCATGAAGTACAAACTTTGCCACAGGTTCCTCAGTGCATAAATCACTATATAAATAATAAATGCATTTCATGATCAGTGACCAATGACATCACTTTCCAAAGATGACCATTGGTGATCAATAGCCGCTCACACGTTCTTCAGTTCATGCAGACAACCATCTTCTTTGATAACAGAAAATGGCCCCTACCTTTTCTGAACTATATGGCAAGTCTACATGGCAGTGGAAGAATGGATGGGTGAATGATGTCTTCTGTTATTTCTATGATAAACCGGTAAGTAAAGCTAAGTAGTCCATCAAGGGTTCACTGAGGCTTGAAATCCTCTCTCACTTTTTCAAAATCTACTTACAAAAGTTAGAAAACTCTCACATTCTATTATCAATTTTTTGTGGGACATGGTCCACACTGCCGCTATTACTACAGTATTTCATTGTCTTTGAAGTTCTTATTGGACCAAACTTGAAAGAAAAATTACTAGAGAACTCTTTCTCCCCCTGCTGGTCATACTATAATATAGCAATTACCGTCAAAACTGAAAGAAAACTTGGAACTATTCCAGCAAACTGGCTATTCAGAAAATAACTCTAGCATGCAGATGCACACAAAGGAATACTTCGCAGCAATGAGGATAAATGAACCACAACTACACACAACATGGATGTATCTTACAAATGAAATGCTGGACAAAAGAAGCCAGACACCACAGTGCTTATGTTAAGCTTTAAGCAAAAGTTTACTGCGGTATGGAGAATATATATTCTCTCTGGGGTATGCTAGAGTGCCCCCTCCACACACACACACACACACACACACACCCAACTTTCCTACTGATGCTGCTTCTCAAATCAGATCCTTGAAGTGCGAGGTTATAACCCAAATCACCTACTATAAACACATTCTTTTGAAGTCTCATGTTTTATATCTTAAAAATTCATGTGAATTCCCTAATTTTCCTCCATGCACACTTAACAGAAATGTTTACCTCAAACAAATTTAAGAAAATAATATTTCAATGAGATGGACCACATGGTTGTAGTACTCAGTCTTCAGTTTTAAAAGAACCAGTGGAGCTGGGGTCTGGTGACTGGGAGAAAGAATTAGAGGGATTAAGAAGTAGCTACATAATAGTCACAGGGATGTGAAGTGCAGAATTGGAAATACAATCATTAACATGTGATAACTATGTAAGGTGCCAGCTGGTAACGGGAAATATCAAAGGGAACACTATGTAAAGTATCTGATTGTCCAGCCATTAAGGTGTATACCTGAAACCAATACCAAGTGCTGAAAGTAAGCTGCAATTGAAAAATAAAAAGAACTAGTGGAAAGTAAATTAGTTACAGTTAAACAGCCTTGTTCATATCCCAGATCCACCTTTCACTAGCACTGTGACGTTGGTCCACTTACCTAGATATTTTGACCTATTCCCTCGTTTCTATTATATAATAAAGATAATAATACCTATCTCACACAAATGGTTTGGAGAATTAACTGAGATGACTATAAGTTAGGTTCTAAATGCTACTAGCCCCGTGGACGGCAAACTGCGGCTCAAGAGCCACATGCGGCTCTTTGGTCCCGAGTGTGGCCCTTACACAAAATTACCATGTGCAGGCGCACACGTACAGTGTGATTGAAACTTCGTGGCCCATGAGCAGAAGTCAGTTTTCTGCCTGGGCGAGTCTATTTGAAGAAGTTACAACACTCAAGGGGCCAAAGAGCCGCATGTGGCTTGTGAGCCGCGGTTTGCCGACCACTGTACTAGCCAATCCCTTTTCTATCCTATAAGCAGTCCTGGGTTGGAAAAAAAGTCAACAAGCTGTTTGCTGCAATATATATATTTTAATTCAAAGTGAATCGACAGTAATACACCATAAATTCTTATTTTGACACTCACCAAAATAGTCACCTGGAAAACCCGCTTTTTGTGACAAAGTACAGAAGGCTTGGTCACATTTAAATCACTGAGAACTAGAGAGAAATACTATCGCAAACCGTAATAGACATTACATCCATAAAAATTTTCCCAGTCCTTATTGTAATATTGCACAGTGCAATTGCTACATGGCAAACTAGTGTAGCATAGAAAAGCAAAAACAAACAAACCAAAGAAAGAAAGCCACAAGTCTAAGATTGTTAAACAGTTAACAGTTCAAACTTAGTAATCAAATCTATCATTGGTTCATTAAAACAAATCCTCCTACACCTTGCAGTGTATGATTTAACTTTTACTTAATGCAAACAAAGTTTAAAATAAGTAGAGATTTTTAAAATGAAAAGGCTTTGCTACTACAGTAACATACTTAAACACCCTGAAGGGAAAGAAAAAAAAAAGTAAACTAAATATCAGGATATTTGATAAAAAATAATTTGTAAATTAAAATAGTATGCAAATGCGCAACTTGAAATTCATGCAGTGTTTTATTTAAGAAAGCATTAAAACCAAAGAAAACTGGTAAAAATGGCTTTAAAGAAGGTATAAATCCAAACCTTTTTTGTCATTATGCTTTAAGCTTTAACATTTTTTTATTTTTAAACACATAAAAAGCCCATGATTGGAATCAGTTCAGAGCAATGTATTTTACTGGGGTAGGCCTTTATCAAGCATTACTACTATGAAAACATTGAAGTTTATCATTAACTGTCTACTTAACAAGACCAATGTAGTCGTGGAACTGAAAAATGGAAAACAGGATGTATCAGGGGAGTGAAAATGGCTCTGAATAAAAAGCAAACTGCGCCGGTTTTGTACCTGTTGGGGTACAAACATCAATCAAACCGCTGCACCTGTTTCCAGTTTCCGCTGCCGGCACTGATTCTCCTCCAAGAAGTAAACAGATACCAGTGAGCTGCTGGACCACATAAATAAAATTAGAAGGCTGTGGAGGGCAACGGCATTTATTTAAATAGTAACTTCATAAATTTGCCATCTGTAAATAATCTTTTAAATTAATCTTAGGCTACTCTTTTTTATGTGTAATATATACATATTTCTATTTATATAAAATGCATAGAATTGATTACTAAAAACACTGAAACTTGTGGGGGAAATTAAGTCCTTCATTTTCAGTGTGACTAAAAATGTACTGCTGGTTTTTACTTTATGATCTAATACTGTAAATTTTAAAATCAATTTCAGGCACATTTATTTCATTGATGATTATTAAATAAAACACTGCTTGTGTTAATGGAGTAAAGAAAAGTTTGTCCATCATTAGCTTATTGTCAACACTGTACTAGAGCTGTACTAGTGGTATGCAATTCGTTTATCAAAGAAATGCTATAAATCCAAAACATTTGGAGAGCTTTACACTCAAATGCTTTGTACTGTTTATTCCAGTAAATGCTGTAAGATTATATTCCAGATTTTAAGGAAAAAAAGTTAAGTCAAGCCTGCAAGATACAGCTTTCTCAAGTGTCTACAATGCCAGTATGAAAATAAAAAATTAAGTTACATTGATACATCCAAGTTTTTATATGCAGTGATGAGCACAAACATTAATAGAGATAAAATACTGATGCAATTAACACACCCAAAATAACATATGCAATTATTTTCCATCATTTACAATACAGTAGTTACAATGACACTCCAAACAGAAAAGCAAAGTAAAAAATCAAAACCCCAACTTCTATTTCATGTAATTAGACTTATACAGAAATTAGAAGGCTAAGTAACAACTAGTTAATCACCTAATTTCACAGCTATCTGAAGTGGCAATCGTTATATAGCAGCTTATCTATGATACATTCAAGATAAATGATACAATTTATTACTTGCCCATAAGCTAAAACACAGCCTGTTTAATACCTTTCCTTACATTCCACCTCTACACTACAATATACTTGAGGTCTATGCAAAAAAGTAGCTACCTTTTATATAGAAATGGATGATTAAGTCTTTGGTGCTGTAAAGCAACTTCATTTAAACACCACCACCATCACCAAAAAAACGAGAGAGAGAGAGAGAGAGAGAGAGAGAGAGAGAGAGAGAAAGGAAAAACCCAAGACACACTTCCTAGGAAGAAATGCATGTAATTTCTGTCCCTGACGGAATGTATTAAATAAGCAAACACCACCAACAAGCAAACAAGTACTACAATGTAAAAATACTTTTAAAAAAACAACCAAAACCCTCACATGCATAAATGAAAAATTGCACACAAAGAACTCACATCTTTTCAAGCTTCAATAGTAAATATTCTGCTACTACTTATTAAATACTGCATGGTTTGCCCAAGCTAAGATGAAACCACATCATGAATCAATGAGCAATTTGCATTTTCTTTCATTATCTACTCAAAGTCATGCCTACTGAACCTCTAAATATTTTATTAAATCCAATTATACAAACACTCCCAAAATAAACTTAGATTGTATAGCAGTTTTACTTAACTGTATATAAAATGCTGTGTTGTGACAGTTATCAACTATCCATTAGATACTGAATCAATTTTTCTTAAGCACTACTAACTGCTTGCTTTTCTTGAAGCTAGATCATTCTGAAAATTCAGACAGCAGAATTCAGCTATAGCAAACATGCTGCCCTCTTAGTAAGGAAAAAACAGCTACAACCTCAAATCATACCACACAAAACCAAAAATGAACATTACTCTATCAAAAGAAAACTAAAAAGTAGGTCTGACTTTTAAGTGCTGCAGTCCTCAACATTTATATATAGGTAATAACATTAACAACCTCAAATATTTAAGGCACTATGTGTGGGAACGGTTTACAATGCAGCTGAGATTATTAGAACGACATTAAGAGCAAAGTTGAGGCAACATTTTGCCCATGCAAAGACACATGCAAATGTAAGGAACAATAGCTCAATTTCTTAGGTAAGTGACCGACATTTACACACTAAGACACGGATAATACAATTCACTGGTATGCTGTAATTTTGACATATGTGCATCTGTTGCTCTAAGTCTGTACACAGAATGGCTTCCCAAATGTGGACGTGTCTTGCACTAGTTAGAAGGCAATTTTATAAAAAATAGCAGGAGCAAAACTGGACTTCTGCTCCCATAAGTCACCTGTCTAGAGTTACTACATAAGAAGATAACATGACCAAAGACAAGTTATACCAAATGTGCAAAACACATTAAAAGTGAGTTTGTGTTTTTGTTTTTTGTTTTTTTAAAGCTCAAAGTTGTTTAAATTGCACCCAAGTCTACATGATTCAAAAATAAGTTTCTTGTGCCATGGCTAATATTTATTAAATACCATGTTTTTATTTTTAATCAAATGTTTCTATCATTGAGCTTCTTCAATATACTCCTTTTGAGTTTTCACATATATGGATACTGGCTGAGTTTGGTTGGACTCAATGGAAATCCAGTATACGCAGGCGATGCTGCGATGTAAGAATGTGGTGGGAAGATTGGTTTGTACTGAGTCTGATGAACGGTTGGGGATGGTAACAGGCGGGGGTTTATGCCCACGGGGACCTGGTGAACTATGCCACTAGGATGGGATATACTGTAAGTCGGGTGCTGTAACATGGGTCTTGAGGTACATGGCGAGGCTAAGAGGTGAGCCACTGGAGCAGCACTACTGAGGGTAGCTGCTGGGTACGGAAGCAGAGTAGGCTGTCCTCCAAGGTGCGTACTTCCAGCCAGATGAGCGTGCACAGCTGTGTGATTGGGACTTCCATGAGAAAGAGTGAATGGATTACTGGTAACACTAGTAGGGATATAAGCCTGCTGTCTCCGATGTCCGAAGTTTCCATTCCATTCTTGATGCCCAGATCCGAAGTGCTGAACCTATCCAAAACAAACAAGCAGACGAAACACAATAAATACATATTTACAAGTTAATAAGAAAAAGGGAAATTACAAGAAACTCTGTGACTGATATATCATAGAGGATTTCTTAGATCTTAGTATATGTGCCGCCGAAGCGAGCACAGGATTTCTCAGATCTTAAATTGTACTAAGTATAAATCAAGAGAAAAAAATACATTATATATTAGTACTAACACTGTAATATTTATTACTACATATTATGATGATAATAACATTGCCACTACCACTGCTAGTACTATCACTATCCCCCCACCACTACAACTAATAGCTACCATTTGAGGAATACTTATCATGTGTAGAGCTGACATTTTACATACAAGACATTATTTAATTCCCAAACAACCCTATGATATAGCTATTATTCCCATTAATTGTGGTCCAGATTTGCTGAGGAGACCTGGGTAAGGTAATGTTTGACAAAACCAGGATTTGGACACAGATCTTACTCCAATAGCTGTGATCTTTTCTTTCCCCAAGTTTGTAAACTCACTGCTGAGCACCGTGCTGAATAGATGGAGAGTACTCAATAAGACATCATCTCTCACTATCACCATGACTAACATAAGAAATGTAGCCATCGATCCATTAATGTGCATTCTGATTTAAAGGGTCTAAGAAAACAACACACTAAAAATTATATTTAAGAGGATCTAAGAGCTTCATTTTTCTGAGGCATTCCATTTCTGTGGATAATCTTAATTTTCCGATTTCGGGTTTATTACTCTTTAGTCACCTGGGATAAGGAAAGGGGTAAAATATATTAAGATTGCATACAGTTTCAGAATCTGTTCCCCTTAGGTGAAATACTGCTGCATGTAAATTCCAGAGGCTCCTTCTTATAAATTCACCAACGACAAACGTACCTGACTGAAACTCAAATGCTGGGGCTGGAATGCTGATGTCAGTTTCTGCTGACGAGCACCCACGGTGGAGGGCTGGTTCGCTCTCCCAGGAGCACATCGTCCTTTTATTAATGGCTGGCACACAGAATCTGGCAATGAGCAAAATGTTAAAAGCATTAGTGCTTTCTCCTTATCATCTAAAAATCAGAAAGGTCTTTAGATATTTTACACAATAATGATTTGAGAACCTTAAAATTAAATAAAAAGAAAAGGGATCTCATGATTTCCAAGCACTGGATGACATAAGAAGAGATTTCTTTTGTGCAACTTGGCAAGATCAAATTGGAAATTCAGAGGTGACTTTTGGTAATACTATTCTCTGTGATCCTAAATTAAAATCTTTTTAGCCCTAGCCGGTTTGGCTCAGGGGATAGAGCATCGGCCTGAGGACCCAAGGGTCCCGGGTTCTATTCTGGTTAGGGGCACCAGAATACCTCAACTGCAGGCTCCTCCCTGGCCTGGGCCCCGGTCAGGGCTTGTGCGGGAGGCAACCAATCAGTGTGTTTCACATCGATGTTTCTCTCTGTCTTTCCCTCTCTCTCCCTAAAAATCAATGGAAAAAATGTCCTCAGGTGAAAAGTAATAATAATAATAAACTTTTCAGAGAGATGAAAATTAAAACCACAATGAGATACTACTTCACACCTGTCAGAATAGCTACCATCAGTAATCAACAAACCAGTGCTGGGGAGGATGTGGAGAAAAGGTTCGAAACCCTAGTGGAGTTTGTGCGAATGCAGACTGGTGCAACCCCTGGGGAAAACAGTATGAAGTTTCCTCAAAAAATTAAAAATGGAACTGCCTTTGGATCCAGTGATCTCACTTCAGGAAATATAACCTAAGAAACCTGAAACACCAATTCAAAAGAATATATTTGCCCCTATGTTTATAGCAGCATCATTTATAATAGTCAAGATCTGGAAAGAGCCAAATGCCTACCAGTAGATGAGTGAATTAAAAAAAAAAAAAAAACCTGTGGTACATTTACACCATGGAATACTATTCGGCTGTAAATCTTACCTTTTGTGAAAGCATGGATGGACCTGGAGATTATTGTGCTAAATGAAATACGCCAGCACTATATGATCTCACTCCTAAGTGGAATCTAATCAACAAAATAAACTGATGGACAAAATAGAAACCGAGGCATGGATATGTGGAATAGACTGACAGCTGTCAGAACAGAGGGATGAGGGGGACTGAATGAAAGAAGGTGAAGGGGTTAACCAAAAAACATACATGCATAATCCACACACAGACAACAGTGTGATGGCCAGAAGGAAGAGGGAGTAGGGGTTGGGAGGAAGTGGACAAAGCGGTGGAAAATGGAGACATCTGTAATAGCTCCAACAATAAAAATAAAAAGGCCTTTTAAGGGACTATAAAGAAATAGGGGAGAAGAACCAAGATGGCAGCATAGGGCAGACACCCAAATGCAGCCTACCACAACAAGTTTGAATTTAGAACTGAAAAACAGGGAAAACGTCACCCTGAAGTGCCGGCTGGCTGGCTGAGGGGAGGCTCTACCATCTGGGAAGGAGAGAGAAGGCGCGCTGAACCTCAGGAACTGTGACGGTGCGGAGAACTGTGCGCGCGAAAAGGCGGCCGCAGAGTTCGCTGCCAGCTTGCTTGCGGAGCGCAGAGAGGGTGGGCTGAGTTTGCTACTGGCTTACTCCCTGCGTGGAGAGGGCGGACAGCTAATGCGCAGCTAGCTTTCTTGTTCAAGAGGAAAACAGAACCACCCTATTGCGCTGATAGACGGCCCCAGATAGGGAGAGGCCAGACTGTCGGGCAGTTGGCAGAGATCTCTCGGAGGTGTGGGAAGTCAGCGGCCATTATTGAGGGACTCAGAAACCAGACCCTCGTAGGGAGGGGCTGAATAAAACTTGTCTGCACCACCTGAGACTACACCCCATCCAAGCAGAGCATAGAGGCCTTTCCAGTGGCTAGCTTCCTCGTTTGCTGCCAATAGGACTCTCCTAGGGAGGGGCAGACAGGAATCTAAAGCTGGTCTGTGCCTATACCAAAGAGGTGCGCACGCCTGCAACCAATTGTGCGGGATTCAACAAAGCTTGTCTGTGCCACCCCGAGACTCAGCCCATCCAAGCGGAATACAGAAACCCTCCTAACGGAGACACTTCTGATCCTCACAGCCAATTGGCTTGGAGATCAACGCTTCCCAGTGATACCAACAACAAGCAAGGCTTAACAACAAGTCTGCGCACACATCCCACAAAGGGCTACACCAAGACTGTCCGCCTCAGGTAACTGGGAGGCTGACTCACTGAACCATATAGGACACCTTGGCACACAAAGCCACCCTACCAACTCAGGGAAGCTGTGAAAATGCCGAGACAAGGAAACAGATCGCAAACAAAAGAAATAAAGGAAAAGACTGGATATAGAGTTCAAAACCTCGCTTATAAGGTTTTTCAAGAATTTCCTAGAAAAGGTCAATAAGATCTATGAGGAGATGAAAAGGCATCAACAAGAAATAATAAGGGATCAACAAGAAATAATAAGGGGTCAACAAGAAATAAAGAATACATTGTCTGAAATAAAAAATATTATACAGAGTCCTAAAAACAAAATGGAAGATCGCAAGAATCAAGTCAAAGATTTGGAACATAAAGAGACAGAAGACACTCCTCCGCAGAAGCAAGAAGATAAGAGAATCCAAAAAGTTGAAAATAATGTAAAAAACCTCTGGGACAACTTCAAGCAAACCAACATCAGAATTATGGGGGTCCCAGAAGATGAGAGAGAGCAAGATATCAAAAACATACTGAAAGAAATAGTGACAGAAAACTTCCCCCAACTGGTGAAAGAATTAGACTTACAAGTCCAGGAGGCCCAAAGAACTCCAAACAAAAGGAATCCAAAGAAGACCACACCAAGACACATCATAATTAAAATTCCAAGAGCAAAAGATAAAGAGAGAATATTAAAAGCAGCAAGAGAAAAGCAGGTAGTTACCTATAAAGGAGCACCCATATGACTGTCAGCTGATTTCTCAACAGAAACCATGCAGGCCAGACGGGAATGGCAAGAAATATTCAAGGTGATGAATAGCAAGAACCTACAGCCAAAAATAATCTACCCAGCAAAGTTATCACTCAGAATCGAAGGCCAGATAAAGAGCTTCACTAATAAAAAAAAAAGCTAAAGGAGTTCATCACCACCAAACAAGAATTATATGAATTGCTGAAGGGGGTTCTTTCGGGAGAGAAAGTAAATAAAGATAAAAACTATGAACAACAGCCCAAGCCGGTTTGGCTCAGTGGTAGAGCGTCGGTCTGCAGACTGAAAGGTCCCAGGTTCGATTCTGGTCAAGGGCATGTATATTGGTTGCGGACACATCCCCAGTAGGGGGTGTGCAAGAGGCAGCTGGCTGATGTTTCTCTCTCATCAACGTTTCTAGCTATCTCTCTCCCTTCCTCTCTGTTAAAAATCAATAAAATATATTAAAAAAAAAAAAAAAAAACTATGAACAACAAATACCTAACTATCAACAAGTGAATCTAAAAACCAAGGGAATTAAAAAAAATCTGATGAACAATATTAACTGTTGAATATAATAGAATCAGAGGTATGGAAGGGGAGTGGAGTGACGATTCTAGGGGAAAAGGGGAGAGGGGGGTATGGGAAGAGACTGGACATAAACTGTGCACCTATGGATGAGGATAATGGGGGGTGGGGAAATGGCAGAGGGTGGGGTGGGAACCTGGTGAAGGGGAGCAATCGAGGGGGGGGGATGAGGAACATTTGTAATAATATGAACAATAAAGATTTATTTAAAAATAAAATAAATAAATAAATAAAATAAAGTCCTCTATAGTTTAAAAAAGAAAAAAAAAGAAATAGGGAGGACTCAGCTTACCTGTGTTTGCCATATGCTCATCGGCATTTAATCCATTCTCTAGTCCCATTGGTGGCACCACAACAGCACAGACAGCTGGCTTGGGTTCTGTGTCGGAAGAGGGCACCAGTTCTGTGTTCTGATGAGTGTCCTCCACAAAAGTGCTCTCTGCAAAAGGACTATCGTGTCCCGAAGAGTCTGATGTTGGAGAGCCATCCACCGTATCACAACCACTCTCCTGCTCTTCATCTGACATACTACAGTAAGAAAGTACTTTTGTGAATAATATGCATTTCACATTAAATGTAAAGTTAAATGATATTCAAGCTCCAGCAAACTGGTAACAAACTTATTCAATTATTTCATATCTAATTACGACTTCTTCCTTGGTCAATACGCATTTTTCATAAATTTTTTAGACTCTCATGTTAATTCTCTCTTCCGACTAATAATCCCAATTCTGTCCTGTTTAGGAACCTCTTTTAGCTCTGGATTATCTCTTCTTTCCTTTCCCAGCTGATCCTTAGTAGTTCATAAATCCCACTTTCTAAATTCCAGAACTTTTCATCAAATACTACAAAAGCAGCCCTCTTCTGGATAATTTAAAGGACATGTACAAACGTGATGGACATTTCAGATTAAACTCTAATGTTAAAATAGATCTCTTTAGTGGTACCTTGTGTCCTTTTAACTGACTACTTATTTGAAAGGTCTTCCCTACTCCTCTGCAGGCCTAGCAAGAATCCCATTATTTCTCATCTTTTCTTTACTTTTCTGGATCCTGAGAGTATCTCTCCTTGTGATTTTCACAGCACTTATTGTCTGTCTTAATCATTCATTTCATATTTAACATTTTGAAGCATCACTTTCTATAGGTATATTTTGGTTACATATTTTTGCTCATATATCTTATACATACATTTATATATACATGCTTTCATATGTATGTACATATTTATGTATATGGGAATGTAGTATCAACTTCCAAACCACATTATAAGCAATTTATAAGATGTGTTAAAATTACTCTGTCTTCCACAGAGCTTTGATTATAAGTATGCAAATAGCTGGCTAAAGAAAGAGAGAAGACAAATGTATAAAATTAAGATCTAAAAGTTATTCAAATTTTGTTTTCACTAAAAAAAAAAAAATGAATGAATGAATCCTAAAGCTAAAATCAAATGTATTCCGCTTAAACTTTTGTGGCAAATCACTTCATGTGTTAGCGCACCATGCAGGCTAGAGGAAGCTCACTGCCCTAGTGGCAATCCGTGTTCCTGGGCAAAAGGAAGAGTAGGCAAGGAAATACGGATGAAACCGTGCAATCACCAATGAGAGAAAGAATCACAGCAGGTATTCTATTAACACTGGGTCATCACTTTATTATGCAAAACAGTCTTGTTTTATTTTGTGAAAGTATATGTTCTTATTCAAAACTTAAGTTATAATAACAGTGTATGGAGCTAAAGTTGAAGTTTTTGGCTTTTTACCCTTTTAAAAACAGATGATTCTTTTAAAATCTTTATTAATTTAAACAACTACAAAAGAAATCAGGCTTTTTAGTTAACTTCCTATGTATTGTATGCCACTATTAAATTTCCTTTACCTGTTAGGTCTCTTGCAAGGGGATGGGCTGGACTGCCCCGAGGAGCTGGTGCTCAGAGTACTATCAGGACTACTTAATGAGCACATCCGATCGATATTCAAAGTGCTCTGGCAAGCTTCACAATCTAGACTACCTTTACAACTAGTAAGAGAGAAGGGGAGATAAATAAAAAAATGAGAAGATATTTGTCAAGTAGCCAAAATTTAATTCATGTAAATATATGAACCAGTTAAGAGTAACCTACATAGACAAAAGGAAATAAATACAGAGAAAATGCTATAACAATGTTAAATACTATTCAGGAAATTTACTCCAAAGACACTAGGCTACAGAAAGTTATTGTTCGCCACACCAGGGGGCGCCATCGTTATTTTTTAAGGGTGCAGTTTCCACACAGGAAACTGCTTTGGCACTTACTCTCTGAGAGAATGTCTCTGTGTTGTCTCTTCCTCATCTGTGTCACTGCTGATAGTGATCACACTCACAGCAGGACTTGGAGAGTCAGCTATGATGATGGTTTGCCGCTGCTTGTCTGAAACTGATGAATCAGGGTCCTGCCTGACAGATGTTTCACAATTTCTTTCCTCTTCTGAGTTATGATTGTCCCGTGTTTCTATACAATTTACTTCCTCGACATCTTTCCCATTTGCTATCTTTGGAGAAATAAATGCTGAATGTGGGATATTGGTATTCTGCAATGCATTACTCCTGCAATCAAAGAAATAACGTGTCATTTCTATAGTCAAAATATGAACATAACATTTTTCTAAGAAATCTCATTAAAATAAATAATGTGAATTTTCACTTGGCTCAAGATCATGTATATAACACACTAACATACAGATGTTTTGTAAAACATAAAATATTATCTATAGAAACAATATAGGTTGCATTTATTACATTCAAATGGCCATTTTTTTTGGTAAATGTGGTATCTGTGTCTAAAATGGTCTAAAATTATAGGTAAATAATATATCAAAAGGGCAATAAAGACAGTCTTACCAACTGAAAGCATTTATTTCCTCTCTTCCTGGCTCCCATTCCATTAGTTTTACCAAAATACCTCTGAGAAATTGAGAAGGGAGCTGGCTTAGTGTTTGTAACAAAGCTATCAAAGAGGTCATTTTGAATACAACAGAGTGACCCTTTAGTGTGCATGCAAAATTTATCTTAAAGATTAATTCTCAAAATGCAGAACAAAGTTAAAATATCAACACCAACCTGTTTGGGCACAGCTTATTCTTCTTGGTAGCGGCAGGCTGAGGCCAGACAACATGTGCAATGCCCACACTGATTGGCTGAGGAGCCGATAAAGTTATCTGATTGGTTAGAAGAGGTTGTGGCATCACTGAGCTATAATGACCACTGTGTGAAATCATTTTCCTAAGGAGAAAGTTGAAAAAGTTGAATTTCCTTTTTAACAAAAACGATTTTGCAAACTATTCACAAAAAAGTACTTTTTTTTCCTAACTTACCCCCAGTCTCCAAGTCTTTGTGAACCAGCCACACCCTCAGAAGCTAAGGTGGCAGCAGGAGCCAAGGGTGTTACCTGCTGCCAGGCAGGTACCAGCATCTGCTGGGTTCTACCAGACCATGTCTGCTGCACCAAAAACAAACAAACAAACAAACAAACAAACAATAACAAAGAGAAGGGAGGGAAGAAGAGGGGGAAGAGTTATAAATCATTCATCATTAGATCCTAAAATCAAAAATACATTAAACAATCATCTAATAATTTAAAAGTTAAAGTCAAAAATCTACAAAGCTTGAATTCCCATCCAGATATTTTCATTGTTTCCCAATACAAATGGATCAGTTCCCCTACTTGAGTATGGAGAGGACAGCACACATGCAGAAAGGATGAATTATTACCGACCTGAGAAAGAACTCCTGGTCGGATCTGGAGTGGCTGGACAGCCGCGGCCTGAGTTACAAGTGGAACTGTATTATCTACCCTTATTGAGTAACTAGTGGGTTTACCATGTGTTGTAGGAATACCTGTGAAATAGAAAAGAACAGTTCTCAAACATAAGTTAACTCAGAGAAAGAAATTTTCTTCCTAAACTCTTATAAATTTAAACAATTGTTTAAAATGTGGTTAGAATTGTAAAACCATCCCCTACATAAAATTTTCATTAACACTAACAAAGTAATCTATTAGGAAAGCAATGTACATTTTATCTACCTTCTGTTACATTATTCCAGAAATTGTTATAAAGCAATTTGTCGCAGGAGTTATTTTCAATATAGGTTGGCAGATTATTTAATACAATCAATTTTAGATAAAAGTGATGTTAGGTATATCTGACTGGCCATTAGAGAAAAATATAACTGTCTTCTTTTCCTATTGAAAAATAATTTTACAATTTTTATTGCATGAATATATTTTAAGTGCTAATCCTAAAGAGGAGGGTACTATGCTAATAAGTAAATCAGAGAAAGACGAATACCATATGATTTCACCTATATGTGGAATATAAAGAACAAAATAAATAGACAAATAGAAACAGACTCACAGATATAGAGAATAGACTGGTGGTTGTCAGAGGGGAGGGGTTTGGGGAGCTATGTAAAAAGGTGAAGAGATTAGGAAGTAAAAATTAGTAGTTATAAAATAGTCAAGGGGGTATAAAGTACAGCACAGGGAATATAGTCAAAAATATTGTAATAGCTATGTATGGAGCCAGGTGGGTACTGGAAATATTGAGGGGATCACTTTGTCAAGTTATGTGAGTGTCTAACCACTGTGCCATATACTTGAAACTAATAAAAAATAACAATGAATGTCAAGTATAATTGAAAAATAAAAATTCTTAAATTCCAAAGAGGAAAATTTATTTTGCTGTGTTTATTTTCTGCACAGAGAAGTTTATCTTACTGCCTGGGTGTTCTACCCTCTGAGCTCCACCTAAAGAACTAGATCTGAACTAAGTTTAACGAAGATCTACAGATTTTTTTCTTTACAGATTCTTTTCATAAACTGACTTTCTTGCCCCTTCAAAAAAGCATGTCTTGATCAGCAAATTATCCAAGAAAAGGACTATAAGAACACCCAGCAATATAGATACATTGCAGCATAAACAATCTCAAAATTCACTTTAACAAGAATTAAAGGACAGAGCAAATTCTCAAATCCCAACAAAAACCACAATGTCCTTAAATTTTCCTCATAATTAATATTTTAAGATAAGAAGAATTCTATTATCTTCTCCCCTGAAGTGGTCTAATTATTTTTTTTTTATCAAGTATTAACATTTGTTGAATCTAGGGTAAAAGGCATAATATTATTTTTTGAACTTTTCTATATGCTTAAAGTTTTTATAATACATAATTGAGAAAAATCAAGTAAATAAACACAGCAAAATCTTTAAGAGTCCTGACAATATAATGATGTGGGTTTCATCATTATATTTTCATTTTCATTATTAGAGACCAGCCATGAGTCACTGTCACAGGAATAGTCCACCATTGAACCACAAGCTCATCTTGTGAAGCAATCATCTAAGTTGTGTGTTTTTAATATTTTAGTGATACAAACCTTTCAATAAAACCTTATATGAAAACCCAATATACATATAGATGAAAGTAAATCTACATGGATAAAACAAAAGTGGCTATAGAGTTGACATGTTTTCATATCTCTTGTTACCAGCCAATCAAGGCAACAAACATTCTTGGTGCTTGTTAAGCATTGTAGTAGGGTGTTTTTTTTTTATTATTATTAATTTTTTTAATTGCTTAAATTCTTAAATCAAATATAAAATTCAAATAACCTTCAGGATCCAGAAATATTAAGAGCTAGAAATGACTAAGACAGTATCTATTCAGCCTGTTTCCTTTGACTAAGACGAAACAGGTTAACAGATGTGTCTAGGATAACACAGCAAATCAGAGAAACAGAACTATATCCCAGGTGTACAGACTTAGCAACAATTTTTACTTACACATACATACCTATACATACAGTATTAATATCATGTTTCAAAGGGCCCCAATTATAATTAACTTCTTGCTTTTTTAAGATATAAGTAGATGTTAAATCTTAGCAAGAACAAAATGCTATGAAAGGACTAGGAAGTAGGATTTTATTCTCATTATTCCAATCACAAAATCTGCTGCTATCACCCACTAAGAACCACGAAGAAGTTCCCCTTTGAGAATTTATGGCCTCTTCAAAGGAATTCTGCCACTCATCACACTTGAGGGCTTAATTTGGTATTTTTATCTACTAAGGGATTTGATTTAGTCAAAATCAATCTTTTTGAAAAACAAAAAACTAAGATATGGTTCAAGAACAAGACTAGAACATCTGGGACAGAATTCCTTTGACCAAAACTTAGTAACCAGGTGAACTCCCAGTCACTTGACTGTCTAGTGATGATAGATAATATGTACTTAGCTGAACTTCTGGAGCAGTGACACTCAGTACAGGACAACGCATAACATTCAAGCTCATTAATTCCTACTGAGGTATTTTATCGTGCTAGACTCTACAGGAAATACAACTGTCACATGACCCATGCTGTTAACGATGAAACGTCACTGGTCTAAGGCTACTGATAAGCTTAAATTCAAATATAGCATTAAATGCAGCAAAAACTGTACAGTATATTTAAGGAATAACTAAATTTGTTTAAGAATAATGCATGCCTAAATGCAAAGCGTAAGTTAAATGAAAGCATACCTTGGATAGCTGGGGGGCAGATAATCAGTGTCTGCTGAAAAGCATCACCGCAGCCAAAATGAGCAGTCCCCGCCTGCAGAGGGATTCCATGGTGCACAACCGAGTGTGCAGATGTGGTTAATGCCTGCAATGAGCAATGTACGTGGCATTACACAGAACAGTCTTACTGCTACACACATGCTTTATAAAGAGAATTAAAACACATTTCTTAAAATCTTAATTCTATGATCAAAATGGGTCCAGACACTGACTGTACTGAGTTCTACTATTCTTAGAATTATGGCACAGCGGGCAGGTAGAGGGTATTGAAAGAATGAAAGGTGAGAGGAAACAAGTGAATTTGGGTAGGTCTGTTCCAGCTGTTCCCTGAAATATTAGATATTTAATAGGACAGCCATGGAAGACCTCACCAGAACTGTAACTTCTAACTAGTGACATGAGATTTCAAAAGCAAAATGAGCAATCAGAAAAAAAATAAATTCTTAGATTCTTACCTGATTTCTTAATGTGCCAAGTTTAGTAAAACTTGCTGCCAGATTAGCTGTACTAGTTGAAGAAACTGGTCTTAAAAATGAAGTTTTATTGTGATTATTTGTATCACAGGTATTTGGGTGGGACTTACAAATATCCATGATATGAAAACAGGACTTTACACTGCAAAACAAAAACAAAAAAGTGAGGTAGAGATCACTGTAATATTTGTATTTCATAAAGAAATTGAATCATTTTTAACACACTCATTTTTTTAAAGACAGTACTAGAAGCCTAGTGCACAAAATTCGTGCATGGGTAGGGTTCCTAGGCCTGGCCAACGATCAGGACTAATAGGGACCACTCTCAGGTCCGCGCCACTCCCTAGTGGTCAGCACACGTGATAGTGAGTGATTAGTCTCCTGGTTAAACTCCCACAGGGACAATTTGCATATTAGGCATAGATAGATAGATAAGTTATTATTTTCCCAGAATCGCTTTTTAAAAATTTTAAAGTAACATACTGGTTGCTATGAGGAAAATCTAGAAGATGTTTCATAGTAACAAAAGGATGGTTCAATGTTTCAGCTGGAGTAATTCTTAAATCTGCATCGATCAGCAACATTTTCTTTAACAGACTGACAAATTCTCTTCTATCAGCTTTCTCAGCCAAAAGATCACTTCCTTCCAAATCCATCACTGTGTTCACCTGCAAAATCAAAATGTCAAGTTATCAAATAAAAATGAGCCATCGCATATGCTAAAATTTCAGTTAAAAAAAAATACAACACAACATAGAAAAGAACAAGGAACTATAATTATTTTGAAACAAGAACAAACAGTTGAGCTTAACAAATTCTCAAAATGTTTTCAAGCATCAAATAGGGTTTAAGAAGGAAAAAAGCCTTTTCCCTAAATATATCCATTTCTAATGAGATATAAAGAAAATTTGTTTGTTGGGATTTTCCCTTTAAAAAAAATATTGTTTTTTAACTAAAAAACAGATTATATAAGTTACTTAATAAAGACAAATACAATTTAGTTCCTGAAAGATTAAAAACTTAAAATCAATTTTATCAGAAAGGGTTAAAAAACAGCAAGCATTCTAGTCATTTAGAAAATGATGTTTTCATACCGTTGACAATCAAGCCCAGCACCTTTAGCATGTACGATTCACAACTGTGACTGTGGTACTCACATGCACTATATCATCCAGGCTGTTGAATATGTACTTTCTGGCTTCTTTAGACTTCATTCCTGTCTCTGCCTCATGTTCTTCTAGTGTCTTATTGAATATATCAAAGAGGGGAAATAATATGTTATTACCCATCATGTGTAAATTCTTTATTCCTTTAATCCTGGCATATTTAGTTTAATATATTGATATTCTAAGGCGGTGGTTCCCAACCATTTTTTGGCCAGGCCCCAAAGTAAGCATCTTTAAAATCCTGTAACATATAGTTCTTATTATTCAAAAAGTGAACTCCTATTTACAAGGAGGAGGCCTAAAATGCCATTAACTTGATCTAAACCAGCTTCCAAAAAACATGGCAACATGAATTAGAAAAATAAAAGTATGAAAGGGCAGTTGAAGTACTGAGGAAGAAATCACTAAGAAATTTTTTTAAATAATAATAATATGAAGTGATATGAAAAAAATAGCAAATAAAGTTTCAAAGCATATAATAGCCCTAGCTGGTTTGGCTCAGTGGATAGAGCATCAACCTGCGGACTAAAGGGTCTCAGGTTCAATTCTAGTCAAGGGCACGGCCTGGGTTGTGGGCTCCAACCCCAGGAGGGGGTGTGCAGGAGGCAGCCGATCAATGATTCTCTCTCATTGATATTTCTCTCTCTCTCTCTCTCTCTCTCTCCCTTCCTCTTTGAAATCAATAAAAAATATATATTTTTAAAAATTTTTACACATATAATAGAGAACTAAAATGCATAAATATGCCACAATATACATTTATATACTGTATATGAGGTCTCTAGAACCATAAGAAATGCAAAAAATTCATTGTTAATACTCATTCTTGAATTGCCCCCCTTAAAAATCAAATTGCCCCCCCCCCGGGGGGGGCATGTGTCCTACATTTGGAACCACTGTTTTAAGGCAAGTAGTAGTTTCAAAGGAATAACTACCATAAATGTATTTTTATTAAAGTATAAAAAAACTAAGAGAGCTTGATTCAGGTAAAAATATATATACATACAACAAAGTCCTTAAACAAAATAATTACAAAATTAATATTACATTGAGGATTTACTGATCCCCCAAAGATCCAGGAATAAATTCAGTACTTGGGTTATGTACTAAGTGGTTTGATTCAGTCCTTGTCCTATAAAGCTTAATAATAAAGACCTGGATAAAGAAGATTAAACACACAGAACAAAAGTAATTATACTCATAACATTTTTTTTTAAATCATTTAAGATAAGTTAATAATTATGTTGCCAGGTCAGAGAATGAGCTAAGTTATTCAAAAAAGGGCTTTCCCCTTAAGGAGGAGGGGAGGGCTATCTATGTCAAAAATGAAAATTCAAAAGAAGGAAAAATGCAATAAAATAAAAATAAGCATGGAGGGCATGAGACATCTGAGAAAAAATGTTTTTCTAAATATATGTATTTTTAAATGAATTACCTTTAATCTCCAACCAGAATGAGAAATATCTGTTTCTCTGCAAAAAAATCTTGTGGATTTTGTACCCACATTTAACAACTGTTCTCCTGGTAAACCTTGAGTCTGAGAAATGTATCGAATCTGAAAAATAATTTACAAAACAGAAGAATTTATTCTTTCATGCATTAGATATTAATTGAATACCTATTATATATCAGACATTTTGCTAAGTATCAATTCAAGAATTAAATGATATAGTAGTCTATGCCCTCGAGAAATTCATAGTGGAAAATACACAAGTCAACATTATATAATGCAGTTATAAGTATCATACAATTATTATAAATACCACAATAAATGCATGCTTTATGGAAAGACACAGAGGAAAGGAATACCTAAATTAATTCTAGTTACAGAAAATTCCAGAAAAGGTGATGCTCAAGTTGGGTCTTAAAGAACAAATAAGGAAGAGTTTGTTAGCCCAGGAGGAGTGGGGGAAATCTAATTTATTATGATTTACGTTAAGGTTATAATATAATATGGAAAATCGGGAGAAAATGCCCACACATCCAGAGTGGAAGCACAGAGGTTCAATAAGGAAGAAATGGCAAGAGATGAAATTGAATTAGAGGCAAAAGGATTTTATTTACTCCAGGAGGTGAAATAAAATGGGAAACCACAGGAGACATCTAGGCAGGAAACTGACAAGTTACATTTTTAACATCTAAGAATGGTGAGAAGCTGGAGCCAGAGGAGAGATGAGAAGGGTGTGAATTGAGAGACTGTAGGGATAGAAAGGAAGGAGTGGATTTAAGAGAGACTTAGATTGACAGGCTTGGTGAATAATGACTGTGGGAGCACTGGAGCGACCACATCCATGTCACTGGCCTGGCTGAGTCAGTAGACGAAGAGATATAGGTATAGATGAGCACTCAGAATACTGAAAAGTTCCAGCCTCAGGGCCTCTCAACTTAATATCCTTCTGTTTGGAACACTCTTTGCCCAGACATCTGTATGGCTCATCTTTCACTTCCTTCAGCTCTCAGCTCAAATGTCACCTTATTCATGAGGCCTTCCATGACCCACCAATAAATAATAAGTCCTTCCCTCTTCAGTAACCCGTATCTTCCTTACTCTGTTGTATTGTTCTCCACCATGCTTTCTACCAGCTGATAACTCTCTATGATTACTTTGTTTTCTTACCCTACCCCCCATGAGAATGTAAAGTTTCATGAAGGGAAGGACTTTGTTTTGTTAACTTAAATATACACCCATGATAATGTCTGAAACATAGCAGACCCTCAAACATCTGTTCTCCAATTTAATGGCCAAGCAGCACAGGGGGAAAAAGAGGCATAAGTCCTCTAAGTGTGTTTGAGAACACAGGGTTCTCATTTTTTAAACCTCAAGGACTCTGCTCTATTAATTAATCCGTCCTCCCCTGCATCTTCTATTTGTTCCTCTCTCTGAGATCATCCCCCTCAATTTACATAAATGATTAATATCTTCTATCCCCCTCAAAATTTCCTTTAACTACTCAAAATTCTTTCCTCATTCACTTAAAAGTCTTAAAATAATAGCCTATATCTTACTTCTCATCTTAACACACTACAACTTGAATTTTACTATCGCTCCCAAAATATGGTTAAGACAAGTAATGGCCTGTTAATAACTGACATATTTAATAGTCCCATATTAAGCCTTTTCCTACCTTAATACTATTACCCATTACCTTTTTACTTAAAAACTCTGTTTCTTCCATTTCCACATTTTTTCTGGTTTACCTCTTATTCTTGACACTCTTTCATTGCCTTCCTCCATAGGACATTGCCTTCCAGAGTTTTATGTCTTCTTCTTGCCCTCTACAAGCCCCAAGTGTCCCTAATTTTACCTCTAACTCTAAATATTTAACTCTTGCTCTGGAACTGTAGATTCAATTGCTAACTGAAACTCTCCAATCAGCTGGCCTTTAGGTACTTCAAAGTGAACATATTCTAAACTGATTTTCCCTTAAATTTGTTAATCCCCATGTCTTCCCCCTTTGATAAACAGCAACCCAACCACACAAATCAGAAACCTGAAATTTATGCCAGACAAGTCTGTCTCCCTCATCACCCTCCCCAATATCCAAAACCGTAACCATAACTGCCCCTCCTCTCCATCCCTATTTCAGGTCTTCTTCAATTCTGAGCTACACCATTTCCCACGCCTCCTAATCAGTATACCTGCCTCTCTAATGACCTCATCCATTCACCCCCAATTTATTACTCACACTGCTAAAGCACTAGTATTCAAATGGACACAGTCCAATAGTATAAAAATGATGCAAAAAAAAAAAAAAAAAATCTCCCACGAACTTTACAAAACTGTTTTTTGGGCCTGTGACTCTAACTTTATTTATGAAATTTACTTAGTGTTATAAAAGAGTTTTTAAAAATCAAACAGTTTTGAGATCTTAAATTTAAAATCCATAAGATCTCAGGACTAGCCATTTTATTTTTAAAAGATTTTCCATATGTATTGTGTAACTAAAGAAATGCATTCTTAGTACTCTATTATTTTTCTTTACAATCTACCAATTCTACTAGATTATCTTGATAGGTCTGTTACCTGGTCATACTCCAAGGCTCCTGGATAGAGCGGCCATCCAAGGAATAATTCTGCAATCACGCATCCCAAGGACCACATGTCTATGGCTTCACAAAATGGCAGCCCCAATATAATCTCTGGAGCTCTGAAATTTAAAAAAAAAAAAAAAAAAAATCAGGATGGGTTTCCTTTAAAAGTATCTGATTTCATTTGACATTCTAAGGAAAGTTAATAAATGACCGAAAAAGATACCTTCTATTTATAGTAACTCTTCAGTTTTTAGAACTCTTTGAAACCTAGTCATAATCCTGAATTAAGCTTTAGAAGGTGCAGTATGTACATCACTTGGATAAAATACACTTAAACCTCACGGTTTTATTAACATAACATTAAAAAGGAAAAGGCATACACTTGTTTTTAAGACTGCAGCAGATTAGATATAAAACACTAGAAAGAAAACTGGCAAACTATTAAGTACATCAACAGAACTGAAAACCAGATGTTGAGAGATGAGACCAAAACAAAATAAAACCCCAAAGGCTACAAGTGGATCTAGACTTAGATAATATTTCAGAACTGGATAATAAATATTCATATAATTAGGAACATTAGTCATCCAAAAGAGACAAGACCAAGTTCAATGTATTCTGTTTTAAAAGGCCAAAAAGTAGAGAATATATCAAAACAGTTAAAAAGCATTTTAGCACTTAATGAGCTTTGATAATTTAAGAAAATGTATTCCATGAAAGATATCATTCCCACATAAATTATGTTGCTACTTCACATGGCTTTCCCATGAGAAGATTAATAACCTAAGACAAGCTCCACAAAAAGCTATGTAACTTTTAAAGTAAGTCATACATTCAGAGTTTACTGGATTTGCATGTTCGTATTTTTTATTTTAAAAACAATCCCAAACTTACAGAGATGTTGTAAGAATAATATAATGAAATTTTTTTCCTGAACCACTTGGGAATAATTTGCCAAATAACTATATACTTTGTATTTCCTACAAACAGAAATATTCTCTCAAATAACTGCATTATGGTAATCAAAATCAGGAAATGAACACTGATACTTCTTTACACCTAAGCCTCAGACTCAAAGTTTGGCCAACTATTTTAACAACTAGTAGCCCTGCGCTCCAATCTGTGCACCAGTAGCCCTCTGCGGGGCCTGGCGGCTCCATGCGGCTGCCCAGAGGCTCTCTGTGGCCCAGGGCTCATCTGCATCTGGACATGGAACACTTCCCTTATCGCCGGGGCAATGTCCCAGCGTCCCCTACCAACCACCACCACCACCGCCCTGTGCCCACTGCCCAGAGGCCCTCCACGGCCAGGGTAGAATGCTTGCCTCATCGCCACGACGACGAAGCAAGCATTCCACCACGCTGCTCACACTGCCCACAATCACCAGCCACCACCACCCCACTCCCCCAGGACTGGGGGACTGCAGTGGGGCTGAGAGGACTGGGTGCTGCCATTTTATGACTATGGGCGCTGCCATCTTTGTGATGGACTGATGGTTAATTTGCATATTATCCTTTTATTAGATAGTATGTCCAAGTAAGAATCATGCATTGCATTTAGTTGTCTTATCTCTTTCAATCTTTTTTTATATGTAAATATATAAATAAAAATATAAATAAAAATTTTTTTAAAAATTTTTTAACTCATTTCAGAGAGTAAGGAAGAGGAGGGAGAGATAGAAACACCAATGTGATAAGAGAGAATCACTGACTCAGGCTGCCTCCTGCATGCCCTATTCTGGGGATGAGCCTGCAACCAGGGCATGTGCCCTGACTGGGAAGCAAACCATGACCTCCTGGTTCAGGCTCTTTTAGTCTATTCCAGTGTGAAATAGTTCCTTACATTCCTCCTTGACGTTGGCTGAGACATTACAGATGAGTTATTGTACAATGTCCCCGCCCCCCCTAATGTGAATCTGTCTGATGTTTACTCATGATTATATCTGGGTTATAAATCTTTAAGCGGAATATACAGAACTGATATTTTCTCATCATATGCTATCAGGTGGCGTACAATTTTTATTTGTTTCATTACTAATAATGTTCACTTTGATTATTTGGTTAACGTGGTGTCTACTAGATTATTGCCACTATTTTGTATGCCATAAAATATTATAATTTTCTATGTGTAAAAGGCTGGGAAGCAATACCTTAAAGCACTCATAATCTAGATGAAACTGTCAGAGATGTCAGTGTTCTACCAGCCAGTCTTACAATAAAATAAACTCTAAGAATTGGACTGTGCATGAAAGAATAATGTATCCCTCGGTCATGAATCAAGCTTATGTTCTTAACTGTTTCTCAAATTCTTCCCCTGAGCTAAATATACTTTTCTATAAAAATGATCATATCAGGGATTCTGATATGCAACATTCTTCTGCTGCCTTTGCAATCTACCTTAACTCCCTTCTGAGCACCAAAAATGTGGCAGCACTAAGGATACAGAGGGAATAAACTTCATTTGAACTTTTGCAGAACAGGCAAGGCACACATTGAACAAGTCTACTGAATGGAGACTATAAATAAACCTGTTTACCAGTCTATCACAATTAGCAGGCAAGTGTCAAAACCACAAATAAACTCAAAAAACTAGGCCAAATGCTAAAAATGGCAATCTCTACCTTAAATGCTGTTTCTTTTCTTTTTCTTCTTCTTTTTTTTTTTGCCATGTGCTTTCAATCAATTTTATCATATTAAGACCAAATCCTTTCTGCTTTTCTAAAACCTTGAAACACTGACAAAGTATAAAGTGGGTACGCTGAAAAAAACTTTTTTAAGTGTGAAACTAAGCTCTAGATGGTTTGCAGGACTTCTGCTATACCCCAGAAGGGAATGCTGGCAGTAGATGCCTCAAGTAAGAACACAGTGAAGTACTGTCACTCAGAAAAGATGGCTATTAATGGAATATTTTATTTGGTTTATTTAACTTTTATTTACTTTTTAAACTGAAAGTTCAACTACTGACACAAGAAAACTAGCCTTGTTAGGAAAAGATGTTTCTCACCTCTCTTCTCAAACTACCACCTCCTCCCCCATCCTCATTCCTGACTGCTTTCACTGCATCCTACTTTACTGGGAACAAAAAAAGATGGAATTTAAAAGAACCTTCCACATCCTTCCCACTTGCATCTGTCAGTGCTGCTATCTAAGGCATCCATGTTCACTCACTGAAGTATACCCCCAATTTCCCACTCTCTCTTATCAATATCTCTCCACATACAAGACCATCCCCCATCTGCCATCTTGAAGAAAGTCTCGTTTATACACTCTCCTTCAGCCATGACTCTTTTCTAAGAGTTTACACCAGTCCTTCTTGAAGCACTGTTTGTAAAATGCCTCCAATTCTGCCTCTAACCTGAACTCACTCAAATCACCATCCCATCATTCCACCAAAATAGCTCTTGTCAAGGTCACCATCAGCCACTGTATCACCACATCCTTAATGTAAGGCTGCATCACCACATTCTTGACTTGCAGCATCGACAAAGCTGATTGTGTTCTCCTGCACTAAACACTGTCTGCATTTGGCTTCCGGAACACCACTTAGTTCTCCTCTTTACCTCTCTCGCTCTCTCCTCTCAAATTGCTTTCTAGTTCCATCCCATTTCCACAACCTTTATAAATTCTGAAGTGCCCCCAGAGTCAGTACCATCTACCATCTCTATGTACATTCACTTCCCTAAGGCAATCTTATCCAATCACAGTTTTAAATACATACACCTCTATTCATAAGGCCCCCAAATGTGTATCTCCAATCCAGACCTCTCTCAAGTCCAGACTTATGTATCCAACTGCCTTCTCAAATTCTCTTCTGAGTATCTAGCAGGTATCTCAAATTGATCATGTTCAGTGGATTTATCAACCAATGGCAGCTATTGGCAGTCATTCAGGAATGCTAAGAGTATCTTTGTTAAATCAAGTACATGAATCAAGCACGTTATCAACCAAGAGACATTTTCATGTTAGCCACTTTGTATCTGGGACAGTGTTTTGACTACATAATTAAAACAAACACAATTTACTGAACTTTAACAGTGGGCACCATGGAAATAACTGTTAATGCATTGTCTCATTTAAAGAACTTATTCTAAAAACAGATTTCTGCATTGTTCTTCTGCTCCAAGATTAAAAATGCAATGAAATAAAATATTCCATATAAAACAGAAAAACCCCTCAGTCAACCTACAGAATCATAAAAAATAAGTCACTGTTTTTGAAGCAACTAAGATTTGGAGTTGTCACAGCAACAAATAACTGATATACTGCCTACAGTACCCAGAAAGTGATGCAGTAATTGAGATTTCAAATGCCTGATTCCAAAGGCCTTTTTTAATAGAAAGGTTCTATTTTTAATTTTTTTAATATTTATTGTTGAAAAACTTACATCTCCTTTTTTTCCCATTGACCCCATCTAGCCTGTCCCCGCCCTCACTATACTATTGTCTCTATAGCATACCACCCCAAATTATAAAACCGTGTCCAAAAGAAACATAGAAAGCCAAACTAACAGAAAACCTAGAAATGGACACCAAAGTCAGTTTTAGCAATTCAGTTAAAGTTATGCACTAGTTTTATTTTCCACAGAACAGGAAATATAAATGATCTATATTTTCTAATAATTTCATAACATGAGAGACCACTATGTGCCTTTTTCTTTTTTATCCTCACCTGAGGGTTTTTTCCATTGCTTTTCAGAAAAAGTGGAAAGGAAGTAGGGAGGGAGAGAGAGAAACATCGATGTGAGAGACACAGCGATTAGCTGTCTCCCACACTTGCTCCAATCATGGCAGGGATCAAATCTGCAGCCCAGATGGGTTTTTACGTTCCCTTGACAGGAATCTAACAGGAGCCAATGCTTTAACCACTGAGCCACACCTGCCAGGATGGTATGTGCCTTTTTTTATTCACTGGTCTTTAGCTTTCTAAGACAATTAAAAGAAAAAAGTATTTTGCTGCTATTTTTTAAACCCACTTTTCATTCTGTATAATTCCTTTAAAAATACATAACAGCAACAGCATTAAGCAGTTACATAACACTATGGACTAGATAATCCTCTAAAAGCTTTATAAGTATTAATCCATTTGATATTAATATCAATCCTTTTAATAGATGAAGAAACTGATACAAGGAAAAATAACCTGCCTAAGGGTCACAAAGCGAGAACCGGGTACAATTGGGGTTCAAAGCCAGGTTTTATAGCTTCAGAATCCATACTTTTATCTAGTACATCTTCAAATAATTCCTAGTGTTATTAAAACTATAGACTCAGACTTTTATGTACTCTTTTAAGTTTTCCAACTCAGATGCTATACTTATCATTGTGTTCTTTTCACTTTAAAAATATCACCTTTGATTTTAAGACTAATCAGGAAATACAAATATACTTATGTGAAAAGAAGTCTAGTTGACATTTTATTAAGCTATTTTCCTGGTCTTTAAGCATTTACTCATCTTAACCATAAATAATTGTTCACATTAAATACACAGGCACCTGCTGGCTGCCTCTTAGTTAAAATAAGGCTCTTATTTTGGCAGTTACTGTGTTCCTAGTGATGCCTGCAGAGGCAATTAGGAAATGAGCTAAACAGTGGTTGTGACAATCTACTAGCTCACAGGTGTGATTACTCATAAATACCAATTCAACAGTCATGCACTCAATAAATTCTAACAAATCATAACCCTATACTTAGCAGAAAACAGCAGAGTGATTGCAAAATGCAGGTACAAGTAAGCATGTGTTTGTACAAGCACAGCAAATCTTAGAAAGGTTACACACCCAAGTTTTATTGGCCACGATCTCTGGCGAGGAGGAGGGAAAGGTATGCATTTGCACAACATTTGTTTCTGAAATAAACATCTCATATTTATAAAATAAAAGATTAATGTTTAAAAATGATCAGTCATCAAATTAGACTAAATGATCAGGGATTGGTGAATGTGCTTTATTTCCTTTCAATTATAAGGAAGATTTTTCTAGTGAGAATTTTTTTTATTGAGTTTACTGGGGAGACATTGGTTAGTGAGCATTTCTGACGGGGGAATGCACTGCCTCAGTATGTAGGTCACTGAAATACTGGAGGTGTTCCCCTCAGAGGTGCTATCACTGTGTGTAGGTGACGCCATGAAGGAAAGAGACTCCTCTAAGAGAACAGAGGAACATACACTGGAGTAACTCCAAGAACCCTTCCAGGTGATAACACAAGTAAAATGTATAGTATTGAAGAACATTTTGACGACTGGAATTTTAACAGAAAGATGACTGTTAAATACACTAATGAGTTTATTCCAGCTTAATCAGTACTCTTTCCAATATCCTGCAGAATGGTGTTTTTAAAACCAACAAAACCTCAACATTGTTATAAAAAGGCAAACAGATTTCAAAAGAGACAATCAACCATTTTAAGAAGTATTTTTCTTTTTAAAGTTCTGGATGTTTTTAATGTGTTGCTGTAGGCAATAATATCACTACAAAACACTGGGTATTCACACAGATTGTATTTTTACAACTAACCACAACTACTCAGTAACATGTTGAAATGTAATCAAAGTGCAGGCTCTTAGAATAGGCACTCATTCAAATGCAGCTCGAGTCACAGGCTAAAAATATCACAATTAAAAATATCCTCCATTGCAAGGCCACTTAATCTTTGAGTATGTAGGACAATGATCCAGGTCAAAACACCAAGTACAAAGAACAGCAGTAATAATATTTTCAAAACCTATTAAATGTTCTATCTGAGAGGTGGAGGATAGGAGACAGCAAAGATTTAATATGCATTAACAATACTAGTATACAGATGTATAGCTTAGAGTCCTGTGCCCAAAAAGATTGATACATCAATAATCTGCATATTTCACTAATTAATAGCTAGGAGAAATGTATTTCACTTATAGACAGTACTATTTATTTTATATTTTATATACCAAGAAAAGTTACAAGATCACTCAAAATTCTCATGATATGAAAAGCTGTTAACATTTAACAAGAGATAGAAACCAAGGGCTGGATTTGTAGGGGAATATGAAAAGTATTGTAGAAAATAAAAGAAAAACATGTTAGTAACTGAGGCTGCATGTGTGTTCTTTATAGGTTGGCTTATATATAGAAGAATCATAGATCATATACATAACTACATTAGTAATATCTTACGTTTGTATTGCATCTGTACTTCACCACCCGTTCAAATAATTTATTTTATGAGGTAACGAAGATATATTTTGTTATACCAGTTCTACAGGTGAGTATGAGGAGAGTTCAAAACAGCCCAAAATTTCTTTAAAATTCTTTAAATGTTTTTATTTATTTCAGAGAGAGGGGGCGAGGGAGTGGTTTCCCCAAAGGTGTTTATTGTGGTTTCCACAATAAACAAAATGGTGCCAAAACAAAAACTAGGATTTAGTCTGTCTTATAAGCAATAAAATGTGACTGTACAGTCCTGTTAATATTTATGTGGTGTCTTATCTATTAAGAAGATCCTAACATCGGGAGCTGCCTCTCAGTTGGTTTTATACTTCATACAGCCTGTGGCAGAGTATTTTACAAACTAGTCACTCCTTAAAAAATGTGCTCGATGAACACAAAACATGCAATTGGACACAATGCTCCCCAAAATACATTCCATTTTAATATACATTTAAAATGAAATTCTCAGATATCTGATAACCTACAAAACGGCAACTTCTGAACCTAGACAATTGGAATTTAAGGGATTATGAACATATGAAACACCCACGCTTATTATTTTCTCCCAACCTAACTCTGAATAATTTCCTACCAGAACCATTAATCGCAACGAATAACCATTCTAAAGAATTGCCATGAATCATTTAGAAGCTTTCAAATATACTGAATTATAGTCTGCCTAATAAAAGAAAAATGGAAGGTTACTTAATAGCTAGTATCATACTAATATCCCCAGCAAGAACTATAAAAGCTAAATAACACACACACACATACACACACACATAGCTAGCTGTGTGTATGGCCCACAGGTCATAATGATGAAGTCAACGTAGGTTCATCAGTTATAGCTAATTTACCACTGTGATGTGGGAGATCAGTAGTGGGGTAGGTTGTATGGGTGTGGAAGGAGGAATGTGTGTGTGTGTGTGTGTGTGTGTGTGTGTGTGTGTATGAACTCTGGTTTCTGCTCAATTTTGCTGTGAACCTCAACAGCTCTAAGAAATAAAGTTGATTTTTTTTTTTTTTTAAGCTGTGTGAAGTCATCAGAGATCAGAAGACAGCTAGGACTTAAGGGAACAAAATCCCAGAGCAAAGAGAAAACTTATTAAAGTGAGCCTTGCATTTCCTCGAGGTAGTCACCAGAGGCTGAACAGACAGCAATGGCAGAGGCTGCAGCTGTCCCACTGGGCTGGGAAAACAAAACTGGAATTCAGAACCTGCCAAGGAAGAGGGGCCTTGGCAGATACTCCAGGCTTTTCCGCTGAAACCACAAAGGCCTACACCCTAGGAACAAGGGCAGACTGAAATAGACCAGCCTCACTTGGAATAACATGATCTACGTCCACCGGGCTTCCAGAATGAAAAAGAATGACCTCTGGAGGAAGATATTACCAACCAGAGCTCTCTGCATAGCAGTGTCCACTATTCAAGAAAGTAGATGATATAGTAGGAAATTTCACCATAAAGCTGAAGCCTACATTTTATTTTATTTATTTTGAAAGTATTACATATGTCCCCTATCATCTCCCATTGTCCTGCTCTGCCCCCTCTAGGCCTTCACCACCCTATCATCTGTCTCCATGGGTTATGCATATATACATACAAGGCCTTTGGTTCATTACCTCCCAGCCACCACTCTCCCCCACCTTCCCTCTGACGGGATTCCCCACTATGTCCCATGCTTCCGTGTCTCTGGATCCACTCTGTTCATCTGTTTATTTTGTTACTTAGATTCCATATATGAATGCGATCCACACGATGCTTGTCTTTCTCTGACCTGTTTCACTTAGCACAATACTCTCCAGGTCCCTCCACGCTGTCTCAAACAGTTAAAAGATTCTTCTTCTTTACTGCAGCATAGTATTGCATGGTATACTAGGTGTACAATTAATAATGAAAATTTTTTCAATAGATGGAATTACACACACACACACACATATATATTTATATATATATATATATGCAATTTGATATGTATGTTATTTTGTTGTATTGATAGCAATCTTCAAAATTTCATATGTCAGATTTGCTGAGGGTAATTAACATCACAGATATTTTTACACTTAAAAATGTCGAATTTCATACCAAAAAAAAAAAAAAAAGCATTTGTGGGAAGTTTTAATTCATTAGTTTATTTTGAAGAAAAAGTTTTTGTCTACTTTGGGAAGCTTATGGTGAAAATGCTTCATCTCAAGATACTTGTGAATGCTGGTTTAAATGATTTAAAAGTGATGATTTTGATGTGAAAGACCAAGAATATCCAGGTCAAACAAAAAAGTTTGAAGACCAACAATTATAAACATTATTGGATAAAGATGCATGTCAAACTCAAAAACCACTTGCAGAAAGATTAAACATTGCTCAGCAAATAATTTCCAATAATTTCCAAGCAATGGGAAAGATTTTAAAGGAAAAAAAAATGGGTGCCACATCAACTAAACGAAAGACAAATGGAAAACCGAAGTCATTAGTAAAATGTTGCTTCAACAGCACGAAAGTCTTTTTTGTGTTGAATTGTGACTAGCGATGAAAAGTGGACTTATTTTGAGAATCCCAAATGCACAAAACCATGGGTTGATCCAGGTAAACCATCAACATCGACTGCAAGGTCAAATCTCTTCAGAAAGAAGACAATGCTCTGCATTTGGTGGGATCAGGAAGGTGTGGTGTATGATGAGCTTCTAAGACCACGTGAAATCATTAATACTGATCACTATGAACAACAAATAATCAATTTGAACCACACTTTGAAACCAGAATGTGCCAGAAGACAGGGCAAATTAATTTTGCTTCATGATAACGCACCATCGCACACTTCAAAACCAGTTAAAGGCACATTAAAAGATCTTGCCTGGGAAGTATTAACCCACCCGCCATATTCACCAGACCTTGCTCCTTCAGATTACCACTTGTTCCGATCAATGGCACATGCACTTTCTGAGCAGCACTTCAAGACATACACAGAAGTGGAAAATTGGGTCTCTGAATGGTTTGCCTCAAAACAAGAAAAGTTCTTTCTTTTGATACGGTACCCACAAATTACCTGAAAGATGGGGGAAATGTGTAGCTAGCAATGGACATTACTTTGAATAAAGCACTTTTGATATTTCTCTTGAAATAATCATGTTTTCTTTGATTACAAAACCCACCATTATTAACTGTACACCTTTTATTTTTTTTTATTTTTTATTTTTTTTTTATATTTTATTGATTTTGTACAGAGAGGAAGGGAGAGAGTTAGAGAGCTAGAAACATCGATGAGAGAGAGTCATCGATCAGCTGCCTCTTGCACACCCCCCACTGGGGACATGCCCGCAACCAAGGTACATGCCCTTGACCGGAATCGAACCCGGGACCCTTCAGTCCCCAAGCCGACGCTCTATCCATTGAGCCAAACCAGTCCCGGCTTAACTGTACACCTTTTAAATGTACCACAGCTTTTGTATCCACTCATTTACTGATCAGCACTTGGGCTGTTTCCAGATCTTAGCTATTGTAAATTGTGCTGCTATGAACCCAGGGTGCATACATTCTTTCTGATTGGTGCTTTGAGTTTCTTAGGATATATGAAATCTGCATTTTAAAACAATAAATTCTTGATTTCTAGATACCATTGCCCTACTAAGGCTCCTTGGAGAAATGGCTGATTTTATGGCTGAAGCAGGGAAAGTATAAGGTGAGCCTGGAAATCTTCTTGTGCCAGAAAAATACTCAGCAATAAAAAATAAAATAAAAATGACCTGCTGAAACAAAATATCAGTAAGTCATACAGTTACTATGTTGAGAGAAATAAACCTTAAACAAGCGCACATGCTGTATCATTAAATTTACATAAAATTCTAGAATAGAAAAAAAAATGTGTGGTGAAAAACTCAGATCAGTAGTTATATGGAAGGAGTGAGAGGGACATGAAGGAACGTTCTAGGATGGTGGCAATGTTACATCTTTTTAAAATTATATATGTTTTTATTGATTTCAGAGAGGAAAAAAAAAAAAAAATAGAAACACTGATGAAACATCCATCAGCTGCTCCTGCACACCCCCTAGTGGGGATAGAGCCTGCAACTTGGGCTAATGCCCTGACCAGGAATCCAACCAGCAACTTCCTACTGCATGGTATGACACTCAACCAACTGAGCCACACTGGCCAGGTAGAACTTTGGGTTACAGAGGTGTATGGCATTTGCCAAAACTCACTGAACTTGCACTTCACTGTATATAAAACTTAATTCCAAAAAAAGAACAATAAACACAACTATTTTGTGAAAGACATGCTTAAGTGTTTCATAACTAAGTGTACTGTTATCTACAAATTACTCTGAATTACCTCATTAAATAAAGATGGAATGATAAATGGATAGAAAGATATCTACTAGTATGATAAAGTCAAAGTAGCAAAATATTAATTGTAGAATCCAGGTAGTAAGTGCATGTTCACTGTACAATCCTTTAAAGTCAGTTGTAACTTTGAAAAGTTTCACAGTAAAATATTAAGGGTGGTATTTAAAAATAGGCCAAGTGCATTTAACACACACACACACACACACACACACACACACACCCTTAGACACAAAGTTGATTAAACACAAAGAAAAAACTTAAATGCAGAGACAAAAAAAAGGACACTTTAATATCAAAGAAGTCAATTTTCTATACATATAATGTAAGTTAGAATGCAGTAGAATAACATCTTTAAAATGTAGAAAGAAAATAATAATTCCCAAAGTATACCTAGAGGAAAACCTACTTAAAAAATAAGTTGTTGGCATGCTAGGTCGTTTGGCTCAGTGGATACAGGGCCGGCCTTTGGACCAAAGGGTCCCGGGTTCGATTCCGATCAAGGACATGTACCTTTGCTGCAGGATCCAGGCCCTGTTCAAGGCTTGTGCAGGAGAGGCAACCAATCCATGTGTTTCTCTCTGTCTTTCCCTCTCTCTTCCACTCTCCTTAAAAATCAATGGGAAAATATCCTCAGGTGAGGATTAACAAAAAAAACAGAAAAAAGTTTGTTGGCTTTTTTTCTAGAAGTGCAAAGGTCAAGAAGCAGTGCTTTGAAGAACAAGTAGATGGACCTTTACTGTCAGTTATGCTAATGACACTGTGATGCTAGTGTAAGAACAGACAAAATGAAGAGGGGATAAATGGTTATGAAATGAGACTTGACTTGGGGTGGTAAACAAACAATACAATATACAGATGATGTATTATAGAACTGTATACTTAAAATCAATATAATTTATTAGCAAGTCACCCCAATAAATTCAATTTGAAAAATTTTAATGAAGTGATGAAAAAATTAAAACTTAATTTTATTTTTTGCCTATTTAAAGACAACCAGGTGAAGAAAAGGACCTTTTCACACACTACTGGTGAAATTATAAACTGGATTAGTACATTTTTGGAAGGAAACTCAGCAGTAGCCATCAGCAAAATCTATGTGTCCTCTGACCTAACAATTGTCCTGGAAATGTAGCTACAAGTGCCCAAAGGCATACAAGAAGATTCCCTGTGGCATTATCAGAAAATAAATGAAATGTAGATCAGAAAGGACTGTTTAAATAAAATATATTATTTAAAAATTCCAAAACACAGCCACAATATAAAGGGGAAATTATTTCTGCTTTGCTTGATAGCCTTCTCTACCAGTCAAGTTTTCTTACAGTGAACAGTCACTATTACAATTTTAAAAACATTAAATAAAACCATTTTTCATCTAGTACACTAGTTTTGGGGTATATTAAAAAAATTTTGTAATTCAGTGTTTTCTTACAAAAGAAACATGTTATTTTAATGTCAAAGTTTAACACATATTAGATTCTCTCTCCTAAGTAATACAATCTCATCACACCAGCTGAGGCCTAAATTATTCACTGGCCACTGAGCTGGCACTCTTCCATGGCAGCAGGCACACTATGAATAACGTCCAAGGTGCTGGATTCCATTCACGGCGAAACGCTCCAGACTCAGAAACAAAAAGGCACATACATTCTGAAGTGTGTGAGGTCAGGACTGACATCTAATCCAAGAGATCATTACATCAGATTGAAGTACATTCATGAGACCATATGCACCTTAAAGACATAGCTATGTTGTTCAAGGAAAACCACTGATAACATCTAAAATTCCAGGCTTTCCTCAAAGTAAAACAGAAACAAGAACAAAAAACAAAAAAGTGATTTTTTTACTTAATGAGTAACTATTTAAGTTATAAACAATTCTAGAATATAGTCCTTCAAACTTATTATAAAATTGCAAAATCAGCCAGTTTATACCAAAGTTTCAGGTTCCATCTCCAATCAGGGCATGTACAAGAATCAACCAATAGATGGATAAATAAGTGGAACAACAAATAGATGTTTCTTTCTCTTTTTCTCTCTCTTTCTCTCTCTCCCCCCATCTCTCTAAAAAAAAAATAAATAAATAAATAAAAAAAAAATATATATATATATATATATATATATATATATATATATATATATATAATTAATATATATATCAATTCACCATAACTAAGATTTGGAAACAGCCTAAGTGCCCATCAGCAGATGAGTGGATTAAAAAAATGTGGTACATCTACACGATAGGATACTATGCTGTGGTAAAAAAGGAGTTCTTACCATTTACAACAACATGGATGGAGCTGGAGAGCATTATGCTAAATGAAATAAACCAGGCAGAGAAAGATAAATATCACATGATCTCACTCATTTATGGAAAATGCATAACATAAACTGATGAACAAAAACAGATCCAGAGACAAAGAAACATTGATCAGAACATCAAACTTAAGGGAAGGTAGGGGAGGGTGGGGGTAAGGGGGAGAGATCAACAAAGGTCTTATATGCATGCATATAAGCCTAACCAATGGACACAGATAACAGGGGAATAAGGGCATGAATGGGGAGGTTGGGGGGGAAGAAGTAATGGGGGTCTAAGGACATATGTAATACCTTAATTAATAAAGAAAATAAATAAATAAAGGCAAAAAAAAAAAAAAAAAAAAAAAAAAAGACTAGTCAATCCTATTTCCCTTCTGGAGGCTCATTTAGGAGTCCTCTCTCCCCAAAAGCCTTCTCTGAACCCTCAGATTGCGCTCAATGCCACAGTACTGTGCACATACCTATTCCCTAGCATTTTGAGACAAACTACTGTTCTCCATTAAATGATAAAATCATGTTTTAATCACCATTGTACCCTTAGCACCTAGCACAGTGCCAGCAAACAAAAAGAGCTCAACAAAAATCGTGAGCGTGAGTTTGGACCTGTCTGCTTGTATAAGCCTCAGTTTTTCTATTTAATACATAGGAATTCCACCAACTGTCTTACTCAACTCTCGGGAATGAGACATGAGAAATAAAGCAGGAAATATATGTAAAATCACTTGGAAAAATGATGGTTACATAAATATAAATTATTTCTATTTATAAAGTAACCCTGTACAAAATATTAGTTATTACTTTGGGGGGCGGGGGTCATTATATGTACCTTTATTTTATTATAGAAACATTTTCTTTGAAACTTAAGGATTAAAAAGGCATGAGGGGATGAGAAGGCCCTAAACAAAAACTGATAGGCCTAAATTGTTACCTTTACATGCCTTTCTGTCAGCATTACATGCAAAATAGAACACATTTTTTTTATTTCAAAAATTGATGAAAAATTACATAGCATTAGTACAGTAGCAAAGAATATAACTGCTATACAGCTTACTTTATAGTCCACTTTCTTGTCTCTATGTTCTGAAATGACTCAGAACCACAGGCTAAAATCTATATTTAAAAAAAAAAAAAAAAAAAGATATTCATGACCTGAATGTTGCCACCACACCTCATAAATACAGCACCTTCTGCTGCTAAAACCTTTTATGCATTCAGCAGCCCTATGTGTTCTTGACAAAAACCACACTCAAGCAGCTGAATTTAGAACATGCTGACCTTGAGCAAATCAATGCCCTTAGCATGTACTTCTGGCTTATGTCACCACAAGAGCTAGACAGCCTCACCATCTATAGTAGTCAACAATTTCTGGCCACTATGCCCTATCTATTTTAAGATATCCCTACTACATTTCTGTGTTGCACAGTGCAAAGAAATAAAAGAACACATGAACCTGTGTTTAAACACAAATCATTTACCTGGGAATGTGGGATATATGTGTTCCTACTGTGACTAGCTCAAAATATATTTAATTTGGTGTGTTTCCACTTCCTCCTTTCATTTTTCAAATACAATATATTTTTAACAAAAAAATAAAAAATAAAATAAGACACTTCTACTTATTGCCAAACCAGATTTATAAGTAATCTCACTCATAAATTAAGCCAGATTTGGCAAAGTTTTCAAATATAAACTAAAAAAAAACGTTTAAAAAATAATAGCTATGTGCTTTTCATGCAAATTATACTACATATTAAAACAGTACCTAAGGGCTATACTACATTTTCACCAACCTACCTTAATGTTTACTAACTCTTCAAATTCTTTTTTTTCTTTCAAATTCTTGAATTTAATTGACATAAAGCCCATTTCAATTTTTTTGTGGGTTTTTTTTCCCATTGTTTTTAATCAACCAACATCAGGTAACATCAAACAAAATGCTAGCACTAGTTTTTATTTATTACAAATAAAAATTTCACTTTTTTCTAACTCCAAACACAGAACCTGTAAGTTAGCATTGCAATTGTATAACTTCCAAAATTCAGGTAAATTATTTACTTGAAAAATATATAGAAAAACAAATTAGAAACTACTAATAATACTTAGCAATTATTCCCAGCTTTTTTTTTCATTGCCAGCTAACATTTGTGCGAAGGCCTAATACTAGTAGAAATAAGTATCACAGATATATAGCACTTTAGATTGCTTTGTAAAAGATTTCCTTTACTCTCCTGAAACATTTTATAAAACTATAATGTCAAGTATAAAAATTAAATAAAGCTTTTTTTTCTACTCTGATTGGAAAGATTTCAAGTAATGAAAAGGAATCTAGGACATGGACTAAATCTGATATGCATAATAATGCAGGGCTCAAAGAAAATGAAGTCATTTACTAACAAATGAACTAAATATAGAGCCCAAGCAGATGGAGCCTGGGGTTTCATATAATACCAGAGGCCCAATGCGTGAAATTCGTACAAAGGGCTTGGCCCTCACAGCCACAGCGGTTGCCTTGGCCCTTGCAGTTGCGGCTTCGTCCAGAAGGATGTCCGGATGGAAGGTCGTTTGGCTGTCCGGTCTAATTAGCATATTACAATTTTATTATTATTGATACTACTGAAAGCTCTTAAGACGGAATCTATAGAGTACAAAGGGGACGGAGTGGGTTGGGGGGTGGAAAAACACCACTATTATTCTCATGCTGGTAAATAAGATTTTAAAATAATATGTCCAGAAAAAAAAATTAACTAAAAGCTAATCTTACATTTCATTAAATTGAAAATGGCAAGTTTCATTTTTATGCTGGGTAATATTCCACTGTGTGCACACGTGTGGGGGGGGGGGGGATGTGCATGTGTGTGACATCTTTATCCATTCATCTACCAATGGACACTCAAACCTAAACTGATATTATGTTGATTTCTTTATTTATCCGAAGCAATCTTTTTTTTTTATCACATATACACACAAAATTATTTCATTTGGCAGAACTTCAACATTTATTTAATAACCAAAGAGTAACTGTCACTTACCTGTAGTACCGAGATTGTAGGTATGTTGAACAAACAGTCTTCGACACATGACTGGCTGACCCAAAGTCTATGACTTTAACCCTGTAAGGCTGCCGAACAGGATCCACCAACATAATATTCTCTGGTTTGAGATCAGCATGAATTAAACCAAGACTTTTCAATTTTTTCAGTGCAGTGGCCACTTGTTGAAGAATGGGTCGAATCACTTTTAGTGGCAGGGGACTGAACTTATTTTGTTTCAGAAAGTCATACAAGTTTTGTTCCAGCATCTCAAAGACTAAACAAGTATGGTTGCGGTGCTGAAAGCACTCATAAGCTCGAACGAAGTTATACTCATCGGCATTCTCAGTACTGAGTCTTGCTAATATGCTCACTTCTATCTGACCTTGGCGTGCATAAGAAGGGTGATTCTTCAAAATCTTGATTGCCACGATTTCATTCGTCCCTCTTTTCCAGCATTTGACCACCTGGCCAAAAGTGCCTCGACCTAGAAAATCAAGGACTTCATACGTGTTTTTCATGGAGCATAAGACTTCATGCTGTACTAACTGATAGTCACCTTCTCCAGTAGTGCAATTCTGTTTTGTTCCTGTGGTAGTTGTCACAACTGTCACTGGATTTCCCATGTTAGTTTGCAACATTGCAGGAAGTATGGACAATTCATCGACAATCTGCATTGCGCTATGATTATCCAACTCCTCACTCTTGCGCTTCAATCCACATCGCTGGGGGCCCCCTAGGAAATGTAACCTAGGTCTCCACACCCCGATCGGAGGTGCCTCCACTTGAGCTTGCTGCGCCTGAGCTGCTATGACCTTTGTAGCACCCGCAGTGTTTTTTAAAACCACAGCACTTGTCTGCAACGAAAAGTTGTGTCCTCGAGGTCTGTTAAATGCTATCTTTGTCTGAAAAGCACTACCCTTTATGAGAGGATGAGAATTTTCAACGTTTCTACCATTCACGTAGGTCCGTGGGTAGTTTCTTTCCTGGAATACACAACTGCTTGGCTCTACTTTGAGTTTCTTCACACTACAAAAGGCACTTGACTGAGTTTGATAAACATATGGTGGGTAGACCAAGACTTGTGAGGCCATACCTGCAAAAGAAAGAGAAGAAGGACTTAATAATTACCAAAAAAAAGTTCAATTTTAAATCTCAAAGAAATCTTTTAGGGGTCAAATCCATAATTTATAAAAATAATTAAATTCCATCAAGATTTTTTTCCATTCAAGAGGATAAGCATTGCAATACCTCTACTTTAGCTAATGCTTCAGCTACTTCAAATGTTGCGTAAGTCATTCCTGTACCTGCACCCATAAAAACAGATTCAGAAGCACAGATGATGAAACTCACAGATAAGAATTTCTAAGCCCTGGCCAGGGTGGCTTTTAGAGCATCATCTCATACACCAAAAGGTTATGGGTTCAATTCCCAGTCAGGCCACATGCCAGGTTGCAGGCTCCATCCCCAGCAAGAGGCAGCCAACTGAGGTTTCTCTCTCACCTCCTTCCTCTGTCTCAAATCAATGAAGACATATTTTCTAAAAAATCAACTAAAAAAACATTGTTTTAAAGACACACGTATGAAAATATGATCAGTACTCAAGATTTATAAAGATCTACAAGAAGAAATGAGTGAAAATAACAAAAAAAAACAAAAGCCTTTAGACAGGAAAAAAAAGTATTTTTTACCTAAAGATAATCTCAAAAATGTTACCTCATAATAAACAGTAGCCAACACTTCACAAAAACAAAACAACGAAAACTAACAATACAAACAACAAGTCACCTTGGTGAAAGTTATTTTAGAGAATATTTTCACTCGGTTGGAAATAAGCAAACAGCTACATTATATCAAAGTAAACCTTTGATTCTGTTTATATAAAAAGCTTCCATTCAGATTTCTTTTCTGTACACACCTATCAACTACGCTTCCAGGATATATTAAAAACGAGTCGACAGAGGGGCAGTTCACTTTCAAAAGTGAGCTTATTGCCACTCTTTAAAGGGAGACAGATGGAACAGGAAATGAAAAATACAGATAAGATTGCTGTATCAGCTAAAATGTACCACTGCTTCTCTAAGCTGACAGCTTCAAAGCGAACAGAGCTGGAGGGTCACACTGTGTAAAAACAGTTAGCGTTCTCCACAGTTAGAGTGGCACCAAGTTCACTAATGGGAGGATGAGTTTTTAGTCAAATTACACAAATATAAATTACAGACCATAAGTGACCTCTATGTTATGATCAGCACCAGAGACAAAAAGATTGAAAAATACTGGGCAAAAAGAAGTGAGCGTGCTAAAAAACAGAAAACACCACGGCGCATGCGCGTGTACCCACAGGTGCTTCTTGATCTACTACCTGGTCCCCATCCTATTCTGGTCTTACCTGGATCCAATCACCTCTCAGATCCGGTCACCTCTCTTAGCTTCCTCGTCTAAATCAAAGCCCCGAGATCTGGCCTGCCCATATCAACAAAGAACTTTACACTCTGTCCTCAAAATATTACTGACCTCTTCCGTTGATTACCTCCTACCACACAAATGCCCAATATGCTTTGATAAATCCTAGTTCTTGTCCTTCTAGTAAAAGAGATTCCAAATTAACACTTCTCTTATGTAACACAAAAGATGCTTAGCAGCAAAAGAATCCAAAATTCTAAATCTAATTACAGTGGCTCTCAAATCGTTTTCCTGACACATCTCAGATATTAAGCTTTGAAGAAGTGAAGTATTTTTTTTTTTTAAGGGGAGGTAGTAATCAAGTGCCACACGTTTGTTAGAGAAGTAACCCATGTTAGGGAAGGTGATTTTCACCAAAGCATTTCTATGTACATAGCAAATGAATAATTAATTTGATCATTCCAAGAAAGGACTTTTACACATCACTGCAATGACTTTCAATCCTACATAATACCTTTTTAAAAATAACAGGGCCGCCCTAACCAGTTTGGCTCAGTGGTAGAATGTCAGCCTGAGGACTTACGGGTCCCAGGTCCAAGGGCATATGCCAGGTTGCAGGCTCGATCCCCAGTGTGGGGCTTTCAGGAGGTAGCCTATCAATCTCTCATCACTGATGTTTCTCTCTCTCTCTCCCTCTCCCTTCCTCTCTGAAATCAATGAAAATATTTTTTTTAAAAAAAGAACAGAGCCAACATATTTCACGTAGCTAGTGAACCAAAGAGAAATCATGCTGTCCTTAAACTACGATTGCATTCCCCACAAAATCTAACAGAGTTGAATTAAAAAGCCTCAAACTATTCTATTGCCTCACATCTTTTCAAACTTATTTTTTATAGGAAACTACAACATTGGTTTTACTACAAATCTAATTTTTATACAAATGACTACATCTTAGATCCACAAGATCTGACAATCAAAGAGATGAAAGGAGGTATAAAGAAGTCTTCAAGATAAGAAGTCTTCAAGATAATAAATATCTCAAGTTTCACGTAAATAATAGTTATTCCAGGGTGGCTTATCAGTAGAGATAATGACTTTGTGAGTACTTAGAAAGAAAACTACGGTATGGCCCAGTGACTGAGTATCGACCTTGAACCAGGAGGTCATGGTTCGATTCCCAGTCAGGACACATCATCATCATCATCCCTCCCTCCCCCTCCCCCATTTCGAGCTCCATCCCTAGGGTGGGGCCATGCAGGATCAATGATTCTCTCTCACCCTTGATGGCTCTCTCTCTCTCCCTCTCCCTTCCTCTCTGAAGCCAATTAAAAAAAAGTTTTGTTGTGGTTTTTTTTTTTTTTTTTTAAAGATGCCTGCTAACTCTAGGAATCTCATTTTCTTTATTTTAAAATATATATATTTATACAATAAAGTTGGTAAGCTACTGCTTTTGCTTTCAATTTGTCCTCGCTAATTAGAAAACTCTCCCTCAGGCCCCCTGGAGTTGCCAGCACTGTCAGCATCAGCCCACCAGCACATCCATTCTGTTATGGGGAAAGGGTCTCCCATAGCACAGGCTTCCGAGCAAAAATCCTACAAGGAAGTTTTTCTTTTAACAAGGTACAAATAATACAAACTAAGAGCAAAAGATTGAAACTTTTTCATCAAAATTTGAGCTTTTGTTTAGTTATCAATTGATACCAGGAATAAAGATAGGCCACAGAAAAAGTGAAGATACTGGCAACACATATAACTGACCAAAGATCTAAAGAAATCACACTGCTTGGCAAAACTCAGTAGGAAAATAGGTAAAAGTTATCAACAAGCAACTTAGAAAAAAGGGAAATAAAGGCCAAAAGACTTCTTAAAAGAAAATTCTCAACCCTGACTAGTAATAAGGAAAATAGTAATTAAAACTATGGTAGGATTCCATTTCATAACCACCAGAATGACAAAAAAATAAGATAATACCAGATTTGTATACATGCATACAAGTACAACCAATGGACACAAAACTCTGGGGAGGGAGGGAATGTATGGGAGGGGAGGGCAATGTTAATAAAAATATTTAAAAAATAAGATAATACCCAATGTTGATGAGTGAAGCAACAGAGACTTATAAACTAGGGGAAGACGAACAAACACTTTAGAGAGCAAAACTAGAAATCATCATTTCCTGCCTACAGACACGCTCACACATAAGTACTACAACAAAACAGGCAAAATAATGTTCACTGCTACACTGTATACAGTTACGAAATTCTGAAATAACCTAATTGTCACAGAAGGAATTGTTAAGGTGCAGCTTTTTCATGCACACACACAATACAAGTGTGTTTTATACCACAAACATCATATATTTATTTATATACCACAAAAAAGAAAAAAATAACAATTGTAAGGGCAAAGCATTAATTTTAAAATGTATCAAAATTTCAAAACGGTTAAAATGTGGGAAAAGCTGTGCATGTTAGAATTAATCATGAGCAGCAAAATGAATTAGCTGAAATTACACATATCAACATGAGTCAATCTCAAAACAACAATGTGGGGAGGGGAACAAGTTGCAGAAGAGCATGTACCATTTATTATAAAATTAACAGCCGCCAAGTCTATACTGTGCTTTTAGATATAGTAAGTAGGTGATAAGGTATAAAAACGTGTGGAAATGATTAAAATGCCAGAAAGAAAGAAAAAATACTTTAATTATGTACTGTCATTTTGCACGAAAATTAATTCTATTATTCTATACTTTCATAACCAAAATTTACATTATTTTTATTTTTTCTATTTCAGAAAACTTTTGCAAGTTGTTTTATTTACAATGCCAAGTTTTAAAATGTCACTGGACCTTTTAACTGGACAATAAACTAAGCAGAAATTGCTTTGCAAAAAGAGGAAAAGCCCAAAATGTCACTGTTTACAGAGAACCCACACTTCAGTTTTATTCAGAGTAACAAAAAAGGGTACTTTTGATCATATTGGAAGAAACTTAGCCATGCATTTGGAATCTAAACCCAAATTACACATGCAATGAGAACAATATTCTGCTAATACAATTGATTTGCATTTGTCTTCTGTTTGTCTTATATTAACAATCATAAAAGAGCAGCGGTCTAGTACATGGAACAATCCTTAGTGTGTTACAGTATCAGGCACTGTAACTTTTCCTTCTCTTCAACCACCGGTTCCCTTTGCATACCTGGGCTTCCTCTTCTTCAGTAAAGTCCATTCTGATAAGCAAGGTCTTGTAAATCTTCTCAGGAGTTCTCCCCTTGATCACACTGGCAACAGTCTTGCATGTAACATCAAGCAAACCTTTGATGTCTAAATAGTTTGCAGCCAGAGTAAGTTCAACAAGTGTTCCTTGGTCAGTGTTGAGGAATTCATGGTCCCAAACAGGGATATCATCTGTTTGCTTTTCTTTGTTCTCATCGACCTCAGGAGGGGGAGGGTCATCCTTGTGGTGGGCGCACCACTGGATGACCTTTCTAATATTGTCACATTAACGTTTGGTAGAGGAACTAGGTCATCATCGCCTTCATCATCCATTCCCAGCTCTTCTAACATGGTCTTGATAGTCACAGGTTGTTTGGCAATTTCAAATATATTTTTAAATGAATGGGGGGGGGGGGGGGTCCTACCAAATAATGGAATGTCTTTAATTGTATTCTTTTAATTTCAAAAAATATATAACCATTTTAGATATTTTATTAGCATATTCAATTAGCCATACTCTATTTCATTCCATTTATATTTCTATCTTCAATTTTTTTAAATTCAAATCAAGTACAGACATTTAGAAACAGGAAAAATTCAGCAATAAACAAACATTTTTTTTCTCCCGCCCCCATTGACCCCTTCTAGCCTCCCCTCCCCCCACCACCACCACCAAATAAACATTTTTTTCATCAATGAGCTCCCAGCAAGAGGCAAAGATATGTACATAAATAACTACAACACTGAGGGCAGTAACTTAAGGATGTAGGCAGCAAAGAAAAGGGGGTGATTAGCATGTGCCCTAAAGGAGCACAAAGGATTCAGTAACAAGTTAACCTAAAAGTTAAATTTGGAAGGTGGTGGGAAGAAGTCTGCTATGCAGGAGAAGATATTGCTTGCAGTACAAACCAACAGCATATGTAAGGACAGAGACTAATGAAAAACACGACATACTGGCTACAGCAGCGCCCACAGTTTGTGGTTGGCCAAATCGGATCCAGACTATTTTTGTATGACCCACAAGCTAAGAATGGTTTTTACATTTTTACAGGGTTGTGTTTTTTTTAAGACCACATGTGGCTTGCAAAGCCTAAAATACTTGCCAACTGGCCCTGTGAGAAGTTTGTCAATCTCCACACTAAAATGCAACTTGCCAGTGGAGAGGGCAGCTAGAAAAAGACGGTCCTTGAGAAGAAAGACGACTTTAAAAAGACATCATGAAGAACCTTGTCTTCAGGCCGAGCCATAGTCAAATTAGAAAACAGAATCGTATTTGTATTTTTAAAAGATGACTCAGGCAAATCTGTGAAGGACAAACTAGAAAGGAATAATGGGACGTGGAAAGATGACTGTAATAGTCCAGATAATAGCTGATCAGAGCCTGCGCAAAGGCATCCACTAAGCAGGCGTCTTCAAACTTTTTAAAGTGGGGGCCAGATCACGGTCCCTCAGAGAGCTGGAGGGCCGGACTATATGAACTACTAATTCCTACTGTAACACCTCGGCTGCGCTCACTGCCCAAAAAACCTGGCGGGCCGGATCAGACTCCTCTTGCGGGCCGCATGTGGCCCGCGGGCTGTAGTTTGAAGACACCTGCAAGTGGAAAGGACTGATTATCAGTAGGTAGGTAGAAGGAAGAACCACACAACTTGGTGAGGAGTGAAGAAAGGAAGGAACTGACACAACCATGTGTCTGGCTTGAAAAAATGATCACTAAATAATAATAATAGAAAATGTTTTTTTTTTTTTAATAGGAGAATTTAAAGGCAAAATGGAACTCAATTTTAGATGCTGAGTTTGAGGTGCCTTGTGACTTAGCCTGAGTTCCCTTCAATGGAGAATCTTAAAGAAAGACGTATATTCAGGGAGTTTACTTTGGAAAATATCTGAGAGAGCAAAACTGAGGTATCTGGGGAATAAGTCAGAAAAAAGAAAAAAAGCAAATAATAAATATAAAGGAATGATAGAATTAAAAATTTACCATTTGGCAACAATCATAACTGACTCAAGCAAGAATTACCCATGGATGCAAAAACCGGTGGGTGAAAGTTTGAACAACAAAGTTTGTCGGGAGACAATTCAACGTGAGTCTCTCATTTCTCCATGGCTGCAAGCAGAGACACCGGCTGCCTGTGTTCTGGAGTCGCTTCTGAATGATGTTTGTATACGGAAAAGCCTTCATAGGAGAAATAGTGCTTCCTCCAGAGCAAAGGACAGGTTGTCTAATGTCCAGTAAGATAAAAAATAATGACTCCCTCTGGGCCAATGCCAGGCAGGCTTACTTGCCCCTTACAGAAGATTCATGTCTCCTACAACATGACTCCTGTGCCTGTTCACATCTCCCAGTGGGAACCGGGCTGGGGGACAAGGCAAATACTGACACGCTGACTACACTGCTATTCCTATTTCTATGAGTAAGAAGGTCCTTTACCTCTGACCCCCTGCAAAGATCTCCTTTATCTCCCATCTGCTGCCGGTGTCCACGGCTAATTTGTTATCTTGCAAGACCCTTCCGAGTTCTTGACTTTTACACAGCTTCAAAAAGAAGAAACCAACAGATGCCACCTTAACCAAATGATCAATGTTAACATCATGTGCCTCCTGATATGACGAGCTAGCAGCAACAACTTCACTGTGTTATTTCTAAGCACAAGGAGACAAATCCAAATTGAGGGCCATTCTTAAAAAACACACAGTACTGGTCAAAATGTCAATTCAGGAACAACGCAAAAACTGAAACACTTTTCAGATTACATAAATTTGGGGGAAATTTGGGGGAAAGGATATCATGTCTATAACTTACTCTCAAAAAGTTCGGGGAGGGAGAGTAATACAATATAAAGAGAAAAGGTAAATGTAAATGGGGTAAAATGTTTACGTTTAAAGAATTTAGGTTTAAAAAAAGAATTTAGGTTAAAGACATACGAGAATCCTTTGTACTATTTTTTAACTTTTCTGTAGGTCTGAGCTTTGTCAAGTGATAAACAAAACGAATACGAGCGACCGGCATAAAACTGTTTTTCTTGCACAAGGCTGCTCTTCAGGGTTCCACACTTGGGGATGAACTGCTGAATGTTAGGCAAGCCCAAATCACCTAGAATCTGGAATGATCAGGCATACAATGAGTCCTATATTGTAAAAGACCAGACCATAAGCATAACCACCGGAACGAACAGTCACTATAAGGTGGGAGGCCCACAAGGGAAACCAGGTGGCTGGCAGCGGCAGCCAGGGACTGGTGAGCGGGCGGAAAATGGCCCTGATCGCAGGCTAGACCTAGGGACCCTATGTGCGCACGATTTCATGCACTGGACCTCTAGTCATTAATAAAAAAGTATTCATAAGCAGTGACAGAAAATCTTTTCATTTAAAAGTATTACTTAATTCACAGTAGTTTTTGGAACTTTTAGTTATTATGTAATTTCCTCATCAATAGAGACTAAAATTAGAATTTCACTTTGTGGACCAATAAATGTGACAATAAAAAGGCCTTTTCATTCTTGAAAGGATAGAAAACCCCAGCACTATTCTATGCAGGGCTCTCCAACAAGAATGAGAAAATGGAACTACATAACTAGCAATATTCAGATAATAAAAAATAGTTTCTAGTCAAACTTTTATTTCTAAATTTCTTTGTAATTTAAGAGCCTATTTATAAAAGACAAAATAACATGTCTTCTTAGAATAAAACATGGGATATATTAAAAAATATGCTTTTAATGTGAATAGTAAATGAGTTTAATTCTTCACTGGCCATTTAAATCTCAGTATTTTAAATATCTATATCATTAACAGGTTGTTTTACCAGTATTCTATCCAAGAAATTAGTTAATACATTTGTTAATGTAATACACTACTACATTACATGTAAGAAATATTTTCACATAAATGAACCACCACATGCTGTAAAACTTCGTAAAATAAACCTGCTGTCTGAGATGCCCATAAAACATTTATTTGAAAACACTAAAGTCTTGGGTATTTTCCATCAGCACTGTGAACAAAGCATCTCGGGAATGTGTTGACTATAACACAAAATCAGCATGTTAAATAACAAGCTTCGTCTGACTCAGCAAAAAATTCCAGTTTTTGGAACAGAAAATGACCTGTTGGGTATTTCAAAGCTGCTAGAAATTACCCTGCCAATATAAATCTTTATTTAAGAAGGAGTTAATTAAAAACGGTATTCAATGACTATTCTTACTACAGCATATAATTCCCTAGAATTTTTCAAACCATATAATATCAAAACTCAGAAATGGAAACACTGACTGAAAAACTGACTAAAAATAAAAAGTTCACCCAAAGCACTCTCTTCCTTGAAGTAAACTTTAAGCTTAATAACTCAAACCTAGTTTACAAAACTTGTTAAGTACAAGAGAACATTTTATTTCAGGTCATCATACAATACCTGACATCATACAATGTCTATCAGTGGGGGTGGGGGATGACTGCTTTGTAGATATTTCAAATAAAATAGGACATTATGATAACTTTGAGTTATGACAATTCCCTTAACAGAAAGCCAAATAATTTACTTTCTACTTTATAGGAAATATGTCCCCAAACCACCACAAGCCTTGGTGGGTTTGCCGCACTGATTAGAGCCTGGACCTTCTTACCAAAGGGTCACGGGTCAAGGGCACATACCTGGGTCGTGGGCTTGATCCCTGACCCCAGTCCGGGTGGAGGTGGAGCCAAGGCAATCCATTGTCTCTCTCAGTTGGATGTTTCTCTCTCTCCCCTTGCCTCCCTCTCTTTCACCCTCAAAACACACCATGAGATTTTTATTTACTTTAAAAATCCATGTCAAGATAAGTATGAAACATTAAAGATGAAGAAAGCAAAGGTCAAATAATTCTTGCCAGAACACCTCCTAAACCAATCTACTTTTCCCCCTTTTAATCTTTAAAGAAGGATATGTTTTTATCGGTTCTTTTAGAGAAACATCAATCAGCTGCCTCTTGCAGGCACCCTGATCAGGGATGGAACCCCGAAACGTAAGTATGTGCTGGAACTGGTATAGAACCCGCATCCTTCTGTTGTAAAGGAGGACGCTACGACCGACTGAGCAGCCTGGCAAGGACCTAATCTACCACCTGCAACAACTCAGATCCCTGGTCAGAGCACTTATAAGAATTAACAATGAATGCATAAATACGTAAGTGGAACAACAAATCAATGTTTCTTTCTCTTTCTCTCTGAAATCAATAATTTTTTTTTAAAGAGAGAAATGAGTGAGGACACAAAAGGGGAAATACAGAAAAAGAAACCAATTTGGAAATAAGGTAGTCAATTCAGTCTGAACTACCCATTGGGGAGAAATAATGAGATCATAGTTCAAAAGATGAGCTGAAAGCTCATACTTGAATAGGGATTAGTAGAGATTATGCAATCATCTGGAGAAACATGGTACATAAGCTATGAATGAACAGGAAAATACTGCCATGGGCTGAGAAGCAAATAGAAATTTATGTAGGAGCTATTGTACACATTTAATAAGTCTGGAAGAAACAGAAAAGAGAAAATAGGTCCAGAGACTTAAGGAGGCCCAATTAAAAGATGGCCACTTAAAATCTCAGATAACTTTTTAAAAAGCTGAAGGGAAAAAAAGACCAAGGAATAAAAAGGGGGAACTTGAAGTTACCAGAGAGGCTCAAGATGCTGAAAACACAATTCAGTATGAAATCCACAACAGAGAAAAGGAGGTAATCCTGGAGGGAAAGGGATGCTGCTCTGAGGACGTAGTGAAAACACAATGTGTACTGGGAGAAGTTACCTTCAGAGGGAGAGGGTTGGAAATCTGCAGGAAGTTCATACCCATTGACCTTGTAGCAGATGAGGGAAACAGACACATCTGCTACAAGTAAAAGAGGTGAGGAGTAGAGTGGGTTTTGAGAAGTTAAATGTGTATATGACATATAGAGAAGTACCTGGTCAGGTACCTGTCAAACTACATGATGAAGATTTTCTACATGGAATAAGGGACATAGGTAGAATGTAGCATGCCTGTATTTGGTTACTTTTATAATCAACACTAATAAAAGAGGAAAATGCTAATTGACCATACCTTCACTACACCCACAGCCAATCAGAGCGAGTATGCAAATTAACCCAACAAAGTTGGCAGTTAATTTGCATATGCTGAGGGAGGAAGAAGACTGAAGACAGCAGAGAAGGAAGAGGGAGGAAAAGCAGAAAGCAAGGCGGCTGCCAGAGGGAAAGCGTGGGGTGGGTGGGGCGGGCAAGGCAGGTGGCAGTGGCAGCAGCTTTCAGGAATCTTCCTGCAATGGGTTCCTAGTCTATATATATAAAGAGGTAATATGCAAATTGTCCAGGGCACTGTAATGTCATGACCACTCAGGAGGAGGCTGCACACACAGGTGAGTGGGAGGGGACGATGTGGGAGGTGAGGCAAGCCACGGATGCCGCAGCAGCTTGAGCAGGCCCAGAACAGTGACAGATCAGGGGTCTGCCAGCCACCGCGCGCGCCAGCAGTCCCACTCATTGGCTAAACTCCGGGTACACCACTCAGTGTTCTTGGTAACTTGGGTAATAAGAATCCAAGAAGGTGACCTAGGGTTTTTCCACCTCACTCCTAGAAGAAAAAACGAAGGTCCACTGCTGGATGGGCTAAGAAATGTCATGTCCTATCCTAGCTGGTTTGGCTCAGTGGATAGAGCCTCGGCTTGCAGGCCGCAGGGTCTGGTCAAGGGCATATACCTAGGTTGCAGGCTCCTTCCTGGCCAGGGCACAGGTCAGGGCTCATGCAAGAGGCAACCAATTCAAGTGTCCCTCTCACATTGATGTTTCTGTCTTTCCCTCTATCTTCCATGCTCTCTAAAAATCAATGGAAACATATCCTCAGGTGAGGAAGGAAGGGAGGTAGGGAGGGAGAAGGAAGGGGAGGGAAAAGGGAGGGAAGAGAGGGAAAGGGGAGGGGAGGAAGGGAAAGGGAGGGAAGGAAAAGGAAGGGAGGGAGGAAGGAAGGAGGAAAAGGGGAGGGAGGGGAGAGGTAGGGAGTGAGAAAGGGAGGAAGGAAGAAAGAAAGGTCATATCCTATGAAAGAGACATCTTGAAAATGCCTAAAGAAAGTTGTCATTTTTTCAGGGGCTCCCAGACTGTGAGAGGGGGCAGGCTGGGTTGAAGGAAAGCCTCCAGTGCACAAATTTCTATGCAGCGGGCCTCTAATAATAATATATTTGAATCCCCAATTCTATTAGGCACTTTAAGGATATAGAAATCTTTTTAAGACATGGTTTTTGACCTGAAGAAACAGTTCAGATACTTTTTTACATTTTTAAATGTAACCTTTTCCTAAAATGTAATATTGTTACCTTCTAATAGGTTATAAATTGAGGTATTTCATTTTCTTCAAATCAGAGTAAAGGGAAACAATTTTATAGCTTGAGCTGTAAAATGTGAGATACTTTAAAGAGACTTTGCAAATTACAGAGTAACCATCAGAAATACTTTCAGAAATGCCATGCTAAGCTTAGGGCATTTTACAAGGCAAACATTTCAACTATTTTGTACTCAAAAGCTATTGGTAAACCAATTGTGTTACAGTCCTTAACACCCTAAGTAACTTTTGATACAGAGTTCCACTTTAAATATACATGTATAAAATATTAAAATATTACCAAATTGTCAAATTTCATTTAAGAATATATCATATAGAATTAAAAAAGGAACAAAATACAATACTTGCCTTTTGCATGATTCTGCTTTAGAACCCCAAGTTAATTGTACTTTTGATTTACATAAATTAAATATACAAATGATATTCCTTGTTTAGTGCTTTCAAATAAGTTATAGCTAGTAATTTCAATATTCTTAAAAGTTCCTTAAAAATGAATTCTATCTATACCCTCTTTTTCCTCTTCTATTTTCTTTCCACAGGTCAGCACAGGAATGAGGTTTGAAAAGTGCTGTATCCCAAATTTAGAAGAAAGGTAATAATATAATTTTAGAAAGGCAAACCTATTAGAATTTTCTCAGGCAATGCAAGAATTATGCCCAAAAGGAAAAGAACTGAATTATTAACTATATATGAGAAATATGACTTTCTCCTTGATTTTTTTATTTACTGATTTTTTTTATTTTTGAGAAATAGAAAGGAAGGGAAAGAAGAGGGAAGGAAAGAGAGGGAAATAGGGAGAGGATGGGGAGAGAGGGAGGAAAAGAATTGAGGGGAGGTAGAGAAAGAGAGAGAGAGAGAGAGACATAAATTTGTTGTTCCACTTATTTGTACATTTACTGGTTGAGTCCTGTATGTGCCTTGCCCAGGTTTCGAACTTGCAACCTTGGAGTATGAGAATAACACTCTAATTAATTGAGCTACCTGGCCAGGGTGATCTTCCCCTTCATTTAAATTAATATATAGCATGTCTTTATAACCTTTAGACTATTAAACTGGTTATAATTTTATTATCACCAAAATAAAATTCATAAAAATTTTAAATGGTTTTTGTTTTGGTTTGGTGGTAAGGGTAGTGACATGCAACATTAAGAAACTGAACTATTCCTGGTAATTTAAATATCTTATATTTTACAAAATGAAGTGAAGTCTTAAGAAATTTGTGCTATACTAGTATTTAAACCATTATTTTCCTCAGGCAGTATTTTCCAACTCATGCACACATACAGATATGAGAAAATGTCCAGTACTTAGCTAACTTCACCCAAAACTTGCTCAAAGCAGGAATTGTGTCTTAACTCTCTTCATTCATAGCACAGAACTTTGCATTTAGTGACATTCAAAGATGTACTAGATAAAAGTCTTCATACAAATATTTTATAATTTTTCTCCCCAACATTAAATTTTTTTTCATCTGTGGTCAGTCGGTGATCCAGCTATAATGAAATATTTAAAGTGTGCTCAACAGGTTAGAAATCTAGTATTTTTAACTCAATACTATTCTTAATTAACTAAAATACATGAAACTATAATCCTGGTCGGTATAGCTCAGTTGGTAGGAGTGTTGCAGAGTCAAGGGTTGGATTCCAGGTCAGGGCACATACCCAGGTCTCAGGGTTTGATCCCCAGTCTAGGCATTTATGGGAGGGAACCGATCCTTGTTTCTCTCTTTCTCTCTCCCTTTTTCCTTCCTCTCTCTCTTAATTCAATAAAAACATACCCTCCAGTGACTATTAAAAATAAATAAAATGAACAATACGAAACTACAACTAATATACTGCAGGGATACTTGTGCCTTCTCCACTGAAACGGATTGTAAGTTAGACCAAAATACGTTTTGGTTTTAAGAATGTAGTGAAGAAACCATGGCATCATATCCTGTAATTTTCCATTTGTCACTACACTCTATTTAATATTTCAATAGATATTGCAACATATTACATATTTAAGTCCTCAGAAGCATTAATTTAAATTATACGTTGGAAGAAATGTCTCTAGAAAGCCAGGTTCAATTTTCAATATGTTATCACTTTATCTAACTTATTAACTATTTAAGACTGCCGCATTATATATCTGAAGTCGTATAGTTTACCCAACCTACAAGACTCTTGTTGTATTATTAAACAGATAACACAGTCAAAATACATGCAAATAATCTTCAGGCCTTTAAATAACTGCTTTATAGGTTAAGAAATATTTTCTAAGCAAGTTTGCTATTTTATTTTTTAAAAACTGTAAAGTAGTCTCCAATTTATGGGTAATATGAAAGTAGGGAGAAGTTGAAGTTAATATAAATGTTTTTTAGTAAGTAAATACTTTCAAAAGATTTCTAAACTGTAAAAATTGGCTAGTCATATACAGCCAAGTTTCACATTACTTATCAGAGCTTAAAGACAATTTTCTTGGTAAGCCATCTGCAGTCAACTATAATTTGTAATAAATGGCTACAAAATTTTAAAGAGGGGAGAGAGTGACTCAAATTGTGTTCATGTGATTATTTCAATATCTATAATAATTTTTTCATATTAGAAAAGATGCTTCAGCATTAACAATTATGCCCCAAAATAAATGTACCTGACCATCCCTGCCATCCTTTATTTTTTTCACCCTTTTTTTCAAGGTAACCAAGAGTTATAACCTAAAGGATCCATCTTTCACAATTCAGGTCCTTACCATAAGGAAAAGGTACAGCTCAAAATACCAAAGTACTTCATTTCTCTTTTATTATTATTCTCTAAACCTACGCTTATTTCAGGTGTAATCTTTTTGGTTTTTTGGGGTTTTTTTTAATGACAAAAAAAGCAAAGAAAATACAACATAAAAAGTGTATCGGGAAACCTACTCTTTAAAAGAAGAAATGTTTATCTCAAAAGGTAAAAATTGACTGTGTCACTAATATCAGAGGTCAGGGCTTTAATTCAGTTTGAAAACCCTATATTCATATATGATGTGCATCTTTTTTTAAAATATATTTTTATTGATTTCAGAGAGGAAGGAAGAGGGAGAGAGAGATAGAAACATCCATGATGAGAGAAAATCATGGATCAGCTGCCACCTGCATGCCCTCCACTAGGGATCGAGCCCACAACCCAGGCATGTGCCCTTGACAGGAATCGAACCCAGGACACTATAGTCCACTGGCCGATGCTCTTACCACTGAGGCAAACCAGCTAGGGCTATGAGGTGCATCTTAATTTTATTATTAAGGATCTCCAAAGACCAAAAAAAAAGTACTCCTATAAATCAAACCCATTTTAATAGGAATAATATGTTCTATGCTCGTCACCCAAGTTAGGCCTAGATTTTTCCTTAATTGGATAGAAAGCTTATATTCCTGAAATTCTACATTAAGTAAAAAAGTCTTTTAGATTGAAAAACTAAAGACACAGGGGGCAGGATTTAAAAAACAAAACAAAAAAAAAAAAAAACCACACACACACAACTGGTCCAGGATGATAAACAGATACTATTTCACAAGACTGATCACTCAGCAGGTGTCACAGCATTTTTTTTTTCCTTCATTTTTTTTAAGCCTCATCCGAGGATATGCTTTGGTTTGGTTTGGTTTTAACTGATTTTAAAGAAAAAGGAATTGGGGAGTGAGGATAGAGAGAAAGAGACGGGGAGACCCATGGTTCGGGGGCCTCCTATTCTCACCCCAAGCAGGAACTGAGTCTGCCACCTTGGTGGTGTATAGGAAGACTCGCCAGCCAGCCGGCCACCTGGCCAGAGTGTCACAGTATATTCTTCATCTTTTCCCCGAGCTACCACGATACTTCAACATTTAAAGTGAAAACAGATTTATAACCATGCCAATCTCTTCCCCGCTCTGTGGTCCAATTTCCTCTACCTTACCTGCCCCACTAACTTCCCTCTCACTCCCTCTCCCACAGGGAGAAAAACAAACAGCTATTACTTTTAGAATATTAGAGAAATTGTTTGGTAACAAAATACCTTTAAGGTAAAAGATACTGTCTTTGGTTTTATTTCAAAGCCTTCCTGTTGGAAGACAGCTTACAAAAGTAATGATTTGGGGGCCATGGCAGGGTAGCTCTGTTGGTTAGAGCATCATCCCAATACACCAAGGCTTTGGGTTCAATCCCCAGGGCACATACAAGAATCAACCAATGAGCGCATAAATAAGTGAACAACAAATTCACGTCTCTGTCTGTCTCTCTCTCTCTCTCTCTCTCTCTCTCTCTGTGTGTGTGTGTGTGTGTGTGTGTGTGTGTGTCTCCCTTTCTCTCAAAATAAAAAAAAAACTTTTCAATAAAAATGATATAAAATATTTTAAGTACTGATTATTTCATTCACTTCTAAACATAAAAGAAAAAATCAATTAAGTTACTTAACTATCCCAAGCCACACATGGCACCCTAAAAATACAGTATTTCCAATATGCACCCAGTTTTTTTAGTTTTTTTAGTTTCCACATAAACAGTAAGAGCAGAGACTCTAAGCCGTGTGCCTCAGAATCAAGGCGATATGTTGCCTTTGCGTAGTGACATATGGCCCAAGTATCAACTGAGGAAAGCAGCCTGAACTGCTAAAGAGGTCAAGGTCTAATGTGACAAACACTTGGGTAAAACATATAACATATATCCTCTGTCTCTAGTCTAGCTTGGTCCAAACCATGATTTAGATAAGGTCCAAGCCGAAACCGGTTTGGCTCAATGGATAGAGCGTTGGCCTGTGGACTTAAAGGTCCCGGGTTCGATTCCGGTCAAGGGCATATACCTTGGTTGCGGCACATCCCCAGTTGGGGGTGTGCAAGAGGCAGCTGATTCAATGATTCTCTCTCATTGATGTTTCTAACCCTCTACTCTCTATCCCTCTCACTTCCTCTCTGTAAAAAAGTCAATAAAATATATATATTTTTTAAAATAAATAAGGTCTAAACCAACAGCTGTGACAAAGCTACAGAATCAGCACATTCACACTAGCGTATTTTTCACCAAACCACTCTTAATTACACCAATCCAACCAAAAGAAGTGGACTATATTTCCTTAAGTTGGTCACATTAAGTCCTCTGGCTATTCTAAAAACTTCGTGATTTAAAACTTCTCCAATTATATATATATCTCTATTCAACTCTAGGTGCTAAAGTACTAAGCAAGATATGCTTTTTAAGCAGCTGGATCCAGAACTAGTAGGACATTTAAAATAATTTCTTTAGGCTTACATTTGTATCCTACAGAAAGGGTTACCCATAACAAAGCTTTCAGCAAGCTGTGTGGGGTGAGAGGGGCAACTTTTAAAAAGCAATACAATATACTGGTAGATTCTTCCATTTTAACAAAGTTCTAGTTTATCTAGAAGTAACTTCCAAGTTAACAAGCCACATTAGAAATCTCAACTTCAGACACTAGGAAATAAGGACAGCTGCAAACCCAGAAATTTTTTTAACAGCAACAATATAATCATCACATAGCAAGTTATTTTGTGTCCAAGGCAAATATAACTCTAACAAGGTATTTTAAATATGGAGAATTTCCAAGTTCCTTAGATCAAACACCCTTAAATCTATATATTGCTATCTACAAATGTAAAGTTGCAATGGAATGACATTTTTTGTCTCTGAATTAGCCACCAATAATGCAATTCTAACCGACCATATCATCACTTAATGAACTGCTAGACTGAGAATAGCATATTAAGAAAGTTAACTTCTTTACTTTGCAAAACTAACTTCAAAAGTTACCAAAATAAGTCATTCTGACATTCAAATTGAAAATAATAGCCCTAGCCAGTTTGGCTCAGTGGATAGTGTCCACCTGCAGATTGAAAGGTCCCAGGTTCAATTCACGCCAAGGGCACATGCCAGGTTGCAGGCTTGATCCCCAGTAGGGGGCGTGCAGGAGGCAGTCAATGGTTCTCTCATCATTGATGTTTCTTATCTCTCTCCCCTTCTCCCTGCCTCTCTGAAATCAACAAAAATATTTTTTTTTTTAAAGAAAATAGCATGCAAACAAGTATTTCATTCAATGAGTGGGAAATAGTATTTCAGCATTCTGAAATTTACATTTGCCCCAAACTCACTTCCATATATAGGCGTGTCCCCAAAAAATGTATACACAGACTTTGAATAATTACCAGGATAAAGACAGTGTTTATTAAAAATACACTGAGCTATCAGTTGTTGAAGTGTGTAAACATTTTTGGGGACACCCTGCATATGCCTTCAGTGCTCACGTGTGAAATATTAAAAACAAAAGCTGAATAAAGAAGTGCATTTGACAACTGTTGCTATTTTAAATTGCAAGGGGGCTTTCAATTCCTCACACTAAACAAATACTTACATGCCCTGCCGTGCTGGCTACAGCATCCTCCCTCTGTAATTTGCACCTTATTATAGCATCTCATGACAGAACATCCAAAAAATTAAAATAGTATGATCTGAAGCTTCTTTTCAAGCATGTTTACAAGAAGTATCTCACAAAAACCATCCACTTTTATGTGACTCTAAATCTCCATGCCTAGAAGCCAATGACTGGTTTACAAGCAAGATAATGACTAGTTCACTGGAAAAGGCATTATGACAATAAACTAAGACTGGCTCACCATGTTATGATCTGCTTGCCTAATATGTATGTTTAGCTACTGTAGTCAGCAATGTCCAAAGATAAAATGGAAACATTTAATGGCTGGTTCTGTTCTAGATTTCAAGCTCATCTTAGCTTTTCAAAGCATGGTTTTAATCTAAGATATTTTTTAGTAAGTATTTTCCCTAGAGTAGAAAAAAATTTACAAAATTGTTCTTCAATTTTCCCATGACAAAAAAATGAAATGTCCAAAATCTCAATTATTTCAACACACCTCTTTACCTTAACACAATTTAAAAACAAAATTTTTTTTAAATTAAAAAATAATCTTCAAACAGGTTAAACATTATATCCTCAAAATAAGAAGCTTTCAAAAATGTATGAATGCACCCATAAGTATACCACGAAACGCCTTGTTGCATGGAATGCCTTATTGAATTAAGCATAAAGAACTTTATTTGGTTGGTTACATTTTGGTTACTGTTTAATGACAGGAAGGCATAAGGTATCAAATAAAACCATGAAAATGTTCTTTTTTAAACATCAGCCATATTTTGTTTACTTAAGTACTGTTTAATCATGACCTATCCAAACCTTATCATGGCTCATTGTATAAAATTAGCACTGAGCTTGCAAACATAAGCAGAATCCAGACTTATCAAACATATGGTGAGGCTTGCCCAGCTTGTGAAAAATTAAACGGGAGTGCAGAATCAAAATGTTTTCATTGGGAACAAACAAAACCCACCGATTCTGCTCAAAAGTTCTCATCAGAAATATGATCAAAGGAGGGATCTCTTAAAATATTAAGAGAGCCCAGCAATTAAAACTTTGAGAGAGAGGGGAGAGAAAAAAAAGAATTGGCTTGATTAGTACTTCCACTTCAGAAGCTACAGATCACAAACATCTAAAAAATATATATATATATATTTTTTTTTAAGAAAGAATTCAGCCGATCTCCCAACTGCTGGAAGGCACACACACACAAGCACAAGCACAGGCTGGTTTGCCAGCTCCCTCCCCCAGCCCTGGGCCAGCGAGACATCCAAGTTGACAAAAGAATTAACCATACGATTTCACTCTAAAACTGGACGATCATCAAAAAAAACAAAAACAAACAAACTAACTAAAACTTCGCCGTGGCTCGCAGGAGCTCTTTATAATTAGAAGCAGCGACCTGACAGGTGGAAAAATAAACCCTAACCGGGGCGGCCGGAGGCTGTGAAAACACGGTTCAAGGACTGGCCGCGCAGTGGCTGCTCGGCCGCAGGGAACTCACACGCACACACACGCCCTCCGGGCCGAGGACCCCCGCAGAACCCGGGCGGGGACCGGCAGGCTCCGCGGGGCACCACGTACCATTTTAAAACCGCCTTCTCGCCGCCCGGAACGCGGGCATTCTGGCCGCCGGTCCTGCCGCCGCCGCCGCCGCCGGGGAAGCGAGCGGGCGGGCGGCCGCCGCCGTAACGAGACGCCGGCAACAGCCCCGCCGCGCGGCCGCCACGCCTTCCTCGGGCCGCGGCGGGGGGACGCGGGCGGCGGGTCACATTTCTCCTCCCCAACGAGCACACGCACTCGCGTCCCCGGAGCGGACAGCCTCCGCGCCCGCCGCCCGCCGCCGCCGGCGCCTGCCCGGGGCCCGGGGCCCGGGGCCCGGGGCCCGGGACGCGGCCATCGGCCGGGCGCTCGGGTGGCGGGCGCGCGCGCGCGTGTCGGTGTCTGCGCCCCTTTTTTCACGAGCGGAGAGGGGTGTCCGCAGGGCCGGCCCCGGGCGCGGCGGGGCGCGGGCACCCCGGGAGGCCGAACCAAACTTCGGTTGCCGGGAAGAGCCGTTGCGCAACCCCGGCGAGGGGAGGCCGGCCCCGGCGCGGCTTCCCGGAGGCTGCGCCACGGCGCGCGGCCCCACGCGCGGCCCACACACACGGCGCGGCCTCCGGCCTGAGGGAGGCGCCGGGGGGACGCGCCGCACGAGCGCGCGGGGAGGGGGATGCGGATGGGGGTGCGGGACGCGCGGCGGGGTTCCCCGCGGAGGAACCGGTCCCCCCAGCCCCGCCCCGCGCCCTTACCTTCCTAGAGGCCCGCGCTCTCCCCTCGTCGGGCGGCCGCAGCCCTGAGCATGTCCGGGGCGGGTGCGGGGCCGTGCGGGGGACGCGGAGCCAGGCGCCTCAGCGGGCGGCACCACCCAGCCCGGGCTCAGCCCCGCTCCGCGGCCGCTGCCATCTTGTCCCGGCGGCTGAGAGGAAACGGCGAGACACCCTCCCTCGACCGCGGCGGCTGCTGCTGCTCAGGCTGCGGGGCGCCGGGCCCGTCTCCCTCATCTTCCTCCCAGGGAGCTGGGTGGGGTCGGGGCGCCGGGGCGGCGGGTAGGGTGCGAGGCGGGCCGGGCGGCCTCCGCCTGCGGGGCCTACGGGAGGCGCGGGGTGCGGGGCCCGCGGCGGGCGGGGCCCATTCCTGACGCCGCTGCCAGGAGGGGGGGGGGGGGGGCGGGGACCGGAGGGGGGACAGCCGGGAGGCGCGGGCTGCGGGCCCGCCGCTCGGTCTCCTCGGGTCGCCGCGCCGCCGGCAGTCGTCACCAGGCAGCTGCCGGCGGCCGCCCAGTGCCGGCCCCTCCTCCGCGCCCCCGGCCGCCGCCGCCTCCGCAGCGCCCCCGCCCGCCCGGCCGCGCAGCGCTCAGCCCGCCGCCCGCCCGCTCCGCTCCGCTCGGGCCGCGGCGCCTCCCGAAGCCCCGCCCCGGCCGCCTGCTGCCGCGCCCGGGGCGGGCCAGCGGGGATCCGACCGGGCTCCCCCGCTCCAGCCCTCCCCCCAAAGGAGCCCCCGGCCCCTGCTCTGAGCCTCACCTCCCCTGGGCCCACTCCGCCAGAAATAGGTATTTTTTTAAAAATGTCCTAGCCCCCAAAGAAAGGATGAAAAAGCGGAAGCAGGATTTTAACAGGCCTTTTGAGACCCTGTCATCAGTTTCCCCTCCAACCCCTTTAGGATCTGTTTGTTTGTTTGTTTGTTTGTTTGGGTTTGGGGGGGGCGGTTTCTGGGGTCGTTTTTTTTGGTTTGGTTTGGTTTCTAAGCCCCATAAATAGGGAAGGGGAATGCTCAGTCAAGTGAACAGTCCCCATTTAACATAGGTCCTTCCCGCTTCCCCATCCCAAAGAGGCAAGAAAATGGTACAATCAGGTTAAAGAACAGGGGAAAGGCCCTCCTTGGTCCAAGAGCATCTCTCTAGGACCCAAATGCCAGTAAATGTGAGGTTCACCCGCCTCCGTGTGGATATTTCTCCATCACGTTGTCAATTCCACTCCCAGAGATGAGTTTGCTCCCTCCCGGAGACTGGGAAATCAACAGAATGGCCCATCTCAACGTAATGATAGAACTGTAGAATTTTAGACATGAAGGAACCTTAGAGATCTTTGGTACAAACTCTTTAAGTTAGGACAGGGGGCCCAAAAACTTGAGATGACCTGCCCAAGGTTACACAGCAAAGCCCCGGTCTCTCCCTTTCCTTAGGTAACTACTGACCTAAGAACCTATCACCCCCAGGATTGTTGTGGGCTTTTTAATTGTCTCCTTTTGTTCTGAATTAATGTTTAACTTTTGGGGAATGGAACACCTTTCACTGAGCAGTGGAAATGCCCTTTCTTCCCTTCATAATCTTCAGTAGAAGGATTGAGCCTACCACATACCTATTTATCCGCAGACATTTCCTCTCCCCCCTTCTTCTCCCACCCCCGCCCCGACGTTTTGTTGCAGAACTGGGCAGGGTAAAGGGAGTGGCAAATCGGTGCACATTTAATACTAGTTTTATTCCCGGCAGCTTTTCAAACTGGAAGAAGAATGTTTTGGAGGGTGCCTTAAAAAGAGAAAACTATGCCCTGAGGCAGTTGCAGATAAGATTTTCAAGTGACAGTTGTTTTCTTCAAGTTAGGGAAATACCCGTTGGAAAGTCTTCCAAAATAGAAAAACAGTGAGTGTCTCTCCAAGAGAATAGCATGTTAGCCATTCCTTTTCACTTAGTATTATTTACCTTTGTTTAATGTTTTCATTGATTTTTAGAGAGAGAAAGGAAGGTAGAGGGAGGAGGGAGAGACATAGAAACGTCAATGGGTTGCCTCTTGCACACCCCTCTGCCCTGACTGGAAATGGAACCAGCAGCTGCTTGGTGCATGGGTCTATGCTCAACCACTGAGCCATACCAGCTAGTCTACTTTGGATTTTTTTTTTAATATATTTTATTGATTTCATAGGGGAAAGGAAAGAGAAACATTGAGCAGCTGCCTCCTGCACGCCCCCTACTGGGGATCTAGCTGGCAGCCCTGAGCATGTGCCCCTGACTGGAATTGAACCTGGAACCCTTCAGTCCACAGGCTGACACTCTATCCACTAAGCCAAATCAGCAAGGACTACTTTTGAATTTTTTATAAAGCAATAGTTAAAAGAACCAAAAAACTATTTTATCAATAAAAAAATTGACAAAGTTACAGTAATAGAGAATAAGTTAAACAAGAAAAATATTCCACTAGAACTTCAAATTTTCAGAAATTTTGCAAAACACTTCTAGATCCCAATTTATCTGTTTTGTGGCATTGCTGCATCTATGAAGAAGCTGAAAATTGAGATTTTCCCCCCTTTCTGTCCCTGACATTGGTACTTGAAATACCAAGACACACAAATTCCAGGAAGGGATTCTGTCATTATTTCATTTTTTTAACCATTGCATTGCCAGTGCCTAAAATAGTGATTTAGTAAATGTTGCTAAATAAGTAAATGAACACTATTAATTCAAGTTGTCCTCTATACCTATCCTTGCCTAACAATCCCTTTACTCCAACCTCTCCTCTTTAATCCATTCTGAACATCAACATTCAGAAAAATTTTCAGAATCCCTGATTTAGCCATTTTATGAAGTTTGCAAAAAAGAGAAACAATTTTGGTGCTCTCTCTCCCAGGGCAAGAGCATGCCTTTTCTCTCCTCCCCTCCCTCCTGCCCCCAGGCCCTTTACCTCTCTCCTATGCTCCCAAGGGCCCTTATTTTTATTTTATTTTTAGGCCCATTATTTTACCTCTAACTTTCTAAATAAACTTTCTCATATAGTTTGAAAAAAATGGAGTTTTCATAGTGTTTTGTTTTACATGCAAGATGCAAAAGCCATGAGTGTGGCAGGGGGTGGGGCATAGAGATTAGATATTTTGAAAAACTGAAAGACATCTTTTTAGTCAGAGGAGGATGAATCAAAGCAGACGAGGGTAGAGGGGGAAGCAAAGGCCAGATTGTGCTTTATGAATTTATTCTACCAGCAAATGAAGCTATTGATTTATGAGGGGCACTATATGACCAAAGAAGACATTGATGCCCTGGCCGGTGTGCCTCACTTGGTTGAACGTCGGCCCATGCACCCAGAAGTTGCTGGTTCGATTCCCAATGAGGGCACATACCCTGGTTATGTGCTGGGTCCCCAGTGGGAGGCAAGCAAAAGACAGCAGATGGATGGTTCCCGCTCATGGATGTTCCTCTCCCTCTCCCTTCTTCTCTCTCCCTAAAAGCAATTTTAAAAAACAAAGAAGACGTTGGCTTTGGGTGTAGGAACCATCTCTTTTTCACTTTTTTGTATTTTTAAATTTTTCCTCTCAGTAGCTTTCAATCTCATTCAGAGTAAAAGCTGGAAGCCTTACATTGGGCCCTTTGAGACCCTACACAGAACTGGCCCAAAGGGAACTCACCTGCTCTTTGTCTCATTACTCTACAACCTTTCCTCACACTCCACTCTCTCTGACCTCAGGTACCTGGCCCACTCTCTCTCTCTGCCTGGAGCTTGCCTGAGTCTTCACCTACATCCTTTTCAGGCCTTCACTCAGATGTTACCTTCTCAGTGAAGACTTCCTCAGAAATAATACCTATATATACGTGTTAAACTCCTTATTTTTACCTTTATTTTTATCCTTAGGGCTTACCACATCTAAGTACTGTGATATAGATTTTCTGTACCCTCCGCCCACCAGAAGCTCCCTGAAGGCAGAATTGTTTTGTGTTTTGTTGGCTGCTCTATCCCAAAGCCTAGCATGCAAAGGAACTCAATAAACATTTGTAAGATGAGAGAATGGATTTTATCTGTAAAGCAGCGTGAAATCCTCCATAAACTCAGACTGCAAGCAGTAGCAGTTGCACCCAGGTCTTTCCCTAACCCCCACACCTCAAAATTAACGTGTCCCAAGGCCAGTGCTCCTGGTACTTACCTTGTGTTCCTCACAGCGTTGCTCTTTATTGTACCACATGGAGGTGTGGTACAATATAGATAAAAGGCCCTCTCAGCCTTAGCAGATGATGCAGATGCTTCTCCTAAGAAAAACGTCGGAATTTTTTTTTTTTTTTAATCTTCATTGTTGAAAAAATGTTGGGGTTTGGTCACAGTGCCTGAATCTTACCCCAGACTCCCTTTCCTCAAGGAAGTTGGTTTGCTCCGATCACTAGATAACCTTCCCTGCCCTGGGGGCTGGTGGGGAGGACCAGCCAACCAAAAAGAGCTTCGTAACTCCCAATCTCCAGCGGAGAGGTTCCGAGGGGGGCTTCTGGTTCCTCCTTCCTATGCAAATAATTTCCTTTCTCCCTGGAGATTAGCTTTGTTTTGTGTACCTGGGCCTCAGGGAGGGGCAGCTGGAATGGAAAAAAAAAAAAAAAAAAAAGGTTAAGGAGTGTCTCACTCTTACCTGCATTTGTATAACTGAAAGGCCCACTCAAGTAACTCTTTGTAACCCAAAGATCTGTTTCTCTTCTTTTAAAACAAACAAACAAACAAACAAAAACTGCTCAAAGGGAAAGCTGGAAGGGTGGGTAGATGGGAAGAGATCAACCAAAGAGCTTGGTGGCATAACCCATGGACACAATAGGGTGGTGGAGTGGGAGTGGGAAGGTACTGTGGAGGGCTGCTAGAAGAGATCAATGGGGAACAAAAAGGTGGCATATGTAACAACTTCAACAATAAAGAGCCGAAACCACAACCAAGATTACTGTATCCAGCAAAGTTATTTAGAATTGAAGGGCAGATAAAGAGCTTCACATATAAGAAAAAGTTAAAGAAGTTCATCACCACCAAACCAGTATTATATGAAATGCTGAAAGGTATTATTTAAGAAGAGGAAGAAGATCAAGTGAATTAATAACTTGAGGAACAGAATAAACTGGAGAATAGAATCAGGGGCAAAGAAAGGGAGTGGATAATTATCAGGGGAAAAGGGGTGTGGGGTGCAGAAAGAGATTGGATTAAAATCATATAACCTATGGATGAGGACAAGGGGCGGGGAGAGGGGGAGGTAAGGGTATGGGGGGGCGGGAACCAAGTGGAAGGGAGCTATGGGGGGAGGAAAGGAGAAACAATTGTAATAATCTGAGCAATAAAAATTTATTTATTTATTTATTTATTTATTTATTTATTTATTATAAGCCGAGCTGAAACTGGTTTAGCTCAGTGGATAGAGCGTAGGCCTGCGGACTGAAGGGTCCCGGGTTCGATTCTGGTCAAGGACATGTACCTTGGTTGCGGGCACATCTCCAGCAGGGGATGTGCAGGAGGCAGCTGGTCGATGTTTCTCTCTCGTCAAGGTTTCTAGCTCTCTATCCCTCTTCCTTCCTCTCTGTAAAAAATCAATAAAATTTAAAAAAAATAAATAAGTAAAGATTTATCCCAAGAAATCAGAAACACCAATCGGAAAGGACATATGCACCCCTATGTTCATAGCAGCATAATTTAAAATAGCTAAGATTTGGAAACAGCCTAAGTGCCCCTCAGCAGATAAGTGGATTAGAAAACTGCCCTGACTAGTTTGGCTCAGTGGATAGAGCATTGGCCTTCAGACTGAAGGGTCCCAGGTTCCATTCCGGTCAAGGGCAGTTACCTCTACCTCGTTGCGGGCACCTCACCAGTAGAGGGTGTGCAGGAGGCGGTTGATCGATGTTTCTAGCTCTCTATCCTTCTCCCTTCCTCTCTGCAAAAAATAAATAAAATATATATTTTTTAAAAACTGGTGCATCTACACAATGGAATACTACACTGCAGTAAAAAAGGAGAAACTCTTACATTTGCAACAGCATGGATGGAACTGGAGAGCATCATACTAAGCAAAATAAGCCAGTCAGAGAATGATAAATATCATATGATCTCATTCATTTGAGGAATATATTGAACAATATAAACTGATGAACAAAAACAGAGCCAAAGGGAAAAAATATTCTAGAATATAATAGAAGAAATCCTGTTATTTGCAGATTTTTAATATTTCCTACAACTTTTGTGATATATTAGCACAGTTTTGGTAATATTATTATACTTAAAATCCTTTTATTCTTGAAATATTAATGTTTATTGATGTAATATTATATGTAAGATTTTTTTTTAAAGATTTAATTTTAAAAAAGAAACGGTTCTTTTTAAATTCATAAAGATAAAAAATAATCTCATCATAACCTGGAAATTCGTAAATGTTTTCTTAATCTAAGTTTTGTATTAGTCAGCAGAGAGCAAATAATAAATAAAATTCATCATTGAAAATTACTCAAATTGCCCATAAAGTATAATGTATACAGTTTTGTGTATATAACCTTATACAATAATAAGTACATATAAATGATCTGCTACTTGTCAGTAGACCTAAAGTAGATTTTTCACATTTCAGCTCTTAGAGCACTTCAGAAATTTTATGAACCAGATTCATCATCTTAAGACGCAATCTAGCCCTAACCAGTTTGGCTCAGTGGCTAGAGTGTCGACCTACGAATCCAAGGATCCCAGGTTCAGTTCTGGTTAAGGGCACATGCCTGGGTTGGGAACACAAGCCTGGGTTGCAGGAAGCAGCCAATCAATGATCCCCTCTCATCACTGATGTTTCTCTCTCTCTCTTCCTTTCCATGCCTCTCTGAAATCAATAAAAAAAAAATAGTTTTTAAAAAATAAAAGATGCAATCTAGTAATCACTATTCTCTTTGTTACCGTCTTTTTAAATTAAATTTATTGGAGTGGCATTGGCTATTAGGATCACACAGGTTTCAAGTGTACTTTCTAGGACACATGATCTGTATACTGCACTGTGTGCCCATCACCCTCAGTCAAATCTTTAATTTCTTTCTGAATTTCTGCAAGAGGTGCGGATACTGTTGATGCAAGACACATTGAGCCCGCTGGTGTGGCTCAGTGGTTGAGCAAAGACCTGTGAAACAGGAGATCACGGTTCTTCAATTCCCAGTCAGGGCATGTGCCCAGGTTGTGGGCTCGATCCCAGTGTGGGGTGTGCAGGAAGCAGCTCATCAACGATTCTCTCTCATCGTTAATGTTTCTATCTCTCTTTCTTTTTCCCTACCTCTCTGAAATCAATAAAATATATTTTTAAAAATATATTCAAAACTGTAAGAATTTTTTGAGCCAAACTGACCATTGCCAAGAAGCAAAATCTCAATGGATTGAGAAAATACTCCAAAGAATGGCAGTTTTACCACTTACATTATACATCAGAATAAAAGGGGAAGATATAAGGGGTTACATGCGATCCATTGGTGGTAGATTAGGGAGTCAGGAAAAAAGCAGAGGGGGGAAATCTCTAGGACTGGACAAAAAGTAAAAGGAATAGACACACACTTCTTTTACAGGTGAGTTTGGGATAGTAACAATTAGCATGCTAACAATAGCAATGGCCTTCGGTGTTCTCCAGCTCTGGTGCGAGACTGTGTCCTGAGGTAGAGAGAGAGAAAATTACCCAATGGTTTAACTGAATCATTGTCCTCAGGACCTGCCAGCACCCACAGTGTTTAGGTTGTTCTCTCCAGAGTTTCTAGAGTTTGATTCTCAGAAGTTAAATGTACTTACAATGCAATATAATCACCTGGAATAGTTTTTATTTTATTACGATGATTTTTTTTGCTAACCCTTACCCGAGGATATTTTTCCATTGATTTTCAGAGTGGAAGGAAGGGAGAGAGACAGAGAGAAAGAAAAAAAAAAAAACCATCAATTAGTTGCCTCCTGCACAGGCCCCAATTGGGGCCAAGGATCGAGCCTGCAAACAAGGTACATACCCTTGACCGGAATCAAACCCAAGACCCTAATCATAGATATTTCCCTGCCCTGCTTTTCCACATTTACGCAATCTTCCTTAATTCCAAAAGAAACTGCGAATGTCATTCTGGGAAGCATTTTTCTTAATCTTGAGACCTCCCGCCCTCCCAGGAGTGCTCTCTGCTTGGCTTCAGTTAACTTTAAAAAACTCTTCTAAAAATGTCCTTCAGGTTTGGACATTCTTATACCAACATTCCTTTCTTCCTTACTGCTTTATTCCTACCTACCTGTGATGCCCTTATATTACACTCCCTACACCTGTCTTCTCCCTCCTCTGTTCCCTGACACTCCCTTAGAATTGCTTCAGATTATGCTCTGGCTGCCAAAAGTGCCCACCCTGTAACACTCCTGTTTCCACCTAGCATCTAGAGATCCTAACATAAAAACTGCTGCTTCTTTCTTTGATAAAAATATGCATTCCCCAGCCTACCCGGTGTGGCTCAGTGGGTTGAGCATTGACCTATGAACAAAGAGATCACGGTTCAGTTTCCCATCAGGGCACATGTCCTGGTTGTGGGCTTGATCCCCAGTAGGGAGTATGCAGGAGGCAGCAGATCAATGATTCTCTCTCATCATTGATGTTTCTACCTCTCTCTCTCCCTCTCCCTTCCTCTCCAAAATCAATAAAAACATTCTTTTTTTAAATTATCCATTCCCCAAGTAAATACAAGTTTAATCTTAGGGAAATATGCTATTTAAAACATACTTTTATTAAAATAGCCAAAGCAGGCAATAGCCCAAAGTCTTTGTTGGAATTAGAAAATGTACTTATGCCGAAGCCGGTTTGGCTCAGTGGTAGAGCGTCGGTCTGCGGACTGAAAGGTCCCAGGTTCGATTCCGGTCAAGGGCATGTACATTGGTTGCGGGCACATCCCCGGTAGGGGGTGTGCGGGAGGCAGCTGATCGATGTTTCTCTCTCATCAACGTGTCTGGCTCTCTATCTCTCTCCTTTCCTCTCTGTAAGAAAAATCAATAAAATATATATTTTAAAAAAAAAGAAAATGTACTTATGATGCTTTGCTTCCATCTATCAGGAAATTGTCTAAATATATCACTTTTGTCAAGGCAACACATTTTTCTGCCATATGTCTGAAAAGTGTCATCGTAAACACACAAATCTGTGATTTCTGCAGTGTGACTCATGCATGGGCTGAGCAACAGCCCTGTTCATATAGCCTTTTTTTTTTTTTTTTTTGTCCTTTGATCCTCGTGGGAAGTGGAAGTAAGAGACTGGACAAGGAGGGATTAGCAGACTGCTCAATCACATGTGTGATTTGGGGTACATTTTATACTTCCCTAAGTCTTTTTCCTCATCTTTGAATTTAAACAATAATGCCTACCTTACAAAGAAGCTGAGAAATAAATGAGATAGTTTATGCAAACCCGATATATAGTAGGCTCAATGTAAAGGTTAGGTGAATCTAAATGTTTAAGAAGGTCTAATTAGGTCGAAACTGGTTTGGCTCAGTGGATAGAGCATCAGCCTGCGGACTGAAGGGTCCCAGGTTCAATTCCAGTCAAGGGTATGTACATTGGTTGCAAGCACATCCCCAGTAGGGGGTGTGCAAGAGGCAGCTGATCAATGATTCTCTCTCATCGATGTTTCTTACTCTCTATCTCTCCTCCCTTCCTCTCTGCAAAAAATCAATGAAATACATATATATATATATATATATATATATATATATATATATATATATGGCCTAATTAGTAAAATTTCAGGCTAACTGGAGAAGATATAGACTGGTTTGGCTCAGTGGGTAGAGCGTCAGCCTGTGGACTGAAGGGTCCCTATCCCTCTCCCTTCCTCTCTGTAAAAAATCAATAAAAATATATTTTAAAGTCGCATTGTTCTAAATCTATGTCCACTTTGAGATCAGCCACCGAGAGCAGAGAGAGAAGGGGAAGGTCTGAGCTACAAAAGGAAATGAACACTCGCCTTTCCTCAAGATTTCCCTTCTCTGTTTCCCTTCCTCTTCTCTTTTCCTACTGAAAGCAAGTCACTCTCACGCTTAAACCTCTCTTCTTTCAGTTGTTCCTTTGAAGGGACATATTATTTGTATATCTGTGGTATGATCTTCAACCGATTTAAAGTTCCCTGTTAGCTTGTGCTCAGGGGTTTATGGGTTTAGATCACCAATTAGAGAACAGACAGGCATCTGAAATCTTCCCAGTCAGAGCTGGTGTTAACTGCAGCATCAGATCATCTTTCATCTGCCTTGTTGTTCCTTAAATTCTCTGTGCCTTGGTTTCCTTGTCTGTAAAATAAAGAAAACAGAAGGATACATTTCTCATGTTTGTTCTGAGGATTAACGAGTGAATGGCTGTAAAGCACTTGGACCAATTCCTGGCACAGAAAATGCAAATGTTGGTTATCATTATCATCATCATCAATCTTGGTTTTTCCTGTTCTTTCCCCTCATAGTCCATTGTCCACACAGCATTGGAATGATTCTATAACATACAACCCAACTTGTACACCCCTCCATTCACAAATATTACTATGTTTGTTTTTAAAATTTGTTCACAAATTATTGGACACATCTCCCTTCAAGAAGTGGACCCTAGCCAGGACAGGTTTGGCTCAGTTGATAGAGCGTCAGCCTGTGGACTCGAGGGTGCCAGGTTCGATTCAGGTCAGGGGCATGTGCCTTGGTTGTGGGCACATCCCCAGTGTGGGGTGTGCAGGAGGCACCTGATTGATGTTTCTCTCTCATTGATGTTTCTAGCTCTCTCTTCCTCTCTGTAAAAAGATCAATTAAAAATATATTTTTTTAAGTGGACCCTAGCTTCCCTCCTTTGAGTGTGGGCTGGACTTGGTGACTTATTTTTACAAATAGAAAGCAGCAGAAATAATAGTGTACAACTTCAGACACTAGGTTATAAAAAGTACTATGGCTTCTGCCTTGATCAATCTCTCTCTCGTCATTTCCCAACTGCTAGGTTGACAGTAGCCAATGGAGAAATGAAGGAACTGGGGCCTCTGGCCAGCAGCCATATGGAAATGCTATAGCTTCAGTCAGGCTTTCAGAGGACTAAGCCCTGGTTAACACTGATTGCAACACCGAAAAGACCCTGACCCATCACCACCGGCTTAGTCCCTCCTGAATTACTGACCTATTAAAACTGTGAGAGCCCTGGCTGGTGTGGCTCAATTGGTTGGGCATCAAAAGGTTGCCAGTTTGATTCCTGATTAAGGCACATGCCCAAGTTGTGGGCTTATCCACAGCAGGAGACAGCTAATCAATGTTCTCTCTCTAAAAATCAATTTAAAAAACACCTGTGAGATAATAAGTGCTTGTTGTTTTAAGTCATTAAGTTGGGATAATATGTTCCATGGATAATTAATTAAATCACCCAGTATGTACTAGACAGTGGGAATACAAACAAAATCCATGTCCTCATGTGATATTTACATTCCAGTGGGGTTGACAGAATATAAACAAGAAAAAAATTTTAAAAAAATTCAGGTAGCAACCAATTGATGTATCTTTCATATCAATGTTCATCAATGTTCTCCCTTTCTCTCTCTCTCTCCCTTCCCTTTCCTTCCCTTCTCTCTTCTCTCTTCTCTCTCTCTCTCTCTCTCTCTCTCTCTCTCTCTCTCTCTCTTTCTCTCTCTCTCTCTCCCACCCTAACTCCTCCTCTCCCTCCCTCCCTCTCTCTCCCTCTTTCCTTCCCTTCTAAACTCTCTAAAAATAGCAAAGGAAAAAATATCCTCAGGTGAGGATTAACAACAACAAAAGAGTTGAAAGAAAAAAATACTGTGCTCCTATTAAAAATATACTCATTAAAGAACCTTAACTCGAGGATTTAAAGAACAGAAAAATACCATCCCTTTTTCATTTAAGGGAAAAAAGTTCATCAGTGGCTAAGTAAGGAAAAGGAAATGTGGAACCAAGAGTGTCCACTTTAATTCAGTCTCTCTCTCTGTTGGTCCCAAATGTTCAAAGAATAAATTGACTTTCACACTGTTTTCCTAAAATCCCCTATTACATTAGTGATGCACACTCAGCCCTTAGGCAACCTGTTCAATGCCAGTGTTGCCACAGTACTTAGCTAGAGTTGACATAATCCCAAAATTATGAGCACCAATCTAAGCAAATTAGGACGTGTTGCTTTTCCTGTATTTGCAAAACAAACCCAACATTTTAAAAATACAGCCTAACACTGTTTCGATTTTTGAAATGAGGAAACAGATGACAAGCCTAAGGAAATCCTAGACTAGATATTTATAAGTTCCAAAGACATAGTTGTTGGACTCCTCTTTAAAACAAGCCTCTTCTAAGGAAGTATGACTAATTAAGCATGAGTGCATGGGCATATGCAGGAAATTGTGTTAAAATCCTACAAATCAGGGAACAATCCAGAAAAATCTCGTGGTGATTATGTGTCTTGCAAATAGATAAACATCTCTCTAATGTTAGTGTTCTTTAAAATTCTCCAGAATTGGCATCAAAGCAGGATGTCACCATTGAATACATGACATTTTTGCTTCCTTTTTTGTCAAAATGAAAAATATTTTGAAAAGCAAAGGAAATTAACTTATAAACACTCAGTGTAGAATGGTTTGCATTTTTTTATCCTGAGTCACAGGATGAAAAATAAACTAATTCATTAGTATTATTTAATTTGCTACAACAAAAGTTTGCTTAGGATTTTGTCGATCACACCGCTGTAATGACAACAAAAGTATCTATAGTTTAGTAGGGTTTAACTTCTTTTTTTTTTTTTCTAACCCCAACCTTCCTTGGTATTTATTGTCCACCCCATCTAGAAACCCCACCCCCCAACACTAATCTGCCCCAAGCACGGAACCACCAAGATCGGGTTTAACTTCTCATCAAATGTAGCAGAACAGTTCTATTTGCTGCTGAAATACTGGGTTATATTACTGCTTTACATCTGCCTCTGGAAATTGTGTTACAAAAGGCCCAACTTTGCTTACATTTCTCTTTGTTTCTATGTTTTCAAGTTCTTAATGTAACGTGTTAAGAATGGCATTCAGGAAAAAATAAATTACTGAAAACGATGAAGTATCCAGCAGAAAAGAAGTTGGACATCCCTCAAGGGGTCCCAGATTGGAAAGGGTTTAGGCTGGGTTGAGGGACACTGCCCCACCCCCCGTGCATGAATTTCGTGCACTGGGCCTCTAGTGTGTGTGTGTGTGTGTGTGTGTGTGTGTGTGTGTGTGTGTGTGTCTATAATTTGAGACAATAGTCCAATTTGTTGAAACAAGTGCTTGCTGTAAATTCAAATGTTTATTACTGTTTTTATAAATGTTGGGAGAAATTTGCAAAGGAGGCTTTTTTTATTTGTTGGTTGTGAATTCTACATGTAAACTGTCAAATAGTTAAGATTCAAATAAAAAAGAAAATGTGAAAATCAGCAGTAATTGAACCAATTTAGCAAACATTTATCAGGACTGCTTAACAAGCCTCCACTTAAAATAGAAATCTCCAGCTTTTACGAAAACTGCACATTTTCAGACACTGAGGCATTCCTGTGAGCTCTCTCAGCCCGTCATGTTCCTTCTCCATGAAGTACCCATCTCCCAGGAAATGGCCTCATAGAGCTCTAAAAGCACGAGAAAGGAAAATGTACATCATCCTTTCAGTGGTACCCTACCCAAAACTCAGAGAGAAGTTTGAGTCTGTTTTCCCGACTGTTGAAAATAGGCTGGTTGCATCAGAGGTGTCAGATTGCTTCTCTCTGTGTCAACTTCAAGTTCAAATTTAGGAAGTCATTCTGCCATCAGAACATGTTGTGCAAATTAACAATAGATTTCTAAGCTGAAAATACATTTTAACAGATCTAAATCTTGCCTCTGTTGTTCTTTCCCCAGCTCATTATAGGTGCTCTGTAAAAGTCACGGTTCCTCCCACAATTCACTGGGGATAAAGTAACTTACCAGAGTCAACATCTGTAAGAAAGTTTTCCAAGAATGACAGAGAATGCTTAACTTTCAATGTTTTGAATGTGCTCTTAGCCAATAGACAATCTTTCCATGAAATCTTGGAGGGAACAATTGTTGATTCCCTATTACAATTATTTTATTAAATTAGGGACCTTGTTTCGCAAGACACTAAAGGAATAGGACAAGAAAGTGTGAAACATTCAGCAGTCTTCGGAGAGGGGAAGATCACAAGAGTGAGTAGTAGCCACAGTGGTAGAAACGCTTAGGCATATGAGATGGTTCTGGAAGCTGTATGAACTCCCTGGGGAACTTAAATAGGTCAAAGTGCGTTTGCTAAAAGCTGGAGCTTTTCAACAGCCGGTGTCGCAATATGCCTTCTCTGTTTCTCAACTTGTGTGGGCCTGATCCGAGGAATCAAATCTCAGGACACGTCATTTTCCCACTTTGTAAGTGGTTTGGTGATGAAGAAGGCAACACCACCAAATGGTACTCAGGGGGCCTGGAAGAATTCATGAACCTGCCTGGATTACTTACTTTCCTAATTTTAAAAGGCTGTCAACCTATATGGCTGTAAGAGGTCTTTTTCAGCTTTGGGCTCCTATGGGTCTTCCTGAAGTTATATTATGAAGGGGTATAGTATGTTTACTGCCTACTGAACACTGAACAGAACTGTCCAACATCTTCATTGACTTCGAACATCTGTAATTCTAATGGGAAGCCTGGTATCAGCAGATCAATAATTCTTTCTTCAGGTATATAACAGATTCATGAACATGAATGAAGAAAGGCATAGCCATGCTGAGAAGTCATTAGTAGCTAGTAAAAATTACTTTGTTCTTCAGATCTGAAGTACTTAACTGTAATTAAGTACCGTATTTTTCGGACCACAAGACGCATTTCCCCCCCCCAGAAGTGGGGGGGAAAAGTCCCTGCGTCTTATGGTCCAAATATAGCCTACACATATACTTTAAAAAAAAAAAGTTTTTTTACTTGCCCGGCTCTGTGTGGTCTCTGTGTGCTTGCCCGGCTCTAAAATGGTTCTAAATGCTGCTGTTTACTTTACAGGGTTGATTACACGTGTTTATGACTGTGATGTTGGGTTTTAATGCACATAAAATATTTTAGGACACTATTTGTTTCAGAATCTTTTTTTCTTCATTTCCCTTCTCTAAAAACTGGTGCGTCTTATGGTCCGGAGCATCTTATGGTCCGAAAAATACGGTACTTACCATTTAATTGGATTTTCTCTGATTAGACTGTGTTATTTATATTTGAAATAAATATAAATATTTTGTATAAACAAAATAGTGTTCATGCCTCCAAAACAATCCTCAAGTAAAAGTGTTCCAAGTTGCTTCTATTTTATAAAAGTTCCTATGTTATTATTATTTCTCATTCTTTAAAGCCCGTGTAGGTTTTACTCCCCATAAAATCCGCACCATGGCCCCGGCTGATGTGGCTCAGTGGTTGCCAGTTGTCCTGTGCATCAAGAGGCTGCAAGGACACATGCCTGTGTTTCGGGTTTGATTCCAGGTAGGGGATGTGCAGGAGGTAGCCGATCAATGTCTCCCCCCCCCCTTAAATATCAATTAAATATCTTTTTTAAAAACAAAACAAAACATAAACTTCAATAAAAAAGATTTCCCCCTATTCTGAATTCATTCTGAACATAGAGATATTATCTCTCAGCATGACACCTAATTATCCTTGTGCATTGGTTTAAGATTTTTCAAAAATTATTATTTTATTACTGACAGAGAGAGAGAGAGAGAGAGAGAGAGAGATCATTTTTCCACTTAATTTGATTTGGAGCATTCATTGGTTGATTCTTGTACTAGTATGTGCTTGACAGGGGATTGAACCCACAAATTTGGAGTATTGGCTCAATGCTCTAACCCACATGTGTCAAACACAAGGCCCGCGAGCCAAATCCCTCCCGCCAGGCCTTGCAATGTGGCCTGCACCGCGCTGTCATCACTGCACTCCGCTGCGTTTCCATCACAATGACAGTTTATGACTGTTCAGTAAACCACTTGGCCCGCAATTTAGGCTGGATTTTAGATTTTGGCCCCTTCTCTGATTGAGTTCGACACCCCTACTCTAACCAAATGAGCTACCTGGCCAAGGCTGGTTTTAAGATTTCAAATTCTTGGAAAGTGGAATCATTTTCCTTGGTCCTCAAAATTTAATACAATGTTAGGCACCCTTCCACAGGGTTTACTGTGTGTCAGAGACACTGTGATAAGCATTTTATAATATAATTCTCACAATCACTAGATTTAACTGTCCTCTTTTTAGCCATAAGGAAACTGAAATCACAACACAATGAGCAAGTATCGGGTCTAGTAATAATTAATGTCGTTTTTAAACATTCGTTTAAAATCTTGCTTGGCGTTGACTTGTATTGACATAACCTTCAAACACGTGGTATCTACAGAACATGTGAAGTGCAATTAACAAGTTTTGCTTGAAAAAGTTTGTGTTTGGTTTGGTTTTTGTTGCAAAACTAGGGCTAAGAAGATGGCGGATGAAGAGCATATTCGGCACTGCATGCTTTACGAGTTCCAATTAGGAAGAAAAGCAAGTGAGGCTGCAAAAAACATCTGTAGTGCTCTTGGTCAAGATGCAGTTAGCACCAGAAAATGCCAGCATTGGTTTGAGAAATTTCGCGAGGGAAATTTTTCGTTAGATGACAAGAGTGGTCGAGGCCGTGTGTCCAATTTTGATCAAGAAGCTCTTCAAGCTCTTTTGGTGCAAAATCCTCAAATTACCCAACAAGAGCTTGCGACAACTTTAAATTGTTCACAAAAAACAATTTCCAATCAATTGCGTGCACTTGGCAAAGTTCAAAAGTTTGGAAAATGGGTTCCTTATGAGTTGACCGACAACAACCGTAATCAAAGAGTCACAATTTACAGTTCGCTCCTCTCTCGTCAAAACCGTTTGCCGTTTTTAGAGCAAATTGTTACCAGAGATGAAGAATGGGTGCTGTATGTTAATTTGAAAAGGCGGCCTCAATGGTTGGACAAAAATGAGGCTCCGCAGCCCACGCCAAAACCTGACTTGCATGCGAAAAAAGCAATGTTGTGTGTTCGGTGGAATTTTAAAGGAATTCTTCATTATGAACTTTTACCATCTAACCAAACCATTACAAGTGCAGTGTATAGTGCCCAACTGGAAAGGTTAGCCCAAGCTTTAAGAGAAAAAGAACCCGCGCTGATTAATCGGAAGGGCGTAATTCTTCACCACAATAACGCACGACCGCATACTGCAAGAATCACTGCTGAAAAACTGCGCCAGTTGGAATGGGAAGTTCTCCCTCAACCTGCATATTCTCCTGATATTGCCCCTTCCGATTACCATTTGTTTCGTTCTTTGCAAAACTTCCTTCTTGGAAAAAAATTTAATAATGAAGAATGCCTCAAAAATGCATTGACCGAATTTTTTGCATCAAAATCACAAGAATTTTACAACAGAGGGATTAAAATGCTTCCTGAGCGTTGGGCACAAGTAGTAGAAAACAACGGCAACTATATTGTTGATTAAATTTTGTTGTATTGTTTAAATAAATTCGATTTAAAAAAAAGTTTTAGAAAACGACATTAATTATTACTAGACCTAATAATAAAGCCAGAGCTTCCAACAAGGCAGTGCGATGCCAGAGCCCATCCTGGTAACTACAATGCTATAGAAATACATATAAATTTTGGTGGCTTTGGGAAATAAATAAATGGTGCTTTGTTCTATTCTGAATGACAAGTATGTTTACTCAAACTAGAAATCTTTAAAGAATCACATTTTTGAATAATGAATACAAATAAAATTCTCGCCGGGACCGGTTTGGCTCAGTGGATAGAGCGTCGGCCTGCGGACTGAAGGGTCCCGGGTTCAATTCCGGTCAAGGGCATGTACCTTGGTTGCGGGCACATCCCCAGTAGGAGGTGTGCAAGAGGCAGCTGATCGATGATTCTCTCTCATCGATGTTTCTAACTCTCTATCCCTCTCTCTTCCTCTCTGTGAAAAATCAAAAAAAAAAATCTCTAAATTAGCGCATAACTATTACATAAAATTTTATTACATATAAAACGGTGCCTAAATAAGTCTTTTGAACAACTTGTATTTATTCATTTTTATAGAGGTTAAAAGTCAAATCCCAGACTCTCTCAAATGTTTTTGTGAGAAAGCACTACTAAATGAGAGAAATAACTCTTATGCTCAAATAGTGTAAGATGAAATACCTAAACTGACCTGTTTCCACAGTGTTAGTGAACATTTCAATAAGGTGAACTTACAGTTTCATGTGTGTACACGGTGGTTACTGGTAGAAGGGGTAATAATTAAAAAAAAAAAAAAAGCATGACCCAGTGTTGCATATTTCTAGAAGTTTGTTTCTGCAACACATTTTGGTCATGTTCTATTTTTATACAAGCCCCAGGGAATCAGGACCGGGAAATATGTCTCTAAAGACATGAATCAGAGTAAGTTCTAAAGTCAACAAGTACTTATTGAGTCTTTTGTGAGCCAAGGGATATATTCGGCACTTTGGGCTTTACAAAAAGAAGCCTAATACCTAATTTTATGTTAAAAATTAAACAAACAACACACACACAGAGAAATTTATGGTTCCTAAAACCCAATTTCCCTTTTCATTAGGTGCCTTCCATGTTGTCAAGTTTCACCAAATGAATAAATTCGTTGCCGTGGAATGTGATGTAATTTTATGTGGCAGTCACTACAGGCCAGTGTAGAAATGGGGCCAGAAATGAAGTCCTGCAAAGGTTGAGAGGGCTGTGATTCTAACTAGTATGGAGAGTCACCTAAAATTTAAATATAATCAGCATATGACTTTCCAGCATTTCAGAGAACAAATTGCACTAAACATATTACTCAAGCACATTGAGTCTTTACTATTCTGGCAGCCATGGCTTCCTCAACTCAGCCAGGCATAGGTGTCCCCTTGCTCAGCCTACCTAAAGGCTTTGGGAAGAGGAGGGAAAACAGGAGAAGAGAGGAGGAAGAACAATTATCAGGGACTTAACTGCTGAGTTTTTGGGGTAGTTTGTTAAGTAACATCACTGTGGACTGATAGGCTGAAATACTGCTATTTACTGCTCCTGTCCGTCTAGTGTTACCTTGAGGCATAAGCAACAATGTCTGAACCAGCTTATCTGGTGGGGTTTTTTCTTCAGTATTCAATTTCAGACATGCCTCTTTTCACCCTTAAAGAGAAGGGAGATTAGATAGTTAATTGCCAATGCCAGTTAATTCTAGCTGTTAAATACTTTTGAACAGCTAACTTAGGCCATGGCAGTGGGGGTGGGGCCAAATTGAATCACTGATTATTCCTTGGTGCATTAAGGACTGGAATCAGACCAAGAGCTAGAACTTCTGAATAAGAGAGTAAGGATATACCAGTAAAGAGGGAAATATGAGTCTTTTAATTATAAAATGATTTTTAAAATCAATTCTCAGTATAAGTAACAGATACATCAGAGCATTCACCACACATGGCAACAAGTCCTACCTAACTCAGGCTAAAATGTAAGTGTGACATAGAGATCAAATAGGCTAAAAATATGAGCTGAAGCTGTGTAGCCTAGCTGAAAACATCAATCGGTAGAGCTTCTTTTGTTAAAAGGAATCAGGAAATTTATTTTGTAAATGACTAGTTTCATGTATTTGATTTTATTTTTTGTTCTTTTTTCTTATGAAAAAAATCTAACCTTTGGCATTGTAAGTTGGGACAACCCTTTCACAATTTGGCAATATATATGAGTTTTTTAAATGTTTATACCCTTTCACCCAGTAATTCTGCTCGCTTTGGCAATATATCCTAGGAGAAAAAAAATTTTTCATAACCTAATTATGAGTGCTAGGTTAGCAAACAGTGTAAATGAGCAATAGCAAAAGGCATGAGTAAATATGAGTGCTAGGTTAGCAAACAGTGTAAATGAGCAATAGCAAAAGGCATGAGTAAATATGCCATATACTTTATTGTATTCTAGTGTTCTGGTGCATGGATTCATGCACATTGAAAGGAACTTAATTCGAATAAATACTTTAATATCACTATTCGCCCTTTCTCTATAATAGAAGTGTCAACCAGATTCACGATTGATAATGACAGAAACACACATGCAACTGGCACCAGTGAGAGTTTTGTGTGTATTGTGCATGCAACTTAGCCATGCTAAGTCTCAAGTCAACTTAGCCATTTATTTATATAGAATAAATTTGCTTAATTAGACCTGCTTTCTAATTTAGCTAAACTTTAATGCACCCCAACTTCTCTTTCAGGTAATTGTGAGCAACACAGCAATAAATAACATGAAGCAGATTATTATTGTAGATCACCCAGGGAGAACAAAGGGTAAAATATTTAACTGCAGCAGTGTTTGACTATATTCTTCACAGTGAGAAAACCTGAAGTCATTTTCAAGTTCCACCATTTCTTACTTCTTTTCAGTCAGGTCAAGTTTCTAAGCTTTCCAAATCTCCACTTTTCGGCTTATGAAAAGAAAGTAGGATACTACTGAGTCTCTTATCTACTAGTACCTACTCCAGGACTTCTGTGAGGATCAAATGAGATGAAGCACATGAAAATGCTTCACAAACATTTGGTTAAACTTAAAATGTTTCCACCTGGCTATAAAGCAAACTGGATTCCTGGGCTGAAGAAACTGCAAGGAGGCTAGTCATCCTTGTGTGACGTCATTACCCAGTGACCACAGTGGCCGTTTCAGGGCTGGGCTGGGCTGTGCGCTGCATTTTGCACCATGGGGTCTTGGCAGCGTTGGCTGCGATTTGGTGGGGTGTTGCTCCAGGGTGGTGGTGGGGCCTGTGTTCCACATGGGGGAAGCCAAGTGTTGGTTTGTCAGCGCCAGGTCTATGGTGCCATTTATTTTTAAATGGCTAGTGTACAATATGGCAGCTCCTTTGTTGAGCATCTGGCCCCTGGTGGTCAGTGCACGTCATAGCTACCAATCAGAGATCACTTAGCCTTTTATGTATATAGATCGCTTACGTCCCTATTATAATCTACTAGTAAGCTCCATGAGGGCAGAGATATGGTTTATTTTCAGTACCTGTAGATGAAGAAGAAATGTAACCACATTGCTGCCATTTGCCAGAACTGGGAATTTCCCAGAAGGCATAATCCAGAGCTATACTACCCTGTTTCCCAGAAAATAAGACAGTGTCTTATATTAATTTTTTCTCCCAAAGTTGCGCTAGGTCTTATTTTCAGGGGATGTCTTATTTTCAGGGAAACACGGGTACTATAATATGGATGAATCTCAAGTAGCTATGCTATACTACTACAACTAATCCAGCTTAGCTGCCTGGGAGAAAAAGTAAAGCTAGGGCAGATACTCTTGCTATTTTCTCCTGAAGTTCTTGTTGAATCCAGTTGATTTTTAAAAATGGGAAATGGAGTATGAAGAATTAAGGGAACAAAAAGCAGTAAGTCACTGGGACTTTAGTCTTTTCTAGACCACAAAGACTGCCTTGACTGGGAAGACAATTCTGTCTTTCTCTTCAGTGGGGAGGTCTGAAGACATCAGAATACCAATGTGTTTTGTGGATACTATGTAAATATCTCATTCCTCAGGGTGCAGACCCCAAGTGACTCCGAGAGCTAATCCACCATCTTGACATCTAGGTGAACCCAGATCCTTGACATCCTCTCCTACCCCCCGGGTGAGATGTGGATGTGTGCACTGAGCCCTGGGCTGATCACGGAATTCCCATTAATTCTCTCTCTGGAGCAAGGCACTGTTGATGTTCTTAACTCTGGCACCAAAGCCTTCCATCACTTTTTTTTTTTTAATTTTTTAAAAATATATTTTTTATTGATTTTTTACAGAGAGGAAGAGAGAGGGATAGAAAGTTAGAAACATCGATGAGAGAGAATCATCGATCGGCTGCCTCTTGCACGCCCCCTACTGGGGATGTGCCCTCAACCAAGGTACATGCCCTTGACCGGAATCGAACCTGGGACCCTTCAGTCCTCAGACCGATGCTCTACCACTGAGCCAAACCGGTTTCAGCCTTCCATCACTTTTGATCACCCACACATCCTCCCAGCTTTTAGCTATAAGACAGAGTCTGGGGAGTGGAAGAAATTGGAACCCATTCATCTTGCTGCTGCCCTAGACTGCTTTCTTTTTTTCAATTCTTTTGTATATAAACAGGAAATGAAATTGCTGGATCAGTACAATTATTTTATATTTTGAGGAACTATCACACTGCTCTTACTAGAAGCTGTGGCGTTTTACATTCCGGCCAACAGTGCACAAGAGTTCCAATTTCTCCAATCCTTGCCAGGACTGACTTACTTTTTTTTTCTTTTCTTAATTATACCCATCCCAGTAAGTATGAGGTGCTAATTTGTATTTTCCAAATAATTCGTCATGTTAAACATATGTTCACGACATTGTTGGCTATTTGTATATGTTCTTTGGAGAAATGTCTATTCAAGTCCGTTGTCTATTTTTTAAAATATTTTATTGATTTTTTACAGAGAGGAAGGGAGAGAGATAGAGAGATAGAAATGTCGATGAGAAACATCAACCAGCTGCCTCTTGCACACCCCCTACTGGGGATGTGCCCACAACCAAGGTACATGCCCTTGACCGGAATCGAACCTGGGACCTTTCAGTCCGCAGACCAACGCTCTACCACTGAGCCAAACTGGTTTCGGCGTTTGCCCATTTTTAAATTGAGTTTTCTGGTTGTTGAGTTGTAAGAGTTCTATATATGTACTGGATACACTGTTGATTGTCTCCTTTGATGCATAGAAGTTTATAATTTTTTAAATATATTTTTTATTGATTTCAGAGAGGGAGAGACAGAAACATCAATGATGAGAGAGAATCATTGATCAGCTCCCTCTTGCACACTCTATACTGGGGATCAAGCTGGCAAACCAGGCATGTCAAACCATGGCCTCCTGGTTTATAGGTTAACGCTCAACCAATGAGTCATGCCGGCCGAGCTCAAACTTTGATATAACTGCAACCCAACTGGGTATGTCCTTAAGCTGTAGACTTCGATTCAGTAGTTTGGGAGGGGGCCTATTTTAACAAATTCTTTCTGACAAGTCTGATGCTGATGCTAATGCTCCTGGCCCATGAACCAAATTTAGGAAGCAAGATGCTAGGGCAGTTTTTTGTTGTTGTTGTCTCACTATGAAGTCCAATTTCCAGCCCAAGAGAAGGGGGAAAGAGAGGAAGTGAAACAAGCAACTTCCTTTTAAGCAAGTGATTTGGAAGCTGCAGAAATCACCTCTGTTCCCATTCCATTAGTAAACATTCAGTCACGTGGCCATACCATGACTCGAATAAGCTATAAATCTATTACTGTGAAAAACGGGGAAACAGATTTTGGAGGATAACTAATAGTCTTCCATGAATCTTATTGGAGGTCAGTTTCTTCATCTGTTTTACCAGGGCCTTTATGCCTCTAATAGTTTGGGGGTTTGTGACACCAAATGTCCTCAACTGTGTAAATCTGGATCCTGGATTTATTTACTGTTGCTTTCTTATAATGTGACAGGAAATTTCTTGATTAACAGGATTTCAGGTGTGAAGATGCAAAATTGAAGGAACCTAGGGAGCGGAATTTCTATGTAGGAGAAAAAGGAGAGACTTAGGAGTTTGGAGAGAAGATTCCAATGGTTATAAAGCTGACTGTAACCAGGCAAGGCTGCCTAAAAAAAGGGTCAGAAGGGAGAGAGGTATCTGGTATCTCTCCTCAAGAGATGAACTTGAGGAGAGAAGAGAACTCTTTAGTGGGATATTTATTAAAGTTTATTCTGGATTTTATGATGTACTCCTCCAATCCATTTTCTCTACAAAAATCTCTCTACTGCCTTGTAGAATGGATTTTCTTCTTGAGATATGAAGTACTAACTCCTAGCCCAAGGGTAGCACAAAGCATCAATAGCTATTACTGGTTATATAATGTAGTAGATTCAGTTATCTTTACACTTGCTTTAAAAATGAAGAAAATAGCCGAAACCAGTTTGGCTCAGTGGATAGAACGTCGGTCTGCGGACTGAAAGGTCCCGGGTTCGATTCCGGTCAAGGGCATGTACGTTGGCTGCGGGCACATCCCCAGTAGGGGGTGTTCCAGGAGGCAGCTGGTCGATGTTTCTCTCTCATCGACGTTTCTGGCTCTCTATCTCTCTCCCTTCCTCTCTGTAAAAAATCAATAAAATATATATTTTTTAAAATAAATAAAAATGAAGAAAATAGCCGAAACCGGTTTGGCTCAGTGGTAGAGCGTCGGTCTGCGGACTGAAAGCTCCCAGGTTCAATTCCGGTCAAGGTCATGTACCTTGGTTGCGGGCACATCCCCGGTAGGGGGTGTGCAAGAGGCAGCTGGTCGATGTTTCTCTCTCATCGACGTTTCTAGCTCTCTCTCTCTCTCCCTTCCTCTCCGTAAAAAATCAATAAAATATATTTAAAAAAGAAAAAAAAATCTTTAAAAAAATGAGGAAAATACAGGAGGGATGAGGACAATTATGTGATACCATAATCAATAAAAAAAAAAAGAGGAAAATACAACACACACACACACACACACACACACACACACACACGCACACAGCTGCCCCTGTCCTCATGCTTACCACAAAGCTGAGCTGGAGGAGGAATAAGTTCTAATTTACACAGGGGTTTGGAATTTAAATTATTTCACTGACTGGCCAATTTCATTACAGAAATGAAACTATTATTGGAAATAAAAGTGCTGTGGGAACTTTGAATATTCAAAGTAACCAAGAAAATTATGATCTTGCACAAGATTTCCTCTGAGGTTTAAAGGGATAGTGAAAGGAAAGAACGAAGTTGTTTTTTACTTATACCTTATTTTGAGTGTGACCTATTTAATAGGATTATTACAGAAGCATGTATGCGCATACCGTACATTCTGTTCTACGGTTTCTTTTTTTTTTTCTTCAAAATATAGCTGGGTGACTGTTCCATATTAGTAAATACAAATTTATGCATTCTTTAAACAGCTGCATAGTAGACCATTATAAGAATGTGCAATAATTTATTTTAATTGTTCCCTTTTAGGGTGTTGTCAATATATTAGTAAGTCTTAATCTGTAAAAACGTAGAAAGAAATTTAAAGCAAACATTTTAATGCTTCTACTATACTTAATCACACACTTTCTAAGTATCTATTTTATGTGAAAGGTATTTCCATTTTAGAGAAACTGTAAAAACACATACTCATTGCTAAGCTTCAGAGTAATCCACATGGATGATTGTTATTAGTGATTGAAAGCTGAAATTCTGAAATTGAAAGCATTCAATATTAGGCAAAGCAATTATAATTAAACTAGGGGCCCATTGCATGAATTCATGCACCTTGAAAGGAACTGTGGGCCGCAAGGCTGCAGTCGGCACAGGGGTAAGTGTCGGCCCATTCTCCACATCCCTGCCCAACCCCTCCCACCATGGCCTCTGGTCCCCTGTCTGCCAGCAGCCCTGCTCCCGCCACCTCAGCTCCCACATGCTGAGGGCACGGTCCCACTTACACCCGCTGATGGCAGGAGTGATTGGGGTCAGTGTCAGCAGTGGGTGTGAGCAGTGGCTGCTGCCCCAATCATCCTTTAGGAGCAGGGGCAAGTGGCGAAGCCCTCAGGGACAACCAGGGCCAGCAGCTGCCGCTCTCACCCGCTGACGGCGCCAAGCAATTGGAACTGGCACCAGGTGCCAGCAGCAGGTGCAAGTGGCGGTTCTGGCACCTACTGCAGGTGCAAGCAGGGTTGGTGTCAGCAGTGAGTGGGAACGGTGGCTCCGGTGCTGGCAGTGGGTCCAAGAGGCACCGCCAGCTCCAATCGCCCCTCAGGAGCAGGAGGAAGGTGGAGAGGCCCTGAGAGATGATTGGGGCTGGCAGCTGCTGACAACACTGAGCAATCTGGGCTGGTGCCAGGCAGGTGCAAGCAGCAGCTCCGGTGCCAGTAGCAAAGCTCGGGGGGAGCAAAGAATTTTCAGTAACCACCAGAGGCTCAACCTGATGACAGTGAATGGTGTTCCGTCTTGATCTGGCATCCCCACTCACCTGCTCCACCATATGCCATGGCCAACACCCACCATGTTCCACATGAGCCCCCTGGTGGTCAGAACACGTCATTGCGACCTGTTGTTTGGTTGTTCCACCATTTGGTCTATTTGCATATTAGCCTTTTATTATATAGGATTTATTTTGGAACTTGGCCAAGCCACATGAAAACATTTTCTATTATAATAATTTAATACTACTGAAGTGGGTATGAGTAAGTTATTTTATTCTTTCTTTATTTTTTATTTATTTCAGAGAGGAAGGAAGAAAGAGATAGAAACATCAATGATGAGAGAGTATCATTTGATCGGCTACCTCCTGCACAGCCCCCACTGGGAATCGAGTCTGCAACCTGGGCAATGTGCCCTTGACTGGAATCAAATCTGGGACCCTTCAGTCCTCAGGCCAAAGCTCTATCCACTGAGCCAAACCAGTTAGGGTATAACTGTTATTTTAAAAATCACTTTTTGTCTGTTTAACAAAGTTTTGTGCTTATTATATATTGAACACTGTTCTAACTTCATTACTAGTGTGAACTTATTTAATCCTTTAATAACCCTAGGAAGTATTGTCATTATCATCAATGTACAGAAGAGGCACTGAGGCCTAGAGAAGCTAAGTAAGCTGACCAATGTCACATAGCTAGAAAGTGACAAAGCAAGGATTTGAATGAGGGAAGTTTGACTCTAGACCTCATGATCATAGCTACTACACCATAGACTGAATATAAGTCTATCACAATGTCGCAAAGATTAAGGCTCATGGAGTGCTTTCTTAAAGCAAAACTAGTTTTCAAAGCTGTAATCTTCAACATCATCATCCTTAACAAAATTAGATGATGAAGGTACACAACACCAAAGACACCATTCTGGCATTGTGGATAAATGAGATACAGCATGGCCACTGTTTTGAAGAAATTTAATTTCCCTGTTGGGTCAAAGAAAATTTGGGTTGACCAGCGGAGCCTGAGCAATGGATGAATGATTAGTCTGACACAATGTTTGCTGTGAAGGAGGGGACTCAGAGACTGCCTGGATAAAGGAACCAGGCAGCTTCGATCACCAGCCCCTTCAGGCTTTTATTGTAATCAGCAATTTGAGATAAAGTTTATCTTTTAGATACAATCAGTGGGGTGAGTTATCTTGGGAGGGCACCTGTGTCTGCAGTGTCCTTTAAGCAAGGACACCTAAAGAATAAGCATAGCCGAGACCGGTTTGGCTCAATGGATAGAGCCTTGGCTTGGGGACTGAGAGGACCCGGGTTCGATTCCGGTCAAGGGCATGTGCCTTGGTTGCGGGCATGTCCCCAGTAGGGGGTGTGCAAGAGGCAGCTGATCGATGACTCTTTCTGGCTTTCTATCTCTCTCCCTTCCTCTCTGTACAAAATCAATAAAATATATTAAAAAAAAAAAAAAAAAAAAAGACAGCCTAATGTTAAAAAAAAAAAAAAAAAAAAGAATAAGCATAAAGATTCCAGTAGACACCTGAGGGTCTGCATGTGCACAGGCTTGTTTGGAAAAGTCAAGGAACAATTAGGGGCAGCCGCCTTTGGCCAAACTCCATCCTTACATACTTTCTAACCAAGTCTCAGGTGCTCCCCACCCCCGCTCCCCAGGAAATTGCCAGAGGCAGTATTCTATTTAGTTACCAGGTCAGTTCCAAAGAAAAACAAAAACAAAAACATGAAACCTGATCATTACATCCAAATGAGGAGAAATAAGAGAAAGCCAGGATGCAAATTCAGACTTAAGCAAAGACATCTTGAATGCTTACCTGGGTGAAAGTTTAGTTGTTGGCCACAGATTATTACTAGTGACCTTTGGTGTGGGTGTGATGAGTAGAATAAAAAAGACAAAGAGCTGAAACTGGTTTGTCTCAATGGATAGAACGTCAGCTTGGGGACTGAAGGGTCCCGGGTTCGATTCCGGTCAAGGGCATGTACCTTGGTTGCGGGCATGTCCTCAGTAGGGGGTGTGCAAGAGGCAGCTGATCGATGACTCTCTCTCATCAATGTTTCTAACTATCTCTCTCCCTTCCTCTCTGTACAACATCAATAAAACATTTTTTTTTTAAAGTCAAAGAGTTAAACCAATGGGGAAAGGGTCCTATGTGCCCATCCTATATAATAAAAGCCTAATATGCAAATTGACTGAACAGTGGAATGACTGATGGAACGACCGGTCTCTATGACCGGTCTCTATTGACCACCAGGGTACAGATGCTCAATGCTGGAGCTGCCCCCAGCTCACAGACCCCAGGCCAGCCAAAACAGGTGCCGGGGGCCCCCAATTACCCTGCTGGTTGACTCTCAAGGGTCGCCCCAGAGACTAACCCTGATTGCTGGCCAGGCCTAAGGACCCTACCCATGCATGAATTTCGTGCATCTGGCCTCTAGTCTACTATATGAGAAATCAAGGCTCCAACATACTACTTCTGAACTCCAGGTAGTACTCTTTAATAGTACACACTAGAAATTTATAGACATGATGGGATAATTTAAAAACATGTTTTTATTGATTTCAAAGAGGGAGAGGGAGAGAGATATAGAAACATTTATGATGAGAGAGAATCATTGATTGGCTGCCTTCTGCACACCCCACACTTGGGATTGAGCCTGCAACCTGGGCATGTGCCCTGACTGGGAATTGAACTGCCAACTCCTGATTCATAGGTTGAAGCTCAGCCACTGAGTACACCAATCGGGCATGATTGGCTAATCTTTTTTTTTTTTTTACAGAGTGGAAGAGAGAGGGATAGAGTTATAAACATCGATGAGAGGGAATCATCGATCAGCTGCCTCTTGCACACCCCCTACTGGGGATGTGCCCGCAACAAAGGTACATGCCTTTGACCAGAATCGAACCTGGGACCTTTCAGTCCACAGGCCTACGCTCTATCCACTGAGCCAAACCGGTTTCGGCTGATTGGCTAATCTTGATAAGCATTCAACTGAGAGAGACCTAAAAAGGGAAAACTCATATACTTTCAGAGGCCAGGCTAGTGACTATAAATGAGTGTAGTACATCAGGGTAGTCAGGTTAAGAGTGCTTACTCCCTTTGACACCATTCACCAGCTCCTCTGGGAGCAGCAGCTTAGGATTTTATTGTTTAACTATTTCATGCCAACAATCATTGTGTATGCAGTAAGCAGCTACTCTCTAGGGAAAGTGATATTTAGCTGAAAAGTCAGATAGCTTAAAGAGACGTTAAATAAACATTCCAGTTTTATTCTTTAAAGATTCTTAGAGGAAGTCAGGAACATAAAGAATAAATAATGGGTCTCCAACAAAGGATATGTTTACTACAAAGGCAGAGACAGCTGGTTTGCAGGTTCCTCCTAGTACTTTGTTTTCTTAGTGTGTAAACAGACTTCAAACTTATTTTCAGAGACAGAAAGGAAGGGGGGAAGCTAAAGAAACTGGGTTAGACCACAACCAGACTTAGTGGGATGGGGTGGGGGAGGAACCTCAGGAAATAGAGCAGGTGGTGACAGCTGTGAGTAGAGGAATGAGTGCTGAATCCCTAGCTGTGAGTAGAGGAATGAGTGCTGAACGCAAGAAAGAGACTTAGAGGGAGGTGACCTAGAAGTGGGAATAGAGCTGATACCTTAAAAAAAAAATTAAAAAAAAAATATGTATATATATATATATATTATTGATTTCAGAGAGAGGAAGGATGAGGGAGAGAGATAGAAACATTAATGATGAGAATCATTGATCGGCTGCCTCCTGCATTCCCCCTACTGGGGATTGAGCCTACAACCTGGGCATGTGTCCTTGAACAGAATTGAATCCAGCATTCAGGCCAGTGCTCTACCCACTGAGCCAAACCAGCTAGGGTGAGCTGGTACTTCTTAACAGCCTTGGGTGTGGGGTTCTGGAATAGTGCCCAATGAAAACACTTTTAAAGCAACCAAACTGGAGAAACTATGAAATTCTGCCTGGTTGAATAAAATTAAAGAAAATGAGCTGCTTAAATGTTTAGATGACTTGGTTTGATTTGCCCATTGACTCTCCAAAAGCTGCCACCATTTAGCATTAAATCATTTTCCACTTGTCTTTGGGGGTTCACTTGTAGTCAAGAAACTGCACTAGAATAGCTCAACCATTATCTTAATTAATTATGTATTCATATCTTGTCTATTTAAAAGACTTTCCTAAATTGATTTTCTTCATCTCCTACATATCTAAAAAAAATTTTACCTTCATCTTATTCCCAACATAAGCTTAATGGCCTTAGCCAGTTTGGCTCAGTGGATAGAGCATCAGCCTGTGGACAAAGGGTATAGGGTTCAATTCAGATCAAAGGCACATCCCTTGGTTGCAGGCTCCTCTCCAGCCAGGAGCCTGGTCAGGTCAGGTGCAGGAGGCAAACAATTGATATGTTTCTCACACCTATGTATCTCTCTGTCTTTCCCTCTCTCTTCCACTCTCCCTAAAAATCAATGAACAATCTAGTTGAGGATTAACCAAAAAAATAAAATAAATAAATAAATAAAAAATAAAAATAAAGTAATGAAAAGACAGAGGATAAGAAAAAAGGTGATGAAATTTGTTAGCTTTGCAAATAAGGGGCCTCCAGGCCTGTAATCTAAACATTTTAAACTTTTATATTTAATATTTTATTGCTATTTTATTTTGGTTTTGCTTGTTTCTTTCAAAAATTCTACACATAAATTTTAGGAAAACAGGAGTATATGACCACCATAGTTATCTTATTCCATATGCCACAATTTGGAAAAATAACAGATTTATTATTTTAGAGGGCAGCCAATAAAGAACTTCAGACAATGAATGATATCAGAAGCACAGTTCTTTATTTGGGAAATGTAATAACATAATATATTTTGCGTCTAAACAAATTCAAATAAAGACTTAAAGTAGACTAAAAATTTCTGATAGGAAAGAGCATATTTGCAGGTTTCCTCGGTGAAAAAAAAACTCAGTGGGCCTCTAATTAATAGTTAATTGCATATAGGTAGATTTGTCTAATAAATCCTGCTTCAGAGTTATCTAGGATGTTTTTTTAAATCCAAACTCTCCTTTAGTTCACTTTAAGGCACATAATGGCTTATTAAATAATTCTGTTCTCTAAAATAAAGTCAAATACATTGTAATGGGCTACCAAATTACTTAATATACATGGAATTGCCCTTTTAAAATATTTATTTTGAAAGGGTCCACATATTGTTTGTTATCAAAAGCCCCTCTAACTATAGTTCAATACTTTAAGACAGCTTTTGAAATAAGCAATTTGGTAATTCCCTTTTGAAAATAAATTTAAACAATGCCTTTTTAGTTGCTTAGCAAAATATTTATTACAAATAAATTATACTCAAAATAAGTATGTGTTAAAATATAGATATCCCTTAAAGATCTTTTTTAATTTTTTTAAATTCTTGGATAAATTTACCTTCTCTAACAAAAAGATTCCAGAATGTGGCAGGTGGGTGGTGCATGAAGACTTACAGCCTAAGCAAAGCAAACTTAGGAACAGATTTTAAAAAATAGATTAAGTGTTTTCTAAGCTACTGCCTGCCTACACTAGCCAGCTGAAGGCTTTAAATAATGTAATCCCTACAACAACTGCCAGCTCCAACTGGAAGCCTTAAACAAGGACTGGAATCACTGAGGACTCCAACAGGTGCAGTCTAATAGTGCTCCCCTAAATCTGCTGCTGCACATGTGTAGGACACTATATTCTTAAATTCAACAGGATACTAATTAAATTAATTCTCATGCCTCTTGTTTTGTACCACCTTCCACTATCGTATTACCTAAGACATTTCTCTCTCCCTCCCTCCCCACACAGAGAAATACTTAGCACAATGCATGGCAGGTACTGAGTTTACTCTCAAGGTTACTTTTCTAAATAAGATCCTTCTTCTTACAGGCTAAGATTTGGAAAGAAATTTAACTAGTAAATTACTTCCTTCCTATTGTTATTGCTCTGTCTGTCCAACTAACTTTTCTACACTAGTACTTACTAAGTATCATTGGAATTGCTCTGATTTTTTCCTTTTATACATTTCCTAGTGACCTGGTGCATGGATTCGTGCATATTGAAAGGAAATTAATTAGAAGGTGGTCGGCGGGGCAGGACAGGGCGAGATGGGCCAGACAGGCCCTGGAACCAAGCTCCCGCAGTCCCTCCCAGGCATCTGCAGAGTGAGCAGGGTCCCTCCAGCTCTCTGACATCCCCCAAGAGGTCCCAGAGTGCAAAGTTGCTGTTCTACAGGGTGTGGAACGCAAATGCAAGTGTGCAGTGAACCAGATACGAGCCGACAGTGCCCCATCAACATAACCCATGCCCGAAGCTGGAATCCCACGCCCCATGAGGAATCAGGCTCCTTCCTCTTTGGTTTCGGGGTGCGTCACCTGAGAACCGCTGCTCACAAGTCACTGCAGCTCGGCAGCTCCTTAGTTGAGCATCTGCCCCCTGGTGGTCAGTGTGCGACATAGTGTCCAGTCGAATGGTTGGACACTTAGCATATTAGCTATATAGATTTTTTTTATATATAGATAAGCTATATCAGAATGTACTTGTTGCTTATGTATTCAAATATATTTACAGATTGCCGAAATCAGTTTGGCTAGTGGATAGAGTGTCAGCCTGCGTATTCAAGGGTCCCAAGTTCAATTCCGGTCAAGGGCATTTACCTTGGTTATGGCACATCCCCAATGGGAGTGTGCAGGAGGCAGGTGATCGATGTTTCTCTCTCATCGATGTTTCTAACTCTCTATCCCTCTACCTTCCTCTCTGTAAAAAATCAATATATATATATATATATATATATATATATATATATATATATAAAATTCACACATACTTTTTATATAATCAAACTGAGAAATTTTGCTATCAAGTTAAATTGAAAAACCAAAAAAGAAAAGACCGCTATCATGCCCTCAATGATCAAAATATTATGAAATTATAATGAGATCTTTGCCAGACATGCAAAAAGGAAGTTTAAAAACATATTCAAAAATTAATTCTACCCTGAGGGTGTGGCTCAGTGGTTGAGCATCAACCTATATTCTTATGTTCATTGAAGCGTTATTTATAATAGCCAAGATGTGGAAACAACCTAAGTGCCCATTGATGGATAAATAGAGAGAAGTTGTAGTGTATATATAATGGAATTCTACTCAGCCATAAAAAAAAAAAAGAAATCTTAGCATTTGCAACAACATACATGGGCCTTGAGGATATCACACTAAGTGAAATAAGTCAGAGAAAGACAAATACCCGATATGTGGAATCTAAACAAAACAAATGAACAAACTCAGATACAGAGAACAGACTGGTAGTTACAAGAGGGGAGGAGGGTTTGAGGGAGGGCAAGAAGAATGAAAGGATAATTTATATGGTTATGGATGGTGACCAGACTTACAGTGGTGAACACAAGGTAGTGTGTACAAATATTGTACTATAATGTTGTATATCTGAACTACATATAATCTTGTATAGCAATTTTACCACAATAATAAAAGACCAATCTGAAAAAAGAGAAAATGTGATATGTACATACAATGGAATATTATGCAACTTTAATAAAAAGGGAAATCCTGTTATATGCTACAGCATGAGTGAACCTCGAAGACATTATGCTAAGTAAAATAAGTCAGTCACAAAAGGACAAGTACTGTATGATTCCATTTATATGAGGTATCAAAATCATAGAAACAGAAAGTAAAAAGGTGACTATCAAAGGCAGGGAAAAGGGAAGGGGGAAATTAATGTTTAATAGGTATAAAGTTTCAGTTTTTCAAGATGAACAAGTTCATTAAGAGATCTGTTGCACAACAATGTGAATATACTTAACACTACTGAATTGTACACTTAAAAACAGTTAAGATGGCAAATTTCATGTTACATGTTTTAACACAATACAAAAAAAGATAATAAATACAATCAAGGGGGAGTATCCCATATCTGCCTTTTTGCCCAAATCCTTTCTCTAATACTTTTTTTCTTCTCCCTACTCCTCCAAGATTTACAGAATTTTTTTTTAATATATATTTTTATTGATTTTTTTACAGAGAGGAAGAGAGAGGGAGAGAGAGTTAGAAACATCGATGAGAATCATCGATCAGCTGCCTCTTGCACACCCCCTACTAGGGATATGCCCGCAACCAGGGTACATGCCCTTGACCGGAATCGAACCCGGGACCTTTCAGTCCACAGGCCAGCACTCTATCCATTGAGCCAAACCGGTTTCGGCTACAGAATTATTTTTTTTTTTACAAATTTTTATGTGGTAATATTTAAAAACCAGAATACTTGTAAAAACTGTAGACTGAAAACTCATGCTAGATTTAATTTGCCACATATATTTCTCTCTCTCTCTCTCCTCCTACGTATACACATATAACATATATTCATGTATCTATGTATATAAATAGCCCTGGCCATGTGGTTCAGTTGGGCATGGTCCCATGCACCAAAAAGTTGCCCATTCGATTCCTAGTCAGGGCACATGCCAGGTTGTAGGGTCTATCCTTGGTAGTAGGTGTGCAAGAGGCAGCTGATTGATGATGTTACACTCTAAACATCAGTGTTTCTCTCTCCCTCCCTTCCTCTTTAAAAGTCAATAAACTATTCTTTAAATAATTAATTAAAAATCTCTATATAAAAGCCTAAGCTACCGAATGACCGGTCGCTATGACAAGCACTGACCACCAGGGGGTAGATGCTCAATGCAGGAGCTGCCCCTTGGTGGTCAGTGCGCTCCCACTGGAAGCGCTGCTCAGCTGACCGGGATGAGTGGGGCAAAGATGAGTGAGAACAGCTTCTCCCAGGATCACTACAAGCCATGTGGATGGATTCCACTGGTGCACAAATCCATGCACTAGACCTCTAGTAATAAATAAGATTCCATCTGTACATTGATTGAAACACAATGAAACACACTTGGGAAATCCCATCTCCATTAAAATGGATCAGTAATTTTTCATCTAGAACCATTTAGAAATTGTCTGGGTTTATATCGGCGGCAACTTTCTTATGACTACTGACCTCTGTCTACATGAAAATGGTACGTTTGTTAATCTATTGTCAATTAGACAAGAATTTTACATTATTTTTCCAATTATAGTGGTGGATTTTCACAGACGATTTTATTCTTTCTTTCAGGTCTCCTTTGGGCCAACAAGAGATTTATCAAGCAATTGGCTGGGGCTCTGGCGCATGCTATGATTAAGGAAGCTAGCAAAGATAAATGAGCCACATTGGGATGAAAACTATGACCTCATTGATAAAGAGTTCCAGCACAGAGATAATAAATACATACTTCTTGGAACTTGGCTTTCCCTCTTTTTCGCAAGTGTTTTCTCTGTAGTCACTGAAGTATAGAGACATTTTATTCTCTCTAAACTTCCAGCAGAACTTTGTGGCAGGGATAGCACACTCCATCCTGTGTAATAGTTCCAGTAAACAACTAAATGGCAAATAGAGTCTTAGTATTTGTTGCCTCATAAAAGGAATTTAGGAGTCTTTGGACGTAAATCACCACCGAGAGTATAGTAGTTGTATTATACTGTACAGAATATTATTAAACCAAAGATTATGAGGCATACATACTTTACTGAGAGTCTTTTGTGGGCCAAATTCATGTCCTGAAAACAGACATGCGTATTAGCTAATGTAAATTTATGGAGATTGTAGATTTTCCCCCTAGAAAATGAATACATCTTTTATACAATCTCTGGGGTAAAGGACAATTATGAAGCTGTGGAAGCAAAGCATTAAAATATTCATTCTTTTTCTGCAACAAGTTGTTTTTAGAGTTGGTAAAATTTGCTTTTAAAAATTATTTCTATTTTAAATGAATCATTTGTTGAACAAGCTCACATAAAAGGTAAGGGAACACGTACACCAAAAAGGTTGTGGCTCGATTCCCAGTCAGGGCACAAACCTAGGTTTTGGGTTCAATTCCCAGTCGGGGTGCATAAAGGAAACAATCAATTAATGTTTCTCTCTCTCATTGATGTTTCTCTCTCCTCTCCCCTCCTTCCCTCCCTTCCTTCTTTTCTCTCTAAAATCAATGGACATATCCTTGTATGAGGATAAAAAAGAAAAAGGTAAAGGAACAGAAAAAGAAAGAAAAAGACAAATGAATTATTTATCAAATTGTGGTTGTCTCATAACTTTAGGATGCAACAAACAGAAGTTCATTCAGTCTAAAAGAAAAAGGGTTACTGTAAGAACATGTATCATTTTAAATTAAACCATTTCATAACTGAGATGGTTTTAGGAGTAGTTACATCATGTCCACTTGGCCAATCTCTCTCTCTCTCTCTCTCTCTCTCTCAGTTTTAGTGTCTCTCTTCTTCCAACTTTAACTTTTCAAATAAGTTACATGTGACTGGATTAATTTTATGCAGAGTTGATCTATTGGATAGACTCTGATTCTAGTACCCATCCTTGAGAAAAGCATTAAGCTTCTCTTAAGAGGAAAGAAGAAGCAGTACAAAGTCTATATCACACCAATTATTATAGGCCCCACATTTTTTATTAAAATAAATTTTAATTGTTGAAAAGATTACATATGTCACCTTTCCCCCCCATTGAACCCCTCCAGTCCATCCTTCACCCCTACCCCAGGCTTCACCACTCTATTGTCTGGTCCATGGGTTATTACGAACCCACCCATCCTCCCTTGCCTTTTCTCTGAAATTCCACAATCTATTCCATGCTTCCAAGTCTCTGGATCCACCCCGTTGATCAGGTTTTTTTGTTAAATTAGTTTCCACATGAGTGGGATCATGTGATACTTGTCTTTCTCTGACTTATTTCATTTAGCATGATAATCTCCAGGTCCCTCCATACTGTCTCAAATAGTAAGATATTCTTCTTTTTTTTTACTGCTGCATAGTATTCCATGGTATAAATGTACCACAGCTTTTTTATCCACTTGTCTACTGATGGACACTTAGGCTATTTCCAGATCTCAGCTATTGTAAAATTGTGCTGCTATGAATATAAGGGTGCATACATTCTTTCTGAAATAAAAATATTATGTGCCAATGTTTACTACAATGGAAAATGTGTGCATTTTGAGTTATGTTTAAATACAAAAGGGGCTGTGAAATAAAAAATGCTTTTCAAAGTGGTGAGATTATAATTGGCTTTTTTTTCTCTCTCTTAATTTTCACAGATATTGTTCTACTGGTTTGACTAATTTAAAAAAGTTTTTAAACAATGAATATAATTTAACAATGCCCTGCTTTTTAATTTTATTTTATATATTTTATTGATTTTTTATAGAGAGGAAGAGAGAGGGATAGAGAGCTAGAAACATCGATGAGAGAGAATCATCGATCAGCTGCCTCTTGCACAACCCCCACTGAGGATGTGCCCACAACCAAGGTACATGCCCTTGACTGGAATCGAACCTGGGACCCTTCAGTCTGTAGGCCGACGCTCTATCCACTGAGCCAAACTGGTTTCGGCTTGCCCTGCTTTTTTAACTGATCAGCTCTAGATTTTTACTTTTAAAATCGTTTTCAACTAAAGCAGTAGAGTGAGATTAAATTTAAGAAATGTGTAAAAGATGTGTTTAATTAATATTCTAATAGAAGATGACTCAATAGTCATTTCAGGCAGTTTCATCATGTACATGGAGAATTCATTACTTGGAAGTTGTTATATTTAAAAAAATAAAATAGCAGATATATTTGTGTCCTGCTTACACACACTTTTAAAGTATTTGTCCATCCCTCTACATAGCTGTAATCATGCACCTATTGACTTTTTTGTAAATAGGTCAAACTATACAAAGCAGACTGGAACATTAGGAAAATATAGCTGTAGGGTCAGGAGGTCAGGTATGCTTAATGTATTTATAGCAAGTAAGTATATTATATCAAATGTAACATACACTCATTCGTTTATGATCAATTTTAATGGACATGAACTTCAAATTAGAAATATCTATAGAAAACTTAAAACAACTTTTAAAAAATCTAATCAATTGGTTAACAGAGCTTTTACTTTATTACTAGTGATGCTTGATTAAGTTTTTCACATTCCAAAGGACCACTGTTAGCATTCATAGCCAGCAGAAACATTTCTAAGTGTTTATAATGATGGATCAGGGGAAATATTTAGCGGAGTACCTAATTACAATGACAATTTAATAATTGTCACTTATGTTTCTGATAAAATTAGTGTGTAAGTTATAAACAGTTAATTCCTTAATCATATGGTAAGTATGCTTGGTCTTAAGAATTCTGATATTTCTCATGATTTACCATAAGGAAGTAATGTTCTTAATGAAATTTGTTTAATCAAGTGGAAATTGTATTTGTCTGCCCCCTAGGGGATTCATGGAAACATTGCAAGTAGCAAAATTCCAGTAATAAAATAATACAACATACTGTATATGCATATAAGGTCTTTGGTTGATTACCTCCCACCCACCCATTCTTTCCCGTCTTCCCGCCAAGATTCCTCACTCTGTTCCATGCATCCATGTCTCTGGATCCACTCCATTCATTTTGTTATTTTGTTAATTAGATTCCAAATATAAGGGAGATCATGTGATACTTGTCTTTCTCTGACTGACATTTAGCATGATACTCTCCAGGTCCCTCCATACTCTCCCAAAGGGTAAGAAATATTTTTCCCTGTTGTATAGTATTCCACGATATAAATGTACCATAGCTTTTTTATTGTTGTTAATCCCCACCCAAAGATATTCTTCCATTGATCTTTTATAGAGAGTGAAAGAGAGAGGGGAAGTCCGAGAGAAACATCGATGTGAGAGAAATACATCGATTGGTTGCCTTTTGCATGCACCCTGACCAGGGCCCAGGCTGGGGAGGAGCCTGCAATTGAGGTATGTGCCTTGACTGGAATTGAACCCTGGACCTTCAGTCCACAGGCCGATGGTCTATCCAGTGAGCCAAACCAGCCAGGGCCCACAGCTTTTTTATCCACTTATCTACAAATACTTTTTAATAAATATCAGATGATAATTTTTTAAAATTGTTAATATGATAACATTTTTAATGAATTTCCTAATGTTGATCTACTCTTATGGATAAATCTATCTATCCTGTATTGTATGTTTTCTTTTTAAATTCTGTTCTGTGGTGTTTTCAATTTGCTGATTTTGATTTTGGATTCTTCCAGTTTTGCTCATAAGTAAAATTGGCCTTAGGATTAGTTATAAAGCACCAACCTTGTACAACTTTGGTATCAGAATTATTTTCGGCTCTAAAATGACATTGGGAGTTAATGAAAGGAATGAACTAAATAAATTATTAAAATATTAAGTAACTACTATGATAGAGGACAAGTCCCCAAGCTCCAGTGATGATTTTACACATTTCAAATGATAGCTACAATAAAAATTTTATTGCTTTTTAATTCATTCAAAAGTACCCACTGGATTCAATCCACTTGGGAAGTAAGTTAATAATATAGCTACTATCCATGAGAAATTGGCAGTGTCTGGCCTGGTGCTAAAGTACATAGCCCTCTAATATGACCCTTATTATTATATTATTATATTATCCTGACCTCCACCTCCTTTCTTTCATTCCCCTGTGTACTTCTCTTCTCTTGAGAGGATTCATTGGCCAGCTTCTGATGAATCAAATATGATACAAGTGATGGAATGTCACTTCTGAGATTAGGCTATAAGATGGTGGCTTCTGTGCTGGATATTCTCTCTTTCTTAGACTGCTCACTCTGGGGAAGGTCACCTGCCATATTGTCAGGTAGCCCTGCAGAGAGGTTCATGTGAAAAGAAACTGAAGGAGGCTTCTGGCCAACAGCCAGAAAAAAAGAAAAAAGAGGCCCTCAATCTGCCAGTCCTGAGGAATAGAGGCTCATGTTAGCGAGCTTGAAGGCAGCTCTTTTTCTAGTCGGGTTTTCAGATGAGACTTCAGACCCAGCCAACAGCTTAACTACAACCTAATGAAATAATTTAAGCCAGAGACCCAGCTAAGCTGGGCCCAGATTCAAATTATTTTGCAAAAAAACCAAAACTATATATGTCAATACATACATATAAAATAAACATGCCAAAATGTTAGTCACTGAATCAAGGCAGTCGTTATACGGGGTATTCATTGTATTATTCTTTGAACTTTTAATTCTTTAAAGATTTTTATTTAACACATTGAGAAAAAATGGCATTTGAGTGAAACTTTGCTTGTGAATATGACTCTTAAAGAATACTGTCCTTATATTAGTTCATCATAGACAAACTCAGAAAACAGATTAAAAGAGGAAAATGATTACACAATCTGGGTATTATATAATATATAATATATAATATATACTGTACATCCTATTTAATGTACACTGTTTTTGAATTCTCCTTTTTCACCTAACCATATCACGGATATCTTTCTATCTTTACTGGCTGCATGACATTCCATTGTGGAGATGCCTTGGGATTATATTTAACTGGCACTGTTGGGTGGTGCAGTCAACATCTGTTCACATAAATCTTTTGCTCATGTGTCTGGTTACTTGAATGGGCAAGAATTCAGGCTGTGCACAGGGCAGAGGTGGAAATGGGGGCAGAGGCGGGGGACTGAAAATAGTTGGGTATGGCTGGAAAAAGTTGAAGAGTCTAGTTTATCTGGGGTGTGGACCACTGTCAGTAAGGAGACTCGAAGGAGCCATCTTATGAGGATCCTTGCATTGAAAAGAGTTTGAGAAGACTTGTTCTCACTTAAATCTTGGGCCGTGCAGGTCCTCTTCTGACCTTTTCATGCATAGCTTACTAAAATTGCAGGCACTGTTGTTATTTCTGTCAATAGGCAAGGAAACTTGAGGCACAGAACACTGAAATTGGCCAAGGCTACCAATCTAGAGAGAGATGAAGCCAGGACTGGAAAGAACATGGTCTAGCCAGGGCCTGAGAGGTAATTACGCCCATTTTGCAGCCGAGGAACCATGGTGAGATAATGAGCTTAAAACCATGGCCTTATTAGACACAATGGTAGATGGTAACAGCATAAATTAATATGCCCTGGACCTGTCCCTCTCGTCCCCTAGAAGCGTATAAACAACATTAGCTGAGACTTTAGAAAACCTCCATAGATTCCTTATCTCCAAAACAGAGAAGGCAATTAACATTTAGTATTGCCCCTTAAGATGGCCAGCGTGCCTGAACTTAACTGATTGGCAGTCAGGATTCAACAAGTGACGAACCGGGACTCTCAGCTCGATAATCAAATTCCAGAAGCCGCGCGATCCTTCCAGCGAGTTTCCCGCCTCCAGGCCGGTAGCAGCCAGTTCCGCAACAGTCGCCGCAGCCCCAGGGCCGTGACGTCACTCCAGGCCACAAGCCCCGCCCCTTCGCCCCCACCCGGGTATCTCTGCTTCTGCGCGGCCGAGTAAACCGGCGATTTGCGCTCGTAGCCCCGCCCACTGCCCCGGAAGTTAATGCCGAAGCCCCGCCTCTCCTCGACCGGCTGGGGCGCAGCCATTTTAATTCATAGCTGAGTGGGCGGTGGCGTTTCGCGTTGGCCGGCTGGCCCTGCTGGGCAGGGGGTCACTCTTACTGGTTTGGGGGTGGCTTTTAGTTTAATTTTTCTTTTCTAGCTTCACCTCTCGGGCCAACTTGCGCGTTCTAATTGTCTGAGATCATGTCAGGAGACGCAGCCGCGGAGCAGGTGAGGAAGGAGAGCGGCGGGGCCTCGTGGCGACCTCTTCTCTCCGTGTCTCTGTGCGTCCTGGCTCTCCAGCCATGTTCGCTTGAGGAAGGGATCTGGTGGCGGAAATGGTGGGAATGGGGAGCAAGAGCTGACTGAGATTTAAAGTTACTTTTGGGTTTTTTTTCTGTGTTAGGCATTAGTATGAATACATGTGGTTTAGACAGTAACTGGGAAGCTGCTTCGACCGGTTTAGGTTCATGGGACAACCTCGGTTGGATGGCTTCCTTTCATACCATTTCGATAGGGAAGATCCATAGGAATTGATTGTTTAAACATGTACTCGCCGAGGTTGAAAAACTTGGCAATCTTCCCCCCGCCCCTTCTCCGATGTAGACTGTACCCAGAAATAGGTTCATAGTTTGAGAAATAATTGGAGATTAAACTAATCTGGGAAAATGAAGACTCTTGCTAGAGAGCGAGTGAAGGGAACAGCCTGGGAGCAAAGCATAGTTTTGCTGGGTAAGAGTTAGGAATTTTGTGGCTTTCTCCCACTTCCTTCTTTATATCTTCTGTTTACATTTCATTTGCGTTTTTTTGCATGAGACAAGATATTGCAGAATTTGATAAATCAAAACTTGAGAAGTCTGTTTCGGTCCCTCTAAATAAAACCATCTATCTGTTTTAATACTGGATATAAGTGATGTTTAAGTATTTCAAAATTTAACAATTTTATATAAATGATTTGTTTCTTTTGCCCTTTATTCAAAATTTTGTGGGATAGTGTTTACCTTTTCGTTTGAAAGATGAAAACGGATATTTTATGATAGGTGTTACTCAATTCGTTTTTCAATTTAAGTTTTGATATATGTTTAGGTAAGTACTTTTCAAAATGGAAGCTAGCTGGCCTGCACTCCCAATTTTCTGAAATTTCCCATTGCCATGGCAACGGAATACACTTAGGTTTTCGTTTTCAAGCCCCCATCTTATAATCTGGAGGTAATCCGTATGACTAAATTTTGGGAAAATTTGGCTAACTTAATTTTGTGTTTGCTCATCAACTGATTTCAGTCCTGAACTCTCTGCAATGTTCACATGTTACATGACGCCCAATAATGTAAAGTCTTAAAATTAGTATATCAGATCTGTTTATGCATACTTACCCTTTTTCTGGACTCGATCTGAGAGTCAAGGGAGGAGTAATATACAGAGGTTTCATTGAAAGTTTCCAGAATCCATTGTTATTTCTTATATTTTTAAAACATTGTAAAGACACTGAAATGTTGCTATGACTTCAGATTTTTCAGAACTATGGTGTTTTAAATGGCAAAGACGTTGTGAAAATTTACAGGGGGAAAAAAATCTCATCCAAAAGTTTTATTGTTTAGAACAGAAAAGTTAAAAGTGCAATGAACACATACAGTACAATTATTCACTTAAATTCAACAGTTAAACATTTTGCCATATTTGTTTTATCTCCCGTACAAATTTGTCAACACATATTTCAGCATTCTCATTATTCGATGTCAGCCCCACATAATTTAGCATTAATGCTTTTACATAACCATCATGCCATTTTATATAATTTATAAAATCCAGTTCATATTCAGATTTCCTCAGTTGTCCCAAAATGTGATTCATAGGGTTTGTTTGTTTTGTTTTGTCAGAACCTAATCCCCAATTTATACCCTGTAGTACAGGAGTGGGAAATGTTTGGCCTACGGGCTGTATAAGGCCTGTAAAATAATTTGGTCTCTACATTTATTTATTAATTTATTTAAATATGTTTTATTGATTTTTTACAGAGAGGAAGGGAGAGGGATAGAGAGTTAGAAACATTGATGAGAGAGAAGCATCGATCAGCTGCCAATTGAACAGCCCCCCAATGGGGATGTGCCCGCAACCAATGTACATGCCCTTGACCGGAATCGAACCTGGGACCCTTCAGTCCGCAGGCTGAAGCTCTATCTACTGAGCCAAACCGGTTTTGGTGGTCTCTACTTTTAACAGAAAAAAAATCGTTTGGGCCCTGCCAAGGCCTTAGGGGTGAGGTAATTAAATGTCTGACTAAATATAGCAGGCTAGTTTTTAGTTTTTTAAAAGTATATTTTATTTATTTTTTTCAGAGAGGAAGGGAAAGGGAGAGAGAGTTAGAAACATCAATGGGAGAGAAACATCAGTCAGCTGCCTTGTGCACACCCCCTACTGGACATGTGCCCGAGGTACATGCCCTTGACTGGAATCTAACCAGGGACCCTTGAGTCTGCAGGCCAATGCTCTATCCACTGAGCCAAACTGTTTTGGGCAAGAGGCTAATTTTTAAGTTGATAATTCTGTATGGCCCTCGAATGATGTTATAAATGTCCAAATGGTCCTTGGCAGAAAAACGGTTCCCCACCCCTGCCCTAGTGTGTCTACACTGAGTGGCTAGATTATTATGATCTCTGAACGAATAATAATCTGGTCACCTAGTGTATATCCTATATAATAAAAGGCTAATATGCAAATTGTTCCTTCCACCAGGAGTTCAACCAGCAGGCAGGCCAGACCCCACCCATGCACGAATTCATGACCGGGCCTCTAATGAATACATGTATATATTAGAGGCCTGGGCATGAATTTATATATATATGTTAGAGGCCCGGTACATGAATATGTATGTATGTATATACACACACCACACACACACACTGAGTGGCCAGATTATTATGTGCTCAGACATCATAATTATCTGGTCACTCAGTGTATTTAAAGAGTCCAGGATAGTTTTCTTTAGAACTCTCATATTCTGGATTTCTTTTATTTTTGTGTATGCCGTGTCATTCAACCTGTCCTTTCCTTTCATCTTGTGTATTTCCTGAAACCTAAACTCAGCTTTGATAATATTTTTGCATAGACTACTTTATAGCATTATGTTAAAAGGCACTTATTTCATGCTAGGTAGTTTCACTGTTAGCGATGTTTAAGTTTGATCACTTGGTTAGGGTGACACTGCTGTATCTGTTCATTGTAAATGATTATTTTCCTCTTTACAGTTAATAATCTGTAGCTTGATATTGTGTTCCTCGGTAATCTACCTAGTTACTTATCAATTGATAATCGTTGAATAAAGCAGTTATTACATTGGAGGTGGCAAGTGGTGTGTTTTTTTAATTTATTTTTTTAGAAAAGCAAGCAAGAATTTGACTGCAACAAAAACACTTAGGCCAGTGAAACAAGGAAGGGCTCAGAAGAAGCAACAGGAGAGCCTGGGTGGGCTGCTTTGACTCACTGGAAAGTCAGAGAAAAGGGGGCCTTGGAGATAGGTTTAGGGGATTAGCCCCGGAAGAGCTACCACTGCCCATTGCTCTCCTGATTACAAATCTCCTGGGGTCCCTTGGAGATAGGAGATAGGTGCTTGTGGGAGGAGAGCGGGGAATGGCACAGGCATGCTCTCTGGAGGGGCAGTAGTGGGCTGGGACCTTTTTCAGGGTTTCAAAGGTTAGGCGTTTAGGGCAGGGTCAATAGAATATTAATCAGCTTTATGCTGGTGAACCAAAATGAGATTTATTCTCTTAATTTGTCCTTGGGTATGGTTGACAAATGGCACTGATTGGATTTCTTTCTTTTTTTTTTAATCAATCTTTATTGTTCATATTATTACAAAGGTTCCTCATTTCTTACCCCCTCCACCAGGTTCCCACCCCACCCTCTGCCCTTTCCCCACAACTGATTGGATTTCTGTTCTCTGTCCGCTAGTAGAGTGATTTAAGCTATTTACTCTCTGGTTGGGGAAAAGTGCAAATCATTTACTCCCCTAAGTGTCCTTGGTTTAGGGAATATAGGATTTACTAGGTGGTTGCCAACTGCCGTTTAACTATCTTAGTTTTCCTATCCCATTTGTGCTGGAATTTTTCTAGCTTCTTACTGTACTATAACATTCTCCACTCAGAGATTTTTACCCCTAAAATCTTTTAGGGTTGAGAGGGAGAATGGTCTGTCTTCAGTAGTTGTTTCCTGCTGAAAATGGTTTTTTAAAAATTCTAATGTTCTGTCTTACTGACTCATATTTTTCTGTAAAGAAGTTTTGTTTTATTTTTTCTTTCTCTCTCCTTTTCAAAGATTATTGAGTATCACTGAATTTATAGGTTTCTCTTTATTTTGTGTGTTAAAATCAGTTATACCATTTTCTTTTGGATGTTCACCTTGTCCTAACTTTGATGGTGGCTCTATATCTTTTTCCTATCAATCTAAAAAACATTTTTTGACATCTGATTTCCAACAGAGTCATCTTCATATAATACTTCCTTCAGTTTTTTATTTATTTTTAAAAAATATATTTTATTGACATTTTACAGAGAGGAAGGGAGAGGGATAGAGGGTCAGAAAACATCGACCAGCTGTCTCCTACACACCCTTACTGGGGATGTGCCCGCAACCAAGGTACATGCTCTTGACCAGAAGCTGGGACCCTTCAGTCCACAGGCTGACGCTTTATCCACTGAGCCAAACCGGTCAGGGCTTTCTTCAGTTTTTTAATGATACATTTCAAACATTCAAAAAAGGAAAGAATTGTATGTTCCTATTATAGAGCTTCAATTTATTGCAAATCTTGTTCTTCTCCACACTTTCAGTTCTTCCCACCTCCATTACTTTAAAGCAAATTCCAGACACTGTATTATTCAATTTTAACTGAAATGATTAAAAGATACCTTAGAGAGTGAGATGATTAATTATGGATTAACTAGCTTGCTTTATTATGTGTAAGATAGCAGTCAGTGAAAATTCAGAGGAAAAGAGGAGAGCCTGAAATGATGGGACAAGAAAAAAAGACTAAATAAATATGAAGAAGAATAAGAAAAAAATCAAAACGACTCTGAAATAATGGATTTGCTTTGGAAAGGTGTCAAGGGATGGAATAGACAAACAATCCTGCAAGATAATGAAGCTTAACATTGAAGCTTAAAAATGCTTATTGAATAAACACAGTATTTTTAATTTGTTACTCAAAATATGGATGATCATTTCTTTCTTGGTACTGAATCTCTGCCCTTTGAAAGTGGGAAATGATTGTAGACAATCAAAATCACTGCTAAGGTTTATTGAAACTTTTTTACTCTTGTAAGGAAGTTACAGTTTGCATTTCTAGAGTTATTTAAACGATCTTGCAGTGTTTGTGGGTATTCTGGAGCTTCATGTTACTGTCTTTGCCAATTTAATGGTGACAGGACTGTGTGTACTAGGATTTAGGTTCCCCCTTATTCCCAACAAAAATACGTCTGGGTCCTTTGTGGAATTATGGCTATAGTCTTGTTTTGTAGATACTTTTTTTTAACTGTTCAATTCAACTTTTGATCTCATTATTTCTTAGCTCCATTTTTACCTTATGCACTACTCCCTACAGCATTTTTTTTTTGAAGTTTAGACAAATTTATTGAAACATTCAAGGTGTTAGCAAAGAAATCATTAAGTGATATGTTACATTATGCCACTACCTTGAATGTATACTTTAACAATTATAAATGTACACTTCATAACTAAACCTTTGGCCAAAAAAATAAAAGGGAAGTCATTTGGCACATTTGTGAAAGGCCAATAGGAAATTAATTTTGAACATTAGAAAGATAAAGTCACTGAATTAAACATAAGTAACCACTGCTAATCTAGAATCCCACTGTGTTGAAGGTAGAAGTGTCTGCGCAGAGCTAGTCATTTATTTTAGCAATCAGAAGAGATGGGGCAGGCACACCTGTTGGAGGTGGCAGAAGAGCTGGCAGGACAGCAAGGACAGGCTGGCCAGGTGAGCATGTCCCAGAGACAGCAACAACAGAGAGCAGTCCACTCTGTGAGGCAGGAGGTGGGCCCAGGCCATCCCCTTGGCCTTCTACCACATACACTGTGGCTTTAGGAGGCTCCTGAGTCCACCTTTCAGCCATACTGTGGGTATCCTTGGTGGGGGTACCCCTGAGGAGGTGGGTAAGGTCTTCCCATAGGTCCTGGAGAGTAGGCCTCAGGCTCCATTCATTGGTTGTGGATAAGGGGATTATGGGGTCATTGGACCAGGGCCCGAATAAGGTGGAGGGTTCCCTGGGTTCATTAGGGAACTGCAGGATGTACCTCTTCATCAGTGGACTGAGTGCCGGTTGGGACAGAGCGGACGGGACCAGGCGAGACGGCACAAATGCACCGCACCAGCCGCGGCCCTACAGCATTTAGTAGAGTGCTGTTTAGAGTTCCTCTGTTGAGTTTGAGCTTGGGTTGAAGGTGCTGCCTTACTTATTGTTGCATCTTACAAACCTAGGAAATACATACAGGTGTTCAGTAAATGAATGGATTAATTTGGACCAAAGCTATGTGTTATACATTACAAAGTCTCCAATAAATTAATCTCAAGGAAACAAATACATAATTAATACAAACTAAAATATTTGGGGTAGAAGTGGATGGTTTATAAAGTTTTATTGAATAAGAGGGAGAGAAATGGGTTAGGCCAGGTCAATTGATATGAACCTTTAAGTCCCTAAAATGTTTCTACATTCTTACCTTTTGGAAACGAGACTTCAGTTTTTAAACTATAGACTATTCTAAAATTAGGGGAAGGCTCAAATATAAACAAAATAATCCCCACTTTGAAAAAATGTCATGACTTAAAGCACAAAGGAATTGCCACTTCAGGGCCATAAGTCAGTGTTTTGCTTTTAGGAGGAAATAAGTTTGTGGAGATACAGAAAATATGAAAAATATGTGTTCTGTTATATATTTATCAATGAGGAAAGGAAGATGAAACAGCCACAATGTTGAAAACTGAAGCCTGGTTTATTTTGTTGGGTAATTATTAGTACTTACTAGAAGCCCAGCGCACAAAATCGTGCGCAAGTAGGGTCTATAGGCATAGCCTGGCCTCCATCACATGGCCCCCTTCATGTGAACATGAAGTTCCCTGCCCCAGGACACTGCAATGTGCAAGACCTCTGCCCCTCAAAATTCCCCCATCCCGCCACTGCTCTGTGAAACTCCTCCCATCCCTCAACTGCTCCTCGAAATGCCCCCCAGCGTCCCCAGTCCCACCTCGCCACCACCCCCCACTCATGATTAGCAGCTTGGGGGCCGGGTGTGGGGGAGGGACTGAGAGGTGCTCCATGCACTTTCTGGTGACTGGTTGTTTGGTCTTTACAGTGTTAAGACCACTGGGTTTTTACTCTATAGAAGACTAGCAGTTAAGAGATAACAGAAGGGCCAACCAATCTTAAAGCCAAAGTTAGTGTGTGGGGTGGGAGGTAGGAAGAGAGAGGGAAAGGACCAAGAATGTATGTTAGATTATGTTTTCTTTTTTTTTTTTTTTTTTTTTTTTTTTTTTTTTTTTAAATATATATTTTATTGATTTTGTACAGAGAGGAAGGGATAGAGATAGAAAGTTAGAAACATCGATGAGAGAGAGTCATCGATCAGTTGCCTCTTGCACACCCCTACTGGGGCTATGCCCGCAACCAAGGTACATGCCCTTGACAGGAATCGAACCCGGGTCCCTTCAGTCCCCAAGCCGACGCTCTATCCATTGAGCTAAACCGGTCCCGGCTGTTTTCTTTGGGCTCAATTATTTTTATGTTTTTATCAACAAAATCTGTAATAGCATTCCCTACTTTTCCCCCTCCTTTTTAACATTTTGTAATCCTCACCTGAAGATGATTTTTCATTGATTTTTAGAGAGTGGAAGGGAGATCTACCAAGAGAGAATAACATTGATGTGAGAGAGACATATCTATTGCTTGCCTCCCCTACATGCCCCACCTGGCCAGGCATTAGGCCTGCAACCGAAGTACTTGCTGTTGATGAGAATCTAACCTGGGACCCTTCGGTCTGAGGGCTGACACTATCCACTGAACCAAATTGGTGAAGGCCTCTCCCCCCCCCCCCTCATTTTATATAAATGAAAGCTTGCAAACCGCTTAGATAGGGATTGAAGATATTTAGTATAGCAGTTTGGACAGGTAAATATGATTTGGTCTTTATTGTTAATATTTATTGAGGAAACGGAACTTTGCTTGATATTTGCTTGATTGCTTCTAAAAGATTTATCTGTGTTTACAGGACTATTGGTTTTTCTTAGAGGTACAGCAGAAAGGTTCTGTTAAGAGAGAGTGCATTCTTTCAGTGCTAAGATAACAGGAGTTTCAGGGAATACCAGAGTTGACACATGCGGATAGATCTTCTGGGACAACATCTGTATTCAGATGTTTGTGCCTATTAAGTGGACAATGGCCAAAAACAGTTCATAGGTTTAAGGTCTTCGGCCATTGTCTCTGATTCTCTTTAAACAAACCTGGCTGTGAATTTGAGTCATTTGTTTTGCAGAACAGTTGGTAATGATGTGAGACTTGATCTAAAAAGGAATTTGAGTTGGGCCAATGTTTAAGCTATTTTTAGATTAGTAGATATTTTATAATAAACAGTAAATACTGAATAAAGCCAGAAGGCAGAACTATGTTGTAATTTGCATTTTTCTGTTTCACTTAGTTTATCTAATGAATTAATATCTTGGCTACTCTTGGTTTAAAGAAGCTACATTTTTCAAATTCTAAATGATAAAGATTTTTATTTGTAGTTTGTAGCTATTTGTTTCCTAGAAGATAAATAAGAAAATATGATAAGTATAATTATTTGGACCATTAACTTTAGCCTATTTTTTCCTTCAGTTTTTGGATTGTTTGCATGTTTAGTAGGTTTTTAGTTTTTGAAAGGATTGAAGGGATTAAGTGCAGGATAAATATACAGAATAATAACAAAGTCATCTAGTAGAGCAGAGTTCTGTTGCACTGGTAAGGAACACAGGACTAAGCAGGCATCCAGTCCTAATGTTACCTGTTACATAAAGTGCTATCTTCTCATATAAATTGGCTCATCTAGGTTTGTACTTCACATGTGCGCTGGGCTTCTATAATAGTAAGTACTAATAATTACCCAACAAAATAAACCAGGCTTCAGTTTTCAACATTGTGGCTGTTTCAACTTCCTTTCCTCATTGATAAGTATATAACAGAACACATATTTTTCATATTTTCTATATCTCCACAAACTTATTTCCCCCCGAAAGCAAAACATTGACTTATGGCAATTCCTTTGTGCTTCTTCCAAGTCATGACATTTTTTCAAAATGAGGATTATTTTGTTTATATTTGAGCCTTCCCCTAATTTGAGAGAGAGAGAGAGTGTGTGTGTGTGTGTGTGTGTGTGTGTGTGTGAGAGTGAGAGAGAGAGAGAGAGAGAGAGAGAGAAACATCTGTGAGAGAGAAAGGCCATTGATCAGCTGCCTCCTGCACACACTCTACTGGGGATCGAACCCACAATCCAGGCATTAGCCCTGACTGGGAATCGAACTGGTGATCTCTTGGTTCCTGGGTTGACGCTGACCCACACTGGCCAGGCTACCTTAATCTACTTTTTAATTTTTATAGTTTAGCTATTAAGAGACTTCAAATGTATAGTATAGTATGTGCAGTTTTCTTAATGATTTAGCTAAAAAAAAAATTAGAATGACTTAGGTCTGATGCCACCTTCTTTTTAATGAAACAGCATTTGGAAAAGATTTATTTACAGAACAGATAAATCAGGTAGTGCTTCTCAGGATGGAGTTCATGATCCATTGCATCATAATCACTTAGGTGCCTTTTAGATGTATAAGTGCCTGTACCCCAACTTCAGACATACTACAACTTATTATGGGAGGTTCATGATATTTGAGATGGGTACCACAGGTTATTTTTATGTATTAAGATAAATGAAAGCTTGCAGACAACTTAGATAGGGATTGAAGATACCTGAACTTTAGAAGTTGTTTTTGAGTAAATTCCTTTTTTGTTGTTGTTTTACTTTTTTTAAAGCTTATTTTTCTTCTTCAATACAGTTCTTGATAAAATTAAGTGGGGAGAAAAATTGCAATTTTTTTGAGAATGGTTATACTTTTAATAGAGTGTTTTACTGATTTTCCTCCCTCTATTATAGTCAGTCATTACCCTTAATGGTGGAAAGTACTGAAAAAACCAGGTTTGAGGCTCATCCTCTGCTTTTTCTGTTGGTCATGGTCAAGAGCTTATATGAGTTTAAATCCTTTACCACCACCACCCCATACTTTGACATTTATTGTACATATCAAAGAAGTTTCCAAAGTCCTACTAATATCATTGGTAATGTGTATTCCTTAGAAACTAGTCCAGTTTTTGTTCTGGTTATCTGACTTGGGACCCTATCCTACTCCCCATTAACATCTATAGAGTGATAATGGAATTACAGTTTATTCCAAAGGCAAAAGCTAGATTTTAATAGAGTTTCTTATAGAAATAAGTTCTGGGACACATAAGCATGGGACAGTTATTCTTTTGCCATAGTGACAGGGTTCTGACCTCATTCCATTATAAATAGGCACTGGAAACTTGCTGTAAGTTTTTTTTAAAAGTGACCTATTCCTCTAATCTGTCAACAGATTCAGGAAAAAAATAATAAGACAACTCTATTTTTAAAAAAAATAGATTTTATTGATTTGAGAGAGGAAGGGAGAGGGAGAGATAGAAACATCAATGATGAGAGAATCATTGATTGGCTGCTTCCTGCACGCCCCTACTGGGGATTGAGCCCGCAACCCAGGTGTGTGCCTTTGGCCGGCATTGAACCTGGGACCCTCAGTCTGCAGGCTGACACTCTATCCATTGAGCCAAACCAGCTAGGACTCCATTCCTTTTTTAAAAAAGTTGATTTTAAGAGGGAGGGAGGGAGAGAGAGAAAAAAAAGAAACATTGATTTTTTTTTTTGTTCCACTTCTTTATGTATTTATTGGTTGATTCTTGGGTATGCCCTGATCAGAGATGAAACCTGTGCTACATGGCATAGTGGGACAATGCTGTTAACCAGCTGATCTTCCTGGCCAGGGTATAATCCATTCCTTAAGGAGGCACAGTCTCCTTGTAGAAACTACTAACACACTGTCCAGTTTTCCTACAGCAATATGATAACCAGGCCAGAAAGCAAAGACATTGTGCTACTAGCTACCTGAATGGTTCATAGCTGTAAGGATGGGTGACTTTTTTTTTTTTTAATCAATCTTTATTGTTCATATTATTACAAAGGTTCCTCATTTCTTCCCCCTTCCACCAGGTTCCCACCCCATCCTCCGCCCCCTCCACAGCCCCCATTGTCCTCATCCATAGGTGCACAGTTTATGTTCAGTCTCTTCCTCCCTCCCTTTTCCCAAGAACAGTCGGTGACTTTTTTTTTAATCCTCACTGGAGGATATTTTTCCATCGATTTTAGAGAGAGTGGAAGAGAGAGGGCCTGGGGTGGGGAGAGCCTGGAACTGACGTATGTGCCCTTGACCGGATTTGAACCCGGGACCCTTCAATCTGCAGGCCAACACACTCTGTCCACTGAGCCAAACCAGCCAGTGCTGGATGACGTTATATTGTGAGAATTAAATATTAAATATGTCTATAATAAACAGTATACTTTTAGTCATTTTGGATAATTTCCATTGTTAATTAATGCACTTGATGGAGAATTATTTATATAGATTACTTTATGAACATTTAAGTACTTCCTTGATCAGAGGAAAATAGGGATGTAATAGATTTTGAAAAGAGCTGAGCCATGGTTCTGATAGCAGTTTCATGTAATTTAATTATATTTCTTACTAGAGGCCCAGTGCATGAAATCCGTGCAGTGGGGGATGTCCCTCAGCCTGGCCTGCACCCTCTTCGATCTGGGACCCCTGGGACATCCCTCTCACAATCTGGGGCTGCTAGCTCCTAACCACTTACCTGCTTGTCAACCTGGTCATCCCTAACTGCCCTCCCCTGCCTGCCTCATCTCCCTAACTGCTCTCCCCTGCCGACCTGATCGCCCCTAACCACCTCTGCCTTGGTCCCTGCCACTGTGACTTTGTCCGGAAGTTCCGTCTGATCTAATTAACATATTACCCTTTTATTTTTTTATTTTTTAATATTTTTTAAGTTGACAGGATTTTATTTATTTTTAATGTATTTTATTTTTTACAGAGAGGAAGAGAGAGGGAATAGAGAGTTAGAAACATCGATGAGAGAGAATCATCAGTCAGCTGCCCCTTGCACCACCCCCACTGGGGATGTGCCCACAACCAAGGTACATGCCCTTGACTGGAATCGAACCTGGGACCTTTCAGTCCGCAGGCTGACGCTCTATCCACTGAGCGAAACCGGTTTCGGCTATTACCCTTTTATTATTATAGATTATGAAATTTGGTTATTAGTTACTTAACTGAGGAGTGGTGATTAATGCCTGACATAGATGTTCAACAGATGTTTTTTACATTTGATCTACAATATCTTCTGTATGCATCCTTAGATCCATGGTAACCCTTTCCCCAGGTATCTGTGGATAGAATTTTATGGTTTCCCTGAACTTGGATGGGTTCAGGCGTCCTCAAACTTTTTAAAGTGGGGGCCAGATCACGGTCCCTCAGAGAGCTGGAGGGCCGGACTATATGAACTACTAATTCCTACTGTAACACCTCGGCTGCGCTCACTGCCCAAAAAACCTGACGGGCTGGATCAGACTCCTCTGCGGGCCGCATGTGGCCCACGGGCCGTAGTTTGAAGACCCCTGGGTTACATAAACCTTTTATTTTCATGAATTTCTTAACAAATTGAGTTTTTTCTTTAATCAAGAATATAGACAAGAAACCACACTAGTAGTGTTAGCAACAGCTATGATTGGAACATAAATATTCAACATATTGTTGCACTCAGCACTAGACTCTCCACTGGATCTTGTTATTTAATGTGTTAAGTACCTGTTACTATATAAGACTTTGTTTTAAAAACATTTCAATAATATTTTAATATTTGTTTCCTTTGAAATCCCTCAGAGTTTGTATATTTAAAAACATTATTCTGAGAAAGAGTCCTTAGGCTTCACATAGAACTTCACTGGAAGGTTCTGTGGCACCAATAAAGGTTAGGAAGCTCTGGAAGCCATGGTTTTCTTTTCCTCCCCCTACCCCATCACCATTTACCCCCTCTGTGTCGTCTTCCCACTTCCATCACCCCCATTATCACCACACTTTTGCCCATGTTCGTGAGCTCTCTCATTTTATGTTTTGCTGAGTCCCTCCCAACATTTCCCCCTTATGCACTGGCCCTCCCTCCCCCAGCTGTCTCTATTTTGCTTGGTGTTCAAATTCCATATATGAGTAAAATCATATAGTACTAATTTTTCTCTTACTGGCTTATTTCACTTAGCATAATGTTCTCCAGGTCCTTCCATGCTGTCACAAAAAGTAAGCTTTTCTTCCTTTTTAAGGCAGAGTAGTATTGCACTGTGTAAATGTACCAAGTTTTTTATCCACTCATCTACTGATGGACAATTGGGCTGATGAACATAAGGGGCTGCATATATTCTTTTGAATTAGTGTTTCGGGTTTCTCCAGATAAATTCCTAGGAGTGCAATTGCTGTATCATAGGACAGTTCCATTTTTAAAGTTGATAAACACATTTTTAATTTTTTGAGGTAACTCCATACTGTGGAAAAACATGGTTTTTCAACTGAGGCTGCACATTGGATCAGCCTGGAGAGTTAGTTTTTGTGCCTTTTTTTAAATAGTGATGTTCCAGTCCCCATTCCTAGTATTCTGGTTTCATTGGTTGATGGTAGGGCTTGGACATCTTTTTAAATTCCCTTTCTCCCAGTTGGTTCCAGTGTGCTGATAGTCTTGAGAATCAGTAGTGTAATGGTATCTTACAAAAATTGAGATCTTCTTTTATTTTAAAATATTTTTTAAAAGTTTGTTTTTTCAAGGAGTAAACTCATGAAATAAGTCTATTTTGTTGTATCCGAAGTGCCCCTTCAACATTGTCTAGCACATACTGGCAAGTATTTCTCAGGTGAATAGTAAAAATTCAAACACTAGGAGAGGATACAGTGTAAAGTGAGTGTATGTTTGTGTGTGCGTGTCCTTACTTTTTTTTGAAACTCAATATTCATGTTGCTAACTATAGACCTTGCTCTTTTTAGTGATTACAAATTTCATAATAATATTTAGCCAGTTTTTTTATACATGATTATTTAAGTTATTTCTATTCTTATGCAACAATAAAAGGCTTAGTAGCTCACTATTCTTCAGTATACATGTGCAGTAAGATGCCTTGCCAGAAGTGGAATTTAGGGTTAGGCATTCTTAGTAAATTTTTATCAATATTACTACTTGCCCCAGTTGACTATGTGAGAATGTCTGTTTCTGGTTACCCTTGTAATCCTATATAATAAAGAGCTAATATGCTAATTGTCTTGCTGCCCTCACACCGTAATGGCCAATCAGCAGGAGGCTGCGCGCCCTGGGGGGCAGAGCCGCAGTATTGTTCCAGAGACAAGACCCAAGCTCCAAAGCTCCACACTCTCCGACTACCTTGTTGCTCTGGAGGTGGGGTGGATGGAAGTGGGGAGGCGCCCAGAGGAGGTGGGACCAGCCAGAGGAGGCAACTCACGGGGACCGAGGGCGGGGCTTGAAGCAGCCAGAGAAGGCTGGAGGGGTGTGGTGGGGCCAGGCACATTTGAGCTCTGGGTGGAGAGGTTAGGGTGTCAAGGAGGGGCGGTGGGTGGGTGGGACTGCACGATTACACCCACTGGGCTTCTAGTGTTAATAATAAAACACTTTAAAAAAAATATTTTTTATTGATTTTTTACAGAGAGGAGGAGAGAGGGATAGAGAGCTAGAAATGTCGATGAGAGAGAAACATCGACCAGCTGCCTCTTGTACACCCCCTACCGGGGATGTGCCCGCAACCAGTGTACATGTCCTTGATCGGAATCAAACCTGGGACCTTTCAGTCCGCAGACCGACGCTCTACCACTGAGCCAAACCGGTTTTGGCAATAAAACACTTTGATCTCTATTTTATGGTTTATATTTCTATTCTTTTGTGTTTTCCTTTATTAATCCTCATCTAAGGATATTTTTTCCATTGGATTTTTAGAGAGAGTGCAGGGGGGAGAGAGAGAGACATATATGTGAGAGAGACACTTTGATTGCCTCCTGCGCTCTCTCTGACGCAAGGGCCAGGGATTGAGCCTGCAGCTGCAGAGTGTGCTCTTGACCAGGAATTTGACCAAAGACCCTTTATAGTCCTCAGGCCAATGCTCTAACCACTGAGCACTGACCAGGGCTCTTTTCTTTTGAGTGTTTACAGTTCATTTTCTGTGAAATATTTGAACTTTGGTTTTCTTTTTTCTTTTTTTAAGTTGTTGGTCTTTTATTGATTGTACTTAATAAAATTTTTTTTAATGTATTTTTATTTATTTTAGAGAGGAAGAGAGATGGAAACATCCATGGTCCCTCAGCCTGGCCTGCACCCTCTTGCAGTCCAGGACCCCTCAGGAGATGTCAGACTGTCGGTTTCAGCCCGATCCCCGCAGGCCAGGCCGAGGGACCATGCATCAGGCCTCTAGTATGCATGTTAGATCTTTGGTTAATCTCTTCCCACCCTCCCCAATCACCCCCTTCCCTCTGATTCATCAGTCCCATGTTTCCATGGCTGTGCATTGAGCGTCTGCCCCCTGGTGGTCAGTGCATATTGTAGCTAACAGTCAAATGGTTGCTTAGATTTTTATATACTCTGAGTAGCCAGATTGTTATTATCTCTGAACGCATAATAATCTGGCCACTCAGTGTGTGTGTGTGTGTGTGTGTTAGAGGCCCAGTGCATGAATTCGTGCATGGGTGGGGTCCAGCTAGCCTGAACAGGGGGAGGGGACATGGGCAGTTGGTTGAACTCCTGGTCGAGAGGACAATTTGCATATTAACCTTTTATTATATAGGATATACACTGAGTGGCCAGATTATTATACTTTCAATGATCATAATAATCTGGCCACTCAGTGTATATAGATAATAAAAATTAAACTACCTTAGTAAAGGTTTAGAAAATACTGAACAATAGAAAGGAGCACCCGGGGAGGGAAGGGAATCACCTGTACTTCTATCATCCATCAGCCACATGATCTTAAACATTTTAGTACAATCTTTAAATCTCTTATTGTAGATTTATTTTATACCTTTTATTTTGCTGTATATAAAATTTTTGAGTCATGTCTTTAAACTTTTCTATCAGAATAAGCATTCATGCCATTTCATGCTTTCTGTCTCGGGATAAATGCACTATGGCAGTGCTTCTCAAAGTTTATCCAGGCTTCCTAAGACTTTCAGAGAATCTGTGAATTCAAACTGTTTTATAATAAATTTAAGGCAATATTTGCAATTTTCACTCTTAACCTCTTGTGAGTATACAGTAGAATTTTTACTTTTACATGATGTAATATTATAACAGATTGAATGCTAAAAGCAGATATGAAAATCCAGCTACATTTTTAAAAGTCAGACATTAAATTTATAAATCTGTAAAACAAAAATATTCTTATTGAATTTTAATAGTTTTTAAAAAATATATATTTTATTGATTTTTCACAGAGAGGAAGAGAGAGGGATAGAGAGTTAGAAACATCGATGAGAGAGAATCATCTATCAGCTGCTTCCTGCACACCCCCTACTGGGAACGTGCCCGAAACCAAGATACATGCCCTTGCCCGGAATCGAACCTGGGACCCTTCAGTCCGCAGGCCGACGCTCCATCCACTGAGCCAAACCTGTCCCGCTTAATAGTTATTTTTCATTAAAATGTTACTTGTTTTAATATATAAGTAGTATTTTAAGAATTTTTTTTATTGACTTCAGAGAGGAAAGAAGAGGGAAAGAGAGATAGAAACATCAATGATGAGAGAGAATCATTGGTCAGCTGCCTTCTGCACTCCCCACACTGGGGATTGAGCCAGAAACCCAGGCATGTGTCCTTACTGGAAATCAACCCGTGACCGCCTGATTCATAAGTCGATACTCAACCACTGAGCCACACAGGCATGGCAGTAGTTTCACTATTTGAACATGAATAAATGTAACATTTTTTTTCTCAGTTTTAATTGTAATGGTACATATTGAAATAAACCATATAAACAACCTTTTTTTGCATACTTAGTAATTTTTCAAAATATAAAAAGGGTCCTGAGACTACAATGCTTCCAGACTGCTGTTCTATAGTATTTAATGTAAAAGATGGCTTTATTTAAATTTTTAAATGTCTTTTTAAGGTATGTGATTACTTGATTTTGTTTTTATGCAGTTGACTCAAGGTAACATAGATTACAGGAAATACAGGCCTCTTTTATAAGAGAACATTTTTATTCCTTGTATTGTGGTATTTGTATACTGATATATTGTGCTTGAATAAGATTAGGCATGAAAATTTTAAAACGGTAACTTCAGTTTGTTATTTTTCTCTCCTCAGGCGGCTGAATATGTCCCGGAGAAGGTGAAGAAAGCTGAAAAGAAATTAGAAGAGAACCCCTATGACCTTGACGCTTGGAGCATTCTCATTCGAGAGGCACAGGTTTAGTGATATAGGATTACATTTCCTTCTCTATGGGTCCAGTCACACTACTTGGTTCTGCAGTAAATATTTTCATAATCCTAACACTGTAAATGCTGTTATTGGTTTTCAATTTTAGAATCAACCTATAGACAAAGCACGGAAGACTTATGAGCGCCTTGTTGCCCAGTTCCCCAGTTCTGGCAGATTCTGGAAACTGTACATTGAAGCAGAGGTTAATATTTTATTTTATTTTTCTTATAAGCATCTGATGGGAATTGCAGCATACACTATAGCGGTAAAGACAAGTTAGGGACATAGATAGCACAACTCGGACAAGGAGGGTTTAAATGTCTTTTGCCTTTATTTTGTAAAATAGGTATAAAGGAGTGATTAAAATGAATTTTTGAAATTTGGGTCTTTACAAGCTGATGATTGTTGCATTTTGCGATTGCAACAACATTAAAACAGTTTCAATGGTATTGGAGTGCTTTAGCCTTTTATTTACTTGTCATGTGTCAATTTATTGCCTCCTGTGTCATTTATTTAGAGCTCATTTTTCTTTTGATTCCTGCTTACAAAAATATGAACTACTGGTATTATAAGAAAATACAGAAATATTAACTTATAAGAAATGTTAGTTTAATAGGTTATTTTGAACATCTCTGGTGAAATGAAACATTTAGATGAAAAGTTATCTCAGATTTTAATTTCATGAAAATACATGGTTTGTCAATAAATGTAAGCACTTCAATAATTTCAAGAAAATTTTTTTCTGCTGGAAGAAGTTTACATTATAAAGAAATAAGCTAATGTGACTTAAACTTACGTAATCATAATTTACACCATGCTACTTTTTTAAAAATTGCTTTTTAACTGTCTTGAAGTCAGGTATGTTTATTTTAAAGAGTAAGAGCCCCATTCTTAATTATAATTAGAAGGGAATGTTCCTTTTTGAAGGCTGGAATTAGTGATCAAATGATAATAAAGTGTTAGTGTGTTAATAACATTTGGCACCAAGTAATCATATTTCAGGTTATAAGTTAATTGAGTGGAAAGGGTGAGAATAATTGATATCTACATTATAACTTATGAAGTATTCTTTCAATATTAATTTTGTAATATAAATTCTCAACATAATCAAGTACACTGCAGCCTTGTCATATTTCCCACCCTAGATGAATGTGATAATATGTGGTCTGTTTTGGACCTATTCAAGGGGCTTTTAGTTATCAGTGATATGAACAGACTTTAGCACCACACAGTGTTGTTACCTGTGATGTGTGTCTCAGAATGGACTCAGCCAGTAGCAGCTGTAAGTGGAGGCTACAGTGTACTCGTTGTATTTGTGATTTAACTTGTATTACTTTGGGAGGGGGAGGGACAATTACTGGATGACAGCAGGAAACGTGTGCGTGTTAAATTTTTTGTGTGTGATTGTATATGTAGTATGTGTGTTTGTATGTTTGTTGTGTGAGAGAGATTGTACCTTATGTGGAGTCTGGTTGTGGTTTTGGCCCAGAATCTTATCCTTAAGTTTTATCCTATGGGGTCATTTCTTTTGTTAATATACTTAATCGACAAAGTAGACTGATGATTCATGAAATTCAGCAGGTGAGTGAATAGGTCTGTCTGAAGTACTGAAGCCAGTGCTGCTTTGTAATACTTACGAAAGCAAGGAACATGAATCACATGTACTTAGTCTGCATTCCAGTTTGACTTTACAAACACAGGTTATATGCAAACTCATCAGAAATGAACATCATTGGTATATAATAGATTTTGTATAATGAAGTACTTGCTGAGTTTTAGAAATTTCTTTCAGTTTCTCATATTCAGTCATTATTCATGTGCTTTATTATAACATAAGTTAAACTGAAATTGGCAGTTAGACTGCATTCTATAAGTTAAAACACAATGAGTCTGTCTCTCCCATTTCCTAACTGAAAATATGAAGTGCATTCTAAAAAAGAATTCCAAGACAGACCAGATGTTATTTCAAGGGGCTAAAAATTTAAATATCAGGCTCATTTCACATATTTCAGAGCTGCTAGCAGTTGACTGATTTATTTAGTTGGTAATGTTTGCAGTTATTTTGCACACATAAACACAAATTTGAATATATGTATAAAACATCTTGAGAAAAAGTGGTAAATAATATATTGTATATTTTGTAAAATATATGTTTACGGTTTAAGAGTTAAGATGTTAAATTGAATCTTAATTTCGAAAATCCATTTCCTGAGCTGTGTTTATCTTTTTTGATTTGCTCTTTTATTTTATTTTAATTTTTAATTTTCAATTTTTTACTTTGTTTAGCCTGTGAGAGGCTAAATTTTTCTTTGCCCATATTTCCCAAGGTGGCCCTTAATATTTCTGGTGAAGTCACATAACCTATTCATAATATGTTAAAATCTAAGGTAATAAGAATGTCTTTACATCAAAGGTAGTACTAACAGTGTTTATATAACGTACTGTATGCATTCTCAAGAAAATAAAATTTTGTTAATACATTTGTTGTAACTCAGTACTTCATGGTGGGGAAATTTTAATATTTCATTTATTTATGTTCAGCTAAACCAACTTGTATGAATCCAAATACATTTAGTTCTTTTCTAATAGAAAATACATAATATCTTTCATAACAAGAGATTTGATTCCCCAGAGAAGTTTCTTGTAAATCCTACTTAAGATCAAAGTGGGGGGAAAAGCATATATTTTGCTTTTAAATTTGAAATATCATTTGCAAATAAATAATTCTTAGTAAGTAGTTATTGTTAGTGACACTAATCTATTGTTTTTTAATATTTGCCAATATATAAGCTTTTCTTATATCAGTGAACATTTAGCAAATATTCCTGGCTTCCTGTGTAAAAGTTGAACTTTATGATGTCATCCTTAATTCATTACCTACTTTTATTTTTTTACTAAAGCATAGAAAGTGTTGGAGGTAAATTTTTGTTGTTCTAATGGAAGGGCATTTAGAACCACCGTCTTTATATTTATGATATTACATAATTCAGAATTAAGCCAAATTACTTTAGTGTTATATCTATTACAGAGTCGTGTGCCACATAACAACAATTGGGGTCAATGACAGACTGCATATACAATGGTGTATACCGTAGGTCTATAGTATGCTATCCCATCTAGGTTTGCGTAAGTGCACTCTGATGTTCACACAATGACAGAATCGCCTAACAATGCATTCATTTCTCAGAAAATATGCCTGTCGTTAAGCAGCTCGTGATCATATAGGCAATCACATTTTGCCTCAGGTATGTGAAACATAATGTTTTACTCTTGAATTCCAAAACTGCTCCTTTACATGATTTAACTGTCATAAGAAAAACCAATTGTATGACCATTCTTAAAGTGCTATAAATATCAAATATTGTCTAATTGTGTTATATGAAAATATTTTTGCTGCTGATTAGTTTTATTTTTAATATATTTTTATTGATTTTAGAGAGAGGAAGGGAGAAGGAAAGAGAAACATCAGTGATGAGAATCATTGATCAGGTGCCTCCTACTGGGGATCGAGCCATACAACCCGGGCATGCACCCTGACTGGGAACAAACTGACGTCCTGGTTCATGGGCCAACACTTAACTATTGAGCCACACCAGTCAGTACACTGGGGAGTTTTAAAGTAAACATTTTAATACATTTATAGCCATTTAGTTGATATATGGATGCCTAAATCTGCAGTGTAGGTGGGGCTTTTTGTTTTTTCCTGTTCCACTTATTTATGCATTCATTGGTTGATTCTTTTTTTGTTGTTATTCTTAATCCTTACGGGAGGATATTTTTTTGTTGATTTTTAGAGAGGAAGGGAGAGAGGGGACACATGCACACACCCACACACCCACCACTGCCTTCCACACGCTCCCTGACCAGGGCTGGGGATCAAACCTGCAACCCAGGTACGTGCCCTTGGCTAGAAATTAAACCCAGGACCCTTTGGCCAGGCCTCTTTGGTTGATTCTTGTATGTGCCCTGACTGAGGATCCAACCCTCAAGCTGTGGGATATCAGGGCGATTCTCTAACCAACTGAGCTAGGTGGCCAGGACTAGTGTAGTCTATTTTTGCGTTTAAGAAATGTGAGCTTTGAAAAACTAGAGTTAATTAATGGAATGTCCCTGAGAACCTGAATGCTCTTTAAAGAACCACTTTTTAGAGTGGTCAGAAGGGTCACTAAGTATCACAAAATTAAGAAAATTTAGTTTTGCTGTTCTGTTTTTTAAGTTTTTTTTCTCCCTCGTGACTACAGCTTTTCATGTAGCTAGGTAGTGAGTGTGATAGCATGTAATGTTCAACATCTTATTGTTAGAAGTAACTTGTTTTGAGTTGGGCCACATTCATAAGCAATTGTCCTATGAAAGGATAATTTTTTTTATTAGTAGATAAAGGAGAAATGAAAGTAATGCTGCTGGTAATAGCAACAATGTATCTTGCTGTCTGTGAAAGCTGTAATTCTTGAATAAAAGCAATATAGAATTGATTGCATTTTCTTTTAAATAATTTAAAAACATTAATACTTAAATAATGGGTTGTAAAGTATATGTTTTCATTTTTTTCATAATCTTTCTACTTGAGAAAAATCATTTATAAATACCTTTCTTCATGGCAAATGGAAATGAACTCAGGATGGAACATGAGTGACCTAAATTGAAATAAACTTCTCTGCTGTCTACTGTTTTTATGCCTCTAACTAGCAGTTTAAACTATTATGTTTTGTACATATTGAGCAATGTTATTTTTTTTAAATGCAGATAAAATTATGACTTTATTATGTAGATTATAATTTTTCTATTCAGCTTGCAATCTTTTTTTTAAAATTGTACTCTTTTTTTCTATAAATCTCTTTTCCTGTTTGTAATAAATGTTGGTCCATGTCTGTGTGATTATTCAGAATGTACTCTAAAACACAATATGCTCTGTAGTTTCTCAAATGCATGTATAATGTAGTGGAGAGGTGTAAAAGAAAACAGGAATTATTTGCAAACAGACATAGTTAATTTAGATTAAAAAATTTTAAATCTCATTTCTCATTCTTTATATCTTGTAGGTAGTTTATTATTTAATGTGAAGTGTAGGCATTTAATTTTAAACAAAACCTCACACTATTCAACCTAGTTGCCTTTATGTTTCTCAGCTTTTTATAAAGCAAAATTATATTCTTTGCAGTCACTAATAAGCATTGAAAAAAATAGTTATCTTTTTCCCCCTGCAAAGATTCTTAAACTTTTAACTCAGCTTCTTCATATTCTATAATGTGTAATAAGAGTTATGGTATATTCTGAAAATGTGGAAAAGGTATCTAACCAGATTTTAATAAAAAGTACATTATATTTGTTGTGAAACAAAAGGGCTATTTGATCGTATCATTGGCAGTTCTCCTGTGGGTAGTGTTTTAGCCTAAATTTTTTGAGCATTTATGGAAGAGCATAACATTTAATGTACAATACCTAATAGTTTAAAATTTTATTGGGCATTGTAGTCAATAAGATTTTTAGGGGGTTATTTTGGTATATGACTCTATGCCTATCTCAAGAGGTATTAAAGATATGCTCCAACATGGCACCCATGAGTAAACACAAATGCATTTAAGCCCATCATAATATTACCGTTAGAGACTTCCACATTTGGATATAGAACTAATTGTAATACAAACATTTTAGGGTGCTCTGTATTTTGGTTCTAAATTGAGCATAAAGGAACCAGGTGGCAATTAATTGACTTTGTCTTAAAAAACAAAGACCTCTTAAAGTCAAAGGTTCAACTATTTTTTAATGGATTCATTGTGGGTTTTTTTGTAACAGCCATTTATTTGAATAAATCTGTTTTAAGGCACTTCTAAGAAATGAAGATGTTAAAGTAATAGTGATATCAAAAGCTGTATTTCTGAGTGGACAAGACTGCATTTATTTGTTTACAAATAATTTACTTTTTAAATTTCAATTTTTATTACTAAGTAGTTTTGCTCTTACAAGTCTGGAGCAGAAAACAAATAGCATAATGGTATCATCATTTGAAGTCTAATTTTTTTTCCTCCTACATATTCACTGTCCACAGTAAAATCAACAAAATTATGAGTATTTGCTTTGAATACAACTTGTTGAGAAACTAAACAGCGTTTTTAATAACCTGGGGTAAATTTTATGATTTTGTATGCCAGGAGGTTTCTATTTGGAAATACTAAGTAATAGTTATAAAAACAATGAATCTTATGTCAAAGATAATGAAATATAGTTTATAATAATTTGATATAAAATATGGTCCAAAGTGAAAGTGAATTTTAATATTTCTGATACTTTTATTCATGTGACAGCACATGTTCAATTACAACCTTTTTATTTTTTAAGCAAGATTTTTAGGTTTGTTATGTACAGATAACATTATTGTAAGTCTTTGTCTAAAGATTCTTGTATGGGAATTGGTCTTTTTTTTCCTTTTCCAGTTAATTGAGATATAATTGACAAAATAAGGTGTACACAACACAATGATTTGATATATGCACATATTGCAAATGATTACTGCAGTGTTTAACATACATCACCTCACATAGTAACAAGTGAAATTGTCTTTTGTGGTGACATTTTCTGTACATTTTATATTGAAATTGGAGAAGAAAAGTATTGATCATTTCATGATGATGGTTTTCTTGAAATTTTTTTCTATTTAACAAACCCTGAATATGCAAGTATTATCTATCTAAAGTGAACATTGAATTTAAATAAGAAATTTAAAGCTAGAAGACAAAATGAAGTAGTTCAGCCCTCTTATTTTATATATGAGTAAAATCAAGAGATTGTTGTCCTTAAACTCAAAGTTTACAAACCATACTGAACGTATAGGCATTGCAGTTAGCATGCTATCCTTGCTGGCAGTCTCCAAAGAATGGACACATGAAATGTGTTATTGTTAGGCAGCCAGTTTGGGAATTGAGACATTGGAGGGCAACAATTGGATCTTAATGCTATGAATATATTTCTTACCTTGCAGAATACTCCCTAAAGTTGTCTGGATTATAGTCTTATTGCTAATTTTTTTAAATGTACTTTGCTGTGATTTATCAATCAGTATATAATCAATCAAGACTTAATCTAAGAGGCATGTATTATATGCCTAGGAGTATTCTTGACAGTGGTCACTTTTAGAAGTCTGCTGTCAGGGTTAGGGTTGTATAAGATTGGATTTCCCAAGTTCACAGAATAGTTGTGAGGTTTACATTCAAAGAACACTCTACCAAGTCAAAAGAACTTATTTATTTATATAAGTGTCTGTGACTTAACTTTTATGTAGTTAGCAGAGCGGTTACTTGCCATGTGCCTCATCTACAAGGTGAGAATTCTACCCATTATCAGTCTTAATAAAACTGGCCTGATCATTTTTTGTAGCGTAGAAAGATGTTTAACAATTGTTATTTTTTTTTTAAATGCAGGGAATTTGTAGGTTACTCTATAAAAGACATGGAGAAATAAAAATGACACAATTTAGAATATGGTGATGGAATTTCTGTTCTTGGCTCTTCCATTGAATTACTGTGACTTTGGAAAGCCATTAATCTCTTCTCTCCACAATTTTTATTATGAAATTTTTGAGACAAAAATTGAAAGAGTAGTATGAGTATTACTCTAGATGCTTGTATACCTTCCATCTTGGCCTAGTGTTATGTTTTGCCATGCATGCTTTCTCTCTCTGATTATATAAATAATATATAGTCCTCCCTAGCCAAAATATCATCACACTGAAAAGGAACAGCAGTGTTCTAATATATCTAGAGGCCCGATGCATGAAATTTGTACAAGGGGCTTGGCCCTCACAGCTCAGGCTTAGTGTCTGGAAGGTTGTTCAGCTGTCCAGTCTAATTAGCATATTATGCTTTTATTATAGATATCCAGTTCATGTTTACTTTTTTCTAACAGATTTATGATTTCTAAAATTCCCTATTTCTATTATCAGAGAAATCATTTGAATTTCTACTGTGCCTTCTGTGTATCAGTTTACCACAGATTTCGTACTATTTTTACTCTTGTCCCTAAGTAAACTAGTAGGAATTCAAGTGTTGTTTTCAATGATCTGTAAATTGTGACAATTGGAAAAGTTTCATTCACTGTTCCAGACAAGAGTTTTCTTTAGACTGCCAGAATAATGCGGAATGGGGTGGGAATTTTAATTTTTGTGGCTCCTACCCAAAATATGCATGGAATTGTGCTGGAGTTCTTAAAAGCAAGCAGATGCTTTTCAGTTATGTTACAGTTTAGCTGTACGTCTACAAAACTGAGTTATGGAAAATTCTATTTTATATGAACATTATATAAGCAGAAATATGTGAGAGACATTTTTGAAGGTAAAATATATTCTAGAGTAGAGTTTTAGGAGTAAAAAGATAAAGTTCGTTTTAAAAATCCATTGTTCACTTACAGTTGTATTTTGATGGTGATTTTTTTCTTTATTCTGATTACCTCAACAATAACTAAAATTTAATAGGCTTTTATTATATGCTGGGAACTGTATTTAGTGTTTTATGTGAAATACTAGCTTATTATTTTACCTTTTTTTTAATTGACTTTTACAGAGAGAAAGGGAGAAGGATAGAGTTAGAAACATCAATGAGAGAGGAACATCAATCAGCTGCCTCCCGCACACTTCCTACTGGGGATGTGTCCACAACCAAGGTACATGCCTTTGACCGGAATTGAACCTGGGACCCTTCAGTCCACAGGCCGACGCTCTATCCACTGAGCCAAACCGGTCAGGGCCACATTTTACCTATTATCCCTCATTTTCTTATTTTGTTCAAGTTTCTGAGATTTAGAGGACGTAAGTAGCTCTCCTAAGCTCAATAACATTAAAGGTTAAGCTACTGGGAAGTATACGTGGAAAAGGTGATATTCTAATTTCTAGGCCTAGGATCCTAGTCACTAACCACTATACAACTAAGCTAAGGAACCTAAAGTACAGTATATTGTAGAAATCACTATATAGTGGGTTCATAACGGACTTTTCTTTGCTTAAGAATATCTTACATTCTCATTTAGCTATTAGGATTTGGGGCTACATTTGAAAAAATAAATTCAACTCACAGCCACATACAATTTCTACAAATCTTTTAGAAGATGGCGTTACAATCACTTCTATGCACCTCCTCGTGGTATGTATAAGATCTTAGCTCTGAAACTGCCATTTGTATTTTCCCCTTCACAATTTGAAGTGTTTTAAACAATGTACTTGGATCTAATTTCAAATAGCAGGAATCTTGTACATGAAACAGGCAAGTTTTAGTAATTACGGACCTTGAAGAGCAACACATTATTTACAAATCCTTATTTACATTCAGTATTAATGTGAGGATTGTAAGTTTTACTTTCTGGTTAGCAATTAGAAGTCTTATTAGAATGGAATATCTGCTTACTAAACAGTTTTCTTTATACTTTTCTATCCATTGAACTATAGGAGTGTTGCAAATATGTTTTCTGATAGCATAGACTATACTTTATTGTGTGCTTTTGTATTGGCTGGGAGATCTTTAACATATTTGAAATTATAGTCATTGCTGGTGTGGCTCAGTTGGTAGATGCATTGTTCCGTACAGTCAAGGCACATACCTGGGCTGCTGGTTTGATCCTTTGGGACACGTGAGGGAAGCAATCAAACTTTTTTCTCTCTCCTCATCCTCTCCCTTCTAAAAATCAATGAAAATGTCTTGGGTGAGGATTTTTTTTTTTTTTAAGTTTAAATTATGAAACAAAACTTACTGAAGAAATAAAATATTGAAGTCAGAGACACACAATATCTAGCTCTCTAAAAAAAAAAAAGTTTTGAAGGAGGTTGTAGACTCCTGTAGTTAATGGGAAAAAAACAGTTACTGGAACGATCATTTCAAGTTATTTATATTTTGTGCTTTAGCAGAAATGTTTTTTAAGTACATTTCTCTGTCACTGGAAACTGCACTATCTTCATGCAGCCTCCTGGTATTGCTCAGAAAACCACTAGGATATATCCAGACTTGAATTATCTATCCATGAAACAGTTTTGCAATTCTAAGTTTCCCACAATTAAACTGTAGAAATGTGTGCTATTCATTAGTGCTTATTCTGATACTTTTTGTTTTTAGTTTAACTTTCAGGAGATTCTCTGCAAATTAGAATATGCAGAATTTTGTGCCCTAGCCCGTTTGGCTCAGTAGATAGAGCTTATGGACTAAGGGTCTGGGTTTTATTCTGGTTAAGGGCACATGCCTGGATTGTGGGCTCCATCCCCAGTGTGGGGTGTGCAGGAGGCAACCAATCATTGATTCTCATCATTGATGTTTCTATCTCTCTCTCTCCCTCTGAAATCAATAAGAATATATATTTAAATAAAATGAGATAGGCAGAATTTTGTTAGCGAACGCTTTGGCAAGTGATTTTATATGTGGAGCCCTTAAAAGTACCCTGAAACAGTGGGTGTTTAGTAAAATGACTTAAACAGAAGCCTATTCATATATAGGGTGAGGCACATTTGTAATTCACATGGGAATTAATAAATAATACAAGAAAAAACTGTTTCATCGTGTATTTGCCTGGGTTGTATTCAGATAAAATCACCAAAGGTGTTGCACTATTTTTCAGTGGTGCAATTGAGTTTTTAGATTCTCAAAGTCATCTTCAGGCCCCACATTATTTTTATAGATTTTTATTTGGCTACATAAAATCGTCTCAGGTTCTTGCTTTGACTTTATATATCAGAGGAAGATGGTGAATTGCTTTTCAAGTATATAATAAGTACATGATAGATATCTTAGATGCTATAGACACCTCAGTGAACAAATTTACAGTTTGATATAGGAGATGATTATAAGAATAGGTGATATGCTATAATAGAGAAAATATCTGTTTGCTAGAAATAAATATTTACTGCTACCGGAGAAAAATATTTTAGGTATATTTGAGGTATTGAAACAATCTGATCGTTTAAAAAATTTAATTGATGTTAGAGAAACATCTATTTGTTATTCCACTTATTTATGCATTCATTGGCTGATTTATTATCTGTACGTTGACTACAATCTTGGTGTATGAGGATGATATTCTAACCAACTGAGCCACCACCTAGCCAGGGCCACAACATGATGGTTTTTTTAGCTTAATTTTGTTTCTAGTTCTTCCAAGTATTTTAGGTAACTATTACATGGAAAGTTTTAAATTACAAACACATAGGAGCTTGATAGTAAATCTGGAATTGTAGCTAAACTGTTAATTACAGAAAAGAGAAAAAGCATAAACATCTGAAATTTTATAAGGGCTAAAATAATGTGAATTAATTTTGCTTTAGGAAAACTAAGTTGAGATATTTATAATTCTGTGCCCTTGTTTTAACTCAAATGCCTACACGAATTTAGAAGTTAACTGACTGGAAGTTTCCTTTTCAAAGAAAAATTGCATATTGGCTAGAAATTCTGTTTTGGTTTTATTTTTGTATTCGAGTCTTAGGAAACTAATAGAAATAAGAAGCCATGAAACTTTTTATTGCCTTTAACAATTTTCATATAGTTTTGGGGAAAACCAGAGTACAGGCAGTTCTCGGGTTACGTCAGACTCAATGTACGTCGTTTCCTGGTTACTTTGCCATCTTTCATTTATTTATAATAAAGAAAAAAGTTCCGTCAAAATGATGTATGTACATATGTGCTTTACATTTTTCATTATTCATTTACCACAAGTAAAGATCAGGAATTGTTGTCTTTAAATTTTTTTTTACTGTTTCACTTCATTACTGCTGTGTATGTGCTCCATGTGAGTGATGTAGGTTCCGACTTAAGGGCGAAATCACGTTATGTCGCCCCATAGGAACGGGTCTCCAACGTAACCATGTGGGGAGAGAAAGGAAGACTTTTTCTAAGGGAGAAAATTGAGCTGTTCTCTCAAGTTGATTCCTAGAAAAACATTTCACCATGAGTAAAATGTTTCTGTCACATTGCCAATGTCTACTCAGAAACAGTTTCCAAATTGATTCATGCACAGAAAAAAATGATCCTTGTTTGTTATGTGAGATGCATTTGAAACTATCTCCTTATTTTGTTAAATGCGTATGTTAATATGCAGTTATAACCTAAAAGGAACAGTTATACCAAGGACAGAGAATTGATTACCAAGATTTTATTTTATTTTTTAATATATTTTACTGATTTTTTACAAAGAGGAAGAGAGGGATAGAGAGTTAGAAACATCGATCAGCTGCCTCCTGCACAGCCCTACTGGGGATGTGCTCGCAACCAAGGGACATGCCCTTGACCGGAATTGAACCCAGGACCTTTCAGTCCACAAGCTGACGCTTTATCCACTGAGCTAAACCGGTTTCGGCGATTACCGAGATTTTAAAATGCCATTTTTATTGATAGTATCAAAAATCAAAACCCTTGAATTTATGTCCTGACATCTTGTGATTATTAATAGAATACTTAAAGACTGGCTAAAATTAAGAAAAGTGAAAGCACAAGAATTGGTTTTCAAGCATCTGTTTAACAAAAATTATTAGTAAGTCTCTATCAGTCCCTAAATTTTTTCCCCAAAATTTGGTCAAGTCCAAAAATATTAAGGAATATTGTTTACCTATGGCAATATGTTAGATGAATAATGAGAGAAGTGTTAGTTATATTACTGTGATAGTGATTTATTGTATTTTTTGAAATGGTATTATATGGAAAACATTGTTTTCATAGCGGTAAGAGTAATTGAGGATTATAATGGAAATTTGGTCACTAAATTTGTGACTTAAGATTCTTGATTAGGTTTGGCCACTTTCTGGAATCTTCCAATAGATCAGAATAAGCAGGGTTCATTACAAATAGAAGTTGAATATAGAAAAATAAATCATTCATTTATATAAATTTATATTTCTGCCTAACATTTTTATATGTTTCATAGATAGTCATAAATTCAGGTAGGTTGTTTAAATAATTTTTAATAATTAGAAAAAGTGTAAGGAGTAAATTAGGGTACTAACTTAAGTATAGGGTATTTTGCTTGGTATCTTTGGTAGATATTTCACATAGTAGTCTCTTCAGTCACACTGGCTTTATTAAACATAGACAATTCCCACTTCAAGGATTTTCTGTGCATTAGCTGTTTTATCTTTTCTAAAGAAATTTATTCAAATAGCTGCCTGACAAATTCTTTGGTTTCTTCAAATTTTTGCTAAAGTGTTACCTTCTCAGTGAAATCCATTATGGCCATCATCCTATTTAAAATTACCACCTTTATTTCTAACACCTCAAAACGTGCCCTTTTTAAACCTATATAATTCCATCTCCTGATAGAGTAAACAGTTTCCTGTGCTTAGGGTTTGCCTTCTGTGCATTGTTATGTTTTAGGAGCCTAGAACAACGCACGGTATAATAGTGGCACTCTAAGTATTTGTTGTATGAAAATCCACAAAGTTCAGTTTATCGTATTTTAAAACTTGAGTTTAATTTCTAAGATTTAGAATGTAATCATCTATAACAATATATTAGTTTACATAAAATTATAAGTGGCCAATACCTTTATGTTAACTTACATTTAAAACTTATACATTAAAAATATATCTTTACAGTTTTTATAAACATACAAAAGATATTTGTATATCTTAAAATAAGCTTCATTTGTATTTAAAATTATCTTGATGTATGACCAAGAGAAAGGTTTTTAAAGAATTACCCAATATAGAAGGTGTAACTAATTTACCTAGTGTTTGGAAGTACCTTTTAATCATTCATATATATATATATATATATATATATATATATATATATTATTGATTTCTGCCAAAACCGGTTTGGCTCAATGGAGACTGAAGGGTCCCAGGTTCGATTCCCGTCAAGGGCATGTACCTTGGTTGCGGGCATATCCCCAGTGGGGGGGGGGTGCAAGAGGCAGCTGATCAATGACTCTCATCAATGTTTCTATCTATTTCTCTCCCTTCCTCTCTGTACAAAATCAATAAAATATATATATATTTAATATATATATATATATATATATATATATATATATATATATATATATATATATATATTGATTTCAGAGAGGAAGAGAGAAAGGAACATCAATGAGGGGAGAGAATCATTGATTGGCTGCCTCTTGCATGCCTCCTACTGGGGATAGAGCCCACAACCTGGGAATTGAACCTGTGACCTCCTGGTTCATAGGTCTGTGCTCATCCACTGAGACCCCCCAGCCAGGCTAGAAGTACCTTTAAAAAAAATGTTTGCCTGTGTTTACAAAATACTCTCAGACAAGATTTAAAAACCTGATAAATCCCTGACTGGTTACAATAAACTTTTAGCCACATACAGGGCATCCCAAAATATATATATACACACTTTGACTAATTATAGAGGCAGTTATTATTAAAATATATTTTGTTTTCAAAATTGAGTTATCAGCTGTTAAAGTGTGCACACATTTTTTTTGGGACACCCTATATATTGGAGTAGAATTTCCAAGTCAATTGTATGTGTATATATGAGATACAAACCTGAGTTTTCACGGGTTTTGTCAAATTGGTAAAACATAAGTATTCTAACTCCCTTTTCACAACTTTTACTGATGTTGTATATGTGTATAATGCCAACATGTAATTTAGGAGAGGACATTCATTAAGAGAGCTAGATATTAAAATATACATAAATTCTTTTTTAAATTCTGTGTTAAATATTGTCATTTTTCTTTTGGCTTTCACCCAAACTTTCTGTATAGAAGAAATTAAAGGCAAGCTCAAATTGGTGGATTTATAAAGTGTTTCAGAGAGCTGAATTACACTTATTTGGGAATGCTATAAAATATTACAGGATATATATTCGATTGAGTTCTATAATATCTCTAACCTTTGGAAATGTAGAGTTTCAATGAACATTGCATTATATATATATATGTGTATATATATATAAAATATATTTTATTGATTTTTTACAGAAAGGGAGAGAGATAGATAGCTAGAAATGTCCATGAGAGAGAAACATTGACCAGCTGCCTCTTGCACACCCCCTACCGGGGATGTGCCCACAACCAAGGTACATGCCCTTGACTGGAATCGAACCCGGGACCTTTCAGTCCGCAGACCGACGCTCTACCACTGAGCCAAACCGGTTTCGGTAGTGAACATTGCATTTTAAAGTTGTTACTTTTTTTAAATAAGTTTGTGACAGACTGACAACATTACTGGGAAACAAGACCACAAATGTTCCTTTGGTTGCTTTAAGTTGCTAATTTTCTGAAAGCTATATGTTAATAAAATATATTTAAGAATTATTTGATTAATAAGACAAACTTTGTTATGTAGATCAGCTCTCAATGAAAACAAGGCAAGCTGCTGAACAGAATTTTTGAAATATCTTAAAAGCATTAAAGAACTGAATGCATTGTAAATAATTACCAAGCAAAAACCCATTTGGAAAACAAACACAGCCCAAACAACCTTTCCTCCCCTCCCCCAAAAAGAACATCGGGAGATAAGCTGAGTACCTAAACTTTTTATTGTGAGAGCCTTTGCCAAGCTGAGAAAATTTAGGCTGAAATTTGAGTGCTTCTAGAGGTTAAGGCAGCAAAAGTCCAAGTCCAAGGCATACCCAACAGGACTTCCTCTCCCTTTAAAGCTGTGCAGGAAATACTCAGGATGACAATGGCCAGAACAAATGAAGGCTACCTTCCTAACCTTAGGAGACAAGGAAAGTTGTTATCTCTGATCCTGAGGAGACTGGAACGGGGAAATCCTGAGATGTTAAAACAATAAGTTGGCCCTTGCATGGATCACTTGGGTGTTTCAAAAGAATATGAACCATGAATGTTAGTGGACTTGACCAGAATTATGCTCTTAGGTGCCTAATAAATCTTATTCAAATCCTTTAAGAAATTTTTTAAAATTGGATTTTCAAGAGTGAGAAGTAGAGAGAGAGAAACATCAATAAGAGAGAAACATCAATTGACTGCCTACCTGGGCATCTGCCCTGAGTAGGTTTTGAACTGGCAACCTCTTGGTGCATGGGATGACTGACACTCAACCAACTGAGCCACACTGAGCAGACTCAAATTCTTTCTTGATGAAAAGTAATTCAATTGTTAAAAACCAAACAAATAAGGAAATGGGATATAGTAGAAACATCTGCAAAGACTTCAAAAACTAGAATTAAGGTTGAAGTAGGATGAAACAGCCCATTAGAGCTGAAAGAGAATTGGAGAACTGAAGAAAAACAGTTCACTCTTTGGAGTTTAAAGAGACAGAAAATAAATTAAGGACTAAGCCACAATGAATAGAGTGAACATTTGCAATTGAAGTTTCAGTAGAAGAGAGATGTTGGGACAAAGCACAATTTTAAGAGAAAGATACTAAGAATTTTCCAGAATGGCTAAATAATTCAACAGATTCAGGATGTTCAATGAATCCCAAACAAGGAAAATAACACCTATCCTCATGAGAATGAAACTATAGAAAACTAAAGACAAAACTAAACATCACAGAAGCAGCTGGATACAAAGACAACCAAAGGATTGGCAGTTAACAACTCCCCAATAGCCACAACGGAAGCCAGGGGACTGGAATTGCCTTTTGAATTTGCAGAAGAAAATGAACTGTCAAAGTTTGTATGCAAGAAAAGAATCTGTGGCGTGAAAAAGTATTCTAGACACAGTGGAATAACATTATCAGTTACATGTATATTATTGGACATTACTGATTGTAGCATAACTTCAAACAATGCAGGAGCACTGTTAATGGCTGGTTTTCTCTAAAGCCAAGATGGCAGCCAGCACCTCCTCTCTGAAGAATGTAGGGTCGCTGTTAATCGTGGTATATAATCATGTGGCACATCAATGATGCTTATTTATCTACTAGAGGTCTGATGCACGAAATTCATGTATGGGTAGGGTCCTGATGCCTGGCAGGTGGTCAGGGCCAATCTGTGGGGCAACCAGCAGGATAAATGCTCCCCATCCCCACCTCCTCACCCCCCACTGGAACCCACCATGGCTAACCTGGGGCCTGTAGGCTGGGGGCAGCTCCTGTGTTGAGCAACTGCCCCCTGGTGGTCAGAGTTCGTCACAGCAACCTGTCATTTTGCCAGTCATTCTGCTGTTTGGTCAATGTGCATATTAGGTTTTTATCATAAGATGGCCTATTATTGAAGGCCTAGAAGAACCTCATTTTTCCACATTCTTTGAAAGTCAAGCTGAGGTGAAGAGGGAACGCAGAAAGCAATTCATAAGATACATAAGAGTACCATCTTCCTTCCGGTGATTAAGAGGCCTGAGAGCCCTAGGTGGTTTGTTTGGTGGATAGAGTGTCCACCTGTAGACTGAAAGGTCCCGTTTTGATTCCAGCCAAGGGCACATGCCCGGGTTGCAGGCTTGATTTCCCAGTAGGGGGTGTGCAGGAAGCAGCCAATCAATGATTCTCATCATAGATGTTTCTATCTCTTGCTCCCTTTCCCTTCCTCTCTGAAATCAATAAAAATATTTAAAAAAGAGGCCTGAGACAGACAACTGGGGAATGGGCATACAAACTCTAGAGTCTGCTTGGAATTGGATGGAACCAGTTATCCCAGCCCCTGATAGACGTAAAGACTGTTGCTTTTGCCATCAGTGACACTAATTTAGGCTTCATGAATGAACAGAAGTGTAACAAACTTCCTGTAACACCAGCAAGTATATCTTAAGGAATTAGAAAAGCAGGCCTAGGAGGAGGAAGACCCATTGAAAAAGCCTGCAGTGTTAGGTAAACAGACCCAACATATGAAGGCAACAAAGCAAGTCTTCTCATTGTAGTAGGTCCCAAAATCGGCTACTTACCCTTAATCTCCATTTGTCAAAGACTGCTTTCCTTTGGTGTGGGTAAAAGTAAGTCCTTAAGCATTATTACAAAAAAAGATACATGTATATTTTAAAGAATATCTTTTCATTTAGTAAGAATCCATCAAGTTACTCTTTATTCTTTTAATAAACTCTTCCCCCAAGTCATTCTGTCATAATGAAAATTCTCATAAAATGAAAGGACTTTCATTAGAATTGTAACAATGCTATTTTTTTAGCTTCCTTTTAAAGAGTTAAATGATTGAGTTTTATTATGTTTACTAATAAACTTGGTAAATCTCATTTGATTGGTTTAATGCCAGAAGTTTATAAAGTTTGTGGCTTCTAACAGTTTCTTAAATGTTGGGTTTTAGTCATGTTTTTACCAATGTATATTACTACAGTAATCTCATTGCTAAATGTTACAAATCTATAAAACATTTTTTTAAATATAGTTCAAAAAATCCAAGATAGCACAAGGGACCTACCATGAAGTCTTTCATCTACCTATCTTTGAGGCACCCAAGTATGTGTGTGTTTGTTTTTTTCTCTCCCTTTTACAGGAATAGTTATGTAATCTTACGTTCTATTTTTCACTTTTGTTTTTTGCTTTAAGTAAATTTTAGAGGTGTTATTTTTTTTAAATAAGTACTTAAGATTCCATTTTATTTTTAACCTGTCTCCTCCAGAAGGACATTTAGTTTCCCAAACCAGTTTTGTTGTAAACATTTCTGCATTGACTATCTGTGTATGTGTCTTTTTCATTGTATCTATATATATAAAATTTGTAGATGAGGACTTACTGAATCAGAGTATGTGGGATTTAAAAAAAAATTATATCCAAATGGCCTTCCCCAGAGGTTTTAACATTTAAAATCACATTGATAATGCTTGAAAGAACCAATTTCACATCCTCTTTACAAAATATTTTATTACACTTTAATTTTTTGCCACTTTTCTTAGGTAAAGAATTATAATCTCAGTATGGTTTTGATTTGCATTTCTCTTATAAATTAGATTTGAGGACATTTCATATTTTCAAAGACCTTTTATATTTATCTTTCTGAGGATTGATCTCCTTTACCCCAATTTTCTGTTGTTTCTTAATTTGCCAGAACACGATATACCGTGTTTCCCCAAAAATAAGACATCCTCTGAAAATAAGACCTAGCGCATGGAAAGATAAGACATCCCCTGAAAATAAGACCTAGCGCAACTGGGAGAAAAAATTAATATAAGACACTGTCTTATTTTCATGGAAACGGTATTAGGAGAGTTAAGGGAAATGTTTAACCTTTGCATGATTACTAGAAGTTCAGATAATTTTGATATAACTAAATAGTATGTTATCTTTACTGCTAATGTTTTTCTTAATGTCAGATTATAAGGAATGATAAGTATCTTTGAAAAACCAATATTTTCCTTTGTTTTGGTGTTTTACTACTTGCTTTAAATATTTTTCTTTCAAATACATGTGTTTTGCTTATAATTTCACTTAGATCCTTAAAACCCATTTCTCATTTAAATCTTGTTTGCAAATTATTTTTCTTATACATGTCTCAAATCTTTTATATTGCTACTCAATGTTAAAAGACATTACTTGAATTGCTAGTATGTAATGATAATATTTTTAAATAGATTTAATAAGAGTATGTTTCTATTGGTAGTTACATTTTTCCCTTTAAATTGATTTGCCTATAAAATATTTGTAAAGAAAAATCTTGATTTCACAGTATACATTTTCTTAAGTTATTCAATAAGGTAATTTAAAATAGAATAAGGTTATTGAAAATAGGAGAAAATGGAAGCATCTTTTAGGAATCATAGAGATCCCATTTATGTGAGTTTTATGTAGTATATGGATTATATTTGTACTATTTAATATTAAATATTTTAAAAACTAGTTTTCCCAATCATGAGGTAATTAAACATTACTTAAAATATATTGATTTTTTCCCCCTTGCACCCTCTTCCCTCTGTTCCCCAGCTGCAGGTTATTGATTGATTTTTTTTTGAAAGAGAGAAAGGGGGTGAGAGGAGAGAAATATTAATTTGCTGTTCTACTTTTTTATGTATTGATTGGTTGCTCCTTGAACCTGCAAACTTCACTAATTGGGACTAGATGACCCTCTAACCAACTAAGCCATCTGGCCAGGGCCCATACAATCTAGTTTTCCAACATGCTTGCCTTCCTATTCAACAGTGTATCTCAACTGTAGCAATTAAAAGCCCATCCTTAAGATTATTTTAATACTTTTTGTGTGTGCATATTGTGGGATGATGGAGGGAGGGGAACAGAAGCATGGTCTAATTCCTGTTCAGGTTTAGGTAGTGATTAGGCAAGGACAGTCGGGAGCTCAGGTTCTTTGGGAAACAGTGTTAGGGAAATGTTATTTTTCCTGTTATTTTTTTATATCACAGCTTTTGGTAATCTGACAGCTTTTACTAACTTGTTACATAAAGCCAGGTCAAAATTAGATCTGTATATTAGAATCCACTTTAGTGGGTATCCCATATAGGATTTTAACTTAGTTACTTTCGATGGTATCACTTTGGGAAATATCAAAAACATTTTGGAAGGATGAAATGTAAATACAAACCAAACATTTCAAACCAACTGATATAAATAAAATTCCAGAGCAAATAGTGCATGCTTTTGTTCATTCTTTAAATGTGATCCTGTTTGGAGAAAAGCACTTAGGAACTTATGGAGTAAAGGGGGGATATTTTTAGATAAGTACCCATTAGTTTACATTTTAAATATTCTGGAGATAATACTTTAAAAATTTCAAAATAGGACTTAACTTGTTAAAATAGAACCAAAATTTCATCTTTGGAACATGTCTCTCAGCGGAAAATGATTCATCTGTCTCTTAATTGTGCTGGAATTTAATGTTTTAATCTGAAAATTTCCTGGTTTTTGTAAAGGTTATTTGGTAGGCATATCTACCTATTGAAACCTCCACTTTCAAAATCCCAGGTTCTCACCTTTTACTTTATCTGAGGCAGTGTTAGATGGCAAATAATGGTTTCATTCAAGAGAATTACTGAAAAATAAAATTGACTTGGGTGTTTACATGGATCTCTCTAAGACATGTAAAAATCTTTTCAAAATCCTTAGAGTTTCAATAGGTCCTTATCTATTTTTAAGGATAGATAGTATTTTATTCTGAATTGACTGACAGTATAATTTGTATCACTCTTCCTAAAACCTTTATTTAAGTGTGGTATTTTTTTTTTAACAAGAATAACAGAATTCCTAAGCTTTCTATACAAGTTTCATGTTTTCATTTTTATATTTCCATTAATAGTTAAACTAGTATAATATTAATTCCACAACTAATGAATATTTAATCAGTGACAGATTTTTAGCCACATTAACTTAGCCATACTTATGTTAACCTACTATATGTTAGAAGCAAACTGATATAAGTCCGTGCCTTTGTGGTATTTTATATTATTTCCTGAAAGATAGTTCTGCCCTAGCTGGTTTGGCTCAGTGAATAGAGCATCGGCCTGAGGAATGAAGGGTCCCAGGTTCGATTCTAGTCAAGGACATGTGCCTGGGTTGTGGGCTTGATCCCCCGTGAGGGGCATGCAGGAGGCAGCCAATCAATGACTCTCATCAGTGATGTTTCTCTCTATCCCTCTCCTTTCCTCTCTTAAAAAAAAAAATAAAAAAAAAAAAAATATATATATATATATATATATATATATATATATATATATATATATATGTGTGTGTGTGTGTGTGTGTGTGTGTGTGTGTGTGTGTGTGTGTGTGTGTGTTATATTAAAAAAGGACCAGGTCCTGGCACAAACAGTCTTAAGTTACCAGCAGAAGGGCCAGATAGAGAAAACAAACATGCCCTGTGGGATTTTTTTTTTAATGATGGAACTAGAGGCCTAGGGCATGAATTCATGCACCATTGGCGACTGTTGGCCTGGCCAAAACCAGGTCTCCAACATCCCCCGAGGGGTCCCAGTTGCAAGAGGGTGCAAGCTAGGCTGAGGAACCCCACTGGTGCACGACCAGGTCTGAGGAGGGACATGGGAGGTTGGCCAGCCAGGGAGGGCTCCAGGGCATGTCCCGCTCATCTCACTCAGTCCCGAACAACTGGACCCCAGCAGCAAGCTAACCTACCAGTTGGAGCGTCTGCCCCCTGGTGGTCAGTGCATGTCATAGCGAGTTGAGCAGCCTTAGCATATCATAAACATATTACACTTTGATTAGTTGAACAGTTGACTGGACACTTAGCATATTAGGCGGCTTTTATTATATAGGATGATACCTAGATAGACTACTGAAAATATACAGTTACTATATAATAGGCCTTCATAAATAGTTGTCACTGAAGCTAACTATGTGGATGAATGAAAATTTTGGAATTAAATGCTACTATTTTATTTTATTTTTTAAAATATATTTTATTGATTTTTTTTGCAGAGAGGAAAGGAGAGGGATAGAGAGCTAGAAACATCCATGAGAGAACACCATCGACCAATGGGGGATGTGCCCGCAACCAATGTACATGCCCTTGACCAGAATCGAACCTGGGACCTTTCAGTCTGCAGGCCCATGCTCTATCCACCGAGCCAAACCGGTTTCAGCTAAATGGTACAATTTTAAAAAGCAAGCATAATGATATATCATGAGGAAGGAAAAACAGAACTTGTGATTGTTTAAAAAGGAAAATAAAATGTATTTCTTATTTAAAAGAGTAATGTAGCCCTATCTGGTTTGGCTCAATGGATAGAGCCTGTGGACTGAAAGGTCTTGGGTTTGATTCTGGTCAAGGGCACATGCCCGGTTGTAGGTTTGATCTCCTCTAGGGGGCGTGCAGGAGTCAGCCAATCAATGATTCTCTCATCTTTGATGTTTCTATCTCCCTATCTCTGAAATCAATAAAAATCTATTAAAAAAAAATATAGTAGTATAATGTGTTTATTGCAGGGAAATTTGAAAAGTGTAAGCATAATGGGAAATAATCCATGTTCCTACTATCTTTTACCATTGTTAGCTTTTTAAAATATAGGTATCTATAAAACAAAAACTCAAAACTTTATTGTACCATGTTTTTTATATTTTTGTTATATTTATTATACAAAATTACTTTTAAATATGCTAAATTAGTACATACAGATGTGTGCTACTTAAGCAATCCTTTATTATTATACATTCATATTCCCAAGTTTTGCTTTATGAGAAACTAACAAAAAATTTAATTAGGTAAAAACATGTATGACCACATCTTTAAACTGACCCTTTAGAATTGGTATTACACTATCAAAAGTTGCTGGCATAGTATTTCAAATCTAGTTAGGTAATGAGAATTTTTTAATTGCTTCAGAATTTAGTAAAATTTTTTAATTGCTTCAGAATTTGTCCAAGTGTAAAGAGGAAAGATTAAGTAAATGTATAATTTTGGTGAAAATGATGACTTGGAGAATATTTGATGAGTATTTTAAAAGAATGTGGAATTAAGTCATTTAAATTAAAAGGAGAAATAACATGCACATATAGGATTGAGAGAACTAGAATTGGCTCATAATACAAATGCTGATTTTATTGGGTACAATGATAAAAGGTATCAATGGCAGAATTGCATAATGTAATTAAAATAACTTCAGACCTAAAATTGAGAGTTTGAAGAGCAGATTTGGATAAAAACATTTTAGTCTGAGGAATGCACTGTAAAAGTTTTATGGAACAAGGAAATGTGTTGTTTTCCACTTTTATAAATCTGTAGATAGAAAATACTGGAAGAGTAGGCACATTGCTCAAAAAGTAGAGAAATTTGATCCAGTTTTTGAAAAGTGACTTTTAAGAAAAATTAGGTAAAACATTTTCCTTGATACTTGGTGTCTAGTATAACTTACATTTAGCAGTATGAAACATCTATCAGCTCTCTTTTTCTCTAGTGCTCTCCTTTGATTTCTTAGATGTGATTTTATCCTTTTTCTTACCTTCAGCACTCTTTGGGTTTCTGTTCCTTTTCTCTGCCTGGTAATGGCTATTTTTGAAATATTAAGTCAGTGACTCAAATACACATCTTTAATCCTACTGGTTTTATTTGAAAACCAATACCTTATGTTCTAACTTTAAATTTTTTTTCTCAGTCATTTATAGTTAACACATTAAATCCAATAAAATGTAAACTTGGCCCTGGCTAGTGTGGCTCAGTTGATTGTCATCTAAAGGTTGTCAGTTTGATGCCCTGTTGGAGCAGCAGATGGATATTTCTCACATCAATTTTTCTCTCTCCCTCTCCCTTCCTTTTTAAAATAAATTAAAAAAAAATTTTTTTTTGAAGAAAAAAGTAGTCCTAATCGAGTCGGCCTGCGAACTGAAGGGTCCCAGGTTTGATTCCGACCAAGGGCATATGCCTGGGATGTGGGCTTGATCCACAGTAGGGAGTGTGCAGGAGGCAGCTGATCAATGATTCTCTCTCATCATTGATGGTTTGTTTTTTTTTTAAATATATTTTATTGATTTTGTACAGAGAGGAAGGGAGAGAGATAGAGAGTTAGAAACATCTATGAGAGAGAGTCATCGATCAGCTGCCTCCTGCACACCCCCTACCGGGGATATGCCCGCAACCAAGGTACATGCCCTCGACCGGAACCGAACCCGGGACCCTTCAGTCCCCAAGCCGACGCTCTATCCATTGAGCCAAACCGGTCCCGGCTCATCATTGATGTTTCTATCTCTCCCTCTCCTTTTCCCTCTCAGAAATCAATAAAACTATACTTTAAATAAAGTAAACTTGACCTGGACAAGTAGTTCAGTTGTTTGGAGCGTTGTCCACAGTACTCCAAGGTCGCAGTTTGGTTCCTGGTCAGGGCACATACGAGAATCAACCAATGAATGCTTGAATAGTTGGAACAACAAAAAAGCCATAGTTTTTGTACTTTCATTATTGGTGACATCCAATTGTGTTGTTAGTTTTAAACTCTGCTTGGCTTTCTGTTTAGGCCCTCTATAATGGACTGCCACCACAGTTAGCCAGCCTACTTTCCTAATGCATATTCTTTCCACCATTACACAGAAAACTTCAGAAACTCAACTTATTTCATTGACTTACACAAACCCTTTTTCCTGGATTTTATCTGCTCAGCAAAACTTTCCTCAGTAATTAATTTGCATGGGACTCCTTTTCCTCTTAATTTTATAGGACGTGGAGATATACTAATTAAATTTAGTCCTCTGTTCTTCCCAGTAATTTCCTGTTTCCAACTTGATTATAAGATCTTTAATAAAATTCAGATCCAAGGCTCCATATCCACCTGATCGGTCTGAAGCACACACTGCAAATATTTTTTAGCTGGTTCAGAAAAATGGAAGTTTAATACCAAATTTGGTTAGTACAAAAAATAAAAAGGGCCCTGGCCAGTGTTGCTAAGTGGGTAGAGCATCATATTGCAGGGTAACTGGTTCAGTTCTTGACAAGGGCATATACTTGGGTGGCAGGTTTGATCCCTGGCCTCTGTTAGAGTGTGTGCAGGAGGCAACCAATTGATGTTTTTCTCTCTTTCCCCTCCTCTGTCCCTTTTACACTCTCTAAAAATCAATGGGAAAAAATGTCATTGGTAAAGATTAACAAAACACAGAAAAAAGGAATGTAAATTCAACCTAAAACTAATTTGCTTAGCAAATTATAATTTCAATTATAATATAACTATGACTGGTTTATTTTCTCCACTCATTTAACAGATATAACACATTTTAAGTGTTTCAAGGAACAATTTATGGAACAGCAAGAGATGTTAGCAAATTTGTTAAATCTAAATCTGTGTATATGTAAGCATACTTTTTTTTTAGATTTAAAAAGAATTTTAAATCTTCATTTTATATTTTTTTCTATTGATTTTTAGAGAGAGGGAAAGACAGAGAAATATCAATGTGAGAGAAGCACACTGATTGGTTGCTTCCTGCAGAAGCCCTAACCAGGGCCCAGGCTGGGGAGGAGCTTGCAACCAAAGTACGTGTCCTTGATCAGAATGGAACCTGGGACCCTTTGGTCCACAGGCTGACGGCCTATCCACTGACCCAAACTGGCTAGGGCAATGTCGATCGATGACTAAACTCTATTCCTGATCAGGGGACATGGCCAGGTTGCTGGCTTGATCCTAGTAGGGGGTGTGCAGGAGGCAGCTGACTTAATGATTCTCATCATTGTTGTTTCTATTCCTCTCCCTCTCTCTGAAATCGATAAAAACATATTTTTAAAAAATTTGCTAGAACTTAAAGTACTATTCAATATTTTCCAGATTCCTTAAAGTAACTTCGGTCTGTAATATCCAATACATTTTATTCTGGGTATAAGAAATAGAGAGCCCCAGAAGAAAGTAGTGAGAGAGGCTAAATGAATGGAAGATGGGATTTGTGTTGAGGATGCCATTTGCTTTTAGGTTTCAGGATTGGGGTTCAGCTTTTTAGAATGAAAAAGACAATCAGAATCAGCTTCTACAGCTCAAACTCAATTTACTAGTAAATTGTCTTAAATTCCACAAAAATGCAAATCTTTTGAAAGATGGGGAACAAATTCATTTATTTCATCCCACTTGTTACCAGCAACTGCTGTGTAAACTCATTTGAGATGTGGTCTAACCCTGTAGTGTCTTAAAACAAACATTGGCTTGCCTCAAATGGTTATTTTATATGATAACTTAAAGTATATAGACTTCCTTTAAATTGTTTGGTTTGTTTACTTTCCTCTATAGAGTTATGTCCATTGGATTCACTTGTCAAATAAGATTTTGAATTTTTTTTATTTTTAAAAAATATATGTTATTGTTTACAGAGAGGAAGAAAGAGGGATAGAGAGCTAGAAACATCAATGAGGGAGAATCATTGATCAGCAGCCTCCTGCATACCCCCCACTGGGGATATACCCCCAACCAAGGCACATGTCCTTGACTAGAATCGAACCCAGGACCTTTCAGTCCTCAGACCGACACTCTATCCACTGAGCCAAACCGGTTTCAGCAAGATTTTGAATTATTTAAAATTAATTATATAGTTACTTAGTACTGATTATTATAATTTATAGGTACTTCTAAAAATAACACTTAAAAAATTCTCGCTCAGTGGATAGAGCCCTGGCCTGCGGACTCAAGGGTTCCAGGTTCGATTCCAGTCAAGGGCATGTATGTACCTTGGTTGTGGGCACATCCCCAGTAGAGGGTGTGCAGGAGGCAGCTGATTAATGTTTCTTTCTCATCAATGTTTCTCACTATCTCCATTAAAATATATTTTAAAAAAATGAAAAATTCTCATAAGAAAAAAATTGATAGTGAGGAAATCAGCCAAAATGCTCTTTACGTGTAGAGATTTCTCCATTAAGAAAAATGTTAGTTTTATAGGCATTTATACTGTTTTATAAAATGTTCAAGGAAATATGAAAAATATTTCTAATATTAGGGAAAACTGATATATTTTCAAACAATTAAATATTGTTGCTTCTTTATATCTTCATATAAAAACTAGAAGCTCAGTGCACAAAATTCATACACGGGTAGAGTCCCTAGGCCTGGCTGGCGATCAGGACCAGCAGGGTGATTGAGAGGCCCCCGCTGGTACCCGACTTGGCTGGCCTGGGGCCTGCGGGCTGGGGGCAGCTCCTATGTTGAGCTTCTGCCCCCTGATGGTCAGTGCATGTCATATCAACTGGTCATTCTGCCGTTCAGTCAATTTGCATATCAAATACTTTTATTATATAGGATGGTCCAGGTAAAGGGTACAGATATCGAAGCTTTTGGAAATGGATGTTTCCATAGTTATCAATAGTTTATTAGATATTTCTTCTGATAAGGTTTACATTTTGCAAGGTTAAGTAATCTGCTGTGATTATTAGTTTCAGCAAATGCCCAGAGGGTAGTTTTAATTCCAAAAGATAATGTTAAATTATGCTTGAAAAATAATTGTAGAAGTTAGCCAAGGACTAGAATTAAGAAGTGTTTAAATGTCAGGAATAGGGACCATTTGAGATATTCCTTCCCACCATATGCAATCAGTTTGACTCAAACTTACTAAAAAAATTTTTCAAATGTATCGAGAATAGGTCCATGTTTATTCAGTGTTACACTTGTTTTACTCTTCCTCCAATAACCACTATAACTTAATAAAATTCAGAGCCTGTTTTTTTGCTAATCTAATTATCTTCCTTTTTTATAAAATAAAAATAGGGAGTTGACAATTTGACAGTTTTTATTCCTTTCCCTCCATAGCATCTTTTCATATCTTGGTAAAATTAAAACAATTCAGTAAAAAAAATAAAATTTCAAGTGTATGACAAATTTTTTTCCTCTATTTTCCCCTTTGCCCCATCGCCATTTATCCCTTCATACCACCTTAACCCATCATCACACTGTTGTCCAGATCCATGAGTTTTTTTTCTCTGGTTTTTCTTTTTTTTTTTTTTTTTTTTTTTTTTTTTTTTTTTTTTTTTTTTTTTTTTTTTTTTTTTTTTTTTTTTTTTTTGCTAAATTCCTCCATCATTCCCCTATCAAAATCCCCCTAGTAGAGCTGTTTGCCTATTTTCTGAGTCTGTCTTATTTTGCTTGGTAGTTTAGCTTGTTCATAAAATTTTACATATTGAGTAAAAAAAAAAAATTCTACATATGAGTGAAATAATATGGTACTTGTCTTTCTCTGACTGGCTTATTTTACTGAGCCTAATGATCTCCAGGTCCATGTATGCTGTTGCAAAGGGTTAAATTTTCTTCCTTTTTACAGCCAAGTAGTATTCCATTGTGTAAATGTTCTATATTTGTTTCATCTACTCCTTTACTGGTGGGCACTTGGGTTGCTTCCAAATCTTGGCTATTGTAAATAATGCTGCAGTGAACATAGGGAGTATATATTCTTTCAATTTAGTGTTCCAGGTTTTTTCAGATAAATTCCCAGAAGTGGAATTCCTGGGTCATAAGTAGTTCTGTTTTTCATTTTTTTTAATATAATTTTTATTGATTTCAGAGGAAGGGAGAAAGAGAGAGAGAGGTAGAAACATCAATGATGAGAATCATCAGTTGGCTGCCCCTGCTTGCCACCCTCTGGGGACCAAGCCCGCAATCCTGGGCATGTGCCCTTCACCGCAATTGAACCTGGGACCCTTCAGTCCCCAAGCCAATGCTCTATCCACTGAGTCAAACCAGCCAGGGTTGTTTTTTAATTTTTTGTGGCAACTTCATACTACTTTCAACAGTGGCAGCACCAATTTGCATTCCCACCAACAGTGCACAAGCATTCCCTTCACATTCTTGCCAACACTTTGTTGATTTATTGATGATAGCCATTCCGACAAGTGTGAGGTGATATTTCTCTGATGATTAGTGACATTGAGTATCATTTTTAAAAATATTTTTTTATTGATTTCTGAGAAGAAGGGAGAGGGAAAGAGTCATAAAAATATCAATGATGAAAGAGAAGCATTGATCGGCTGCCTCCTGCATGCCCTCCTCCCTGCCCTGGGGAGCCAGCCCACCAGGGCACGTGCCCTTAACTGGAATGGAACCTGGGACCCTTCAGTCTGCAGGCCATGCTCTGTCCACTGAGCCACACCAGCTGGAGTACATTAAGCATCTTTTCCTGTCTATTGGCCATCTGTTCTAGTATGTCCTCTTTGAAAAAGTGTCTATTCAGGTCTGTTGCCCGTTTTTTCATTGCTGTTTGTGTGTGTGTGTGTGTGTGTGTGTGTGTGTGTGTCTTTTGGGGGTTTTTTTGGTGTTGAGTTTTATAAGTTCTTTATACATTTTGGTTATTAATACCTTAGGAGATGTATTGGTGAACATGTTCTTCCATTCCATGAGTTGTCTTCATTTTGTTGATGGTTTCCTTTGCTGTGCAAAAAACTTTTTAATTTCATGACAAATTTTTATATTGAAATTACAAAAATAATATAACTACATTATAGAAATTTTGAAAAAACAATTATCCCATCACACTAATACATAAATTGGTCATACGTTGGTATGTTGCCAACCATTAAGAAAAATCTCTGCATTAGTATAACTTGTGATTCCTGTTACAAAACAGAATTCTACACTTTTAACAATTCAGATGGATTGCACATTGAAGTTTGAGAACAGAAAACAAAAGTAATTTTTAAGGACCTGTCATTTATAAATATATAGCATTACTTTTAGTAGGTAGATATAAGCAAGTTTTAGTATGCTTTTAAAGTTATATGTATGTATTTAAATGGAGGCATTTTTGATTGGTTAATGATAGACTTGAGAATCTGATGTCAAGACAAACTTCAAAGCAGTATCAAGAATTTTTTAAAATTTAAATCAAGCTTTGGTTTTCAAGAAGCGCCCTGTAAGCATGTTTATTTATATTTTACATTTAGAGACATAATTTTTACTGAAATGCATAAATGAAATCATACATAATGTAAAGCCTCTTTTTTCTTTTCTCTATTTCTCCACTGATAGAACTCTGCCCATCAACTACATTAACAACTTTGTGTGTGTTTCTTATTTTCTCCATGCTCATAAAATCATATACAAACATACACGTATACAAATAAGATTATTTATTATTATTTTTAATCCTTACTCAAGGATATGTTCCATTAATTTTTAGAGAGCAAGGGAGAGATGAACATGGATATGAGAGAGAAACATTGATTAGTTGCCTCCTGCACATGTCCAACGAGGGATGGAGCCTGTAACCTGGGTATGTACCCTGACCAGAAATGGAACCCATGACCCTTGGGTGGATGGGACAGAAGCTCCAACCAACTAAACCACACTGGCCAGTGCAAGATTTATTTTTTGAGCATTGTTTTACAAAAATGGAATATATTATACACACTTTTTTAAAAATATATATTTTATTGATTTTGTACAGAAAGGAAGGGAGAGAGATAGAGAGTTAGAAACATCGATGAGTGAGAGTCATCGATCAGCTGCCTCTTGCACACCCCCTACTGGGGATATGCCCACAACCAAGGTACATGCCCTTGACCGGAATCGAACCCGGGACCCTTCAGTCCCCAAGCCGACACTCTATCCATTGAGCCAAACCGGCTTCGGCATATTATACACACTTTAACCTTGTTTTTTTATTCAATAAAATCTTGTGAAAATTCCCTCAAACTACCTATTAATAGTCCTAATTCATGGGATACTATATACCTAATAGTATATAATATACTATATAATATATAATATATAATATACTGTCATATAATATTTAATTGTATGACTGCACCACAATTGATTAAGCTATTTTTCTATTAATGAACATTTGTGAACTGTTTTTGTTTTTCCCATTTTGTAAGTTTGCATGTATTGCAATATTTTCTTTAACCATTTTCATTTTATCTTCTGGAAACCCCTGTTCATATTCTTTGCCAATTTTCCCGGTAGTTTGGTTTCCGTAACCCTGTGGTCACCAAACTGCGGCTCATGAGCCACATGCAGCTCTTTGTCCCTTGAGTGTGGCTCTTCCACAAAATACCACGGCCTGGCCAAGTCTATTTTGAAGAAGTGGCGTTAGAAGTTTAAGTTTAAAAAATTTGGCTCTCAAAAGCAATTTCAATCATTGTACTGTTGATATTTGGCTCTGTTGACTAGTGAGTTTGCCAACCACTTCCCTAACCTATTGTAAGAACTGTATTGTATATAATCTGTCATTGCCTTTGGAAGCTAGTGACTTTAACTCATCTTACTTCACTGCCATTCTCAGCCTATTTACCTCTACTGAGCATGGCAGCTGGATTCAAGGAAACCTCTTTTATGGCTTCTCAAAGAAGAGGGCTGGTGGAGAGCCTAGGGCAAGGCGTTAGTAACTGACCCACAGAAACACTTGGAAGCCCTCCACTGCCTTTCTACCCCTGAGGAATGTGGACATCAGGCGGGCTGAGCCCTCCGTACTCTTGAGCAAAAACTTCTTTCTGGATCTTTGTCAGAGGACTGACAGCCTATTTCCTGTGTACATCTGCAACATGGCTGTCATGGTAGGGAAGGGATCAGTTACTATCCTAAGACTGCCAACACAGCGTCAGGGAATAGACAGAAAAATAATTGCAGTTAATGATGCAGCAACTGTCAGGATAGGCCCCAACAAAAGAGAGCTGCTGAGTGGGAGAAACTAAGGAGAACAAAATAATATGAACACAATGAAATTGAAAGGCCAGTATTAAAATCTGGAGCCAAAAATCATTGCTTTTGAATCAACTATAGAATAGGTCAAATGGTGGAGGATGGGGACATGGAGACAAATTAGTGGCCTGGAGAATCTAATGGAACAAATATTTTTAAACCTAGGTCAAAGAAAGGGTAAAAATAATTGATTCTGAAGGTAGAGTAAGTAGGCATAATGTATATAATAGGAGTTGTAAAGGAAAAAGGAACAGAAGGAGGAGAGACAATTTTAAAAAGAAAATTCTCAAGCTGAAAAAGACTGCAGTATCTTAAGCCAGAAAACTGGGAAAATTGATATATACTGTTGAGGGAGAAGGACCATAAGCCAAGATTTCTCTAACCAATCCATTTATTCACTGAGGGTAAAACAAAGACATGCTGATAATTCATAACTGAGCAACTAATCCTACCTACCACCTGAGGAAAATACTTGGAAAAGAAAAGGAAATCTAATGATATCTAACCCGCTGCCTGGAATCACTCCTCCCTTTATTTACCAGCATAACGCATCATTCTGAACATCTTCACTTTTTAGGAAATCTTTTGCAGCTCCCCAAGTCTGAGTCTTGTGCTCCTCCTAAATGCCCCCAGCACCCTGTACTTCCCCCATTTTGGCACTTATTTCCATAAAATGGTAAGCTCTATCAGAACACGGACAGGCTGTATAGGTTGTGTTCACGGGTAGCCCCAGTGCCTGGAATATAGTAGTTTGTCTAAAGCATAAAGTTAGTCAAAATTAGTAACAACAACAAAAAATATTCTGTTCTTTGTATGTCTGTATTCATCTTATTAACTATTTTATAAAATTTCAACATAAATGAGTATAAGAAAATATTCATTTAGGATGCATTTGTATAAGGTATATATTTATAATGCATATATCCATAGTTGGGTTCAAACTTCTATTATTTATTTTAGAAAGGCAGAATTAACAGGAAAGTATAGAGATGGATTTGCAAGATTCGTTTTTTTAAATGAGAGGTAGTGTTTTAATACTTTGAGAAGAATGGTGTTAATCCAATATTTTTCTGTTTCTCTTCAGATTAAAGCTAAAAATTATGACAAGGTTGAAAAGGTGAGTTCTATTAAAGATACTTGGACTTATATGCTGAAGCTTAACTGAGGACTTAACCACATAAGGAAAATATAGTAAAATGTTAACAATTATTAAATCTAGGTAGTGATTATGTAGTTCATTGTATTTATTCAGCACTTCTGTATGTTTGAAAAATGTTTATAATAAAAACTAAGAACCAGGAAGGAGTTATTTGCCATTTGTTTGTAAGAAGATATATTTGTGAAAAGAGCTAAGTTTGTTTTTTAATGTTATATTTTACCCACGTCCCTGTGAAATTTACTCATGGATTCTGATAATATTTTCTTGTATTTGTAGTTATTTCAGAGATGCCTTATGAAGGTTTTGCACATTGATTTATGGAAGTGTTATCTTTCATATGTTCGAGAAACCAAGGGCAAACTACCAAGTTACAAGTAAGTTAAATCAGGGTTTTAAGAATGCAAGTAATCCCGAGGCACAAAGTCAGTCCCACAGTAACTCGCTTTCTCTTAACTCCAGGGAAAGAGATAGGCTTGTTGTCAAACTTAGTAAAGAGCATTTTATTACTTGTTATAGCACCGCTCTTGGAAGGTTATGATGCAATGTGTTGCTTAAGTATTGCAAGGCCTATTTGACAGTTCTGTTGTGTAGTTTCCCTGCTCTGGCTCTCACCCATTCCATCTAACTACACTGAATCTAAGTAATGGACCTTCCCAAATGTTAAAACACACCTCTAAGTTTTATCTATAACTAGAATTCTATCTTCTTTTCCTCATTATTCTTTTTTTTATTTTTTTATTTTTTATTTTTTACAGAGAGGAAGGGAGAGAGATAGAGAGCTAGAAACGTCGATGAGGATGTGCCTGCAACCAAGGTACATGCCCTTGACCGGAATCGAACCTGGGACCTTTCAGTCCGCAGACCGACGCTCTACCACTGAGCCATACCGGTTTCGGCCTTTTCCTCATTATTCTTAATGTCTTATAGTGAAGTGGAAGTTCTTTTACTCTAAATTTTACTTAAGAATTAATAGATCTTCATATGTAACTCATCTGCTTATACCAGATATTTCCACATTTTACTCGGTTTACATATAAGATTAAGCAATTTAAAGGGTAGAAAAATAAATAAAACCTGGGCCTGGACATTGGTAAGCTCACAAGCAGAAGGTAAAAGAAACAAATGACATTGGCAAGCTAACCAAAAGAAGTACTTTGTGTACTTACAAGGATGCCTTTACATTTTTTACACATACAAAAGGTTCACATGCTGTTCTGATACTGTGATCAGAAGTTATGATTCTGTTTTAGTTGTAGATACATTTTAAAATATATATATTTTTATTGATTTCATAGAAAAAGAGAGAGGGATGGAAGCATCAATGATGAGAGAATCATTAATTGGCTGCCTCTTGTATACCCCACACTGGGGATTGAACCCACAATCTGGGCATATGCTATGGACTGGAATTGAACCTAAAATCTTGCAGTCCACAGGCCCATGCTCTATCCACTGAGCAAAACTGGCTAGGACTAAAAATCATTTAAAAAATTAATAAATACAATTTTTAAAAAAACATGTCTTTCACATTTATTTCAGAGAAAAAATGGCTCAAGCATATGATTTTGCACTGGATAAAATTGGGATGGAAATTATGTCTTATCAGGTAGAGTTAAAATATTTTTAATGTATACACCTTATAAATTTGAAAATATCAAGAAAGATACTAACATTTTATTTTATTTCTTAGATTTGGGTGGATTACATCAATTTCTTAAAAGGCGTGTAAGTATTTTTATTGATTTTTTTCAGTGTGCACAGTTGATATAGGTATAATATGATTGATGGCATTTCTTATCCAACACCAGGGAAGCTGTTGGATCTTATGCAGAAAATCAAAGAATAACAGCTGTCCGAAGGGTTTATCAACGAGGTTGTGTTAATCCAATGATCAACATTGAACAACTCTGGAGAGACTATAACAAGTATGAAGAGGTAAATTAGGCCAGATTAATTATTATAATCACACCATTTTAATTTTAATTTTAATGCATTGTGGATTTGTAGATTCTAGGCTTTTTGATATTAGGTACCTGCATATCAGTGCTGTGCATGTCTGTTTTTATGTTGATTGTAATGTAAGAACCACTTCTGATGTTTTTGCAAGGTTTTGAGAAACTCATTATTTTTTAGAGACTACTCTGGAAAAATCGAAATTCTAACAAACCTATTTTTATTCATTGTTAAACTATACCCACACATTGGTGCCTTATGAAATGGTACCTTTTTAGAATTGATTTTCTGATAGTAGTGATCAGTTGCAATGCACCTCTTTTACCTAGTTATAGATAAGATGTTGGCTTGCATTTGTGAAATGTGGAGCTACAATCCAAGATTTTTGGCTCATTGGCATATGCTTTAATCATCTGAGCTAATAAATAAACATACATGCCAAATAAGCTTCATTGTTAAAAGAAAGTTCCTCATATGTCCACTGTGATTTGGAAGAACTATGCAGAGTATTAAAATCGTTCCTCCGTAGCCGAAACCAGTTTGGCTCAGCGGTAAAGCGTTGGTCTGCGGACCGAAAGGTCCCAGGTTCGATTCCAGTCAAAAGCATGTACATTGGTTGTGGGCACATCCCCGGTAGGGGGTGTGCAAGAGGCAGCTGGTCGATGTTTCTCTCTCATCGACGTTTCTAGCTCTCTATCTCTCTTCCTTCCTCTCTGTAAGAAAAATCAATAAAAATATATTTTTAAAAATAAATAAATAAATAAAACCGTTCCTCCGTAGGTATGAGAGTAGCTCTCTAACTTTTTTTTTTGGGGGGGGGGGCGGTTGGTGGGGGGTTAAGAAGTATTGAAGATTACAAAGAACTTTTTAGTTTAATATGGGTTTTACATATCATATTTTGCATATTAACATTAAAACAGAAAGTTTAAGATACTTTTTAATCATTTAAATTTACAACAGAATACTCCTTACATTTTAACATAAATAGTATTGTAACAAACTGTAATTTCCAAAACAAGAAACAATTTAGTGAGAAGATTGGCATTGTTTTGTATTTTTGCAAATTTCTTTAATATCAAGCTTAACAGCTAGATTATATCTGCTTCTAAATTCAATCTTTTATAATATTGAATGTCACATAGTCTCTGAAAAACTCCACTGCATATTTGTAAGAGAGGCAAACGATGTCTTAGTATCATATGAAAACTAGAGGCCCGATGCATGAAATTCATGCAAGGGGCTTGGCCCTCACAGCCCTGGCTTCATCGGGCTGTCCAGTCTAATTAGCATATTACACTTTTATTGTTATAGATTGTTTTGATCTTATGGACCTCACTGAAAGGATCTTGGAAATCAGTTTCTTGGTCTACTCTCTGAGATCTGCTGAACATGAACGATAATGTTTATGTCTACTTCTACCACTGCATTTCTTTTTTTTTCTCCTTTTTCCCCCTGCAGTTATTTTGGAAGTTATGCAGACTTAGAAAAGTACTTTTCAGGATTAATCCACAGCTATTCTCTCAAATGAATCTGTGCATCATTTTTTTTTTTAATTAATATACGTTTTTATTGATTTCAGAGAGGAAGGAAGAGGGAGAGAGAGATAGAAACATCCATGATGAGAGAGAATCATTGGTCAGCTGCCCCCCGCAAGTCTCTCACTGGGGATTGAGGCCACACCTGGGCTTGTGCCCTTGACCGGAATCGAACCTGGGACCCTTTGGTTCGCAGGCCGATGCTCCTTCCACTGAACCAAATCGGCTAGGGCTCATCATTCTTTATTATTAAAATTTTATATGAAACAGAATTTGTATCCTTTCCAAATCATTCCCTAACTTTAAAAATTCCTGATCTATGGAAATTTATTGCCAGTTCATATCAGACTTTGACACATCTTCCTTGATCTCTAAACTATATAATGTGATTGAACCTTTATTTTATTAACAAAAAACGTCTTTTAAAATAAAAAATTTAAAGTGATTTAGTACATGAATAAATTTAACTATATTGTGCTAATACGAAAGTATAGTTAATTAAAACTTATGCTTCCTTTTTCCTTAGGGTATCAATATTCATTTGGCTAAAAAAATGATTGAAGATCGGAGTAGAGATTACATGAATGCTAGGCGTGTAGCAAAGGTATGCAATTTTATCAGGCCACTTATTTCAATGATTGTTATGAGTTTGTTTACACAAGAGCTTTTCCTGTCTGGTATTATTTTCAATCATTAGAAATCTTAATGACAATTAGTAGTGTTGTCTGAGCAGATGACATATTTGAAATGAAATACCTCTTTAAAAAAAAATAGTTCTATATTGTTGAAAGTCTCCTTTTTTCCCCATTGACCTCTTCTAGTATACTGCTGCTAATGATAAAGGGCAAAAGAGAATACATTGAGTTTGGAAGAAACTTTTTAAATATAGAAACTGGTCGTAGAGACAAAGTTCCAACTATAATTGATGAAGTTCTTATCCTTCCCTCCTATTTGCTTATGCATATCTGAATACTGTATTACTCTGTTGTCTAATAACAGCTCTCAGAGACAAACTTTTGTCTTGTGAACATAGCTTTTCATTAATTGACACCATGAGAAGTTAGGGAAAATAGTGTAGTGATACAAATTTAAAAAGACCCAGTCTCTCAAAAGATGGCAGTAATGATGCCACCAGATCATCAGTCATGTTCTGTCCTGGAGAGTGACCTCCTAGATTATCTTTACAGACCAGATGTGTTCTTTTCACCCAATCCTGATAACCTGTTCTTGGGTAGGTAATTTGCTATAATCTTTCTCCCTGATTTTAAATATTTAGATTATATTAAAGTAGTATTTGGAAGAAATTGGCATTTTAGCAAATTATTCCAAGCTGACCAACCTTTTGTATATCTGAGTAGTTCCTATGCTGACCACAGAATGCTAAATGCTTTTCATGTAGGAATATGAGACAGTAATGAAAGGCTTGGACCGCAATGCTCCCTCAGTGCCTCCTCAGAATACTCCTCAAGAAGCTCAGCAGGTAGATATGTGGAAGAAATACATACAGTGGGAAAAGAGCAACCCTCTTCGTACGGAAGATCAGACCCTTATAACAAAAAGAGGTAATAAGATTAACCCTCCTGAGGTTCCAGTCACATGCATGTTATACCAATTGATATTATCTCATAGGAATCTGAGGTTGTTTTTTTTTTTTTTTTAATATACTTTTATTGATTTTAGAGAGGAAGAGATAGAGACATCAGTGATGAGAGGGAATCATTGATTGGCTGCCTCCTGTACATTGGATCGAGCCTGCAACCCAGGCATGTGCCCTTGACCGGAATTGAACCGGGGACCCTTTGGTCCACAAGCCAACTCTATTCACTGAGCCAAACTGGCTAGGGCCTGAGGTTGTTTTTCAACCTGTCTTTTTTTCTCTTATGTTCTTCAGATTTAGTAATTTGTATAAATCTATCTCTATGTTCACTGAGCTTTGTTTTATAATATCCAGTCTACTGTTAAGCCCGTCTAGTGAATTCTTCATTTCAGATATTTTACTTTTCAGTTTTATAGATTCTATAAATTTTTGTATTTTTTATAGTTACAGTTCCATATGCATTAACATCTTTTTCTTTAAGTCATTAAACATATTTATAACCGTAGTTATAAAATCCTTTTATGCTAATTCAACATCTGGACTATCATGGGATTGGCTTTCTTTCTTTCTTTTTAATATATTTTATTGAATTTTTACAGAGTGGAAGGGAGAGGGATAGAGAGCTAGAAACATCGAGGAGAGAGAAACATCGACCAGCTGCCTCTTGCACACCCCCTACGGGGATGTACATGCCAGCAACCAATGTACATGCCCTTGACCGGAATCAAACCTGGGACCTCTCAGTCCGCAGGCTGATGCTCTACCACTGAGCCAAACCGGTTTTGACGGTTTCCTTTTTTCTTGACTGTGGGTCACACTTCCTTAGGGACATTGTACAGATGTACAAGTGAAAGACTATAGAGCTGGATTTGGTTACCTTCCTATGAAACGTGCTGAGTTTAACACGGAGTTAAGTTACTGGCAGGTCACCTGGGCTTTGTAGTGACTTGGTTTTACACTAAGATGGGTCTGTTTTACGTTTGCCCTTAATCTCAGGGTAAATCTCTCAGTCCTGTGACATAGTGGAAATAGTCTTTTTTTTTAAAGTTTTATTGGAGTGCATTGCCTTAGCCCCATGGTCAGCAAACTGCGGCTCTCGAACCACATACTGTTCTTTGCCCCCTTGAGTGTGGCTCTTCCACGAAATATCTCGGTCTGGGCGAGTCTATTTTGAAGGAGAGGCATTAGAAGAAGTTTAAGTTTAAAACTTTTGGCTCTCAAAAGGAATTTCAATCGTTGTACTGTTGATATTTGGCTCTGATGACTAATGAGTTTGCCGAACACTGCCTTAGCCTAATAGTTTAATTGTGATGCTTATATTGATAGATTTGTAAATAACATTTATTTTAATTGAATCTTGTGACTGTCTTTCCTTAGTTATGTTTGCTTATGAACAGTGTCTGCTTGTGCTGGGCCATCACCCTGATATTTGGTATGAAGCTGCCCAGTATCTTGAGCAGTCAAGTAAACTGCTAGCAGAGAAGGGGGTGAGTATTCCTTTTGTCCCTTTTTGTCTTTCCATGGGTTTGGCATAGTAATAATTTGCTAAGTATAGCGCTGAGCCCTTGCCAGTGCCACTCAGTTATCAGAACATCAGGTTACACACTGGAAGGTCTTGGATTTGATTCCTGGTCAAAGGCACATTCCTGGGTTACAGGTTCGATCCCTGGCCTTGGTCAGAGTGTGTGCAGGAGGCAACAGGTAACCAATTGATGTTTCGCTCTCTCCCCCTTCTGTTCTCTCTAAAAGTCAATGGAAAAAATATCCTTGGGAGAGGATTAACAAAATTTTGGTAATAAAGAATAGTGTTGAAAACTTTAATTTATATTAATATGAATCTTAATGACACCCTTATGTAATTAGACTATTTTTCAAGGTATTACAGTGATGAATCATTTAGAGTATTTTATGATTCTGCTGTTAAAATAATGGAATGAGTCTTTGAAATATTTTTAAAATCCAGAAATGATATGTGTCCATATGTGTGTGTGTGTGTGTGTGTGTGTGTGTGTATTTTATTCTCTTTCAGCTATATTAACATTTTTGTAGTGAGCTTTTCTTTTTTCTCTCTTAGGATATGAATAATGCCAAACTTTTTAGTGATGAAGCTGCTAATATATATGAAAGAGCCATAAGCACTTTATTAAAGAAGAATATGCTTCTGTATTTTGCATATGCAGATTATGAAGAGGTTAGTAAAAAAATATTTAGAAATAAAAAAATTTCTTATAATTGGATTTTTTACTGCAGGACTGAATTTTTTTTCTGGTTGCCTCTTTGCCTAGAATATTGCTTTTGGTAGACAAAGATGATACAAAATGGACATTTATTAGTCCTCAGCTTATTACATATTTATGCTCAAAGCGGGTGCCATTGTGGGGGGCGGCCTCTGGATTCCTCAGAGCTCTAACCGTGCTTGTGTAGAGTATATATTCATGTCCACTTCTTCTCTACCCTTAGAGTCGCATGAAGTACGAGAAGGTTCACAGTATATATAACAGACTTTTGGCGATTGAGGATATTGACCCCACCTTGGTGAGTACATTACAAATCTCTTTCCTACCTTTGCAACCTGCTTTAACATAAAAAATGTATGTGCATACAACAAGATTCACTGTTTTTATTGTTTACTTCTATGACCCTTGACCAGTAACATTGAATCATGGGACCATCATGATGATGAATCATGGGAATAATCATCCAGTGACATTTGTTCATCACAATTAAATATTAAACACTTCAATTGTTCTCAAACATTCTCTCATGTGACCCCATTGTAGTCAACCCTTCTTTTTTCCCAGCCACTGGCAGTTACTGATCTGTTCTCTATTCAATCTTCTTTTTTATTTAACGCAGCAATATGGTATAGCTTCTGGGGCATTTTCTCTAACACCTTCATTGTGCTCATGGTTAGAGCCATTTATGCCACATAATTGTAGCATAATAAATATTTCTTTTTTACATAAATGGAGCATCCTGAGGAGAGACTGGACAGAAACTCACCTTGTCCTGAATACTGCTCTGGAATAATGGTTCTCAAAGTCCTGAGTTTTGTAGAAGCAACATAGAGCTCTTTCTGGGAGGGGAGGGAAGGCCAGTGTGTGAGGCTCTAGACTCTGCCACAAGTCAGCTTCAGCTATACTGCTTTTTTGTTTGTTTGTTTTGGCTTTCCACTGTTTTAATTGCTGGCATTTAATAACGATTTTTTAAATATATTTTTATTGAGTTCAGAGAGGAAGGGAGAGGAAGAGGGAGAAAGAGATAGAAAGAAACATCAATGATGAGAGAAAATCATTGGTCATGCTATCTTCTGCATTCCCCCCACTGGGGATTGAGCCCACAATCAGGCATGCACCCTTGACTGGAATTGAACCCAGGACTCCTAATAATAATTTTTAAATTCATTTAGCAAACTGCTCTGTGCTATATTCCAGCAGTATAACGACAAATTAGGTAAATTTTCTTTCTTCAAGAAACTCATAGTTCATTCCTTTATTCATCCACTTGTAAAAACTGAGTAACAACAGTTTGACATCATCAAAACTGGGCAAATCAGGACCCTACTCATCATCCAGAGACATTTGCTCATTGAACAAATACTCATCATGTATTGGGCACTCAATAGGTGCTGAGTATAAAATGGTTCATGAATAGTTTAAAATGACTTATAAAGTTACATTATTGGTCTTTGGAAAATAATAGTGGGCTTTTATAGCAATAAATTAAGAAAATGTGAAGGCTTTCCAACTTGGGCCCAGTATAATGGCTCCCACAAAAAGGGTGGTGAGGGAAAGAAGGGCTATTCTGCCATCAACAAGATAGTGGCCAGAGAATATGCCACCAGCATCACAGGTGCATCATGGAGTGGGGTTCAAGAAGCCTGTCTCTCAGACACTCAGAGAGATCCGGGAATTTGCCATTAAGGAGATGGAAACTCCAGAGGTATGCATTGACACCACGCTGAAAAAGCTGTCTTATACAAAAAACATATTAGTATTAAGATATAACGTAAGCCAGTTTTGAATACTACCCAGATCACACTCTGCCTTAGTTATGGAACACAAATACTTGGTTTTACATAGGTATACATCCAATATATGAAATTTGCAAGAAGAGCAGAAGGTATCAAATCTGGAAGAATGATATTTAAGAAAGCAAGAGAAGATACCAGAACCCGCCATCATGTCTATGTGACTGCAGCACTCATGGAGTATTACTGTAGTAAAGTAAGTACTGAAATAAAATTAACAATGAAATAATTTTCTTCATCTGAGATAATTGAAAGAAAGGAAGTCCCAGTTCCTGTCATTAGGCTAGTCTTATTTTCATTTTTTTTAAATGTATTTTTATTGATTTTAGATAGGAGGGAGAAGGAGAGAGAGAGAAACATCAATGATGAGAGAGAATCATTGATTGGCTGCTTCCTGCATGCCCGCTACTGGGGATCAAGCCTGCAACTCAGGCATGTGCCCTTGACTGGAATTGAACCCAGGACCCTTCAGTCTGCAGGCCAATGCTCTATCCTCTAAGCCACATGTGTCAAACACAAGGCCCGCGGGCCAAATCCGTCCCGCCAGGCCTTGCAATGTGGCCCGCACCGCGCTGTCAACACTGCACTCCGCTGCATTTCCATCACAATGACAGTTTATGACTGTTCAGTAAACCATTCGGCCGGCGATTTAGACTGGATTTTAGATTTTGGCCCCTTCTCTGATTGAGTTCGACACCCCTACTCTAAGCCAAACTAGCTAGGGCATAAAGGAAGTCTTAAGTGCAATTGTGTGCAATTACATGGAACATCAACCCAAACCCCCACTGTTTGCTCATTTCTACCTTATTAAACTCCATATTTGTGAATCTAAACCTCCTCGAGTGGTTTTTAGCACTGTAATTTTTATTTAATATAGTATTAATTTCCATTTTAATTCTTTTTTTTTTTTTTAATATATTCTTATTGATTTTGAAGACGGAGAGTGATAGAAACATTAATGATGAGAGAATCATCAACCGGCTGCCTCCTGCAAGCCCCCTACTGGGGATCAAGCACCTAACCTGGGCATGTGCCTTGACTGGGAATTGAACTGTGACTTCCTGATTCATTGATCAATGCCCAACCACTGAACCACCCAGGCAGGGCTCCATTTTAATTCTTAATATAACTTGTCACATTTAGGTACTATAGTTTTAATATCCTTTTGAGCATCTTATCTGACACTTCATGGAAATCAGTACTTTACTCTCTATTTCTAGGACAAATCTGTTGCCTTTAAGATTTTTGAGCTGGGGCTAAAGAAATATGGAGACATTCCAGAATATGTTCTGGCCTATATTGACTATCTTTCTCACCTTAATGGTAAGTAGATCTATAATGATTACATAATATTAAACCATCAATGTTATTCTCTGAAATTATGTTGCTATATTTTTTCCTTCTCCAATGTATTATAATCATGTTATCACACCAGAATCAGGCACTTGATAGCACTCAGAAAATATTTGTGGCCTGACAACCAAGAATTTGTATTTATTGAGAAATGGGAGGTGTCTTGATTCTGCAGAACGGTCTTTAATACATCATCAGTAAATTCCCATCAGTAGTAGGATAAAGCTGTATATTTAGAGTTGGAGACAGAGTTGTCCGTGCTCATCTCTGATAGCTCTGGGTAAATGTCTCTCGTGTGGGGAAAGGGACAAGCGGTGATAGGACAGGACAGACAAAAACGATAGCCACCAAAACTCAAAGGTGCCCAAGTAGTAAAGAAAATGCTTTGAGGCTCCTGGGGAACCAACTTCAAAACCAAACATGATGTTTATTTAGCATCTTTACTTTTATTTCCCTGTTCTATTGTAATAATAATTATAATGTTGAGTTTTTACCTTATACCAGGCACTGAGCTAGAGTATTCATATATACTGTACATGTATATCTCATTTAGTCCAATTACCCACAGTCTAGGATAGTATTTGACCAAAAAAATGATATCATAAAAATTGATTTAAGAAATATACAAGTATATGCCATGTGAATGATTATAGAATTAGATATCACAGGTATTGACCAATGATTTTAATGATAGTTTCAGGAAATAATAACATTCTGTATATCTAAATAATAGAAAAGAATACAACTTACATATGATTTTGTATTTCAGCTGAGTGATTCTACACTCTGGAAAAGGACTTAACTTCAAAAAGTGAGACAGTGGAACATTTAATTAAATTTTTATTTTCTTGTATGAAATTAATGTTCCTCACTAATTTTTAACTATTTTGCTTGATTTTTTTTAGAATAGTTAGTAGTATGTATAATATTTGCTATTCTAAAATTGAGGATGATATCTGATGTAGACATTTTTGTCTTCCAGCCTCAGTGTTTTAGATAGTCTTCCACTCATTTATCCATCCACTCATCTATCCATCATTCATTTATTCAGTATACTCTGGTTAGTAGGGCCTGAGAATAGAAAGGTGAATAGGACTCCATTCTTCCCCTCAGAGCATTCTCATAGGGAATCATAGGTATAAACATAATTCCATCATTATTTGGTCCTTAATTGAAGCATGATTAGGTGTATGAACTTGTTTTGGGTTTCTCAACTGCAGAACAGTGATAGAGGTGATTAAATGAAGTTTTGACTTTTATATGGGTGTGGTAAGCATGCTATGTATAAATGTTAACTACTTAGGATATGGTGGCAATCATGAAAAAAGTGCTAAATTCTGTAGTAGAGCCCTGAGTGAAGCACTTCGGAGGCAGAGAGAGGAGAGTATAATTTAGTTCTAGAGCTATGCGTGCTCTTATGGTAGCCATTTTAGACTACTGAGTTTTGAGCACTTGCAATGTGGTCAGGCCAAAATGAAATATGGTGCAAGGGTAAAATATCAGATTTCAAATAGTATGGGGGGGGGTAACATATCTTGATTTTTCACATTGATTGCATGTTGAAATGATAATTTATGTATACTGGATTAAATAAAATATATTAAATTCCACCATTTTTACTCTTTTATTTTTATTTTATTGATTTTCTAAAGAAAGGAGAGGGAGAGATAGAAACATTGATAAGAGAAAACATCCATCGGCTGCCCCTGCATGCTTCCTACTGGGGATCGAGCCCATAACCAAGGCATGTGCCTGAGCCAGCAACCTCTTGTGCACGGGATGACACTCAGCCAACCAAGCCCCTGTCATAAAGAAGGGGACACAAGATAGGTTGTGAAGGACAGGCAGTCGTTAGCCAGGTAAAGAGAGGAAAATGTGTTATTCCAGGCAGAGAACAATATAAGAGCAATGGAAAGTTATATGGAATGGTAAAAAGTATGCCTAAAGCAAAGTGTGGAACACAGCAAAAAGAATAAAATGCAAGATTTACTTGCCACTCACCATTGATGCCACCAATACTGCTGCCGCCCTGGGCACGAGAAAGGGATGTGGGCGCCTCCCCTTCCCGCCCCGGAACTGGCCAAGGCAGCACCGTGCAGACAGGCTTTGGGGAAGCTTGGGAACCGGGGCCAGTGTGTGCCCTTCTTTCCAAGGGGGAGCAAAAGAGAGAACATAGAGTGGGCATGTTCTCCTCGTTCTCAATTCATTTCCCGTTTGCATATTTGTCTTCCAGTCTAGGTATTATTGTACCTCTATAGGAATTTAAACCTAAATACAGAGGAGTCCTGGTGTTGCAAAATAAGAAACTCAACTATATCTCAATTTGCCATCCTTCCCACTCATTGTATTTAAAAATATCAACAGTCACACTTCTAATGTCATCAGATAATGTAATTGTCATTATTTTTAAAGGCAAATGGTGCCAGGCTCAGACCTGTGATAGTTACACATTACAACTGCAGTATACTAAGGAGGGCTGAACTATAGGTTAAAAGACCTGGTTTCAAGTTATATATAGCTTGGTTACTCAATAACAGTGAACCAGATCAACTACCTTAGTTTTGTGAACCTCAAGTTCCCTCATCTTTAAAAATTGGTTGTGATAATAGTTAATGCACGTGCAAATACACTGCTGAATTGTGAAACTCAATTTAATATTTGAAAACTCTTTTATCCTAGAGGATAATAATACCCGAGTTTTGTTTGAACGCGTTTTAACATCTGGAAGCCTTCCTCCCGAAAAGTCAGGGTAAGCATCGTGAAAACTTGTTGGGCAGGTCCTAATGTGTATTGAATACTTGAATTGTGATTGATAGAATGAACATTTGCTTTTTGAGTATAAATTTCAGGAGAAATTTCCCATCTCTCTCAAAACTTAACTTATAAATGCCTACCTGCAATATTTTCATACCTGTTTAAGATAATTTAAAAAAAAATTTTGTTTAGTTTTAAAGATACATTTTTAGTGTTTGTACAATGATCAGTTGTTTTCAGAGAAGCCTTGGCAATTTATTATTGACTATTTTAATATATTTTTCTAGTTTTATCCTTAGAAATGATCTGAACAAATTAGAGACATGTTCTGAAATTTTACCTTTCTTGAGAGCAAAGATTCTTACAGATTGAAAATTTGTTTGACACATTATGTCCCTGATTTATGGTTTTACATCTATCAGTTTTACCAAACAGAGGAATATAAAGTAATGATATAGTGGAAATAATAAGGCATTGAAGTCTTGGGTTCAAATCCCAGCTTAGCTAACCTACACCCTGGGCAGATCTCATAACCTTGCCAATCCTTACTTTCCCATCGAGTAACAATAATATCTACCAGTGACAGATTTTTGTGGTAGTTTTATACCTGGTATATAATAGGTATTTGGTGTATTAGCACAATGGTGCTTAATGACACTGAAAGCCTCAGATAATTAATTCTGGCTGTTAAATAGTAGTGAGGCATAAATTGATCCTCAGTGATCCATATTCATGGGAAAAATAGAGAGCTTTTATATTTTTATTCAAAAGATTGAATGAAGAATGTATTCTACGTTGTAATTCATGCCACTCAACAAAAGGTGAAGCCACATTCATTATTCAGGAGAAATTGGAAATCTATCCAGATTCTTTTTTTTAGCTCTTCCACCTGGAGTTTACCTTTTCCAGGGTAAATATGTGTTATTGACCACAAAGAATTGGAAGGTATGCTAAATAAGTAAAAAATCACAACAGAGCTTAAATATAGAAGTATTTAGGGTGAAATATTATGTCTATAATTTACTTTCAAATTCCTAAATAAAAACAAGATAAAGCAAATATGGCAAAATATTAGTAATATTTAAATCTAGGTCATTAGGTAATGATATATTTGTTACACTATTCTATTTTTCTATAGTTTGGAAATCTTTATAATAAAAAAGAGACAATTTTTAAAAGGGAGAGGGGGAGCTTAAGGCTTTTTTAAATAAATGTATTTCCTGTCCCAAACCCAGAACAATTAAGTATTGATTCTATTTATTTTCTTACAGAGAAATCTGGGCCCGATTTCTAGCTTTTGAAAGTAATATTGGTGATCTAGCTAGTATACTCAAAGTGGAGAAAAGACGGTTTACAGCATTCAAGGAAGAGTATGAAGGCAAAGAAACAGCTTTACTGGTAGATAGATACAAGTTCATGGATTTATACCCTTGCTCTGCAAGTGAACTAAAAGCACTTGGTTATAAGGTATGTACTTAGGGTCAGGATGTGTGTAGTATCCTTATTTTTCCAATGTTTTAGAACACTTCATGGATAAACCTCACTCTAAATTCTGAAGTAGAAATTAATCTAGTTTTAGAATTGATTTGCAGAAAATAAGAAAAAAGTTCAGGGAATTTTCTTGGGTCTCTGAAACATTGAATATCAAATGTACTGCCCTGGCTGGATGGCTTAGGTGGTTGGAGTGTCATCTTGTACACCAAAAGGTGGTGGGTTTGATTCCCAGGATGGGGACGTACTTAGGTTGCGGGTTTGATCCCCACTTCAGGGTGTTTTCGGGAGACAACCCATCAATGTTTTCCTTTCTCTGTCTTCTTTTTTCTCCTTCTAAAAACAACAAACATATCCTCAGGTGAGGATTTTAAAAAAGTACTGAACAAAATGAAATTTAACAAATACTTTCATTCCCTGAAATTGTCATTGCCCTACGTCTGATGGGCAGACACATGGAGGTGTTGGGAGGAGAGAAAAACAAAATATGGCCGTCATCTGAGGTATTATATTTTTTCCTCAATAGTTCTTAAAACTGAACGTATTTGGACAGCTCTTAAATCAAATGTCACATATTTGTAGGTATAAAGAAGAAATATTACAGTTTCTTAAGTCAGTAAGTCTCCTTGAGGGATCTATAGCTTTGAAACATCAATCCTTTCACGGGGCCCTGGAGGAAATTAGCTTATCTAGAAATGGAACTCTGCTGTGTAGACCACTGAGTCATAAAACAATCCGGCTACCTGAACCCGTCCTGACGTGGGGGAAAATTAATGTTTACACAGCCCCAGAACAGCCCTGGCTAAGAACACCATTGTTGTATTATTTCTTGATTTTTCTCTGCCATGTTAGCAAAGACCAGGGTGGAAATTCAAAGGGAAGAGTCTTAGATTGGTTCCTTTTATCCAACCAGCATTAGGATATTCCTGACCACCATTCTCCATTTCCTCACTGCCCTCTTTTGGCCCAGGCCTCACTAGTCTGCCGTCCAAACCAGGTTGAAATATAATATTTGAGAAAAATAACTCATAAGTTTCAGACCTTTTGGTTAGTGGATGCTCCAGTTCTGTGCCAGTCCCAAGTTCCTTTTCTGAACTAAGGGGTAACTGCCTAGAGCTGAGCAGGTTCTCCTCCTAGTTTAACTACTTCTCAATGAAAAGCCGAATATGCTTTAGACTGTGTGAATTTATTAGAAAAAGTCTCAACTTTGCAAAGATGAAAATGGAAATTATGAAAGTTAATGAAAATAGCTATTTCCAAGTAGAACGTCTTGAATATGAATTTTCCATCTTATATTTCTTTCTACTCTTTTATTTTGGAAAGATTAATATGTTTCTATGTGTATAACATGTTAGGAATGTGAGAAAAGAGTAATTCTCAGTAGGCCCGCTCATTTAGAGTTGCCTTCAACTGCATGTGAGAATTTGAGAAGGTGAAATGCTTGTGTATCCCTTGATGGTGGCAGAAGGACTCTTGATTCCAGACAGCTAGAGTGACACAGTTTGCCTGTAGGAGAGGAACTTCTCTGGAGTGGGGTATCGCCTAACAGGCTTCCTTTGGAGAGCTGTTCTCGGCCCTGGTGGGCACTGCCAGATGAAGACTGATGGGTGTGAGGTCAGAGGCCTGTGCTCCCAGTCCTCTCTACTATCGATACTTGGCTGTGTGACCTTGGAAATACCAGAGCCTCTTGAAGTTTCTAGTCCCTTCTCTAAAATGGAGATGTTACTGTTTGCCTCATTAAGAAAAAGAAATAGGAGCCAGAATTATCTGACAAATAATGGCTGCTCATTAAGTGTTCCTTCTTCCTATAATTGTATGTTGGGAATATTTTATTTCATTAACAAACTCTTAACTAGTGTAAGCAATGATAAACTTGATTTTAGCTTTAATGAAGCAGGACCTCCCTTACTCTAGCTTCTTCACTTAAATGGATGTGGTTCAATTCCAGTGGAAGGGAGGTGTCAGAAAGTACCTAAAATCGCAGATTTTCTTCAAATTACCCCAATGTACTTGGTGTCCAGTCTTACATATTAACCCACAAAAGATTGTGTCTAACAAATGTCCCAAATGATTTTTCCCCACCCCTAAATGATTCTTAACAGGTTGGGTAAGGTTAAAAAACACCAAATCTCTAGAGCCTTTTAGATTTCCTTGTTGAGAATTTAACAATCTTTACCATCAGCAAGTTCTTGCTTATTCCTCTCCATTCTCCCTTTCTGTGGCTTTTACCCAATTATCCCGTGTATCCTCAAGATTGTAGAATTGCAGTTATACTCTGTAAGTCCCTTTTTCAGGTTTAGGATTCTTCTGTTCTGCATTTTCAGGATGTCTCCCGTGCTAAGCTAGCAGCTATAATTCCAGACCCAGTTGTAGCTCCTTCTATAGTGCCTGTTCTGAAAGATGAAGTGGATAGAAAACCAGAATACCCTAAACCAGATACTCAGCAGATGATTCCATTTCAGCCACGACATTTAGCACGTAAGCCATAACTTTAGATCCAGTACTGGTTTAAATCCAGAGGTGTTGGGGGGTAAGAAATGTGACCTTTCCATTGTACGTCCACTATTAGACGAGGGTCACTATGACAAGTGACTAGACTGTAATCTTTGAACTATGTTAAGCCTGTCTTTAAAACAAACAAAAAACTCAATGACCCAGATGCCAGTAACCCAGTTTGGCAGTGATACTTAAGACAGCTTTCAGAAATGCTGCTGCGTACAGATTATCTGTACAGCTGGAAACTTACTTCAGTGATGTTATTTGGTATTATTTATACTTACTAATGGACAGTAGTTCCTCTAGATCCTATTTGAACCGGCCCCTTATGATTAAATATGTTGTTGAATAACTGACTTTAAACAGGATTGCTCAACAAATAACCTGGAAGGCTTAGAAATGGTCTTTGGCAAATGGACTTCAGTTCAGACCCTGGGTTGTCATATGCAAAGTCATTTAAGTTTATTCTGCAATGGGGTCGAGATGGCTTTCACTGTCTCACCTTCTTGAGTTTGTTCAAATGTGTAAAGCCCTGAACACAACTTTAAAATGTCCAGAAAAAAGCAATATAGACATAGAACATCATTGTGTAAAAATTACTTACTTTAGCTCTTAATGTAGAGAATTGTTCCATCCCGTCTGATTCTTGCTTTTCTTTCTCTTATAGCTCCAGGTTTACACCCGGTACCTGGTGGAGTATTCCCAGTACCACCTGCAGCTGTTGTTTTAATGAAACTTCTCCCTCCTCCAATCTGTTTCCAGGTTAGTTCACAATTTTCATGATATACTTGCTTTGGGAGTTAGAGTAACTGTGTGCTTTTCCTCTGATATCATGGGAAATATAAAGTAGTGCTTTTTTAACTTGTCAGATTTTGGGGATTAAAATTTGTGTCAACATCACTAATCACCAGAGAAATGCAAATTAAAACTACAATAAGAGCCGAAACCAGTTTGGCTCGGTGAATATAGTGTTGGCCTGCGGACTGAAAGGTCCCAGGTTCGATTCCAGTCAAGGGCATGCACCTTGGTTGTGGGCACATCTCCAGAAGGGGGTGTGCAGGAGGCAGCTGGTCGATGCTTCTCTCTCATCGATGTTTCTGACTCTCTTCCTCTCTGTAAAAAAAATCAATAAAATATACATTTAAAAAAACACACAACACAATGAGATATCACCACACACCTGTCAGAATGGCTATCATCAATGAATCAACAAACAAGTGTTGGTGAGAATGTGGGGAAAAGGGAACCCTTGTACACTGTTGGTAGAAATGCAGGCTGATACAGCCCTTGTGGAAAACAGTATGGAGGTTCCTCAAAAAATTAAAAATAGAACTACCGAATGACCCAGCAATTTTACTTCTGAACATTTATCCAAAGAAATCCAAAGCACCAATTTGAAAAGATACATGCATTCCTATGTTCACTGCAGCATTATTTACAATAACCAAGAGAAGGACACAACCTAAGTGTCCAGTTAGATAGTAGAAAATTATATAGTACATATATACAATGCAATATCATTCAGTCATAAAAAAAAGAATGAAATCATACCGATTTGCAACAATATAGATGGACCTAGAGAGTACTATGCTAAGTGTGAAATAAGTCAGAAAGATAAACAAGATACGATTTTACTTATTTATGGAATCTAAAAAACAAACAAATAAAACAGACTTATAGATACAGAGAACAAACTGATGGTCGCCAGATGGGATGGGGGTTGGAAGACTGGATGAGGAAGGTGAAGGGATTAATAAGTATAAGTTGGCAGTTATGAAATAGTCATGTGAATGTAAACTGCAGCATAGGGAATATAGTCAGTAATATTTTATCTATGGCCCAGACCAGGTAGCTCAGTTGGTTAGAGCGTCATCCCAATGTGCCAAGGTTGCAGGTTTGATCCCCGGTCAGGGCACACACAATAAATGTATAAGTGGACCAACAAATCAGTGTTTCTTTCTCTCTCCCTCCCTCTCTCTCTCTCAAATCAATAAAATTTGTTTATAAGACTAAGAATTAAAAAAAATTTTTTTAACCATGTATGGTGCCTGATGGGTACTAGACTTATCAGGGGATCACCTCATAAATTATATAAGTGTCTATCCAATATGCTCTACACCTGAAACTAATATAATATTGAATGTCAACTGTAATTTAAAAATATTTTTAATAAAACGTTTAAAAATAAAATTTATTTATATCAAAATAGGGTCCTTTTGTACAAGTGGATGAACTGATGGAAATTTTCCGAAGATGCAAGATACCCAATAGTAAGTCATGAAAACTCATGAAAACTCCTCTTCTTAGAGTGGAATTCACATGGTCGTCTCCTATGCAGGAGGAGATTGACGATCTTTGCCACTTAAGTTTCTGAAACCAGCTGGCCACCTTACAGAAGTACAAAGCAACATAGGCGTGACCTTGGCACAGAGACTTCTTCACATTCTGATTTCACTAAGTAACACGTCACAAAAACCTTATCTTTCCTACTCATGTGAACATGCACTATTAGGTTTGGCCTATGAAAACAGTTTTATTGACGTTAGCAGTTTTTGTCTGTTCCCTCAATTATTTAGTGTTAGTAGTCCTATCCCCTCTTTGCTAATAGTAGGGGATAAGACTAACTATAAAGTATCCAAAGTAGTACGTGCATACTCTTTCATAGCAGCGTGATTTTCAGCATCTTCCAAAGCCCTTTCTGTTTTGTTCACAGCTGTTGAGGAAGCTGTGAGGCTCATTACGGGAGGCGCCCCAGAGCTCGCTGTGGAAGGCAATGGCCCGGTGGAAAGCAACGCAGTGCTCACCAAGGCCGTCAAAAGGCCTAACGAGGACTCAGACGACGACGAGGAGAAGGGAGCCGTCGTCCCCCCTGTTCATGACATTTACAGAGCGCGGCAGCAGAAGCGGATTCGGTGAAACCGGCTCAAAACCTGCCTCTACAGGAAAACTTTTACCCAGGATTCCCTCTTTGCCTCCTAAGTCACATGTTTAAGAGAGACAATGCTTTGTTACAAGGTTCTTGGAAACAAAGTTGTATTGTCATTGGTGCCTCTATCATCTGGTTCTTGAGAAAGAAAACCAACCAACCTGTGTGAATTTTACAACATGGAACTGAGAACAGTGCAAAATGGCAGAACCACATTTTGTTCCCTCTTCAAGGGTGTCTTGTATGTGCCGCTTGAAGACTGTGAGTTTTCAATAGTTTTATTTTAAAACTGGATGGCTTATGATTGTAAAGCATTTTATCACACTTTTCTGAAAACAGTTGTTCTCCATTTGCTTATGTAGAGTCCTGCCTTATTGTTTGTTTTTATTTATGGCAGAATGTATGGAATCTGTTTTGTAGTTTAAAATTTAAAAAAAAATCCTTTAATCAATAAAAGGATCTAAAAAAAAAAAGTCTTGCCTCCTTCTGCTGCTTTCATTCAGAATTTGTTTAAAACAGCTACTTACATTATGTTATTCAGCCAATACCATCAACACTGCAAGAAGAATCACGCTATTTACTGTGCGTATGCTTAACTGCATGTCCTCCCTGATCTTTTTTGGTACCAACTGGAAACATGAGGGATCCATTTTTTTAATATGTATTTTTATTGATTTCAGCAAAGGGAAGAGAGACAGAAACATCAGTGATGAGAGAGAATCATTGATCGGCTGCTTCCTGCATGCCCCCCACTGGGGATCAAGACCACAACTTGGGCATGTGCCCTTAATTGGAATCAAATCCAGGACACTTCAGTCTGCAGGCCAATGCTCTATCCACTGAGCAAAACCAGCTAGGGCAAAACTCAGTGAATTTTCCTGTCCCTGTATTTATTGTCATTTTATTTTTTTTAACTCTATTCCTCTTTCCTCTTCCTCTTCTTAGACTTCTTAAAGTAGGCCTTTTAACATTTCTTGGCTCTTTAAGAAGAGGGTGCCTGTGGCACTACCATGTAGCTCAGTTGGTTGGAGCATTGTCCTGATTTGCCGAGGTTGCAGGTTTGATCCTGGGTCAAGGCACACACAAAAAGCAACCAATGAATGCATAACTAAGTGAAACAACAAATCGATATTTCCCTCAAATCAATAAATAAAAACACTTTAAAAAATAATTTAAAATAAATAAATAAGTTGGTGCTTGGTCTTCAGTGGACGTTGCTCTCCCTGGCAGTCAGAAATCTCACTGCTTTTCACAGCCAGATGTTAGGAGAGTTCCTATTCCTGGTCCAGTGCTCTAGGCTTACACCCCCGGCAGCTGGTACCTCGGCAGCTGTCCGCTGACGTGGGGCCAACCCTCTGGAATCTCTGCCCACCAGTTTCAAAGTGGCTTCTGTAATTCCTTGGTTATAAGACTTCTCTTCAGTTAGTCTTCAGTGGTTTATTCAGGATGATTGTTCTCTATTTTAGTTGTAATTCGTTTAGTCCTTGGAAGAGGTGAATGTAGCTTCCACCTACTCCACCGCCACCTGGATCTCTGTCCTCCTTACCTTTAACAAAGGGATTCCTTGCACTATTTCATCCCTTGCTGTTCTGGAAGCGAGACCACTCCAGTAACTTCATGGCTCTGCTTCTAATACAATGTCTTTGTCTGAAATACACATGCATGTTTTACATTTTTTAATAGAGCAGGTAGTCTATGAGACCAAAACTCCTCTTTCAGTTACAAGATACTGTTGGAAATTCTGGTCACTAAAGTTCCTCAAAAAATACTGCTCAACACCCAGGGATTTTTCTATGGCTCTCTTATCAAAGCAGTAGTGAGTTCACACTATTTTATACGAAATTCTAATTCAGTCAACACAAGTTAATTGTATGACAGTGAATTTTTCAGTGAAAACTCGACATTTATCTCCTTTTATATTACTATATTTTAAATATACATATATTTTTTCCTTAACTCTCCAAAGCTTAAGAATAAAAAAACTTCCTCTGAAGACCCCATAAATCATATAACTGCTATAATCCAGGCTCAGGAATAACCTATAATAATAAAAGGGTAATATGGTAATTAGACTGGACAGCCGGATGACCTTCCAGATGAAGCTGGTGCTGCGAGGGCCAAACTCCTTGCACAATTTTCATGCATTGAGCCTCTAGTTTTGTATAAAAGAATAAGGTCTTTAAAATCAATATACTCTCCTCTAGAACAAATGGGTTCTGAGGCTCTGGCTGAAACAGGCAGGGAAAAAGCAATAAATAGGGTCAGCGTTAGGGTGAGGGGAGGGGCGAATAGTAAGACTATAGCCCTTCTATCTTTATTTTTTAATGTATTTTTATTGATTTCAGAGAGGAAAGGAGAGGAAGAGAGATAGAGACATCAATGATGAGAGAGAATCATTGATTGGCTGCCTTCTGCACACATGCCCCACACTGGGGATCAAGCTCGCAACCTGGGCATGTGACCTGACCAGAAATCGAACGATGACCTCTTGGCTCTTAGGTCAATGCTCAACCACTGAACCACATCGGCTGGGCTATATATGGCCTTTTAACACAAAATACCTGGAGGGAGAAGGGGTTCGAGGCTGTGCCAGAGGAGCAAAAGTGTAGACAAGGTCATGGCTTATTCTCTTTCATTCATGGGTGTCTAAAAGAAAAAGTACTCAGGTAACAGAAGAGAGGTCCCAGCTTCCTGGGAGAAACAGCTACAGTCATGATAGAGTGGGGGTGGAGACACATGGCAGTCAACCATTCCAAAGCTGAGTGCTTCCTGTGAAACTCAAGATAACAAAAGCTTTCTTAATTTATAAACTTGCATTTATAAATACAAACCCTCAAAATAGAATCCAGTGCATTTTCCCACAAGTCTTTTCAACAGTGACACACAATAAATATATTCTTCCTTTTGGATTCAGCGCTATTAAATAGAAATATACTAAAGAGCCATTTTCCAAAGCAACATGAGAGTTAAGAACAGGTATTCGGAGTGGAGTAGATAATATTGCTGCTGTTGGGAACATACGTGTTAGGATCTAACAAGGATCTTACTGAGGACTGCATCATAGTAGGGACTGAAGACCATCTTGTTATAGTTGACCAGACGAACAAATTTAATAGCAACTTCCTCCAGCTCTTTGTGGACTGGACCCAATCCCCCAGGTATTGTGGGCAATGCCTTCTCATGGCCTGAGGCAAGGTAGGTTTCTAAGAAGGTCAGGATTCGACAATCTGTGATAGAAAAGAACGCAATTAGTTGTTTCTTGTCCAGGGTGACTTTACAAACATCTGATTATGCTTCCGTGTTTAACTTAAACATCACTTTTAGGAAAGTCTTTCCTGACCACCTCCCAGATCAGGTACCCAGAGCACCTTGCACTTCTGAACAGTCATCACATTTGCACTGTTTCCTCTCCCCGCTAGATGGTTAGTTCCGTGAAGGTAGGACCTGTGCTTATTGTGTTCTTCATTCTCTCCCCAGCATCCAGCACAGTCCCTGGCATGAACCCTGGCCCCTATAAATGCTCAAAATACATTTGGAAAGCAAGAACCACCATACGAATAAATCCTGGGAAATCAGAGTATTAACCGATTCTGCTCTCAAAGGAGCAAGTCATACTGCGACCAACATGAGCCATTGTGGAAGACCACATCAAAAATGGGATGAAAAATAAAGCAGGAATTACAAGTTCAAAAACGAAAAGAAGATTCCAGCACTGATGGCTTGTGATCTGTCTTTTCCCACTAAGCCCATCGAAAGAAGCACGAACTTCCTTCTTCAATGCCTACAACGGGAGGCCATGGAGTTGGTGGCATTTATAAAGTTGTCCTAGGTTGATGCTTTTTTAGCCCATTCCCTTCTACAATGCTTTTGCACTCTCCTGTGTGTCCTCATCAGCCAAAAAAAAAATGGTGAATACAAGCCACAGTTCTTACAAGTTTTATTACAAAAGCAAGAGGAACATTCATATTGAACGGGCTTTTCCACCCTACCTGCCCACACCCTGCCCTGGGGAGCCCTCTCAGGAGTGAGTGACTTACGCCCTTCAGAAGCCAGTGATGCAGAGAAACTGCTCACTGACCACCAAAGGTAGCTTGGTTTTCTAAGGTTCCCAAAGCTAGAAGCCTCACCCAGAAGTGGAGATCCCGGTGTCATTCCTTTGTGAGGGCAGGTTGCTACCTCCATGTCTACCACTGGCTGTTACTAAACAACCAGGATGGCAGAATGAGGAGCAGCCCGTTAGCCAGGGTCTATTTACAGGCACTTTCCTGCTTCTCAATAACATTAATCTTGATGGTCACAGGGCGTGGCAATGTCTTCAAGAGGCTGCTCCGGAGTGACGCACAGGTGAAACTGTGACCATTGCAGGACTGGGACAAAATAATTTTTCAAAACCACTGATCCACGTACCTCTTTTTTCATAATATGAAAAAAGTAAAAAAACATTCTTTTACTAAGAATAAAAAAAAAAATCATAGTATTAGAAGCAGACCCACCACACTGGTCCACCCTTCTATGCACCTGAAATCTAATAACCATGAATTATTCAGGTTTCGCTGGAGCAGGATTTAAAAAAAAAAAAAAAATATCCTCCAGTGAGGATATATTTTTTTATTGATTTTTTACAGAGAGGAAGAGAGATGGATAGAGAGTTAGAAACATCGATGGGAGAGAATCATCGATAAGCTGCCTCTTGCACACCCCCTACTGGGGATGTGCCCACAACCAAGGTACATGCCCTTGACCGGAATCAAACCTGGGACCTTTCAGTTCACAGGCCAACGCTCTATCCATTGAGCCAAACCAGTTTCGGCTGGAGCAGGATTTTTAAAAAATATATCTTTTTACTGATTTCATAAAGGAAGGGAAAGAAAGAGAGAGAAAGATGAATTATGAGAGAGAATCACGCCCCACTCTGGGGATTGAGTCCACAACCCAGGCATGTGCCCTGACCGGGAATCGAACTGCGATTTCTTGATTCAAAAGGCCACACTCAACCACTGAACCACGCTGGCTTTTGACCCAAGGGCTATAATTTCCAACTCAAAGCCTTCAAAACAGTGATGGCTGTCTGGTCATTTGCCCAAACCTTTGGGTCTCCCCCAGCACGTACCCATGATCCTGCGGATGGGGTTGTCAGGACTGGCCACGGCCCGGATCTGGCCCTTGAGCACGGTCTCCTTGTCCGAGGAAAAGGGGGTGGACCCGCACAGGGAAAGGCAGCTGCTCACCTCCAAGCAGACTTTCTCACCGATGGTTGTCAGGGCATCCTTCAGATGGAAGGAGCTTGAGTAGAAAAGGGAAAGGAGAAGCCAGGGGAGAAAGAAGCTATAAACAAGGTGCACATCTGCCCACGCCTGATAAAGTCATGTGACCCATTTGTGCACCGATGTGTTCAAAGGAAACATCTGTGACTCTCTTCGCTGCCCATAACCTCTCCCCTCTCCAGACTCTCCCTTCCTCTCTTTCCTCCCAACCCCAGAAAGGACATGGAAAGGGAAGAACTCAGATAACGTCAGGACTAACAACTCAAAACTCAACTTCTTGTGAGCATCTGTGTGGTGAAATAAGCCTGGCTGAAGACTATCCTGAATGACTCTGAACAAGACACAAGACACCAGAAATTCGGTAGCAATGGGACAGAAGTGGGAGAGAAACTTTTCATTCAATACACCTATTCTCTTTTAATTTTCAAAAGATGTGAGTATAACTATAATGCTTTAAAAGAATGAGTAAAACAGAAATCGAAAGGTTATTAAAATTAATATCTGGATTTCTTGGAGCCCCAGGTGTCCCTAGAGTGTCTGCTGGGCACCCTCCCAGCAGCCGGGTGTTCTGGGAGGCACTCTGCTGGTCTGCTGGCGGGTATCCTGTGAGAAGGCAATTAAGTGCTTTTGTTCTGGGTCTAGATTCTTTGAACGGCAGAATCAGTGAGAGCAAATGTGCAAGCCCTGGGCTCACTGCTGGCACCAGCTCTGCCTGCCAGTGAATGTGGCCATGGGGGGCTGGGCGCCTAAGGATAAGCGGAACAGGGCCTCTCTCACCAGTAACTGACAGAGCAGTGATACTGGGGGGAACCTGGGGGACAGCTCAGGGTTACACTTGCACAAGGGGCCCCAGGCTAGGCCTCAGCTCAGCAAACACCCTCCTGCCCTATTGAACCTCCAGTCACAACATAGGTATGTGCCCCTCACTGCACCAAACACATGCGCTTTATGCAAACCCAGCAGAAAAACCCCCCTTTTGTAAGGATGAAAAGGTTTTGGGGACATTCCCCTGGAGGGATCTTCTCAATTGGATCTTGAGAGACCTCGCTTACTTAGAACCATTCTAAATTTTCCACATGCTGTGAACCACATAAATGGCCTAATCTGACTTCACTGTAAGAGCAGTTACACAGCTGACCTTAAAAAGTTGGATTAGCTCTGGCTAGTTTGGCTCAGTGGATAGAGTGTCGGCCTGCAGCCTGAAGGGCACATGACCAGGTTGCGGGCTCGTTTCCCGGTAGGGGTGTGCAGGAGGCAGCCAATCATTGATTCTCTCGCAGCATTGATGTTTCTATCTCTCTCTCTTCCTCTCTGAAATCAATAAAAATATTAGTGCCGGTTGATAAAATAATCCAATATACCCAGCACAAAATGTCTATAATTGTGCAAAGGGCATAAAACTTTAAACATATTTTTTATTGATTTTGAGAGAGATAGAAACGTAGATGAAAAACAATCAGCTGCCTCCTGTATGCCCCGTACTAACCCAGGCATGTATCCTGACTGGGAATCAAACTGGTGACCTCTTGGTTCATGGGTAAATGCTCAACCACTGAGCCACACCAGCCAGGCAGCCAACAGTATATTTCAATGGAATAGAATAGAAATATCTGGGTGTATTAAACATAGTTTGGGTAGGTTGCAGTTTTTGAAAATTTCATTTACATATGTGATGTGTCTAAGTGTGTACTAGGTCACAATAAAAAATTAATTTCTTACTGTGGGTCCTGGTCAGAAATATGTGAAAGCCACTCTCCTAGAGCCTTTCGAACATGGAGTTGATTCTAGCTTTGGCCATATGACTGAATAGATTCTGCTGGAGTAAAGAAAGCTAGAGGGCAAGGTCTCTCGATTCTTAGGAAGTGACCTAGATCCTGCCTTACATTCGGAGACCCCAGTCCAGCCTGCTCTCTGCCTCCCCCGCTGCCTCCCCCCACCCATTAAAGGCCCTCTCCACAGCTTTCCGCCTCTTACGGCAGATGCATGTCTGTTAGCAGGATCTTCACGATCATCTTGAGTTTCTCGGCGAAGTTGGCCTGGCTGGCAATGTCTGAGGCGGCCATGCTGAAGGTGACCAGCAGCACCGCCCCCAGGACAGTCAGGTGTTCCAGCTGGAGCTGCAGCTCTCGGAAGCGGGCCTGGTCCATCAGCACTGTCTGTGAGGAAACAGGAATCCCCCTTGAGCTGTAAACTGCTGGCAGCGAGGCCACAGCCCCCACACAGCCCTCTGAAGTTCCCCTCCGATTTTCTAGTCATTTCACAGCCACAAAGAAATCATGTGTGACTTCTCCTTCTGTTCACACGTGGGCTAAGACTAGGAGCTCCTTCTTTGTTGCAGTAGAGCATGCCCATTAAGAACACGAGACAGCCGAAACCGGTTTGGCTCAGTGGTAGAGCATCGGTCTGCGGACTGAAAGGTCCCGGGTTCGATTCCGGGCAAGGGCATGTACCTTGGTTGCGGGCACGTCCCCAGAACTAGGAGTTCTACCCCACAAGGCTGTTTTAAAGATGAAAAAAGTCCATGCATCTAAAGTGGCTGACAGAGGCAACACTCAATAAATAGAAATTATGCCTGTCTGGTATGGCTGAGTAGTTGAGTATCAACCTATAAGCCAGAAGGTCACTATTCAATTCCAGGTTGGAGGGGTGGGGGAAGAGGAGGCTGGTGCCTGGATTACGGGCTCCATCCTGGGGTGTGCAGGAGGCAGCTGATCAGTGAGTCTCTCTCATTATTAATGTTTTTATCTCTCTCCCTCTCTCTTCCTCTTTGAAATCAATACAAATATACACTTTAAAATAAAATAAATAGCCCAGCTGGTTTGACTCATTGGATAGAGCATTGGTTCTGGTCAAGGGCACACGCGGGTTGGTTGTGGGTTCAATCCCCAGTGGGGGACATGCAGAAAACAGCCGATCAAAGCAGTCAGTGGTAAATTTCCATGGCGGTGTCCTGGGTTAAAGACACCCTGGGTCCTCCCAGGGCCATCTCCCCGATGTGCAGTGAGGGAAAGAGCAGAAGAAAGACTGAGGAGCTAGGACTTCTGACCTGAGTTTTTACAGGTTAATCAAACTTTCAGGACCAGTCTTGCTATAAGAAGCTGACACACCAAATCAAGACAATAGAAATTTGGGGTCTTAGCCCAGAATTTGTCTCAAGAAATAAAAATGATTTTTGAAGATTGAGATTCAATTGTTAAACACAATTGTCAACCAACTCTGTCTCTCTTGTTTTTGTTTTGTTTTTTTACTTCATTTTGCTAGACAGCAGAGTCCTTACTTGGATGCCTCCCTTTTGAAAGCAGTATAGTTAGTTTAGGACTCAAAAGATTCCCAAAAATCAGTTCCAAAAGTAATCATCTATCCCCGATAAATACACCACACTCTTCACAGCTATTTTTTAAGGCTGAGAACTGCCCTCCAGCAGAGAACAAGCCACTATTCAGAAAGAACCCGCTCCCTGCTCCTGATTCAGCACCCTCTTGACAGCCTCCTCTGGCACAAAACACGGAACTCAGAGGCAAGAGAAACCTTAGGCTTTCAATGTCATGAAACAACCATAAGGAACTTAGAGATAAAGATGTTTAGAGAAGTAGCAGCGCCCGAGGCTAGAGATCAGAAGCCATCAGTGCCCTCAAAAAAGGGGGAATCTATACACCAAACCAGACAAAATGGGGAAATCCCTGTTAGTCATCTCCTCAAACGACTCCTGCCGTTAGAAGAACTTACTGTGAAAAACAAAAAGAAAAAATACTGCTCAGCATGGAAGGGAAAGAAGTTTCCTTAGATAAAACTAACAGGCAACATCACTGCTGCTGATGGATCAAGATGAGTAACAACTGGATAGCCCGTTCAGCAGCACAAGTTGGAAGCCCCAGACACTGCTGATGGGACCATAAAACGAGCAGATACTTTGGAAACCAGACTGGCAGTCCCTCATGAGTCACCACATGACCCAGCAACTAATCATTTGAGATACCCAAAGGAACTGAAAACATACGTTCACAAAAAACCCTGTACACAAATGTTCACAGCTGTTCAATCCACAACAGCCAAACAATGGAAACAATCCAAATGTAATCCAAATATTCATCAACTGATAGAGGAATAAACAAAAGAAATGCTGATACATGCTACAACATGGATGAGCTCTGGAGACATTACGCTGAGTGAAACAAGTTAGACACAACTGTCTGACTGCACTCAGATGAGGTACCCAGAGTAGTCAAAATCAGGGACACAAAACAGAAGGGTGGTGCCAGGGGCAGAGGGAGGAAAGGAGTTCCTATTTAAAGGGCACACAGCCCTGGGTAGGGAGTTCAGCTGAGAAGAGTATGTCCCAAAACACCAAGGTTGCGGGTTTGATCCCTAGGCAGGGCACATACAAGGGGCAACCAGTGAATGCACACATAAGTGGAACAACAAAATCCATGTTCCTCTCTCTCTTTAAAGTCAATGAAAAAAAAAAAACTTAAATTTTAAAATAAAATAAACAACGGGTGCAGTTTTGATCTGTGAAGATGGAAAAGTTCTGGAGATGGATGGTGGTGATGGCTGCACAGTCCCTGGTGCATTACTGAACCATACACTTAACACTGATAAATCTTGTGATGTGTATTTTACAACAGAAAAATACAACTAAAAAAGATAGGAATGACGTACTGACACAGGCCACAACATGGATGAACATATCCTTAGCGAAAGAAGCCAGACACAAAGGCTAAGTCTGTATGATTCCACTTATAAGAAACGTCCAGAATAGGCAAATCCAGAGACAGAAAGTAGATTCGTGGTCAGGGGTGGAGGTGGAGGTGGAGGAAGAGGGTGGGGAGGTAGTGACTGCTAACGGGGACAGGGTTTCTTTGTGAGGTAATGAACATGCTCTAAAATAAAATGATGGTAACAGTTACATTACTCTGTAAAAAAAAACAACACTGAATTGTACAATGTAAAGGGGGAAATGTGGTATATGAATTATAACATCAAAAAACTACTAGTTTTTGCCGAAGCCGGTTTGGCTCAGTGGTAGAGCCTCAGTCTGCGGACTGAAAGGTCCCAAGTTCGATTCCGGTCAAGGGCATGTACATTGGTTGTGGGCACATCCCCAGTAGGGGGTGTGCAGGAGGCAGCTGGTCGGTGTTTCTCTCTCCCTTCCTCTCTGTGAAATATCAATAAAATATATTTATTAAAAAAAAACAAAAAAAAACAAAACACGACTATTTTTTAAAAGTTTGGCAGCACAAAAAGAAATGAGCAGTTACCTGCTCTGCAGCACTTACCTCAGGGAAAGGCTGCTGGAGGTGGTCCCACTTCAGAAGCTTCAGGTACGCGTAATTCTGGACAGCCGCAGGGCTAGGCATGGGGCTGTCTCCTGAGCCGGCGGCCCCTCCCCCCGCCGGCAGGGCATTTTTATACTTCTGATTCATAAGGTCATCTGCGGCTTCTCCCAACCACTGGGTGACAAAGTCCAGGGAGTCTGTGAAAACAAGGCTGTGGGCATTACTGTAACCATCAGGAGGGATGCTTCTCGGAATGGCCTTTGGGAAGATCATCCTGAGGTGTGGTAGAGTACGGAGAATGGACTTTGGAATCAAACAGAACTTGGTCCAAATCACTGTAAAACTAATTACTGGCAGAGTGATCTTAGCCAGGTCATCACCTGTCTGAACATCAGATTCCTACACTGAGGAAATGCACATCAATGACAGTCTGCTGTGAGGATCAAACCAGATCGTGACCTAGAAAGCACCTAGCCTGGCCTTGCACCTACAGATGGTGAAGGAACCGCTCTCTTCTCTCCCTCCCTGGCTTTCCTTGTCTAGATCTTAGTCTCGGAACAAGCTGGTTTCCCAACCTCCTTGCGGGAGGTGAGCCTTGTCACACGTTTGATGTGTATTAGGCAACATCTGGAACACTGTCCGGGAACCTCAGTTGTCTTTCATCCACTATTACTCTCTCCTTAACTAAGTAGAGTAATGCACCAGGGACGCGAAAGGACACAAGAGGAAGAAAATGAGGCTTCTGGCCACATTATCTGAGCAAGAAATCCCTCTGGCAGGTCCTGGAACGGGTTTCAGCTCTGCCAGGGAATCTGCCTGAAAACCAGTGGGCGGCCAAGGCCAGGGCTGGAGTTCACTTTTCGTTGATGCAAGAGGACACAACCTCTGCTTCTGCAACACAGGAATCACACGGAGCTCTTGTTCTGAGCTTCACTCTTGCTTGGCCCAGGATTGGGAAACCTTGGCTTTTACACTGTGAGTATTAAAGTTCTAGACTCTGGCCAGCAGTGTGCCCTTCGTGGGGTCCCGGCTGCCAGCCTGGCTCTCACACTCAGTCTCTCTTCCGCCAGTCAGACTGCAACCCTGCATTCTCCTGAGAGGCAGTACAGCCCTGGTTGAGGAAGTGAGCTGTGTGGTCAATCAATTCTAGCCAAAAATCTCTCAAGTCTATGTCCACTTCTGTAAAATGAGATTAAAACATAGAGCCCACCTCAGGGGCTTAGTGTGTGAGGGTTATACTTGATAGATAATGCGCATGCACCCTGGGCACAAGCGTGAGATGGAATAAACATCAGCCAGTCTTCCTCTAGTCTGAAACTTCTACTTTGCTGTCCCTCTCTGCCTGGCCCAGCACCATCCCAACTTCTCTCTCTGGGCTAGATAAACTACTGCTCAGGGCTGAATGAACTATTCTGGTCAGACAACACAAGCTGTGCCGAGACAGGCACTTCCACTTTGTGGCCAGCAAAGTTAGAGGTTAAACAGGACTAGTCTTACAATGGATCTGAAGATTGCAGTTTACCCAGAATAGCTGTGGATGCAGAGACCCACAAAGCACCTTCAAAATGCAACATAATTTTGGATTCTATAGTCATCTGTTTTCCTGCCGTCATCTCAGAGGTTCATAAAAGTAAGACTTCTCTGGGTCTGCAAGCAGATTTTTATGAATATGAAACAGAAGCAAAGTGAAATTTCTTGATGTACCTCACAGGGAGGAGAAAAGTGAATTCAACAGTCACAAGAAGTTTATCGTGTTTTGTTTTATTTTTAATTTAATTTTCTATTTCGTAGAGGGAGGAAGAGGGAGAGATAGAAACATCAATGATGAGAGAGAATCATTGACTGGCTGCCTCCTGCAAGCCCTACATTGGGGACCCAGCCCAAAATCCCAGGCGTATGGCATGACTGGGAATCGACCAGTGACCTCCTGGTTCATAGGTCGATGCTAAACCATTGAGCCATGCTGGCCAGGCTGCCATGTTTTACAAGGCCAAGCATAAAACTTATCTCAAATTGGTGCCATCATCAGAAATCTATTTAAGATCTTCATTCTTTTAAATTTCCATTCTTTTTATTTTCTTATTTTATTCTTACACAAAGGATATATGTTTTTTATTGATTTGAGAGAGAGAGAAACTTCAGTTGCCTCCCATATGTGCCTGGACTGGGGATTAAACCCACAACCAGGAATCAAACATGCCATCTTTTGGTGCACAGGACGACGCTCCATCCAACTGAGCCACACTGGCCAAGGCTCAAATTACTATTTTTATATCCTACTTATATTTCTCTTGTCAATTAAGCTTTATTTTCAAGTACTAACGTCTGTGCTTTTCTGTCTTCAAATAAGACTATTCTCATACTAAATTTTAGTTTTGTTTTGAAAATAATATTGTTATGCAACAAACTACAGCAACTAAAATAAAAATTTTAAAAAGACAACCAAAGGACATCCCAAAATATTTAAACATACTTGGCTGCTTCTCCAAAAGCTCTTGAAACTTCTTCCTTTCATATTCAACTGACTGCTGCATGAGATGTGGCCTGATGCTGCTGACAGCAAAGTTTGCCATGTCCACCTTCATCAGGTCCAACACAGAAAAAATCGCCCTAAGAGAAGACACAGCGAAGGACTTAGAACTGGACACGTGTAAAGTAAACATCGTTTTCACTAAAAGAGGTGATCTGAGACAGTCTTTTCATCTCAGAAAGGGTGGCAAGAAAAGTTAGAAAAATCATGAGAAAATGAGTTAAGAAAAACACATTTAGAAAACACAAAAGCTTAAGTAATAGTTTGAAAAGACTGCAGATTTTTAAGCTGCTTTCTGCCCCCACCCCTTTCCCCCTTACCCCCAAGCAAACAGCTCTCCCCTGTCTGTCTAGACCAGATGCATTCCTTGGCTTCGGAGCAGCCCTCGCAGCAGCCACAGAGGAAGGAAGGAGCCCGAGACCCCAGGTTAAGGGCACAGAGTTCACCGCCCAGTAGCTACTCTCATAGGTTAATGCACTTTCCTAAGACAGAAAGGAGACTGGCTCTCCTTTCTCCTCTCCTCCTACCTCAGTGTCTCTTATTTCAGGGCATGATTTAATCTCTAGTTCTGGTGGCAGAACTGTTGTTTCATTCTCCGAATGTGCCCAATGAGCAGACTTGACACAGTCATGGCATCTTAAGAACCTATCTTTAGAAATAACCTAAAATACAGGCAACAGTTTTGAGCACAAGGATGTTCATTGCTGGGTTAAATAGTAAGTAATTATACATAATCTAATTGTCTATGTTCACACACAAAAAAAACAACACCTTAATTACAGGCAAATGAATATTTTGTAGCTATCAAAAATGCTTATAGGGAGTTTTTAAAAATCATATAAGTTGGTTATAAAAGGGCAATGCAAGAGATCCTTATGGTGTTAAAACTGTTCAGTATTTTGAATGTGGTAGCAGATACACAAATTCACACAGATCATAAAATCATATAAAAATAGACAAACACACAAATATATATATATATATATATATACACACACAAGTAAAACAGGAAACTTAAGTGAGAGCAGTAGATTGTATCAGTGTCAATAGTCTGGTTGTGATATACAACATTTTACAAAATGTCAGCATTGAGGGAAAACTGGATAAAGTGTACTATATTATTTCTCACACTTCCATGTGAGTATACAGTATCTCAATGATGCTTTGAATTTCCAGAGACATGGAAGCATGGAACAGAGTGCAGAATCTCAGAGAGAAGGTGGGGGAGGGGAAAGGAGCGGAGTGGGGGGTAATCAACCAAAGACCTTGTGTGCATATATGCATAACCCATGGACACAGACAATAGGGTGCTGAAGGCTTGGGGCGGGGGTGGGGTGAGGTGAGGGTTGGGGGTGGAGTGAGGGGTGGGGAGCAGGGGCGGGCTGGAGAGGGGTCAATGGGGGGAAAAGGAGGACATATGTAATACTTTCAACAATAAAGAATTATTTTTTAAAAAAATAAGTGAAATGATTAGGGTATAATGTTAACAGAAAACTTCAGGCCTGCAATACCCACTAGGTCTCCTCAGGTTCAAATGAATATTCAGACCCACAAGACTATCATAAAAATAAAAAAAAAGACTATCATAAGCCACAGCCTTGGCACCATTTACTAGTATTCACACAGTTTGCCAACAGGGCAGCTCCAAACATTTCTCTTCAACAGGAGTTACAAACCAGCCACAGGCACGCAACTCAGACATGTGGGAGCCACCTGGCTCAGAAGCCTCAGGTGAGAAAATATTGAGTAACAACTCCACAGCATGGCCTCCAGGGTCCTCACTAGGGGCACATCCAATTATAAAAGCTACCTCACCAAAGGAAGTCCCAAGTATGGTGTCCCAGCCAGTATTTATAGTTCACTATCAGTGCTTTCAGTCCAGGCACAATTCACCAATCCGAGTTCGCTCTTCCCACAAGCAATGTTGCCTAGGACCATTTTGATACAAAACATCTTTATCTGTTCACAGGCACACACAGCTAAAGCAGTTAACCAAAAGTCAAAGTCTCAGGCAGCATCAGCCAATTCTTTGCCCGCATTAGCATAACAATTATATAATTTTAATAATAATCATACATATGTAAATATAAACATGCAAAACACCAAAGAAAGTTCATATAAAATATGTTAGTTAATAGGATTATATTAAAGTTAAATTTATTGAATGTCTTGTTTGTGTTTTGATTATGTAGGAGAATGTCTACGTTCTTAGGAGATGCTGAAATATTTAAGGGTGAAATGGCCCAATGTCTGCCATTAACCCTCACAAGGTTAATGTGAAAAAAACGTACACACATGCATACATACTCACATGTATATATAAAGAAAGCAAACTGGGAGCCCGGGTGGGTGGCTCAGTTGGCTGGAGCATCATCCTGTACACCAAAAAGGTTGTGGGTTCAATTCTTTGTCAGGGCACATGCCTAGATTCCAGGTTCCACCCCCAATGGGGGCTTGTATAAGAGGCGACTAATCAAGGTTTCTCTCTTATATCGCTGTTTCTCTCTCCCGCTCTCTCATCAATAAAAACATATCCTCAAGTGAAGATTAAAAAGATAAAATACAGCCGGGACCGGTTTGGCTCAATGGATAGAGCGCCGGCTTGGGGACTGAAGGGTCCCAGGTTCAATTCCGGTCAAGGGCATGTACCTTGGTTGCAGGCATATCCCCAGTAGGGGGTGTGCAAGAGGCAGCTGATCGATGACTCTCTCTCATCGATGTTTCTAACTCTCTATCTCTCTCCGTTCCTCTCTGTACAAAAATCAATAAAATATATTTTAAAAAAAAAGATAAAATACAAAGAAAGCAAATTGATAAAACATTAAAAACTGGTGGATCTACATAAAGGGTATATGAGTGAAAATTACACTGTTTTTGTGAATTTTCTGTAGGTTTGGAATAAAAAAAATTAATGGTAAAAAAAACTAAAAAACATATAAATCAACATTATAACAGTGATTGTGCCTTTTGGTGGTAAAGTTATGGGTGAACTTTTTTCCTTCTTTCTACCTTTCTGTGTTTTATAAAATGTTTGCTTTTGAAATTTCTTTTAAAAAATTGTATGAGTTATTTGCCCTAGCCAGGTAGGTCAATGGATATAGCATCGACCCACAGACTTAAGGGTCCCAGGTTTAATTCTGGTAAAGTGCATGTTCCTCGGTTGGAGGCTCGATTCCAGGCCCTGGATGAGGTGTGTGTGGGAGGCAACCAATCGATGTGTCTCTCTCATATTGCTGGTTCTCTCTTTTTCTGATTCTTCCCCTCCCTTCCACTCTCTCTAAAAATCAAAGGAAAAATATACTCGTGAGGATTAATAACAATAACAACGAAAATGCATGAGTTATCTCTATTTGAAGAAATCTAAATTTGAAAAGAGGTTCTGTGTCCTAGTGCACTTGAGGTGATTAACACAACTGGCATACCTGAAAAGGGGCACTATTTCCTTAATGTCCTTTAGCTTCTTAACTTCCTCATCTCGAGCAGGTGCACACAGTGTTCCCATCATGCCAATAATGAACTCAACCAGCTTGCAAATGTCAAGGGCCCCATTCTCTGCCTCCTGCATTATGAGATCCAGATCCAAGACTTCCGTAATCTGGTTTCTCAGTCTAGTGTGACCAGGCAGCAGGAAAGATAAGAGAGTCTGCAAAAGAGTACAGCCACGTTTCAGCAGTTTCCTAGTCAGACATAATTTTTTATTATATACTAGACGCCCCATACACGAAGGTTCATGCAAGAATGGACCTTCATTCCCCAGGCCGGATCCGCCTTTTAGCCTTCCCACACTGCCCAGAGGCCCAGAGTGGCTGGGGTGGTGCAGAATGCCTGCATCATCGCCATGGCGATGACACAAGTGTCTCCCCTTGCCCCTGGCCCCTAAGCACCTGCATATGCAAATTAACACACCATCTTTGTTGGTTTAATTTGCATACTCACTCCAGATTGGCTGGGGGGGGGGGGTTGTGAAGATACGGTCAATTAACATGTTACTCTTTTATTAGTGTAGATAAAGGGATTTACACCTACCCAAAAGAGGACTTACCAACTGTTACTATAATGTTGCATATATTTTAACCCCTCATTCAACAAATCTACAGAAAAACATGTTTACAAATCATTTAAACTAGCTATTTAAGTTTCCATTTAAGTTCTAGGAAGAGCTCAACTAGATAGAATATAAATAGAAGTGAGAAAAGTAAAACACATTCATTAACTCAAGCCTATGACCCAACCACAGATGGCAATTTCCACAGAAATATTTCTTCTTTGATACTACTGTTAGAGGTATCACAAAAACAGCCCTACCTTTCACTAATGCCTTCTCTATTCCTCAGGCTGAATCACTTTTTGGCCACTATAAATTGAACGTGTCCACACCTATTAAAATTTTTATAAATCATCTATATTTCATAAAATAAATTTTCTCTAAATAATTGTGTTTTTTAAAAAATATTAACCTTGTCTTTGTCTACAAAGGAATGCTTTCAAGTCATCATAGCTTGTTTGAAATTTTAAAAAGGGCATTAAGCCAAAAGTACTCAATCCACATTTCGGCAAGTAATTTAACTTCATCCTTACTTCCGTTCGTCTTCTGGCACAGTAACACAGTAACACAGTAAGAGAAGTTAAATATTCCTAACACATCAGAAAAGCACCACAATGTGCTCTTCACCTTACCTCCTTGATCTCACCAAGAAGTTTAATGGCATGGTCGTAGGTTGGGGGGTCTTCACTTAGCTGGACACTCAAGCAATCCCAAAAAGCTTTGTGTACAATCTCCTTGACTTTCTTCTCCAAACTGGAGGCAGATGAGGAGGGGAGAAAGCAAAAACAAATAAAATGTTTGAGCTCAAATCACATTTAAAAATTAAAACAGCCTTTTTGAACTATGATTTTCATACTATAAAATTCACCTATTTTAAGCATACCATTCAAAGATTTTTAGTGAATTCATCAAGTTGTGCAACCATCACCACAGTCCAACAACAAAACATTTCTATCACTTCGGGAAGACCACTCGTGCCCAAGCTGTGCGCCAGGTTCCAAAGATGCCGGGAGGCATTCCCAGAGAACAAGCCGCTGGGCTCGGCCACCCTGCTCCCTACCCTCGACCTAGTTGAATATGACATATCTCCAGAAACTAAAAGCTGAGCAGGTGGCCATAAGATACCGGCTTACAAGAGAGCACTTGCTTCCATACAATGACTTCAGCCTCCTGGGGCCCATCCAAGACCCTGCTTTGACTCACTGGACCTACACAAGATCAGTAAATGTCTATCCCAATTTCAGACCCACTCCCAAGGCCTCACTCTTAGGAGCTGTGATTGGAATTGGGTCCCTCTTCTCTGGTATTACAATTTTAAAACTGATAGGTAGGGGGAAAAAACTTACCCAGAAAGGAAAATTGGATCAAACATTAGGAGCCAGTGCCCAGGTCCACCCCACCCCAGGCAATCACTAATCTACTTTCTGTCTCTATAGATTTTACTTCTCTGAATTTTTCATCTAAATGGAATTGTACAGTATAAGGAGTATGGGTCTGGATTCTTTTACTTGGCAAAATGCTTTTAAGCATTGTCATCCATATAACATGGACGCCCAGAGATGGTGGAGGAAGGGGAAGATTTATGTGAAGGATCAGTGCTTTGATCCTTTTTATGACTGAAAAATATTTCATAAGATGGATATATCGATACCACATAATATCAACTCATGTGATGATGGGACATTTGGGTTATTTCTACTTTTGACTATTATCAAATCACTTTCAAAAACACAAATTCTACAGGTGTAGAGTGAGAATTTTTTTAAATTGAAATAAAGAAAATATTCACAAACTTAAACTAACCATATGTCTTATTTTTAGTTAGTGATTTATTTCAATAAATACCTCACTGGAAAAAATAACTTTCAATTAATTTGACAGATGACATTATACCAGTTAACAGCATTAACAATGCCATATGATAAAAAGAACATTAGAAAGTTTAGAGCTGTTAATTTTTAATTTTTTTATACCATCAAGTTTCCTAAAGTATTTATGTTTAAGTAGTTTAAAATAACAATCCAGCTTATATATACATAGGTTAAAGCACTTTGTTTCCTAAAACTTATCCTATTTCCATGTGATATATGAAACAACTGCTTTAGAGGTACCAAACTATAACATCTTATGACACTTCATTAAAACCAGTAATTATAGTCTAGCCAGTGTGTCAGTGGTTAGAGCATCAGCCACACACTGATGGGTTGAAGGTTTGGTTCTCAGTCAAGGACACTTATCTGGGTTGTAGGTTTGATCCCAGGCCCTGACCAGGGCACATGTGGGAGGCAACTAATAGATATGTCTCCCTTTCTGTCTTTTTATCTCTTTCTCTGTCTCTCCTCCCCTTCCTCCTTCCCTTCCACTCTCTCTAAAAAAATCAATGGAGCCGAAACCAGTTTGGCTCAGTGGATAGAGCGTCGGCCTGTGGACTGAAAGGTCCCAGGTTCGATTCTGGTCAAGGGCATGTACCTTGGTTGGGAGCACATCCCCAGTAGGGGGTGTGCAAGAGGCAGCTGATCCATGTTTCTCTCTCATCGATGTTTCTAGCTTTCTATCCCTCTCTCTCTTCCTCTCTGTAAAAACTCAATAAAACATATTTAAAAAATAAATAAAATAAAATAAATCAATGGAAAAATATCCTTGTGTGAGGATTAATAAATAAATAAAACTTTTAATTATACTACTAGAGCAAAACAAGTAATTCTGCTTTATTTATGTGAAAAAGTACTCTTTGGAGAACACATAAGAAATGTCTGAAAAGTCGTATTTAAAAGTCTAATGCGGGAGACACTAGAGCTTGCCAACCTAGCAGCCATTCCTCCTTCTCTCTTCTTTCCATGGCACTTTCACAGTTGTAATGGCCGATGATCTTTCTTTCTTATTACCTTACATCATAAAAGGTGCACCTTACAATCAACAGAGTATCAGATCCAACATGGTATTTCCCGGGTGCGAGGGACACAGAACAATGTCTGGTTCTTGTCTGTAGAACAGGGGTGGGGAACATCCGGCCTGCTGGGCCAGAGAAGGCCCACAAAATCACGTGGGCTGGCCCTGCCAAGGCACTAGGGTGGATTAATTAAAGGTTTGACCAAATATAGGAGGCTCATTTTTTTTAGTTGATAGTTTTGAATGGCTCTCAAACAATGTTATAAATACCTAAGTGGCCCTGGGCAGAAAACAGGTTCCCCACCCCTGATGTAGAGTTTACAACCTGGTAAGAAACGCAAGTGAACCAACAGCTACAGTGCAATGTGATATTAGAGAAATGAATGCAACAGAGAAGAGAATCTGCAATGAGAACACAGTAAGAAGCAGCTAAGTCCTATGGAGAAGGGAGAAGTGAACACGCAAGATTTTTGTTTACATTTTTGAAGGGTCAATGGTCCTTCGATCCACTTTCAAACTCAAGTAATTCCTGGTAGAGGAGTATTTTTTAGAAACATACAAAAGGGGAGGTGTATTTGAATATGGTGACGTCACCTGAAGAAGACATTCCCAGAACTGGGAAATGACAGTATTCTACTAAACAAGTAACTCAGTAACCACCTTACCTATCTTCCGGTAATGCAACAGGTTTAATCTGGAAGTCTCCATTGACTACGATTTCATGGGCCAGAGCCATGTTAGTGACTCCTTTTGCTGTCTCTAGAAGCTCTTCTACTGTCACAAAGCGAGGAGGACTGGCTGTAACAAAATGCCCAGCGTAAGAGATTTGCTTCTCTAGATTAGAATTTCTATTAAAGTAAGGAGAAGGAAGTGGTTCTGGGACTAGTTAATAACTTCTGGTGATGCCTCTACTTATAAAAATATTCTGGCAACTTCAAACAACAAACCTATATTACTATTATTTTTTAAATCTAGAGTCCTAAAAGCAGAAGTCATTTACGAGGCTCAAAACACGTTTTGAAATTCTCAATATTATTAAGACTGGTCAATGAGAAATTATTACAATGAAAGAAATTGTAAAAGAAAAGAGAGAAAAACTTTTACAGACTATCAATCCTAAATGGCAAACGAGAGACGCCAGATTTAAGATTTCCTGTTCTGTTCCCATGAGCAGTTTGCATTTTGCATTTTGCTGCATCGATAACACTGCCCGTGGATGATCTCCCCAAATTAAAACAGCAGCAAGCACGTTAGGTGCCAGGTGCTGTTTAAACATTGCTAAAACCCTACATGAGTTCTAAAGCTGACCCATGAAGAAATCAGAGGGTGTGTGACGCAAGAACTTTGTAGAATGAGACCTCTGATTTCTCCCATCCCCTTCCCTGATATCCCAGTCCTGTAGCTTTCACTTCCGTATCAACAGCTGCAATAATGACTCCATCTCTCTCTCTCCTCTGATAAAACTTGAGATCTATCTCCCTGAAATCTCACTTGTCCTGAGCCAAGGAACATTGGATAATTCTGATAAATACATGGATTTTTTTGTATATCAATAAAGTTTTATTGATATTTTTAAAATAAAGTCCATGACAGCAGTTCTTTAGCCTTTAACAGAATTGGGGTGGGGAAGGGTAATGTTTGTGAAAACAGATTGCTGGGCCCTCCTCCCAAGTTCTGATTGAGCTGGTCTGGGGTAGAGCCAGAGAATCTGCATTTCTCACACGTCTCCAGCTGATACTCATGGTTGCAGAAATCATACTTTGAAAAGTAATGGCCTAGAAGATGACAGTATTAATTTTATGTCAGCTGATAGGATCTGGGCTTAAAAAGAGGTCAATAATGTCACTGGTTTACAAGGCATTTAATAGTTACAAAGTTTTTAAGTTGGTGAAAAGTAATTTTCCTTCCTCTTTTACTTTTATCTTTTGCTCATCAGAAAAAGGGAACTAAATCCAAGAGCTGGTCTGGTAAAAATTTTTATTTGGTCACATAAGGGGAAGTTGGAAAAATGGAACAAAATTCTAAGCATTTCCAGAAAAATCTTAATAAAAATAATAAATTGCTTCATTAATATAATAAATATCCAAAATCAAAGCCCAGACAGAAATTCTCAATATTATTAAGATGACAATTTTTGCCAAATTGATCTATTGATAAAATGCAACCCCAGTCAAAGTCCCAGCAAGATTTTTTTGGTTAAAATTGCCAAACTGATTTTTAAATTTATATAAAAATGCACCAGACCTATAAAAGCGAAAATCATTTTGAAAATGAAAAAGGATAAAGTTGGAGGACTCACACTAACTGATTTCAATACCATGTAAAGCTACAATAATCAAGACAGAGTATTCTTGGTATGAGAATAGATATATAGATCAACTAAAGAGAGAAGATCCAGAAATAGGCTAATACAGCATACACATACACTAAGTGTACATATGGTTAATAAGGCAAAATTAATTTTTGGTCAAATGGTGCTGGCACAATTAGGAAGCATAGTATGTGTAAAAAACAAGTCTCGCCCTGGCTGGTGTGGCTGTTAGTAAGAACGTTGTCCCATACACCAAAAGGTCGTGAGTTTGATCCCTGGTCTCAAGTACAGGAGGCAACCAATTGATGTTTCTCTCTCACATTGTTTCTGTCTCTCTCTTCCCCTTCTTCTAAAATCAATTTTTAAAAAACCACATATTTTTGGGTGAGGATTAAAAAAAAGGGGGGGGGGGCAAAATTATAGTGACGGAAAGCAGATCAGAGGTTGCCCAGAGACGGTGGAGGAAGAGGAAGATTTATGTGAAAATTTGGGGAGGTGAGGGAAATGTTCTAGCAGCTCATGATTGTGGTGGTAGAGACACAACTGTAAATGTGTTGGTCAAAAGTCATCAATCTGCACGCAACATTGGTGAATTTTACTATGTAATATAAATTATGCCTCAATAAAACTGATTAAAATTTGGAAGGCATTCAGTATACTATATATACAATTACTAAATTTCTTCAAGCCAGTATTTTCTGTTACCATTCATCAGAAAATGGAACGTCCACTGTAGTGTATCAATATCATGCATCAGGAATTATTAACTCCGAGTTCTTAATCTCTTAAAAAGAAATCCAGAGCCGAAACCGGTTTGGCTCAGTGGATAGAGCATCAGCCTGCAGACTGAAGGGTCCCGGGTTCGATTCCAGTCAAGGGCATGTACCTTGGTTGCGGGCACATCCCCAGTCGGGGGTGTGCAAGAGGTAGCTGATCGATGTTTCTCTCTCATCGATGTTTCTAACTTTCTATCCCTCTCCCTTCCTCTCTGTAAAAAATCAATAAAATATATTTTAAGAAAGAAAGAAAGAAAGAAAGAAAGAAAGAAAGAAAGAAAGAAAGAAAGAAAGAAAGAAAGAAAGAAAGATAGATATCCAGAGATTGTCACCAGGGCTTCCAACTTTTGCTTTAACCTTGGTTTTGCAAAAATCTCCAAATGTATGATCATCTTAAATTTATGAAATAACAGAAACTCACTAACTTCTCCTAGTAATAAAAAGGGTCCACCAGTGCTTGCTATAATAATACAATGTTAACTTCCATCTTGGCTGCTGACACGCCGTCCAGACGGAGGAACCTGGAAACTTCGGGGCCACATGAGCCGCAGCCATAGCCGCACCAGCGGGCACGGGGAGCCCCCGGGAGGCCATGGGAGAGCCGGTGGCCTGCATCACCACAGGATCAGCTTGGACAAATGTCACCCAGGTTACTTTGGTGGCAATACCCCTTAGAGAGGAACCAGAGCTTCTGCCCACCTGTCAATCTTGATACACTGTGGGCCTTGGTCAGGGAGCAGACACAAGTAAATGCTGCCAAAACCAGGCTGGAGCTGTTCCTATCATTGATGACGTGTGATCGGGCTTCCACACGGCTCTGGGGAAGAGAGAGCTACCGAAGCAGCCTGTCCTTGTGAAGGCCAAGTTCTTCAGCAGAAGGGCTGAGGGGAAGATTAGGGTGTGTGTGTGTGTACTGGGGGAGAGGGAGGGTGGGAGGCGGGGGAGGGGGGGGGGGAAGGATGGGAGGTCTGTGCCCAGGGAGCTTGAAGCCACATGGACAAAAGTTCATGAAATGCTCGTAAGTGCTTTCCCCCCCACTCCCACCCCCAGAAGGGTACTATGTTGGCTAATAAATTACCTGGAAACACAAAAAACGTTTGTACTCCTTCCAACTGTGAAGCATTACTGATCATCTACACTTTAAAGAGATAACATCAGCAATGACATTCTCAGACTATGACATCCCCTCTTAAAACTTTCATTTTTGGACTCACTTCAAAAAACTTAAGTATTTTTAATAAAAGGTATGAGTTGGGGCAACGGCTGGGAATTTCTGCAAAAACTGGCACCCTTTCATCTTAGGAGGCTGCTCCCTGCCAGGGATCTGAAGTGACTTGACCACAAATGCTCAGCGATCTGAATTCCCTCAACCTGTGAGAATCAACCCCCGGGCAATGAACCTAGGGTGTGGTGAAGTCGTGCCCTTTTAATTCCCCCCCGCCCTCCCGAATTTTTTTAACCTGCACAGGCACAGTCCTGGCTGGAAACCCGCTTCAGACTTTCAAGCACTCTCTTAATTAAAGCTGCAATTTATACCCCAACCTCCTATTTTTCAGAGCACTTCGGGGAAACTGGGATGTCACTGAGGCTGCAGGAAGGCAGGAACATTCTGGACATTATTCCAAAACTTTAATTTCTCATGCAATTGAAAACCCACAAGTGACTAGGCTGCTGGTTAGAAGAGAAAGGAGAAACTGTTATTGTTCTTAAATGCTAATTAGTGGCAAAGTTATCATATTATGATAACCCAGCTCAAGGAGGCCTCCTAACAATATCATCTGAAAATATCGCTTTTAACCAAAGTTAAATTTGCTTACAGTGAGGTCTTTGCACTCTCTGGGAGCTAGGAGAGCCTGACTTTTTTTTCTGTAAAGCGACCTCGGAACCGTCCATGGCATCTTCCAGGCCTTGTTCAGAATCATTAGACTGTGATTTTCCTGCTTCATTTAGATGGGACTTTTCAAGGTTTTCAGACATTCTCAATTAAGTTTCTTCAATTTCCTAAAGAGAAAAAAGATAGTGAACCTGGGAAGGAAAAAAGGAGCAGAATGTTCTAGAATGTCTAGCGGTGTGACTCCTGACAGACCGTTTAATCTCTCTGGATTTCAGCTTTCTCATGTGTGAAAGAAATAGGCTTGCTAGGATCTTATCCAGTTGGCATACTCTACTCCAATGACGAAACATAACTTTTGTTACTTATCAAATGTATGGACCTGTATCTCAGATGGAAAGTAACAAGTCCGAGTATTTTTGTCCCATTCCTGAGTTCCATGTAACATTAGAACACAGGGCTATACATTGCCTGCTTCCATGTTAATTCAAAGAGTGATTCGATTCTTACAACTCTTTACTTTCATTCTGAGTGCTGGTAGGAAGACTTTGGAAATGGTATGTGAATGTTTAATCAGGCTTCCAAGTAGCACACTGGGCTGAGGAGCTGGTTCCCGGATGCCATTATGTGAGTGAGACACCTTGGATGACAGATAGAAGGTAGAGCTTATGAAGCATTTAAGAAGAATGTGTGGGGCAAATACTTTTATTAACTTCTTACCAGTCAGCAAAAAAGGCTGATGAGCAAAGCAGGAAGTTGCAAATAACCATGATATATGTCACTGGGTGCGGTTTTAATTTTTTTAGTTGCTGACTAGAATAGAAGTAACATGTCAGTTTGGGCCAGTTAATAAAGGCCTGGAATAATAACCACTTATTTACTGTGTAAGTTTTTGTCACGTTGGTTTCAACCGCCATCCCCCCCCTCCCCACCCCCGTTTTAGAATTCTCTATTCCTAAGGTATTTCCAATGGAGGGAGGAGAAAGATGTAATGTTCCATTCCTGCGTTTACACTATGAAAATAATCAGTCTTTGTATTATTAGCATTTGAAGATCACAAAGCATTTTCATGAGCACTAATTAGACTTTACTACACACCTGGAAGATAATCCAGAGATCAGAAGAAATGTCAACGGCTTGTGGGAGGTCTGGTAGATGCTTTTCTGCACATCAGAGAAGACTCACTCGCTATAATTACCTGAAATGTTAGATATCGCCATTAAACAGGATGCAGTTACCGGAATTTACATTTTCAGGCCTGTATTATTCACATGAAGACTCCTTCTTTCTTTCTCTTCTTTTTAAAATATATTTTATTGATTTTTTACAGAGAGGGAGAGTTAGAAACACCGATCAGCTGCCTCCTGCACACCCCCTTCTGGGGATGTACCCACAACCAAGGTACATGCTCTTGACAGGAATTGAACCCGACACCCTTCAGACCACAGGCCAGTGCTCTATCCAGAGCCAAACGGGTTTTGGCTCTTTCTTTTCTGTTTTTGAATGGCAGGATGCCACATGCAGCACCTCATTTGGATGTGTCTGGGGTCTTGAAAGCTGGACTACCCTATGCTCTACAAATGAACCTTGAGAGCTTGTTTGGAGATTTTTAAAAATATATATATTTTATTGATTTTTTACAGAGAGGAAGGGAGAGATATAGAGAGCTAGAAACGTCGATGAGAGAGAAACATCGATCAGCTGCCTCTTGCACACCCCCCACCGGGGATGTGCCCGCAACCAAGGCACATGCCCTAGACCGGAATCAAACCTGGGATCTTTCAGTCCACAGACTGACGCTCTACCACTGAGCCAAACCGGTTTAGGCTTGTTTGGAGATTTTAGTAGAAGAGTGCAGCTACTGGTATACCCTTGACCCAAGAAGTTAGTCCTCTCCTCTGGTGGAGAAGGCCATCTTCCACCAAGAGCACAGCCCAGGGAGAAAGGCAGATGGAGTGCCGAGGGAGGAAGGGAACACCTGCCTAACCAGCCAGATCAGCCAAATCAACCCTGGCGATCGGTGGGGTGACAGGCATTGCAGCCAGATCACCCTTATGTCCTGAATAGTCCACATGGCTTTCAAACAGTTCCCCTTTCCCTTCCAACATCTCACCCCAGACACCCATCTCCTCTCTGTCCTAAATCCTATTTGGCTCTGGAAATGCTCCAAGATCCGATAGATAACATTACCAGCATATCCCAAGAGAAAAGACAAACAAAAACACTTCTAATTTTATCCCTTTCACATGCTGGGAATGAGCTCAAGAAGGATGAAGTCATTCATTCGATGCTCTAAGGAGGAAAGGCAGGATACTTAACTACCCAAACTAACCCATCCTTGTAAGATTAGGCTCCTCCCAGGACCTTCCCCAACCTCACCAGTACTTGCACCTGTCTCTGAACTCCTGCAGGACTGGTTACTGGACATGTGGCATTCATTGTTGCCTTAAGTCCAATTCAAAAATATGCTTATTTAAATAGTAACAGAAAGACGGAAAGCATTTCTAAGCATTTCCAGAATGGAAATGGTTCAGAAGGAGAAATGGATAGTCTTACAAGGAAATATGGCGAAACTTAAGCCTTAATGGCATTATGAAATCACCAAGGAAATAGAGCAGAGGGAGAAACTAATTTTGCCTGGAAGGAGATTGGTATTAGCCAGAAAAGGGGACATTTGAGCTGGTCTTTTTGAAAAGAGTAAGATTTCATACAATTAAAAAAGAAAAAGTGGAGTGAGGAAGAGGAAGAGCACAAGAGGAGGCACATAAGTAAGTGGGATAAGAGGCAGGTGATGAAGGTAAAAAGACGGGTTGGGGCCACATTATAAAATTGCTAGTTTTCTTTAAAAAAAAAAAAACCACACACACTTTTCACCTAGATTTTTAACTTCTTAAGGGCCAAGACCAACCACAGTCCACCCATATGCTCCATACGTTTATCCCCCAAACAGATACCCACTAAGGCTCTGTTGATAGCTGTGTCATCTCTGTGACGTCAGTGTCTGTGGGAGGGGTGGGCGTTGGTCTCAGACACAAACGGGTCCCCATTCTGCTCTTTACTAGCAGTGGAACTCCAGTTTCCTCGTCTGTAAAATGCAGCTCACCTAAGCCTCTTCTGTAGGGGAGAGAGTTTAAAGGACAGAACGTGCATAACAGATGGCTTCCCATGGGTGGCAATCACAGTCACAGGGCTAGAGGATGCATTGAACTATTTACTTACAGTGTGCTCCTTCCCTCACCATTCCCCAATGCCTGCTAAGCCTAAAAAGGGAGCCGAGGGGAGGAGGGTCCTCGCTCTTGCCGTGCAGACCGTCTATCTGAGCTTCACCCCGGGCCCAAGCTGGACACCAGAGACTCCCCAGCAGAAAGGGTCTTCCTTGCAGCAAAATACACAGGGGCTCGGTCCACCGACGCCAGGAACCACTTCCTTCCCGGGGCACTCGGTGCCACTCACTCCCAGATGCCTTTGTCAACAACAGTTTGGGCCGGCGAGGGAGTGGCCCGGCTGGGGACCGGCGATGGCTGGAAGCGGGGCGCGCCGGGAGGACGGCCTCGAGGGGTCCCTGCCTCTCCCTCGCCCCCACCCGCCATCCACGGGACCCGGCCCGACGACGGGGGAAGGCGAGGAAGTGCCTGTCATTTCCAACTCGTGCTTCCAGCCTCCGCGCCCGCTGCCCTCACCTGCGGCGGAGTCGGCGGTTTCCTCACTGCCTGCCTCCGGGGCGGGGAGTCTGGCTGGGCCGGCGCCCCGGCCGCGGAGGAGGGGAGAGATGCGCGGCGGGCGGGCGGGGCGGTTCAGCCTCTGCCCCTCCAAGGCCACATCCCTCGCCGCGTAGCGGGCCGTCCTCCCCGCCGAGTAGCGGCCAGCGCAGTCGCTCCTCTGCGTCGGGAAGGGGGAGGCAGGTCTTAACCTGGAGGCTTAAGCCCAATGGGGGAGGCGCCATGTTCTGTACGGAAAGGTAGGGGGCGTGGCTCCGAGCAGGGCGGCGCCATGTTTGCGTACGGAGAAGCGGGGGCGTGGCGCAGAGCAGGGGCGGGGCCACGTGTGGCGTAGGGGCGTGGCTAAGAGCGGAGGCGGCGCCACCGGCCGAGGGACCGGCGCTGAGGCCGGGTCTCCGCCTCAGGGATGCGAGCGGCAGAGCGGGCGGCGGGAGAGGACCGCGAGGTAGAGGAGGTGCGGCTTCAGGCAAGTGAAGGGCAGGTGGCCCAGCCGCAATGCCTTCAGAGCTTCCCGGTCCAGGTTTTCAAATGTAAATATTACCTCAGATGTGGTAGTTGCACGTCGTATATTCCCTCCCCTCCCCTCATGTTGGCTGTTAAAAAAAAAAAGTCATGCCGACCCCCGGGGTAGCCAGGCCTCACGTTAATGGCACAGACAAGGCTTGGTTCTGGGGTCATCTCTGAGGTTTTAAGTGGCTGCTACACTTTGTGGATAGGAAGAGTGAGACTTGAGCCCTGAAAAGACGGAAGGCGTGGGGCGCACAGACGGTTCCCTGGAGGGTTCCCTGAGGCTCAGGGAACGTCCTGGGGAGCCCTCGGAGCCGGCGTCCGTCCGGGTTCGAGAACGGGAAGCGACCGCGTTCGGACAGGGCCGCTGTGCAGCCTCCTCCTCCTCGAGACTGTCTCGAGGCTGTTCCGTGGAAGCCACTCTTTCCTCAGCCGGTAGCTGTAAAGTAGCGCACACGAAGAGAAATCGTTTATTGTGTTAAAAAGTAAAAAAATAAATTTAAAAAAAATAGGTGCGTGACTTCTCACTGGGTTCATTTGAAAAAAAAATACTTTTAAGACTGAACACTAAATCGTGTATGCTTTAAACAACGTGAAGTTGTTTGAACAATTGTCTTCTGCCTGTAGCTTATGAACGAGAATATCCCTGGCCGGTTTGGCTCAGTGGATAGAGCGTCCGCCTGCGGACAGAGGGGCCCCAGGTTCGATTCCAGTCAAAGGCGTGTACCGTGGTTGCGGGCACACCCCCAGCAGGAGGTGTGCAGTAGGCAGCTGATGGATGTTTTTTTCTCATCAATGTTTCTCTCTATCCATCTCCCTCTCAAAAAAAAAAAAAATCAATAAAATATATTTTAAAATAAAATAAAAAAGAACTACAATTAAACAAGAGGGAGTGGCATTGGTGCTTTCAAGCACTACTTCGTAAAGGGTAGTTAACCCGAAAGTAGTGAAGGCTGAGAGTGCACATACAACTAACTCCCTCAAGCCATTCACCAACTAGCACATTGTTTTCCTCTAAAGACACCCACATCCTCAGACCAGGGCTCGCTTCAGGGGGAAAATACCTTAAGATACTCAACTAACTGGAACTAAGATTCACAAAGAAAACATTCCGTTTTCACTTCTGAGTCCAGACTGTTGTACCGTGGAGTCTCTAGATTGGGGCTTCTCAACCCTGACCACACCTCCACACCTTCTGGGGGCAGATAAAGCTATCACCCAAAACTGGGGGGCTGGGAAGGGGGACAAAGAGGGATGGTGTGCCAGGCAAGAATCCTTAAGCTTCCCAGGTGATTGCAAGATGCAGCCAGACTAGAATAATCTCCCTAGCGAGACCTACCCCCTCCCTCTACCTGCCTTGGATTAATATAAACAATTTTCACGTGGAGAGGACAGTGGTACTCTACCAAAACCTTTTGGTAGATTTGACTTACTTCACCTTGTAACCTTTTGATATATTTTGAATCGTTTCCTTTATATTTTAAAAACATACTGACTCGTGTTTCAGTTTTGGCTACAAGGACTGGAAACAAATTACCTCGGGGTAAAGGGAGTTAACTGCAAGGCTCGCTGCACATAGAGTTTGGGAGGAGAAAGCGGCAGCTCTAGAGATCACTACTGCTCTATCTCGAGTCATACAAGAGCTCTCTCCTCCCATCCCGCTTCCTGCGGCAGGCTATCTCACTCCCCTATCCTAGACTGCTTTCTCTCTTTTCTTTGTTTTCTCATAGTTTTTTAATCACCCGAGGACATTTTTGCATTGATTTCTTAGAGTGCACGAGGGAAAAACAGACATCGATTGCTTGCCTCGTGCACCCACTTGCTCCCTCCCTGCCTTCCAGGCCCCCCCCCCACTCCCCATGGCTCAGTGGATAGAGCATCGGCCTGCGGACTGAAAGGTCTCAGGTTCGATTCCAGTCAAGGGCATGTACGTTGGTTGCGGGCACATCCCCAGTAGGAGGTGTGCAAGAGGCATGATGATTCTCTCTCATCGGTGTTTCTAACTCTATCCCTCTCTCTTCCTCTCTGTAAAAAAAATCAATAAAATATATTTTTAAAAAATAGGAGGAGGAGGAGGAGGAGGAGGAGGAGGAGGAGAAGAAGAAGAAGAAGAAGAAGAAGAAGAAGAAGAAGAAGAAGAAGAAGAGAATAAAGAAAAGAACCTATAGATTAAAGAGATTTAACAAGCACATTAACCAATTGCAGTTATGGACCTTATTTGGATCCCTATTCCAATAAACTCAAAATCATGTAAGATCAGAAAATGTGAACACTGACTGCACAGTTGATATTAAGGAATCATGGATCTGTGTGATTATATTTAATGACCTTATCTTTTAGCCAAACATACTGAAATCTTATACATACAATATATATATATATATATGTAAAAGCCTAAGCAACCATTCAACCAGTAGCTATGATGTGCACTGACCACCAGGGGGCAGATGCTCAACACACAGGCATGGAAACATGGAACAGTCTGATGAATCTCAGTGGGAAGGGGAGAGGGCAGGAAGAGATTAACCAAAGATCTTATATGCATACTAGAGGCCCAATGCACAGATTTGTGCACTGGTGGGGTCCCTCAGCCTGGCCTGCAGGGATAGGCCCAAAAACTGATAGTCTAACATCCTCCAAGGGATCCTGGATTGCAAAAGGGTGCAGGTCAGGCTGAGGGACCCCTCCAGTGCACGAACCTGTGCACCAAGCCTCTAGTTTATAAAGTGATATGATGTCTGAAATTTGCTGGGGTGGGACCAAGGAATGGAGTATAGGTGATACAAGATTGACCATGAGCTGAGAGTTGTTGAAACTGGGTAAGTATGTGGGAATTCAGTATTCTATTCTCCCCATTTTTTATATATGTTTAAAATTTTCCACAATAAGCTATAAAAGATGAAGTTTTCAAAAGCATTAGGGAAATTAAATTTCTAATTTATCTACAGTCTATGTTAATTCGTAAATTCATCAAATTTTATATTTTTAAGAAGTACCTCAAGGTACAAACCACACTCCTGTTAACTTGTAATTATGGACATTCTTACTGTTTAATACTTTCTTATGTAAACACTATAATGTCATATCATTTAAATGCTTATGTTTTAGAAAGTTTTATACACAAGAATTATAAATCATCTCACGTAAGAGGGTTAATACTTAACAGCAATATACCATCTAATAACTCAGTTTCAGACACAAAAGGTTATACAAAAAGGTTTTATTAAGCACAGTTTAATATTTAGAAGAACATTCAAAATTACAAATGTGATTGGGTCTTTTAGGATACGTAATTCTTAAAATACACAAGTTATATACAGACATTAGAAATTCAGTCTCCAAAATACTCAATAAAGATGTCTGGATGACACTTATAGAACTGACCTAGCAATTTTTTCTTCTCTTTGGCAGGCAGTTTTGGATCCTTATCAATAGTTTTTAATAAATTCAATAGCTCATCCTTGGTTGTCTTCTGTGTATGGTCCGAATAATCACTTTGATCAATCCTCTCACAAAAAGTATATCCTTAAATATTAAAAGTAAAAAGTTTAGTTAATTAATCTAGTCTTTAGATTTAACTATAAAAATCAAGCAATATTTTTATATTTAGTTCCCATTTTGTAAAATGCACAGAAGATGCTAAGCACTGCCAACTTTCTAACCCTGGTCAATCTGCATTTGAGTTATAAGGAAGCTCTTTGCTAAGTCTGAGGAAGTTGTTTAAAGTTTAATTGAAATTAGGTACAATAACTTACAATAAAACACTTTCAAGTAAATAGTAAGAATTTATCTTTGGAAGATCATGAAAATAATATTTCTCAGATTACCTGTGCCTGTGTTTGGATCTCCTCCCTTCTGAATGGCCATGAGCTTAACACTGACAATTTTATGTAGAGTTCCAGGGATCTTTAAAAGAAAGGAAGGAAGGAAGGAAGGGAGGGAGGGAGGGAGGGAGGGAGGGAGGGAGGGAGGGAGGAGAGGAGAGGAGAGGAGAGGAGAGGAGGAAGAGGAGGAAGGAAGGAAGATGGAGTAGGAGGAAGAAGAAGGAGAAAGAAGGAGGAGGAGGAAGAAGAGGAGGAAGAAGGAGGAGGAGGAAGAAGAAGAAAGAAGAGGAGGAGGAAAAGACATTGGACATTATTCAGATGCATTAATCTAATGACCTATTACATAAGCTCAAATGAACTGCTTTCAGAGTTTTACCTTAAAGACATCTTTTTGATGATCCATTAAAAAGAGTACCAGAAGATCAGTTTTGCCTTTAGATAAATTTTTATTGTCAACAACAGCTTTTGAGAATATCCTTTTCACGACCATTCGGTTGTCACTCTATAAAAATAAAACAACATACCTAATGGCATATATTTAAAAATTCAATATAAAATGTTAAATATTAATAACGATTATCCTATTTCAGCATGCTGATGATAGGGTCCTATAAGTATTAAGGATACCAAATAGAATGAACATTTAGACAAAAGACTTACTTCTTCCTGTAATTTAAATTCAGAAGGATGTGCTGCAACAGCCATGAAATACAGAAGTCTTCTAAACTCTTCTCTGCTCTGGGAATCCAGAAGCTTTAGAAAGAGCTGAGTAGCTTCTAATGCTATTTCAGTCTTCCCATTCACTTTAGCCAAAAGAAAAGTGCTTTTAATTTTGACCAAATATGACTACATTAAAGGGAACAATATTCAAGGTAAAGCTTAAGCTAAACAGTAAACATATTCAAAATAATTTCCAAAAGCAAAAAACAAGACGAAAAGACTAGGAATTATAATGAATGGCCAATACCATCAAGGGAGCCAATTCTCAAATTGGCAACTAATATTCTAAATCCTTGTCATATGTTATTCTTAGAATGTTAAATCTAAGTTTAGGCTTTGTATATAAGTTCCCAGCCTGTTTTTCATCAATTCAATACATTTTGAGGGCACACTATAGGTACAGTATTGATGTACCCAACCCTACCTGAGAAAAATAGCCTGGTATATTATTGGTAGAGGGACAAAGCAGGAGTCCCATTTTGAAGAGACTGAAGGAGAATAATGGTGGTACTTGTGTTCCTTTCTAAAGAAGAGAACTGCTACTCTGTGCTTAATGAACTTCCAGCAAATGAGAGTGGCCTTCTGTGGCTACTAGAAGTTGTAGGTCACTTCAGAACTTATCAAAGCCTCTTTCCAAATGATCCCTAGATGTTTTGAAATAAACATACAATCCAGATCCACACCTAGCTTGACATTGTATCATTCCGATTAATTTTGAGGACAATTTTTTGTCCTTGTTTCTTCCAATAAAATTCTAGTATCCAGTAAGATTCTTACTTACCTAAGAGCTCTGCAATTCCATTATGAACATCACATAGGTGATTTAACAGAGGTTCCCTACTACTGTAATATTTGCCAATGGCATTAAACAGAAGTCCTTTCACTAAGTCTATTCTATCTGGTTGCTCAGGAAAGTTTCTGCTTATGTCCACCACCATCTGGTCTGGAAGGTATTCCAAGCAGTCAGTTGCTGCAGAGAGCCACTCATCTTCCCTATGGGGGGAAAAAAGAACGCTTTTAAAAAGCAAAAAGTACCGTATTTTCCGGCATATAAGACGACTTTTGAAACGAAAAAAAGTCAACCAAAAATCGGGGGCAAAAGACCAAAATTGCACAAAAATTACCTGCAGATCTTGACGGCAAAGTAAGTTTTTTCTTTGAAGTGGGGGGTAGTCTTATACAGCGAATATAGGCCTAAACCTATGTTTTAACTGTAAAATTAGGGGGTCGTCTTATACGCCGGCCAATTTACTAGCTATTTCAAGTTTGCCAGCAGGATAAACTTCTACACCCTTAGGTAAAGATAAGTGTAATTCTTTTTAATATACAGTGAGGTCATGTATCACAGATAAAAAGTTCGGCTTATTATATATCTTCTTACCTTTTTAAAAAGTGAAAATGGAAGCTATCCAGGACAATATAGAGCTGAAAAAGGACATCGAAATTCAAACTCTATTCTTTACATTTACAGTAGAGGCACAGAAACTCTTAAGTTACTTGCTCAAAGTCCCAGGCAGGACTAGGTCCCAGATCTGATTCCTAGACCACTATTTTTCTAATATAATGTTCCTTACTTCAGAGCTCTATATATGATGTCATCTCTCACTTTGGCTAAGAGAGAATAGAGGAAGATAAGGTAGGGTTTCAGAATAATAAAATATTAATTACCATTTCTAATAAAATACCAGCTGAGTAACTTCAGAAAAAGGCTGTATTTCAAGACATAACTTTTAATACTTGATTTGTTAATTTATATAGTTTAAAAATATTCATATACTAGACTCAGAACAACTATATCTACCACCCAGGTGCATTATCATGGGCAGGTCACTTCACCTCCCTGGGCATCAGTTTCATCAAGTTTATAATAAGAAGCAGCAAGATAATCTTTTAAGTTTACTTCTAGCACAATTACTGATTCTGTATTTAAGGTCATAATGTTTTCACATAATGTTTTCTACATTCCGATTGTAGAAATGTAATTTAAATTCCCATAGAATAAGTTCCCATTATACATGCGGAGTTCAATAACTAGTAAGTTGGGATTAATTTTTACATATAAGGATTTAAGTTAGCTTTTGACCTTCAACTATTTGTTTATTAATAGTTCACTGGAATGTAGATCTGGTGAAATACTAAACATGTTAAGTTGTATTTCTGTCTAACATTTCCATCTTTCTAACTATGCTGGAACACTATCTGCTAAGGCAAAATTGTTAAAAATTAAATGAGCTTAAAATACAAGATTTTAACCTTTAATAATTATATTTAGGAGAGAAGCATCAAAGTTATAGCGCTCTGTTTTAAGGGGAAAAATCATAATTTCCTTAACTTGAAGTTAATTTAAGCCTTTAAACCTTAAGATTTATATTCAGAAGAATGGTAGAGGTGAGAACAAGAGTTACTTTCATTATATTTATTTAACAAAACTAGTTAATTTAAAAATATGTATTTAACAGGTGTTCTAGAGGCATATAAAAGCACATGTAGAGCCCTGGCTAGGTACCTCAGTTGGTTAGAGCATTGTCCCAATACACCAAGGTTGCGGTATGATTCCTGATCAGGGCATATAAGAAACAACCAATGGCTGAAACCGGTTTGGCTCAATGGATAGAGCATCGGCTTGGGGACTGAAGGGTCCCGGGTTCAATTCTGGTCAAGGGCATGTACCTTGGTTGCGGGCATATCCCCAGTAGGGGGTGTGCAAGAAGCAGCTGATTGATGACTCTCTCTCATTGATGTTTCTAATTCTCTATCTCTCTCCCTTCCTCTCTGTACAAAATCAATAAAATATATTTTTTTTAAAAAGAAACAACCAATGTGCGGGCATATCCCCAGTAGGGGGTGTGCAAGAGGCGGCTGATCGATGACTCTCTCATCGATGTTTCTAACTCTATCTCTCTCCCTTCCTCTCTGTACAAAATCAATAAAATATATTTTTTTAAAAAAAGAAACAACCAATGAATGCATAAATAAGTGGAACAACAAGTCAATGTCTCTCTCTCCTCTCTCTCTCTTCCTCTCTCTCCAAAATCAATCAATAAATTTTAAAAAATTTTAAGCATCTATGGTCAGATAATTCTAAGAATTTTCCAAATCTGTTAATTTTTTTCCAGGTTTCTTTGAAAACTGGACACCCCTAAGACACCAAACGGACCTACTAAGAAGATGGAGCATAATCATTTTCTTCACTTGATATACAAGTAAGTTATATGTGAAACAAAAATGAATATGAAAAATAATGAAATATAAATCTTTCTAATTTTGACCACAGTGATTTTGTTCTTTACTTTCCCAAATACTGATAATTTCAACTGACTATGCATATCTGATTTCATGGACAGAAGAATTCAAAATATTATCTTAAAATAATGATCTATAACCAACCTACAAGCACACTCAAATTATTATATGTATTTTCACATACTGAGAGTCACCATAAGCCTTGAGAATCCCTCGATCCAGGTAGTTACTATTGTTGACCAAGTCAGGCTGCCTCTTAGGTTGAGAAACTTTAGGTACAACCTCTTGCTGTTTGAGTAAGGATTCAAGAAGTGGAAGGTCTACAAGTTGCAGTAGACGTGCAATTGTTTCTTCTTGCCAAACTTCATTAATAACTACACAGGAAAAAATGACAGGCCGAAAAGTAACAATAGTTACTAAATATTCACCATGATATTTGTCTAGTATTTGTCTAGGTAGGTCTAAGCTAATGAGAGAGAGAGGGGGAGGGGGGAGAGAGAGAGAAATAGTCAACCTTATCAAGTGATTTCTGAAAACAATTCAAGATTTGTTTAAAGTGTAGGAGAACAGACTTTGGACAACAGGAATTCTTTTCATTCTTGTACTATAAAAAGCAATATGGCAGAGATAAGAAATCAAGTCATAAAGCATGTTAATAAGGACTTTGAAAGAAAGAATGGTTCATTCAATCTGAAAACTCGTTTGAAACTCTTGACTGCAGATTATTTCACTCAAGGTTTCCACCACAAGGATGGTGGGGGGAAGGTGGAAATCAGTCATGAAATTATATTCCATTGCCACAGAAAAGGAAGAATATAAGAATTCTGTTACTATTTTAATGGAATTTTAAAGTTTTTACTTAATCTAATAAAATCTTAGGGAAATAAATATCTGAGAGCATATTCTGAATAAAAATCTGCATGCAAAACATTTCAGATTTGAACCTCTGCCAGCTGACAGGACAAAAGTCAGTGTTCAAGAATTGCAACACTGATCTATTTGTTAAAGATAATAGACCTCTGTTAAAACTTAATATAAACAGTTTTAATACACAGTGCACTCTTTCTTTGTGCTGTGAATATTTAAATTCTAAAAAAGGTTAAGATTGAAATATTTTTAAATAACTTTATTTGAAATTAGCCTTCTGCTTCTTCCTTGCATCATCTTTAGCTTACCTTGTGGAGACAAAGCTGCAGAGATATTTACACGAGGGGAGTTAGCAGGCTTTAAACTCAGATTTTCCCATAGGTCCTCTAAACTTGCTGATCTGATATCAGATGATTTAAATAATGCATCTGTATACCTAAAATGAATTTATTTAATAAATTAATGTTTATTAGTAAGCCCACAGAAATATTTTAGTATTCGAGAGCCAAGAGTTTCCAGAAAGTTTATGTATTTGAGTAAAAACACAATACATGAAAATTCTAAGAGCAGAAAAAAACATCCCACCTTTTTTATTAGGCCTAAATATACCTACTCTAAATTCTTTGAACATTAGATTTAAGTAATTCAGTGACTAAAATGTTAGTCTGAATTTTAAAACAAACTTCATTATGCTTAATTAGAAGCCCAGTGCACGAAATCGCACAGCCCCACCCACCTGCGTGCACCTCGCCATACTTGCAGCCCCCCACACCTGCGTGTCACTGCGCACGCAGCTTCCTGGTGACCAGTCTTTGGTCGTTACTGCATTTTGACCACTGGGTTTTTATTATATAGATTTTTTTATCAGTTGTCTCTATTTCTGGGGCATTGTTTGGTAGACAGTGCTAATCATTTTCCAAATACAGATCTATTAATACAATCCTTTATCCACAATTCTGAAACCCAAAAAGCTTGGAAAAAAATCTAAAGTTTATTCAGAACTCATATGGTGACAAAACTTGTTTTGAGACTATCATAGTTTTTTATTTATCCAGTTAGTATGAATGTTTTGTTTACTGCAAAAAGACTAATAAGTTTAGTGTTTTTTGGAAAGGTATTTTGTACATATATATTAGATAACACCTCTAAAAAGATCTTTAATCATAAAGATCCTTTTAGAGGTGTTATCTAATACCGTGTTTCTCCAAAAATAAGACATTCTCCGAAAATAAGACCTACTTACAGGTTTCCTTCTGAATGAAGTATAAGGCATCCCCCTGAAAATAAGGCACCCCCTAGGCTCTGTCTCAGAATGCTATTGCTAAACATGAGAGATTTGGTCCACTGATTCTGAAAGAAATGGGGTCACAAGAAATTCACCAGGAAATACAGGAATTGGATTGTTATGATGATGTTCCAGAAGATGATGACATGATTGTCATTGAATAAATGAGTAAATTCTTGATACTGTAGGATTCAGTTTGTCTGTTTTGTGTTGACAACTACCGTACTACCGTACTGTATAAAGGTAATAAATTTCCTTTATTTTCATTTAACAATAAATGTGTACCGTATTCTTCATGGAAAAATAAGACATCCCCTGAAAATAAGACCTAGTGCATCTTTGGGAGCAAAAATTAATATAAGACACTGTCTTATTTTCAGGGAAACAGGGTATATATATATACAAAATATCTTTCTAAAATCTCCTAAATTCCAAATTATTATTTATTTATTTATTTATTTATTTTAAATTCCAAATTCTTTTTTTTTTTTTTTTTAAATATATTTTATTGATCTTTTACAGAGAGGAAGGTAGAGGGATAGAGAGTTAGAAACATCGATGAGAGAGAAACATCGATCAGCTGCCTTCTGCACACCCCCAACCGGGGATGTGCCCACAACCAAAGTACATGCCCTTGGCCGGAATCGAACCTGGGACCTTTCAGTCCGCAGACCGATGCTCTATCCACTGAGCCAAACCGGTTTTGGCTTAAATTCCAAATTCTTGAATCAGTCAGGTCCCCAGAGGTTTCAGATAAAGCATGTGGACCTGCATCTGGAAAATGTTGACTTGGCCTACCTTATCCTCATATTTCCTTCCCACATATAGTGGTAAATTTTATTATGTTTTAAATATATAGTTTTAAAATATTTGAAAGTCAATACATTAAACTTGTGTCAGCTCTGAACTATAAGACCTTTAATGAACTCTGCATGGTTCAAGTGAGGGGAATAAAAGGAAAAGGTGGTGTGTGTTTTTTATAACAAATAATTCAGTTCATTATGTACTTAACACCTACATTCATTTCAGTCACTGGGTTTTACAGTTCTGTCCTACAGTCTCCCTTTAAATGCCTCCCTCATCTTCACCATGGCCGTGTGCTTCACCCTCATCTGTAGACGGCAATATCGCAATGGATTCCAAATAGCTCTCCCCATTAGACTGACCGTACAGCTGCCAGGATGCAATCTCATTCTGCTTAAAATCTTTCTGTGGCTTCATAAAACTGCATGAGCAGTAATAAACTCCTTAATATATCATATGAAACCTGTGTATTCTGGCTCCCACATGCCTTTCATACTTCACATCTACCATTTTGTGGAATCTAATAATACCCTGCCTTCCTGCCTTCACCTTCTCTGTTCTCATACTATTTTGTGGATAAACTCTCTAACATTTTTTACACTATAATTGTAACTTGAAGCAGAAAAATCAGTCTGATAGTTCATATTTTATATTTAGCAGAAACAAACAAGAATTCTAAGAGATAGCAAAAAATAAAAAGTTCACTCTATACTTGATCAAATTTATCCACAGACCTAAATTTTAGCCTAATTTACTAATTCAAAGGAAACATAAAGCCAGTCAGCATCTTTTTAAAAAGTAGACAAAATACTTCCAGTATGCCCATGCTAACCTTATATTATATACTAACCTAGAAGATGAATGTAGTTTATTCTCTTTGCCAAATTGACTGTCTTCTTTGGGTATTGTTGTGAATCTATAAAGGCTGCAGCTACTATCTTCAAACGTAGGTTTTTTGTCTTTTCTAAAGACTTTGGTTGGAACTGCTTCAAATACTTTGTAGTCCATAAGTGCTTGACACACTCTTACTACTTTGGCCCGAGGAATATCTACATCACCGAAATATTTATTCTGAATTAGGTGAGAAAAAATGACATCAACAGCTTCTGAACCAACAAAGCAGTCATTGTGTCTTTTTAAATGGTGCCTTCGTTTTTTCACCTCCACTTGTGTTTGAAGAGTGTTTATAATGCTACTCCATACATATGTGGCTCCAAATGGTTTCTGGGCCACACTGAAACCTGCAATGGAAAAAAAAAAAAATCACAGATTAATCTTATTTATTTATGATAAGGTCTAAGCAATCCTTAAGCAAAAAGTGGCAATTTCTAAAGTTATTAAAAGGAACAATTATAAGGTCAGCTTCTTATTGAAATATGAAACTATTAGTAATAATTCATTTAAAAATGTAATGCCTACTATATGCTAAACACTGTCCTATGTACTAGGATACAACAGTGAACAAAATAAGGTCCCTGTTCTCACAGACATATACTTTATGGGAAGATACAGACAATACAAATATGTTAGATCAATGTTAAGAAGAAAACTAAAGCTAGGTTAAGAAGAAAATGTTATTTTAGATGGACATCAGGAAACACCTTTCTGACAATGTGAATTCTGAGCAGATTTAATGCTGGTACAGTATTTAGTCTCTACTGAAAAGAGCCAGAATCAGGCATTTGATGGAATCTCAAAATATGTCCAGATCATTCATGGTATCCAGGACTCAGGAGCAGCTTTACTGTTTCTAGCCACAATGACTAAACGGAAAGAGTATTAGCCATTACTATGCTTAACTTCCTAAAGTACTAGAGATTATAGTGAAGATTTCAATGAACTTAATGTCTGCTTTCTAGTCTTCTTCATATCTTCATTGTATTATTAATAGCTAATGTTAAGTATTTACAATATGGCAAGCTCTGCCTTCTCTCATTTAATACTGATAAACTTTTCTGAAATAGTTATTAACAATCCTATTCTGAGGTAATTAAGGCTTAGTGAATTAAACAAACTTGTCCTCAGTTTTATAGGTAGTAAATATATACTAATTTCCCTAATACTTAAATATAAATATATTAAAACAAGCCACCAATCAATGTGACCCCAATAAATTCTTTTTAAAAATATTTCTATATTTTTTAATATATTTTTTATTTATTTCAGAGAGGGAGAGGGGGGGATAGAAACGTCAGTGATGAGAGAGAATCATTGATTGGCTGGCTCCTTCATGAGCCTACAACCTGGGCATGTGCCCCTGACCAGAATTGAACCAGGAACCCTTCAGTCCACAAGCTGATGCTCTATCCACTGAGCTAAACTGGCTAGGGCCCCAATGAATTCAATAAAAAGTAAGCCACCAGGTAGTTTTAGCATTAAGTTCATTGAAGAATTGGATTAAGTGAAAGTGAGCCATTAAGAACAGGAGAGCCCTAACTGGTTTGGCTCAGTGGAAACAGCGTTGGCCTGCAGACTGAAGGGTCCCAGGTTCTATTCCAGTCAAGGGCACATCCCCAGTGGGGGGTGTGCGGGAGGCAGCTTATTGATGTTTATCTCTCATGGATGTTTCTAGCCCTCTATCCCTCTCCCTTCCTCTCTGTAAAAATCAATAAAATATTTTTTAAAGAAGAACAGGAGAAACAAAACATACAACTTTGAGATTTGTGAACCCTTAACTAAGTTATTTAAAAACACTTAGTAGTTAGCACTCCTAAAATAAGGCAGGATATTATAAATTCTATAATATGCCCTATCCACAGTACGCAGGGGTAAGACAGAAATGGAAAATAAGCCAGATTCAATCTTGTAGAGATCAGATTGCCTTTTAAATACCAGTGAAACAGACTTCTGGTTTAGTGATAATGTTAATGATGAAACACATAAGTCAGCTGAGCTAAAAGATAAGGCTGAGTCACTTATTAATTTGAGATCAATAAGACAATTGAAGTGGGTGAGAGGTAGGGGATACACAGCCTCAATGACGTGGAAAAGGCTAATCTGCACAAGGGAATTAGGAAGTAAGTAATAAATTTCCTTATATTAACTTGCTGCTTAAATATGGGGAATCAGGAAGTTTTGCAGGTTGGATAACACAGTATAAAAGATTAAAGAACAGGTTAGAGCAGGATAGTAGGCACCTGTGAGCCACACAATCTTTTCAGAGTCCTCTAGGCATAATACATTTCAGCCCTTTCAAGTCCCCTCTGTTCTCACTGGCCATTAATTCCCAACCTTTGCACAATGAGATATAGTTCCCCTCAAGCATTGCCACCCATAGAGACCCAAACTAGCTCATGTCCCTACAGATACTTTAATACACAATATATCCTGGATTTAACAAGTAAATGTGCCAAAACTCACACCAGGGTAACCTGTTTTTTTAATGCTGACTTCACCAGTTGAACACAGATTCCCCAACATGCTATTTTAAATCTTCTTATTTATCACCATCTAATAGCTGAATTGAACATTGATATAGCAGGCCATGTACAGTAAGATGAATTATTGTGATTTCTAAACAGAATTCAAGAAGTCAGAAGTATACAATGAATGCTTTGTAAGCCCAGCAACCAGAATAGAAGCTTTAGTTTATCCCCAAACCTCATGTGTATGTGAGCTGGAAAATTATTATTATTATTTTTTTAATATATTTATTGATTTTTTACAGAGAGGAGGAGAGAGGGATAGAGAGCTAGAAAGGTCAATGAGAGAGAAACACTGACCAGCTGCCTCCTGCACACCCCCTACCGGGGATGTGCCCGCAACCAATGCACATGCCCTTGACCGGAATCAAACCTGGGACCTTTCAGTCCTCAGACCGACGCTCTACCACTGAGCCAAACCGGTTTCGGCTGGAAAATTCTTTAAAATTTATACTGCTTACATCTTTTTTTAAAATATATTTTTATTGATTTTAGAGAACTAGGGAGAGGGAGAGAGCGATAGAAACGACAATGATGAGAGAGAATCATTGATTAGCTGCCTCCTGCATATCTCCCACTGGGGATCGAGCCCACAACCCAGGCATGTGCCCTTGACTTGAATCAAACCTGGGACCCTTCAGGCTGTAGGCTGATGCTCAACCCACTGAGCCAAACCACTACTGTTTACATCCTGATGTTTCCTTATTTATGTATGGTCAAATGTGTTCTAAAATTATCATTATCAGAGATTCAAAGAGTCTGCAGACCAGCTGCGATGACCCTGAGTAAAAGGTTTACCTCTTGGTTGGTTTCTTCATTTAGTGCTATAAGAGTTGAATGCTATGTTTAATGCTGGCTTCAGATCTAAACTGCTGATTATACGATTTTAGAGACTGAAATTATACCTCTCCATTTAGATACAGATATTGAACTCCAAATACAACATAGTAAGAAATGAAGCATACAAAAAAATTTACCCTATCAGATAAAAAGCTTTATGGAAGGTGGCCTCCCAAGAGGCTCAGAAATTGTTTTAAATCAGATCTGTAACATACCACACACGTTTTTAAGCACTAAATAAATCTAGTTAGTATTCATTTTTTAATCAGTCTCACTTTTATTTGCTTGAAAACAATAGCCATTTTTCAAAAGCAAAGACCTGCCCTTATATGTATTTGAAGTTTACAAAAAAGAATTACCAATAATAAAAAAGTTAAGCTTCTGATATTGAACTCTGATATATATTTGTAATACAACAGATAACCATCTTCACTTCTAAAAATGCACACTAAATAATCAAGCTATTACTATAATAGTTCCTAAAAATCAAGTCATAAGGCAGACATGTCAGGAAATTACATTTACTCAAGAGTTACAAGGGGATAATAAACATCAACTATGATCTGTGCAGTCAGCATTAACTGTGGTCCTGCTAGCAAAACCTATTTAAGGACTAAAATACTTACATAATAATTGAAATAGTGAGTTTATGTTAATTCCTTAGATCAAAATACATATTATAAAATTGGATCCCATGGCCCTGGCCAGGTAGCTCAGTTGGGTTAGAGCATTGTTCTGATATGCCAAGGTCGCAGGTTCAATCCTTCTTGGGACACATATAAGAAGCAACCAATGAATACATGAACAGACTGACAGATGTCAGAGGGGACTGGATAAAGGAAGGTGAAGGACTAGCTAAAGAACATATGTGCATAGCCCAAGGACACAGAAAATAGTATGGTGAGGGCTAAGGGAGGGGGCATGGGGGCTGGGTGGAAGTGGGAGATCTACAATAGTGTCAACAATAAAAAAAAATTTAAAAAAGAAGTCCTGGCCAATGTGGTTCAGTTGGTTTGAGTGTGGGGGCAGGGGGGTGGGGACAGACATCTCTTTTGTTGTTATTGTTAAACTTCACCCGAGGAAAAATTTTCTCCATTGATTTTAAGAAAGAGTAGAAGGGAAGGGGAGAGAGAGAGAGAAACATAAACTGGTTGCCACACAGCCCTGACCAGGGCCTAGTATGGAGCCTGCAACTAAGGTATCAAAATCGAACCTGTGACCCTTCAGTTTGAGGGCCAATGCTCTATCACTGGCTAGGGGTTTCACATCTTGTTTATCTCTCTCACATCAATGTTTATCTCTTTATCTATCTCCTCCTTCCTCTCTCTAAAATTAGTTTAAAAAAATGGAAGCAACCAGTAAATGCAAAAATAGGTGGAACAAATCAATGCTTGTTTCTCTCTCAAATCAACCAATAAAATTGGATCCCAATGTAATATAAACATACAGACAGAATTACTAAAATATGCTAAAAATGAACATGTAATAATTTTATTTTCATTTTCAGGCATTAAACTATCCCCTTACCGCCCGCCAAATGCAGATAGCTCATGGTAGGCAGTTTCCACAAAATTTTACTTTTTAATCTTCACCTGAAAGTATTTTTTCCACTTTTTTTTAAAAATATATTTTATTGATTTTTTACAGAGAGGAAGGGGAGAGATAGAGAGCCAGAAACGTCGATGAGAGAGAAACATCAACCAGCTGCCTTTTGCACACCCCCTACTGGGGATGTGCCCGCAACCAATGTACATGCCCTTAACCGAAAGCAACCAATGTACATGCCCTTGACCGGAATCAAACCTGGGACCTTTCAGTCTGCAGACCGATGCTCTACCACTGAGCCAAACCGGTTTCGGCCATTGACTTTTTTTTTTTAAGAGCGAGTTGGGGGAGGGCACGGGGTGAAACACATGGATTGGCTGCCTCCCACACGTGCCTGGACCACCCTGCAACCGAGGTATGTGCCCTTGACTGGGAATCCAATCCAAGACCCTTCAGTCTGAGGGCTAATACTGTAACCATTGAGCAAAACTGGCCAGGACAGTTTCCACAAAATTTGAAGAATAGTGACCTGGTGCTTTATTTCTTTCAAATTTCCTTATAGTTTACAGAGATTCAAATTATTTAAATGTCTTATGGAGTGCTTCACGTAATACAGTAGTTATTCAATACATGTAAATTACCACCAACTTTTTTATTTTTTTAATATATATTTTATTGATTTTCCATAGAGAGGAAGGAAGAGGGATAGAGAGCTAGAAACATCGAAGAGAGAGAAACATCGACCAGCTGCCTCCTGCACACCCCCTGTTGGGGATATGCCCGCAACCAATGTACATGCCCTTGACCGGAATCGAACCTGGGACCCTTCAGTCCGCAGACCAACACTCTACGGCTGAGCCAAACCGGTTTCAACTATTACCAACTTTTTTAAAGAAAGGTTAACACAGTGGTTCACAGTGGGTTTTTACTCCCCATTAGACATCTGACAATGTCTGAGAGACATTATGGTGTCACAAGCTGAGGAGGGGGGATGCTACTGGCATCTAGTGGGTTGAGGGTCCAGAGATGCTGCTCACCATCCAATAATGCAGAAGGCCAGCCACCAAAGCAAAGCAAATGTCAGTAGTACCAAAGTTCAGAAACTTTTGGTTGATCAAATATGGTTCAGATTTGGAAACTTGTGTTAATGCAGTAGGCACAGTGCTAGGTTCTATGAACATAAAACATAAAATACGACCATGGCTTTTGGAATCCCAGAGACTGGGGTTCCATTCTTGGCTCCATCATTTACTAAAATAATGCAATCTTGGGACAAACTATCCAACTTTTTTTGTTTCAAAACAGAGTTAATTCTATTCCTCTCAGTAACTGTGAGGATCATTTGAAACAATATATGTAAAGTGGCTAGCACAGTACACAGCACTTAACAGAAAATAAAGGGGAAACTGTCACAATCTAGAAAAACCTAATGAGACATGGACTCAATGTAATGACAGTAAGCAAAAATTGAGGATTTCTAAGTGTGGGCTTAGTTAATAATAATGTATCAATATTGGTTCACTAATTATGACAAATATTATATACTATACTAATGTCAGATGTAAATAATAAGGGAAACTGAGTGAAGGACATATGGGAACTTTTTGTAAATCTAAGTCTATTCTAAAAGTTTTAATATTTATTCAAAAAGTAAAAAGACATCTAAAAATCCTCTACTTAAAATATTTTCTCACACACACACAAAGGAAAAAGAAAAGTGACAGTATCTTTCTTCCTCTTCCTTTCTCTGAACTAATAGGACACAGTCTCCACCCTCAAATTTAACTCTTCATCAGAAAATATGAGAATTCTAAATCATTTAAGATTTAAGAGAATTTTATTTAAGGATTTTTTTTTCCAAAAGATGCTTTAAAACTGTACTTAGAGAATTTGTCAAGACAAAGAAAAAGGACTATATTTATTAGATACTAACCAAATCCTGACAATAGATAAAGGTAGAGAACTGTTCTGAGTGTTAAAACTGGGCTGCTGTGACTGAGTGGGGAAAAATTCCTGTACACTGATTCCAGTATTGCAACACTTTTACTGCATATTGGTTTGGGAGTCCAAAGTTTGTTTTCCTCTTATATGGCATTAGAGTTGTCATGCAGAAGGCTGAGATTGCCTCAGAAAAGAAGGCTTCAAGCAGGTCAGTATGTAAAATAAATCTCCACTAATAAGGACAATTTAAAAATATGTTAAGAAAACTATCAACAAAAGTAGGCACTGGCCACTGCTTTAATTCATACAGATTAATGAGATAGCATATGGGAAGTACTTCGAGCTCCCTGGAAAAGTGATACCAGGTGAATTCAAAGAATTAAGTTACAGTATAAAGGGATAGCAGGATAACACACCACTTTCTTGTTTGTCTATATTAAAAGACAAATATCTTTTGAAGTACTTACTGAAAGTTAACATACAGACTTTTCTACATAAATCAGGTCCCTAGTCGTAACAGCCCCTTTAAGGTATGGCAGAGTTATTAATCGGTAGAGAAACAAACGTGCAAAGCTGCTTGCCAGAGCACACAGAAAAGGAATGGCAAGGAACCAGGAAAGGAGGCTCCTATTACTGTGCTTACTGGGACTGGGACAAGGCAACTTAGGGGGGAAGAGGTAGGTTGCTAACAAATGCGAACAGGTAGGTTGCGACTGTAGCAAGCAAAACAAATGAGAAAAGGCGGTGAGTGGGCCCTTTCTGCCCACTGCACCTGGCGTGCAGAGAACAGTGGTCTTGCCCTTGGATTCAGATCCACTAAGCAGAAGTTCAGCTCTTCTTTCTGAAAGTCAGCTACTTAATTTTGAACACATATTCCCTTACACCATCTGAGAATCTGTTCACAAAAGCCCAAAGCTTAGAATTGGCATTTCAGTTGTTGGAGAAAATAGGGTGCCATATTTTTAATTATGTAAAATTTGGGGCTTTCTTTCACTCAGAAAGTGAGCCTAAAGAAATCTTTAGGCTGTTTCCAGTATCATTTGATTTTAAATTCTTGAATGAAAATGATGAAAAGTATTTTCCTTCTCTTCACAATGTAAAACGAAAAAATTCTGAAGGTAGATATCATGTGCTTTTCTGAATCCTTTTAAATTGGACCGGGATAGGTCATTATTATGATTATTCTTAGAAAAGTACAGAAGAAAAGCAGTTCTTAATACAACTTGTCATGAACTTTTGAAGATTAAAAGGAATATTACTAATTATAAGTCAAACACAAGACTGGGGCCACTGAGACGCACTCATTTGACCCAACTCAATTCACTGACCACTGTCACCTGGTCAGCTTTTTACAAATGAAAAGCTTTTTGTCAGGAGGGAACCAATTCCTCTAACACCCCACCCTGCAGCTATAGAAAGGGGGGAAAGTTGCAACTTATCTAAAAAGGAGGGGGGGGGGAGCCACGTGTTATCTTAACTATATTTACTGAGTTATAGGTATGCTAGAATCGGAATTTTGTAACTGATCACCCGATTCCGTTCATTTGGACATTTAAAGAAACCAAGATACTAAACAAATGCCCCCAAAGATATGATTAACCTGGTGGCAGAATTCACCAGCGCCTTTCCTAATGTCATGCAACCATTAAAAAAAAAAAAAAAAAAAAAAAAAAAAAAGTCCAAAACCTGTATTCATTGAAATATTTCTTATCCAGAAAGTGTATCCCGCGCGAGAACAGTAGCCTCAGCTCACCTGTCCGCCCGGTGAGCCTCCCCCTCCCCGGACAGAGTCCTCAGCACCTACCGGGCGGCCTCTGCGCCGGGCTGGGGAGAGCGGAGAGGTTCAGGTTCAGTGCCGCCGCCTTCTCCCGCACCGTGGCCATGATCGTAGCTACCGGGACACCCGCTCCGCAGCGCGCTGTGCCTTGAAGTGGAGCCCGCTGCTGCCAGTTAATTGGTCCGAGACGGGGCGGGGCTCCCACCAGGCCCCGCCCCCCGACGGAGGACTGGCCCGCCCCATAGGTCACGTGCCTGCCAAGGCCGCGTGTAATCAGCCTCCCTGCGCTCCAGGGAAGGGTGCGGGCGCCACCCTCAAGGACAACGCCAAGTAGAAAGTCTTCCCCCGCGGGCCCCACGCAGCCCGCAGCCCGCAGCCGCTGGGCACCGTCCCAGCGCAGGCGAGGGGAGTGTCCCCGAGGCTCTGCCCAGCCGGGTGCGAACCACGTTCCCTCGATGATGAGCTCAGCCCTTCGCTGTGCCTCAGCGTCCTCACCTGCGACGCGGCGGTAGTATTAGAACCCGCTTCGTGGTGTTTGGTTTGTGTTTCTTTTTTTTTTATGAAGATTACACGAATTAATGTTCCGCATTTTAGAAGTTGGGTCTGGAACATAAGTGCTTATTAAAATTATGTCATGGTTAAAAAGAGCATCTGGTTTTTCACACATTCTCTCCGCGTAAAGAACAAATCTTTATCTGGCCCAGGAGAGCAAGGTCTAGAGGTCACAATCAGAAGGGCATCTGGCTGGCCCTCGGGCTGGCGCCCCAGGCTAGGCTACGGGCACTGCCTCCTAAGTAACTTGGGTCAGATGGTGGGGACAGAGTTGGCTATGGAAAAGGAGTGAAGGCCAGGAAAGCCGGGAGGGAGGGCTGTTAAGGGCAAGTTGAAACCAGGGAATCCAGGGGTTCATTGTTGGGGTACCTCTGAAAGGATGAGTGATCTAAGAGAACAATACAACTGCTAGATATTTACCCATTATTTTAAATTTGGGTATTTTGCAATTATTTTAAACCTTTTGTACATATAAATGTCTTCTTGGAATGAGGAAGCAGGTTATAAATCAGAATGGTATTTAAGTGGGAATTCATTACTTAGCTTATTGGAAGTAAAATGCATACTAAGAAGCTGTGATCCTAGGGGCCTGAGTTTGGTGGGCAATTGCTCTTTCTAGTATTTAGTAGATTGCTAATGGTTTCGCCCCTTTTTTTTTTCTTTTTTCTTTTTTAATGTGCTCTCTCCCCCTGGTGGTTATAAAACCTGGCCTCACTTCCCTTAAAGGAATTTCCTTTGTAAATTACTGTGTTGGTTACTGCTCAGAGATATTATGTAGGATTAGTTTCCAGCATGCTTTAGGCCTGTTGTTATCTTTAGTCTGTCCCAGGTTACATAAATAGTGAACACACAAGTCCATCCTCACTACTTGGGAGAAAAAAAAGCTCATCTTATCTGAAAACAAATCTTGACAAACACCAATGTTGGGTCTTTTGATAAGGTTGGTTTCTTCAGTGACCATCTTGATAACTTTTACCACCTATCAAAGAATTTTTACCAGCTTGTGCTATATTTGTCTATCTCACCTAAAATGCTCTATTATTTCCTCTTCTCTTCCTAACCACATTCTACAATATGTAACCAGAGGCCTAACTCAAATCCTGCCTTCTTTACTGTCCATTTATTTCCAGATTACCTTGATATTATATATTTCTTTTCTGACCATTGATGACATTTATCAAGTACCTTACTATTTGTATAGATGGATGCTACCTAATTTCAGCATACACATCTTGATTAACAAGACTGGAGAATGGTCCAGGGCAAGAAGCATATTTTAACCTTTCAGATTTCTCTCAGTATCTGTAGTGTTGGGTACAGAGTAGATGTCTTGATTATTCCTATCAAAATACAGAGATTTTGAAAAATATCAGCTTCATACTTTTTAAAATTGAATGGTTAGGAACCTCTATTAAAAGGAACTCAAAAAAATTCTCTCATTTCTATCTAGCAAGTATCACAATCAAACAGTTTATGACATGAAAGAAAATTTCTTCCATCCCTTTCTAATCAATCAGTGTATTGCTACACAGTCTGCAGCCCTTTTTCTTTCTGTACTATAAAACAGTGGTATGTATCCAGGTGGTAATTTTTACAGGTATTTTTCCCACTTAGAGTGCTTTAAAATTATGCTTATTGGTTGTTTCAAATAAGTATGGCAAATCAATATTATGCTTAGTATAAACTTCACTTGATCTAAATTTCTAGATGGTTTGACTCAGTGGATACAGCGTCGGCCTGTGGACTGAAGGGTCCTGGGTTCAATTCTGGTCAAGGGCAAATTCCCAGGTTGCAGGCTTGATCCCCAGTAGGGGGTGTGCAGGAGGCAGCCAATCAATGATTCTTTCTCATCATTGATATTTCTAACTCTCTCTCTTTCTGAAATCAATAAAAAATATTTTTTATTTTTTATTTTTTATATTTTATTGATTTTTTACAGAGAGGAAGGGAGAGAGAGAGAGCTAGAAACGTCGATGAGAGAGTAACATCGACCAGCTGCCTCTTGCACACTCCCTACTGGGGATGTGCCCGCAACCAACATACATGCCCTTGACCGGAATTGAACCCGGGACCTTTCAGTCAGCAGATCGACGCTCTACCACTGAGCCAAACCGGTTTCGGCAAAAAAAATATTTTTTAAAATAAATAAATAAATTTCTCTAAGCCAGTCAAAAGGAAGAAAACAGAACAGAAAGTTCATGTTTCACTAATCTGTCCTGGTGCAATTCTAAATTTAAAAGTTATAGCCTGCTGGTGTGTCTCAGTGGTTGGGCATTGACCCATGCACCAAGAGGTCTCCAGTTCAATTCCTGATCAAGGCACATGCCCGAGTTGCTGGCTCATTCCCCAGTACAGGGTGTGCAGGAGGCACTTTTCTCTCATTAATGTTTCTCTCAACCTTTCCCTTTTCCTCAATCAAGACATACTTTTAAAAATATTATAAACAAACAAAACAACCAACCAACACCTCTGGTTTCTCTAGCAATGTAAACCAATGATAAGTAAAAATTTTGAGGAATTTTTTAAAATTTTAGTAAGGTGGTAATCTGTAGGAAGCAGTTATAGGTTTAAGCCTCGGACTGACCTGCTGGCAAAGTTACAAACAAGTCCCAGCTTGGAGGGCACAGTCCTCTAAGCATAATTAAGCTTGATCTTGCAACTGCTCCCTAGATCTTTACTGGGGAGCTAGTGGGGTGTGGGAGGGTCAGCAAGTGCTGCCAAAACAAATGAAAATCAATAAAATATATTTAAGAAAAAAATATATATATTATTGATTTTTTTTACAGAGAGGAAGAGAGAGGGATAGAGAGTTAGAAACATCGATAAAAGAGAAACCAATCAGCTGCCTCTTGCTCACCCCCTACTGGGGATGTGCCCGCAACCAAGGTACATGCCCTTGACTGGAATCAAACCTGGGACCTTTCAGTTCGCAGGCTATCCACTGATCCAAACCGGTTTCCGCCATTCTTATTTTTTGATGGGGCCAAGTGCTGGGGGAAAATAAAAATGAGCATACTAAAAAAGAAGGGAATTAAAAGTTATTTTCTGGAAAGGATCTGATACATAATTGATAAATTTTGTGTGAACCTGTTAGTATTTTACCTTTCCCAGGGCTCTTTCCATTGTAATCTTAATTTATTTTTAAAATATATTTTTGTTTATTTTAGAGAGGAAGGGAGAGGGAAAGAGAGCTAGAAACATCAATGATGAGAGAGAATCATTGATCGGCCGCTTCCAACATGCTCTACACTGGGTATTGAGCCTGCAGCCAGGAATTGAACCATGACCTCCTGGTTCTCAGGTCAACACTCAACAACTGAGCAATGCTGGCTGGGATCATCATTTTTTAACATTTACCACTATTAATTATAATGCAGAATGTCAGACAACCACATTTTGAGAATTATATCTCAAAGTTTCCTTTTACTTGGCGTGATAACAAGTTCTCTTTTTTGCCTCAAATATTCCAGAGTTTGAGCTAAAGAAGCCAGCAACCTGGATACACCAATGGGTACAAAAGAGCCCCAACAAAAGCTTGCTCCCTCTAGTCAGCAAAGTATGAAGACTTCAAGGTAGGAGAACTTGTTTCTAGTCCTGGCTTTGACATTAACAAATTGCAACTTGGTAGACACTCTCTCCAGCTCTTCATTATCAGCTAATAGCCAAGTCCAGCATTATGATTCTAAATTGGATGAAGAAAGGAGTTGTGTTTAAAGCAGTTTTGCTTAAAATAGAAATAATTGCACACTGGAGAATATTTGAAATTAAAGAAATGCATTTTAAAAATTCTACAGTCCAGAAGTAATCACTGTTAACATTTGAGCCATTTAAACATTTTTTAAAAATTTAAATTATTTATTGTTTAAGTAATTACATGAGAATAGTCTCCTTTTTTTCTCATTGACCTCTCCCAGCCATTCCCACCCCCTCAGCACATGCCCTCACTCCCTACTGCTGTTTCCATTGGTTATGCTGATATGCATGCATACAAGTCCTTTGGTTGATCTCTTACCTCCTCACCACCTCCATCTTCCCTCATAGGTTAGACTAGGGGTGTCGAACTCAATCAGAGAAGGGGCCAAAATCTAAAATCCAGCCTAAATCGCGGGCCGAATGGTTTACTGAACAGTCATAAACTGTCATTGTGATGGAAACGCAGCGGAGTGCAGTGATGACAGCGAGGTGCGGGCCACATTGCAAGGCCTGGCGGGACAGATTTGGCCCGAGGGCCTTGTGTTTGACACATGTGGGTTAGACAGTCTGTGCAATGCTTCTGTCTCTGATTCTATTTTTGTTCATCAGTTTATGTTGTTAATTATATTCCACAAATGAGTGAGATGATGTGTATTTATCTTCCTCTGACTCGCTTATTTCGCTTAGCATAATGCTCTCCAATTCCATATTTGCTGTTGAAAATGGTAAGAATTCCTTTTTACAGCAGCGTAGTATTCCATTGTGTAGATGTACCACGGTTTTTTAATCTACTCATCTGCTGATGGGCACGTAGACTGTTTCCAAATCTTAACTATTGTAAATTATGCTGCTAGGAGCATAGGGGTGCATATATCCTTTCTGACTGGTGTTTCTGTTTTCTTGGGATATAGTCCTAGGAGTGGGATTACTGGGTCAAAAGGAAGTTGCATTTTTAATTTTCTTTTCAGGAAATTTCATACTGTTTTCCATAGTGGCTGCACAAGTTTGCATTCCTACTAGCAGTGCACAAGGGTTCCTTTTTCTCCGCATCCTCACCAGCACTAAACATTTTTTAAAAACAATACAGATATTTTATCTGAGATCCTAGTGTATGTAAAATTTTGCATTTGCATATTTTACTTAATTCTTGAACATATTATAAACCCATCATAAACATTGTATAGTCTACATACTCTGACAGTATAAATATATCAGCATTCACTTAACCATTTCATTATAAAATTTATATATTTTTTCCAATTGAAATAATTTAAAAAACTATTTATGGCAGCTCTTATATTTTGCCTTTTGTGGCATTTATTATTTTTAAATTTTAATTATTTTATTTATTGGCTTGAGAGAGACCTCAATTTATTGTTCTTACTGTATTTATGCATTCATTAGTTGCTTTTTTTGTAAATATATTTTTATTGATTTTTTACAGAGAGGAATAGAGGGATAGAGAGTTAGAAACATCAGTCAGCTGCCTCTTGCACAACTCCCAATGGGGATGTACCCACAACCAAGGCACATGCCCTTGACTGGAATCGAACCTGGGACCCCTCAGTCCGCAGGCTGACGCTCTATCCACTGAGGCAAACCGGTTAGGGCTGTTCTTGCCTCTTGAAAGACCAGAGATCATTATAAGCCAATCCATGATGACTATGTTCAGGGCTAGCCTTCAGTTTTTCAATGCCATAGTTGACACCTCAGTGGTTATGCACTGAATATTTTTTTCCTACCAAATTAATTTTTGAAATCCTAACCCTCAACGTGGTGGTATTTGGAGGTGGAAACTGAGAGGTAATTAGGGTTAAATAAGGTCATTAGTGTGGGGAGAGTCACTACAGAGCTTGCTATCATTGCCATTTGAGGACACAGCAAGAAAGCAGCCTGTCTATAAGCCAGGAATCTTAATCTAGGAAATCTCTAGATCAAGATCTTTAGATCTGTGAGAAAATATTTTTGGTTGTTGTTTAAGCCATCCAGTCTATTCCATTTTGTTAAAACAGCTAATATAGTGGTGCTCAAGGACCAGTTACAGTGATGATTTTTCATCTTTCTCATTGAATGGCTGTTTGTTCTTGAGTAGTATGGGCATACTGATCAAAACAAGCAGATTTTGGCTTTGCAGTGCTTTGTGAAAAGTGCTTTAATGAATAATCTTTTTGATAGTGGATTGTTTGCAAACTCCTATGATAAAGTTAATGCATTTGCATTAGCATTGGCTGTGAAAAGCCCTAACATCCTGACTTCACGTTAAGTCAAATAACATTATCTTATAATAAACTTGATGGAGGACTGGCATTTAAAAGACTTTATACTGATTGGCCCATTTACAGTTTTTAAGTCATTGATAGAGTATATGTAAACAAAGCTAATTTTAAAAATGCATCTGAAGCCAGGTTCTAATTCATTCTGAAGCCAGGTTCTTTTTGTTAGGCTGTTGCTAGTGTTTTGAATTCTCTTGCTTCACTGCTTAAGGACACCTGCTCTCGGATGATAGCCCATTCGCTTCCATAGAATAAATGGAAATTAAATGTGATAAGAGAATAGACTCTGGCCTGTGGAGAAGCACAGTGAGAACAAAGAGTGATATGCAAAAGATGGGTAGTATGAGAGACACCTGCTCTCTGATGATAGCCCATTCACTTCCATAGAATAAATGGAAATTAAATGTGATAAGAGAGTAGACTCTGGCCTGTGGAGAAGCACAGTGAGAACAAAGAGTGATATGCAAAAGATGAGATATTTTCTTTTAAAGATACAGTTCCCAGCTGGTTTGGCTCAGTATAGAGCATCGGCTCAAGGACTGAAGGGTCTCTGGTTCCATTCTGGTCAAGGGCACATACCTCGAATGCAGGCTCAATCCCCAGCCCTGGTTGGGGTGCGGGCAGGAGGCAACTAATCAATGTGTCTCTCTCACATCGATATTTCTTTCTCTATCTTTCCCCTTCCCCTTCACACTCTCTTTCTTAAAAAAAAAAAAAAAAAAAAAAGATAATTAGAAATCAATGGAAAAATATCCTCTGGTGAGGATTAACAAAAAAAGAAAAAAAGTTTAAGAGATAGTTTGCCATTTTAAACTACTCTGAGGCCACCCTCAAAACACAAAACTGATTCCAAATAAACTCTCATTTATATATTAACCCATCTATCCAACACATTCCTATTAAGTGCCTATTGTGTAAAAGACATGTTAATGGAGATAGAGGACTAATTGAATACAGACCTTAAGTACTCCATAATTAACTGTTGATATCAAACATGTTTCTAATTAATCTTATACTAGTGTCACAAGATGAACAAATACTGATGAGTTTGTACATGTGTAAAATTAGCTGCTTAATGATTTTGAGAATCTCCCAAATTAGTAAAAGACAGTAAAATAATGTGGTAAGGCCTTTCCATTTTTACTATTTTAAAAAAATATATTTCATTGATTTTTTACAGAGAGGAAGAGAGAGGGATAGAGAGCTAGAAACATCGATGAGAAACATCAATCAGCTGCCTCATGCACACCCCCTACTGGGGATATGCCCACAACCAAGGTACATGCCCTTGACGGGAATTGAACCTGGGACCTTTCAGTCCGCAGGCCAATGCTCTATCCACTGAGCAAAACCGGTTTCGGCCCATTTTTACTATTTTGCTGTACCTCTTTTGGTGCTGCCAAACTGAACCACTTTGCATTTCTCCCAACATTCCTGTCTACCAAGAACATTAATAGCTGAAGACTTGCCTAATTTTGAGGTAGAGAAAGACAATCAGACTAACGATTATCACATGACATGCCGAGAGTAGAACTAGTTCAGTGGCAACTGAAGCAGAAAACATTCTCCTGAATACAAACTATTAGGTGGTCTTTCTTAACCAGCTGTTTAAGTCCTTACAACCTGAAGATCGGTTTCATCATTACTGCTTTCATGAAGCCTTCCCTGACTTCCCCAAGTAAATTAACTCTTCCCCCAAGAATGTTGCTCACAGGGAGTGCATCTACCAGAAACTTTCATTTACTTTTACCAGGACTTTTTCTCCTAATTATTCTATCTGAAGAGTCTGAAAATCCAAAAGACAGGAATGTGAAATCCTGGTCCCTGGGCACTCTCCTCTTGAGGACAAAATGTAAAATATGATGGCTACTACATTTCACTTTTTCATAAAATACCAACATTCTTGTATTATTGACATTTTCTCCTGATGTTGCAATTATTATTGCTCACTAAGGTCATTAATGCTCTTATTGCAAAATCCCAGTGAATACTTAACTGTTTTTACCTTATTAATGCTTCCTGTAACTTTCTATTCATATATTGTTATTCATCAAATATTTAATGAAACCAGATACTGCACTAGACACTGGGAATGCAATAGTGAGCAAAACACACATGGGTCCTACCATCAAAGGCTGCTAGGATGGAGCAGGAGAGAGCACCAATCAAACAACCACACAGTGTGATGAATGCTCATCTAATCTAGTCCAGAGGGTTAAAATCTAATCTGGCTAACGGAAGTGATGTTAAAGTGAAATCTGAAGAATTAAGAGATGGAGGAAGAATAATTCAGTTGAGGGAGCAGGAAGGACTGGTGGCAAGAAAAAACATACACATTTAAGGAACTTAAAGTTTATTAAGCCTGGGCCACATAGGGAGGGCAGTAAAGAGGACGGTGCTTAAGGGATTTGTAAATTGTGATAGAGTTTGGGTTAAAGGCAATAAAAAAAAAAAAAGCCATGGGAAGGTTGTGAAGGAGGGAAGGACAGGAAAAAAATTAATTTTGGCTACAATTTAAGAAAAAATTTATATTACGTCCATTATTTCCTATTCTATGTTTTAACTGATTTTCATTGTTGACTTATTCAAAATACTTTAAGGAACTAAATTAAAAGAACACCTATATTGCACTAACTGGTTTGGCTCAGTGGTAGAGTGTCAGTCTGCAGACTGAAAGATCCCAGGTTCGATTCCGGTCAAGGGCATGTACCTTGGTTTTGGGCATATCCCCGGTGGGAGGTGTGCAGGAGGCAGTTGAATCGGTGTCTCTCTCATTGATGTTCCTAACTCTCTAACCCTCTCCTTTCCTCTCTCTGTGAAAAATCAATAAAATATATATATTAAAAAAAAGAACATCTATATTTAGTTTGGGTATAAACAGTAAACTCTCCATGTATCACAAGTAAATTATATGTAAAATTTAAGTTATTTGTGCAAAGTAACTTCTTGACTCCCGATTAACATCACAAAATAGATAAGGTCTAACAATAGACTAACAGGTAATTGTATCTTCCTTTTATTTGAAACCAGTCAGTTCTAAATTATTCATTTTAACTGAAGAACAGGTATATACATAAACTAAAATTATCAATAACCTAGTTTCTATTCCACTTTGGAATGTCCTTTTTAATTTTCATTTAAACATGGTATCTCTAAAAGCTAGGAGTTTATTTAAAGCCACACTACAGAAAAGGACAAATCCATAAATACGTAATCTTGCGATTTATCCCTATACTGGGAACTGAAAGTGTGTATTAGGCTGATGTCAAAGACCTAGTAGAGAATGGTTTGTAACTTTTTTTACAAGTTCATTTTTCTTTGACTTTAAGAACAAAAATTATCAGTAGTTTTATTATTTATTTCCTGCTAATAAAAACATTTCCACATGGAGCCGAAACCAGTTTGGCTCAGTGGATAGAGCGTCGGCCTGTGGACTGAGAGGTCCTGGGTTCGATTCCGGTTGAGGGCCTTGGTTGCGGACACATCCCCAGTGCGGAGTGTACAAGAGGCAGCTGATCGATGATTCTCTCTCATGGATGTTTCTAGCTCTCTATCCCTCTCTCTTACTCTCTGTAAAAAACCAATAAAAAATATATTTAAAAAAACAAAACAAAAAAAACATTTCCACATGGAAAACAAAGAATAGCAGTATTCCCTTTCAAATCTTTCCTGAGAGAGTCAGGTTAAATAACTGATTTTCATTGAGGTACAATTTAAAAAAAAAATGTTTTTATTGATTTCAGAGCAAGGAAAGGGAGGGATAGAAACAATGATGGGAACCATTGATTGGCTGCCTCCTTCATGCTCCCTTCTGGGGAATCAAGCCCTCAACTTGGGCATGTGCCCTGGCAGGGAATTGAACCTGGACCTCCTGGTTCATGGGTGGATCCTTAAACACTGAGCCACACTAGGCTGACTACAAAGTGTTTTTTAAAATACTAACAAAATGAATATAAGCCAAAACCGGTTTGGCTCAGTGGATAGAGCGTCAGCTTGTGGACTGAAGGGTCGGTCCCAGGTTCGATTTTGGTCAAGGGCATGTACATTGGTTTCGGGCACATTCCCAGTAGGGGGTGTGCAGGAGCAGCTGGTTGATGTATCTCATCGATGTCTCCAGCTCTCTATCCCTCTCCCTTTCTCTCTGTAAAAAGTCAATAAAATAAAATAAAAAAAGAATATAAACTCTAGCCAGTTTGGTTCAGTGGATAGAGCGTCGGCCTGTGAACTGAAGAGTCCAGGGTTTGATTCTGGTCAGGGGCACATGCCCAGATTCGCTCGATTCCCAGGAGGGGTCGTGCAGGAGGAAGCCAAAATCAATGATGTTTCTCTCTCTCCCTCTCCCTTACTCTCTGAAGTCAATAAAAATTTCTTTTAAAAAGAGAACTACATTAACAAAGCAGTGTAGTATTAATTTCTACCATTCAGTTTTGTATGTGAATATATAGTTTTGAATAGTGGCTGTATTCTAAAATATTCTGTGGAAAATACTAAAATGAACAGCAATGTCAGCAACCAAATGGAGATATGTTACAGAATTTTGAAATACTTTTTGATAGAGATCATTGATTACATTAAAGTTTTAGTTTTGAACTGTGTAAAATAAATCAGAGAATAAGTTCTTATATAACCAAAACTAAAACATAGCAAAAATGTTGACAGTATTTTTGCTTGAAATACTTATATTTTAAAATATTATTTGAAGGTTAAGGCAGAATTTTATTCTGAAAATTAAAGGATCAGTTAGGATACATTTCTTTTTTTACCTTTTAATAGAGATAAAGAAATATTGTGAGGGCAGCAGTTACTGTTAGCTTTGCTTTATTTTCAAATTAAAAATTTGGTGAATTAATGGATTCATACGCCTTTATAGATAGAAAAGGGCTAAAGGAGTTCTACCATAACACAAATTCAGTTATTTTATGATATTGTTAGCTGAGATATATATAATTAATAAATATCAACTTAATTTTAGAAAATCATGGGTGGATCATATACCACCTATCCTATCTAATAAAAGGGTAATATTCAAATTAACCTGTCACAAAGATGGTGGCGCCCAGTCCTCTCAGCCCTGCCTGAGTCCCCCAGTCCTGGGAGGATGGGGGTGGCCACTGAGAGTGGGCAGGGTGAGTGGCCTGGCAGAATGCTTGCTGCATCGGCAATGAGGCAAGCATTCTGCACCTGGCCACAGATGGACCTCTGGGCTTGGAGAGCCCCTGGGCGACAGGCACAGAGCGGCCAGGCCCCGCAGAGAGCTACTGCACAGATTTGTGCGCAGGGCTACTAGTACCTAATAACTTTGTTTAAGACTACATGAAACATGTTGTATGAGAAATCTGTAACATGATGATGCTTCTGTATAACACAATACCTGTTTTCAAATATTAAAAAAATAGACCAAACCCCAAAACATTCTGATTTTGTTGTTTAAAAAATTGCTTTCATTTTAATGATCTGAGTTAGTAACAAACAAATATACAAAATTGTCTTTTCACATTTCCATACATTGTATTATGGACCACTTAAAACTCTGGATTGCAAATGCAGGTTTCTTTGTATCCTTAACTTCAATTATTGCCACTTATAAAAAAAAAGGTGACTTCAAAAACATGCATTTGAGAACAAAGATGCTAAAAGTTGCACATGGAAGTTAATGTACTACCAGTAGGTACATTGTTCATTTGTGCAGTTTATGTGTCGAATGCAACTGACACAGAAGCAGTTATCCTGGGATAGTTCACTCAAAAAGCATTTTTTTTTTCTCTTTAAAAGGCGTTTTTAAAAAGCATTTTTGAGCAACAGATGAAACTATAGTTTAAAACAAAAACTGTATGCTTCAAATACAATAAAATTAACGACTTGTACAGCTGAAGAAACTTTTGGGACCCAAAGCTGATTTAATAACCTTGCTGTACATTGGTATATCTCCAAAGTCATAGATTGAAAATAAGTATGTATAGTAAAAGGAAAGTGAGACTAAAAAACGTGAAGAACGCTTTGAAAATAGTAATAATGTATGAGTCATTTATAATTTTTATTTTTAAATTTCAGAAATTTGAAGGTGATCTGAACATTTTCTAAGCCATTCAAAATTTTAAGATATTTCCATCATACTGTTTTCTAGGCCACTTCCCCAACCACTAATCTGCACTATAAATAAACACCAACATATGATTTTTTTATATTAAATTGTTTCCAGATATCTGTAGGTAAAAAAATCATATCTTTCTTAAACATGTTTTCCTAGGTTGTGGCAACATGTGCTTTACCCTCTTTAGCTCAATCTACAACCTAAAGTTATTTCTCTATTATAAATCTTAAACTCCCTGGCAAGGAATGTGAATGCAACCCAGCTAGATCTTTATTCAGCTTCTTAAAGGACTGTGTCCCATAGTATAATAATTGGCCAACTTTCCCCTAAGGCCCAAGTTTGATGTAATCTCATGTAATATGGATTACAAGAGGAAAAAAATGGTACAAAACAATGGGATTTCCTCCAAGCAGTATTATAGACTTGGCCTCTGATATTATTGAAAACATTTGTTTTACTAAAATGAATACAACTGCAAACAATTTGAGGATAACTGCAGTTGAAAAGAAAATGGGTGATTTTCTATAAGAAACATCTGTTTTCCATGGGCCTTATGAAGAAAATGTGGCTAGTGATTTCAAACATGTATTTCAAGTTACTTAAATGCAACACAGCTTCTAAAAATATGTAAATCATCAGTGATTCAGGCAAGAAAGCTGGGGGAGAAAAGATGTATACTTAAACACTACATTAGGAGATGTAGTTACCTACTTTATACTTTGAAATGAAAGAAACCAATTCTGTCCAGAGTCAGTAACAGAAAGATATGGCTGCTTCCTACTTTTCTGTATAACAAAATGAATTTTATGATGCTTTCACTTGCGAACTATCAAAATAAATCTAGGTTATTTTTATTTTTAAAATAAGCTGCCTAAACCGGTGTTGTTTTTATAAAACTTTCAGAAATCAAACATTTAACCCTTGAGAGAAACTTTGATATTGAGTATCTTGTCTAATGGCAGGAACAAAGATTGTTAAGTATTATTGCTTTAAAGATAACCATCAGAAATAAATATGTAAGGTTAACTCAAATACTCATTTTTCACTCAATGCTACAATGTTTTATTCTCAAATCAAGTCACATGTTACCTTCAATTCTTTGCCAGTTGACTTAGGTTTTTAATAAGTTAGTCTGTTAACTCAAAATGAAGACGATAGCAATAGCTACATATGCACGTCTTATTTGGGCATTGAGCAATAACACTGCTTTCTTGATAGGATTTAAGGCACTACATGGTGGTAAAATAAACAAAAGTCTGATGATTAACAACTTCTTTAGAATCCTATAAAAGGAGAGCATTTAGAAGGACACTATTAAATCTTTTTCTCAAACAAATAAGGCATCCTGTTGGCAAACACAAAAAATACAAGGTCATGTTGAACCTAATACATTCACCGTCTCTCAGCTAAAGTACTTGACAAATTAACTAACTACATAGCATGTATAAAGGTTGGAAAGGCACCAAAAGGAGAGCTCTACCACTTCCGGTTCTAAGAGTCAGGTAAGCTGTGTTTAACACTGCATGATGTAGTCTAATTATAAATTTTATTCTGTAAATGTATAATGTGGTTAATTTTTGTTTCAACAAATCAGTTAATCAAATGCTAGTTTAGTAAGAAATTTATTTTCATGAATCAGAAAATTACAGCAGTGTCTAACACAACCCCATTATAAAGCTAAACTATTTCTAGCACTGAATGCATATTCTGGAAAACACTGAAGCAAATCTGTATAAACAAAAAAGGTTACCTCAAGATAGAATTCACAATTGAAATTCAATATATAACTAAATAAGATTTACTGAAAATGAAAAGTGTAGTACAGATACATCAAACAATTATAATCATATAACATTTTCCTGTGAAAAATACAACTATTAGTGAAAAAAAATGTACAATTGAATTTTTTCCCAAAGGAAACAAACAGTATAAAAGAAAATACTTTTCTTCAAGATAAGGAAAATAGTATGTCATTGTTTTTTTTTCATCATAATATAATTTGACACAAAAAGCAGTTATAGAATTGCACCAATTCCACATCCAGTTTCCTGAACATGTTAAGAGTAAAAGGAGTTTGTAAAGCAGAATGCAGTTTCTGAATTTTATATTTTAAATTGATATTCTCATACAGAATGTCATAGCACACCAGATCTGTTTACACATGTATAATACTTTCTGTTTTGTGGCCAGACATGAATACAAACATATGATTTCTGCCACCTTTCTTTCATTCTGGTGTTTAGTCAGAGTCAGGAAAAAAATAAGCTACTTAAGTGTTATCTAACAATAAAGAAAAATTATATTTAGTGCATGCTTCGTCATTTGTCAAAAAACATTTCTGAAAATAAAACTCAGTTCCCAAACGGGTTATAAAATAGAAAAATCATTCATTAGGATAAAAAAAGTGGTGGGATGTAGGACTGACTTCCTTGGCAGCACCACTGTCCTTCAGCAGAGGTCAGGATGCAAGCAAGTTCTATGGCCAGAGCAGGTATGCCTGCAGGAGACCACTGCTTGACATTTGATTAGCCAAGGCTCTAGATCTTTGATCATTCCCTCCACCATTTCATTAGTGCTACAAAATAGACGAAAAATTTCTGGAAATGTTAGGAGCATTTCTGCTGTACATGATTTAGAAGTTCTCCAAATTTTTCAAATAGGTCTTCTACCCATTTTACATTTTTCATACAAAGTTGAACAATTTCTTCCTGTCCTAAATCTCCATTTTTCTTCTGCACAGAAGAGATCTAAAATAAAGAGAATTGCCACATTAGCTTATACTTATCTATATATATATATAAAAAGCCAGCGACCGGACCACCAAAACGACTGGAAGGACCAGTCGCTATGACACCCACTGCGGCCAGCTAACTGGCCCCATCAGGGGATGGGAACAGTCATCCAATCTTTTGCAGCCCCTCCCCCAGCCGGCCCCATCCCTGATCAGCTTCTCCCCATGGCTGGCCCCACCCCTGATGGGTCCCCACCACCCTGATCAGCTTTCAGCCCCTTCCACCAGCCAGCCCCACAACTGTCCCCAATCATCCCCCTACACCAATCAGGGATGGAGTTGGCTGCCAACCTCCCATGACCCCTCCCCGGCCGCTGACCCCCAATCAGCCCCTCCATCCCTATTGGGGGCAGGGCCTGCGGGCCAATTGACCATAGCCCCTCCCCACAGGCAGCCCGTCCCTGATCAGACCCCAATTGGGGGAGGCCAGCCAGCCAACCTCCTGCTGTCTCCTCCTCCCAACAGTCCCAGCCCCAATCCGCCCCAATTGAGGCCAGGCCAAACGAATTTGTGCGCTGGGCCTCTAGTCATTTTATAAGATCATCATAAGGACTTACTATTTCTATATCCTGAAAAGAGGATTTATTAATTCACCTATAAGTACTGATCTTTTTTTTTTTTTTTTTAAATCCTTCCATGAAGAATAATTATTTCATTTCATATATATTCCTATCATTTTTGGTTCCACGGGAATAAGGAAGAAGGCCAGGAAAAGTGATTCAAACTTTCTAAATTCCTTTAAATTGTGTTAAAAGCAGAATGATAAAATTTGAGGTCAATTTTTCCTTTAAGATACTGTAAAAATAGTCAATATATTTTTCATGACCACCTTTACTTTCTCCTTTGATAAACAGAGGTTAGATTTAGAACATCTTTCAAAACCAGACCATTGTGAAATACATTACATGTAACTGTAAGTAAACTTAACCCTTTTTAATTAAAAAACAAAAACAAAAAAAAACCTGAAAGGACCATTTACTTTTCAAACCTTTGGGAATTAATCCTTATATCCCATCCACAAAGTGGTACTATTGTCATATATAATTTCTAAGCAACTTAAATTATGATACTCAAAAGCTATAATTAAATTTTAACTATAATTTCTAAATGCCAAAGAACAAAACTCCATTTCTCTATAATTGAAAAGGATAGAGCCATTCTAGTGATAAGGAAAACAGTGAGATATCATATGTAACTGAAGTATATTAAAACAGGATCATTTTACATTATGAGAGAAGAAAATATAATAAAGTACCATTTATTATGGGCAATGTAAATCAAGCATCCACAACCTAAAACATTACCATTTATAGCTCCTTTGAGAAGCCGTGAGTCTCAGATTAATCTGAGCACAACACTTATCAGGGAGGCTAGGAGCAATCTTCTAGTCATTATTTACAGGAGAATATAGAGACATACATTTTTAAACAATTCTCTTTAACACATTAAAAATACTATAGCTACAGTCTCCTTAAAGCTTAGAAAAACATACATTTCTTTTTTAAATGAAAAAATAATTACCTCATTTTTACATATCAGATAAACATGATATTTATAATGATGGAGTGAATGATACAAAGAATATAGCTGTATTTTCTCTGGATCAACAGCAAACTCCTGTAACAAGAAAATAGTTTAGAGTTATATTTATTTCATGGAGCATCTGAGCTTAGAATACTTTTACAAAAATATTAGACCAAAAGTTTCAAAGGAAATATTAAAAGTGACTTGTATGGCTAAGTATTAGCTCATATTAATAAGCTGTTATTAATAAGAGGCTTATTAAAAATAACAATTTAAATTGTATTTTTAAACCTTCACTTTTTCCCTTAACATAAATATACACTATTTCAAAATATTTAACCATTATAGAAAAGTTTAAAACGTGAACATATAAGATGATTTATTAGGTAAAAGAATCATATAAAAAAAAATCCTTGGCTCAGAGATAAACAAGGTTAATAAAATGTTATATATTTCCCATGTTTTCCTCCATGTATAACATATATTTCTATAACTTCTTTTTTAGCCTAGCTAAAACATGGATATCTAATATAATTGTGATATATAATTTCCAATATAAATTAATTGGGGGCAGGAAATTTGACCTTTTTTCATTGTTGTATTCTCAATATTTAGAACTGTATTTGGCACACTACAAGCACTTAAATGAATCAATTTTAACAGTTGCAGATATGTGGTCAACACTGAATATTATTAAAGGTGTGCACACTCATTTATCTGTAAATCATGCATTTGTATCCAAAACAAAAAAACAACTATAAAATATACATACAAGCGTGGTATGTTTCCTTGCTTACTAGTCTATTTGAAAATTTTTTGAGCACTTCCTGTATGCCAGATACTGTGCTCCGTAATGAGAGAAACAAAGAATAAGACTGAATCCCTGCTCTTTAGGCCAGAGGGGCTCATTCCTACCTGAAAATTATTCAAATTTAACAACAATATAGTAAAAGATTTGCTTGCCTCAATGTTTTAATTAGAATTATAATAACAACTGGAAGAGGTATAACATCAATCAATATACACTTACTTGTGCAGATTTAATGGTTGTTTTAGAAGTCCTTAGAGTTTTCTTATTATAAGCTTTGCCATTCATTTTGATTTTAGAAACAGCAGATCCCCCACTTTTTGCTTTAGAGTCTCGAGTAATTATTGTTAGTTCAGGAAAACGTTCCAAAGCATTCTTTAAAATAAAGCAAAAATAGTTGACATCAGAAGAAAACTAATTTACACTACTTATAGCTACTCAAATTTATTTAAAAAATATAGAAACATTTACATACATGTACATATACACACATCTATATGTGGGAACACTGGGTGTGGTATATGTAATATTCAAATACACACATACATGGAGTGTTAAACATGGCCAAATTCTTTGCAGCTCCTCCTATTCAGATGGGATCTTAACTTGCCCTAGCTGGTTTTGATTAGTGCCATGGTTGGCAAACTGAAGCTCGAGAGCCACATGTGGCTCTCTGGCCCCTTGAGTGTGGCTCTTCCACAAAATACCACGGCCTGGGCGAGTCTGTTTTGAAGTGGTGTTAGAAGTTTAAAAAATGTGGCTCTCAAAAGAAATTTCAATCATTGAACTGTTGATATTTGGCTCTGTTGACTAATGAGTTTGCCGACCACCAGCTTAGTGGATAGAGCATCAGCCTGTGGACTGAGGGGTCCCGAGTTCTATTCCGGTCAAGGGCACATGCTGGGTTTGTGGGCTCAATCCCCAGTGGGGGGATGTGCAGGAAACAGCCGATCAATAGATCTCTCTCATCATTGATGTTTCTATCTCTTCTCCCTCTCCCTTCCTCTCTGAAATCAATAAAAATATATATATTTTAAAGATGGGAATCTTTACTCTATTTATTGTGATCATTTTGCAGTATAGACAAACATTGAATCATTGCTATACACATGAACTTAATATAATGTTGTATGCAATTATACCTCAATGAAAAAAATGTAGATTCTATTTCCCCATCCTTTGAATCTGGGTCAGCCTTATGACATGCTTTTAAGCAATAGTCCATGACACCGTGGGAACTCCTGAATGAGGCAGAAAGTTCTTTGCAATGCTTTCTGGCTTCAATGTAGGGGAAAGAGGGATATACAAATGCTTTTGATTTATAATGGGGCTATCTTCTGATAAACCCATGCTAAGTTGAAAATACTGTAAGTTGAAAATGCATTTACAACTACACTTCAGAGAGAGCATTGTTGTTTAACCTTGTGATCACAAGACTAAGTGGAACTTGTGGGTCCCTGCTGCTGCCCGGCATTACAAGAGAGAATCATACCACATATTGTAGCCCAAGAAAAAGTCAAAGTTCAAAACTCGAAGTATAGCTTCTACTGAATTCATACATATTTTTACACCATATAAAGTAAAAAAAATTAAGTTATAAGTTTCTTCAAAGCTCTACCAATTGAACCACTGTTAACACTCTGAAACTTGGTCAAGTCCTGGATCATGGCAAGAAACAAGTGTTGTAATATTCCACTCGCTTCATCATTTCTCTTGCTTCTTTTGACTATAGGAAACGCAGTTGTGAAATAAGAGTGTAAAACAGAGTTTGATGAGTTTTCTGACCACAACGATATAATAGTTATCACCGATAATTTAGTGGCCAGATGGCAGAACCAATTTTAGTCCATTATTTAAGTCACTGGCATATTTATGCCCTTACCTACTTGGCAAATCATCCTGACATGAAAAGCTACAAACAACTGAAGCCTGGCTGCAGTGGGCTCAGTGGTTGAGCATCGACCTATGAATCAGGAGGCCAGGGTTCGATTCCCAGTGTGGGGTGTGCAAGAGACAGCCGATCAATGATTCTCTCTCATCATTGATGTTTCTACAATAGTTCTCTTTCCCTTCCTCTCTGAAATCAATAAAAATATATTTTAAAATAATTAAATATTTATAGCTAAATTTAACTAGTTTGAATAGTTTTTTTGTTTGTTTTGTTTTTTAAATATATTTTATTGATTTTTTTCAGAGAGGAGGAAAGAGGGATAGAGAGCTAGAAATATTGATGAGAGAGAAACATCGACCAGCTGCTTCTCGCACACCCCCTACCGGGGATGTGCCCGCAACCAATGTACATGCCTTTGACCGGAATCGAACCTGGGACCTTTCAGTCCGCAGACTGACACTCTACCACTGAGCCAAACCGATTTTGGCTGAATAGTTTTTTAAAATTGAACTACTAGCCGAGACCAGTTTGGCTCAGTGGATAGAACGTCGGCCTGCGGACTGAAAGGTTCGATTCCGGGCAAGGGCATGTACCTTGGTTGCGGGCACATCCCGGTAGGGGGTGTGTGAGAGGCAGCTGATCCATGATTCTCTCTCATCGATGTTTCTGACTCTTTATCCCTCTCTCTTCCTCTCTGTGAAAAATCAATAAAATATATATTTTTTAAAAATTGAACTACTAGTATTGTTTCATATTTTGATACTAAAAGGGTTCAAGTGTTCACATTATCTTTATTTCCCCCCATTATATTTATTTTACAAACTAGAGGGCTGGTACAAATTCATACATGAGTTGGGTCCCTAGGCCTGGCCAGTGATCGGGGCCAGCGGGCCAGGGGGAGGTACTGTGGGAGGTTGGCCAGCTGCAGATTGGCTGTGGAGCACACTGACCATCAGGGAGCAGCTACTGCATTGAGCATCCGCCCCCTGGTGGTCAGTGCGCATCACAGTATTGGTTGTTGGGTTGTTCCGCCTTACTGGTCACTTAGGCTTTTATACAATATATATAGATTGTTCTCATTTGCTAAACTCAACTGTTTTATAAACAGTCACAATCTTCAAGGCCACTCTTTAAACCCCATGTGAATTTCCAAATACCTGGTATTGTGACCCCAACAACACATTTTTAAACAGAGAACCTAATGTTTTTATATATAAGTTTAGGAGGGAACTAGGTTTCATTTAATAGACACAATAGGCCGAAACCGGTTTGGCTCAATGGATAGAGTGTCGGCTTGGGGACTGAAGGGTCCCGGGTTCGATTCCAGTCAAGGGCATGTACCTTGGTTGCGGGCATATCCCCAGTAGGGGGTGTGCAAGAGGCAGCTGATCGATGACACTCTCTCATCGATGTTTCTATCTCTCTCCCTTCCTCTCTGTAAAAAAAAATCAATAAAATATATAAAAAAAAATAGACACAATAGAATTTTTACTATTTCCTACCAGAGTGAGCTATCACTAATTTCTAGCTTCATTTTCTTAGATTATTTCTGCTATTATATACTTTGGTGTTTTCCTTATAAAATATGCCCAGGATTGAATTACTCTTTATAACAAATGGAATTTAAAGACAAAAAATAAAAATAAAAGTAAAAATAAATGGATTTTACATTTGGGAACAATGACTAGGTCAGTGTGGAGATGAAAGGAGAAAACTGAAGTGCTCTTTCTAATAAGCACAAGATACTAAAGATGACAGGAAGTAAACAGGATTCAGAGGAAAATAGATCATTAACTTCAAAAGCCTTTAGGATTCCTAAAATTACCAGGATCATCATGGGAAGTAGTGTTAATTATGTCTAAAGAACAGAAAATATTTTATAATCTGTTTGTAATATTTTATATCATTCTAAATTTAAGTACTGTTTGTGTATTGTAGTTTAGAAATGCAAATGGCTATAAATGAAAATTATCAAAATTAAAATTTTTTTCTGTGAAAATATCAAAACTAATTTTTCATTTGTTTATCATAAACTATTACATAAGCTTTATTTTTTTATTTTTTTAAAATATATTTTATTGATTTATTTTTGCCCCCCTCCCTCACATACATACCCTCCCCCCCAGAGTTTTATGTCCACTGTTTGTACTTATATGCATTACATAAGCTTTAAACATCTACTAAATCTATTAAATTCCAAGTGGTAGATTTATTTTAATGCAAGTTATTAGAAAACTGGTTTGATATTTAAAACATGGTTAGCCAAAACTGATTCACTATTTAAAAAAAAAAAACCCAAACATTTTATTGATTTTTTACGGAGAGGAAAAGGGAGGGATAGAGTTAGAAACATCAATGAGAGAGAATCATTGATCAGCTGCCTCTTGCACACCCCCTACTGGGGATGTGCCTGCAACCAAGGTACATGCCCTTGCCCGGAATCGAACCTGGGACTCTTCAGTCTCAGGCTGACAATCTATCCACTGAGCTAAACCGGATTCGGCTGATTCACTATTAAGATTTAATAAATCTTTATAAAACACACACCTTTGGATATTCTCTTGTCTCTGAAAACATGTTATTTCCCAGAGGATATTTCATTTGAAGAACAGTTAAGTAGAAAATACTTGACTAGGAGTCAGTAGACCAAATTCTTAGTAATAAGCTTCTTACCAGCTTCTGACATTTTTCCCTACAAGTACATGTCAGTGAAGAATATAGGACTACTGGTAGAGTTTAATGTCAATAAACTTTTTTAAAAATACATATTTTATTGATTTTTTTTTTCAGAGAGGAAGGGAGAGAGATAGAGAGCTAGAAACATCGATGAGAGAGAAACATAGACCAGCTGCCTCCCGCACACTACCCACTGGGGATGTGCCCACAACCAAGGTTCATGCCCTTGACCGGAATAGAACCTGGGACCTTTCAGTCCAACTCAGTCAAAGCCTTAATTTTTACATAGTTAAAATAAAATCAATTTTCACTTTTATGTGGAGATCAGATAAAACAATGATGTGAAAAACTATACAAATTACCCAAAGAAATGGAAAATTTAAGTCCACACAAAAATCAGCACATAGATATATTTAGTAGCTTTATTGATAATTGCCAGAATTAGGAAGCAACCAATTATATCATTCAGGAGATGAACAAACTGATACATTCAGACTATGGAATATTATTCAGTGCTAAAAAGAAATGAACTATTAAGTTATGAAAAGACATGGGAATACCTTAAATGCATATTACTAAGTGAAAGAAGCCAAACTTAAAAGGCTATGTACTATATGGCTTCAACAGTCTGACATTCTGGAAAAGGTAAAAAGAGATAGTACAAATATCAGTGGTTGCCAGATGGGGTGTGGAGATAACTTGACAGAGCACAGAGGATTTTTAGGGCAGTGAAACTACTCTATATGAAACTATAATAGTGGATACACATCTAAACCCGTAAAATGTGCAACATCATAATGTCAGCTATGGAGTTTGAGTTATAATGATATGTCAAGGCAGATTCATTAATAATAAGAAATGTATAATTCTGGTAGGAGATGTTAATAACTGAGGAGGTTGTTTATATGTGCGTGGTGGGGGCATATGGAAACTCAATTTTGCTGTGAAACTTATATAAAAAATAAACTAAAAAAAAAAGCAAAGCTACACAAATATGCAAAAAAAATTATCTGAAGATTGACTCAAACACTTTTAGATGTTATATGTTATACTCTGAATAAGAACTGGAGTTTTTGTTTGTTTGTTTGTTTTTAATATATAATAGATATATCTCCTATCATTATGTGAGGATTAATTTTCCTCAGATATTGGCTATATAAGACAAGTAAAGGGAATTTTAATGACCATGCTAAGAAAATGTCAATTTTAACTATAGATGAAATCTGAAAAATATGAAAAAGTTTAAAAGTAAAAAGGATTGGTATACAGTGACAGTTTAAAAGAAGTATTTTTAAAACATTTGGGAGTTATTTTATAAAAGGAATGCTAGATAAATATATAAGCCTAAAAAAATTAATTTAAGCAAAGAAAAGCAAACAATTAACATTATGTTTTTAATAGGAATATAATGAGTAACATAAACTGATGAACAAAAATAGATCCAGAGATATAGAAAGACCAAACAGACCGTCAAACCTCAGAACGAAGGTAGGGGAGGGTGGCAAGGGGTAAGAGATCAACCAAAGGGTTTCTATGCATGCATGTAACCATAACCAATGGACACACACAATAGGGGATGAGGGTCTGTATTGAGGGTGGGAGAAGGCTGGGATAGGTCAAGGGGGAGGGTGGAAAGGAGACATATGTAATATTTTCAACAATAAAGACTTTTTAAAAAAGTATATGCTTAATAATAAAGACAAGCTAAAGACTCAATGAATAAAAATCAAAATTTTATTGGGTATGGAAATTTTATAAAATGGAAAATGAATGTTATAAATTTCCTTCCTATTGTATTGAAGACTACGATTCACACTGAGTTTGCTAATAAATCATCTGAAGAAAATACCTTGAATGATTGATCCAAATGAAGATTCAAAAGAAGTCTCCTTCGGTTATCATTCAGCATGCTATCTATTTTTTTCATATGAGGCAAAAGTAGCTCATCTAAAACAAGATAAAAATTTATTGTAACAGGATAAACTATCAAGACAAAAACTTGTTAAAATCCAACTTTTATCAAATCATTAATATATCGATGATTTATTAATTAAATTAACTGGCTTATATAAAGTAAAGCTTTTGGAAATTAGGACACAAAGTTTTCTGAACAAAAACTAACTTGAAAAATAAATAGCTAAGTAAGAAAAAAGCATGAGCCTAGTATGAAAGGATTAAAAGTCCTAGGTTTTACCCTTTTCTGTCACCAGAATTGATAGCAGTGATTTGACAAGTAGGCAAGCTATCTGATTTCTCCAGACCTCATTTACCATCTGACCAATACTGGTATAATTATTGGAAATTTATTTAACGTTAGCGACCCTGCATCAGTGGGGCCCCTCAGCCCGGCCTGCAGGATCAGGCGGAAACTGACTCTCTTCATCCCCCGAGGGGTCCTGGATTCGAGAGAGCACAGGTCATGTGATGGACCCACTGGTGCATGATCAGGGCTGGGATGGGATGTGGAAGGTTGGCCAGCTGAGGAAGGGACTGTGGGAGGGCTCTGGGCATGTCTGGCTGGTCTTGCTCAATCCCAATCTGCTGGACCCCAGTAGCAAGCAAACCTACCAGTTGGAGCGTCTGCCTCCTGGTGGTCAGTGCACATCAGAGCAGTTGAGCGGCCTTAGCATATCATGCTTTGATTGGTTGAATGGCCAATTGACCAGTTGCTTAGCATATTGGGCTTTTATTATAGAGGATTTAAAATTTTCTAAAATACTGAGTATGATATACTTAATTCACTGTAGTTTGGGGCAAAAGAAAAAGTAGGGAAAAGGCCCTTTCTTGTTTGGAGTGTCATCCTGTATACCAGAGGGTTGTGGGTTCAATCCCCAATTAGAGCATGTGCAAGAGGCAATCCATCAATGTTTCTCTTTCTCTCTCCCTTCACCACCCAATCAATCAATAAAAAACGAATGTCCTCAGGTGAGGATTAAAATAATTAGTTAACTTAAAAAAAAGGGGAAGAAAAATGATCGAAATCCAGTTTTAAAAACACAAGAGTCAACATAGTTATTTTTAAAAAGGAGAGAGTAAAAGCATAACAAGGATTCCTACCCAAAACTTTTTCTTCACCCCTCTGAAACGTTAAGGTCTTTTAAGAAAAGCACCTTCAGAATATAGGTTTAATTACTTTTGGTGTTGTATTAAATATTTTAGGATATTAGATTATTTCTTTTTCTTTCTTTGTTATTTTCTTCCTTTTTATAATCCTTATCTGAAGACGTGTTTTTATTGATTTTTTTAGAGAGAGGAAGGGAGAGGGAGAAACATCAATATGAGAGAGAAACATCGATCAGATGCCTCCTTTACGGCCCCAACTGGGGATCGGACCTGCAGTCTTTAAGTGTACAGGATAATGCTGCAGCCAAATAAGTCACTGGGACAGGGCTAGATGATGATGTTTTGTAATCTTTAATGACCTTTCTGAAAATGTATATATAATCCTCAGGATCTAGTTTCTAATTTCAGAGATGAATAAAACTACTCTTTATTTATTTAAAATACAAACATAAGCACAGTGACCAGTGAAAGAACACTTCCTCTAATTAAAGAAAAAGTCCTTGGTGAGGAACACTTTTTAAGGTCACACTATAACACACCTGATTGTTTTCTTTTATCTTTCTAATAGTGATTAATTCTATTCAAATATCATAAAAATTACATTAAACAAAAACAAGTTTTACATATTTGTGAATAATTTTATAATATAACCATTTAAAATCTTTCCCCCTCATATTAAATGGGAAAAAAAAGAAAAGAAGCAATTTTAAAATACAACTGTTGAGAAATGACCACTGCTAAGAGATGTGTATTTTTATGATCCAAGAAGTTTGAGAGATAAAAACATTTAATGGCAAAAATACCAACCCAGAAATTAACTACTGGGTTTTTTTTGTTAGTCCTCACCCACGGATATTTTTCCATTGATTTTTAGAGTAGAAGGAGAGGAGGAGGAAAAAGAGAAACATCTATGTGAGAGAGACATATTGATTGGTTGCCTCCCTCAGGGTTTGAGCCTGCAACCAAAGTACATGACCTTGACCACAATGGAACCCAGGACCCTTCAGTCCGTGGGCTGACAGTTTATCCACTGAGCCAAACCAGCTAGGGCAACTCTGGGGTTTTAATCATGATTCATCTACCACTAACTTGTTAACTTTAGGAAATACATTTAATCTTTCTGAACCTTAGTCTACCAAATAAATATTTTTGACTAAACAACCTCTGACTCTAAAATGATGTGCGGATTATTATATCAGATGGTCAAAAAAGCAATGGACCAGAAATGAGAAGACCTTTGATTTTAATCCAGTGGTCAGCAAAACTTGCTAGAGAGCCACATATGGCTCTTTGGCCCCTTAAGTGTGGCTCGGTGTTAGAACCAATTCTTCAAAATAGACCCGCCCAGGCCGAAAACCGACTTCTGTGCATGGGACACGAAGTTTCAATTGCACTGTGCGTGTGCGCCCGCACGTGGTATTTTGTGGAAGAGCACACTCAAGGGGCCAAAGAGCCGCATGTGGCTCTCAAGCCTCAATTTGCCAACCACTGTTTTAATCCTTTGCTACTTACAAGTTGTGGGCCCTTAGGCAAGTCACTTAACCTGAGCCTCTCTGTCTTTATCCACCAAAATGAATGTCCAAGTTCTTCTGGGATTGAAATGGAATAGTGTGGCAAAGTATGTGGAAATTATTATATAAAACAATATATAGTATTAGGCGTTAGTGTTGAAATATCTGATTACTTTTTAATCTTATACCGTTCAGTTAATTTTGATATAAGGGTAATGAAAACTAGCTCATTAATCCTTTCATTCCTTCTTGGAAAAAAAAAAAAAGTATTGATTTCAGAGAGAGGAAGGGAGGAGAGAGAGATAGAAACATCAATGATGAGAGACAATCTTTGACTGCTTCTGCACCCCCCACACTGGAGATCGAGCCCACAACCCGGGCATGTGCCCTGACCGGGAATCGAACCATGACCTCCTGGTTGCTGGGTTGATGCTCAATCACTAAGTCTCACCAGCAGGGCTCATACCTTCTTTTAGTTGTCCCTATTAAAACTAAAGTAGCTGAAGGCTAAATATCAGTGAGCAACATTAGCTATGTGAATTACAAGTTTATTTCATATATAAATTTTATCCCTATTATAATAAAAAATTACTAAAGGAAAAGTATGAAGAAATATTAATGAATGTATTAATAATTCAATGTATATATAGTTTTATTACTAATAGATTAGAAAATAATTACTCTGATGTATCTTTTATTGGACACAGTATACAGTTTTAATTTTTATATCATTATCTGATTCATCTTTCCAATTATTTTTGGTATTTGGATCTTTCATGATACACACAAAATATTATGAGGATGACAAAGATTCTACAGTTGAAAGAAACTATTGGTTAGTTACATAATTTTACCATGAGTAGAAATCAATAAAAGTGCATCCAATATAAAGTTCAAATATTCAAAGATATTACCATTTTATAGAATAAATACATATCATGGATTTTTTAATTAATTAATTATTATTATTTTGAATTTTTTCTTTATTGTTGAAAGTATTACAGATGTCCTCCCCCTTTCTTTCTCATTGACCTCCTCTCACCCTGTACCTGTCCCTCCCAGGCCTTCACCACACTACTGTCTGTGTCTATGGACTATGCATCATATATCATTGATTTGTTAAAAGACAAAGTATAGGTATGTTACTAAAACCATATATTAAACACACACTAAAAGACAAGAATAAAATAGATCCATAAAGTACTACCAAAAAAGTACTAGTTAGCAGACTGTACCATTGCTCTTCTCTAAGGCTTGCATTGTGTCGGGGTCCAAAGCAATGCTAACAAGCAATTCCATGTAACTCTTAAAGGTTTCCTTCATTGCTCTTGTGTTCAAAAAACGAGTGACAAAAGGAGCTGGAGGATCAAATTCTGGGAGGGAGAAAAGATGAAACATTAAATATTCTTTCCTGACAACTTTAAAAAACAGGTTTCTCTGTAACAAGACTGTACGAAGTGATGAAAGGTTGTAGATAAAATTTCTCAAAATGGTTCTCCCACTATGCCTTTAAAAACACCCAGGGAGAGAATTTGAGAGCTGGTTTACACCTCAATCATTGGAGAGCTTTTAAAGCAAAACAAACTCTCCCACCCCCCTCCCTTTAATGATTGCTAGACTCATTAAAACAATCTTTTGACAAGGGATGGAAGTTGCACTGAAGCTTAATTATAGTTTTAAAAAAGGCTCCTAAGTGACTCTGAAGCCCAACACCGGTCCAGGCTCAGAATCTATTTCTTCTCCCTGGGCTCTACCACAGACAAGAAAGTACATATAAAACACTTCTGCTATAGAGTGTGATGGTTATCTCCAGGAAAATCATCTACATAACTGTTTGAGTCATAAAATAGACACTTTTTCCCTATGGGACACCATTATTAAAAAAGAAGAGTGTGTAGTTTTTTAGAGAGAATGGAAGGGGAGGGGAAAGGAGAGAAACATCAATGTTTGAGTACATTAATTGGCTGCCTCCTGCATGACTCCTACTGGGGATAGAGCCCATAATCCTTACATATCCTCTGATCAGGAATATACCAGCAACCTCTTAGTAGATGGAATGACACCCAACCAACTGAGCCACACCAGCCAAAGTGGGACACCATTTTTTATCTAAAAGAATGACAGACACAGCATGCCTGTTTAGACTTGTGTATGCAGCAGACATTTTCTTAAAAATGGATGCGGTGGCCTTAGCCAGTTTGGCTCAGTGGATAGAGCTTTAGCCTGCAAACTCGATTCTGGTCAAGGGCATGTTACCTTGGTTGCAGGCAGCAACCAATTGATGTCTCTCTCTCACATCGGTGTTTCTCTCTGTCTCTTCCTCTTCCTCCCACTCTCTCTAAAAATCAATGGAAAAACATCCTGAGTGAGGATTAAAAAAAATGTAATGACCCAAAACCGGTTTGGCTCAGTGGTAGAGCGTCAGTCTGTGGACTGAAGGGTCCCCGGTTCGATTCCGGTCAAGGGCATGTACGTTGGTTGCGGGCACATCCCCAGTGGGGGGTGTGCAGGAGGCAGCTGGTCGATGTTTCTCTCTCATCAACGTTTCTGGCTCTCTATCTCTCTCCCTTCCTCTCTGTAAAAAATCAATAAAATATATTTAAAAAAATGTAATGAAGTGAATCTATATCACTTTAAGGAAAACAACTAATGGTATTTATTGCCAATAATAAAATTTGAGGTTTCAAGTAAAAATTAGAATGCTAGGAAAATTATATCTATCGCTGTCCCAATACTTAAAGATTTCATCAATGAGAACAGAGGTGATATTAAATGCTATTTTTGATACTATAAAAATATGACATAATGTAAGAGGTAAAACCATAAAACTGTTAAGAAAATATAGGAATATTCATGACCTGGGATTTGGTAATAGATTCTAAATATAACACTGAAAGCAGGAGCAATTAAAAAAAAATAACTTCATTACAATTTTTTTTTTTTATCCCCACCCCTACAATTTTTTTTTAAATATTTCTTTTTTTATTTCAGAGAGGAAGGGTGAAGGAGAGAGAGAAACATCAGTGATGTGAGAGAATCACTGGTCAACCTCCTCCTGCATGCCCCCCACTGGGGACAGAGCCTGCAACCCAGGCATGTGCCCTTGGCTGGAATCGAACCTGGGACCCTCCAGTCCGCAGGCCGACTTCATTAGTATTTCAAACTTTGGTGCATTAAAGGACATTATTTAAAAAGTGAATTGTGGCTGAAGCCGGTTTGGCTCAGTGGTAGAGTGTCGGTCTGTGGACTGAAAGGCCCTAAGTTTGATTCCGGTCAAGGGCATGTACATTGGTTGCAGGCACATCCCTGGTAGCGGGTGTGCAAGAGGCAACTGGTCGATGTTTCTCTCTCATAGATGTTTCTAGCTCTCTCTCTCTCTCCCTTCCTCTCTGTAAAAAAAAAAAAAAAAAAAAAAAAAAAAAAAAAGGGAAATGTTGCTTTATCCAGTTTGGCTCAGTGCATAGTGTTGGCCTAAGGACCGAAGGGTCCCAGGTTTGATCTGGTCAAGGGCACATGCCTGGGTTTCAGGCTGGATACAACATGCTGGCTGAGGCAGCCAATCAATGATTCCCTCTCATCATTGATGTTTCTCTCTTCCTCTCTGAAATCAGTAATAATAATAAAAAAAAGTGAAATGTAAACCTACAAATTGGAAGAAAATGTTTTTAAATCATATATCTGATAAATGTTAAATATCTAAATAAAAAACATCCACAATTCAAAAACAAAAGGAAAAATGACCCAATTTGAAAATGTTCAAAGGATCTGAATAGATATTTTTGCATAGATAAGCAAATGGCAAGTACCTAAAAAGATGCTAACCACCATTAGAGGTTAGGAAAATAAAAATCAAAACCACAGTGAGGTACCACTATAAATAACAATTGTTGGTAAGGATGTGAAGAAATTGGAACAACCCCCGCCCCCAATGCATTGCTGGTAGGAATGTAAAATGGGGCAATCATAGTGAAAAACAGCTTGGCGATTTCTCAAAAAGCTAAACATACAATTGTCACATGACTCAGCAATTCCACTACTAGGTATATAACCCCAAGAATGGAAAACAAGGTCACAAACAGATATTTGTATGCCAGTGTTCATGCAGAGAGGGAAACAATCCAAGTGTCTATCAAAAGATTAAAAAAATAGAAGAAAAAAAAAGAATGTAAAAACAAAGATTAAAAAAATTAACAAAATGTATATACAGTAAACTTATAATGAGGTAGTATTGGACCATAAAAAGGAATGAAGTTCCAATACATGCTATAATATGGATGAACCTTGAACACATTATGCTAAATGAATAAGCCAGATACACTTATAAGGCCCCCCCAGGCTAAACATGAGAGATTTGGTCCACTGATTCTGAAAGAAATGGAGTCACAAGAAATTCACCAGGAAATTCAGGAATTGGATTGTTATGATGATGTTCCAGAAGATGATGACATGATTGTCATTGAATAAATGAGTAAATTCTTGATACTGTAGGATTCACAGTTTGTCTGGTTTGTGTTGACAACTACCGTACTACCATACTGTATACAGGTAATAAATTTCCTTTATTTTCATTTAACAATAAATGTGTACCGTATTCTTCTTCATGGAAAAATAAGACATCCCCTGAAAATAAGACCTAGCGCATCTTTGGGAGCAAAAATTAATATAAGACACTGTCTTATTTTCAGGGAAACAGGGTAGTTACAAAGCGTCTGTTTGGGGTGATGCAAGTTTTGGAAATAGTTGTGATAGTTGCATAATAATGTGAATATAATTAATGCTACTGATTTGTATACTTAAAAATTGTTAAAATGGCAAGTTTTGTTCTACTTTACCACAACTTTTTAAAATATGATGAAAATGAAATAGAATATGTACATCAGTGAGCAAATAAGTATCTTCACATGACCAATTAGTTTTAAAATCATTCATGGATGAAAGAACATTAAACAATACGATGAACCAAATAGATCTTAATGTAACAAGAATGAAAAGTTGAAGAAACTACTACTTCTCAAGTTTATCAAATAAAAAATTTCCTTGAGTAACAAATAAAAATATACATAATTATCTGAAAAGGTAATTAAAATACTCCTTCCTGTTCCAACTATTGTACTTATCTATCAATATGTAAGGCTGAGTTATCTTCATATATTTTAACCAAAATAACCCTATATAATAAAGAGGTAATATGCAAATGGTCATTATGCGGAGACATGTAACAGTAGATCACCGGAGGGCGGGATAACAAGCTGTGCGCGGCAGAGAGCTCCAGGATGGCGGGCAGTGGGCTCTGCGCGGCGGAGAGCTCCAGCAGCAGTGGGCAGGGTGGCCAGCTACCCGTGTGCAGGGCCACTAGTATATAACAAATGATGTAGAAGCAAATATGAAAATGCTCCTCTTCTAAATATTGTTAACTTAGGAAAATACAGCTGTAAAAAAACAAGTTAATATCTAATTGGTTTATTTTAAAGAAAAATTTTTAAAAATTTAACTATTTGGTAAATATAAAGCCCAAGTATTTTGGAACCCTCGCTATATCTAAAGATTATTAAAAAGCTTTGAAATAAACAGGTTGGAAACAGTAAGTCTGTAAATTTACATTGATTATTAATATTTGTCTTCTTGCCCTGGCCAATTTGACTCATTGTTGTAGGGGTCCTCAAACTTTTTAAAGTGGGGGCCAGATCACGGTCCCTCAGAGAGCTGGAGGGCTGGACTATATGAACTACTAATTCCTACTGTAACACCTTGGCTGCGCTCACTGCCCAAAAAACCTGGCGGGCCGGATCAGATTCCTCTGCGGGCCGCATGTGGCCCGAGGGCCCGTAGTTTGAAGACGCCTGGTAGAGTGTTGCCTCACAGACTGGGACTTGAATTATCAGTCAAGGGCATGTACCGGGGTTGCCGGTTCCGCAGGCTTGATCCTTGGTTGGGGCGAGAGGCAACCAATAGATGTGTCTCTCTCACATCAATGTTTCTCTCTCTGTCTCTCCCCCTCCCTTACAACTTCTCTTTAAAAAAATAATAAATAGCCAAAACCGGTTTGGCTCAGTGGTAGAGCGTCGGTCTGCGGACTGAAAGGTCCTGGGTTCGATTCCGGTCAAGGGCATGTACATTGGTTGCGGGCACGTCCGGTAGGGGGTGTGCAAGAGGCAGCTGGTCGATGTTTCTCTCTCATCGACTTTCTAGCTCTCTATCTCTCTCCCTTCCTCTCTGTAAAAAATCAATAAAAAATATATTTAAAAAATAAAAATAAAAAAATAATAAGTCAATGGAAAAATTTTCTCAGATGAGGACTAACTACATATATTTGCCTTCTTTTTAAGTAGTACTAAAAATGTTTGCCTAATGTTAAGTGACACCTAGTGGTTACTCAATGAAAGAAAAATTTTGTTATGATTATCTTTTGGCAAATTTAGTATATGCTCAGAACCCAAACCTCTATATTCTAAAAAGTAAGTAGGCCTTTCTTTTTGCTAAGTGTTGCTAAGTGGTTAGTGTTTCAGATCACCAGCCCAGCCGGGAGTGTGCAGGAGGCAACCAATCAATGTATTCTCTCTCACATCAATGTTTCTTTCTCTTTCCCCGTTCCTCTCTCTCCCTTTCACTCCCTCTCTTAAAATAAATAAATAAATAAATAAATAAATAGATTAGGGGTGTCGAACTCAATCAGAGAAGGGGCCAAAATCTAAAATCCAGCCTATATCGCGGGCCAAATGCTTTACTGAACAGTCATAAACTGTCATTGTGATGGAAACACAGCGGAGTGCAGTGATGACAGCGTGGTGCGGGCCACATTGCAAGGCCTGGCGGGACGGATTTGGCCCGCGGGCCTTGTGTTTGACACATGTGAGATAGATGAATGAATGAACAGGGAAAATGTCTCTTGGGGAGCATTAACAACAAAAAAGTAGGAATGCTAACTGCAAAAATTATGTATGCCTTCCATACACACTCAAAGCACTGAGTTCCTTTATAAATTCGGATATGCACACTTCTAAACAACCATTCCTAAGTAGCTTTTAAAAACAGTACATTTTAAGTCAACTTTTGCACTGAGAAAGAATTTTTATGATGATTCTATTTCAATTCAAATAATCTCTAAGATCAGCTCCCAAGCAAAGATACTTGTTATATCAGAAGCCATTGTGGACATCAAACAATACCTCCCCTCCAATACCCAATTCATTATTCAAGTTCTGCCAAGATTACAAACTAAACTTCTCAAATGTGTCCACTCTCTTCCCTCCATCCCTGCTGCCACAATTTAGGTTCAGATTTTCAATTTGAACTATGATGTTTTGGAATTCAGTTTCAAAGTTCTCATGTTGTTTCCTACTTAAATCCCTCCAAGGACTCTCCTTTGTTTATAGGATCCCAAGTTTTTAGCTTTAGCATGGCATACATGGTGTTCCATCAACATTTCATCTTTTCCTTCCTACCTTCAACTTTATGCTGTAATCTAGAAGGATCAGCAAACCTTTTTTTGTAAAAACTACTTAAATTTGTGGTTGGAAAGCAACGGTATAAAATATGCAAATGAATCGGTATGCCAATAAAATATTCCTTATAGAATAGGTTGCAGATCCTATTTGGCTCACTGTCCAGAGTTTGCTACCTCTGCTCTAGACTACTGAACCATTTGATATTTCTTGCCTATCGTAATTATACAATAAGTTTGATTGCTAATGAAATGTATAGACATTTTTTTAATTTAATAAATCTTTATTGTTCAGATTACAATTGTTTCTCCTTTTTCCCCCCAATAGGTCCCTTCCACCTGGTGACTACCCCACTCTCTGCCCTTACCTCCCCCTGACTGTCTTCATCCATAGGTGTATGATTTTTGTCCAGTCTCTTCCTAAAATCCCCAAACCTCTTTTCCCCTGAGAATTATCAGTCCACTCTCTTTCTATGCCTCTGATTCTATTATATTCACCAGTTTATTCTATTCCTCAGATTTTTAATTCACTTGATTTTTAGGTTCACTTGTTGATAGATATGTATTTGATGTTTATAATTTTTATCTATACCTTTTTTTCCTTCCTCTTCTTAAAGAATACCTTTCAGCATTTCATATAATACTAGTTTGGTGGTGATGAACTCCTTTAGCTTTTTCTTATCTGTGAAGCTCTTTATCTGACCTTCAATTTGAATGATAGCTTTGCTGGATAGAGTAATCTAGGTTGTAGGTTCTTGCTATTCATCACTTTGAATATTTCTTGCCACTCCCATCTGGCCTGCACGGTTTCTGTTGAGAAATCAGCCAACAGTTGCATGGGTGCCATCTTGTAGGTAACCAACTGTTTTTTTCTTGCTGCTTTTAATATTTTCTTTTTGCCTTTTGCTCTTGGCATCTTACTTATGATGTACCTCGGTGTGGTCCTCTTTGGATTCCTTTTGTTTGGGGTTCTGTGTGCTTCCTGTGATCCTCTAGTCTGCTGTTAGATCTCTGTATAATATTTTTTATTTCATTCAACTAGCTAAATTTCTAGTTGGTCCTTTTTCATATCCTCAAGAGTCTTGCTAAATTCATCGGCCTTTTCTAGGAAATTCTTGAAAAACCTTATAACCATGGTTTTGAATCCTATATCCAGGTGTTTGTTTTCCTCCATTTCTTTTATTTGTGTTCTGTTTCTTTGTCTCTGCACTTTTTACTGCTTCCATGAGTTGGTAGGGTAGCTGTGTGTGGTAGGTATCCTATATGGCCCAGTGGGTCGGCCTCCCCAGTTACCTGAGGTGGACACTCCGTTGCACCTCTTTGTGGACTGTGTGTACAGCTTTGTTGTAGTTAAGTCTTCAATGTTGTTGGTATCACTGGGAGGAATTGACCTCCAGGCCAGTCGGCTGTGAGGATCAGCTGTGTCTACGCCAGGAGAACTTCTGTGCTGAAAACAGCCTTTATGGGACCAGACTTGCAAAATTGCAAAAGACTCTGATCAGCTTGCATGGGGCAGAGTCTCAGGGCTGAGCAGACAGTTTTGGCTTCCCATCAGCCCTTCCCTATGAGGCCCCTGGGTCTCAGTGTTCCTTGGTATTCACTGCAATCACCTCTGAGAGAAAGCTGCCCTCAAGTTTTGCCCATTGCCAGGCAGTCCAGTTTTTCCCCCAATGAAACAGGATTTCCAGATTCTCACCTGAAATGAGTTCAGAGCGGTAGGGAGCTTCTGGTTCTCTCCAGCCAACAGTGCAGTCAGCAGTCAGTCCTCTCTTCATGCACTTGTGCACATGCCTCCAAACCTCTGCCTTTTGCAGCTCCACTGAGTTTTCACCTGACAGTCCAGATTCCCCCTGTAAGAGCGTGGGTCTCCAGGGGCTCGCCAGGAACTGGGGTTCAGTGCAGTTGGGAGCTTCCTTCTCTCTCCCGCCAGAGAAAGCCCACAAGGCATTCAGCCGTCCTTCCTCTCTGCATGCACATCTCCATACCCCAGCCCTTTGCTGCTCCTCTGATACTCCATGAGCATTTCTCTTTCCTTCTAGTTGTAGAATTTCCACTAAGCCAGCTTTCCTGTGGTTCTGAATGATGCCCACTCTGTCTTTTAGTTGTAGTTTTGAAATTATTGTGTGAGGCAGCAGTTAAGGTGCTTATCTATGCCGCCATCTTGGTTTCTCTCTGTACTGACTTTTTCTTGTGTTTTTCAACTATCTGAGGTTTTATTTCTAAGAAAGTAAATATTTATGTATAACCTACATAAATGCTGTTTGGTGTCTCCAACAGTTTTTAAGCATGTACAAGGATTTTAAGGTAAAAAAAATTGATAACTGCTAATGTATTTCAATTGTTTCATGTTATACAAGAGAAGTAAAGCACAGAGAGGTGGTTGGCTGGTGGCAGTATGCATTACCTACACTAATAAAAGAAACATATGCGAATTGATGTACCTCCACGACACTACCAGCCAATCAGGAGTGAGTATGCAAATCAACACACCAAAGATAATGAGTTAATTTGCTTACACAGGCACGGAGCAGCCAGCGGGGCAGGATGCCAGCTATGAGGGGAAGGGCGAGGGGTGGAGGGAGCTATAGGAGCGGCACTCTGGCTGGAGTGGAGAAGACAAGGCTCCGGCCAGAGTGAAGATGGAAGGCGGTGGACAGAGTGAAGGCCTGGGTCCTGGGTGCCGGAGGAAACCGGTGCTGGCAACCAGGGGAAGGAAGGCCTATTGCACGAGTCTTCGTGCAATGGGCCTCTAGTAGTATATAAAACACTAGAGGCCTGTTGCATGGAATATGTGCATGGTGGGGGTTGGAGGCTTCCTCAGTTCACACTCTCTCCATTCTGGGACCCCTTGGGGGATGTCCGACTGCTGGTTCAACACATTATGCATAGGAACTTGGCCTTGGCAACATGGTGGTACCTAACAGCATTCAATGTTTTCAGTAATGTCTGATAGTTTTTCTCAGTTCAATGTCAAACCAAATAGATCAATCAACAATGCTTCTGACATCCTTCAGTAACTGTACAAAGCTCTTCAAAGAAGACTTTTGTGCCCCTCCCCAAAGTCACCTGTAAAGAAATATTAGCATAAATAAGAATGCAAAATTAGATCAATCTTATAGTTACAACAGAAATATAAGGCTGGGGGTGGGTGGGAATCACATTAATCTAAAAAATGTGACCAAAATTGAAACTATAAACCCCTCCCAGCAAAGTCAGAAAATTGTCATAAGAGAATCATGACAATTAAAGCAAAGCTATTTCTTAATTCATTTTCCAAAAGGATATGTACATCTTTCCAGAGACAACAGTTATAGAAATTTACCAGTTGACCTAGACAAAGTCCTATTTTTTAACTACATGGTATCAATTTAAGTGATATATCATTAATCCTGACATGACTGCCATCTTAGGTTACATCACTTCATAAGAACTATGGGGCCTTACATTAGTATGTTAAATGGAGTTGCAGTTTAAAAATCCTGTTTTTAAGGGATAAAAGCCAAAATGACCTATACATTTCTTTCCAGCATTTACACAATATTCCAGTCATGGCAATTACCACAAAGTGACTGGGATTTGTGTGAGACATGCTTGCTGCCTGCTCTCTACTCCTTCCTTTCCACATCTCTCTCACTTCAGCCCATCCTCCTACCCAGGCAGGTATTCAGTCTTTGGGGACCCGCTTTAATGACCCTCTTTACCTCAGGCTTCCTCTTGCCGCCACTCCTAACATACACTCCCTACTGTACAGGACTCCCACTCGGTTGCATCTCACCAGTTTTGAAAATATTAAATGAAGTGTGAGGTGACCATAAAATTCCATAAAACACATCTGTCACAAGCGGGTCCAGGCAGTTGAATGCTGGGATCCTGGGCACCGTCTCCACCTGCCCGATCCTGCCCCGTACCTCCTGCTGGTGCCCTGCCACTAGGGGACTCCCAGACGGACGCATCCTCTGCAGGCCACGCCCCTCCCCACCTCTGGCACTAAACCTCAGCCCTCACCCCCGCTGATGGCCTGCAGTGAGGCTTTGCCCCCACCCACCCACCCTAACCCTCCCCACTCCAAGCCCAGCCCAGTGACACCTGGAAGCCATGGGCAAATCACATGAAGTCTTAGTCTGTCCCCGTGCCGTAGGGACCACTGCGGCCCACACACCTGCCTGACCCACCTCAGCACAGACTCTGCTGGGTACTGCTTGCCTAGGGCCCCACAGTCTTTGGATGAACTGCTGGGAGAGGCGAGTGGCAGGGAGGCAAGTGGGGGGGTGCCTGGCAGGGGAGTCAGCAGTTCTGGGTGAAGGCGGACCATCGAGCCCCCTCCTTCCCCCCCCCTGGGGGTGCCGTCATCTTGTGACAGTGTGGTGGTCAATTTGCATATTTCTTCTTTATTAGATAGGATAGTATAGTAGTATGTATTATATAATTGATAAACATTCCATATATATGAATATACACACACACACACAAAACTATATAGTTTCAGAGTTGCTGCTGCTGCTTCTTAGGCTTATTTTACTCTTCTAGCATAAACACAAACTCAGAAATTTAGAACTAGAGGATTCTTAGTAAGTCATCTGAGAACTAGCATTACTGAAGTCTTCAGTTCATTGCCTTTTCTACTTCACAAGGCTATATGGTATGTGTGGGCAAAGTGCTCAGGGAAAGTGAATTTATTTTTATAAAAGTCTAATTAGGTAGCTAAACCCCCTAAAGATAAATAAATACTGAGTGTTCTGCATCACTGCTTCTCCCCATTTATGTAGAAAATATAAAGTAATTAAGGTATTCATTTCATGGAGAACTCACCCTCATCATTACTACCGGAATGGATCTCAGGAGATGAGTCAGACTGGGATGATGAAAATTCTTCTTTCCATTTCTTCCGTTTCTTTGGTGGGGGCTCAGCCTTTACTTTTAGCTGTTTCCCTTTGGGTTTCATGGAAGAGGCTTTTGTAGTCGTAGTTTTGGGTGGTGGAGGATCAGAAGTTTTACTGCTATTACTAGGCTTTGCCTGAACAGTTCTGTAATGTTATAAACAGACTTCATTAACACTCTAAAATCTTGTCAAATTAAACTAAATTAGACCAAAAGAAAAAACAAAACCAAAAGAGAGAAACACTGGAGAAGAAACCTTTAACTGCCTCAACAATAACTCCAAAATAAAGTCCAAGTCTTATACCTCTCCAATGATGAACCCCCCAAATTCTCTTGAAATGCATTTTCTTTTTTAATTTTTTCTCTTATTTTATTTATTTTTAAATATAATAAATCTTTATTGTTCGGATTATTACAGGTGTCCCCCCCCCCATAGTTCCCCTCCACCTGAATCCCCACCTCACCCCATGCCCTTACCCCCGCCACTGTCCTCATCCATAGGTGTAAGATTTTTGTCCCCCCTCTTCCCGCACCCCTTAGACCCCTTTCCCCTTGAGAACTGTCAGTCCACTCCCTTTCTATGTCCCTGATTCTATTATATTCACAAGTCCATTCTGTTCTTCAGTTTTTTGTATTCACTTGATTTTTAGATTCACTTGTTGGTAGGTATGTATTTGATGTCTTTTTGTTGTTCATAATTTTTACCTTTGTCTTTTTCTTCTTGTTCCTCTTCTTAAAGAATACCCTTCAGCATGAAATGCATTCTTTAACTACTAACATTCAATATTCAGTTACTAAGGGACTATTAATTCAGTCCCTATTTCTCTCTCTTCACTACCCCCTCCCTTTATGAACTCATTTCCCCAAATATGAGGCTGTATAGCAGGTGAGAGTGGGCTTTGGGAAGTAATACATGATAAACCCTTCAAAGCCACATCTAGCTGTGAACATAAAAAACTCTCACATGTAGTGCAGGTTTTGATGTGGAGAGCCAACTGCATCTATTCTGGAGCCCATTAAGAAGATCTGCTATAGCCCAAGCCAGTTTGGTTCAGTGGACAGAGCAACAGCCTGTGGACTGAAGGGTCTCAGGTTCGATTGTGGTCAAGGACACATACCCAGACACATACCTAGGAGGGGGCTTGTAGGAGGCAGCCAATCAATGATTCTTTCTCATCATTGATGCTTTTATCTCTCTCTTCCTCTCTGAAATCAATAAAAAGATATTAAAAAGAAAATCTGTTATATGCTAGTGCTAGAGATTTGAATAGATCAAATTCCATTATAAAAATAAAGTGGGCTATTTCCAATAAGTTGGAAATTTAATCAAATTAGACCTTCCTAGCAGTAGATTGAGAATAACTAATATATCTCCTTTCCCATACAGACAACAGGGAATGTGGCTAAGTCAGTTTTCTTATAGATTCATGCTGCCAACAACTCAGTTACATTAATATGATGTTAATTCTATTGTACATTTGCTTAGTAATATATAGGGCTTAAAGGTCATTTTTTCAAAATGTATTTCATTTCAAATTTGACACACCATTATCTGCTTTCGGTCTGGGCGGGCCTGGGCAGGAGCAAAGCCTGCAATCGCGGGGAGCTGGGGCTCCCAGTATGTGAGGGGGGGCAGGTTGGGCTGAGGGAATCCCCCACTCCCAGTGCACAAATTTCGTGCACCAGGCCCCTAAGTAATAATAATAATAATAAAATCATAATATGCTAATTAGACTGGACATCCTTCCGGACAACTTTCCAGATGAAGCCAGGGCTGCAAGTGAAGCCCAGGTCCCAGGTGCCTGCTGGTGGCCAGTGGGAAGCCTGGGTCCCAGAGGGAAGATGGTGCCAGCAGCTGGGGGAAGGAAGGCCTACTCTTGTATGAATTTTGTGCATTGGGCTTCTAGTCTCTCTCTATAAGAGGTTAATATGCAAAGTGTCCCCTCAGGAGTTCTACTGGGAGAATGGGAGTTCGATTGCTCACTATGACGTGCTGACCACCAGGGGGTGGCACAGAACATGGCGAGCATCTGTCACACACTACGACCTCTCACTGGCTACCTGGGGGCAGAGGTGACCGAGATGGAGGTGGGGTCAGAATGCAGGGTGTCTGCCAAGCTTGCTCTCACTCCCTCTGCTACCCTCCCCTGGGACGCCCCTACACTCAGGTGCTGAAGACCTGCAAGGAGCCTGCCTGGCACCCGTGCAGCATCTTCCAGGTGAGCTGGGCTGCAGCTGCTGCGACCACAGGGGCCAGTTGGGTTCCCTGTTGGTTCGCGCAGGAGCCAGTCTGCGAGGCCGACCAGGGGAGAGCGCACTTCCCATCGAGCTTCTGTGTCACACCGCTGGGTAGCCCAGAGGCTCACGCTATACCTTGGCCCACAGTTTCTGGCCACATTCACCGCCTCTCTGCATGGGGACTCAGGTGCCATGACTCAGGAGGAGTGGGGCATGTGGGGAGCTGCCCAGGTTCAGCTCAGGGCCCAGAGGTCAGCTGGGATCTGCCCTTTCACACCAGATGCTCAGCTTTGATTGCCAGCCAGGCCTAGGACTGTACCCATGCACATATTTCATGCACTGGGCCTCTACTATTACATAAAAAAAAAAAAAAAATAAATAAATAAATAAATACCTGCTAGTTTGTGAAGGCTTACTTCTTGGCTTTTTGGAACACACTCTGACATATTCCTTTTTGTTTGTGTTTTCAATGAACTTCACATATATCCTTTTGTATTTACTCTTTGCGTCTCCAAAATATCCAAGGTACTAAGGAAAAAAACAACACTTTGAATTACATAATTATGCATTCTGTACATAGAATATTACTTTGTCAGCTTGAATGTCACATAAACATTCCTTAATGTTTTTCAAAATGCAACCTGGAAAGGCTAATTTCACTCTCAATAAAAATGATCGTAGGCTAATTCTTAACTGCAGGCTCATACATAGAAACAATTTCATTTGGTTAATTATTAGATGTTTACTTACTATTAAATAAGTACACATAAGTGCAAAAGAATAACTTCTGTAAATCTATTGATAAAGTGGGCTATCAACATTAGGAGACTCTGAGGCTATCTGAACCTCTTACTTTCCACCAACAAAAAGATTATGACTCACTTTATTGTGATGTTCTGAAACTGAAGCTGCAATATCTCCAAGGTATGCCTGTATTCTATTATGCAAATTTTATGCATTCCTATACAATAAAAGGCTAATATGCAAATTGACCAAACGGTGGAATGACCGGTCGCTATTACGTGCTATGACCACAAGGGTGCAGACGCTCAATGCAGGAGCTGCCTGCTGGTGGTCAATGCACCCCCACAGGGGGAAGTGCAGCTCAGCCAGAAGCCCTGAGCCAGGCATACTACTGGCGAGTTCAGCGGTGGGGGCAGGAGCCTCTCCTACCTCCACAGAACTAAGGATGTCTGAGTGCCCTACCCTGTCAGTTGGACATCCCCTGTGGCCTCCCGGACTGTGAGAGGGCGCAGGCTGGCCTGAGGGACCGCCCCCCTCCCCGAGTACACGAATTTTGTGCACTGGGCCTCTAGTTTTATATTATAAACGCTCAATATAAAATATGTTTAAATTTATTTACTTATTTATTTATTTAAAATATTTTTTATTGACTTTTTTACAGAGAGGAAGAGAGAGGGATAGAGAGTTAGAAACATCGATGAGAGAGAATCATCGATCAGCTGCCTCTTGCACACCCCCTACTAGGGATGTGCCAGCAACCAAGGTACATGTCCTTGACCGGAATCGAATCTGGGACCTTTCAGTCTGCAGGCCGACGCGCTATCCACTGAGCCAAACCAGTTTTGGCAAAATATGTTTAAATTTAAATCATTCTATATTTTCCACATGATCACTATAAAAAAAAATAGGAAGGTTAATATAAACAAACATTTTGCTTACACTATTTGTAGCAGCAAATTCTCTTTGCCCAACTCGAATTTCAGGAACAAACTTCTGTAATAAAGCTTTTTGTACTTTCCAAATAGCTGGCGGTTCTTTTCCTGTTTTTAAAGCCTCCTATAAAAAGCAGTATTAAATACATTTACAAACACCAGCAACATATTCTAGATTTATAGAATCTTAGCGCTAAAAGGATATTAAAAAACTATCTAGCTCAATTTTTATCTTTTACCTCACTGAACTTTTAAAATAATTCTTATAAACTGGCTATTTAGTCTCTGCTTAAATTCTTCCAGATATAGGAAGCACACCAACATGCAAAGTAGCCCACTACTCTTTTGTATAGCTATTGGAAATTTTTCTCTGATAATATTTTCATGTATTACTTATGCAATTTTATAACAATAGATACATATTCAAAAAGACAATTAACAAATATGCTGAAATATTAACAGCAGTTAATTGTGAATGGAGATCATTTGAATTTTGTACTCGATGTACTTTTTAATGCTATTTCTTTCCACTCCAATTTAAAAAAAATAAACGTAAGTTTTCTTAAACATAGGTAAAATTTTCTTTTGTAAAATTGTAAAAGTTCTACTCATGGTTCTATAATTTGAAATTATAAAAGTCTTCTACTTTTAAATGATATTCCTATTATTTTATTTAAACTTTAAAATTAGATAACCATTTTCTCAACCTTCTAATAGTATGCAACTTGTTGAGAGCCTTGAAAAAAAAATTAACATTTCAAAACTGCTCTAATCACTAGTACATAAATGCAACATATTGACTAGTCAGAAATACATAAGACTCAGATATAAGTTAAAATTATTTTAAGTTATTTTCCTTTATACAACATCTGGTATATACTAGTGATTTTATTATTGAACAATTATAAAGAATAATTGTGAAAATATAACTTTAAGCTTTTCAAGCTAGGTGCATACTATTGAAGTCATCATGAAGGCTATCATTGTACATTCCCACTAAACAGTCTTTATACTTGTGAACATTTACATCACCTTAAAAGTCTCTATGTCTTCTATCTTTACCACAAACTCATCACGCTCTCTGTATTGGCCTTCTCCTCCACTTTCTGTGTTCTCATCATCTGTAAAACCTTCTATGGCAATAGTGTCTTGTCCTTTTGCAAACTGATTTGAAGGAAGACCATCAAGTTCAATGGACTTTGAGAGTTCGGTAGAGCCTTTATTTTCCAGGATATTTACTGCAGGTGAAGTAGAGTAGAGAGGTTCTTGCTTAATTGTACCCACAGAGGTGGAGGAAGTAGTAGCAGTACCAGTAGTATTGGCAGTTAGGCTAGTAGTTACCACCTGTAGGGCTTCTGAAACTAGATCAAGCAAATACAAATCAATAATACAAATAATTAAACATAACAGTTTGAAAAGAAACAATTATTTTTGCCATTATTTGAATCGCCTGGCCTGTGTGGCTCAGTGATTGAGCATTGACCTATGAACCAGGAAGTCAAGGTTTGATTCCAGGTGGGGGCACATTTCTGGGTTGTGAGCTCAATCCCCAGTAGGGGGCATGCATGAGGCAGCTGATCAATTATTCTCTCATCATTGATGTTTCCATCTCTCCCTCTCCCTCTCTGAAATCAATAAAAAATATATTTAAAAAATTATTTGAAACAATCAAAAACTGCAGTAAGAAATTAAAGAATGGTTGTTGATTTTCAGTAAACAAAGTGGTATTACAGACTGAGAATCTCCACTGACCTACAATAAAGTCCACTTAATAACATAAAGATATTTTAAGTTAAGTAAGGGTCAGCTGACCAAAGCTGTGAAATATTCCTAGAACAGCCAATTATATGTAGGAAAGTAAAACAACAACCTCAAAATATTCTGAATCAGCACTAGAAGCTATAAAATAAAAAGAATTAAAATGTAATAATATGATATTGACACATTTCCTAGAAAGATACAAACTACCAAAATAGACTCAAGAAAAAACTGACCATCTGGATAGACCAATGATTTTTAACTGCTGTGCCATAATAATTTTGAAAACACGCCGTATTTAGTCAGGGGCATTGACCTCTTTTCCCTTAGATTATCAAATTTAAAAATGACAACAGCTGCCCTAGCCAGTGTTACTCAGCGGGTTGAGCTTCACTTCATGCACTAAGAGGTCACCAGTTTGATTCCTCATTAGGGCACATGCCTACGTTGTGGACTTGATCCCCAGAAGGGTTGCATGCAGGAGGTAGCCAATCAATGTTGATGTTTTCCACACTCTCCCTCTCCCTTCCTCTCTCTCTCAAATTAATAAAAATGTTTTTTAAAATGACAATAGCCATCGGTATGAATGAATCAAAATTATACCTTTTTTTTTGTCAGATCAACAAGAAATATACTTTTTGTCATGCCGCAGAATTTTAGTAATTAGTTATGTGTGCCGTGAGATGAAAAAGGTTGAAAATTGCTGGAACAGATCAATAACAAATAAAGAGAATAAAATAAATTTTAAAACACCTAAAAAGAGCTTTGGCAGGTTTGGCTCAGTGGATAGAGCATCGGCCTATAGACTGAAGGGTCCCAGGTGCGATTCCAGTCAAGGGCATGTACCTTGGTTTCAGGCACATCCCCAGTAGGGGGTGTGCAGGAGGCAGCTGATGGATGTTTCTCTCTCATCTGATGTTTCTACTTCTTTATCCCTCCCCTTTCCTCTCTGTAAAAAAAAAAAATCAATAAAATATATATACTTAAAAATACCTTACAAAGATAAAGATAAGCACATGCCTAAATGGTTTCACCCAACAGTTTAATTAAGAATATTAATCCCTGCTAAACTCCAAAAAATAGGAGGCAGTACTTCCAGACTCATTTTATGAGACCGGTATTTTTCTAATACCTAAACCAGACAAAAATACCATGAAAAAAAATCTCAAAACTATAGATCTGTATCCCTCATGAAAAATACCCCCCAAATACTGTGAGAAAATCTAACAACATAAAAAAGAATTACTTAAGTGTGTTTTATCCTAGGAATGCACGCTTAGTTTAACGTCTGAAAATCAATCAATCATCATATTAATATAACAAAGTACAATAACCAAGGATTATCTCAATGAACACAGAAAAAACTTTTGGCAAAATTCAGTATCGCGAATAAACACTTTAATGATACAAATACTCACAACCTAAAGATAGAAGGGACCGTCTTCAACCTAATAATGGGCATCTATCTATAAAAAACCCAGTTGCTCTAGCTGGTTTGACTCAGTGGATAGAGCATCGGCCTGTGGATTGAAAGGTCCTGGGTTCGATTCTGGTCAAGGACACATGCCCACGTTGCAGGTTTGATCCTCAGTAGGGCGCATGCAGGAGGCAGCCAATCAATGATTCTCTCTCATCATTGATGTTCCTATCTCTCTCCCTCCCCCTTCCTCTCTGAAATCAATAAAAGTATTTTTTTAAAAAACAGTTAACATCATGCTTATTGGTAAATGAATAATTCTGACTTTCAGTCTTATTATTTAAGACTGGCTGGTATGGCTCAATTGGTTGATTATATAAAATGGTTTCTTTAGTATATGAAGTTTTAAAACAAGCCAAAACAAAAATAGAGTGTTTAGGGATGCATACACAGGTGGTAAAATGATAGAAGAAAAGCAAGGAAGTAATTACCATCCAACTCAGTGGTTATTTCTAGAGGTTATGAGTTGGGTTTAATTTAATACTCTATTTTTGTACTTCCTTATGTGTAGAATTTAACATCATAAGTTTTCTTCTTTGTTCCACATTCTTGGTACATCCCATTGGTTTTAAAATACAATGCTCCACAGTCCTTTCTAAGTGGTTTGTCACTTCAGTTCTGGTTAATCCTTTTAGAAGTTGTATCAAGTTATTTATAAGTTTTTAAATAAAAACTTATTTTTATTTCTTTTATCTTTCTTTTTTCTTTCTGCCTGGCCGATGTGGTTCAGCTGCTTGATACATAAATTGGTTTAATTATGCCAATCATTGTATTTTTGTTATTTTTGAAAATTTCCGTAATTAAAAGTTAAGCAAATATTTTTAAGAGATTATATAAATTCCAAATTAGTTGAGGGAAAAATATACAATACTGTATACAATAAAATTACTGCACATGGTCAGGAAATATGGCTTAAATAATGTCTGCATTTTCAAATTTATGGAAATTCTTATTTGTGTTTTCCCTTTTTGTGTTATAGTCCATATGTGAGTTTTATTTCATAAGAAAAGTGTTCTGAAAGAAAGAAAACAGAGATATGGAAAAGTACACTAAATATGCTACCAATAACAATAAAATTAGTATGGCAATATTAAAAACAGAAATGGGAAATTAAATGGAGAGAAGAGATATTTTATTATGATAAAATAAATTTAACTATAGTAAAATTGTATGCACTTGATTACATAGGTTCAAAACATATCAAGTCAACAGTATTAGGTAAATAATTATTGTCATTGGAAACTTTAACACACCTTTTTCAGGAATCAACTGATCAAGCAATCTAAAAACAAATAAGGATAGGGAAGATTTAAAAAAAAAAATTTTATTATCAAACATTTCGAACAAACACAAAAGTAGAAAATACAAACCCTTATGTTGGTAACCACCAGGAACATTTTGGTATACTTCTTTCATCTACCCATTCATCACACATTTAATATGTGCTGCGATACTTTAAGGTAAGTTCTAGACCAACATATACACTTTCTTATAGAACCTAATGTCATTTATTACATTAAGTGAAAAAATAGATATAAAGGATTTAATGAAACCTATTACCACTTGTTACTCATGGAATTTATAAAAACTGACCATTTCCTAGCTACTAATAAAATTTCCATACATTTAAAGATGCAGACATTATTTAAGCCATATTTCCTTGATGACAATACAACAGGGCCACAAATTAGTAACAAAAGAATACCACTAACAACAACAAACACCAAAACCTACTATGAAATGGGCAAAAACAAACAAACCAACACTATTCTTAATAACTTTTGGGTTAAAAAGGAAATCATTAAAACTATAATGACAAACCATTTAGAAGGGACAGGGAGAGCATTACAAATTGAAACCAGAGGGATACAGTCAGTGTTGTGCAAAGAAGAAATCTAACACTTAATGTCAATAATAGAGAGTGAGCAAATACAAACATGAAGTAAATATTATACACAAGAAGCCAAAGAGAGAATATTAAATTGAACCCAGAGAACGTAGGGGAAAAGAACTGATAAAAGCAAAAATTAAGAAAAAGTGAGTAAAAATGGTAACAGAATAAAAAAAGTTCTTAGGTTTCTTGAAAAGACTCGTTAAATAGGTAAACTTTTCACAGACCGATCAACAAAAAGATTCAAATAATCATTTGGAGCAAAAAAGAACATAATTACAGAAACAGAGGAGAATAAAAACTTATGAGGGAAGACCTGGCTAGTTGCTCAGTAGGTTAGGACTTTGTCCTAATACACCAAGGTTGTGGGTTTGAGCCCCAGTCTGAGCACATATAAGAAACAATCAATGAATGCATAAAAAAGTGGAACAACAAATCAATGTTTCTCTCTCTCTCTCTAAAAATCAATAAATAAAAAATTTTAAAAAATGGGTGAGGGCCGGGCATGATTCAATGGTTGAGCACTGATCTAAGAACAAGGAGGTCACAGTTTGGTTCCCGGTGAGGGCACATGCCCAGGTTGCAGGCTTGATCCCTGTGTGGGGTGTGTAGGGGGCAGCCAATCAATAATTCTCTCATTATTGATGTTTCGGTCTCTCTTTCACTCTTCCTTTCCTCTCTTAAATCAATAAAAAAAATATTTTTTAAATGTATAAGAGAATACTATGTACAACTTTATAACAAACTTTAAAATTAAGCAAAATGGATGATTTTACCAGAAAATATACCTTTCTTAAATTGACCCAGAGAGATCAAACTACCTTAGGAAAATGCAAAGTCCCAGATATAATCTTAGAAGGTTTAACCAAATCCTTATATGTGGTAAACTTCAAAATATTCCTGAATACAAACAAGAAGACAAAAGAAAACCAGGAAAAGCTAATCTCATTTATGAATCTAGGCCTAAAATCTATAATAATAAAAGCATATTATGCTAATTAGACCGGACAAAGCCAGGGCTGTGAGGGAAGCCCAGCTCCTGGGTGTGTGCAGGCAGCTGGAGGGAAGCTAGGGTCCGGTACCTGCCAATGGCCAGAGAGAAGCCCAGGTCCTGGGTGCCTAAGGGGAAGCTGGTGCTGGGCAGCCGGGGAAAGGAAGGCCTACTCTTGCACGAATTTCATGCACCACGCCTCTAGTTAGCAAATAAAATACTAGCAACTTAAATCTTACAATGGGTTAAAGAATTTCATCATGACCAAGTAGAGTAAATGGTAAAATTAAAAAAAAAAAAAAAAAAAAAAAGGATTTAGCATTAAGAAATCAACTGAGCCCTAGCCGGTTTATCTCAGTGGATAGTGTTGGACTATGGAGTGAAGGATCCTGGGTTCTAATCCAGTCAGGGGCACACACCTCAGTTGTAGACTCTATCCCCAGCCCTTGGTCTGGGTGTGTGTGGGAGGCAACCAATCCATGTGTCTCTTTTACATTAATGTTTCTCTCTGTCTATGTCCCTCCCTTCCATTCTCTCTAAAAATCAATGAAAATATCCTTGGGTGAGGATTAACAACAACAACAACAACGAAAAAAAGAAATAAACTGAATTCATAGTTAAAAACTTTCTGATGAAGAAAAACTCCAGATCTAGATGGCTTTACTAGCAAATTCAGCCCAACATTTGTGGAAGAAATAATACTACCAAATCTTTTACAGAAAATACAAGAGAAGTGAACACTACCCAATTCATTTATGAAGTCAGCGATAACCAGATACCAAATCCAAACAAAGGTATTACAAAAAGGAAACTATATACGAATATCAATTGCAAACATTAGCAAGTTGAATCCATTAATGTATAAAAAAAGGTAAAAGTTAGTGGGATTTATCCTGGGAATGCAAGGCCATGAATATATTTTAAAATCAATGGAACTCCCCATATTGACAGACTAAATAAGAAAACTGTGTGAAGTCCTGGCCTGATAGCACAGTTGTTTAGAGCAGCAGTTGCCAGCCTTTCGAACCTCACGGACCACCGGTGATCCGAGGACTGCCTGCTGGCGATCTCTGGTTTAGAGGATGGTCCTAATACTCCAAGGTTGCAGGTTTGATTGCTGGTCAGGGCACATATAAGTATCAGCCAATGAATGCATATATAAGTGAAACAATAGAAGTTTCTAAAATCTTTCAATAAAATCTTCTAAAATCAATCCATAGAAGCTTTTTTTTAAAGGAATTTTAAAACAAGAAAACTGCACTAACATTTTAACAGATGAAAAATATTTGACAAAATTCAACCTTCATTCATTGTAAAAACTGTCAGCAATCGAAGAAATGTATGGAACTTCTTTAATGTGATAAAAGACATCTACAAAAAACATAAGGTAACATCATACTTAATGGCGAGATTGAGTCCTTTCTGCCAAAGATTAAAAACATGATCAAGATGTCCAACTCACCACTCTCATTAAGCATTGTATAAGAAATCCTAGCATGTATGTTAAGACAGAGATAAAAAGGGCATAAGATTGGAAAGGAAAAATAAATTATCTCTATTTGCAGATGCCATCATTTTCTACTAGAAAGTCCTATGGAATAAAAAAATCCTAGAATAAATGAGTTGTGCATATTCACAGGATTTCAAATCTATAATAATAAAAGCATAATATGCAAATCAACGGAATTACCAAATAGCAGAACTACCATCCAGACGACCAGGCTATGACATGCACCAGTGCCAGGCTAGCCAAGGAGGGTGCAATGCGATTGGTCGGGCCCCGCCATCACCCCATAGTCCCACAGAGGGAGTCCAAGATCATTGGCCAGCGACACTGTGGTGGGTGTGTGGGGTCAACCAGCTATCACCCTGCAGAGGGAGGCCCAGGCCAGCCAAGCAATTGCACCCCACGCCTGTCACCTGTAGAGGGAGGTGATCAGTGGCCAGGTTGGGGGTTGAGGGGAAGATTGCCACACAGATGGCAAGCAATGACAGCAGTGGGGGCGGGACCAGCTGGGGGTAGCCAGGGGAAGATAAGTCCCAATAGGCCCTGATTGCCAGCCAGAACTAGGGACCCTACCTGAGGGGTCCCAGATTGTGAAAGGGTGCAGGCCAGGCTAAAGGACACACACACACACACACACACACACACACACCGTGCATGAATTTCATGCACCAGGCCTCTAGTTAACATATAGAAAGCAACTGTATTTTTATGATCTATCAAGAATAATTGAAATTTGAAAATTTTTCAAAGTATAGTTTATAATAAATAGCACCCCAAAAAACATCCACAATAAATTTAACAAAGCATGTACAGGATCTATATGCCAAAAACTATAAAAATTTATGTGGAAAAGGAAAGGAACTAAAATAGTCAAAACAATTTTGTAAAAGGCAAGTTTGGAGGACTCACACTGCCTTACAATAAAGCTACAACAATTAAAATAGTGTGGTATTGGTGAAACCATAAATACATAGGTAAATATAACAGAACTGAGTCCAGAAATAGATTCATATAAATATGACCAATTGATTTTGACAAAGGTGCAAAAACAATCAGTGGAGAAAGGATTGTCTTTCCAACAAATGGAACTGGAAACAATGGACTTCTATATGTAAAAAATAAGTAAATAAATAAATAAGTAAATAAAATAACTTCAACCCATATTTCATATCTTACACAAAAATATAATCAAAAGGCATCATAGTCCTAAATGTCAAATGCAAAACTTTCAAACTTCTAGAAGAAAACAGGAGAAAATTTTTGTAACCATGGGCCAGGCAAAAAGCATAAATCATAAAGGAAAAAGTGGACTTATTAGACCTCATCACAATTTAAAATGCCTGCCCTTCAGAATTATTTAAGGGCTGTGGGAATTTAGAAGACAAGTGCATTTATTCTGCCTGCAGTAACTTCCACATGTGACTTTGAGAATGGTCTTCAAAGATAACTTAAGTGTCTACTGGGCTAAAAATGGAGATGAGGTAGAAGACAACCTATTCAAAGACTCACAAGGCTAAGGAACAATGAGAACTTCAGTTCTCACAGAAAAGGGAACAAGGAGAGTAGGGCAAGAGAGTAATATATGGAAAAGGATAATTTTTACATGTTATTTGTCTTTCTTCCCATTAAGCACCAAGTAAGAATTCTTTAGAAATATACTACCAGATGGCTATGCGAATAGATTATTTGGGATAACATTTGTTTCATGCCATTTTTGTAGTCAAGGGTAGTCTCAAGTCTGGAAAGAAGCTAAGACCACCACCACAAAACAAGGTTTAACGCTTGAAGCACCATTGTTTATACAAAGGAGCTAGGCTCTAGAACTAGGCAAACTTGAGTTCAGATTCCAACTCTGCCACTGACTAGCTGCATGAACTCTGTTTATTTACTCTGTTATATTCATTTACTCTGTTATATTATCAGTATATTGGAGATAACAATGCATATCTCCCACCATTGCTACTAGATTCCTGGCACAGAGATCGGAGCTATTTTACTATTTTAAATATTTTTTCCTTGGTATATTTTTTAAAATAGTAGTTTTTATACTCGTCAATTATTTACATAAGATAGTGTTTTTTAAAACAGTTCTTCTAAATGTTCCCTTAAAGCCGAAACCGGTTTGGCTCAGTGGTAGAGCGTCGGTCTGCGGACTGAAAGGTCCCAGGTTCGATTCCGGTCAAGGGCATGTACCTTGGTTGCGGGCACATCTCCGGTAGGGGGTGTGCAAGAGGCAGCTGATCGATGTTTCTCTCTCATAGACGTTTCTAGCTCTCTATCTTTCTCCCTTTCTCTCTGTAAAATATCAATAAAACATATTTAAAAAAAAAAATAAAAAAATAAAAAAAATAAATGTTCCCTTAAAGTGATTTGAACATAGTCTGGAGCCAGCTGAAAATTTTATATTAATTGTATATTAATTGTATATATTGCATATAATATAACCATATTTAATAGTAAAATGTTAATCTTCAGGTAAAATTGGCATACCAAAAAACAATGCCAGTTTATACTACAACAGGGCCCTCAATACATAAGCCCACCTCAATGTATCTCAGATTAGACAAGTCTGGATAGCATACCATGTAAGTTAAGTTGCATATGATAAAAAGTCAAGGAAAAACAAAACTACTCCATCAGAAATCTAGACATTCCTATAGTCAAGGAACACTGGGAAAAAAAATTAAGGTACCTACCTGTGCATTTTGTCCTGAAAATTAATTTGCAGACCTACTTCAAGCGCAAAAAGCTTCCAAGTCAGTCGTACAGCCAGAAAAATAATAGTGTAAAGTCATAATTATGAAATCTAAATTTTAAAACTTTACCTGTTTCCTTTTTTTTATCAGAAGTAGCATCCAAAGTAGTTAAGGTAGTAGAGGTGCTTTTACAAATATCATTATTGCATGCTCCAGAATCATCTTCATCAGATGAGAATGAAGGTAAATGTTCTAAGTTTTTAAGTTCGTTATCAGCTTTTTCTGACGGACTGTTACCCCCCGTTTCAGACACCGAAGGGGCGGGAATTGTAGATGAAGTCTTTGGAAATGGGGGGGGACAAAATGCACGGACAATCTGGGTTCCTGGTCGTCTAGTCCTGTTAGGCATTCGTACAGCAAGAGTGGAAAACTGCTGCTTGGGCCCAGATTTCAAAAAATCTAGGAAAGAGGCAATAAATCCTGTTTTGACTTCTGGCTGTTTTTCCTCTACTTCTTTTATCTTCTGTCTCATTTTTTCTTGATGCTGATAAACATCATGGCAGCCTTCTGAGGGAGGAGGAGTATATGGCAAATATATATCTGTTCCCTTTGAATTTTGGCGTTTGCTTTGGACGGGTCTTTTCAGCTGTTTCAGATTACTGTTCTCTTCCTCTTTAGTTTGCCCTTTGCCTTTAGTTTTTTTCTTCTGAAGGTTAAGATGCATTAAATCTTGGTTTTCTTCCTCAATCTTGACACTTAATGCCTCCCCAGGTTGGGCCATGGCCAACAGTGCAAGTGCACTCCTTGTCAGGTTCACTGACACACCACTGTCATCACCCCCTACGGTGAATTCACTCTCTGATGTAGCACTCTCTCCACTTATACTTCTGCTACTGGAAACGAACTCTTGGTTTCTGTTATTATTTAATGAACTATCAACAGGAACTTCACAATCATCTTCAAAGTCATGATTGGTAGCAGGCTGTTTCTTGAATGGGCCAGACCTTTGCTCCTGGACTTCATGACTTGGTCCAGTCACTGGTGAAGTTAGTTTAGATGCTTTATTTTGACCTGGTGTTTCAATGTGCTGTTGATCAAGAGTCATTTTTGACTGAAGGATAGGTACTGGTGAAAGGTTTACTGTAACTTGACTTCCATTTAAGGAAATATCATTTATATTCTGTGGCTTTCCTACTGTAGCTGTTATAGAGTTAAAATCTGAACTTACATGCCCGACATCTAATGACTGCTGAAAATGAGATTTAGAATCACCATCTTCAACAGTTGGAATGGTTTCATTTGAAGTTGACTTGGAAAAATCAGAAGGTGTAACCCCACAAGCTGCTGCTGTAGCTGCTAAGATATCATCCACATTTGATAAAATATTTCTTTCATCATTGAGAAGAATTGCTTCTGGGAAACATATTGATCCAAGGGAGACAAAATGATTCTTTGAATCATGCTGATTTGTTTCATTAAAATGGCCCTTTGTTGTTAGATGTTGTTGTAAAGGTTTTGAAGACTCAGAGAGGTCCATTTTCATAATTTCAGAATTTTGGTTATGGAGTTGCTGCTGAGAATGGTCACCATTGCTCTGAATAATATGACTATCCATTTGAAGAAAAGGATGCACTATTTGTTGAGGACTTGGAACATGATGTAAAGACGCCTTTATCTGTCCTAAACCTGCCTGCAGCATTGACTGCTGGAGAATTTGTAAGTCACAGGGAGAATCTAAAAGGATCTGTGTATTAGAAAGAGATGCCTGATGGCCCTGCCCTAAAGTATGATTTGGAATTTGAATCTGAGATGATGCATTAATTATTTGATCATGCTGCTCCTGGACTTTGACATCATGTACCTTATGTATAAGAGAATGCTGCTGAGAGACCTGCTGGTTTAGGTCTTTAGTATTCAATGTTATTTGTGGAGTTTGCATTAAATCAGTTGCCTTCTTAATATCAAGGGCTGCGGCACTACTGACTTGGCCAATTTGTTGGTTAAGTTGTGCCACTGAACCAACCATACTTTCTTCTTTTTTTGAACTTTGTAAAGCAATCCCAACAATGTGATCTTCAAGATGGGCATTACTTCTGATTACACTCTGAGAGTATCTGTCGTCTGCCTTTGATACCTTATAAGTTGGTTCTTGAACATTAATTTCCCCATCAGACAGCCTTTGGGTTGATGACTCAAGAGATACTTGTGGCTGTAATACTTGTAATTCTTGCATTGGAAAATCTTCTTTTTGCTTTGAAGATGTATACACATTTGAGTCAAGTTTCCTTTCAGCATAAGACTTTGGATCAGGGGAAGGTATGCTATTTTGTAATGTCTGACAATGAGTAGAGGACGTAAAAGATGATGACTGGATGGGAGGCAAAAACTTTTGGGATTGGGGAGATGATGACCCTTGAGCTTGAGCATTTTGGGAAGAGTGCATAGAAATAAAATTCTGGGTTGTGCTAGATTCTGGCAAACACTGAGCCTGAGAGGCGGAAGAATAAGAAAGAGAAGGAGCTGTTAATGTTAGGGACTGCCCTGACCCATAGCTTTCTGAAGGACTAACAACGGACAAACCTTGTGATTGAGATGAATAATTAACCTGTGTCTGGTTAGCTGGTGATAAACCCTGAGAATGACCAGATGAGTAACTTTGAGACTGGCTAACTGAAGATAGATCTCTCGTTTGAGCAGGGTAATTCTCATTTGTAACTGAGGGTAACACCTCTTGCGGATTAGAAGAATAATTAAGTGTCTGATTTTCGGAAGTTACAGTCTGAGATGAACCAGAAAAAGTCAATGTTTTATATAAGGATGGCAACTTTTCAACTTTGCTGGATTTATAAACCTGTGAATGAACAATAGATGGCACATTATGTGGTTGTACTAAACCATAATTTTGGGACTGACTAACTGACAAAAGGCTTGGTAGTTGTGCTGTAGAATAAATTTGTGCTTGGCCTGATATTACAGAACTCTGGTTATGTAAAGGTTTGGAATAGCTTAGTGTTTGCACAGGAGGAATTATACTTTGAGGTTTGGGGTTCTTAGTTGATGTGAGTGGTTGCTTTGCAGAACAGCTTTTTACTAGTATAGTGGAGGGAGGATATCCTGATGATGGAATTACAGATGAGTAAGATTGAGCAAGTTCCACTGATACCTGGGAGGTCTTCTGCTGCAGTCCTCCATTGCTCACCTGAGTGGACTCTCCAATTGGGCTACAGGACAAAGATGACTGCCTGCTTGTTTCCTGAAAATTAACTGCATTTGCATTTGATAGATAACTATGTAAGGAATGCTGTGAACCAGTCAGTTGTGCCTGAATAGACTGGGTACTTGAAGGCCGCTGATGGTGTTTAATAACACTACATTCTCGAAGAGCTCTTTCAATGGAAGCAGTAGAATTAGTAAACAGAGTTGAACTGTAGGCTTGAGGCATTTGCTGGGTTCCCCCAAATGCTGAAGGCAACAAACTGAACTGAGGTTGTAAAAGATGGGGTGCAGACTCTTGAGCTGAGCGATACGTTGAGGACTGAGGTGGTACGCTATTACATAACACAGAACTGCCCAGGCGCTCAAATGCCAAAGCAGTTGGAACAGTTCCCTGGGAAGTTTTGATTTGTAGCAAAGGGTCATGAGGATTTAGAATTCCATTTGATGTAGTGTTAAAACTTGAATCCTGAAGCACCAAAGGTGAGGTGGTAGCAAAGTTTCTATTGTTGAAGGTGGTGGGATGCTGATAAGAAGTGAGGGCAGAAGGTGAAAGTGTTCCAGTGGTTGGCAAAGGTCCAGTAACGAACAGCTCAGTTGCTGCTGAGGAATGCATACCTATGGAGAGAATATGCAAAGATATTTATGCAATTACTACAAAAATGCAACTATATTTATGTTTTCATAGTAGATACATACATAACATTTGCTCACTAAAAAGCATGTAAACAATACAAGGGTATATAAAATGGAAAGTGATAGTTTCTAACAACAGTTCTACTTTTTAGAGAAGATTCTGAAAATTACATTTTCAAATAGCTAGCTTTCTTAAAGCAAAACAAAATTAGTTATCAGCAACTCATACCTATAATTGTTATATAAATATGATTATAAATAGTTAGACAAGGCCAATTAAGAAACCAGTAGCCCTAGCTTGTTTGGCTCAGTGGATAGAGCACCGGCCTCCGGACTGAAGGGTCCCAGGTTCGATTCTAGTCAAAGGCACATTCTCGGGTTGCGGCTCCGTCCCCAGTTGGGGAGCATGCAGGAAGCAGCCAATCAATGATTCTCTCTCATCATTGATTTTTCTACCTCTCCATCCCTCTTCCTTCCTCTCTAAAATCAATAAAAAATATACTTAAAAAAATATTTGCAACATAGCAAATATAATGAATATTGTAATAACTATGTATGATGCCAGGTGAGCACTAGAATTATTAAAGTAATTACTTTGCAAATTATATAAATGTCTCATCACATGTTGTATAATCTTGAAAATTAATATACAATAATATTGAATGTCAACTGTAATTGGGAAAGTAAGTAAATTTTGCTCTTACAAAAGAATATGTGGATTCTCAACTATGCAGGGGGTCAACATACCCCTAACACCCATTGTTCAAGGGTCAGCTGTACTTAAGTTGCCAGATAAAAACTTTATTTCTAGGGCTTATCTTTAATAATTATCTTCTTTCTTCAACTTGTTGGTTTTTATCAGAGTGCTAAAACTGAATTTCTGCTAGTAAATTTATTGAATTTTGTCCACTTTAAAATTGTGAAAAATTCCAGGTTTTAAAGTTCACTGGGAAATCAATAATTAACTTCACTCTCGGCCACACTACCATAATGACAAGGTCCATACAAAGTATATTTTTACAAGACTTAAAAATTCTGAAAACAAAGAATCACCTGTCTGCCAGGATGGAGCCCTGAATTGTGGTAAAAGAGAAGTTCCTGAAGAAGCAGCCTGAGCTGTTTGAGATTCAACAGAAGAGAGAAAGCTCATTACTGGAGATTCCTTAGTGTTAGTGCTGGCACTGTTCACACCAGTATCAAATATTCCAGAAGGACCTACATTTGAAGATAAAATATATCCCAAAGTAAAGACATTATTAATTTAAAATTATATTTCTGATCATATTTTAAAAAGGACTCTCTGAAATTTGAGGTCAAAAGTTCTACAATCCTAAACTGTTTTATTTTGAAATAGAAACAAATATTAATTTGACTACACATAGTTATAATTTAAAATCTATAAAGATGCATGAAAAAGATCTCCCAACTAATTAGTCATGTTTATATTCCTTATCAACAAAAGGCGTAGCTTTTAATCTCATTTTTATTTTAAAATTTCCTATGACATTGTTATGTCCTGTGTACATATTCATAACCCAACATGTGAAAACTGATTTTTTTTTCCTTATTCACTAAATGTACACAGATTCATGTTATATTTCACAAGAGAATTTTTACCGGTTGGCTGAGGTGTGGAAGGATATCCAGGAAGTTGATGAGAGGCTGCAAAAGTCTGTTTCTGAAGGCGATTTGTTTCAGAGAGTGAGGGATGTCCTTCTTCAAAGCTTAAACTAGAGGATAATAAAAAGAAGTTACTAAAAACACAATGCTCAAACCATATGATCAAAAAATTTCTAAAAGAGCAATTGTCAAGGTAGCAGAAGTCTTTGACTATAATTAACTCCTGATCTATACACCAATAGATCAAGCACAGTCTGACAATAATGTCAAAATGGGGAAAGCACATTGAAAATATACAAGGAAAAAAAATGCACATAATATTTTCTTTACCTCAACTTTTACCTCCTACAAAGTCCTTTTACTGAGAGAAGTAAAATATGGTACAGTGGGAAGAGCAATATCCCAGAAAACAGGACAGCTGAATTCATTGTCCAAGCTCTACAACTGGCTTCCAGTGTGACTTCAACAAGTGATTCAATTACTGTCAGACTAATCTCCTTATCTGCATGACTAAGGGACTAGACAAGATAACTTCCAAGGTCCCTCTAATTTTAACATCCTATATAATATCAGATCAGTCAAATAAATTGATCATTAATATTATTTCCCAAAAGCTTGAAATTATATTTTGAGTCATTCAGAAAAAAATATTTTCTTCCCTTGATTTTTATTTTTAATATTTTAAACCCAGAGAAAAAACTAAAATAGTGTAACGAATAACCTATACACCTGTCACCTAAGATTCAATAATTGTTAACATATATGTATATGTATGGCCCAGTGCATGAAAATTTGTGCACTGGAGGGGGGTCTCTCAGCCCAGCCTGCCCCCTCTCACAGTCCGGGAGCCCTCAGGGGCGGGAGGTGGCCTGGCGATCAGGGGAAGGTGATGCCCCCATCACACCTCTGCTGCTGGCAGTGCAAACTGCAGCCAGTCCTGGTTACCTGAGCTTCAGGTGGACCTGGGAGGCTGGGCAGCCACCATCCTAGGATTGCCTGCGCCTTGAGCTGGCCCTGGGCAACTAGGCAGCCAACAGCCAAGGTTTGCCTGCACCTCAGGCAGGCCCTAGGCGGCTGGGGGACTGAGGGAACTGGGCGCTGCCATTTGGTGGCTGTGGGTGCCACTATCTTTGAGGGCATGGTAGTAAATTAGTGTATTCACTTCTTATTGGCTGTTGGTGCTGCCATCTTTGCAACAGTGTGAGGGTCAATTTAGCATATTCCCTCTTTATTAGGTTATATTTAATATATCTAATAATTTATATATATTGTATTTAATATATGTTATATATATTTAATATATCTTTATTAGATTTATTAGATATATGTGTGTGTGTGTATGTGTGTATACATATATATATATTTAATTTAGCCACTTGAAAATAACTTGCAGACATCACACTATATCCTAATTCCTTCAGTTTTATCTCCTAGGAATAGAATATTCTCCTATATAACCAGTAGTAGACTTTAAGAACTTTAACAATAAGTCAATAATAGCATGTAATACAGAGGTCATAATTTCCCCTAATTATTAGCAAGATGTTTGGAAATTTTAAAGCTTTTTCAATGTAGGATCCAATCAAATTCAAGAATGGCATTTGGTTGTATCTCTTTAAATATAGTTTTAAAAAATACACACACACACACACACACACACACACACACACACACACACACTAGAGACCTGGTGCACGGGAGTCCCCCAGCCCAGCCTGTGCCCTCTCGCAATGCCTAAGCCAACAGTCGGACATCCTTAGCTCTGCTGTGGAGGCGGGAGAGGCTCCCATCACCACTGTTGCACTCACCAGGGACAGCTCCTGCATGAGCATCTGCTCCCATCACAGCAAGCAGTCATTCTGCCATTTGGTCGATTTACATATTAGCCTTTTATTATATAAGATTTTTTACTGATTTCAGAGGGCGAGAGAAACATCGATGATGAGAACCATTGATTGCCTGACTTCTGTACACCTCCTTCAGGGGATTGAGTCTGCAACCTGGGTATTTGCCCTGACCTGGAATCAAACTCTGATCTCCTGGTTCATAGGCTGATGCTCAACCAGTGAGCTAAGTTGGCCGGGCATGTCTCTTTAAATTTAGAACAGTGCCTCACCCTATCCTTAATCCCAGATCCCTCTGTCTTAATTTCATGGCACAGAGTACTTAAACTGTACGCTATCCCAAGTTCTGGATTGGTCTGATTGCTACCTCATGAGAAGTACATAGTGATATTTTTTAATTATTGAATAATATGAGAACACACACAATGTCAATTTATCTCATTATAGGTGATACTAAACTGAAAGGTAGTCAGATCTCTCCATCATATGCAATTTTGAGGTATTATTTTAAAGCTGTGTAAATATCTTGATCCCAAAAGCAATGATTTAGTTATTCACTCATGATCTTTAACTCAATTATTGGATTGAAGATTAAAAATGGTGAGTTTTTAATTATACCATTATTTCACATTTAAAAGTTAGCATTCTTCTGTAAAATAAAAACGAGCCTTTTCTGCCCAGCCAGCATGGCTCAATGTTTGAGCATCAACCTATGAACCAGGAAACTAGGTCACGGTTCCATTCCCGGTCAGGTTGTGGGCTTGATCCCCAGTGGGGGCACCAATGTCCTTCTTACATAATGATTCTCCAGTGGAGGCACCAATGATTCTCTCTCATCATTGATGTTCTCTCTCTCTCTCTCTCCCTCTCCCTCTCCCTCTCCCTTCCTCCCTCCCCTCTCCCTTCCTCTCTGAATACACACACACACACACACACACACACACACACACACACACATTTTTATTTTTATTTTTTTTAATGAGCCTTTTCTGGATAGCAGCGGTTCTCTGGAGAAAGCTGTCCTCTGCAGTGTGGGAGAGTGACTCAGCACAGGAAACCAGGGTGGTTGCCCTCCAAGCTTCAATCCCAGATCCCCCAAACCTGTCTTCTTATTAACACAGTCCCAGTCCACTCTGCCCGGGCCCAAGGGACAATGGACTCTCCATGGAGCCAGATCCCACTGACAGGCGGGAGCCTGGATCTCAAACAGGTACAACAGTGGACACTTTCAACTGTTCCAGAAGAAACCTGCTTCTGTTGCCAGAGACAGAACACACCCAGCCCTCTCTCAGAAGCAGAGTCAGAGAGGAGGTTTCACAATGTGGACAGTGTGGTTCCTCACTGAGGAATCTGAGCCTTGCTTTTCATGTATCAGGTGGAAGGAAGGCCTGCTGTGGGAAGGATACTCTCAACGGGAGGACTTCCTGGAGGGAGAAGAATCAGGAGGCTCCCAGGAGTGTGCCCTCTGGCTCTTCTGAGAAAACCCGGATGGAGCCCTGAGGTTTCAGCACTTGTGGAGCTGGCATGAATCAGAGAGAGCCAGCCAACCCAAGTCAGTGAGTGAGTGGTGAGCGGCAGTGAAGGGACTCATGAGCATCAAGGGTGTATTTCACAGAATTGCAGAGAGAACTTACAGCCAGGTCTTCAGGACAAATAGATTCCTGACCTCTTCCTCTTTGTAAAAGTGCTAATTTTTTCTTACAAGGAATTAGAAGATTTTCAGTTTTTTTTAAAAGAACCTTTACAAAGCCCTTGCAAAATCTCCACTGGAGTGGTATTTCTTATCCACGAGAGTGAGTACTCTCCAGATGAGGGACACTGGTCAGTTTTATTACACAGACAGAAACTGAAGCCAAGCATCACTGTTTTGATCCTGACATTAACTCAGTACCAGCAGGAAATTCTGTCCTTATACACCTGTAGGCCTGCTAGAAGGTTGCAGTGGGACCACTGAGTCAACACTGTCAAGGGGGCTGTCTCTCTTAGCCCTGATGGCAGCTCTAAGCAGGATTCTTGCCTTAGAATAGTTTGGTTTCCCTGAGCATAAAATCAGGGTCACTTTACCATTCCTTCCTTAGAGGTCAATGGGGCACCAGCTGTTGCAGAGCTGTGGGCTGCCCACTACAGAGCCATTTCCTCCTCACTACCTGGGTGGCAGAGCCTTGACTGGGTTGCCCTCTTCTTAGGGTTATGTCCTTTTTAGGACCGTGGGCTCCACCCAGCTCTTTGCTGGGCGACTCTTTGCTAGAGTAGGCCATTGTGGGGGCCTCGTCTTACCTGGAGATTGGTAAGTGCTGGGTGGGTTGTGCTGATTCTGGCCAATGAAGCCTGGGAGACATCTGATGAGGGACATGAGACAGGATACCATGAGCAAACGGAATGGCAAAGGGAAAAAATAGAGAAAACCTGAGTCCTCAATGACATTTTTCAGCTGCTCATGTAAGTAATCTTGGATCATTTCTACTTTGGAAGCTCTTATTGTGAGAGGGAATGATTTGTCCCTGTTGCCCAGGGCCACTTGGCTGGGTTGCTGTTATTGAATCTTGCTAACAGGCAAATGAATCTCCTCTGCAGCATCTATACTTGCCTTCCTGCTTGGAGAGCACTTGGGAGAAGGTATCAAGAAAAGGCCCCCTCCGAGGGCAGCTCTTAAACCAGAGCCTTTCAAACCAGGACGTGAGGCAGGGTGGAGGAGAGGCACACCCCACGCCCCCACAGGACTAAAGCCACCACCCAAGGAGCTGAAATACACTTGACTTCCCATCTCCAACTTTGGAATTCATGGGAACTTTTCATTCTATTTCCTAACGTTTTTTTCTTCACATATAACTGATATTTCTGATATTTTTCCTACTTTCTAGTTAAATGATTTAACCCCACCCCCACTCAGCATGTTGTCCACATAAAGCACTTGTGCATGGACCCCGGCTGCATGCCACAGGTGGTCCCAGAGTGTGTGGGTAGCACATGCCAAGGCCCACACAGTGATTGTTGTAAACACAAAAGGGGAGAGAGCAGTAGAAAGCACCTTCCGGGGATGTAGCAACTTCCGCCTCCCCTGAATCCTCGACCTGGAAAGTCTGGGCAGGTGGTGGTGACAGAAGCCTCGCAAAGACCACATTCCTGCTCAGGTGAGGTCTGTGTAGGTGAATTCCCAGGTTGCATGAAAAGGGCCCAGGCATCACAGCTGAGAGCTCAAACTTGCCCCAGGCCATTGTTCAACAGCAGGGACAGTGTCCCTTCCACTGGGCCTCAGTAACCCTGGCTGGCTGTGGTTCAAAGCAAAAGGATGAATCTCTGACCTTTTCTTGGGTAATTTTCCTGTCTGCCCGCAACCCAGACTGGCCCCTCTGTGTGAACTCTCCTTTCGTGAAAGTCCCTAGAACGTCAGCTTGGGGAGGCCAGGCCTTTGCCTGTGCTGGCCCCTGCTGGCTTCCCAGTGCTCAGAATTGTCTGGCGCCTCGTGTGTTTCATAAGTGTTTCTGAATGACTAACTCTGATGTGTTTGGATTAGGGATGCTTTAAAGGCTGCACTACAGTGGGAGAGAGGAAAGCGCCCAGTGCATCTGGACTCTGAACAGAGTTTAAATGGCAGGAATAGAGAGAATAAGTGAAGATGGAGCCTTGGACGGAGGCAGGAGGAAGCTGCTGGAAAAGGCAGGGGGCCCCACTCAAGTTCTCAAGAACCATGCGAGAGAACACAACTCATCTTTACTGGCGTGGGAACTTCTGCCGGCCTGGGCCCAGGGTCCTGGCCAGCCAGTGCTCTGTGGGCCCAGGACAGAACTGGGCTTCATCCCCTTAGCAACCTACTCATGGCCTGGCCAGGACTGAATCTGATGACAAGATTGTCCTTGGTCCCTGTTCAATTACCGGAAAATTTCCAGGGGTAGTTTCCAGACCCTGTGGTTGTGAGTTATTCCCAGAGACAGGAGGTGGGGAGGTACTCTGTTAGGCTCAAACACATCCTGCTAACACAAGAAGTCTTAGGCTCACCTTGTTACTTTTCCTGGATCAGAACTGAAATCAATCATTTCTACTAGGAGCCTTGTTAGTGGGCATTGGCATTTAGAAATCAAGATCTGGGTGTAAGGTGTGTTTGATGCCTGAGGTTTCATTTGCTTTTAGGCCCTTTTGGTGGACGAAGCTAGTCTTTTAAAATACATGAGTTCATACTGACAACTCTCATTCAAATCTAATATAGTATTCCTCATCTTCCCTAATTTCACATATATATATCTCCCTTTTCTAAAATTGAATCCTAATTCACAACTACATCAATATATTTCTCACTAGCTCTATTTGAAAATAGTATAATGTAACCACTACCAAAAATAAATCTACTAAGTAAAAGGTATTTCTTCATACTGCTTTCTGTCCCAAGATTATATCCCACTAAGTGTATACAGTTACTAATACATTACTTTTGAATCAGAATACTGATTCAAAAGTAATATATTTCTGTTATGACTACCTTATTAATTACTTGTAGGAATTACATTTTGTTTGTTTGAAGATTCAATTTTAGGATTATTTTAGTCTTTTGTTGTTGTTGTTAATCATCACCTGAGGATATTTTCCCTTTATTTTTAGAGAGAGTGGAAGGGAAGAGGAGAGACACACAGAGAGAAGCATCAATGTGAGAGAAACACATCAACTGGTTGCCTCCCACACGCACCCTGACCAGGGCCGGGTACACGCCCTTGACCAAAATCAAACTCAGGACCCTTCAATCTGTAAGCCAACACTTCATCCACCGAGCCAAACCAACTAGGGCATAAAAATCTTTTTTTAACTTTAAAAATAGATTTTATTAAGGTATAATTTACACACAGTCAAGTACACCATTTTTTAAAATATTCACCTGAGGATATGTTTTTATTGATTTTGGGGAGAGAGGAAGAGAAAAAGAGAGACACACTGATGTGAAATAGAAACATTCTAGGTACTCCCAACCTAGGAATCAAACCCACAACCTTTTGGTGTATGGGTGATGTTCTAACTTACTGAGCCACCTGACCAGGGCAAGTACACTTGTTTTGATAAATATTATACATTCACCAATATAATCACAATCCTAACCAACTTTTCCTTCACAACAAGAGGTTTCTCACGACTATTTGCAATCAAATACCTTTTTCATCTCATCCCCAGACAGCCACTGATAAACCTAAAGCCTATATTCTTTTGTGTCTGGCACTTTTCATTCAACATGCTTTTGAGATAAATTCATGGTGTTACATACATGAATAATTCATTCCTTTTCAATGAGTTGTATGAATACTAGTATATCATAACGTGTTTATCTAATCACCTGATGGACATTTGGGTTGTTTCCAGTTAGGGACTACTATGAATAAACAAACCTGCTTTGAACATTTGTATACAAGTTTTTTGTGGACATACATTTTCATTTCTCTAAGTTAAATATTTGGAGTGGGATTACTAGGTAAGAAGATAAGTGCATGTGCTATTTATTTCACATTACCATTAACAATGAATGATGAATGAATATTCCATTTGTTTTATATTCTTTTCTCTCTTTTTTAAAGTATATTTTATTGATTTTGTACAGAGAGAGGAAGAGAGAGGGACAGAGAGTTAGGAACATCGATGAGAGAAAGTCATCGATCAGCTGCCTCTTGCACACCTCCTACTGGGGATATGCCTGCAACCAAGGTACATGCCCTTGACCGGAATCGAACCTGGGACCTTTCAGTCCCCAAGCCGACGCTCTATCCATTGAGCCAAACCGGTTTTGGCTGTTTTATATTCTTTTGACTATTTGAACTTTTCAGTCTTCTTAACTTTAAACATTTTAAGTAGGTAGAGGTATCTCATTGTGGTTTAATTTGCATTTCCCTAATAACAAATGCTGAGGAGCATCTTTTTATATTTTTATAGGCTATTCTTTTAGTTTCCCTTGTGAAGTTTGTTTAAATTGATTAAACTGATTACTCTAAAAAAAAAAAAAAAGTGGTGGTTAGCTGTCTTATTGGTTTGTAAGATGTGTGTATGTGTATTATATAAAGTCTATGACAAGGACTTGAGATTTTCCTCTGGAGAAACATTGGGAGGTGTTAAGCAGGGTAATGACATCGCCTAATTTATATTTTGAAATATTAAACCTGACTGTTGCATGCTTAATAACCTCTAGAAAAGCTAAGGTGGAAGCAAGAAAAGCAAAAGGAGGCAACTGAGACAGTCCATGTGGGAAACCATGGGCATGGAGAGCAGATCAGCAGGATTCACTAAGGGAGTGGATATGGAAGGAAAGAAATGAATCACAGATGGCTCCCACCTTTTAGGCCTGAGATGCAATAAAAGGTGATAGTATTTACTGAGGTGGGAAAGATCAGAGAATCAGGTTTGTGGTTAAGCTGATATTCGTGTTTTGGACATAATTGTTTGAAACACCTCTTCAATATTCATGTGGAGATAATAGTAAGCAACTAGGTATGAATCTAGAGATGTAAATTTAAAAGTCATTGATATACAAAGTAGCTTCACTTTGGATGACTTAGGAGACTGCGATAGTTATCCGAGTGAAAAATAACAGTACCTTGAATCAGGGTGGAGTAGTGGGAACAGAAAAAAAGTAGACAATTTCAATATATATTTAAGAGATAAAAAAAGTAGTAGCACACACAACTCCCAGGTTCTGGCCTGAGCAAGTAGGGGGAGAGAGGTGTGCCTGAGATGGACCTCACTATACAAACAGGAGGTGGGGTGAGTGGGGTAAGCATGAGCTCTTTACTGAATGCCCATTACATGCTCAGTAAAAGCTCAGAGAGAGGTAACTGGATATGGACTGGGTGCTCAGAAGAGGGCTGGGCTTTAGCCACATGTATCCCCAGAGATGATATTTAAAGCCATAAGCATGGAGGTTATGTCCTTAGGAGAAAGCACAGAATGAACAAGAAATCGTATCAGTCCCAAGACCTGAGGAAATGACAACATGTAGAGATTAAAATAGTAAGGACTAGCAGAAACCGGTTTGGTTCAGTGGATAGAGCGTCAGCCTGCGGACTGAAAGGTCCCAGGTTCGATTCCAGTCAAGGGCATGTACCTTGGTTGCAGGCACATCCCCAGTAGGGGGTGTGCAAGATGAAGCTGATCTATGATTCTCTGGTTGATGTTTCTAACTCTCTATCCCTCTCCCTTCCTCTCTGTAAAATAATCAATAAAATATATATTTTTTTAAAAAGCAAAGATTAAAAAAAAAATAGTAAAGACTAATGAAAACTAGGGAAAAGCAGTGGGCCAGAGAGGAAAATACAGGGCTATGGAAATGAAAGGAAGCTTGTTTCAATTAGGGGGGGAAAGGTAATGGTGACAAAGAACTGCGAAGTAAATATATTAATAATGGTTAGGTTTCCAGGCCAGCTACAGAAGCTCATTTAACCCATAATATAGGTAGATATATCTTACCATGAAGTAGTTAAGTACAGTAATTAAACATGCAGGCTCCAGATCCACAATGCCCAGGTTAAATCCCAGCTCCACTACTTACTAGCTATGTGTCTCTAAGTATATTAATGTTTCTATGCCTCGGCTTCTATTTTCACTAAAAGAAAGTAAAAATAATACATTCCTCAAAAGATTGCTGGAGGTTCAAATTGTGTGCATGTGTACTAGCACATCACTTAGAACAGTCAGTAGCTAGCACATTAGTTGCTCAGTAAATAATAGTTACTATTACTTACAACATTATTTCTATGGGAAAATGCTTTCTGAACAACAGAAGTTTATTTAAAATAACCTTAGTGCCGAAACCAGTTTGGCTCAGTGGATAGAGCGTAAGCCTGCGGACCGAAAGGTGCCAGGTTCGATTCGGGTCAAGGGCATGTACCTTGGTTGTGGGCACATCCCCAATAGGGGGTGTGCAAGAGGCAGCTGATCGATGTTTCTCTCTCAAAGATGTTTCTCTCTATCCCTCTCCCTTCCTCTCTGTAAAAAATCAATAAAATAGCCGGGACCGGTTTTGCTCAGTGGATAGAGCATCGGCCTGCAGACTGAAAGGTCCCGGGTTCGATTCCGGTCAAGGGCATGTACCTTGGTTGCAGGCGCATCCCCAGTAGGGGGTGTGCAAGAAGCAAGCTGGTCGATGATTCTCTCTCATTGATGTTTCTAACTCTCTATCCCTCTCTCTTCCTCTCTGTGAAAAATCAATTAAAAAATATATTTTAAAAAATCAATAAAATATATTTTAAAAATATAATAAATAAAAATAAAATAGTCCCACAAAAAATACTTCCAATTCCATAGCGATAGGTAAAAATATGCTCATTTGGTCCCTAAAACCAACTGAGAAAAGCACAAATAAATGGAGAATAACATGAACAGTTCTTACCCCTGAACTTCCATGTACCTAGCCTGTATTGTTTTAGAATCATTCAGAAATCTCCATTTACACCCTATTTCAAGGTAAAATGCTGGTGTTTCCCTTTAGCTCTTTATTTTTCAATGGTATAAACAACAGAAATACCTATGTCTGACAAAGCGGCTATATCAAAAAAGCATTACTCTAAACTCATGAAAAATCATTTACCATGCTTTTCGCTATCAATGCTGAAACTGTCCCATTTCAGGACCAAGCAGACAGAAAGTAGGCTGTTAGATCCCATGCCAGTAACAATTGAATGTCATTATCATCTGTAAGCTTCTGAATAGTTACTAGAAATGAGGTGACAGACAAGCTAATTCTTTCTGGATACGTATCCATATTACATCATCACAACTAATACTCATTTGCACCTTCCAGAAGAAAGGGCCACAAAGGGAAACAAAAACATTCAACTGATAACCTGAATTAGGAAAAAGCTCTTTAAAATGTTATAAAAATATGAATAGGCTTCAGAAAATGTGGAATACCGAAAGACTTAAGGGCATTATTTCGGATTTAGTATTTTCTATATAAGTGAAATGAAAGAGGGAATCGCACAGTTTGAGGAATAAAACGAGGTACAATGAAGTGTGTGTAGCCCTGTACAGATGGCCTGATCCTAACACAAGACGTTAACAAAGCCAGTTGGTGGGGGAGGGGGAAAGCCTGCATTTTCTATGCTATAATTTTGCTGACCCCATCCCCAGAATATATTTTAAGGGGGGGACTTAGCATTTAAAAATCAATAACTTCCAATAAACAGAAAATAAATTTATTTTAGATTATGTGTTCCAAATGAATCTACTTACTGTTTTCAAATGTGTTTGGGAAGTCATTCTTTGTTATTTTGATAAACAACATTTGGAAAATATGACAAGTAGATTTAGTTTCTTGCCTCAGAAGTATTCTGCTAAAAGAAATAACAGAAATAACTAGATAGCATTTACCTAAGAAAACATTTTTTTTTCATTTAAAACAAAAAATGCTGCGCAAATACCTATCATTGCTGTTCACTGAAGATAAAGTAATTTTAATTTGTAAATTATCATTTTCAATGCAAAAGCTACTTGAAAATGACAGTCAAATAACCACCAAAATAATAAGAGTCATGGGAAAGGTACCAAACATCTTTTCATAAAACTCCTTAAAATGGTTTAAATTGTAAAAGTTATGACTGTTTATGACTATTTATTCCAGCATTTAAGTATTTATCTCCAAATTGGCACAACACTTTTTTTTTTTAATCTCAGTTCTTTTAAGCAAAGGCCCTAAAATTTTCAAAGGAAGCTTATTTCCCTTTTCTTGAACCAGATTTTTCTCAATTTTTCATAATCATCCCAAGGAACTATCTAAAGACAAAGATCCAGCTGATCTTCAGACCTATTTCCAAAATCGTGAACGTGGAATTTTCATAAAAACAAAGACAACCTAGAAGAACCCTGTAATGTGTAAAAAAAAAAAAAAAAAAAAAAAAAAAAAAAAAAAAAAAAGTTCACTTCTGTCTTGACAATAATGAAGAAATCTGATGAGACAAAGCCACGACGCTTCCTGTCCGTAGTTGAGGATGAAGTCATTAGCAACCCAGGATTCCCGACCCCGGTCCTCGGAAGCTGCACCTACCCTCCCGGAGTCAGCATTGTTCAGCGGAGAGGTTTTAAAACACCCGGCTCACCGATCACCCCAGCCAGACCACGCCTTCCCGTTATCATTCAAATGACCGTTGCACAAAGTGGCTCTACCGCGCGGCTCCCGCGAGCTTCGCTATCTAATGAGAGTCGGCATTTCAGATTCCCCGGGCTATGCTAGAGAGCAGCGATGAACTCTTAACCCCGCGCTACAATCATGACCCGAGCTCCAGAAGCCGACGTGGAGAAGCAGCATGCTCCTCCCGCTCTTCGACCTTTATGGCCTGCACGGAAGCCCCCCTCCAGCTTCTTCCCAACTTCTGGCCTCCCCAAGACACACAGAGATAGATCCCTTACTTCTGCCACGGTGGAAAGGGAAGAAGCCCGGAGAGCAACTTGGAACGCGTGGAAGAGAAAGAGCCCGGTGGCGGCCAGCACTGCAAACATATGTCACCCAGCTCGGCGCGGCGTGCGCGCGCCCCCGGGACCCCTCCCGGGGCCCCAAGCCCCGGGAGTTCTCCCGCAGCCCAACCCTCCCGGGGGCCCCCATGTCAGCGACCCGGCTCGGCGCCTCTTCCCCTCCGATCGCCCGCACCCTCACACGGCCAGGCCCCCCAAGACCACATTGTCGGTCCTAATACAATGGAATGTCACAGCCCCGAACTCCTCGGACCCCCCCCCCCCCGCCACCCCAAACCCTCACCCCCGAGGCACTCTCGGGTCCCCATGAGCCGAGTTCAGCCACGAACCCAAACTTCACCATGTGAGCGCCCAGGCAGCACCCGGGAGGTGACGGAACCCAGAATCCCGCCCAGCCCTCCCTTCTACCCACCGTCCCCCCAACTAGTCCCGGGCGCGAGCCCCGCACCGGGCGCCCCCGCCCGCCCCCGAGACCCCCGCAGGGGAGCCCTCGGCCGCCTCCTGGGCGGGAGAGGGGGGGGAGGGTAGGGAGACGCGTGGGGGACTCCCCGCCTGGCCGGGCCCGGACCCTTGGGCGGTGCTGCAAAGGGGCGAAGGCCCCGGACGCATCCCCGGCCTTTCCCGGCCCACCGATGCCCCGCCGCCCACCTCCCTACCTGGCCTTGAGGCTGGGGCTGCTGCAGCCGCTGCCGCTGGTGCTGGCGGCCGCCGCGGCGCGGGGCTCGTAGGCCCAGGCGGGGGCGGGGGGCGGCGCGGGGGCGCGGGCGGCGGCGGCGGGGGGCGCGGGCGGCGGCGGCGGCGGCGGGTCGGCGAAGCCGGAGGTCGCGTAGTTCCTGTCCATCGTGCGGGCGGCGGAGGAAGGGCGGGCGGCGGCGGGGGCTCCTCCAGGGCCCCGAGTGAGGGGAGTGGGAGGGGTGGAGGGGGTGGGGAGGAGGACGAGAGGGAGGCGGCGGCGGCGGGAGCTGCCCCCTCACATGGCCCCGGCGGCGGCGGGCGGGCGGAGGGCGCGCTGGCCAGTCGGCGCCTGGGGATCCCGGGCCGCGGCGCGCGGTGAGGCCCCGCGGGGGTCAGGGGAGCGGCGGCCCCCGCGGCCCGGGCTGGCGGCGGCGGCTGCGCCCCATGTTGGTGGATTTCCCAGGATGCACCGCCGCCGCCCCGCCTCCCGCCCGGCGCCCCGCGCTCGCCGCTCGCGTCCCAGCGGGCTGCCCGCGAGGCCTCCGCCGCCGCCGCCGCCTCCGGAGGGCTAACGTGGGGGTGAAGGCCCGAGGCCGCCCCGGCCCGCCGGCTCTGGGGGCCGGAGGGCGCCCGCCAGCCGTACCCGCGGGCCGCGAACGCCCCGGCGTCGGCTGCTCCAGGGAAAGCGGTCCGCTCCCCGCGTGGGCAGGGGCCGCGCCTGGTGTTCGCGAGGGAGGGGGGGGGGCGGTTGGGTGGAAACCAGGGAGGAGGCTGCAGAGGGGGGACTGTCACGCGTTGCCCGGAGTTCGTTGTTTAGTCCTTGGAATTATTTTGAGTGACCCAGATACTCAGCTCCCACACTCGCCTTCTTTCCCCGCGCCCAGTCCCAGGCCAGGGACAGCTGAGCTGAGTTCTGCAGTTCCGTTCACTCCCTTCCTGCCCCGAGCTGCGGGGTTAGGGGACCCTTTTCCTGCTGTTAGCTGGGGGATTTCTATTTAAGGAGATTCACATTCAAATGGATTATTTACTTTCAATCCTCCATGAAAGACCCTTCCCAGGGGTTCTTATTAACTGTCCCCACCCCCACCTAGGGGACTTTCTCATTCTGGGTTTTAGAATCTTCTGTCCCAGGATAGATAGTGCCTCTTCATTAATTAATCCAGCTACCTTCTGGATGGCTTTAATTACAATGAATTTAAACTCACTGTGCACATTCTGTGTTGGAGTTTTTTGTTTGAGACTTGGAACCCCAGCAGGACTCTTTACCCAAGCATTTGCTCTCTGTTTTGTGCACGGCAACTTTATTATTTAACTGTTGTTGTTCATGAGCTGTGTTTCTTCTCTAGTAGTGAGATTTAGGGAAGATAGAAAACATCGGTCGGGAAGGCATAAAGTAAAAGTTAAAAATAAGAAAGAGTAAGGTTTATATTAATTGGCCATCGCCCTTAAAAATCAATACTGGTTTAACACCTATTATGTGCTTAGCACAGAAATCTATCCTCAAGATAAGCCTAACATAAAAGTTTAAGCAAATCAGGCGGGCGTAGTAGAAGAGCCAATAAACTTGATACACTATCTCCAATCACCATTTTAAAGGCAGTTTAAACTTTGGTGATACCCGGTATTGGATTAGCTACTTCTTTTGAGATTAATTTTGCCCTGAGAGATTGTTTTCCTCCTGGCGCCTACATCCATCCCTTTGTTCCTATTCACCCCTTTTTGTAAGTCTTTGGGCACCTGTGATGCTCGGAGTCCTGTCCCAGGGTGGGGAAGCAAGGAAGTTGGTAGTGCTTATTTACAAATGAATTCAAACATGCAATTTTATGTTAATTCCAGGATGCATGTTACTGAGGATATCTTTGAAAAGTGGTTTTCCTTGGGGAAGGAATTTGCCAGAAAAATCTGAGATCCTGCAGAGAAGTAGATCTTCCTTGCAACATTTATTTTTCTTACTGCGTACTGGAGGTCTGTAATCTAAATAAAGCAAAAAGTTTTCACTATTACGTTTATGCGTATTTTTCTGAGCACTAAAGTGTTGTCTCTGTGGAGAAGGTAATAGGAAGTGGAGAGGCATGCTATAAATGTTTTATGGCACTTAGTTTGAGATACCCACCACTGTTACTCAGAGTGAGTTATGCCGTCAATACCAAACAAGTGGCAATAAAATCTTTATAGTCCCTCTTACCATTATGTAGTTTGTTTATATCACATAAGTCAGAGGAAAGAAGTGAAGCAAAAATTTCAATGGGCATTTTAAAAATAATATTACTCTGTCTCCACATGTGATGTTCCTTTGTCCGTTAAGTGAAATTTCCTTAGTTTACTTAGTATATTTCCAATGTTACATGTCTACAAGTAACATCATTAAATCTTTTTTTATTAAATTGATATCTGAAGAATGTCTTCTTCCCTATTGGAAATATACTCCCAATGCTGCAGACATTTCATGATCTCTTTTAAATAACCCGCAACTAAGCTGCTTTAAGTCTGAGCTAGATAGTGTCAAAAGAGAGCCTTGTTCTTGCTTTTAATAAAAATGGTTATTCCATTCTTTGCCTGTGGAACTTCTACTCTTTGTTTAAGAATCCAGATCAAACTTTCTGCCCTCCGTGACATTCCCCCAATTTTCCAAAGCAAAACCAACTGCTTCCTTTTCAGTTGCCCTGTGGTGCTTATTATATTACATTTAACACTATCGTGTTCATTACAATTAGTTGTGTATCTGCCACTTTCCCTTGCAGATGAGTTCCTTAACGGCACTCATCTTTGCTGCCTGCCATCCCCTCTGGGAGGCAGCAATGGAGTCCAGAGAGCTGTGTTTAAGCCTGCTTCTTTGGAAGCCAGAGTCTCACTGGGAAGTGTCAATGGAAGACAGTGATGCGATACACCTCCCAGTGAGCAGAGCTTCAAGAAGCATATTTGGTCATCAATTTTGTATATCAAAGGAGTGGTCTGAGCTATTGATAGGGATGGGCTTCAGGGCTCTGGTGAATGGCTTAGCTTTGGAAGGAACAAGGTTGAATGATTGGACCCAGAGGCCTGGGAATGAAACACAATCTAAGTAGCAGCTGTAAAGAAAGGGGTGTGGCCTGATCATAAAGTCTTTCAATGAGTATAGCTTTTATCTCTCTGGAACTTAAAAAATATATATATTTTGATTCATTTAAGGGAGAGAAATACCCATTTGGTGTTCCACTTAGTCATACATTCATTGGTTGATTCTTGTAGGTATCCTGACCCAGGATCGAACCTGCAACCTTGGAGTATTGAGATGACATTCTAACCAAATGGGCTACCCGACAAGGGCATATTACAGGAACGTTATTTATTTGTTTGTTTATTTACTTATTTATTTTTAATATATATTTTATTGATTATTTACAGAGAGAAAGAGAGGGATAGAGAGTCAGAAACATCGATGAGAAACATCGACCAGCTGCCTCTTGCACACCCCCTACTGGGGATGTGCCCGCAACCAAGGTACATGCTCTTGACCGGAATCCAACCTGGGGCCTTTCAGTCTGCAGACCGATACTCTATCCACTGAGCCAAACCGGTTTCCGCATATCACAGGAACTTTAAACTTCATTCTGTAGATGATAGCTATTCTCATCAAAACAACCAATGTATATTTTAATACATATGTGCTGAGTTATGGGCTTTACATGGATTGTCTCATTTAATCCTCAAAATGTCCTCAAGATACAGGTATTGGTGATTATTATTTCCATTTTATAGAAAATTGAGGCTTAATGAAATTAAGTAACTCCTAAAATCATTTGAGCTAATATAAATTGATAATGATGTAGGTAGAACTTCAAACCAGCTATGTTTGAAGCTATGACTCTGAAACCCAGTAAGTTTTAGCAATACGGACTATTGCCTACTTTCTATATTTTTATATTTTTCCTTATAATGAGTACACATTTTGTGGGTACTTTAGGATTTGTAAATTCCTGAGGCATCACTCTTTTTCATCAATGGTTTTAGCATCTGTATTAGTTTCCTGTGGCTGCTGCATCAAATTCTTACAAACTGGACGGCTTAAAACAACAGAAATTTATTGTCAGTTCTGGAGGCCAGAAGTCTGAAGTCAAGCTGTGTCCGCCGGGCTGTGTTTTCCCTGGAGACTCCAGGGGAGAATTCTTCCTGGCCTATTCCAGCTTCTGGTGGCATTTGTTGGTTTGTGGCCACATTAATCTCTGCTCTGTCTCTGTCTCACGTTACCTTCTCTCCTGTATATCTGTCTGCTGCTCTGACTTTTATAAGAGAAAAGCATTAAGCATCTCTTAGGACCCACCTAGGTAATTCACTATGATCTCATCTCAAGGTATTTAATTACATCTTGCAAAGACCCTTTTTCCAAGTAAAGTCACATTCCCATGTTCTGAAAATTAGAACATGGACATACCTTTTTAGCCAACCACTAATCAGCTCACTAGAGTGTCCATTAATAATTATTGCTTGAAGTAAATATTATCATGGTAACCAAATAGTGATTTTTCTAATCCATTATCCCTCCTATAATCATTCTTGGACAAGAGGGAACTTTTTCTTGTCATCTATCTATTTATTTATTTCAATATAGACTCATGGATTCTTATTCAGTGAGTTTGTGCTGAAAGGTTAACTCAGCAGATACAGGTTGTGCAAACCCTGTACACTCCAAAGAAAGGTTTGTCCCTTGCCAGACTCCAGGACAATAAGTTTTAAGTACTTTGAATATTGTTCCTGTTAAGAGTATCTTTGTTTACCTGAGGCCTTGGCCCACACCAGATAGTTTATGCTAACATGGTGATTTATGGTGAGGGTTTTGGACCACACAGTATCTTTTGACCTCTGAAGAGGCCAGAGAATTAAGTTCAGCCACCAGGGCAGTGAGCCATGCCTATGTGACTGACCCGGCCACCAAAACTGAGGTAAACTTCCCTGGTTGGCAGTACTTCATGTGACCAGTGTCCATGAGATTCCACTGGGAGAGGACAACTGCAAACTTGCCCCTGGTTTTCCCATATTCTCTACACTGGTTTTTGATGTGTATTCTTTCACAGTAACAAACTGTAATCCCCAGCACAATTTACTTAACCTGTGGGTCTTTATAGCAAATCACTGAAAGTGAGAGTGGCATTGGGGATCCTTAAATTGTAATCCATTACCATAATTATTTATTTTGATGTTCAAATAGTCCATATTTGGCCCGATATCCACACATTTGATTACTTTAGTATATGTCCTCCCAATAAGGAGCCAGGAGAAACTTTAAAGCAGGGAGTGACATGAGCAAAGCCATGGAAAATATTCCCTTGCCCATCCTAATGTTCCACCGTATTCTACATCTTCAGCCTGGATAGAACATTGGTGTACCCACCTGAGAAGCACAGTTCCTTCACAGGTTTACACACACACATACACACACACACACACACCCCACCACCACCACCACCACCACCAACACCAACAATAACAAGAAAAGAAAAAAACAGGCCCTGGCTGGATAGCTCAGTTGATTAGAGCATCATTCTGATTGTAGGTTTGATCCCCAGTCAAGCTAAGTGTCTGTCAGTCTGACTGGTAGCTATGATGAACACTGACCACCAGAAGGCAGACACTCAATGCAGGAGCTGCCATGCCGTGCACTGGCCATTTAAAAATAAATGGCACCTTGCCGAAGCCAGTTTGGCTCAGTGGTAGAGTGTTGGTCTGCAGACTGAAAGGTCCCAGGTTCGATTCGGTCAAGGGCATGTACATTGGTTGTGGGCACATCCCTGGTGGGCGGTGTGCAAGAGGCAGCTGGTCGATGTTTCTCTCTCATCGGCGTTTCTAGCGCTCTATCTCTCTCCCTTCCTCCTCTCTGTGACAGTATCAGTAAAATATATTTTTAAAAATCTATAAAAATAAATAAATAAACGGAACCTTGGACCTGACCCCAACAAACCAACACTTGGCTTCCCCCAACTGGGACACAGGCCTCACCACCACCTCAGAGTGACACTCCACCAAATCTGCCAACACTGCCAACGTTTCATGGTGCAAAATTCAGCCCACAGCCCAGCCCAGCCCAGAAATGGTCGCTATGGGTGCTGGGTAATTACTTCACCTAGTACGCCAGGCTTCCATAGCAATACCTGGCTTCCTCTCCCTAGAACTAGCCTTCTTGGAGTTTCTTCAGCCCAGGAACATGACTTACTTTATAGCCAGGTGCAAACATTTTACAGTTTAACCAAATGTTTGTGAAGCATTTTCACTTGTCTCATCTCATTTGATCCTCACAGAAGTCCTGGAGTAGATAGGAGACTCGGTGGAATCCTATTTTCTTTTCATTAGCTGGAAAAGGGAGATTTAGAAAGTTTACAAACTTGACCCGACTGTAAAGAAGTAAGAAATGGTGGAACTTGAAAATGACTTCAGGTTTTCTCACTGTGCAGAATATAGTCAAACACTGCTACAGTTAATATATTTTACCCTTTATTCTTCCTGAATGATCTACAATAATAATCTGCTTCATGTTGATATGTACTGCTGTGTTGCTGACAATTACCTGAAAGAGAAGTTGGGGTGCTTCACTGGGCTGGAAAAAGTTTAGCTAAGTCAGAAAGCAGGTCTAACTAAGCAAGTTTATTCTCTCTATATAAAAGGCTGACTCACACATGCGAAATACATATAAAGCTCTCACTGGTGCCAATCACATGCATGTGTTTCAATCTGTCATTGTTGATCATGAATTAGGTTGACACTTATATTATAGAGAAAAGGCGATATTAAAATATTTTTTCTAATTAATTTTCTTTCAATGTGCATGAATCCGTGCATTGGGACACTAATAATAAATAAATAGATAAATAAACAAATACTGTCTAAACACTTCGTTAAACTTTGGAGGGAAAAACACCCCCAAAAAAACACACAAACATTTCATTGTTGAGGAAAATCACATTAGTCCTGGTTGCCTGCAAACACCTGAAGCAAATATTTCGCATTGGTTTTGCTGCTGGAGGACTGAACTTCAAACCGGGGGTGACAGAGCATGTGTTCTGAGCTCTAGCTTCTCCCAGCTACGGCCTAAGTGTAAGGCACACTCTGCTAGTTTTTATACTATCCTTTCTCTTATTTCTCTACCCTTTTATCCCAAAGCCCAGATATGGCCTCGGTAAAGGAAGCTTGTTGGAAAAGATTTAGGCTTCCCCTAATTAGTGTCCATGTTAATGTTATAAATATTATATACCAAGTACTAAGCATGTCATGAATTAGTATTAGATTCAGTTTTGTCATATGGGACTTCTTAGTTTCTTAAATTCAGGATAAGGTAGTCTCAAACATCTTGTGAAAGTTAAAACACACACACACACACACACACAAAAAAAAAAACCTTTCCCAAATTTCTGCAAACTCTGGAGAAATTTACAATCTCCCAAGTTTCTTCCAGGAGTGCTTTCTCTTTTCAGGAGAGAAGCTGAAATTCAGTCTCTTCATAGAATTCCACACACAAAACCCACTCACATGGAACATTTATGAAAGTAACAACGTAAGCACTGGACTACTCCTTATGCCAGCTTTATTGTATTTACATATCTTCATTTTTTCTGCTGCCCATGGAATATGGCTGCTCACTCAGAACTTTAGGAACTCAGAGGAAACATTGCTTGTATCAGGTGGTAACACACCCCTCTGGTGCCCACATCCCACCCCCTGGCTCACCTGCAAGGCAGTTCTGACTTACTTCGTGACTCCCCCTGAAGCTCCCGGAAACTCAAGGGAGTTTGCATCTTCCCATCAGGAGAAACCCTCCTCCCACAGAGGGAAGTCAGAGGGTAAACACGCCCGCCTCCTAGCTCCCAGCTGGGTTGCTATGGAGGGCATTTAGCACCTCTCTCAGTGGTCCTCCCGGGAGGGAGCCCTTGTTGCCAACAACGTTGATGATAAAATACCTTTTGCCTTGTCCTCCTGCCCTGTCTTTGGGGAGGTGTCTGTTCAGATCTTTTGCCCATTTTAAAAATGGGGTTGTTTTCTTATTGCTGAGTTTTAAGAGTTCCTTGTGTATTTTGGGTAACAGGCCTTCTTTATCAGATATCTTTTGCAAATATTTCCTCTTAGTCACTAGCTTGTTTTCTCATTCCCTTGATTAAAGTAATTTTATATGTATAACTGTATTGGATCCAAAAAAACTTAAGGTAATTTAAATGTATAACATGAAGTAATATTTAATAATAATCAGGGTTTATTCTATGTGATTGGCTCTTAATATTACTTAATGTATTTCTCTTAAGCTAGAAGTACTTCTATGCTATAATTTATCTTTTATTTTTTGCTACACTATAATTTAGTGTAACATTACTATAGCCTCTTTTGATTTTTAAATTATGTATAAATATAGGTCACAGAAATAAATTCAGTTTTAAAGAGTAATATATAATAAAATTGCCTCAAACAATAAATTAAATATTAAAACCATGTTAAAGAGAATAGCACTTTCACAAATGCAACTAAATTGTCTAACAGAATGCTGGCCACCCTGGGCAAAAAATATATACAGCAACACCATCTGTAAACAGTGTTTTGTTTTGTTTTTTAAATATATTTTATTGATTTTTTTTTTTAAGAGAAGAAGGGAGCGAGATAGAGAGTTAGAAACATCAATGAGAGAGAAACATTGATCAGCTGCCTCCTGCACACTTCCTACTGGCTATGTGCCCGCAACCAAGGCACATGCCCTCGACCGGAATTGAACCTGGGACCCTTGAGTCTGCAGGCCAATGCTCTATCCATTGAGCCAAACCAGTCAGGGCTGTTTTGAAAACATGTATTGTGTTGTTCACATTTAATTTATATCGTTATATGCCACTGAGTGAGGAAAAAGTATATTTAATTGAAACAAACAATAAATATTTACTTAGAATAAAGTTCATTCACATGTTTGAAAAGTGTTTGTAATAGGAAATCCATTAAAACCAAAACATAATCTAGGCTGTGGGGAAAATGTTCATTAAAAAAAAATACTGATACATTTGTTCTGGGTTGCCTTAAGTTCTTAACCTATAGGGAAAACATTTTTAAACAACAAAAAATGGTGGAGAAATCACACAATTCAGAAGATTGAAGGCATCAATCTGTCATACATGTTCCAAAATGTCATACTGGCAATCTACAAAAGAATCTAGTTTTAAAAATACAGAAATTCTAGACACTCTTTTAATAGTGTAAGCATTGTATGCAACATTTCAAATCAAGCTAATAACAATTAACACACATTCCATTAGATCAAAAACAATATGAATGATATGAAATTGAGCTTTTGAATAGCACTAATAAACCTTTTCTGGTTAAAGATTCTCTTGTACATACTGGAAAAGTGTACACACACAAAAAGTATCTGATAAAAAGAAAAAAATGATTAGAATTTTACAGGCCAAGGGGAAACCAAAGACACAGAGGACACTTTTGTTCTACTTCTTATTGTTCTGACATTTTCACCCACCCTGTTTTTACACAGAGGGAATATTATTAACAGATGTAAAACTTTCACAGTCAGGATTTGTGCTCTCTTTAATTTTTTTCATTTTGAAAAGGGAATATTCCATGTAGAATTATCTATCTATTTCTCTTTTTCTAGTCCACTTTCCTTTTTTATACCCATATTACATTCATTTCCTGATTGGAATAGAAGGGGAAACACCTATTTAAACAGAAAACTTTGTGTCAAAGTAGATTTAATTGTTAACACTAATCAGTTACCTAGGGAAAAACCACAAACAAAACAAATTAATCAAACAAACAAAAATATCCACCAAAAATACAACAGGAATAGGAAAGAGTGGATATATGTCAGAAATATTTGTCAATAATTTTACATTGAGATATTTTCCTTTCAAACATTATAAGCATTTGTGAATTATGGCCGATGCTCTATCCACTGAGCCAAACCACCTAGGGCTCATATACTAGTATATGCTTTTATATACAGGTACATATATTGCATATGACAAATGCTTATAAATTCCTCACATAGATTTAGAATTAAGCAACAAGACCCCTGGATTTCATTATTTGAGACAGTATAATTCTATAGTTTCACAGTGGGCCTAGAAAAGTGTGCTTGCTCATTCTAAACCTAGCTCTCACCAATATGTTAGATTTTGGGCAAGTTAGCCTATGCCTTAATCTGTTACAAAGTGAACAAAAAGTAGAGTTTGCCTCTGACCTGTTAAAGTAAGTGCAAAGTGCAAGGTGCAAAGTTACATGAGAAAAAGTGCTTATTTGTAAAAGCCAAGTTATGACTAACAGTGAAATTTTTATAGGTAATACAGAAAGCTCTATAAGGACCACTTTTCCTAATTGTATGTAAATGTTACTAGATTATTTCTTTGTGACAGACAAGCAAACCAAGAGTCACAAGAATCTAAAAAGAATAATGCCTTTGGTAGTCTGTAATGGTGAAGGTATTGCTTTTATGTGCCTTAAGATCGTGCTGACTTAAAGGAGAGACACATACACATATGGTAACGTGACTTATACTTTCTAAACATTCAATTTGGAAGGAATTATCCAAGTCATGTGAGTTTTAGTCTCACCTCTGTAAAAATTGTAAAACACAATACAATTTTACAAATGATCTTTAATAGAAAAACGCAATGCCTGGTAAAAGCATAAAGAACAGAATTTTCTATTTCTCAGGATGTTATATTTGTCTTTATTTTTTGTGTGCGTGATTCTGGACCTCTTTATTACATGTAGGAGTTGTATTTCTTGAGCTCCTGCAAGGAGGAAACAAATTACACATACATACACACCCACCTGCATGCATTTGTGCACACGGATTTACTCCAGACATTTATAGCTTATACTCTACTGCGTTCTTTTTTTGCTTGTTTGTTAATCCTCACCCAAAGATTTTCTTCTATTGATTTTTAGAGAGTGGAAGGAGGAAAGACAGAAACATTGATTGAAGGCACATCAATTGGTTGCCCTCTGCATGGGCTGGGGATTGAGCCTGCAACCAAAGTACATGGCATTGACTGGAATCAAACTTGGGACCTTTCAGTTTTCAGGCCAACACTCTAACCACTGAACAAACCAGCCGGGGCAACTCTACCACATTCTTCAGGAGGACTGGTCACAAATAGGATTAGAAGGAGAGAAAAAGTATAAGTTAAAATGGTTACTGATGGTGTTTTGTGTCCAGACATTAAGAGATACAAGGTAACTTTAACCAATATTATATTTTAGTAGCAGAAAAGTAAAGTACTTTTTCTACATTTTCAAGCTATTATTTAGGAAAAATCAACACATTTTCAAATAAATAATTACATATAGTTATATATAGATAATTCTATATAATAAAAGTGTAGTATTTAAATTGTCCCCTCAACTGGAGTTCTTCTGGGAGTTTGACTGGGGGAGGACTGGCCGGTGGAAGGGAGGGAGGCCCGAGCTGGCAGCCGGCAGCCACTAGGGACCCTACCAGTGTGTGAATTTTGTGCACTGGGCCTCTAGTTATCAATAAAATAGGTTAGTAATCTACATAGTAATATGGGTGACTTTATCAAATTCTAGCCACTCCTAGATTTGAGGCCCGTTTATTTATTTGTTAGTATAACAACTCTTGCAAATCCTTGATATTACAATCCTCTAAAGATCTAACTCCCTAGTAAGTGTTTTTCTGTTTTGTATTTAGAGAAAATTACTGATCCCACTCATAATGAAACATGACTGATAGCAAGAATTAACAACTAAAACCGGCAAAATATAGTGAATGCCATTTTATAATTTAAAATGTAAAATCAAGTGATTATGCTAAGGCCATCAATTTATAATGAAATATCAAATTCTTTGAAGTTTTACAATCAATAAGAAAGCCCAATATTATGACAAGATAATCTAATGATAATGAATTCTTTAAAAATATTCAACACAAAAAATCTGCAACCTTTATCTACACAAAGGATACAGATATTTCATCAGTTCTACTTATGATATCCATACTACAAATTTTTTTTTGGAACCATTAAAATAAATAAGAAAAAAGTGCTCTCTTCTTAACTGCAAAGATATGGAGTCCAAGCTTCTTATCAGGTTGATAATGATCAGGTTCAGGTTCAAGATGCCAACAGAACTTCTGTGGTATAGTACTCATGCTTATTCCTCCTTTTCTTCTTGCAGTTTGTCATAAAGGGCTGAACTGACGTGTCTTTATGGTTCAGGAAAAATGAACCATTTAAGTAACATGAATCTCCTATACCACCAAGATGGCAAAGTGAGCTTAGTGAGATGGGAGTGACAGAGACTTTTTAAACACCCTAAACCCTTTTGCTGGCCCAGGATATGGCGGTGGTGGCGAAATGCTGTGTTTTCCGGTCAGTGCCACGGCCTGTTCATAAGAAGGTAACCCTGTGTCCTCCACTGCGGGTGGTGATGGAGACAAGACAGCCTCCTCAGGTCTTCTGAAAATGATGGAGGGAGTGTGCCTTCCTCTTCTTACGTAGGTGGCTGAAGAACTAAACAGAGACACAGCATTTATGTCTAGAAAAGGCAGCAGTTTTAGTTTAAGATGGCAACATTTGAAAATCCAACTGATTAATTTTATAAAAATTGAACCTAATTCTAATATATAAAGAGCCAGCGTCCGTAACATCCAAAATGACCGAACGGACGGCCCAACACCAGGCTGAGCATGCAGCAGGCTCCAGAGGGTGGGGACTGGTGAGCAGGCTGAACTGCTGACCTCTCCGTCCCTCCTGGGTTGCTGGTGCCACAATGACCTAGCACTGACTGCTGCTGCGGTGGGCATTGTGGCAACCTAGCACTGATTGCCACCGCCAAGGCGGGTGCAGTGCAATTGGTCAGGGAAGGGGGGGCCTGTCATTGCCCCATGATTACCCTGCAGATGGAGGCCCAGGCCACCGGCTGGGGGCTCCATGATTGCCCTAAAGAGGGAGGCCCACACGACTCAGCCAGCGGTGGTGGGTGGGGCCTCCCTCTGTGGGGCGATCAATCACAGGGCTCCCCGACTGCGAGAGGGCGCAGACCAGACTGAAGGACCCCCCCCCAATCCTGAGTGCATGAATTTTGTGTACCGGGCCTCTACTTTATTAATATAACAACAGGTTTCTAACAATAGAAAGAGTCTTTCTTGGTCTAATGGAAAGATCAAAAGCTTTAAAGTCAGACAGGGGGATGAAGCTGGACCCTGTCATTTCCTAGTCATGTGACCAAAGGCAAGTTAACCTAACTCAGTCTCCTCCTCTGTAAAGGGGGAATAATAAAAGCTACCTCTACATAAGGACTGAAAATGTGCTAATTTCCCTGGATGGAAACTTTCTCAGTATGGTGTGAAACCAAACCCAGGTTTTGAAAGGCAGCTCAACACCAAGTCAAGGAATCCAATGCCACCGATAATCACAACAGCTGATGTCTGTCTGTTTCCTTTGTCCCCTCCCTCAGTCCTGCTGCCTGATGGGTAAGATCCCTTCTAAGCACTTCTTTTATCACATCACTCTTCTCTGTAAAATGTCTAACCTCAGCGTTCTTTCTTTCTTTTTTTCTTTTTTAATATGTTTTTTTAAATATATATTTTATTGATTTTTTACAGAGAGGAAGGAGAGAGGGATAGAGAGTTATTGTAGAAACATCTATCGATATGAGAGAGAGACATGGATCAACTGCCTCTTGCACACCCACTACTGGGGATGTGCCTGCAACCAAGGTACATGCCCTTGACCGGAATCGAACCTGGGATCTTTCAGTCTACAGGCTGACGCTCTATCCACTGAGCCAAATAGGTTTCGGCTTTAATATGTTTTTATTGATTTTTTACAGAGAGGAAGGGAGAGAGATAGAGAGTTAGAAAAATCAATGAGATAGAAACATCGATCAGCTGCCTCCTGCACACCCCCACTGGGGATGTGGCCGCAACCAAGGCATATGCCCTTGATCGGAATCAATCCTGGGATCCCTCAGCCGGCAGGCCCATGCTCCATCCACTGAGCCAAACCGGCTTCAGCCTGTAGCATGCTTTCCATTGAATGGAGTTCTAACGTAAGTGCCTCCTTTTCAAAGCCTCCCTATTCTGGCCTCGCTCTGTTTTTTATAGTTCTCTGCTCTTGCCAAGGTAGCCTCTTTAACACTCCTCAGAATGTGCAATGAATTCTGTCCCATCTCTGTGCTTTCACTGGTATGGTTTCCTTCCTCAGATTATGTCTTTTTCCCACTCCACTGTTCTAAGCTCAACAATTAAAAAAAAAAAAAAAAAAAAATATATATATATATATATATATATATATATATATATATATATGGCCTAGTTCTAGTCCTACCATTTTCACAAAACTTTGTCAGCTACACCAGCCAATGAAAACTGAAATGCAATATGGGTCTGATGTTTTGAACCTACCTTTTCCCTCCTCACTTGTAAATTACAAAATGGTAATTTAAACATTAGTAAATGGATCTGTTTAGGCTGTGAAGCTGGCTAATCTATGCATAAATTAACCTCCTACAGTTATGGCTAACAAGATGATTAAAATTCATACGTAATGCACAACCTCTAGTCAATCTTTACAGTATCCTTCCCAACGAGGCAGTTTAGCAGACTCAAAACTGTAAACTTTTCCAAACCAAGTAAGTCAATTTGCACCTTAAAACACCCTTTCCTTCCGAGCTAAGAATTAGATCTGAAATTGGAGGGAAGGAGAGAAGAAAAAGATCTGTGTAAATCTAGGAACTGGATAATCAATAATTGAGAGGTGACTGAGATCATTACACGTTGACTTAGAAGGCTAGACACAATTCCTCCTCTGTCAGAAATCTGGAATTTTTTCACGGTAGGCTAGTCACTTGCCACATTCGCTAGCTTGTAACAAAAACTCCTATCTGTTTGCTTAGAGGGAACAGATGTTTTATTTGAACAAATAAATTTTTCCACGTCAACTTTCAGAACTTGAGATATAGAAACTATATAGTAACTGCATCAAAGCCACTAAATATCTATATAGCTATTTCTTACATACATCTTAGATGAGTGAAATCAGAAAGTATGCACCAATAACATCTCAAATAAATGGACATCATATTACACTTATTTTACTCCATAAAATAAGAAACTAAGAAATAAAAAGATCTTGTTTCCAATTTCTTGGCATGTTTTTACAGAGGAATGAGACAAACGTTTCTGACAAGGATCTTATTTTTCACTCCTTTCTCTTTTCAAATATTTCCTCACCCTTCCCCCATTTCAGACTTGCAAAATATAGAAAGAAAACAAATAACTCTGCTGGAAGAATTTCTTGGGACAACAGATGAAATGTACTTTAGTAAGTGTCTGAAAGTTAATCCCAACAAAGGAGAATACTTTGTAAACCTAAAATTTAGTCCCCTAAAATGCAGAGGGTCACTGTGAGGGTTAAAGTGAGACAACAGATGTAAAAGTGATCTGTGAACTGTACAGCACTATACCGAACTAACATAAAGTGTAACCATTTTTTTTTTTTAAAGCTGACATTTATGAGCCTTGTATTCTTTTGAAGGACCAGGGTTTTTAATTTTTAATTTTAATACTTGGAAATACTTTGTTAAATAAGGAAAATTAATAGGTGTCATACAGCATAAAAGATGGTGACTTAAGAAAAATTAAACCAGCCGAAACCGGTTTGGCTCAGTGGATAGAGCGTCGCCTGCAGACTGAAAGTTCCCAGGTTTGATTCCAGTCAAGGGCATGTACCTTGGTTGCGGGCACATCCCCAGTAGGGGGTGTACAAGAGGCAGCTGATCGATGATTCTCTCTCATCGATGTTTCTAGCTCTCTATCTCTCTCCCTTCCTCTATAAAAAAATCAATAAAATATATTTTAAAAAGAAAAGAAAAATTAAACCAATTCTCCTTACATTCTCTCACTGCTCAGACATTTGCAGGATTTACAGAAGTCTGTCTGACACACTCCTTAGTTCATGCCCACAGGTCACATAAATGCCCAGGGAGCTTTTTGGGGAGTCCAGTTTGGGGACAGCATTACAATTTATTTATTTTTATTTTTATTATTATTATTTTAAAATATATTTTATTGATTTTTTACAGAGAGGAAGGGAGAGAGATAGAGAATTAGAAACATCGATGAGAGAGAGTCATCCACCAGCTGCCTCTTGCATATCCCCTACTGGGGATATGCCTGCAACCAAGGTACATGCCCTTGACCAGAATCGAACCTGGGACCTTTCAGTCCACAGACCTATGCTCTATCCACTGAGTCAAACCGGTTTCGGCAGCATTACAATTTATGTCGCCCCTGTTCTCTGCCCTCTTTGCTGGCATGTTTCCTGTCTGCACCCTTTCTGTGGGCATCCTTACAGGCCCAGTCCTTTGCCTTCTGTTCTTTCATCTCACTCAGAAATAGCCTATTCTCATGGCTTCAGCTTTTATCTTCCAACAGATGAATCCTAATTCTGCTTCTGTTGTCCTAAACTCTGACTTTAACAATAATGGAAAAAATTTTATTGTGATAAAATACATATAACTTAAAATTTGCTATATTAGCCATTTTTATGTATACAATTCAGCAGTATTAATTATATTCACAATGTTCTGTAATCATCACTATTATCTAATATCCATAACCTTTTCATCACCTGGTCAACATCATGTGTTTGTTCACTTCATTTGAAAGTGTAAATAGGGATATATAAGCACCAATTTTGAATAGTTTGTTTAGTATCTGGTGCTTTTTAAATTAACATTCTATGCTTACTCATCTATATTTACTGAGAAGATAATATAGACGCTAATAACTTTTTATTCCTATAAGTACGTTGAGGTTCTATTATGTAAAAAGCAGTACTTGTTTAGTACTGCTTTTATGAATATTCATGAAACTTTATTATCTTCACGTGGTAACCATTTTATTTTATTAATTTGTATTTGATTTAAAGTATCAGTGAAAATAATTGAATTTAAAACCTAGTTATTCTTTTTCTACTTGGGTAGCACACATCACTGTGACTCATAGTAAACTATGGGGCTTCTTGCCTCCAGAAAGAATGTGGAGACACTGGTATCTGCCTCCTGCTCAGGAAGGAAACCCTGCCCAGCATGCAGCGTGGTTCAGTGTTTGAACACCGACCTATGGAGGTCAGGGTTTGATTCCCGGTCAGGGCACAGGCCCAAGTTGCGGGCTCGATCCCCAGTGTGGGGCATGCAGGAGGCAATCGATCAATAATTCTCTCTCTCTTTAAAAAAAAATTTTTTTTTTTATTGATTTTTTACAGAGAGGAAGGAGAGAGAGATAGAGAGAACTAGAAACATCAATGAGAGAGAAACATAGATCAGCTGCCTCTTGCACACCCCCTACAGGGATAATTCTCTCTATCATTGATGTTTCTATCCCTGTCTTCCTCTCTAAAATCAAGTAAACATTTTTTTTTTTTTTTTTTACAAAGGAAACATTGAAACTTTAAGCTGACATTTGTGAATCTTTGTATTCTTTTGAAGGACCTTAGACACAGCATTTTAAAGTTTTTTATTTGTGTTAAATTAGGCAACCAAACAATCATATACTAGACGTAGGGGTGTCGAACTCAATCAGAGAAGGGGCCAAAATCTAAAATCCAGCCTAAATCGCGGGTCGAATGGTTTACTGAACAGTCATAAACTGTCATTGTGATGGAAACGCAGCAAAGTGCAGTGATGACAGCGTGGTGCAGGCCACATTGCAAGACCTGGCGGGACAGATTTGGCCCGCGGGCCTTGTGTTTGACACATGTGTACTAGAGGAAACTGAGGACACATGACAACTAAATGCAATGTACTATCTTGATTGGCTCCTAGAGCAAAAAGAGGACAATAATGGAAATTTGGTGAAATCTAAATAAGGTCTAGAATTTAGTTAATATTAATGTACCAATGTTGTTTTTTTAAACTTTTATTTATTTATATTTTGTTAGTGCTCACCCAACAATATTTTTCCATTGATCTTTTAGAAAAGGAAAAACAGAGAAAACATAAATTAGTTCCCTCCTTCATGTGCCCCCAACCTGGGCCCAGGCCCAGAAGGAACTTGCATTCTGCATCCGAAGTACATGCCCTTGACCAGAATCAAACCAGGGACCCTTTGGTCTGCAGGCCGATGCTCTATCCACTGACCCAATCCGGCCAGGGCCCAATGTTGTTTTATTAGTTTTATAAATATACTATGATAACATAAGCTGTTAACTATGAGGGAAACTGGGTGAAAGATATATGGTACTTCTCTGAACTACCTTTGTCACTCTCCTGTATAACTAAAATTATTCCAAAATAAAAAGTTTATTTAAAAAACAGGCAGCCATTTTAAATCTATACTTAAAAATAATAGTACAGAATGTGTAACAGTGAATTAAATACTTTCACTTGGTACTTACCCTGGATGTCCTTGCTGGTTACACTTAGTGATACAAAGATAGTAACCAAGTAATCCAAAAATAACCAAAAATACTCCAGCAGCAATTAGTCCAGTCAGAAGGCCCAAAACATCTATTTTCTCTCTGTTACCACCTTAAGAAAAATCATTAAAATAACATAAATGTAACACCTGAAAAGCCCTATTTGTGATTTCAATAAATTTAACCCTCAGTTTAAGCACAGTATTAAGCATCAAATAATTAATTTAAAAAAGAATTCTTTGTGCTATACATATGATCTAAAGAATTTTAAACAACACTTCCTGAAAGTCCTAGTTATGGTTTTGTTTATTTATTTATTATTTATTTATTTATTTATTTTAAATATGTTTTATTGATTTTTCACAGAGAGGAAAGGAGAGGGATAGAGAGCTAGGAACATCGATAAGAGAGATACATTGACCAGTTGCCTCCTGCACACCCCCCACCGGGGATATGCCCGCAACCAAGGTACATGCCCTTGACCGGAATTGAACCTGGGACCTTTCAGTCCACAGACCTACGCTCTATCCACTAAGCCAAACCGGTTTCAGCTGGCTTTGTTTATTTTAAATAGGTCATATTACATGTATAATATTCAAGACTAAGCGGGATAAACATAAACTTTGTTCCACTAGGCTCACTTTGATATTAACTATAAGATAAATGTATTGAGCAACTCTAGTTAGCTGTGTAATATAGTCTCCCTATAAGCTTGGGCCCTACGCAAGAGGAATGAAAGACTAGCTGACAAAAAACCTACCTGACTAAAAGCCAACTAGAGATGACCAATATACTAGTAGGTAAAAGACAGGATCGTCCCTCTCTAGAAATTACTTCATTTTACCTAACCAACTTAACTTACCTAGCAACATATGACTTCCATTCACTTGAATGGTAAAAATAAAAAGACAAAACAATTAAAACAGTTTAACTACTTGAAAGCAATGGAGTACAACTTTTACTCTCTGCAAGTCTTGACTTAGCTGAGCTGTTTAAAGCACCTTTAAGCCTATTATCTCATTTCCCGAGTATCTCACCAAACTTGATTTTCATTGTATAACTAGATGAATGGGGCCTTTCTATCTTAGATAGCCCAGTGTATAATTGAGAAATTTCCCTTGAATTTACAAGGTAAGTATGTTGAGCAACAACCAAACTCAAATAATGAAACTAAATGTATTATAGAAGGAAGGGTGTGGGAAAAACATTATTTAATCAATTCTTGTCTTACCTGATTTTGCGGTTGGTCCTTTAATGGAATAGTCCTGCCAAAATGCCAGCTAAGAGAAAGATACATTTTCCAAGTCAATTTCATTTATTTCTTTTTCTTTCTTTCTTTTTTTTTTATTTTATTAAATTATCATCTGTGCACATATGTCAGTTTCATTTCATTGTCATTTCGTTCGGTCCCCAATGACCTACTGTGGGTGGTAAATTTTTGGCATGTACTACAGGTAGGCTACCAGTTCATTCAAGCTAGAGGGTGTGATTCACTCTGATTAAAGCACTACCACGCATTACCATTTCTCCCAGCTCTGGAATGGTCAGGGCATTATTGCCAGTGACACCTCGCCATCTATTCCCTGCTATTCGCCCTTCATCTGCCCAGAGCGCCCACTCAGGCATCAGAGGAACTATTGCATTGCAGAGTCAGTGAAAGTGCCAAAGGTAGAAGCTGAGGCAGGAGACTCATTTTTGAAAAGGAGTCTGAATTTTTCGATGCTAAGTAGGCCCTCAGTTTGCTAGATTTTTTATTGTAAGGTATTTCAAGATTTAGAAAGACATCCCCAAGGCTGTTTAAGTTCAGTGTCACTTGAGAGAATGGGAGCGGTTTTAAGGAACCATGATAAAATTACAAGATGGGCTTGTGAAAGACAGAATAAAACCTCACCAGGCACCCTTACAAGGTGTAGACTCGGTTTTCTGCTCTAATACAGGCGGCAGATTATTAGCCTGGAGGCTGGGCACAGTTTTGGGGGGAAAAGAACTACATTCCATTAAAACCTGCATTTGAAGGATACCAAGTGAGGTTCTTATTGACCAAAGAGTAAAATGGAACTTTTGAGGAAGGGAAAAAGGAGCTGGGGTTATTTAATCTACAAAAGTAAAGAATTTGGGTCATTTAACATTCTTCAGGAATATGCCAGGTTATAACAAGGCCGGCGCTGTCTCTGTTTTGGGCCTTCACGAGATGAACAGACGGGACTTAGTTATATTCTAAGGGAGAACGTCTAAAAGTTTCGCCCTTAAATTTACAGTTATGCCAAACAACAAACTCCTGGGTGTGGGACTATCTATATTTGTACCTTCAGGCTCCAGCAGAGCACTTGGCACACAGGAGGTTGCCAATCCTTGAAGTATAAATACAGTCATTCAAAAGGTTAGGCCACTGTCAGGAAACCCTGCTCAGAGCCTTGGTTCAAGCCTGTGCCAGAGAACTCACTGGAATTATATCCTGACGCTTCATTCATTCTGCTTCATGATTGTTTTTGAAGATAATAAACATTCAACACACAAAAAGACAGCAGAATCGATCGTTTGCTGATTACTTTAAGCCCAGCTAATGAAGCATAAAGCCAAGTCTGAAGCAAAAGCTAACTCGCTTTTTTAAGAAAGTCGAAAAGAGGTAACAGAGACAGAATCCTAATTGTATTTAAAGCATTACATCTCTAATGACTGCAAGGGTCATTTTCTTAAGTACGATTTAATAAGTTCCCAGACAATGAACATCATTAACCGAATTACCGTTTTATCTTCATCCACAAAAATCTCTCTGGCTTCTTCATAATTGCAGAGTTCTTCGACGCACTCTCTTTCTAGGTCACCTGGCGTGAAGAGCTCCAAATCAAACCTGTTATAGAGCAGGTGTCTGTGTATGAAAGAGCTGGCTTCTTCTTTGGATGTAAATACTAATAAAGAAACAGAAAGATTTCAAATACTGATAACAATAAGAAAGAAAATTCCTATTTAAATGATGAAAAGAGTGAATCGTTCTCGATGTAGCTAAATTACACCGAACTTTCTTGTGTGGTCTTCAAAGCTGCCAAAAGGAAATATCAGTAAAAATAATTCTATCAGCTGAAGCAATTGATAGATATAGTCTGGTGTTACTCAGCTTGACATGGGTTTAAAATACTACACCAGCAATGCAGTACCTCAAAGCCTGCCTAACTTAGCTATAGCTATATGAAATCTAGTTTCAGGAAGGAGAATCGGAAATCTGCTTCTGTATTCCTACTTCTCAGATTTGCCCAGATCTTCTCATTTTACTGACTAAAGAGTGGTGCCAAATTTCTCGTTGTTGGTCTTGTGTTCGAATAGGCTGTTATAAAAATATCCCTACCTTCCGAATGGCACTTAGCACTCAACTTGAAAGGAATACAAAGAGGCATAAACGTGTTTTATTGTTCCTGAAGTGATGTTTATGCCAGTACAAATCCTCACCCAGAGGCTGTTTGCCATTTCCCTGAGTGTGAAAGTTCCAATTCGGCCAGTGCCTTATCGAGCTTTTCCCTGCCTCCCTTACAGTCTTAGGAGCAATCCTGCCTTTTATTGTTTGGGTTCCAAGTAACCCTGAACATGCTTACACTTGAAAGAAGCAAACTTCCTTGCTCTGGATCATCCTGAACTTCCACGAGAGATTCTGTTTTCCCTCTGGCCTTTGCACTTTGGATCTGCCTCCTCAGACCCTCTATCCATCTCCATTTCTCTGCCTTCGGTCATTCTAGGAGGCTCTCTGTGCATTTCACCATTTCAGACGCACCAATCTCTTCCTCTCTCCTGTCTCCCCATGTTTTCTAAGTGAATTCCTTTTAGGTCACTGGCTTTATCAGAAGTTAGCTGTAGGTTTTCCCAGTTACTTTTCATATTCCCATTTATTATGTATCTTTTCATGTATCTTATTTGCTTATAGAGAGCATTGGCTTCTGTGCCACACAACTCTCCTAAGACAGAGTAACTGCTGCCCACTTTCCTCTACTCTGTGGTCTCGGTACTGCCTCTGAGTTCATGGAGACTTCCTGTTTCCACCCCGCCTCCCAGATCAATGAAGAGGCCCTCCAGGGCAAGGATGACAGTCTTTCATTTCTACGTCTCCAGTGCCTAGCATAGGGCCTGGCACAGAGTATGTGTTAACAGAGTGGCTGATAACTGAACAAGTTGGCTTTTTAAACATAGAGGATTCCCACAGATATCTCCAGCCTTTTGCATTCAAGTATGACCTCTAAATTCCTTCCAGAGTTTGTGATATTTTTGAGAGTGTCTTCTTGACTGTTATTGTGTGCACAGATGAATACGTTCACAAGGCTTCTGGGGATCAGCTTCTGGTCCTACTGAGAAGGGATCATCAACCTCATACATGAGTGAACTTGCCAGTACACATATGCTACAACTTGGGAGATACCAAGAAGGTTCTCCTTCCAAAATCTGTCTTTTTACCGCGAGCTAGCCTATCCAATTGCCTAGAATTCTGTCATCAGGGTTCTCTCTCTCCCGCGCCCTCAGACGGTTTAACACACTAAGCTGTATTAATCATTAATAAGTCATCCCGGAGTATTAGTGTAACAGATCCTTCCCAAATGAAAATGAGCTGAGAGTAGGATCTGATGAGAAGGGAGAAGGGACAGGAATGCATGGGCAAGCAGATCCAAAGTACTAGCGCTGGGTAGGGAAGCACAATGACAAGGCAGGGAGAAGGATGCTGAGAGCCAAAGCATTCCTCCCCTTTTCTGTTTTTCTGTTTTTGTTTTTGCTTTTCTATGTTAGGCTCTTAAGACATGGGCAGGAACCAGTCTATTTATGACCAGGAACCCACAAGATGTGAAAATATAGGTTAGGAAACCCCAAACCTAATCTCACAACCATTCGATTATATCCAGAGATTTGACAATCAGAAAGGATCTCAGAGATCATTTCACTCCTCATCCCCATGACTTTACAGATGAAGAAATTCAAGCCAAAGGGCATCAAGTTACTTGCCTCTGGTCTCAACAAATCCAGACCAGCTCTTGAACTCTCTGTCTTTCCAGGAAGAACAACTCATTATGCCTCATTATGCTCATTATAATTACCACATCGCCTCACACAATAAAAAGAAAAGAAAAGAAAAACGGCACGCACTGATTTTACAAGTTGAAATAGGTACTCCATTCAGGTTAACTACAAACCAGTTCTTAAATGTGCGTGTGCATGTGCGTGTGTGTGCGTGTGTGTGTGTATAATCAAAAGTAACTCAAAATCAGTTTGTATACATTGCACTTAACAAACCACCACATTACCAAATAAACCACAAATTAAACTAAAGAATATTTTAGCGCTCCAATGATCGACGAGGGCATGTCATTTCAAATACTACGCTTTCCACTTTGCGATCTACAACAGGCGGCTTGGGGCTCCCAGAGGGTTTTCTGGGGAACCGGAGGCATGCTCACCTTCCTCCCCCGCGTGCCCAGGCTCCTCTGGACCTCTGGTGCAAAGAGGAATCGCGATGGCAGCCACGGGCAGCTGGCTCAGTAGGATCAGAAGCGTAAACATAGTCCAGCAACGGCCCAACACACTGAAACAGAAACGAACAGAAACACACGTCGGAAAAGCCCCTGGCTCAGCACTTTGGGTTTCTGTAGGGCCTGAGTCACGGACCTGTGGCGCTCAGAGCCCCGGACCATTGTTGCCCCGCGCGCGGTTTCGGTCTCCCGGGTCCAATCCGCGCCCTGAAAGCGGCCGCGAAAGTGCCCGGGGCCAAGCGCCGCGCCCCGAGCCCGGCCGCCGCCCGCGCAGGCACCTGCCGTGGCCACGGGCGACCCTGCGCCGCGAGTGGCAATCGCACCCGATCTGCGGAGCGGCCGCCCCGAGCAGCCCACCCCCGCCCGGGCCAGCGCACCTGCGGCTCCGGGCGCATGTCCCCGCCGCTCCCGGGCCGGAGCCCCGCCATAGGGCAGTGTCTGCGGCCGCCAGACCCCCCGTCTCTGCGCGCGCCCCCCGAATCTCGGCCGCGCCCTCCGCCGGACGGGGAGGCCCCAGCGCCGGGGCCGAGGAAGCGCCTGGGGTCCGCGAAGAAGCGCCCAGATCGGCAGGGGGACGAGCGCGACAACTTCCTGCTGGGTCCCGGGAGGCGCGGCGCCGTCTGCGGGAGGAGGCGGCGGCTCCCGGGAGCACCTGGCGGCCGCTCCTCCCCGGGGCCGGCCTGCCCGCTGCCCGGCCCATTGGCGGGCGTCTCCCCAAGCTGGCGCTGCGCTTTCTGAGTCGTGAACCTGCTGTCCTGAGCCCTCGGCGAGCCCGGCCTCCGGCCTCTGGTTCGGGCCCCGCCTGAGCCTGTGGGGGGCTGGTTTATCTCGGTTCCAGACCCGGCTTTTCCTGCGACTTCGGGGTCAGGGGGATGGGGGGTGTATTTTCAGTTCTCAGTGGTCAGCGGAGCGTCCTCCGGGCGTCCGGAGGTTTTCGGGTTTGGGTTCCACCAGGCTGGGGCGGGGTCTTGTGGTTACCTCGACTCAACATTCCTAAAAGGGTGATCTGGGAACGAGAACAAAAATATTCACCAGAGAAAATTCACTTTATTAATAATATGAAATGGGCCAAAACCGGTTTGGCTCAGTGGATAGGGCATCTGGCTGCGGACTGAGGTGTCCCAGGTTCAATTCAGGTCAAGGAAATGTGCCTTGGTGGCAGGCACGTCCCAGGTGGTGGGTGTGCAGGAGGCAGCTGATGGATGTTTCTCTCTCATCGATGTTTCTAGCTCTCTATCCCTCTCCCTTCCTCTCTGTAAAAAATCAATAAAATATATTTTTAAAAATAATATGAAATGGGAAGTGACATTGAAATTATTTGATGGCATTGGTTCTCCAACTCGCCAGATCTGGGACATCTCCAAGATCTTTTTAAGGACTCTCCGAGATCAAAACTATTTCCATGAGGATAATAAGGCAATTGGCCTTTTTCATTTTCTTAATTTATAAAATTAAACTTAATTTTATTTTGCAAAAAATCAACAAATGCATATGCAGATCTGATTTATCTTCAAACCACGTGTTCATTTTTTTTGCTTTTATAGACATGCCCATTTATTTGTCATGCCAAACTTCAAGTTTTACTAACATTAGTATTCATTGAGAGAAAAGAAAAACTGCATTGCTTGATCTTTGGTAATTAGCAGTATAATTAATAACTTATAATTGTTTTTAAGATAAACACTTCGTAGGAAATTTAATATATCTTGTTTTTGCTCTTCAAAGGAGCCACTATACCAAAGCATTTACCTGGATCTATCAAGTTCCTGCTGGTAGAATATTACTTCCAACCTATTTATTAGCTTTTCTTCCTGTCGTTCCATATATGCTCCCCTCCTTCCACTGAAAGTACAGGAAAAAAAAGCAATTTATTTCTTCTTCCCTCCCCACTCCTAAAATCATGCAAGGGAAGACAACATCACAAGTCACAACATCTAAGTTTACTTTGATTATATTTTACTTATACTTAAAACTAGAGGCCCGGTACATGAAATTCGTGCACAGGGGTATGTGTGTATCCCTTAGTCCAGTCTGCATCCTCTCCAATCTGGAACCCCTCGAGGGATGTTTGACTGCCTGTTTAGGCCTGATCCCATCCCTCTTGCAATCCAGGACTGCTGGCTCCCAATTGCTCATCTGCCTGCCTGCTTGATTGCCCCTAACTGCTTCTGCCTGCCATCCTAATTGACACCTAATTGCTCCCTTGCTGGCCCGATTGTTGCTAACTGCCCTCCCCTGCTGACCCGGTCACTCTTAACTGCCCTCCCTTGCCAGCCTGGTCGCCCCTAATTGCCTTCCCCTGCTGGCCATCTGTGACGGCCATCTTGTGGCCACATGGGGTAGCCATCTTTGACCACATCTGGGCAGCCATCTTGTGTTGGAGTGATGGTCAACTTGCATATTACCTATTTATTATATAGGATTATTTTGTATTATAATACTGAGTTATCTAAAACCAACATTGATGGTATTAAATTGTTATAAAACCAGAGTTTTAGAGGCATTTGAAACAATTCAGGAACCATGTCTGAAAGGAGATAATTGCCTCAAAGTAAAAGAATTTTAGATGTCAGTAGTTGAATAAGAAACAAAACTTTAGGAGGCCCATATTTTTTATTCACATATTTACATTATTAACAAAGATATGATACTTTTGACAGCCTACAAAAAAATTTTTTTAATATATTCTTTAGTATAGAATAGGGATCAAGGGAGCATTTTATTTTATTTCATTTTTAAATATTTTTTATTGATTTTAGTAAGAGAGGAAAGGAAAGGGAGAGAGAGAGAACCATTAATGTGAGAGAGAAACATCCACAGGCTGCCTCCTGCACAATCCCTACTGGGGATCAAGCCTGCAACCTGGGCATCTGTCCTGACCTGGAATTGAACCAGCAAACTTTGTGCATGGAATGATGCTCGACCAATTGAGCAACACTGGTCAAAACAAGGGAGCATTTTATTTTATTATTATTTTTAAATATATTTTTTATTGTTTTTTTTTTTACATAGAGGAAGGGAGAGAGATAGAGAGTTAGAAACATCGATCAGCTGCCTCCTGCACAGCCCCACTGGGGTTGTGCCCACAAACAAGGTATATGCCCTTGACCAGAATGGAATCTGGGACCCTTTAGTCCACAGGCTGACGCTCTATCCACTGAGCCAAACCGGTTTCTGCACGGAGCATTTTAAACATGGGTTTGGTAAGTCTCTTATGAGCCTACTTTCCAGAAAAAGTTTATATGCAATTTTAAAAAAAAATCTAAAGTCATAGATTTAAGTTAAGAAAATATGGCATGTGAGGTTAAGGTCATTGTATTATCTATGAGCTGATGCACAATGTAAGATGTATAAAAGAATCTAAACAGACATCTATCTCAAATTTCAGCCAGGATATAAGAGTGCATAGAGATGTGAGAGCTTTTTAGATCAGATAGTGAAAAAAGACACAGTATTTACCTCAAACAATAAATTGTAAGCAACAAATACGTATACAATGCCAATTCATAGATTGTAAACAAAGCCAATTAAGAAGTGTATTGTGATAGCTGCACATTTTAAAGAAAGATTTTCAAGCCAGTCAGATGTGGACTGAGATAAAAACAGGCAATATAGACCATCATAACAAAGATGGTTAGTAAGATGGTACTGAACTCGGATCGCTCCCTTCTGTTCTTTGGTTAAGTCAATTTCCACTAAATTTTCTTTTTTTTTTCTCCCCACAAAGGCTACTATTGTCTATTTTACCTTATTTTTTTTTCTAATCAACTGTATTCTTCTTTAATCTTCTCCAGAAAATTTGTTTTCACTGATTCCTTTAGACCAGGTATGGGGAACATCCGGCTTGCGGAGTGTATAAGGCCTTCAAAATCATTTGGTCTGGCTCTGCCAAGGCATTAGGGGTGAGTTTAATTAAATATTTGACCAAATATAGCAGGCTCATTTTTAAATTGATAATTTTATATGGCCCATGAATGATAAAAATATCCAAATGGCCCTTGGCAGAAAAAATGTTCCCCATCCCTGCATTACAAGTTCCAACTCCTGTTCGCCTTGTTCTGTAACCTAGTCCTATCATAGATCCTTCTTCTTTCACTCTTCAATTCTTAAGCAAATGGGATCAGACTAAAGAGGCTAGAAATGATTTCTTGTTGGTTGACATCCTATAACAAAAAAGGTCTTCATTAGGAATTTTTGACTAGAGTTCATATTTACTTTTCCCATTCTTCTATTAATTCACTCGTTTTGCCAAACCAAAACACTAACACCAAAGAATGGAGAGATAATCACTGTCCTTATTTTTTAGAAGAATGTAATCTAATATCTGTAAGAATGTGGGCCTATAAAGTTCTTATCAAGAGCAAGAACTGACTTATTCAGCTTTATATTCTACACAGTACTCAGCAGAGTGCTTTTTATGTTGTTTGTGCTCAATATATTTTTTTGGTGGAAACCGTTTATTTTCAGGTGAGAAAAGTACTTCACACTATTTTAGGAGTGACAAATGGTCAGATGCCTCAGGCTGGGGAATCAGCAGATAGGAACTTTCATGACATTCCTCGGTAAAAGGCATCCACCCACCTATCTGGATATTTGCACCAAAATAAATGAGGCTTTGTGTTCACGTGAAATATCAGTTTGTAGTCTGAGATGGGAAGCAGATATAGAAATGAGTCTGTTTCTCAGTAGTGAAGTACATCCCTGAATGTTTCCCTGTAATATTGGATCCCACAGAATATTATGGCATTTGGCAATATGCACATAAACTTCAGCCACTACGGAACTGCACGTGATATCATTGAGAGTAGATAGCAAAGAGAAGAGCGTAGTCAGAAGCAACATTGTTGAAGATGGTTGATTTCTTCTATTTACTTGCAGTATTTATTTTCTTATTTTGTACCATTTTCTTGTTAAAGTCACAATATTCTTATGCCTTTCTTCCAAAGCATTTTAAGTACTCAAATTCTGGCCATCTGTGGAGTTGGGCCAGATATTATGATTCTTTTTTTTTTTTTTTAATATATTTTATTGATATTTTACAGAGAGGAAGGGAGAGAGATAGAGAGCTAGAAATGTTGATGAGAGAGAAACATCGATCAGCTGCCTCCTGCACACCCCCCACTGGGGACGTGCCCGCAACCCAGGTACATGCCCCCGACCGGAATCGAACCTGGGACCCTTCAGTCCGCAGACCGACACTCTACTACTGAGCCAAACCGGTTTCGGCTATGATTCTTACTTTACAAAGAGAGAGCATGAAATAGAAGGTCTTGGATGGTCATTGGCCAAATAGGAGCCTGGCTCTTGACTCTTTTCAGTACTTTTTTTTTTTTTTTTTGAGTTATTACCAAGCAATGGAGGGCACTAGGTAAAGAATTATTTAATTTAAAAACAAATACGAAAAACAAAAAGCAAAACCCAGGGCAATGAGATTAAAATATGTGGGTTAATGTGATAATGCATCTTTGAGTTTGAGCACATAACCCTCCCACTTACCTGTGTGAATTCAACAATGAAACGGAAACTGGCTTTACTTTTCATGCCTACTGTGGGCTGGAGGGTTGACTCAAGGGCTGTGACGGGAAATGGTAAGGTTGTGGCCATGAAGCTCTTACAGCATGAGATCACATTCATATTCTTAAAGACACACTGATGACTGTACCATTCAACTACTCGGAACAGGAGATGCAACTTTCCTGAACTTGTTATTTCTGTGACGTTTTAGCCTTGACATTTCAACATCAATGGTTTGCAATTTTAATTTATCCTAGTAAAATCGGCAGGTGGAAAAGGAAAGACTCCTCGTGTTCAAGGGTGATTATATGCTTGTCTGCAAGTATTTTCAGATTCAACAAATAGGTAAATGTTTATTTTAAACATTTGGGTAAAGTCCACTGAAGGAATTTTTGACTAGAGTTCATATTTACTTCTCTCATTTAAGAACAATGACTGTTAATAACCAAGCAAATATCAAGAACCGTGTGAGGGGTCATCTGGTTTCACGTGACACCGGGTAATAATAAGAACTACGTGTCACGCTTTTAAAAATGAGTAATCCTTAAAGTCCTTACGGAGCATATAAGAATCACCGTGGTTCTGAGATGCCCACAGGGGCCAGTGACAGGGACTTGTGTCACAATTGGTCATAAAACTCTCACTCTTTGTTCAAGCCTTTGCAGTTTTACAAGTATAATTAATTCTTTGACTCATAGACTCATTTTATCATTACAGTCTTACTGTCTGATTGCCACACATTTTTTTGTCCTCTATTTTGGAAACTCATGTCCAGGTGTTCTAAGAAAACAAAGATACTGTGTTTCCCCGAAAATAAGACATCCTCCGAAAATAAGACCTAGCGCATCTTTGGGAGCAAAAATTAATATAAGACACTGTCTTATTTTCGGGGAAACAGGGTATTATTTTCCTACATAAGTTTATTTGGCATGAATTGCAAAACTATAAGTTCTACCCACAACATGAGAAAGGAGGTTTTAAAAAAAAATCATGCATTTTGTTAATTCTGCATGGGAGAAGGATAATAACGCAGTGTGTTGATATTACTGATATGATCAAAGGCACACTTTACGTGGGAGAACTGTTAGGGAGTCTATAAGCCAAGTTTCCATTCATCCCTCTTTGGCAGACAAGTCTCCTTTGTTATTTTATGTATCACTCTGGTTTGAAGCTCTCAAAGAAGGGTTCTCAAAACATGAGTTTTGAAATATAAAATGTGGGGTTTAAGGATTGTTTCTTTTACTAGTGTACTCTACTGGCTTTAGTAAAATTTGTGGTGCTTCTTTACCCACTTTCAACAATGCCTCCCAGACATTTCCTGAGAGCCAGGAACAAAACCTACCAGTCTTCAAATCTCGCCTGGCACATGGCAAGATTTCCTAAGTGAATGCAAGAATTAATAAATTCTAGTCCTGAGTCTGCTTCTCTCTAGCTAGATGACTTTGAGCAAGTCACCTCTCGGAATTCTGTCGTCTTCTTCTGAGACATTGAGGGCTTGGTCTGAATAAACCCTAAGATTCCTTCCTATGCTCAAATTCTATGGTTCTTTGACCATACTTAATAATAGAAGAGTAAAGATACTGTACTTAACTAAGTTTCTAATTATTTTTTCCTGTCTAGGTAGTCTTAGATTACTTGCTATTATATAATTGATTAGAGGCCCAGTGCACGTGGGGTCCCTCGGCCTGGCCTGCACCCTCTCACAATCCAGGACCCCTTAGGGGATGTCAGAGAGCTGGTTTTGACTCGATCCTAAGAAGCTAGGCTGAGGGATCCTACCCGTGCACAAATCCATGCACCAGGCCTCTAGTAAGCATATAAGATTTTTAGTTAAACTCTTCTTGCCCTCCCCTTCCCCTCTTTCCCCTTTCTCTTTTCCCCTTTCCCCTTTCCTCTGAGATTCATCAGTCTGTTCTGTGTTTCCATGCCTGTTGTTTCCACTCCTGCATTAAGCATCTGCCCCCTGGTGGTCAGTGTACATCATAGCTACCAACAGGTCAGCCTGTCAGCCAGTTGTTTAGGCTTTTATATATATAAATGTTAATTAAAAGGAAATTAGTCATATCAAAATATAAATTTAAAAATCTAAATTTTAGCCAAAACCAATTTTGCTCAGTGAATAGAGCGTCGGCCTGTGAACTGAAGGGTCCAGGGTTCGATTCCTGTCAAGGGCATGTACCTGGGTTGTGGTGCATCCCCGGTGGGGGATGTGCAGGAGGCAGCTGGTTGATGATTCTCTCGCATCGATGTTTCTAGCTCTCTATCCCTCTCCTTTCCTCTCTGTAAAAAAAATCAATAAAATATATTTTTTTTTAAATCTAAATTTTAGAATTTGTCTATATACACAAATTATGTATTTTATAATTTGTTCAGCCACAATTTTCAAAATGTAAAATTAATAAAATTTTCTATGTCACAAAAGATATATTAAACATTTCTAGATTTACCTTTATTGGCCTCTCTACTCTGATAACTTGATGTATACTTTTCATTCTTGTGTCATGGACATTGCTGCAAAATCTTTTTTCTGTTATTAGGACTCTATTCCCATTTTTATTATCTCCTTGGATTTGTGTTGAATTTATATACATAAATCTGCTGCTATTTTCCCTGTTTTAGCTCTCCCATTGCTTCATTATTTTTTTTCTCTTTATCCTCAGAATTTTAAAAATATAGGGAACTTTGATATGTCTTTCATCTTTAAAAAGAATGAAGTATTTTTTCTTTTGAGATACATATTGTGCCTACTATGAAATTATCTACATAGTGTTGGACATTCAATAAATACTGTATGAATTACATTAATTATTAATACTTTATTAGTTTTTATGTTTTTATTGTTCAATTTTTGTTTATATGTTCCCTTTCCTCCATTTTCCAGTTCTGTCTTGTTGTTTTCCTTTCATTCCATCTTATTTCTTTCAAAATATCATTTTGGAAATTTTTGTGTGTTTTTTTTTTTTATGATTTTCAACTCTTTTATTTCTTTTCCCTCTCTAAGGAATTTCTGTAATTTTCTTAGGTTGTACTACAAGAAATTGCCATTTTTGTAAGTCAAAAATACTTAACTATTAGCAATTTCATATGGTTTGACAATTTTCCTCAGTGTTTAGCAGCACAGCACCTGGCAGATACTCAATTAATATTTGTTGAATAAATAAATAAATAGCCGAAATCAGTTTGGCTCAGTGGATAGAGCATCGGTCTGCGGACTGAGGAGTCCCAGGTTCGATTCTGGTCAAGGGCATGTACATTGGTTGCGGGCTGTGCAAGAGGCAGCTGGTCGGTTTTCTCTCTCATCGATGTTTCTAGCTCTCTATCCCTCTCCCTTTCTCTCTGTAAAAAGTCAATAAAATATATATTAAAAAAAAATAAAAGAACATGGGTTCCATGACTTGGGTGAGGTCCCATAGCTGGCAAGGGACACTATCTGGTCTCAGACCCTATTGACCACTCACCCCTCAGAGGTCAAGTGTACCATGTGAAAGCATGAAATCACTTTATAAACTATAAAGCGCGCGCGCACACACACACACACACACACACACAAAATAAATAACTAAATAAATAAATCCTCCTTTTCATTGGTTTCTCTGAGGGCCTTGATAACATTAGGCAGATAACTTTTTATAAATTGTGGACTTAGAAGTCTTTAATCATAAATGACCTTACCAGATTTGCGTATTGCCTGATTCTATTACTCCTTTTCATTAATGTGCTAAAGATAAACTTGAGGATGTGATTATGAGCAATCATTTGATTACCAATATCAGTGTTGTTATTATTATATACTAGAGGCTCAGTGCATGAAATTTGTGCACGGGGTGGGTGGGGTGTCCCTCAGCCCAGCCTGCACCCTCTCCAATCTGGGACCCGATCCCAGGTCTAAACAGGCAGTTGGACATTCCTCTCACAATTTAGGACTGCTGGCTCCCAAATGTTCGCCTGCCTGCCTTCCTGATTGCCCCTAACCACTTCTGCCAGCCAACCTGATCACCCCCTAACCACTCCTATGCCAGCCTGATTGATGTCTAACTGCTCCCCTGCTAGCCCTTTTGCCCCCAAACTTCCCTCCTCTGCTGGCCTGGTCACCCCTAACTGCCCTCCCCTGCAGAGTTGATTGCCTTCAACTGCCCTCCCTTACAGACCTGGTCCCTCTCAACTGCACTATCTTGCAGGCCTGCTGCCTCCCAACTGTCCTCTTCTGCTGGCCATCTTGTGGTAGCCATCTTGTGTCCACATGGGGGCAGAATTTTTGACCATATGGGGGCAGCCATCTTGTGTGTTGGAGTGATGGTCAATCTGCATATTACTCTTATTAGATAGGATAGAGGCCTGGTGCATGGGTGGGGGCCAGCTGGTTTGCCCTGAAGGGTGTCCCAGATCAGAATGGGGTTCCCTTGGGGCATGGGGCAGCCTGGGAGAGGGGTCTTTGGTGGTTTGCAGGGCAGCCACACCTCCCAGCAACCCAAGTGTAGGTCCTGGTATCTGAAATTTCTTTAGATTCTACAATTGAAACTTTCTAGCCTGGAGTAGAGCCAAACCTCTTGCACACTCATTTACCTTCTATAATTGAAACTTTGTAGCCTGGAGTGGAGGCCTAGGCGGGCCAGGGCAGGTGGAAAACTTGGCTTCCCCTGTTGCCGGAGGAAAACCTAGCCTGCTCTCTCCAACTTTGTGGCTGCCATTTTTCTTGGGATTTATCTTCTATAATTGAAACTTTGAATCCTTGAGTGGAGGCCTAGGCCGGCCAGGGTGTGTGGAAAGCGCGGCTTCCTCTATTGCCGGGGAACCCAAGCCTCTTAACTGCTCATCTTGGTTAGGGTTAATTTGCATACCCACTCTGATTGGTTGGTGGGCGTGGCTGGTGGGTATAGCAGGGGGATGGTTAATTTACATATTACTCTGTCATTAGGTAGGGTACTAGAGTCCTGATGCACAAATTCATTCACCAATGGATGCCTGGGTGGCAGGGATTGGCCGAAACCTGCAGTCCTACACTGCCTGCAGCTCCTTCCTGCCGCTCCCGCTCATCCTGGCCCCACTGTGCCTGCCTTGGGCTTGCCCCAATCAGTCCCGATCAGGAGAGGCTCGAGCTGCCGCAACAGTGCTCACCAGCCATGAGCCCTGCTTCTGGCACCTTCCCAAGAGGAGTGGCCTGTGGGATTGGGCTGAAACCAGCTCTCTGGCATACCCCGAGAGGTTTCAGATTGCGAGAGGGTGCACGGGCTGAGGGACCCCATCGTGCATGATAGGCTCAGGAGGGACTGTGGGAAGGGCTCCAGGGCTTGTCTGACCCATCTTGCTCAGTCCAGATTGGCCTGATCCCAGCAGCAAGTTAACCTACAAATTGGAGCATCTGCCCCCTTGTGGTCAGTGAATGTCATAGCAACTGGTCGACCAGTTGACTATCTGCCCCCTAGTCTCAGAGCACATATTAGCGAGTGGTTGAGCAACATTAGCATATCCTAATAAAAGGGTAATATGCAAATTGACAGTCACTACAACACACAAGATGGCTGCCCCCATGTGCTCAAAGACAGCTGCCCCATGTGGACACAAGATGGCTGCCACAAGATGGCCAGCAGGGGAGGGCAGTTGGGAGGGACAAAGCCTGATTGGAGGGCAGTTGGGATGACCAGGCCAGCAGAGGAAGGCAGTTGGGGAAGACTAGGGCAGTAGAAGAAGACAGTTAGGGGTGACCAGGCCAACAGGAGAGGGCAGTTTGGGGCAATCAGGCTGTAGGTCTGAGCCCTGGATGAATGTCTGGGTACTAGGAAGACCTTTGGGGCCCAGAAGGACTTCTGGGTCCTTGGGGGTGGTCTCACCTGGATTCTGTTTTTGAGGCCTGGGCCTCAGGATAATCTTAACGGCCCTACCATGATAGTTTGGTTCCCAGATGTAGGTGTGAGCCCAGGCTGGAGGTCTGGGTCCTCTGAGGGCAGTTCGGGCATGGGGGAAGTCTGAGTCACGGAGGCGGTCTGGTACCTCACCTGAGCATCTGGGTTATGGAAAAGTTGTTGGGGTTTCCCATTGAGATCTCATTCCCTGATACAACTCTGTGTTCCAGGTTTGTGGCCTGGGCCCCGGGTGGGCCTACTAGGCCCCGACATGAAGTCAGGGACCCGGATGTAGGTCTGAGCCCTGGATGTAGATCTGGGTATTCAAGCATGGTATGGTCACTAGGAGATGCTATGGGCCCAGGTGTGAGATTGGGACAAGGACAACCCTCGGGATGATGAAATGGTGGTCAGGACTAGCCTGGCTATTTGGCCTCCAATTAAGGAATAGGCAATCTGCTTGCATGGGTCCCAGGAATGGTCTTCTGATCCTTGACATATGGTCTGCGATCAGGAGGGAAGTCTGGGTCCTGGGAGGGCCTTTGGGGCCAGGGAGGGTCGTCTGGGCCCCTGGGGGCGGTCTGGTACCTCACTGGACCTCTGGGTTGTGGAAATGGTGGTCTGGGTTACAAACTGAGAAGTACACCCAGGATACAAGTCTGGATTCTGTGTTTGACGCCTGAGGCCCGGGATATTATTCTTGGCCTGGGCATGCTAGTCTGCGTCCCAGATGTTTGTGTAAACCCCAGCTTGCGTTTACAGGGGCGGGTAAGCCGGTCCAGAGGCAGGAAGGATGTGGGGAGGCACCGGTAGGCTGTGACAATAAAAGGTAAGGCGTGGTCTGAAAGCTGGAAAGGGGCGGGGTGTGTGTGTGGAGGGCGGGTGTCACCGTCCTATAAAAGCAAGGAAGTGCCCGCCTGGCTCAGAGGAGTAACATGGCCTGGAAGTCTATGAATATGTTACTGCTGCTCCTGCTGCTGCCGCTCCTGCCGCCGCTCCTGCTGCCGCTCCTGCTGCCGCCACCACTCCTCCTCCTCGGCACACCGGTGGGTGCTCGGCGGGATTAGGGGAGGGAAGACCCCATCAGCCAGGAGGGGGCAAGATAGGGGAGGGGGGGCAGGACGGAGTCTGAGTTCCAGAGTCCGGAGGGAAGCTGCACCCGCCCCGCAGTCCGGAGCCGCATGGGTAGGGATGTTTTGGGGTCCCAGGCTCTGTGCTCAGGGTGTATCCGTGGCTGAGCGCGAGCAGCGTACAGCACAGTCCCCACGGCGGCCCCTGCCCCGGCTCTCTGGTGACTGCTTGGGGACCCCCCAGGGCTGGGAGGGTGGGCACCGGGGAGGACACGGCCAGACCCGACTTCTCGCCACTTCTATGGAATGTGGAGTTTACGGAATTGGCACGGAAGAGGCAGTTGGACACGCGGAGGTTTCAGGAAAAGCAGCGCTGCTCAGTGGCGTAGCGTGGGCTTTCGTCGCCTGGGGCCGACCGGAAATTTGCCGCCCCCCATTTAAAAACGTCTGCGAAAATTTCTATTGCACCACCTGCTTCACCTGCCCCCCTTTCCGCACCCGCGTGGTCTGCTTGGCTTGAATCAGCGCGGGCGCGATTTGCAGTTATATTTTTTTAAATTTAAATATCATGGTGATTGCCGCCGCCCCTTTTGATACGCCGCCCGGGGCCATGGCCCCCTCGGCACCCCCCTCGCTACGCCACTGGGCCGCTGCTGACTCACGGGACCCTAAGACCCAGATCCTGAACCCCTTAGACAATGAGACTTCCTCCTTATTCACGGAGTGGCCAGATGATGATGATCTCTGAACGCATGCTATCACAGTAACAGGGCCCGATGTAAAGGCTGTCCTACTGCCGTGGAACAGATTTACCCATTCGTGTTTGAAAGCAGGAAAGAGATTAATTCATCACTTAATTGGTTAGAATCCCCAACCTCTTAAAACCTGCTGCACATTGGACTCAAAACAAAAGGAAACTGGACCAACAATAATTGAGAAAACAGACTCTTTTATTCATTCACGGCTACAGTGTAAAAAGCTCCAGTCCCTTTGGATTTTATTTCAAACTTTGCTGTAATATAAAAAGGAAGTTTACAAGACATGACACTGCTGCTTTTACATAAGAACATCTCTATTTATTTTCGCAGTAATTCTCATGTCCCCATAAGCAGAGCTGGCACAGTGTGCACTACCTTGAATTGTTTTCTTGTTGTTTTTTCCAGTTTGAGCTAATGTGCTTTATTTGTGAATAGTCTTTTACATTTTTGTAAGCTGAATACGGGCACCAAAGAACCTGTAAAAGTTATCTTTTTCAATTGAATATGCACAAATAAAAGTTTGGAAAAGGAAAAAACATACACACACACACACACACACACACACACACACACACACACACTGAGTGGCCAGATTATTATGTGTTCAGAGATCATAATAATCTGGCCACTCAGTGTATATACTAGAGAGAGGCCCAGTGCACGAAATTCATGCAGGGGGGAGTCCCCCTCAGCCCAGCCTGCACCCTCCAGTCGGGGACCCCCAAGGGTATGTCCAACTACTGGTTTAGGCCGGATCTGGCCTAAACTGGCAGTCAGACTTCCCACTCAATCCTGGACTACTGGCTCCTAACTGCACTCCACCCCTCGCCAGCCTGGTAGCCCCCAACTGCGCCCGCCCCCTCCCCTCCCCTGCCGACATGGTTGCCCCTGACTGCCCCTCTCTTCCAGCCTGGTCACTCTTCACTGCCCACCCCACCTCCCGCTGGCCTGGTTGTCGCCAACTGCCCCCCTCTGCTGGCCTGGTCACCCCTCACTGCCTCTCACTCCCACCCCTACCCCACCCCAGCAGGCCTGGTAGCCCCACACAGCCTGCTGTTCCATTGTTACTGGGAGGACATCCTAACAATTTGCATATTACCCTTTTATTAGCATAGATTCCTGAGTTTCTCTGTTTCCTAACTACTGGCTTCTGTAGTGGACTCTCACAGCACCCCTCCCTGTCCTGTCCCCTCCTCCACGGCCCCCCCCCCCCCCCCCCCCCCCAGAGAATCAGTTCGATGGTTAACTTAGATTGTATCTAATTCCACCCTGGATGGCTCTGGTGACCTCCCTCTAGCTAAGCTGTTCGGTCCTTGGTTTGGGCCCCTGTAGGCTGGATGTATTTAGCTAAATAGATCAGATAACTAAGGAAGGGGCAGGACTCCAAGAATGCACATGTGAGGGTACAAGGTCTGGCCGCTGGTCTCCTGTATTCTTTCTCAAATGGAGTTAATTATCAGCTCGAAAGATTGTGCAACAGCAGGCATGTTACTGGGACAAATTCAGATTGCTAGCCCCCCAAAATGTCTTATGGTATGTACTTCCATCTCCTTACATCTTCCTCTATCTCTTTTTTCAGTGTCGTGTAGTTTTCCGCATATAGGTCCTTTACTTCCTTAGTTAAATTTATTCCTAGGTATCTTAATTTTTTTGGTGCGATGGTAAATGGAATTGCTTTTTTAGTCTCTGTTTCTGCAGTTTCTCTGTTGGTGTATAGAAAAGCCATGGATTTCTTGGCATTAATTTTGTATCCTGCTACATTGCCAAATTCATTTATTAAGTCAATTAGTTTTTTAATGGAGTCTTTTGGGTTTTTTATGTACAATATCATGTCATCTGCAAATAAGGATAACTTTACTTCTTCTTTTCCAATTTGGATGCCTTTTATTTCCTCCTCTTATCTAATTGCAATGGCTAGTACTTCCAGTACTATGTCAAACAGGAGTGGCGAGAGTGGGCATCCCTGTCTTGTTCCTGTTCTTAGAGGGAATGGTTTTAGTTTTTTCCCATTGAGTATGATGTTGGCTGTGGGTTTATCATACATAGCTTTATTATGTTGAGGTATGATCCTTGTACTCCCACCTTGTTAAGAGTTTTTATCAGAAAAGGGTGTTGGATTTTATCGAATGCTTTTTCTGCATCAATTGATATGATTATATGATTTTTATCTTTCAATTTGTTTATGTGATGTATCACATTTATTGATTTGCGGATATTGTACCATCCTTGCATTCCTGGAATAAATCCTACTTGGTCGTGGTGTATGATCTTTGTGGTGTTCTTCTGGAGTCGATTTGCTAGAATTTTGTTGAGGATTTTGGCATCTATGTTCATGAGGGATATTGGCCTGTAATTCTCTTTCATTGAGCTGTCTTTATCTGGTTTTGGTATTAGGGTGATGCTGGCTTCAGAGAAGGAATTTGGAAGTGTTCCTTCCTCTTGGATTTTTTGGAATAGTCTGAGGAGGATAGTTTTTAGTTCTTCCTTGAATGTTTGGTAAAACTCTCCTGTGAAGCCATCTGGCCCTGGGCTTTTGTTTGCTGGAAGCTTTTTGATGACTGTTTCAATTTCTTCCCAAGTCACTGGTTTATTGAGATTTTTAGATTCTTCCTGATTGAGTTTTGGAAGATTATATTTTTCTAGGAATATGTCCATTTCCTCCAGGTTGTTCAGTTTGTTGGAGTAGAGTTGTTCATAGTATTTTGTAACAATCCGTTGTATTTCGGTGGGGTCTGTTGTTACTTCACCTCTTTCATTTCTGATTTTGTTTATTTGGGTCCTTTCTCTTTGTTTCTTGGTTAGTCTGGCTAGAGGTCCATCTATCTTGTTTATCCTTTCAAAGAACCAGCTCTTGGTTTTGTTGATCTTATGTATTGTTTCTTTGGTCTCTATGTCGTTTATCTGTGCTCTGATTTTTGTTATTTCCTTCCTTCTACTTACACTGGGCTTTTCTTGTTGCTCTTTTTCTAACTCTTTGAGTTGTAGAGTTAGATCACACATGTCAAACACAAGGCCCGCGGGCCAAATTTGTCCCGCCAGGCCTTGCAATGTGGCCCGCACCGCGCTGTCATCACTGCACTCCGCTGCGTTCCATCACAATGACAGTTTATGACTGTTCAGTAAACCATTCGGCCCGCAATTTAGGCTGGATTTTAGATTTTGGCCCCTTCTCTGATTGAGTTCGACACCCCTAAGTTAGATCATTTGTTACACTTTTTTCTAGTTTTTTGCAATAGGCTTGTAAGGATATGAACTTCCCTCTCAAAACTGCTTTTGCTGTGTCCCATAGATTTTGGATTGTTGTGTTTTCATTGTCATTTGTTTCCAGGATGTTTTTAATTTCTTCCTTGATTTCTCTGGTAACCCAGTCCTTGTTTAATAGCATGCTGTTTAGTCTCCATGTGTTTGATTTCTTTGGATTATTTTTATTGTAGTTAATTTCCAGTTTTATGCCATTATGGTCTGAGAAGATGCTTGATATGATTTCTATCTTCTTGAATTTGAAGAGACTTTGCCTATGTCCCAAAATGTGGTCTATCTTTGAGAATGTCCCATGTGCATTTGAGAAGAATGTATATTCTGTGGCTTTGGGGTGGAATGTTCTGAAGATGTCAATTAATTCCATCTGGTCTAGTGAGTCATTTAGGATTGATATTTCTTTGCTGATTTTTTGTTTAGATGATTTGTCGAAGGGTGACAGTGGGATATTAAAATCTCCTACTATGATTGTATTGCTGTTAATCTCTCCCTTAATGTTCTCCAGCAGTTTTTTTAAATGTATTTGGGTGCTCCCGTATTGGGTGCATATATATTTACCAGGGTTATTTCTTCTTGTTTGATTGCTCCCTTTAGTATTATGAAGTGGCCTTCATTGTCTCTTATTATGTCCTTCACTCTGAGATCTAATTTGTCAGATATAAGTATTGCTACCCCAGCTTTCTTTTCATTTCCATTTGCCTGGAAAACCTTTTTCCATCCCTTCACCCTCAGTCTGTGTACATCTCTTTTTCTGAGGTGGGTTTCTTGTAGACAACAGATGTATGGGTCTTGTTTTCTTATCCAATCTGTTACCCTATGTCTTTTGATTGGAGCATTTAAACCATTTACATTTAATGTTATTAATGATAGGTACTCATTTGATGCCATTTTTATTCTATACCCCTGTGTTCCTTCTTTGCTTCCTATTTCTTTATTTTTACAGTAGACCCTTTAGCATTTCTTGCATTGCTGGTTTGGTGGAGATAAATTCCTTTAGTCTTTTTTTGTCTGTGAAGCTCCTGATTTCCCCTTCAGTTTTGATTGATATTCTTGCTGGGTACAGTATTCTTTGATTCAGACCCTTTCTTTGCATGACTTTGTATATTTCATCCCATTCCCTTCTGGCCTGATAAGTTTCTGTTGAGAAATCAGTTGTTAGTTTGATGGGGGTTCCTTTATATGTAACTTTCTGTCTCTCTCTGGCTGCTTTTAAGATTCTAACTTTGTCATTGGTGTTTGCCAATTTAATTATAATATGTCTTGGCGTCGGTCTTCTGGGATCCATTTTGCTTGGGACTCTGCGAGCATCTTGGATTTGTGTGGGTTTTTTCTCTATCTCAGGAAAATTTTCTGTCATTATTTCTTGAAATACGTTTTCCATATCTACCTCGGTTTTCTTTCCTTCCGGAACCCCTATTATTCGAATATTGTTTTGTTTTGCATTGTCCCAAAGCTCCTGTAGGCTCTCCTCCTGCTTTTTAATTTTTTTTTCTAGAAGCTGCTCTAATTGGGTATTTTTTTCCATCTTGTCTTCTAGCTCACTGATGCGATCCTCTGCTTCTTCTAGTCTGCTCTTGATGTTTTCTATTGAGTTTTTCATAGTAGCGATGTCATTTTTCATTTCATCTTGAGTCATCTTCATTTCCTCTTGGGTTTTTTTCATTTCCTCTTGGGTCTTACTCATATTGTCAAATTTGTCTTCCATTCTTTTTAGCCATCTTAAAATCGTTACTCTGAATTCTTGCTCTGGTAGGTTGCTTGCCTCTATATCGTTTACTTCCTTTTCTGGTGAAGCCTGCTTTTCTTTCATATGCGGGCTGTTTTTTGGTCTCCCCATGATCTAGGATGTCTGGTTGTGTAGTTCTCTCTCTCCTGCTTTGATTTAACGGCACAAAATACAACACAACCAGGTACAACACACAAGGCACTGAATAGAAATGTGTTTGCGATATTAATAACCACCAATAAGGGTGACTAGAACCCAGCTAACAAAAACATACAATCAAACAAAAAGCATAGGCAAATCAATCTTATAAAAGAAAAGCATACAACTTCAGTAAAGTTAACATTCAACATACAATTTCAAAGAGTTAGAGAGAAAGACTGTTTTGTTTTTTTTTGTTTTGTTTTGTTTTTAGGACCACTGCGAGGGAGGTGTGAATGGGTTTGGAGCAGGTAGTTGGAAATTAGATATATACAAGTAGGGTGAAATTTTAGGAGGGGATAGACAGAAGGAATGGGGGAAATCTAGAGCAGGAAAGGGTTAAGATAAACAGGGTATCAAAGGAAAAGATTGGAAAGAGGGTGAAGGCATAAAGGTAGGGTTGAGATTGAATAAAGCGTTGGAGAAAGAAGGATAGATAAAGACTGTAGAACAGTAATCCTGAAATTAAAAAAAAAAAAAATATATATATATATAATCAAATGAAATAAAAATAATAAAAATAAACAAAAGAAAATAAGATGAAAAAGGTAAATTAGTAGTAGTAATAATGTTGATTACATATACAATGTAATAATTATCAAGATAAAATCAAGCCGGGACCGGTTTGGCTCAATGGATAGAGCGTCGGCTTGGGGACTGAAGGGACCCGGGTTCGATTCCAGTCAGGGGCATGTGCCTTGGTTGTGGGCATATCCCCGGTAGGGGGTGTGCAAGAGGCAACTGATCGATGACTCTCTCTCATCGATGTTTCTAACTCTCTATCTCTATCCCTTCCTCTCTGTACAAAATCAATAAAATATATTAAAAAAAAAAAGATAAAATCAAGTGAGGAAAAAGAAAAAAAATAGTTTCTTGAGTAAACGTTGCAAATAATGAAAACAAAAATAAAAAACAAAAATTTAAAAATTAAAAAAAATAATAAAATTTAAACATTTTAATTAAAATTTGCAGTAATGAAGGTCATTCACTTCCTCTATTGTTATGATCCAGTCCTGATTTTTAAGCAGGTTTTGCTTTGTTTTTATTACACTAGAGTCAATTGGTGAATTAGCCTCTGGGGGCAGTGTTTCTAGGTTGACTTCCAGACTCTAGAGTAGGGGTGTCGAACTCAATCAGAGAAGGGGCCAAAATCTAAAATCCAGCCTAAATCGCGGGCTGAATGGTTTACTGAACAGTCATAAACTGACAATGTTAACCAGAAATGTGAATTTAAAATGAGTGGAACAATCTTTTCCTTAACAGTGCTGTTAACCAACTCACATGCTATCAAGGATTTGGCCCGCGGGCCTTGTGTTTGACACATGTGCTCTAGAGCCTCTCCAGCCCCCCCCCCCCTCTGAAGCTGGAACTACCGAGGGGGGGAGGGGGCAGGTCCGAGCAACTGGAATCTCCCGCAACTCTCCGATATCCCTCCAAGCCAGATCCAAATGTGTTGCTCTTTAGATATCTCCCCTGTTAGGAGCCCCGTCCACTTTCAAGGGTGACAACAGCCCAACAGCGGGGGCTTCTACTTGTAATTGCCGCCCTTGTCCTCCAGCTTCCGCGAGCGCGCTCAGTGCGCGCAGGCTTTTTGTTTTCGCTGCGGGCGCTCTCCACCCTCTCCCTGCGAAATCTGACCTTTTCGCTGAGCAGTGGGGCAATCCTGTGAGGGCAGGCGTTCGCGCCGCCTGGGATCCGCGTTCTGGGGGTCACAGATGCTTGATGGTCGCTGCGGCTGTGGATATTCAGGCCTCTGACACTATCCTATCTTCCTCTCAAGATGGCGAGGTTTCCCCGTCCAAGCCGGTAGGTAGCTCCGGGCAGGGACACAGCCCTCGTCAGTGCTTCCCTGTGAGGGGCACCTCTGTCAGCAGCCCCCCAGCAGTTTCTTCTGGTGTTCACTGTCTCCCAGCTTGCCGATAAACACTCACAGCACAAGACCCTCAGTTGCTCTCTCTTTCTGCTTCGGGAGAGGGCTCAGAATCCGCCCATCTATTCTTCCGCCATCTTACCTCCTCTCCCTTCTCTCTATTTTTACTTTTGACTGGAGGCCTGGTGCACAGATTCATGCACAGGTGGGGTCCCTTGGCCTGGCTTGCAATTGGGCTGACAGGGCCCTCTCTCCCAGTCCCGATTGGGTCTGGGCCAGCTGGCTGGGGGGGAGGGGGGAGGTGGAGGGACAGGAGGTTGGCTGTGGGAATGCATTGACCACCCAGGGGCAGCTCCTGTGTTTAGCGTCTGCTCTCTGATGGTCAGTGTGTTGTGGGGTCGAACCCTGGGTTCAAAATAAGACCACTGGAGGCTGATGATTTATTAAAAAAAAAAAAAAAAAAAAAAAAAACAGGCAAAGATTTATTGAAATATCTGGCCAGGACAGCCACAAGAGCACCACACGCAGGCGGATTCCACACGACTGGCCTGCTTCAGGGGCAGGTAGTTCTTTTTAAAGGTTCTGAGAAGGAAAACCCCTATTTTGCAACAAACTGTTGTTTGGAATTTTCTGCTGTTCTTCCTAGACAAAATGTTGCTGTCTGACCTTGTAGGCCAGAGACCAGATATGCCCACCATCTCAATACCATGCCAGGTGTCAAGGCCAGCATCGAGATAACCACTAAGTGCACATAGGCTGGCTCTTTAATTAAAAAAAAAAAAAAAAAAAAGGAAGTTCTGCCTGTAACTACCCTATTGTTTAAGCAAGTAAGTGAAGGTCGAAGTCAGAATAGTAGGGTTAAAATTCAAACGGCAGTTTTTACCCAAGTATGATTGCTACCATATTTCAAGTGCGCATCATAGCTATTGGCTGGTCATCTGGTTGTCTGTTGTCCGGTCATAACAGTTGCTTAGGCTTTTATATACGTAGATAATTTTTTCCTGTATTGATTAAGGCATTACATATGTGTCCTTATTCCCCTTTGCCCCACTGTAGTTATTTCTCTTTAGTTGGGGGCTGGGGGGAAGGTTGTATCAGCCTTATTGAAGACTTATCGATAGGTTTAAAGTGTGGGTTCAAGTGCCGGCTGCCGCACAGGGGCACATGCATGCCCACACCTGCTTTCACCAGCCCAGGCACACCTGCGTGTTCAGGGCTGCCTCAGTGGGGGTTCTGGGCCCCTGCACTTGGTGTGGGCAGCTCTGGACCAGGTGGAGGCAGGTGGCAGGCCAAGGTGGCTGCAGCCAGGTCCCCAGGAGCTTCTGAGGCAACACGCCCCCCGTCCTGGAGGCCAGGTATTAATGGGGTATCTACACGGCTCGGGCGCCATAGGTCCCATGGGCAGGGCGGATGCAGGGACTGGCCCGGGAGCAGGTTGATTTTCTCAGGATTCTGTTGGCGGGAACATGCCAGGCGGCCCCTCCTTGGTTGTGGGCACATCCCCAGGAGGTGTGTGCAGGAGGCAGCTGATCGATGTTTCTCTCTCATCGATGTTTCTAACTCTATCCCTCTCCCTTCCTCCCTGTAAAAATCAATAAAATACATTAAAAAAATAAAATAAACATGGCTTCATTGTGCCTGTTCATCCCAATGACAGCTTCCTATGGACTCTCAGTGAGAGTGGAAGGGAAGACAGAGAGAGAAAGATACATCGATTGGTTGCCTCCTGCACCCGCCCAGACCAGAGCCCGGGATTGAGTTGGAATCGAACCTGGGACCCTTCAGTCCACAGGCTGGTGCTCTAACCACACCAGCGGGGCCCCTCGGCTCACCTTCCGCCTCGGTGCATTTGGATGGAGAGTTTATCTCTCAGAGACGCAGTGTGAGGGATGGTTTATTCTCCCATCCTGCCCTCTGTCTGCGATGGGCGATGGGCGATGGGCGAGTCAGACGCATTTGCATGTAAAGTACCCTATTTTTTGGACCATAAGACGCACTTTTTTCCCCCAGAAGTGGGGGGAAAAAGTCCCTGCGTCTTATGGTCCAAATATAGCCTACACATATACTTTTAAAAAAAAGTTTTTTTACTTGCCCTGCTCTGTGTGGTCTCTGTGTGCTTGCCCAGCTCTAAAATGGTTCTAAATGCTGCTGTTTACTTTACAGGGTTGATTACATGTGTTTATGACTGTGATGTTGGGTTTTAATGCACATAAAATATTTTAGGACACTATTTGTTTCAGAATCTTTTTTTCTTCATTTCCCTTCTCTAAAAACTGGTGTGTCTTATGGTCCGGAGCGTCTCATGGTCTGAAAAATACAGTAATTACTGTGGAGGAGTGACTTCCTCCTACCAGGCTGCTGTCCTGGGTCCCAGTTGCTGATGCTCCCCCCCCCCCCCCCCCCCCCCCGCCTTTCTCTCCTGAAATCAAGCAGAGTCACACGCCCTCAACCATGTGGTCTCATCGCGGTCACTACACTGTTGCTACCCTGCCCCGCAATCTGTCAGCCGCCCCCAACCCCACTGCTCTCTCTGCAGGGGCCGCCGGGCTCAGACCCGCTGAGGGGTGCAGCCTGCCTCTGTTCCTCCTCCCGTGGGCACCCCTGCCTGCTCCTGAGAGCTGCTGGCCTGAGGGGCGGCCACCCCAGGTCACGTCTCTGCTGATGTTGATGCTGTTGTTGCTAAATTCTTTTCACGTGTAAAACCTGTACGTGGGGACACGTGGGGACATGTTCACCCCAAGGAGGTGGGACGGGAAGGCCGCTGACCCCGCCTGTGGAGCCCGTGCACGCGTGACCCCTGGCTCCTGGGCCACCAGCACGGGGATCCCCTGGCCCCCTGTCTCCCCAGGCTGCTGCGTGCAGAGCCCGTGCACGCGTGACCCTCCGGTTCCCGGGAGGTGCTCTGCGTGGGCGGGCGTGCTCTGGCCCCCGAGGGGTGACAGTAGGATGGGGGTGGGGGCGGCATGAACGCGGTGTGACGAGGTTCCCGTCTTTGCAGCTGACCCTGAACACCTCTAGCAACCTGTCGTCTGAGCCGAGCGCGGCGAGACTGAGCCTGGGCAGCTGGTGCGGGCCCGGCGAGTACCAGTCTGCCTGGCACTGCTGTCTGTGCTGCCCCCCAGGTGAGTGGGGCAGGCCCTGTCCGCTGGGCCCCGCCCTGACGCCTGACTAGCCACGGCTCTGACGGGGTGGCAGGGAGGAGGCGGCCCTGGCACCGTGCTGGCCAGCAGAGTACGTGTCCACCCCGGGGCCTTCCAGGCTGGGCCCCCGGCCCATGGCAGCCAGGACGCTGGGCTGCGCCTGGGGGGGTCTCAAAGGTGTGTCCTGGGTGGGGTCGGGTCCCTGGGTGCCCCACCACACAGCTGTTGGGGGAGCAGTGGGGGAGCAGTGGTTTCGTCATTTCCATGACCTGGTAACACGCAGAGATGACTTGAATGCAAACGCCAGGGACTGGATTTGTGTCTTCTCACCGAGAGGCCACCCAGGGCCAGGCGTGGAGGCCGCACAGTGGGGTGCGGGCTGCCTGGTGGGTCTGACCCACCCCGACCTCTTGCTCAGGCCACTATGTCGAGGAGCCGTGCAGCAGCCCTCACACCCAGAGCGAGTGTGTGGTGTGTGACACGGGGACGTACATGGAACACGCCAACAGCCTGCGGTCCTGCCTGCTGTGCGCCACCTGCCGCACGGGTGAGTCCCGGCCCCCGAATCTTGACCTTGAGCCCGAAGCCCCTTGCATGTCCCTCACTGGGGAGCGAGCCCACAACATGTGCCTTTTACCGGGAATTGAACCTGAGACCCTTCAGTCTGCAGGCTCACACTTTATTCCACTGAGCCAAACCAGCCAGGGTAGGAATATGTGTGTGTGTGTGTGTGTGTGTGTGTGTGTGTGTGTATATATATATTATATATATTAAATTTTTAAAAAAGCGTTTTCCAAAGGTGTAAACTTGAGGATAATTCAAAAAAGAAAAATCAATGGGAAAAATATCCTGGAGTGGTGATTAACCAAATAAACAAATAAATAGATAAGTGAATGGATGAATGAATGAATGAAATCAGTAAAAATGTAATTAAGAGAGAAAAAGAAAAAGTCTCTGAGGAGTGGAGGGGTGGACCGTCTCACATCTGCCAGAGCCAGAGCCGCACATGGGGGCAGGGTGGCGGGGACTCCTGCCCAATGGGAGACGTGGGATCAGGGCCGGCCCTCGGGAGAAACATTGGGGTGTAGTGGGTGATGTTCCCACGGGCCCAAACCACTCCACACCCGCCCTCCCACCTCTGTGGACACCGGGGCCTGCTCTCCCGTGTGTCAGAGCCGTCCGTGTGCACCCCGTGTCCACTGGCAGGGAAGGCAGATAAAGCGACACGTGACTTCGCACAGTGCCCCCAGGGAGACCAGCCCTGGTCCCTGACCCAGCGGCCAGAAGGGGCCGGTATGGGTGGACAGTCCCAGCCCCTGTGCCTGACCCGCCTTCCCCTCCCCCGCAGATCAGGAGATGGTGAGTGATTGCACCCCAACACAGGACCGGCAGTGCCAGTGCAAGCCCGGGGAGTACTACTGCGACTCGGAGCACTGCCTGGAGGGCTGCTACCCCTGCACCAGGTACCGCCTCGGGCGCGGGCAGCCCTGCCGCCTGGGTCCCCGCCCGCCCGGGGCCTGTCTGCCTCGGGTTGTGCAGCGGCCCCCTCGGTGCTCCCGCCTGGAGCCTGGCAGCACCCGCCCTGTGGAGGCGCCTGCAGATGAAGCGAACCCCTGGCCTGGCTGTGTCCCCCGGGGCCGCCCTGGGCCAGGCTCCGTCCACCCACAGAGCCACCGCCCGCTCACCCCTCCAAAGCCCCCGAGGAGTCGGGCACAGAGGCCAAAGCTCAGGGACCCAGACGGGGCCCCGAGGGGTATAGAGGGCAGGGGCTGTGGGAGAAGCAGAGGCCCGAGGAGGGAGGGCATGTGGGAACCATCGACGGTTCGGAGGGGCAGCTCTGGGCAGGGGAAGGGCCTTCTGGGGAGACATGACAGCGGGAAAAACGCTAGCAGAATGGCTCCCTTTTTATTTATTTTTTAAAAATATATTTATTGATTTTTCACAGAGAGGAAGAGAGAGATAGAGAGTTAGAAACATCGATGAGAGAGAATCATCGGTCAGCTGTCTCTTGCACACCCCCTACTGGGGATGTGCCCGCAACCAAGGTACATGCCCTTGCCCGGAATCGAACTCGGGACCTTTCAGTCTGCAGGCCGATGCTCTATCCACTGAGCCAAACCGGTCCGGGCAGAATGGCTCCCTTTTTAAAATAAATGGGTTTTAATTGATGTCAGAGAGGAAGGGAGAGGGAGAGAGAAAGTCAATGATGAGAGAGAATCATGGACCTGCTGCCTCCTGCACCCTCACCTCCACACCCCCTGCCAGGGATGGAGACCCCAACCCGGGCCTGTGCCCTGAGCAGGAACCGCACTGTGACCCCCTGGGTCCTGGGTTGATGCTCACCCTGAGCCATGCCGGCCGGCTCCAGGTCCTTCACTCTGTGACCCTGGAGTTCGGGGTCTCAGAATGCGCCTCCCGCACTCAAAGGGCAGGTGGGGAACCCGGTGATGGGGGCAGGCATGGGGCTGGGGGCTTAGAGGTTCCTCCGGGGTCCCCACTCAGCTGTGCAGAGAGCTGTTACGCGACGGGAGGCCTTCGAAAGCAAGGGCTCGTCCTGGGTCTAAACACACCTCCCCGTGACTTCAGAACAGGAAACAAAGAATGACCACGCCCTAATTTTGCGACCACGAGGAAGGACGCCTGATAGCCGGGCCTCTCCCCGGCTCCCAGGCCTGCAGACGGGGCCCAGCAGCTTCCCCGGGAGGGACCTCGGGGGCTCCCCACCCCGCTGTGGGGCGTGGGCCATGACCTCTGAGAGGCTGCTGGTTCTGGGGTGAGCACAGCGGGGCGGGGAGCTCTCTGGGGGACCCAGACCCGGAGCCCACCCGCTGCTGGCGACAGCGCCCCGGGCCCTGGGCAGAGGTGGCGGGAGGAACAGTGGCGTCTCCCTCCCCAGGTGCCCCGAGGGGAAGGTGGTCCTACAGGCGTGCAACGCTACAGCGGACACCCGGTGCGGCCTGCCGGGCCCAGGTAAGGGGCTCCTGTCGTGTGTAACGTGTACGTTCTGGGGACGAGAACCGCGTCAGAAAATTCACCATTTTATGGCGAACAATTTACTTATTTAAATATACTTTTTATTGATTTCGGAGAGGAAGGGAGAGAGAGAGAGAGAGAGAGCGACATCAGTGATGAGGGAGAAGCATGGACCAGCTGCCTCCTGCTCGCCCCACACTGGGGATCATGCCCGAAACCAGGAGTGGAACCGTGACCTCCTGGTTCACAGGCCGCCGCTGACTGCACCCGGCTGGGCCACAGTGACAGTTCCATGGCTCTGAGCACCCAGCGGGGTCACCGGGGACACGGCCTGACCCAGGACGTCCCTTCAGGGGGACATCAGAGCACCACTTCCTCCAACACTCACGTGGCCGGGAACCCCCTGAGACCTGGCACCGGGGCTCCCCATGGGGGCGGGGTCAGCCCTACCTGCCCTGGGGGTGCCGGCCCCCCAGGAAGGCTCGCAGGCTGAACGGGCCTGCCCCCAGGCCTCTCCCCAGGGGCCCGTCTGCTGGGCCAGCGAGTGGAGATGCTGTTCGTTTCGTTTTAGGGTCCATGTCCTGGGAATGAGAGCTTCCCCCCCCCCCCCCCCAGTCTGTCTCTCCCCAGTTACTCATCCCTCAGCAGCGCCTCCAGGAAGTCCTTCTTGTTAAGGGTGAATAATGCTCCAGTGTGCATGCATAGGTGGTGCATGCATAGGTGGTGCATGCATAGGTGGTGCATGTGCGCATGTGTGCACACGTGTGTGCGACACGTAACTTCTCTATACTTCCTCGGCAAGCGAGCACAGAGGGTTGCAGTGCTGTGGCCCCGTGAACACGAGGTGCTGACCTCCTCAGCCTCGTGCTGCGTGTCCTTCAGGCGCCTCCCCGGGCAGCGCTGGGTCTGGCCTGGGTCCGGGCTGCCGTGAAGGGCGGAGTGGCCGCTGAGGCGTGTCTGTCCGCAGGGCCGAAGAGCAGGCACCGGCTCCTGTGGGCCGCGGGCTGGCTGTTCTCCCCAGTGGCTGGGGCCCTCGTCCTTCTCTACATCAGGAAGCCCGGAGACGGAGGAGGCCAGGCGGCCCGCTGCTGTCTCTGTGCAGGTGGGACTGGGCTGGGCATCGGACAGGAGGCGGTGATGGGGCAAGTCCGGGCGCCTGAGGGAGGACAGGGCAAGGCCTAAGTTGGCCGGTACCTGGGGCTGAGGGCTGGCTAGATTGGGGGTCCCTCCTGCCATGGATGGGTGCCAGGGCCATCTCCCAGGTGGCAGCCCTGGCTGAGGCCAGGGTGTGGGGCAGGTCTGAGGGGCAGAGCCAGGGGCCCTGGGCTCGGGCTCCTGGAAGGTTCTGGAAACAGAAAAGAGGGGCAAGGCACAGTGGCCCTTCCTGTAGCTTCCTGATCTTGGGGGGAGGGTGATCGCTTCTGAGCCATCTCAGCTCAGAGGAACCTCCTGGCACCTCCGTGACCACCCGCCGTCTGTCTCCCCAGGATGTGTCTCCACCAGACGTCCTGACAGAACGGAGAGCCTGGTGAGTGGCGCCCAGGCCAGGCCGGCCCCGGAGGGGAGGTGGCGGGACCCACTCCAGCTCCATTGAGGCCCTCTCTGCCCGAGCGTCAGCCGAACGAGAGCCGAGGGCCTGAGCCGGATGTGCCTTAGACTCTGGAGGGCCCAATCCACATGGGGAAACTGAGGCACCGAGGCCCGCAGAGCCAGCCATGAGGGCAGTGCTGAGACCAGAGGCGGCCGGGCCCCACTGAGCTGTGGGCCCCTATCCTCTTGTGGGGGCGCCTGGGCTGACCCCTGACCCTTGTCTTGCCTTTCCAGGTGCCTGAGAGCTCAGGGCCCTTCGTGTCATCGCCTGAGACCCGCGATGCAGACACTCCGGTCCCCGCGATGGGGGCCCGCCTCCTGCCTGAAGGCCGCCTGGACGTGGCGTCCGAGTCCCTGATCCTCCCCGGGCCCCCGGAGAGCCCAGCGGGGGTGGACGGCCCGTGGCCGGAGGTGGAGGCCGGTGATGAGGCCGGGCCCCACGCTGGTCACCACGGCCTGACACTTCTTCACTCCCCCGCAGCCCCGGCCTAAGGGTAATGGTTAAGGTCCTGGTGGATCGTTTGGGCGCAGAGCTCTGGGCTGCAGCTGAGGAGCTCAGGAGGCCCTCAAGGCCCATCGTCCCACCTCAGAGACCAGGTGACCACACAGGATGGTCTGAAATCAAAACTTTCCCACCCTGGCCAGGGTTGCTCAGTGGTTAGCACGTTGGACTATGCACGGAAGGGTTGGAAGATCTATTTCTGGTCCTGGGCAGTGGCGTAGCGAGGGGGGTGCCGAGGGGGCCATGGCCCCGGGCGGCGTATCAAAAGGGGCGGCGGCAATCACCATGATATTTAAATTTAAAAAAATATAGGTATATGTAAAACTGCAAATCGCGCCCGCGCTGATTCAAGCCAAGCAGACCACGCGGGTGCGGAAAGGGGGGCAGGTGAAGCAGGTGGTGCAATAGAAATTTTCGCAGACGTTTTTAAATGGGGGGCGGCAAATTTCCGGTCGGCCCCAGGCGACGAAAGCCCACGCTACGCCACTGGTCCTGGGCTCAGACTTGGGTTGCAGATTCACCCCCTGCCCCCCTTCAGAGCCCCTGCGTGAGACAACCAATCGATGTGTCTCTTTCACCAGGATACGTGTCTCTCTCTCGGCCCCCCTCCCTCCATCCTTTATACCCCCTTTGGAGACTCCATGGAAAACATATCCTCATCAAAACAACAATGAGCCGAAACCGGTTTGGCTCAGTGGTAGAGCATCGGTCTGCGGACTGAAAGGTCCCAGGTTCGATTCCGGTCAGGAGCATGTACGTTGGTTGTGGGCACATCCCTGGTAGGTGTGCAGGAGGCAGCTGGTCGATGTTTCTCTTTCATCGACGTTTCTAGCTCTCTCTCTCTCTCTCTCCCTTCCTCTCTGTAAAAAATCAATAAAAATATTTAAAAAAACACACAACAACAATGAGGCACCACCTCACACCTGTCAGAATGGCAATCATCAACAAATCAACAAACGACAAGTGCTGGCGAGGATGCGGAGAAAAAGGAACCCTTGTGCACTGCTGGTGGGAATGCAGACTGGTGCAGTCACTGTGGAGAACAGTATGGAGTTTCCTCAAAATATTAAGAATGGCCGAAACCGGTTTGGCTCAGTGGATAGAGCTTCAGCCTGCAGACTGAAAGGTCCCAGGTTTGATTCTGGTCAAGGGCATGTACCTTGGTTGTGGGCACATCCCCAGTAGGAGGTGTGCAAGAGGCAGCTGATCGATGATTCTCTCTCATCAATGTTTCTAGCTCTCTATCCCTCTCTCTTCCTCTCTGTAAAAAATCAATAATATATATATTAAAAATTTTTAAGAATGGAACTGCCATTTGACTCAGTGATCCCACTTCTAGGAATTTATCCTAAGAAACTAGAAACATGAATCAGAAAGGATATATGCACCCCTATGTTCATAGCAGCACAATTCACCATAGCTAAGATTTGGGATCAGCCTAAGTGCCCATCAGCAGATGAATGAATTAGGAAACTGTGGTACATGTATACAAGGAATACTGCGCTGTGGTAAAAAAGAAGGAAATCTTATCATTTGCAACAGCATGGATGGAGCTGGAGAGCATTATGCTAAGCGAAATCAGCCAGTCAAAGATAAATATCACATGATCTCACTCATTTGTGGATTATAATGAAAAACATAAACTAATGAACAAAAACAGATGGATCAGACCTTCAATCCTCAGAGAGAAGGTAGGGGAGGGTGGCAGTAAGATCAACCAAAGGACTTGTATGCATGCATATAAGCCTAGCCAGTGGACACAGACACCAGGGGGGTGAGGGCATGAATGGGGGGGTAGGGGGGACATTGGGGGGACAAGGCCACATAGGTAATAACCAATGAAGAAATTAAAAAACAAAAAAAAAAAAAACATCCTCAAATGACGGTGTTTGTGGCCTGGGCCCCAGGTTGGCCTCACAGCCCCGCCGTGAAGGTCTGGGCCCCGGATGGAGGTCTGAGGCCCGGATAGATGTCTGGGTTCTGGGTGGATGGCTCCGGGCTGGGAGGGAGGTCTGGGCCCCGGATGGAGGTCTGAGGCCAGGATAGATGTCTGGGTTCTGGGTGGATGGCTCCGGGCTGGGAGGGAGGTCTGGGCCCCGGATGGAGGTCTGAGGCCCGGATAGATGTCTGGGTTCTGGGTGATGGCTCCGGGCTGGGAGGGAGGTCTGGGCCCCGGATGGAGGTCTGAGGCCCGGATAGATGTCTGGGTTGTGGGTGGATGGCTCTGGGCTGGGAGGGAGGTCTGGGCCCGGATGGAGGTCTGAGGCCCGGATAGATGTCGGGGTTCTGGGTGGATGGCTCCGGGCTGGGAGGGAGGTCTGGATTATGGATGGAGATCTTGTCCTCTGATAGAAGATAGGATTCTGTGTCTGAGGCCTGGGCCCAGGGATAAATTTCTCCGTCCCACCATGATGGTCTGGGACCTGGATGTACCCTGTTTCCACGAAAATAAGACAGTGTATTATATTAATTTTTGCTCCCAAAGATGCGCTAGGTCTTATTTTCAGGGGATGTCTTATTTTTCCATGAAGAAGAATACGGTACACATTTATTGTTAAATGAAAATAAAGGAAATTTATTACCTGTATATGGTACAGTAGTACGGTAGTTGTCAACACAAACCAGACAAACTGTGAATCCTACAGTATCAAGAATTTACTCATTTATTCAATGACAATCATGTCATCATCTTCTGGAACATCATCATAACAATCCAATTCCTGAATTTCCTGGTGAATTTCTTGTGAATCCATTCTTTCAGAATCAGTGGACCAAATCTCTCATGTTTAGCAATAGCACTGTCTTTAAATGAGCACTTCTTGTCAAGGTAGCCTGCTCGCAGTGCATTTGCAATGCAACTGTCAGTGATTTTCTCCCATGAATTCTTCACTCAAGTCACAGCTTCTTGCAGTTTAGGTTTCACAAAGTTTACGGTAAATTAATTTTCATTCTGAGACAGAGCCTGGGGGGCCTTATTTTTGGGGGATGCCTTATATTTCACTCAGAAGGAAACCTGTAAGTAGGTCTTATTTTCAGAGGATGTCTTATTTTCAGGGAAACACAGTAGGTGTGAGCCCCAGGTGGAGGTCTGGGTCTTGTGAGGACAGTTCGGGCCCAGAGAAAAGTCTGAAACCAGGGGACAGTCTGGTACCTCACCAGAACATCTTGGTTAAGGAATAGTTGTTGGGGTTAAGCATAGAGATCTAGTCCCTTGGTACAACTCTGTGTTCCAGGTTTGTGGCCATGAAGTCTGGAACCCGGATGCAGGTCTGGGTGCTCAGGCATGGTGTGGTCACTAGAGGGCGCTATGGGCGCAGGTGTGAGGTCTGTGGCGAGGACAACCCTCGGGATGATGAAATGGTGGTCAGGACTAGCCTGGTTATTTGGCCTCCAATTAAGGAATAGGCTCTGGCTGCTAGTATAGGTCCTAGGAATGGCCTTCTGGTCCTCGCCATAATGGTCGTGGACCAGGAGGTAGGTCTGGGCCCCTGAGGGAGGTCTGGGTCCTCAGAGGGCCTTTGGGGCCAGGGAGGGACATCTGGGCCCCTGGGGGCGGTCTGGTACCTCACTGGACCTCTGGGTTATGGAATTGGTGGTCTGGGTTACAAATTGAGAAGTACACCCAGGATACAAGTTTGGATTCTGTGTTTGAGGCCTGGGCCCCGGGATAATCTTTTCAGCCCTGCCACGGTAGTCTAGGTCCCTGTTGTAGGTGTGAGCCCCGGGTGGAGGTCTGGGTTCTGTGAGGGCAGTTCGGGCCTGGAGGGAGGTCTGAGCCCCGGGGACGGCCTGGTACCTCACCTGAACATCTAAGCTAAAACATTGTTCATGGGGTTAAGCATAGAGATCTCTTCCCCTGATACAACTCTGTGTTCCAGGTTGGTGGCCTGGGCCCCAGGTGTGCCTACTTGTTTTTGCCATGAAGGTGTGTGAATGAAGGTGAGGTAGGTCTGGGTGCTCAGGCACGGTGTGGTCACTAGGGGGTGCTATGGGCCCAGGTGTGAGGTCTGGGCAAGGGCAGAACCTCGGGATGATGAAGTCTGAGGCCCAGGGATGGTCTAGTACCTCACCTGAACATCTAAGTTAAAAAATAGTTGTTGGGCCGAAGCCGGTTTGGCTCAGTGGTAGAGCATCGGTCTGTGGACTGAGGGGGTCCCGGGTTCGATTTCAGTCAAGGGCATGTACATAGGTTGCAGGCACATCCCCAGTGGAGGGTGTGCGGGAGGCAGCTGGTCGATATTTCTCTCTCATCGACGTTTCTGGCTCCCTATCTCTCTCCCTTCCTCTCTGTAAAAAAATCAATAAAATATATTTTTTAAAAAAATAGTTGTTGGGGTCAGATGGGTAAAATAAAGCTCTCCGTTAGTATTTTCTCCTTTTAATCTTTAATTTTTCACCTCTTCTCTACATCATTGACTAATACCATGAATTAGATCAGTGACAGATACAGAGGAGTGGGTAGCGTTGTTTCTAGTATGAGCCCATTATGTACCGTATTTTTCGGACCATAAGACGCACCGGACCATAAGACGCACCAGTTTTTAGAGAAGGGAAATGAAGAAAAAAAGATTCTGAAACAAATAGTGTCCTAAAATATTTTATGTGCATTAAAATCCAACATCAGAGTCATAAACACATGTAATCAATCCTGTAAAGTAAACAGCAGCATTTAGAACCATTTTAGAGCCGGGCAAGCACACAGAGACCACACAGAGCCGGGCAAGTAAAAAAACTTTTTTTTTAAAGTATATGTGTAGGCTATATTTGGACCATAAGACGCAGGGACTTTTCCCCCCCACTTCTGGGGGGGGGAAAAAGTGCGTCTTATGGTCCGAAAAATACTGTACATGTCCTTGACCAGAACCGAACCCGAGACCCTTCCGTCCGTGGGTTGGTGCTCTAACCACTGAGAAAAACAGGCCATGGCTGGTTAAACTTTTGAGTACAGGGACCAATTCTTTGAGATTTGATAACACAGGCAAAATCATATAGGAGAACTGAAATATATTGCATTCTACATAAGGTGCTGGAATAGGTGTGGCCATAAGGATGATTATAGCTACAGTTTCCTCTTTATTATTTATTTCGCTTAAAAATCACTATTTACCTTTTTGTATGGGAAACATCTTTACATGATTCAAACATAAAAAAGTGTAAATAGGTAGAGAAGTTTCTCTGTCATGTCCTCATCTATACAGTTTGCATTGCTCCCAACAAACAGGTATCACATTCAAATTTTTAAAAATCTTTCCAAAAATTTTAAAATTATTATTATTATTATTATTATTATTGATTGACTTTAGAGAGAGAGGGAGAAGGGGAGACGGAGAGAAAGAGAGAAACATTGATTTGTTGTTCTACTTATTGATATATTCATTGGTTGAATCTTGTGAGTGCCCTGATCAGGATGGAACCTGCTACCTTAGTATACGGGAGGACGCTGTAACCAACTGAACGACCCGGCCAGGGCCCCAAAGATTAAAACACATACACACACACACACACACACACAGATATGTAGGCCAATAAATGTTTTCCTTAAAAGAAAACTACCCAACATCCAGACACAGCTTTCCAGAAGCCTGTATCTTAAAAAAAAAAAAAAAAAAAAAAAAAAAAAAAAGTCAATTACATTTTGCCCCAGCTGCCCAAGATTGCCCACCCACGCTCAGCCAGGGCTCTTAAGGCCTGGAAACCGGAAACGCCCTAGGATGAACCGGAAGTCCTCCGGGGGAGCCATAGAGGCCCTGGCTGAGCGACCTGACCAGCTGGCAGCCCGGGGGCTGGTGTTGAGAAGCGGCTTCCTTTGAGGCTTTCACCCGGGAGCCTCCTGCCTGCTGCACTGGGGCGTCTAGAACCTTCCACCCGCCTGACGCGGAGAAGCCATCGCCCTCAGGCCTCTCCTCTCGGCTGTCGAGGCTGCTGATGGTGAGGTGAGTCTTGTCTGTTCTGTATTTACAGAGAAACATAGTTTGGGGAAAGCGCAGGTGCTGTCCGTCCTTTTTTTTTTTTTTTTTTTTTTTTTTTTTTTTTTTTTTTTTTTTTTTGCTAAGGTTTTATTTTGAAACTTATGAATACAAGGCGGTAATGTTGGTCATGGTGGTGAGAAATTTCAAACCGGCCTGGTGCGCCAAAATCGCACCGCGTTGCGCTGTGACGGCTTATCTGGACGTTTTTCGTTGGGTGTTAGTTCGCGGAATGTTCCAGGCAGAAGGCAGAGCTCCGTCTAGGGCCGTGGTCGGCAAACTCATTCGTCCGCAGAGCCGAATGTCCACAGCACAACGATGGACGTTCCTTTAGAGAGCCACATTTTTTACACTTAAACTTCTTCCAACGCCACTTCTTCAACATGGACTCGCCCCGGCCGTGCATTTTGTGGAAGAGCCGCACTCAAGGGGCCAAAGAGCCGCAGTTTGCCGACCAGGGTTCTAGAGCAAGGAGCGGTTTGCGCCAAGTGTGTAAACCCCGGAGGAAAATGTCCCCAGTGTTCTTTATTCTACGGTCATTCTATTCCTTCGGAAGCGCCTTGCACCAGCAAACCGGAATAGACTTTCCCCGCCGATTCTGATAACGCCGGGCTACAGGTTGCAGTTATCCCTGTCCTTGTTTTACTTTGGCAGCAGTCGGAGGACTCTCAAGGCATTCGTGGGAGCTTTTCAGGGGCGGGGAACCTTTTTCTGCCCAGGCCCACTTGAATATTTATAACATCATTTGCCGGCCGAACAAAATTCTCAGCTTAAAAACGAGCTTGCTCCATTGGGTCAAACATTTCATTAAGGCACACCCTGATGCCGTGGCAGGGCAGGCCAGGTGATTTTTGGCAGGCCTAACGGGACATCCCCCCGCAGAGGTACCTGGGAGAGGTGGAGGTCTGGGGCCGGACTTCCTCAATAAAGCGAGAGGTGATCTCTCGGCGGGTGGAGGGTCTTGCCTTCAATTTATTAAAAAAACGGCAACATCTGTGAAATACGGTAAAACCGAAGCCAATTAAATGAGGTGTGCCTGTGATAGGTATACGCCATTTAGAAAGCAAGTGTGAAGATTCATTCCGCTAGGAAGGCCTCTCACTTTTGATGATTTGCTATTTGCCTTCGTTGTGATAAAAGCCTGTGGCTGTGTTTGTGTTGTACTTTTTTATTTATTTATTTATTTATTTATTTATTTACTTACTTACTTATTTACTTATTTAAATATATTTTATTGATTTTATACGGAGAGGAATTGAGAGGAATAGAGAGTTAGAAACGTCAATGAGAGAGATACGTCGACCAGCTGCCTCTTGCACACCCCCTACTGGGGATGTGCCTGCAACCAAGGTACATGCCCTTGACCAGAATCGAACCCGGGACCTTTCAGTCCGCAGATCGACGCTCTATCCACTGAGCCAAACCGGTTTTGGCTATTTATTTATTTTTTTTAAGGAAAATCCCTTACTGAAACAGTAATCTAATCTATGTGACTGGAATTGTTTCCGCAGCCCTACAGTTTTCTTCTCTACCCATTTTTAACATCAATTTTAGTGTTTATGGTAATCCTTGCTGGTTTCAGGGTTGGGTTAGAGTAGTATTATTGAACTTTAAACAGTCATCTTCACTATGTTAATGGTTTATACATGGTGCTGATGTAAGTTGAGAAAATGTTTTCATTTTTATACTGCTTCATACCCACCGGCCGACACTCTATTCGCTGAGCCAAACCGGCTAGGGCAAGATAGTGTTTCTTATTGGGAAATTATTTTTGATAAATCAGGCCACTAGCAAAGTGAGAACATCTTAATTACAGATTAGAATTTTCAGGATACGTTCTTTGGAACACATGTTCCTGAGAGTATTAGTTTGCATTATGAATTTTTTAAAAAAGTGTTCTGTGGTCAAGATGAACTTGGGAAATTTGGGTTAAAGTTAAACAGCTTCTAACTATGCTGATGGTACTGTTAACTCTAAGATGGGGAGTTAGTATGCAGCATTTTCCAGATTTATTTGACCAGGGAACCTGTTTTTAGAGATGTACCTTGTGGACCATGTGTCCTTTATTTGTTTATTTATTTTTAAAATATATTTTTATTGATTACAGAGAGGAAGGGATAGGAAGGGAGAGGGAGAGAGAGAGAGAGAAACATCAATAATGAGAGAGAGTCATTGATCGGCTGCCTTCTGCACATCCCCCACTTGGGATTGAGCCCACAACCCAAGCATGTGCCCTTAACGGAATCAAACTAGGCATCTTTCAGTCTGAAGGCGGACTCTCTAAACCAGTGAGGGCACCTTGTGCCCTTTAGAATAACATTGGGAAATGATTATGTAGATAATTAAAATTCTTTTGTTGTAATATGAATATTTTAGGTGAAATTTTTTATTGTAAATTATTCATGTAATTTTCATAATTCATTTACTCTATTTGCTAATATCGACATGATAGAGAATGTCAGGAAGCCATTCAGCATTCTTAGTTTTTGTATGATCAATGAAAATTCTGTTAATAAAGAAAATCCATGCCCTAGCCAGAGTGGCTCAGTGTATAGAGCGTTAGCCTGTGGACCACGGGTGCAGGGTTCATTTCTGGTCAGGTTCACATGCTCAGATTGCGGGCTCGGTCCCCACTTGGCAGGAGGCAGCCAATCAATGATTGAGGAAACATTGATTGGCTGCTTCCTATATGCCCCTTTCTGAGGATTGAGCCCGAAATCTGGGCTTGTGCCCTTACCAGGAATAGAACCAGTGACCTCTCAGTGATGGCATGATGGTCAGCCAACTGAGCCACACCATCCAGGGCTAGCTGTGATGTGTTTTATATCATGCTTAGTGTTATCATGTCTGGGGTTACACTTATTTGAATAAATGCTTTATTCATCTTTCCAAATCTTGAAGATAAACAACATTAACTCAAATTTGTGTCACCTCAGTTTCTAGAACAAAGAGATTTATTAAATTATGTTACTCTCTTTTTTTACTGTCTCTATATAAGAAGTCTAATTTAAAAAATTCATATGTGGCCTGGCCAGCGTGGCTCAGTGGTTGAGTATTGACTTGTGAACAAGGAGGTTGTGGTTCAGTTCCTGTTTGGGGCACATGCATGGGTTGCAGGTTCCATCCCCAGTGTGGGGCATGCAGGAGGCAGCCAATCAGTTATTCTTTCTCATCATTGATGTTTCTGTCTCTCTCCCTCTCCCTTTCCCTCTGAAATCAATAAAAATATATTTAAAAAAATTAATATGTGAGTGCTTTTCCATTTTCCTTCATTAGATAATTATTATTCTCTAGGTCTTTTCTAGTATTGTGATATCTATCAAAGTTTATCTATCACAGTTACAGGAAACACTCTGATTACACATGTGACTTTATTTGACTCAGTTTCCCAGTCTCCTACTCCCCACCTTTCCAGAGTATGCAAGTGATCTGTTAAATTCAGTGCAGCAAATATTGAGTGCCTGACTTTTGTAAATTATTGTATTGGGCAGTGTGAGGATATAAAAGTGAGTGAGATTTGGACACTAATTAAGGAACTTACAATGTAATGGTTAACACACCATTACTAATACAGATAGAATATGACTATGTTTTGGTAATTTTTTCTCAGTCTTTTAAAGAAATATATACACTAGCTTGTATACATATAATACTTTTAAAATACATTTACACAATTTTAAAACATATACATATATACACTAGCTTACATATACATTAATTCAATTTTCACACAAAGATTCATTTTTTGTACCAAATGTCACTCATATTTTACATCTAAATTTTATATTTATAATAATGAAGGAGATATGCTTATAAGATTGATTTAGCATTTAGTTCAAGATTTAAGAGTATTTCTGAGAATAAAGTAATATGATGATGGGCTATTAAAAAAAAAGAGGAAACTTGGAAGTTATAGCTCTTTAACAGATTTTTTTAAAAATATATATTTTATTGATTTTTTTTACAGAGAGGAAGGGAGAGAGAGAGAGAGTTAGAAACATCGATGAGAGAGAGAAATTGAGCAGCTGCCTCCTGCACACCCCCTACCGGGGATGTGCCGGCAACCAAGGTACTTGTCCTGAATCGAACCTGGGACCCTTCAGTCCTCAGGCTCTATCCACTGAGCCAAACCGGTTTCGGCTAGCAGAATTTTTGAGGAAAATATTTTAGTCAGTAAAATTTTTTAAAAAATTTGTATTTGTCAAGCTATTGTTGATTTTGTTTATACTCTGAAAGTTTTAGCTGTCAAAGCTTACCAATCGTCATGTGAAATGATAGTGTGAAATTGATGCTGTTATAGTATAACAATAAGAACCTGACTCATGTATTTTATGTACATATTCATTCAACTGTAGTTACAAATGGCTTCATGCTGTGTGATTAAATGCATATTAGCATTTGTCCTAGGCCTTTGCTTATTACTATCTTTACTTAATTATATCACCACACTATCTAGCCATATAGTTTATAAGGTAATACACACATCACTTTGTTGCTGATAGGAATTATTCTGTTTTATGGATGGTGTCCTTTAATTTTGTCTTTCATGGATTATAAAATTGGTTAATATCTGCTGAAGTGAATCACTGAAGAACCAAATAAAGATGCTGGCTTCAGGTCACGGTGTCATTTGTGACACTGGAAAAATCTTACAGGCTCACTTATCCCTGTACATGATTGATAACATCATGGGTTAAATGGAGAAAGCTTTGCTTCTATTAAAGGATCATCATGAATGAAGACCTCCCACTTAATAGTCAGGCATAAAAGAATAGTCAGGCTATTCTCAGAATGTCCGCAAGAGGGCGCCATTGTAACAAATCCTCTGGAAGATCTTTCCAGTGAAGTCAGTGAGGTGTTAAAGTCCGCTACTAGAACTATTGTTGTTAATCTCTTCCCTAAAAGTCCTCAAAAATACTTTTTTAAAAATATTTTTTATATATTTAGGTGCATATATGTTTATCAGGATTATATCCTCTAGTTGGATGGTTTCCTTTAGCATTATGTAGTGTCCTTTATTGTTGTGATGGTCCTCATTTTAAAGTCTGTTTTGTCACATAATGAGGATTGCTACATCAGGGTTGTTGTTTTTTCACCTCCATTTGCATGAAAAAAAATTTTCCATCCCTTCACTCATCCTGTGTGAGTCTTTTGTTCTGAGGTGAGACTGTTGTGAATAAGCATACTGTTGGACCATGTCTTTTGATTGGAGCATTTAATCCATTTACATTTAAATTTATTATTGATGCCGGGACCGGTTTGGCTCAGTGGATAGAGCATCGGCCTGCAGACTGAAAGGTCCCGGGTTCGATTCTGTTTGAGGGCATGTACCTTGGTTGTGGGCACATCCCCAGTAGGGGGAGTGCAAGAGGCAGCTCATCGATGATTCTCTCTCATCGATGTTTCTAACTCTCCCTCTCTCTTCCTCTCTGTGAAAAATCAATAAAATATATTAAAAAAATAAAAATTAAAAGTTCTAGATGTCATAAATTGGTGCCCATCATTAAAAAAATAAATTTATTATTAATATTTATTTATTTGTCATTTTATATTTTTTAGAATGAGTTTTCTTTTTAAAAATATATTTTTTTTAACAATTTCAGAGAGGAAAGGAGAGGGAGAGAGAGATAGAAACATCAATGATGAGAAAGAGTCATTGATTGGCTGCCTCCTGCATGACTCCTACCAGGCATATGCCCTTGAGCAGAATCGAACGACGTTCTATCTACTGAGCCAAACTGGCTAGGGCACTATTTTAATTATGTATGCCTAGGTTTCTTGATCTATTTCTTATTATTATAGCAGTCCCTTTAGTATTTTTTACAATGCTGGGAATAAACCCCTTTAGCCTTTTTTTTTTTTTTCTTTGTCTGCAAAGCTCTTTATTTCACCATCTATTTTGAATGATACCCTTGCTGGATATAGTAATCTTGGTTTCAGATCCTTGCTTTTCATTACCTTGAGTACTTCATTCCAATCCCTCTGGCCTGTAGAAATCAACTGATAGCCTATGGTAGCTCCTTTGTAGGTAACAAATTGCTTTTCTCTTGTTGCCATTAAGATTCTCTCTTTGTCTTTAATTTTTGGCATTTTAATTATGATGTGCCTGGGCTTTGGTCTGTTTGGGTTCTTTTTGCTTGGGATTCTCTGTGTCTCTTGAACTTGTGTGACTTTTTCCTTCACCAGGTTAGGGAAGTTTTCTGCCATTGTTTCTTCAAAATCATTCTCTATTCCTTGCTCACTTTCTTTTCCTTCTGGCACATCTATTATGCAAAGATTGTTACATTTCATGTAGTCCCACAGATACCTTAAACTGTCCTGTTTTTTCATTGTTTTTTTTTCTTTTTGGTTCTCTGATTTTTTTCTATCCTGTCTTCTAATTCACTGATCCAATATTCAGCTTTCCCTAATCTGCTATGTATTCCTTCCAGTGTGTTCTTTATTTGTGCTATGTCATTCTTTACTTCAGCCTGTTCTTTTTTCATAGTTACTTTATATTTTTTCTTATGCTGTTGAGTATCTTTACCATCATTAATTTGAATTCTATTCTCTCTAATAAAAGGGTAATATGCAAATTAACCATGACTCCATCACAAAGATGGTGGCACCCATAGCCACAAAATGGCGGCACCCAGTCCTCTCCGCCCCACCAGAGTGCCCCAGTTCCAGGGCATGCAGCCGCTGAGAGTGGCCTGACAGAATGCTTGCTTCATCACCACAGTGACAAGCATTTCAGGCCCTGCCACAGATGGGCCTCTGACCAGGCCAGGGTGCAGATGGGCTTCTGGGCCATGGAGACCTCTTTGCAGCAGGCACAAAGTGGCCAGGCCCCACAGAGAGCAATTGGTGCATGGATTTGTGCGCAGAGCTACTAATGTCAGATAAGTTTCTTATCTTCATTTCGTTTATTTTCTGAAGAATTCTCTTGTTCTTTTTTTTTTTTTTTTTGTCTCCCCATTTTGGTTGCCTGTTTGGGTTTGTGACTATGTATTAGGTAGGTCTGCTATGCCTCCAAAGCTCTAGTGCAGGACAGTCAAATACTGTTTCTGACTAATTAGATCAGGCAAAGACTCAAGTCCTCCAGAGTCTCACCTGCCTATAGACTGATTGGATTCAGTCTGGAGTAGCACTCCGGCAATTGTTCACAGGTGTGGTGAGAGGTTTTCCAACAGGGTGGGGCAGTTGCTTCTGCCTGGAGGCTAATTGTTATTCTCAGTCTCTTAATGGGTCTCAGAAATGCCACATGGTGGGGCAAGGGGTTTTCTGGTACGGTCAGTCAACTGTCTTCCCTCCTCCCCAGGCAAAAACCACCTGGACAACAAAATTCTGCCTGAGAAAGATTACCTCTGCAGTGTGAGGAATGACTCAACACAGAAAACCAGGCTGTCTGCCTTCTGAGCTCTAACCCTAGGACCCCAACCCTGGCTTCTGCTCACACAGCTCCAGTCCATTCTGCCCTCCCTCTGCTGGAACCCATGGGGAGTGCCTGTGCGTAAAGTTTTGTGTGTTAGCCCTTTAAGAGAGTGCTTGCATTTCTAGGCGTCTCTCCCTGGAAGACAGCAACCCTGCTGCTTTTCACAGCCAGATGTTTTGTGGGCACCTTTCTTAGTTCTGGTGCTCTCTGCTGGGGGGCCCAACTGGGGATTAGACCCCAGAGTTCACAGTGGCAACCTCCCACAGCTGGACAGCTCTCCAGAACGTCAGCTGCTGTCTGTGGTGCTTTCGTGTCTCTGCCCTTCCTACCAGTATCTATGTGGTCTCTACTTTCTGTCCTTGGTTATCAGGGTTCTCTTCAGGCAGTCTTCAGTTGATTATTTATGCTTTTCTTTTTTGGCATTTTACAATAGTTGTTATTCTGGTTTGGTTGTGGGAGCATGTCTGCATAGCTTGTACTTAATCCGCCAACCATTTTTAATTTCTTCAATTGGGTTTTCTTTTCAGACACCCCGAAATCAGTACTAGGGTGCTGTTCTCATAATACCCACCAGGAGGCCCTATTGTCACACCTCCCTGCAAGGGCAAGAACCCTGTCTGTCAATTGGGCTTTGTAGAGGACCACTCCCCCCCCCCCCCCCCCCCCCCCCCGCCTCGTTCCAGACCTTTCAACTCCTCCTTTCTGCTCTTGGTGTTGGTCCCTGAGGCTCTCAGAAAATCCAAGTGCACTCTTGGACTCCCGGGTGCCTAGCCTTCACAGCCTGGCCCCTCCCACGAGGGCCTGCCCTGCCCCCACAGCACCACTGTCCAGAGGGCTGCACGGGTTGCTGGTGGCTGCACCTCCTGGTGCTCAAAGCAACCCCAGCCTGGTGACTCAGTCTGAAGGGCGTCAGAATTATTTCTGCGTGACTTCAGTGCTTCGTTCCAGAAGGTTCCATCATGTGTTCTGCTGGACTCATGCATGTGGCAGCCCTGGGCAAATGCTTCCCGCCCTGCATGAAGACTCCTGGGCTCTGCTTTGCCCCTTGGGATCCACTGCCATCAGGAGGCTGCTCCAAGCAGCAGCCAGCACCCAGAGTTGGGTAACCCTGTGCCCTGTGAGAGTGTAATCACCAAATTCCTTCAGCCTGTCTTCTAAGCTGAAGTTAACAAGACGCTATGGGGTCCAGCCTTTCCCATGCAGCCTGGAGCCCTCTGTGTCTCCTAAGCACCTCCGGGCACCCGCCCGCTCAGAGGCAAGCCCAGTTGTCAGTAGCTCCCCACTGAACCAGAGAAGCACGTCCCCTTGGGCTGTCCCCTGCAGCAGGGGGTGCAGGAGATGAGGGCAGGACTCAAGGCCGATTCTGCCCCCAGGGCAGCTGTGGCAATGTCTGGGAACAGGTTTGATTGCCACCCAGGAGTGGTGACCAGGGCAGTGCTGACATGGTACAAGGCTCAGGATGCCCCCACCAGAGAGCCACCGTAGATCTGTGCCACACCCGGCCCAGGGGGCATGGCTGTGCTGAGCCGTCCCCCAGCCAGAGCCCCATGGCTGTGCCATGCCCGGCACCCACGGAGAGGGCAGTGCTTGCCCGGGACCTCCAAGGGTGACTGCTCTCTGCTTGGACGCCATTTCCAGGATGCTTTCCCCATCCTCATGGCTGTGCAGGGGGTCCCCAAGACGGGGCTGGGCCTGCCTTCCTGGTGCGGCAGCAGAGGGGTGGCTGGCTGACATGTGATCCACAGCTGGCTGGCTGTGGGCGCGGAGGGTGTGGCTGGGATCGCCCCCCTTCGCTTCCAGGGTTGGGCTACAGAACCCCATCGGCTTCTTCCCCAAAAAAGGATTGAAAAGATCCTCCAGGAAGAAGCCCAAGTGCTGGGTGACACCCTGAGGTCTGGGGTGGTGTCTTTGTCCGCTTTGGGGGAGGCTTCCCTGTGCCCCTGGGCTCTCCTCCCACCCAGCCCAGCAGGTTACCCAGCTCAGACTGGGGCAGGCCCCCCCCCCCCCCCCAGGGTCTGTCCTCTTCAGCTGAGGCAGAGCCCTGAGCAGCACCGTGGGGGACACAGCGGTGAGCCCAGCCGCCCGTGCCCCCACCGCCCACCCGGACTGAGACTGGTGTCGGTCTTTACGGAAGGAATTTATTGTTCCGGAACTAAGGTTGCTCACAGTTATTGACAGGGGTACATGGGTGGGCTTGTTTGTTTCCGTGACGTCTGCGTGTGTCCCGAGTACAAAAGAGGAAGGCTGACGAAGAGATATTGCTTTCGGTGTCCTTTGCCTCGTGAGAAGCCCCCGCGTGTACCTGTGGCTCTGCTGTTATCGGGCGTCTAATAGTTCTTATGTGGGAGCCCCGCCTGCGGTGGGGCCGGGGTACAGAAGCGTTAAAATCTATCCTCGACCGAGGGCGGGCAGGCTGGTGGGCTGCGGGGAGACACCAGAAGCAAAGTGGACCCATCACAGCGAAGGCATGCAATCAGACCTGCCCTCCCAGCCTCCGGCTGCCGGCGCCCTTGGCACCACGGTCAGGGTCTGTGCCACCGAGCTGGCCGTACCCACAGGAAGAAACACAAGCATTAGCTGGGGATGGGCGAACGGAGCGGCTGCACCCGCACAGCAAACTCTGCAGAGGACGCCGCTGACTCTGTTCTTGGTTATGTGGTGTGTGTTTTTTGTGGACTTTTTTTTTTTCACTTTTTGTCATTTTAGTAAAAAACTCTGCGGTGCCCCTGCCATCCTGTGAGTGGGTGGGGGCCAGCCCAGGGCTTCCTCCTACCCTGCTCTGGACACAGAACCAAGAGGGTCCCCGTCCTGGACCTGGTGGAGGGTCCCTGGGTGGTGGCGCCCACGGGACTGGAGTTGCTTCTACCAGGACGGACAGAGCAGGCAGAGTGGCCTGCGCCGTTCTTTAAATATATATATGTGTGTATATAGAAAGAACCAAGAGCAAGAACCGAACACAAAACCTAGCCCTGCCCAGCGGCTCCCCTCCCCCACACCCTTTTCCAAAAACAACCAAGAAAAAAAGTTTATAAAAATATCTTGCAGGAATTCTTTAAAGTTTACAGTAGCTTGCCGGCACTGCACCCACCGGCCTGCCCCCCAGGGCCCCATCGGCTGCGTCCTCAGGGCACCTGGGCCCAGACCCACCCTGCCCGAGACAGACAGACAGACAGACAGACGGCAGGAAGATGCTGCTGCTGCCCCTTCCCTGAACAGAGAAGTAAAGAAACTCAATAAGTTAAACGGCAAATAAATAATACTGATCTCGGCCAGCCTGCTGCCTCTGGGCCCAGTCCCCCCGGGCCAGGACAGGAACGCGGGCCCAAGAGCACCTGCAGCGACGAGCCGGGAGGACTGGGAGCCAGCGAGCAGCCGCTTGGGTGCCGAGGTGCAGCGGGCCGGGGAGAGGGTGCTGCAGAGGGAAGAGGCCGAGGAGAGGCTGCAGGTGCCCTCTGCCCGCCTCTCGGATGCTTTGCCCACCACGGCCCCCGTGCTGGAGGCAGCCGGGCGACAGGACCTGCCGAGGGCTCTAGTCACTGCAAGTCTGTGGGCAGGCTGGAGGCAGCTTCCCCTCGGAGCCAGGTCCTCCTCCCCGTGGCCATGCGGAGCAGACCCCGGGCAGGGTGCCACGCGGGCCGGTGGACGGAGGCAGTGCGGTGGGCAGGCCTCGCCGCCGGGCACGCTGCAGCAGCAGGAGAGGAGAGGCAGGTCCACGCAGCTGCCTTCGGCGGGCCGGTGTCCGGCGCGGAGCCCAGAGGATGGCCTCGTGGAGGTGACATGTTGACATGTTAACTTTTCGGGATAATTCCTGGTATCAGAGCGGAAACAGTGACGTTGTCAGAGACAGGCAGAGAGAGAAACAGCGAGAGAGAGAGAGAGAGCAGGCACGGTGGGCCGGCCACAGGCCCTGGCCCCCAGTGCCCCTATCCTTTCCTCCCCCGCTCCACAGCAGCCTAGATGGGCAGGTGGGTGTGGCCCCGGGTCCACTCTGGCCGGGCAGGTGGCTCGGGAGCCTTGGGGGCCACTGTCGGGGCCGTGCTGGGGCGGGGAGGGCTATGTGTCTAAGGCTGCTCGTGGCGGGCGGCGGGTGGCCCCGTCTTGGCCGTGTCCTTGCCCGTTGGGTACTCGGCATCGCCTCCAGGGCCAGGGCCAGCGGCCGCCGAGTCACCGAGTGGACTGTGGGCACTCCGCTTGGCGGGCGTGCTGGGGGCCTGGGCCGCCTGCCCGTTCTTCTCGTCTGAAAAAAGTTGTTTAATTACGTCAAAGAAGTTACTCAATGGGCTGCCTGGGTACACAGAACAGAAAACAAAAGAAAAGAAAAAAGAAAAAAAAAGGGGCGAGAAAGAAGAAGGGAGGGAAGGAGAGAGAAAGAGAACAAACAAACAAATGAACGAAAGGGCCTTGGCGAGAGAAAGAAAACCCAACGAGATGAGGTCTGAGATGGGCGTAGGGGGCGGGGACAGGTGACAGCAAGCAGGGTGGGCAGGCGGCCGACCGGCGGGATACCCTCTGTGCCAGGGGCTCCCGGGAGGGGCTGAGGCTTTGGGGACTGAGCTGTGCCTCTTAACTGTGGGGCGGGACCCCAAGGCAGGTGGAGACCCTCCTCCCTCACCAGCCTGGCCTTGCAGGTGCAGCGCCTCCCTTGGCCTCAGCCAGACACGGAGCTCAGACACCAGTCTCAGAGTCTCCCCTCGTCAGCTCTGGGCCCTTGCCAGCTGGCCAGCCCACTCTGAACTCAGCCACACAGACGGGGCTGCCGCATCCCCAAGGGGCAGGACCCTGGGATGGGCGTCTGGCTCTTGGCAGGAGGCCACAGGGTCTGCTCTGGGTGGGAGGCTGGAGCCAGCGTGCCTGCCATTCTCCTCCCCTGGCCAGCCCAGGCCACACAACGTGGACACAGCGGACAGACAGATGGAAGGGTGGATGGACAGGCATGGAGAGCTTGGATGTGGGAGGGTGGGGGGCAGGCAGCCAGAGTGGGAATGTCCTGAGGTCAAGAGGAAGGGGTAGGGATGAGATGACCACCCTGACCTGGGGCCTGTGCTCCCGGGCCAGGTGCACTGATGGGCACCTTTGCTCCAGTTCCTAAACCTGAGCCCTACCAGGTCCCTCCTTTCCCTGCCAGGTGCAGTGGGAGGGCACTGTCGTGTGACCCAGCAGGAGGGGTCCCTCAACCTTCCAGTGGACGGAGGGCCTGCTCCAGACCGCAGTCCACCGCCACCCCTGGCCAGAGCCTGCCCACGCGGCCCTCCCTGGGCCTCCCTGGCCCGCCCCGATCCTAGGCCAGGGCTGTGGCTGCTCTTGGGGGAGGGACAGGGTGTCCTGGCAGAGGCAGGAGGCTGGGCGAGTGGGGGCCTCCCTGAGTCCCGGGTGTGTCTGGACCCCGAGCTACACCCAGACCCCAGGACAGCCCCGGTGGCGGGCGCAGCACCTAGCCGGGAGCGGGTTGCAGGTGGCGTGATAGGCGGAGGCCCCGGCGATGGGGGTTCTTACCACACTTGGAAAGCCTCCCCGTCATCATCTCCACACAGTTAGTGGTGTCTGGAGCACAGAACGGAGAGAGGGGGATGTGAACATGGTTCCCGCCGGCCCCTCAGGGAAAGCACAGGCTCAGGGCAGGGAGTGGGGCCTGAGGAGTGGAGCCCAAAGGGGGTAGGTATGGAGTGGCGGGCTCAGAGCGAGGGCCGCCTGGGCAGTCTAGGGTCCTGCGCAGCCAGAGCCTCGCCCGCTGTGCTGCCCTGGGTCCAGGACACGCTGTGGAGCTGAGAAGCCCACGACTTCGGCCACGGTCTGCGCCGGCCACCCACATGTCCTCCTCCCGCAGGTCTGCAGTCCCCTACCCTGACCCCCCACCTGCTGCAGGGCCTGGGAGGGTTGGTGCTGGCAAAACCCTCGCTGCAGGTGGGATGTGCCCTCGGGGCCTCCCCTCTGTAGGCCAGGCCGGGGGCCCTGTCAGGTGGTTGAAGGTCCCATGGTGGCCCTGGGACTGAGCTTGCTGGACAAGAGCATCCAGTGTGGGAGGGAGGCCAGGGGATGGGGTCAGGTGGCCGAGGTACCAGGTTGGGCTCCCCAGGAAGAGAGCTCATTGGTCCAGGCCAGCAAGGCCCCTGCTCTGGCATGGCTGCAGGCACAGATGCCCGCTGGGCAGGAGCATGCCAGGCCCTGGTCTTGGCTCCCCTTCCCGGACAAGCTCCGTTCTTCCCCAGCCTCGGTTTCCCTGTCAGCACTGCACTGCTCCAGATTGAGTCCTTAACAGCTCAGGAGCCAGAGGCACCTGGCGTGCCTGCTCCCCACCCCGACAGCCAGGAAAGCGGGCCCACACCTGGGCTCGGGCCAGGGCGCTGAGGGACATGTGAGGGAGAAGAGGAGGGCAGTGAGAAACAGACGATGGAATGAGGATGGCAGGGTGGGGTGGACGCTGGGCCGGCCTGTCCTTTAGGACTCCACACAGAAGCACAGCAGGTCGGGGGAGGGCCCACTGAGGCCCCAGCTGGCCGTAGGGGGGTCAGAGAGGCAGCTGAGGGCTGGACACTCTGCTCCTCAGGTCCCAAATGTCAGAACAATCCTCACGACAACCCCGCATCTCACCACCATGCAGACACACACTGCACACCCTCACCAACAGACGGCGACTCACACGGCTCACACCCCATTCCGGTGCTGCCCGCCCCCACAGGCATGGCCCTCGGCCTGGGAGCCCTTCCCTGGATGCTTCTCTAGGCCCAGCTGGGGCGCCCTGGCTTTGACTGGGGCCTGAGGCCCCCTCTCCTGCTCAAGGCCAGATAGTCAGGTCTTCTCACGGGGGACAGACAGCAAGCAACCCCACCCCATATCCGGGCTCCAGGGCCCCAGCCCTCACAGGGCGCTGCTGCGGGGAATCCAGGCAGGACCTTGGCCACCGCTCTCCCGGGGTCTGCTCTCCTGGGGGGTCCTGGGGCTAGCCTGCCCTGTGCCCCGAGACTCAGCCTGCGTTCTGGGCCTGCACAGCTTGTCAGGGGCCGGGAGCTGGCCACTGGCCATGTGAGTGGGCACAGGGTGCCCTTCTCAGGGCCAGCCTGGCTCTTGCCAGGGGATGTGACTGCAGCCCCCTCCTTGCCCCAGCGGTAGGGCGGGACACCTTACCTGCCAGCGTCAGAGGCTACTCTCGTAGCTGGTGGCCACCTTCTGGCCTTTAAGCCCAGCACCCCAGCTTAGTCCTGGCGCTGGCGGGGAGGGTTCTACAGTGGACAAGAGGCGCCTTTCAGTGCGGTGTGCTGGGCCCTGCCTCCCTGGTGTGCAGACTGGGCTGGCCCACTGTGCTGGGAGGCCCTGCTCCCTGGGGGGCGGCGGAGGGCCAGGCCCACTCGATGGCCCACAGGGCGGCCGAGCTGAGCGCCGCCTCACCTGACAAGTGCTGGGTGGAGGGCTGGTCGTGTGTGCTCAGCAGCTGCGTCTGAATGGTCTCCACGACCCTCTTGAAGCGGCGGCTGGGGCCTGGGGGAGACAGACAGCGGGTGAGCCTGGGCGGGGTGGCCGGAGCCCGCGCCCTGGGCCAGCAGCTCACCTGACAGGAGCGTGAACGTGACGGAGTAGATGCCGTTCTCCTTCTGGGCCGCCCCGCCCTCGCTGTAGGTGATGTCCACCTGGAACTTGACGGGCTTCTGGAACACGGCCGGGCCCCCGGTCGCCTTGTACTCGGCCCGGAAGCTGGTCTGGGAGATGACGCTGTGGCTGAGACTGGGAATCTGCAGAGTGGCAGTTCGATGTGAGCAGCGACCCGGCCTCCACCCTGAGCTCCTCAAAGGGGACCCACAGGCCAGCCCCTGCAGCGTCGTTTGTGAAATGGGTGCGGCCACCCTCTCCCCGGGGAGGCCACCACCAGCAGGGCCCTCAGGGTGCGGCCACGGGAGCCAGAGCAGGACTGACGGACACTCGGGCAGGGCTTTCTAAGGTGCGATGAGTAAACATGCACGTGGGCGGGGGCCCTCAGCGGCAGTGAGGACAGGGGGCCAAGGCTGAAGCCTCTATTGGCACTGAGAACAGCCACCTGAGGCCAAGGCCAGGCCATCGCTGACAACGGTGCCTGAGGCTCTGCACCCAGTCGACCCGCTCTGGGTATTTGGGTCGTGGGCAACAAAGGAAACTGGTCACAACAAACCCAGCAGGGTCCCCCCAGCACCCAAGGTCTGAAGGACCAGCCATCCTGGGAAGCATTAGAGGGCGGTGGCAGTGGCCGAGTCCATGCGCCAGGGAGGAGGAACAGCAGAAGGGGCTTGGGGGTCATGGGGGACAGAGGTCCAGACGTGGGCCCAAAGGAAGAGAGCAGGGTACAGGGGAGTCAAAGGGGCCAGAGTGCCTGTGTCCAGCCTGAGGCTGACCCCTGCCTGGTTCTGGGCTCTCCTGGCCCCTGAACCTCTGTGAGGAGCACCCACTGTCCTCATAGCCCTAAGGGGACCTGGCGGCAGCCTGTGACAGGGGCGCTGAGGCTGGGCTCAGAGAAACCCCTGGCAATCCCTGCCCACCGGGTCGTGGGGCTTGAGCTGGAGCTGCAGTGGCTAAACCCTCCTCCCCTCTGGCGATCCTGGGATCCCCCTAAGCTGTGAGCCTGGGGGACCCAGCACAAGGCAGGCCCCACATAGGCGGGTGGGGCCCCTGGCGTGAATCTGGAAAACCCTCAGGGCTTCCTGCTCCCTGAGCCTGGTGATCCGGCAAAGACAAGGGGCCCCACAGAAGACCCAGTGCGGCTGCCTCGGCACTGCAGGCCTCAGTGGGAGGCAGGGGCTGCAGGAGGCCGGCAGCCTGTGGGGCAGGCAGAGGGCACCCCGGACAACAGCCCCCTGGGGACTGTTCCCCAGGCCTGGGCACATCCCCTGGGTCTGGCAGAGGTCCCTCTGCTGAGGCTGCCTGTGCTTCAGCCCTCGGGGTGTATCCCTGCCCCAGTGCCACCCTGTCACAGCCCGCCTGGGACCTGCTCACCCGCCAGCCACACATGCCCCTGCCTGGCCCACACCTGCTCCTCCAGGGTTTCTTTCCCCGCGCTGCAGGGGCAGGCAGAGACAGTGTCTGTCTGGCCAGTGAATGGGCCCTCTGGGGCGGGACAAGGCTCACCGACAGGAAGGCATGAACGATGTCGGCTTTGATGGAGCTCAGGGGCTTGTCCTTGATGACCAGGAAGATCTGCTCCTCCTTCTCGAGGCTGATGAAGTTCCCGAACCAGGACTTCTTGGCCAGCCTGGGGGTGGAGCGAGGGGCTGCTCACACCTCAGGGACAGGTCTGCCCTGCCCGACCCCACATTCCTGACCTCCTGACTGCCTCCTGAGCTCTGATTCCTCCCACCCTGGACCCTGAGCCCCTTATCACCCTGATATCACCATCCTAACCTCCACCTGCCTCGTCCGCCTCCACTCCACCCTGATATCTCCACCCATGCCTGACTCCACACCCTACGGCTGATCCCACAGCCCTGGGCCCAGCAGCACACACTGGAACCCAACCAGGAGAACCCATGCTGACCCAGCCGGGTCCGTCTGGTATGGCACCATGACCCTGGGGTGATTTTGCTGTGTGGCATCCCACAGTCTCCTTGAGGAAAATGGGCCCCTCGCAGGGAGGGCTGTGAGGGGAGCAGGAGCACGCGGGAGCTGGGGTGGGATTGGGGCAGGCCAGGCACCTCGCTTTGCTATAAATGGCAGAGACGTGGCGCAGAGGAGGGGCAACCTCAGCTTCCCCAGGCCACCCTCTGTGTCTCTGCCCTCAGGGACTGGTGGCCCTCCCTGCTGCTCCAGTCCCATGGAGTGGCCTCTGTGTGGCCCTCCCTAGGGTGTGGGTGGGCCGGCGACCAGCTTCTGACAGAAGAATGTGGGAAAGTGGAAGTCATCTCCGAAACCGGGCCACAAAGTCTGACTCCCGGACCAACTGGTGAGAGGCCCGTGGAGACCTGAATCCTGCCCACAGCAGCTCCTGCACCTGTGCAGCACGAGGGGCCACAGCCTGTCACCCCTAAAGCCACGCACCCAGCTGCGCGTGGCGGGTCCTGACCACCGAGGGGACAAGCACGCACCGTTCACAGTGTATGTGTTGGATTTGTTTGTCATGCGGCCATAGGTGACTGGCGTACCCCCGCCGCCTTCTCGCTGCCTCCCTTGCAGCTACAGTGTAGACACATGGACACTCTACCCGTCCAGGGATGAGGAGCAGCAGCCAGGCGTGGCTTCCCCATGGCATTAGTAGGGCACTCCAAGGCACCCTACACTGGCCTGGGCATGGCCAAGTTTTCCTGGTTGTGTGACGTCTTCCTTTTCCTGCCCATTTCCAGAGCCGCTCTTCAGCTGCAGTGACAATGACCAACCCACCTGCCAACAGAGTCCCTGTCCTCCCTCGTCAGCCCGGCTCAGGAATCCCAGAGAAGACGTGAAGAGAGAACATTGAGGACCCCACGCCCTCATTCAGCCACCTCAGCTCCTTGGCTGTCTGTCGTGTTGAGCGAGTGCGGGCTGCTGGCCCGAGCTGCAGAATGTGGCACCCAGGTCTACGCCGGGCCTGGAGCCCACAGCTCATCCTTCTTCTCGATGAAGGCAGAAGAGTTACAGTGAAAACTGGCTTTTTGTACTTTGACACCAAGTGTTTGGCATCTGGCAAAAACAGTCCCGGATCTACAAGAAGCCTGGCTGACCTGGGAAGGCTGGTGGAGCGTGTGTGGGGATAGGCCTGTAATGGTAGGTCGAGGTGTCAACTTGGCCTGTCTGGTCCAACTTTGGGTGTTGCTTCTTAAAAGACATCTCACTAACGTGGTAGTTGGTACCAGCGAGGTCCTGCAGGCCATCACCCAAGCTCGATCTCCCGCCTGCTGACCCGTCTCAGGCCCGCCAGCATTCATGTGCATATCCACCTGCAACCTCCTGGTTTCCTGGGGGACCCTGACCGGTGCAGGGCTCCTAGAAGCTGCAGGTGGAATGTCCTGGACCAGGAGCATGTCTTGTGCAGGAGGCGCTGGGGGTTTCACTGCACCCCACTTCCAGGGACATCTGCACCTGCTCATTCCTACCAGGCTTTTGTGCAGGGACAGGCCCCACGGGCCTCAATGGAATGGAGGGGCACAGGCCATCAGCTACAGCACGTGACAGTGTGTGATTTTGTAAATTCCCTGAAAATCCAGCAGTTACACTGCAAGTACGTTTGGGAAGGCTGTTCAGGGCAGCAGAGAATGGCAACTGAAGGGATGTGACCAGTGGGACTGCAGAGCCCCCTAACCCAGCAGCTCAGGGCTCGCACCTGCGACATGCACAATGACAACTTCTCTCCCTCAAACAGCTGGCCCTGCTGCCTTCATTGCCAGTGCAGCCCCTGTGCCTTGCCCTGTGTCTACACCGCATTTCCTGTTCACACCACCACCCGCGGACTAGGGAGCTGAGGCCCCGGAGGGCAGGCACTCAGACAAGTCTCTCGGACCTTGGCTAGAGACCCTGAGTGTGGGGCATCTCCGTACGCAGACCTGCAGGGTGTGTGTGGCTGTTTCCCCATTGCTCCAACAGCTCCTGCATCTTCTCTCGTGTGACAATGATCCAAGGGTTGTTCTGCACCTGGCCTTGGCCAAGGCCACCTCCTACGCGTGTTCCTGCAGGCTGTTGCTGACTATCCCTCCTTGGCCTGCACTGTGACTTCACCTTGAGATCCTCCATCCTTACAACCCGACACGTCTGGCCACCTTCTGGGCTCTGCTCTGCCCAGCACCCCACCCCGGTGGACCCCCCAGTAGCAGGCACCCCAGACCATTCCTGAAGGCCTCCCCACGCTCAGCACATCCAGGGCAGATGCTGTGTCTGAAGTGTGAGCAAGCCGGACCCCTGTGGCTCCCTTGTGTGGAGGTCAGGGCTCAGCCAGTGTGCAGTGGTCCTTCCGAGGAGTGGCTATGCCGCACTGCCTCCAGCCAGCATAGGCCCTTCTCCCAGGCTGTGGCTCAAGCAGAACTGAACTGTCCCCTACCGGCTCCCCTACCATCCTAGGCCCTGCTCCCTGCCTGGTGGTCAAAGTGCAGGAGGCTCCGAGATGCCCACACTGGAGAGGAGGTGGCTGAGGCAGGAGGTGGAGGAGAGGACCAGCGGCAGCAGGGGCCACAGGGAGAAGGACCTGTGGGCTGGGATGCTCAGCCAGAAGCCCTTGTGGATTCTGTGACCTGTTATGTGGGAGGGTACCCGGGGCTCCCTGGTGCTCTTGGCACTCAGCACCCACCTACTCACGCAGGGCCACTTACTCTGGGGAGGACTCCGGGGTCAGATTGGACATCTCCTCTGGCGTCGGGACTGTGTACACAGGAAGGACAGAGAGAGAAGGTGCGGTGACCACTATGCCTTCCCACAGGCCCCCTCATACTGTTTATGGGCACCTTCCTGATGGGGGTCTTGGGAGCCTTGGGCCATTGGGAGCTGAAACCAAGCTAGGCCTGCTCTGGCCTTCAGCCAGTCCTGCTGTCCCTCCAGGTGTTGGGTGTGCTGGCTGGGCTCTCCTTGGGTGTGTGCACAGGGCCCCACGCCTCACCCCTTGGCTGTGAGCCCAGTTAGCCAGGCAGTGCCAACCAACCCTCGGCAGCCAGCACACAGGCGCAGGCTTACCTCCATTATCCTGTGGGCTTCCTGACCATCATGTCCACACCCACCCAGTGGCCGCCTCTCCTCCCTGGGCCTCCAGCAGCCCGTACTGAGGAGGCCACTGGGCTAAAGAGAAGCAAGGGTTCCATGAGGGTTCCCAAGGCTGTGCCCACTGGGTGCCAAGTCTATACTGTGTGGGCCCGGGCACAGGTTGAGCAGGCTGGTAAATAGTGGAAATCTGTGATGCCTAGGCCTGTGTCAGTCTAGCAGACCCAGGCATGATCCAGGGTGACCCCGGCCTGGCTCCACTTGCCTTGCTGGCCAGGATGGGCAGTGATCCCCAGGCCCTGCCCACCACCTGTGCCTGCCATCATTGAGCTCACCCTGCAGTTTCCGGCGGTGGAAGCGAGGTGAGCCTAGGAAGCTGTTCTTGATGGAGTTGAGCCTTGTCCTCCAGGGCACCCCTCCGACGCTGGGGCTGGACGGCGGTGTGGGGTTGGGTGTGCCGGCCGGGCTTTCCTTGGGCGTGTGCACCGGCGTCCCCTTGGGGGTAGGGAGGGGACTGCCCCTTGGAGAGGGGTGAGGGGTCACCTGTATGGTGGGGACAGATTTAGTGTTCGGTTCAGTCCCAGTGAGCGGAAGCCGGGCGGGGGCAGGCAGAGGGGCCAGCCCCAGGGGCGGGGCCAGCTGGGGGCCAAGGCCGCTGGGGACAGGGTGCCGGGCCTGGGTGCTGGCTGGGAACGGGTTGGACTTGGTGCCTTGCAGAGGCTTGTCGGTCAGCTTGGCCTTGCTTGGCAAGGTCTGGGTCTTGGGGTTGGGCCGCGGGGCGGCCTGTGGAGGGAGGATGTGTCCGGGCCGAGAGGTGCTCTGACAGACTTCAGGTTCCATGGAGGTGGCCAGGGTGCAGGCCACGAAGGGGAGTTCAGGGGGAGGGGGGGGCAGGACAAATTTCCTAACGGGCTACAGGGCAGGCACCGAGGCAGGGAGTGGAGTGCGGGTCCGCCATGCAGGAGTCAACATGCATCCGTGCCCCCACCCACATGCACACACAGCCCCAGGAAGACCCACGGGTGCAGGCATGTGGGGGCAGAGCATTTGCCACCAAAGAAAACAAGTAACACACAAGAAAACACACAAAACAAAACAAAAAAACGTGCAGTTAGCAAGAGCAGCCAGAGCCGCCGAACAGCAGCACCACGCGTGGTCCCCAGCGGCGGGAATGCCCGGCCCTCCCGCGCCTTCGGGGAGGGAGCCTGAGCGGAGGGGCGTCACTCACCCGGGGGCTGCTGAGTGGGCTGGTGGAGAGGCCTGAGGAGGCGCCGCTGATGGACCGGGACCTGCGGACACAGGTGCAGAGCGGGGCTCAGCCGAGACGGCCACAGGCGGCCTGGGTGCCCAGGACGGTCCTGCTGTCCCCACCCGCCTGTCCTCAGGAGAGATCCTGCAGCCTCTTTGGGACCCCGTCGGAGCCCCATGGTGCAGCCTTGGAGTCCTCTGCCAGTGTCCGCGGGGGCTCAGGTGGGCAAAGGGAGCAGGAAGGTTGCAGATTCCTGGAAACTGAACCAGCCTGTGCCAGGCCCCTCTCCACACTCCAGTTGCCAGGAATCACCGGACCCCCAAGGCTGTGCTGCCCAGGGCCAACAGCTGGGCATTAGCCAGCCCCTTGGTACCCACGACCCACCTGCCGGTCCAGAGCTGCCCACAGCAGGCCAGCCCTTGGCCCTCTCCTCACTTGCACGCCCAGGGCCTGGGCAAGACGAGGCTGGGAGGACACTGATCTTTTCCACCACAGGCCACACGGGCCTGCAGGCCTAGCCTGGGCCTGGCTGGAGAGACGGTATCCCAGGGCGCCCAGCCGGTACAGGCACACAGCTGTGCGCACTTGGGGCAGACACGGCCTGCAGGGACTTACCACACCTGCGGCCTTCAGGGAAAGGAATGGGACGGGGCTGATGCAGCCCTAGGAGCGGACAGGGAACGGTGGCTACCCTGCCGCCTGCCCACCTGGCCAGCATGGCCTGGAGGGGTCTCGCCTGCCACACCTTGGCCTGGCCCCTGGGCCTGGGGGGTGGAATGGAGCCCATGCTGGCCAGACCTTGGCTCCTGGCCACTCCACCAGCACCTGTGAGCTGGGGCCCATGGCCATGACCGTCCTCCCCCACCTGACCCAGGCACGGAGCTGGGAGCTCCAGTCCCCCAGCCAAAGCTTTCCGATGCCGAGTCCCAGTTGGTGCCCCCCAGCAGCCACACTGAGGCCCAGTGCCTGGGGCCTTCCACTGAGCTAGTGCAAGCTTGTCGCTTGGTACAAGGGAGCTGAGAGCAGCAAGGGGAGGAAGGGGTGGGAGCCATCCACACGCCCTCCTGCCCAGCCATGGCTGCCTACACAGGGCAAAGCCTGCTCCCGAAAAGCAGGGGCAGCGTGACCAGGGGGGGCCACAGGGCAGGCCAGCCATGCTGCCCTCAGGCAGTGGGCCCTGCAGGAGCAGGGGAGGGGGCTCACAGAGGCCAGGTGTGACCAGCACACCTCCTGCCACCAACTTGGGAGGCTGCAATGGGCTCAGAATGGCCGAGCCGCCTCTGGCTGCCACTTCCCCTCAGGCCCTAGTGGGCAGCATGGTGGCCCCAGGGGACAGCACTGGCCAAGGGGCGGTTAACCAGGACCACCACCGGCCACATCAAGGTGGGCCAGATGGGGCCTCACACCTGCGACCCCTCGGGCCCAGGGCAGGGAGAGCACAGTGGGTCTCCCAGCCCCTCTTGGGCTGGCCGTTGGCCTTGCCCAGTAGCCCACTCCTCCTGGGCCTCAGCCTGGCCTGACCCAGCCTTTCCCCCGGCTTCTGGAAGGTTCCCTTGCCAAAGGGGAGCAGGCCAGAGCCTCAGGCCCAGCCCTGCCGCCAGGCCCGAGTCGCCTGGGGGGCTGGGGGCGGGGCGGGTGGGCAGGGTGTATACCTGTCGTCTTTGCTGAATTGGGGGTGGGCTTCAGCGATATCCAGGCTTTTACTGAACATTGCTTTACTACAGCGGGAACAAAGCGAGAAAACAGAGTTACTGCCACAGCGCCGCCAGACGGCCTGGAGGCCAGGCCACACAGCTCCTAGCTGTGCGCAGGGCACACAGTCGCCAGGGGCACAAGCGGAGAGCTCCAGGGCACAGCACCCCCTGGTAGCCTGCAGGGTACTCAGCATCAGCCCCAGCAGGAGGCCCGCTGTCACTCAGCACCCTATGGCCAGAGGAGGCAGCCCAGGGGCTGGGCTGGGAAGTGCTGGGAGGAAGGGGCTTTCAGGTGACCCTCAGGCTGGGTCACACCAACCCCACCCTAGCACCCAGCACCCAGCACCCGTGGCAGCCAGGCCTGGGAAGCAGAGTAGAAGCCACGGCGGGGTGGCCTCCCACGCCTAACCCCTAGCCCAGGCCCAGGCAGGTGGGGTGGGTGGGTGTGGGGAGGCTGGGGCAGGGAGGGCCAGGTCAGCACTCAGCCAGTCCCGCGGGGTTCCAGCCAGAAGCCAAGGGCCGAGCTTGGGGAGCTGGGCTGGGCAGAGGTGTGCCCACAACAATCAGGGCAGGAGTGGCACTGGGCAGAAGTGTGGCCAGCACTTGCCCCACCCCGGTGCCAGAGTCTGTGGGCGGTGGGCCACAGCTGTCTGGAGACCTGGATAGAGGCTCCAGAGGGCCGGGACCCTAGGCCAGAGGCTGAGCCAGCCTGATCTCCTGGGCAGGACCCAGGACCACTAGGGGGCTGTGGGCCATCAGCCCAGTTGAATCGTGATGGTGGCCCGGCTGCCCTGTGGTTCCCGTTTGATGGTAAATTCCTTGGAGGCTTGGCCAGCTTGAGCACCCAGCTGACCAGAGAGAGCTGGGGCTGTTTGGGTACTCTCGCTGCTCCCCAGGGGTAAGGGCAGGCAGCTGAAGCCCACTTCTGAGCAAGAACATTCAACTTCAGCCTAACAGCGCCAGGTGAGGGCTGGCCAAGGGACGCACAGCTGTGGCTGTGGGCCTGACGGCTGCTCCCTCCAGGGGATCTGCTGGGACAGTCTAATCTGCCCACCTTCCCCCTGAATTCCATTTCCATGCCCTTGCACAGCCATAGGGAACCCAACACGGGACCAGCGGTTAAGAGGGGACAGGCCTGCTAGGCTGCTGGCCCTGAACAAAGCTGGACCACGATCCAGTCTATTCCACCTCAGTTCAGCCCAATCCAGCTCAGCCCAGTCCAGTCTAGCCCAGGATGGCCTAACAGCCCAGGCCAACAAAGCAAAGCCCTGCCCAGCTCAGCCCGTGCAGCCAGTGCAGCCGGCCCAGCCCCAGGGCCAGGGCGCAGAGTGAGGCCAGCACAGCTCAGGAGGGGTGCCTTCACTGACCAGGCCAGGGCACAAGCAGGTAGGGCACTGGGCCCCCTCCGAAGGCACGTACCTCTGGCTGTGCTGGGCCATCTCGATGGCGCGCCGAGCAGGCACCGGAGAGCCGCCGTCCGTCACGCTGAGCACCTCCATGGACTTGCGTTCCGGCCGCCGCTTGCCGTGCCGGTTCAGCATTGGGGAGTCCACGCGCTTCCGGGGAGGGTCTGTGTGCAGACAGGGGTCAGGCCAGGCGGCCTACGGCATCTGGCAGGGCTGGTGTGGGGCCAGGCTGCCCTGGGACCTTGTACCTATTTCGTTCCTGGGGGGCAGGTCCTCATCCTCGTGGCTGGGGTACCTTTCTTTCCGGTCCAGGAGGAGGAAATAGATCATCTTCTCCTGGTTCTCCCTGTTGGGGGGCCAGGGGGAGCCGAGAAGGGTCAGCAAACACGGTGTCCGCTGCTGGACAGTAGCCCTGGGGCCACAGCATTCCCTCGCACGCCCACCATCCCCACTGCTGCCTGCAGGGCCCCGCGTGGGACGTACTCCTCCGACAGCAGGTCCTGCAGCAGCTTGTTGCGGTCTCGGAAGCAGCCCAGCGAGTGCATGCTGTCCAGCACGTCGGGGTCAATGTCCTCCAGGCTGGGCAGCGAGCGGATCTGCACCTTTCGGGGGATGGGCTGCTCTGGCTCAGGCTCGTTCTTGCCCCCTCTGTGGACGACAGGGCACCGCCAGGGGTCACTGATCTCGGCAGGCCTAAGGCTCCTTCCCCCCCAGCCCTTCCTGGGGACCCTGAGTCCTGCTCTCTCCCTGTCCCAGCCCCTGCACACCTCCTGCTCGCCGCTGTGCCCAGCGCAGGCATGCCGGGAGTCCCTGAGCGCTGGGCTGAGGCTGGGGCAGGCCTGCGCTGGGCTGGGTCCTCCCCCCCCGCCTTCCCTAGCAGGCCCTCCGGCTGCAGCGACAGGCAAAGCAGGCGATGAGTGGGAGGAAAAGCTACTTACATATACCATATGTGTTTCTGAATGTGCTCTAGCTACAAGAGAGAGAAACAGGAAGTTAGTATGGAGGGAGCAGGGAGCCCACGTTAGGAGGCCAGAGGGAGCAGGAGCTGGGAGCACCTGGGGGGCGGGGGAGGACCACCGTGGAGGAAGATAGCCAGCAGGAAGAGGGGAGGGAGAAGGAGGGGGAAGGATGAAGGGATGGCAGGGTGAGGACGTGGAGGGAAGGTGGGGGGGGAGAGGGGAGAGGGTGGGGATGGAGGGAAATGGGGAGGGGCTGCGTTCCCAGAGGCTCCAGACTAGCCCCCTGACCTGCCTCCCCAGTGGGAGAGGAAATGCCAGTCTAGGGAAAGGAGGGTGGGGATGGTGGGGGCTGCAGGGATGGGGAGGAGCAGGGGACCCCTGGTGGCTCAGAGGAGGAGGCCTGAGGGAGGAGAGCAGAAGGCAGCCAGGGTGGCCCACGTGCGGGCAGGGGCTGGGGTGCAGGGGAGAGCAGGGGGCTCAGAGGCCCGCTCTCCAAGAGCCTCTCTACCAGCTGGGACAGCTGGATCGGGGCGGTTGGGAGATGGCCTCTTGGTCACCAGGCCACCCCTGTCCCAGGAAAGACCAGTCCAGGGGAGTCCTGCTGCCCTTGCCCTGGGGACCTAACATCCTGGTACCAGCTAAGCCCTGGCTGCCTACGGGCTTCTTCCTCAGAACATCACCCCCCCCATGGTCAGTGTCATGGTGAGCTGAGCCCACTGCCAGGCTGGCCTGGAGGCTGAGGGGCAGTGCTGGAGTTGGTGAATGCTGGTCTCCCAGGCACACCTGCTGGATACAGCCTGCAGGAGGCCCCTGTGCACATACCCACATGTCCATGCACACGTCCACACCTGGGCACATGCTTACACATGTGACCACTACCTGTGCATGTGCACACACCTGTTAAATAGTTATGCAGACACTCATGCAAGGGCACACACACCTATGAACGGTTCTCATGTGCATGAGTGCATATACCTGTGTACACATGTATGTGCACACTGCTGTGCTGCACAGAGGCACTCACACTTACGAAACGTGCAAACAACTGCATGCACTCTCACACATGCACATTCATAACTGTGTACACACACACATGCACACACAAAGCTGTGCTTTCACGCACATCCCGGGCTCCCTGCACTCGCAGGCACAGGTCTTCCTTCCCAGGGCGGTGGCATGGAGATGGAACCTCCGCCCCTGGGGCCCTGAGCCTGGGCTGGGAGTGTAGGCCCGCACCCTCTGACCCGCCCTGCGCCCGCACGCACCGTCAGGCGCCGCGCCGCGTCCACCTCGATCATGCCGCGCAGCAGGCTCTGGCAGTCGGGCGGGATGAAGTGTGGCATGTGGAACACTCCCCGCTTCACCTTCTCCAGCAGCTGCCGCAGGTTGTCGTCGTCGAAGGGCAGCGCCCCCTGCCGGCCGGGGACGGGGTCACCGCGGGGCGGGGGACTGGGCGGAGGGGCGGCAGAGGCGGCACAGAGACGGACGGGTGAGGGGCGGGCGGGGAGAGGCGGACGGGAGGGCGGAGCAGGGTGCGGGCGCGGCGGGCTCACCACCAGCAGCGCGAACAGGATCACCCCGCAGCTCCACACGTCCGCCTTGCGCCCGTCGTACTTTTCTCCCTGCGGGGGGCGCTGTGGTTGGCTCCGTGGAGAGAGAGGGGCCCAGGTGGAGGGTCCGGGGTCCGCGAGGGCGGGGTGAGGTCCCTGGGGCGGGGGGTGACTACTTACCCGGATCACCTCGGGGCAGGCATAGTGGGGGGACCTGAAGGCAAAAGCAGCAGTCAGGGCGCAGGCGGGGCCCGCTGTCCGCCCCGCCATGACCTCCGGGCTGCCCCGCGGCCACAGCAGGTGGGCGCTGAGAGGTGCCGACGCCCCAGCACACACCGCCCAGAGGAGGCCCCACCAGGAGCCTAACGGGCTTTGCTGCCGCCCCGCCCCTTACTCAGGGGGGAGCCCCGCCTAGGAGTCTGGTCCACGAAGGCAGGCATCAGAGGAAGGACCGCCACGGACTGGGGTCCCAACCCTGCACCGCCGCTGCGAGCGCAGAGCTGGAGGCTGGCGCACCAGCTTGCTCGCCGCGGGGGCCAGCCCGCCGGCCTTCCAGGGCCCGCCGCACCTCGAGCCACCGCCAGGAGCAGAGCCCGGGTCCTGCCTGCAGCCCCGGCTGTGAGGTGCTGGACGGGGGCTTGGGGCCTCGGAGACCACTCACTCCGGCCTCCATGGGGCCGCAGCACTGAGCCGCCCGCCGGCCTTGCAGCACTGGCGGTGGCCGGGAGAGGGCGCGGGTGCCCGGATGGCGGGTGGCCGGGGGCGCCCACTCACCCGCAGCTGGTCTCCAGGAGGCTGTCCCCCACCTGCAGGGACGCCATGCCGAAGTCCGCGATCCGGATGTTGTTCTTCTCGTCCAAAAGGAGATTTTCTGGTTTCAGATCCCTGTGGCTGGAAGGGAGGCGGCGGAGGCTGACCTGGGTCCCTCCCCCAAGCTCCACCCACACGGCGCCCGGCCAATGGCAGCACGGCCCGGTGATGTCACAGGCAGCCAATCGGAAGCGGCCGGCTGCAGGTCTGGGACGGAGGGCCTGGGTCTCAGGTCGCACCGCGTGCTCCCTTCGCTCCTGAGCGGGAGTCCCTCTCCCTCCCGGCTCCCCGCACCCCTGCTCTGGGGCAACAGAGGGGCGTCAGCAGGGGCGGGACCCCTAGGGGAGGGTCACGTGGGGGCGGCTCGCACCAGATCGAGTGGCTGTGGCAGAAATCCAGCGCTGAGATGATCTGCCGGAAAAACTTGCGGGCCTCTTTGGGGGTCAGCCTCCCCTTTTTGACCAGGTAGTCAAAGAGCTCCCCACCAGACACATGTTCTAGCACCAGGTATCTGCGGGGACGGGTGGGCTTCAGGTGGGTGCTCACGCTGCTGGCCCACTTCGGGATGAGGACCCCCTCCCCACCTCCCCCACGCCGGGCAAGCCCGCCTCCAGGGGCCCCCCGCTGCGGGAGCATTGGGCCCAGGGTTAGTGGGGCACTATGGCTGCTGACGACCCTCAAGGAGCCGGGGAGTGGCCCTCCCAGGCCCTGCCCAGCCCAGGTTAGGGCCCCCCCCCCAGCAGGGGGCAAATCAGACACGGACCCTCAGGGAGCCGCGGCCAGCAGGTGGGAAAGGGGGTGGGGGACGAGAAGGGTCAGGAGGCAGAGGGCGGAAAGACATTGGGGTGGTGGCGGGGAGACCCCAGCCCTCGGAAGGTGACGAAGGAGAAGCCTCTGGACGAGCCCCTGGTGGAGCCTGTGGGGCTGGTTTCGGGGCTGGGGATCCTGGGACTCGTGGGCGCTGAAGCCTGTGGGGCCTCAGAGGAGCTTGGACTGGGCTGTGCAGACTCCCCTAGGACTTGCTAGTGGGCAGCAGTGGCGTGTGGGAGGGAGAGGGACGGAGGAGAGGACGGAGCAGGGGCAGAGAAGTGTGTGGGCCACGGGGACCAGCTGTCTGCAGAGCTGGTCTTGCAGGATTCAAAGAGTCAGTGTGTGAGGGGCACCCTCAGGGCATAAGGAGTCTGTCAGGGGGAGGGGCTGGAGGCACGCCAGGGGGCACTGGGTGGCACCCAGGTGGGAACGGGAAAGCCAAAGCACAGCACAGGCTGGAGGTGCCCCGCACGTGAGCCCACTTGCTACTGCGCCTCCAGGCTCCCTGTGCTGTCCTGGGACTTCTGACCCACTGCGAGGGGGCTGGCCCCGCAGGACCTGGACTGCCCACTGTCCACCTTCGTCATAGGCATCCTGCTCCCGTCACCAGCCTCTGCCCTAGCTGTATCCCCTCCTCGGGCTGTCCTCCTAGGCCCTTCCCTGCTTCCTGCCCCTCCCCCAGGCGGCCTCCTCAGCCGGGCGCTCTGCCCCTCGCCCTCGCGTGTCCGTCCTCAGAAGCACCTCCCCAGAAACAGGGAGGTGACCGGAGTCCTGCACGTTGTGCAGAGAGGTGGACCAGGTCTGCCCCCGCTCCTGCCTGCCCCCCAAACTCATGGGACGTCACCAAGATGCTGCAAGACAAGTGCCCTCAAGCCAGTGGGGGTGTCCCCGGTGGGTGCCCTTGTCACGGTTCCTGCGGCTCACCGGTGACGGGCCCCAACACCACCACCAGCCCCCCTAAGGCATGTGGGAGCGTCCCTGCTCCTTAAGGCGCCCCCATGGGGCAGCTCCGCATCCATCCTGCTGAGCACGAGCTGGGCCGTTCCTGCCATTATGAGACCCAGATGGCCCTGCCCCTTGACCCCCCTCCCCCCCTCCAGCCATGCCTCCAGGAAGCCCTGTCCCCCACGGTGGCTCAGGTGGTGGCTCTGTGAGTCCCAGTGTTTGGTCAAGGAGCAGTGATGTTCCTGAGGCCGCCCTGCCGGGCCCCACTGCCCGTCTACCCGCCCTTGGGCCCTCGGCCTTCACTCTGGCCACCCCAACTCTCCAGACCCAGCAATACCTACAAATATTTTTTGTTTTCATAAACATCGTGCAGCTTGAGGACGTGCGGGTGTTCGATGAGCTTCAGGATGGCGATCTCCCGCTCCACCTGCGGAGGGGGAGAGCATCACGCGGGCTCCACCCCTGGAGGCCCTGCGTCCATCCAACGCCCAAACGTGCCTGCCTGTGGGGGGGGGGGAGGGCCTGTGGGGCGTGGGCCCTGGCCTCACGCTCCCCAGGAGCCTCGGCTGCTGGGAGCAGAGGGGAGGTGTCCCCAGCCCCTCGGGGCACGGCTGAGGGCTCTTGGGTGCAGCTGGGGCTTTGGGGCAGGGCCAGGCTAGCCCAGGACCTCCCCGCTGTGAGGTGGCCCGGCCTACCCAGCGTCACACACAGCCTCCCGGGGTCAGGGCCGCCTCGGGCCCCTTGCCCAGCTGCATGTGGTCCCTGCCAGCCTTCAGGGCGATGGGCCCCCGTTGTAGCCCCATTCCTTCCCCCAGCTGCTGTCTCTCCCCTTGGACATCTCAGAGTCCCAGCCGGAGTCCAGGACCTCAGCCAAGTGCTACCCAAGGCAGGGTCAGCGTCCACCTGCCCCCCCGCACTGCCCCATCCATCCAAGCAGCTGCCACTTCCCCTGAAAATCACCCACCTCGGGTCCTCGGGGTTCCCCAGGCAAACCCACCCAAGTCCCTCTCTACCCTCAGCAGCCAGAGGGGCCCCGGCTGATGTCCCCGGCCCGCACCACCTACGCAGAGTGCGGTCGTCACGCAGGCTCACTCCCCCGCAGAGGGGCCCTGGCCGGCCTGGGGCACTGATGGCGGGGCCAGCCCCCCCCCCCCGCCCCCCGCCCCGCCTGCCCCCTCGGCTCACCTTCATCAGCACGGACTCGCTGAGCTTCTCCCGGTTGACGATTTTGATGGCCACCTTCTGGCACGTGACACAGTGAATCCCCAGCTTCACAAGGCCTGTGGGGGGAGAGGCCTGTCAGACCCGCCCAGCGCCTGGAGGACCCCCAGCCGTGCCTAACCCCGGAGTGGTCCGGGCGGAGGGCTTGGCCAGGAGGGATGTCACTCACAGCCCCTCACTCCAAGTCTGGCCTCTGCCCGACCCTGGCCCTTCAGTGTGCCTCGAGCTGGACTCCTGTGGCCACTGTCTGCCCTCCCACACTCCCTGGTCACACCCCACTCCCATGTGGGTGACGCTGAGCCCTGCCCCCAGGCCTTCAGCTGCCTAGATGCCCCCAGCAGGGGAGCTTGGGTGCCCTAAGGCCCAGGAGGGCCCGCCCCCCAGCACACTCAGCCCCTGCCACCTCCTCAGCCTGGACAGAGGCACCGAGGCAGCAGGCCAGGCCCACGGCCATGCAGGGCAGCACACCTCAGCCTGCCTCGCACCGTCTGCCCCGGAGCCCCCACTGGGGGGAACTCCGGTGACTGCTCTCCTGGCCACACTTCAAGGACCCTGGCCCCCTTGTCATGTGGGCAGAGCGGGGTGCCTGCCTCTCCAACTCCTCCCAGCAGCACCCAGCCCCCTGCCAGCTGCCCCCTGCCAGACTGCTCTGTGGCCTCGGGCCCCAGACACCCCGCACTCCCCTTCCTGATTTGGGGGGCCTGTTAGCCCCGGCATCACAGCCTGACGGGACGGAGGCTGTGTTAAGGGATGCAGACCACGTCAGGACTGCCCGCTGTGGATGCTGAGGGACACCACACTGTCATTCACTTCAGGCCCCTCCTCCCTGTCATCTCACCCAGACCCCTCAGGTCCCGGATGCTCGGGTTTGTCTCCGCCCCTTTTCACACTGGGAGGGGGCAGTTTGTTACCAATTCGGGAGCCCTTTGCGGTATGTCCCGCACCCACGCCTTCTCCCAGCCTCCGGCAGGGAGGCCTCCTCCAGCTGCCGCTGCCTTGCTGTGGCCAAGAGATGAGGCTGTGCCCCCGAGGCCCGGAGGTGGGGCCCTGAGGCTCCGATGCCTGCAGGGTCGCTCGCTGAGCCGGGAAGGGCAGCAGGGAGGGGCCAGGGAACAGCGGTGACAGGAAGCAAAGGCCACCAACTACCCTGAGAGAGTCCTCAGTGCCCAGGGCGGATGCCAGGCGAGGTGGGCTCCTGAGAGACTCCGCGGGGCAGAGGCGGGGGCGTGCAACAGGCGGCATGGCCGTGGGCCAGCTCTGCAGGGCTGTCCATGGAGCAGAATGTGAACAACGGCATGTCCCCCGACAGTGCACGTTAGTTACGGCCGGTCAGCAGCTCCTGGACGGACGTGGACATTGTGACACCACCGAGGTGGACAGAGCAGGACCGGAGGACGCTGGTTCGCGCCCGGCCTGTGCAGGAGGCACATGCGCACCAGCGCACTCCCACTCCTCGGGGTCCCTAGAAGCAGGCGTCACAGACGAGTGGGGGGTTTCCTGCTTCCAGAGAGAAAGCTTGGGGCCTCACATTGACAGGGCAACAGAGCAGGGCCAGGGACCCTCCGGAAGCAGGAAGCTAGACGGTGCAGCCGCCGAAGACAACAGCTGTCTGCAGAGCGGAACACACCCGCACCCGTTTCACAGACAGGGAGATGCGGTGGCTGTGTCACCAGCTGGTGTCCAGAAAGGTGGCAAGGACAGAGGGCACAGTGAGTGAGGTGCCCTGGATGAGCCCCACGCTGTGGGCACCCTCAGAGCTGCTCGTGGGCAGGGGCACAGGCGGCAGGACACATGGCTGGGGGCTGTCCTGGCTTCCTCCTGATTTCATTTTCATTCACCTGCTGCCTCCCTGTCCTGCAGACTCCTATACATCCCTCAAAGTCCAGCCTAGAGGGGCCCCTCCGTGGTGGACGATCAGCCTTGGAAGTCCTGGTCGCCCACAGCTGAGTCTCGGGGTGGGGGTGGGGGGGTCCTAGCAGTCCTGCCCGACCCTGGGGACCGGCGGGGGGCGTCTCCGCAGGAGCCTCCAGAGTCGCTGCAGCTCAGGCGGCTCCTGCTGGGGAAGCCACAGCCGCCCTAATCACCCAGCCCTCCAAGTGCTCAGGCTCATTATCCAATTGGTGTTTTATCTCTAATTATTGCCTTTATAGCAAACACAGGCTCACAGGGGGAGAGGAAAGCACGCCGTGTCACACTGCGGGAGGCGCCGCGGCAGTCCGCGCGGCTGGTGTGCTCGGAAGAGGGGTTTTCCGAGTGCTGGCCGCTCCCTGGTGAGGAAGACAGGGGTGCGGTTCCTACGGTTACTGCCCCTAAAGGGCAGAATTTCCCAGCCCACTGCCTGGGCCAGCTCCTCATAGATGGCCCGCGATCCCGGCCCCCCCGGCTCCTCTCAGCTGCCCCTTAACAGGCGCGGGAGGAGGTTCTGTGGCTGGAGGTGAGTCTGTCCGGCGAGGGCTTCGTACCCCGGAGGCTAATAGCCGTGTGGAGAGCGGCCTGACCCCCTTCCCCTCCCGCCTCCACTCCTCAGGGCTTTTAGCTTCTGGTGTCTCCTCCCTGAAGCTGACCTGGTCCTGTCCGGGGCGGCCTGGGACCTCCCCCTGCAGGTCTCCGGCTGCTACACGGCCTGGAAGGTCCTCACCAATGGAAACCCACACCCACCAGCCCTGTGACCCTGAGACACAACCCGGGGCCTCTGCACGGCACCTGGGAGCCGCCCGGCCCTGCTGGCAGCGTCCTGTGAGGTGACCCCGGGTGCCGAGGCTCCCCCACAGCCGGCAGAGCCCTTTCCCATTCACATCCCTGGACTCCAGACCACGGCTCCCTGCGCGCCCGCTGTGGGCGTGGGACCCGCTGGAGGAGAGGGCTGGCCCTGGAGTCAGGCCTGCAGGAGCACAGGGCAGACCTGGGCCGCCCTGTTTCTCACTCAGCTCCACAAGCCTGCCTCTCATCTCCCCCTTCTTTTCTCCCCCACACGTCCCCAGGACAGCCTAGAAGAGGTCCCATCACCCCCTGGCTGGCCCCGCCACAGCCCTCCCCCAATCCCTCCCCCCCCCCTCCAGCCACAGCCCTGCCCCTCCTCCAGTGGGTCCTGCTCTCCCCGTCACAGACAAGCCCTGGCCTCCCTTGGGCCACGCACTTCAGCACCACAGGCCACTAGGCACCGGGCTGCGTGTCAGCTGGTCCTTGGGCGCGGGTGACCAGAGGGCAGCACCCCGAGACTTATGGGGGACAGGATGTGCCAGAGTCCCAGCTCAGAGCCAAGAAGCAGCAGGGCGGCCTCCCAGGTCCTGCCACTAAGCTCACGGGACCACTCTGAGGCCACTGAGTCCTGGGTCAGAGACTCCCTGTCCTGCAGCACCGCTGACAGCTCCCCTCTGGGGCCGTGTGGCCAGCTCCCCGGGGCCACGAGCACAGCTAACAGTGACCCACTTTCCGCCGCCTCGCGAGCCTCACTGTGGGGAGGTTGGGGGGCAGTTTCTGCGGCCAAGGGAAGCAGACACCCCTCCTGCCCGGAGGGATGACTGCACTGGCTCTTGGAAAAGTGAGTCAGCAGAGTGGGCAGCCCCGAGCCAGTACGGCCTCCTCTGGGCTGGCAGCGCGTGGGCACCAGGGAGAAGTCTCCAAGAGCAGGCAGGGGCAGCCGCAGCGCTGTGATGAGGGCCACGGGACTGCAGGGAGGACGGCCCAGACCTCCACCCCCAACAGCCTCTGCCTAGCGACCTGGATTGGAGCTCACAGCCTGCGGCTGCCCTTGACCATGCTGGGACCTGAGTGTTCCAGGAGCTGCTGCCGAGGACACTCTCCCCACAGGGACCACAGCCCCACGCCCAGGCCAGGACCCACATACCAGCCTGCTCTGCCCTCACTAAAGTGGGCCCAGCGGCCCCCCTGGCAGCAGTGGCAAGACCACTGCCTTTTCTCAGTCCCCACCCCCTGCCTGCTGGCCAGCTCCCCTCAAGTGAGAGAGGAGTGGGGGAGTCAGCTGCTGGGGGAAAGCCAGGGCCTGCCTGGCTCCCAGGACCAGCTCCTCCTGTGCCCGGACTGGAGTGAGGAATGGAGGGGACAGCCAGCTGCTGGAAGGCACGGGCAGATGACCAAGCTCCGGATGATGGCCGAGCCTTTCGTAAGCCCCTGGAGGCACTGAGGGATCCGCCTGGGGTCCCAACCACAAATGGAGTGTGTGGCCCCAAAAAGGTGTGTCCAAGTCCTAGTCCCTGGACTGCCTGCACGTGACCTCGTTTACGGAGTTGGGTGATGAGATCCCTGCACTCGGAGGCCCTAACCGCAGTGAGTTCTTCCAGGAGAAAGACGGAGACGGGACCCGGACTCAGGGCGAAGCTGGGGAGCTGGGCACCGGGCCTGGACAGCTTCGCCCTCACAGCCTTGGGAGAACCAGCCCGCTGACTCCAGCTTCTGGAACAGGAGGAACAAGGCTCCATGTGTCAGCGACCAGGTGTGTGGCCGTTTGTGGAGCCCAGTGTAGGCATTTTCAACTCACACGAGTATTTACCTTGGGTTTCCTTTCATCGGAAAACTCCCAGGACGTTTTGTTCATCCCCCGGGAACTTGGTCAAAGAACTTATGATCAGGTGGCTCACTGAGATGGAAGCTGCCGCCCATGCCACCTCAGCCAGCAAAAGTGTGTCGCAGGCTCCTGACAGGAAGTGGGCTCTCCACCCGGCACCAGCCAGGAGACACTGAGGGCAGGACTGTGGGTTCGGCCGCCTCTGAAGGAGCCACAGTGCAGGCCCAGCTGGTTCTCACCATTGCTTGACCCCGGAAGGGGTGGCTCTGAGCCTGTGGGCTGCAGACCCCTCAGCCTGGAGCCATGGCTGACCCGGGGGCACGTGGGCTCCCGCAGTGTCCGGGCCTGGATGGGGCTACCCGTTCCAGCAATGTCTGGTCAGAACTAAGGCTCCCAAGTACCCTCTGCGGAATGCTGATCCTCACAACAGCCCTGCTCTTTCTCAGCGAGGGAGGCAGGCTGGCCAAGCCTTTGTGGCACCCAGGTGCACGTGCCCGCCACTGCACAAGCGGTCAGGTGGAAGCCGGCACAAGCCCCGCCCTGTCGCTGCCCCAGTGGGTGCGGGCACGAACTCCGCCCCTTCGCCCCTGCGCACAGGCTTAGGGAGTTAACAACGCTCCGGGCAAGGAAGTGGGGCGAAATCCAGAGCCCAGGGGCCCATGGTGTTCATTTCCCAGAGCAACTAAGGGCGGGCCGGTCTGCGGGAGCCCGGGCACCGGGGCAGCTTTCAGCACCACGGACAGGGCCCTGCGCGGCCCCGCCCACAGGGCGCAGGGGCCTTGCTCCAGGCCCGCAGCTTGTGGGGCGCCGGCGCTCCTGGGGCGCCTCCTGCGGCCACTCCCCGCCCCGGCTGTTCCCTGGGCTTGAGGCCTAGACCCGAGCCTTTCTAGTCCGGGGGTACGAAGCAAGGGATAACCTGTCCACCCAAGACACCCTCCCTCCGACTGGAAGGAGCGGCCGGAAGCCTAGACCAGTGACTCGGGCGCCCAGGCGCCGGAAGAGCCGCCCTCACCCAGCCCAAGCCTGGGGGCTCCCTCTCTCCCCTCCTGGGCCCGGGGCCGGGCCCCTTCCGCGCTCCTCCCGCTTCAGAGCCCCTCCTCGCAGGCAGAGGGCGGATCTGGCGCCCGGAACCCGAAAAGCGGGGCCAGCGGATTGGATTCTGGGGTTCAGCGAGCACCCGCCCCCCCCCCCCCCCCCCGCCGCGGGCTCCCCGGGTCCCAGACCAGGGGGCGGCCAGACCCACAGCAAACCCTCCGCAGCACAGCACCCGGCTCCGCAGGCACAGGCCGCTGCGAGGCCGCCCGCACAACCCGCCCCGCAGGGGACACACTGATCAGACTGCCCGCGGCGGCGGGGGGGTGCGCAGACATCAAAGCGCCGCTCGCTCCCCCTCATTAGGTCCCGGCGGAGTCCTCCCCGCGCCCCCGCCCCGCGGAGCTCCCTCCCAGCTCAGCGGGCTGAGAAGGTGCCCCAGTTCTCAGCCTCCCCTCCCCAAACCCTCGCCTCCTCCTGGGGGAGGGGGGAACGCCTGGCTCCTGCGCCCGGCCCCCAGCTTTGCTCCACGAATCCTCCCCAGCGCGCCCGCATTTCCGCTCTCGGGGAGCCCTGCCCACCGCAGCTGCAGTGGCACTGCCCCCCCACCCCTCCATCACCGCCACCCCGGCTCCTGGTTCACACACCCTCCTCCGGGGTCGGGTGGGAAGGAGAGCCCCCAGGAGGGCTCGGGAGCAGGGGACAGAGCGAGGGGCTGGGCGCCCTCTCGGTAGAGACTCCGCTGTTCCCTCGCCCACCCGCGCCAGGCAGGCGGAGGGGAAGGCGGCAGTGCGTCTCCCAAGAGGCGACCGTTCCCGCTCCGAAAAGGAGCCTCTCAAATTAAATTAATTAAGCCCTGAACTATTTCACACTCGTTACCGCCGCTGGGCTGCCTCTGCTGAGCTCCCTGCCCTCCCTCCACAGCCCCCAAACAGGACAGCAGAGTCCCCTCTCCCAGACAGAAGGACCCCCCTCCCCCCGGGGGGCCCTAGATCCAAGAGAGAAAGGGATGGAGGGGGTGGGAGGGGTATTCTGGCACTCCTTACGTAACGCTGTGCTATTCCAGGACCCACGGCCATCTCTGCAGCCCAGGACGGGGGTGGGAGGATGGCTGTGGTCAGGGCCCAGACTTTGAGGCCTGGCTCCCTGTCCCGCCTTGGGGTGGGGGCTCATGTGGCCCCTCCAGCCCCAGGAGCGTCCTGATGCCCTCTCCTGCTGTGGTAAAGATTGGATGAGAGCCACTACATACATCCGCAATCCTATACACTGCTCCCCAGAGGCAGCCTGGGACTGCACCAGGGAGAGACCCAGCTGTGGGGCCCAAAGGCAGTGTTCAGGGGCGTGAACCAGCCTCCCTGAAAGCCAGTAGACATCCCCCCCCCCCCCCCCCGCATCCCCCAAAGCTCCTCGTTCTGCACCCAATTGGAAGATGCTGGAAGGAACCACCCATCGGAGCCCAAGGGTCAAGAACTCACTTTCCAGGAACCAGTGTGTGAAGAGGGTGAGGGTGTGGGGGCTGTGATCCCTTGTGGGTGACAGACCCTCCTCCTCCCAGTGACACTCAGGCCAGGCTCCAAGGTCAAAGCTGAGAAGGGGCGAGGTGCTGGGCACCAGCTGAACACCAAGCACCCAGGTCTGCAGGCTCCGTCACAGGGGCCGACCTGCCCACCGCCCCCCCTCGCCCCCCCAGCTGGCGTGGGCTCCAGCACAGATACAGCTGGGAACAGGGGAGGCGCAGGGTGCCTGGGAGGTGGCCCTAGCAGGCTGCCATGAGGTGCATGTTCAGAGAGGGAAGTGGAGAGGACGGGTCCCAGAGGACTGGCTGCCCAGGTGATGGAGGAGGCAGAGCGTGGAGTTCCGGGAGGGAGGGGCCGGGACAGGTGTGTGGGGCCCTGGGAGGAGCTGAGCTGGGGCCAGGGCCCAGCCCCAGACAGACTCAGGTCCCTGTGCTTACCTCCTACTGAATCCACTTAACAAGAGGGGGCCTGGAGGGGCAAGGCGAGATCTCCAAACATTCTGGAAACCTCTGGAAGAAGGGAGGCAGGACCCTAAAGAGCATGTCAGTGTTAGGCCTGATGATGGGGCTGCAAACACAATGGGACCCTTAGGGTGTGTGTGTGTGTGGGGGGGGCAGCCTAGGTCGACATCCCCTCTCTCCATCCCCTATCTTCTCGCCAAGACGGAGACAAAGCCCAGCATGCCGGAGCCAGAGACAGCCCCGAGGACAACCTCCTGGCTGTTCTCTGGGGTCCAGTGTGTGAGGTGGGCACCCAGCCCCCAGGGAGGGGCCCAATCTCCAAGGGGGCCCGCCAGTAGGGGTGGGGCACATGTCCCCTCAGGTTGCCAGGGCAGCCCCACTCATACCCCAGGCCCCAAAGATGAGCCTCTGGCCAACAAGGTGGCCCCAGTCCTTTGCCAGGCAGCATTGACCACTGGCTGGGTCTGCCCTTGGCCTTGGTGTCCCTGGCAATGTCCTCTCCCCTGCAGCCTTCAGCCTGGTGTCTCCCTAAGGCTTCGTTCACTCCAAGTGGCCATGTCCTCTCCCTGCCTATCGCCATGGCTGGGACCAGCAGCCAGTGTGTCCTGGGCAGGATGTCCCTGTACCTTCTCAGGAGGGTCACAGCCACTGGTGAGCCTCCCTGCCCCTCAACCACAGTTTCCAGAGATGGCCTGAGGGGCTGGTGGAGTGAGGGTGCAGCAGGTCCCCCTGACCCCGAGCTCAGGTCAGGAGCCCTCCTGGCCCCCACCAGCTCTGCCCAGAAAGGCAACGGCTTGGGGACAGCAGATGGTGGGATACAAGCCCCAGAAAAGGCTGAGCCCCTGCCTACAGGCCCCGGATGCCCCACGCCTTTCCCGGCCTACGGCGTCTCTATCATGGAGCTGGGGGCCAGGACCCACATCTGGGTTGGGGGTCAGATGTCAGCACAGCTGGGGTAAGAGGCAGGGAGGGGAGCGGTGCCACAGAGAAACCAGCCACAGCGCCCCCTCTCCCCGCTAGCAGGCTGGGTGTCGCAGGCTCCTGGGCAGTGAGGCACAGTGACCACGTTCAGCAAGACCAGCGGTGCCCGCGGCCGGGGCGCGGGGAGATGGCAGCACAAGCCGCAGGCACAGCCTTGGGCTAAAGGAGCAGCACTATCCCTGCTCCACCCCGTCCCACTCCGGACGTCAGACTGGTGAGCCTGGCCCTCAGGGGCTGGGCAGGTGGCCAGCAGCCTTCACACCCACGGGTGCCAGGCCCCAGGACGCAGCTCAGGTGCAAGCACTCCCGCCTGGGAACCTCGCAGCTCCGCCTCACTGGGTGCAGGTGAGCATGCCCAGGGCTTTCCAGTGGGAAGGAGGGTGTCTCTCACACTCACACTCATGCACACACACACACACACACACACGAACTCACGCTCTTACACAGTCCTGCGCACACACAGACTCACACTGCGCACACACCCAGTCACACACGCAGACTCACACTTCCACACACTCACACTCTCCACACGTGCAGACTCCCGGTTGTGCACACACACAAACGCTCACACAGGAATAACGGGCAGAGCATAGGGGAAGCTGCCTCTGCAGGAAGAGCCAGCCTGGCCTGGAGGAGGGATGGTGCGGTGGGAGCGGAGCTGGGGTGCAGGGGTCAGGCTCTGTGTGATCAGGTGACCATCCTGGGAAGGCTGAACCTCCACCCCCATCCCCCCCAGCGCCTGGGCCATGGCCTCCCAGGGCAGTGCCAGTGGTGGGCGCCCCTGCAGTCTGGCCGCACAGGAGTGAGTGAGGCTGCTGTGCCCCAGCCATGCCTTCTCCCCAACCCACTGCCCAGCTGCAGCCCCCACTCTGCCCACTGACCCAGGTTCGAGGGCTGTCCAGGTGGGGGCAGTGGCCTCTTTCCCAGCCCTCTGGCCCGGGAGCAAGGAGGAGAGGGAGGGGTGGGCGAGTGGGCCAGTTGGCCATTGTGGCAGCTCAGATGGGTTTGCATCTAAAACCTGCCCTGCAGGGGACTGGGGGCTGTTCTGGGGGCCCCAAGAGAGGAGCTTCTTAGCCTGGCGGCCAGCTCCCCCGCACCCCTATCCCTGAAGGATCCCCAGCTGGTCTCTAAACCCAGAGCTGCCTCATACAAAGCCCTCCCCCTCCTCTCTCCTGCCAAACCGCCATCTGTTGCCATGGCAACGGAGCAGAAAAGGCAGGCAGCACTCAGAGCTCTCCCCACCCCCTTCTTTCCTGCTCCATCAGCTGGGCTGTGGCTCAGGGCAGGCTGGTGCAGCCCCACTGGTCCCGGAGCCCCCTGGCCCGAGTGCAGGGCCTGGCCACAGCCCTGCCAGCACCTGCGTCCTGCACAGAAGGCGAGGCTGAGCCTCCCCTCACGCCCGCCTCCAAGGCCCCGCCTCCACCCGCCTCAGCGCCAGCCCTGCCCCGGCTGGACCTGTCCTGTCCTGGGGAATGGCTGAGGGCCTGTCTGGTCCCTGACACCCCCCCACCCCCGCTGGGCACCACCAAGGAGCAGCCATGGGGCCAGCCACCCGCCCTGCCTCCCTGAGGCCAGATCCAGGGGAAGGCACCGTCCTGGCTGCTGGCAGGGTGGTGCCCAGCTGGGGGCCCTGCCCGCGCCTGCTGTGGCTGGGAGAGGAGGAGCCACCATGTGCTCTGCAGTCGGGGCGGCTCCTGCCCCGAGGTCCCAGGGGACCAAAATGCACAGCACCCGCCGTCGGCAGCTGAGCACATCACCGTCACCGCCTGCCACCTCCGTGAGGCTGGCACAGGTGCCCCTTTGGCTGTGAGGCCCCAGGCCCAGGGGGTGCAACCGCCGGCCTGGCGGTGACCCCACACAGCCGGCAACAGGCCGGAACTTGCGGTGTCTCTTTCTCCTTTTGTGTTTTAGCTCCGGTTTGCTCCCTGAACCCTGCTTCCCAGCAGCCCCCACCCTAACTGCTTTTCCACACGGGGAGGTGTGCCCCACGGTTTCTCCCTGGGCGCACACCCTCTCACGGACCTCAGGACCGTGGTCCCTCCTCCGGCCCCGGGGGTGCTAGTGCCCCTCTCACCCTCCACGGCCCCTGCTGGCTGTCGCTGTCCACCTGCCTCCTCTGGGCTGTCACACAGACCATCGCCACCCGGCGCCTGGCAGCTGCCGCGGGGAGTCTGGGCGGCCCCGGTGACGGGCGGGTAAATGGGGGAATGGTACGGAAGGAGCTCGACTTACCCACCTCGACTCTCCTCAGAGGAGCCAGGCTCCTTCCTCTAAGAAACCCACGTGCCCGGCACAAACCAGGATTCGGTGGCCATCGCACAGGGCAGCCTCCGAGGGCCTGGCCGGCGAGGTCTCACCTGCGGGGTAAGGATGGCCCCCAGGAGTGGGAGGCGGGTGGGGCTCCAGGCGGAGATGTGGGTACACAGTAGGCACCAGCCTGCTCTCCTCATGCCCAGCGTCCAAGGGCCACCTCCCCCGGGGACCCGGGAGACGGGCTGGAGCTGGGGCTGTGGCTGTGGCGGGAGGTCCCTAGGAAGCCACGTCCAATGAGTTCCCCCCAAGGGCTGCCGCGCTGGGCCCAGTGCACAGGGGGGTACGGACACTGGACTCAGTCCCACGAGGTGGGGCTGCAGGGCTGCAGAAGGAGCAGGCTTGGGGCCTCCTCCCACAGCCACGCTGGGCTGCAGGGCCAGAAAGGGGGGGGATGGAGGGAAGGGGTCCTGGCAAGAGGCCACACAGATCCCCCAGCCTCGGGTGTTGAGGGTGAGCACTGTGGGAAGGGGGAGGGGGAGGGGATTCCCTACCCTAAGCAGAGTAAGGATGCCCAGCCTTAGCAGCTCCTTGGTTGCCATGGCTACCACAAAGGCAGCAGTAGACCCAAGGGGTGCATGATGCAACAGGATACCCTTCCTCCTCCCGCACCACACCTCTCCTGGTTCTGGGGGCGTAGGTACTGGGCCCACCCACTGCACTCACCCTGCTCCCCATGGTGTCCCTGCCTCCACACAGGGCCTCCCCATCCCAGCAGGACCCAGCCATGGGAAGCCCGCCCGCCCGCCCAGCCGGGGACCAGGACGGGAAGGGCACCTGCCTCCTCTATGCTCAGCACCACATCCTCAGGGCATGAGCCTCATGTGCTGGTCAGGCGACCTGAGGGCCGGGGTGGGTGAGCTGGGAGAGAGGGAGGCAGGAGGTGGAGGGAGCATCAGGGTACCCCCTCCACCCAGCCAGGTCACAACCCTCCCAGCCACACGCAGGGATGGGCGGGTGCCCAAGGGGACCCAACCGCCTTATCCGGGACACAGCGCTGTGAGCCCCACCGTTTCAGGGGTGCCCTGGGCAAAGCCACGGCAAGCGGATGCCTGGCTCCTGCCTGTCCCCGCTCAGCCATCCCGCCCACGCCCTCGAGTCCCACGGGGCACATGACCACATTCGATTTTTATTAACGGGTTCTTCAAGCCGATGCTGTAAAATTAGGCGAATGGACTATCCTGATTGGTTCCGGTAACTGTTCAGCAGTCCCATCTGGCAATGGTGTTCTTTTTAAGCCGGTGCCCTAGTTTCAGGAGCCGCAGGTCTGGGGGTGGATGCCGCGCGGCCAGCCAAGCCCTGCAGGCTGGGACAGGAAGGTGGGCGGCAGGCCCGAGGGGCCGGGAGAGGAGGGGTGGGAAGGCTCCTGGGGAGCAGGCAGCGGAGGGCGGGGCTCAGGGGCTGCTGTGAAGGAAAGGCCGAGGTCCCCCAGGGACTCCCAGCTGCGGGTGAAGGCCGCAGCGTGACTGGGAGGCGTGCCTGGCGGCAGTGCCCAGGGCTAGCGGCTGGCCAGGCCCCGGGGGCGTGTGGAAGTGCAGGTGGGGCGAGGCGCGGAGGGACAGATCCGTGGTGGGTGGGCGGCAGGAGTGACTCAGTGTCAGGGACCGGGGGCCTGGCTGGTGATGCAGGAATCACCGCAGAGGTGGACAGCCTGTGGTCCAGGCCCAGCCTGCCCGGCAGAGCTGTGACCCCACCGGGCCCAGGGATGGCGGTGGATGGCGATGGGGTTGATGCCATGATGAGGCCGGAACCTACCCGGGGAATTTACCCCGCCGACGGAGTCTCTGCCTATCATGACACAGACAGACACACACCAACAGACACCTCGTTGGTAGACGGCTGCTACCCCAACCACCTCCACAGGCTTGCTGGATGCGGGGAAACCTCAGGCACGGAGCCAGGCCAAGCCGCTCCCAATCTAAGGCAGGTGTGGAGACACTTCCCAGAAGCCTCCGGGACTCCCAGCAGCCTCTGCCCCAGACCCCAGAGGCCACTCTCCCCTGCCCGCCTTAAACTCCTACTAGCACACTGCTCGCGCCCCGCCCTACACGGAACACCGGCCCCCTCGTCCGCCGCCCCCCGCTGTGGTCAGGCAGAGGAAGGCACAGCCCACGCCGCCTCCCCTAGCAGCCTCCTCCCCCGGACACCTGGGCGGGCCAGCAGGGCGGCCAGGGAAGGGACGGAGGGGGGACCGGCTGCAGAGCAGGCGGCCTTTCCGGTCTGTGCCAACACCCTGTCTCCCCCTCGGGGCTTCCATGAGGATTTCACACAGAAACTGGGCATCTCTGCGGGGGCGGGGCTGAGGGCCACCCTGCACCGTCAGATTTGGGTTTAGCGTAAATAAAACCCCGGTCCGTATTTCATAAACCCTCTGCCAGCCTGGCTTCCCCAATACTAGGACGGTCTCAGGTCCCACCTCCTGGCCCACCCCTGCGAGCCAGAGGGGCTGTTGGGGACATGAGCCACAGCCTCTCCCTAGCTCTCCCCCAGGAGAACAGCCCTCGGGCTGCCCCGGGCAGCTCTGCCCAGAGGAAGGGGCGGGCCCTGGGCCGCGATTTCCTCCCCTGAGCCACGGCCCAGGCATCCCGACCACAGCGACCAGAGCTGCATGCGGGGGCGCCAGCCTGGGGAGCGGGGCCGGGGGGGTGCGGGGCACCAGCCTGGGGAGCGGGGCTGGGGGGGTGCGGGGCTCAGGGAACCCAGCCGGGGCTGGCATGAGCCGGACACCACGGCGCTGGGCTGAATGGGCATGTGCTGGGCATTCCCTGTCTGGCCAGGCTGGCCCTAGAGCCCAGGACAGTGCTCGGTGGAGGCACCGAAACCCAGGACTGCTCTCCGGGGGCGAACGCGGACCCAGTCTGGGTCCCTCAGCTGGACCCAGACAGCCAGGCAGACAGGCGCTGAGCCAGGAGAGCCTGCCTTCCCCGGAAGGGCACCTGCGACGTAATCGCAGCCGGGGTAAGAATAGAATCTGCTTAGCGGGCAGTGGGCAGCTTGCTCAGAGGACAGAGAGAGAGGAGGGAGGCACCACCCGCCCGCACCGGTTCTCCCACTGTTCCCAGGAGGCCCGCCCGCCTGGACTGGCCCACGGCCACGGAGCCAGGGCGGGCCTTCTGCCTCTGCCCACTTTCTCCCTCTTGGGGGCTCACAGGCAGGGAGGTGGGACCAACAGAGCGAGGAGCAGCCCTTCCCCCGTATGCCAGCTACACACCCTCACACAACCTCCGGCTGCGGCTCCCTGCCCCAGAGGCCTCTGCTCTGTGCCCCAGGGTCTCTACCTGACCTCTTGACCTTCTGGCCCTGACCCCGAGCCCCACATCTCCCCTGCTGGGAGACCGAGCTCTCAGCACCCACCTCTCGTCCCTGCCTGCAGGTCAGAGGCAGTGAGAGAGGTCAGCCTGGTAGGGACACGGGCAGAGCAGGGCCACGCCCCAGGGCAGGGTGGCACCCTGTGGCAAAGGAAGAGGGAGGGTGAGACAGCCATCCGTCTGAGGCCTTGGGACTGGGCCCCACAGCTGGCCTGGCCTGGCTTTGCCACAATCCCCGCCCATCCTAGAATTGGGCTCCGCTGCTTTAGGAAGTCCTGAGCCCAAATGCCACCGGAGGCCACTCATCCTGAGGCCACACATGCCACCAGACGACCCTGCAGCCTGGGCCCCGCTCTGCTCTGCTCGCCCGTGACAAGGCTGGCTGCCCCCTGCCGGGCTCGGACAGGGAGTGAAGAGGCGCCTGCGCCCTGCTCCCCCCGCACTCAGCTCACCCCTTTCCGCGGCCCGAGTCTGGGGCTGCGGGCCCCTCTAGGGTAGAAGCCACGTGGCATCCAAGAGATGAGGTGCCCACGTGGGGGCAAGTACAGCCCCAGAGGTGAACCCCCGAGGCCCAGCAATGAGCCAGAGACCCCAAGGCAGAGCGTGGGGATATGGCTGCCTCCTGGACTCGTACAGCCTGCTCAGGGCCAGTCACACAGCTGCCAAAGACGGCCCTTAGCAGAGACCTGCCCCCTGCAGTCCCGCCCCTGGTCAGACCTGCCCCGTGCTCTCCTCCCCGAGGCTGCTGCAGTGGGCATGGGCGGCAGCCGGAGCCCCAGACCCGGCCTGGCCTGGCCTGGCTGCTCCTTGATCTCTCAGCCCAGATAAGGGCTGTCCCCACAGAGCTCAGCCAGCTCCCCAGAGGGGCCCCTCCCCCCAGCGCCGGGAGAGACAGGGCTGCTGATCAGGCCTGAGTCAGCACAGAAGCCAACGTGAGCCACCTGGGCCCAGCAGGCCACCTGACTTTGGTGACTCGGGACACTGTGGGCCCTGGGTGGTGGGGCGGGGAGGACTGTGAGGTCAGGCCCCGCAGCCCCTGCCGGCCCAGAGCATCTCTGGGGCCCACAGCACTGAACGTCAGGCTGGGTCCCCAGGTCCTGGCTTCAGTCTGACTCCTCGCTGGCCATCTGACCCCCCGAGCCTGGCTCTCAGCCCACGCCCCCCTCTCAGAGTCACAGGGCAGGGGCTCCCAGACGAGCATGTGCACTGCAAAGGGGGTGGCACAACACAGGGCCCTGAGGTTGGAGGTCCCAGGACTGGCTGACCCCAAAGGAAGCACCCCATAGGTGGAGGCATCAGGAGGGGTGGCGCAGACATGGGCCTGTCCCCAAGTCTGGGGGGCATCCCCCAGGGCACCCCAGCAGCCCCAGCAAGCTGAAGGCACTTATGCCCCCATGCCCACAGCCCTGGTCCATGTGCAGACTCCCCCGCTGCCCCCGGCATCTGCTGGAGGTGCCCTATCCACACCGCCCTTTGGGATCTGGGGCTTCGAGTCACCAAGCCTCATATCAGAGAGAAGCCAGCACCAAACCCTCAATGGTGTCCTCACACCCTCCCCAACAATAAACCGTCCCCCACCCCACGGCTTCAGGCCTTCAGTGGGAGATCCCCCCCACTTAGCCCAGCACTTAGCCCAGGATGGTGATCTGAGGTGGGAGGGGCGGGTGAGGTTGGCTCCCTGTGTCCAGTGCCTCAAAGCCTGGCACTCAGCTGGTGGTCCCTTGGGCCTCCCCAAGGCTGTCCAGGGACAGTCCCATCTGCATAAACACCTGCATTTCTTTCACTTGAGGCAGCAAGATCCCGTCAGGAGGGAGCCAGGGGGCCTGACCTCATGTGTGCCTGCCCCTCCCCAGAGAGCCTCCAGGGTGCAGAGCACGGGCCCAGCGGTCAAGGCCTCCTGGGTTACTCTGTGGCTCATGGCACCCACATCTCAGGCCCTGGCCCTCCCTTCACCCCAGCAGGTCAGTGGCAGCCCCCGGAGAACTGGCCACCAGCTTCTCTCCCACCTCCCTCCTCTCCTCAGCACAGAACCAAATCCACGGTGGGGGACAGGTGCGGGGACTTGCCACAGGTCTGCCCAGCTGCTGGGAGGTCTGAGCACCACTGTTCACGCAGCCTTCCTCAGGGGCGGGAGCCCCAGCCTTCAGCACAGCCGTGCTGGACAGCTCCCGGGAGAGGTGACAGGTTCTTTCCCAGCCCCGAAGGCTTCAGAGAGGAGCGCCCCAGCCTCATCCCCACAGGCCTCCCAGGAGGGAGAGGCCACCGTCTGGGGCCTGCACTGCTCTCCCCGGAGGCTGGGAGGCAGGAGGCTGCAGGCTGCCAGTGCGGATCAGAGAGGGGCACTCCTGTGCAGAGGGCAGGGGTCCCGGCTGCCTGGGCGGGCCCCAGCTCCCGCTCCGGACAGCGCCCTGGGTGTCATGCTCCAGGGACACGGCTCCGGGTTGCTGGCCCCTGGCAGCCTCACGTACATGGTGGTGGGCTTGCAGGTCAGCACAGTCCTCGCCGGAGGGCTCACCGGGAAGGCACACACGCGGTGAGGGAGGGGAGCATCGTCCCACCTGGCCAGAGCCCCGCCCGCAGGAGAGCAGACCATCCTGGGCATGAAACCCAGCATCAGACACCTCCGGCGGCCTGGACCAGGGAGGGCGGGTAAGGAAGATCAGGTGAAGCAGGCACCCTAGGGGTTAGGGGTCAGAGGTCAGGAGTGAGGAGGGGACAGGCCAGTTCTCTCCACATGGGGCCCTGGCAGCATCAGCACCCCTGGGACCCAGCAGATGCTCAGGCCACCTGACCTGTGCCTCAGGCGCCCTGGTGGGGAGCCAGGGCCCAGTCCTCCAGGGGTGGCAGGCCCCCAAACCACCAGGTAGAGTGGAAACCCACCCTCTGCGGGACTTCTGCGGGTTTGGAAATCATGTTCAAGTCTCGGGGCAACGATGACGGTGCTGCGCTTTGTAAGTTTCTCTTGGACGCAGGTTCCAAAATACTGAGTGAAACATGCCTGAGATCGGGGGGGAGGGGTGTGTGAAGTGGAACCGGCCACATGGCCTGGGGCTGGGTGGGCACACGGGACAGGGCCCTCTCTCTCTGTGTCTGGAAATACCTGCACGCAAGGACAGGAGGCGCTGTGCCCAGGACAGCCTGACTGCGGCCCCAGGAACCAGAGTCCCCAGCCCCCGGGGGGGGGGGGGGGAGGACAAGGAAGCTGCAGGCCAGATACAGTGAGAGAGGTCAGCCTGGTAGGGACACGGGCAGAGCAGGGCCACGCCCCAGGGCAGGGTGGCACCCTGTGGCAAAGGAAGAGGGAGGGGAGCCCCTCACCCACCCAGCGCCTTCGGGGTGGGGCCGCCATCTGTCTGAGGCCTTGGGACTGGGCCCCACAGCAGGCACAGCTGGCCTGGCCCGGCTTTGCCACAATCCCCGCCAGGAAATGAGCTCCACGTAAATCCCACCGCTGAGGGGATGAGCACACGCCACTGGCCTGGGTTCTCCCCCAGCCACCCTGCCCAGGTGGGGGCCATTCCAGGCCCCGGGGCGCACCTGAGGCCCGAGGGCGACGCGGGTCCCGGCTCAGCCTCACCCCCCAACACGCCTGAGCTGGTGGGGAAACGGAAGCGCGGACCATCGGCAGTGGAGTCTGGGCTCCTCACCGAACCCCTGCCTCCAGGGCTCTGCACCCAGGCTGCCCAGGGGCCCCACAGTCACACTGCTCTGTGCCTTCCGGCTGACTCCTGGGGGAACGGGGCCTGGGGGTCGGCCAGGCTGGGTCTGGGATGGGAAGGCCTATGCAGCTCCCTCCGGACTCCAGGGGCTGGCCCAGGGGCTGCAGAGGAAGAGGAAGAGGAGCCCCCTCACCCTCCGGGCCTCTCCTCTTGCACCCTGAAGAGCAGAGGCCTGCCCCTCACAGAGGCCACACTCACTCCCTGGGCTCCCTGAACTCCCACCCAGGCTTTTGCCAGACAAGCGGGGTGGGGCCAGCAGAGCCTGAGCTCCCAGCCCAGGAAGGAGGTTCAGTGGGACCTGCCCACCTGGCACCAGCCTGGGGCAGTCACCCCCAAGGAAGCTGGACACACTCGGCTGACGGCCGGTGGGCCAGTCTCAGGCAGAGGGCCCTACGCAACCCTGACCAGCCCCACCCCGCCCCACCCCGCAGCCACCTCTGGCCGGTGCCTGGAGAGAGGTCTCCTGCCCGGGAAACAGCCAGCCCGGGCCCAGCGGGCCTCCAACCAGGCTGCCCAGGCAGCGCCCGGCGTCACCCAGTCTGGCCTGTGGCCCGTGCTCCAAGCCAAAGCCGGCCGGGAGGAGAGACGTCAGGCTTCCAGACAGCCACCCCCGGCACGCAGGGTCCCTCCCACCCCAGGCCGTGGCCCAAGCCAGTGGGCTGCCCAGTGCTTCTGGGGTTACCCAGGGCCATGGGCCAAGCCGCCCCTCACAGATGCCACATTCCTTGCCGGGCTGCCCTGCTGGCCTCACAAACGCCCACGGCCCTGAGAGGAAGCGGCGGCCTGACGTGTCTCCGGGCTCCGGCCACGTCACTCAGGCCACGCAGGCCATTCAGGCTGCCTCCCACTCTGCCCTGGGGGCAGCCCTGCCCTCGGGACTCTCCCACCCAGCCTGAACCCAGAGTGGGCGACAACGGTACAGGGGCCCTGGGTGCCCCCATTACCACGCCGGCCGTGGGAGCCGTCCCTCGCCCCAGCTCACAGCCCTGAACCACAGGCCCAGAATCCTCTGTTCACCCTCGGCCAGGCCCACGGTCCACACTGGCACAAGACCCAGTCGGGGGCAGCCGGCCCTGGGTCCCTGTGCAGACGAGGACTCGGCATCCCCCTGGGGAGCACCTCTGTCCTCGAAGGCCAGCACCAGCCAGGATGCATGTCCCCAGGACACGTGCAGGGGTCTGGGTGCTCGACCCCGGAAATCCACCCGGAGGCGCTGTCGCCCCGATGAGCAGGGGGAAGCCGAGGACCGGCCGGGCCTCCAGGAATGAAACGAACCCTCGGGGGGGAAACCCGGGGAAGAAAGGGGTCCTTCTCTCGAGCCACTCCAACGGGGGTGGGGGGCTCCCAGCTGCCGGCTCAGAACACTGGCCCTTCAGAGGCTGCAGAACAAGGCCCGGGCCGCCTCGTAGGGCCCAGCCCGCACAATCCCGGCTTTGTCCCCAGCCCTGGCCCAGCCCAGCCTCCATCTTGTCCTGAGTCCGAGGCAGCTGGCCAGCCGGCATCCCGGGGACAAGGCCTCAGGCAGCTCGGCCATCCCTGGCGAGGACCAGGACTGCGGGCCCAGCTCACGGAGGCCGCCCTGGACCTGCCACCCGGTGCTGGGACCCGGCCACACGCAGGCAACAGGGGGGCTGACCAGGCCTGGCCCAGGGAGGGTCAGCAGACCTCCCACGTGCAAGAGGACTTTCCGCAGAGACCTGAGCAGCACCAGGGACCCCTCCTCCCCCTACACACACCTAAGAGCCAGGGGTCCCACCCCTCCCCCAAGACCCAGATGGGCCCTGGCAGATGCCAGCTGCTGTCGTCCTGCCGGACCCCAGGCACAATGGATGTGCCCACATGGTTCCCGGCCATCAGAGCCTCACAGGAGCTGCAGGACACCCTGCCCCACAGCTGTGGGCCCGAGGCCCCGAACCCTCAGCCTCTGAGTGCAGAGCCGGCGGGCAGTCCCCACGCTGTGCCTCAGGACCAGGACACAGAACTGCCAAGTGGCAGGAGGAGCACCTGGGGCCCAGGCTCCTCCCCTCCCCTCCCTCCCTGTGTGGCCACAAGCCCAGGAAGTGCAGCATCCCCCCTTCAAGGAGCCCCAGATGTGGGACACTGTCCACCTCAGATGGGGCAGACAGAAGCCCTGGGAGCTCCGGGTCCAGCCCACGGGGTGCACACAGGGGTCGGCCACCTCCTCTCGGTGCTGCCACCGGCTGAGGTGCTCCTCAGAGAGGCCGGCCCGGTGGCCAGTGGCCTTGAAGGCACAGGCGCTCTCCGAACCAGCACACCACGCAGCCTCGAAGGTGCCCTAACCATCAGAGGTGCACTAGCCATAGGCCCTCCCCTGTCCCTGGAGATGTGGGCAGCACAGCCAGCCTGAGCCGCCCTCAGCACCCGGCCCCTGACTGAGAGGGCCCGTTGGTCCGCTCCAAGCACATTGCTGAGTGGGACTGCCACACAGGCAGCGAGGATGCCGATGGTGCTGCGGCCTGGCCCACACCTGCCTCCTCCTCCTCCTCTCTCTCCTCCTCTCCCTGTCCTCCCCCTCCTCTTACACTGTCAGGCACAGAGGTCACCCCACAGACAAACACCGAGGGCGGCAAACAGGAGAAACAGCCAGAGAGAGGTGCGCCCGGCAGGGAGGGTGCCTGCGCTCGGGCCCAGGGCAGGGCAGGGGAGGCGCCGGGTGGGCGGCAGGAGAGCCCTCACACGCCCTCACAGGGCAGGCACGGCCCTCACACGCCCCGGGAGCCAGCCCTGGAGGCCCCGGTCCACACACGCCACTCACGCTGGGCCACAAGCCATCAGCTGCCAGCAAGGACGGCGGGACCCGGGTCCTCCAGGGGCCCAGGCCCCTGTGCCTCTGCACCAGCACCGTCCAGGTGGCTACCTGCCCAGCAGCATTCGCACCGGGAACCCCGGGGGCTGCTGGGAACAGATGGCCCTTGGTCAGAACCTGGGGCCCTGGCCGGCGTCCGCAGGCTTCATGTGAGAGCGAGGGCCCGGCCTGGCGGTGCCTGTGCGTGCGCCGTCAGAGGCAGCCGCTCTGGACCGAGCCATAGACAACTCTGCGCCCAGGGCACCCGGCAGGGCAGAGGCTGGGCATCGGCGACCTCGGAAGGCTTCTGGGTTCTGCCTGAGTCGTGCCGGGAGCCCTGGGGGCGGGGCGGGGTGGGGGGACTCCAGTGCCCGGGCTGTGCCCTCTGCCTGGCAGGCCCTTCCTGGTACACAGGCCCCTGCAGAGCCTGTCCCTACAGCCAGTGGCGAGCCGGGGAGGGGGGGGGGGGGACCTGTGACGACTCACAGATGCTCAGAGCCACCGCAGGCCAGGGCGGGCAGGGAACCGGGTCCGAGGGCTCTGCCTGCACCAGACCCTGCCTGCAGGAAGCTGCCCATCCTTCCAGGCATGAACCCCATCACCCCGAGACTGCCAGGGACAGCCCACCCAGAGCTGCCCCCTGCCCCCAGCAGAGGGTTCCTGGCAGAGAGCCTGCGCCGTGGGGGGAGGGCCGGAGCGGTGCCGTCCGCTCCGAGTCCCCGATGGGGTGCTGAGAGGCAGCGCACGGCCTTGCCCACCTCCGCCCTCTCCCCGGGAGCAGGGTCGGCACGGTTTGGGAATAGGGTCCTGCTTCCTTGGACTTTCAAACCCAGCCCGTGCAGTGAGCAGACTGTGCTCTCCTCCCGGCCCCAAGGAGCTGCTGTCCTTGACCACAGCACCGCGCCTGCGCTGGCTTCCTGGCTTATAAAGCAGCTGGACAGACTGAGGCCCGGCCTGGTGCACAGAGGAGCAGGCTCCGGCTCACACGGCACTGACCACGGTGACCCGCCCGCGGCAGTGGCCGTCAGACACCACAGGCGGTCCCCCTCGGTCAGCGTTCATGGACCCACGCATCCTGCTCTGTCCACACTCGCCCCGAACCCAAGTCCAGCCCACGCAGGAAGGCAGCTCCTTCTCTTGGCCTCAGCACCCCCATGGCTCCAGCAAGAGCCCAGCCAGACCCTGCCTCCACCCCACCCGGTACCTCCCCGTCCTCTGCTGCCTCTGCCTTCCCGCCCTGCTCCGAGCTGAGTGCCCTCCAGCTCCTGGCTGTGGTCACTCCAGGGTTGGCCAGGCTCTCACTCTCTCACCTGTCTCTCCCAAAGTCACCTGTTCCATCTACACCGGCTCCCCCAACCCCAGGACTCCCCTCCAGCCTGCCGCCACCAGCACCCCACACTGGTTCTCCAAAGGTCTCCTGAGAACCCTGGACCTGGCAGCCCAGGCCCTTCCCCGGGCCCGCCCGCCCCTGAGAGCCCAGCCAGGCGAGCGGCAGGGCGGCCCCCTCACTCCCGTCTTCTCTCTTTAGCGCCACTGACCTGAGCCCCGCGCAGCCACCTCTCACCTCTCGCCCACTAGCAGGGTTTCCCCGGGCAGGCTGCACCACTTATCGTGGACCCCAGCTCCTCCCTCCTCTCAGGGGTCTTCCACCTCCTCCCAGGAGTCCTCCTGGCTGACACCCACCCTCCGGAAGCTGAGCCCACCAGGCTTGCTACACTCTGGTTTGAGCAGGACCACGCCCTCCTCCACCTCCTGGGACTGGAGGGATGGCGGCCTCGCAGCCTAAGTGAGGTGCCCTCCTGGGTCTGGTGGTGCCTGGGGTGCCTCCCATCTCCCGCCCAGGCTGAAGAAGCCCTTTCCGGATGTGGGAGGGGCCGGGCAGAGCCCTGGCAGTGGACTCCGCCCAGCACAGCGATGCCTGCCCCATCAGGCCCTGCAGCCCATCTCGCCACCAGAAACCACAATGGCCAGCGGGGCCTCCATGGGCCGCCTGCAGAGGCCACGCCAGGCCATCGAGGACACCGTGCAAGGAGATGGGGCAGAGGGAGGTGATCCCACGACCACAGCCCAACCCCAACTTGAGTGAGAGAACCGCTGGCTGAGCCCACACCGCCTTCGCCAGACAGTATTGCCCACCACCGCCAACACACCACAGGGCGGCCTGGACCCCGCCGGCCGCAGGAGGAGCGTCCGGAGGGCACAGGGCTGCAGCTCTGCCCTCGCCCGCACTCCACACCAGGCAGCACCCCCGCCCTCGTCTGAGGCTCGGAACGGAAGGCCCCTCGCACCGCCCGACAGCTCCCTCAGGCCACGGTGCCCACTTTGCGGGACTGGGGCAAAGACAAGAGGACTGAGGTGACTCTGGCCGTGAGGCAGGAGAGCCGCCAGCCTGGGCAGAAGGCGCCCACGCTCCGTCCCCACCACGGGCTCCCGGCCAGATGTCTACCTCCGAGTGGACGGCGGGGCCTGGGACATCACGCTGGGCGTTCGGGAAGCCTCGTGGCCAGGCCGGGCCCTCGCACACGAGGAGGCCCCCCCGTCCACCGACCTCGAGGACCCTTCCACGGAAGGTTTGGGGAGACAGGCACCGATGGTCCTCCCGGGAACCCGGCCCTCCCGCCATCGAGGCCCGAGGGGACATGGGGCCTGCGGAGCCCCTGGGGGTGGCCACTCAACGAGACCCGCAAGGTCTTCCTCCAGGGGAGCGGCGGCTGGCTTTGTGGGCCCGGGGCCCCTTTCCAAACAGCACATGGTGGGGTGTTGTTGACACACACACACACACACACCCTTTGTGTTCGTTATTGTTAATTACAGGGGAGACCTCCTATAATTAACTGTGTGACAGGAGGACTCAATGGAGAGCGCGGGGACCAGGCCTACCCACAGAGCCGGCCCGCGCCCCCGGGTGTAATTCATCCCTGTCATCGCTCACGCGCTGATGTCTCCTTAGAGCGTTTTATCGGTACAATAATAAGGTTATCCCGCTGCCTCCCACCGGGGGCTGCCCAGGCCCCTCCCCTGGCACGGATTTCACCAACTACAGCTGTTCTGTCCTCCCGGGACACATGCGTAGTGTGAGCTCCGTGGAGCCCAGGTTGTCTGCCACCTCCTCCTCTTCCTCCTCGAACCCGGGCCATGCCATCCCTACTCCCAGTGTCACTGCCCTAGCTGCCAGGGACCCCTTGGTGCTTCAGCAGTTGGCACAGGGGGCTGTCTATCCCGGGTTTGGACAGGGGGCAGCCCCCGCCCCAGCCCAGATGCCTCGCGCTCTCTGCTTGCATCAGAGCCACTGCCCTCCGGAGGGAGGGCCGGACCTGGCTCACTTTCCTCCCCCACAGCACCTTCCAGCTCCATCCACCTCCGTGCCGCCCCGGGGGCTCTGGGAGGGCCTGCAGCACCTGGCTAGAGCAGATGCCCCCCCCCCCCCCCCCCCCCGCCGCCTGGCCCCCATCCTGCACCTGCACCTGCACCAGCCCTGCCTCCCCCAGGTCTAAGGGCCGTCCCAGGGCGGCAGGGAGATCACTGCCAACCGGACCTCTGTGCACCAGGAGAGGCCCATCCTGGGAGAAGAAAGAAAATGGCTGAGCCCAGCTTCCCACAAAGCGACTCTGAACATCCGCCAGATGCGGGGACCGGCCGCCTGGCTGGGACCCACGCTGATCCCTGAAAGCCAGGACCAGCCAGGAAGCCCCTTCTCCCTCCTACAGGCCCGGCCGGGGCCAGCCCCGCAGCGGCCTGGGAGGACCCGCGGCCTGATCCTCCTCGGTGAGGCCCAGGACCAGCCTTTTCCCTCCTCTGGGGAGCGCAGTGGCGCAGGCGATCCGAGCGGAAGCGGGGAGGGAGAAAGGCGCTGTCCAGCCCTTTCAGGGCCGAGCGCTCCTCCATCCCCGCCGCGGAGGGCGGTCTGGCCCGGCCGGGCCGGGGTGGCTCCGTCGCCCGCAGACCCACCGGGCGGCCTCCCCACCTGCCCGCCCCTCGGAGTCGGGGGTCGCGGCCGGGGGCGCGCGGCCGGGGCGCAGCTGCTCGGGCGGCACGCCTATTAGCGGCCGCGGCAGACGGCAGATGGGCGCCCGCCGGCCCCCTCCTCCCGCCGCACAATGGGCCCGGGCGCTGGGCGCACAATGGGGCCGCCGGGGCCGCGCACCTGCAGCCCGGGCCGAGGGGCGCTGGCCGGGCGCGTCCCCTTCCGAGCTGCGTGTCCTTGGGCCGCGCCCGGCCGCCCGCAGCCACGCGGCCTGCGGGACTCCGCGGCGGGACCGGCGTCCGGCCGCCCATTGTTCGCGGCCGCCCGCCCGCAGGAGCCGGGCCAGGCCTGCGGCACCGCACCCGGCGGCCTCCTCCCCGGCCCCGCGGGCGCCGTCAGCACGGCCTCCCCGGCTGTGGCGGGCCTGTGCGCCCCCGAGCCCCGGTCCTTCCCGGCGCCCCCGGTCCTCCCGGATGCCCCGGTGACCCGCTCCTCCCCGGTCCAGGTCCTCCCCAGCCCCGCGGCGCTGCCGGTCCCCTTCGGTGCCCCAGGTCCTTCTGACCCCGGCCCCCGGCCCCCCGCATCGCCCGGTTCTCCAGCCCCGGGCCCGGCCCTGCCCGCACGCACCTGTCTGCCCCTTGCCCAGCGTCTTCTCCAGCCGGTAGGGCCCCACATACTGCGCGTGCTGCGCCCCGCCGCCGTCCTTCCCCGTCGATGTCATCGCTCCCGGGCCTGGCGCCGGCGAGTGGGCGCCCCGGGCGGGCGGGCGGCGGCGGCGGCAGGGAGGGGCCGCGTCGGTCCGCGTCTGTCCGTCCGTCTGCCGAGCCGGGTTGGCGGTGCCCGGTGGGCCGCGCTCGCTCCGCGCCCCCGCTCTTCCCCGCGCCGCCGACCCCGCGCCCCGCTCCGCAGCGGCCCGCGGCACCGCCTCCGCCTCTGCGAGAGGACCGGGCGGGCGGGGGCACTAGGCTTCCGCCGCCGCCGCCGCCGCCGCCGCCGCCGCCGAGGCCCGCGCCCCGCGCCCTGCGCCCCGCGCCCCGCGCCCCGCGCCTCCAGCGCACGCCCGGCAGTCGGTCCGCGGCCGAGCAGACGAGCCGAGCCGAGCAGACCCGAGCGGAGCCGAGCCCTAACGAGCGGAGTCCGCTGCAGAGGCTGCGGCTGCGAGTGGCTCCCCCACCTGCCAATCAGCGGGTCTGGCCAATCAGCGGCGCCCGCGTCCGCCGCCCCCTCCTCCGCGTGCCCAGCAGCCGCGAGCGCTCGGGGGAGCTGGACGCCAGGAGGCGAGTCCCGGGCGGGCGAGGTCCGGGCGAGGTCCCGGCGCGGTGGGGCGAGCCCGAGGCGGGGCGGGGCGCGGCGGGCTCTAGCTCGCCGCCCGGCCTGCCAATCTGCTCTCAAAGCGACCCCGGGACGGTGCGGGCGGTGGGGCGGGGGCGGGGGGAGCGCGCGGAGCGGGAGCGCGCCGGGCCGCCTGGGCCGGATGAGCGTGGACCATCTGCAGCCCCTGTCTCCCCGCGCCAAGCCTGCTGGCCGCGACGAACCGGATAGGACGGACTTTCCGTCTCCCCACCCCCAGGATCGGGGGCGCGTGGCCCAGTCGTGACCTTGCGCCTCCCTGCACCCCTGGTCTTCCTGCGCTCCGTTTTCTGGGGTTTGCGACATGACCAGCACAGCGAGGTCAAAGAGCTCACCCGAAGCCACCCAGCAGTGACCACCCTGGGGAGGCAGGCAGCTCTCAGGCCTTCGTGCAGACAGACCCTTCTGTCGGGTTGGACGGTTGCGCCAGGGTGCACGGCCACCGGCCACCGACAGCCCCCAGAGAATCGTCTGCAGAGGCGGCCGGACCTGCTTCTTGTAGAAAAATCTTCCTTAAACCTTCCTGCTGCAGAGGGTGGTGAGAGAGGAGAGGTGAGGCCGGGAGCAGGGAGCCCAGAAACCCTGCTGATGTTGGGGATCCCACAGCAATGGAGCCACTGGCTTCCTGTACATGGCGTCAGCAGCCAAGTCCTGGATGCCAAGTTCCACCTGTACCTTTCCTGCTGCGGCTCCGCCTCTGCATGGCCAGCTGCCCTCACTCCCTGCTGGACAGTCCCCTGCTCCAGCCCACCGTGGGGGTGGGAGGAGGGGGCTGAAGGAACTCCAGAATCTTGACAGACACCCCCCCCCCCCCGCCCCTGGGAGGAGCATCTTTTATTTCTGCCCAGCAAGAGGAGAGCGCCCTCAGAACAGCTGTCTGCTCCTCTCTGCCCTTGCATGTCCCTGGGGCTAAGGGAGGGGGCCTCAAAGGTGTGCAAACGCTAGTCAGGGTACCGCCCTGTGTGGAGCTCACAGCACTAGAGGGACCATCTCAGACAGAGGCTTCCACGCCAGGCTTGGGAGGGGGGTGTAGTTGGAACCTTGGACTAGAGAAATTATCCAGAGCTGAGATCTGGCTGGAGGCAGACCCAGCTCGAGTCACCCAGGGAGGGCCACGGTGTGGGAAGGAGGGGCACCTGCGAGGGACATACTTCGTGGCCTCCATGTCTCCTTCTGCTGGACCAGCGCCTGCCACCGTGCCCTGGGTCTCCCCAGCCCGCAGGCCTTGTCATCTCTCTGCCCTCCGCAGCATTTGGCCTTCTTGACCATTCTCATCTGGACATCCCCAGGCTAAAGCTCTTGACTTTCAGGACTCCTACCCCACCCCCTGGGCTCCTGGGGCCTCTCTTCCTTTCCTGACCACCTCCTGGTTTTCTGTCTGTGCAGCCCTTCTTGGGAGACCTGTCTGCCTGTCTCCCCATGTCCTCCAGGCGACTGCCCACTCTCAGCCCAGCCCCGCCTCCTCCTGGCCAGCCTGCCCTCCCTCCAGGGCCTCAGGCCAGCTTCCTCCTGCACCTCTCCTTGTTGGAAAATTCCCAAACTCAACACGCATCCCCAGAAGAGTGCCTTGTCTCGTCTCCTCCATCTTCATGGGGGTCGAGAGCACAACCCGGCATGGCCGGGCTCCGTCAGTCCTGTCTGGAGCTGGTCTCGGTGCAGGGAATGTCCAGGCGGGAGGCCTGGCTGCAGGCTGACACCACCTGGCTGCTGGGGTGGGGGTCCTGACACCAAACACTTAGCAGGGGCTCCTCCGTCTGAGACTTTGAAGGCACAAGGAGGAGGAAGCAGGCACCCACGACTGGGTGTGCCCCCGGGCTTCTCCGGAGAAACCGAACCAGTAGGACGCATATAGAGAGAAGAGAGAGGCATTTATTATAAGGCACCGGGTCACGATTGTGGGGCTGATGGTCCAGGATGTGCAGTCCAGCGGGCTGGACCCAGGAGAGCGATGGCAGCTCCCCTCTGAGGGCAGCTGGTGTCCCAGCTCAGCAGTCAGCACGAGGGGTGTTCTCGTACCCGGGAGGGTCAGCCTCTGGGTCTATCCGGACCTTCAACTGACCGGGCGAGGCCCACCCACACCTTGGCTTCCCCCAGCGGGCCCACCAGTTCAGTCTTTCATCTCATCCGGAAGCCCTCACAGACACGCCCAGGATAAAGTCTAATCGGTACCCCGGCTCCGGGACTGTCGGGTGGACTCCTACACGGAGCGGCACCCTGTGGAGGCTGTGGTTGAGTCTCCTCTCCTGGGAGCAGGACACCTGGTGCTGTCCACTCGAACCCGCCCATGTTCGTGCCTCTGGTCATTTTCCTTCGATAAACTACCCCCAGCAGCAGGGCCACGAGCCTTCCAACCCGAACCACCGCCTGCCCCAGGACAGTCCGGCTCCTCCTGGTCCTGCTCCCCCATGGGGGCTGCTCCGGGATTGCCTGCCACCATGGCCTCTGGGAGCGGGCTCGTGTGTGAGTGTGTGTGTGTGTGTGTGTGTGTGACACTGGGCTCTCACTCGTGCGCCGTCCGCCGAGGGTGCGCCCGAACCCCTGCTTTCTCACGCACTCAGTGACCATTGCATTTCGTGGGTCACTTGCTCCTGTCCTCTGCCTGTTTTTCCCCGGAGCTGTCAGGTTTTTCCCGCGAGTGCCGGGAGCCCGTTCCATCCTGGCGATGGCAGCAGCGTGCTGGCTGGCGGGAAGGCAGTAGTAGGTGTCGCGGGCTTGTGGTGCTGGTTGGGGTGCTCTGCGGGCGGCGGGCGTGGTCAGTGCTGGCTTGTAAGGGGAGGTTGTCTGTCCAGATGAGGATCTCCCCGCTGTCCACGCCCTCCTCTCCCAGCCATGTCAGTTCATGCCTGGTGACGCCCAACCGTGGCTCATTGCACCAGGGTGCCCTCTGCCTCCTGGGCCAGCTGGGTTCTGCCTTCGGATAAACTGGAGCCTGGGCCCCGCCAGCCAGTGCTGCCCGTTTGGCCTGCACCCCGGGCCTGACGTCTCCTCGGGCCTGTCGCCAGCCTAGGAGGCCCGCGGGCCTGAGTCTGTGCGAGCAGGTCCCGCTCGTACTGGGCTCAGCAATGAACCGGGCCAAGCCCCTCAGGGGTGGGATTGCTGGGGTGTGTCTGGCAGCCTCGCAAGCCCTGCCACCTGCCACCCCTCCCTCAGCTCACTGGGGGCAACCCCAAGAGAGAACCCCACTCTTTCCGGCCCAGCTGGCCGCCCTCCACCCCTTCCTGAGGGTGAGGAGAGCTGAGGGCGCTGGGAAGCAGGGAGGACTCCGAGTCTGTGCCCGCCTCTCACCAGGGGGTTGTCCTGGGAGAGCCGGAGCCTTGTCCCTGGTGACGCCAGGACCAAGGGCGCAGAATCTAGGGGCCAGGATTCGGCTTTGGGACACAGAAGGCCTTTCGGCATTTCAGAGATGGGGTGTGCTGTCCGGGAGCCCCAGAAGGCTGTGTCGTTCCCCCCACCTCCAGCTTGATGAGGGGACCATGCTTTGGTGGAAGGGGATGGAGGAGCCTGGGAAGCAAAGGGTCCTCTTACGGGGGAAGGGGTGTGTTTCAAAATCCAGGGCCCCATAGCCTTGTTGGCCACCCACCTGGGGTCACGATGGGGGCAAAGGCACCCCCATGCCCCTCACTCCCCACCGGTGCGTTCCCACGGGCATCTGAGTAAGAGACGGGGAGAATGTTTGCTCCGTGTGTTAACACCACTGGCGTCACACTGAATCCTACGGTGTTTGTGTATGTTTTTACCACAATTTAAAAATAAAGAAAAAAGTAGCCCTGACCGGTTTGGCTCAGTGGATAGAGTGTCGGCCTGCAGACTCAAGGGTCCCCGGTTTGATTCTGGTCAAGGGCATGTGCCTGGGGTATGGGTACATCCCCAGTGGGAGGCGTGCAGGAGGCAGCTGGTCGATGTTTCTCTCCCATCGATGTTTCTAACTCTCTATCCCTCTCCCTTCCTCTCTGTAAAAAATCGATAAAATATACCGTGTTTCCCCGAAAATAAGACATCCCCTGAAAATACGACCTAGTGCAACTTTGGGAGAAAAAATTAATATAAGACACTGTCTTATTTTCGGGGAAACAGGGTATTTAAAAAAAAAAAAAAGTAAAAACAGGTTAGAAAAAGATGAGGGCATGGAGGTGCCTTTTGCTCCTTCTCCCTCCGTGGACTGCTCAGGGCTGAGACAGGACTCAGGATGGGCCCTCGGCGCAGGGAGCAAGGCCTGGAGCCCCCCCTGAACGGGCTGGTGGGGGGCCCCATCTCTCTGTGTCTGGTGGGGAGCGTTGGAGCCTAATTCCATTCCTCGGGAGACAGCGGGACCCCGCGCCCCCGGCCCTGGCTCTGGCTCCTGGACGTGCATGCTCTCTGGACAAGGATTGCCCCGGCGATGGCGGGGAGGAGGCCAAGGGGCCGGGCTGGAGGTTACACGTGAGGCAAACGCAGGTGGATGCGTCTCGCTCCTCTCTCGGCCCTTCTGGTTGCAGGATTCCTGTGGGGAAGGAAGCGGCCCAAAGCCTCGAGCAGAGAGGCTGTGTGTGGAGTGGGATGGTGACGGGCACACCGACACGTAAAGACGCCCGTGCTGCCGAAACCGGTTTGGCTCAATAGATAGAGCGTCGGCTTGGGGACTGAAGGGTCCCGGGTTCGATTCTGGTCAAGGGCATGTACCTTGGTTGCGGGCATATCCCCAGTAGGGGGTGTGCAAGAGGCAGCTGATCGATGACTCTCTCTCATCGATGTTTCTAACTCTCTATCTCCCTCTCTGTACAAAATCAATAAAATATATTAAAAAAATATATATATATATTTAAATATATTTAAATATATATATATATTTAAATATATTTAAAAAAATATATTGGTGCTCCGGTGAGCCATGGCTTCACACGGCCCATGCCTCTGTGCCACGGTCTTTACTGACTTGTCTGCTGACGTGGGGCCCTGAGAGGCCCTGCCTGGGAGAGGCGGGGAAGGCGGCCCAGCCCAGCCCCCTCCCCTCCTGCCTGGTAACGAGGCCCTTTCCTTGTTTTCAACTTGGTCCTTCTTCTTATTATTTGTTTTCTGGAGTTAGGGGGAGTGTAGCTAACATCCTCTCGCCCCCAGAGCCTAATTTAATTGAGGGCTGCCTGTGCTCACCTGAGCCGGAGAAAACGCCTAGTGATGACGGTGAACATCGATAATCACAGTTAATGGGACTCAGCGGCTGGAGCCCGCGTCTCCTGGAATCCGCCCGTTCGCTTCCCCACCTGTGAGTAGCTGGTAGACGGGCGTTTTTGCCACGCCAGTGTTCCCCCGTGAAATTTGGGTTTAATAAGGGATTTCTGTCCCTGTTTCTTTGAGGACCCTTCAGCACCACGCCCGGTGCCTTGGCCTGGACCTGACTGATCTCTGGAGTCCCTTTAGAGCAGCGGCCACCGGCCGGTGGTCCACAGACACTGGTGGCCCGTGAGTCCAAAGGTGGGCGGCCGCTGCCTCGGAGAGCGGGGGCTGTGGTGGTGGGGTCTGTTATCTGCTGTGCCTTGTGTTGGCTCTCGCCATCATGCCCTCCCGCGCTCATACACGCTCACACACATGCTCACGGGAAGCACGTTGGTCCCCTGCCACCACCCCGAGGCCCTTGATCCCTGGTGCCCAGCCCGTGCGGGAATGATCCGCAGCACAGGCCCCCCTGCCCGCTCCCCAAGGCCCGGCAGGGGCTGGAGCTCCAGGCCAGGCTGCCCCTGGGGTGGGGGCGGGGGGTCCCATCTCGGATGAAGGGCTGGGATGAGCAGTTCTTGCTGCTCACCTGAAGGTGAAGCCGGGATGGCTGGGTGTGGCTGTTGGAGATCCACGTGGAGCCCCAAACACCCCTTTTCTGGGCACCCCCATCTTTGCAGAGGGAGGCATGGCAGGGCCTCGGGCGTGCAGCTGCGGGGGCGTCGGGGGCGCTAGTCAGTGGGCTGAGCCGGGCCCGGAGGGAGACCCGGTGCGGGGGTCGCAGGCACACGGGCAGGAAAGACGACCCCAGACGAGGGCCTCAGAGGAGCCTCCGGATTGCGGGGGGTGGATGCTGCCGGCGTGTCCTCTCCCCAGACGGAAGCCCGTGGTTTGGGGGCTTTTTCACCCTTCCCCCCGCAGGCCCCCGCCACCTGGGGGTCCATGCTCGGTGCCTCGCTGCCTCTCGGGCCTGGGTCCCCACGCCACAGGCCGGCTCTCCCCGCTGCGTGGCGGCCGGGGCGTGGGCAGCAGGCGCGTCCCCCTCGGGGGCTCGGGCTGTGGTGAGTCGGCCGCCCAGGAAAGTAACAACAGAAGCGACAGAAAACAATTTCCCCGGACGTCAGGACCGCGATCCCCCTTCCCGAGCAGGGGCCGGTGCGCAGGCTGAGCCGGTCAGTTCGGGGCCCGTGTCCCGCCGAACCCCCTGCCGCCTCAGCTTCGTGCCGAAGGGGCTACGACATCCCGGGAGCCATCCCGCACCTCCTGGGCCCCGACCTCACTGCCGTCGGTTCCGCGCTGTGACCGGTGACCGGTGACCGGTGACCGGTGACCGGCGACCGGCCTCTGTCCCCGGCGCACAGGGAGGCTGTCTGGCTGGGGAGCCGGTGTCCTAAAGGGCCGCCGCACAGACTCTGTGTAACAGCCTGGATGGCAGGGCACCCAGGGTCATACCAGCCACCCCCCGGCAGAGGCCCCCAGGGGGTGCCCCTGGTCCTGGCGGTCAGCAGTGCGGTGGGAGCTGTAAGGAAGGGCTGTCACGGTGCTTCTCAGAGAATCGGCTCCCTGAGGGCGGGGCCGGTCCGCTGGGGCCCGAACGCTCAGGCCACGTGGACGCGGTGGCAGCGGCCGGCAGGTTCACGTCGAGCAGCCGGATTCAGGGAATAAACCCAGGACACCAGGGAAGTTTACATTTCAGACAAACAGCCAGCAATGTGAGCATGTTGCATGCAGTGTTCAGGGCACACCCGTGCTGAATAATTCACTGTTTATCCGAAATTCACACAGCGGCAACTCTGTGGGCAAGCTGGGGGAGTCCCCGGGTTAGAGGTGTGTGCAGGGAGGTGGGGAGAAGGGCGGGGGGGGGGGGAAGGAAGGGGGAGAACAGGAGCAGGGGTGGGGGAACAGACCAATGCCAGGCCACCTCAGATCCCGGGGCTGTGGCAGTGACCTTTAGGGCCTGTCCCGGGGCCGGGGGCCTGCAGGGGCAGCGGAGTGGGCCAGGGGAAGGGGTCAGAGCCCCAGAGACACCCAGCTCCCACACCCACCCCTGGGGTCCAGCGGAGGCATGAGTCCCAATCAGAGAGGCTGTCCCCCACTTCTTGCTGGGGACAACAGCACCCTGAAGAGCGCAGTGGCCCTCCAAGTGCCTCTAGCCACCCTCCCCTCACCCCACCCGCTCCCTCTGCCCCCCCTTCCCCGCTCCCTCCCGCAGCTGTAGTTCTCAGGAGACCAGGAGCAGGTGCAGCACAGAGCCCATCCCCAGCTGCACCCACGCCCGGCCTCCCGGCATCTCATTTGGATTCCGAGGCCGGAGTTCAAGGCAGAGCCGCGCCGTGCGGGAGCGGCTGCCCCGGAGCGGGGTTCCCGGCCTCGACACCCGCAACCGCGAGCCGCTCCCGCTGAGATGCTGCTGCCAGGGCCCTGGCTGGCGGTAACGGAGAAACAAGCCGCTGGCAGGCATGACATAATGTGACTTGGGGTCAGTAGACGTGACCTTTCAAGTTCCTTGAGCAGATTGGGAACCGGAGAGACGGGGCCGGTCAGCCAGGCGAAATGAAACCGGCTCAGCCTGGTCTGACCCAGCATGGGGCTCTCCTCTGGCTGAGGCTCTGAGCTCCGGGGGACCCCCGACAGCCAGGCAGACCCTGGCTCCCTGGCTTTACGGAGGACGTGCAGCCAAGGCTTCTGCGATGATCCGGGCAGGTGAGGGGTCAGCCTGGCCAAAGCCCGCCTCCAGCCGGAAGCCAGCAGGAGCCTTCCCTTCCCGCCCTCCCGTCTGAGTGAGGGTGGTGGCAGTGGTCTCTGGCCCAGAGTCACAGGGACAGCGTTTAGTAAGGGCCCAGGCAGGATGGCATGAGGGCCCCGGTGGTGCCCCCTTCCTGGGCCTGTTTCCATGGATGGCCTGGTGGTTAGACCCACCTGAGGGACAGGACACCCAGCTGCAGAGGGTGAGGCTAGCACACTCATCTGGGGTTCCTTGGGCTACACCCCGGCTTCCTCACCCCCCGCCCCCGTGGCAGAGCCACCCAGCCCCGCACTGGGCAGACTCCGTTCCCCTCATGGGCCCAGGGCTTGCTGGGCAGGAATGGCAGCCCGTCACAGCTGGAGGAGAGACCGAGGAGGTGTGGCTGCAAGGCCTCCCGGGGTCAGGGCGCCTGAGGCTGGCTGGAGGGAGGGGGAGGGTGCTGGGTTTGGCAGCGAGACATGAAATGCAGGCCTGCCATGGAGGGGTGCGGGTGGCAGCCCCACAGGCAGGTGAGCGAGGACCCCAATCAGCCCAAAGGCTAGGTCGTGGGGGGGGGTGTGACCCCATTTCTCCGGGACAATTCGCCACTGGCGATGCCAACCCTTTCGAACATGTTGACGTGTGCCTCATAGACCCAAGCTCGGTGTTTCCCCTAATGTCCCACCGACCCCCGGGGAGTGTGTTTATCGTGGGAGTCGAATCTGCAGTTATTCACTTTCCTTCCCGTCTCATTGACCCAAGGGAGCAGAGCCATCTCCCAGTGACAAATACAAACTCTGCTCCTCCATTCAGATCACTGGCCTGTGACTGAGGGGAAAAAATCACAAACCATGACACAAGGATCTCGGCAAAGAGGACTTTGTGAATTCTGATGAGCTGACGCACCTTGCGTGGACCCTGCCCAGAACGCCAGGCCCGCCCAGGCCCCCGCGCCCCAGCAGATGCCACCGGGCGTCCAGCACCCAGATCCCATTCTTGAACCTCAGGTACGTGGAAGGAGAGCCGTGGCTGACTTCCCTTGTGTACAACAACGCTTCCAACATTGCGTTTGTAAAGGGACTTCACAGTTTTACGGAGGGCTAGCTCAGATCCAAGGGGCTGGCACCGAACCAAGGAGTACAGCAGGAATTTGATCCAGATAAATTCATTTTATTCATTTATTTTATTTTTTTGTTAATCCCCATCCAGGGATATTTTTCCATTGATTTTTTTTTTTTTTTTTTTTTTTTTTTTTAGAGAGAATGGATGGGAGGGGAAGAGACACACAGAGAGAAACACTGATTGGTTGCCTCCAACACATGCCCTGACCATGGCCAGGGATGGAGCCTGCCACCCAGATACGTGCCCTTGACCGGAATCAAACCTGGGACCCTCAGTCAGCAGGCCGATGCTCTATCCCACATGTGTCAAACACAAGGCCCGCGGGCCAAATCCGTCCCGCCAGGCCTTGCAATGTGGCCCGCACCACGCTGTCATCACTGCACTCCACTGTGTTTCCATCACAATGACAGTTTATGACTGTTGAGTAAACCATTCGGCCCGCAATTTAGGCTGGATTTTAGATTTTGGCCCCTTCTCTGATTGAGTTCGACACCCCTACGCTGAGCCAAACTGGCCAGGGGCCAGATGAATATATTTTAAACCTCACGCTAGGACACACGCACAGCGCAGGCACGCACGCTTGGCGTAGGATCCACCACCTCCAGGGCGGTCCCGCCTGTGCGGAGGCCTCATCCTCTGCTGTTCTGACCGGTCAGTTGGGGCTGATGGGGGACCCGTGAGCGAGATGAGGGTTCACTCTGGGCCGTTCGCTCTGCGCCAGCCCGCCTTCCCGAGCTCTGCTCCGGGGAGCGCTCTGGTTTGCAGGGAGCCCAGCGTGTCACCGCCCCGGGCACACTGGGGTGCTCCTCCTTCCTGCTTTTCCCCCGCGGAGCCTGGAGACGGGGTGCACCGGGGGAAGGAGAGGGGACCCGGGCGGTGGGGAGCATCAGCTAGGCGGAACTCGGGGACGGGACTGATGAGGAGTGGCTGGGGACCCTGGGCGGGGAGCAGCAGGCGGGGCAGGACCTCAGTGAGACTCAGCCCCTGGGGGAAGCACACGGGCCCTCAGGATGTCACAGGCAGGAGCGGGCCAGGCGTCAGGACGGGCGGGGAGTCAGCCAGGGAGGCCAGGGGGAAGGGCGGAGATGGGGAGGAGGGAGGGGCTCGTGGGCCGCGGAGAGACTTGCCCCAGGGGCAGCAGTCCCAAAGCTCCGCCTGGACAGCACCTGATTCCCCACCTGAGGGGCCCTTCAGCCAGTGCCCCGTCAGCTCCCATGGTCACCACCAGGCCCCGGCCACCCCGCAGGCCTGGGGGGTAGGCGCCCACAGCCCGGCCTCCGAGGAGGAACAAAGGCAGCAGAGACAGCAGCCGGGGCGCTGAGCGGTCAGTCTCCCCGGAGTCAGGCCAGATGGAGCAGGTGGGGCCTCGGGGACCCGGGCCTTTGTGTCCCGGGCCCAGGGACAGTCACAAGCCATCCATCAAACTGAGGGCCCGCATTTGAATTCTAATGGGAAGGGTGGGAGGCCGGCTGCCCTGCAGGACGAGGGCTGTCCCCACCAGGAGGGCACCCAGACCTGGGGACACTCAGGGCTCGTGCTTCTGGTGTTCCCCAGCGACCCACTCGAATCGCACCACCTGCCCCAGGAGGACGGCGGCCTGGCCGGCTCAGAGCCGAGCGCCGTGCGGCGGGGCCTGCTGGTGTGGCAAGGGCGTGGACGTTTACGCCGAAGGATCACCCACCTGACCGCCAGCCAGAAATCCCTAACTCCGATCAGGTGCCCTCCTGCCGGGCCCGTCACGGATGGGAGCCAGGGGTGAGGGGGACCACTGAAAAGTCCTAGCCGAGTCCTAGCTTTCTTTTTCTTTTCTTTTCTTTTCTTTTCTTTTCTTTTCTTTTCTTTTCTCTTCTCTTCTCTTCTCTTCTCTTCTCTTCTCTTCTTTTTTCTTCCTTCCTTCCTTCCTTCCTTCCTTCCTTCCTTCCTTCCTTCCTTCCTTTCTTTCTTTTTTTAAATATATTTTATTGATTTTTTACAGAGAGGAAGAGAGAGGGATAGATAGTTAGGAACATCAATGAGAGAGAATCATCGATCAATTGCCTCTTGCACACCCCCTACTGGGGATGTGCCCGCAACCCAGGTACATGCCCTTGACTGGAATCGAACCCGGGACCTTTCGGTCCGCAGACCGACGCTCTACCACTGAGCCAAACCGGTTTTGGCAAGTCCTAGCTTTCTGCCCATCGGAGATGGGGGTGGCTGTGCCCTAGGGACACCCACCTGGACGTTAGTGACTCTGCAGTGCACGGTCCTCCCCTCAGCATTTCACGCCAAGGAGAGAGGCCTCAGAGGGAACCAGCCCTGCGACCCCTGGACCTCTGACTCCGGCCTCCAGGATGGGACAGTGGCTGTCATTGCAGCTGCTGGGCTGTGGTGCTTCGTTACAGCAGCCTTGGCAAACGAATACGATGCTCGTCTATCGATATACAGGGGAAGCCTCATACGCAAAGTGTCCTCTCTGGAGCTCAACTGACCAGGAGTTTGATCACTTGCCATAATGTGCACTGACCACTAGGGGGCAGAACAGAATGAAGGAAGGCCCTGGCCACCAGCTGGCAGCTGCTGGGGAGGGGGCCGGACCCTCCCGTGCATGAGTTCTGTGCCCTGGACCTCTAGGTGACAATCAATGTACAGGGGATAGAGCTCCATGTGGGGTGATGACAAGGTCCTGGAGACAGGGTGGTGGGACAGCTGCACACAATGTGAAGGTGCTAACGCCATCCAGCCGTGCCCCTAGGATCGGTTGGGATGGTAACTCTGTGTTCTGTACCTTTAACCCCAATAAAGAAAATCAATATACAGGAATCAGTTGTTTGCATGTCAGCAGCCAAGCCAATGGAAATAGAATTTGGGAACTGATACGAAAGGTGTCAGAAAAGTCAGATAATTCGGCAGGAGATGGGTGAGGGCACCGTGGGGAAAAAGATGGCACTGGAGGAAAAGTAAAGATGATCACTAACGCCCAACTGGCGGGAGCGTCGTCTCGGACACCAAAAGGTTGTGGGTTCCATCCCCAGTCGGAGGCAGCCAATTGATGTTTCTCCCTCTCTCTCTCTTTATCTCTTTCTCTCTCTCTCTCCAGAAATCAATAAAAACACATCCTCAGGTGAAAAGAGAGAGATTATCATGGAGAGACTGAGCTTGTCTATAGATCAGACGGCAGTGTTGGAGGGTGTCAGCTCTCCCGGGTCGGCTGGGGGTGACTGAGGCAGGTTTTAATGAGATGCATCTGCACTTAACACACACAGGGGCGCGGCTGCGGTCTCCAGCTGCACGCCGTTGAGGGCGGTCCTGCATCCTGATGCACGGAGCAGCTCCACCTGCTCGCCGTCCCTGTGAGCGGCGTCCGCGGGCGCGCGGGAGTGGCTGCTGTACCCGCGCCGCAGCCTGGCACAGCTCGGGGGTCACCGGGCAGACGCGAGGACGCACTCCTTCCACAGGTACGCGGATGACACGATTCCAAACCACAAATCCGCGGAGCGCCGGGCGGGGGCGCGGCCCTCGGGGCCTTTTCGGAGTCGCCTGTTGTGTGGGGTTTGTGTCACTCAGTGACCTGGGAAACCGCTGTTGGCCTCCCCTCCTGTGTGATGCTGCCCTGCGGTGGTCCCTTCGCGTTCACCGGAGGTCTTGGTGTGTGTCCGTGAGTGTGAGGCTGGGACGGACGGTGTGGCGGAGTGTGGGTGCGGGGGCTGCAGTGGGGTGGGGGGGTGCATGCCCGGCTCTGCTCCCGGGCGAGGGACAGCCCTCCGCCTGGCTCAGGCCTACAGAGCGGCGTCGGGAGGTGCTCGGTGACGGACAGAGGCTGCTCTGCGGGGCCCCGGTGTCGCTGGCGGGCTTACGGCCACCTTGCATGCTTTCCTGGTCTTGTTCCGGTTTTCTGCCTCTCCTGGGTCCTGTTAGAAAGCCAGTGCCCCGAGGGCAGGGGTTCCTGCCTGTCTCCGTTCGTCCGCAGCTGAAATGCCATCACCTACATTCGAGCCTGGCTCATAGGAAGCGTCCCAACATACCCGGGGGCAAATAAGCCCGTTTATCCTGCATGCCTTAGAAAATTACCAGTTTCATCGAGAGGCTCAACCTTACAGGTGTCAGTGCTACACCAGGCCCTCTAACTTTTAAAGCCCCTAGCCGCTGCCATCCTTTTCCCTGTGTCGTCTTCATTTATCACAACCGCATTCGTTTCTTTTTGGAAAGCCGGCTTTGGGCTTGATTGAGCAGCTCCGTGCTTTGAGTCCCTGCAGCTGGGCGCCCGTGACTGCCGGTTTGCGTCCGCCCTCCCTCTTTCCCTTAAAGAAGCCTGGCGGCTGTGCTGCGAGGACTCTGCAGCCCGTGGTCTGAGATGCTGTTTCCTCTTTCGCCAGAAAGTTTAGGAGTTTAAAGTGTCCAGGGAACCGACAGAACACGTTTTTGCCCTGAACCGGGCGCGGCTGTTGAGATGGTGTACACGCATGTGTGCACCTGTGTGATTGTGGGCATGTGTGCATGCCTGAGAACACATGTATGAGTGTGTGCACCTGTGTGCATATATTGGAGTGTACGTACATGTGAGTGCACATATGTGGTGTGTGTACAGACACAGGTATATGGTGTGGGTGTGCAGCTATGATTGTGTGGTGTATCTGTGGGTACGTGTGTGCAGGTGTTGTGTGTGTGTGTATCTCCACACGTGTACATGTGGGTTTTGTGTATCTCAAACCTAGCCGAGGAGGGACTTCTCTCATTTCCAAGGAGAGTTGGAAGCCTGGTGGGTGCCGCCTAGGAGTGGGTGACAGGTGTCCCACTCCAGGGGCATAAGGGAATCCAGACAGAGTGCACATGTTTGTGTCCCCTCACCACCACATGCTGACCCCAAACTGCCAGAGGTAACCATCCTCCGAGGACCGGCTTACTCTGCACCCCCAGCCTGGGGACACTGATCCCAAGTATCGACGGAAAAATGCCTCCCCACACGTACGCTCAGATTTGAAGGGTATAGGAATCCTAAACTATCATCGTGACCAAGACAGAACAAAGAAAACTCAGACACTACAGCGAGAGGCTGGGGCGTGGGGCTCAGGAACAGAGACATCCCAGGATTGCAGGGTTGGCCCCTTTGCTCCTGCTGCATCCTGGATGCTGAGCCGGGGACCCTGATGAGCCCCGAGGAACAGCTTGGGATGTGCAGTATAGTTTCATGCTCTCAGGAATAGTGTGTGAGTTTGCACAGATGCACACATGCTCAGCAGCGGAAGCAGCTTCCTGTTGGTGGCTGAGCAGCTGGTAACGGGCCGTCTTCCAGGTGGCGCCCTCTGCTGGCCCAGAGCCTCAGCGGGCTGCGTGGCCATGGTCACTGAGGGAGTCTCAGTGCTGGGGCTGTTCTGGCCGTGGGACAACTTGCTGCCTGGGACACACTGTGAACTTGGGCTGAGGCACTGACAAGGAGGTGGCAGGAGAACCAGGGCAGGACAGGACAAGGACGGGTGCAGGACTGAGCCAGCATCTGTGGGCAGGCTTGGGAGAGAGACCCGGGTACAGAGCACAGAGCTACCATAGCAAGTGGGGAGAGACACGTGAGCACAAACTCTGGAGAGAGAACCCTGGGAGGGAGATAGAGAAACAGACGGAGGCAGAGACACAGAGAGGTAGACACACAGAAACAGGGACAGGGACAGGGACAGATAGAGGGACAGAGACAAACACAGAAGGACAGAGACACACACAGGGAAATTGAGAGACGGGTACAGATAGAGACTGACAGTGGAGATGGCCTTGGAGTGAACCTTCCAGAGCTGGACAGTGACATTGAAGAGCGGATGAAGGGATGGGAGTGTGGGGAACCCTGACTGCCCCAGTAACTTACCCAGCTGGAGTGGGGCTGGTCCCCACTGTCCTGTGTTTGAATTGGGCTCTCATGGTGAGACCAGGAGCCGGGAGGCCGGATTTGTGACTCGCTCTCCACCCCTCCTTCCTTTCTTTTTAGCACCATTTCTCAAGGGAGGGTGAGGTGGAATTAAACGTGCTTGGAATGGAGTGGGTCCTGTCGATGGGGACGAAAGTACCTACAACACGCAGGAGTTCAGAGCAGAAGCAGCTGGGTTCGGGTTCGGGTTGGGCTCTGCGCCTGCCCTTCGGGATTGGCTCTGCTGTTTGTGACGAGGCTGGGCCCTCAGGAACAGGCCGGGCTCTTAGGGCAAGGTTGTCCCTTTGGGCTAGGCCGTCTTGGGGACGAGGCTTGGCCCTTGGGTAGGAGGCTCGGATCTTCAGTGCTAGGTTGGCTCTGTGGGACTTGGCCAGCTTTTCCCAGTGTGATTCTTCTGTCCGAGGCTCCGAGGTTAGGCTGGACTTGAGTTAAGCATCAGTCTTTGTTTTTTGGTTAATCCTCACCTGAGAATGTTTTTCCATTGACCTTTTAGAGAGTGGAAGAGAGGGAAAGGAGTTTAAAGAAACCTCGATGAGAGAAACACATTGATTGGTTGCCTCCTGCACAAGCCCCAACCAGGAGGCAGCCTGCAACCAAGGTACTTGCCCTTGGCTGTAACCGAACCTGGTCCGACGCTCTATCCACTGAGCCAAACTGGTCAGGGCTGGATCAGTCTTTAATGATGTCATGCTGTACACGGACACAGCACAGGCTTTGTCCTTGGGTTGGAGTGACAACCTACCGTGAGTCTGAATGGTCTGAGCATCATTCCAAATCCCCCTCTCCCCCCGTTACTTCTGACTTCCATCATGAGCCTGTCCGGAGAGCAGCAGCTGCCGTGGACTGGTTTTTCTGTGTACACCAACTTTACACGGCATAATAAGTTTCAAACCTTCCAGAGTCCAGAGTGCTAACCATTACACCATGGAACCAACTTCAAACCTTCCACAGTGTTCCTGTAACCAGGAGCAAAAACCCTTTCATCAGAAGGGATTATTTCTAGGGCCGTGCAACATTCAAAAGCAGCGGCCGCCAACCTGTCAGACCTCATGACCACCAGTCTGCAGACCACCGGTTGGCGACCGCTGTTCAAAAGGATTAGATCCCTTTGAGAGAGTCCGAGTCCATGAACATCAGATTGACCGGGTCGTGGGGAGGCCCCGGCCTCCGCAAGACTGCCTTCCAGGAAAGGACCCTTAAGTGAGCACAGCTGGCCTTAGAGCTGAGCTGGAGGTTGGGAGGGCCATTGACTGTCGAGGGAGATGCACCTGTGCAAATTGCTCCGCCACAGGCTGGCTCCCTGGGGCCTGCTGGAAGAGCCGAGCTTGCTCAGGGGCTGGGCTCTTTAGGGTCAGCGTGGCTTTTGGGGGCTCCGCTCGGCCTTGTGGGCCTGGCTCAGCTCAGCCCCAGGAGGATGGAGCCTGTCTCTCTCCTCCAATAAGGAATCAATGAGGGAAAAACATTCCTTAACGGAGCTCAAGCTCTGTGGCCCAGGCTCCAGCTGGTCAGGCGGGGCTTTGTTTGGGGCTGGGCCCGTGGACTGTTGACAGGAGCCCACATGTCCACTCTGCTTCAGTCCCTTGAGCCCTGGTCCTCCCAGCACTGGTTCCCCTGCAGATGGGTGAGGTCATCTCGGTCTCCAGGTAAGGGCAGGGGCCGCCAGGCCCTCCTGCGGAGGGCCCCTGCGCCTCCCCACCGGCTTCCGTCATGGTTTCCACAGGAGGACAAGGCCCAGAGCTGAGGCGCACAGGGCAGGCCACCCGCGCCCATTGGCAGTGGGAAATGCTTTATTGAAAGAAAGCAATAAATAACACTGTGATAAAAAGAGTTCCAAAGTGGACTGTACATACTGTGTTACACAATCGGGAAGTTCACAAAGGGTCACTAGAAAAACAAGGGCGACAGCCAACTGTCCAAGTCGCTCGGAGCGGAAAGTGAATGTCGGGACACGCCATCTTCTGTCTCCGCAGCGGCTGCAGAATAAATAATGCACCGTGATCCGCACGCAGCCCCTGCTGGCTGTGCCACTGACATTAAAAAAGGGCCCCTGGCCTCTCGGATCGTCCAAAATGGCTACGTCATCAACCCCAGAAATGCACGAGTGGGTCCTTCCTTTAAACAAGTTTACAGACAAATGTAAAACATGTTCTAAGTAAGAAAAATAAGGCCTTTATTAGTTGCGCAGCATTATTCTCAGGAGCCCGTGCGTCATCTCTGCACCCGAGTCTCTGCGATGTGCATGTGGCCGCCATGATTGGTCCTCGTGGAGGGGAGGGGTGCCGGGCCTTCCCGGGCCGAGCCGGAGGCTCCCCACCTGCGTTTTCTTGTCCAGCAGAGAGCTGTCCCCAGCTCCCGGCTCTGGCTGTCACTGAAGACGGTCTCCAGTCCACAGAGACGAGGCTGCAAAGCGCTGAGCCGGGCCCAGAGTTCGTAGTGTCTGATTCGTCCTTTCACAGTCCAATGTCTCACTCAGGTATATCCACGCTGCAGAGGAAAGCGTTTCTTGCTAGGAAAGGTATAGCAAGGTCAGTCACTAACTCCCAGCAGAAACGCTGGGAACGGCTGCCCGTGTCACAGGGGTCGCTGCGCAGCTCGGAGAGGCCACCGCACGGTGTCAGGCCGGCTTCACAGACCCACGAGAGCCTGTTCTCTGCTGTGGCTTTTCATCAAAAATCAAACGTGATAATTACAGTAAATGCATAATTTACAAAAGCCCTACCTCTGTTCACAGGATTTACACATACAAGCATTACAGTACATTCGTTGAAGAGACTAAAATTAGACAGGGACATGACTTGGTCTGATAGGACATTTATAGCCCAAATACACATGAAAAAGTAAGTATAACTGTATAAATGAAGGCATAAGTTTACATAAATATAAGAAACATTAGATTCTAAAATATCTTCTTTACGGTATTTGTGAAATTTTCACTGATTAAAAACTCTGTAATAAAATATCTCAGGTCCATATAACAAGTATTGACAGACTGAAGGTTCCATTGAGTTCTAAAAGGCCGCCTGCAGGGCTCACAGCTGCAGTCACCGGTAGAAGTAGTGTGGGTAAACTGCAAACGAAACAAAGGCCGGCTGTGAGACCATCCACACCCCCCCCAGGCTCTGCTCTCCCACTGCCTGCATTCCAGCTGTCCAAGAATTTGGATAAACACCAAGGACTGCGTATATCAATGAGACAATTTTTTGACTAACATCATTTTGGCATATGTCTAAAAGTTGCAGATTTTAAAAAATGATGACAAACCCTGATCAGTGTAGCTCAATTGAACAGCATTCTGTGCACCAAAAGGTCACCGATTCGATTCCCGGTCAGGGCACATGACCCAATTTCAAGCTCGATCTCCAGGAGGGGGCATGCATGCAGGAGGCAGCCGATTGATGTTTCTCACAAAGCTCTCGCTCTCTCTAAAATGGATAAAGGCAGCCTGGCCAGTGTGGCTCAGTGGCTGAACGTTGACCTGTGAACCAGGAGGCCATGGTTGATTCCTGGTCAGGGCACATGCCCAGGTTGAGGCTCAGTCCCCATAGGGGGGCGTGCAGGAGGCAGCCGATCAATGATTCTCTCTCATCATTGATGTTTCCATCTCTCCCTCGCCCTTCCTCTCTGAAATCAATAAAAATACATTTAAAAATAAAATCAATAAGAGCATATTAAAAAAAAAAAAGTGATGAAACCAATCAAATAATCTGGCTGAGAGATGAGAACAGAGCCCCTCCATTCAGCCCTCAGAGTGGTGTCAGGGCTGGCTCCTCCCACCCCAATGCAAGGATATGACCCTCAGGAACTGATCTTGGTGATGACCATGCAGTTCTGTTTTTAAAACCAGTCTCTAAATTGAAAGGCTATAACAAGTGTCACAGCACGGTACAGAGTCATCAAACAGTTCTTTAGGGCTTGTCACCAGGAACGTGTATGACAGCCAGCCAGCACCAAGACCTGGGGCCACACCGGCACACATCACAGTGTGCCGGGACCGGTGCCTGGCACTCTGAGCCACCGCCAGCTAAGAGCCAGGTTCCTGTTTTCTGCTCTGTTCTCAACCCCACTCCGAAAAGGCCGTTAGCAGACACTTAAAATAAGCCAGCATTCTTAGGTTTAGAGATGGCGGGAGGACACTCTGCTCCCTTAAAGAAGGGGAACATTCTGGCTCCCGTGGCCAACTGCAAGCACGCAGCTCCAAGCCACCGCCGTGGCGCAGAGGCCGCACTCTCTGGGTTCAAGTGCCTGAAGAAACCGAAACGGGCTCTCCAGGCCCAGCCGCCTCAGCACCGGCTGCAGGATGCCGCTCTACTCACCACAGGGGGCGTCAGCAGGAGTAAGTCCTGACTGTGGCGGAATCCAGCCTCGGCGCTCCTGACACACTGCCTGCGCGACGCCCCGGGAAGAAGCATGCAAACACAGCGTGCAGTTAGTGTGGGCATCACACGACGGCACTGGCGCACACACCTGCACACCTGCTACTGCGACTGTGAGGGTTCCCAGGGAGCCTCCGGGGGGGACGTGATGGGCCAGGAACCTAAGTGTCACCAACTGCGGTGCCCTAAGTGTGTCTCTGTCTCCCGAGCAGCCCTGCGATCGCCGCAAGTTAACCCCATGCAGCACCGAAGCATCAGTGACACAGGCAACTCCACCATGTGCTTAATGTGATGTGACTCCTTAAAATAGAGCAGCTGGGTTTTCCTTTCCACCCTAAACGCTGCATCCGTCAGGAGGTGGGGGAAAGCCCAGCAGTGGCTGAGCTGTTGCCAGTTGGCTGAGGGGGAGGGCAGCGTCCAATGCACACCTCTCAGCCCTGCCTGCTCTCCCGGGAGGCCCTCGGGCAGCCTAGGGGCCCAGGGTGTGCTTTCGGGGTGCCATGGACAGGGACTTAGCTGAGGAACTGTAGCCATGGCAGTTTCTGTGGGAAACAGTGCACACGGACTTTCTGGTTAAGAAACATACTGCACAGCCCAATAGGTAAGCCCCGATTCCTCCTTGCAAATCTAAGACATTTTCAAAAGTATGTAAGCGGATATTCGAGGTTCCCAATTACACATTTTCGGTTTTCTGCCAGGAACACATGTTAGTAACATTCTGCTAAGGTTCCAGGAAGGATGCTAGGGCAGCTGGTACTGCTGCAGAGAGGGACAAGCTTACAGACCCTTCCAATCCCAAGTGCCAGGAGACCTGCTGCAATTTATCTCACACTCCCTTATCTCAACAGCCATAAAGCAGCCCTTTAATCAGGGCTCTGCTTTAGTTATCACACAGGGTAGAAAGGTGGCTTCCACATAACATACTCCCTATACCTTTTTCTAGAAATAGTTTAGATTCATCTAAATTCTAATCTCAATATTGCTGTTAACATGTAAAAGGAAAAGGTGAATTGTAATACAGAAAATGGGAAAGAAGCTCTGCGAAAGTAAGAAAGCACTTGACTGTTTAATAAGTCAAAGGCCAAATTAAAATTTATGAAAATTATCTGCATGCTCCTTTAAAGAAAAATGTGACTTCTTAAAAAGCTGCTTGCTCCCCCTGATCAGCGCATTACCAAGAGAGAGTAGCTTTCTAAGACATGCGGCCCTGCGGTCAATTCCATACACCGAGAGGTGATGGACTTGATCCCTGGTCGGGCCGGTATGGAAGGCACCAGATTGATATTTCTAACATCTGTTTCTCTCTCCCTATTGCTTTCCTCTCTCTCATAAATAACGAAAATGTTGCCCTACAAGCCATCCTCCTTAGCAAAGGCCTTATTTATATAAATGCCCTTTTCTCTGATTTTCACATAGGCAAGTGAAACACAACTTCTAAACCCACTCACGGGAAGGGCTAGTAACATGAAAAATAGCAAAAACCACATCAGTGCCATTTTTAACTTTCCTAGGGTGCCCCTCCACTTCAGAAATGAGGATGGAGCCGAAACTGGTTTGGCTCAGTGGATGGAGCGTTGGCCTGTGGACTGAAAGGTCCCAGGTTCGACTCCGGTCAAGGGCATGTACCTTGGTTACGGGCACATCCCGGGGGCGGGGGGGAGGTTGTCCAAGAGGCAGCTGACCGATGTTTCTCTCTCAGTGATGTTTCTAACTATCCCTCTCCCTTCCTCTCTGTAAAATATCAACAAAATATATTTAAAAAAAAAGAAAAAGAAATGAGGATGGAGCCATCTGTCACAGGAACATGAATACTATGACTTGTGGCTGGCCACACATTTTCTGACAGTTTTATGGGGCTCCCTCGTCTGGCCATCGCATCAAATGGGGAAGCAGGCACAGTGCCTGCTGTGGAGCGGGCAGAGCTCAGTGGCTGCAGGGCAGTCCTGTCAGCAGGACGGGCTGCCGCCCAGGGATGACTCCCTAGGCCCGCAGGGTCTCCATGCCGCTGTGACAGGAAGTGGCGTGGGCGGGCCCCAGCAGGGTCAGGGAAGCACAGAAAGGGAGCCTGCCCAGGGTGTGGACTGCTGTGAGGTGGACGGCCGTTGTCCAGTGTGGAGAGAGGTCCTGGGAGTCAGTGCTGCGGGCAGAGAGCACCCCATTGCTGCTGTGGTGAGTTCTAGTGCTGCCTATCACCGTGTCTTTACACGCACGCTATCCATCTAACGGAGGACAGGCAGTGCTTAGCACCATTCACTGGAAGAATATGAATATTCAACCAGACATGAACGTAAGTAAAAGTTTCTATTGTTAAACTTTTATAAACAGCTGTTAGGACTAATTTTAAAACATTTAAGCCGGGGCATGCAGCAGTACTGAAATGCCTCGTAACATTAACAAGCCGTGCTCCGTAACTACCCACGCTGCGGCCAACGAGCGCCCACGTACCGTCCAGCTGCATCTTCTTCGGGGGCACGGAGGGCGAGGAGGTGACGCGGAAGTTTGCAGGGAGAGTCTCTGCTGACCCAGCAGCTAAGCCACGAACGTCCTTTGGTCTAAACTTTTTTCTCCAAGAAGGTGCTCTCCTAAAGGTCTTATCGTCGTCCTGGGACAGGAAAGGGCAGAAAACAAAATGACCGTAAAGTAAAGGACAAGAGAACACAGTGGTCTTCAGCCCTCTGAGATGGCGGCTGGGCTCGCTGCCGCACTCGCACTCGCAGGCACCCACACCCGGTCTTGGCGACCACATGCCCCGGGGACCGAGCTGGGAACCTCTGACTGAGAGGCGGGTGGTGGCACTCACACAGGGGCCCTTCCTGGGCAGAAACCAGCCCTGTCCTGTCCTCCCCGCCCTCTACCACCAGGTGTCACTTGTCTTGCAAAAATCACTTTCTAACTATGTAAGAGAATATATCTTTGTCTTAAAAATAGCCGCCAAGCTGAAGGATTCTGTCTTTTGCTGGAGTAGAACCAGCAAGTGCTTCAACCTCAGGTTTCCTTCAGACCCGAAGAAGAGAGTGATGACAGTGTGGAACTCAATGAGCCATAGTTTTGTATAAGAAGAAATTAACATTTTTATGTTTAATGTATTTCTGAAAGTCTCCACCAAATGTTCCCAAAACACAACTTATAGTCTCCATTCCTAGGCTACACCCAATGTTTTATGAACATTTCTGGGGATTATCAAGTTAAATAACAAAAAACAACCACCTATCTTACTGAAAATGTTAGTTTTTAAAAAAAATATATTTTATTGATTTTGTACAGAGAGGAAGGGAGAGAGATACAGAGTTAGAAACATCAATGAGAGAGAAACATCGATCAGCTGCCTCTTGCACACCCCCTACTGGGGATATGCCCGCAACCAAGGCACATGCCCTCGACCGGAATCGAACCCGGGACCCTTCAGTCCCCAAGCCGACGCTCTATCCATTGAGCCAAACCGGTTTTGGCTGAAAATGTTAGTTTCTTAATAGCTCATTGGTTCCTGAAGTTCTAAGAACAAAGCTTAACTTAAACACACGGCCACACCTAGAGAGACACCAGCTTAAACTGGACAAGTCTGACGCGGTCATTAGCCGAGACTTACCTCACCGAACCGCCTGTCCGTGCCCACGACCAAGAGGTTGTTGAACTCTCTCTCCAGGACAGCGCGAGCCTGAAAGGATAAAACACCGGCTTCAGCCTCACTGGGGAAGGAGGGGTCAGCACAGCACAGCTGTTCTTACAACCAAGACTTTAAAAAAACCTTTGAAGGGAGGGATGGGGGATAAAGGGAGACATCTGTTATATTTTCAACAATAAAGATAAATAAAAACTAAAACAAAATAAAAAACCTTTGGAAAAAGCTCTGAGTGCCTGGAGCAATGACAGGGTTTTACTGCGGGGTTCCCCATGGGCTGGAGTGGGGGGGTGCTGTGTGGGGGCGGAGCACTGGCAAAGCACACGCCTCCCCTGAGAGGAACAGACTGTCCTGGCTCTCCAATGAGCCCGCAGGTCAGAAAGGATCAGACAGGCGGTAGCGCACAGGGACGACTGCCCTCCGCCCAGCACGTGGAAGGAATGGAAGGATTTCTCTTCCACGTGAGGTTGGATACACATGCGACTTCCATGAGCATATGGACCTGAATAAAAACTCCCCGTTATTTTATCGTCATGCAACAGGAAACGGAAAGAAAACAAAAATCATGAAGAGCCAGGCCTTGCTGGTCTGAACCGTCACATCCGGGTCAGGCAGGGAGAGGTTACCCGCTGCCGGGGTTCAAGCTTTGTCTCCATTTAGGTAACTCGCTCAAGGTCCTGGACAGGAGAGCGAGGGGACGCGGGCTGAGTGAGGCCGGCGGCGTTACCTGGGTGTTCTGCGTGGGGATCTGCAGGAGGAGGGCCAGCACGTTGAAATCGAAGGTTTCGTCTAAGGCCATGAGTGCCCCGTGCACCCCGCTCTCCAGGAGGTTGTTTGCGTATTCCTTCAGGCCAATAGACAGGATCCAGCGAATCACGCGATCATTGCTCCAAACGAGCACATCTGCAGGGAACAACCCGAAGCAAGTGACTTCAGAGGCTGTCTCCATCCTGTGTCCCCCAGACCAGGACCAGGGCCCCTGCAGGGGTCCTGGCCCTTCTTTGCCTGCCTCAGCCCACACTCCACAGGCCAGAAAACAGAGTGTACACAGCCACTCACTGACCAGGGGTGGGAAACCAGAAGGACAGACAGGAATCTGAGTGCTCACCAGGTGCCAACACGACTCACACACAGACTGCAGAATACTTGAAACACGTTCCTCCCATCATAGGAGTTGGCACCAACATGCATGCCTGCTCACTCAACACAAACTTCCTGCTTATGATCTTGAAGCCATTTTTCTTGTCTCACTTTTAAAAGAGAAACGTAAAGGAATTCTCCAGAATACTAGGAATTAGGAAAGGGGGGAGGGGTGGGGGAGAGGGGCAGAAAATCTTACATTATGCAAAGCAATAAATTACTAAATTTGCTCTAAAAATACCTCTCTCAAATACATAGGTGATCATCAACTGCTTTCAAAGACAGCTTTTGTCAATTGTAAAAAGATGTAAAATGACTAGAGAAAACAAACGAAACAGATTTACACATTTAATTTCTAAAGGACACACACACACACATACACACACACTGTGAGTGTGGGCTTATAGTTGTTCTCATGAGTCACATCAACTCAAACACAACTAGACTGTCCTTCCAATGGGCCATCACCCCAAACACACGTTCCTCTTCCATTTCTTAGTAAGAGCTGGGCACAGCAGCATTTAGAGGGCGGTGGGAAGGATTAGATAAACCCACAAAGATAAGCATTTTGGTCTCCCAACCCAACATCTGCATCTTCTCACACTTCCCCATCTGTTTTTATTTTTTGAAATATTGTTTTTATTGATTTCAGAGAGGGAGGGAGAGGGAGAGACTGAAACATCAATGATGAGAAAGAATCATTGACCAGCTGCCTCCTCCATGCCTCGCACCGGGATTTGAGCCCGCAACTCAGGCATGTGCCCTGACTGCAATCGAACGCTACCTCCTGCCGGGCCCGCCTGCTTTCCATCAGAAACGCCTCTGTCTGCCTCTCCAGAGGAAGCTCCACTGCAGCCCCCAGGCTCCGCTGGAACGTCAGCCCCGCACTGTTCCCCCCGCCCTGGAGCAGGACCGCCTGCTCTGTTCTGCGGCTCAAGTTCTCGGTCAGCGGCCAGAGCGGCATTCACACCTCAATCAGGTGAGTGGAGACCGGCTCTCGCCCGCCTGCTAGCTGTTCAGACATAGCGGGAAGGAGCCTGTGTCCTCCCAACAGGAAATGCTGAGTCTGAGGGAGAACGTGCACCTTGATGCACCGAACTACAGACTAAAGATGCACAAGACACCAGGCCCAGCTGCTCCGGCCGCAGTGGGAACTTGGAAAGCCCTCTTTCTCCCTCCCTCTCTGTGAGGACTCCAGGCTCATCGTCCCCACTCAGAGCCTTTCCTGATTTCTTTAAATGGGGAAGCAGGGACATCCTGTATCAATCAGACATGATGTACTAGCCTTTTACTTCATTCTGGCTTTCTTCTCTTTTCCTTTCCAGTTCTTTTCGGTCATAATTTAACCTTCGCAGGCACATAATTCCGCACTGGAAACTGTTTCTGTTTATTAAAAAATAAATAAATAAAAATTAAGAGAGAGACAGAGAGACAGAGAGACAGAGAGACAGAGAGAGAGAGAGAGAGAGAGAGAGAGAGAGAGAGAGAGAGACAGAAAGAGAAAGAGAGAGAGAGAAATGGTAACAAAGTCAGCCAAGCAGTAAGCACGCGGCAGCGACGTGCCTGTGGAAGCTGTCGACCATCTTCAGCTGCCCCCGCAGGTCCTTCTTGGTCAGGTGGTCGAGCATGCGCGCGTCCACCAGGCACTCCATGAAGTAGCTGCGGTACTGCGGGAGGCCCAGGCTGGGCAGCCACTCGTTGCCGATCCACTCGTGGTTCATGTCCCCGTACGCGAGCGTCTGCTTTCAATAATTGAGTACAATCAGTCCAGAAAAAAACAGGGAAGAGGTCACAAGAACAGTTTAAATAATCTTTACACTGGATGTTTAGTCTATGACATATTCCCATAGGACAACCTTCTCCGTTATAATTTCAAAATCATTTGCTCTCCTGTTAACTACCTTTTGAGTGTTAGTAAAACTTTATACAAAAGCAATTAGACTAATAAAAATCTATGACTCATTTGTGTTTATAAATTTATTCTATTTACGGAACGACAACAGAACTGTAACTGACTACATATTATCTTTCTGGAATACATTTTATGTGTAATAACATAAAACCAAAGAATGACCATGACTCATGAACAAGTTTGAAGGACCTACCCAACTGTACTCATTAAATACGTCTCCACTGGCTTTAATTTTAATACTTTGCTTTCTAAATTTTCTTTATAAAACATGTTAATTTCAAAATCAGTTAAAAAAGTGAATGAAATAGTTTTAAAAGAAGAGATAAAAGACCTGATGGGTCTGAAAGGAGACACAGACACACACACAGGCCCACTCTCAGTTGAGGGCATGGATGCCTCAGTACCAACCCCTGAACCTAATGGACATGCCATAGAGCACTCCACAGCTACAAGGGCATATGGAACATTCTTCATGGCAGACAGAGCTCAATGTAGACACAGGGAATGAAATCATAAAAATTATGTTCTATGACCTCAAAAGGTTAAATTACAAAATCAATAATAAAAAGGTAAATGGAAAACTCCTGAATATTTGGAAATCAGCATACTTCTAATAACCCATCTGTCAAAGAAGAAATCATAAGAGGAATGAGAAAATATATTGAACTGAACGAGTGAAAACACAATATATTAAAAAACGATGGGACACAGCTAAAGCAGTACCTTGAGGGAAATGTATAGTATAAATACTTGTGATATAATTGAGGAAAGGTCACAAACCAATGATCTAAGATTCTACCTGAAAAACCTTGAAAAGAACAAATGAAATCAGAAGGAAGCAAATGAAGAATGAAGAAAAAAACGCAGAAACCAATGCAACAGAAAACAGAAAAATAATTAAAAATAAAATGAAACTAAAATCTGTTTCTTTTTCTTTAAAAAAAAAAAAATTATTGATTTTTTTACAGAGAGGAAGGGAGAGGGAAAGAGAGCCAGAAACATCGATGAGAAACATCCAGCAGCTGCCTTCTGCACACCCCCTACTGGGGATGTGTCCACAACTAAGGTACATGCCCTTGACCGGAATTGAACCTGTAGGCCGATGCTCTATCCACTGAGCCAAATTGGTTTCGGCTAAAATCTGTTTCTTTAAACTATCAATAAAATTGTCTAACCCTTCACCAGAGTAATAAAAAAAGCAAAACAGAAGTTATTACCAATATCAAGAATGAAAGGGAATAAAGGTACAATATCCCTGCAGACATTGAAGGAATAATAAAGGAAAATTGGGAACAACTTTAAGCAACTCTATCTATGAAAAGCCACTGAGTAAGAAGTGTATGACTTTTTTGTAGTTACAAACCTTTTCACACCCAAAATCCCTGTCCTAAATGGCTTCACTTAAAAAAGAGCAATTCTATAGACTATTCCAAAAGAGTGAAGAAATGCCTAACTCATTCTACGAGGCCGGCATTGTCCTGACATTGAACCCAAACCAATGAATGTATTACAAGAAAACTACAGACCAATGTCCCTCAGAGACACAGATGCAAAACTCCATGTAAAACATTAGCACAGCAAAAAAACCCCCACAAAAAAACAAACAAAAAAAAACCCCCAAAAAACATTAGCACAGCAAATCAGTAATATATTAAGGAATGAAACAGGACATGTGGGGTTTTTCTCGAGAACTTAAATTTGGGCCAACGTTTGAAAAATCAATGAAATTCACCATGTCAATGGACTGAAAAGAAAAACCACATCCCAAAAGATGAGGGAAGGCTTCTGACAAAACCCACCATTCCCTACGGCAGTCTCCGTGCTCTCAGAGCGGAGGGCATCTACCACACGCACAGCGCTGACACCCCCTCCCCGGGGAAGACTAAAGCTCCTCCCTGGTGGGACAGAGGAAAGGCGTCTTATGCAAAGCTGTGCTGCAGCTCCAGCCACTGTGACAAGGCAAGAAAAATGAACTGAAGCATGTAACTGGTGAGGAAGAGACATCTTTATGGGTAGGTGACCTAACACTCCTGGAAGTGAATCTACAAGACAGCATTACAACTAAAAGAGTCCAGTCAATTGCAGGATGCAAGGGGAATATATGAAAATGAACAATATTTTCTAAACACTAGAAATGAAATGGAAACTGATTTTTAAAATGCCATTTACAATGCCATCAAACACCACGGACGCCTTGGATAAATCGAACAGAACAGATGCAAGCTTTGTCCAGAGAAGAAAGGAGCACGTGGTGTGTATGTGACACACGACAAAGAAGACACAGGAGTTCATCAGCCCAAGACCAAACTAAGCCACTGGATGCTGCACGGATCCCTGGAAACAGCAACTCCACAGCCCACCACGCTGTTTAGAAAACATGGTCTCTCAGCTATTATTTATACCAGCCAAACTGAGAGGAAGGACTCAGACTCACACAGGAATGCGCAAACTCTAACAGAAAAGCGTTTTACTATTTGCTCTAAACAACCATGAGTGAGAAATACAAACTGTTTTTGGAGTCTGTCACAATACCATAATTTTCTCAGTCTTCCAAGCCTCACTTTCACCTCACAGGCACGAAGAGCATGGATATCTGGCATTGTTTTCTTGCCTGCCCAATATGTAATTCTTAAATGGACACAAAATGCAAAGAAACATCTAAGTGAAAATTCCATGGAAGCAGAACCCTCCTCATTCTTTTTTAAAATATATTTTATTGATTTTTTACAGAGAGGATGGAAGAGAGATAGAGAGCTAGAAACGTTGATGAGAGAGAAACATCGACCAGCTGCCTCTTGCACACCCCCTACCGAGGATGTGCCTGCAACCAAAGTACATGCCCTTGACCGGAATCGAACCTGGGACCTTTCAGTCCGCAGACCGACGCTCTACCACTGAGCCAAACCGGCTTTGGCCCCTCCTCATTCTTGTACTCCCTCTAGACTAGCCACTCTTCCTCCTGGTCAGTGATGTGACTCCTGGGAGGCCCGGCTCACCCCAGGGAAGCCCACATCTCCTGGGTTGCCATCACAGGCTTCTGAGAAACGCACGCCATAGGGTCTCTCATGGTCAGAGAACATGGGCAACAAAAGACAGCCACAGCACAGGTCTGTTCCCCATTGTTGGAATGATCACACATTCAATTCGGATGTTGAGCTCTGTAGAACGGGGCGCTGGGAGGGCCCAGGGCCGTCCTGTCCCCTGCTGTGTTTCTGGAAGCAGCAGTCTCGCGGGTGGATACACGGATGCTGCCTGCCCAATGGGCTGCACCTTGACATGTTCTTCCCCCAGACCCCATGGGCACCTCAAACTTCCCCGGCTGCAGAGCTGCCGCTGTGCGGCGGCATGGTGAGGGCACCGAGCGACTGCCATGCTTGGCAGCATCCGAACCTATCTCCCCTTCCTCTCATCTAGAAGCCTGATGGCCTTGGCTCACGCCAAAGACCGAATGCTGGCTAATCCTGGCATCATCAGCACAGCTCACTCTTGCTTACATTTCCACAGCAAAGGGCCAGTGTTCAGCTTATTTAATTTATATGTCGTGCCTCCTGTGAAGGGATTTCCTATGACAGAGCTCTGCTTCTTACTGTACAGCTCACTGACATTAAGTAACTGTGAAACACACCCTTTTTAGCTCTAGTGGTCACTACTGACTCTGTGAAGGTCCATGGGGCCTTTACCTGGAGAAGCAGCCAGCCCAGAGGTGGGGGCGGGGAGCTCAGGGAATCCTGCTTGAGCCCCCCTCTTTTGTTTAGGAAAGTGACATACCTGGCTTTACTTTAAGGGGACCAATAGGAGGAACAGGAGTTTCAACCACCAACTGTCATTAGGAAAATTCTCATTTAAAACGATCGATTTTCAGATACACCATCTCCGGACCCGCGCACAACGCCTCCAAGGAGAGCCTCGGGAGAAAGGCCTGTCCACTCTCCCGGCTCCAAGTGCTGCTGAAATGCACAGCCAGGCAGTGCTGGCCGACTCAGGAGGGGAGCCACTGCTTAGCACAGCTAAAACCAGCTGGAGCAGAAGAACCGGGAGGCTGAAAATCTAGAAGTACACTGAGCGAGAAGCCGAACGGAGGTTCCCCAGGAGGAAAGCTGAGAGTTAGCTCAGTGTTAGTGAAGTACCCACAGACTCAGAGGGGAGCCTCCGAACCTACTTGTGTTGTTAATTTATTAGAACTGTTTTCCCATCGGCAGATCTTATAACTACAGTGACCCTACTGGGGACGGACATATCTGATCTCGGGAGCTGCTGAGCCCGCAGGACTTCGCATAAAGGCCGCAAAGTGATCTATATTCATGAGGGTGAACCACTGTGGCTCCCGACAAGAAAGCTGAGAAATGTTCAAAATTGTCCATGAGACGTCCTCTTTGCACTCTTGAATCCTATACTTGGCTATGACCGATGCTTTCAAATCATTAACAATATTATGAATAAATTAAGATGTTAAAAACGTCAAGAAAAGTAAATTACAAGTTTTCATACTCCAATTCTTTTTGTTGCTGTACATATAGTGAAGAATAGATTATAGAAAGTCTCCAACCTGAGCCCAGCTTCCCTCCTCATCCTCCTGATGTTACGTGGTTAGGAATGCAAGAGAACATACACATTCGGTTAGTACTGTGAGCTCAGGAACGCAAAAGTGAACGCGGGCAGTGCAGCTTCACCAAGGGGAAGCCCAAACAGCACAAGCATGCGGAACTCATGCACGGCCCACACCCGCTTCTGCATGCAAGGAGCTGGCGTCCACGCCCAGCGCACCCACGGAGGAGGAGAACTGGGTCAGACCCTCACAGTGGGACTGACCTGAGGTCTCCACTCAAGAGAAAAGAATTCAGTCTATTCTAAGCAGAGCCGGTCTACCAACTCTAAGTTCATGACAAAAAACGAACAAAAACAAAAAACTAAAAGATAAAATAGGCATTCTATTGCACACGTTTAGCCCAGACCTAAGAGAAATGCTTGTCGGGAACAATATGATGCAGATGACACTGTGTCCCCGCTCTGAACGGGATGCCCTGAGGGACACGAGCCCGGGCGGCACTGACCGTGTGTGGCGTGGCGGTGAGCGTCTCCATCTCCTCGTGCGTTAACCAGACATTTCCTGTGGTCTAGGGGGACCCAGACAAGCCCATCCAGGACAAGGGAAGCAGGGACAAAAAGGAAAGGTGGCAGACATGTAAGCCACAGGCACTTCAGAGGAGCAGGCGAGGCAAAGGGCGTTCTTTTCACCTTCGTTTTACATGTCCCCACGGAAAGGGACATGTTAGCGCCAGCTCCCCCTTTACAGAGCAGCCGCACCTCACTGACACTGCTGTCAACAGCACGAGAGCAGCCACGCCGCCGGGTGTACCTGCCACGCTTACCACCTGAGGTATGTGACAGGCACAGAGGAAACATGTACTCCTCAGAGCTGTGACTGTCGAGTCAATAGGCTGAGTGCGGTCTGACTGACAGACAGCACAGAAGCAGGCTGCGGTGATGGGAAGACGATTCTCGGCAGGTGCCGCTGTGAGTGGCCTCTGACCTGGACAATCTCGCGTGGGGGTGTCAGGAGGCTGGCAGCTGGGCTGTGACCACAGAACGGCCCCCTCCCCTCAGCTGGCCTAGAAACAGGCCTTAGCCTCAGCATCCTCAGGGAACAGCTCCCCTGGTCTTGGGGTGCAGGGAAGGCACCCCCAGGGGAGGTGTGCTCCAACTGTCCACTCAGGAGCTGTCTTTGTCACGAGTTTATGAAACACTGGGGAACCATCGGCCCCTTCTTTCTAGAAAGGCCACTCTGAGGTGAACTGGGACAAGCCCACGAGACAAGAGCATCTGGGCAGCAGCTGAGACAGGGGTTCTGTTCCGCCTTCCCTGTGAAACAAAACCGACACATGCGCTCTGAACTCACTGTGAGGAGCAGCTGTGAGTCCGAATCAGGCCTTAGCCTCCACTCAGACGAGTGTCTGTGTGGCTCCGGGGCCTGACCAGAGCAGACTCAGAGCAGAGAGGCTCAGGGCCAATGCCAGAGCTGCCGGACCCCGGGTACCGAGCATGTGCCCTGAGGTATGTTTTTAACTTTCCAACCAGCACCTTCTGAAGGATGTTCAAGGCCTCCCCCGTGCGGGAAACTGAGCAGACCATGCTGGCCCACCTGCTGGGTCAGGACTGCTCACACCCCGTGCTCCCAGGGGCTCCAGCCCCCCAGTGGGCAGCATCCACAGGCAGAATATATCAGTAAAGAAACACTGATTATAATACAACTGGGGATCTAAGCTTTTTTTCCTTCACTTTTCATAAATTTCAATTTAAATGTGATCATCACCTTTCTATGTTTTCAAACTCCTTCCATATTACAATGCCACTGTAGCAAAGCTGCTGTAAAAGCATTTAATAAAGTGTCTTTTAACCACCCAATTGTCACCAATAAGAAGCTGCAATGTTTCTGAATGCTAAAATTTTAAACTGAAGCCTTGGGTGTATTTCTAAGGAAGCAGGGGCCTGACACGTACCGTCCTGGACGTGGGTGGGGCCGACGGGCTGGTCAGGGACATGATCTCCTGGATGGCCAGCCGCAGCTTCAGCCGGTGCAGAGGGTTGCTGATGCCGATCTCCCGCTGGATCTCCGTGTCCGACAGGGCCGACATGATGGCCCCGCTCTTCACGTTGGCTCGGCACGCGGCCACATACCAGGCCGGCATCCCCACCCAGAGCTAGAGACAGGAAGTGTCAAGGCCAGGTTAGGCTGAGAATCTGATGGGAATCACACGCTCACCCGCCAACACCCTCACTCCCGAAGAGAAGGAGGCGTACCTCCAGCCACACGACCACAGTGGGCCCGTCCCATTGTGCAAAAGGCAGACCTTGTCTCCGTGCTTCCTCGAGCAGCTCGTGCCTGCAAATAACATGACACTGAAATCAGAGTCCTACTATCACAAACATATAACACGATGACGGAGTTCTCTCCGTAACTGCTCTCAGTGTAAGAGTGCATGCCCATCCCTCCTCTCATCCCCCACTTAGTGCTGGTTTGCTGCAATCGACAAAGAATGCCTGCAGGATGAAGTGTTGACTGGCTCCTCCATCTCCACAGCATCGCCTCTTTGCAGAATGAAGAAAGAATTATCACCAACTTATAAACCTAGCGGTCTCTATCCGAGGCAGGGCATTCCAGTGAAAGCACCTCGCTCCCCTTCTGAGCACCGAGGAGGAAGCTGCAGCTGGTCTGAACAAAGTGCTGCCTCTGGGACAGCGCCACCAACGTTCAGCTTTACCAACGTGAAGAACAATGCAGGTTTTTGAGACGAATAATGGGCTAACGGGGTAAGCGCGGTGGTCTGGATTTGGGCGGTTTCTACTCTTTTCTGCTATTTAGCTAACTAGGTGCTTGCAGAATGATGACTCTGGGTCATCCCGTGCTTTACTCCAAGGCTTCATATCCAGAAAACTGACATCCCCACAACTTCCATCTGTACACATGGGGAAGACAGGAGCCGAAGACTCAGAGGCAATGCCAGCTGCCACAGGGCAGTCAGCAGGGGGAGACCTGGGGCCTGTGGGGGTCAGAAGTTCTCTGCAGGCCTAAGTACAGTTTAACAAAGGCTTTATGTTAATCTTTAGAAGATAATATATACATGTAGCTAGATGACACATTAATAAACTAACATTAGGTAAAACTCAGGTACAATAAAAAAACCTATTCAGTGAGTTGAACAATAAAACACTTACTTTTTCTGAAGTTTGCGATTTTTCTCAGCCTGTCCTCCCAATTTGCTAAGTCCCAAGGCGTCTTGAGATGAGTTTTCTGTCTCTGAAATGCCAGCTATGAGGAAGTAGAGTAGTGGAAAGAGAGGAAATCAACATGGCCACCTTAGATGGTTTCATCAACAGGCGGACAGTATGAGCAGGTGGAGTGAAAAACTACAGGCTGTTTTGATGCCACGAAGATGCGCAGAGAAGTAAACCGCTTACTTCCACGAGAGGCTGTTATTCAGACACAGGAATGTTACCGTGGCTGTCTGTCTGGTTTGCACGTATGCACGGAGAAAACATACATGTCTCTAGCCTAGGCCCCACGAGAACACCCAGCTGGTATGGCAGACCCTCCCCTCACGGCTGGGGTTGCTGAGAGCACCGACCTTGTCCCAGCGCCTCCTTGCCGATGTGCCCGGGGCGCATCTTCTCCTTCTTGCCAAACAAGCGGCCGATGGAGGACTTGATGCCCTTCTTCTTGGGGGCCTTGTGGAGCGAGTCCTGGCTACTGTTACTGCTGCTGGGGTTGCTCACCGGGCCGTCCTGCGAGCCTGTCGAGCTTCGGGGACAGAGAGGATCTTTAACAGGCACCCTGTCACAGGAGCCAGAACTCTCCACATTGTTAATACCCGCTCTCACACTTCACCACAAACATCTCTGTCTCTTCTGCAACAACTACTTCACACATGCCAGGAAGTGTAGGCTCCCATGTCCCTGATGGAGACCTGTTTGTGGGAGGCCGAGGTTCTGGGCCTGAGACACCACCTGCCAAAGAGGACTCCTTCCAGCCAGAGACATGGCAGTGCCCACTCTCTGCAGCTCCCTCAGCCCCCCGAGGGCAACTGTGCTGGCCGTGGAAAGAGCAAGAGTAGCCAGAGCAGAGCTGTCTCCCTGGCTCCTGAGGGCAGATACCAGGAGCAGGAAGGACAACGTGAAGTCCCTGCAGCTAAAAGGTACCAGGGCACCTGAAAGCCACCGACTGCCTCACAGGGTGGCCGCCAGAAACGTGCCATGTGCGGGGCAAACGCTCCCGCAAGAGTAGAAAGTTCGTTCTCAAAACAGTGGACCTGTGGAGTCTGAAGAAATGAGGTTTCCCTAAATGACGGATCTGGTCTCAGTCTGCCTTCCTGCACTGCCTCTACCAGCCAAGCTGCACTTTTGGCATCACCGCAGCTCCAGGCCAGGGCCCGCATGCTGAGAACACCATTCAAATAAACACTACTGAATTAGCCAGTATTTAAAAAAATCATTGTTCTGACTTTTTTAATCAAGAAAAGATCAATGGTTTTGGCCAGTGCTGCCAAGTGGTCAGAGTCTTGGACTACGATTTGTTCCCCACCAATTTGGGTGTGTATGCAACCAATCGGTGTCTCTCTCTCACGTCCATGTTTCTCTCTCTCTCTCTCTCCTCTTCTCTCCCTCCCTTCCACTTTCTCTAAAACAAACAAAGAAACAAACAATGGAAAAATATCCTCGGGGTGAGAATTAACAACAAAACAAAATCAACAGCTTGCCTGGCTGGTGTGGCTCAATGGTTGACTATCAACCTATGAACCAGGAGGCCATGGTTCGACTTTCAGTCAGGGGACATGCCCAGGTTGCATGCTTGATCCCCTGTGGGGAGTATGCAGGAAGCAGATGATCAATGATTCTCTCATCATTGAAATTTCTCTCTTCCCCCCCCATCTCCCTTCCTCTCTGAAAGCAAAAAAAAACCTTTCTTAATACTAAAAATTCAGACAAGTATGTTTCCACGGTGACTGGCTCCGCCCGCCCCTTACTCCCTATAGACTGTGCCTCCTTACTTCCTGAGGTCCCGGATGTCCTCGTGGCTGACTGTGTGCAGGGCTCCTTTATGCAGCCTGTCCAAGCGCAGGGACCTCGGGGAGGGAGGAGGGGATGTTTCACATTTTATCGTTGTCTTATCATCTCGTACCTCTTCTCGGGAAGCTGGCAACTGAGGGGTAAAGATAAGTGTAAACTTAGTTAACAATAGACTTGACCAAAAAAATGAAAAACCACATAGGCTTTTTTTTAATAAAAAAAAAATATATATATTTTATTGATTTTTTTATAGAGAGAAAGGGATGATAGAGAGCAAGAAACATCGATGATGAGAAAAACACTGATCAACTGCCTCCTGCACAACCCCCACTGGGGATGTGCCGGCAACCAATGTACATGCCCTTGACCGGAATCGAACCTGGGACCTTTTAGTCAGCAGACCAATGCTCTATCCACTGAGCCAAACCGGTTTCGGCAAAACCACATAGGCTTTAAATTACAATCATATACTTATTTGAAAATCAACTAGCTCTGCTTTCCTCCAAGTACAAAGCTGTCTCAGGCTAATGCCATTTTAAAGGCAGGTCTTGTTCACAGGACACAGGGCCGCGGACCACCAAGCGCACAGCTCAGAGCCTGGCTCCAGTCCCCAGCCGCTGCACACGAGTGAATGTGGGTCCTGGCAGGACACAGGGACATTCCTGTTCCCGAGCCTCCAGGTAGCCTGAGGGCCTGCCCTACCCAGGGTCCCAGGACACCATGGGGACAGCCACTGATGGGATGGCAGAGACCTGGACCACATCATCACGGACTAGGCGGCATTCGCTCTCCCCAGCGGGGAGGGGAGAATGTGTTGATCTGGTAACCCTAGAAAGAAATACCAGCAAAATTATCTAGACCTTTTTGTTAAAAAGGAAAAAAGAAACAGCTTGTACCATGACCCAGTACCATTTTCAATAATGATTCAAATTACTGGAGTCTGTAGCAAACAGTTAAAAAAGGGAAAAGGTAGCTAACTCCTCCACCACCACACGTGTGTCTGGCTCATGTTTCTCAATAATGTCTAGATTGAGTATCATAACTGAAACATTATATGCAGTTGAAAAACAATGTGTTCACTCTGGCTTAGAGGAAATAACCCTAAGTTTTCACTAAAAGATGGTCTCCATGGTCTGGAAGATTCTAGGTTGCCGGGATGTGAGTATGTGAAGCAGGGCGGTGGCAACAGCATGGGGCGCGGATGGACCCTCAGGACTAATGGATATATTTGAGTTTTGTGGTGAGGTCAGGGCTGGACATCACAAACTGCGCCTCGCAAGCACCTGTGTGCACAAAGAGACTTGAGCAGCCTTTTGAAAAATGATATTGTATACAAAGTATTGATCCCCTGCATCCCAGTGGCTCGGTGATGACCAAGTGAATTAGTGCAGAACAGAGCTGAGGTTGTTCAAGACATAACCATCAGCAATAGCTGGGCAATTCTGCGTGCCCTCCTGATTTCCAACCATCAGAACACAGGCTACAAAATGGCTAACCCTATCACTGTGAAACTTAGGGGTAGATTTCAGATGCAGGTTAAAACAATGATTTGTGAAAACCCAAAAACGAAGAACAGGATGGGGAGTGACCCTTGTGGCTGAACTGACTGTAAACTCCATGAAGACCAGCAAATGCCCAAGCAAAGGCCACCCCTCATTCAAAGCCTAGTTGACGTGATGAGCCCATTGTTAAGGACAACTCCCAGCTCACCCCATGTGGCCTGGCCGGCCCTCTCCCTCTGCGCTCCTCCTGGAAGGTGCACCCCATGCTGGACTAGAGACTACGTGCCATTTCAGACTTGATGACAAGGGGAGGCTCCAGGGAGCTGGGAAGTCGTCTGGGCATATCCAAGGGCACCGGGGAGTAAAAAGGTGCCATTGCATACCCATTGGCCGCGTCTGATGGCACCAGGCACTTGGCACACACACCTGATTGCAACCCACAACCACCCACAGCAGTCATGATAGGATAAATATAAGTGAGCTAAGATTTAGAAGAAGAAAAAGTAACTGGAAATAGAACATTTTCACCAAAAATTTCTAAGTAATTCAGCCCTAGCTGGTTTGGCTCAGTGGATAGAACATCAGTCTGTGGACTGAAGGGTCCCAGGTTTGATTCCAGTCAAAGGCACATGCCTAGGTTGTGGGCTCGATCCCCAGTAGGGGGTGTGTAGGAGGCAGCCAGTCAATGATTCTCTCTCATCATTGATGCTTCTCTCTCTCACTTCCTCTCTGAAATCAATTAAAAAATAAACATGTTATTCAAAATATTAGAGAAACACTACGAATTATACTTATAGTTGTCTATTCTAAGCCAAACTTCTCTATTCTTTAGTTACTGCATGCTCAGTAAGTTGATGATATCGACAGTCTTGAGTACAAAGGGGCCCGCCAGCGAGCCCCAGTTCCCACCAGGCTGTCCTGCCCGGAGACAGATCGCACACTGCTTCCTTCACTGAGAAAGTCCTGCGAGCAAGAAAAGGGAAGTACGAGCCAGCAGGCCAGGAGGGTGTGCTCTGTGCCTGTCGCAGTGCAGGCTCTTCCTCAGCTCTGGCCTGTGTGCAGACAGGAACAGCCCATGGCCATTCAAGAGCATGCTTCCTGTCACTGTCTTCATTTCACAGGAGAGTAGAGCAGGGCACCAAGAGGGCGAGGAGCACAGCCTGGCCACAAACCACAGCGACAGAGCCGGAACTTCACCACAAGAGGTCCCTAAATCTCGCAGGGGAGGGCTCACACGCACTGACCATCTGAAGGCTGTCTGCGAGTGCGCGAGCAGACAGGCTTGGGAGGGGGTAGAGACTGGTCCAGAGCGTGATGACCATGAGGAAGACATTTGGTTCCATCCTCTGAGAACAGGAAGGCCAATTCATGGTCATCTATATGGGAAGAGGCCCTGATCCTCCTGGCAGGGATGCTGCAAAGGAGCCCAGAGCATCTGGGAAAAGGCAGGCTGGAGAGCGACGGGGCCAAGTGTCCAGGCTTGAAACCAGACAGGTCATACTGCACATTCCTGACTGCGACCACGGGCACATTGCGTGACCTCTCTAAGCCTCAGTCCCCAAGTCTGTAAAATGGGGTAACAACAGTAATCAGTGTGTCCCAGGGTGTATGTGAGGACCAGATGACAGACTCAAGCATGGAGCACAGCATCTGGCATATAAGAGCTTACTATAATAACTGCTGCCAGCCATGATTCTTAAACTGGTTTTTCTCAGACGTAAGATCCATGGGTCTGCTTTAATACTCAAACACCACGTTTGTTATACACGTGAAAGCAGCGACTGAAAGGCAACCAGGTGGGAGGAAGGCCAACGCTTATACTCTCACGGGTTCTGTGAAACCACCAGGACCTATTTCTACTAGTAACAGTGTCATCACCTGCCCTCGGTGTGCATGTATATACAGGGACAGACACTCTTCACAGGGAAACAAAGCACATTACATCACGAAAATTTACCTTTCTACGATGTTTCCTTAAATCACTAGGCTGACAGATGCATGCAAAGAAAGGAAGAAAAACCAGGTTTACTGCACACTTTGATGTTAAAAATCCAATCATAGTGTATACAGGCAAATATATTTAAAAAACAATGACAGGACAAATATAAGTGAGCTAAGATTTAGAAAAAATATATAACTGGAAATAGAACAATTTTTCACTAAAAATTTAAATATAAGTTATTCAAAATTTACTAGAGAAATATCAGATTATTACTCAAGGAAATAAAATTCTATTACAACATACAAGATTAATTAAAATGCAATCTATGTAACAAAGAGCCCTAATAGTTGTCTATTCTAAGCCAAACTTCTCTATTCCTTCGTTTTTCTTAATGAAAAACAAGTTACACTTCAAACTATCAGACTAACACCTGTTATAAAACTGAACAAACCTACTTTGAGTTAATCACTTGTTGGATGTTAATGTAAAATCCTTGCCTACAATTTAATTTAAAGTGCTCAAAAATAAATTTTTTGACTACAGCAGGGAACCCCCTGAAAATCTGTAATAAAAGCTAGAAGAACAGGTGGAATCTTCACATTCTTTAATTCATGATCTTTAAATTAGAAAAGTGGTCTGTTAAAGTATTAATTGTGCATGTTCAGTAAGGTGATGATGTTGATGGTCTTGCATACAACATCACAACCAAAAAGTACACTTTGTGTCAGGAGTCCATTAATCCTACACTCAGTGGATTACTTCTTCACACCTGTAGAGGTAACGTTTCACTTACGAATTACACACATCCCACAGTTTGAAGTTAAACCACTCTGATCCATCTACATCATGCCTATATCCTCACCTACTATACAGTGATACACTAAAATGTATCGTCATTGTGGGGAAAAACACTGTTCAATGAAAAATGGAAAAAAGCATAAAGTCACCAATGAGCTAAGCTTGAACAGTCACCCCATGGACCGCACGGCCGCCGTCACCTGGGCCTGTGGTGGAGGGTGGTATTGCAGCCAGGGAGAGAGGAAGGGAGGGGAGGTACTGACTACCAGGGGAGGGGGACAGGGGAACTGAGGCCTGGATCGATGGTGACTAAACAAACAAAAGGATGACACAGGAGATCAAACCAAATGCAGCAGATACAGGCCAGCCAGCATGCAGAACTACACACAAGGGGAAAATATCCAGCCTGTTTATAATTTCTCAGAGAAAATAAACATGAAACCATAAGTTAAATTGTCAGAGTTTAAAATACTAGCTAATTAGCTAATGATGCAAGTTACAGAAGGTATGTCACGTGGCACTGGAATGATGCAGAGCTGCTGTGGCTGTCTGCTGGCGGACAGTGTGGCTGAGGGTGACTGTGGGTGACAGGAAGGCTGGGCGGTGCGGCTGCAAGTGAAGCAGGGCAGTGAGGCTGAGAGTGAGCGTGGATGGGACAGGCAGGTCGATGGTGCGGCTGCACAGCATGCTGTCAGTCAGTGTGCAATGTGAGGCAGTGCTCATGCAAACCTAAACCAGATGCGTGAACAAGGTATCGCTTTGTCACCAGGAGCCATAAGGTCACTGCATTTCCAGATGCTTCCTCGGAAGCCACTAGGCTCTTCATGGATGGATGCTGGTCTCCCAGGCAACACTGGTGCTGGGCAGGCCACGGGGCGCATGACAAACAGGACGGTCTGCTTTGCTTAGTGCTGTTTTCTGACGGCAGGCCCTGTATCCTCCTGTTAGGCAACCCTAATGTGAAGGAAGACGGCCTCGGCCTGGGCACACTTCTCTATGAGCTACGAGGCTGCCTATACTTACTCGGTTAAACTGTCCATTCCCAAAAAATGGACACACTCCCCTTGAAGCTGCCTTGCCCAAAGTTACCCAATAAAAACTTCCGAGTTCATAATGACATGCTAAACTGGTCCTCTGAGAAGTAAAATTCAGTTGTCACCGTGCTGCTGCTGAATGACTGATGACATACCAGCTGGTTTTCAAAACCTTGGACTTCCAAGCATAACATATGCGAAGCAAAATACCTGATTTTCTTCTGGGTCAAACAAAAAGCACATGTGCAGTGTCCGAGACGGAACTCGCTGGGTGGGGAGTGCAGCAGGGAACAGGCACACACTTACCAGAGTCATGATGCCCAGTCTGTCCACTTCCCGAGCGGGGCTGTGCGGGATGCGTCGAGGGGTGGACCGACCGCTGTTTGGAGGGGAGGAGCCTGCGAGTGAGGACGCAGGATATGGAATGGAGCTCATGGATCTGAAACGACCGAGGTTGTCAAGGCTCCCACTGCCAACTCGGCTTTCGATCTCCTCGGCCCGCTGCTCTGTGCTCTCCTTTTCCTCCTGAATCAACCTGGACACAGACAGGCCATCTGCCGTCAATAGTGGCACCCATGCCACTGCATAAAAACCGCATGCAGTGAAGGGCATTTCTGCCATGTTAGCTGTACAAGAACAAGACCTGGTGGCTGTGCCACCTGAATCTATGGCAGGCTCAGCACGGGCGCTCTTCACGTGGCCTTGGGACCAACCAGGTGTGTGGCTGCATCAGGTCTGACACAGGGCAGGCCTCAGGGCACCCTGGTCATGGCTGTGCCCAGCACCAAGGCAATTCTTTGAATTCTGCCCCTCAGGTGGCCCACTCTTCTGTATATTTGCTACTATATATAACGGCTGGGAGGTTTCTGTGATGAGACTAAAAGAATGCACACTCCTGTGACCAGCACTGTCCCACCATGCACCAGTCTCTGTGCTGTGTTAATTTAATATGGCCAAGTGCAAACACCAAGGGGATTTGCCATCCTCCATACCTCAGCTTTCCTGTTCCGAGTGGCTGTGACACACACCAGCGCTCTGCAGGGCTAGAGGTCGCACACATGTCAGGTAGACCCACCCGACAGCCTCCCAGGTGGGTAAAGCCCCAGGGCCCTCTAGCTGGGTCCTCAGCTTTGGGGGATGGAACTGAACACCTCTCAACTGCCACAGCACCTTACACAAACGTGCCGACACCACAGTTGTGGAGAGAACGTCCTGGCTGACTGAATTCCATAACAAAGGGCAATCTTAAAACTTATAAACTCTTCAAACAGAATTGAAGTATTATTCTAGACCATTTACTAGTAGACAATGCTCGCCGCACCTGCTCCAGCCTACTCTAAGTGGGGTACAGTTTCCCGGGGACACTGTGTGCAGGCATAACCCCATGTACAACCCCATGTACCTGATCTCCTTGTTGATGGCGTCCAGCTGCTCCTGCAGCATCATGGCCAGTGTCTGAGCGTCAGCCTGCCCGCTAGGTGACAGCAGCGCGGACGAGCTGAAGAGTGTGTCCCCTTCATCCTCGCCGTCTGACAGATCGACATCGCTCTCAAACGCCTGGGCCACGTTGGCCAGGACGCTGGCTTGCTGGGCACGCTCCCAATCCTGCTCGTTCAGAGTCTGTACCTGTGAACAGAGACCCCATCTCAGCAAAGACGCAAGACTATAACCAAAGTCAGAGCAACTTTAAAGAAGTCAAAAGTTTTCAAAAATTTTAAATCAAGCCCAAATTGAAAAATGGGCCATGCTACAAGTTGCTGGTGTCCATCAAGATTAGCCAGTGTGTGTGTGTGTGTGTGGGGGGAGGGGGGGGAGATTAGCCAGTGTGTGTATGTGTGTGTGTGTGGGGGGGGGAAGGGAGATTAGCCAGTGAATGTTAATTTAATTTGCTAGTGAATGCTCATTTAAGTTAAAATAAAATGTTTAGCCTGGCTGGTATGGGTCAATGGTTGAGCATCAACCTATGAACCAGGAAGTCAGGGTTTGATTCCCAGTCAGGGCACATGCCCGGGTTGTGGGCTCAGTCCCCAGTGGAGGGTGTGCAGGAGGCAGCCCATCAATGATTCTCATCATTGATGTTTCTGTCTCTCTCCTTCTCCCTTCCTCTTTGAAATAAATAAAAATATGCTAAATGTGCATATATATGTATACATGTATCTATATATGTGTGTGCGTGTATGTATGTATGTACACACACACACACACATACTCTTAAGAATAAATTTAAGATAAATACTGTTGACCCTTGAACAATACAGGGTTAGGGGGGCCAACCCCCTGCACATAAAAAATCCACATATAGCTGAAACCGGTTTGGCTCAGTGGATAGAACGTCAGCTTGAGGACTGAAGGTGCCCTTCGATTCCGGTCAAGGGCATGTATAATACATTGGTTGCGGGCACATCCCCGATAGGGGGTGTGCAGGAGGCAGCTGGTTGATGTTTCTCTCTCATCGATGTTTCTAGCTCTCTATCCCTCTCCTTTCCTCTCTGTAAAAAAGTCAATAAAATATATTTTAAAAAAATCCACGTATAATTTTTGATTCCCCCAAAACTTAACTACTGACAGCCCACTGTTGATCAGAAGCCTTACTCTTCACTACTACTTCTAGACTACTGAGTGGCATTGTGTTAGATTAAGAGGTCATATTTTATTAGAATTTCCATTCTCAAAAAACCCCAGCACACCTTAAACGTAAACTTTTAGCTAGAAAAAGGGACGATGGGGGAGGGAAGACGAGAACGTGACCTATTGAGACTGTAATTCAAATCTGTGAGGGAAGGGGACCTGTGCAGCAGGTGACAGGGAGAGGAGGGAGCCCTTGTGCAGCAGGTGACGGGGAGGAGGGAGCCCTTGTGCAGCCGGTGACAGGGAGAGGAGGGAGCCCTTGTGCAGCAGGTGACAGGGAGAGGAGGGAGCCCTTGTGCAGCAGGTGACAGGGAGAGGAGGGAGCCCTTGTGCAGCAGGTGACGGGAGAGGAGGGAGCCCTTGTGTAGCAGGTGACGGGGAGGAGGGAGCCCTTGTGCAGCAGGTGACGGGGAGGAGGGAGCCCTTGTGCAGCCGGTGACAGGGAGAGGAAGGGAGCCCTTGTGCAGCCGGTGACAGGGAGAGGAGGGAGCCCTTGTGCAGCCGGTGACAGGGAGAGGAGGGAGCCCTTGTGCAGCAGGTGATGGGAGAGGAGGGAGCCCTTGTGCAGCAGGTGACGGGAGAGGAGGGAGCCCTTGTGTAGCAGGTGACGGGGAGGAGGGAGCCCTTGTGCAGCAGGTGACGGAGAGGAGGGAGCCCTTGTGCAGCAGGTGACGGGAGAGGAGGGAGCACTTGTGCAGCCGGTGACGGGGAGGAGGGAGCCCTTGCCTTGGAAGGCTCGTCCCGCAGCGCTGCCACGCGGCCTTTCTGGGGGCGCCGCAGCACCGCGCCGCTGCCGTACGAGTCCGTGGGGCCGTCCGCCACGGAGAACCTGAAGTCTGGGACGCTGCCCAAGTGGGGTCGGCTGAAACACGGGGGAAAAAGCGTTATTTCAAGAAAGTGAACTTTGTTGGTCAGGCCACACCTGTCAATCTGGGAAATAAGTTCACGGCAAGGTCTCCACGGAGGGGATGTGGGGACCTCTGCTTGCTCCAATGCCCACTCCCTGCCAATCTTTCCTCTTCCAGCCCCTCCAGGAGGGAAACCTCGATGCCCGGGGAAACCAATGCGACACTGCCAAGGTGACCCTCAGAACTGTCCCGTGCTCAGGCTGTGCAGCCTGGGACACTTCCTCTTTCTCCCCGACTGACCAGGAGGCACACCGCATGTCACTTCTGGCCTCCAACTGCTTACTTTTCCATCTGCCAACCACCACCGTGTGAGGCTGCCCGGCCCCAGACCCCACCTGGGAGGCTGCCTCAAGTGCACCCTGGAGGACCTGCCGAGGAGCCCCTGAGCCCCAGCTGGCACTGACAGGAACTGGACTTGGCAGCCTGCTTTCATGTTTCCGAGTCCAAAGCACAGACCAGTGTGCAATCAGATCAGCAGACACTCAACGCTGTTGGCTGGAGAAATCTCCCCAATAGTGGCCAGGCCTGGACGGAGATGCTGAAGGAGCTGCTAGCTGTCCTCCAGGCGGCCTGCCGAGAACCTGGTCAGTGGCGGAAGGCGCACTGCCCAGAGTCCCGCCTTCACTGGGCAGGGCACCGCACTAAGTCCTGCCCCCCTAATCTGGGAAACAAGGGCACTGCCTTCATTTCCAAAAGTCCTTAAGGTCTGGGAAGAGAAACCCACCCACCTGGTCAAAGTGAGTTAACAAGCCCCCTGGTGCCTGGACACACAACCAGCAGGGCCGGTGGGACATGCCAGCTCATCCCCTTCTGGTTCCCACACCTCTACATTCTTCTGAGAACTGTCTTTGGAACGCTGCTCAGGCTTATTGCTTGCCTAGAAGATGTCCACTTTGGGAATTTCCTTTCCCTCGTTCCTCATAAACTGCTCCTTCCTCCTCCGCGGGTTCCAGCTGCGGGGTGGCTGGGCATTTCACACCAGCAGAAAGCCACGCGAAGCCCTACGCGTCATTCTGGATGATTCTCCGTCTCTCCAGAGTCCACAGTGCCTACTCCTGACACCGCTCTCCAGGCTGCTCGCCTCCCCGCTGCCACCACCTGCAGCTAGTCCCCTCAGGAGCGAGGCTCCTGTCCACAGGCCCAGTCTATTAGTGGAAGCCCGTCCTTTGGCGCCTTTCCCACTCCACCCTGGGCTATCTCCTCTTGCTCCAGAGGGTCACAACACAAGATGACTGACCCCACTGCAAAGTCACACCCAGAAGTTGAGCTCATGCCTCCCAGCCAACGCCTGTCCCAGGCGCTCTGCACGGGCTCTTTTCTGACCTCCGGCTCCGCTGTGAAATCTGCGGGTCTGCCTTCTCAAAGCCTCTCCTGCCACTATCCCCCCACACAGCCTCTCCATCTCTGTGCCCGTGACTGTCACTCCTGGGGTCCAATGCTCAGCTGAGCCCTTGGCTTTGCCTGCCTATCCCTATACCATCAGGGCCCCAAGATGTGTCAGGATGGCCGAGTGGTCTAAGGCGCCAGACTCAAGGGGCTCCCATCAGGGCCTCATTCTGCTGGGCCTTCCAGCGAACACACTCAGACATGGACTAATCACCCTGCCTCCCAAACCTCCTCCAGGCGCTGAGGCTGGCCTGACCTCTGGGCATGCGCACTGTGCACACATGATGGGGCAGAGGCAGATTTTAATTGGGGTTCATACCTGTGATGAAGGGAAGCACCTCTGAGCCGCATCTGGCTCAGTTCAGCCCTCAAAGCTTCGATATTCAGTACCAGTTGATTCTGCAAAACAGCAAGTGACACCCATTGAAGATCTCAGGATGCTAATTCTTTCCACGATAGGCTAGCTGAACAGTGACAAGTACCAAGCACTTGAATTCGCAGAACATTTTCTCCAAAAGTCCTCACGTAAACAGACCCCCCAACGAATAACTGCACACCTGCGCTCACCTATCATTTGTATGCTCAATCTCCTTTCTATACACTGCGAAACATTAAGTCAGGCTGACAGAAAACGTTCCAGGCAGCCCTAAGCTGTGTCTCAGCACTATACCAAGGAGCTCCTATGGTGGCCACATGTGGCCATGGAGCACTCGAAGGTGACTGTAAAACACACTGGATTTCAAGCTTCTTATGATAAAAAGCATGGGATGTACCTCATCAGTTTTTATATTAATTACATGACAAAGTAACATTTCAATTCTGGGTTAACAAAATTAACTTCACCTGTCCTTGTACTGTTTACATGTGGACTGCTAGGATCACATGTGGCTCAGTGTCTTCCTACTGGCCGGGCCTGTGCTACATGGAAGGTTTGTGGTTCTGTCATAGCTTTCCCTTGAAGCCAAAAGGAGACAGTTCTGGGCCACGTGCACCACCCGACTCAGAACCACAAGGGCAGTGGGCTGCACAGCACCCCCCACCGCAGCGTCACAGCAGCACTGATGCAGCTCCTTCTGTTCTCAATGGGGGTCTAAATGGGTTACAGACTTAAGTACCTTATCATGTTGAGTTTCTTCTAATTGCTTTTTTGCATCTTCAACTTCACGTACGAGAGAATTCTGAAAAAGATACAGAGCTTTAGTGTTGATTCGGGACAATGCTCCATGTGGTATCGGATGGCTACGTTTCTGTTTAAAATAATGAAGTTCCTCAGCAAAGGTATGAGGCATATGAATGTACTACTGAGCAGCACCACGCTCCGAGTGAGGGCCGAGGAACTGCAAACCGTCCCTGGTAAACTTACTTTTCCAAGTGCCTTCCCAATGTTGGAGTGGCACATTCATTTTAATTGTTACCCTGGTCTGCAGTGGCCGTAAGGCCATTAGGGAAAGCGGACATGGGTTCAAATGCAGGGTTCAGCTCCCAGATAAAAACATTCCTGCCTGTCCAGTGTACCTTAGTGGTTGAGCATTAACCTATGAACCAAGAGGTCATGGTTCGATTCCGGGTCAGGTCATAAGCCCAGATTGTGGTCTCTATCACCAATGTGGGGTGTGTAGGAAGCAGCCAATCAATGATTCTCTCTCACCACTGATGTTTCTCTCTCTCTCCCCCTCTCCCTTTTGTTCTTCTCTGAAAGTAATAAAAATAAAAACATTCCTGCCTTTGGGCTGGCCCACTGATCAAGGATGTATGTAACCAACCACCCTGTGCAGGGTGGACATGGCCTACTGATCAAGGATGTATGTAACCAACCACCCTGTGCAGGGTGGACAATGCATTTCATGATGGGTTTTGTGTAAAATGAATGGGTCGCACCGTCAGTAGAGATCACTGGTCTCTCACATGAGCACGAGCAAGTGCCAATCCCAACGAAGATTCTGGGGCTCATCTTCTGGTACACTGGTGTCATCAGAATAATTTCATTGACCTGGATCCCACCGGCTACCACTGGTGCTCTGACAGACCCTAGGAGCGCCTCCTCTCAGTCACAGCTAAGAATTCCATGGCCACAGCAACGAGAGCCCAGGCACTTTCCAAACCAAATGGAAAGAGAGAAGGCAGGTGGTGGAATGGGACTCTGAGACAGAAATAAACTTCCAATTCAAGAGCAACAAAGGGGTGAGGGTGAGGCTCCCCAAAAGATTCTAGTGGAGAGGTTGGTAAACTAGGGCCTGTCGGCGAAATCCAGCCCACAGCCTATTCCTGTCAATTTTTATTAGAACACAGCCACACCAACTGATTTATATACTGCCTCTTTGGCTGCTTGCATATTCATTGATTAGCATGGAATTGTTTTACTCTGTTTGAAATTATTAGCAAAAGCGTGAAGTATTTACTATCTGCTCCTTGAAAGAAACGGTTTATTGACTCCTGCTCTAGAGAATAAGGACAAACAATTTTCCGTGTACACAAACTGCACAAGGACATGGCCTGTGAGGGCCTCTTCCGCTGGAAGATACTGTCTGCTTTCTGCACTGGCATTGACCGTTATGCATTGTGGGGCAGGAATGCCCTCGGGGCCACCAACCTTCTCTTCCAAAGCAGCCATCCTCTCCTTAAGGTGAAGCTGAAGTCTCTCATTCGATTCTGAAAGCAGCCTGTCAACAGTTTCTGATAAACGTTTATTATGTTCTTCATTCATCTTTTCTCTCTGCCGTGCCTAAAATAGGAGAAACAAAAACTTAGCACCCTGGCTGGTTTGGCTCAGTGGATGGGACGTCAGCCTATGGACTGAGGGGTCCTGGGTTCCATTCCGATCGGGGTACATGCCCAGGTTGCGGGCTCGATCCTCAGTAGAGGGCATGCAGGAGGCAGCCGACTGATTATCCTCGTGATTGATCTTTCTCTCTCCCCCTTTTTCTCTGAAATGAATAAAAATATATTAAAACAAAACAAAACAAAAACTTAGCAACTTCCAGCAAAGGCAGGACCATTATTTTAAAAGTGCCAAGGGCCGACGGTGTGGTGATGGGTGCCGCCAGCCCCTAGGCTGACCCTCCCAGTCGCCTGTAGTGAAGACAGGAGCACTAGGCTAGGAACTACTCTCAGGTACAGAGCTGCAGGGCGAGTCTGTGAGAGATCACCAATGAGAAGGTCCTACTGCTTCTGCTGAACGAAGCACTTGTGGGCCTCCGGAGCCCCTCCAATCAACTGGCGGGCTGACTCAGGAGGCGGCTGACTCAGGAGGAACAAGGGTTATGGGGATCAGATTATGCACACACTGGTGGAGCACCTTCCCTGCATGTCAACAGAAGTCTGAGTCTGGATTCAAGGAGAAAAGAATTTAATCCACAAAGCAAAAGGTAAAAAAGTTCATTTTGGAAAAAAGTCAGTGGTAATAGACTTTCACTTGTTTTTCTTTATATTCCTACATCTCTTGAATATTTTATAATAAAGATTTTTATTTAAAAAAATTACAAATACCTCAAATAATTCTAAAATGCATTAACGAAGTGATAAATCTATAAATAAAAACCATCACCCATTTCCTGGTTTAAAAAGCTTGTTTTTGCCCCATATCCTAAGTGCAGGGACAGGAAGTGCCAACAGGCAGTCAAGTTAGGGTGGGCCACTGGAGTGTGGCCAGGGGCTTCCCCAGGGGCAGGGCAGCGTGGCCAGGGGCTGAGAGGCATAGGAGTGGTGAACTCCCACAAGAACTTGCTGCGGACTGTGCTTCAGTTTCCTCATCTGTAAGAAGTGGGTGCCGGTCCTCCCTTTTCTCTATGGCTTTGTAAGAGAAGACCATGCCTAACGCACTGCAGCCACCACCTGGAGGAGACCCCAAACCTTAAGGTGTTAACATACAAATATTTTGAGAGCAAAACTTAAGTTTCCTTTGAATTGCCTTAGCTATAAACAGAAACCCCATCTCACCACCTGTCCTTCAACTCTGTAAGCCAGTACTGAAAATAACAGAGTGGCCCGAGCAATGTGGTTCAGTGGTTGAGAGTTGACCTATGAACCAGGAGGTCACAGTTCAATTTCCGGTCAGGGCACATGCCCAGGTTGTGGGTTCAATCCACAGGGTGGGGCATGCAGGAGGCAGCCATTAATGATTCTCTCTCATTGATCTCTCTCTCCCTCTTTGAAATCAATAAAAATTAACAAATAAAGTGCACCCCTAAATAGACAAAAATTTAATTCTCTCTCTCCCTCTTTGAAATCAATAAAAATTAACAAATAAAGTGCACCCCTAAATAGACAAAAATTTAATTCTCCAAGAGGTGAAGGTGTGCACGATCCTGAGCATGTGCACAAGCCTGTATTTGCATGAATCTGTGTGTACCTGTGAAAGAGCATGTGCGCGCGCGTGTGTGTGTGTGTGTGTGTGTGTGTGCGCGCGCGCACAGACTGCCCAGCACAGTCCCTTCATCAGAGTCAGAATCTTCTCTTTGTGGAAGGTCATGTCTGATGCTTGGCAGTCCATGGCCAAGAATACAGGTTTCTGGTGAAAACAAAATCTAATAGCCTTGAACTGGGGCAGCCACTTGCTTTTCCCTGGATGTGCCATGCTGACTTCTGACTGACTCTTTGTGAAAAGCTCTGGATCCTCCTGCACACGCCCCACCACCCTGCTTGCAGACTCCTTCCATCATGGCTCAGCCAACAATCCTCACGTGCAGGAATGTCCATCCCTATATATACCTTTACATTGAGAGTAATAATTTTCTATTTTGAGATAGAGGTCAGAAACATAACCTGAATTTGGGACTTAGGTGCTATATTCTAAGCAAGCAGACTCTGGCCCTGGTCATTGCAGGGACTGCTGGCCAGCAACCTCAGTGTGTTTGAGGCTGGTCCGACTGGTCCCTCAAGCAATTCCCGACAGGCTCGTCAGGGCTGCAGGCAGCCTCCTTGGACATGGGCATCCGTCTGCCCCCTGCAGGACTGCCCACAGGCACCAATTTCTCTCCTGCTCCCAATGGGACATAATGCTGCCTATGTGGCAAGAGCCCCTACCAGCGGACAAGGCGCAGATGCAGCCGTGATGCACGCGGCAGGAGTGGAGAAGGGAACAGAGTCAGGGAAGGAGGAGAACTGAGCCTCCCGCCACGTGGCGCGGCCCCAAGCCCCACGTGGAGCAGATGTATGCTTGGCCACGTACCCGCTGCAGCTCCTGGTTCTTCTCCTCCAGCTGCGCCTCCATCTGGCACAGCTGCTCCTCAATGTTGCCGTGTCTCTCCTCAGCCTGTCGGCAAGAACAGTGTGTAAGTTCAACTAACAGTGACGCGACTGGGGGGACTGCATGCTGCAAACTAACTAAAGCGGTAGCAGAAAGCACATCATGCTCCGTGCAGCCTTCCACCATGATGGATGGAAGCGCTTCCTCATATCCACCAACACGTCCTGGTGGCGGCATGTGTCAGTGGGAGGCAGCTGCCCCTCAGGGTGGCTCCGGGTGCAGCTGGGTGTAGTGAGCTGTGAGGAAACTGTGCCTCCCGCCCCATGCCCAGGCTCGGGCTTCTTCACGTCCCCCGTCCTGAGCTTGCGTGCTGAGTGCCAAGGAGCAGAGCAGCGAGCACAACCCAACGCGGCATGACTACCTTCCTAAGCTGGGAAGTGAGTTCACACAGTTTAGCTTCCTTAGCAGCAGAGCTTCCAGGAGACAAAAGGTCAGACTACAGGGCCAACCGGGACAGGAGAGATGACAAGGACAGGAGAGATGACAGAGGAGGAGAGAAACCGAGATTTTAAACGCAGATCATGGTGGAAAGGAAGAGCTTCTGACCCAGCTGTCAGCAAGAACTCGCTCACGGGTCTGTGAGCACTTGTGTCATCTGACTGATCTGAGGCTGGCCACTCAACATCCTGTCTGTCCTGCCCCACTGCCAGCTCCTGAGCTCGAGCCAGTGAGACAAACCATCAGCAGGTGCTCCCCACAGGCACCTAGGCCGCTGGATCGCAGACCTGAGGCTCTCGTAGGCCCAGGAGGGCGGGGTGTCTGTGCTTATGACCGTGCTCCTCCTGTGGACCCGCCCAGCCCGAGCACCAGGACAGCCTTCTGACATTGTCTTGTCATCTGCCTGCTTCCCCGGGGTGAGGATGACTCTGAGAACAGGCACTGTATCTTGCACATATGTAGCCAATATTTGTTGAGCAAATGAATAAATTATTTAAAAACTTATTATAAATTCACTTGGACTGTCTTTAGAAGAGAGTGGTCCTCCCCTTCTCCTGAGAAGCCCTTCCCTTCCTGTCCAGAAAGCTCCCATCTAGGGCCTTGAGCTGCTACATTAACTCAAGAAGCAGCGACTCTTACTTTGAGCACCCACACTGGGGACAAACAGTACACGTCTGACAAACTGGAGGGAAATCAACATCAGGATAACAAACAGATGGGGGTATGTCTGACATTTAAGAAGTGTTCCAATCTCAAACAAAATAGCACTAAAAACCAGTCTGGCTATTTTAAGGATTTGGACTACCAATTTAAGACCAGTGACCAAGGTCCATGAACAAGCCCCCCTCCCAATCCAAGCCCCGTGCTAAGAGAGGGAAGCGGGAGAAGCACCTTGGAGAGCGCAGCCACGCGCTGGGCCAGCTCAGCCTCCACCTCAGGGAGCGTCTCCGCCTTCCGCAGGGTCTGCTGCAGCTTCTGCTCCGCCAGCTCCAAGCGCTCCTGCAGCTGGCGGTTCTTATCCTCAGTCTGCGGAGAGAGTGCAGAAATGAGTGGGAACAGGTCTTCCAGCCATTCTGGTTTGTGTGTTTGTTTTAAAAAATATATATTTTTTTAATTGATTTTAGAGAGGGAGAGGGAGAGGGAGAGGGAGATAGAAACATCAATAATGAGATAATCATTGATCAGCTGCCCCCTGTATGCTCCTTACTGATGATTGTGCCTGCAACCCGGGCATGTGCCCTAATCAGAATCAAACCAGCAACCTCTGGGTGCAAAGGACGATGCCCAACCACCTGAGCCACAGCAGCTGGGGCAGCCACTCCATCTTTAATAAACTAAGACAAATCTGAATGCTGACATCAAAGTTAGTTTTGATGAGGGAACTCTTCCTGTGAAGAATTCACACCCGCTTTCTTGGGCTTGACTTCAATTGCAAAACACTTCTGGCCAGAGAACTTGCTTTTCTTAAGTTTCGTTAAAGAAATCTTCCAAAAAAACATGTTCCTACACATTAAAGGAGCATGCTGGTCCTCTCCCAGTGGGGAGTGAGGAGAACCAGGCCCCTCTCTCAGCTGACCACCACGCGTGGCACCACCGCCTCAGAAAGGGAGGCCCCCCCCCCCCGCCAAGAGGAGGCCTGTGAAATGCCTCTCAAGTTACTTTTGTTTTTAAATATATTTTTATTGATTTCAGAGAGGAAGGGAGAAGGAGATAGAAACATCAATGACCAGAGAGAATCAGTGAGCAGCTGCCTCCTGTTCACCCCACACTGGGATTGAGCCTGCAACCTGGGGATGTACCCTGACTGGGAATCAAACTATGACATCCTAGTTCATAGGCTGACGCTCAAAATCATTGAGCCACACTAGCTGGGCTTAAGTTATTTTTGTAAATGTATGATTACTCCTTTAAAAAAAATCCTCATACTCTACAAAAATTTCAATGTAGAAAATGCATTATTTTAAAAAAGAAAGCTCAGAACTCATCTGTAAGTTCAGGTTCCTGAGACGTTAGCATTTGTTTATATTCAGCTTGCTTCCCTTTCTCTGCCTGCATATATAGGGGTAGGCAAAAGTAGGTTTACAGTTATAATGCATCTAATAATACAATAAATACATAATAACCAAGAGTAAACTCTGTTCTGAGTACCACAATTTTAAACCTGTTTCACACAATATATTATGCTTTCAAACCCTCAGAAATTTTGTGACCTGTCTTTTAAACTGATTATTGTGAACATCTTACCTGCTCTTAAACAGTATTCCACATTCTAATTTACAATAGCTTCCCAGTGTTTTATTATTTTAACTTAGATGCTAAGGATACACTTTATAATACACTAGACACACTCACTTTATTTTCAGAAGCAGATTCAGTTTTGGGGTTAACTCTGACTACCTGAGATCCAGAGGAACAAGAACGGGGTGGCTGTGGAACCACCAGAGGTGAACACTCCGGGCAGGCTGCCTTGCTAACCCTACCACTTACCACCCTGACCCCAGTTACTCACAAGCAGCCACTGCCTTGAAATGGGAAAGTCTTTGCTATTCTGTTTCTTAGGTAAACAGGTTGCCAAACAACAGATTATCATTCAAGTAAAACAAAACAGAAGAATCAAGGGGTGTAACTTCTATAAAATGGTAAAACCAAATCCTACATAATTAAAACTGTAAATTAAAATAACCCATACTTTCCAAACATACTAGTCAGAGGTCATAAAAACTTTACTTTGGACTTGACGCCAACATGAAAGTCACAGGGAAAAGGGCTTTAACTTCCTTAGTAATTAACTGGTAAAGCGAGACCCAAGTACGTAAGAACACTACCTGCCGATGCATAGAGTCCTTGTTGGCAATTTCGTTTTCCAGCTTGTCGTTGAGGTCATGCACGGAGGTGGCCTCGCGCTGGGCTGCGAGGTAGCGCTCCTCCAGGGTGTTGATCCGCTCCTCCATGTCTTCCTTCTGCGCCATGGCCTACAGCATTCAGAGAGGGAGGTAAGTAACCGAGAACACGTCAACATGCTTAAGAGAAAACACTGGACTAAACCCTAACTTTCAAATCAGACATAAAATCAGTGTCTCCAAAATTAAATGGATAGAGATGTCAATTTTCAGCAATGTGAGTGAAAATGTGCCTACCTCAAATATTATAAACACGCACCTATACCATTATCCAGCACTCCCTGTCTGGCCACTCAGTTAACCAAGCTTATCATTTTCTACAGAATATTTCCAAAAAAAATGTACAAAATATTGAAATATTACACAAATTTCTCATGGTACAAGGGGATTCATCCACCAGGTCAAGATGTGGTTCCTCATGGATAAGACAGTCAGACACTAGTATCATTTTCTTAGGTACAAGTTGGATAAAATCACATCCAATTACCACAAAATTAAGGAAATCAGCCTGGCTGGTGTGGTTCAGTGGTTGAGCATCCACCCAGGAAACAGGTTCTCCAGTAGGGGTCATGTAGGAGGCAGCCAATCAATGACTCTCTCTCATCATTGATGTTTCTATTCTCTCGTTCTCCCGTCTTCTCTGAAGTCAAAACATATATTTAAAAAACAAACGTAAGGAGATCAAATGAATGAATGGAAATGGAAGCCAAAGTTTAAGTTAACTGGATACAGCCTTCAAAAGCCTAATTCTGTGAAAAAAATTCTCTTACATAGTATTAAACACTGAATCTAGGGCCGAACTTTCTGCTCATGCAATTCCTGCCCCCATGTAGAAATTCATTATAAGTGTTTCCCCATTGACTAAGTAACTAATGTTAGCAAAGTCTTAATATTAAAAGTGACAGGTCTTGCCGGGACCTGTTTGGCTTAATGGATAGAGCGTCGGCTTGGGGACTGGGGGGTCCCGGGTTCGATTCCGGTCAAGGGCATGTACCTTGGTTGCGGGCACATCCCCAGTGGGGGGTGTGCAAGAGGCAGCTGATCGATGATTCTCTCTCATCGATGTTTCTAACTCTCTATCTCTCTCCCTTCCTCTCTGTACAAAATCAATAAAATATATTTAAAAAAAAAAAAGTGACAGGTCTTTAAAAAAAGAATTTTAAAAATCTCTGCATGTTACACCACCACATAAATGCTGCCCTTTGCCAGAGATCAATGCAACAATGTAACAGGTTACACTGTATCTACTCCTGTGAGGGTCTGAAAGGCTCTTCCTGAGAGTCCTGGCTGAGATGTCTCCTAGGGTGTCTGCCTTGTTTACAAAGAACAGCATAAAGTGAAGGGGGAGGGGAAGATGCCAGAGAAAGTATGCAGCCCTCACTGGCTTTATAATGATTAGTTCTTATAAATGCTTACACATACGGAAGGAACCGTCTGCCGGACAGAAGTGCATTTCTATGCAATGTGACAGCATGATCCTGATGACCCCATGTGAGCACACTCACTGTCTGCCTGACCCGGCAATCAGTATCATTGATTCCTTCGTGGGCAGGACATATAAAGGCTAGGTGATCGCCAACGTTCTGAACAGTCAGCAGACAACACAGACATCAGGTCAGTGAACCAGCAGCACACCAAACACCCACTTGATCACGTGTGCGTCAGAAGGAAATCTGAGCGTGGTGGAGACTAGGTTCAGACCGCCCAGGCCTTGCAGAAATCAGGACTCCACAACCAGGGCATTACAGTCACGCAGCAGCATGATCGGAAGGGTGGTCTCCTGTCCCTTCTGCCGCCGCCGGTCTAATGAGCAGCTGGATCAGTCTCCACCTTCCCAGACCTTGGGGAAAGGAGACTGCACCGCCAGCACGGGGAGGTCCCGTATCACGGTCTCACAGCACTGTTCTGTTGTGCTGTTATGAATACAATGATGCGAAGGTCGGAAGCAATTGGGAGTAAGGGACAAAAGGAGCAAAACAGTCCAACTTTCAGAACACCCAGCATTTGGCCTGATGATGGCCCTGCCGTCTGTGGGCTCGCTTACCTCCCGCACATCTCGCTGCAGCTTCGTGTTCACCTCCTCGGACTTGATGAGATCCTTCCGAGCGGTGTCCAGGTCCTCCTCCAGCTCCGCCACGTGTGTGGAGAGGGCGGCCAGGCGCTCCTTCATCTGGCTCTGCTCCCGGGCCTGCTTGTCTATGACTTCCTGCAGCTCCATCACTTTAGCGAGGTCTTCCTCGTGGCTTAAGGAACCATCGGAGGACCTCTGATGGGGAGAAAAGAACTCTTAAACAGCCTCATCTGAGAAGCTAGGAAGCAAAGTGCTTCTGGGACACAGGGAGAATCAATGAATGTTTGCAGTCAGTTGGACCACAACTTCCGCCGGCGCAGGGCTGACTGCACTGGGCTGTGGCCCAGCGTTCCCCACAGTCCTGTGCAGACTGGACTGGACAGGTGAAACCAGGACTGAGAAAGAGAGAGAGAGCCGAGGACTTGCCTTTCCATTCGTGCTGGGTGTGTTTTCTTGTTCATGATTTATGTCAAGCACCCCATCTGTCAGTGTTTTTTTCTGATTATTCTGTTCTTTAAGAATCATCAGCTAAAACCAAAAAATTGAATATGAGAGTAAAGAACTAAGATAGCAAAACTCCTTTTGGAAAAACACAACTATCAACTGTAAACATAGTATAAGAATATATCATTGGGGACGTCAGCCGTCCTATGACCGGATTAGTAGAACCAGGACTCACTCCCTACTGGGCAGGTGGCACTTACAGAGATCCTGCAACTCTGTAAAGAAAATGCCGCTCACCAGTCTTTACACTGGCCCCAGGGGCTGGTCCTCACTCAGAAAGACAAACAGCATTTGCTACCCACCACCACTGTCTTCATAACTTTTTAAAACTGAGATAAAAATGTAAAACCCTCAATTCAAACCAGGTGATGTGCACGCTTACCTCTTTGTGGGTGGCACCCAGCTCTTCTTCCAGCAAACTACACCTTTCAAGTGCTACTCGCAGGCGCTCCCTCACCTGAAAGCAAACAGGGTTGAGGTGTGTGCATATTTATTTAACGCTTAATGACCGTAACTCTAGTTCACCATCATCATAACATAACACAACAGTATACCCTAACGTCTTTCATGGAGTTAATGTCAAGAAAAGCTGCTTGTTAATAGCTTAATAGCTAAATTATAATATACAATTCTTAATAACAAGTCAATATACAGAATGGAATAAGTTTTAAGCCTGGATGGCATGGCTCAGTGGTTGAGGGTGGACCTATGAATCAGGAGGTCATGGTTTGATTATCAGTCAGGGCGCATGCCAGCATTGCAGGCTCAATCCCCAGTGTGGGGCATGCAGGATCGGCCAACCAATGATTCTCTCTCATCATTGATGTTTCTATATTTCTCTAACTTTGCCTTCCTTTCTGAAATCAATAAAAATATATAACAAAACAACAACAACAAATTTAAAACATTTATGCCAACTGATACTTTTTACCTATACAGAACTGTCTGTCTTCTCACAGGAAAGTTTTAAGAGTTGAAGTTGTGCTATACATGATGCCCCACTGAGCAATGCAGCATGTGTTCGCGCAGAGAATGGCTGCGGGGCTGCTGTACCTTTTCATCCAGAGCTTTGTGGTGCTCAAACAAGGACTTGAGTGCTTTGAGGACCTCCACCTCGCTGGACACGCCTGCTGGGGACTGCGCCTGCCTCTTCACCACCGTCATCCGGAGAGAGCGCTCGTGCCTGGAGACAAGGCACTCTAAATGTTCTAGCAGCAGCTACAAGAAAGGCCAAAATCAAACACATTTAAGGAACACTCTAGTATCGTATTTGAATCTGGAGCAAATAACTCCCTTCACTCTCATGTTAACACGAGCCTGATTCCCTTCATTTTAGTCTAAAGTCAGAGAGAACCGTCTCCACTGTATTAAAATACCAGTTCTTCTCATCATCAATTTCAAGCCAGGACCGAGAACACTGAACTGATCAAATGCAGTGGAGACACGGGAATGTTGAAACTGCTTGAAGCCAGACGGAGCGGGTCATCTTTGAGAAGAAAGCCAGCAGCACTGCTCCCGACAGCAACGCCGAGGCCAGTGTGAGAGCACGCAGACCAGACTCACCCTGGTGTTGTTTCTTTCTGCCTTCAGTTCAGCAATCTCCTCTTCCCGCTCAAGCAGCTGCTCCCTGCACACACTGAGCTCTTTAGTAAGTGCTGCAAACTCCTGGAAAACAGGACAGATGCTGTCAAGCTCCCAGGGCTCACGCAGAGGCAGCCCAGGCCTGGGACAAGGGGTGACCCTCCAGGGAAAGAGGTCAGACCCCGAGCCCAGCCCACAGACCACCTCCCTCAGACTGCCTGTCAGGCATTCAATGGAGCGAAACTCCTCTGAAGTAATTAAAATTATCTGCCAACACAACATTTCACTGCATTTTAAGTTTTTCTCTCTAAAGAGAAACAAAGAAGGAACGAAGGTTCACTTAATAATCAACCTGACATTCAAATTACGAAAAATAGTTGATGTAGATGATTCTAGACAATTTGCAAACAGGTGGTATATTCAAGTTCTTGCATAAATTCTTTGAAATCAAAGTCAACTTTACCACAGAAATGACACCAGTCATTAGAACCCAACTTTACAAGGCTAGCCCCCAAGAGCTTGTTTGAGCCCTGACGCAGAACTGAAATGCTTGAAAGAAGCTGTACACAGGACTTGAAAAGAAGCAAAACCCAGGACTATTCATGCAAACTGGGGCACGTGGTCATCCCACCTATAAGAGGTGGGTGGACAGAGATGGAAGGGGTAAGGCTTCTGAGTATGCTAGTTCTGTGATTCTGATTTTTGGATCATATAAACGTTTTATGTATTTGGAAAAAAATTGTATTCCAAACGAAAATGCAAACCCTAAAATTAAGAATAAACAAAAACAAATGAACCTAACTGTGCTATCAAATTTTGTGTGGTTATATTATTTCATATTGCTTTAAAACACATTATTCTACCTACACTTGACAGCTGAACAATGGGGAGGGGGTTTGGGGTACCGACCTGCCCATGCAGTAAAAAATATGCCTGCTTATAACTTTTGACTATCCAAAAACTTATCTAATCATGACTTACTCTTGACTGAAGCCTTACCGATCAAATAAAGTCGATTAATACATATTTTTATGTTATGTTATATACTGTATGCTTACAATAAAGTAACTTAAAGAAAATAAGTTAAGAAAATTATAAGGAAGAGCCAAAACCGGTTTGGCTCAATGGATAGAGCGTCGGCTTGGGGACTGAAAGGTCCCGGGTTCGATTCCAGTCAAGGGCATGTACCTTGGTTGCGGGCATATCCCCAGTAGGGGGGTGTGCAAGAGGCAGCTGATCGATGACTCTCTCTCATTGATATTTCTAACTCTCTATCTCTCTCCCTTCCTCTCTGTACAAAATCAATTAAAAAAAAAATTAAAAAAAAAGAAAATTATAAGGAAGAGAAAATACATTTACAGTACCGTATGTGTGTACCAAAAACAAAAAGTGCATATATGTGGGTCTGCACAGTTCAAATCCATTTTGTACAAGGGTCAATTTGCATATATTCTTTTTTTAAAAATTGATTTTAGAGAGAGGCAGGGAGGGAAAGAAAACATTGCTCAATTGCCTCCCGTACACTTTTCAACTAGAGATGGAATTTGAAACTTTTTAGTAGACAGGAGGACTCTCCCACCAACTGAGCCACACTGGCCAGGGCTGGGCTTCATATATTCTTAAGATATATTTATTCTAAAACTCAAAAAAGCCGAAACCGGTTGGGCTCAGTGAACTGAAAGGTCCCAGGTTTGATTCCGGTCAAGGGCATGTACATTGGTTGTGGGCACATCCCCAGCAGGGGGTGTGCAAGAGGCAGCTGGTCGATGTTTCTCTCTCATCAATGTTCCTAGCTCTCTATCCCTTTCCCTTCCTCTTTGTAAAAAAACCAATAAAATATATTTTAAATAAATAAAAAAATAAAACTCAAAAGAATTGTAAAAACAATTCTAAAGCTTGACTCAGTAGGATAATTATAATAATAAGGCACTAAAAATCTAAATAGGATAAAGAAAACAATGTCCCATGGCTGGTTTGGCTCAGTGGTTGGAGCGTCAGCCCAAGAACAAAAGGGTTTTGGGTGTGATTCTGACAAGGACATGTATCTGGGTTGCAGGTTCAATCCCTGACCCAACTGGGGCACATATGGGAAGCAGCCAATCGGTATGACTCACATCCATGCTTCTTTCTCTCTCCACTCACCCCACCTCCTTTCCACTCTCTCTCTCTCTCTCTCTCAAAAAAAAAAAAAAAAAAAATCAATGGAAAAAAATCCTCTGGTGAGGATTAGCTAAAAAAATATGAAAAAAATAAGCGACCACTCTAACCAATGTTTCCCATCTTGTGTCCATTTTGCCCCCCAACCCATTCTCTAAGCAGCATAAGCATGATCTAAATATATCCCAATGAAACTTGTCAATCCCTCCACCTGGCCCGTGACACTGTTTAGAAAACCCCCCTCTTTGGCAGGAGAGGCTTTGCCTGCCCACCCTGCCCACCTGGCCGCCCTCACCTGGTGCACTCCTCCCTTCGCTCCAGGAACAATGGCCTCCCTCCCATGGTGTGAGCCAGGGCCAAGTTCTTCCTTGCCTCTGGCCTTAGCCCCTGCAGTCACAGTGCTGGGGAAGATCTCACTGCTGGCTTCTCTCGGCCTCTGGACCTCTGACCAATAGACCCTCCACAGGCCTTCTCTGGGTCACTCCTGGATCCCAATGTGCCATAGACAGCACACCTCAGGCAGCCTTGGCTGTGTCTTTTCAATATGTCATCTGTGAAGATACACCTCACAATCTACTTCCATTGAGAAGCAGTTTGATATGCCAACTCTCGAAAGACAGGGACTCTGTCTGCCTCTACCACAGTCTCCCATGGATATGGAACTCGGAACCTTAGGGGTTCAACTGAAAGTGGAAGGCTCGCCTGGCCGGTGTGGCTCAGTGGTTGACCATTAACCTATGAACCAGGAGGTCACTGTTTGGTTCCCAATCAGGGCATATGCCCAGGTTGCAGGCTTGATCCCCAGTAGGGGTCATGCAAAAGGCAGCCGATCAATGATTCTCTCTCATCATTGATGTTCTATTCCTCTCTTCCTTCCTCTCTCTGAAATCAATACACCCCCCCCCTTTTTTTTTAAAGAGTGGAAGGCTCTATCTCATGTAGACAATTAAAGGTGTTGACACAGGAAGACAAGGTAAGTGTTGCTTTAAAAAAGATGCAAATTGTGCAAAAAAGAGAAGATACAAATGGGCCAGAGCTACTTGGAAAGGATATATTTAACCGTTGCATTAACTAGAAACCATGGCAATAAGCACCGTCTCCTGAGCGAGGTTCTGCCAAGTTGGTGAGGCACACCAGGGGGACCATCGTAACAGCCTACCCCCAGCGAGGAGGCCCCGACTAAGTACCACACCCTGATTAGGAGGGGGGTCTCCCTGAACTCTGTACTGACTGAAGCTCAGCCAGTGCTGGACTGCCTTGTGGAAAGCCCTGCAAACGGAATTCCAGTTGAGCACTGCACCTCTGGCTGTGACCCCGGGGCCCCTCCACCCGGCCCCTAGCGGCATACACTTCCCTTGGGGGGCGGGAGCCGCACTCCCCAATGTTCGGGAGCATTTCTACCCCCATTCTTGTCTCCCCAGCATCAGAGTTTTCCAGATCTCATCCTCCCAACCAGTCTGCTTCCACTGCTTCCCTTTCCAGTCCACCCAGCACACCTGATACTGCCACCAGCTTCCCCTAAACCTCTGCTGTGACAATCCACACATCTGATGCAAGTAGGCTTACTTCTCACTAAGTTGTGACCGCCTCCCCCCCCCAATATATTTTTATTGATTTCAGAGAGAGGAAGGGAGAGGGACAGAAAGATAGGAACATTAATGATGAGAGAACATTGATCGGCTGCCTCCTGCATGCCTCCCCACTGGAGATCAATGTGCTCTGACAAGAACTGAACTTTGACCTCCTGGTTCATGGGTCCATGCTCAACCACTGAGCAACACTGACCCGGCTGAGTTGTGATTTTTAAGACCTTGTTCAGGACTGGCTGGTGTGGCTAAGTGACTGGGGCTGTCCCATGCATCAGGTCACAGGTTCAATTCCCAGGCAGGGCACATGCCCGGCTGCAGATTTGTTCCTGGTCAGGGTGAATACGGGAGGCAGCTGATCGATGTTTCTCTCTCACACTGATATTTTTTTCTCTTCCTCTCTCTCTAAAATCCATGAAAACATTTAAAAAAGAAATATACACTCCTGTCTCAGGGATTAGCAGACTCTGGGAGAGAGGCGGGCAAAATTTGGGGTCCCACCCAATACTCGACCTGAACAATTGGATTCTCTCTTCTGTTTCATATACTAGAGTTCTCTGAGAGAAATGTGTTTCAAAAATCTCATTTGTTGCTTTCAAACAAATCTGATCTGATATACATACAACACTGCTTTCCCACCAATACTCATTATTTTCAAGTATCCAAGGAAGAGTTCACAAAAAGGAATATATGCTGGGTCCCCATCAGGCAAGCTCAACACATCTCCAAGGACTGAAATAATGCAGTCTACTCAGGAGCTGCAGTGGATTGACAGCTTATGTCCCCTCCAAGTCCTCCCCCCCGCCCCAAGGTGACGGTGTGAGAAGGCAGGGACTTTGGGAGGGGATGGGTCATGAGTGAACAGGCCTTTTCCCTGTCAGTATGTGAGGACAGTGAGAAGCTGGCCATCTATACACCAGGAAGCAGGCTCTCACCGACATCAAATCTGCTGGCACCGTGACCTTGGACTTCCCAGCCTCCAGACCAGGAGAAATAAATTCTGTTGTTTCTAAGTCAACTAGTCTATGGTGCTGCTATAGCAGCCTGAAAAAAGACAGGTATCTTCATGAAATTAAGTATCAACTCAAAGATAAATAGACTATCCCCCAAACATTGGCAAGCAGTATACTTTCTAAAAACTTTATGACAAAAAAAAAAAAGATACTACAATGAAAAAATTTTAAATATTTTAATATGTTTTTACTGATTTTTTTTTTTGAGAGAGAGAGAGAGAGAGAGAGAGAGAGAGAGAGAGAGAGAGAGAAACATGGATGAGAGAGAAACACCAACATTGATCAGCTGCCTCTTGCACAGCCCTTGCTAGGGATCAGCCCAAAACCCGGGCATATGCTCTGACTAGGAATTGAATGGGTGACATCCTGGTTCATGGGTCGATGCTCAACCCCTGAGCTACACCATTTAATATTTTTACTTAAAGAATAAAAATTGGGCTTATCAAAACTTGTGGAGCCGAAACCGGTTTGGCTCAATGGATAGAGCGTCGTCGTCGGCTTGGGGACTGAAAGGTTCCGGGTTCGATTCCGGTCAAGGGCATGTACCTTGGTTGCAAGCACATCCCTGGTGGGGGTATGTGCAAGAGGCAACAGATTGATGTTTCTCTCTCATCGGTGTTTTTAATTCTCTATCCCTCTCCCCACCTCTCTGTAAAATAAATAAATAAATATCAATAAAATATATTTAACAAATTAATGAAATAGAAAACAAATATTACATAGGAAAAAAATCGATAAAGCCAAAAGATGGTTCTCTGAAAAGATTAATACATTTGATAAACTCCTAGCAAGACCAGCAAGAAAAAGAAATAAAGCACAGTGACCAATATCAAATAATTGTAAAGGGGACACGAGCCACTTTACACTCACTAACTGAACAATTCGGGTGAACTGAATGAATTCCTAGATAGACACAAGAAACAGAAAATAAGAAAATTCCTACTTCCGTGTAAGAAAATGAATCTGAAATTAAAGCCTTCTCACACACAAAAACAAACCCTATACCAGCTTCTCTCAAAAATCTAAAGGAAAAGAACACCAATCTCACAGGAACTCTCCTGGGGCTTTCTGCGACCAGCATAACCCTGATTAAACCCAACAAAAATAATGGACTGTAAACCCAGGGCTCGAAAATACGTACAGGTACGGTATTTAGCGTCAGAGACACTCAGTGCAGAGAAGTGTTGGATGCTACAGATCCATCATGATCCCATAGTTTCAATTATAATTTACTTGCATGGCTACACTGTTTTTGCCTGACTCTTTACAAGATACGTTTCTTGGCTCCCAATTAGGTTTTCAATGAGGATGTAACAAAATAAAAATTTTGAGACTAGAAATTGTTTTTTTAAAAAACTGAAATAAGTTCATTACTAGTTAATTTTAATAGAGGCATAAAATTTTATTGGGCAAGAAGATAATATACATATATTGAAACATAATACTTCTTTGAACTTCATTAGTCTTTCATATACTCATTTCTATTTAATTATAACTAAATCACCATCATTTATTGCCAAGTTGGAAACTGTCAAATACATACTTTCAATAAAGGCAATTCAAAAAAGTAAAATTACAGACCAATTTCTCATGAATGCCGATGAAATAATTCTAAAATATATTAACAACAACAAAAACAGTGAAAGAAGAATACACTGAGGTCAGGTTGAGATTATTACAGAATTTCAAAAAAAAAATTTTTAAGTTAAACCACCACATAAAAGAAAAATCACTTGATACAAACTGATGGTCACCAGATGAGCAGGGAAGGCAGAGAGTGGAGGCTGGGTGAAAGGGGGGAAGGGATTAATATGTATGAATTGCCAGTTACAAAAATAGTCATAAAGTATAGCATAGGGAGTACGGTCAATAATATTGTGGGAACTATGAATAGTACCAAATAGGTACTAGACTTATGGGGGACTATCACTCTGTAAGTTATGTAAGTACTAACCACCATACTATTAATATATCCCTAAAATTAATAATATTGAATGTCAACTGTAACTGAAAAATTTTAAAGTAAAAAATGTTAACATAATAACTTAATTCATTATTTTAAAAATGCTTAGCAAATTAAAAATAGAGAATTTTCAAATTTGGATAAAAATATATAAAAAGAAGCTACATCAAATATCACTTGTAATGGTAAAATACAAAATGCTTTCCCTCTGATATTGGTAAGCGATCCAAGGAAACCTATTCTCATCATTTCTACTTGACACTGTACTGGAGATCTTAGCCAGCACAATAAGGCAAGAAAAAGAATAATGTGTATAGCACTGGGAAAGAAAAAAAAAAGAAAGTGTTGTTTGCAGACACAATATGTATGCATATAAAATACAAGAATTTTTATTAGAAATATATTTAGCAAGTGAATATCCAAAAAGTTCTATCTCTATATACCAGTAATACACAACTGCATAATTTAATTCGTAAAGATATAATTTAATGGCATCAAAAATATCAAATACCTATGAATAAATTATAAACATGTATTAAATATACACAGAAAACTGTAAAATACTAAGACATGTTAAAGAAGATCTAAATAAATGGTAGGCGATATTGTGTTGATGGATTATAACACCAATATTAAAAAGATGTCAGTACTCCCCACGTTGGTCTACAGATTTAATGCAATCTCAATTAAAATTCCAGCACATTTTTTGGGGAGAGACTGCCAAATAGACCCTAAAATTTATCTGAAAACACAAAGGGTCAATATTAGCTAGGTAAACATGAATCAGAGCAAAGCTGAAGGACTTCAATTACCAGCTATCAAGACTGACTAAATCTACAGTAAGTTAGACAGTGTGGCATTTGTGCAAAAACAACCAAAGATCAAGGGCACAGTCACATTTACAGTGACTGGATTTATGACAGAGACGACACTGCAGTGCACTAGGGAAGGATGGTCTTCTTAATAAACTATGTGGTGTCATTTGGATATCATATATTTCCGTGGGGAAGGATCTTGGCCTCTATCTCACACCATAAACAAAAATCAATTTAAGATGGATTACAGATCTAAATGTGACAGATAAAACAAGAAAGCTTTCACAGGAAAACACCTTCATGAACTTCATGTTATGGTGCAATGAACCAAGAGCATCAATTGGGCTACATTAAAATGAAAACTTATCAAAAGACACCACTGAGAGTGAAGAGGCAAACACAAGAACGTAAAAGAAAATCAGCCATACATATATGCACTCAACACCCACCAGACAGCGAGAATAAAAGAACTGATGAGACCATGCACCAAAGAACTACTGATTGCTCACACACTGCAGGTGGTACAAACTGGTACCAACACCACTCAGGGCAGTGTGTACTGAGGCTGATCAAATGCATACCACTGCTTGTCACTCCTCTGAACACACCTAATAGGAATGTATACAGATCTGTACCCAAAAACAAGCAAGGATATCCAGGGCAGCCTTTACAAAAACTAGAAACAACCCAGTTACCCACAAACAGTAGAAAGAGTAAGTTATGACAGCCCTGGCTGGTGTGGCTCAGTTGGTTAAAGCTGAATCCCATGCACTGGAAGATCATGCCTAACAATCGATGTATCTCTCTCACATCAATGTTTCTCTCTCCCTTCATCCCTCTCTAATGGTGTATTCATTCATATATTGGGTTACTAGACAGCAGATGAGAATAAACAAAGCTACGTAAGACAACGTGGATGGATCTCACATACAATGTTGAATGAAAGAATCAAGAAACAAAATATACCTATTACTTTACTGCATTTATATAAAGTCAAGAACATGCCAAAGCAATCATCACCAAAAGTCAAAAGCGGGCAGGCTGGTGTGGCTCAATGGTTGAACATCAACCTATGACCAGGAGGTAACGATTCGATTCCTGGTGAGGCCATATGCCCTGGTTGCAGGCTCCATCCCATGTGGATTGTGCAGGAGGCAGCAGATCAATGACTCTCTCAGATCATTGATGTTTCTATTTCTCTTTCCCCTTTCCTCTCTAAAATCAATAAAAATATTTAAAAAAAGAAAAAAGTCAAGACCGTAATTTTCTACTGATATTTGTTTTATATATTGGGATTCTGAATACAAGTTTTCTTGAAGAAAGAGTTCTTATGGTTAAAAAAAAAAATTGAAAACCACTGGAACAAATAAAATGAAAAATCCTTCCAAAAAATGGAGGGGTGGGGGATAGTTAGCTTTGGGGGACAATTTCTGGGAGCAGGGAGGAGGGGCTTCTGGGAACGTGGTAATGTTCTGTTTCTTGATCTAGTGGTGGTTACAAGAGTGTGTTCACTTTGTGAAGAATTCAGAGATGTACACTTATGACATGTGAGTTTTCCTGGTGTATGTTATATTCAGATTTTGAAGTATATACTTGCCTACATAATGTGCCAGGAGAACAAATGTACTTATCTGATTCATATGCCTCCGATCTGGCTACACTGTTAACCACCAAACAGGAGATAAATGCCAAGAAAGGAAAGTATCCAAAGCACATTTACATGATGGTTCCTGTGTTTCTGAAATGCTGGCCCCGGGCGCTTAGGTGTTGAGGTGACTGTGCGACACCATCTCTACCTAATGAGGCATTTCCAGGTTACCACACTGAGCAGCAGCTAGAAACAAACCATTGAGCAATGGTCTCACCCCACTGGTGTGACAACCCCCTGTACTGCACAAACTCCGGTCCCTTCCCTGTTGTGTCCTTGTGCTCCATTAAAAAAAACCTAGCTCACCAAATATGTAAGTATTTGACATACACCTCAAATTACATTAAAACAATCACACACACAAAACAACACAACTGAAAATATTCACAAATACACTAAAATCTGGCAAGAGATAACACGACCAATCCTTTTAAGCTTCGGGTAATAAAATCTGACCTAAATAAAATTGGTAATTTAGAGGACTGGAATGAGAAAAAAACTTAATGATTCTCTAATCCAAAAAGGAAATATTATAGCACTAACATTAAATTATTGCTGCTGAAAAAGAAATCCAAATGTTAGACTTATCAATCTTTCAGGGCAGCTGACTAAAGCCAAGAAAGGCATTAAGGCCAGTAATTATTCATTCACTAATTCAGCACTGCAGGCCCACCACGAGAGCATGTGTGTGCCTATTCAGGGCTGCCTGAGAGCACCATCAAGGCAGCTCTTATGAATAAGTAAAACGGCACCTAGACAGCTCTCACACACCCCAGTCACTTTCCTCTCTCCCACCACGCTGTGCCTTTTACCTTACATTCCCGTTGCCATTTTCTCCCTTCACCTATCATTAAACCCTCATTCAGCTCCGTAATAAACGGGTTTGAAACGCTGGTCCAAACGTAACATACTTAAATGAACAACTGCAGCTTTGGAATTCCCATGTGCCAAGGAGAAGGTTCCAAAGGAATCAGTCCAGCCTTCTATTTCCTAGAACAAGTTTCATCTACAACAGGCAGGTGTCCTGATAAACGTGGACTGGACAAGCATTTTCCTGCGAAACCAAACCTATTTGTCCACTCATTTTGCTACAAATCCACAGGAAATACCCATTTAACAAGAAATGGCTGAAGGCGAGTGATCAAAAGGCACCACATAGCTTGACTGTTCCAAGGTCCTTTTTCAAACACTTTGGGAGCGCCACCCCAAATCCAGTTCCTCCTGCCGCCCCGAAGGAAGGAACGAGAGTAACGAGGGGTTTTCACAGGACTGCAGAGGGGCAGAACCTTTTTCCCTGAGAAGTTTAATCCTCAGGACCATGCTCTATAGCTCTTACAAACACCAGAACCCCATCAGCTCACAAATGGTTAGGCTTAGTACGCATCTAAAAATACCGACACCAGCAGGATGACCTCACAGAGGTGACACCACTTAGGAGACACCGATCTGTAAAGCTGCGGGGAGGGAAGAGCATCCGTACCTGCGGAAGTGCGGTGTTGAGCTGCCTCTGCAAGGAATCTCTTTCATGGCCAACCTCGTGCAATTTCCCCTGAGTGAGCGCCAGTGTCTCCTGAGTCTCTCTCAGCGTCTCCAGAAGGCGGTCCTTCTCCTCCAGCATGGACACCATCAACTGTTCAAAATGCGAATCCGCATCTGGCTGCGAAGGCGAGCCGGACCCATGGCTCCCACTTCCTCCCGGGGGGCCTTCTGCTTCACTGATGGTTGGCATCACCTCGCACATCATCTTGAAAGAAAAGACCCAGAATACATACAGTCAGTAAGTGCAAAGTATGGCCTCTGACAGAGCCGCGACTTTATAGCTACCTGTCGTTAATAAATGAAAGGCCGACAGCCTTATTCTCGGATCTGATTGTTAAGCTCTGAGCATGACAAACTGGGAAAGCACACACATGCAAACCACAAGATGAAGAATACATTAACAGACAAGGATCCATAAAGGACATAAAGAGCAGACCCTTGGTATTTTATTTGCCAAGCTGTCTTTTCTAGATGTTGAAAACACGTGTGCTTCTGTAACCTGTTTTTTTTTTTTTTTTTTTTTTCTTCTTTCCTATTTCCCGGTAGGGGAAAGAGAGTCGAAACACACGCCACCCAATCAGTCTGCAGAAAAAGCCCAGGAGCACACACAGCCAGTAAAACGGACAAGTACAAATCCACCAGGCATCTTACAGGAATGTGTGCAGTCAGCTCCTGGGAAAGGACTGACTGCTCCCTTGAATTCTTGGGCTGGATTTGGGGGGCACTAAAAGGCCTGGATTCCTTAGGGGCTGGGAGACATGTTTTTCAATGGCTGCAATGGTGGTTGTGGTCCGACAATCTAACTTACGTAAGGTACCAGACCAAAAAAAAAAAAAAAAATTCCACAATGGAAATATAGCAGGTCAATACAGCCGTGACGGCTAGGAAAGAAAAGTGAAAGGTGAGATTATGAGAGGCTATTAAGTGTCTCAAATATAACGAGGGGCACAGGGATAGGAGGGCCGGTGCCCGAAGCTGCGGGCGGTATTCCCGGCTCCGCAGACCCCCGAGAGGGAGATGCCCTAGACCACGCACCGGACGGTCTCACGACCTCTCCACGTTCACACTCGTACCAGGTGCTGCGGATCCCCGGGCCCCGGGGTGCCGAGAACCGTTTACAACGGGGAGCTCGGCCCGAATCGGGGTTTCTCGAGGCCACAGGTGTTTGCCTTTCGCACTCGGGGCTGGGATCACCGGGGCGCCGGGGGCAGGGGAGGGGGCGGCGCGCCGGGCCCAGAGCTCGTCCCTCGGGGCGCGGCCGGGGAACGCCTCCTCCCGGGGTCCCGCCGGGGTGCCAGCGGCGCCCGAAGGGCTCTCCCACCGACCCCGCGCCGCGGGCCCCACCCCCAGTCCCCGCCCCGCGCCCCCCGGAGCGCGCCCGACCCGCGGGACTGACGTTAATCGGCGGCGGAGCCGTCCCCGGGGAGGCGCTGGCTCCCGGGACCCCGCTCCGCCCGAGCCTGCCTCAGTCTCCCGCTCCCTTACCTTGCTCGCCGGCGGGAGCAGGCGAGGAGGCTCCGCGGCGGTTCCCGGGCGGCCGCTCGCTCCGGGCGAGCTCGGGGCCCGACGAAGGCAGCCCGCGCCCGCGCGCGCGCCCCGCGCCCGCCGCCCCGGGCCCGCCGCCCCCAGTCACTAAGGCCGGCCCGCGGCCGGACACTGGCGGAGCACGGGAGGAGCGGGCCCGGCTGCGCGTCGCCGGCGTCAACGTGCCCGACGTCGGGCGCGTCGGCGTAGCGTCAGCGCCGAGCGCCGCCGGACCGGTCCGCCCCGCCCCGGGGAGGGGCGTTGAGCGAGAGCCGTGGCGGCCGAGAGCGCAAGCACCGCCTCCTCAGGTGGGGCGGTCTGCGCCTCCCGGGCGCCGATTGGACGAGCGCTGCCGGAGCCCCGCCCCCACTGGCCCCGCCCAGGTCGGGGTCCCCTCCCCGGAGTCGTGGCTCGGGACTCGGGTCTTGACAGCATCTGGCACCTCCCGGCTGCCCCCAAATCATTTCATGAGAATCGGTAAGGACTCCGAAGCCATTACCGAGCGTCTACTCTGCGTCAGGCTCTGAGCCAGACACTCCCCGACGTCACGTCTCCACACCTGGCTGGAGAGAGAGAGAGCGCGGGCGGAAGTCACCTGCTGGCAGGTCCGAGCCGGTGGCGTCGCTTCCGGAGCCTGCGCGGAACCCATCCTTACCGGACCCCGAAGGACGCGGGTTCCACGCAAGACCCCTTGACCTGGCTTTACCTGCTGTGGTCGGAGAGGCAGAGATGGGCAGCGTTGGAAGTCGAGTGGTGGATCCAGGCGCTGTGTGGCGAATGCAGGCTTTGGAGCCAGGCGCACCTGGTTGGGCTCCCGCAGATTCTTGGGGCGGTGTGCGCTTCTCGCAGTGCGCGCCCCAGTCTGACTCAGGAGAACCTGTCTGGGATTCAGAGGCTTATCTCTAGGATTGGAAGAGGATCCAGAACCACCCCAGGGCTTTCCTAATAAGCAGAACATCTGCAAAGAGCAGCCCGATGAGAACCTGGCTGGGAGGCATTCTGCAAATGATGGTCATTTTTATCCTTATTCATGTTCCTATTTCAGCCTCACTCAAACCTTTTTAAACACCAGCTCTGTGCCAAGTCATGTGCTAGATCCTGGGAAGCAGGTATTGATAAGTACACCTTTAATACATGAAAGCAGATGCTCCCCCTCAGGGTTTGACTCCTGGAGCACAAACTTTAAACAAACCAGAATGTCAGGGCATGTTGCCAGGCGCCACTGGCCACTGTCTGTCTATTTCTGACGAGGCAGCTAGGAGTTCCTGAATTACCCAAGCCTAAATAAAGGTAATATAGGGTGGGAGGGCAGTGAACCCTACCCAGGCTGATTCCTTGACTCCCCCAGATTGCTACCTCAGATTGGCTTTCTTAACTCCCAGAGTCCAGGACTCACACCTCTTTTTCCTTCATGTATTCATTCATTCAATAAATATTTACTGAGTGACTGCATATAAACATGAATTTCCACACCTAACCCAGGGTCTGGAACAGAGGAAAGTCCCCAGCTCTTCTTACACGTACCAGCTTAACTCATCCAGCCCAAATTTGCACCATGCTCATAAAGTACCTGTCTCCTAAGAAATCAGGAAAAAATACATACCTGGCAGGAGAGAGAGCATGATCAGAAAGGTGGTTTTCCCACAGTGAGGCTTGTCCATTGTACTCCAGATGTGCTGACCCCTGACTCCTGTGATTTCCCCAAATGTAGGAAGCTTGACTGCATAACTTGTGGTAGTGGGGGCAGGACTGCAAACGCGTTCTCCTCTAGTTGGGGGGGGGGGGGGGAGAGAAATTGGGAAGATACCCAAGTTTAGTTCAATGGGATGGAATGTTCATTTTATGAATTTTTTTAGAGCCCTATGTGTCAGGTGTGGCCTAGGTTTGGGGAAATCAGAGCTAAGACATCACTTCCCCTCAGTTTACAGCCTGGAGTGGCGAGGAAAAACAGAGTATTGCAATGTCTGTCTTATAATCAACGTGTGACTGGTGAGAGGGACCACAGAAGGAGGATCCAACTCTCCAGTTGGCATCATGGGGGCTTCACAGAGGAGATCTGAGCTGGGTCCCAAAGGATGAGCAGTTTTCCAAGCAGAGAAGGGAGAAACCTATTTGGTATAGCTCCAGTAAAGTGAGATGCCAGCTTTCACTCATTTTCTTCCATTCATTCATTCATTCATTCATTCATCCCATTCCCCCAGATTGCAAATTCGGTAAGAGAAAGCTGTAAACAAGCTAAATGGCCAACAAAAAGAGATTGGTTAAATCATTTTCTTTCCAAATGACAGAAAGTGTGATGACATTCTCAGTCATGTTTTGATAACTATCTAATCACAGGCAAAATTCTATATCTTGTTTGTGGTGGTAGTTACAGGACTATACACGTTTGTCAAAACTCACACAACTGTACACTAATATGTAAAGTATGCCCTAATTTTTGAAAGTGGGGAAAACCTTTTTTAAAAAGCAAGTTATAAACAAGTATATACAGAGTGAGTCCAAATTCAAAAAAGAAAGCAGGTGGTGTTTAGATGAAGCATGTATGATATAAACTTGATGTCTCACACAAAAAGCTCTAGAATGTTATTAATCAAGTGATAGAATTGTGATAAAATGGGTTTGTTTTTTAAAAGATATACTTTTATTTATTTCAGAGAGAAAGGGAGAGAGAAACATCAATGATGAGAATCATCAATCAGCTGCTTCCTACACGCCATCTAGTGGGGATTGAGCCTGCCACCAAGGACATGTGCCCAGATTGGGAATTGAACCATGACCTCCTGGTTCAACCACCAAGCCACACCAGCTGGGCAACAAAGTAAGTTTTATGTGAAATTAAATGAAATTTTAAGCCTCAAATTTGTAAAAGAAAAACATACACATCCATACATGAGAATATTAGTGTTGTACATTTCTCTATATAAGCATATGTTTTCCTGCAGAGGGACACATCAGAATGTTGGCAGTGGTGGTCTGAGTGGGGCATGGGTAGTTTTCATGTCTTTCTTTGTGCTAGTCTGTACTTCCTAGATACTTTATGGAGAATGTGCACTACTTTTATCATGGGGGAGGGGGAGGGCACAAATCTTATTTTAATAAAATCTAGGCAAGAATGAACCATGGAGAATAGCTCAGGAAGCTAAAATGACTTTTAGATGCAGTTATCTGTACCATCCAACTAAACTGTTTCCCAGAAGGATTCATCTGAACGACATTGTAGAGATTGGGTGGCATCCTTGTAAGCCTCAGTCAGGAAAACAATGAACATGGGAAATGCTTTGGCTCCAATTCTTCTAAAGTTCTGATAAAGAAAATAAGGTTTTATGGCTGGGGAGGGGGTACACAGTTTATTACCATGCCTAGGGTTGTGTCTTCACAAATGTGCCACCAGCCTCGGCGCCGGATAATGTAGTTGGTTGTCAACCTTGAGCATGACCCAAGCCGCCTCTCCTTTCTAGACATGCAAGCAACCCAAGGAATCCTGTGAGGTCGGAGTATCACAGAGATCTGGGTGTGTCTCATACCCCCAAGAACATGTACGAACCTAATGAATGGTGGTGTGACAAGCAGCCAGAAGGTCTGGCTGGAAGAGCTGCGTGGGTGGATGGTGGGACACGGGACCCTCCTTTTTTCCCCCCTGGCACCCACCCGGGTTGGGGCAGAAATAGGACTGGAGCTTCGAGTGAATGGAGGCTATTGGTTCCCGAGTCCACCCTGCTTGGATTTTCCATGTACCCCTGTCAAGGTGGGAGGTCAGTCAACGAGGAGACAGGGAAAGAAAACAGGTGCTTTGCTTGTTCATCTCATTTAATTCTTAAAGTCACTCCCCAGATGGGTTCCTTTATCTTTCCATTTTGCAGATGAGGAAACTGAGGTCCAAGTGGCTGATAAGCAGGGAGATCGATCATCAGGCCAATTGTTCCAGGGTCCATAGAAGTTCGATTTCTCGTGGTCAACCAATTAACTGACATTTTAACCCATCCATGAGCCAGCCTGTTGGTGGGAGCTTGGTTGGTGTGTGTCAGTCCCTAAGAGCAGGAAGGAGAAAATTGCAGAGCATTTTACAGAAAACCCTTTACCCCTGTAACGTCACTCAATCCCACATCCTTTGACAGGAGCCGCTGAGAGATTACATAGCCTGCCTGACGCCCATGAGTTGGTCAAAGCTCTGCCTGGAATGCAGGAATGGCTCCGGAGCCAGTGTTCCTGATGCTACATCAAAAGGTGTCTCCTGACCCCACAGCTGGGGACAAAACCCCTTGACCCGTGCAGGCCCACCATGGTACCGTCACCAATGCCCACTGAGGGTCTACATTGCCTCCCAGCTGCCCAGCCTAAAATGCTCTTCATTGTCCCAGCAAATTCCAGGCAAGAGAGTCCCAGCTCTGGGAGTACCTCACAGCTTCCCACACAGGGGTAAAGATTTCTGGCCCCTTCGCCTATATAATTAGGTTTTAAAATCAGGTCATAAGCTGCCTGCAACTTGATTTTCTGGATTTCATTGAGTTCATCAGATAGTGCCATCTAACAAAAATACCCAGCAATTACAGGGAGACGAGCCCATGGGCAGTTCAAACTGTCTGAGAGCTGGGGGTTCTTCCCTTAAGACCTTGGCCCAGGTATGTAACCCATACTAAGCCTCAATCTCACCTGTCGGATGGGGAGAATACAGACTGACTTGCAAGCTAGAGTAACCGCCCTCCTTGTCCAGTCACCATTTCCCTCTTTGAAAGTCACTTTCACACAGTGGTTACTAGCATAGACTCTGGAGCTGGGTGGCCTGGTTCAAGTGTTGGCTCTGCTTCTTTTGGCCACGGCTGTGCACTCTTAGGCAAGTTGGCTGACCTCTCTGGGTCTCAGCTTCTTCATTCCTAAAGCAAGGATCCTACCTAGGCTGGCTGTGAGGGCTAAGTGAGTGGAGAAGGGCTCCCAGGTAAGAGCCTTATTATCACCATCTCCTCTCCCCTGCCAGAGAATCTGCATTGCTTCCTACCTCTTTGCTCTGGATTACTTTCCTACTTCTGAGCATCTGAGAGAAGCTGAGAGGGCGGGGCCTGTTCTCATCACTGCCATCCAACGGGCCTGGCAGGTCTTCTGAAGTTTTCCTCTGGGATAAGGTAGAACAGCCTGGGGAAAAGCACAGTGGCTCTGCCTTTTTCTTCCTATTTGTGACCATCCCTCGAGAATGTGTGGCTAGGAACTAAGACAGTCGTCTGATGCCACAGGGAGAGACACTGCCCATCCTATTTCCAGGCAGAATTCCAGCCCCCCGCCACCCCATTTCCCAAGAAAGTTTTGTTTTTCCCATTCCCAAGAGCACAGAAAATCAGTCAAGAAATTGAGAAAAAGGGAAAAGTATTATAATTCTGTAATAATGAAAAATAAGCATAATGGTTAGACTTTTATACAATTTATTAGAGGCCTGGTGCACAAAAATTCATGCACTGTGTGTGTGTGTGTGTGTGTGAGTTCCCTCAGCCCATCCTGTACTCTCTTGCAGTCCAGGACACCTCAGGAGATGTCCAACTGATGGCTTAGGCTCACTCCCTGGGAGAATGGGCCTAAGCTGGCAGTCAGACATCCCTCTGGCAACCCAGGAGCCCTCTGGCAGCCCTTAAACCATTAGTCGGACATCCTTAAGCCAGTTTCTGGCTGAGCAGCATTCCCCTTGTGGGAACACACTGACCACCAAGGGACAGCTTCTACGTTGAGCATCTGCCCCCTGGTGGTCAGTGCACATCATAGCTACTGGTCATTCCTGGTTGTTAGGGTCAATTTGCCTATTACCCTTTTATATAGGATGAGATGATCCCCAATAAGTCTTGTACTCACGTGGCACCACCCATAGTTATTACAATATTATTGACTATATTCCCTGTGCTGTATTTTATATCCCTGTGACTGCTTTGTAACTATGTGGAATTATCTTTAAAATTTTAAGTGATTTTTTATTTGGCATTTACCTATTGTAATTCTCTGGAGAATTAAACTCACCAACCAACATGAAGAGGTTACTGGTTGGAAGGGACCCACTGACCAAGTCAAAAGCAACGGCAGGAAATGCTGTCACTTGGAGCTGCAGGATAAGGGTTAATTTCGGGAACTGGGACCAAAGCACGCGGAACAGAACCAGATGCAGTGGGACTAGTCTTGCTGTGGTTGTGGCTGTGGCTGTGGCTGCTCTCAGCCCTGCCTCTGCCAATGGTGAGTCTTCCCGGGCAAATAAAGGAAATATCAATGAGTGTATGCACACAGTTTACTTCATTTTGAGTGGTTTGCTCAGGAATAAGCTAGGTACTTACACTGGGTAGTTCCGTGTGGAGCTTTTAGGTTTGTCAATAGCTGTACATGTTCCATGATTAGAATTCCACTCCATCACACTTGCTGGCATTTCCAGTAAGTTACTTGTTTGCTTGTTTTAGATTCTCTCAACATTTTATTTTATTTTTTAAAATATATTTTATTGATTTTTCACAGAGAAGAAGGGAGAGGGACAGAGAGCTAGAAACATCGATGAGAGAGAAACATTGACTAGCTGCCTCCTGCACACTCCCCATTGGGTATGTGTCTGCAACTAGGGCACATGCCCTTGACTGGGATCGAACCTGGGACCCTTGAGTCTGCAGGCCAACGTCCTATTCACTAAGCCAAACCGGTCAGGGCAACATTTTTTTTTTTTTTTTTTTTAAGTTTTTGAAATACAAGTCAAAAGCACATTTTTTGTACGACAGCATGTTAACAAGCTTTACATTCTCTTCCCTATAGGATGACTGAATATGAGGTACTTTAAAACTTCCTTTTCAAAACAACACATTTCATGGAGGGAAATCCCTAGTTAGAAGAATGCATGGGTGCACAGGCTATCATATTTAATAATTTTAGTGCTTTATGAATGCCAAACTTGGAACAGCAGCCCCGCCTACGGAAAATTTGTTCTCTGAAGTATGTTAAGTATTCCTCCTATCACAAAAATAAATGAAATGCATTTGAAAAAATGGCAATTTGTGGTACAGGCCTCTGAGTGAGCTTGGAAAACGTGTTAGGATGTGCTTTGACCATACAGAAGGAACATTCTAGAATCCACCTAAAAACATCTGGCAGAACAGTTGGCCCGAGGCTCTTGGGGTTGTTCCGCCTCAGAGAGGGACATAGGGAGCTTGGAAGAGTGCCCAAGTCTTACAGTGTATAAATAAGTAGAACAACAAATTGATGTTCCTTTCTCAAAAAAAAAATCAATTAAAAATATATTTTAATCCCTTTCTCACATTAGCCAAAATCCTGTATGGACTACACAACACTGGCAGAACCCTCTCAGCAGTCACTCAATGCCTGGAAAGCAAACTGTAAGCTTAGAACAAGCATCTCAGCAGGAACAAGATTCAAAAGGTTTATAAAACGTTGGAGGTGAAAACCCCTTCATCCTTCATAGATGGTGTCTGTGCTCAAGCACTCTGTTTCCAGGACACGGCGGACAACCACGGAACATTCACAGCGAGAATGAATCCAAGCTGCCTGCCCTCAGCTTAGTGCTTAGGGCGTCAGCCGTGCCCCGAAGGGTCTCAGGTTCAATTCTTGATCAAGGGCACATACCTGGGTTGCAGGTAAGATCTCTGGCCTTGGTCAGGGCACATACCAGAGGATGTGTCTCTCACATCGGTGTTTCTCCCTTCTGCTTCCTTCCCTCCCTCCCTCCCTCTCTCCCACTCTCTCTAAAAATGAATGGAAAATATCCATGAATCATCTTCAGGTTACCCTGGCTGCCCCCAGCGCATTGCTACAGCCTCACAGGGTCCTTAGCATCTGGATCAGCCCCGCCCTCCGGTAAGGCAGCACAGTGAGGGGGAGCACAGCCAGTTTGATGGGCAGCATTCACCTGCGCACCTCTCCCCAGAGGGCTTTCACAATCTCATGATCCCGGCCAGCGGAAGCAGCCAAGTGAAGAGGAGACCGACCGGCATCACGCTCATCATGCATGGGCACCCCGAGGTGCAGCAAGAATGCAACGGTTTCTTGTGTTCGCTGAGCACGCCATGCAATGCAGTCCTGCTGTCCCCGCCAGTTCTAGTGGCTGGGATTTCTGCCTCAGCATCTCCTACGTCAACTCCTCCAGCTTTCTGCTACCAGCTAGGCCATGGACCACCCGCTTAGACACAGATCCCATTCCCTTTCCAGGATCCGTGGCAGCAGAGCCCTCCAGTGTACGAATGTTGACAGGGACTACGGGCTTTTAAAGTGTATTTTAAATTTTTTTTTTTTAGTTTAGAGAGAAACATTGATGTGTTGTTCTACTTATTTATACATTCACTGGTTGATTCTTGTATGTACCCAGACTGGGTCTTGAACTCGCAGCCTTTTTGGTGTATTCCTACTGCCCAACTCCTACTGGCATATTCCAAAAAACCTGACCAACACAAAAAGAAACTTTTTTGCCTCTAGAATATTTGTCATGAAACAAAAGATTGAGAGGATCAGATAGAGTAATTATCTTTTTAATATTTAAGAGTACTCCAATACAGTGTTCTCAATAACATTGAATAATTAGGGTGCAGGGAATTATTTTTTCTTTTTATTTCTGGCAACACTTATTTGCTCTGTGGCCCCGCCCCCGCCCCTGCTCCACCCCACCTCCAGCACACCTTGTCTTCAACCACTCATCTCATCTTCACACTCAACTGGTCAACCCAATCACTCTAAGCCACCGCCAGAGACTGGGTCAGGGCCGGGACATCTGGTCGACCCAGGTGCGGGGTATTCTGATTTCTCGTTGCCAAGCTTTAAAGATTAATATCTGTGAGGAACTTGGCTCCTGTGGCTGCTGACTGACTGAGGAAGAAGGTTATGCCGAGCAGCGGTGCCAGCCAGCACCCGCCCCCACACTGGGCTTACTAAGTGGGACCGTCAATGGGTGTTTTGTTCGAGTACCTTCAGTTGATCAATCTTGGCACCTGGGCCAGGGCAGTACCACCAGGAAGGTCTTTTTTCTCTCTTCCTGACATGACCTTAAAATCACTCCAACGTTCTTAGAGGATATGACAACTGTTAGGTGTTGGAATTTTCCGGCATGTATATGATGAACATTTTTACCCATTTTCATTCATTTACTCAGTGCACATTGTCACGTTGAGCCACTTTAAGCCAGGCACTGGGCCTGGCGCTCAAAAGACCTCCATCATTCGAGATGTGAGAGCGGGTTGTCCAGGCAGAGAAGCGGACGGAGAAGCTGAGATTTGCATCTGGTTTGGAAACAGCATGTTCTGAGGCTGGTGACGACTCTAGATAGGCTCCATCGACAGGACCCCCAGGTGGAGAAGCAGAGTTGGGGTTACAGTGGCCGTGAGCTCCTCCTGCCTGCTGCCCCTCTTGCCTGCTGCCCCTCCTGCCTGCTGCCCCTCCTGCCTGCTGCCCCTCCTGCTACCTGGGAAAGGAAGGGAGCTTCTGGGGAGGTGCAGAGGGAGGCTGGTGGCTGCACTCGGGGCCGGAGAACCGACGGAGCCACTTGAGCTGAGGTTTCTTACCGGCACTTGGCTCTTTGCCTTGGAGTGGCTGCTTGTCCATCCTCACTGCTAAGACCCCGTTAGTTGGAATGAAAGTTTCATCATTCTATGTTAAAAAAAAAAAAAAAAAAAAAAAAGGGAAAAAGCTGGAAGACTTTTATTTCTGGCATTGTACGTGGACGCCCGCACATGATATTTTGTGGAAGAGCCACACTCAAGGGGCCAAAGAGCCGCATGTGGCTCTTGAGCCGCAGTTTGCCAACCACTGCTCTGACCAACTGAGCTTCCTGGCCAGGGCCCGAGAGACTTGTTTTAAAAGTGAATCTGCCGAAACCGGTTTGGCTCAGTGGATGGAGCATCGGTCTGCGGACTGAAGGGTCCCAGGTTCGATTCCGGTCAAGGGCATGTACATTGGTTGTGGGCACATCCCCAGTAGGGGGTGTGCAAGAGGCAGCTGGTCGATGATTCTCTCTCATTGACGTTTCTGGCTCTCTATCCCTCTTCCTCTCTGTGAAAAATCAATAAAATATATATTTTTTTAAAAAGTGAATTTGAAAACACTTGAGCTGGGAGTCAATTCTGAAATCTCCGTTTTTAAGTTCTATTTCCCAAAGCCATGCCTGCAGGCTACCTAGAGTCGTTCCTCCTCCCTTGGTAGGGCTGTCAGTTGGTGACAACCATTTTTGTGTGCAGTGGGCAGCAGATGCCCTATCCTGGCCACTTGTCTTCCTCTGACTGCGCAATTCCTCTGTGTTCAGGGAGGAACCAGGAACTGGTGGTTTTCTTGTGCTTTATAGACGTCACACAGTGGATGCTGGGGATAGGCCACTCATGAGGTGCGTAGGACACAGTAGTGGGGTGGGATCAAATATGAAAAAAAATGTCCTTGCATAGGAGCGTTCATATCTCCCACTGCCATTCCACACGGCACAGCCTGCCGCCCCATCCACCCTCCAGAGGTTATTTTTCCACTGATTATTTTTAGAGAGAGTGGAAGAGAGAGGGAACGCAGAAAGAAATGTCAATGTGATATCTCAGGGCCCAGGCTGCGGAGGAGACTGCAACCGAGGTAAGTCCTCTCCACCAGAATCGAACTCGGGAGCCTTCGGTCCGAAGGCTGACGCTCTATCCACTGAGCCAAACCGGCGAGGGCCCCACCCACCCTCCTCATTGCCACGGGCTCCCCACTGCCCACTGCCTGGCACCCGCTCTTGCCACACCTTCTCCCGCCCCCGGAGCACGAATGCCGGCTCCCAGCTTGGCGGGGACTGATGGGAACGTTGTCCATGTTCCCTGCGGCCCAGCCTTCTCAGAACCAGCTGGCCGTGACTCAGAGGGAAGAAGGAGAACTGAGGCCAGCTTCGCGGGCAGCAGGGTGGGGGTGGGGGTGGGTGTTTAAAAGCTGGGAAATATTGCACTGTGAGTGACGCTTGCTTCCCTTGAGCCAGGCAGGTGGCAGCAGCCTGGATGGCTCGATGAAGCCAAGAGGCCAAGGCAGGGCCAGGGAGTGGCGTGGAGTATCCATCTGCTCAGACCGCTGTCACTCAGTCCCACAGCTGGCAGCTTACACCAGACATTTTTTTTCCTTTTCTTTTTTTAAATATATATTTTATTGAGTTTTTACAGAGAGAAAGGGAGAGGGATAGAGAGTTAGAAACATCGATGAGAGAAACGTCGACCAGCTGCCTCCTGCACACCCCCTAATGGGGATGAGCCCGCAACCAATGTACATGCCCTTGACCGGAATCGAACCTGGGACCCTTCAGTCTGCAGACCGATGCTCTACTTAGCCACACCGGTTTTGGCTTAAACCAGACATTTACTGGCCCTGGAGGAGTTCCCAGCCCCGTAAGGTCACGCCAAGCAACCAGCCAACACCGAGCTAGTGGGGTTCCGACCAGAACACAGAAGAAACCCCTGGTTGTGGCAGGAAGTGCTTCTGCAACTGAACGGATCCGGAAACAGAGCCACACAGGCCGAGTCCGGGCCCTGGGGTGGCGCAGGCCAGGAGCCGCACGGGGAGCCTCAGAGCTCAGTCCCCAGCGCTTCAGCATTGGGCCTTTCTATCTCAGGCAGACAGAGAATGTGCCCCATCTCTCTGAGGGGATCCCGGAGTTTCCGCCCTGGGAAGTTGGGGTGTGGATCCCCTGCACTGCGGACCAGCCCTTCCCCAGGTCTGCACGTGGCGCAGGTCCCAGCGGGTGTGGCGGGAGGGGCCAGGGAGCAGTCTGTCCCTGGTGCTCTGTCCAGATCTCCCTCACGGAGCAGGGGCTCGGTCATCACCACAGAGCCTCCGCGCCGGCACAGGCAAGGTGGCAGGCCGGGACCGCGCCGTGTTGGCACAATGCTCTCAGCTGCCATAGGAAAGGCCCCGCCTCGCCAGTCCCCTTGGAGGATTCCCTCCTCCTAGCCAAGCAGGCACCTCCCTGCGCCAGCCCACCCCGCAGGCTCTGGACCAGGCCGGGAGGGTCCCGGTCTCCCTGGCCGGACCTCCTCCTTGCGGCCCACCGTGATCTCGGGAGGCTGACAGGAAAGAAGAAACAGGACGGGCAGGATCCCGGGAGGCGATAAGCCTTCAACAAGTAATTACTTGCCGTTCTTTAATCACGAGGTGAGCCGTGTCCCAGAGGAAGGGCGGGCGAGGAGAGCCTGGCCAAGGCCAAGGGCAGGTGCTGGACGAGGCTGACCTGGCGGAGGGGCGGTGGCCCATGGCGGGTCTGGGTGGCAGGTGCTTGGCCACATGCTAACACACCTGTGCAGGCTCCTGAGGAAGCTTCTGGCAGCCACACGAGACCCCTTCTCCCCCATCACACTGAGCAGCGGGGAGAGGCCATGACAGAAGCATCCCCATCCTGTAGGGGCCTACACTTTTTTTTTAAGCTCCTAGTTCATTAATGCGGTCACCTTAGGTAAGATGAAGTCACTGTGGCTTGGAGTGTTAATCTGCTCAGCACTTCAGCGTGGCCCCCTACCCTTCATCTGCTGCCCCGACACCAGCCTTTGCAGGCCTAACTCCTGTGTCCCGTTCTCTGTGCTCTTAAAAAATATATATATTATTGATTTTTTACAGAGAGAAAGGGAGAGGGATAGTTAGAAACATTGATGAGAGAGAAACATCGATCAGCTGCCTCCTGCACACCTCCAAAACTCTCTGAGCCTCACTGGTCACACAGGGGTAGGTCACAGTGCCATCTTATAGAAGGGGATAGCTGGCAGTGCCTGGCTGAGGTGGGCATGCCTTGTCAGTCTTCAGAGTGGGACCCCAGCAGGGAGAGTGGCATTTAGACCCGTAGCTGGTTTCTGTGGCCACTCACATCCTTTCAATAAGAGAGAAAAGATTGGCTTCTTTGGTCATTCAAGTTAACCTTTCTACAATGTCACTGACTCCTGGCAAACACCCACATCCGGAGGGCCAGCCGCACTGCGTTTGCCCAAAGCCCATAATCTCACTGCATACTGTCTGCACCCCTGCAGGCGGCAGAGACTCCTGCTCACCACGGTGGTGACTCTGGACGGGAAGGTGAGGGAGCTGTGCACAGGACCCTGCTTCCTCATTGTGCTTCCTGGGTGGGTTCCTGGCCAGCCTCTGCAGGACGGGGAAGGCGGCAGGGGCGGGGAGGCTGTGGGACCTGTCCCTCAACCTCTGCAGGAGAGGCCCTGCCGCTGGGAAAGCCCGCCCACAGCTCACATTCTTCCCTGGTGGCGGACACACCTGGAGCAAAACCCACAGCTCACTCAGCTCCATGCCTCCTGGCCTCTGTGGCGGCCTCAGACCTGCCGAGCTGGTTCCTGCCCCAGGGCCGTTGCACTTGCTGCCCCGCCTGCCCAGAACTCTGCAGCCTGCCTCTTCATGGGGCTGACCTCGCTCAGTCACTGAGTTCTCACGCCATGACGTCACCTCTTCCCGGAGGCCGCCTGGCCAGGCTGGCCGCTCCTGCTCCCCCCGGTACGGGAGCTCCGTGCCCTGCTCCTCACCGGCCTCGGTTCCCGTGGGGCAGGGAGAAGCCAGGGGGCTCAGGCGGGAGGGCAGTAAGCGTGGCCCTGGGAGGGAAGTAGGCAGATGACCAGGCCCACTCTGGTTTCAGCTCCTTCAAGCCCACCGTGCTCTGGGAGGCCAGGGCCGATGACAGGGTGGGCGGGCTCCACCTCAGGCCCCGGGAGAGCCGGGCAGGCTTCCTGGAAGAAGCAACACTGAAGGAAGGACAGAGGGTGCGATTCTGTCGGGTGAGGAGAGTGAGGGAAGAAGGGCCAGGCAGAGAGATGAGGCCGGAAGTCCTCTCTGCCCTGGGCTCCCTCTTCCCAAAGATTGGTGGGGGTGGGAGCTCAGATTGGCTCTGCCTGAGAGAAGGAAAACTGCAAGAGGGAGAAGGGGGTTCCTCCCTACCAGCCCCTTCTCTGGGGCACCCCGAGGAAGCGGAGGGGGCCCCTATTCCCACAGCCCGCAGCAGGCTCCTCCCGCCCAGGGGTGGCAGCTCGGCCCTGGGGCCGTGTGGGAGAAGGAGGAACGCTGAGGCTCCCGCCCACGGGCCAAGCAGCAACCTGCTTGGGGATAACAAGCTCCAGCCACCGGTGAGAAAGGTAACAAAGGCCTCTAATAAAGACTGAGACAAACAAAACAAAGCAAAACAAAACAAACCAGACACCTCACCCTGGGCTGGTGAGCCGGGGTTTCCTCCAGGGCTTTCCCTGAGGTGGGGCTGACAACCGGACCAAAGTCTGGAGGCAGGGACTCCCCTGCTGGAGGAGACAGAGCCAGCGCAGCTGCCCTGCGGTCTGGACCTGCCCCTGCCCTTCCAACCCCGGCTGCTCAGGCCCCTGGCCCGTCCTGTCCTCTCCCAGGCCCAGGGAGCCCCCCACCCCCGAAAGCAGCCGACGACATTCCAGCACATTTGATGACGAGGGGCAGCAGTCGGACGCCCTGTCGGATACGAGGCGCCGTGTCTCCGTGGCCAGACCACCGGCGTCTTATTCGTGCTGCCTCGCGGTGGGGATGCAGAGTGAAGGGGGTCAGCAGTGAGGTGAACAGGTGCCCCTTTGCCAACGCTGGGGACCTGGGACAGGCCAAACACCCCACCCATGTGCACTGAGTGTCTGACACATGGGCGCTGTCCTGGGGGCTGGCAGTGTCACAGGGAACAAAATGAGGGGTGTGTCCCGAACCCCGAGGGGCTTCCGGTCCTATGGAGAGAGGGGACAGCACCCGAAAAGCCAACACCGGAAAGGCCCATGGGGGCCCTGGCCGGGATGCGAAGTTTATAAACCAAATCCCAGCAGCCTGGGTTTCCCCTAAGCAGCCCCAGAACCGCCTCTTCCCGAAGCCAGAGGCCAGCTCAGCTCCCCGTGTACTTGCTGTCACAGCACTTGACCCCGCTGACCCCACACCCTCTGCGTGCCCAGCGGTGACCACCCCCCCAGTTCCTTTTTAGGACTCCACTCCCCACTGTGACCCCTGAGGGCCCCCGCCCTCCTCTCCTCTGTCTGTACTTCCTGGGCAGGATCTTCCTCTCCTGAGGTCCCCATGACTGTCTAGAAGCTGGTGGCCCTGGACTGTGTTGAACGGGTTCCCCCCCAAATCCATGTCCACCTGGAACCTCAGCATGTGAGCATATTTGGAAGCAGGGTCTTTGCAGATGTAACGAGGTAAGTTAAGATGAGGCCACACCGGAGGAGGGCAGGCCCTAAATCCAATGACTCTTGTCCTTCTCAGAGGGCCCCAGGAGGACAAAGGAAGGAGCCACATGCAGAAGCAGAGACCAGCAGCAGCTCAGGACACCACTGGCTGCCGAAAACCGCCAGGAGCCGGGAGAGCCGGGAAGAGTTCTCCCCTGAACCTTTGAGAGAGCACGGCCCTGGGACACCCTGACTTAGGACTTCCGGTCTCCAGGGCTCTGAGAGCATAACTTCTGTTGTTTTAAGGCAGCCAGTGTGCAGTCATTTGTCATGGCCGCCCCAGGACACTCACCCAGCCCCCTGCCTGCATCCCATCACGCCTGTCTCCGGAAGCTCACACCTGATCCCCACCTGCCCGCCAGGTAACTCCTCTCCGAGCTCCGTACCCACTCCGGGAGCCCCCAGCTCGGGGATGCACCGCTGGCCGTACAGGCCAGAGCCCGCCCGTCACCCAGACCCCTCCCTGTCCCTCACCTGCCACCCAGTGACTCACCGCCCTGAACTGCCATGGAGACAAGCAGACGTAACCAAATGCCACTCTGCAAGCTTGATGGGACTTTCAAAACGAGCGGGGCCCAGCGATAGGCGGCGTTCCTGGAACCTGAATGCAGGCCAGCAGCACTGGCGCTCCCGCTGGCTTTGCGAGTGACACTGGTCTTGTGACGGAGGGCGGTGGTGGCGGCCTCGGGGACGAAGCGTCCTCGTGTCTGTGACTCACTTCCAGATGGCTCAGAAGAGGGACATCTACCTGTCCTGCTGCCCGTCTGGTGAGAGGAAACACAGGGGAAGCCTGTTAGGGATCCTTGAATCCAGGTGGACACAATGTTCATCGACCTTTCTTCAACCTCTGAGCAGGGTGAAGGCTTTTAAAAAAAACAGGCATTTTCCCCTTGCTGGTTTGGCTCAGAGGGTAGAGTGTCACCCAGCGGGCTGAAGGGTCCCAAGTTCGATTGTGGTCAAGGGCACATGCCAGGGTTGTGAGCTTGATCCCCAGGGTGGGGCGTGCAAGAGGTAACTGTTCAATGATTCTCTCTTATCATTGATGTTTCTCTCTCTCTCTCTCTCTCCCTCTCCCAATAAAGGTATTATTTAAAAAGAAATAGTGTCTTTTTTTTTTTTTTAAGTGGCCATACCATATGTTTATATAGCAAGGGCTGTTTAAAAAAATATATGTTTTTATTGATTTTTAAGAGAGATAGAAACATTGATGAAAGAGAAAACATCTATTGGCTGTCTCCTGCACACCCTCTACTGGGGATCGAGCTCGCAATCCAAGCATGTGTCCTGACCAGGACTTGAACCAGCGACCTCATGGTGCACAAGACGATGCCCAACCAACTGAGCCACACTGGCCAGGGCATGGTGAAGTCTTAATAATAAAAAGCTGTGGGTGGATTCTTTTGATCTCAGCCCATTCTCTGGACCCCAGGCCCCAGGCCCGTGCTCTGCCCTAGACTGCTACCACCCTGCACTCTTGCTGAGGTCATCTCTGCTCCAGCCTGCCCTGCACATCACAGCTCACCCCCACTGTCCATCCACTCCAACTCGTTCACATAGCAGCCAGACTTCTCCCCCAAACCAGACCCTTATCTTGCCCCACCTGTTTGAAGCCCACTAAGCCTGTGCTTGGGTCAAAGTTCAGACTCCTTCCTCGGCCTACAAGGTCCTCTCTTACCTCTCCAGGCCCATACTACACTTAACCCCAAGTTAAACCCCCCATATGCACTCCTCCCACTTCCCTTTTTACCCCGCCTCCCACCGTCACCTGGCTGCTCTACCTTCAGGTCTCTCTCGACTGAGATGCCTCTTTTCTGCAAGTCATGTGCCTGCACCATGTGCTCTACAGAGCACATTTACCCTAGATGTCCATTAAAGCTCAATGCTGTGCAGTCAACTCCTTCTGGTAGCGTCTGTCCCCCAAACTGACAGTTATCTCCGTGAGGGGGAGCGCTGGGAGATACTGTCCTTATCTCCTACCCACCTGGCAGAGGCCCTGGCACAGCATGGCATGCAATAGATGATGAGTGGGTGACTCTGTTGGGGCTGGATGTATGAATGGATGGATAAATGGATGGATGGATGAATGGGTGTGTGGATGGGTAGATAAATGGATGGATGGATGGATGGATGTGTAGAAGAATGGATGAATGGATGGTTGTTAATAGATGGATGGTGAATAGATGATAGATGGTGAATAGACAGATTGATTGGTGGATGGATGGATAATGGATGGCTTGATAGATGGATGGGTGGATGATGGATGGATGATGGATAGGTGGGTGGATGGATGATGTAGTACAAACAAAGTTGCCATGAGGAGGTGGGGGTCAGGTTTAACTGAAGGAGGCTTTTTAGAGGAGTTGAAAGGATAGCATGTTGGTGACAGCTGCAACTTAAAGAACTTTCCCTTTGCTGAGTCCCAGACCTGACACTTTATTTGTGTTACCTCCCTGCATCCTTATGGTAGCCCTTGGCGTGTGCTATTTCCCCCTTGCCTAAGTATTGTCTCATTGGTAATTAATACTTTAAAAAATATATATTCTATTTTATATATTTTTTTGTTTTTTGTTTTTTTGTTTTTTAACAGAGAGGGAGAGGGATAGTTAGAAACATCGATCAGCTGCCTCCTGCACACCTCTTACTGGGGATGTGCCCTTGATTGAAATCGAACCTGGGACCTTTCAGTCTGCAGGCTGGCGCTCTATCCACTGAGCCAAACCGGTTAGGGTGGTAATTAATATTTTAATAAAAATTTACATAAGAAACACTTGCTTGATACGGCATTTAAAAGGAGCAGTAAGATGTATGTTTTCCACGGTGGAGACCCAGACTGTTGTAGGCATAGTAGCAGCTCAATAAAAGCACAGAGTTGAATATTTAACATGTGAAGAAACAGAAGCTCAGAGAGGCTGGGGACTTGCCAAGCATCTCACCGTCAGCCACGTCAGCCAGCAGGTTTCTCTCACTGCAGACCAGCCCTCTCCACCAAGGAGGAGGAGTGGGGTGCAGAGAGCAGGCCTGGGCTGAACGGTGGGAGGTATAGACAAAGGCTCGGGGGCAGAAAAGGCATGGCATGTCCTGGGGACAGAGAGGAGGGTTGTGTCAGAAAACACGGTGAAGCTGGAGTTGGCATCATGGCCTGAAATCCAGCTGGGGAGGCGGCGGTGACAAGCCAGGCCGAGGAAAAGGGCAGGTGTCATCTTTTTGGACTTGGAAGGCAGGAGGCCCGGACAAGAGGAGAAAGCTGATGCTGCCGGTTGGGGTGAAAACAGTATGCCCACAAAAACAAGCCAGACCCATGCTCAAAGCCTCAGCTGGATATCCACCTGCTCCCACCTGCCCGTCCTCCCCGCCGCCTGCCTCACGCACAGAACAGGATCCACTTGGGCCGCTCTCCGTGGCTGAGCGCAGGGGCCTCGGGGACAGGGATGGAGGCGGCTCCAGGCCGGGTGTGCACCGCCCCATCACTGCAGGTAGCGGTGAGGTAGGGGCCTTGGCACCAAACGGCCCTGAGTCACATGGTGAGAAAGCGGTTCCTCTGTCAATTACCCATCAATCCTGAGCAAACCGAGATTCAGGCTAACGATGACTAATGTTCTCTGTTTGTTTGAAAGACAACAAGAGCAGCCCTCTGGTGCAGAGCCGTGAGGGGCAGCGGAATCTATCAATGGCTTCCAAATACAATTTTTCACTGCATTCATTGTTTCCGTCATCGTCTACGGACTCCCGCGTAATACGTGGTTTCCGTTCGTAGTAGGTTGGTGGTAAGGGTCTGAAATCCCGAAACCACAGCGACTTCAATGAGGGAGTATTTCTGTCACGCGAATACGGTCCTGAGGTAAGCCTTCCCAGGCTGGGAGAGGCTCTGCCATCGAGGCTCCTTCTGCCTGGTTGCTTTACGCCTCGTGGTCCAAGATACCTGCCAGCGTTCCAGCCAAAGGAAGGCAGGAGATGCTGAAGTGCCCATCTCCCTCCCGTGAAGGACACTTCTAGGAAGGCACTTCTTCTCAAGTGGCCACGCCCGGCTGCAAGGGAGGTTAGGAAGCAGCCTGGATTCCGGGCAGCCATCCGCTCATCTAAAAACCAGGGATCTCAGGTGAAGCAAGAAGGGGTGGGCAGGCCCTGGGGAAAGCTAGTAAGTCCGCTGGGCCCCGCTTTTCTTTCCTGATGGGGACAGCAATTTTTTGTTTGTTTGTTTGTTTTTCAAGCAAGGAAAGAGTGTCGCTTTAAAGAAGAAGCTAAGTAAATAAAGGAACAGGTGGTCCGGGGCTGGCCTGGAGCTCAGCGAAGTTCAGGAAGCATGCTGTGGAAATAGAAACACAGGAGATAACCGAAGGGCCAGGATGGATCAGGGTCAAGGATATCTCAGGCCCCTGTGGGCAGTGGCCTGGAGCAGCACAGGTCAGAGGCAGGAGCCACGGAGGAAGCAAATGCTTGTTCCAGAAGAGGGGCAGAAGGAGCTGAGCCAGGCCCAGGAGCTGGGAGGCGGGCAGGGATGGCTAACCAGGAGAGCGAACCAGGGCGTGCGAGGAGGGACCGGTGGGCATCAGCAGCATCTCTTTGTTTGTTTTGGAAGCAGGAGCGGGGCTGGGGTGGGGCTGCTATGGGGTTTAGGAATAAGAAAGATCTGGAGCACAGGTGGTGAAGTTACAATGGGATAGGTCAGAGGTCACTAGGCAGGGGCTGCTGAGAGGACGGAGGGGTCGGCTAAGCCAAGCCCAGAGGCCATCCTGAATAAGGATGTGGACAAAGCACGGGTCAGGGCAGTGCATGGGGCGAGGGCTCACATCCTGGCAGTGGCTGCCGCTGCCGGCATTGTCTCCCTGCATCCCCACAGCGCGGTAAACCTGTCACCTTCTAGCCCCATTGGACAGCGAGAGGAAGCTGCTCCCGATGGTCTCGGGCTTGTGAACAGCAGAGCAGATCCACACGGGGTCTGGACGCTTCCCAAACTGGGGCCCTGGGGCCCTGGGGCCCAGAGCCGTGCCTGGCCCGGCTAGGGTGGTCCTGAAGAATGAGCGAATGAATGAGTGAATGAATGGGAGGATTGCTCTCCTGCCTTTGTGTGCAAGCAGGAATCTCGGGGAACCACGCCACCCCTTCCCCTGGCAGGCAGCTCCTAGTGAGGAAAACTCGATTTTTCCCAAAATAAAAGAGTGCGGGGACCGGAAGTGTGGCTCCCTGGGCTCCACCCAGCCGGCTCCGGGCAGGAAGCCAGCCCTCGCGGCTATTCCCAGCGCCCGCCCTGCTTTCGGCAGAGTGTTTCTGGAGTGCACACAGCCTTATTTTTGTTCTATGTGCGGGGCTGTTCCGCGGGGGGCAGAGACGCCTGGCCACGCGTGCTGCCGGCGACTGCCTGGCTGAGGTGACTGGGACAGCATTTGGGCGGGGGTGGGCCTCTCCCCGCACGCCCAGCTGGGCCAGGCTGCAAGCTGGAAGGTGCTGCAGGGCAGGCCAGCTCGGTCAGTCTGCAGACCTCACTCTCGGCCTCCTACTGTGAGCCCGTCCCTTCCCCTCCCCAATCACCAAACTCCAAAAGTTAAAGTACCACCCCCAGGAATCTAGTTGTTGGTTGTTTTTTCCCTCATTTTCTTTTCTTTAAAAAAAAAAAAAAAAAAAAAAAAAAAAAAAATATAAAAAAATATATATATATATATATATATATATATATTATTGATTTTTCACAGAGAGGAAGAGAGAGAGATAGAAAGTTAGAAACACCGATGAGAGAGAATCACCGATCAGCTGCCTCTTGCACACCCTCCACCGGTGATGTTCCCGCAACCAAGGTACATGCCCTTGCCCGGAATTGAACCCGGGACCTTTCAGTTCGCAGGCCAACGCTCTATCCAGAGTCAAACTGGTCCTGGTGGTTTTTTTCATTTTCTGATGAACAAGCACATTCGCTGGATCTCTAATAAAAAGTGCCACACATGTAGTCATGGCCTTGTTCTGCTTAAAATATGTTGCCAACCCTTTTTGTCTACATGAGATCCAGGCCTTGGCTTTCCCTTCAGCTGAGAACACCCTCCTGACCCTGCCCCACTAATCTGCTTCCTGCCTCTCGCACACGCCTCCCCTTTCATGCCTCCTGGCCTTTGCACTTGCTGTTTTCTGTGCTTGAACTGCTCACCATCTGCTGAACTACTTATCCTATGAAACCCAACTCAAAAGGCCCCTTCTCTGAAACACAGTTAGGTGTCCTTGAAATTGCGTGGGCTTGGGTTCCGGTCCTTGCCCCACCTGTGATCTGGCAGATGACTTCAGCGCTCAGGACTCTGGTTTCTCCGGTCATTGTTTTCCTGTGCCTCCTGCCAGTCCTGGAACTCCTGAACATCAGGTACCACCTGCATTCGTTCCCAAGCCCTGTCCTTCCTCCCCAGTGCCTAAGGCAGTTACTATCCCACGATGGTAATAAATCAGCAATTACCTTTCTTGGTGTGTCAAGTTCTGCCCTGGGAAAGGCGGGGCACCCCCAACTTTACTCATAGGACATGCAGGCGTGGGGGTTCCATGCCAGTAGCAGTGAGTGCCCACATTCCTTGGGCTGGCGGCACTGGGCGCGCAGTTAGAAGGCACCCAGCGTGGTGACTCAGTGGGTGTCAGCGGTGGCCCACGGTCCCTCCTCACCCCCCTGCCTCTCCCTGAGCTCCAGAAGAGGGGCAAAAGAAAGGTGAATCACGACCCCCCACCTCTGTTTTACAAATTGGATGACAGAGCCTTTTGGATTAACCAGAAAACAAAACAAAAACAAAAACCCCAAATCCACCACTTATGTCATTTCTAGCTGGAGCAGGGCCAGCTTTCAGCTGAGCGCTCAGCTCTGAGCTTTGGATTGGCCCGGGACACCACCTGCTTTCTCCCTGTCCCGAGCTTCGGGTTGGCAGTGGGGCGAGTTGTCCCCTAGGGGACGGAATCCCACAAGACCACCAGAAGTCTGGATTTGCTGGAGCTGTTGGACCCTTCCCCCCACGGCCCGGGCTCCCACCCCACAGGCCTGGGCTCCATCCAGATAAAAGCCAGCCCCTGCCCATGCTGAGGGGGAAGGCCAGGTTAGAGCCAGGCAGTTAGTGTACCTCACGTTGGTAAGGAAACGGCCATCCCGCCCCCTGTAGTGCTGGGGCCACTTCAGGGCTCTGCGTGGGGCTGAATCAGACTCCGTGGGGGTGGGGCCTAGGCTTGGGCAATTTAAACACATTTCCAGAAGATTCTCTCTTCCTTGGGGATAGGTGCTCCCGCTCTCCTCTCCTGACCAGCAGGTACCCGCACTCTTGAAGCTCTCACTTCAACCCTGTGAGGCACCTCCATGCCCAGGGGACCCCTTCTGTGGAAGTCCTGAGGGCCCGTCCCATTCAGCGTCATCAGAACCCAGCATCCCTTTGTGGGCGGCCCCATCCCACCCCAGCCACTGGGCCTCCTCCTCAGGACACCACCTCCTGCCCTGAACCTCCCGGCACCTTCTCTGAAACACAGTGAGGTGTCCTTGAAATTGCATGGGCTTGAGTTCCGGTCCTCGCCCCATCTGTGACCTGATAGATTACCCCCCCTCTTGCCCCATATGTATGACAGGCCACAAATATCCTGGAATTCGTGCCTGCTCTCCCTCTACCACCACGCACTATCCCAGCCCCCTCCATCGCCCCCCCGCCTGGCCCATTCCAGTAGCCTTGAACCCACTCCCCTTCCCCTCCTCCAGTCCCTGCAGCCAGAGCAGCAGATCTGATCGCCTTGGCCCCCTGCCGGCACCTCCTCAGGGCCTGTCCCTTACTCCTGGGACAAAATCCAACTCATCAAGTTCTGGCTTGCACAACAAAGGCCAGAGTGGTTGATGCAGCAAAGCGAGTTGTTAAAGGACAGCAGACCACTCCCGGGCTGCAGGAGGGCAAGCGCTCTAGGGAACCTGCGAGCTGGCACTGCCACCCACGCCAGCGAGAGACCTGTTGTGCCGCTCCAGCCTGGGCAATGGGGTCACTGAGCCCTGCCCGGGTCCTAGCTTTGGGCCAGTTCTGAGCTGCGGGGATGAGGTGAGGGCTCTGGGCATGCATTTCTTAGGCCTGTGTCACATGAGCAGAGCAAGCTGATCCAGCCACTCAGTGATGTTTGTCTCTAGGCTCGGCTCCGCTGATGGCTACATAAAGCTCGCTGTGACAGCCGCAGCCCTGAACAAGTGACGGATGCATCCTTTGTTGTGTACTTACCCTCTGCTCTGTGAGCAAGTCACAGAATCCTCACGGGGTCCTAGGAGGGAGGTGCTGGGACCATCACTTTGTAGATGAGTTCATTTGCCCAAGGGCACACAGCCACTAAGTAGCGGAGCTGGGCTTCGAACCTGGCCAGTCAGCTCCAGAGCCAGCCTCCTGGCAATGCCACGCCCCTGGGGGTGTGGCTCACTGGGTGTCTATGAGATCTGCCTTGCTGTTATCCATTACCTCTACACGGTCTCCCAGGTCTTTTTGGCTCCTTGAATTTTGGTCTGTGCTGAGAAAGATGAGATAGTGTCCCGGTCTGGCCAATCCACGTACATTGATTTCTTCCCATAATCTTTGGTTTGTGGTCTGGGTTGCAAACACCATCCGTGGGGCCAGATGACAGGAGTCCCCTTTCCTTATGTATAAAAATCTCCATAAGGCTTGCCAGCCAGGCCTGGGTCACGTGCTCCGCAGTGCGAGGTACAGGGGCTGCCTCCCTGGGTGTTACCCAGGGTCCGTGAAGGTCTCTGGAAATAAACATGCGCTCTAAGAGTTCATACCAGCAAGCTGTAAAGGTAAGTGATTTAAAACGTGCGCTCACTCAGGAATTAAGATAATGACATTTAGTGGCCTTTACAATGTACAGCCACTAACCACGCCTCATCTCAGCAGCCCCGGGAGAGGGAGGGTCCTATCAGGTGAGCAATGGCGGTTGGGGAGGTGGGGCTTCACTGGGGGGTCGCCCAGCTAGAGGGAGGTGAAGTGGGCAGTCCCAGGCTGAGCCCTTTGCTAAGAATCGACTGAATGAATGCATGCGTTGGTAGATGAAGAGATGGGTGAGTGGGTGGATGGATCCAGAGCAAAGGAGTGTGTGCTCCTGAGTATGGGCAAGTGGCATCCACCCTGCCTGGGAGGAGGGCAGCTCCCCAGGTCCCTGGCTGGACCTGCTTGGACTAGGTGGTGTGAAGGGCAGATTCTGGGTCTTGGTCATCACAGGGAGTGCTGGCTGGGGCACTGGGCATCAGTGGGTGATGGCCTGCCTGCATCTTCCCCTCCCCCTGTACCCCCCCTTCCCCCACCCAGCCCCAGCAGGAATCTCAGAGCCTGATCAGTCCCAAGCCCAGAAAAGCAAAGCACCCTGGGAATATGAAACATCCCAATGGCATGATTTCTTGCCTGCAGAAGACTCTGGACCCCTGGGGACACCTGCGCTGGCCTTTTACCATTGCAGTTCATTTATTCATCCGCTCAGCAAATCCACGTAAGCCTTTCCTGCAGAGCTGCCGGATGGTGCTGGAAGCAGCAGCCAAGAGGAAGCTGTAGGCTGTGGTGCTCAGGGAGCTGAGCTTGGTGGGGCGGGACGGGGACAGGAGGGGCCTAGGATGGGTAGTGGGGTTGGGCAAAGCTGCCGTCGGAAGGCAGGTGGAGGGGGTAACGGCTTGGGCAGACTGCTGGGCACTGCTCCTGGCATCATGATGCTGCTGACTAGTGTTGGTCCTGAGGGGCCTGGGCGTCCTGGGAGCCGGTTCCTCTAGCTGGGAACCCCGCTGGAAGCACTGACACTGGCCCAGACTCCGTGACAAGCAAGGCTTTACTTGTAATGATGTTACTGTGATCCATACAAACAGAAGGCCAGATGGAGGCTTCTGCTTCCAGCTCTCAGAAACTACAGATCAATAAAAGGACAAATTAGAGGGATGCCTACAAAGCGGACACAATGTAGACCAGTAGCGTAATTAAGTGGTTAGTAATTTAACATGAAGAATGAATTTCTAATTGCTGTAAAAGAGACACAAAATGTAACCCTTTCAACCATGTTCAAAGGTCACCGAGGATGCTCACAGTGCTGTGCCAAATGGCCACTCTCCATTCCCCAAACTCTGTCATCTCCCAGCAGGTGTGCCTCGGAGCAGCAGGTGAGGTTTGGTGGGACAGAGCTGTCACCTCGTGTCTACTCCTGGGTGTGTGGGGTGACACAAACGGCCCGTGGCTTTTCCTTCAGCCCAACCAGGAGATCTGCACCCACACATCACGCGGCTCCCACTCAGTGGGGACCCCACTCACCCACTGAGTCAGCCTCTGTGCCTTGGTGGCAATGTGGGGGGTACACACGTGTGCCTCCGGCTTGGGTCTTAATTTAGTCAGACTCAAAAACTGAGGGCCTCTTTGATGAAAATGGATTTCCATTGCAAATTTTCCCTGTGAGAGACAAGTTCTGCCTTTGTACCCCCAGACGGAGGGAGACTGGGCATTTCTCATGAGCACATGCGTCCCCAGCATGCTTGCCTGTCCAGAGCCAGACACAATGCACACACAACCCTGTGGCTAGAAAGCGGTCTGAGGGATGACTCAGAATAGTTATCATGGAAATAAAAGCACAAAACAAAAAAATGTGTAGCGAGCTTGCAGCTCTAAAAATACTTTCTGGGCCCTGGCCAGTGTGGCTCGGATGGTTGGGCGTCATCCTGCGCACTGAAGGGTTGTTGGTTCCATTTCTGGTCAGGGCACATGCCCAGGATGGGGGCTTGATCCCCTGCCGGGGGCTGGGGGGGTGGGGGGTGGGGATAGGCATGCTGGAGGCAGCTACTTGGCGTTTCTTTCTTACATTGATATTTCTTTCTCAAGATCAATAAGAAAATGTTAAAATAAAAATACTTGAGAGCTCTGCAGTTGGGGGTGGGTTAGAAGGGGAGGGAAGGGCAGGAAGAAGACCCTGAGCTTTCTAGAGATGAGGCTCACGGGGGGCGGGGCAGCAGAAAATGCTTGTGAGGTAGTCTGAGCTAGAGGAGCTGGTGCTGTGATACAGGGACAGGTGGCCCTAGACAGGAAGTCCTGGGTCTGCACCTTAGGCACTGGCCAGGAATGGCGGTTGGGGGAGGGAAGATGTTGAGCTTGAGTTTTGTGGCTGGCCAAATGCCTGTGGCCCAGGTGCCCAAGTCCTAATCCCCAGAACCTGGGAATATCTCTTGCATGACAAAAGGTGTCACCCCTGGCAGCAAACAATGTGTTTGGTGTTTTAGAAAAAGACCTGGGAGGAACCAGGGAGCTGGGATAGTGAGGCCAAGGCTGTGAAGTGGTGCTGGGAGATGGTGTGCAGGAGCGGGCAGCGGAAGGAGGAAACCGGGAGCATTTCATGGAGAATGGTCAGGAGAAGTCAATGCCTGGAGGCCGAGCGTGACTGAACAGGTATATGAGTTTGCCAACTGCAACCTCAGCAAGTGCTGGGAAGATGCAGTGAGGACGGAGGCCAGTGGGTGGGGAGGAAACAGTGGATGAGGGCCTGGTGACTTTGGAGGTGAGGTGACTGACAGAGCAGGAGTGGCTGTGGTGTGAAGGGGAGAGAGCGTGTGAAGCCAGAGCACTCAGGAGGGGCGGGCAGACCAGGGCAGGGACCCTTTGTTCCCGGAGACACTTGATCCAATTCCCCTTGATTGGCCCAAAGTCTGGGACACTCACTGGCCTCCCTCTTTTTCAGGGGAAAAGGGTGAAGAGAGCAAAACATGCCCTTCATTTCAGCTTTCAAGTTGACTTATCTACACCTTTATTAGAAACATACAATTTCATGATTGCAAAAAATAAGGTACATGGGTTACTATGAGAACTCCCTGGCTAAAAATTGTAGCAGCTCCCTCCTTAGGGTGGGTGGAACTGCCCTGCAAGGCCATGGCTCTGATTGGACATCAGTCCTGTCTGTTCCAGGAGAGGCTACAGAAAGATCCAGAATGTTCCGCCTGGAGGCAGCCTTCACCACCTGGGTCAGACTCAAGCCACATGTTCTCCAGGGACAGAATACCCCACCAAATAGTCCAGGTTACCCCACACATCAAAGAAAATGTGGAAAACACCCAAATACAGTAACCCTGTCATTAGGAAGTAACCGTTCCCAGATGTTTGCTGTGTAACATGTCACTTCTTGTGCCCATCTGTGCTTTGTACAAGCTGTGTGTGTATGTTTTGTTTCCTTGTTTTACAAAACGGGGGGGACATTGTGCATCTCAAGGACAGGCTGTTTGTCCTATTCAACCGAGTCTTACCACCAGGCTCGGTGGCAGTCCCTTGGAAGCCCCCGACCGCATGCATGCTTCTATCTGGCTCGAAGCCTCATCTTCAGGGGCCAGATTCTCTTGCAAGCTCATCCCACTCTATGGCACTGACCTGGTGGCACACACAGCCCAGCAGCATCATTTGGAAGCATTTTGCCACTCATCACCTTTTCCGAGTTTGACAACTCAAGATCCCAGCGCTGAGTGCAGTTAGATCACACAGGGGGTGACATGTGTCTGCCCCAAAGCTAGGACCCTTCTCCCTCACCACAGGGACAGGAGTCCTGGGATGTCAGTGCCTCACTGGGCGATGGGCCACTGGAGCAAGCTGGTAGCAGAGCTGAGGACTGAGCCTGTTTCTTTCTCCTAGGCAATGGGAAATTTGGGTACAGCAACTACGCCCGTCAAAGCCTCTATTGGAGCAACCGGCATGATGGAGGGCTGGGATGTGGGGGAGGCTGGCTGCTGCCAACTGCTCCACACTTCCCCGTTTCAGCAGAGGACACCACAAATCATAGGAATGACAGAACCTCTAAAACCTATTTCTGGGTGAGAAATATGGACACTCAATTCCCAAATCTACCCATTCGGGAGCCACTCACATTTGTTGACAGTGATGACGTCTGCTGTCCACAGAACTGGGCCTGGCCTGGAGGCTTGCAGAGGGTGTGCTGGTGGGTGGGGGTGTGCAGCATTAACACAGGGCCGGGCCAGGCTGTGTGGGCCTGAAACCAGCTCAGCTCCTTGGCAGCACCCAGACCTGGGCTGGGCTAGTGAACACCTGGGCTCCGGGCAGGCTTTTGGGGTGAACAGAGTAGGGCCAGTTCTATCCTGTGTGCTGCTGTGGTCCCAGCTCCTGGCACAGAAAGTATCTGCTGAAGGTGTGGGGGCTCAAAGGCTGGGTCCCCGCGCAGTGGGGGCAGTGCGAGGTCCTCAGCAGCCAGAGTGAGGCAGCATGCGTGACATCCCACCACACGTGGCTGGTCCAAGGTGACAGCTGGAAGGCCCAGACTAGGCACACCACTTGGCACCCGGGTACCTCTTGGAGGTAGGCAGGGCCCAAGCAGTGAACGCTGCCCTCCACAGACCCCCGTTTCCTGAGGGTGATACTCCCTTATTCAGAGGTGGGGCAACTGTGAGGAATGTGGCCACTCACAGGATGAGCTTCGAGGGAGACCGTGATCGGCTGAGATGGGACTCTTGATAATATGTGATATAAAATCGATAGAAATGGAAAATTACCTGTAATAGGGAGATTTCTGCTATAAAGCATCTGGTTAGTAGGATTATTGTAGAGATAGGAAGATTGCTTTTTAAAATTATAGGTTCCCACAGGATCCCTTCCCTTGCCAATTCTGTTACCAGAAAAACAGTGATTTTGATACATTAGTAACTGTGGATTCACAGGAATCAGAGTCCTTCCATGAGTTTCAGGCTTTGAGCCTCCACACTTCCAGCAGGACTGAGTGTAGAGCTGACTGCGATTACTTCACTTCTGAGCACCGAACAGGCACCACCTCCTGAGGAGACAGCTCCCGCAGGGGCAGGGGCAGGGGCTGGGGCTGGAGCAGGGGTGCTTCTTGCCCACACCGTCTGCACAGATAGCCTCATTGGGGGCGCGCGCACACGCGCAGGACGAGCAGAGTGGGGCTCTGAGCTGGCGCACCGCCTCCAACCCCAGCTCTGCTGACTCCAACCTCAGTTCCGTCCAGTGAGCCTTAACTTTGAGCTCCCTCCCTCCCTTCCTCCGGAGAATGGTGAAGTAACAACCGCTGTTAGATTCCTTCTATGTGTTGGTACGGTTCCAAAATCCCTCTGCAGGAACTCCTTAATGGAGTCCAGACTCCCTTTCACAGGGTGATCAGGAAGAATGAATGGATGAATGGGTAAAGGCCCGAAGCTCCACCTGGCACACAGCGTGTGCTAAGTCAGTGCTTTGGCGGAGATGCTTGTGGCCGGGCGAGCGCGCGCTGGGGTCCCTTGTCCTGGCTCACTGCGAGGTTTCCACAGCGCAGGCGCGCGCAAGCCCCGGACAGGCTCGGTGGAGGGGTCCCTGGAGAAGAGCGGCGGGGTCAGGAGGAGGCTCTCGTGCTGCATGCGTCCAACTCCCAGGACATGAGGGACACAGTGCTGTTCCCACTCTCGTCCTCGCGCTGGAGGCCGCGGGCCTGCTGGTCCTCCTCGATGAGGTCTGCCACCAGGTTGAGCCGGCAGGCCCTGAGCGCCCCCACGAGGTGGGGCACGGCCGCTCCCTCCCCTGTGGTGCTCTTCCAGACTCTCAGCGCCTCCCTCACCTGCTCGGTCAGGTTCCGGGGGTACTTCACCTCGATGGCATCGATCTTGCTGTCAGACACTTTAAGCTGACGAGCCAGTCTTCTCCAGTCCTTCCCCACGTGATCACATATGATGTCAAACGCTGCACAAAGGTCTAGGGAAAGAAAGAACAAAAGGACTGACCAGAGGTTTGGGGCGGCTTCTCTGTGCTGACCAGAACTGTGGATTCACAGGAAGCAGAGTCCTTCTGTGAGCCCCAGCCTGAGCCCCCACACCTTCAGCAGGACTGAGTGAGGAGCTGACTGTGCGATCACTTCACTTCTGAGCACCGAACAGGCACCACCTCAGAGGTCCTCTTGCAAAGCTGAAGTCACCTGGTAGCAGAGGGGCTGGAGGTCACAGAAAGCCCACCAGTGACTTCTAATCCCACCCCAACCAATGCCACCCCAAAACATGGAGGTGTGGCCTGCTGAAGACTTGGTGGCTGGGGTGGGCTGTGGTCGCACTATCTGTTTAGGCCAGGGGACACTGAAGGAAGGGCTGGGAGGTGCTCAGAAGGAAGGAAACGGGGTCACGCCCCATCCCATCCTGAACCGTGGCCTCTAAAAGGATACATCCGTGTCAGCTCCCTGGAACCACAAATGTTAACTTAATTAGAAAAGGGTCTTGGCAGATGTAATTAAGTTAAGGATCTCGAGATGAGGACATCCTGAATTATGCAGGTGGCCCTAAACCCAGAGATGCCTGTCCTGATAGGACACACAGAGAGGAGGCCATGTAACCATGGAGGCAGAGACTCAAGGAGCAGGATGAGGCAGGAAGGACTACCCCCACAGCCCGCGGAGGGAGCACAGCCCCGAGACACCTTGGCTTTGGACTCTGGCTACCTACTGTGAGAGAAGCAAGCTCGGCTGCTTTAAGCCACCGAATTTGTGGGGATTTGTATGGCAGCCCCAGACTGACCACCCGTCTTCAGTCCCCGCTACCATGTCCTCAAGTGCTGACACTACTGCTGAGATCAGCCAGCCGGGTACTCTACACCACAGAAGGCTGTTCTGGGATGGGGAGAGAGGCCAGAGGACAAAATGTTCCTGCAAATTCCCATCTCCAGCTACAAACCAGAGACACTACAGCCGTTTGTACAGATGAGGAAACCGAGCACAGAGAAGGCCAGTCAGTTTCCTGAGGACAGACAGCCAGACCAGGGCAGAGCTAGGTCGCAAAACCCTGACAGTCTGATGCATTAGGCTACTTCATCTATACTAATATAAGGTAATATGCTAATTAGACCAGGCTGACTGGAAGATGTCCGGTCCTCTGGTCCTCCTCCTGGACAAAGTCATAGTGGTAGGGGCTGAGGCAGAGGCAGTTAGGGGTGATCAGGCTGGCAGGGGAGGATGGTTAGGGGAGATCAAGCAGGCAGGTGTGTGGTTAGGAGCCAGCAGTCCCAGAATGGAGAGGGTGCAGGCCGGGCTGAGAGGGGAACCCCCCTCCACAAATTTCATACACCAGTCCTCTAGTCTTCTACAAAGGAGTAACAAAGAATCACCCCTTATCAACCCTCACACCTGCTCACCTTCTAGTGCACTTTCCTCCAACATAAACACACACACACACACACACACACCTCCCCCACTGAAAATACCTGAAGATATAGTTTTCCCATGAAAACTATATCTTCAGGTATTTTGTCCCGGTTTGTCTGTCAAGTACTGTGTGTGCACGTGTATATATGTGTAAATCTATCTCCTTTTAGGCAGAGCTGTGCTGTCAGCTTGCCACCAATAATAAGCACCAGTGCTTATGGAGTGATATCCATGGAGTCACTCTTAATATCCTTTTTAGGTTCAGGGACTGGATAACCCACTTCAGGGCACAGCCTGAAGCCCCTGAGGGGTGCCCTCCAAGCACTTCCACCCCGCCCCCGCCTGGTTTTAGAATTATGGCGTGGCTGAGAATCCCTGAAGTTGGGTTTCACTTTTACTCTCGGAGGCCCCTGCAAGCCACAGGTGCGGGTGGCGGAGGGGGTGCCTGAGAGCGGGGCAGGAACCACTGCAGAACGGACTTGACAGGCAGAAGGCAAGTGCGGGCAGCAGCACAGGCTCCCGCGACCCTTTCCCACCCGGAGGAGGTTAGCACGCCTATTTCCTTCCGGGTATTTTCTCACTTACGGAGACGGAGCCGGGCTCTGCCCCAGAAACACTGAACTTGGGGGGGTGAGTGTCCATGCCCTGCAGCCTACGGTGAGTTCACTGTTCTGAGCGCTGGTCCTCTCATGTGTCACCGGTGTTCCAGGGGCTTTTAGGAAAACCCACGCAAACTCAAAGCTGGCAACCGTTAGACGCCCGGCAGACCCGCTCCGCCTCCCGGCCGGCTGCCCCCGGCCCGCGCCCACCTTGCTCCTCCGGCGCCGCCCGCCCCGCCGCGCCCGCCTCGTAGTCGTCCAGGAGCCGCAGCAGGTCTTGGCGCCGCAGGGACACGAGCAGCTCGCGCAGCAGCTCGGTGTGCTCGCTGTCCAGCTCGTTCTGCTCGAGCAGCACGGAGAAGAGGTCCACGCCGCTCTGCACGCGCTCCAGCTTCCTCTTGCTGATGCGGCCTTGGCACAGGAACTTGAGCTCGGTCAGCTCGCCGCTCGTCAGGCCGGTGGACACCGAGTGCAGCAGCACCAGGAACTGGTCCATAGTGGCGGCCGCTGGGCGGGCGTGGCCCGAACCCGGCCCACCGCGCGCGTCCTCCGCTCCGGCTCGCCACCCCCAGTCTCGGTCCGCTGCCCGCCCGTCCGCCCGCCCGCCGGCCTGCGCCCGGGGGACTCGGGCCGCTCGGGGTCCCTCTTCACAAACCCCGCGCTTCGACCCCGACAGCGGAAGTCCACATAGGGCCTCCTAGGGGTCTCGCGAGAACTCCGGAGCCTCGCGAGAACTGCGGGACTCACGCATGCGCCCGGGACACGACTGTAGCCGTTTCCGCCTGGGAGACGCGCAGCCGCCTCCAGAGGGCGCCCCAGGCAGGGTACGGGCGCGGGCTGGGGCGGCCTCTGCGCCTGCGCCCTTCAGACCTTCTCCCTCCAGATGGGAACCTATGGCCTTGGAACTCCCGGGACCCGGGTTGTGGGCGGGAGGGCGGGAGGGCGGGCCTGCGTTTCCTGTGGAATGTGGCAGTACAGGTGCTGATGATAAATTCATTTATTTATTGACATTGGTGATGGTGCATGTCCTTTAGTGCCCCCTGGGCACCTGTGTGCGGAAAAGATTACTCAGAGGTTTATTTAGGCGGTTAGCTTTAATGGATATTTGATTTTTAAAGTTGCAAACATTGATGCTTTGAATGCTTTTTAGGCCTTTATTGAGCGCCTACTGTGTGCCAGGCAATAGGTGCTGGGGCCAAATTCAGGAAGTCCCTGCCTGCTAGAGCTTAGTCATCAGTACACTAGTTTACAAAACGCAGATAAGCAAGTGCAGAAGGTCAAACCTGGGGGGGAGGGGGGGGAGGGGCAGGAGTGGAGAGGGACTGGGCAGAGCCGAGTTGAGGCACAGGGGATGGCCAGGTTACAGGAGCCCCAGGGAGACCAACAGGTCTGGAGCAGGGGTGAGGGTGGGGATGGGGGGCTGAGGGAAGGCAAGGGGAGGTCAGGGAGGGGGCCCTAAGGATCGGCTTTTCTGCCGAGATGGAGCTCTTGCAGAGTGTGTGAGAAGCAAAGGAATTTGAGTTACATAAAAAAAAGAAAAAAGAAAAGAATATACACCGAGTGGCCAGATTATTATGATCTCTGAACGCATAATAATCTGGGCACTCAGTGTATTTGTATCTCAAATGGGTACCAAAAGTATTCTAGACTTTTGCTAGAGATCAGCTCACCTATTTGCCCTGAGCTTTCTATCAGCCAGGGCAAAGGGGAAAACTGATCAGGTGCACGATCTACAGTATCTTTGATATAAAATAAATGAGGTACTCAAGAGATGTACACTGAGTGGCCAGGTTATTATGCGTTCAGAGATCATAATAATCTGGCCACTCAGTGTGTGTGTGTGTGTGTGTGTGTGATGAGAGATAACTCACATACCATACCACTTACCCTTTTAAAAGTTTGCAATTCGCTGGTTTTTTAGTCAATTCATAAGATTGTCCAACCCTTTCCATTAGCTATTTTTAGAACATTTTCATCGCCCCAAGTAGGAACCTGCCAGCCATTAGCAGCCACTTCCTTCCCTCCTCCTCCCCTCAGCCCCTGGCAGCTGCTAATTTACTTTCTGTCTCTGGATTTGCGTACTCTGGGCACTTCATACAACTGGAACCACGCACCGCGCAGCCTCTGGAGCCTGCTTCCTTTTTATTGAGCAGAATGTCTTCAAGGTTCATCCACGAGGGAGCAGGCGTCCGTGTTGGTTCCTGTTTACGGGTCGGACGGACCACGTTTGTTTACCAGTCATCAGCTGATGACATCCCAGTTGTCCCACCTTTTGGCTATTATGAATAATGCTGCTGTGAACTAATATGTTTAAAACCTTTTTAATTTATTGATTTTAGAGAGAGAGGGGACGTTGATTTGCTGTTTTGCTCATTTATGTATTCCTTGGTTGACTCCTGACCAGGGATCAAACTCACAACCTTGGCATAGAGGGACAATGCTTGAACCCACCGAGCAACGCCAGCCGGGCTCTGCATAATATTTTTAAGGAATCGTTCTGCCCTCGGGTAGAAGCCACGGAACTCTGCACTAATCCTGATGAGGGAGGAGAGTCCCTGGACTGAGTGCATTGCAGGGGTGGGAGGGGTGAGGCCCTCTTCAGATTTTGGGGTGGACATAAACAAGAGGAACTGAGGGTGCTTGAGCATTGACTGACCTGGGGAGGTGGATGGGTTTGGGGAAGGACCTATTAGACATGTTGACCTGACAGTGGGATGTACAGGAAGAGGGTTTGGGACAGAGATCTAGGCAGCGATGTGAATTTGGGAATATTCCGCAGACAGATGGTGCTGTGATGGTTAATGCATTTTTATTGATTTCAGAGAGAAAGCGAGAGGGGGAGAGAGAGGGAAACATCAATGAAGAGAGTGAATCGTATGTCCCAGATATGAGTCCCACATCAGATATAGGAGGTGCAAACATGGCCTCCCATTTGCTGAATGGCCATTTAGCTCTGCCGATGGTATCCTTTGATGCAGTCTAACTAGAGAGATGGCAGTGTGAGAAGGGCCCCCTGCCAACACTGGCTTGAAGATTATGGGACGGGTCTGGCCCTGCTGAAACCTTGGTTTTAGCCCAGTGAGACCTGTGTCAGATGTCTCAGCTAGGGAACTAGAAGTTAATAAACGTGTTGTTTGAAGCCACTACATTTGTGGTCATTTGTCTCAACAGCAGACAGAAAACCAGCCCTGGCCCATGGGCAGGCTCCTTTCCTCCCAAAGTGGAGCTCCCACAGGCAGCCAGCAGAGGGCAGCAGCCACTATAAACAAATCCGGGGATCAGCGTTAACGCGGCTGGGAGTCAGGACAGGGAGTCAGGACTCTGGTTACAGCTGGGTGACCCAAAGGGAGCACCAAGGGAGGCTTCTGAGGTGCCCTGACATTCTGCGGCCGAGTCCTGGCCACAGAGGTGTGTGGTTTTGTGGAAGTTGACTAGACACTTAAGGTATGGGCAGTTTTCTGTGTTCCACGTCCATAAAAATGTGTGGGGAGAGAGGGCGCATGGGGTAGGGGAGTGAAGAGAAGGGGGGTGGGAGAATGGGTCACAGTAAATAAATATCAGCAGAGCCGAGAAGTCTGGCTTCAGTTTTACAGCTGCCTTTCCCCAGGTGCATCCCAGGATCCTGGCCCTGCTGCTCACACCAGCCCCTCTGGGGAAACCTGGCTGGGAGCCCTGTGCTGCCCAAGCCAGTGTTCCAGGGGTCAGCTCCTCTGCCAGAGACTGCGGGCCTGTCTGCGGCCAGAGGCATCGCCTACCTCCCACCTAACCCCTGACTCCTCCACCAACAGCCCTGCCAGTTGATTCCAAGGTCTGTGCAGCTCAAAGGCAGAAAAGCTCATTTGTCAGTCTATTTGCCTGCCATCTACGTATCCATTCACTGTTTGTCTACCTATAACCACTCATCTATCCATCCATCCATCCATCTTCTCAGTCACCCATCCATGCACCCATTCATCCACCCATTCACTCATCCATCCATCAATCCATCCTCCTAACTACCCATCCATGCACCCATTCACCCATCTATTCACCCATCCACTTATCCATCCATCTATCCATCCATCCATCCATCCTCCCAGCCACCCATCATCCGTTCACTTATTTGGCACTTTCTGGTGCCTTCTCTGTGCCTGGCCCTGGACCCCTGCTCCTACCGGGTCTGTTCCTTGCAGGGTCATCACTTTCCCACTTGGCTGTGGCTCCTCCAGAACCATGTGGATGGTAAATAAGTGCTGCCCAAGCGTGGAGGCACCTGACACCTGTGCTCATTTTAGAGAGCACGTACATGGCCCCTAGGAGGCTGCAGGTGAATGTGTGGGAGGTGGGTACCTGGCTCTGAGTCCAGCCCGGGGGTGAGGACAGCTGTATCCCAGCATACACCTTGGCCAGGCTATGTTCCAGCGACCCCCACAGCTGGTTCTGCATCACAGGAAAAGGACCTGTCCTGGGGCTCGTCTAGAAAGGCGGTGGCTCCAGCAGCCGCAGTCTCAGCTGCTGCTGTGGGCTGTGGGCGGGCACGTTTGGGAGGGTGGGAGGTGGGCAGAGGTGGTGGAGAGGACCGGCATCATCTGAAGAAGGGCACCGGCCCCAGCCACACCCGAGAGGCGACACGGTGAAAAACGGGGCCATGTCATCAGCGGGGGAGAATTTTCAAGAAAATGGCAAGCCTGGATTTTTATGTGGATTTAACTGGTTTTCCTAAATTAAATTCACTCAGATAGCAACGCATTCTGACCCTGTCACGTGGAGGCTGTGGGGCAGCTCACACCAGCCTCCACGCTCTGGGGAGGGGGACAGACTCCTGCCCATTCCCACCACACCATCCAGGGGCCAGCAGCAGAAGTGCTCGGCCCTAGGTCCACAGGGCCTGGGTGTGAAAGACAGCTGTGTAGCCTGCTGTGTGACCCCCTTAGGGCTACGACCCTCTCTGGGCCTCCTTGTGCCCGCTGTGAAGTAATGGCACCGGCCCGCCAGCTGGTCTCCACGGAATCCTCCCCCTGCGAGATGGCGAGGCTTTCCGACATTGCTGCTCCTTCTCCACCACTTCTCCCACCTGTTCAGGCCTATCATCGCTTACCTCAACTCCTGCAGCTCTCTCCTCTCGGGCCTCCCGCTCCACAGCTGCCAATCAGATCCTGCCACTGCCCTGGTTAAAACTTTGCCATGGCACTTCGCACCAAACTCACAGTCCTCACTGCGTGAGTTGGTTCTGGTGGCCTCCCCTGCCCCTCGCTCTAGCCACGCGGTCCTTGTCGCTCCTAGAGTTAGCCCAGCACACCGCTGCCTCAGGACCTTTGCACTGGCTGTTCCCGCTGCTTGGACTGCCCTGCCTTCCTCTCCAGGGTTTTACGTTCTGGCTCCTCATTGCTCAGCTCCCCAGGGACCTCTCTGACCAACTCGGTCTGTCCGTGATACCCTCCGTTGTATGTTCATCAGCACCCTTTTCTTCCTCTGAAGCTATTGTGGTTTGGTGTTCATTTCTGGTTCAGCAGATGGCGCCCTCTGCAGGAAGCCATCCCCCGGGGTGCAGGGGCGGTCTGCTTTGCCCAGGGCTCTCTTTGTGGACGGGGCATGCGTGAATGTCTGTCGGGCTTGAGTGCCAGCCTCCTTGAGGTCTTGGCTTAGGTGCTAAGGAGCTTTGTGATCTTGGCACCTACACCCTGCTCTGATCCTGTGTCCTCACCTGTCAAGTGGGGCAGGTCCCACCATGAGCCTCCGGCTTCAGGGAGGACCTAGGAGGGAGGCCCTGGTGCTGCCTCCGTTTGGGACTTAGAATGCGGTGCCAAAGCTTCAGAAGGCCTTTCTTGACCTGAGTAACCAGGACAAGGGACTTGCGGTTTGCATGGAGGCATCTGAGCACCAGATGGCGCTCGAGGCCTACGGCTGGCAGGGAAGGCTTTGGAGGTGTGGGGACCTGGCCGCCTGAGTGGCTCCTGAGGGGAGGTCCCCCTGACAGGGTGTGCTGCCCCCTGAAGTTTAATGTACAAATGCCCCCTTTTTCACGATATGATGGTGATCCTCAGTGGTGATTTAAAAGCAGGTGCCCCCACGCACCCACATGAAAACACTGGTGACTCTAGGTTGGTCCCGGAAAGGTTGGCGGGAAGATTTAGCTCCATGAAATCCCAAATTCTCTTGTTGGGTGGGATCAGGGGTCAGGATTTGGGGCTCATGGAAGAGGCTGCTGGGAAGGTGTGACAACTCCCATCCCAACACACACATGTGCACGCACAAAACACAAGGACATATAAACACATATAAACACATACACACAAAGGCCCCTGCACACAGATATAAGCACATATAAACACATACCCACACATGTGCACAGACAAGCCCCTGCATACACGAATGCACACACATGCACCCGCACAGACACAAGCACACATGAACATGCAACACACATCCCTGCACACACAGACGCAGACATGCACAAACACACACGTGCACACGCACACACTCAGAAGGGAAGTCTCAGGAACAGCCCTCCATGTGTCTCACCAAAGATGACGGATGCCCCCAAGTCCCTCCCGGACTTTCAGCTCAGCCCTGGGGCTCGGGACACGGGGCAGAGCCCGGGGAGCTTCCTGGGCAATGCCACCAGACATGTCTCATGAGGAAGGTGTCACGCACACACATGGATTCGGGAGCGCATCTCGCCACGGCCCTCCGGGTCTGTGCACACTCACTTAACAAAGACAAGGTTCCCACGAGAGGATTTTGGTAATCACCTCGTTTTTAATACAATAGTCATATACAAAACCCCGGTTTCAAACAGCTTGCTGTACATGAGAACACAGAAGCATCCGACGGCACGGTTTCAGCACACGGGGGACGTGTCGCCGCCCGCAGAGCAGGCGGCGGGCGGGATGCCAGCGGCAAACACGGTGTATGGCCTCCCCTCCCGCGTTTCTCTGGGCGCTTGAGACGTGGACCCCCCTGTCACCCACAAGACCTGCGTGCCCACGCTCTGAAAATCCTAACTGTCCAACAGGAACGTTCCTGTGAGTAGAAATATAGAGAAGTGTTACCAAAATAGAGGCCTTTATTAATAAAAATCTTTGGTAGCAACAGTAGTTTAAATTCCTCTCGACGGTATTTGGTTAACTAGTAAAAGAAAGTCCTTCCACCTCTGAGCTACAGGAGAAAAAAACAAAACAAAACAACCCTCAAATCCACCGTAGGATCGATAAAGAGAACAACAACAACAAAAAAAAAAAAGAAAAAAAAAAAAAAAAAAAAAGAAAAAAAAAAGAAAAAAGAAAAACAAGAGAAAAAAAAAAGTAACAGACCCTCAATAAATAGTCTGAAGCTGTGGCCGAACCCTGGGAGCCGTGGGACTCCCTGAAACAACCGTGGCCCCCAAATGCCTCTGGGTGACCGCTCACTGCCTGTTGTCCTGTCGCTGGTCTTTGCCCACAAGGAAAGGGGGCAGCTGTGAGGCCAGCTCCCGGCGTGGGGGCGGGGAGGGGGACAGGTGTGGCTCCCGGCGGGACCTGCCCCCGTTGGCTCTCAGGAGTAAGCTGGACGCTCCCACGCCCTGTGGCCGACATGGCCAGGCCACCGCTCCCGACCAGAGTGCCTGCTTCCGAACCGACAGAAAAGGGGATGGGGACGGGCTCGCTCTCCTGACCGAGAGGCAGGTGAGGTCTCGGGGAACTGGTCTCCAATGGCTCAGTCCTTGCCCGCTTCTCTGCTCCCCCTGCACGTGGCACCCAGGGCCTCGGAGGCCATGCCCGCCTGTCAGGGTGCCAGGGGGATCACAGGAGGTAATGACTTCTGCTCATGGTCGCCGCCACGGGGGAGACGCCAGGACTGCCCGCCAAGGCCGCCTCTGCCGCGGGCGCCGCCCTGTCCCAGCGACCGTTCTGATGAACTCCGAGAGTAAAGATAAAAAATTCCCTGCAGAATGGTTTTGTGCAAAAACAAGGGAAAAACAAAAAGAGAAAACAACCCCAGAAGAAAAGATTTTAAAAAACATCGTCTTATCAGAAGGTGGTCTTCGAGGTTTGCTGCAAACACAGGAGCCACCCGACCTGGTGGGGGTGGGCTGCCTGCCCGGGAGAGGTGCCCGTCGGCCGGGCGCTGGGGCGGCTACAGGGCGCCCCCGGGGTTCTCGGGGCCGTTGGGGCCGTTGGGGCCACCAGGGCCGCCGTCTGGGCGGCCATCGGGGCCGCTGTCGGGGCCACCGCCGCTGGGGCCGCCGTCCGGGCCATTGGGGCCGCCGTCAGGGCTGTCCTGGGGGCTGTGGTTGCTGCAGGCCTCGTCCTTCTTGGGGCCCCGCTCCATCCACGTGTCCAGCAGCTGCTGCTTGCCCTGCTCCTCCCTCATGAACAGCTCCACCATCAGCACCTTCTCCTTGTGGATCTGCTGGCTGATGTCCTTGGGGATGTCCGGGATGACCCAGTCCACGAAGTCGCTCATGAACATGACCAGGTTCTGGAAGGACAGTTACCGTGTGGGCGTGGGAAGGAGGACCCCGGAGAATGCTCCCTGCCTCTGCCCACCGGGCAGCGCCACCCCCTGCCCCGCCCCTGCCCGTAGCCGTGGGCACCAGCTTGGAGCTCCTGGGCCTCGGTTTCCTGGAAGGTATAACTGAGGGAGGGAACCTGCCAGCAGCCCCTCCCGACATGTTGGCCAGCCTTCTTTTAAAAATGTTATAGTTACTGTTTTTTCAGAGAGAGAGAGAGAGAGAGAGAGAGAGAGAGAGAGAGAAAGAGAGAGAGAGAAAGAAGAGAGAGAGAAACACCAATTGGTTGTTCCGCTTGCTCATCATTCACTGGTTGAACACCTGTACGTGCCCTGACTGGGGATCGAACCCACCACCTCGGGGTAGTGGGATGACGCTCTAGCCGACCGAGCCACCGGCCAGGGCAGCCGGCCTGCTCGGGAGAATCTGAGCTCCGTTAACTAGGAAACGCCTCTGGAGGCTTCCGAATTCCTTGGCTGGGAGGCTTCAGACGTGATCCGCCGGGTCACGCATCACCAAATAAGACAAGTGTCAGGGCTTTGAAGCAATTCATACGATGAACTCAGCGCACAGAAGGACGGGAGGCTGACGGGTGCCTCCGTGGGCACGCCCGCCCGCCGTCCTGGCCGCGTGGAATCCTGATGCCCTGACCCTGCCTGACGCGGGTCCTCCCGCTCCGGGACCCGGGGCCCCTGGAAGGCGTACCTGGAAGACGATGACGAAGGCTAGCCGCGCCGCCAGGACGGCCCAGAAGTCCTTGGAGATATCGTACTTGTTCTCCGACCACGGGGGCTCCCGATAGTCTTTGTACCTGCAGAGGCGGGAATAGGGGGCTGCGAGAGGACCCTGAGGTTCCGCCCAGCGCCATGTGGCCCCTGATGCCGGAGCCTCTGCAGGGGCAGCCCGCCGCCCAGGCGACAGGGAGTCTCTCCACGTGGGAGGGCTGGCAGGGCCGAGGGGCTTGGTGGAAGTGAGGACCCCAGGTAAGGGTCCCTGGAGGCCCAGTTGGGGGCCCGCAGAAGCGGGCTCTGGGACCATCTGGTGAAAGAAACCCTTTCTCCAGGAGAAGTCCCACCTGAAACCCCGGGAGATCAAACCAAGCAAGCGGGGCTTCCCTCGCTGAAGTGGGTGGGGGTCCTTAAGCCTGGCCCCCCCACACCTCAGCCCACGCCTGCTGTCCACAAAACTCAGGCTGGGTCTGTGACACCCAGTTTGAAAACCACCTGCCCCGCCTTTGCAGAGGAAACTACGGGAAAGAACTACATGTCTTTCTCAGCGTGGCCTGTGGAGGGGGTTACACACACAGGTGGCGTGGTGGGGGCCTGCCTGGCAGAGGCCCTAGGGCACATGTGTCAAACACAAGGCCCGCGGGCCAAATCTGTCCCGCCAGGCCTTGCAATGTGGCCCGCACCGCGCTGTCATCACTGCACTCCGCTGCGTTTCCATCACAATGACAGTTTATGACTGTTCAGTAAACCATTTGGCCCGCGATTTAGGCTGGATTTTAGATTTTGGCCCCTTCTCTGATTGAGTTCGACACCCCTACTAGGGGGCCCAGTGCCCAAGGGCACTGCGCTGTCTTCCAGCCACGGCCTCTGGGTTGTTACCTCTTATCTCTGCCTAAGACAGTCCACCCCTCCTTCCCAGTTATTAAGTTTAGAAGTAGCCTAATGACTTCCTGCTCAGAGAGACTAGCGCCTCCCCCCTCTCCCCCCAGCCTGCCTCTGTCCCTCCTTTGGCGCCCACGATCTTTACTTAGTGTCTGCCCCTCACTCTGCCAAGCGGGGTGATGGGCACCTCCCGAGCTTCGGGCCTCTCCATCCCCTTCCTCTTTCACGCAGGCCCAGAGATGCCCAGGGCGAGGACCGAGGTCCTGCCTCCCCCCAGGCCCACCAACTGCTCCCTGAAATCCGGAGGTGCTAGGGCTTCATGGCCTGACACCCCTCTGCATTGGAAATACTCTCAGAAAACATGCCCACAGTTTCCAGGCGAGGGGGCCCCAGGTGTGCCCCAGGTGTGCCCCGTGCTGGTCCCTGAAAATCTGAGGTCCAGGGGGGGGGCGGAGGAGGGCCGGCGCCCGGCTCAGTGGGCACAGCAGGCCCGGCCTGGTCCCCAACCCAGCTACTGCCTTGCTGTGTGTCCCTGTGCGACCCCCGGGCCTCTCTGGGCCGCTAGCTGGCATCCCCTCACTTACTCACATCATGCGCATGCATTGAGCAGCTACCCCGGGCCAGGCCCTAGTCCAGGAACACAACCCGCAAAGCTCTATCTCTGGAGTGAGCTGGATGGGAGGGCTAAGCTGCCAGCCCTGGGGATGGGATCGGGCTGGGAACCCGCAGTCTGGTGCCAGCTGCTGAGCGGCACGGAAGTTGCCCAACCTGAACTCCGCTGGGAACAGGCAGCCCGTGTTCTCCCAGCATCAGAAGCCACACACACACGTGTCCTCCTTTCCATGCTCAAGGCCTGCTGCATCGGGAGACTGGGACATGTGTTTGGGGCACCTGGCAAACTCCTATGCATCCCTCAAAGCCCACAGACAGATATGCCCAGCTGCCTCCACCTGCACTGACCTCTATCAGGGATGATCTTATGTTTTTCCTTGTGTGTGGCTCTCCTTAGCCACCCTAGCTCCCCTGGGCAGAATCACAGTATTAATGTCCTCTCTGGGGGTGGCTGTGGCATTGCATGAGACAAGACCTGTCCTAGAACAGGAATAAGTAATAGCCACCAGCATCGCAGCTCTCAGCTCTGCCGCCTCTCACCCCCACCGCCCCAGGCTGGGCTCGGTGCCGCCCCTCCCACAGCCAGCTCCTCCAGGAAGTGGGTTGTCACGGGCGCGGCCAGCGGAGGTGTGGATCTCACCGCACCTGCAGCCCGTGATCATGGCCAAAGGATGGGGTGAACCTGGCTGACAGCGAATTCTGGGGAGTGCGTCGGTCTGGCCCACAGCCTCCCATGTCCACAGGGGTAAAAGCAACAAGACCCTTCACATAACGGGGCCCTCCCCCCGCCTCCCTGGCCTCCCCGCATGTGAGCAGGACACCCGAACGAATGCACGGGGTGGGGAGCTGCGTCCTTAACCAATGCCCGTGACCTGCTTCCTGGTCCTAAAACCCGAGGCGGACCCTACAGACATCAGCACGGACACCCCCTGAGGGGATTCCTAATGAAATGGCCACACGCCTCCCTGCCTTCTTTCTTCGGAACTGTCCTTCCTCTGAACGTCAGTTTAGACAGGCAGGTCAAGCCTGAGCGTGTTCTTGGCATGAACGCTCAAACGACACAAAGGTACTGGTGCTCCTGACGAGCCGGAGGCTGGGGCTCCGGTTCTGCCCGCCCGGCACCTGGGGCACCTGCCTGCGATAGGACGGGCAGAGGGTCGGAGCCGGTCATCCTCTGCCTTTCCCGGGTGGATGTGCCCACCTGTGTGTGTATGGTGAAATACGGGCCCCTCCCTGCCACAGAGCCCGCAGGGCACCGTGCCGCTGCTCACTGATCACTCGCCAGCTGGGCGTGTCTGCTGCTGCCGCGCCATCGGCGGCACCTGCAGAGTCCAAGAGACTCGGGCCCGGGACTGCTGACTCCTGGGTAGGAAACATTCTTGCCCCTGGGACTGCTGGGGCAAGGGTACAGAGCAGGAGCCGCTGGGGGACCTCCCTGTCTGCCAGGAAAACCACACCAGCGTGGAGGAAACAGAGCTGGGAGGCAGCCCCTGAGTGGCCCTGATGGCACACGGCAGCACCTGGATCCAGCCATGCCTGAAGCTGCTCTGGACTTTGTAGTTAAAAGGGCAAAGGGATCTGTTATTTCTCAGAGTACCATGGAGCTGTCCTATAATTTGCTCCTGGAAGAATCCTGGCTTGAACTGGATTCTCCCAGAAACCGGGCTCTTCACAGGGAGGGCGGGGGGTAGGAGGTGGGGGACGGGACGGGTGGCAGTACCTGCAGATCTGCACCTCATAGCCCAGGTCCAGGGGGTCGTTGGGGGCCGTGCCCTCCTGGAAGTCGCTGACGTTGAAGGAGGAGAGCGTGTGGTTGACGAAGCCGTGCATGGTCCCGTTCTGGCTGTACATGTACAGGTACACCAAGCGGGGGATGAAGTCCGACGTGAAGGAGATGACGAAGGCCTGGGGGGAACAGCAGGGTGAGCATAGGACCCACGGTTTCTGGGCCTGATCGTGGGGCGCCCTGCCCACGAGTTAGTAACGTGACCAAATGCCGAGTGAACAAATGAAGGGTTGGGGGGCATTCCTGTCAGTCCCTCCGGCAGCCCAAGGAGCTGGGGACATAACACCGTTGGGCATGAGATGAATGCTGGCAGCCTCTTACTCGCTGTGCGGCCTTGGGCAAGTCACCTAACCTCTCTGTGCCCCCATTTTTCTTCTGGTTACACAGGACTAACAACACCCACTGTACAATCCTTGTGCCTCGTGGTTTTTTGTTTGAGATTTAAAAAATTGATTTTGAGAGAGAGAAGGAGAGGGCGAGGTTTAGAGAAACATCTATTGGCCATCTTCTGCACACGCCCTACCAAGGATGGAGCCTGCTTGGGAATTGAACCAGCAACTTGTCAGTGCACAGGATGATTCTGAGCCACACTGGCCAGGCACTTAAAAAAAAAAAAAAAAAAAAGAGACCAAACCGGTGTGGCTCAGTGGATAGAACGTTGGCCTGCGGACTGAAAAGTCCCAGGTTCGATTCCGGTCAAGGGCATGTACCTTGATTGCGGGCACATCCCCAGTAGAGGGTGTGCAAGAGGCAGCTGGTCGATGAATCTCTCTCATCGATGTTTCTAACTCTCTATCCCTCTCTCTTCCTCTGTAGAAAATCAATAGAATATATTAAAAAAAAAAAAAAAAAAAAAAAAGAGAGAGAGCAAAAAAAATTGCCTAAGGGGAATCTCTCTCTTTCAGTATCTCTCTGTCTCTGTCTCTCTCTTGTTTATCCTCAGGACTCTAGGGAGAGTGGACTTAGGGGTCAAGGTGGGCATGGTAGAGCATTTTGCTCAGGGCCGCAGGAAAAGGCTGAGGAGAATTGGTGATTCTCACCACAGCGTCTCAGCACGACCAACGGCCACTTCTAAAGAGGAGACGCTGCTGCAGCCGCGGCCCCGCCCAGGCTGAAAGCAGAGGGTGCCCAGCTCCCTGGGAGGGGCGGGGGAGGGGTGCGATGGGCGGCCAGGCAGCTCAGCCAGGGCCTCCCTTGGCCCGCCCGCTGTCACTTACGTTGATGATGACGGCAAGCTTCCCGATGCCTCGGAGGATGTTGTACCAGATTCCTGGGGAGGCAGAAGCACAGCGTTAGGGAGCCCCCGCGGCTGGCCTCAGGGACCCAGAGAGGCACCCGCTGACCCCAGAGCCTGGGCCCCTGCAGGCTCACCCGCTGCTTGTGAGCAAATCCTAACTCCTACATGAGTGCTTCAAACCAGCCGGTCCCTCAGGCATCCTGAGCAAGCTCCCGGGAGCCTGTTCACCCACTGGCTGGCTGGACGACACCTTTTTTTTTTTCTTTTCTAGAACCACCAAGATTCAAGTCGGGTGTAGCTCTTGCCCATAGGAGCCCATGGCATGGTAACGCGAGGCCAAGCCCAGAACTGTTATGCAGCTCTTTCCTCTGTCCCTCTATGTAGGGACAAGCCAGGGGTAGTGCAGGGGTCAAAGAGCAAACCAGCGGCCCTGGGTCACGTCTGGGTGTCATGACCATTTCCGGTGGCACCGGAACGCAGGGGAGAAGGACCCTGAGAAGCAGGGGTTCCGCCACGGGCCTCCCTGGCAGCCGGGCCCAGGAAGGAAGGAAGGGCCTTGTCTGGGGGCCCAGAGCCGGCCCTGCCTGTTAGGGCCTCGGTGATGCGACTCCCGGGAAGGGGCCCCGTGCCTCCTGCCTGACCCTAACCCAGTCCCCTTGGGCCAGGAGCCCTGTTGCTGAACCAGATCTGATTCCCGCAACCACCAGCACTTCTCAGAAAGGGCGGGAGGGGCCTGCGAGTGTGCCAGTCATCAGGGAGGAATGTGGTGGGTGGGGTTTCTCTGTGCAGGGCAGAGGCTGCTTTGGGGCAGGAGAGCAGTGAGCACCCGGGCGCTCCCTGGGTTCCGATTTTGGGGGTGCATGTTGGTGGTCTGCAGAGACCTGATTCCAGGTCTGTGTGGCCCAGAAGCTAGAAACCATGGACTTGGAGGCGGCGCCCGAGGCCGGTGTGCGAGGATCCCGTGACAGCGCCCCCTGCTGCTGGCCCTCCTCCGGTCAGCGGTCTCTGAGCCGGGCCTGGGAGGGCTGACCGAATCCAGATACAAGCTGGAGTGGTTCCCTTTGTATTGCTCCTTGGCCGTGTCAGCACCCTGAGGGTGCCGTCACCCATTCACGGGCCCCCCCCGCCCCCCGTGGGGCCTGAGTTTGTGGCCTCTGAGCTGGGGTGCTGGGGTGCTGGGCACAGGTAGCCGGGGGAAGGGTGCTGCCGCTGGGTAGGGGGCTCCCTCGGGAGGCAGCTGAGCTCAGCACCAGGAAACGGGCCCATGGCGGGCTGGGGACAGTGGGGAACGGGTGGGCCAGCAGAGCGATCCCCAAAGCTGGGAGCCAAGCCTGTCTTACAGGTGCCACAGCGAATTCACGTGGGGCCAGTGGGCCTCTGAGTGACCCCCACACCGGAATCGTGGGGCCCTGCTTAAAAAGTGCAAAACCAGGGCCCGAGCAGCCTGTCTCGGCGTCTTGCCTCTCCCCGGGTGCGTGGCCGAGCTCCGCGGTGAGAACCGCGGCTCTGCGGATCCCCAGGAGCCAGGGACCAGGCTCTTGGGAAAATGTCTGGGCTTCCTTCGTGGGGGAGCCGTCTTCTCCGAGGCGCCTCTGCCACCCCAGGTGCTAAGCCCCATTTCCAGGAACACGCCAGGGCTGCTCTCACCCGTGACCACACGCAGCGCCCGGAGCTGAACGCCGGCAGGAGTTTGTTCCCGGAGGCTCCGCCGAAGGAGGCCGAGAGCCGGAAGCGGGTTAATCTGGTGTCAGAGGTCAGGGCTGGGAAGCAGAGGCCGGTTCCCACGCGCAGGGCTGGGTGCCCTGCAGCCCGGGCCACGCCCCCGCTCCGTGCCCAGGCAGAGCTTCCCCAGCCGTCCCTCCCCACCCCCCGTGGGTGCAGGTCACAGGGGCCACGGGGCCCTCTGTCCCCCCGGGGCCCTGCACGGATCACAGGAGGAACACAAAAGCCTCTTCAGGAAAAGGTTACGGCGAAGAAGCCCATAAATAAACCCGTGAAAGGAGGCAGATTATGCCTTCACCCAACCGTACAGGAACCAGGAAGTGAGCGGTGATCCGAGAGAACCAGCGAGAACCAGAGCCAACCTCCCCCAGTCCGGAGCCCCGCTCCACGCCTGGCTCCCGGTGGGAGCCACGGCCGCCGCGCCCCGCTCCGCTCTCCCCCGTGGAGCACGGAGGCCGAGGCTGCCCAGCTCCTCTCCCCCTGGTGCGTTGGCAGCTTTTAGGATGTGGCTGCAGGGGGCAGCCAGGGCTTTGCCAAGCAAAGGGCGCCAAAGCAAACACCGGCCTGGGGCCCGCGGGCACCCGAGAATCATAAGGAAGAGGGACAGGAGGCCATGCTCTTCCCTCTCCTGCCGCTGGGCCCGGGGTCCAGGCTTCCCAGGGCCTGTCCGGGGTGCGCAGCGCAGGCCACCTGCCACCTGGTGCAGCATAAGCTTCTGGGGGCCACGCTCCTCGCACAGGGGTGCGGCTCTGGAGGTCCCCTCTGGGTCAGCCCCCGGGGGTGGGAGAGTGAGGAGCCCTCGGGTTGTGCATCACCCCCACCCCGAGACTCTGAGTCTCCATCCAGGCAAGGTGCAGTGAGCAGCCCCCGGGGACCCCGCGCCCGGTCCCCCTTTGCCCGCCCTGGCTCTCCCTCGGGCAGAGCGGGTTCCCTTCCCCAAACTCAGCAGGTGCTTGCTCACACCCGCCCCGCGGCCGCTCACCGATGTCTTTGGCCCGGACGGCCACCGGCCGGCGCAGCTCGGTGACGAACTTCTTGGCATCCAGGCGGATCTCGATGATGTTGTTCAGCAGCGCGAACAGCGGGGCGAGGGGGAAGGAGGCCACGAACAAGGTGACGAAGCCAAACTGGATGACTGCAGAGACAGGGAGCCATCAGCCTCCAGCACGGGAGGGGGTGCCCTCACCCCGGAGCCCCAGGAGCTGACCACTGGGGTTCTGCCTCCCGAGGAAGAAGGTGACCAGGGAGTGTGACCCTTGAACCATGGGCCCAGCTGGCCCATAAGTCCTCATCTATCACATGTTTAATCTTAAAAATAATACAATGTTATATTGAATGTAAAGTGTAATTGCAAAGTAAAAAAGAGAAATCAATAACCAATAATGGGGGAAAATGCCCCGTGAGTACCAGGGCCCAGGCTTGGCCACTGTGCCTGGGTTAGAAGGACCTTCGTGGGCCCCTAAGCTCCCATCGGCCAGACGTTCCTGCACGTGAGGGGCCTGCCAGTGTCTCCAAAAGCCCTCGTCACCCCTCCCATCGGGCCTGGGGGAGCCGGGCAGGGACCAGTGTGCAGGGTGATGTTGCCCTGCCTCAGACCCCTCCCTCTCCCTCCTCATCCTCATCACGGACAGGCCCCCTCTGCGGCTTTCCGGAGGGGACAGGAAAAGGTTGCTGAGCAGAACCGAGTGGGGCTGCAGGTTCAGGAACTGCATGCACCACAGGACCCGGCCCCGGCACTTGGTGCAGGTGGCGCACAGGAGGTGACAGGACGTCATGGTGTGCCTGGGCAGCTGAGTGTGGCCACTGCCCCGAGCACAGTGGGTGGGGCTCCATGTGGCCCCTGGGCCGTACGCTGGGGGCCGATAGGCTCTGGGGGTGAGGGGACCAGGATAAGCTCAGCGTGCGGGCCAGGGGCTGCTGAGGCTGAGGCAGTGGGTTCCCCTGGGCCAGGAATGGGGGTGGGGTTGGGGTGGGGGCAGGACATTCTAGGTTGGGCCTTTCCTTGCTGTGTTTGGGATCCCATGTGCTCTGGGTGCCCAGAGAGTTGGCCTCGAGGGGGAGGCAGGCGGGGGGTGTGGTGGGGCGCCCCCTGGATGAAGGATGAGGGAAAGGTCTGAAGACTCCTGCAGAGAGCTCCAGAGGGCAGCGCCCCGTGGCCACCACCACAGTTATTTAAAATGCGGGTTCCCTGGCCCATCCCTGGTCTGAGCCGGGCGAGACCTGGGGCTGTGGGTTTTCAAACAAAGCCCTGGGCAAGCGCGGCTGGGCCCTGCTGGGCCGTGGTGAGGCGGTGAGGCGGTGCGGGGCAGGGCGACCTGGGGCGGAGCTTCCTGCTTTATGGCCAGCCCGCCCTGCGTGCTTTTCGGCCCCGCTGGTCCATAAGTCAATCCCAGCCTCCCAGAGCGGTGTGGAGCACTGGGGAGCAGCAGGGAGCTCCCTGGGTGGGCGGGAGGAGCCTGTCCCAGGATCTAATTTCATCACATCCAGGGGAAAAGGGAGCTCACCCTCCAGCCATCACAGCAATGAACCTCTGAGAAACGATTTCATATCTTAGCCCATCACAGGCTGCCCCTCCCCCCCCCCAGGGGGGCTGTAGGGAGGCAGGCTCTCCCGCACCCAGTGCTGGGTGGACCAGCCCACCTGCCTCTGGTTCAGCTTGGATTTTATTCCAGGAAGAAACAGAGAATGTCCTCCAAACACACTACGGTTTCCTTTCATCCCAAGCCTCCAGATTCTTTCCCTTCTGAGTCAACGGCGGCACGGAGCTCCTTGCACCCCTGGGAGGCCGGGCAGGGCTTACATGGACCAGCGCAGGGCAGGCTGGCCATAAAGCAGGGAGCTCCGCCCCAGGTCGCCCTGCCCCGCACTGCCTCACCGCGGCAGAATGGCGCCTGGCGGCCTTTGCCCAGGGCTTTTTTTGAAAACCCACAGCCCCGGGTCTCAGCCCGCACAGACCCGGGATGGGCCAGGGAACCCACCTTTTAAATAACCTGTCTGTGGTGGCCAGGGGGCACTGCCCCCTAAGACCTCCTTCCCCCATCCATGCATTCAGTGGGTACGCACTGAGTGCCCACCGCCCACCTGGGCCTGCTCTGGGTGCAGGGGGCCCGCTAGGAAAGAGACGGGACGGGATGGGACGAGCTGATCACGTCAGAGGGTAAAGGGAGCCGTGTGCAGGGAGGGGCTGCCCCCTTTTACACTGTGGTCAGGGAGGCCTTCTGGGGTGGACACTGGGTGCTGAGCCCCTGGGGAAGGAAGCGGGGGAGTCATGCCAGGATTGGGGGAGAGTATTCCTGGCACTGCTCGCGCAGGAGAGGTGGCCGTTGTGTCTGGGTGACAGCGGGAGGCCCTCCCGTGTGGCCAGAGCAGAGGGAGGCGGGTGGGGTGGGGTCAGGGAGGCTCCGGGTGGTGGCCTGACCTCTCCGTCTGTCCCTCGCTCCGCCTCTGAGAGTTCCGGGCCACCCCTGGGCTCCCTCCCGAGCGCAGGAAGCGCGGCCATCCCTGGTGAGGAGGCGCCCGCCCCCTCCACGCCCGCCGTGCTGTGCTCACTCATCTCCATGTACTCGGGGGTGAGGCCCCCGAACGGCTCCAGCGTGAAGTCCGCCTCGTAGCGCTGCTTCCTCTTCATGTGCTCGTCGTGGTCGGCGGGGCTCTGGCGCTTCAGCCGCAGATAACGGATGAACTTCTTCATCTTCCTGGAAGCAAGGCCGGGCCGCGGTCAGGCCGCGGGAGGGCGGGCTCCGGGGGCCGCGCGTCTGCACAGCAAGCCGAGCACCCAGGTCCCTGAGCCGTCATTTCCCACCCTGAGCTCTCTAACTGTCCACGGCCCTCTTTGCCCTGGCCCCCGGCGGCGGGGGTCACAGGAAGCAGGGGCGCGGGGAGGGCCATGGCCACCTAAAATGGCAGGGAGGCCCTGAAGGTGCCCAGGGCCTGGCCGGGCCCACGCGGGCCCGGGGAGGGCGGAAAGAGAAGGCAGATCATGGCGCCCTGAAGAGGGACCGGGCCACGGTTCCGGAAGGATGCTGGGTAAGCAGGCACGGCCTCCGCCTGCCGACCGCAGGGCCTGTGGGCACTCTGCACCTCAGCCAGTCGGGGAGCAGCGTCCTCCGCCTCCTCTTCCCCGTTCCCGGTGGAGCAGCTGCCGCCGGGTCCTCCCGCTCGGTCCTCACCACCTCCCTGTCTGGCATCCCCACGCCCCCACCCCGTCCTGGTCCAGGCCCCGGCCCCGGATCTCCCTGCTCCCGGCCGGCGGTACTCACGGGATGCCGATCTCAAACAGGTTGTTCTGGATGAGCTGCTTGCCCAGCATGATGATGCTGAGCTGGATGCACAGCTCCATCAGGCAGCCGCCCGGGGCGCACTGCGGGCAGAGGGAGGGCGCGTGAGACCCCACCTACCCCGAGGGCCCGGGAGAGAGGACCAGCCCCCCGGGAGGGGAGCTCGGCCCTCGCGGGGGGGGGGGGAGGGGGGGCTGAAGGGTGTCCTCCACAAAGTGAGGTCCGCGTCCTAATCCCAGAACCCCAGGAGGGGGCCTTATTTGGGAACAGGGTCTTTGCTGACGTGACCACGTTAGAATGAGGTCACACGGTGAATCATGGGCTCCCGTCCAATGGCTGATGTCCTTACAGGAAGAGGACAGGGAGCCGCAGAGAAGGCGAGGGAAGCCGGAGGGAGGCAGAGATCGCAGTGCCGTGTCTGTCTGCCAGGGAGCGCCAGGGACTGCCCATGGCCACGGACGCCGGGCGAGGCCGGGGAAAGCCCCTCTCCTCTGGAAGGAGGGCAGCCCGGCTGACACCGGGGGTTTGGACGGCTGGCCCCAGAACTATGAGGGAATCAATTTTTTAATTTATTTAAATATTTTACATGATTTCAGAGAGGAAGGGAGAGGGAGATAAACATCAATGATGAGAGAGAATCATTGACTGCCTGCCTCCTGCACACCCCCTACTGGGGATCGAGCCCACAACCGGGGCCTATGCCCTGACTGGGAATCAAATTGTGACCTCCTGGTTCATAGTTCGATGTTCAACCACTGAGCCACACCGGCCGGGCGATTTCTGCTGTTTTGAGCCTCCCATCTGCGGTGTTTCGTTCTGCCCCTGGGAAGCTAGCGCGCCTGGCCTGCAGGCCGCCGGGCTGCGCCCAGGCTCAGGGGGGGAGTGCACGGCCAGGATGGGCAGCGCCAGGCCAGCTGCTCTTGGGCTTCCCCTTCTCCCCCAAGGCCAGCGCCTCGTCCCTCACACCGGCTGTCTGTCCACAGACCCTGCACGGCCACGGCCACGGCAGGCTGAGGTCCCCGCAGTTGGGAAGCCACACGGTGAGCCAGCCAGCCACCTAATGCCCCTGTCCTTAGGGGCTTGTGGGGCCTTCGGCTGGGGCCGGTATAATGAGAACTCAGGACACCCTGGAAGACCCCCTGAGGACAGAGGACTCCCCTTTGAGTCCCTACCACACCTTTTTATATTCTTACCCGAAAGTTTATCTTGCAGAGCCATCATTTCATAAAAAAATAAAAATAAAAAAAGATGACGGCTTTTGCTTTATTCTATTCTAGGAAGGCCTGTCACCGACTTCTCCCAACACTGAGGAGGTGGACAGGGCACCGTCTATGTGGAGGGCACGTTAGAGGAAAGCCCTGGCTGGGCCGTTTGCGAACATCTGTTCCCGTGGGTGAGGCTGGCACTCCAGGGGGTTGAGCCTCTAGGCTGTGCCCCGGGCAGCCAGATCGCCCTGTACCTGATGTCCATCCCCATCTTCCCTTCCCCTGGGTCTTCACCAGGAGGACACTCCCCTTTGTTTTCCGATACGTGGAATTATTCTGGGGGTTGGAAATGCTGACCTGGTCCCCAGAGGCAGGCTCAGAAGCCCCAGCTTGGTCTGGGGCCGGGACCCAGCGGCAGGGGACGGTGGGTGCCCTGACCAGACCCGCGGTGGCCCCAGGTCCCCAGCATTGTTTTTTGGGGGAAGAGAAGCGGGCACATTTCAGTGTTAAAGGTAGCTGAGTTTCGCTTTCCCCTCATCTTAACCAAAGGAGAACAGATTCTCGGTCTAACAGGAAAAGGGAAGAAATCGGCGCCCTTGCTGGGTTTCCCTGGCTCTGAAGAGATGGCCCTTTTGGAGTGATCCTGTATGGACACGCCTAAGACTGTCAGAGCCCGGCCACCCTCCGGGAGAGGGGCTCCCACGGGAAGGCAGGAGTCGGCCGGGTGCTGAGGGGACAGAGGGAGATGGATCGGGGGCACGGAGGCTTGCGAGCTCATTACCTCTTCCATGCGGAAGGACTGGAAGATGTACACGTAGTCGCCGGGGCGCCCCACGAACCTGTAATGGTTGGGGGGGCAGTTAGACAGCAGAGACCCAGCGTGGGGGGCCCCTCCCAGGGGAGGGGCGAGCTGGGAGTCCCGAAGGCACAGCCTGGAGTGTATTAAATGCCTGATCCAATGGCTAAAAAATGACCGGGGATGTTCTGTTGGCTCAGTGTCCCTGTGATTCCCAAACCCACACGGGGTAAGAAACGTAACAGGGAACCTAGTGGCTGAGGGGGGACGGAAGTGGGGAGCCCAGGGGGGGAGTAAGCCAAGCTGTCACCCACCATGGCGGGGCCACGGAACCCCAGGGACCTTGGAGGCTGGGTGTGGTGGTCCCTGAGGCTGCCTCTCAGCTTCCTGTGGGAGGCGAGGGCTGGGGGCCTCTGGGGCTGCTCCGTCATCACGGATGCTCTCAGGGGGCCTGGACCCCTTGGCCGGGCTCTGGGACCCCAGGGTGGGAGGACCCTGTGGTTCTGGAAGTTACGGGATGCTGAGGAGCCTTTGGGGAGGGGGGTTCTGGGATCAGATCTGCCAGCCCCAGCAGGAGGGGCGGTAGGGGGTCTAGAAAAGGGGCTCACAGGCCAGGATGGCTCCGGAGGTCCAGACACGGGCTCACCCCGTCACCAGCCTGGCATGTGGAGCTGGTCAGCAGCGGCATTTCTCATACCTCCTCCCAAGGCCCTCGCCCCGAGGCATCTTGACCGACTGCGGAGGCACCTGGCACTCGCTGCCTGGGGTCCTTATTATCTGGGGTCCCCACTGCCTAGGGTTCCTGGTATCTGGGGTCCCTAATGTTCTGGGGCCCTAATGCCCAGGATCCTTGCCGCCTGGCACCCCCATAGTCACTAGAACTCAGAACCATCCTGACTGCTCTGTTCTGGGCCACGGTGCCCCCCGCCTATGGGCACAGGGAGAGGACCCTCCCACGGGCCTGGCAGCAGCGAGTGGCGGGGAGGCAGCAAGTTCAGTGGCTGAGGGGGTCCCTACCGGCCTTTGAAGAAAGCCACGTAAAAGATGGGGGTGTAGGAGTTGACAAACTTCAGCAGGAACGCCTTGAAGATCAGCCTCTCCTCGAAGCTCTTCTCCGTCTTGGGCACCTCTGGAGGGAGGAGACGCAGGCCGCTGAGTGGCCGGCTGACCGCCCCACGCGGCTCTCAGGGGACGGGGCCAGAGGAGGGACGGGACCCGCCGGAGGCCCCAGGGCAGGAGGGGCCGCGGGCTCCAGGGCCGGCCGGGCCGCGTCCCGGACCCGGGCGCTCACCGATCTTGGTGAGCCACCGGGCCACGCAGCCGTAGACCTCGTCTAGCAGGATGATGACCACCAGGTTGATGATGACCGCGGTGGCCGTGACCGTGACCCGGATGTTGGAGCGCACGGCGGGGGAGGAGTTCATGGCTAAGGCGGCGGCGGTGGAGATTCTGTAGATGATGACGCCGAGGACGATGGCGAAGGTCACCGCGATCTGCAGAGGAGGAGGGACGCCTCGGCTGGGCCACCTGGGTCTCCCGGACCCCCCCTGGTGCTCCCCAGCCAGCACCCCCTCCACCCTCAGCTTCCTGTCACCCACACACACCAGGGCCTCAGTGGCATTAACTCCGCAGACACCAACAAGGGACTGGTGTCTGTTTTCCAGGAGAGACTGAGTGGTCTGCCACCAGGCCAGGTCACCCCGCACACAAGTGGGGTTCACCAGACTGACCACCTAGTGGGGGCTCCCCCCCCCCCCCCCGCAACCTGGTGACGAGCAGAAGTAGAGACACACTCTCGGTGGAGGCTGCTGCAGGCCTGGCTGGACCGTCCAATGGGGTCCCTTCTCTCAACCTCCCTGGGGTCACCAACACCCTCTGGCTTGTCCCCAAGAGCGAGCCCCTCTCCTTGCCCTCCCCCCCTCCCCCCCCGTTGGACTGGAACGTCCCACACAACTTGGGCTGGAGGTGGCCTGGGCGATGGGGGGCGGGCAGCTGGTTAGGATGACAAGGCTGTTCCGTGTGGCACTGTCTGTCTGTCTGTCTGCCTGGGTCCCGTTTCCTTTTCCTCAAAGACCCTAACTCAGCCGGGGAGACCCTGTCCTGCCCCAGGGGGAGGCCACCTGCGAGTCCTAGTCCCCAGGACACACCACAGGCTCCACGCTCTTCCCGCTCCCCTGGGTGTCCGCATCCTCACACATTTACTCCGTTAGGGAGCGGGGGGTGGGCCCGGCTCTGTAGGAGGGTGCCGGGCGGCTCCTGGGACAGTCCCGGGGGCCCGGGGGTGCGCTCTGCGCCCGCAGCCTGGCTCACCCCTGGGGACCCCGCAGCCACTGGAAGTCTCCCAGCAAAGCTCTTGTTTTGAACTCTGGGCCAGCGACGGTGCTTCTGCTGGTGACTAAAGGGGGACCACACCCTGCCCGAGAGACAGCAGCGGCCACACCACACCCGGGCGGAGGGGCGGCCCCACTCGGAGGTGTGGGCACCGCTCTCTGCCGGCTCTGGGAACAAGGGCTTTCCTCGGAAATCCCCGGCTCCTGCCAAGGGGCCCCTCCCAGGGGGAGGCACCGCCCTGGCCCCGAGAAGGCCCTCGTGCCAGCGTGCGGAGGGGCAGGCAGGCGGCCGGGCCTGCGGGCCTCCCCTTTCCCAGCCAGAGTGGGGGGTGGGGGGGGGCACGTCCCCATGACAGGCAAGCCCCGTGCAGCCTCCTTCCTGGGTGCAGCTACCCTGGGAAGGAAAGGGCCGCCCGGGCCTGGGGCTGGCTGGCATGGCCACTCGGGGTCTCTACGCCGGGAGGAACACCGGGCACGTTGTAGGTGCTCCACCCAAAGCTCCTGTGAAGGGAGCTCCTGTGGGTGGGACAAAGCTTACTGAGCCATTGGATGGGGTGGGGGTGGGGGTGGGGGGCAGCACATCAGGGGCCAGCTCCTCCCTTGCCCACTAGCCTGCCTCTGCTGGGAGGGACGGTGTGCCCATGCTCCCGTGTCCCTGCAGACGGCGGGCCCACGGGAAAGGGTCTGACTGGCGAGATGCAGGCAGGGGGAGCGGGCCGGGAGACCCAGGTGGCAGGTGTCTGGGAAGCACCTTCAGGGAGGGGCTGCCTCCACCGGCACGATCCCCTTCCCCTTGGCCCTGACCCTTCCTCCCGCCGGGAGAGCGGAGGGATGCGGGGCGGGAGCAGCCCTGTGGTGACTAAGAGGACGCCTGGGATGGGTGCGAGGAAGGCCAGGGAGGTCAGTGTCTGGCGGCATCGTGGAGCGGCCAGACTTGCCCTGCACGGCCCGCCTCCTCGTTGTTGCTTACGAGGAGCTTCAACGCCCTGCAAGGCCGCCCGGGAAGCGGCATGCAGCCAGGGGCTCCTCGCTGCGGTGCAGGAGGGCCCAGCCGCCCCTCCCCCCCCTTCCTGTCCCCCCCCCCCCGCGGGTCCTTCTGCAAGGACACGGCCCCTTCTCCGCCAGGTGCCTCCGTCCCCTGCTTCCGCATCCCGTCCCCTGTGACGTGAGCCCCAGGGAGGCTCTGGGTAGGGACCACGTCATCCTGAGGTGCTCGCCCCTCCCTCCCCCCCGGGCACTAAGCTCCGTGTTTGCCCAGAGGGGACACTCACATGACATTGGAGCGTGTGCCCCAGGGCCCTCAAGACCAGACCGACCCGCCCAGAGTCATCTGGATGGCACAACAGCCCCAGCCCCATCGAGTTGGCTCCGGGGATTTCTTTCCATTAGTTGAAATCCCCCTTTAGCGTGTGTAAGAGCACGAGGGGAAACTGAGTCCTCCCTCGGCCCTGCCCTTATCCCAGCCTGGAAAACCGAGATAAGCCTCTGGCCCCAAGTCCATGTGGAACAGCGGGCCCCTGGGGCAGACGGCCCTCGTGGCCGGTGGCGCTGTCCCCTGCTGGCGGGTGGCCTGGGGAGAGGGGCCGGACCGCCAGGCCTCAGTTTCCCCACCAGCTGCAGGGGAGGTCTCAGGACAGGCAGGTGGTGAGACCTGAAGGAGATGCTCCCTGTTCAGCAGCCCTCGAACCCGGGGCCCCTGGGAGCCAGGTCACAGGGTGGGGGACTGGACAAACCGACAGCCTTTCCTTCAGTGACCACAGGGGGCTCTGACCTCTTGGGGAAGAATGAAAGTACGGCTGGCCGGGGGAGCCCCGTGAGCAGGAGGGGGGAAGGGGGAACCCCTCGGAGAGCTCAGGTGTGGCTGAGGCATTGGAGACAGCCAGGCCCACCCGCCCGTCACAGCCCCCCAGTCACTTCTGTCCCGTCTGAGCTTATTTAATTCTTTCCTTTAAAAACCTTCCAATGAAAAGGACAAGGAGGTATCACCTCCCACCTGCTGGAATGGCTACCATCATTAGATCAACAAGCAGCCAGTGCTGGCGAGGATGTGGACAAAGGGAACCCCAGGGCCCTGCTGGTGGGGATGCAGACTGGCGCAGCCACGGTGGGGAACCGTGCGCAGTTTCCTCCAAAAATTAAACACGGAACTGCCTTTGGACCCAGCAACCCCGCTTCTAACACTATGTCCTAAGAAACCAGAAGCACCAATCAGAAAGAAGGTATGTACCCCTATGTTCACAGCAGCACCATTTACAAACAGCTTGAGATCTGGACACAGCCCGAGTGCCCATCAGTGGATAAAAAAGCTGTGGTACTTTTACACCATGGAATATGGTGTAAACATGAAAAAGAAAGACCTCTCGCCCTTTGAGACAGCACGGAGGGGCCTGGAGAGCACTGTGCTAAGTGAAATAAGCCAGTCAGAGAAAGACAAGCGTCACATGGCCTCACTCATGTGGAATCTAATGAACCAAATAAACAGACGATCGAAATAGACCCAGAGACACAGAAGCTTGGGACAGGCTGATGAATCTCAGAGGGAAGGGGAGGCGGCGAGAAAAGATTAACTAAAGAACTTATATTGGGGTGAAGGCCTGGGGAGGGGTGGGAGCAGGGTGGAGGGAGTCAGTGGGGTGGGAGGTGGGAAGGGGACATCGGTAATACTCTCAACAACAAAGATAAATTAAAAAAAGATAAAAACCTCAGTTTTGCCTTAAATAGTACCTTCGAAATCTGGTGTCCCAATGAGGGGGAACCTGGGAAATTATCTCACGGACCCCAGGGGACCGCTGGGGAACCTCGCTCCTTCCCATTCCAGGGGTACCATCCCAGGAGCATACGGCCGCCACAGTGACGGCCGACCCCAGGCTGGGGGTGGGCTCCCCCGCGTCCTCCCGCCTCGGCCTTCCGGAACTTACCATGAAGACGATGGACATCAGGTTGGTGAAGTAGGCGGGGAACCGGTCTCTCCAGGTCAGCTTCACCTTGTCAGTCTGCAACACGGAACGATGCGGGTCACCATGGGAACCACCCGGGCGGGGAGGCATGCACGCGCACGCGTGCGTGTGAGTGCATGTGTGCACATATGTGCGTGTGCGTGCGTGCGTGTGCACCCGTGAACTTGGACAACAGAAATACTGAGAAACACCTTAAAAAAAAAACAAAACCCCGCTCATTTACAGTTCGAGTGGATGCAAACGTCTAGCGTTCAAAGAAACCGCTGGGGTCTCACGACCTAGGAAACGATGCCGCGGAATGATGGAAGTGGGCTTCCTCGGTGCGAGGCAGTAACAGTAACAACAAGCGTGTCCAACGCTTTTCTAAGCCAGCCCGTCAGACCCTCGCCGGGGAGAAGCGTATTGGACCCCGTTTCTTTGGCTGAAGGTCTCCCGTCTAGGGCGTGACGGTCTAAGGTGCGTTGCCCTCCGCCGCCCAGACCATACTATTGTAGTTATTCTCCTTTGCAGAGCGAGTCCAAACAAGCAGCCCCAATATTTGCTACGGAGCAGCAGCGGACGGCGGCGACACGCGGCCACAGGGTCGGGAGGAGCCCTGCGCAGAAGCCCGTCACCCACCTGGGATGTGTCAAGACTTTGGGTGAGCCGTTCCTTGGGAAATGCAAGTGTTCGGACAAGGGATGCTGCCGAGGACATGCCCCAGGGCGGGCGACATGCGTGTTAAGGAGCAGGCGAGGCCGGTGGCGGGCAGTGGTGACAAGCACAGTGCACAAGGCCCCCCCCCCCCGCCCCGCCCCCCCCTGCCCCGCCCCCCCCCGCAGCCACAGCCATGCAGTGACACCTCCACACACGCCACAGCTCACCATGGGGTGCGGCGGGAGGGCGAAGAAGCACGATGGTGAGTGTTAAAAAAAAGGACAAGAACCAACACAGAAGTCAGAGTTGGCCGAGGAGGACGCGACGGACTTAGATCGTCGCAAACAGTCACGACTCGCATCGCCCCGACACAGACAAGTACCAATTTCACCCCCGCCATGGCTGTCTTAACCCTCCGCTTCCATTTGTTTGTTGACTCTTCTGGATTATCCCGGCGCCTCTACGGGGGGGAGGGGGGGGAGGGAACAAGAGAGCACCACGGGGTGAGGTGTGACCGTGGCCCAGGCCCCCGTCGCCCCCGTGGTGTGCTTGCCGCCCGGGCCGGTCCAGGTTCTGGGGGTTGCACACCAGCGGGAGCTGGCAGGGACCCCGACCTCACAGCAAGGCTGAGGCCCGGCGGGGAGGGGTGCGGCAGACCAGGCGTCAGAGGCCCGTGGGGCTCGGCAATGCCCGGCTCACAGACCGGCTGCTGCGATTTACAGGCTTCGCTTATGCAAAGACACCCAGCTCCGGATGCTGCCAACATAAAGGAGGCCACGCCCGGAGCTGTGCGTTAATACACCAACTAAGGGGTGGATTGTGTTTTCCCAAGTGGGTCTGGAGCCACCGCTGGAGGGAACTAAAAACCATCAAGGAGCTGCTGGGAGCCAATGAAACGGAGGAGGAAATAGAGAGTGTGGCCCATCAGAAGCACACAGGGCTTGGGGTCCCCCAGAGGCCTGCAGAAATCACCCCATCCCTTGTTCTCATGTGACCTGAGATCTCTGGTCAAAGCCCAGAGGGGGAGTGGCCGGGGGGAGGGGTCTGAGGGGCACTCCTGACGCCCACCCAGACCCACCGCTGGGGTTGGCGAAGTCCCTCGATTCACGTGGACGTGCCACGTGCCACAAAGCCCTTTTCCCCTCAGGAGGGGGTGCAACAGCCAACCCTGCTCACGCCCTGAGGTGCCGCCGTGAAGCCATGGCATGGCTGTCCCGGGCCACCGCGGCCGAGATGCCGCCCTGAGCACGCTGGCATCCACGCCCCTCCCTTCAGGAGGGGAGACCGAGGCCCGGGAGGGGTAAAGGAGCCGCTCAAGGCCACAGGTCGCTGCTCGGAAGGCACCGGGCATGGGGTGTCACACCTTCTGATCGGGTAAACTGAAGACAATCTCCCGATTTGGGGTGACGGCTCAGGCTTTTGTGGTTATAGTTTTGCACCCCGGGTCCCGCTCAGACTCGAAGAGTGTGTTCAAAGAGTGCACCCCCTTTGTGACAACAAGAGGACTGAGCTGGATTCTGCTGTCATGGAAACGGGCCTGAGAGGGGGCTTTGGTGCACCCACTTTACCCCCTAGATGGGATGTCGGTGATTGTGACCCCCAGCTCCTGGGGACCAGAAAACTCTGTGTGTGTGACACAGCGGCCAGGAAAGACTGGGGGACTGTCCTGATCAGCCCCAGAGGCTGAGTGTGAAAGGGGACAGCAGACAATGGAGCTGGGATGAGCATCCACTGGCCCCATTCCACAGGCATGATGCGAAGGTCCCCAGCCGCGGTCAGATGCTGACAAGGGCCCAGGACTCTGCGTGGTCCCAGCCATGGACAAACACCCCCATCGCAAAACAGCCACGCACTCTGGAGGCTGGTGAGTGCTCAGGCTGCACACGTAAGACTGCCAACTCGAGTGGCAGGTTTGGGGAGAAAGAAAGGCATTTGTTATAAGATGATGATGGCCTCAAGGACCTCCCCAAACGCCGCCCCTCTCTCTCTCCTCCTCATTGTCTGTGAGTGGAACAAGGAACTGGCCATTGGCTCAGGGACGCTGGCTGAGCAAGCCATCCAGGTCATCCTCCAGCACTGAACACAATGAGCCGGACACAATGACTGCCCAGCGGACTGCGAAAAAGCTGCAAAGCCACCGGGTCTTTGATGTTAAAATGCTGGCTGGCGTTTGAGGTCACACTCAGGGTAGATCAAGAAGATGGAGCTCCAGCAGGTTTGACAAACTATAGCCTAGAGCCAAATCTGGCCCCCCACTTGTTTTTATAAATAAAGTTTTATTGGAACAAATGGGCCAGGCCCATTTGTTTACCTGCTGTCTATGGCCGCTTTCAAGCCACAGTGGCAGACCTGAGTAGTTGTGATGGAGGCCTGCAGAGCCTAAATATTTCTGTCTAGCGGGCCAGCTTGTGATTGACCCTGTTGAACATACAGAACGTTCTGAGCCCTCGTCTACATGGTTGATGAACACACTGTGTTTTTTTTTTGTTTGTTTTTCCTAGGAAAGCTACAAGCAGTGGCTACCATACCTCTTTGTTCTTGGCTTCTTTCCTGAGTGACTTCTCCAAAACTCGAGCTTCGTACTCCGCTCTGGGATGGTCCTGTGGGAGAAACCACGTTGGCCGAGTGAACGGTGAGTCTGACACCCTCACCTTGAGCACGCACGCCAGATTCAGCCCACCCATTCCCCCTTTGGGGCCAATTCATAGCTGGCTGTTTTGTACCGTCTCCAATTCAGAACTCGCCATATGCGGTCTGTCCCCGGGATCTAACCCGTGTTGGGAACCCAGCCCGTGGGGAAGGCCACGGAACCCGGCTCTGGGTGCTGCTGGCAGCGAGTCTGTGCCCGGGGGCCCCCTTGGGAACACCCAGCTGTGAACTGGCCCCGAGAACGTCTACCAGGGGCGGGAGAGACGCGGTAAGTGTCAGCAAGCGCGGGCCGTCCGGAGGCGCCAGGCCTCGGGGCAGCCCAGAGCAGGCCAGCGAGGGGCGCTGGAACGGAAGATCGGGGTTAAGAGAGACCCAAAGGCGGGAGAAGCAGAGACCCCGCTGGCGCGGAGGAGCTGCGGGAGGCCTGGCGGGAGAAAGAGACAGGTGAGGCGCGAGGAGGGCCCTCTCCCCGGGGGACAGAGGAGTGACAAAAAGTTCCAAACCTTGACGGCCTCCTTCGGGGAACCAGAAACATAAAAGTGAAAACAAACAAACAGAAAGACTCCATTACTTGTGCTGTTTTTAAAGCAACAGGCCACGCCCTCTGAACTAAAGGCAGTTTCCCCCGGGCTGGGATGGGGGCGAAGGGCACACGCGGGTAGACGGGGAGCACGTGGGGGACCGGGACCCACTCGCAGTCGCTGTTGCTTTAGGGTGACCAGGCTGCTGCTTTTGCAGCCTGAGTGATTTTGGGGCTTCCCAGGCAAGTGCTGGACGGTGTGGGTCTCAGCTAAGAGGTACTCGGGCTCCTTCGCCTCCCGGGGCCGACGCCGGGAGCTCAGGCTGCATGGAGAGGCTGCTTTACCCCTCAGACGCACCCCCAAAGGGTCCCTGGTCAGCTATGGGGGGGAGGATGATGGGGAGATCCACCTTGCGGACCTCATTCAGTCCCCTGGGGCCTCATGCCCAAGGGCTCTGACTGCCACCCCAAAGTCAAGTGCAGGGGACGGGGGCAGGTGAAGAGATCACGGGGTGGATCCCCGAGGGCTGGACACACAGGACCGGCCCCCTCCGCAGCTTTCCCCAGCCACAGGGACGTCATGAAAAGGACGTCCTTCTAAATCTCCTTCTAGAACAAGATGGCGACCGCTTTTTGTTGTATTTGCGTCTTCCTAACGGGAACAGTGACGGGAAAGAACCTGCTCTGTGCCCGGCTCACCCCTGAAGGGCTGCCCGCGGGAGAGCAGGACGCACCTGTTTTGGCGTCGCCATGTGCGAGGCGGGATAATGGGGCTCCCCGCGTTAGAGGGCTGAGCTCAGAGGCGGCTAGCGGGCAACCGGTCCTGGGGCACTGACTGGTGCGGGGCCCTCCCTGCCCTACGCGCTTCTTATCCACTGAGCCCCCCTCAGACCCCCTAGAGTGAGAACTAGCTCACACTCCGTAGTTAAGAAGGGAGGCCCCTGAGGCCCAGAGAGATTAGGCGACGTGGCCTGGGTCACACAGCAAGGGCAGTGCCGGATCAGGACGGAGGCCAGCAGCCTGGCTCCCGGGGTGCGCTGCGCCTCCCCCCGCAGACTCCAGTCCCCTCGGCCCCCAGCAGCACGGTGAGCCCGCCCCAGCTGCCCTGCTGAAGGCAAGCGGGCAGACTCCGGGTCGGGAGGGAGCACGTGTGGGGGAAACATAGGGATGCTAAGAAACCACGGGGGAGAGGCCACGTTCCAGGGAACATGCAGAGCGCTCGCTTTAAAAGACAAGCTCGGCGTTTCATAAAGTTACGTGGCGGCCAGCGTGGCCACACCTCGCCGCTCTGCTCTGTGGGCGCCAGGCGCGGGGGGTGGGGTGGGGGGGTGGTGGTGCACTGCTTTTCCTCGTCTTCACCGCTCCTCCCGCGGGGAATGCCGGCGGGAGCTGCCCATGTGGAGGGCAGTGGCCAGGCTGCTCCGAGGAGCCTCAGGAGAGGGTTCTCGGCCGCCCCCGGGCCCGGGGCCCTGTCCTGGGAAGGTGGCGATGCTGCGGCGTCTGGTTCTCCCTCGGCTGGGAAAGGCTCGGCTCAGCCGCGCCCAGGGACTGGCCCTGGGGAGTGGCTTTGGCACCGGGCAAAGGCTCACAGCCGCTTTCGGGGACCCGGCCTCCTGGGCGGTGGTGATTCCCTCCCAGACTCGCCCGGCCTCCCCCGCGTCCGATGAGGTCAGCGTGGCGAGCCGGCCCTGACCGCACTGGTGGGCGGCGCGTCCATGCGAGCATGGAGATCGGAAACACTCGACAGACATCAAACGGTCGCCCTGGCAACCGTGGGTGATTCAAACACCAGGGATGTGAACCGAGGAGCCGGCGGGAGTGGCCTTGCCTGGGCCCGGGGCCTCGGGCGTCCAGGAGTGTCCCCAGGAGCTAACGGGCGGGGGCGGGGGAGGGCGCAGGCCCCCCACTCACCTCCTCCTCCTCGAAGCCTGTGAGGTCCCAGCGGTAGTTGAGCCGCATCTGCTTCCGCTTCCAGTGCTCCATGAAGGTGGCGGCTGCAGGCAGGGGGAGGAAAACCACAAAGTCAGGGCCAAGCAGCCCGAGACACCGGGCGGCACACATGCCTTCTTGGCTTCTGCACCGTTTGGTGAAGGGGGGTGCCATCGTGCTGGGCCAGGAACGCCACAGGAACTTTGCCCGCCCCCCCCTCCCCGAGGCAGAGATGGCCACTTGCCCCTTTTACAGAGGAAGAAACTGAGGCACAGGGAAATCAAGTCCCGGCCAAGGTTACCCATCCAAGCCAGTGAGGGGCCAGCCCGGGCTCTTAACTGCCCCGTTCCATAGATCTTGGGGACCCCCAAGTCCCCGGTGGTGCTCCTGTGGTCAGAAAGCGAGAGGGGAGAGGCACGGCCATGCACTCGAGCTCCAAACCCACGCTGGTGGTCTAACTGCTGAGCTGCACTCTTCAGCGCGACCTCCTGCTTTGCATACCCAACTGACTAAGCATCGGCCAAACGCCGCCTCCTCCAGGGAGCCCTCCACGCTCCTCCTCAGTGTCAGAAGGAAACTGACTCCTCCCGGGGCCTCTCCTGCTCACACTGTCCACACTGCCCTCCATTACGACCCCTGTCCCGTGTCAAAGGGCCCTTCTCGCGTGGGGACAGAGGCGGGGCCCTGGGTCCCGGCATCCGGCCGGGCATCCGGCACCGACAGGAGCTCAGGGCGCTCACTGAATGAGCGAACAGCTTTCATGAGCACACAGCTTGCAACGGGAGAGGCAACTGGCTGCACCCTTCATCCTCGATGCTCCTCCCCAGGAAGGAAGCTCGGGGGCGCGCAAAGGTCAAGGGGTCCCGAGTCAAGCCTACAGGGAGGGCTGTCCTGTCAAGCACCCATCAGCCTCCCGGGAACCACAGGAGGGAGGTGCTGTTCCTTCCTCCTTTCCCAGAGGAGGAAACTGAGGCTCAGAGGGATTGTCTGACAAGGGGTGGCATCAAGGTGGCATCGGATCACAGAACACGCAGGACGGATTTCCGGCTGGTCACCGGCCACACCTGGAAAGCAGGGGAAATGGACTGCTTTCCTCCGGGGCTTCTCAGAGCACAGGCCTGGGACCTGCGATATCAGAGCCCCCCCCCCCCCCCCCGGGAGCTTGTGAAAATGCCGATTCCCAGGCCCCGTGGCTGTGTCCGGAACCAGCTGTGCCGGTTGCCCTGGGGCCCGGGGCATGCAGAAACACTGACCCTCCATCGCCTGTTCTTCCTCCCACCCATCCCTGCCCAGCGATGAGTTGGCTGCTTACTCGCCCTCCCCCCAGGCCTCTGTTTCAGCTTCCTCCCAGGCCGCATCCACACGGTGCCCGGGAGGGGAGGGGTGGAGGGGCAGGAGAAAGGGGGCCCTGTCCTGACCTGTCCCCACTGTCTTCCGCCTGGGCCTGCCTCCACTTTCCCTAATTCTGATGCCTCCTCCGCGGGCCACCGGGGCCCTCTCCTGAGCACACCCCCGAATGCTGCTTCTGTGACCGAGCGTGACCTTGTAGGCCCTGGGGGACGCCCAGGCTCGGCCTCCCCGCCGCCTTTTGTGCCAGGGGGTCACCAGGACCTCTCAGACCTGCCGCTGGAGTCTCAGGCCGCAAGGCGGGGCTCTGACCGGTCTGGGTGCTCCTGCCGCTGTGGGCAGACCTGCCGCCTCCCCGGGGAGGACCGAGCTCCCAGGAGCTGGGGCCTTGTCTCCCAACCCTCTGGGCTCCATCACTCAGACTGCACATCCTTAAGGGCCGCATCCTCCTTAAAGCACAGCCAGCCCTCCCCCTCCCCCCCTGCAGCTTTGTGAACGGCGGCTCCCAACAGCCACACGTTTGTTCAACGCACATCCGTTTCCTGAGAGCGGAGGGCAGTCCTGGCCCTGCCTGTCAGCCCCTGTGGGGACGGGGCCAGGCACGAAGGCCCCCAGCCCTCTACGGTCTCACCGAGTCCAGCAGAAACCACAGCGTAGCTCTCCCTGTGTCCCTCCAGCTCAGGGTGCCTCAGCCGGGTCCCCCGCCCACTCCACGCCGGCCTCTGCCATTTCACTCAAGCAGGGACCATGGCTCTCCGGCTCCTTGGGGCCGGGCTCAAACCAAATCATTCCATTTGTTCTGCACGAAACCAACAGGCAGTGAAAGCCCACGATTATGCCATCATTTCAGAAAATGGATCCTGGACAACAGCTAAATGGGGCTCCTCTAAGTTGCCGTGTGTGACGCCTAATTTGAGGCTTTGAAATGTCATACATTCCAGGCAGCTGGGAGCTGAGGTCTCTGGGCCCACAGCCTCCGTGGCGTGGAAGCGAGATTAGAAGCCCGGGCTGGGAGCCCTTCCTCCGGGGGCACAGCCCGCGCCCCTCCCAGCAGAAACGGGTTTGGGGCCGCCCTCTGTCGCCGGGAGCGGTAACGTTAGAAGCTGGGGGACAGAGAAGAAGGGACACAGTGGGCGATGAGCGGCAGTGGGAGGGGATCCCTGAGGGCAATGAAGAAACACTTGAGCACAGGATTCAGAATCCAGCAGCGGAAGGCCCGGGACAGAGGGACGGTGCCCTCACCCCTATCCCCCACCCCCGTTTGGGGCGGCCGCACAGGGCACACACCCCTCTCAGCCCAGCACGCTCTTTCCCGTGGCTTCTGTCTTGATTTCTAATAACTTCCTTTTCTCCTGAAGTCAGTGCTTCGTACGAGTGTTTGGCTTTTCTGTTATTCCCCCCTCCCCAATGGGAAAGTGTAGACTGAACTTGCTTTTGACCCTGACAGACAGGCCCACTTGCCTCCCGGGTGGAAGGGGAGCTGGAGGAGGCTGGGGCAGACAGCCAGACAGATTTGCCCTTTTCCCTCCTGGGGGCGGCGATGATGGTGGTGCAGAAGGAACCATGCTTTTCTCCCAGGGATGGGCTGTTGGAGAGGGCTGGCCAACACCTTCGAGGGTGTGGAGCAGCACTGCTCTGCACATAGTAGGTGCTCAATAAAGCTGTGTGAAGAGGCCAAGCTGGCGGCAGGGAAGGGGCTGCACCGGATTTACTGGATTTACCCTGAACGTGTGGTACTGGTGCTGCTGCCTGCGTGCCCTCACCACCCGCTCTAGGTGGACCTCGGCTCCTCCAGGAGGGCACGGAGCAGGGCTTGGAGGAGGCTGGGGTGGAGAGGTGTGACCGGGGCATGGATCGGTCATGTCTGGTGTGAGCCTGTTAGCTGTGTGACCTTGGGCAAGTCACCTAACCTCTCTGGGCTTCCGTGTCCTCACGAGAGAATGCGAACAGAGCCTCCCTCTGCTGTGCGCCGAGGTGGGGTCACGGAGATAAGCCGAGCAGAGCCTCTGCCAGCGCCTGGCACAGCCAGTCCTCAGCGCAGGCTCTGGAGGGGGAGGCAGGCGTGGTGGGCAGACGAGGAAGCCAGTCCAGCACCCGTGTGAGCTGGTCCCGTCAAGAACGGGCCCGGCGGGTGCTCAGGGTGCTTGGCACCAGAGCTGTGAGTGACACCAGCAGAGGGGGCAGGGCCCAGGGGTGGGGGCGGGGAGCAGACGCAGGGTTCTCGTCTCCCTTTGCCTCTGATTAGTGGTGTCTGCTTGGGAAAGTTGCCTCAGTGTGTCCATCTGTCAAATGGGGTGATGGAGGCAGTACCTCTGAGAGCCACGGGGCGGGTGGGGGTGAAGAACCACTTCCTGTGAGGCGCTCAGAACAGCGCCTGGCGCAGCTCCCTGAAGCTAGCGCTCCTCTCTGAAGGTGCAGAGAAAGGATTCACAGAGGGCCCCGAGCACAAGGGGAGGGCACAGAGCAGGGCGTGGAGGTCGCGGCCGCAGGTTGAGAACCGCTAGCAGGGTCGCCTACGACCACCGGCAAACACAGGCATTTGCATTACGATTCCTAACAGTAGCAGAATCACGCTTACGAAGTACTAGCAACGAAAACAATGTTATGGTTGGGGGTCGCCACACCATGAGGAACTAGGAAAGGGCCGAGAACCGCTGGCGAAGGAGACACGTGCCCCGGGGCTGACTCAGCGGGAGGAACGCAGAGCCAGGCCTCCCGCTCCAAAGCAGCGGCCTCCCCGGGCCACAGAGCCGGGTCCCGGGAGAGAGGCCTGTTTCTCAGGGCAAAGCACCCTCCTCGGCGTTTCCCAGGGGCTCCCGGCTGGGTCAGAAGAACTCAGAATAGCGGCAGCCGCGACGCAGCGGAGACCCTGGGAACGGCAGGTAACGCGGGGGGTTGTGTCCATGACCTCCCTCTGTGCTCACCGGGCATGGGCCGCCTGGGCCCCAGCGGCCCTCTGCTTACCCCAGAGAGCCATGAAGACGGAGAAGAAGACGGTGGCCGGGTTGTCGAAGAGGTGGCTGGCCCGGGCCGTGGCGCAGGCTGAGCTCATCTTCCAGTAGCTGCAGGTCTTGTCGCACAGCGGGCACATGGTGATGTTGTGGCTCTGGTCGCACATCTCTTTGCTGGAAGAGAGGGAGCCGCTGAGAGTCTCCGCCGGCCCACCAGGACTGCCAGGCCTGGTCGTGGTGCCCCCGGCCAGTCCCTTTCACCTTCTGGAAGGTGAGGGGAGTGCTCAGCCCTCCTCCCACGGACCTGGACAAAACTCCGGCCTCCGTTTCCCCATCTGCAGTGGGGATGCTGAGAGTGAAGCATGCTCATGTTGTGCCCCAGGCAGGAGTCACTCCCAGGGAGGAGAGGGCCATCGGGAGAAGGCTGGGGCCGGGGGGATTGCTTTTTGTTTTACATTTCTGATGCATAGCTTTATGCACCAAATCACAGCTGGCCCATGGCCGTTGGTGGGTGTCTATAAACGTCCGAAGAATCGTTCTGGGGGCTCATCTTCCCGGCACAGTGGGCACTCCGGCCCCATTCTGTCCTTTCAATTACTCATAAATGCATATGAAGAACTCTGCATGTGCCGTGTGTGCCCAGCTCTGTGTTGGGCATGGGGGATGGAAAGATGCATGGTGACCGAGGCTGCTGGCTTGGAGCAGCTGGGGAGCTGTGCATACATGTACATGTGTCTACGTGTGCGTGTGCGTGAGGGGTGGGTGCATGCCGGTGTCAGGGCAGTGTGCAGCCAGCCAGCTCTGGATTGGACCTGTGTGCCCTTGGGCATGTTACTCCAACTCCTTGGGCCTCAGTTTCCCCATCTGCAGCACGGGGATGCTGAGAGTGAAGAGTGCCCGTGTTACTGGGTTGTCAGGAGGGTCGCACGGAGTGAGCGTGGAGCCCGGAACAGAGCTGGCACGTGCATACCACACACGCCTATTACGGGAGTAATCGGGCACCGAGCAGCTGCAGGGATTTTGAAAGGAGGCCCGTGGGCCACCTTGTGGGGTCCATCCCTTGACTCTCCCGGGATTCTGTCTTCTGGGGGCCTCTGCTTGGAGGCAGAAGGAACCCATGTGTGAGGGGCAGACACCCCACGGAGGGCCGGCCCCATCTCTGCCGGCTGTGAGCCTTGCCAGCCAGACTAAAAGCCCGCTTTCTGCCAGTTTTAAACCCTCCGCCTCTCCCTTCACCACTCAGCCAAAATAAAGACCAGGAATGGGGTGGCTTGTTCTCAGAGGGGGTAAGAGGGCGGATCAGACCCCCCTTCCCCGAGGAACACCCCCACATCACGGGCTGAGGTCCGAGGGGACTCAGGAGTCCCCGGTAAGCGCCGTCTGCCTCTGGCGGGAGGCGCTGGCCTGGCCTGGGAGGTCACTGCGCCCTCATGGGGAATGCACGCCTGCCTGCAGGGGGGAAGGATGGGGGCGGCCTCTGCGGCCTCCCAGGGGGACCCTGAGGGCACCCCAGCTTCCACGGGCCACGCCCCTCAGGGCTTTAGAATCCGATCCCCATCCCCGCCCCAATTAGGCCACTTTCATCTTCGCCACAGCCACGCCCGAGCACAGCGACCTCATGTCACATCAGCAAACAAAGGCATAGGCTTTCTCCGGCCTGGGCCCCAAACAAGCCGGTTCCCTTAACCGTTAAGTCCCGAGTGGGTGGCTCGTAGGTGTGATTCACGTGTGAAAACACTGACACGTGTGTGAGGTGCTATTCACATCTTAAACACTGTGTGTGAGGTGCTATTCACATCTTAAAACACTTACGCGAGGTTCCCTGGATACGGTCCCTCTGGGCCGTGGGCCCTACGAGTCACTCCTCATGATTGGACGGTGGACGCCCTTCCCAAGCCGCAGCTCGGCCTCCGGGACTCGGGGCTGAGTCGTGGGGAATGGAGCTGAGCTGATGTCTGAGGGCTTTTCCAGAGAGACCGGGAGCTCCTGGGAGGCAGGGCCAGGGGCACCTGCCCTTCTAAACTCGAGTTTGCCCAGGGGTACAGCGGCCTCTCGTCCTCACACACCACCTGGCTGTCTTTGGGCTGGTATTGGCAGGTCTAGGACTAACTAGAAAGGAGGGGAGGCATCTGTGCATGCGGGGACAGGGCCCTCTGAGCTCTGTGCAATTTGACTTTCGTTCTGGCTGTCACTCCGGGAGACACCTCCCTCCACGCCCCCAGCATGAAGCCCGATGTCCCTAGAATCTCGGCCTGCTCCCTCGTGCCCGGCCCGCCCTGGCCATGGTGAACGGCAGCAGGAGCGTGGGTTCTGCGTGCAGAGGCCTGGTCTGCTGTTGAGGCCTGGTCTGCGGTTCACGCCTCACCTCCCGAGACTCGGGGTCCGAGGAGGAGAGAGACCAGCCGGGTCCCCTGCCCGAGGCCCATGAATGGCGTTTGTTGTATTTCCCAACCTCACAGGAGGCGGGGGATTTTCCAGAGGACTGGGAACGAAAAGGGGGAAGAAGACTTCAAGGAAGAAAAGGAGCTTTGTCTCCTGTCTGCTTTCGACAGTAAAACGGCTCCTAGGGTGTTTGTGCCCGAAAAGGATGCCCGGCCTTCACATGGCAGGTAAGCCCCTTGCCCTGGGGCCTGCCCTGACAGCACACGGCCAGCATGCCATGTCCAGGGCTGAGTGGTCGCAGGGATGGGCGTGTCCTGGGACAGGCCCCGCCTACCTGGGGATGTTTTCATTGACGGTGGCGCATCCATAGAGGAAAACGATGGCCCCCACCACGGAGGCGGGGATGAGCATCTGGGTGTACACGCCCAGCCAGGCGAAGTACAGGCCGATCTTCTCCCCAAAGTACTTCCTGCACGCGGGCAAAGCCAGAGAGACAAGCTCACTCATGCTGCACGGGTGCGAGGCACGTCCCCTCCCCTCCCCTCCCCTCCCCTCCCCTGCAGGGAACAGCTCAAATCCGCCCCTGCTTCTCTGGGCCGGGAAGTAGAGAGTGGGCGGGGCTCTGAGCCAGGCTACCAGGTTTCGGGGTGCTCCCCGCTTTCCCTATGCCCCCTCCCTCTCTCTGTGCCCCGAGGAAGGTGTTTGCATGCTGGTGGGCACCCGCCAGGCTGCCAGCTTCCTTCCAAGCCGGGCTCAGCTTGGCGCTGGCACTCTGGCCGGGATGCCGTGATGGGTGTACACGGCTGCTCACGGGCTGAGCTCTGGTCTCCGTGTCCCCAGAGGACACGCACGGCTGACTCCGGTCCACCCCCTTCCTGCCCTTGGGACAGAGGTCCCCTGGGAGAGGACACATTCTTTCCTGCCTCTCAGCACAGCGACGCGAGGGCCTGGCCCGCCGCCCAGCAGAGTCAGGCCGGGCTGCGAAATGAGGAGGAGACGGCGAGGACGAGGCCAGAGCCCATCCTTTCATGAGCTTCGAGGAGCTGCGTACACTGAGGCCGCCGGTCCTGCCGGGAGACCTCGGGGCAAGCTCAAACAGGGCCCCAGGCACGGCACAGCCAGGGCATCTGGGACACGGGGGAACGTTTACCCCAGGCTGCTCTCTCACCTGATCAGGTCGATGGGCTGGTACTTATAGAAGACGCGGTAGCTGGCCCACTCTTCGTACAGGAGCTGGGGGAGAGAGAAGGGGGGCTGGTGAGCGTGGGGTGCTCCCAGATCCCTCCCCAGAGCACAGGGCTGGTGCTCTCTGCTCACAGCCACCTCCTTCATTCACTCAACCAGCACCGGCGAGAGGCGGCCAAGGAAGGGCCAGGCACCATGCTGGGCCCCGGGCTCTCAGAGGGGAGCTGGGCAGACACAGCCCCGGGCACGGGCCCCTGTCCTGGTGGGGAAGACGGACCTGGGAAAACGGGGTTCGGCCGTCAGCTCTGGGAAGGGCCCCAAGCACCCACCCTCGGGGGCTGCTGAGCTGGAGCTGAAGGCCTGCGATGGGGCTGGGGATGGGAAAGAGACTTTGGGCAGCTTCGTGGAATCCTCTCCCTTTTCCACCTGATCTAAAGCGGCCCAACGCTGCAAGGCTTTTCCACGTACGCTTCCCGGCCGTCCCTGTCACCCACGGAACCATCGAGCTGAAGGACAGAACCCACTCGGCTTTGGAGCGAAGAGATGAAAGTGGCAAGATTAAGGAAAAAAAGAAAAAGAAAAATCGCATGCGATGCACCGAGCTCGACGCTTGTCTCCGGAGACGGGCTGTCTGATTAAGACACGTAGTGAAATAAATGAAGTCTGCACACACCCGTCAAACACACACCACACACACACACACACACACACACACCCCGGGCTGCGGGCAGGAACGGTAATGAGGGACGGCTCGGGAGCCGTGTGTGCACGCGCTCAGGGGTCCCAGGGACGCCGCGGGTCAGGACTGCTGGCTGGAAGGAGGAAAGCCCACGCACACGGGCGATTCGTGCTTTCCCAGCCTCAACTCCAAGCCCAAGGTCACAGGGCCAGCTGCAGAGGAGCGGAGACCCCCCCTCTCCCCGCCCGGGCCTTCCTTACCCCGCCACCTGTCTCTGCTGGGCATGCCCGTGAGGACTCGCCAGGGTCTCTTGTGGATGCTGCAGCGTGCCTTGTATCCTTTCTTTTCCCAATAGTTTAAATATTTTTTTTGGGGGGGTCTCTTAGGCTCAATTTAAAAAATTGGGGGGGGGTCGCCTAGGCTCAGATTTTGCTGTGGCCCCATCTAACCTCATCACCCCAGGCACTCAGTGCCATGGACTGAAATCATGTGTCCCGTGTGACTGTACTTGGGAAGTAACTAAGGTTAACAGAGGTCATGGAAGAGGGGTTTGGATGTGACAGGACCGGTGCCCGGATAAGAGACGCAGGAGTGTCACTCTCCACGGCTAGGGGTGTCGAACTCAATCAGAGAAGGGGCCAAAATCTAAAATCCAGCCTAAATCGAGGGCCGAATGGTTTACTGAACAGTCATAAACTGTCATTGTGATGGAAACGCAGCGGAGTGCAGTGATGACAGCGCGGTGCGGGCCACATTGCAAGGCCTGGCGGGACGGATTTGGCCTGCGGGCCTTGTGTTTGACACATGTGCTCCACGCACACGGAGGGAGGAAAGGCCCTGTGGGGACTCAGCCAGAAGGTGGCCGTCTGCAAGCCAGAAGGCGAGTCCTCCCGGGCCCCACCCGGCGGCACCTGGGCCCCCGGCTTCCAGCCTCCAGAGCAGCGAGAACCAATGTCTGCTGCGCACGCCGCCCTTCTGCACACACAGTCCTGTGCCTGCAGCCCGAGCTAGCACACTCTCCTCCTTTTCTGGGCACCGACGTACATTCAAGTCTTCGGAAATGAAAAACGCGCACAGAGCTTGGTGGGTGGGTCCAGCTTCCACAGACCAGGGAGCCAGGGCTCCCCAGAAATGGCCCCGGCCAGTTTCTCCACCTCTGCGGGCCCCCGCAGAGGCTGAGGGCACCGGCTGGTCGGGGAGGAAAAGAAGCTCTGTGCCCCACATGCACCTCTAAACGCAGGGAGGAGAGCGCGCAGGAGAGTGGAGCGTCGTCGCCGTAAATCCCAGCGAACCTGGCTGTCAGCACCCTGCGCTCTGCCTGCTCTGGTCTCTACGGGGGAGCTGCCTTCGGACCTCCAGTCCTGCTGCTGGGGGAGGGGCAGGGGGAGGGGGAGGGGGAGGGGGAGGGGGGAGAGGAGCTTTGCAGCTTCGGGCAGGGAACCAGGATGCCCGGGACCTCCCCCGCGGTGCCCTGAGCGTGGTTGGCTCTGCTGAGTCTGGAGCGGCCATCCTGGCAGACCCTCACCACTGAGTCCTGGCGGGCATCCGGGCTCTCCCCAGAGCCCCGTCGCCTCCTTCGTACGGAAGGGCGCTGTCCTCCCTGCCGGCCACAGCACGACCCTGGCCTGGCTCATGCATGTGCACCGAGGGCGCTCCGCGGAAGGCAGCGGGCCGGGCTCCCTGTCTCTCACGCCAGGCTGTGCAGAAACGAGGCCCAGCCACGGCCGCACTCTGTGAACGGGAGGTCTGCGCCAGCACACTTCGATGGGACTGCCCAGCACCCCGGAGAAGCAACATGGCCATCCCTGTCCCGGGAGGCTTCCTCCCTTGGCGGAAAGCAAGTCGCTGATTTATATCACAGACAGGCCTCATGGGAGGTGCTGGGAAGGAGGGAGAGAGGAGGGAGGGAGGGAGGGAGGAAAGGAGGGAGGGAGGAAACGAGGGGGGAGGGGGAGGGAGGGATCTTGGGAGGGAGAGAGAGAAGGAAGGCTGGCCCGGGGAGCGTGGCACAGTGGGAAAGCCCGGAGAACCTCTCGAAGGCACGGCCATGCCACGCCAGTCACCCTGTCCCCGAACCTGCTGGGGGGGCCCGGCCACCGTGCACCCACCGCCGTGCCAAACGGGCACGCCCCGATTGCTACATAAGCCACTCTCCCTCGCCGGAGTTCTCTTCCTGCCAAGGAGAGAACATCCATCACCCTATAGCTGTCAGGGCTGAGAAATCTGACTGAAGATTTCCCTGTTGCCGTTGGCAGGACTCCCGGGGTGCACCCCAGCCTGGGGAGAAGGTGGGAGGCGCCCGGGCCCTGAGGGGGCGGAGCTTGGGCCCCAGTCACAGTGACCTATTGCACCCAGACCTCGGAGGGGTCTCGGCTCCGCCTGCCAGCATTCCTCCTGCTCAGACCTCCCCCACCCCCAGGCCCACATGCTGGGCGCTGGCCCAGTTCTTAATGGCTGTATATACGGACTTGCCCTTTGCCATGTCCCCCCTGAATGGAGGCCCCAGGAAGACTGGGCTGGTTTCGTCTGTGCCACCCGTGCCTGCCCCCCCCCCCCCACCCCCCAACACTTCGAACAAGGCCTGGGCCAGATAACAGGTTTCCAGTCAGAAACTGCCAGATGGATGAATGAATGCACGGAGGGAGGGAGGGAGGGAGGGAGGGAGGATGGGCCGGGCCCTGTGGCTCAGTCCAATCCGGGATGGAGCCACCTTAATCCACTCCTGAAGGAGGCGCCCGGGTGCAGAGGGGAGAGCCATACCCACCACCCCCGTTGGGGCAGCACCTGGGGCCCCTGCTCCTGCAGCTCAGCCAGGAAGATGGCGCTGGCTTGCCTGGGACTCCCTTCCCGCCCTGTCCCTGGGGCCCGCCACACGGGCTCCCGACACTGACGGAATGCCACAGACTTTGTCACTGGAAAGGCAAAATAGTCAGAACCGGGTCCCTTAGCTGGGGGAGGGCCCTCATGGGAGAATGAGAGATTCTCTAGGGCCGTGGTCCCCAAACCCCTTAGCCGCAGAGCCCAATATCCACAGCACAGCGACGGAAATTCCTTTGGAGAGCCACATTTTTTAAACTTAAACTTCTTCTAGTGCCACTTCTTCAAGACAGACTCGCCCAGGCCGTGGTGTTTTGTGGAAGAGCCACACGCAAGGGGCCAAAGAGCCGCATGTGCCTCGCGAGCCGCAGTTTGCCAACCGCTGCTCTAGGATTCTGAGTGAGGACCCAAACACCTGACTCGGCATCCTCCCTCCCGGCCTCCCTCTCTGTTTTCCTTTAGTCCATTCATCCATCCATCCATCCATCCATCCATCTATCCATCCACCCACACTTTTATCTACTTGTCTGTTGTCCATCCACCCACCCACCCACCCACCCATCTAATACTCCCTGACTAGCCCCACGGGCCAGGCTGGGGCATAACATTAAAAAGGAGATGGAGGCTGGCAGCTCTCCGGGCAGAGGACAGGTGGGTCTGGGTGAACGGGGTGCCGTCCTGGCTGGGCCTGGCACACAGCAGAGTTCAGTAAATAGTTCCTGCAAAAGCAACTGGGGAGGCAGTGTTGGCACTGCTTGTCTGTGATCCTCGTCCGAGGAGTGCTCAGACTGGCAAGGCAGCCGGTGTGGCTGGAGCGCGGGGGGGAGGGCGGGGGACGGGGGCAGAGGGACCTGGAGGATGGACTTGGGCCAGATGGGGGTCGCTGGGGCCAAAGGGGCACACAGAGAGGCAGGGGGCCTCCGAGGCCGGGCTGGCCGGGCCGGGCCTGGGGAGGGGCTGGGGGAGCTCTGCAAGTCATGGGGTCTCAGACGGATGCCAGATGTTCCACTAAAAATAACCAAATATGTAATTTTGCGCTAGCCCAGATAGCATCTTCAGCTGGATCCCGGGGCGGGCAAGTTGGATCAAGCACCGGAGGTTTAAAAACACGTATGGGGGCCGGAGGGGGCGGGAGGGAGGAACATTCTGGAGCCAGAGGTTCCTGGCCCTGCCATCTGGGCCGAGGCCACCGCCGGGAGGCCCTGGGGGGAGCGTCTCTGCCCTCCACCTCGGAGGGATCCGCTCTCGGGGGGAGAGGCTGGACAGGGGGCCGAGAGAGACCCAGGGCCCGGGGAGGGCTGCTCCCCGAGCGGGGGGAGGTCTGAGCTTGTCTGGAGAACCGAGAGGGGTGACCCAGAGCCCGGGGCGAGGCTGGGGTCTGGGCATGGGCACAGGACCTTCCCGAGTGTGGAGGGAGGAGAGGTGGCAGTGGTGGGACGATGTTTATGTGTGGGGGGTGGGAGGGGGAGGGGTGGAGGAACAGAGCTTCCTGGAGAGCCTGGGGGCTGCAATCAGGAACACCCCCTGGGGAAGGCAGGAAGCCCTTTTCCAAAGTGCGTCTCCCATAAACACGAGCTCAATAAGCTGTCCCTTAGAAAGGGTTCCATGTCAAGTAAGTTTGAGAAACACCCGGTTGAATGCCTTCCAGCAAGTTCCCTCAGGCACTGCCGGGGCTCCCCACGCAGGCGGCCACAGCGGTGCCCACACTCCTCTGCCCGGGGTGGGGCTTTATCCTGGGTAAGACACCGGTTTACCCCAGCCGGGCCCGGGCAGCCTCTGAGGAGCACAGATAACCTGCCAGCGGCGTTTCTGAGCATCAGACGGAGCAAACCAACCAAACAGAGCTCACCGACATCCTCCCTCAACCGCGGGAGCAGAAGCCCTGTCACCACCGATGCCCCCGGCGCAGCCCGCCTGCCCGCCCCTCCCGAGGCCTGGGGGCCCCTCCAGACCCTGCCGGAGCCCCTTCCCTCCCTCGTGTCCACTTACTTTTCTGTCGTTGAACTCCACGTCCTCACCTTCATAGTCGCCCTGTTGGAAAAGGGAAAAGGGATGTTTACTCTCGAGTACTTTCCATTCCCAGCGTTTCCAAACAGACACCACAAACACGCACCGGCCCGGCTAAGATCATCCCAGGACGAGACTTCACAGGGAGCAGGAGGTGGTCCAGGCCTCCCTCCACGATGCAAATCACTCCGTGTCCCGCGCGCCCTGCCCTCCTCCCGACCCAGAGGCAAAGTCCGAGGAAGGACTGTGGCTTCTGGGGCTGGAGAATCTATCAATAGGGTGAACGCACTTTCTGCTCTGCAGGATGGTCCCAGGGCCCCGTCCTGGTGGGGCCCCTGTCACTCTCATGTGTCCCAGGAGGGATGATAAATGAAATGGTAGCTGCACGTACAGATCAGTGAGCCCAAGCCTTCCATTTTACAGATGGAAACATTGAGGCTCATTGATTTTCCCTGAGGAGAGGAAGGCTGAATTTGATCCAACCTGGGACTCAGATCCCGTCTCCAAGGGCAGTGGAGAAGGAGGGTCCAAAAGTCAAAAGTGAGTCCCATGCCCCGGCGCTGACTCAACAGGAGCCACCAGAGAGGGGCTCAGGGAGGGCCTAGCCAGGCTGCTCCTGAGAACTGCCCAACAGATAGAGCGCTGAAGCTTTCTGGAGGCGTGCCCACTGCCCGTTCCACCGCCAGCCCCCTCCAGGCCAGGAAGACTGGACCCCCTGGCAAGCCACCCACCATCTGGCCCTGGCAGGGAGATGCTCTGAGAGCAGTGGAACCACTGTCCTCTCCCCGCCCTGTCATTCTTCTCATGGAGGAGCCAGCCACGTGGGCCCCACAGTACATCCATCCGGAGGTCAGTGAGCTGGTGACCTTCAGGCGGGGAGGTGCCAACCAGGAAGGAAGCCCAAAGGCTGCCGAGCGGCCAGCTGAAATGCCGGAGTCTGTTCTCTGCAGCTGGCACACTGAGTACGGAGACCTCCTGGGGGTCTCGCTCAGAGCACAACCATGTCGGCAGGGGTCCTCTGGTTGGCACCGGCACCCCACACCTTGCTGGCAGATGATCTTGCTGAATGAATGAATGAATGAACGAACGAACGAATGGACGGACGCAGTGAGCCAGGCCCTGGAAGCGGGTGGGGATACTGTGGGCATGCAGGGAGGGCAGCGAGCAGTGATGCTAAGCACCTTAGTGGTGAGTGAGACGGGGGGTGAGAAATTCAGATTTCCACCCGGCGAGCCACAAGAATTGTTAAACATGCAATACCTGATTATTCAGTCATGCGCACTGACCGCTTTTCCCTTAGACCAGTGGTCGGCACACTCATTAGTCAGCAGAGCCAAACAACAGTACAATGATTCACATTTCTTTGGAGAGCCAAATTTTTTAAACGTAAACTTCTTCTAACGCCACTTCTTCAAAACAGACTCGCCCAGGCCGCGGTATTTTGTGGAAGAGCCACACTCAAGGGGCCAAAGAGCCGCACGTCGCTCACGAGCTGCGGTTTGCCGACCACTGCCTTAGACTGTCAACTAAAAAATGATACCGGCCAACACAATAACTCTCAAAATTATATATATGTTTTGTTGTTGTTGCCAGATTTAAAAACACGTATGGGGGGCTGGACATCAGCTATTACATGCTGTAACATCCGTTATTAGTTACATGCAAAAGATTGCCATGGGATTTTAGTAATTAGGCCACATGTGCCTGAGATGAAAAGGGTTGAATGAGCTAGGGCTACACAGCACGTGCGAGGAGCCTGCTCCGGCCAAGGAGGGTGCACCTTCGCCGTGGGCATTAGTCTCTGTTTAAGGGCACGGGTGCCCTTGGCCCGCTCACAGCGATGTCTGAACACCAGCTTTGGTGCTGAAGGAGGTGAGTGTCCTCCAACTGTATGGAAAATTCACAGATATAAAACTCTGTATTCCCTCAAGACGCCCAAGTCCAGAACCTGGCTGGAAAGAACCCTGGGATGGAACCAGAGGATCTGGGCTCCAGGCTCCACTTCTTCTTGGCTGTCTTTCCCAGCAACCCCAGCCTCAGTTTCCCCATCCATAAAGTGGGAACAGTTTGCTTACACTGCAGACAGACTCGATGCGGCAGTGATGGGGGAGGGAGGTGTGCATTTGGTGCCCAGGGAAGAACGAGGTGGTGGTCCCACTAGGGGAGGGAGGCATTGCCCAGGGTCAGAGGCTGGCTTCTGGCCCTAACTCTCCCCAGAGGCTGTGTGACCTCAGGCAAGTTACCAAACCTCTCTGGGTCTCCTTTGACTGCACTGGAGTAAAGAAGGTAAAGCTCCTACTAAATACAGTTCTTTGTACACAGTAGGTGCTCAGAAATGTTGATTTCTCCCCTTTCCCTTTTAACGTGTGGCTTAAAACAGGCAGGGAGTCTGAAACATTTCCGCTTCTGTGTCCCTGACCCTTGCTGGGAGTCCTCAGCTCAAAGGCCACCTGGGTGAAGGAGAGGGTGGCATTCCTGGTGCTGGTGGGACTGGACACTGAGTGGCCTGAGCGCAGGGCGGGTGGGTGAGCGAAGCCCCTCGGGACCCCTGGCTCTGTGGGAGGAGGCAGAGCCATGGCGGGATCTGCGGGGCCTGAGCCCTTCCCCCGGAAACTTCCATCCAGCAACATGGCTCACGGAGGCAACCTGGCTTGGTCCAGCCCATGTCAACACCACACTGACTGAGCACCCACTAGGTACCAGCATCGGGTTTTCATGAGATACACACCGTGAACGGTGGCCAAACGTGGTGTCTTAGTGGGACCAGAGCACCAGAGGGGCCAAGGAGGCAGGGAGAGGTCCCGGGGTGGGGAAGGGGAACAAAGCAGGCCTGGGTCGGTGTGATGCTTCGTCTGCCCTGGGAGGGGGGAGGCGTTGTCCAGCAGAGGAGGCAGGAAAAGCACGAGAGGCAGGAGGAACAGCGTGCACGAAGGCACAAAGATGGGCAGCTGGCCCAGGCAGTGGGGCTCAGTGGTTGAGCCTTGGCCCGCGAACCAGGAGGTCACGGTTTGATTCCCAGTAGGGGGTGTGTGCAGGAGGCATGCGATCAGTTTCTTTCTCATTGATGTTCTTCTCTCTCTCTCTCCTCTTCCTCCTCTTTCTAAAAAGTCAATAAAAAAATATATATTTTTAAAAAGGTGCGGAAGCCAGTCGACCTCAAATCCCTACAGTGAGTGGAGAGGGAAGGGGCAGCAGGCTCGTGTTCCGGGGGTCGCCCTCTGCTGTTCCACACCCTCCTCCATTTGTCCAGTCCACTGAAACCCCTTTCCTTTCTGCATCCCCTCTGACAGCCCACACGGACCCTGGCAACGGGGCAGGGCGGGTATTATTCCCAGTGGGCAGGTGGGGCTCAGAGACAACAAGGGGCTATTTTCCATGGTAGCCAAAGAGGAGCAACCAGGACCAGGCCTGTCCTCTCCGGCTTCCTGGCTCCTAGCCTGGGCAGTAAGGAGCATTTGGAAAGTTCGAGATCCTCTGTCCCGGATTCCCACACTGCTCAGGCCCCGCGGCCCATTCCCAGCGCCCCTCTGAACTCCGGACCGTTTCCATAGAGACAATGAGAAGGAATCATCTCGCTCTCTCCGCCCCCGGAGGAGCCAAGACAACGTGGGCCGAGGCCACGGGCTATATTTGTCAGGGGGATCCCAGTGGGATTTGGAGATTCAGCTCAGGAAGCCGGCCACTCGCTCTGCAGAGATAGAATCATGCAGAGCCCTGGCCGCTCGGCCAGACCCGGGGGTGGGGCGGGGCGGGCCGGGGACCAGCCAGGGGAGACAGGTCCTGGACTGCGGGTCGCGGGTCAAGGCCACGGTTTGATACAGCTCTGCCACCACCGCTCCCGGTGGATTTGCTCTTCCAGAAAAGAGGGCCCTGTACCACTCAGTCCCCACTCGGGGGAACAGGGAAGGCCTGTGCGCAGCTGACATTTAAGGGCGAGCCAAAGCAGGAAGCCGAGACCGCAGGGTAATTGGAGCGCCGGGGGTGTGCGGCCCATGGGGATCTGGGAAGGCACATGACGCAGAGACAAACCACGTTGTCAAGGTCACTTACATCGTGCAGAGGGTAGGCAGCCGAGTAAACGCCATTGGCCAGCAGGCTGGTGATGCCTTGAAAAAAAATAAAGGCAGAGTGAGAGGGTGGTAGGGACCGGGCGTGTCCCCCGCTGCCCTGCGTTCCGACAGAGCTGTCCCCGGACGGCCACAGTCACCAAGCGCTTTCTGAAAGCGAGGACCGCACCTCGCCGCGGAGACCCGCCACCTTGCCGGAGCGACTAGATGCCAACGACATGCTCTACCGGCAGAATGAGAAAGACACCCAGGGAACCCGGACGGGAGGTTCCGTCTGGGCGGGAGGAAGGAAGAAAGAAACCCCACACCTGCAGATTCACCAAGCCTGCAGATCGGAAGGATGATCTTTTTTTTTTTTTTTGAGGGGTTAGAAAAGCTGAATCATGAGGAAAATGCGGACGGGGAGGAACACGGACGGCTGTCAGAAACACGCGTAAATTTGGAAGTAGATTTTAGGTTGATTGGAGAAGCCAGCGGGGAGGGAGGCCTGTGGCCCCGCACGGGGCAGAGGCACTTACCGTATTTACCACATTTTCGCCTCTTACTTAAAAGGGCAGAGTCCTTCTTTCTTCCCTCTCCTTGCCCTGTTTACACATCCGGCTATTAGTGACATGCAAAAGCATCAAAGCTGTGATCGGGGGAGAAAGCGCACCGCGGCCCAGGGCTCCTGGGCAGTGGGGTGAGAGCCAGGCCTTTGTCCGCAGACCCGGGCCCTTCACGGAGAGCATCACAACAGCCACGCCTGCGCGTCCTGACCCCCTGAGGTGCGGGTCAGGGCGCCCCGCCCTGGAAGCTCAGATCCTGGGTTTCTGGTCTTGGTCCACACACACACACACACACACACACACACACACACACATTTTTGGGATTCAGCCATTGAGGGGTTTCCATGAAGCCCTTTGCTGGTCACAGAACCACCTGCCTGGCCCAAGAGGTGTTCCAGTTAATATGTGGGTTAGGATTTGCACTGGCCTGGCCGGCCCACCTTCCACTGCTCTGAGACTGCTGGAAAGGGGACTTCTGGAAATCTGCTTAAAAACTGTGACCACGCCCTGGCCGGTTTGGCTCAGTGGATGGCGCATTGGCCTGCGGACTGGGGGGTCCTGGGTTCGATTCTGGCCAAGGGCATGTGCCTTGGTTGCAGGCGCATCCTCAGTAGGGGATGTGCAGGAGGCAGCTGATCCATGTTTCTCTCCCATCAATGTTTATGGCACTCTATCCTTCTACCTTCCTTTCTGTAAAAAATGAATAAAAAATATAAAATAAAATAAAAAACCCACCAAAAACGGTGTCCACAATCGGTGATCTGGAAAGGTCAGGGCACCTGAGGGCGCTTGGAAATCCAGACCAGAGAGAGGTGGGAGCACTTGGCTGAGACTGCACACAAGTGAGTTTGCCTGCATTCCGAAATGGACCTGGGGCCCAGCCAGCAAGACTCAGTGGCTGAGCATCGAACTATCATATAAATCAGGAGTTCATGGTTCGATTCCCAGTCCGGGCACATGACCAGGTTGTGGGCTTGATGCCCAGCTTGCGGGCTCGATCCCCGGTAGTAGGTGTGCAGGAGGCAGCCGATCTCTGATTCTCTCTCATCATTGATGTTCCTATCTCTCTCCCTTCCTCTCTGAAGTCAGTAAAAATATATTATAAAAAAGAAAAGAAAAGGATGTGGGTGTGGTCCAGGTCACCGGCTCCTCACTGTTCCTAGGACACTCTTGCCACGGGGCTGCCTTCCTTCAGGTCTGGGCCTTCTCTGACCACTCCTTCTCAACCCCCGCCTCCTTATCCCCCCCACCCCCCACACACCCCCATCCCGGGCCTCCCCACGCCCTGCAATGCCAAGTTTAGGACCTGGTGCATCTGATGTTTTACTGTCTATTTCCCTCCCCCAGAACGCAGACCCCTGGGGACAGGGAGCACCTGGGGGGGGGGGCCTGGCGGGCGACAGATGCCTCAGGTGCTGAATGAATAATCTGGAGGCCAGTAGGTGCCAATGTGAAATGGGGGTGCAGAGCAGGTGCCCCCCACATCGATCTGCTCTGAGACCAGACGCTGGGAACAGACCCGCCAGAGAAATAGCAGAGGCTCTCGCTCTACTGAAGGTGGCCAGGCCTGTGGGGACAGTCTTCTGGGTCCTTCTTGACCCCTCGCTGAGGCCCCACTCCCTCTGACTCAGGACATGGGCTTAGAGATTTCAGGCCTGCAAGCGTGTCCCTGGGACTGACCATCAGTCCTGCTTGCCAGAGGACACACAGCCTGCCTAACGCTGTACGGCTCATCCTCACCCGGAGCCCCGGACTTGTCCAGGACCGTCAGCTGCCGAGCATCTACTCCTCCCCCCGTCCCCCAGGGCACCCCTCCTTCCGCAGGGAGCATGCGGTAAGGACTCTCTCTCCTGGGTGCACAGCCTCCCGCTCCTACACGACCCACCCTGCAGCCCTCATCACCGCCTCACCACCTCAGCTTTAGTGCGATAAACCGTCCCCACCAGGGCCTACCGAGAAGGAGAATCGGTTAGAAAAGGCATTCCTTTGCCCTGAATGTTCCAGATTAGCAAGCTCAGCCTGCAGCTGTGGGCAGGGGACCGGTGGCGGGGCAGTGCGCATCCACATGCTGTGATTGGTATGGCTCAGGACACTGGCCCCCGAGGAGCCCAGATGGGGTGGTGGTGCGGCAGAACCAGGGCACGTGGTGAGGGGAGCACTTTCCAGCAAGGCCTGGCGTGAGGCTGCACCGGCCTGGCGCGAGGCTGCACCGCCCGGCGCGAGGGTGCACAGGCCCGGCGCGAGGCTGCACCGGCCCGGCGAGAGGCTGCACCGGCCCGGCTCGAGGCTGCACCGGCCTGGTGTGAGGCTGCACCGCCCGGCGCGAGGCTGCACCAGCCTGGTGTGAGGCTGCACCGCCCGGCGCGAGGCTGCACCGGCCTTGGAGGGGCCGCTTTGGGCCATCGCCCCGGCTGGAACCCTAACTACTTCTTGCTGAACTGTGAGGGTCAAGAGCGGGTTAAGACACCTGGTCACCCTACCGCGCCCAGCAGCCAGGGCTCACCACCTCACAAACGCCTCCGGCCAAAGACGAGGCTTTGGCGCCGGGAAGCGTGGCCCGTAAAACCGCCCTGCGGTTCCGGCTCGGAACAGCGCTCCTTTCTGAAGCTGTCACCCGGGCCCTAAATCAAAACCCTCCAACAGCTCCCAGGCCGCCGCCCGTCCCCCACGGAGATGATGCCGAGGCGAGATTACCGCTGGGAAACCAGCGCTGATCTCAAGCCCCAAAAATGTCCTTACCCATGCTGTACTTGGCTTTGGTACACGTTGTTCTTTTCAGAATCTCATAGACCTGGTGTGGAGACAAGGAGGGCGGACAGTTATGCGGGGGCCGCCGTGAGATCGCGGGGAGGGACGCGGTGGGCGCGGCCCGCGGTGACCTCCTCTCGGGGACTTCTCTGAGGATGCCCGGTCAGCGGGGTTGGGGTTGTGGTGCTCTTGGGGATCAGCCAGTGCGTGTCGAAGGGGTCCCGCCTTTTACTCTCTTTCTCGGAGCACCCACTCCGTGCTGCGCTAGACTCAGGGCCGGGGGTGGTCCCAGGGGCCCTGTGTCATGGGTTCCTGTCCCCCTGGCTAAGAGGTGAGTTACAATGCAGAGACGCAAGCACCCAGCTAATAGAGCAACTCCCGGGGTAGCCAGGAAAGTTCCAGAAACCCCGAGTGGGCAGATCTCAGGCTTCCATTCTACGCTGTCAGGGGGCAGCAGAGCGCAGGGTGCTTGGCCGGAAACACCCCCCACACACACATCCCGAAGTCTCCCATCGCACGCCCCTCCGTGCCCCGTTTGTTAATAAGACATTTGGCCTGGTGGCCTCAGGAGCCCTGGCTGGGGAGTCTGCCTGCCTGGCTCTGAGTCCAGGCTCTGCCTCTTGTAGCTGTGTGACCTTGAGCACCTGCCTCACCACCCCGTGCCTCAGTTTCCCCATTCGCAAAATGGGATGAGAAGAATGGACCTTACACCATACGCATACGGGGCAGAGCACACTGATCCCCCTCGCAACCTCCCGCGACCCCCCTCACTTGGGCAAGGCCAACAGCCTTCCTGTGGCCGCCCAGGCCCACCGGTCTGACCTTCTCTCCCCAGCCTGTCTGTTCCAGTAACCCCAGCCTCCTGGCTGCTCCTCTGACTCACCAAACTCTCCCCCATAGACTAGGCCTCCACCCTGGCCGGTCCTTCTGCCAGAAGCGCTTGCCCCGAGATCTGAATGAGAGGGACTGAAACCCACGGGCCACAGAGCACCTGCCGTACCTGTCGCTCTGCCTTCTCTCTTCTCTCTCGTCCTGGGGTGCATTTCGCCACCTGCCCTATTGCTTCTCCGCTCCGTAACTGCCCACCGTACGAACGAACGAATAAATGGACGAACGGACGAACGGCGGCCCACTCAGTGGGCTCCCTCTCGTCATCCCCCACATCTAATAGGTGGCCTCTTTCTGACCACGCTGATTCTCCCAGGACTGCCTCCTCCCATCCACCTGCCGCCACAGCCCCGTTCACAACCGCCGCCATAGACCTACCTGCACTTCCCATCTGTTCTCCCTCGGCCGGCCCCGGGCAGTGACCTTGGTAGGACAGATCTGACCTCACCTTAAACCTTGCTCCACAATCTCCTATGGCTCCCTAGTGCCCAAGGCTGACGGTCTAAATCCCAAGACCAGCACATGGCCTCCTTCCCTGCTGCTCCTGCCGCTTACCTGCCTACAAGGACCTCACTGCCCAATAGTGTTGGGACCCAAAGGCCGTGGGGCCTGACTAACCAAGGGCAACGTTTTGAATCACCCAAGCGTTGACTCCAGAGCTCCGGCAGTTTACAAACTGGCCTTCAGGGTCTCCGGGAGAGAGTGACCCCGCCCCACAGGTAAATGGACTGACGGACGGTTCAGTGTATACTTACTGCCCTACCCAAACTGCTTTCTGTGACTCGGGGGTCACGGATGGGTCCCCGATGTATGAGAACTAAAACTTCAGACTCACGTATTCCTCCCTTCCATCACAGCAGGAGTGAATTTGCACACGGGCCCCTGCCCTGTGCTCCGGGGAGCATTGTGGCAGCCCCAGGTGATGTAAAAAGTTGGGGTGCACACACGTCATGAAACACGGGCACCTGGCTCAGTAAGCACCGCCGGCCACTCTCGCCTGGCTCATCCTGGCGTAGGAGAGGGAAACTATTCGGGTGAGAACTGGGTGGCTCTCCCAAGCCCTGGGCATCCCGGGGAGAGGGCTTCCCTCTGGACACAGGCCAGCCCCAGGCTACACCGGGCACAGGGGCTCCTCCCTGTTTGTGATTATGGGATCTAACTGCTAAAACGGATCAGTCACACGGTTAAGAATGAAAACCGCAGCCTCTGTTCCCGGCTCTGCGTCCGGTGACCCTCGGAGGCGGCTCCCACTGCTCTGGGAGCAGGAAGCCGGGATCGCCGCCATGGTTCTCACGCAGGCTCCGTGACTCCCGAGGCCGGGAGGGACCGGGGTGGAGACAGCACCCCGATCTGCCTGTCCAGGCCTCGCAGCAGCCCCCCCACCCCAACGTGACCCATTGTCTCTGGCCGGGCAGTTCTCTGCTCCAGGTCCAGCCCTGCCCCTCCCCCCAGGCTGGCTTTCTGGGCGGGGAGGGGAGGAGGGGAGGGGAGGGCAGCAGCGGACGCTTGGCTGTGGCTTGGCTGCGAGGTTAATTTCTTGTTTAGATAAAAGCTGGGTCCTGAGCCACGCAGGGCCCATCTTGGCTGGCGGACAAGTTGGCAGCCGGTGGATAAACATTAAGCCAATACCTTGAATAGGGCAGGGCGGCCTGGTCAGATTTCAAACCTTGGTTTGCTCATCTGGCAAAGCCTCAGACATCTACCCCAACCCACTCAGCTCGGAGGGCCGCCGCCCATCACTCCTGTCTGGCCGCTGCCTGGGCAACCTCTGGGCCCGGGCCCCACAGTGAGAAGCCTACAGAACCCCCTAAGACCAGACCACCCAGAAACCACCCCAGGGTCTGGAATCCCTCTCCCTCTTTCCTGCTGTCACTCCCTTCCCTTCCCTTCCCCCTTCTCTCCTCCTCCTCACCCCCTCTCCCGGACTGGGCCATCCTCTGGGCCCCCCCAAGCTCTCTAGGTTTTATCGTCCTAATTATTTCTGTCACAGCCAATTAGAGGCACTTCCACCCCGAGGAGTTTCTCTGAAATGAAATTACCATCCCTCTCTCTGGGGCCACCTTGACGGTCGGCGGGTGATTCCCATGCGCACACGTGATACTCACTATTGTGCTCCGGGTTTTGCTATCGAAAAAGGAGTCCTTGTCAGACAGGTCAAATCTGTTGGAATAATAAGACACAGTTCGCTGGAGTCTGAGAACCACGCTGTCCCCGTGAGCATTAGCTGTGGAACTGGCAGAACTGTCCACGGCCCAGGAGTGACCAGACCCCGGGCATTAGGAGCAGTTTATCCTCCCTCCCCTCTCAAAGAGGCTGGGAGACCCCTCAGGGGTGGGAAGTGGCCCCAGAGGCAAGTGTGCTCAGACACCACCACGGAAGACCCTACTTCTGTTAGGGGCAGAAACAGAATATTGGGACCAGCTGCAATTATCTTATATAATGAAGAGGTAGCATGCAAATTGACCATCACACCATCACAAGATGGCTGCCTACGAACAAGTCGGCAGGAGGGTAAGTGAGGGATGACCAAATGACTGAACAGCAGGTTGCATGGGGTTACCAGGCCATTGGGGGGCAGGGGAGGGGGCGGGGGCCTGTGAGGGGTGACCAGGCCAACACAGGGGGCAGTTAGGGGTGATGAAGCTGGCAGGCAGGTGAGCGATGAGGAGCCAGCGGGATGGGGCCTAAACCAGCAGTCAGACATCTCTGAGGGGGTCCCAGATTGGAGAGAGTGCAGGCTGGGCTGAGGGGACCCCCCCATCCCGGGCACGAATTTAGTGCACCGGGCCTCTCGTAAGAAATATACATCGTGCTCTGTTAACCAGGATGGTTCTGTTCTGATTAGAGAGAGCACATTCTAACCTGCCGGGGAGGTGTATGCCCTGAGACATGGGAGCTACCATCAGAATGCAGTCCGTCCTCCTTTCCAAAGAACTGCCTATCAGCATGGGACGATATACAACCTCGAGGCCGAAATAATCTAGTCCCAGAGGCACCAGCCCTTTGCAAGCCCCCCCAGCCCTTATTGCCTGTAACTATTGTATTATCCCTTGCCAACTTCCCCAGGCCTGTGATTCTTACTTTCCCACGTAACCTTTGTCCTTCTACCCTATAGAAGCAGTTGGCTTATGGGGTCGGGGGGAGAGCAGATTTTTGTGAATGACCTGCTGCTCTCCCATCCCACCGGGATTATGGGAATAAACGCTCATACCATAGGATTCAACCCTGCCTCTCAAGTAGTGAGAGGCAGCCTGGACCCCTTGGTGATCTAATCATATGGTGTTGGTGGGCAGTTGTGGTCTCTGCCTCAACATGACTGGGGGCAGGGATGGCATCATTCCACCAGCGTGCTTTCTGGATGTAAGACAATCTCCCTGCAACTCCCAAATGGGGTTTGGTGCTGAGGCCTCGGGCCACCTTGAGGTTGGCTAACACTTCTGAGTGCACAGGGACATCGATGGGGTAGGTGACCCACTCCGCAAGGCAGGGCTGAGAGAGCAGCTGCGGGGAGCCTGGGCTGGCAGGCTGCGAGGGAGCCGGCCGGGGCAGGGTGAGGGAGGCCGGGGCCAGGGGTCCTGGTCTGCCTCCAAAGCCCTGGAGCTCGGCCTGGGAGCTGGTGGAAGAAGCTGGGCTGGGCCACTGTTTCTTGTTCCTTGTCCTGGGGAACTAGGCCGAGCGGGGCGCGGGACCTCTGGGCTGTGACTGACGCATTTGCATTTGCCAGGCTGAAGCCCCAGTTCTGAGCCGAGGCACAGGGCTCCGTGCCAGTGAGAGCGGGGGTGTCTGGGAGCCCCTCCCTCGGCTCATCATCGAAGTCCCACTGTGTTCCCAGAGCCCAGGCTTCTTATTCCTACCACTGCCCGCACTCCGGCGCTGCCCACGGGGGCCGTGCAGCCACCGCCGACCCAGGTGGCTACGCCCCACTGCCCTTGGGGCAGACACTGCACTGCCAGGGGCCTTGGGACTGCAGCTGGGGCCGCTTTTCGGTTCCTGCCTCCCAGCTCCCGGGCAGGCGCATCCTAAGAAGGGCAAGAGGGATGGAGCCGGGCAGGAGGGAGGGTGCCCAGACCACTGCTTTGGGGCTGTGATCCGGGGTCCCCACCTGCCCTTCCTGTGCCCTCGCCAGTGTCCCTGTCAGGCTGGAAAGTTCTTTGCCCCCTTAGTTCCACAGTGAACAGTGACCTTCGGGTAAGGTGACCAGACGTCACCTTACCTTGGGGAGTATTTTTAGGGCCCCAACAACTCCAAGGGCCAAGAGAAGAGGCACCAGGGGCTGCCACCCCCACTTCTTTGGGGGAGTTGGCCCCACAACCTGCATTTCTCACGTTACAGGGAGGTCACCCCCCATCCCCCCCGGGGAGGGGCTGGTCCTACTCACAGGTGCTGCTTCTCCCTAGAGAAGGGGTAGGAGAGTCGCTTCATGGTCTGGGGTCGGCGCTCCACCACGCGGGGCTGGATGGGGTCCGTGATCTTCCGGAGCACCGAGCTGATCTTCTTCAGGAAGCCTCGCGTCTCGCCGATGTGATACAGCTGGGGCGAGACGGGGCGGAGATCCATCATCTGCCGAGCCCAGAGCCAGGGGTCTATTTCCACCCCCCTGAGGCGGCCCCTCCGGGGAATGCACGCCAGGACCCGCCAGGGTGCCCCTCTCCACGGGGGGGTTCCAGACACATCTGGGAAGCCCACGGTTTCGGGCGAGACCGGCCCGAAAGAGCAATTGCAATCCATTTCAGAAACTTCCCCGGACTTCACTTTTGTCTCAAAAGGGGTGGATTTGAGACGCCTGGAGGACTTACTCCCCCCGCACCACCGTTTCTCCCTGTCCTCGCCCAGGAACCGCACCTGCCCCCCCTCCCGACTCCCCCCCCATCCCCCCAATGCCAGCTGAGCTTCAGGAGCATCCCGTCATGCCCTCCGCCCTCCGCACTCCTCCCTCTGCCCTCCCCCCTCCCCCCTCTGCCCTCCCCCCTCCGCCCTCCGCCCTCCGCAGGGTCTGAGCTGCACCGTTTTCAGAGATTAAAAAGGAAAACCCCAGCCAGCCAGGAAATGCAACTAAGATGAGCCCGATGCGCTAGCTGAGACACGGTGAGCGAGAAACCCGTGCGCGGGGAGTTCGACTGCATCCATCGCACAGCACCGGCCACGGCTCCCTGCCCGAGCCACCGCCCGGGGGCGGGCTGCACGGAGCCTCCCGCCAGCCTCTGGCCGCGGAGTCTGTGGGGGCCTCTGGCCGGAGACCCGCCTCTGAGCAGACACGTCCCCACTAACCTTCTTGGTCGGCATCTTCAGTTTCAGAAACTCCGCCTCCCGGCACAGCACGTTCCAGGGCGCGTGGATCTTCACAAACCCGACGCCGTGGATTTTGGTCTGGAAGGGGAGAGGCGTCCTCCGTCGGTGCGGGCAGACACGGGTGGAAGCCGTTCTGGCATCCGGACCCAGTGACGGCTTGTCAGGGGCTGCCACGCGGGACCTTTCTCCGTCACCCCTTGTGCCCCTCTTGGCAGGGTGCTGAGTCCCCTCCTTGCAGGTGGCGCACGCAGGGAGCTCTGCAGGCTGGGCCTCAGGAGGGCCTGGATGGAAGGTCCAGGCTCCAAACACCCGGGGTGGGGGGAGCCGCAGCCCCCAGGGCGGCCCGGCCATACCACACAGAGGCCCCTTCACAGCACAGAGCCAGCCCAGGGCGGTGCTCCCTCTGAGAGCTCCAGGGGAGGGTCCTTCCTGCCTCCCCCAGCTTTGAGGGCTCCAGGTGTCCCTGGGCTTGTTGACCTCATCACCCCATCTCTGTCTTCACAGGCCCCCCCCCCCCCGCCCCTATGTGTCTCTGCTTCAAACCCTCTCCTTTCTCTTCTAAGGACACCTGTCATGGGGCTGGGGCCCACCCTACATCCAGAGGATGCTGTCCAAAGACCCTTCACTGCGTACATATTTGCAAAGACCCTGCTTCCAAACAAAGGCACAGCCACAGGTTCCAGAGGACACGGCTGCACGCGTCACAAAGATACCGCCTGAGCCCCCCGGGGCCGTGGAGCGCCACCATCAGGGAAGTTGCAGAGAAGCATGGGCCGGAAGCTGGGGCGGGGGCTGCTTCACGGACACAGCCAGAACCAGGGCGCTCAGGCGCAGGACCCTCCCGATGGGCAAGGCTCAGAGGTGTGCCAGCCGGGAGCCTGGAGCCCTGACACAGTGGCCCAGGGCTGGGGTCTCAGGTCAGGTGGACAGCGGGCAGGGCCACGGGACTTAGAGGCCTTGGGATCAGGTGGCCTGGGTGGGAGTCCTACCCCGCCCTTCAGGGTCTCCAGCAAGTCAGCCAACCTCTCTGAGCCCCCGTGTGCCCATCTGCAAATCTGGGCAGCACAGGATTGCGTCTCAGTCAGGGGAGGCCCTAGTGCCCAGCCCTCCCCCCCCGCCGGCTGGCAGGAGAGGCCAGAGAAAGAGGGGCTGTGGCCCCTGCTCCGGACTCCCTCTCATTGGCCGAGAGGCAGCCGAGGCCATGCCTGCTCTGCGGCCTCCTTTGCCAAGAAGCTGAAGGCAGCTTCCCAGCCCGGGAGCCCCGGGAGGGCACCGAGGGGCTGGCCCTGGTGAGCCGTGGGCACGCCCGCGCAGGGAGAGATGACCGTGGATGCCCACGTGCGGCTCAGCCCATCTCCTCCCGCTACAGATCGAGTTTATTTCTGGGCTCTGCTCATCCGCACGCAGGCCCAAAATACACCCTCCCGGCCCGAGGAGAGCTCTTGAGGTGGTCCGGGAGCTGGTGCACTCCTGGGAAACACGCTTCTTTGTTTATGTCTCTCCCAGGGAAACATCTGGCGGGCTTGGGAAAGGGGTCATGGGACCAGCTCGGCAGCAGCACACGCGGGATGTTTTAAAACACGGTGCCCAGCCTGCCCGCAGCCCACTCCAGGGGGGAGACACTGTGAGACGCGGGGTCCCCTTTGCCAACAGCCAGAGGCCCCAGAGCAGTGAGACCCGTCCCGACTCGGGCAACCTGGTGCTGGGGTGTGTGTGGGGGGGAGTGTGGGTTTGGAGGCCACCGATTGGCCAGGGCCAGAGCTGTGGACCGGGGGCTCCCTGAGGAGACAGAGTCCGGGACCCGATTGGACTCCCCAATTTAATTAAAATACTGGCAAGGGACGCTCGCGTATACCCAGGTGTGAGCCCTGGGTCTTGGGTTCTGAAAGGGTTAGATGGATGATGAATCAGAAAGGTTCTGCCAAGGACAGGAAACTACTAAAACCCGACACAGCCAACTTGGAAATGAACCCGAGAGAACTTCCAGAAACAGACTGTCACAAAGAGAATTAAACACTCAACAGACATGTTTGGGAAAATACCCAACCAAAGAAAGGAAGACAGACACGCAGGGGAGAGCAGGTTGACGCTGGTAGCCTGGCTCTGCAGAGAGCAAAAACAACCCCTGGCCCTGATCTCTGGTTGCAGCATCTGCCCATTTCTGTGGTGTAAAGACTCCCATTGTGGCCTCCTGCCGTGGTTGGCAAACTCATTAGACAAAAAGCCAAACATCTACCAACAATACGACGATTGAAATTTCCTTTGAGAGCCCCATTTTTTTAAATTTAAACTTCTTCTAATGCCACTTCTTCAAAATAGACTCGCCCAGGCCGTGGTATTTTGTGGAAGAGCCACACTCAAGGGGCCAAAGAGCCGCATGTGGCTCGCGAGCCGCAGTTTGTCCGCCACGGGCCTAGTGCAAGCTACCAAGGGGTTAGCAACCGGCTGGCAGGTTCCCAACGAGCCAGAAAGAGCTGACTCTGGCACTCCAGGGCCTGAGACCCATGAGGATGTCGGAGCGGCAGCCAGAATGGCACAGATTTCACCACAACCCGTCTGGGACCTGGGCGGGGCTGTGCAACCATCTCTGAAGGCTTCTAAAGACGTGGCTTTAAAAAGGATGTCCAGCCTAAACCGGTTTGGCTCAGTGGTAGAGCATTGGTCTGCGGACTGAAAGGTCCCGGGTTCAATTCCGGTCAAGGGCATGTACCTTGGTTGTGGGCACACACCCGGTAGGGAGGGAGGGAGTGTGAAAGAGGCAGCTGGTCGATGTTACTCTCTCATCGACGTTTCTAGCTCTCTATCTCTCTCCCTTCCTCTCTGTAAAAAAATCAATAAAATATATTAATAAATAAGTAAATAAATAAATAAAAAGGATTTCCAGCATACGCTTTAGAGATAGGCCAAAGGAACTTGGGGGTGGTGGGGTGGTGAGAGGAGTAAATGTCTCAGCAGGAGACTCAAAAGACATAAAACCTTCAGTGCCAGAGAAATGAAGGCATAGTGGTGGAAGTATGAATGAGAAATGACTGCTTCAGGACAGGACTGGCAATCTGGGACGCAGGCCCTGTGGGCTCAGTTTCTGTGGTTCACCTCTCAGAGCCTCCGACCCTTCCTTTCCGTCTGTAAAGGGGTCAGTTCCCGGACCACCTCCTCACGGCGGGGTTAGGGTTTGCTTCCAAATGGACAAGTCCCCCCAACATGTGGGCCACTCATTTGTTCTGAGGTATCGAGATGCTGGGATTAGACCTCAAGCTCCTCCAAGTTGAAAACACACCCCCCTCCACCCCTAATGCCATGGGGGCCGAGGAGGAGTCTCGAGGAGGGGCTGCCCTCACTCCCGCCTATGCTGAGGGCCCAGCTGGTCATCACGGTCAGCCAAGCCCCAGAACCACCCGGGACACCTGCCCATGCCCTCCAGGCTTCAGCTGGGAACTGCAGGAGACACGTCCCCTTCCTATGGCCCTGACCGTGGCAGACCAACCCGCCCCTGCCCTCTCAGCTGGCGGTGTCTCCATCCTCAGGGAGACCCTTCCCCCAAGATTTGCCTTCTGGTTCCCGACAGGCGGAAAGAAAGGCAGGAGCTGAAAGCCCCTGTGACCATGAGCAGGGCACCTGTGCCCGGGGAGGGGGCAAGGAGTGTTCACTCTCTCAGTCCACTCCCTGAGGAAGGAAGTACCATCATCTCCATTTCACAGATTGGAAAACTGAGGTCCTGGAGGGGAAGGAAGCCCCTTGCCCGAGACCGATCAGCCAGGAAGTGGCCGGGGTGGTCTGAGCCCACATCTTTGCCAGCCCACGATGCATCCCGGGCCCGAAGCTTGGCCTGGAAGCTGCCTCCGTTCTCCCTCACTTGTTTCTCCGAAGGAGCATGCCCAGTAAGGAGGATGGGACACAGCTGCCGCTGAGGGACCCCCACGGGCTCCCCGGGAGGAACCCGGGCCAGACAGCCCGGCGCACGGCTGATCCCCGGACGGCAGTGCGAGGGAGGACGGACTTCCCAGGGCTCTGAGGTCCGCGGCCCTCGCGGTGCTGCCAGAGCCAAGGTCAGGTTCAGCGTCTGGGCAGTGCGGGCCTCGGCGCCCGGCACACACACACGGCGGACAACAGCGTGTGGCCTTCCCGGCGATGACCGCGGACATAAATCACGTCCGGCGGGCTCTGAGGCCGGACTGGAGAGATGCCGATGGGTTCCAGTTGAGGGGAACCACGCTGGCCACCAACGGCTCTCGTCCACTTAATGGGATCCTGGATGCCGACCCCTCTGCTGGCGGACGGAGGGATAGAGGGCCCGCTCCCTCAGAAGGCAGGCGGGGCCTCCCGCCTCCCCGATGCTTTTCCTTCCCGTCGTTTCCTATCACGGGTGCTGGGGGCTCTGACCTCGGGTGCCCACATGGGATCGGGGCCGTGGACTCTGGGGCCCTTCTCTGAGGGTGCCTCAGCCGGCACGCCCCTCATGCCTCCGAGTGTGGTCGGCACAGCGGCCTCCCCACACCCTGGGAGCTGGTTGGAAACTCAGTCCCGTTCCCACCCCACACCTGCTGCCCCAGAGCCGCATTCTGACAGGACCACGGGGGGATTCTGTGCATATGCTGGGCCCTGACACCACGGCTGGACCGATCCCAGACCATCTGCCCTGCTCTGCCCCCAACCAGGACCGCACCTCCCTCGCGCACTCACTGCTCGTACCCCTGTGTGAGCCACCCACTCCTGGGGCCGCTACTCCAGGGCACGGTCTCAGCTGCTGTGCTGGTGAATGGCGTCTCCATAAAGGGCCGCCCGTGTCCTAACCCCCCATGTCTGTGACTGAATGGGATCCTGTTTGGAAGGAGGGTCTTTGCAAATGCAACCCAGTCAAGAGGAAGCCATACTGGGTTAGGGTGGGCCCTCAACGCCAGGGCCAGTGACCTTATAAGAAGGTCGCACAGAGGCAGTCTGAAGACAGGGGCAGAGACTGAAGTGTTGCAGCCACCGCCAAGGGAGGCCTGGAGCCCAGGAGCTGGAAGAGGGAGGAAGGAGCCTCCCCTGGGGCCTTGGGAGGGAATGGGGCCTTTCCCACACCTCGACCACAGACCCCTGGCCTCCTGAACTGGGAGAGAATAAATTTGCATTGTTTTGAGCCCCCCAGTTTGTTATGGCGGCCCCAAGAGAATAACCATTTTGTGTCCCTAAGAACTGGCCCTCACTTTGCCCCGAGCCAGGCAGGTCTTCCTCGTCCTTAAGGATGTCTTTACCTCAACCCCCGCCCCCCGCCCCCGACTCACGGAAAAGGCAAGCACGGAGGGGTCCTGTCCACGCAGGGCTCACAGCCCACCCGCTCAGGAGCCGCACAGCACAGCATGCCCGCTGGCCCCTCAGGGAGCAAAGGCAGATCACGCCTGTGCTGCTGGTGACCTCCATGGGACCGCCTGGACACGGCCAGGGGAGACTGGGCTCATGGGGGCTGCCGTCGCACCCACGAGGCCTTTTTCTCTGTCCCGTTTCTTGTCCCCACCGTCCCCGAGCCTTTTGGGGAGGAAAGGGGCCACACGCTGACCTAACAAGCTCAGGGGAGGCCTGCATGGCCGGTCTTGCAAACTCAGAGACCTAAAGTCACCACAAGGGATGGTCTGAAATGAAACTTTCACTAAAAGCAGTGATGGTGGGTAGTCACCTCCTAGGCTGGTATCTTCCCTGACAAGGTCAACCTTTACCTTACCCGAGCCTATTTGTCTTTTTGCATCTATAATAACACACTCTGGGCACCGGGACAGAGACCACAAATTCCTTCACTGTTATGTTACTTGTTCCTGCCCCCACCTACGTATGTGCTTATCGTTTTACTTTTGATCCAATTCCAAGGGCCCGCCCCCCCCACCTCTCGCCTCTCTAGTCCATCACCAATGGATTCCATGTAACCCACCTATGTTCCTCCTTTGACGGCCATGTATAAATTCAGATGTAACCGCCATTCTCCAGAGCATCATCTCACTTCCCTGAGGTTCTGCTTTCCAGCATATGTCGACAGTTTGGCTCAAATAAACTCACAAATTTTTTTTTACCGGTTTGAATATCTTGTGTGTGTGTGTGTGTGTGTGTGTGTGTGTTTATGTTAACACTTTAAAGCAGAGCCTCTCCATATTAGACCCAGGGACAGTTAGCAACGTCTGGGGACATTTGGGGCTGCGTGACTTGGGGGTGCTACCGGCCAGAGATGCTGCTCAATATGAGCCGCCAGCAGCTCCGAGGGAGAGAAACCTGCTCCATGCGACAGTCCCTTCTCTTGGGGTGTTGCCGAGTAGTTGAGGATCCAATGGGTTCCATGGACTCCCCACCCCCATCTCCCCCTCCAAAAAAAAGTTTACAAAAGCACCAAATTGTGCTTCACATTGGGTACGACTGCACGTCCGGGTCTTTCAGAGGCTCCTGTGTTCCCCAAACTACAAAGCCCCCAGCCCTTGTCCTCGGAGCGCACAGGGGGACTGGTTCCTGGGTCTCTCCCCCCAGAAACAAACTGCAGCGGCTGCCTGCTAATCGCCCTGGCAGGGGCGCGCACACACCTCACAGGCTGTCTGAGCCCCAGCGGCCTTTGAATAGATCCTGGTCCCGCCTGTCTCGGGAGAGCTGGCGAGGGCACCAGAGGGGGGCTTTCCCCAGCCATCTTGGGCCTGACGGTCTCGGGTGGGAGCTGCACGTGACAGCGGCCCTTGTTCGCCGTGGAGAGACTCCACCGGGAGACGGTCCGCACTCAGCGTCAGCTGCTTGGGAAACTCCAACCGTCTCTATACTTCCACCGCATTTTCCTGTTAAAATGGCCCGATGGTAGGGGAGGGTGGGGGGAAAGGGGGAGAGATCAACCAAAAGGACTTTTATGCATGCATAGAAGCCTAACCAGTGGTCATGGACAACAGGGGGGTGGGGGCATATGTGGGGAGGGGTTTGGGATGGGAATGGGGGGAGGGGGAGGATGAGGACAATTATGTGATACCATAATCAATAAAGAAATTTTAAAAATAAAATAAAATGGCCCGATGGGTGGCCGAAAGGCCGCTTTGGGCCACAGAGCCAAATTATCAATGGCATTTTGGGGCCCCTTATTGGGGAAACTAGATCTTTTATTGGTGACAGTCTTTAGGTTGGCTTGTCACAAAGTTATTGGAAAAGACACGGCTCTTTTCTCTCCTCCTTCTCGGGCGCTGCTGTTCCCACTTCCCAGGAACAGTGATGAAGCATTATTAGCGTTCAGTATGAATTTGTCACGTGCCAGACTTGGAGTTAAGCACTGTGCACTTTGCTCACGACAGACAGCCCAGTGATATAAAAACTAGGCGTATCTCCATGTGGCCCATGGGGAAACTGAGGCCTACGCCGTTGAACAGAGGACAGGGAGAAGGTCTGGGAGCGGGCCAGGGTCAGCGTGAATCACCAGACCTCGTGGGCCCTTTCAAGCGTGAGATTTCACAGCTGTAGTGAGGAGAGAAGGGCAGCGACAGCAACCCCCTGGGTACACTATACCGACTGGCACACCCCACACTGAGCCCAAGACCCCGGCTCTGCCCGCCCGGTCCGGCGGGAGGAGCGTTCGTGGAAGTCGGCTCTACATAGTAGCAGTATTGTCTCCACCCATGGCTGTGGGGCTGGCCAGGCAGAACGACGCAAAAGGTCATCAAAAAATGACAGCTCTCTTTCAGCGGCCCCAGCTCAGGCCTAAGGCAAAGTGAACCACAAAACTCGGAAGGGCCAGCGCACACCTGTCTGCAGCTGCTGCCCAAGGTCACAGCCACCGTCAGGACCAAATCTTGTGTCACCAAAGCACTCTGAGGCCCCTCACACACCCTCGCGACTCCAACATCCCTGCAGCGGGAGCCACCCACACCCGCAGGCAGCCCCACCTCCGAAGGTGAACGTGACCCAGAAGGTGCTCCCTGCCAAACACTCAAACCCACGCCTGGTCAGGGCGGAAAGAGGTCAGTGGGAACAGACCTCACACCACGGGCTCCCCAACCGAATCCCAAAAGCTTGCTTATCCCCGGACCCAAAGTATCCGCTATTGATCATGGTTCTCATCGATGGACTAGCAAATCGATACCAGCTTTGATCGTGAACGCTCACAGGTGGCTGTCAGCGTCCTCAGTGAACCGGCTCAGGCACGACTGGTTCTGTTCGCAGCGTGCGGTGCCCACTTCTGCCGATTCTCCGTTACCCCTGGCAGGCCCCGTGCTCAGGGCGGTTAAGGGGGTGACGGGGGAGCACGGGCAAACCCAGGGCCGCTAAGGGCCCTTTTCCCACACACACTGCTGTGCCTCTCACCGCCAGGGCGGCCCTGCTTGCCAGGTGAGCTCCCTGTTTGCTCTCCCCCGAATCGTTTTCTGAGAGCGGTTCTCTCTCAGGCCTTGCCGGGGAGCGGGGCTCCAGGAAAGTGTCAGAGTTGCGGGATTTCAGAGCACCAGGCCTTCGGGGCTCAGTCAGGCGGACCTCCCAACTTGGAGAAGCTAAGCCTCTGAGGAGGGCCATGGCCAACCACCAGGAAGACTCCTGGGAGAGTGCCATCCTCTGGCCCTCGACCGGGGCACATCTTCCAGGGAAGGAACTGACAAGAGCAGGAAAGGCCTCCACACCAAAGGCCATCGCTGGAACGTCAGTCCTACCCCAGAGCAGACGTGGCCTGGAGGGGGTGGTTTGGGACTCCCCGAAGCCACTGGAAGCCATTTCTACCCAACCTGAACCAGAGAGGCATTCCCATTCGCCTTCCCTAAGCACGGGTTTAAAGCTAAGAGGACAGCATAACCATGACTGCTTGACTCATGTTCGATTCGTATATTTCCAGTAGGACATAATCTCACTCATCTGGGGGAAATGGTGAACACCATAGACTGATGGACAAAAACAGACCCAGCGATAAGGAGCCATGGGTCAGATGGTTGGACCTCAGGGGGAGGGTGGGGATAAAAGGGAGAGATCCACCAAAGGACTTGTGAGCATACATATGAGCCTAACCAGTGGTCAAGGACAATAGGGGGGTGGGGGCATGAGTGGGGTGGGGTAGGGGATTGGAATGGGGGGTTGAGGACAACTATGTGATACCTTAATCAATAAAGAAAATTTTTTAAAAAATTAAAAAATAAAGCTAAGAGGACCGACACGTCCCCTCCGCCTTCAGGAGAAAGAACTGCACAACCTCCCCACTGAAGCCCCCCCCACCCCGGTCCCCGCTCCACCCTGTCCGCCCAACAGGCCAATAAGAAGAGGAACAGGTACCTCCTCGTCGTGCTCCAGCTCCAGCCCCGCCTCCAGGAGGTTCCCCTCGTACTCCTCCCTGCGGAACCGCTTGTCGTCCTCGTAGAAGTCCATGGGGCTCTCCAGCTCGCGCTTGCCCCCGGGGCTGCCCTTCCCGGGCAGGGGCTGGCCCTGGCGGCCGCCCACCGCGGCGTCGTTCTGCAGGACCCTCCTGGCCAGCGTCTTGCTGCCCGAGCCGCGCTTGTGATGGTACACCAGGACGTAGTCCACCTTGCGCTTGCCATCGCGGAAGTACAGGCCGTACTTGCAGTTGGCGTCAGGGTTCACGGACAGCGAGTTCAGCAGCTGCAGAGGAAGCGGAGGGAACCCCACTCACGGCTGGGCTGTCGCCCTCGGAGGGAACGCGCTTCAAACCGAACCACACAGTCCACCCGCTCCCTCCGTCCACCAGCCACCCAACAACCACCGCAACCGGTTGACAGAAGTAGCCCCTGCCCGCGTTCACGCCGCTGACACGAAGGAGACAGTCTCTGTGAAGACGCCAAGCAGGCCATCGGCCCTCGGATGGCCTCCTGGTCCCGGGAGTCCGAGCGGGCTGGCCCAGAGGGACCCGATGGTTTGCCAAAGGCGACCAGGGTTGACCCCAAAAAGTGTTCCTCACATAGGCTCACGGGCAGGGCAGAGGCCAGGGACTGGGAGGGCTCCTGAGGGCCCTGCCCAGCCTTCAACCCCGTGTGCACACCCAGGGGGCTCCATCCTCCATAGGAGTGGGGACTGGAGGTGCTGCTCCTTTTCAGAGAGGAGCCGTGAGGGCCAGTGGCTGAGCACCAGGCCCTACAGTCAGCCAGACCTGGCTCTCAGTCTGGGCGTGGGCCTCAGTGTCCGATTCTGTAAAACAGGAGGATAATGTGAGCGGTCCCCTGGCGGCCAGGAGGGTTATCTGAGTTACAGAACACCTGGGCTGGGCCCACGCTCCATCCAATTCCCAGGACGGGCGCTGGGGGGCGTCCTGTCACACACACACACCCCCCTCGATCCTGGTGCCATTGGCGGAGGCTCATCCTCCTCAATGATCTCAGAAATGCCAGGGGAGTGCAGAGTCAAAGTGAGCTGGCACACGGTGCCTCTTCTCCCGGAGGAGTGGACAGAAAAGCCAGACCCGAGGGCTGACCAGGAAGCTACCAGCCGGTGCTCAGGGAATGAACTGCCGCCGGGCAGGGCAAGAGCTTGGGACGAGGTCAGTCCACAGTGGACAGCCTGCCTGCTGCTCGGATCCTGGGCATGCCAGACGCCCAGCACTTGCACAAGGTGCTTATTTCTATGAACTTCTCTTTTAGAGCTGAGCCAGGCTTGGCTGTCCATCCTCGTGTCCTGCCCACACCACCATCCCCAGCTTCCTGGGCCCCTGCCCATCCACCCCCTGCCCCCTCCCGGGGCGTACACTGGAGTTAGGACATCCTCATCCCCTTTCACCTGCTGTGCTCCCTACCTGCACACCCTCCCCTCCTCCGTACTTTGTAATTCTACCCAGCTTCCAGGGCATGGGACGAATCCCCGTTCTCCACGCTCTGGGGGTCCCTGACCACTCCAGCCTGTGTAGGTCTCATGTGCCGGGACTGCCTTGGGGCCTTCCACTTAGGAGCTCTTAATGTACAGGGGCCTCTAAAGAGGGTGGCAGGATCCCTGAGGCCTGGCCAGGAACTGCCCCAATGCACTCCCATTCATGACCTGCTACCCACAGGGTGGGCTTGGCACCTTCTGTGGGCCCCTGGCTGGCTAGAATTACTGCTGCTACTCATCAAAGTGGACACACGAACCCTGAGAGAGTGGGAAAGAAATTCAGAGGGACCCATCAAGCCAGAGAGCAGGGACATAAACGTAGGGACAACTCCCCAGGTTCAAGTTCAACACTGGACAACTCTGTCCGCTGAGGCCTGATGGAGGACCCATGAGGCCTGACGGTCTGGGGAGCAAAGAAACATCCCCACACCTCTCAAACCACCTGGGGAGTGGCAGCACAGAGGCGGGCGCCCTCCTGCCTGAGGGCAGAGGCCAGCTCTGCCCCTACTGCTGCCTCATCCCGGGCACATGGCCTCACCTCTCTGTCCTCTGGGTCCTTCTTTGTAAAAGGAGGGCTGGGGGAGTAACAAGACCTCTCTCGTCTGATGCGACTGCCCTCAAAGGGTCGTAGCAAGGATTAAATGTGCCTATATATATATATCATCCACCCAGAATCTACAACAGAAGTTTGCTCTAATTGGGAAGTGAGACACAGCACCAAGAACTAGGAGAGGACCGGGGAAAACAATCTCATGGTCAAAGTGGACCACCCGAGGAAGATGGTGGCAATGCCAAATCTAGATTTAAAAAAAAAGTGATAAAAGAGAGCTGGATGCACCGCCTGGACATGCAGGAGCCAGCACCACGCCCTGGTGTGAGAGTCCCGGATCCCGCCCCCAGACCTGGCCCTGTCGCTGATGTGTGCCTCTGGGCAGTTGCTTTGTCTGTTTGCGTCTTGACTTAACGTTATAAAATGGGACGATCCTACCTGAACAAGGGGTGAGGGGGTAGCCACCTTTCAACAGAGAGCGTGGGCTCTTTTTCTGCTGCACTCAACGTGGGCTGGGAGACCCTCAGGGCCTGGAGAGCAACTCTGAGCTGGGGAGGTGGCCACACTGCGATGGCCACAGAAGCTCACACGGTGGCCATGTGACTACGGGGCCCTTCCACGGAGCAGTGGAGTGGGTGCTCTGGTGGGTAGGACGGGACAGAAAGGCAGACTGAACTTGCAGCGGGAGGATGTGCGTATATTGTATGCACGGCCTCCCATTTCAGGGGCTCCGGGACGTTCTTATCCGTAAGGAAGGGGCGATCCCACAGGGAAACGTGGGTGAACGGGTGGTATGGAACGAGCATGCGTGCAGGAACTAATGACAGAGGCTTGGGTTTTGCACACCATTACTGGTGGGGGGCCCAGGATGAAGGAGACAGAAGCTGAGACCCAACTCATCCATGAGGCGCCTCGGCACTGGGCCTGTGTTCTCATCGGAGAGATGGGGACACAGCATCTCGACAGAGGTTGCAGGATTCTTGTTAGGGCCAAGTGTGATGGGTGGGAGGTTTGAAAGTATTTTGAAGATCAACCCTTGGGATATTGGGGGGGGGGGGGGGAGAGGGGGGGAAGCGCTCCTGGAAGGAGCTTCCCCAAGGAAGATGGAAGAGAAATGGCTCCCTGAGGGTCCACGGGAAGATGTCAGGGGACAGAGGCCCTGTCCCGACTCCACAAACAGGGAGAAGGAAGTCCACACCCAGGCCACACCTGCCTCTTAAGACAAACTCCCTCCCCAAACCCCGAGGAAAGGGCAGAAGAGGGGACTGCAGCCCCGTGTCCACACCTGGGACGCTCCTGGGGCCCATTTATTTGGCTTCGGACCTGGAGTCGGCGCCCAGGAGCGGAATTCCACATTCGTGTGAAACAGCCACAGTCTCAGTGACCATTCCAGGGGAATCTCCCACATTCACTTTTTTTTTTTTTTTTTCCAACGGGAAAATCATTGACCTGCCAAATTTCTTTCGGTTTTCAATTTCAGATCCAAGGGATCCATCCCTCTGAAACTTCATTGTATTCCAAAATTAAAAAAAAAAAAAAAAAAAACCTGAATCACCAGCACGCTACATCCACGTCTGCTGATCAGGCAAATTGTGTAATCTATGAACAGATCGCCTCCGACAGCAGATAAGCAGGGAAGCGCAGTGCACGTCTCTCGGGCAGGCAGGTGCCAGCGTCAGGTGCCTCTGGGGTGTCTGGGCTTGTTGGGCACACAGATGGGGCCACTGACAGCCACCCGCGTGAGGGAAGGACCGGGAAACGCTCACAGGTGAACACAGAGAACAGCTCAGGAAATCAACAGCACCCAGCGCGGCCTCTAGCTTTTGAGCCATTCCTTACATCTCTCTGTACAGACACCACGGAGTGACTGTCACCTTTGGGTCTGGGAGCAAGAGAGGGGAGGCACCCAGTCCTGGGCGGGGAACGGCAGTCTGCACGGGACCGGATGATGGAAATTACGGCCGCACCGCACGTGTAGGGGGGCCCGTCAGGGAACCGAATAGCAGCCCACGCCCTCTGCCCTTTGCATGCACAGAGCCGCTGCCACTGGGTGACTCAAGATAACCACTGAGCAACAATGATTGGCTTCAGCTGTGCCAAGGATGCCCTGGGGCAGTGGTCGGCAACTCATTAGTCAACAGAGCCAAATAGCAACAGGACAACGATCGACATTTCTTTTGAGAGCCAAACGTTTTAAACGTAAACTTCTTTTAACGCCACTTTGTGGAAGAGACACACTCAAGGCGCCAAAGAGTCACATCTGGCTCTCGAGCCGCGGTTTGCCGACCACGGCCCTAGAGATTCTCCCGCCACGCTGCCCCCCGGCTCCCAGACAGGCCCCCGGCTCCCAGAGCTTCGGCCTCCAGTCCTTCTGCGGCCTCCTCTCCTACAGCCAGTGCCCGATTCACAGCCCTAGGCCTCAGTACCCTGCAAAGTAAGAGCCAGGAGTCTCACCTGGGCTTGTCTGCGGGTCTCCAGACTGTGAAGACCTTGAAAGAAGGGCCAGGCTGCCTCTCTGCAGACTTTGTGCCCCTCACTAAGATTTGAGAGAGACAGCTTCTGGATCCAGATAACTGAGGGGGGGGGGGGGGGGAGGGAGCACTCCCTGAAGTAAGACTCCAGAGCCAGGGGCCATCGGAGGTTAAGGGCTCCATTTCTTATTTCAAATTTATTCGGGTCTACCTCTGGACTGTCCGTGTACCTCCATGTCCTCAAATGCCACCATTACCTCATGGCCCTTAACTGGTGTCCTGCGTCCCCACCTCTGGGTCTTCTTAGCTCTCTGTCTGACACAACCCTTATCCCCCCCTCTATCCCTCCCCCCCTTATAGGTATAAGGAGCCCCTTCTCCAGAATGCCCATTCCTCAGACCACCTGCTTTTCTGTCTTGGCCCTTCCTAGCTCTCTCCTCCGAGCTGCTGGGTGACTGGGAACAGCTCATCAGATCCCTCTTGGCCTCGGTTTCCCCATCTGTAGCAACAGCACCCACCCCATATGGTTGCTGTGAGCGTTAAGTGAGCTGCTAGGCAGCGCCTGGCCCAGTGCTAAGGACGTGCCCCTTGCCACTGTCCAGGGTAACATCCGTCACCGCTCCTCAAGGTAGGTGAGGCTTCCCTATGGGGTGCCCGGGACCCAGCACAGCTTGGCACCCAGCAGGCACCCAGCGTTTGCTGAAATGATGACCCTGAAGCTCTCAAGGCCAATGGCATTACCACAGGCAGGCCCCTCTCCATCCACACTTCCCAGGGCTGCCTGCCTGCTCCTCTGGGCAAGCCCAGCGGCAGAGGAGCCTTGAAAGGACTGCCGGGAGCTCAGCGGTGACCCCAGGGGCTGCAAGGCCTTCCAGTCTCTGCCCCGCAGGGCCCCACATGGCAGGTGCCTCCCTGATGCCCGTCTCCAGACCTGAGGGTAAAGCAGGCCAGGGCGATCCTCAGCTTGGTCAGGGCAAAGCCACTGGTCTGGGGCTGTTGGCATCTCCTGGGGAGGAGCTGGGCCCTTGGGCGGGAGGGGAGTCTGCTTGTGCAGAGTGAGCAGCCCCAGGGCTCCCGGGCTGAGGGCATCCATGTCAGACCTTCCCTCCTTAGGCAAATTTTGTTCTAACTCAAGCCAAACCCCTCATGGGCAGACTCTGTCCTCCGGGGATCCCTGTGACTGCCAGGTCTGGACTGGAGAGGGCAGTGGGGGCGGCGGGGACCCCACAGAGGTCCCCAACCACGTGGCCGGCTCAGCGCTAGCCCATGCCTGGGGGCTACCACAGCACTGGGTGCGGGTGCCGGGTGCGAACTGGGTGGAGAGAAACCCCAAAGACTGGAGCCCGCCCGCCCGCCCGCTGCCTGGGGCACGGGGAGTTCCCGTCCCGGCCGCGCGCCCTGGGAACTCGGCGCACCCGGGCAGGTGAGGGAGCCGCTGGCGGGGCGAAGGCCAAAGGGGCTCGGCTGCCCCCGCCAGAGCCGCGGGGCTGCGGGGCCCGGAGGCTGCCCCCGCCCTTCCCCCCCCCCCTCCTCCTCCTCCTCCTCCTCCTCCTCCGGCGAGGTGACTCCCCCACCCCCATCCTGGCTGCCCCAACCAGCACCAACAGGAAGGAAAAGTCCCACCCGGGGCCCCAGTTTGGGGCAAAAGCGACTCCGCACTCGGGGGCCAAAGAGCCGCAGAGCCGGGCGGAGCGAGGGGCGCCGCGCTGCGCGGGCGGGGGCGGCGGGGGCTCCCCGCTCCGGACCCGCAGATCGCAGGCTCCGGGCGCCGGCAGCCACGCCCCACGTGCACGGGTGGGCGTCCCACGCGCACCCGGGGCCCCACGCGGCCCGGCGCGCCTCCCGGTGGGTGCTGCCCGCCCCTGGCTGGCGCGGCGCAGGTGCGCGGCCCTCCCCCGGCCGGCCGGCCGCTCGCGGCGCCCGCACTCACCGTGCCCTCGGACGGCAGGTAGCCGGCCTCCTCGATGGCGCAGATGTTGACGATGTGGACGCTGCGGTCCTCGGCCGGGATGGACGAGTACTTCTCGTGGACCCTCATGTCCGCTGCCGGTGCGCCGGGACCGCCGGGCGGCGCGCCCTGCCCCTCCACGGCCCCGGCGGCCTCTGCAAGCGGACACGGCAGGCAGCGTTCGCGACGGGCGCGCTCCTCGCCTCAAGGGGGCCGGGCCTCCCGCTCCGCCCGCCGCCCGCCGCCCGCCACCCCCGGCGCCGGCGGCTCCGCGCCCCGTGCGCCCACCCGGCCCGGCCGCGCCCGCCCCGCCCCGGCCGCCTTCGCCTAAAGGGAGACAGAAGCGCCCCGCGCCCGCTCCGCGCAGGGGCGGCGGCCGCCGGTCAGATTTTCCGTAGAAACTTAAACACAGGAAGAAAAGTATTGCGTTCCTGCGGCCCCTCCAAGTTTTTTATTTTTATCCGGAGAGAGTGCCCCTTGGACTTTTTTTTTTTTGAGAAGGTGTCCAAGGTTTCCTAGTGGGGAGGGAACTCCCGGCGCCCCCACCTTGAATGAAAAGTCTCCAAAAGTCGCACGCCTGTGCTGCCTGGTGGCCTCGCAGGCAGAGCCGCTTCTCCGGAGAGTGAAGTCAGGAATGAGTGCTCTCTGCCTCTTCCCCCTCCGCTCAGCTGGCGGACTCCTGCCGTCACTCAGTCTCACCTCCTCGGGAGCCTCCTCCGGGGAGCCTCCCCTGCTTTCCGCAGGCCCGCCCTCTGCCCTCCCCAGGCCCTGGCTCCGTGCATATCTCCCCCAGGGTAAAAACGTCTCTCTGGAATCCCCCTGCTGTTACCCGCAGCTCCCGGGTGTGGAATGCTTAGTATTCTGCCATCAGGCATCAGCAGAGGCCATCCTACCGCCCATCTATCTCATTGAATGCCGCAGCCTGGTCCTTGTTTTGCAGAAGGGGTGGGGGGCTTGAAGGCCAGGGAAGGGGGTGGAATTCCTGTCTAGTAGTCTACACTCCTTGCATGACTCTCTACTGACTCCCTGAGGGGGTGTGTGGGGGGAGAGGGGGACAGTGACTTTGTGCTTCCCCCAGGACCGCAGGTGCCCGGCACTCAGCAGGGGCTCCCCAGGACAGCTTTTTAATCCTCTGCCCTCTGCGGTCTCCAGGGGTAGCCACACCCAGTTTAGTTCCCAGGGGCCACACTGGCAGCCCAGCCCAGGGAGAACTGCCTCCCTTCCCCGGCCTCTCCCCATCCTGTCAGGTCTCCAACGAAAGCGCCAGCGCCACCTCCTCTAGGAAGCTGCCCTGGATTGCCCCTTGCGCAAGCACAGACCCAGGAACCTGCACCTCAGCTATGGCACTTCCTCTCTTCACTCCCTTCCCTGGAGGAAAGGCCTTGTGCAGTTGACAATCAATTGCTTGACGAATGGCCTGCAGAAGTGGTTCTACAAGCTGCCCTCCAAGGTCATGGTGTCAACAGCATGCCCCAGTTCCAAGGGTGGATTCTGGAATTGGCCAGGATGGGGTGTGGGGAATGGGGTGAGTCTGGTTCCAGGGTTGGCACTTCCCAGCTCGATGACCTTGCGTGAGCCTCCTTCAACCCCCGAGAGGCTCCGTCTTCTCCTGTGAGCCTGCCTCCGGGGTACACAAAGCTTCAGCTCAGTGCCAGGCGCCGGGGGAGGCTGGGCGTTGGTCGGCATTGTCACTGACTCCCTTTCAGGCTCATCCCTCCCAGTCAGGCTCAAGTTTGTGGGCTTCTTGAGCTTGGAGAGGTGCAGGGAGAGAGGTTATTTTATCCTTGAGCTGGCCTTGCCAATGGGTGCTAAGTGGCCCCAAAGGACCCTTTGTCTGCACCTTGGACAGGGATAACAGGTTTGGAGAAGTGCATAGGGCTGGCCAAGTCCCCGCCGGAAACAGCCCTCCACGCTTTCTGCCTCGCCTAAAAGTTCACGTTTTTTAAAAGCTGGGAAGAATAATAATACACACACACACACACACACACACACACACGGACACGCACGCGCGGTTATGTAACTTCGTTCTCTTATCCTTGTTAGTAAACAACCAAGATTGTGTAATGTCATCTTTCTAAATTTATTTCCAAGTACAAAGGGTCCTGCAGAGAAGTTTACGAGGTGTAATTTGTGACAAAGAGTCCATTTCTGAGTCCTCCATTTTGGGGACATTGGGCATTCCCAGAGTTTGGGAAATGACCCTTGGCTTCTGACCCGAGAGGATGCTGAGCCCTCTTGGGGGCTGCAGACGGGGGGACAATCTCTCAGGCACGGCAGCCCCGCACTTCCTCCGGGCACAGTGGCCCCTAGGGCCCTCCTGGGACTGTGGCGTATGCCTTAGCCAGATGCTCCAGATGTCTGCTTGCTGCGGAGCGTCCTTTCCTGGCCACATTCCTGTAGATGCCCCTGCTCTGTCCCCTCCCCGGTCGCCCCAGGTGGGCAGTGTCTCTGTGCAGGGCTGGTGAGTGGATGGCCAGCAAGGACGTCAGAGGCCTGGGGATTCTTGGATCGTGAGATGTCAAGGACTAACACAAAGTAAAAGTAGGGAGGGGCAACGGGATTCTCTCTGTGGAGACATCTTCCTAGTGAGAGGACTTTGAAGGGCCCTTGCCTGGGCGGTGATTTTGGCTGCCTCACTGGGCCGCCTCCTTGGGATTCTGTCTTTCGTCTGGGTTGCTAATTGCTTACAAACAGGCCCTCTGGATAAACGGTTGCATTTCCTGCGTTTTGGCTCAGTGGTTCTCCGGATTAAAAACCCAAGGGCATCCATCATGGGGACAAGGGACAGCCCCCTTGCAGCAGAACAAGGCCCGGCCAGCACCGGACCCCCCTGCCCAGCAGGTCACGGTCACTCCGGGGCACAGCCTGCATGGCCCTCGGATTCCACTCTTTCAAAGGGAAAGCCGAGGGGGCATTTGGGGGTTGAAAGAATGAAAGGACTTCAGCTGCCCTCAAGGCCCCGAGGACAAGGGACTTCACACACAGAGGCATCTCCAGAAGGGTTAATTCCCGGCTCAGGGATTAGTAAAAAGCAGTCTCATTAGCCCACACGGTACATTTGATGACGGGAAGGTCTAGGCGTCACAGCTCAGCCTGGTCTGTCACCCACCATCAGGTGCTTATGTCTTTGCTAATATAAAACACACACACACACACACACACACACACACACTCCAAAATCACTTTTGTTGATATCAGAGCAAGGAAGGGAGAGGGAGAGAGATAGAAACATCCATGATGAGAGAGAATCACGGATCGGCTGCCTCCTGCAATGCCCCCTTTTAGGGATCAAATGCGCAACCTGCGCATGTGCCCTTGACCGGAATAGAACCCGAGATCCTTCAGTCTGCAGGCCGGCACTCTATCTATCCACTGAGCCAAACCAGCCAGGGCATTTTGCTGACATTTTAATACCTAGGAGTCCAGGCACACAGTGACAAGGGACCCAGGAGAAGGCTGAGTGGGCATCGGGGGAGGTGGCGGCTCCGAAGGGCACCCTTCCAACAGTTTATTTCCACATCAGTGCCACCTCCTTGGCTGCCCACAAGAAGAGGCAGAGAGCAAGGTGTATGCCCGAGTCTGAGCACTCCCCGTCTGCAGCGTAGTGACAAGGTGACTGCCAGGCTCTGCAAAGCAGGGCAGACCAGGCCCTCTGACTCGCCGCGCAGCGGTGCTCTGGGGTTCTTGGACGGGGCTCTCTCTCTTCCAAAATCATGATGGGGGTGAGGTGGGGAGGTGGCTTCTCCACCTGGGCACCGTGGACCTGTGGGCAACACCACCCTCTCCCAAATATCTCCACACATTGTTACTTGTTCCCTGGGGGCCATGGCTCCCATCTGCAGTCTCAGGGAAGATTTTGGAGGTGGGGGGGGGGGCCTGATCGTATCACCCCCATTTCTCAGATGAGAACATGGAGGCCTGGAGAGGTGGTTCCCATGGCAGCCCAGAGACAGGGCACATTCCTCGAATTCAACCCTCGCTCTCACCGAGGGCATGAGAGAGCTCTGAGGTGGCAGGTGTGGTTTCTCCCCACAAAATGCACAGTCACCCCTGGGGCTGCCCCCGGCTGGCTGGCTGGCTGGCTGGTGAGGGGCTGGTTGCTGGGCAGCGGAGGCTGCTCTCCTGGGTCCTAGCCACCCCTGCCCAGGGCAGCTGCCCACTGCAGGTCTCTGTCCTCCGAGGTGCTAAATAAATGCCGTTGACTCACAGACAGCGGGAGGGGAAGGAGCATGGAAGAAGTGAGCCGCTCATGAGTCAGGGCTATTGTGAGCGCCAACGGCCACCCGTGCCACTCCCCGCTGGCTCTGTGCCCCGTTGGAGTGTCCGGTGGGGGCATCACCACACAGGTAGAGGGCCTAAGGCCCTAAAAGGGACTTTGGGTGTAATTATCCCGGGAGAGATGTGCCCGGGGAGGTTATAACGGAGAGATGGTGGGTGGGAGCCGGGGCCACTGTCATTTCCTCCCCTCCATGAGGTCAGAATCCCCAGCAGAGGCCTGCGCGCTGCAGCTGGCCGGGCAGACTCCGCGGGCATGGCAACCGCCGGCCCCACGGTCTGGAGCGCGGCCAAGGCATGCAGCTCTGTCTGGGGGATTTCCCCCCGCAGAACCCACGGCTGTTGTTTCCACCCCAGGGCTCTCCGAGGCCTTGCCTTCTGAGAACAATTCCTCGGGACTCCGAAAACATGCCCGGGTGGGTCAGCGTGCGGCCAGCTCAGACCCGCCGCCTCCTCCCGGAAGCCTTTCTGGTCCAGCTCACTCGCATTACTCATGTCAGTTCCGCTGGCCCCGCTCCCGGCCCCGTCCGGGCGCTCCGGCTCGTTGCTGCCCCATCACTTCACATCTGCTGCGTTATTCCGCCCTCTCCACTCTCGCCACCCCACAGACGTCCCATGAGTGCTCACTTAGCTAACGGGCCGTGGTGCCATGCCCACCGCGGCCAGCCAGCATCGTGCTAGGCTCTCTGCAGATCCTACCTGGTTCTTAGGTTCTTAGGCTGATCACCACTGTCTGCAAGTGGCTTCCCACAGGTGTCTCCCCCCCGCCCCGGCCACCCCACGGGGTTCCTTTGGCTGAAGTGGGGAGAGGTCTAGACTGAGTGCCCAACAGACCCCTCTGCCCAGGGCGGTGGGAGTTGCAGCACTGATCCCCATGAGGATGGTGCCTTCTCTTAAGAAACCCCATCCATCGTGGGGACAGGGGACAGCCCCCCCCTGCAGCAGAACAAGGCCCGGCCAGCACCGGACCCCCTGCCCGGCAGGTCACGGTCACTCCGGGGCACAGCCCGCATGACCCGCGGATTCCAGGCTTTCAAAGAGAGAGCCGCGGGGGCATTTGGGGGTTGAAAGAATGAAAGGACTTCAGCTGCCCTCAAGGCCTGGAGGACAAGGGACTTCACACAGAGGCATCTCCTCCCCCTGAGCTCAACCCTGCTGGCCTTCGTCCAAGGAGTGCTGTCCCCCAGGTCCTGTGGAGCCTCTGAATGATACGGCCCACATCCTCCTGGCTGAAGGCCCCTGGAGGCCTCAGGCTCTGAACCAGGAAGAAACTTGGACCCTGACCGTGCCTGACAGCCCTTGCATCCTCCGTGTGTGTGCATGCGTGTGTGCATGTGTGCGTGTGTGTGCACGTGTGAGCGCCCCGCACCTGCATTATTGCTTCCCTGGGCTCAGTGGCCATGTGCAGCCCTTGATTTCCCTAGAGACCCATGTCCAGGGAGGCCGGGCCCTGATGTCATAGGCACTGGCTGCACTGATGCCAGGCACTGCCACAGGCACGGGCTGGCACCCTCTTGGACCAGGGTGGCCGCACCCAGCTTTCCCAAAGATCCAGCAAAGCGAGAGCCCCCTGGACAGATGAGGCGAGGGTGTCTCCCTGGGAAGATGCCAACACTTTCCGGAAGACCCGGGGCCGGGGGTAAAAGATCTTCCGGCTGCGTGTGGGACCACGTGTGGCTTCTCCTTGGACACCGTGGCTGTGGTCTAGTTGTGTCTTCATGTGTGTGACTCGGGGCCAGTTTCTGGTCTGTGTCAGGGCTTCCGCTAAAACCAGGCTCACCAACCTGAGCCGAGCTGCCGGCGGCAAGCTTCGCCGGGGGCTGCACTGTGTCCTGCGTTCCCAGGGCCAGCCCCCCAGGGCACCCAGACCAAGCAGCGGCCTGATGCTGCTTGCAGGACGCACGCATGAACCAATAAGCTGGGGACCTCACCAGCAAGTCAACGGACCTCCCGACCCAATGCTGGGTCAGAACCTTGAACCTCACCTAGGTGTCACACTCCCGTCCTCATCCTCCTGAGTGGGGTGTGTGTGTGTGTGTGTGTGTGTGTGTGTACCTCCCGTGGGCCCACGGAGGGCCTCCCGGACCCTGCAGCATGGCTTTGCTTGGCAGGAATGTGACCTGAGCCACGCAGGTAATCTGAGATGTTCCTGTAGCCACTTTATAGAGTGAAAACAATCAGATGGAATGAGTAGAGTATTTTATGTAGCCTAATATACAAAATATGATCTTTCCAGCCTGTAATGAGGATAAAAATCGTTAATGGGGATGTGAGAGTCTTTCTTTCCCCGGTGAGGGTTTGGAATCCAGTGGATTGCTCACTAACAGCACGTCCCCGCTCAGACCGGTTCTCGCAGGCGCGTGTGGCCGGGAGTGACAGACCGGCTGGCGTGGCCGCAGCGCCTTCTGTTATCACCAGAGGAGGACCAGCAGGCGGCTTTCTTTTCTGCTGCATATTTTGCTGTGTTTTCTGAGATGTGAACACAGATTAGTTTACCGTCAGGGATAGAGGGAATGTTATTAAAAACACTGACTCACCGTGTGCCCTGCGGACTCACACAGGACCCTTTTGTGGTTTAAAGGAAAAATGGCCAATCTTTTGGCGTTCTGTGGGCACAGCACCACATCGAGAGAAAGCCACCTTTGCCCCAAGGCCCACTGGAAGCACCTCCATAAGATATTTGGGCTGAGTCGTGTTCAATTCCAAAACGTATCTGATTACACAGCTGGTCACACAGGCTCTCCATGGAGGAGGGGAGCAAGCTTTCCCCTTCCGGACCAAAGGAAGTGCCCCTGGGCCCTTGAGGGTGCCCCCGAGGGCCCTCTGGGCTGTGTTTGCAGCAGCATCGGTGTCTGTCTCACCACATGCACACCTCATGCACATATCACACATACCAAGTGCACACCACGCACACACTACACGCAGGGGGGGCTGTCGGGCACCATGCATCAAGTGCCTTGGGCCGAGTTTCTGACCGGGCTGCCTCTCCAAGGACTCCTGGACACTGGGGGCAGGCCACGCTCAAGCAGGTGGGTCCCTGAGAAGGAGGCATCTCAGGCTCCTGCCCCCCACTATTCTGAAAGCACCATGTTGGCTGGTTGGGGTAGTCCATTCATTCATTCATCCATGATTTATCCACTCATTCATCAACTCATCTATTGAGTCACTCAGGGGCCGCTCACCAGGCCATCATTCCTTTGTTACCCCATTCACTCCCTCACGCCTTCATCGGCTCGTGCGCTCACTCACTCACCCATCATTCATTCTCTCACACTCTCACCCGCTCATTCTCCTACCACCTCCCCCCATCCTCAAACCCCTCCCCAGCTCTGGGGACTCTTCCACCTACTGCCTAACTCCGTGTCTTGCTGGGTCTGCCCCCTCCAATGGCAGCTCCGGCTGCTTTGTCTGGAAGTGAGCCGTCGGGACCCAGGGAAAAGGCACAGAGTTGGGCCAGATATCCAGAGGCGCACTTTGCTCTTTAAGAAGTAAACCATTTGGAGGAGGAAGGGAGGAACCTCTGACTTTGCAGAAGGCATCAGCTCAGCCCTGCCGACCCCTTTGCTTCTGCAGACAGAACCCAAAGGCCTGTGTCCTATGGAGTTAGTGAGTACATATACACACACGCGCACACACATGCTCACACACACACACACACACACACACACTCCGGCTCACCCATAAAGGGTTAAAAATGGACCCAGACATGGGACCTTCTTCCTCACACGTGTGTTATTACTGCTCCCGAAGTCCATCCAGAAGCTCGCCCCGGTGGCTATAACCGGTCCCCGTGGTCACCCGGATCTATGCGAGCTCCTGGCCCCCGTCCTGGCGCCCCGCCTCTGCGCCCAGCTGGTCGCTTCCCAGAGCCGCTGGGGAGGCGCTTCCCACTGCCTGTGGGGAGCCTGCGGGCCTGACATCAGGCTTTCTGGAAAACCACACACGGCTCCATTCCCCCTGCCCCGCTGCCGCCGCCGCCCGCCCGCCCGCCCCTCAGCGGCAAGGGCATGGGGAGGAACCGCTTCTGATTGGATTCCACGGTCTGATCCTCGGCACGAGCACCCCGAGACTTTCTTAGCCGTGTTTCTCCTTCCCGCCTGCCCGGACCAACCTCGCCTCCTCCCTCTGCAGAGCTACGCGGCCCTTCCAGCCACCTGGCGGGCCAATGCCCGACCGCCCTGACCTTTGGCGGGAGCGGGGCGGAAAACGAGGGAAAGAGGAACCGATCGTGGCCGGAGGTGGATGGGGACCGTGTGAGCAGATCATGGGAGCTGTTTGGAAGGCAGAGCTTACAGGGCAGACGCCCTCCCACCCGGAGACAGACGAGCCAGCCCAGCCCTCGGAGCTGGCCCGGCCTCGGCAGAGCCAGCAACATTTAGGGACAGGTTTCCGGGAGGAGACAGGTGGCAGCCTTCCCTTCCTGCCGCTCCAGGTCACAGCCCACAGCGTGTTTATCTTGGGGACCGAACAAAGGGGACTGTTTTCCCTTAAGTGACCGCTGGGACCTCGGGGATCCCCTCCCCACGGAGCAGGTGTTTGCCGAGGGCCTCACAGGAGTTAATTTTTCCCCTCCGGGCCCCTGGTTCCCTGACGGAGTATCGCCTTTCTGGAGAGCTTTCCTGGCCCTCGCTCCCGGCCCCTCCTTTCTTTCAAAGCACTTGTTACCTGACCTTTATTTTGTCTCTGCCCTGGGAACGCGGGGACCTTTGTCTGTCTCCTTCTCCCTGGGTCCCTGGCGCCAGCAGAGCCCCCGCATGCCACAGGTTGCAAAGAATTTGTCAGATGCACGACTGGGTGAAGAATGTGCACTTGGCCAGCGTGCACAGATTCTAGCACCACGCGGAGCACGCACACGCCACGCTGATGGGGCCTCGGGAAGCAGCGTGGCAGAGGCCACGGTGCAGCTGCCACAAAGGCCCGTGGACAAGCCCTGGTCAGCCTCCTCTCACTGGGCCCTGGCCCAGGGACCGAGCAGGGCTGGGCTCTCCAGGCGAGAGGCTGCCCCCCGCCCCTACACCCTGGGGACTGAGCATATTCACGGAGGCCCCACTGTGTGCAGCCACTGAGCTGTGAGCCTCGGACACCAAGAGCGAGGTAGCCCTGCCTGCACAGGAGCCACACAAAACCCCAGGGCTCTGCAGGGTGAAGGGCCTGAGAAAGAAAGGCCTCGGGAGGTTCCGGAAGGTTCTCCAAAGGGTGTGGCTTCATAGCTGAGCCCTGAAGGATCACCAGGAAGCAGGAAGATGAAGAGGAGGGGATGGCTGCTCCAAGAAGGGGGAAGGCCTGGAGGCCAGGGCACCCAGGGCCTGGAGGAGGCACAGGTGGAGGCGGTAGAGGGTGGGAGAGGGTGGGCCAGAGGGGAGAGCGGCTGGGAGGGGCCCTGGGTGCCTCTGTCACACGGAGCCCCTGCTGCACTGCCATCGGTGACATAGCTGACACAGTGGCAGGTATGATGGCTGCACGGGACCAGGAGTGACCGACGTGGGCAGTGCCTGGACACCAGCAGCCAGTGCCTCCCACGCTGACACGGCCTTTCCTTGCTTCTGGGCCCCTTGGCGTGTTGTCCGTGAGGGTGGCAGGCATTTCCCTGAACTAACAGCGCTCGGGGCCCAGGGCTGACTGGGTCTCTATGAAGTTGGCCCAGGGGCTCGAGGGGACCTCTGTTCTGCTGGGCAGTGGATGTCACAGTGACAGGGCAGTTTGCACCCCTGCACCTCTGCACCTGGGGCCTGGGGCCATTTTATTTATTTTTAAAGATATTTTTATTGATTTCAGAGAGGAAGGGAGAGGGAGAGGGAGAGAGAGAGAAACAGCAGGGACGAGAGAGAACCCCTCCCACGCTGGGGATCGAGCCCACAACCCGGGCATGTGTCCTGAACTGGAATCAAACGGTGACCTCCTGGTTCATAGGTCAATGCTCAACCATTGAGCCATGCCAGCCAGGCCCTGAGGGCATTTTAAACTCCTTGCGAGAGAAGCCTCCTCTGTGCCATTACCAGGAGAAAGTCAAGGTCGGCTGCTCTGGCCCCTGCCCCTTCCAGTCACCAAGGAGGGGAAGATGCAAACTGCCTTTGGTGCTGACACAGAAGGATGTGGAAGAGACTGTCCCAGAGGTCTTTGAGTTCTATCTATTGGAATAGAACTTTCCAGAGAACCCACTATGTAGGACCTGTGACCCCTGCTTCCTCATTGGTCCCAATTATAGACAGGCTGTTGGGATGCACGGGTCCCACATGTAACACAGGGGTCACCACAAGCACAGCATCTGGCTGTCTGCTTGTCATAGCATAACTGGAGGCCCGGTGCACGAAATTTGTGCACTTTTGCAGTCTGGGAACCCTCAGGGGGTATCTGTCTGACTGCCTAGGCCCACTCTGGCTTAGGCCCATTCCCTGGGTGCGAGCCTAAGCTGGCAGTTGGATAACCTAAGTGCTGCCACGGAGACGGGAGAGGCTCCTGCCACCGCTGCTGTGCTCCTCAGCCATGAGCCTGGCTTCTGGCTGGGTGGTGCTTCCCCTGTGGGAGTGCACTGACAAGCAGGGAGCAGCCCCTGAGTTGAGCATGTGCCCCTGGTGGTCAGTGCACGTCATAGCAACCTATCATTCTGCCATTCAGTGGATTTGCATATTAGCCTTTTATTACATAGCCTTTTATTACCCCAGAGGCAGAGGGGGCTGAAAGGAGAATAGGCACCTGGGCCAGTGCCTCCTGCACAGGGCCTTTCAGCCACTATTTCGTTCAGAGAGTGGACATTCATCATTCATTCATTCATTCATTCACTGAGCACCTCTGAGTGCCAGGCACTGAGACCTGGAGGGAAAACTGGGGACAGGTCCCTGTTCCCACAGAGCTTACCTTCTGTCGGGGAGGCAGACTGAGAACAAACATGTAAACAGGAGTATCAGAGGCCATGACTGTTATGGGGGAGGTGCTACAGGACAGCAGACTATGGATGTGGGGTGGGGTCCAGGATGTGCATCTTAGCCAAGGGCCCGGGTGCCTGATCTGGCACAACCCCTGTCCACATGTCTAATGACCAGTGATCCCAAGAGATCCCAACTCCTGCGACAGAGACTTCACTGCCGGGGGGAGGGGAGGCAGCTGGTCGTCCCCGGGCAGCTCTGCTTGTCTCCAAGGGAATCTGTTTTACAAAGTCAGCCCTGCTTCTATGATTCACACAGAATGACTCAAGAAGCAAAACATCGAAGATTTAGAGTCCGCAGAATCTTCTAGCTCCCTGCACCTCCTCCCCGCTCAGCCCAGCAGCCCCAGCTCTCCATCCTTGGTGATGCCACAAATCACCCTCACCCATTTCTAAAGCCCTTTGCTCCAAAACACGGACAGGATGCAAACCAAGCAAGGGCTTGGGGTTGCCAACTTGTGTGTGTGAGTGCCTGAGCTCGGAGAGGCCCTCCAAGATCAGCCTACCCCTCCATCCCTCACCTCTCCCGTGACCCCCTCAACATCGGTACTGTGGCCCTCAGTGTCTCATGTCACAGAGAACAAATGTGGAAAGGCTAGCTGTGGATCTAATTCTTACTAAAGTGTGCGTGGTTTCCTTCTCCCAGATTATTGGATAGGTCAACAAGGCAGCCAGCATCAGGCCCACAGACATCGGAGAAGGGGAAGTGGAGAAAGGGAAAGAACTTCCCGCAGATAGGGGAAAGGAAGAAGGAAGCGGTGTAGGGGAAAGGGGACAAGGAAAGCCTTTATTTCCTGCTGGTTTGGTCCGGACTGCCCAGGGACTTGACTTCGGAAGCCAACACAACCAGAGTGGGGGGTTGCGGGTGTGTGTGTGTGTGTGTGTGTGTGTGTGAGCATCTGGCTGATCCCTGGGGCAATGTTAAAGCTCACCCCCGGTCCAGGGTGTCCCTCTGAAAAACCCAGAGCAAAAACGAGGCCCAAGAACACAGGAGGGAAATGGTGAAGAGCAACGGAGGGCTGTGCGGGGACCGAGAAAGCGGGGTCTCAGATAAGCATCTGGGCTTTGGAGACGTTTTCCTTGTCCCCTGTGGGGCTGAGGCCAGGTGACCGGCTGGGGTGGGAGTGAAGGGGAGGCACGGGCTCCCAACAGATGGGTCCTGAGTGCGAGAGCGGAGGCTGAGGGTCATGTTGCTCCAGCTCCGCAGGCACCAGCTGCGAGACCCCCACCCCCGGGGCCCAGACCTACGCCAGCGGCCGGGCCTCCAGCTCATGTGAGGGGCAGCCAGGATGGCAGCAGGAGGGACCGCCTGCCCGACAGTTCACGTCCTTCCCTCTACACGCCACAGACACGCACCAGAACCCTCTCCGCCGCACCCGTCTCAAAACCCCTGCCCGCTGGGACAGGGGCGCCGGCGGGCTGCACCCACCGCGCCCTCCAGTCCGCGCCCAGGCGTGGAGACCTCTTGCCAGAGGAAGAAGAAAGAGGGATCCGAGGAGGGGAGGGAAGAAAAAAGAACTGGGGGGACGAGGGAAATAAAGACACAGCGAGGTTCACAAGAGGAGAAGAGAGCTGGGGCGCTGAGGGAAGACGGGCGAGAAGCCCCAGGGGCTGGTTCGGGACCCTTGGTCCATAGCGAGGTGCTGGCGATGGCCTGGTTTTGATTTATCCGAAGATGACAGAAAGCGGGGGAGTGAAAGACTCGACAGGACTGGGTCGTGTTTCTCCCGAACAATGGGGTTCTGGAGGCCGGGCGGGTGGGGCACGGGTGCCGGTGCTTCAGATGCACTTATCACGCGTAAGGGGACACCGCCAAGGCGGTGGGCGAGGCGCCTGGGGACGGCTGGGGTTCCCCGGCCAGGGCCACGCCTGCGTGGGGAGACTTGCATTTACATACATTTGGCCCTTATCTGCCAGGAAGGCGGGAGTCCCTCCACTACAATGCCCGCTTTGGCTGCAAGGCCACTGGCTGGCAGGCCACAGTGGAGCCGGGGTTGTTCTGGCGGGACGAGGGGATCTGGGCCCAGGAGCTGGGATCGCTTTCCCCGTGACTGCTGCTGCCCCTCAGGAGCCTGCCTGGGTCAGGCACACAGGAGGGCAGGCTCACACCCGGGTGACCGATGTGCCGCGGGACCGGTAACCCCTCAGGGAGACAGGCGGGGTTGAGCTCGTGTTCCTGTGGAAGCGCACAGGAGGGGACACTGGACAAGATCCCAGAGAGGAGGTAACTTCTGGAACCTCTGCCCGCCTCGCTCCACCTGCTCCTTCAGCGGTTCTGCTTGTGCCTGGTGGGCGAGATTCAGCTCATTAGGAGAATGTCTTTAGGGCCTTCTAGAAGTCGGGCCCCGGGGAAGGTTCCCTGGAGCACACACTCACCTTTCTTTTTTCTTTTCTTTTTTTTAAGTCATAGGCATAGATTGTTTTTTTAAAATTTTTTATTTATTTATTTTTTAGAGAGGAAGAAAGAGGAATAGAGAGTTAGAAACATCGATGAAAGAGAAACATCGATCAGCTGCCTCCTGCACACTCCCCACACTGGGCACGTGCCTGCAACAAGGTACATGCTCTTGGCCAGAATCGAACCTGGGACCCCTAAGTCGGCAGGTGGGTCCACCGAGCCAAACCGGTTAGGGCCACCCACCCACCTTTTACAAACGTTTGCAAATACCTGTCAGGGATGTGATACCTACACATAGCAAAAGGCTCCTGTCCCGACAACATCCCTATATTTGGGGCTCCTTGCATCATCTGTGTTAGAAAGAAAGGCACTCACTGCTCAGTTCTCAGAGTGCCCGTGGCTGTGCCCCAGTGGTTCACCTCACACGAGGTACACGGCCCAGGTATTAGACCCACTTTGCAGAGGATGAACCCTCAGGCCCTGACAGTTACGGTGCTTACTCAAGGTCATGCAGTTGGAAGCAGCAGAAGTAGGGACCCTCCCCTATGTGAGGCCCCTCAGAGCCAGCCTTCCCTCTGCTCTTGGTCTGAAGGTCCAACTCTCACAGCCCTGCCCTGCGTCTACCCCTCCGAGGCATGCACGAGCCTGCAGGAGGCAGCTAGCTGGTAAGACCCATCACCGGAGCTCTGCTTCCAGCCGCAACAGAATAGCGACGGGGTAAGGTGCTCTTTCTGTTAAGAACAACTATAGAAGCTGCATAAAGACAAAGGAAAAACCTAGGCGTGGGAAGGGCTTGGAGGACAGCCAGGGCAGGTAAGACTCAAGGGCTAAGATCCCAGAGAGAAAGGAACCACAGAAATAGGAGCTCCACATTGTGCTCAATTGATTTCGGCCGTCTCTCAATGCCAGGGAAGCAAGACTTAGAGGTGAGGATCCAGCAAGGAGGTGGGGGTCCTGGTGAGTCCACCCGCTTTAAATTCAGAACTCAAAAGCTACATGTCAGAAAGAGACCAGGGCTGCCCAAGTCCTGAAGTCTAGACTCAAATCATCTCCATTCCTGACAGAAGCAGGCTGATCCATCCGTAGTCTGCCTGCCAAAGAAACCAATGTCCTCTCGGGGGGGAAGCAAATGTCCTCCAGATTCCTACCCTCCACCCCCGTTTTTCACACACAATATCCAGTGAAAAATTACAAGGAGTACTGGGAAGGAGGGTGAAACAATGAAAAACCATCAAAACAAACAACAGTAGAAACAGACCAATAGCAGATCCAGATATCGGAGGTTATGGAACACATACGTTCATATGTAGAAGGAAATAAATGAAAAGATAGAGAATTTCACCAGAGCACAGAAGCCTACAAATAATATTGAATGGAAATTCTAAAGTAAAAAAATGAGAATTCAAAAGGTGGGTAGAAGAGCAGATGAGCATGGAGGAGATCAGTAAACTGGAACACAGTTCTGTAGGAAATATTCTATTTGAAGCACAGAGAGAAAAATAAAAGTACATAAAACAGAAAAGATTGAGGCACCCAATTCTGAGTATGTGCTGCGGGCATTCCAGAGAAAGAGGAGAGAGAAAAAGGTCAGAAGCAATATTTGAAAAGAGTCTGATCAAGAATTTTCCAAAACCGGTGAAATACCGTGTTTCCCCGAAAATAAGACATCCTCCGAAAATAAGACCTACTTACAGGTTTTCTTCTGAGTGAAATATAAGGCATCCCCCCCAAAAATAAGGCCCCCACTAGGCTAAACATGAGAGATTTCATCCACTGATTCTAAAAGAAATGGAGTCACAAGAAATTCACCAGGAAATTCAAGAATTGGATTGTTATGATGATGTTCCAGAAGATGATGACATGATTGTCATTGAATAAATGAGTAAATTCTTGATACTGTAGGATTCACAGTTTGTCTGGTTTGTGTTGACAACTACCGTACTACCGTACTATATACAGGTAATAAATTTCCTTTATTTTCATTTAACAATAAATATGTACCGTATTCTTCTTCATGGAAAAATAAGACATTCCCTGAAAATAAGACCTAGTGCATCTTTGGGAGCAAAAATTAATATAAGACACTGTCTTATTTTCAGGGAAACAGGGTATATTAAGCCGAGTTTAATTCTGGCCATGAGGAGCTCTATAAATTCAAGTGAACATTTACAAAGAAAACCACAGGTAGGAACACTACAATGAAACTGGTGAAAATGGAAGACAAGGAAAAAGAATCTTAAAAGCAATGGGGAGAGAGGGAGCATACACTATTTTCAAAAGATCAACCACCATGTTGACATTTCCACAAAAACAACGGAAGCTAACGGCAACAGAATGGCCTATTTAACTTTCTGGAAGAAAACAATGGCGAATTTAGGATTCTATACCCAAAGAAAGTATTTTTCAAAAGTGAAAGGGCAACTATGTAGGCAAATCCAAATGACTATTGATTACTTAATGATAATAATACCTTATGGAGGTTAAAATATACCAAAAGTGAGTGGCAAAAGCACTGTTTTAAGACATACTCTGAAAAGTCAGGGATTCATTTGAATAGAATAATAAAGGAATGTATTTTATAACTGATCAGACAATAGAAGAGAAATTGGAATAAAAACATTTGATTAATGGAAAAGAAGTTAAGAATGTCCAAAACACAAATGAGACAAATAGAGGCAAAGAGTAAGATGATGGGTATAACCCACCTATATAAAAATAATTACAATACATTAAATATAAATGGGCTAAATACTCCAATTAAATGACAGGTATCAGACTAGATTTTTTTTTTAAACTTCAACTCTATACTATTTACAGAAGACACACTTTAATATAAAGACTCAGAATGAGGACGAAGTGGAGATGGAAGAAATGTATACCAGGCAAAAACAATAAAAAAGAAATCCGGTGTAGCTATACTAACCCTAAATAAGGTAGATTTCAAAGGCTGGCATTTCCCTGAGATAAAAAGGAATGTTTTATACTGGTACATTAATTCAACAGAAATAATAACTCTAAATTACAGTTACCTCCAAAAGGATAAAGCAAAAGTGGACAGAACTAAAATAAGTAAACCATCATAACTATGAATTTTAACTGTTAAAAATGAACAAAACCCCTTTCCTGTAGGAAAGGGTAGAATCGCAGGCAAAAGAAATCAACTTAAGAAATCTTCTCCGGTGAACGCATACCACTTGCTATGGAGGCCCAGGTCGGGCTGTAAAACCTGTTTCAACACATTTCCAGGGCTGGCCTCTGTCCTCTGACAACCCGGGAAACAGAGACCAATACCAAAAAACAGAGATAAAAATCCCCAAATGCTTGGGAGTCCAGTGGAACTCTTAAACAGTCACAGATCTAAAGTAAATCGCTATGAATTTTTGGAGGTATTTTGAGCGGCATGCCATAAAGATACGCTATCATCCTCAGCAGTCACGTCCGAGCTTGAAGATAATGGCAGGGAGTGAGATGGACTCACCAAAAAGAAAAACAGGCCGAAACTCGGTTCTCCAAGCACTTATGCCAAAAAGCAAGGAAGCAAACAACAGTAAGTCGAACCCAAAGTGGAAGACAGCGAATTATTTCCTTAAAAAATGGGTGTCGGCGATGTAGAGAACATATGCATCACGGAGGCATTAACCAAACAGAAATCTAGTGGGGTTTTTTTAATCTCATAATATTGATAAAGCTCTACTGAGACAAGAGCACACCACATGCCCCGTATCGAATGCTAAAGTTATAGACCAAACTAACACATGTAACACAATAAAGTGTTTTCTGTCCTAGTTTGAGAACTATACCTTATACAACAGAGGAGGTGAGGTTCAGAGGGAGAGGTCACACAGGCCTTGGAGATCTGTGCCCAAGCCTAGGGGGAGGAGCAGGTGGTGCCCGCCACCCCCCATCCCCTATTCTTGCCACCCCAGCACCATCTGGCACCACCAGGAGCCTGCACATCGCTGCTCTGACCACAGTCCCACAGACAGTGTGCCATGCTCTGCCCTCGGGAGGGTGGCCCAGGGAGAGGCCTGCAGGCTTGGGACGTGGGCTGGGCCCTTGGGCAGGGTCTTGGGGGCCCGAGGGTCCAAGCATGGTCCCAGAAGCTGACAGAGTGTAGTGTGTGCCGGGTAAATGGGCAAATGCAGCGAAGCAAAGAGACCAGGGGCAGACCTACCCTCTTCTGTTATTTCATTTCCGGCAGAGCCAACCCTGGCACCGAGGGGTTCGTCTTTGGAATCAGTGAATGCGTGGACCCCGTAGGGAGAGAGGTGAACCCTGACCTCTTGTCTCACAGCATACACAAGGCCCGTGCCAGACAAGGAAAGTCAAACAGCAAAACTTCTGGAAGATACCAGAGGAGACTAGCCCTGGGACCTCTTACGCAGGACACAGGAAACAGTGACCGTAAAGGAAAGATTCAAGCTCAGAACTTGTGTTGACCAAACACATCACTAAGTGTGTAGGCAAGTCATGGAGCGGGAGAAGGCCACTGTAAAACACCGAGCTCCAAGGCCCTGCATCCAAATATATATATAATTACAAAGGAATAAAAAGGGACAAAATCCAATTTTATTATTATTTTTTTCAAAACCCAGCTTTAAAAGGTGCTTGCCCAGCACTTCCCCAGAGGCTCTCCCAGTGGCCGTGTGTGCGTGGCGTGGTGATCACAACCTCGGTGCTCAGAGCACACGACAAGCTCAGGGAGAGTCCACGGTCCCCTCAGATCCGCTCAGAGCAAAGCGAAATGAAGCGGAGACTGCCAGACCTGCAATTCCACGCGTGGGGAGGCGTGGGTTCCCGGACATCCCCACGCCACTGACACACGTTTCAATGATCACAGCAACCCTGGCAGTCAGGCAGTCGGGACAGAAGCTGGACTCAGCGTGTCCGGGACCAAGTCCCCTCCGCGGTGGGAACCCAGTGGCAGGTGTGCGGACGTTCAATACCAGACAGTTTCAGGGTGTTCTCGCAGCATTATTCCCTGGAGTCTTCCCCGCCCTCCCCTACCCCTTCCCCCTGGAACCAAAGCAGGTGCCCTCGGGCAGAACTGGGTGACCTCACAGGACGGAGCACCCCAGAGCTATGGCCGTGAGGCGCTGTTACGTTCAACAGCATGGGCTCCTCTCTCAGACGTAACGTGGAGCAGAAGCCAGGTTCCGCGGAGTTCCAGGGCAGGCGAGGCGAATGCACGGGGAAGGACGGGGAGGGGAGGAAGGGGGGCAGCACAGAGGGGCTTCCGGGGTACGCTCAGCTGCTCTGAGAGGTGCGTACCAGACGAATCTGCTTTGTACAAAGTCACTAACTCGGAGCTCTGGATCTGTGCACTTTTACAACCGTCCGCTTTACTTCAATAACAAACGTTTCCCTCACGATGAAAACACGCAGCAGGCGAGGGTGGGTCCCCGGAGCCTGGAGCCCAGCTAACGCCGTGCGGGTCACCAGCCTGGCATGGCCTCTCCTGCCTCCTAAGAACGTCTGAAGGCATGTGCAAGCTGTTCCCCCTCGCCCTGTGTGTATCCCCATTTTACAGCTGAGGAGGCTGGGGTCAGAAATGTGAAAGGACTTGCCTGAGGTCACACGGCTAGGGACAGTGGAGCAGAATTCGAACCCAGGTCCGCATCACCTCTGCCTTTCTAAAGTGGACCACTCCCAAGGGGAGACAGCCCGAGAGCCTCAGGCAAGTGTTGATTTAAGCACCGATCAATCATCCATGAGGCCCCCACAGGCGCACTGTTCTCAGCGTTCCCCAAGAAGGAAAGTGGAGAAGGTAGAGAATGTGGTCTCCCCTTCCCCACACCCTATCCATAGCTTTAAAGCCGCAAGGAGAGGCTCAGGCCACATGGTGGGACAGCTGTCCCCGGGCAAGGAGCAGACGTGGGTGCCAGGCACCTTGCAGGAGAAGGGCACGGGAGAAGCACTGGAGGTGGTGCGGGTCAGAGAAAGCTCTGGAAGGAGGAGGCTCAGGAATGACTTGGGGCTAACCAGGGACCAGAGGAAGGGGCTCCGTGTGAGGGCCAAGCAAAACCTGGCTCTGAGTTCAGAGTAGGGGGCTGGCCTGCAGCTAACCTGGGAGCTGCCCCCACTTTGGGCAGGAGCCGGCCCTCCGCTCGCTCCCTCCCTCGGCCTGTGCTTTCCAGCGCGTCTATGTCAACAGCCACGCCATTCAGACCCCACCTGTCGCAGGTACAAAAAGAGCTGTTATCACAGCTGCCTGGACCCGAGGCTTAGGCTGCGTTTGTCATTATATGACTCGTACCCCCAGGAGGGCACTGCTGTTCCCACGCTGAGGGACCAGGGCCAGGAGGAACATCTCCAGGTAACATTCAAGTGATTTTCCCAGAATGCAGTGTGTCCTCTGCAGGGATGGAGGGATTTCTCCAGAAATAGCCCAGGTGCCCTGTCGATTGCTTAAACTATAAGAGAGCTGAATATAATCGCTTCTCGGCCTTTTGGCTAAGATCAAGTGTATAAGAGAGCTGAATATTTGCAGAAGACCAGATGGACACATTGCTCATTCATTCATTCATTCATTCACTAACTCCCTCCCTCCCTGGAATAGTTTTCCCTCCCATTCCCTGTAAGCATTTGTCTAGTGAGGTTAATTCGAGAGTAATAACTACAAAATCCACCTGCCGTGCCCATCACAGCACCTGGAACTTTGTGGCGCTCTATGAATGAAACAACTATGCTCAGTACCAACATAGGACACGCATGACACGTTATACCCAGTGTTCTGGTCATCGCCGAGAAATCCTGTAGGCAGGGACTCTGATTCCCACTTGACAGATGAGGAAACAGGCACAGAGAGACAAAGTCACTTGGCCGAGGCCTCCCAGCTGTGAAGAGCCGATTCAGGGCTTGAAACCACAGAGCCCGAGTACCAGGCCAGAAACGGAAGGTGCCCTGGGATGCCTGCTGCCCTGCTGGGCAGGTGGGAAGCGGTGCCAAGCGCAGGCTGAGGTGCCCGGTCTTATTTCACGCCTGTCACGGCTCACTCTGCTGAGCTGGGCATTTGGCATCTTGCTGGACCTTGGGTTTCCACCTCGCAGGCGCAGCAGCCAGCTCCCCACATAAGCCACCCCGAATCAATGCGAGGCCGTCACCGGCGGCGGCTGCTGGGAAAAACAGCCTCGGCTCAGGAAGGAACACATCCTGCTGGTCCGGGGAGCGTATGCCAGGTGTGCACAAGACACGGACAAGCCCAGAGAAACAAGGCACAGCCCTGCCATTCAGGAAGAACCTGTTTCCTCTGGAAAGCCCGTGCCCAGAACCCTGCCAGTCCACTTTCTGGTGAGGCGGCGAGGCCCCAGGTAGATCATTTCCTGATGGGCAGGAACCAACTGCCAATCCCGAGGGCTCCGGCATGCACCCAACAGCACCTAGTGGCAGGAAAGGCAACTGCGTGCCCGCTGAGCCCACCTCTGGGGACCGAGAGAGGGAAGGGGGGATGGAGGAGGAGGGGGAGGCATTGGGAGGGAGAGGGGGAAGGAGAGGAAAGGAGAGAGAATGCGAACAAAAACCAAAGACAAAGTTTATTTCCTATCTTGGATTTCCTGACGGTCCAGCTTACTTCTAATCAATAAACCACACCCAACTCATTGCTTAACCTCAAAAACTTGATTAAACACACAGCAGAGATGGCTTCTAGAACTGTGTCTGTGAAGATGGGAAAGAAAAGGACATAAAACGAACCTTAAAAAAATATATATATTCTGCACGAACCTTCAACTTTGTTCAACCTTAAAAGCAGCTAAAACATCTAATAAATTGATACCGTTTAGAGAAACGGGATAGCTTATTAAATAGGAAAGTGTTTACTATGCTTCATAAATTCAAATCCACCAGCTCACCCATTGGGTAAATGTTTAGCTGAAAGTTCAGGGGCAAAGTTAAACAGTTGAAATAAAATGGAATTAAGCCTTACTATTTTGTTTTACTTTGCGTACAGATGGAAGACAAAAATAATATCTCATAAAACGGAAAGTTTCTATTTTCACCAAAATATTTGGAAAAGTGATTTTATTTTTCATGCGGAGACCTCGATTCCGTGTAGCTTTCAACAAGGGAGGTTTGGGGCCGTGCGCTGGGCTGGAGTGTGTCTGGAACCTGGCTTCGGCTATTATTTAAAACATCCATTTCACAGAGATACAATTTGTTTCGAAAAAGTGTCAGGCCCGCCAGAAACGGCCCGTAAAAGCAGCACTTTTTAAAATCCCGATGACTCCGGGGGAAATTCCACTCCCGCCATGCATCTGACCACCTCTCAGGTGAAAAGGTCCCGTCTTTACACCTGCGCACTGCTCCCGTCGGCCAGCTCCTTCCTTCCTGAGTTTTCTTCTGGGTCTTTTTTTGAAAGGACAATCTTATACGTGATCATCCAAATCATGGTAGAGGGTGTCCTGGGGAATGCCAAATGTTGAGGAAAGATCATTATAATTCAAAATTGTGCAAACACTTTTGTCCTTGGTCTTTGTTCTCGGTGGAGAAGAACGTCTTCAGAGACCCAGAGAGCAAACAGAAGTTCCTCTTCACAGCGTCCGGTCTTTTTCCCTCTGCCCCCACCGCAGAGAACATTTTCCTGTTTTTCTATCTTCCTTGTGCTTTTTCAAGTCTTGGCCTCAGGCATGTTAGCTTTCTCTCTGATGATTCAAAGATTCTTTCTTTTCTTTTTTTAAACTTTTCAAGTGCCTAGAATATTCTGTCCATTAGAAATCATAAAGTGATGTTAATTTATCTTTTTTTAAAAAATTATGTTTTTATTTATTTTAGAGAGCAGAAGGGAGAGGAAGAGAAACATTGATGTGAGAATGCAACATTGATCAACTGCCTACTGCAACACCCCCCCCCCCCCCGCACCCCCCCCCCCCCCACACACACAGACACACACACTGGGGATCAGGTCTACAACCTGGTCACGTGCCCTGACTGGGAATCAAACCTGCAACCTGTTAATGCATGGGATGATGCTCAACCAACTGAGCCACACCAGCCAGGACAGATTCTTACATCTTTGATGTATTCCAATCTACTGTGGCCATTATTCTGATTTCCCCCTAGAATGAATTAGTTGTGTGTGTTTATTTATTTATTTATTTTTAGAATAGTTTTAGCTTTATAGGAAAACTGAAGAGAGAGCATACCTCTGGCACCCAATTTCCCATTACTAACATTTTACATTATATGATGCATTGGTTACATTCAATGGACCAATATGGACACATTATTATTAAAGACTGTACTTCATTCCGATCTTAGTTGTCACTTAATGTCCCTTTTCTGTTCCAGGACCCCACATACTGTCACTTTTCTTTCTGATGTTCTGGCGGCTCTTCTCTGGCCAGGGGTGGCCTGCGACTCTCTGGCCATCCAGGGGGCTGTGAGCCCCTCTTTGCCACGTGGCCCATCAGATGCTGCAGCTCCTTTGAGTCCCTTCTCACCAGGGAACCGGAGTCACACAGGGTCCCCAGGGCCTCCTGCATAAACTGCCATAGCCCCGAAAAGCCGAAATAAGAACATGCCACATGGTGTTTGAGCTGCTTCGGGAGATGCTGAGGTAAGGTGTGCCCAGGTAGGATCTGCTCAGACAAGATCTGCTCAGCGAGGAGGTGCCCAGCTCTCTGGAGCACAGAGGCCCCGAGCTGCACCCACTGTTAAAAGTTCCCAGAGATGAAGCTGAAGCGGTGGGTGGATGTCAGGAGACAACCAGCTCCTGTGTGTGCCGCCCTTGCACGTCGCGTGCTGACCCTGGAATAAATAAAAAGAAAACCCGCCAGCTGGTCCAGAGGGGATCGCTGAGCTCCCGCATCACCCAGAAAGGCAGGAAGTGGGCAAGGCCCCTGGACTCCGCCTTCCGCTCCTGGTACCTGGTGCGGACCCTTCGCAGCCCCGCAGCAGGCCCCCCCGGCTCCTGGGATGTTTCCACGACTCCCGGCCCCAAAGCCCAAGTCCCAGGCAGACTTCTGAGAGCCTCCTCTGCCCGCCGAGGCCGGGCTGCTGGCCAGGCAGACGGTGGGACTAAGGTAGGGGTGTCGAACTCAATCAGAGAAGGGGCCAAAATCTAAAATCCAGCCTAAATCTCGGGCCGAATGGTTTACTGAACAGTCATAAACTGTCATTGTGATGGGAACGCAGCGGAGTGCAGTGATGACAGCGCGGTGCAGGCCACATTGCAAGGCCCGGCGGGACGGATTTGGCCCGAGGGCCTTGTGTTTGACACATGTGGACTAAGGGGACAGGTGAGGAGAAGGAGCCTCACATGCCACGCACCTGCTCAGTCACCTGCTCACTGAACAGAGCGCCCGGCACTGGCTCAGCAGCCGGGACACAGACACGCCGAGCGGTGGCCCGCGGCCTCTGAGGCAGAGCAGGAGGGGCTGAGGCCCCAGGCTTTTCTATCTTCACCCCCAAAAGGAAGAGTCGCTGGCTGTGCCTCGTTTATTAGGGTGGGGGGTCGGGGGGAGCAGGTGTAGTGGGCAGAGTGGAGGACCCCAAAAGATAGGCCACATCCTAACCCCTGGGACTTGTGAAGTTGGCCTGGTTTGGAATAAGGGTCTTTGGGGGACACAATCCAGTTGAGGGTCTCGAGGTGGGGTCATCCTGGGCTATTGAGTGGTCCCGAAGTCCAAGGACAGATGTCCTCCTAGGAGACCCACAGGCACAGAGGAGGAGAAGTCATGTGACCTGGAGGCAGAGGCTGGAGGGACACGGCCACAGCCCTAGGACCGCTGGAGCCCCAGAGCCGGACAGGGCAGCAAGGATCCTCCCTGGAGCCCCCGGGAGGGGGCACGGCCCTCGGACACCTTGGTTTTGGGCTTGGGCCCCCAGAACCGTGTCCGAATCCATTCCTGCTGTGCTAAGTCCCTCGGTTCCTGGTCACTGGCTATGGCCGCCGCAGGACACAGACTCGGCAGGGCCACAGTAAGTGAAAAGGTCCAAGTGGCAGAAGGACTTGGCCCCTCGGGCTCCCCTTCATACGCTCAGCCCCGGGCTGTTCTCCTCGCTTCCATCGGCCGTTGCAGGTGACGGGACCTGCAGGAGTGGACAGGAGGCTCACGTGGCCCCGGCCCGAGACACCTGCTCCCAGCAGGTGCCAGGCGGCTCTGTGGGGGCACAGCCGTGGGCTGGCTGGAAAGTTGACCCCCTTCCTTCCCTCCTGCCCGGGACTCACAGGGGCAGGAGGAGGCTCAGCCGATGGGCCTTGGCCCCGGCTCATCAGAGTGTCAAGGGCACCTGCGTCCCCCCAGGGCCTGCCCGGAGCCCCTGGGAGCGGAGAGGAAGGTGCGGCAGCTAGATCCTGGTGTCCTGCCCCTTCCTGGTCTGGGATGAGGCGAGGACAATGCATCTGTCAGCTCAGCAAATATTGACCGCGCAGCCCGCTGCCCTCCTGGCCCCGCGCCACCTCTTTAAAAACCGACCCCAGGGAGGCAGAGGCCGGGCGTCACGCCGCTGCTGGTGCCGAAACTCCAGCACTTTCTGAGCCCGATCTGAGGAGGGTGAGCCCTGCTTACCTCGAGGTGGCCCCTGTCCCGTCTGTCCTCAGCCCAGTGCCTTGGCAGCCCCTGCCCCTCGGCAAGCCCACGGCCGCCGGAGGCTGTCACGCAGGGTACGCGCCACCGGAGGGGCAGGATCCATGCCTAATTGGGCTCCTTTTCTCACGGTGAATAATTTATGTCGGTTCTGGATGCCGCATTGGTCAGGAGAGCAGGGAAGCCGGTGCTCCCTCCTGGCCCAGCGGTGCCCAGCTGACCTTGAGGTCTGTGCCCATGTGTCTCCCCCGCCCCCAAACTCTGGATGCCGCGGCACCAGGGGTGGAGGCTGTTTGCTGGTCGGAGGTGGCTGCAGAGGATGTCCCCTCCCCCCAGCCCCTGGGTGGGTTCTTGGCTCTCAGAGACCCTGACAAGGGGTGTTGGGTGCTGAGCCCGGAAGGGGCTGCCGGTGGACACAGGTGGTCCCTCCTCCCTCCCGGTGGAGGCTGACCCCACGGCCAGCCCACTGCTCCAGATGCCTCTGCTCTTTCCGCTGCCTGACTTTCGCTGTTGGCACTTCGGTTCCGGGAGGAACTTCCTCTGGGCCCGGCCCGCAGGGTCCAGGGACAGCAGACTCTCCCTGAGCTCCGGGAGTAGCCGTGGGGTCAGCTGCCCGCCAGCCCCAGCTCAGCCTCCCCCAGGGCGCGCGACTCACGCAGGCGCGGTCACAGACCCGCCTCAGGGCGGCCAGGGCCGACCCTGGAGCTCCTCCCAGCCGACCCGGTGCTCTCCGTCCCCAGGGGCTGCCCACGGCCAAGGCCAGGTGTGCAGAGAACAGCAGAGGCGAGAGATGGAGAAAGATGCAACTTTGGAAATGTGAGCCCCTGGACCCAGCTGTGCCTGAAGCTGACCCTGGGTTCTCTGTCACTTACAACCCAGACATTCCTGAACAGTGTGGATGGGGACCCTGGACCGCCTGCATTCTCTCCCTCCGTCTCCGTGTGGTGAGCTCTGCAGACTTGAAGCACACACTTTAACTGCAGGCCACTTAAAAGAAAAAAAAAAAAGAAGAAGAAGAAGAAAAAAAAAAAATATATATATATATATATTATTGATTTTCCACAAAGAGGAAGGAAGAGGGGTAGAGAGTAGAAACGTCCATGAGAGAGAAACATCGACCAGCTGCCTCCTGCACATCACCTGCTGGGGATGTGCCCGCAACCAATGTACATGCCCATGACCAGAATCGAACTTGGGACCTTTCAGTCCACAGGTCGACACTCTATCCACTGAGCCAAACCGGTTTTGGCACTGCAGGCCACTTTCCTTCCTCCTCTTCCCCCCAGCATCGCACAGACAGCCTGGGAGACACACACACACACACACACACACACACACACACACACTCTTTCTCTCTCTCACATACATACATACACACACACACACACACACACACACACACACACACACAGATTCTGGGAAGTCAAGTTCTATGTGGATTCATTAACAGAGCCTTTTATTATTATAAGCCATCTAGTGACGGTTTAAATATTTGGCATTTCTTAAAATAAATGGAGATCTCCGCAGATGGGTCGTCTCACAGTCTGGGCGAGAGGCCGTAGCTCCCAAACCAGCACAGAGCAAAGGCCACCCTCCATGTGCCCGGACCCGGCAGTGACAGGCCCCTCTCCGCCCCGTCCAACCTCAGCCCTGGAGGAAAACACAGGGCTCCTCGCCCCCTCCTGCAGGGTCCTGAGGTCCCTCACCCCTGAGAAAGGCCACACTCGGCCTCTTCCTCTGGGCCTTTGCCGTGTGTGTTGGCAATGGGAGCACTTGCTGTGAAGAAGCCGACTGGGCCCCCCACTGGCCAGCTCCCGAGGGACTGGCTCGGCCCCCGCCTGGTGCATGGAAGACCTCAGGACGACGGAGCCTCGAACACCTCTCCTCAACTCCTGATGCCACAGGTGTTTCTGGGGGCTGTTGTAACAAATCCCAGTAAATGTACAGGCTTAGAATAACGGGCATTTTTTTTTTTAAGTTTTGTTTGTTTTCTTTTTTAATATATATTTTATTGATTTTTACAGAGAGAAAGGGAGAGGGATAGAGAGCTAGAAACATAGTTGAGAGAGAAACATCGATCAGCTGCCTCCTGCACACCCCCTACTAGGGATGTGCCCGCAACCAAGGTACATGTCCCTGACCGGAATAGAACCCGGGATCTTTCAGTCCGCAGGCCGATGCTCTATCCACTGAGCCAAACCGGTTTCGGCTAAAATAACGTGCATTTATTGCTTGCGGTTCTAGAAGCCAGAAGTCTGCCATGGGCTAAATCCCAGGAATCCGCAGGGCGCCGTTCCTCCTCCAAGCACGTTAAACTCACGGCCAGCGGGCCACATGACTAGTCGACGCTCTGCGGGAGAGATCCCACTCTGCTCTCCTCCAGCTCCTAGAGGCACTTGCGTTCCTTGGCTCATGGCCCCTCCTCCATCTTCAGAGACAGGGATGCCTCAGTGGAGTCCCTGCTCCCACTCATGTCTCTGACTCTGAGCCCTCTGCCACATTCAAGGTCCCTGCCGTTCCACTAGGCCCGCCCAAATCATCCTGGGTGATCTCCCCAAGTCACGGTCAGCTGGTCAGCTGCCTTCCTCTCATCTGCAGCCTCAATCCTCCCCCCCATAGTCACAGGTGCCAGGGATTAGCACATGGGCATCTTTGAGAGCCTCCTTCTGCCTGCCACACCTGCCAAATGTGCCCACTACCAAACAGTGGAAAAGGAATTGAGTAGAGAATGTGTAGGGCGATGTATTTATGCATGCACACATTCATTCAACGAATGTACCGTAGGGTGTCCAAAAAAATGTATACACATTCTAGCAGCTGTCTGCTCAATGTTCACTCATTTCCAGGCTTTTCTCTTCCTAAAATAGGTTTTTTTATTGATTTTAGAGAGGGGGAAGGGAGAGGAAGAGAGAGATAGAAATATGGATGAGAAAGAAACACCACCCATTGGCTGCTTCCTGAATGCCACCTACCGGGGATGAGTCCGAAACCTGAGCATGCACCCTGACTGGGAATCGAACCGGTGACCTCGTGGTGTGTGGGTCAACCACTGAGCCACACCAGCCAGGCTCCTTTTCAGGTTTTACAGCTTTGAAATAATGGGCGAAGCTAAACGAAGCTTTGAACAGAAAAGATTTATCTGAAAGTGCCACTAGACTTTTTTTTTTTTAATGGGGATACATAAAAGATAGTTTACAGTACAAACCCGGTAACAGTTGATGAACTGAGGCCACACAAATACCGAACAGAATGATCTTTGACGTTTGGGATTCCATTGTTTCACGTTATCAGACGTGCCTAGGCCAGAACGGTCATCAGTTTGAAAACAGGCATTGACAAAAAAAAAAAAAGATTTATTCCTATAGATTTACATTTTGAAAATGAGCTGTATGTTAATAACTACTGACTTTATAATCATTCAAAGTCTGTATATATCTTGGGGGGACACCCTGGGTTTTTTGAGGACTTACTAAGCAGCAGGCCCTTATGGGTCTTGGGGGATACAGCAAGGAAAAGGCCAGACGGGCTCCCACCCTTGTGGGCCCTTTAACAAAGAGGGGGAATGACCCCCCTTGGGACTCACCCCGGAGGGCAAGCTGCTGCCTGGTGCACCCAGGCCATCCGCGGGCCGCCTGGGAGAGAGAGCCTTGTTTTTCTCTGCGAGTTCTGCCTCACAGGGACGTGTCAGAGGGCCAGGGAGTGATGGGCGGGGGGAGCAGGGGGAGGGAGGAAGAGGGACTGGATTCTGAGGAAAAGCAGCGTTTTCTCAGGTTGGGTTGGAGAACACAGGCCGCGGACCTGCTCCGGGTTTGTCTCCTTGTTTTCCCTGACATTCCGTCGTCGGGGGGAGCGAGCTCTCATGAGACAGCGGCTGGGATCTAAAATACTCCTCCAGACTCCGTTCACACGCTCCTCCTGACTTCGGATGTCACGGCGGTGGAAGTGGAGGGATGGTGGGCAGGGCGCGCAGGGTCAGCATTTCACGGGCTCTCACTTCGCGTCTCGAGCCTTCCTGGGCAGGCGGGCCGCCCTGGAGCCCACCTCGCCGCAGGGAGTTCCCAGACGGTGACATGGGAAAAACGGAGGGCAGGCCGCGGAGGAAGTGGATGCATTAAAAATAACGAGGCCGCTTTAAGGGGACACGAGTTCCGGGGGGAACACGAACCAAGCCGCGGGTCTATTTTAAAACACACTTTCTTTGCCCTCCTGTGTATGTTTCATCTCTTCTGATAGAGCTAAAAAAAGCCACACCCCACAATCCCTTCTTCTTCTAAAAACTGAAATTTACACATAGCTTAAAAAAGAAAAAACGGGGGGAGGGAGGGGTAAAACATAGCTTAAAATAGCACCCTGCAATGACCACAGTTCTCGGCGCACAGTGGGGCCACATGAATATTCATTGGCTCAGCGAGCAAGGTGATCCCTGGAATTTACCATGAGTCCCAGACTCTTGGCCCTGCATGGGATCTGCACGCTCGAAATTTCCATCCTTTTTCTTGATCTTTTTTTCCCAGGTTGATGTTTTTTTATTTTCTAGAAAATTCTATGGCAGCACAGTGAGGGTAAGCACTAACTCTGGACGCAGGAAGATCGGGGTTTGAGTCCTGATCGCCCTCAGCAGCTTTGGGAGCGGGGACGCGAGTCTTTCTACTTCTCCGAAAAATAAATACCAATTCCCACGGGTGCGCCCCGGGGCCCAGACCGGACACGTTTGTAAAGGAAGCGCTGAGCCCTGGGGCTCGGCCCACAGTAACCGCGACAGTCGCTTGGTTCGAGATGGCCGCGCTGTGCCGGAATGAACTAGCTCGTTCTCCAGTGAGGCTAGCGCTCGGCTCCTTTGAACAAGTCCTTTGTGCACAAAGGAGGATGGATGTGATTCTGTGCCTCGTTAAGATGCAGGCTGATGACTCCTGCTCAGACACCGCTTGCCAAGGGGGTGGCCAGCATCGGTTTGATGACCCGCAGCTGGACCTCCCGGAGGCTGGGGAGACTCAGGGAGGCCTGGCTCAGGTCCCCGAAGTTGGGGAGGGTGGGCCAGAGTCTGGCTGGCGCTTCAAAAGCGTCTCTGGCGAGAGGCAGGCTGGCTGGAGAGTCCTGTGCGGCGGGGTGGGGCTGCCTACGGGGGTGTGGGGAGTGGATGGGGCAAGGGTGTCAGAGAGGCTGCTGTGGGCCGGAGGTGAGCCTTGGAGGTGAGCTATGGACCGGAGGTGAGGCCAGGAGTGAAGAGCACTATCAGCTACAGATGCTTGGGGGGTTCAAGTGGGACGTTTTCAATACCTCTGGGTCTACAAATCCCTCAGAAGTATTCTCAAAAGATTCAGCTTCGAACACTTACCCCAGCACGGAGAACCCCAGAGAACTGGTACATTCTGGCCCTCTAGCCCCCACCCCTCACCCCTGCCCTGGAGGGTTTGAGGGCTGGAGAATGGGGTGCAGCAGGAGGAGAGGTACAGAAGGGAAATGAGGGCAAGGAGAGCGTGAACAACCCCCCCCCCCCCACACACACACATACACACATACACACACACACACACACACACACACACACACACAGGCCACACCTGAGGCTGTTGGGCTGGGGCAGTGAGAAAATGATGCTATCGCATGATATCTCACCCAGAACTGGATGTCTTAATTCTCCGAACAAGAACTCAGAGAACTAACTCATGCTTTTGGGAGTAAACACGGCTGGGAAAGCTTTTATTATGACAGTGACCAGAAAGTCATGGGATCTGCCCTAGAATTACCCGGGGGCCAGGGAGAACCAGCTCCGGACAGTGATGGGCTGGAAACAAATAAATCTTGGAAACAAACAGACCAGACCTGATTTATGGGGTCTGCCGATTACGCAGTGTAAATATTCCCATTGTGGCTGGATCCAGGCGACCAGGGTGATGTCACGGATGCAGTGTTGGGAAGAGGTATGCCCAGTTGACTCTGTGATTGGGTGTGAACTACTGTGAGCTGGTGTGAGTCATTAGGATCTGGTTCAAGTTGATGTGAGTTGGTGAGAACCAGTGTGAGCTGGAAAGAGTCAGTATGAACTAGTATGAACAGGTATGAACTAGTGTTCACTGGTGTGACACTAGTGTGAGCTGGCGAGGGTCAGTGTGAACTAGTGTGCACTTTTGAGAGCTGATGAGAGCAGGTAGGAGCTGGGGAGAGCCAGTGTGAACTGGCGTGAGCTAGTATGAGCTGGTGAGAGAAGGTGTGACTGGTGTGAGCTGGTGTGAACCGGTGTGAGCTGGTGAGAGAAGGTGTAAGCAAGTGTGCACTGGTGAGACCTGGTGAGATCTGGCTTCCGTACACCCTGACTGCAGTGGGGAAAGGATGGGACCTTCCTCACTGTGCCCTGTGAGTCCTGCTCCATTAAGGAAACAGTTTCCCCACTTCCCTTTCCTTCAGAATGCTCCCACCCCTCTCGTTTTGTGCATGTCCGAGGGTCTTCTTTCTCTGCACCTCAAGGTGCATGAGGACAGCCATACCCTGTTCTGATCACGCTTATCCCTCTGCATAGGCTGCACAGGCCTAGCTCTGATCAGGTTCATATTTGTCGAATGAATGAGTAAATGAGTGAGTGGGGCACCTCCTACAGAAGCCCTCCCGGACCTGTGACAGGTCTTCTGCCACAGGTTGGCACTGTGTGTGGACTCTGGATGTGGGCTCCCGATGTGCCCGTCCTGCTGGATGACCGTCAGGCAGAGCCCAGGCGGCCTGATGTCAGCCACATCCCAGCACTGCCTCTGGGCTCCCCCCTAGCAGACCCTCACTACAAATCTCTGAACAGATGAGCACATGAATAACGGATACGTGGTCTCTTGCTGGTATAAACCTGGGTAAGGACTGCCACGTGAGCCCAGATAGGCCCCTCGGGGCTGTTGATCAGAGGGGCAGGGCTTCACACAGCACACACTGCTGTGCCACGAACGTTCAACCCAGTTTGGCAGGGCTCTGCTCACAGGAGTCACACAGGGTCCGGGAAGAAGGGGCAGCCACCAGCCCAAACATTGCCGGGCACGTGACCGAGGGGCGAGAAGGTGGTAGAGCCCAGAGACAGCCAAGGAATGCTCCTGCCCAGGAGGGACCCAATGTCACCTCCGTTCACTACTGGAGAGCCAGACTAGTCCCAGCTCAGGCCCAGGAGGGCCCAGGAAGTCCCCCACCCTCCATGTCCTGGCAGGTGGAGACCTGGACATGTGCAGTGAACAGTGTCAAAGACTACCCTCACTGTCTGAGACACAGGTGAGCTGGTGGGGCATGCACAGTCCTGAGACGAGGCATCGGGGAGCGTGGCAATGGCCGGCAGCCATGCCCAGGGCTGCCCATGAGGGACTGGAAAGAGGGGTCAGCAAACTGAAGGGCCCAGCCAGGTATCCTGTGTATCTCACTTGGGGCTGCTCACGGGGTATGGCCCCCCACAAGCAAGCAGGGTCCAGGTTTCATCCTCCGCTGCTGCCCTTGTGAAATTCTTCCTAATCTTTCCACAGAACCCTGCATCTTCCCTTTGGAACGGGCCCACAGATTATGCAGCCGGTCCTGATGCAGTGGCATCCTTGTAGGATCTGGTGTTTCAGGGAGGGGATGATGGAGAGTGTCCGGGAGCACGGGCCTCGCCTTTGGCAGGTGGGAGGAGCCGGCACATATCGTCCCTGCCCCGGAGCTGCCGGTTTTCATGGAAACAGCCTCATTAAAAATGAAAACGGGCTCAGGACTTAAAAAGAGTCTCGTCTGGCTCCTAAAGAGTTTGCTTTCAGGAGTGGCTGTGTAGGTGTGCTGTTTTGCTGGATTGGAGAGAAAGAGACGGCAAAATTCGCTCCACTTATGTTTATGAGAAAATGCATCTGGATGCAGGGCCTTCGTCTAGCTGCCTCAGAACCCGTGCACACCTCAGACCGCGTGTGGTTCATCCGTCCGACAAGGAAGGGGTGAGCCCTGCCATGTGACCTGCGTCTGTCTAGGGAAACAGGCAAGGCCTGGTCTTGTTCTCCAGTGAGACCACAGTGACCATAGTAAATGAAAGGCTAGATTAATATGAACAATGGAATAGATAGATGGACAATGAGTGAGTGGGTGAATGAATGTACACATAGACAAATGGGTGGGTGGGTGGATAGGGCGTTTAGAATAGATGGATGAAAGACTGGTTGGATAGATAGGTGAATGAACAGATGGAAGGATGGATGGATGGATGAATGAATGATTGTATGGCTGGCTGGCTGGCTAGCTGGCTGGATGAATGAATGGATGGGTGAGTGGCTGGTTGGGTGGTGAGTGGATGGGTGGGTGGGTGGGTGCATGGATGAATGGCTAGTTGGGTGATGAATGGATAGAAGGTTGTATGGCTGGCTGGCTGGCTGAATGAATGGATGGGTGGGTGGGTGGATGGATGGGTGGATGAATAAATGGATGGGTGGGTAGATGGATGAATAAATGGTTGGATGGATGGGTGGATGAATGGATGGATGGGTAGGTGGGTGGATAAATAGATGGATGGTTGGATGGATGGGTGGATAGATGAATGTATGGTTGTATGGCTGGCTGGCTGGCTGAATGAATGGATGGGTGGGTGGATGGATGGATGGATAGATGGGTGGACGAATGTATAGTTGTATAGCTAGCTGGATGAATGGATGATGAATGGATGGATGAATGGCTGGATGGATGGATGGATGGACGGATGGATGGATGGTTAGATGGATGGATGCATGGATGGATGGATGAATAGATGGATGGATGAATAGGTGGATAGATTTATGAACACATGGTTGGATGTGGATATCAATCCCCGGTGAAAATATCTGCAGCAGGCAGCAGTTCTGTTGACTGTGTGATCAGAGCCCCCTACTGAAGCTCTGAGAAGCACGGACGCTGCAGGAATGAGTCAGCGCTCTACGCTCTGCTGATCTTTAAGAAGTGATCTAAGAATACTTCCCTGAGGCTTTCATCGATGAGGCAAGTGGTGGACTTCTTTAAATATTTATGTTTCTAAAGTGCTAAAGTTTGGAAACCTCTAAAAAAAAAAAACAAAAAAAAAAAAAAAAAAAAAAAAAAAAACCTCCCCACTGTGATGCAGCACCTTAGAATGCCTACTCAAGGCCACCCGGCTCCATGGAAAGGGAAAAATTAAAAATTGAAAATAGGGGGGAGGACATTTTTCCAGCACCAGAGCGGGAATGTGAGATAATTCTGTACCCTGGTGTGTGGGCAGTCAGCACAGGTCAGGGTGATGGCTGCTGTGGCTACCAGAGTCCGAGGGTGCTCCTCTTAGAACTGCAAGGTCAGACAGAGAGGCAGGGGTCAGGTGGAGGAAGGTTGGGTCCCAAACACCAGCCTATAAGGTACTGACACCTGCATAACTCCACCCCAGGCCCCTCAGCTGCTCTACTCCAGCCAGACTCCTTGCATTTCAGTCCCTCCATCCTGCTCTCCCCGCTCCAGGCCTTTGCACATACTGTTCCCTCTGCTTGGAACACCCTTCCTGCACATTTCAGCCTGACTAACTCCTACTCATCCTGTGCATTGTCAACAGAAAGGTCTCCGCCTCCAAGAGGCCCTCCTGAGATTCCCCTAACCCATTACATCAGCCTTTCCCTCCACTGTTCTCTGGCACCTGGCTCTTCCCCTGTACAGTCAGGCTGTACTCACAGAGCGCCTACTGTGTACAGGCCAGTGCCAAGACCCTGGGTCCTCATCCAAGGCGACTGGTAAGAGGAGATCAGGACACAGAGGGACGACCATGTGGGGACACAGGGGGAAGACCGCCATCTACGCGCCAAGAAGAGAGGCCTCAGGAGGAACCAGCCCTGCAGACACCTGATTTCGGACTCCAGCCTCCTGGATGGGAACAGTAAACGTCTGTGGTTCCAGCTGCTGTCTGTGGGGCTGTGTGACAGCCACCACAGCAAGGTCATGTGATTCCCTTTAAGGGGAAAGCAGGCACAGAATGCAGTGGTGGAGTTCCCAGCTCTCCTTTGGGATGGCCTGCAAGTGCGCCGGGCTGGCCCTTGGTCTGGGGAAAGTAATCCTAACAGAAGCATGGACTTCCCTAGCTGGTTTGGCTCAGTACTAAAGGGTCCCGGGTTCGATTCTAGTCAAGAGCACAAGCTCAGGTTGTGGGCTTGATCCCCAGTAGGGGGCGTACAAGAGGCAGCTGATCCATGATTCTCTCTCATCATGATGATTCTCTCTCTCCCTTCCTCTCCGAAATCAATAAAGAATATATATTTTTTTAAAAGAAGTATGAACTTGAGGAGTCCGCCCGCGTCTCTGCCCTTCAAACCCAGCCCCCACGAGGGGACTCCCCAACCCCATCTCACACTTCAGAAGCCAAGCACAGGGACGGAGTAATTGCTGGCCACACGAGGGAAGCAAAGTTGGGTCCTTGCCGTCCCCACCGCAGGCCCTGCCCTTCCCCGGGTGAGGCTGGGTGACCTGCAGCGTCTGTGTCCTCTGCAGAAACTTTCTCACGACGTCTGAGAGCTGCGGCCGGGCACCCACGTGCAGGCTGCTAGAAACCGAGGGATGACGACCCCACCCTGAAGGCTCCGGCAAACACAGACCCTCCCCGACCAGCTGGCTCTTGCTTGTCACATCACTCAAGCGGGTGACACAGGGAAGCCGCTCCACCGTGCCTCCTGTCCTTCGGTCCCCAAACGGCATAAATTGTGCTGTGTGTTAAGAGAAGGAAATAATAAAACCTGCCAGGGTGATGTCATTTCAGACGTCTGGGGGCACGTGTGGGAAATGCCTCTGGTGTCTGGACCCAAGACAGCCGTCTGGGTGCCCCGGCCCATGGCTAATCGCCTGTGGAATGTGACTTGGTCTCACTGGAGACTCTGTGGCTGGACCATGCTCATCCCTCATTTCCTTGATGTCCCCCCACTAAGATGGGCGGGACATGGGATGCTGAGTGCCCCATCCACGTGGGCTTCCCGGAGGCAGGGTGTCTGCTCCCAGGGAGGGGAAGGCTGGGAGACACTCCATTACGGTCAATGGCCAGGACAGCGCAGTCTCCCTTTGAATGGCCACCAATTGTCACCAAGTCTAAAGGGCACCTGCTTTGTTCAAAGTTGGGGGAAAAGTGGACGCAGGTTAAGGCACATATTGCCAAATAATTAGGCAAACACCACAGCTTTTTAAAAGGGCCAATTGCTCCTAAGTGGCATGGTGGCGGCAGACAGACAGACACACAGGCCCATGGACAGAACAGAGAGCCCAGAAGTAATTCTCAGGTACACAGTCAAAATGATCTTTGACGGGGAGCTAAGACCACCTGGTGGGGAAAGGCGGTCTTTCCAACAAATGGTTTGGGAGAACTGGTTACCCACATGCAAAAGGGTGGACGGAGACCGTTCCCTCACACCACATACAAAAATCAACTCTACATGGATCCAAGACCCATAGCTAAGACTTAAAACTATAAAACTCCAAGAAGAAAATATTCGGGAAAAGCTTTAAAGGATCTAATGGTGACTTCTTTTTCTTTTCTTTCTGTTTGTTAATACTCATCTGAGGCTATTTTCCCATTGATTTTTAGAGAGAGTGGGAGGGAGGGAGAGAGAGAGAGAGAGAGAGAGAGAAGAAACATTGAAGTGAGACACACTGGTTGCCTCTCACACACTCCCAACCAGGGCTGGGAATCGAACTTGCAACTCAGGCGTGTGCCCCTTGACCAGGAATTGTACCCGAGAACCTTAGGTGTGCAGGCTGATGCTCTAACCACTGAACACACTGGACAGGGCTGACGATGTTTTCCTGAATATGACACCAAAAGCACAGGCAACAAAAGCGAAAACAAGCCCTGGGACCACATCAAACTGAGACCTTCTGTGCATCAAAGGTAACCTCCAACGGAGAGAGAGGCAACCTACGCAGAGAGCAAACACTGGCAAACTGGATTCCAGCTTACATGAACAACACCTACAATTCAAAACAAAAGCCCCCAAATCTGATTAAAAAGTGGGCCAAGGACTTGAACAGACGTTTCTCCGAAGAACAGACACCAGTGGCCAACAGGCAACGAAAGATGCGCAACCTTACCGGTCGTGAGAGAGATGCAAGCCAAAACCCGGAGAGAGGCCACGTCACACCCATTACAGCGGCGGCAATAAAACCAGGCAAGAACAAGTGTGGGCAAGGCTGTGGAGAGATGGGAACTTGTGCCCTGCGGGTGGGGACACAAGATGGTGCAGCTGCTGTGGAAACGGTGTGGAAACTAAACATAGAATCACTGTTCGCTCCAGTGGTCCCCTCCCAGAAACTGAAAGCAGAATCCTGAAGAGCTATCTGCACATCCGAGTCCATTGCATCACTCTTCACCATAGCCAAAAAGTGGGAGCGACCACGTGTCCATCGACGGACGGACAGAATGCCTGGCCCATCCGTACAATGGCGCAGTGTTCACCCTGGACAAGGAAGGGAGTTCTGACGCCTGCTACAGCGTGGACGGGCCTTGAGGACACTGTGCCGAGTGAAAGAAGCCGGCACAGAAGGACAAATCTGTGTGAGCCCACGTCTAGGGGGACCTAAAGAAGACTAACTTTTGAAAACTAAAGGAGAAAGAAAGGTGGTGCTGGGGACATGAGGGGAGAGCAGGGGGAGCCGCGGGGTTGTTATTTGGTGGGGACCGAGTTTCGGGTTTGCAAGATGCAATGGGTCCAGAGACCCTCTACGTGTGGTTAACACGACTGCACCACACACTGCCAGCGGTCAGGAGGGTGCCTGTGATGGTGTGTGTTTTTACCACCACAAACACGAAGAGCTGGCGGCTCCCCGGAGGGTCAGCGCTTGTAGGAAAGAAAGGGTGGTGCGTGGGGGTGGGGACAGAGCGAGCGGAGTGGAGGCGGCAGGAAGCAAAATGCATGCTGGGTCAGGTTCCCGGATGGCGTGTGGACATGGGCAGAGCCCAGCCCAGCCATCTCCGGGCTTGGCCAGCTGGGTGGACAGAGCTGGGGGCAGACAAGGTTGGAGGGGGTACAGAGGGCAGGCAGGGAGAAGCCAAAGGGATGAAATGTGAGGGTAGGAGGGAGAGGGGGCGGTTGGGACACTGGCCTGGCGCGGAGGAAGGTTAGGTATCAGACTGGATGCGAGTTCCTGTGCACCAACTGCATAATGGGCTCCGTGCACAGGTGGGGAGTTGGCCTGTAGGCGGCAATGGTGAGGCTCGGGGGACAGGTAGACGAGGTTGGGGACCAGGGCTCGTCACCACCTATCCGCAGTCTCGAAAGGTTTCATCTTTGGTTTGTTCAGGGTTGGCAGTGGCAGCCAAGAGCTACTGCAAATGTACCCCCTGACATTTGTTGGGAGTTTGTGTGTGGCCTTCAGTGGCCCAGGTTCCATGGGGCTGGGGGCCTGGCATGAACAGGGGACTCTGCTCTGGGGTTGCCTCGGAACCCGGAGACCAGGGACTCAAAGAAACCCAAATCTTGCGGTGGCTCTGTGCTCCCCGACCCCACGTGGGCACTGCAGACTGAGGAGTGGAAACAGTTTTATCACTTGGTCTACAACTGTTCCCCATTAAAAAAAAAAAAAAAAGAAAAAAAGGATGGCTTTCTGTTAAAAGAGCCACCGTCCCGGACTGGTAATCCCTCCAGGTAACTGTCACGACAAACCGTCGAAGCGCACTCCGCGGCCGACGGCGCTCGGCGGTACCAAGGCGCCTACGCAGGCTCCCTTCCCGCTCCTCACGGGAACTTTCCGCTTTGAATTCTTTGGAACTGGTCCCCGCCTCCGATTGGCCCACTCACTTGTGAATCGTGCACAGGAAGTACAACGAGGGGGGGGAGGGGGAGAGTCGTGGCTTTATTTTTAGAAACCTCATTTTTGCTATTTATCAAAAAATAAACACAACCCACCTCACACTAAAAATATGCATCGGAAGATCAACAATGAGGCCATGTTTGGCCGGCTCCACGGAGAAGGGCAGATTTCGAGCCATAGGCACTTCTCACAGACGCTCCTCGAATAAGCTGGCACGGGATGCCAACCGCAGCTTTTTTCATTAACGTTTTAAGCAGCGTGCCACCTCCTCCCTGATTCTGACACTAGCCCAGACGGGCCTCCCGGTCTGACCTATTGGTACAAGCTGCGTGACCTTTGCCAAGGTGCTTGACCTCTCTGAGCCGCAGCATCTTTGTAGAATGAGGAGAAAGATACCTACCTTTCAGGAATGCCCTGGGGCAGTGGTCGGCAAACTCATTAATCCACAGAGCCAAATAGCAACAGGACAACGATTGAAATTTCTTTGGAGAGCCACATTTTTTAAACTTAAACTTCTTCTAACACCACTTCTTCCACATAGACTCGCCCAGGCCGTGGTATTTTGTGGAAGAGCCACACTCCAGGGGCCAAAGACCCGCATGTGGCTTGCGAGCCGCGGTTTGCCGACCTCGGCCCTGGGGAGTAAACAAGGTTAAAACAAAAAACAAAAAACAACAAAAAAAAACCATAACAAAGTTCTGAACCCAAAAGAGATGCTCAGTGACCATGGCGACAAGCACAATGCACTTGTGGTGGGAATTTGTCACCAGTTCTAATTCCACGAGTCAAGGGCCGGCCCACCCCCCGGTAGAGTCAGGCCCACGTGGCCACCACGGTTTGCTGAGAATAAAAGAGCCCAGGGCGGTCCCGAAAGGACAGGCCTATTGCTCCGCGGTCTATTTTAAAGACAGAGCAACGGAGGGGCCCATGGTCACAAGCCCCTGGAACAGAGGATGTGCGCCTGTCTCCATGTGTTTCATCCCCTGCTTCCAGCTGCGAGTGGTCCCACCTGTGGGTGGGAACCCTGAGCCGCCACCTCCAAACTGCTGACCCTGAGCTTTGCTGGGTGCTTTTGCACTGCACCCCCACGTTCTTCGAGACGCTTCTTTTCAGAAGGCAGAGCCCAATCTCCCCTCCTCTCATGGGTGCCGGCCTCAGTGACACCCTTCTAACAAGCAGGTCACAGAGTGACCATGACTCTGGGTCGTGTGAGGCAGGCCAGCCTCTTCCTCGCTGTCTCTTGGGCCACAGGCTCTGAGGGATGCCGGTCCCCACATGCGGGGACCATCCAGCAGCCCTTGGAGGGGCCCACGTGGTGAGGCCCCCGGGCTCCTGGGGACAGCTTTCGGATGCTGGCAGCCCTGGCTGACAGGGTGACCGCAACCTCACGGGAGACCCCAGGCAGAACGCCACTGCTGGGTTTCTGACCCGCAGGAGGACGCCGAGATGGGGCCTGGGGGCTGCTGTAAGCCGAGAGGTTCTGTGGTGCTCTGTCACGACACAGGGAAACTAGTACACGTGTGATGGAGACTCCGGATGGTGAGCTCATCTTTGTCCCCCCAACTCGAGGGCCTGGCACATCTGCTCACCTCCACGGGTCTAGAATTCTGAGTTTACTGGACACGCCTCAAAATGCGTGCCAGCCAGTTGCTTGGCAAGTGGCACCCACGAGGAGCAGGGGTCTCTGAGCACGGCCTCCCGCGGAAGGAGCCCGTCATGCTGCCCACCCTGTGCCCCTCTGCTCTGCACTGGCTCCCACCCTTCCACAGTGATGGGCGGCAAGCTGAGCTCCACTGGGGTGGGCAGAGCTGGGGCACCCACTGCAGATGGAGCCACAGGGGCAGCGAGCACGTTCTCCTGCAGAGCTGCTTAGGTGACTCAGAGCAGGGGTGGCTCTGGCACTGCCCTGTCCCTACTTCTGTTTAAAAATTTATGTGTGTGTGTGTGTGTGTGTGTGTGTGTGTGTGTGTGTATACTAGTGGCCCGATTATGAAATTTGTGCATGGGGGGGGGGGTGTCCCTCAGCCCGGCCTGCACCCTCTCCAATCTGGGACCCCTCAGGGGATGTCCGACTGCTGGTTTAGGCCCAATCCCACAGGCCTGCAGGGAGGGCAGTTAGGGGCAATTGGGCCTAAACCAGTAGTCGGACATCCCTCTCACAAACTGGGACTGCTGGCTTCCAACTGCTCGCCTGCCTGTCAGCCTGATCAACCCCTAACCAATCCCTGCCAGCCTGATCTATGTCTAACTGCTCCCTTGTCAGCCCAATTGCCCCCAACTGCCCTGCCCTGCTGTCCTGATCGCCCACAACTACCCTACCCTGCCGGCCATCTGTGGTGGCCATCTTTGACCACATGGGGGCAGCCATCTTGTGCGAGGGCATGAGTGTCAATTTGCATATTACCTCTTTATATATAGGATTGCTTTCAGAGAGGAAGGGAGAGAGAGAGAAACATTGATGATGAGAGAGAATCATTGACCGGCTGCTTCCTGCACACCCCGCTCTGGGAACCATGGCGGGCTCTTGACTTCTTAGAAACCTGCCATGGAAGTGTCACTCACATAGGTAAAGCCACAGCTCAGTACGCTTTCGCTAACCACACACACACCTGCCAGCCGCCAGAGCGCCTTCCTGACCCCAGAGGGACAGCCTGTGCTGTTCTGTCTCCATGTGCGTCGGGCTGTTTCTGTGTGTTACGTGAGCACAGTGCGCCCCCGGCCTCCGTGGCTCATCGTGATCTTTGGGTTCTTCCCCGACGTTGGGGGTTACTGCGGCCGGGTCAGCACCAGGGCCGTGGGACGAGCCGTGGCGGGAACGGGCCGTGTGCGTGTCCATCCCCGTGCTCGTGGGCATTCGGGAGCTTTACGGTCGGGGCTCTTGCAGTTCTCGCTGCCAGGCACGCCACGTGGCCGTGGCTGCGCACGTGGGCAGCTCTGGTGGAGACTCTCCCGGGCGTGGCTTTTGGGGCCCCGCGTCCACGCTTGCTCACCAGCAGCAAATGCCGCCTCTCCGTTTCCCAGAGTGGTTTCCCTCGCGTTTCCCGACGGCCGTGAACGTGAGTGCCTTTTCACAGGCTCATTAGGCCTAGTGACCCGGTGAGATTTTCGCATTAATGGGACGCCGCCTCTCCCGCGGGAGCACGCCGATCGGCGATAAGTCTTCTGAGAAGCAGGTGGCGCGTTCTATTTTCCGCCTCTGCCGGGAGCCCAAGCACACAGATGCAGCTCCAGCTAATTATTGACAGAAAGGAGGCTTATCGGACAATTTCCCACAAGGACTCATTCTGCATTGCTATTGCCCCCCCTCCTCCCCTCTTCCATCTCCCCATTCAACAAGTAATTCAACAAGCAATCTCCGTTACAATTACAAACGCGATCTCCCGGGCAGTCCCGGGGGCCCAGCCCTCACCTGGGCGGCGGGAGCTCCAGTTACACCTGACTCAGAGCCTTTCAGAACGGCACAGAGCGGCCCACGCTGGTGTAGGACGATGCGGCTTCCCTGCCCTTTCTCCTGAGGGAACCCTCAGCACCTCCATCAGGTGCTCCTGGTGGGCCGGGGCAGCCATTTGGGCAGCCCTCCCTGTCTCCCCGTTCACAGCAGGGGGTGGGTCCCAGCTCCGCAGCAGGAAAAGGCTGCAGTGCAGGTGTGTCCTTCGTTTGGCAAACATAGACTGAGCACCTGGCCTGCCCAGAAGGCCATCCCTGACTACCCGGCAATCCCTGGCTACCTGGAGGTTACATCTGGGGAGGGCAGTCTATAAGTCCAGTGCACAAAAGCAAGCCCAATTACTTGTACATTCTTAGACACTGGGCAGCGGGTGTGTGTGTGTGTGTGTGTGTGTGTGTGTGAGGGGGGGGCACTTTGGCCAACTGCTTGGCAGTTTCTTAAATAAACACACCTCTGCCTCTGACCCAGGGCCCCAGCTGTTGGCATTTTATCAGAGAAATGAAAATGCATGTTCATCCAAAGCTTTGTTCCTCGCAGTTTTCTTAACGGCTCCCACTGGAAACAAGCAGTCTGTCTGGAAGGATGGACACGCAGACCGTGGTCCACCCGCTCCGCTCCATGGGAGATGCGCAGTCGCACACCCTCCTGCGGTGCACAGAGCGCTCGGCTGAGCAGCAGAGGTTATGTCTGCGACTCTCCCACGCTGAAGGGGTGGGAGGGGCAGAGGGAGGGGCGATGGGGCGATGGGGCATGGGCCTGAGGCCCTTCCTCGGTGATAGGAATATATAGTCTATACCATTTTTTGTGATTATATTTTATTTTTATCTTTGTTGATATCCCCCTTTCCCACTGACCCTTTCTAACCCCCCTGCCCCCCTCAACAGGCCTTCACCACTCTTGTCTGAGTCCATGGGTTATGCATATATGCACACACATTCTTTGGTAACGGGACTACACCAAAATAAAAGGCTGCACAGCAGAAGAAAACATCAACAAAATGAAAAGGAAGCTGCCCGTATTTGCCAACGCTGCATCTGATATGGGGTTAATATCCAAAGTATATAAGGAACTCATACAACTTACAAAAAGAAGACAAACCGTCCAATTAAAGAAAGGGGAAAGGACCTAAATAGATACATCTCCATCTAGAGATGACCAAGAGCCATAGGGAAAAATGCTCAGTCACTGATCATCTGAGAGATGCAAACTAAAATGACAATGATCTATCACCTCACACCTGTCAAAATGGCTACCATCAACAAATCAAGTGCCAAGGGCTGGCGAGGATGTGGAGAAAAGGGAACCCTCGTGCATTGCTGGCGGGAAGGCAGACTGGTGCGGCCGCTGTGGAGAACAGTGTGGAGTTTGCTCAAAAAATGAAATGTGGAACTGCCACTTGACCCCGTGACCCCACTTGTAGGAATATATCCTCAGAAACTCAAAACACCGATCAGAAAGCATGTGCGCACTCCTATGCTCCTATTAAATAGCAGTGCAATTTACAACAGCTAAGAGCTGGAACAGTCTGTGTCTTGATGGGGTGCGGGTTACACAGATACACGAAGCTGTGTTGAAACCGATGCATTTAAGACTCTGGCAAACACCTCAATTTAAAACATCTAATTATGAAGCCTGATCAGAGCTGCAAGGTGTGGGCTGGTGCTGGGAGTACGGCCGAGGAGCACTCCCAAGTGGATGGAGCGGACTGGGAAGGTTTCTGGGAAGACATCTAAGGCAAAAGGAGACGGGGAGGGGGTGGGGGGAGCGTGCTCCTGGGAGGGGCTGCGTGGGGGTCGGTGGCTGTGCCTGGGGAGGCTGGAGAGACCCTCTCCTAAGCGCCATGGCCTGTGTGGCCAGCAGGAGCCAGGGGAGCTCTGCCTGCGGGGACTTACTCCTGGTCCCTCTGGCTCTGTCCTTCGCGTCCCTCATTTCCCCCTTCACCCTGATGCTTTGTAATACCATTTTCTTATATTTTATCCAAATGCCTGAGTGGACTATCATTTTTTATTTGGGAGAAGGGAGGACTAAGCAGTGTTTTTTAAAAGATTTGTTAATGGCCGAAACCGGTTTGGCTCAGTGGTAGAGCGTCGGTCTGCGGACTGAAAGGTCCCAGGTTCGATTCCGGTCAAGGGCATGTACATTGGTTGCGGGCACATCCCCAGTAGGGGCTGTGCAAGAGGCAGCTGGTCGATGTTTCTCTCTCATCGACGTTTCTAGCTCTCTATCCCTCTCTCCTTCTCTCAGTAAAAAAAAGAAAAAAGAAAAAAGAAAAAGAAAAAAGATTTAATGGATTTGTGTGTGTGTGTGTGTGTGTGTGTGTGTGTGTGAGAGAGAGAGAGAGAGAGAGATACATGGGTGTGAAAGAGAAATATCAATCGGCTGCCTCCTGCATGCCCCCTACATGGGGTTGAGCCCGCAACCTGGGCATGTGCCCTGACTGGGAATGGAACCAGAGACTTTGGTACCTGGGATGACACTCAACCAACACAGCCACACCAGCCAGGGCAGCAGGGTATTTTTCTGAAAACCAGAGTTAAGTGTAAAATGTGAAGCAGCCTAAGTATGCTTGGGAGCCACCCACACTGTCCACAGGGGAACAGCAAACTGGTACAGATTCACACTCATACAGATTCAACTAACACGGCCGGTCCCCTCGCCCGAGAAAGAACGGGGAGCAGGGAACACATTTAAACACTGCAGGTGGCTCCGCCGACCGCCCAGGGAGCGGCCCCTGGAGGGAAGCGAACCCACTTTGTTCCTGGTTCAAGTCTCGTGCCCTCTGCCCTCCTGCCTCTCAGCACCTTGGCATTGTCCGTGCCCTGGGGTCCCGGCCTTCCAGGAGCTCTGAGCGTTTTCTATACGACTGCTCTCTAAGGACAACCACTTCCATGCAGCTGAAGAGACGGCATCCCCTCTCTCTTCTGTGGCGGCAGGAAGCAGGTGGCACTGACTAGGCGGGTCTCCAGGGCAGCCTTCTGAAGGGACCGCCACGGTGACCATCCTTACGCACTCACCTCCTGGTTAGATTAGGGAGGAGGCGAGTGAGCGCAGGACTTGGAGTAAACGCACATGAGCTCCAGTCCCAGCTCTGCCACCAAGCTGCTGTGTGATCCTAGGAACATCCCTCCACCTCTCTGAGCCCCAGTTTCCTTCCATTGCCTGAAGATTGGACCTGATTTTCTCAAATCCAGGGGTCTCTGGAGGAGACAGGGGACACGCTGTAGCCTCCTTCAGGGCAGGAAAGCACCTGAATAGATGAATATTTATTAAAACCAGTGACAATTACTTAAAGACGTGCCTTGGACATGGCACCTCTGTGTGTCCATGAGGCGGTCAGTGGAGGCCAAGACTCAGTGTATCGCTCAGCTGAGTATTGGTAACCACCAGGGCCACGGGAGGGCTTTAAATTGTTCGTGTCAGGTACCATTTCATTTGTAACCTGAGTGAGGAACACTGATGCTACAATATCCGTGAGCGGAGAGCCCACGAGCAGTAAGAGCTCAGCACATTCCTTCAAGCACTTTCATAAACTGATGGCTCTGATCTAAAACCTCCCGTGGCCATCAATCAAACTCCGGAACTGCAAACTCCAGTGGTCAAGAGAGAACAAGGAACTCCAGGGAGGAGCCTGACGCGCACGCCTCAGCCAGGTGGGCGAGGTCGGCATCACGGGGCGGGTCACCCTGAGACCGTGTGCCTGCCGCTGGGGTAGGCAGGGCCCCTCACCCCGGGGTCCTCCCCAACCTACCACCTCAGGCAAATGGTGACAGAAAAGTTCCAGGGAAGAACACAAAGACCGTCAGACACTGTCCCAGCCCGCGGAGCCTCCGGAGACGTGACCACGAAAGGTAACGGGGTGTCCCGGATGGGGTGCGGGGACAGGAAAGGATGTTCGGTAAAAGCCAAGAAACTGTGCATCAAAGACAGATGTCAGCTCATGCTAATATGTCCGTGTCAGCCCACTGCTGCGACCGTGTCCCACACGGTGTAAGGCGTGAATGACGGGACACCGGCCACGGGTATGTGGGAACTTGCTGTGCTATCTGTGCAGTAATTCTGTAAATCTGAAACTGTTTGAAAAGAAAAAGTCTGTTTAAACAGAACCAGAGTCATGGCAGGGACAGTGACTCAGTTATAACCAGCTGGGAGGGAGCACCCACCCGGTGGTGCTCCTGGCCGGATGGGTTTGGGGGGGGGGGGCAGTGTGAGCCCCCCTGAGCCCGCCCTCTGAGGTCTGCAGGCAGAAAAATATCACCAAACACGCAAATCCAACCGGCGGGTTTTAAAAACGCACCGTGAGCGATGAGGAAAGTAGCCGGAGTTACTTTTGAGGTGACACTGTAACCCGAAATCAGCCATACTGATGACAGATTTTAACTTACAAATATCTCCATTTGTAGAGAAAGATGACATATTATAGAAAATCATTATCTGGAAATCTGTCCTACCTACTATCCATCTAATCTAGGGGTGTCGAACTCAATCAGAGAAGGGGCCAAAATCTAAAATCCAGCCTAAATCGCAGGCCGAATGGTTTACTGAACAGTCATAAACTGTCATTGTGATGGAAACGCAGCGGAGTGCAGTGATGACAGCGCGGTGCGGGCCACATTGCAAGGCCTGGCGGGACGGATTTGGCCCTCGGGCCTTGTGTTTGACACATGTGATCTAATCCATCCACAGAGGAAGTGGAAACCTCCCCAAACTCTTCACCAGAATCACGTCTCTCATGGAGCCACGGTGAAGCCGATGGCATGTGCCGCTCCCGGAGCTGTGCCGAGACCCGCCACGATGCCCGGCGAGCAGGGGAGCCCCACCTGCGAGGCGACAGGCCCGAGGAGCAGCAGGCAGGTTTCAGAAATGCACAGGAACCGGCATCGTCCTGACTGGGCACTGGGCAGAATGTGGGGGCGCAGGGCACGTGGGGGCGCAGGACCTGCGGGGAGTGAATCCTGCTTGTAGCGTGTGACGTGCAGCGGCGTGGGGCAGAGGGGCCTGAGTGCCCTCGGCCAGGACACAGCTGGGCCTAGGAAGAGACCGCTCCAAACTGCAGCACTGCCACCTCCGGGGGGCACGTAGGAGCGGGGCACCGTGGGCACGCCCTCCCCCTGCACTCCCCACCAGCTGCAGTCCCCGCTGCCCGCCGCCCAGGAAACAATGCAATAAGAATGATGGCCAGGATGCCTCCGCGCTAAGCTCCCATCAATAGCCTTTTCCGCACAAACGGCCTGCGCAGACGTCTGCCAACGCAGTAAAAAATCATTACACGCCCGGAGCCCCGTGTGGGCACACAACGTTCGGGCCCAGTGTGCCGGGAAAGGAGTGGATCTTGGCTGCCAAGGGTACTGTTTGCTCACCACACCCAGAAGCAAACAGGGGTGCAGCCAATAGCCCTCTCCAACAGGGCGGGGCGTCAGGGCCCGGGGGGCTCGGCTGGGTGGGAACCTGGAGCTCAGCCCAATCTTGGAGAGGCCCAGCGGGGAGCCAAGTGAACTCTGAGGGCTAAGTGTGCGAACCAGTCATTTGTCCACCGAATGGCCATGTGAGCCTTATCAAGTGGATTGGGAGGGTCGGAAGGCTTTTAATGCTTCTTTAAGCAGCAGGAAAAGCCAGACCCGTGCGCCCGTGCTGACAGCTGAGGGCCGTGATTGACGTGAGTGGGAACCAACCCACCAGCAGGGACCTCCTGAGCCGCGTGGCTCCTGCTGAGGCTCCAGCGGCTGCAAGCTCCCGCCCCCGGGACCGCCTTCTCCTCCCAGAGCTGGGGAGGCAGGAGCTGAGTTGGGAAGGACGAGGGGGGTGGGCTCCACGGACCCATTTCCAGTCCTCATCTGAATGTCCTCTGGTCTATGTCCTCCTGGCACAGCTGGGCATGCCCCGCCCACACCAAGTGATTGACAGGCACTCTTAGCTGTGTGACCAGGGGCACATTATATGCTCTTTCTGTGCCTCGGTTTCCTCATCACCAAAGTACTAAAGGATGTGACATATGTAAAGGGCTTGGAACAGTGCCATCAGTGCATTCACCCACCCATCCACCCACCCACCCATCCACCCACACATCTATCCACCCACCCAGTGTCACCGCGCCAGGCCCTGTGCTCAGGCTAGCGAAACGAGTGCATCAAGGGAGGCCGGTGTGGTGGAGGCAGTTAACAGGGACCTGGCCTGCTGGGTGCTATAAAGGAAGTGAAGCTGAGCCCCCGCATCAGCAGCTCGGAGGTGAGGAGGTGGGTCTGATGGGTGGACCTGGCCTCGGCACACAGAGCTGACTTAGCCAGAATCAGGAACCTTCCACATCATAAGTCACAGCATCATTCTACATGGGCTGTGAACTCCATGAGGGCAGGACGGTGGTTCCCCTGCAGCTCCAGCCCCCGGCCCTGCAACTGGCCCAGAGGAGATGCATTGCCATCTGTTCAGCTGGGCGTCATACGGCAGCGGAACAAGGCAGTCTGCTCAATGTGTCACATTACAGCACAGAAGAGAACATGTGACATGTGTGAGGACGTCAACAGACATTGAAAAGACAACCCACAGGGGGTGAGGAAATACTTGCTAATCATATAACTGGTAAGAGTTTGATATCCAGAATATATAAAGAGTGCCTACAATTTAACAACATAAAAATAATGGGCCAAGGTGCCTGGCAGGCATGGTTCAGTGGTTGAGAGTCGACTTATGAACCAGAAGATCATGGTTTGATTCCTGGTTAGGGCACATGCTCCGGTTGCTGGCTCAATCCCCAGTATGGGGCATGTAGGAAACAGCCAATGATTCTCTCTCATCATTGATGTTTCTGTTTCTCTCTTCCTCTCCCTTCCTCTCTCTGAAATCAATAAAAAACAACAACATATTTTTAAAAAGATTTTACAAAAACAGGCCAAGTAACTAAAACGGATGTATAAAGAAGATATACAAACAGCCACTAGCCACATGCAAAGAAGCTCAGTATCAGTGGTCATTAGGCAAATGTAAATCACAGCCACAATGAGATATGTCACACCTACTAGGATGGCTGCAATTAAAAAAAAGAAAAGAAAAGAAAAGAAAACACAACATAGCAAGTGATGGTTAGGACGTGGAGAAGTTGGAACCCTCACACCAACTGGGAATGGAATGGTGCCACCTGAGTTTGGTGATTGCCCAGAAAGTTAGAGATATGATCCAGCTGTCCCACTAGGTATATTCTCAAAAGAACTGAAAACTGAAATAGGTACCTATATGCAAATGCTCATTGCAGCCTTACAAACAATGGCCGAAAGGTGGAAATTACTCAAGTCTCTATTGACAGATGAATGAATAAACAGAGTGTGAGCTACATAGAATGTCACCCAGCCTTAAAAAAAGGAACAAAGTTCTGGTACATGCTATGACATGGATGAACCTTGGAAGTAGTATGCAAAGTGTAATAGCCAGACACAAAAGGACAGCTATTGTATGATTTCACTCAAAGGAAGTATCCAGAATAGTCACATTCTTGGAGACAGAAAGTAGAACAGAACGGGGACCTGGGGGAGGGCAGGGGAGGGGAGGGAAACGGAGTCAGTATCTAATGGGTATAAAGTTTCTCTTTGGGGCGTTGGAGAGTTTCAGAAATAAATGATGGTAATGGTTTCAAAACAGTGTAAATGATGCTGGATTAATTATACACGGAAAATGATTAAAATGTCATGCTATATGTTTAACCTCAATTTAAAAGAGCAAAAAACAAAATGAGGAACCTTTGTAATAATATGAACAATAAAGATTGATATAAAAAAATAAAAATAAAATAAATAAAAGAGCAAAAAACAAAAAGGCAACCCCTCACCTACCCCCAACCAAACCCGCTGATCCTGTGCAATCCAGAAACCCTGGCGCTTCTCTGATGCCTGCCTATCTCACTCCCAGACCCACATCCAGTGACTTCCACCATAGGCAGGTCTGGCCTCCGCCTCTCCCCGCACCCCGCTGTGCAGCACCTCACCCCTGGACCAATGTAAGAGCCCCCAGAGCAGCTCTGCCTGTGCCAGCGCCCGCGAGGCCTGCTCTCTGCGGAGCGGAGTGGCCAGAGGGATTCCGCCCAAACCTAAGTCAGCTCCCGCCCCGCCCTGCTCCAGCCCCCTCCAGCGCTCCTTCTCACCAGCCCAGCCCCACAGTGACTAGAGGCTCATCAGATCCCATGGCCCCTCCTGCTCCCTCCCTCCCCTCTCCCCAAACTGTCTCCACAAACGCATCCGGAAAGCTGCAGGCACTCTGGGTCAGAGGTTTTGCACTGGCTGTTCCCTCTGCCCAGAATGCACTTCCCCCTCTCCCACCATGCTGCCCACTGACAAGGACAGCCCTGGCCACCGATTTAGAACCGCCGCTACTACCATCCGCTACGCCAGTGCCAGCACGTTAGGGATTTCATTAGGCACTTCTGGCGGTCAAGAGAGCCTCGCCAGGGCCACGGCTTTGTCTGCTCTGTCCTCTGCTGTGTCCCAAGCCCCGAGGACACAGTGCCAGGCACCCAGCCAGCTCATAATGGCCCGCTGAACAGGCGAATGAAAGATTCAGGAGAGCGAGCCTCCTGCTCCCACAAATGGGTCTGGGCTCCCGATCTGGCTCTTGGACCTTGAGGGATGGCTTCATGACTCAGTTTCCTCATCCATAAATAGGGAAAACAGCGGGGTGAGGACCACACGGGATGATGTATGAGAGACTTCCACCCGCCCACTCAGCAAGTGAGTTATCTACTTTGTCTCCCTCCCTCCCTTCCTCCCTCTCTCCCTGCCCAAGATGCCATCAGTGTAGAGATGCACATAGGACATCCCAACAGGGTGTTGTGGGATGAGTAGGAGTGTGTCAGGCAGTGGAATTGCCACTTTGCCTCCCCCTACCTCCACCTGCCCTTGCTGGAGGTACAGACTGTGGCTACATAACTTCTTCATAACCAGTGAGGGAGGTAGTGAGGGAGCTGGTGAGGGAGCTGGTGAGGGAGGCGGCAAGTGTAACAGTCCACGGCTCAGGGCAGTGAGAGCCAGCTGGTCCATGGATACCACCGAGCATCAGGTATGATCTCACATCTGGGTCTCAGGGAACCGGCCCATGTGGAGGAGGCCTCCAGGCTGGCTTTTCCTGCCGCCCGCCCCCTCCCCTCCGGTGCCCAGCTCCTGTCTCCCCTCTCTGGCCAGGGGGGCCCTCTCTCTTCCTTGTGGCCCCCTTAACTTGATGGGCGCGCAGCCTCATTTCTAGAAAGACGCCAAACTGGGCAGCTTAGGAAGCGGCCGTCAGGGTGAGTTTCTCCTTGGAACTCCAGAGGGAAGGAGAGGGGCAGGGCGGAGAGGGAGGAGGGCACGGTCCGAGAAGAAAGGAGGCTTCCGGGCTATAGTTAGCATTGCCCGCTGGTCCGAGGTGGCACCCTGATTGCAGGGCGCAGCGCCCGGCCCGCGGCTCCAGGGGCGGGACCAGCTACGCAATTAGGCAAACCGCGCGCAGCCGGCCCCTCGCCGGTCCCGGTCCCGCCCCCACCCCCACCCCCTCCCAGGTTTATTTAATAACCTCTGAACCGGGAGGGGGAAGCCGTCCAGGGAGCACCGCCCGGGTCATTTATTTTAGAATTATTGGGACAAAAATATCCAGGGCCGAGATTTATGTGCGGGGAGAGGCCCAGGAAGCCAGGAGCCCCCCTCCCCGCGGGTCCCAGCCTCATTCGTCTCCTCCCCGCACCCCCGGTTCCCCTGCACTTTCCATCATGACTTCGAGTCCTAGTAGTGACTTTATATCTCAAATAAATCTCCAGAATAGCACGGAAATATCGTGTGTATTAATAGCGCCTGTAAAAACATCCGAAATCCTTCCATCCGCCACGCGGTGGACACGGCGCGGGGAAGGGCGGGGGGGCGGGGGGGGAAGGGGGTGAGGGGTGCGGGGTGGGGGGTGAGGGGTGGGGGTGGGGGAGTGGGGAGGGTTGCTCTCCTGGACTGAGAAACCTGCAGGCGGCAGCCCCCAGCCCAGCCCCAACCCCAGCCCCATCCTGGCCCAGCCTCGGTCCGGGTGCAGACTGCCTGCTTGTGATGCCCCAACGTCCCCTCCACACCCCAGAGCAGCGCAGCGCAGGGGACGGCCCCCCCAAGGAGGCTGGGGCCCCCTGTCTCCCGCCCTTCGCGTGCCTCTCAGGCCCCTGAGAGCTGCCCCTCTGGGGTCCCCCACGCGCTGCGCTCAGGGGCCCCCGCCCCCTCTGGATACTCACGGGCGGCAGGGTCCTCCTCGGGGGGCAGCCCCTCCAGGCCGATGTCGCCCTCCCTCATGGCTGGGCTCGCTGCCCGGCTCCGGGGCGCCCGGGCGCGCGGGGTCCGGGAGAGGAGGTGACTTCGTCTTGGAGGGTTCGGAGGGCCGGGTCCGAGCGCGGCTGGTCAGGGGGCAGTACCCCTCCGCCGGTCCCGACGCAGGGCGCGCGCGCGCCTGAGCCAAACTTGGCCTCCTGGGCGCACCGCCGCGCCTCTCCCTCCTCCCCCTCGGCTTCTGGGGCTGGGGGTCCCGGGCCAGCCTCCGCCCCCCGGGGGCTACCTGCGGGCGCCGCCCTCGCCACGCCACGCCCCGCACGCAAATCGACTCCCCGCCACGGTCACCGAGCTGAGCGCTGGGGATGGGACGCCAGCGAGGAGCAGCCGCCCCGCGCTCCGCTCCGGGTCCGGCCCGCCCCCGCCTCCACTCCGAGGGCGCCTCTCCACCGGCTCTGGACCGACTTATCAGCGGGGCCCCGGGCAGCCCTGCCAGGCGCGCCCCCAGCCAGGCCCCCAGGGAAGGGTGTCCACTGGGGGAGGGGCATGGGGAGCGGTGCAGCCGGGGAAGACAGGCACAGCGGGGGGTGATTCTGTGGGTGGCCTGTCCAGCAGCAAGGAGCTCGTTCCAGACGCCCCCCTCCCCAGGCAAGGAGGCTTGAAGCTGAACCCCAGGCTAGGAAGAGCTTGGGGTCTGGGTAAAGGCAGAACTGCCCCCCAAATAGGAGACATCCTGGTGCTTGAGGGCTCCAGTGAAGTGAGGTTCAGGAAACCGGCCAGGGGTGCAGGCAAGGCCTTCTGACCCACATCCTGCCGCCGGCTCCGGGCTGGGAGCCGGAGGTGCCCCTTCCAGCCCTGTCCACCTTCGGGCCAGGTCCAGACAATCCCGCATCCTCCCCGGGCAGAGATGCGGGCACCTGCAGAGTGCAGAGAGCCACAGGGAAGGCTGCTCCAGGGTCTCTGGAAACCTCGCCCCCGTGACGCCTCACAGAAGCCCGGTGCATGCTGAGCAGAACTGCCTTCAACAAATCGCTAATTTGAGCGGCTCCCGGACCTCAGCACAGCGGTTGGTGGGCCGGGGGCAGCCCGAATGACATTTCAAAAGGTCACCTCACACGTCCTGCGCCACAAGACAGAGCTGGGCGGGTGCCGGGCGCCCTCCTGTGCCAGGGACCCCAGAGCCACCTGCCAAGCTAACGTTCCACAAGCCACCAGCGTTGTGGCTGGCCCCTGGCGGAGACAGACCCCGCCACCCGTGGGGTCAGGCATCACCCACATGAAAGGGATCTATGCATCTTGGTGTCGGTGGTGGCGGGGTGTATGTGTGCGGGGGAAGGGGTAGAGAGCTGCGGTTGCCAGTCCTCCCTGATCCACCCAGGCCTGCTCCGGCAGAATCTCTGTCCTGGGCGGAAACTCTCCCGGTAGCAGCAAAACCACAGAGAAATGTCTCCGGTCGAGCGTGTGTTCCCTGGCCCTCTCCCGGTGTGCTGCAGGCGGAGAGGACAGCCACGGGCAGGAGGAAAGGGACCTGTCACTTCACTGTCTTCAGCATGCAGCCCCCCTCGGTCTGGACTCAGGCACCAGGTGGAGGAAGGCTCACCTGGGAGGGGTCTGCCCGGAGCCCCAGCCCCGAGGGCTGGGCTGCGCGCTCCAGACACTCGCCCCGGGAGGGCAGAGCGGGCCCTTGCAGGGGCCAGGAGACTTTCTCACAGGGAGTCCACCCGACCCCAACCCCTGCTGTGCGGGAATCGAGATAAAAAACGCATTTTTCTGGGGAGGGCCTTGATGGCCGGCCATGATCCATGGCGCTGGCTCGGCTGTGTAAATACACAGAGGAAATTTTAGCATGCTAACCCCTGGAATGATGAACTATAAACCGAAAAGGCTCAGGGGGGAAAAAATGTAAATACGTCCAGGGCTATTTTTAAGCCCCATTGTTTACCTTTATTTGGGCCAGGGATGGGCAATGGCACATTCCGCCGGCTCTAAAATGCGCATTATTGGACGCATTGATATCAGCGGACGCGTGTTCAACGGCCATGAACGGGGGCTGGCTCGTTCCGACAGGGAGCCGCCGTTTCCGGTTCCTTCCACGCTCTGGGCTCAGATTGAGTTGTGCTCCGGCGGGACCTCCAGCCGCGCCCAGCCCAGCACGTGCGAGAGCCGGGCGTGGACTGAGGCCGGCTCAGCAGATATTCCATTCTACCCGGTTTAAAAAGATAATCCGAGTCAACACCGGCTGTTTTGTTTGTTTTGTTTTGTTTTGTTTTTTAACAAGACCGGTTTTGGCAACCATTTTGGTAAATGTTGTGGGGCGAGGAGGATGCCAGGCAGGGGGATGTTGGGGCTCCACGTGGCCCGAGTGGGGACGGTGCCCTGGGAGGAGGCGGAGTGACCTGCCCAGCCGTCCTCCGGGGAGCCCCGCGAGGGAGGCGGCGGGGACGGCGGCCAGTGACAGCAGATGTTTACGCCAGAGCAGACTGGGGCAAGCAGCCTGGCGCGGGGAGTGGCACGCCTGTCATCCAGCCCAGCCATCATTACGGGGCACAGCAATCACACCACACGGCGCTTGTAATCATGGGCCATGGTTTCCCTTTTGGGGAGGCGGTGAGGGAGGGGGCGAGGCTGGGCCGGCGCTCCGGCCCTGGGGTTGGCCCGGGTTTAAAATAGGCTTGGCAGGCCAGGACCGGTTTGGCTCAGTGGATAGAGCATCGGCCTGCGGACTGAAAAGTCCCGGGTTCGATTCTGGTCAAGGGCATGTACCTTGGTTGTGGACACATCCCCAGTGGGGGGGGAGGGAGGGGGCGTGCAAGAGGCAGCTGGTCAATGTTTCTTTCTCATCGACGTTTCTAACTCTCTGTCCCTCTCAATTCTGTGTAAAATCAATAAAATATATTTTAAAAATAAAATAAAATAAAAAAGTTAGAGAAGAGATTTAAAATAAATAAATAAAATAAAATAAAATAAAATGGGCTTGGCAGGGTGAGGCCCAGCCCCGCTGGGTGGGACAGGTCCAGCCCTCCTGGACACCGGAGCCTTATCAGACCCCGGGGCCTCCTAAGACCCCGGGGCCCCGCGGAGTCTGAACCTGCACGTGACTCAGGGCCACCGGCAACAGCCCCCGAGTGTCCCCGGCTCCCCACTGCTGCTCGGGGGCCGGCCAGAGGCCAGAGCTGACTCAACGAACAGCATGTCGCCGAGCCCAAAGCCACCCCCGTGTCACCCGCAGTCACCCAGCCCTTCGGGTAAAACAGGAGGAGCCCAGTGTCACCCGTCCTCAGCACAGGGACAGGGTCAGGGGTCACTTCGATCCTGGTTCGTAGTCTTAGGAGGTCTGTTTGCAATTCAACAGGGCCCTTTGAGCACCTGCCTTGGGTAGGACTCCGACTCAGGGTTGGCGGAGGGCGAGGGTACAAGTGAGTGAGATGAGGCCCCGGTCCCCGCAGGCTGGTGCACAGCTGGGGGAGATAAGCCAGGGGTGGGGGAGTTAAGGCCGGGCCTCGCAGAGACAGAGCGGCTGGAACCCATCGCCCACAAGGTGCTCCTTGGCCCTCGGTTAGTGCATCTGTGAGAAGGCCCTGGCTCGTACTGCCTCTGGGGATGGAGGTGGGAGGTTGGGGGGAGAGGGGGTGAAGCTGGAAAGAGAACCCAGCTTCCAGCCCGGAACGCGGCTCTCGTCAGCACTGGGCTGGAGGGTGTCCCTACGTCGGTTGTCCTCGGTCGTCCTCGGGCTGGCGGGCAGGGCCTGTGGGGGGTGCTCAGGGGCAGCAAGCCGCTTGGAGCTGCGGGGCCCCTGACCTGGGGCCCATGGAGGGGATGGGGTTTCTCTGGGTTGAGGTGGCGTAAGGGCAGAAGTGGGGACAAGGCACAGAGATGGGGGAGCAAGTGAGAGCAGGCCAGCCTGGTGGATGTGGGGCCCCGTGAGTAATGAGTCCAAAGGCGGGGTTCAGGGAGGACCCCAGGCCTGAGCAGTGCACTATCTATTATAGAGAGATAGATACAGGAGGATATGGTTTATTGATTTTAGAAGGAGAGAGAGAGGGAGTGAGGAAGGAAAGGAGAGAGAGAGAGAGAGAGAGAGAGAGAGAGAGAGAGAGAGAGAGAGAAATGTCGGTCAACTGCATCCCATACGCACCCTGACTAGGAATCGAACCTACAACCTTTTGGTGTAGGAGACAAGGCTCCCACTGAGCCAGGCAGGACTGAAAAATATGTTAAAAATTGCATTCAGGTGAATGTGACATACCACAAAGTGAACCGCTGTAAAGTAACGACGCAGTGGCGTTTGGGACAGTCACAGTGTGTGCAACCATAGCCACTTCCCTCACCCCAGAGGGAAGCCTCCACCCCACAGTCAGTCCCTGCCCCCGGCCCCCGGCCCCCGGCCCCCTCCCCCGCCTGCGCTGTCCCCGTGGCTTTGTCTGTTCTGGGCACTCCGTGTCTGCGGGACGGTGCCGTGTGTGGCCTTCTGTGCTCTTCTCTCAGTGTTTGTGTTCATAATTGACAACGTCCTTGATGCTCTTCCACGCTATTGCATGTGTCAGCATTTCCTTTCCTTCTGTGCTGAGTGAGGCTCCTGGCGTGGCTATACCGCAGTTGGTATCCGATGGGTACTGGGGTCCCTCCACGGAGCCTGCAGGGCCTGGGGTTCTTCTCCGATGGCCCGAGGATCCCTGGCAAGGCTGGGCAGAGGGCATCGTGGCTGAGCTGTGCGGAAGCGGAGGGGGCTGGGGACGGGGAGCAGCGGCGAGCTGGGGAGAAACTGGCCCAGCCTTCCCGCAGTCTGAGACGCAAGGCAGCTGCTCAGACTGATAGCGGGGGTCCCGGCATGGGCCCGAGGTGCTGGAGCGGGCCCGGCTCCCATGGGTGCAGAGGACCCCCTTCCTCTCCCGGCTTCACAGGCACTGGGACCCCGGGGACCAGGCAGCCGCCGCCCGGCCTCCCTCGGAGCATGTTTATTTAACAAGCACTTAGCCAGCACTGACTGTGTACCAGCCCCCAGCAAGCGCTTTATAGAAGCCACCCTCTGCCGTGCGCTCCAGCTTCAGTCCCACTTCACAGGTGAGGAAACTGAGGCTCCGGGAGGTGGAACCACTTCCCCGAGACCACACAGCCGCCAGTGTGAGAGCCGGGGCTCAGACCCAGGCAGCCGGCTCCGGAGTTGGTGCTCTGAGGTCCGGGTCCAGCTTCCCCGTGCCTGCCACCTGAGCTCCAGGCCCGGCTGCAGCCTGAGCTGTGAGCCTGGGGCTTTACTTCCTAGTGTTCCTTTATCAGCTCATCTCTTCCAACTCTTTTGTTTTTTTTATTTTATATATATATATATATATATATATATACACACACACATATATATATAATTGATTTCAGAGAGACAGGGAGAGGGAGGGGGGATAGAAACATCCATGATGAGAGAGAATCATGGATCGCTGCCTCTTGCACGCCCCACACTGGGGATGGAGCCCACAACCTGGGCCTGTGCCCTGACCGGAATTGAACTATGACTTCCTGGTTCCTAGGTCGACCCTCAACCACGGAGCCACACCGGTTGGGCTATGTTTATTATTTAATTGTGGCAAAGAGCACATGACGTGACATTTTAGCCATTTTCAGGCGTTCTGTGGCCCCGACGTTCACTCACACTGTTGTGTGGCCTCATTTATTCACAGAACTCTCTCCCCAAACCGAAACTGTCTCCCAAAAACACACGCCCTTCCCCTCCCCTCCCCTCCCCTCCCTTCCCTTCCCCTCCCCCTCTCCTCCCCTCCCCTCCCTTCCCCTCCTCTCCCCTCCTCTCTCCTCCCCTCCCCTCCCTTCCCCTCCTCTCCCCTCCCCTTCCCTTCCTCTCCCCCTCCCCTCCCCTCCTCTCCTTTCCCCTTCCCTCTCAGCCCTGGCACCTACATCCTACTCTCTATGAACCTGACCCCTCTAGGGCCCTCCTATCCTAGGTCACACAGGGTTTGTCCTTGGAGTCTGGCATTTTCACAAAGCCCAGGGCCCTCAGGTTCACCCACGTGGTTGTGGGTTTCAGAAGGTTCTTGTTCTTAAAGGGCTCATCCAACTTTATTCTTAAAGAACCCAATATTGCCAGTGGAAATGGAAAGTTAGAATCGCTGGCTACATAAAGAAGGTGATAGTTTAATAGAGAGTAATTTTAAAAAATATGTTTGTGTTGATTTTAGAGAGAGGAAAAGGGAGAGGAAAAGGGAAAGATGGAGGGAGGAGGGAGAGAGGGAGGGAGGGAGGAAGAGAGAGAGAGAGAGTGAGAGAAACACCAATGAATGAGAGAGAATCATTAATTGGCTGCCTCCTGCATGCCCCCCACAGAGGGTCAAGGCCACAGCCTGGGCATGTGGCCTGACCAGGAATCGAACTGTGAGTACCTAATTCATGGGGTTGATGCTTAACCACTGAGCCACACCAGCTGGGCTAAAGCACAGTTTTTATGCACCAATGTTCACTTCTATCTGGGTGCCCTCTGGGGGGCGGGCGTGAGCCTGCGTGGTGCTGCTGACCCAGAGACTTGGTGGCAGAATGGTGACAGATCTGCTGACCCTAAACCGAGACTCTGTCCTTGACAGACTCTACCAGTCTGCAGGAGAACTGAGAACCAGCTGCGTTCTCACCACGTGCTGCCACCCCTGTGCCCCCGACATCGTTCCCTTCGCACTGAAGTGGCTCACAGAGCCCCAGGGGCTGGGGTGCGGGATTTGGAGAAACACTCCTGTGCACCACCCCAGTGTGTGAGGCGACACCGTGGCCGGTCACATTGGCTGTCTTCCTTTCCGATGCGATGAGGGGAGGGGAGGGGGGGCACAGGTTTGGAGACCTGGCACTAAATACTCGCGCCATCTTGTCTTTATCCGTTACCCCAACCACGTGAGGTCTGAGTTATTATTCCCACTGACAGCCGAGGACACGGCTAACCAGAGGCGAGGAATGGCTTGCCCACGTCCGCACAGCCTGTAAGTGGCAGAGCCAGGAGTCAAAGCCTAGCGCAACGGCTTCTAGAACTTTCCAGTCCATTCCAGGACTCCTCCCCCCCCCCCCCCCCCCGCACCATACCCACGTGCCTGTTGTTTTCTAGAACTTTCCAGTCCATTCCAGGACTCCTTCCTCCCCCCCCCCCCCCCCCCCGCACCATACCCACGTGCCTGTTGTTTCTCTGGAGTTGGAATTAGGATGGATGGACCTAGCACACCAGCTGCAACCCCATGATCGTTCTACCGTGTTTCCCCGAAAAAAAGACATCCTCCAGAAATAAGACCTAGCGCATGGAAAAATAAGACATCCCTGAAAATAAGATCTTTGGGAGCAAAAAATTAATATAAGACACTGTCTTATTTTCGGGAAAACAGGGTAGGAGCAGTTAGAATGCGATGAAACCAACAGGGAGAAACCCTGGTTCCGTCCGTTGCGGTTGGCTCCGTCCGGAGTCTGGGCTCAGGTCTCGTTGACCTTGGTGTCTCCCTCGCCTTCCGCCCGCCGTCTTCCAGGAACGACCAACAGCCTGCGGCCCGCGTGCCTTCGGGGCTGCCCAGGGGGCTCCGGTTTGGGGAATTAAAGGGACTCTAATGAACGGTGCAAATATTGACGCTCCGGGCTCCGTCGGGGAAACACAGCCCGGTGTTTTTTCAGAGTAAATAGCGCCCATGCCAAGGCCCTTGGCAACGAGGCGGCGAGCAGATTGCCGAGGATGGTAGGTTTCTGTGAAAGTCCCTCTGTAACTCAACACGCCCCGGGGGTCCTTCCCCCCAAAGGGCCGCCGTTCCGGTCAGGCCTCTCCATGGAGCCCTCCGCCTCCTCCCGGCGTGGGGGACGGGCCGCGCGCGTCCCCGCGGGGGGATCGCTTCCCACGCGTCCAATGAGACAAAACCCTCCGGCTCCGGCCTGCTCCTGGGGGCCGGGCCTCTGGTGGGTGCGTCGCCCACGAAAGCTTCAGCGTCGCCATCTGATCGGAGGGCCTTGCCTGGCAAAGGGCCCGTCTGACAGCTGGATGCCAGCCTGCCCAGAGCCGGAGGCTGGGCCTCAATGGCGGCGGCGTCACGCGGGGTCTTTTGTCCCAAAGGTGAGGTGACCAGACGTCCCGCGTCCCACTGTCTTAAAATGCTTTGGGACGCGGGACACATTGTTAAAAATCAGGACGTCTGGTCACCTTACATTCCTCAGGTATCCTCATCTTCAGATCTTCAGCCTGGGCGGGGAGGAGGGGGCGGGGAGGAGGGGGCGGGGCGGCAGGTCCCAGGGAAAGAGCGCACGGGGTCAGGCTGCCCGCCTGGGCTCCTGGGCCTCCACAGGCCCCCTCGGGCGTCCCTGGGAGAGTGTCCCCGGCTCTGAGAGAAGACGGCGCACCCACCCGCCTTCCTCTCCTCTCGGAGAGATAACGTGTTCCCAGATGCTCGGAGGGAACCTGAGAGGGGCAAGCCGAACTCGACCCCGTTTGTCTCCGAAGGGGCGGGAGCCGCCAGGACGCTGCGCCCATGGAGCTCTGGGCGTGGGGTGCACAAAGCCGCAGTCTTCGCCGGGACGGCCCGACGAGGCGTAGGAGTCCTTTGTCCCTCAAAAGCCGAGGGTAAGTCCCGTCCCCAGGCCACCCTGTGCTCCCAGGGCCCCGGGGCTGCCTGCTGCTCCCCTCCCTCCTCCCCCCTCCCCGGACCTCTGTCTGGGCGTGGGAAGACCTTGGTGAAGGGGACCTGCCACCCATTGTGCTCACACCGGGCCTGGCAGTATTTCTGCCCGCAGCACGGCGGCCTCGCTGGGTTGGGGGGCACTTGGACTCGGCCCGGGGCAGCTCAGCAGTGGGAGGCAGGACCACCCGCCGCCGCCTCGGGCCTGGAACAGTGGCCCCTGTTGGCAGCACACTGGTCGTCACCGTGGTTTCTGTGACATCGGTTCGGGGCTGACCACCCTCTCCCAGCCTCTGCTGCGCTCCCGGGCAGAGCCCACTGGGTGCGGGGCTGGTGGACAGGCCAGCAGTGCCCAGAGCTGTGTGCTCAGTGCCGCCTGGGGCGTCTCACTCTGGGCAATGAGTCCTATCACACTCTGAGAAGCAGGGCAGGGTCGGGAGGGCAGTAGAGGGGAGGGGAGGGGACTGTGGGGCCCACGTCCTGGCTGTGGGGCTCACTAAGGCACCCCCCTCCCGGCCTCCCCAAACTCACACACAGTGCAGGGGTGGCGGCACCCACCCGAGAGGGGTGAGCATGACGTGAACCCCGGTGGGGGCGGGGTTTCGGGGGGACCTGGGCCAGCATGTCCTGCTGTGCACCTGTAGGCCAGCAGCAAACACAGGGCTCCCTCGGGCAGCTGTCAGTGAGTCAGCTCAGTGGCGGTAACAAACGGCACAGCTGGTTCAGCTTAAACCACAGACATTTACTGTGCCCATCCTGGACGCTGGAGTCCGAGACCCAGGTGCCCCGGGCGGGCTCCTCCTGAGGCCTCCCTCCTGGGTGTGTAGACGGCTGTCTTCCCCCTGGGTCCCCACATGTTCCCTGTGTGTGTCTCCTCTCTTTTTCAAGGGCACAAGTCACATTGGATTAGAGTCAGACTAAGGTGACCAGATGCCCGCTTTTGGTGGGACAGTCCCGATTTTTAACAATTTGTCCCGCGTCTCATGGCATTTTTTAAAAAGTCCCGATTTTGGGATGAGGCACTGGGACCTTAGGGGCTCGGGGGGGGGGGGGCAATCCTGGAACAGCCAGGAGAGGGGGTGGGGCAAGCCAGAGGGCTGGCAGCAGAAAGGGCTGCCTGGCGGGGCTGTGGCCGCCAGAGAGGGACAGCAGCCTGGCAGGAGTGGCCCAGAGAACAGACACCCGGTGTCTCTGTCCTCTGACCCCAATGGCTGCGCATGTTCAGAGTTCAGAGCGTGCCAGGGATGAGTGTACCCAGTCCCCTAAAGCTCCCCCGCCCCCAGCGCGGGGCAGAGCGGGTGGCAGGGGAGCTGGGCTGCAGAGGCCCCGGCACCGTGGCCGAGGGCTTGGCCCCAGCTGCGTGGACAGCAGACTGAGCTAAACAAACAAAAACAAGCCACCTGCCGGGTCCTGCCAGCCAGGATGGTCTGAGGGGACCATTCTAATTAGGGACAAGTCACCCCCCTGCTGGAGCCCCCACCTTCTCCCTGGCTCACGGGAGGGGCTGGTTCTGGGACCAGGGCGGCTGTTTGGGCAGGTGGTCCAGGAGAGCTTGGGCCCAGAGCCACAGTCCCCCGTTGCCAGGGGCACAATGAACCCAGAAAGATGCTCTTGCAGGTTTCCTAGGACCAGGGAGGGGGCTGCCCCTTGGGGTCCCAAATCACCCCAGGTGTGGGACAGACCTACAGTCTAACCTGGGTGCTAACGGAGCCCAAGTCGCCCCTGAACAGGGACTGTGGGTCTGTCCTCAGCGTCCACTCAGCTCCCTTGGCTCAGGGGCCTCATTCCCACAGCTTCTGAAGCAGCTAGTGCTTAGGCTCTCAGTGGACCTCATGGAAGACTGTCCTGCAGGACTCCTCAGGGAGGGGAGGAGGGGCTTGGTCATTTCAGGGAGGGGCTGCCCAGCACCTAAGTCCCCTTCCTATTGGAGGATCCCCCAGGTGGGTACAGAGCCTGCTCCTGTGTTAGGGGGTAGGAAACCCTCCAGCTCCAGCTCTTGGGCAACTGGGCCATGGGCATGTGACCCAGGCTTGGCCAGTCAGATGCAACTCTGGAGCAGAGAGGGCAGAGTTAGGATTCTCCCAGGACAGCGTGGCACTGTCTGGTAGCTGTGGCCGCCGAGTGCAGCGGCAGGGGGTCCTGCAGCGCCATGGAGGGGGGGGGGGGCGGCTTGCCCGTCCTGCTCACGGCTCCCCCAGGCCGCCTTCCTTCCTGCCTCATAGGGTCTTCCATCGTGTTCTTTCCCAGACTGAGGTGCTGAGGTGCTGAGCAGCGCGCTGTTCCTTTTACTGGACTTCTGACTGGGACAGTCACAATTGGCATTCCCGCCCGGAAGCCCGCTGGTCTCCGCACCTCCCTGCTGAGCCTCTGGTGCGGTCTTGTTTCCGAACTCTGGATTGTATGAGGGCTCTTGTTTCCTGCCAGACCTGGGGGCGGGCGCACAGAGACGACCTGGGGAGAGGCGTCAGGGCCGAGAGCACGGGGGTCCCAAACGCTGGGAGGCCACCGGCTCACACCCCCCGGCCCTCTGTCAGCTCGGCGATCTCGGGCTAGTGCCCTCAGTTTCCTTGTCTGTGAAACGGGCATCTGTCATTGTGCCTCCCTCCAGCATCGTCATGGACAGCAAGTGAGCAGAACAGCAGAAGCACCCCGTGCCTTGCCCACTATTGAGTGCTGACCACTATTTTTTTTTAAGTATATTTTATTGATTTTTTTACAGAGAGACAAGGAGATAGCTAGAAACGTCGATGAGAGAGAAACATTGACCAGCTGCCTCTTGGACACCCCCTACTGGGGATGTGCCCACAATCAAGGTACATGCCCTTGACCAGAATCGAACCTGGGACCTTTCAGTCCGCAGACCGACGCTCTACCACTGAGCCAAACCGGTTTCGGCCTGACCACTATTTTTAACCGTCTGACTTCCAGAACTCTGTGTTCCCAGTGCCTCCTTGTCCAGACAAACCCCCAAAGGACTTGATGCCTTGAGGAGCACTAAGGAGCTTAGTAAGTGACAGCAGCGCCCTATAGGGCCAGATGGACTCTCAAAGCATCCATCTGCTCCGGCAGAACCCCACCCCATTCCTGAACTGCCGAGTCAGGGCACTAACGTGCTTTCCCTCTTTAAGAGTCTGAGAGGGCTGTCAGTGTGGAGGAGCGTGGAGGGTTAGATGCTGAGGGGCCAGGACTTTGAAAGGTCTTTGGAAGTTACCCTGTTTCCCTGAAAATAAGACAGTGTCTTATATTAATTTTTGCTCCCAAAGATGCGCTAGGTCTTATTTTCAGGGGATGTCTTATTTTTCCATGAAGAAGAATACGGTACACATTTATTGTTAAATGAAAATAAAGGAAATTTATTACCTGTATATGATACGGTAGTACGGTAGTTGTCAACACAAACCAGACAAACTGTGAATCCTACAGTATCAAGAATTTACTCATTTATTCAATGACAATCATGTCATCATCTTCTGGAACATCATCATAACAATCCAATTCCTGAATTTCCTGGTGAATTTCTTGTGACTCCATTTCTTTCAGAATCAGTGGGCCAAATCTCTCATGTTTAGCCTAGGGGGGCCTTGTTTTCGGGGAATGCCTTATATTTCACTCAGAAGGAAACCTGTAAGTAGGTCTTATTTTCGGACAATGTCTTATTTTTGGAGAAACACGATATATTCTTTTTTTTTTAAATATATTTTATTGATTTTTTTATAGAGAGGAAGGGAGAGGAATAGAGAGAAACATCGATGAGAGAGAAATACCAATTGGCTGCCTCTTGCACACCCCCTACTGGGGATGTGCCCGCAACCAAGGTACATGCCCTTGACCGGAATCGAACCCGGGACCTTTCAGTCTGCAGGCCAAGGCTCTATCCACTGAGCCAAACCGGTTTCGGCCGGAAGTTATATTCTTAGGAGGGAAACTGCGCTAGAGGGGAAGGGGCTTTGAAGAGACGTGAAGAGGGCGAGGACGCCACCGACACAGCCGGGAAGGGACCTTGGGCTGGAGGTCAGAGTGAATGGGGAGGGAGTCCCCGTGTGAAGGCCCTGAGGGCGGCTGGCTGTCACTCTTACCACAGGTTCACTAGTCATTGCCACAGGAATGCTGGTGAGGAGGGAGGACGAATCCGCCTGGATTTACCAACACGTCTGCAGCATAATCCCAGGTAAATATTGACTCAGCGTGTTGACACAGAGGTATCTTATCACAGTGCAGTGTGAAAGTGACCCAAAAATCTAATTGGTTGTGAATTGTTTTACGGCGCCAGGAAGATGGCCCAGAGGGTGTTGGTTACCAGGTTTTACAGTCTCCCGTGGGAGGGAAAACACAGGGGTATGTACATTCGAAGGAGCACTCACATTTTGCCAGGACTGAACAATACATATCCAAATGTCTATGCACCCACCTAAAAACAAAACAAAACAATCTAAAAAAAATCTAGACACGGACAACTCTCTCTGTCCATTTGAGACGGAGATGGCGCTGGCATTGCCAAACACAGCCTCGTCGTTACTACTAAACGCCCTGGCGGTTTCTCTGAGCACACCTGCAGTTTCCTTTTCAATGGAGTCATTTATCCAAAGCAGAAACTGTGGGGAGACCCAGGCTCCGAGGGAGGAGGACACACCCAGGCCCCTGGTTCATCGGTGGCCTGCCAGGACCAGGACGAGAAATTGTCCTGAGCCCGTGCCACAGACCGCCCGTCGCTGCACCCCTCCTCCGCCCCCCAATGTTTATTCTCTGCCTTTCCCTTAGCAAAAGAACACCTAGTTTTTAGCCGCATGGGACAACCCAGAACAAACATTGCATTCCTAACCGCCCTTGCACCTCGGCGTGGCCATGCGACTGAGTTCAGGCCCGTGGAAATGAGTGAAAGCGTGGGGGCAACATCCAGGGAGGGAGAGTGCCACCTCTGCCTTCTCTCTCTCCTGTCCTGGGATGCGTGTGTGATGGCTGGAGCTCAGGCAGCTGTAAGGGGCCACGAGGTAGATGCCGTTGCCGAGCAAGACAGAGCAATCTGAGGGAAGGGCCCTGGGTCTCTGCCGACCCTGTGAGCCTTCTACTAGCCCTGGAACCCTGAAACGCCCACCTCTGGGCTTCTCTTATCGGGGAGAAAATTACGTCCATCTTTTTAAAGGTGGTTTGTTTTTTTTGTTTGTTTTTGTTGTTGGTGGTGTGTTTTTTTTTGGTCCCTTGCTGTTGAACCAACACGAGCCTTCCCTGGGTCTCCTCTCTCTGAAATACGGCTGTCTAACTCCCTCAGGATGACAGAGATGAAGGGACAGCCCAGAGGTCACACCTCTTGCAGGAACATTTCGCTCAGACCTGTGGGAAGGAATTGCTGGAGCAAACGGCCCCTGCCTCCAGCGTGCGGGCCCAGACCGAGGCCTGGAGAGCACTTCCCAGCAGGATGTGCCCACGAGGACAGGCAATGAGGCTGGTGGCACACTGAAGGCCATGGCCACTGCCCCCAAGTCCCAGCTCCGGGATCCAGCCCTGCCTCAGACCAGCCCCCATTTATACTGAAGGCCAAGGCCATGGCCACTGCCCCCAACCCCCACTCCCCGAGGAAACGCGGCAGTGCCAGGGTGTGCGATCTCAAGGCTCCAGGAAACACTTCCCGGAGGGGCAGCCTCTGGGACAGGTGGGTGCACGGGTCCAGGGAACTCTGGTCGAGCTTCTGATGAATAGTGTCACCCGTCCCGGTTCCCCTCAGGGGTGAGATGTCCCCCCCCCCCTTCCTATTTGTCCCCATTTCCACCTCCTCCAAAGGACCCCGCTCTGACCGGAGACAGACAGCATTCATCCCGCCACGTTCCTGCCACGGGATCGCACCAAGCGCCAAGCTGCCTCCTCTCCCGGCCTTGAGCGCCCACAGCGGCATTTCCCAGCGTGTCCTCTGGGCGAAGAGAGGCCCAGTGCTCAGCGGAGCCAGATACTTAGGGCCTCCTTCTGCACAGAAAACAGCGGCAGCAGCCAGAGACAGGCCCTGCCAGCTCCCACGCAGACGCGAGCACCCCCAGGGGACACTGCCCTATGCAGGGTCCTCCGTGCTGGGGACAGACCGTGTGTAGAAGAGGAAGCTGAGGGAGAGGTTGCTTTGCTCCTGGTCACAGCAGCGAGGAAGTCCCAGCGCCGGGATCCATCCCTGCCTCAGACCAGCCTCCACGCCAGGAGAAAGTCATCACACATGGCCCTGGAAGGGAGCCCTGAATCTCAGGTGACAGCTGGCAGAGGAGACTGGCTTCTCACTGCCAGCTGTGTACCCCCATCCCTTGCTCGGGACCCCCCTCACGGTCCCTGCACCCCACTGGGGTCCCATGTCTGTCCAGCAACCTGCAATCAAACCCATTTCCATTTAGCCCACAGTCACCAGGACAGGCTCATGCTGACCTTATTTATACTAGGGTGTGATCGACTGATACATGTCTAACCGTTTCCCTTTAGAGAGGCAGGCATTATAGTCAAGGGCTCTTGAGACCCTGCAGCGCAGTGACAGAGGAATGAAGCCTGGAGGGTGTGCCTTCCAACAGGGTAACAAGAGATCTTCCCGTGGGACGCCCTCCAGGTTCAGCCCTGTGCTGCCAGGAGGAAGGAACTGAAGTCCAGGCCAGAAGGCCAGGGGCTGTGCAGTGAGGGTAGGAGTATCACTCACCATGCAGCTCCTGGATGGAACTCCCACCCAGGAAGTGCCCCTGGGAGAGGTGGGCGCTGGTGGCGGAACCTGGAGGTGTCTGTGCTTGTTTATCCCCTTCTGACGCTGCTGGTGGGAACACTGCATCCGGCCCACCCCTGAGAGGACCCCAGCGCACCTCTGTCCCGCCTTCCTCCACCCTCTCAGGTGTTTAAGACCGCATTTCCCAGAATGCCTTGCTCCCCACCACCACCACCACCACGTGGAGCAGGCTGGCTTATTGATGACAATGACGGACGATGCCACCACACCTCCGGCGGACGGGCCCAGGGGCCAGCGAGGAGGAAAGGGGCTCTCGGACAATCTCAGGGAAGGGATCTCAAAAGTTTGGCAAAATTTCGTTGCTATTTGAGGGCTCCTCTGTAAACATTTGATTGCTCAATGCGAATTCCTCCTTCCTCTGTCTTGACTCCCAGGCACTTTCAGAACCAAAAATAAAAATTAGTTCTTTTCCAGCTAATTCATTCATTTTTGCAAGTCCTCACTCTGTCCTTGGAACTTGTGTCCCAGAGGAGGCCAGAGGGCCCCAGAGACAGAGGGTCATCCGTGGGGGTGCTCCAGCTTTGGCAAGGACGTCTCTGGGAAGGCAGCTAGCTGCCCCATAGACTCCGACCTCTGACCTCTGACCTTTGAGGGGGAGCACAGAGTGGAGGACCACTGAGCACCACCTCCTGCCCCCTTTGTCCTACAGGAGAGGACATGCTAGCTCACATCCGGGAGTTCCCTTTGGGGGGCGAGGCGAGGTGACTCAGGCTCCTCTTTCATTCACTCACTCATTCCATCATAGATGGAGTGATGGAGAGATGTCATTCATTCATTCACTCATCAAAGGATGGAGGGTGGGTCTGACCACCAAGTCTTGGACGTGGTGGCTAAATGAGACGAGAGAGAGGCTCTGTTTCCAGAAACGCCTCTGCCCTGCCCCAATGCCTCCCACTGGCCCCCGATGCCAGGAAGGCCCTCGGAGGCCCACCTTCCCCAACAGAGTCCCCTCAGGAGGGATGGGAAGCAAGATGCTGCCAGCGGGGAGAGCAGAGCAAGTGTTCCTTCTGAGCCTCACGGTCCTCCTCCGGTCTCAGGTGGACCAGAACCCACACGGGGCTGCACAGCCCTGACGCTACAGCTGGCAGGTGAGGAGCAGGTGCGACTTCTCCTCTCTGGGCCTCAGCTGTACCCTTCCGTGAAAGGGGATCATAGCGGCAGAAACAGGGGCCAGGCCTGTGCTAGAGCCCTTAACACAACTCGCGTGTCTCCCACCCGGAGTCCTTCGTGGTGGAGCCTCGTATCAGCCCCATTGTGCCAATGGGTAAACCAAGGCACAGCGAGGTAAGGCACCTCCTCCAGATGCCCCAGCCGGGGGGGTGACGCAGGGTCCGGCCTCAAAGCTCTGAGCCCCACAGGGCTCAAAGGCATCGTTGGTAGAAGGCTTCCCTGCACGTCGGGTACACTTAGCGCTCAATACAGGCAGAACGGCGCTTCTCAATGGCGGTGTGGCTTTTGACTTCAAGGGACATTGGGGATGTGACAGCAGAGGGTAGGTTACTATTGGCCTCCACAGTCCAGGTTTGCTGCTAAACCCCTGGAGCGCGCAGAATGGCCCGCAGGACAAGAATGGCCCCGCCCCACACGTCAACAGCACGGAGGGTAAGCAGGCTTGGGCTGGGATCTCGACGCCTTACATTAACACACCCACTGATGGCCGCCCACCCTGGGTGCTTTCCCCCCCGAGGGCTGGTCTGGGCACCACTGGAAGCCGACTTCCCTGGGTCCTCCCTGCACCCCCCCAGGGTCCCAGAGGGCAGCCTGGGCTGGCTGGCGGCGAGCTGCCCTGGCCCCCGCCCCACGGACCCCCGCCTGCTTCTTACTTGCCAGCAGAGGCTCCTGCACCGTCTCCTCCATCGGATCCCCTCCCGTGTCCTGGCCTCCGGTGGCGCCGGGCTCCCGCGGCGGGTCAGACACCGGGGCAGCGCGACACCTCTGTGTCGGAACCTTGGGCAAGGTGGCACAGGCCACTCCTGAGGCGAGCGGAGTTTGCAAAGTGAGTCAGAGGGTTCGCAGCCAGGTGCTGGCACGTGCGTTAATCATTAACGCGCAGCTGGGACACTTCCCCGGGATCCCGCGTGGCATCTGCCAGCCTCCACCGCGGTCCTGAGCCGCCCCCCCGGTCAGGGCTCAGCGTAGCCGGGTGCCTGCGGGAAGGGGAGGGTCCATGCCCGGGACCCCTCTCCCACCGTCCGCAGGGCTGCAGCTCTGGAAGGGCGGGTCGAGGAAGGAGTGGGGTCCCGTTCGACAGCCCGCACGAAGGCCCCTCCGGTCGCCCCGCTGCCCGCTCCTAAGCGCCTCTTCCGTTCCCTACGCTGGGCCAGCCACTGGCCGAGCATCATCTCCATGAATATTCTCGCCAACCCTACCCATGAAGGCTTCCGTGTCTCCGAGTCCCGGGCGATGGGGGCGAGGCCCAGGCAGGCTGATGTCCAGCGACAGGCCTGTGAGCAGCAAGGCAGAAGGAGAGGAGATGGTCGCCTCTCCTGGGGCCTCTGTTTGCAGGCTGGACGTGGGGAAATGCAGAAACACTGCTGAGCACAGGTCTCTGAGCACACAGTAGGTGCTCAATTGTTGCTGCTGCTGCTGCTTCTCATGTTCCCGGGCTGTGTCTCAAGGCCATGGCCCTGCCCGCTCTGCTCAGTGGCGGGGAGCACGTGGCTGACGTTGGGTGAAGGGCTCTGTCAGGTGACTGGGCCAAAGCCACAGGGCAGGTGGGTCTGATGCCCAGGGACGAGCTTTCAAACAAAGATGCATTCGGGCCCCAGGATGTTATTCGTCATCTGGGAATGTGAACCTCACTTCCTTTGGGGGCGGGTTTGACAGCAGCGGTCCCGGGAGTGGCCGTGGGGCCCCGTCCACACGGGCTCCAGGCCAGCTGAGCTGCCTGACGTGCCTCCACTGGCGCGGATGGCAGCAGAGCCGGGCTGCGGTGACGGCGTGGCTGCTTGGCACTCACTCCCATTGCTCTCCTGCGTGGGGGAGGGCGTGAGGGTGCGGACGAGGGTGGTGGCTGGGTGAGGGAGTGTGGGGAGACCTTCCCTGGCGGGTTGGAGGAGGCTCTGAGGGGCAGGGGACTTTTGGGGGTGGCAGGATCCAAAGAGGCTGAGGACCCGTCACTGTTGGCCGCTCCAGAAATCAACTCTGGGCTCAAGCGCTTCATTCTAAAGAGGGTCCCTCGGCCACGGCAGACCCAGCCTGCACGACCCCGAGGTTAGTCAAGATGCAGTGACATGTTCCATTCATTCATTCATTCACGTAACCAGTCACTCACTTAGTCCTTCACTCATTCATTAATTCATTCATTCACTCACTCATTCATTCCTCAGTTACTCATTCTCCCTTCGGGAAACATGTCCGGAGCACCCAGCTGTCCAGAGAGGCTCTCTTGGGGCAGAGAGCGGAGAGAAAAGCAGCTGGTTCCCGAGTCCAGCAGGGCCTGGGGCGGCGCAAAGGGTACCGTGGGAGAGAGTTCTACAAATCTCGAAGGTGAGACCAGTGCTGTCGTGTTGGCCGAGGGCGCTCGCCCTTGTAGGGCTCGTGCCTTCATCCTGGGCTTCAAACGGGTCCGCTGGCAGGGCCGTGCCAGGCCAAACCCCCAGGGTCAGCATCCTCTCAGCCGCAGGGTGGCTGGGTCCGCAGGTGGGGTGCCGATGCCAGCAAGTTGAAGCTTTGTTTGGCATGTAAAGCCTCCTAATGGGTTTCCAGCCTTTACACTGGTCTTATTATTAACACCCATTACCAAGACTCGGCCCCGGCAGCGGTGCACGTCGCTTTATAAATACTGTCGGGGAAGGAAGGTCGCCCGCAGCTCCTCGCTGCAGCCACGGTCCTGTTTGCGAGAGGAAAGCCCGAGACCAGTTCTCGGGGCAGAAGGAGGCGCCTCCCAGATAGAGCTGCTGTGGCCGCCCTCAGAGGCGCCTGGGTGTTCGCTCGGGCCCCGCAGTAAAACTTTTAGGGGCTCCCCCGCCCTCTAAATCACGGGTGCGGACGTTTAAGGCCGGGTTCTGCCAGCACCGGGGGTGCCGGGAGGCGAGACGGGGTCACTGCTGGGGTTTGTGTTTGAAACGTGACGGATGGTTGTTTCTGTAAGGCCGCGGAAACTGGCTGTGGGCAGAGTTATGGGCGTTGGGCACGGAGAGACGGCCAGAACCCCGCTTCCCCGGGTGCCCCTCGGAACCGAGGCCCCGCGGGCACATAAACAGTGGGATGTAATATCGCCTTATTTGGTCACGGAGCCCAGTCCTCACTCGCGGAGGCCTCTTTGCCTTCGCCTGCGAGAAAGGGGCAGGCAGCGGAGTGGAGTGGGGGGGGCTCCAGGTCCCCCGTTGGACTCAGCTCCCTGGGATCTGGTGCTGACAGGGAGCTTGTGCTGGGGTGCTGCCTGAGTCGGGGTTGTCACCCCCAAATCCGGGGCCCCTGGCGGCCTTAGCAGTAGATGGGGTGTCTAGGGCAGGGACCTGGTCCCCGGAAACCTCCTGTCCCTTTGCGGTTTGTGTAGGGCTCACAGGGGTTTTAAAACAGTTGTCGGAAGCTGCCGGGACCGGTTTGGCTCAGTGGATAGAGCGTCGGCCTGGGGACTGAAAGGTCCCCGGTTCGATTCCGGTCAAGGGCATGTACCTTGGTTGCGGGTGCATCCCCAGTGGGGGGTGTGCAAGAGGCAGCTGGTCGATGATTCTCTCTCATCGACGTTTCTGACTCTCTATCCCTCTCTCTTCCTCTCTGTGAAAAATCAGTAAAATATATATTTAAACAGTTGTCGGAAGCAGAGTGGGATTGAGGAGTGGCAGGCACCCCCAGATTTCAGGGGTACCCAGAGAGGCGCCACACGCCGGCAGGGAAAGCAGAGCGAGGCCTCCACGGTGGCCGTGGTCACTGGGTGCCAGGCTGGGCCTCAGCACCCCACGCATCCTCACAGTGAGTGAGGGCGGCTCCGGGCTCACGGAGGAGGGTGGGCCACAGGCTGTTCGGCTTCTGCCGGAGGGGAGGAGGCTGGCGTGCTGGGGCTTGAACCCGCGCCCCGTGGCAGCCACGCGGAGGACAGACACACGTCCCTCCCAGAGACAGCCCCGGGGAACTGACCCTGTGGAGCCGGCGGCCTGGGCCCCGCCATCCAGGGACGGAGCGCTGCTTCCGCTGGCGGGAGGCCGGCTTCCGCGGGGAAGGGGACGGTCCCTGAGGTTCTGCTGTCCCCGCTGTCCACGCCCGGGCGCTCCCTCCACGGGGTGGTCTGGGCCGGACCGGACACTGAGTCACAGGAGCCGGGAGGAAATGCAGAGGGTCGTGACTCACGGTGGCCCAGCGTGGGCGGGAGCCCGGGTGCACGCACTGGGGGTGGGCGTGGGGCCAGGCTGGCACCCGAGGGCATTTCTCAGGCTAAAAGGCAAGTTCTGGGGAATCAGGGCAGGGTCTTGAGCAGCCCTCAGGGACACGCCTGCTGCTCCAGGGCCCAGCCCTGATCTCCGCCCCAGCTCCCCGCCTACTGGACAATTACAGGTTCCTGCACAAAGCTGCCTGGACTGCCCTTTCCTGTCCCAGGTCTGCTGTCTCAAACTTTCTGTCCTGGGCCTGCTGGGGTCCCCCATAGCTCAAGGGGTCGTCCCTTGGGCAAGATGTACTTCCTAGACCCTGACATACTCATCTGTGGAGTGGGGGGAGATGATGGGACATTGTCTCACCCGGACAGGTGAGCAGCCTTAGGACCAGCTGGTGCAGGGCCAGGCGGGGCCTGAGCAGCAGGGCAGGCCGAGCAGCCAGAGACAGCCCCAAGGGGGATCTTAGCACGGACACCTGCTCCCCTGGCCTCTGAGTCCGGAAACCAGCGAGGTGGCCCTGGCGAGGGCCAAGGGGGTGGGCCATGGTTTTCTGAGAGCTTCCCAACGGGCCCAACCCTTCCACAGACCTCGCTTCCTTGTCCGATGTTCAAGCCCATCTGCCCCGTTTGATTGGTGAGAAAGTTGACATCTGAGGAAATGAAGCAACTTGGCACAAGTCATGAGGACCTGGATTCGGGTCTCCAGGGCTGGCCTCAGCACCAAGACCCTGCGGGTGTCTGAGCCGGGGGGGGGGGGGGGGGATGCCCAAGACCCCCCTCTGGCCAGGCTGGGTTCCTCCTTCTGGGTGAGGAGAGGAGCTTGAGTCTCCAGAAACATCTCTTTGGAAAGTTTTAAAAATTCCAGTCATTAAACAATCCCGTGTGTGTGTGTGTGTGTGTGTGTGTGTGTGTGTGGTGAGGGGGGTGGGGGGCAGGCATGATGGGAACATCTGATCTGAGAGTTGTTCCTCCTCCAACAATCCAACGGCTAAGAATAGCAGGTTTTATTCTGCTCATTAAACTCGAACCCCACTTATCACTTTACGACACGTCGGGCAGTTATTTTGAATTGTCGGCGAGAATGCCCGGAGTGGCGGGGGCTGGCGGGCGACCCGCTCAGCGCTTTTGTCTGGGCCTGGAGACAGGGTCACAGCTTCTTCTAACGAGTACCGGGAAGGAGAGCCGGGTGGGTTTTCCCCCATTCCAAGATATATTCTAAGGCCTCACGCTGCCGGGGGCTCCTGGGGGGCCTGACGTGGGACTGCAGGGCTCCCTGGGTTTGGGTGGGCACTGGGCACTTGTTCTCGGGCGTGTCTGAGCTCCGGGCTCTGTGCCGGGTGCTGGGAGGCTGTGTGTGCTGGGGCGGAGCCGGCAGGCCCTGCCACCTTTGCTTGACGCTTGTCCTTGAGGCCTCAGTGCCCTCCCCCGCAGGCTGGGGACGGTGATGGCCAGTTCCAGGTGCCATCACCTTCAGGCAGCCTGGCCAGACCCTCGCTCCATCACTGAGCCCTCCTGCCTCAGTTTCCCCATCTGTAAAAAAGGGCTCATGGTCAGGTGTCCTCCTTCTTGGGCCGGCTGCGCGGCAGAGGTGTCTGTGTCCAGTGCAGTGGCCGGTGGCACATGGTGAGCCGTCAGCTGTCACCAGGCCCTGGCAGGGCCATGGGGAGGGCAAAGGGGACAGAAAGGGAAGGACACAGAGGTGCCTTCCACATGTGAGCCCCCTCTTCTCCCCCCTGCTCCCCCAAAGCCGTTCCCAGAGTCAGAGGTGGCCGGAGCTGGCCTCCCTCCAAGTAGGTCGCGGTGTCTCCCGGTGACAGCCGTGCCTGCAGCCCGGCCCGGTCCCTGGCGGTGATGCCAGCGTCCAGGAATGCCCCGTCCCACAGCCTTCAGGCTCCTCTCCGTGAGCTCATGCATTAGGGCCGAAGGATAAATAAACTCGGTCGGCTGCGCTCCGGCCGCCCGCCTGCCTGCCGCTGTGGCATCTGCACGCACCGAGATCCCCCGCCACGCCCTGACGCACGACGGATCTGACTGCTCCCCGTTAAAAATGGGGTGTGAGGGAGGCCCTGGAGGGCCCGGGGGCCGGGCATCGGCCTGACCCAGCCTGACCCTCGCCTGTGTGTCTGGGGCTCTTGGATCATCCCCCGCCCTGCACCACCCATACCCCTTCCTAGCCCTCTCCTCTGTCTCTCCCCCTCCGCTCCCCTCTCCGGCTCTGCCTCTGTCTCTCTCAATCTCTGTCTCTTTGTCTCTGTCTCTGTCTCTCTTCCTTCACCCCACCCGCGGTTACACCAAAACTCCCTGGAGACCTGGCCGCGTAGCCGCTGCGATGGCTGATGGAGGCAGAACGGAAGCCCAGGGGAGCGGAAGCCCCTGCTGCCGCCGGCAGGGGTTCGGGAAAAGGCAGGTTTGAATTAAAATAAGACCCGGCTTAAGTCTAAAACCCTGACGTTCGAAAGAAAGCATGGGAAACGTTACATTAAGCCGGTGCTCCTGATTTTACCGCATTAACCAAGGGACGGCTCATTTCTAGGATTTCGACCTCGATAGGCCCCACGGGGAAGGGGTCCAGTCGAGCCGAAGGCACGGAGCCCAGGCCCGGACTCCAGGGCGGGGTGAACGCCCGGCGGCCCCACAGCCACCTGGAGGTGAGGTGCATGGGCCCGGGGCCTGGCCGGTGGAGGAGCTGGGAGCAGTGCAGCCCCCCTGCCCACTCCAGAGCCCCACATTTCCAATCCTGTGAGCACAGCGCCCTGAGGCACTGCCCTGTGGGGTTCCGAGCAAGGCAGTGGGGTTCTGGATCCCTGAGTGAGGGGACCTCCCAGCCCCGGAGCAGTCTCAGAGAGGAGGCACTGCGGTTCTGGGCCCTCCCACCTGCGGGCATCCCTGCATCTCCCCCCCAACCCCAACCCCCGGACCCTGACCACATCGAGGGAAAGGGGGGCGGAAACGGGGGGCTGGTGCTCCCGCTGCTCCCCAACAACAGGAACGCACCCGCGCGTGCGAGCTGGGAGCCATGAGCGGTGTCATTTCCGGGATCCCCCACACGCGTGCGACACACTCACGTTTGCATTCAGAACTGGCACCGCACAGGGTCCAGGGGAACCGAACCCTCTTCCCTCCCTGCCCCTCTCCCTCCGGGCCCCCTTCCCCCTCCCCCTCCCTCCCACACTCAGGGCCCCTCCAGGACCTGGCGTCCAGAGGTAATGGTCACTACCGGAGTCCGGCTCCACCCGGCTGGGTGAAGTCTCCCATTTTTTATCTCCGTCAAGGCTGGGAGGCGCCACCTGCTTCTCTGAGCGTGTGAGAAAGATGAGGGGTCAGTGTGTGGGCTCCGGAGAGGGTGGAGAGAAGAGGGTGGGGTTACAGGGACCTCAGTGGCTTGACCATCTCCCCCCCACCCTGCTCCCACCCACCCCAGCCCGTCCCCAGGGAGTGGTGCTGGGAGGAGGTGGGCCCGTACGTCCTCCAGGTGCGGGGCGTGGGGGGCGTGGGGGGCGGGCGGGGATGGAAGCCCTGGCCCTGGGGACACTTGGATGGATGGGAATGGCTCCAACTGAGGTCCTCCCAGCTCTCTCAGCCTGAGGCTCCTGTGAAGAGCCAGAGGGCGGGGTCCCCGTGAGGCCTGTGGGCCCTCGGGCCCTCGCTGGTCCATGGCCTCAGTTGGAGCCAGCCCCCGGCCGAGTCGGGTGGCGAGAGCAGGCGCCGTGGGTGGGGAACCACAAGGGGTTTCTGCACGTAGGCAGTGCTGTCCTGCGGGCGGTGACCCCGGCCTGGGTGCGGGCTTGGCGCCGGCACTCGCCTGCTGTCTGCGCTGAAGCAGGAATGCGTTTCTGCTGGAGCAAACAGCCCTCCAGTGACCTCCAGTGACCTCCCAGAGTATCCGCCACGGCCGGTCGCTCACCTCACCGGCCTGACGGTGGGCTGACCGGCCCAGCGCTGGGCCTCCTGAGCTCCCCTGGGACCCCTGTGGGCGAACCTTTCAGGCCGCTGCACCCAGGCGGGAGCCCAGTCCCCGCCCCGAGGCAGCGCTTGCCTGGCCTTGCACTTGGGAGGGAAGCCCGTTCATCCTCAAGGGCGCCGGCCCACGCGTCTCAGTCCTCCTGCCCAGGGCTGCCCTCCAAAGGACCTGCCTCCGGAGGGAGCCGCCGGTTTGAGTCGCCTGGAAGTCCCTGGTGGGGTGCCTGAGCCTCGGCCTGGGGGCGGCTGTCACTCAACCGGTCTGACCTGACCTCAGCCCTGACGGCCAAGTTCGCAGGTCGCACCTGGTGGTAGCATCCCAGGGCGGGAGCCTGGGCAGGCATCCTGCGCCCACCGGAGCCGCACGTGGCTGACTCCACATTCTTCCCGCCACCCGACGGGACAGGTCACAGAGATCCACACCCTTTGTGGGACCAGGGGCCCCCCTCCGGAGCCCCAGTGGGTGGTGGGTCAGAAGCCCTCTGGTGCCCCACAGAGCCTCACCCCCCACCCCCGAGGCACCAGCCTGGTGCCCTGGTGGGGGGGGCTGACCTGCAGGGGGGGGACCTCGCCCCGGGTCCTGGCCCCTGGATTCCAGTCAGGGTGGCCCCCGGAGAGCCTGGCAGCGGCAGGGGACAGAGAGGGTGAGGGCTCTGTCCCCAGGGCCTTCCCTGCAGTGACCCAGTCCCTCCGCCTGAGGGGGCAGTGCCATGGGGTGGCCCGTCTGCAGCCAAAGCGTCCTCCTGTTTGGTGAGGCCCATCGCTGGCCCCTTCATGCTGGGGACACACGGGCTGCCCCCTCACTGTTGCCAGCCCTGGGCACCCCACCATTGTGTCTCTTTTCGCCAAGCACTCGGACCCCTTTCTGAGAGTGGGCGTCACCTCTTCGTTTGAGTGTCCCTGGGAAGTCTCAGCCCAGGGAGAGGCAGCTCCGCTGGGGGCCGGGCAGTGCAGGCTGCAAAAGGGCTCTTTTCTCATTTGAAATTGTCCTGCGTTGCGGCCACTCCCTGTCCCGAGGCCAGACCAGCCTCCCTCCGCTCTCTGCGGTGAGTCAGCCCCGTAAACGGTGGCGGGGGACGGCCATGCCGGCCCTCTGCCTCCGGCCCGCCCGCCTGGCGGTCCCTGAGGTTCCGGCCCCGCCCTGCCCTGTCTTTGTTCTCCGGGCACACCTGGTGACTCAGGGTCCCTGGCGGGCAGGCCCAGCCGTGAGCGTGTGTCCTCCTGTTCGATGCCAGGCCCTGTGGGGCACAGACCTAGGGGGAGAGCCCGGAGCTTGGAGACGGGTGAGGGGCTGGGCTGGGGGACACCCCTCCTTATCGTCTGTGTCCTCACTCCTGATTGTCCAAAGGCCAGTGTGTGTGTGGAACATGGGGTGGGGGGAGTGCCGGCTGAGGTTCTGTTTGTCGGCTCAGGATTCCCTGCTCAGCCACCTGCAGCCCAGCCTGGGCTGGCCCCGGCTGTGAACTGGAATCACTTAGGGTGCCCGGCCAGGTCCAAGGTCACTCAGAGCCAGGCTCTCCAGGGATTTCAAGGAAACGCCGGAGGGCTTGGGCCTGGGGCCTGGGTGGGGCCGGTCAGCGCTGAGAGGGCCGAGGCCGGGCGGGCGCCCTGTGCCAAGAACACCTGAGTCACCCGGGAGGGTGGTTACTCAGAAGCTCAGGCTGAGCGAGACCTGGGGGCGTTTCCATGAACTGGAGCGCTGGGAACGTCAGGGACTGGGGTTTCCTAATGTTCTGAAATGTTCCGGAATGTTCCGTGGGCCTGGAGGGGACCACAGCCACGCTGGGGTTTCATCTCTTTTGTTTCTATAGCTAGAAAACGCCGGGATTCGAGCACAGGGGGGACCCCTGGTCCACGCTGCTGGGCTCTGTGCTGGGCGGCCGCTAGCCATGTGGCAACTCCATGCACGTGGGGTTTGGGGGCCCCTCCCACCTGACAGAGCCAGGCAGGGGCACCCTGCGGTGTCTGCGGCTCTGACGGCCCTGGGTGCCCCCGTGGACGATTGCATGAGGGGCCACAGGAGACGCTGCCTCGGCTGAATGTCTGTCCCCCCAGGCGTGCCAGCCTGTGCCCCCCAGTGGGAGGGTCTGGGCCTTTGGGGGAAGTAGGGTTAGAGGAGGCCAAGAGGGTGGCCTCCATGGCAAACAGCCCCAAACATCCCATTAGACTGGTCTCTTCTCTACCGGACCCTGTGTCTCCCTGGGATTCTGATTTGGAATTGTTTTCTCTCTCTTTTTTTTTAATTTTATTTTATATTTTATTGATTTTTTACAGAGAGGAAGGAAGAGGGATAGAAAGCTAGAAACATCATGATGAGAGAGAAACATCGGCCTCTTGCACACCCCCTACTGGGGATGTGCCCCCAACCAAGGTACATGCTCTTGACCGGAATCAAACCTGGGACCTCTCAGTCCGCAGACCAATGCTCTATCCACTGAGCCAAACCAGTTTTGGCGGAATTGTTTTCTTTTGACTTGCTTCATATACACCAAATGGCCAGATTATTGTGACCTCTGAATGCATAATAATCTGGCCACTCAGTGTGTGTGTGTGTGTGTGTATATATATATATATATATATATATATATATATATATATATTTTAGAGGCTCAGTGCATGAATTCGTGCATGGGTAGGGCCCTGCCAGCCAGACCAGGGGGAGGGGACATGGGTGGTTGGCCGGCCTGCCTGCTGGTCAAACTCCAGGTTGAGGGGACCATTTGCATATCAGCCTTTTATTCTATAGAATATACACTGAGTGGCCAGATGATTATGTGTTCAGAGATCATCTGGCCACTCAGTGTAGTCACATTTTGCCTCGTAGTCCTGGCTCTCTAAACTGTGGCCAGTCCAGGTTTGATTTGTCACTGACCCCTGAAGGCAGGTGATCCCGGGTAGGAGATGGTGCTGGAAGTGGGAGGGGGGGGGGAGGTTCTGTAGAAGGTGCAGGTGCCCTGAGGAATCGGCTCCATTTTGCCTAGGGGATCCTGCCTTCCAGCCCCAGCCCCACGGAGAGCTGCAGGGTTCCTAAGAGTGCCCTGTTCCTCCAGGCTGTGGGCTGCAGTCTTCTCCCGGCCCAGCCCCCTTTGGCCAGAGGAGGCCAGGCCCCAGCACCCGGCCGGGGCTGGTGCGGGTTAGCTCAGCGGGAACCTGTGCCACCCAGGCCCGGAGGTCAGCAGCCTTTCCCGGCCCTCCACTCTGTGTGCTCATCCTGATCCCTGGGCCCAGCCTCCGTTTCCCCCGCGTTCCCGCCCCTTTGTTCACCTGCACTGGGAACTGTCCCTTGAACCCTTCCAAGCTTGATGGGGCTGGAGGGTGGGGGTGGGGGGGCTCTGGCCAGCCCTTGCCGTCATTGCTGAGGCTCAGGCACATGACCCTCTTGCCCCGTCCACCCAGCCCAGGCCCTTGAGCAGAAGCAGCTCCCGGGCGAGTTGAAGGAGGCGGTGCTGGGGCGCCAGGTGCCCACGCTTTACAGCGGGAGGGAGGGTGTGCAGGGGATGCGTGTGCATCGGAGGCTGAGGCATCCCAGGGGCCGTGACCCAGGAGCCTCGCCCCGGAGGGAGAGATTCTGTTCCCTCCCTCGAGAGTGGGTTCCGGCCTCCAGGGGGCTGCTGGGGTGTGGTCCTCACCCTGTGCCCGCCCTGGAGGCACCCTCTCCCCTGCAGAGGGGAGTGCCCGATGGGGAGGGAGGTTTGTGAGTCTTTTAGTGACAGTGCAGAGCTATGAAATCAGGACCTTGAGAGGAGCCGGGGAGGGTGGGGGGGAGGGGGGTGGCACCCAGGGCAGGGCCCTCCCTGCCGGGGGCGGCTGTGTGGAGCAGAGCGGCCTGGCAGGCCGTCCCGGAGCCTCTGGGTGGGAGGCTTCCGCTGCTGCTCCTCTCTCAGGGCCCGTCCTGGAGGGACTCCCAGTGCCGCTTCCGGGTCTGGCCTGGGTCAGCCCTGTAATAGCCTCCCCGGGGGACCGGTCTCGGGGCTGCAGGAGGGGGAGGCGTGGGAACCAGCCCCGCGGCCACAGGGCGCGCTCTGGGGCAGACCCCCTCCCGCCGGCCTGGTCCCCGGGGGAGGGGAGAGGAAGCCGGGCTGAGCGAGCGTCCTGTCCCCAAAATCTCCCGTGTGTGCCGTGGGGTGGTCCGGTGCCCCCTCAGCCCCAGGCTCCCCCGGAGCCCCCGCCGAGGAGCTCCACAGAGCTGTTCTCCTGCAGGTCCCCTTAGGCCTCTGCTGCCCCCTGCAAGGCCGGCTCCCTGGCGTCCGCGGGGTCTGAGCGGCGATGGACTCTGCTGAGTCATGGGGGACAGCCGCGGCCTGTCCTCTGGGGCAGGTCCTTACAGGCTCAGGGCTCGTCCTCAGCTCCTTCCGGGACCTCTGGAGCCCGCCGGCCTGAGGGTGGGGCCTGTGGCGGTCTCTAGGGGTCACCGTCGGCCCTACCTGCCCCGAACTCCCTTCCTTGTCGCATGGCCCTGGACACGGAGGGGCCAAATGTGACGTCAGGATGGTCCCGCCTTCCCTCCCTCCCAGGGGACAGGTGGGCTTCCCTGGGGTGGTGACCTTTGCCCCCTGGGGACACGGGGTGCTGTCTGGAGGAATGTATTGGCACCTAGTGGGTGAAGGCCAGGGATGCTGCTCAGCACCCAGCAGGGCCCGGGACAGCCCCCCCTGCCCCGCCAGCAAATGATGTTCTGGCTGCAAACATCAACAGTGCCCCAGGGGAAGGACCTCAGAGGTGGGTTGATGCTGGGGTCCCTGTGCTCTGGCACCCACTGGGCTGGCCCCTGTGGGCTGAGGGCACTGCCCACTGTATTTCTATCTCCGTTAGGATTCGCCGTGGGCTCTGAGCTGCACGACTGGACACAGAAGAGAGCGAAAACCGGAACACGGGCAGGGACAGCCGGCGTCAGGGGAGACAGAGCCCAGCACAGGGCCGTGATGGCTCCGGGGGGGCCCTGCTGGCGCGGTGAGGGGGGGCAGCCTCCTGAATGAGCCTGGACCCGCCCCCTGGGTGTGGCTTGGGGTGGGCCAGGGGACATGGCATGTGCAAAGGCCCTCAGGGGTGACCGCTTGATGGGTGGACACCCGTCTGAGCGGGGAAGCGGGAAGAGGGAAAGGTCCCGCTCCCCTCCCTCCCCTTTCCCCAAACCTTGGAATCAGGCCCAGGCCACGGCTGCTCTGTGAGACGCCTGGCCCTCCTGGGTGCCCCGGGTCCCCAGCCCACATCCATCCAGCCTTGTCGCCTCGCTATCTCCGGGGAAAGTATGCTGGGGGCAGCCAGGCCATCAACTCGGGCGTTCAACATGAAAGGAAGGGCAAGCGCCGGGGTTGCTGCCCTGAGGACACCGAGAGGACACCCCCGCTCCTGCTCTGTGGCCAGAAACGCAGCCTGGGGCGCCTGCAGCCGTCCTGCAGGCTCTCCCGGAGCAGAGCGGCCCGTCGTCCCCCAGGACCCCGCCACATCCCCCCGCCGGCACCCCGCAGGCCGGGCACCGGGGCAGGCTGGCACTCATGGCTTGCTGATATGTGCGTTTTCTGTGTTCTCGGCTCCACTGCGGGTCTTCAAGCTCGGTGGATGAACTTCCCGGCAGAGATAATATCCTAGCAACCCTCCCGGGAACTGGACGGCGGTGGTTGGAGCTGCAAAGTTGTTTACATTGTGTTTTACGGCCTCCAGAGAACTTGGCTGCTCCAACGCCCGGGGATGGCCGTGTCGAACTTCCAAACGTCCAGCCCAGGGCAGCGGGGTCTAAAGCCAGATGGGCTGGCTTCTGAGGGCCATGACCTCTAGACGTTCAGCACGCCCCCGAGCCTGTGGAGGCTGCTGGGCCGGGGAGTCTGGGTCTCCTGTGAGAGCCTCCCAGTGCTGGCGCCCACTCCCCCTGCCCGCCCCCAGGCCTCCCGGCTGCAGGTCACTCTGGTGTGTGTGTGTGTGTGTGTGTGTGTGTGTGTGTGTGGCTGTGGCTGTGTGTGTGTATGTCTCTATGTATATATGTATGTCTGTGTGTGTATGTCTGTGTGTATGTGTATGTCTGTGTGTGTGTCTGTCTGTGTGTGTGTGTGGCGGTGGCTGTGTGTCTGTAGGTGGGGGCAGAGGCTGGATGAGAAAATGAAGAGAATGATTTTGCCAGCTTTAAGTGTAGCACATAGTAGGTGCCCAGTGTTAGCCGAAGGCAAGAGGAGTGAGTGCACTTGTAACAATGCAGATGGTTGTGGCCTTGTGGAGGTGGCTTTTATTGTAATTCGTGCTTTTGAAGAGATGCAGGGATAAGGCCCGACCACGTGCTGCAGAGGGAAGGTCCCTGTCACCACCAGCACAGGCATCCAGTGGCCTGTTTGAGGCCCTCGGAGCCTCCTTTCCTGCCTGGCCTGGCAGACTGCAACGTTCAAGAGAGGCCCCGAGTAACTGTGGTGAGATCAAGATGTCCTCAGAGCTTACGCAGACAAACCTGTACCAGGAGCTAGAGATAAGCCGTTGTCACCTTAAGGCACAACAGTTTGGGGTTGTTTTGTTACTGCAGCACGACTTATCCTAGACTGACTAGTCCATTTTCTTATGGATTCATAAAAGATTTTTATGCATTAAGGAAATTAGCTCTTCATCTATTATATGAATGCCCAATATTTTATATTTATTCCTTGGCATTGTGATGTTTCTCCCACTCAAAGATTTCCATGTTGTATAGTCAACTTTTCACTCCCCCCCCCCCCCCCCCCCCCCGCGGGGAGGATATAGGAAGGACTTGCCTACTCTAAAACTTAAAAAAATAAAAAAATAAAAAATAAAATTTTAAAAAAAACAACCCTTTCTGTTTTCCTTTTTTTTCATTTTATGACTTTATTGAGAGACAATTCAAACAGCATAAAATATACCCATTTCCAGTGTAAATACACAGAGTTGTACAAAGTAACCATGATCTAATTTCAGCCTATTTTCACCCTCCCAAAGAGAAACCTGGTCCCAGTTAGCAGTCATTTCCTGTGCCTACCTTACCCCCGACCTCAGGCAACCACCAATCTACTTTCTGGCTCTTTGGATATTCTTAACCAAACGGGATCATGCCATTTGTGGTCTTCCGTGACTGGCTTCTTCTTAGCATCACCATTTTGAGCTTCTTCCGTGCTGTCGCATGTATCGAATATCAAGACTCTGTTCCTTTGTATGGCTGAATAATACCCCATTTCACCCACCGATAGACATCTAGGTTATTCCTGATTTGGGGCTATTATGAAAAATGCTGTTGTAAACATGCATGTACAAGGTTGTGTGCAGACACGTGTTTGCATTTCTCCCAGGTATTGGCATTGGTGGGCATACAGTAACTGTGTGTAGCATTTTGAGGAACTGCCAGACTGCTTTTCAAATCAGCCGCCCCCTTGTGCAATCCCACCTGCAGTGCATGAGGGTTCCCACTTCTCCACATTCTCACTAACAGTTGTTATTGACATTTATATAAAAAGGATATGCACAGTGACCACACAGCATTGATTCTAGGAATGCTGGATTGGTTGGATATGTGAAAAATCAATTAAAATCATATACGTATTGTTTGAATAAAAGACAAGGTCATTGCAATAGATGTAGGAAAACATGGTGCCCTTTCATGAGGAAAACACACAACAAACCAGGAATAGAAAACTGCTCTCGTAAACTTGGATACAATGGATTCCAAAAAAAAAATGTAAATGATAAAACAACCTTTGTTTTTAAACATTGAATCATCCTAGTGAATGGAAAGCTTTCTCATTGTGTGTCTGACTAGCCTTTCTCTAGTGAATCATGACATTTAGAATCTTTTTATTATATATACTTATTGGTCGTGTGTATGTCTTCTCTGGAGCAATGTCTATTCAGACACTTTGCCCATTTCTCACCTGGGCTATGTAGCTTGTTATTTTTGAGCTGTCAGAGTTCTGTATGTGATTTACAAATCTCGCTCCCCACTTCGGTAGGCTGTGTTTTCATTTTTGTAATGATGTTGTGTGCAACACCAAAGTGTTTGGTTTTGAGGAAGTCTGATTTATCTCTTTTTCTTTTGTTGTTGCTCATGCTTTTGGTGTTGTGTCCAAGAAGGCTTTGCTCAACCCAAGGTCATGAAGATTTAGTCCTGTATTTTCTTCTAGAGGTTTTGTAATATTAGCTCTTCCATGTAGTCTAGGATCCATGCTTAGTTAATTTTTGTGTAGGGCATAAGGAAGGGGTTCCACATCACTCCTTTGCATGTAGAAATCCAGTTGTTTCAGCACCATTTGTTGAAAGATTATTCTCCTTCAGCCCCGATGGCGCCCCGCTCCCCCCGACCCCCATAGAATGACCTTGGTACCACTGAGCCAACCCAGCTAGGGATGGTCTTGGTACCTTTGTCAAAAATCAAATGGCTACAAACGTGAGGGTTTTCCTCTAGATCTCCATCCCGTTCCAATGATCCCCAAGTCTGTCCTCATGTCGGCGCCACACTTGGTAGCATGTTTGACATCAGAAACTGTGACCCCTCCAACGCTGTCCTTTTTCAAGATTGTTTTGGCCCTTCTGGGTTCATATGAATATTAGGATCAGCTTGTCAATCTGAAAAAAAGAAAAAACAAAAGCAAAAACAAAAACAAAACCCAGATTGGGTTTTGATAAGGATTATATTGAATCTGGAGCTCAATTTGGGGAATAGTGACATTTAACAACGCTGCATCTTCTGATGCATAAATATGGAATGCCTTTCCACATATTTAGATCTTCTATAATTTCTTACATTTCCATCATGTTCCAGTGTACGAATCTTGTCCTTCTTTTGTTAACTTTCTTCCTACGTATTTTATTCTTCTTACTGCTATTACAAACAGAGTTGTTTTCCTAATTCTATTTTCAGATTGTTCGTTTCTGCTATGTAGAAATACAGTATTTTAATATATATTGATCTTGTCTCCTGTCATTAGTGAGATTATTAGTTTTAAAATTTTAGTGGATTTCTTCCTGTTTTCTACACGTAAGATCGTATCATCTGTGAATAGATAGTGTCACTTCTTCTTTTCCAATCTGGATGCCTTTTGTTTCTTTTCCTTGCCTAATTGCTGTGGCTAGAACCTCCAGTCCAACATGGAGTCAGAGTGGTGAGAGTAGCCATGGTTGCCTTATTCTTTATCTTAAGAGGAAAGCATTCTGTCTTTCCCTATTAAGTCGATGTCATATGTGATTTTTCCATAGATTTCCTCATCAGGTTGAGGAACTTCTCTTCTGTTCCTGGTTTGTTGGTATCTTCATCATGAAAGAACGCTTTCCCCACATCTAGCAAAGTGAACCTGTGGCTTTTCTCTTTTACTCTCCCAAAATGGTTTTCATATGTCAACTCAACCTGCCATTCCAGGATAAATGTCACATGCTCATGGTATACAATCTTTGGATGTGTTTTTATAGGTTTTTAAATGTTTTTATATGTTGCTGGATTTGGTTTGCCTGTGTTTCCTTGCAGGTCTTTGCACCTCTATTCACAAAGGTTTTAGTGTTTGGGAATATTGCACATCAGGTTTTTGCATCGATCTTCTTGAGAGTGGCCTATGGTTTTTAAAATCTCGTTCTGTTTTTATTGAATTCGGTATCTGGGTCACACTAACTTCTCCTAGAGAGTTTATTTTATTTTATTTTATTTTTTAGTTGACATACAACATTGTATTAGTTTCTGGTGTACAACATAAGGATTCAATATTTACATATATTGTGAAATGGTTATACAGTAAGTCTAATTAACACCTGTCACCTTATATAACTACAAAAATATTTTCCTAGAGAGTTTAAAAGTTGCCTACTTTTTCCACACCCTGAAATGGTTTAAATGGTATTGGAATGGCCTGTTTCCTAAAAAATTGTGTTAGAATTCCCATGTGGAACCCACACAGCTGGTGCTGTTTGGCACAGGATAGAAGTATCTATTTAAGAACTTTCTTTTCTTTTTTTTATGGTGATTGGGTCATTTTCTTTTTTCTGTCTCTTCTGGGGTTAAGTCTTACTATAATACATGTTTTCTTAGAAAGAATCTGATGCATCCAAGTTTACAAACATATTTGCATTGACCAAGTCAAAGCATCCTCTGTGGCTCTTCATTTCCTGTCTGTCGCTACTTCTCTCATTGAGTGTTCTTGCTGTGCACATGTATGCGTGTGCACCCTCCCTTGTGTCTCCATGAATTTAACTGTTGAACTGCATTTTCCCTCCAGAGAGTCTGCCTGGCTGAGGGTTTCTTGGCATGGGTCAATTCGAGACTCACCCTGCACTGCCCTCCTGTCCCTCTCTCCCTCTCCAGGGCTCTGCCTCATGGTGCTCCAAAGTTCTCTGCCCTTTCTCCTCCGTCTCCCTCCATAATTCCCCTCCTAGGTTGAGTCTTATCTTTGTATCTGCTCTTGGCAGGCCCAGTCATTTCCTGGCTGCAGTGCGGAGAATGGACTAGAAGGGCTGAGGATGCCTAGCTGTTGACCATGACCATGGCCTGACCCCAGAAAGTGGGGAGCGGGAGGGAATGAACAGGGATGGGGGGCGGAGATGAGTCTGAGAGTTTCTGGGATTGTCAGGATTTGGGGGTCAAAGCACACAGCTTACATTTTACCATTTATTGCTCTAACATTCCTCCCGGATCACAGGAATCAGGCAAAGCTACAAAACTGAAGACAGGCTTGAAATGTTTATTCACAAGCTGTCAACTTTGCCTCCCATCAGATCTCTACAGAATCTTGAGCACCAAAAAGAGAGAGACATGAAAGAGAGAGAGAGAGAGAGAGAGAGAGAGAGAGAGAGAGAGAGAAAGAGAGGGAGACGTGGCTCTGAAGGCGACAGTGAATGTTATTAAACAGCCTGCGTGTGGAGGCCAGGGGCAGCAGCCAGCTCAGGGAGGGTCTGGCCAGCTCTGATGAGGCCTGTGTAAGCCGCCCGGAGGGCTGGTGGACCGAGCCTACCTTCCCCCTATGCTGAAAGAAAAACCTAGAAAAGCCCATTACTTCTCAGGTGTGTTTTGTGCTGTCTAGTGTTTGTTTGTTTGTTGGTTTGTTTTGGCCATCCTATGCATCGTCTCTTTTTGAAAATAGAATATTTTGGTGTGAAGAAACCTCAAACACCATCTCAGTCACCTGGCCTTCAAACTGCTCAGCAGAGAAGGGAGGCAGGGGAGGCCAGCTGGGGGTCTTCCTGGCACCCAGGGCCTGCCACCTGCCACCCAGGTCAATCTGAGTCCCACACCGCACTCCCCGCCCACTGAAGGCAGACATGGTATGGTAGGCAGATGTCCTGTCCCTGGGGTTCAGCTTTCTTGGTCTAAATTCAGCCACAGAGGTCGAACTCATTGCGTGCAAATGCCTGTGTGACTCTGAGCCTCCTGAGTGCCCAGGCGGCAGCGGGGCAATGGATCCAGCCCAGGGAGCAGACCTCTCACAGCGCCCATGTGGTTCCTGGCCTGCCTCATCTTCCTCTCGGCCGCCCCTTCACTCACTGCCCCTCGGTCACCGCACACAGCCGGGTCTGACGGAGCTGGCTGCGGGGCGTGGGGGAAGGTGCTCTCAGCGCCGGGCCAGCCAGACGCAGAAGCAAGTACAGGCCAGAGAAACGAGGTCCCAGCGTGCTGGGGCATCGGGATCCACGGCACACATAGTCACCTTCTGGGCTCTGTCCGAGTTCCCGCAGATCCGTGTAGCGGCAGATCGGCGCCTGTAAGGGCAGATCGGGCCTGCAGCTGCGGGGGGACCGGGAAGGGTGGTGGGCGAAGGCCTGTGAGGGCGCAGCGACGTGAGCAATGGTCGTTCTGGACGCGTCACATCAAACCCACTCTGAAATCCCGAGAGAGGCCAGCCCCTCCCCCCGTGGAGAGAGAGCGCTAAGGGAGTGTCAGCACAGCCAGCTCTGCTAAATCCCTTAATCTTACTATTCCTCCCTGGGAAGGCTCCAGACATTCTTTCATATAAAAGAGAGAAATGAAGGGAGGAAGAAAGGAAGAAGCCTGACACGTTTCTTAAATAGCACTTCGTGTTTTAACCCCTGATTTCCAGGAGGATCATTCCCTGCTGGGGCCAGGGACGGGGTCCTTCTAGGCGTCAGGGACCTGACACAATCCTCCGACGGGGTCTCCCCGAGGCTGGGGTGACAGCGCGCAGGCCGCCTGTGCCTAAAGCCCGAGCGCATGCCTGGCCGCTGCTGGGGACACCGGGCGGAAGGTGCCTGGCCTGGCCGCACGCCCAGACCGGGGGAGGCTCATGCTGGCCCCACCTATCTGCACGGATGGGGAAGGTCAGGGGGTGCTGAGACGCCTGAGGCCCAGCAGGTGCCCCTGGGGGGTGCTGACGCAGTCCGTCCGCAGCCTGGCGTTGGGGAAGCCGGGCTGCAGGGGACAGTGAGGCCAGACAGACACAGGCCTGTCCCTGGGAAGCTGGCATCTGCAGGGGAGGGTCAGACTGGACCCCAGTCTGAAACACCTCCTCTGGACCCAACGTGCGACCCTTGTGAATCTGGCTGCTTCCATGGGCGTGCTGGTTTCGTGGTCCCTGCATGGCAGCATCTGTCAGTGCCCCAGGCCTCCCCTGCCCTCTGCCCACCCCCACCCCCATCCCCGGGTGAGCACGGGGACAGGAAACCGCAGCTCAGATGTGCCCACTGCAAGCTGCAGGCAGATTCCACCTCCGTCCTCTGCTCCGGGCCCCTGAGGCCCTGCATCCGCCAGCTCTCTGGCCTTTACAGCAACCGCCCGTGTTTGGACTCAGCTTGAAAGCACTGCTGGGAGGACGCTCGGGGCCTGCTTATCCTTCAGTCTGACTTCCTCCTGCAACTGCAGCCCTGGGACCGGGCAGCCAGGCCCGTGTGATGTGGGCGCTGGGACTTGAACCAAAGCCGGGCTGGGTTCCTGGGGTGCTGGGGGCTGGCTTCCAGGAGGGGGACCTCCACCCTGCTGTCCCCTGGAGTGGGCACAGCGCCTCCGTGCCTGGCTCCTTCCATCTGGGATCCAGCCTGTCCTACGAGGCCCTGAGTCCCACCGCCCAGGGCCAGGCCGGATGTCACAGTTGCCCCGTCCCCTCTGTGTCCTCCTGTGCTGGGAGAATCTCGGGGACCAGGAGTGGGTGGGCGGTCTCCTGGCGCCTGGAGACACGGGATTGGAGGAATCCTGAGGCAGGAGCATCTTCCAGCCCCTGCTCTTCCCCGGGGTGTGGACGGGCACAGGTTCCGGCCCGCCGTGAGCCATGACCCCCCCACTGGTGGCAGGAGGAAGCCATTTATCATCCCGGAAGGATCTGGCCACTGGCGTGTTTATCTGGAGGAAGGAAATGAACTCTTTTCATCTCTCCCCAGCGGCGTCTGGCCCATCTGCGGCCGGGATTTTAAATAGCGCGTTTCGCCTCTGTCAGGACCTGTTTTGTGTCTCCTGCAGAGCCCTCTGCTCATCACTGCCTGGGTGTCGCACTTTATTGCTCCTTCCTCCTTTAAATAAACTCTGTCATTCGCTTCGTTCTCGTCGGAGCTGAGTTTGGAAGTCTGTCCGGCAGCATGGGCCAGCGAGGCCAGGCTCTCCCCTCGGTGTCCACAGCAGCCTGCCCCGGGGCACCGGAGCCCGGGGTGCCAGCTGGGGTGGCTGCTAACCTTCCAGAGTTCCAAGCCAGGGAGGTCTCCCCTGCCAGCTGGCATGGAGCTGGCCAACGGGGTACTCAGCTGAGAGCGCCTTCCAGATGAAGAGCTATCGTGTGTGCACCTGCAGTCTCCCCATGGCAAAGTGATGCAGGGGTGAGGCCACAGGTCAAGCAGCCTCCCATCCATCCACCCATCCATCCATCCATCCACTCCTTGATCCAGCCAGCCATCCATCAACTTGCCCATCTAACCATCCACTCATCCATCCATCTGCCCACCTGTCTACCTGTCCAACTGTCCATCCATCCATCCATCCATCCATCCGTCCATCCATCCATGAGGCACCATCATTTCAGATGTTTCCATGGACTGGACACCTCACAGGTTCAAGGGAATGGTGCCCCAGGGAACCCCATGGCCGTGGGGAAAGGGGACTTCAGTGTTAGAGGATGCAAAGGGGAGTGGGGGTAGGCGTAGGGCAGCTGCCGGGCTGTGCTCAGGGGGGCGGGGGTGCTCATTCTGCTGCAGCTCTCAGGAACCACAGCTCTGGTGCCTTTCCTCCCTGCTATCTCCAGAGCCCAAGACCTACGGGGCTCAGGGTACCCGGAGCCCAGGCGGGATTCAGGCTGGGGTCCCCATTAAGCCTAGGGGGCCTCTTATGGGGAAGATGCCAGCTGGAGCCAGAACACCCAGCTCTGCCTTCCATTGCCCAGCTCTGCCTCCCACAGGCCATTCATTCCCAGCAGCCTCGGGTCCTCCTGGGCCTTCTGGTGTCCACATTTCCAGAACCAACCCAAGAGTGCCGGGTTCCTGGGCCGGTTCCTGAGCCGGATTCTGCGGGTCCTCAGGGCCCTCCACCTGCTGCTGCTCAGGGCGGGTGCACCCCTGCGTTGGGAACTCTGAAGGGTCAAGAACTGTGGCCTGGGCCACCAGCCGGCCGAGACCCTCCTCGGCCACTCAGAGAAATGGAGTCCGGCGGGAGGGAATGCCAGCTGAGGAAACCCACACAGGAGACACATGGGGCAAGGCCAGCTGGCAGTGCCACTCCTCCCGAATCGCCTTCCCCTCCCTGATGGGCATCGAGCCCACGCCCAGCCCTCGGGACGAAGACCCAGCTTTCCACACCCCACTCCCTAGAAAGAATGGCTCCAGGGGCGTGGGGACAGGACACCTACTTCCTGCCTCAGCCACGTGCTCCCCATTCTGGGCGCGCCCGAGCTTCCCAGCCTGTCCCCGCTGTGCCACCCTCCTCAGGAATGCACAGTCCCAGCCTGCGTGGCCGAGCTCCACCCCTCAGGGAGCCCTGGGGCCCAGGTGCTGGTGGTTTGTGGGAGCCTTGAGGAGGCTCCATGGAAGCTGGCTGTGGAGGGGGGAGGGTGATTGGAGAAGGATCCAGGCAGGAGGAGCCCCCCTGAGGCAGGAGGACTCAGCAGGCAGCCTCCAGGGTCTCCGGGGAGGGGTGACTCCTGGGGCAGCGGGTGGCAACAGAGAGCCCCTTGCTTGAGCGGGATGCTCTGGGGGTGCTGTGTGTGTGCACACGAGTACGTGTATTCGGCTCACGTGCATTCACCACGCCCGGGCCCAAACCCAGGTGTTTTGCCTGTGTCACCTCACAGAATGTGTGTGTGCGCGAGTACGTGTACACATGTAAGGAGATGTGCACGCATGTCCAGGTACATCTCTCTCTGTGTGTGTGTGTGAGTGTATCATGCGTGCTCACGAACTACGTGCATGTGTGAGTGAGCACTGTCAATGTGTGCACATATGTGTAAAAGTGAATGGATTTGTGGGTGTGTGTGTTAGTGTGTCTGCACTTGTGCGGGTTGTACATGTGTGACACCTTGAGACATGTGTGTTAGCATGCTATGTTCTGGGCATGTGTCTGCATATGTGCACATGGGAGTGTGTGTCCCTGTGAGAGCCCCGGGCAGAGTGAAGGAACTGTGAGGCCAAAAGTGGTTCAGGCACGTCCCCTCCCAGGTCCCATCATGCCAGGTCTCATGGGGCGGTGGGTCCTCCCAGTGCTCTGGGCGGTGTGAGGGGGACCGTGCCTGGGGGAGCCGGAACACTAGGGCCCGGGCCCGGAAAGGAGGCCAGTCACAGAGGAGAGACTCACAGCAGGACCCAGGCCGGGGCCTCTGCAGGTCTGTAGGAGCTGGAAGTGGGTCTGGATGACTTGACTGCCCCCAGGCGGTGAACTGGGACCGGCCAGGGCCCCTGCAGAAGACTGAGAGGCGAGAGCCGATGCCGCCCCCTGGTGATGGGTGGCCTATGTCCTGTGGTCCGTAATTAAATTTCCATCGCACCACTTTGCCACAAAGCCAGGAGGCCTTGCTAGAAGGTGCGATGGCTTAGCACTAGATCTTCCAGGTGAGGCGGCTTGGCCCGTGGCCTGGCGCTGGGGAGCCGGGGAGCCGGGGAACCGGGACGTTAACTCCCCACACGCCCTCTAGAGCAGGGGCTACGGGGCTGTTTACTCGGGTGTCCCCATGGCTCTGTTGAGAGCTAACAGGATCCAGGCCTGAACCCGTCTCTTCACCTGGCCCCACAGTAGTCCACTCCTCACATGTTATAGCAGCGGTTGGCAACAGAGAGGCCCTTGCTTGAGCGGGATGCTCTGGGAGTGCTGAGTGTGTGCGTGCGCGAGTGCGTGTATTCAGCTCATGCGCATTCGCTTTGCCTGTGTCACCTCACAAAATGAGGCTCACCGGGAGGACCCGCCGTCGGGACCACCAGCATGGGGCGCTGCCCGGCCCCACGCGGTGAGCCCCAGTGGCCAGGACCCCGAGGAGCTGGAGACTGAGCAGATGCCACGCGCTGGACATCCCTCGGGGTGGGGGCACATGCTCCCTGGGTGGGGGGCAGGGCAGGCGGGAGCATTCCCCACAGCAGAAGCCCAGAGTGGGTGCTGGCGCCCTCGGTGTGTCTGTGGCCGGGCAACACAGTCTCACTGAGCTGCTCTTTCTCCCTGAGAAAGGAATACCCCCGCCTGCCTCCCCCAGCTGGTGTGGCGGGGCGGCCGGGCACACAGCCGGTGCTCATGACTGTAAGTCCCTTGAGCACCGACTGTGTGCGGGGTCTCTGACAGGCAAAAAGGGGTCCCCCGAGGAGGTCCACAGCTGAGCACCCAGGACCATGGGTATGTGGTCTGACGCGGCGAAGGGGCTTTGCAGAGGAGAGGAAGTTAAGGATCTTGAGGTGGGAGATGATCCCAGATTTCCTGGGTGGGCCCCAGGGCATCACAAGGTTCTGGTACGAGGGCGGCAGGAGGCCGACGTCAGAGAAAAGATGCCACCACGGAGCAGAGGCCAGCGCGAGGGGGAGTGGCCCGAGGACGTCGAAGATGAGGGATGGGGCCGCTGGCCAACCAACGCCGGCACCTGGGAGCCGAAAGGGGCAGGGAGGAACCAGCCCTGTGACACCTTTTTAAAAAATATATATTTTATTGACTTTTTAAAGAGAGGAAGGGAGAGAGATAGTTAGAAATATTGATGAGAGAGAAACAGCGATCAGCTGCCTCCTGCACACCCCCGACTGGGGATGTGACCACAACCAAGGTACATGCCCTTGACAGGAATCGAACCTGGAACCTTTCTTTCTTTCTTTCTTTCTTTTTAAATATATTTTATTGATTTTTTTTACAGAAAGGAAGGGAGAGGAATAGAGAGTTAGAAACATCGATCAGCTGCCTCCTGCACACCTCCGACTGGGGATGTGACCACAACCAAGGTGCATGCTCTTGACTGGAATGAAACCTGGGACCCTTCAGTCCGCAGGCCGATGCTCTGTCCACTGAGCCAAACCAGCTAAGGGCCCCTGTGACACCTTGGCGTTAGCCCATGAGACTTCCGGCCCCAGCCTGTCAGAGAGGAAACCTGGGATGGTCGAAGGCAGTAAGTGTGTAGTCGTTTGTGTCGGCAGAGACAGGGAACTAACGTGGGTGCCGTTCCAGGGCGTGGTTCCGTGTCCTCTCAGGAAAACGGGCATTGGGGCTGATTCCATGGCACCCCGTCACCCCAATGCCGGGGGAGGTGGCCCTGCGGGGGCGGGGAGAGCTGAAGCAGCCTCAGTTTCCCGGAGAAGCAGGCAGCTGTTCCCACGCTCCTCCGCCCGGCTGCCCGAGGAGGCTGGAGGCTGGGGCCCGGGCTTAGCGCTCAGAGCCCCGCAGAGCCTCATGGGCAGAGCCTGGCCAGGCCCTGCCTGCCCCTCCCCCAGAGCGGCCCCGTGGGAATAATAGACCGTCCTTTTGGACACATTTCCTTCTATTGTTACACCATTGCCTGCGTCCCGTAACTTTTGAATGTTGGAAAGGGGTCGGTGTGGTGCTCCCGGTCTGGCTGAAGTGATCTCAGGTGGCACAGGGTCCCGCCCTTCACACCCACCCCTCCCCTCGGGCTGCCTGGCACGTACGATTCTAAGTCCCACTTTACAGAGGGGGGCACTGAGGCTCCGGAGAGGAAGCAGCTGCCCTGACCCAGACCCAGTGCTCTGAAGCCAGCGTCTGGCTTTTCCCCTGACTCCATGCTGCCCCCTAGTGGTGAGCCTGGTTTTCCAGGGAATGGAGCAGAGCGGCTTCGAGGACCGTCCCTCCCCAGCTCCCACCGGCAGATCCAGAGCCGGTGCACATGATGGGCTACTCAGGGGATAGTGTGTGTTGCTGGAACACCGACGGTCACCATGTGGGGGGACCGACCGGGAGCTGGCGCCCTCCGTGGGGGAAGCGGGGAGTGAGCAGAGCGAGAGTGCAGGAGTCTGGGAACTGGGCAGCAACTGATTTCCACATGGGGCCTTGGAAATGTGACAGTGGATGCTTTGTGTCTCTGCTGAATGACAATCTATGGAGTCCTACTATGTATGTGCGGGGCCTGGATCCAAAGGGCCTCGCGATAGTGGAAAGGACTCCAGTGGCAGTGTCATGGAGGCTGAGGCGCAGAGGGTGCTATTCAAACAGTGAACTCCCAGCCCTAACTGGTTTGGCTCAGTGGACAGAGCGTCGGCCTGAAGACTGAAAGGTCCCCCGTTCGATTCCAGTCAAGGGCATGCGCCTTGGTTGCGGGACACATCCCCAGTAGGAGGTGTGCGGGAGGCAGCTGATCAATGTTTCTCTTTCATCAATATTTCTAACTCTCTATCCTTCTCCCTTCCTCTCTGTAAAAAAAATCAATAAAATATATATATATTTTTTAAAGTCAACTCCCATTCCTGTGGAAGAGGCCTAAAAGGCCATTCACTTGATCTAAACAAGTTTCCAAAGAACATGGCATCCATGAAAGAGAAAGAAAAAGAAAAAAAAGAACAGTTGGAGTACTGAGAGAGAAACCACTTAAGAAATTGTTTAAAATAATAATAATACGAAGTGATATGAAAAAATAGCGAATAACATTTCAAAACATATAATGGAGAACTAAAATGCATAAATATGTCACAATCTATTCATTACTATACCTGAGGCTAGAGCCACGAGAAATGCAAAAAAAATCCACTGTTAGTAACTCATTCTTGAGTTTTCCCCTTAAAAATCAAATTGCCCCCCTCCGGGAACCAGCGCTTTAAGCCGTCCTGACTCCAGCTGTGAGCCTGTGTCGGCCTCAGGTTTGGGGAGAATTGGAAGAAAAGAGAGCGAGGGCGGGAGAGACTCCGGACCCAAGACCAGACACTGTCCGCCCCAGAAACAGCCTCGGCTCAGGTGCACCCACCACACCCAGGCCCCCACCCAGGCCCTCTGCCTGTGGCACCTCACAGAATGGGCACACCGGCTCCTCCGGTGGCCATGGTTTCTCACAGGTGGGGAAACAGGCACAGGGAGGTTGAACGATCGGCCCAAGCTCTGAAGCCGGTGGTGCCCGGTGGTCTGGGTGAAGCTGCCTTCTCCCCCATGCCCTGTGCCTTTCAGAGGCAGGGGCCCGAGCTCCTCCCTCCCTCCCCCATCCCTGCGCTGGCAGAGCCCCCAGCCCTGGCCCCCAGCTACTCACACCTCAGCTCTGTTCTCTCTGCCCTCTTGTTCTGGATATTTGGGGACCTCGGCTCCCCCAGGGCTGAGAAACAGCAGGTCAAATATTTGATGACATGTGATTGTTTTTTCATATATATATATATATATATATATATATATATATATATTATTGATTTTTTACAGAGAGGAAGAGAGAGGGATAGAGAGTTAGAAACATCGATGAGAGAGAATCATCGATCAGCTGCCTCTTGCACACCCCCTAGTGGGGATGTGTCCGCAACCAAGGTACATACCCTTGACCGGAATCAAACCTGGGACCTTTCAGTCCGCAGTCCGCAGGCTGACGCTCTATCCACTGAGCCAAACCGGTTTCGGCATTTTTTTTTTTTTTTTTTTTTTTTTTTACTGTCTTTTCCCTCCAGGGTGGGTAGGTCCCTGAGGCCAGAGACTCTGTCCCCAAGGGCAGGGAGCAGGCCTGTCTTGCGGACCACTGTCTCTGGCACCTCGCACGGGGCTCAGGGAGTGTTTGCTGAATGAGAGGATGTGTGAACCCACACGCAGGGGCACGCACACTACACACACACCCTGTCATAAGTGACACGGCTCTGTCTCATTCTGTTGGAAGAAGGTTCATGTCAGGGGAGGCTGGCAGGAGTCAGGATCTGGGGGGGCGTTCCAGGCACCCAGTACCACTGTGGTACCACCTGCACCTTCATCCAACTTCCTCCCTTTTTGCCTTGGCCGCTAGGAAGCTCTGAGCCGGCTGGGGTAGCCACAGCTGTGGTATATCCCTCAGGCCCTGGAGGAGCCACCCGCCCTCTGCCCTCGCCGCCTCCCTGCTCTGCTCCTGCTCTCCCTGACTTCCTCTCTAACTGCCTGTCATCCCTGCTGCCTCTGATGCTGCGGAGCGGAGGCCGGTGACCAGCAGGAGGGGAGGAAAGGCATTTGGGGAAGCAGTGCCGAGGACAGGGACAGAGGCCCCTCCCGGCTGAGCCTCGGCACCCGTGATTGCCCACCTGGGCCTCCCGGGCCTCCGGGAGCCGGCCCCGAGGTCCCCGAAAGGACACGCTGATAAGATCTCGCCGGATAAGGATCATTGACCCCGGACGTGAGGGATCAGAGCTCGAACCGCCTTCCTCCGGGGGCAGACGTAGTCGGGAATAAAATGCCAGGGAGGGTGTGGCACCTCCGGAGAGCCTCCCAGCCTGGCACGGCCTGGGCCTGGCCGGGGCACCCTGCAAAGGTGCGGAGCACAGGAAATTCCAAACCGGCCCCTCCCAGACGGAGCCCTGTGGCCTCCTGGGCCCTCGTGGGTGTGAGGCCGGGGAAGGAGGTGCCCTGTGAACTGCGGGGCGTGGTGCTCCGCCGCAGGTGGCTCAGGGGGACTCCTGGGTGCTTCCCCCTCGGGCTCCTAAGCTGGGCGTCTGGGCCCAGCCACCTCATCTGAGACCCTCCGTCCTGAGTGAGGGGACTCGCAGGGCTGGAGGCCACTGTCCCGCTGCTGGGGGCTGGCGGGAGGTTAGGGATGATGGTGACAGATGCGGGGTTCAGTTTATGTCGAGGCCCCCACCTCTCTGCAGTGTGTGGGGGTGGGGGTGGGGGTTCCAGCGGCTGGGCCTCCCAGCACTGGTCCTGGGTATGAGAAGGAGAGTCGGGGGAGCTCAGTCCAGGCCCAAATGTGCCAGCCCCGGTTCGAGCCCCACCCATGTCCCCCACACACCTGAGGGGGTCCCCAGGGCCCAGCCCCACAGATTCCCATCCTGCCAGGGTGGGTGGCCGGCTGCTGGCTCTGTGGGGGAGGGGGAGTCCAGGGTGGTGATGCTCCAGGGCCCCCCGGCCAGACCCAGCGCTGGGCACACAGGGCACGTGGGCAGATGCCATTGGCCTGTGAGGGAGGGAGGCTGCTCCCCCCCCCCGCCCCCCGTGATGCCACAGCGGGCTCTGGGGTCAGGAGGTGCAAGGAGCCCTCTGAGGTCCTCCGGCCGGTGAGTGGCCTCGGGTGCCCATCTGGGCGTCTCTTGGGCCCAGGTTGACACTCCCAGGAAATGAGACACCTGGTCCTGCTCTAGCGGTTCTGAGACTGCCCTCCAGGGGGCAGTGCCTGCCTGGGGACCAACCTTCAAGAGGCCATGACCTCCCTCCAGACTCAGAAGATGAATCTCAAGGGCCTGGACCCCAGGAACAGGCCGGCAGCCTCTGTGCCAGCGGGTGAGGAGGAGGGAGAGATCCGCAGGGAAGTGCCCAGATCCAAAGGGACTGGGGACTCAGGGTGGCACCCCTTCCCCACCCCCAGACGTGGGGGCAGCTCTGAGGGCCAGGGCTTCCTTTCCTAGGCCCAGCGTGGCCGTCTGCTGAGGGGGCCCCATCCTTGTGTGATTCCCACCACAGGGCACTGGGTGGGTGGCCCCTGGGGACCAAGGCAAATGCCTTCTTTGGCCCACCCTCTGACTGAGGGGTGTGGTGAGGGCACACGGGGCCACCAGGCCCTTCCGTGCCCTGGACGGGGAAAGAGGGTGGGTGGCCCCAGCTGCAGCCCCGGGGGCCCACCGAGCTGAGCGCTGGGTCTCCCCAAACCCTCTCTGGATCCACCCCGCTGGAAGACGCCCTGGTCTGATCCCGGAGGAGCCCAGAGATGGGCCCCTGGCCCCGGCTGGCAACTGGCCTCGCTCCCCCAGGTGGTTTTCCTCTTCCAGCTGCTGCAGGCCCGGCCCCGCCCCAGACGGAGGGCCGCGGAGCAGCCCACTGGATGTGCATCCCTTTCGAGCCCCCGGCCCCACTGGGAAGCTGTGCCTGCTGGCTCAGAGGCAGGGGCCCCTGGTGGGCGGGTGGCTGCCTGATGCCGGTACGGGGGTGTCATGCGAGGGTCTGAGGGGTTCGCCTTGGGGACCCCCCGGAAGAGGCGCGGTTGCCCAGCCTGTCTGCTCCCAGACAAAAGCCTGTCCTGGCTCCCCCCCGGACAGCTGCACCTGGGCCGCCTCTGCCCGTGACCAGCAAAGTCTTCACGTCTCGTGCCTCAGTTTCCCCCTCTGTTAAATGGGGTGATGGCAGCACCTGCCTCCTGGGTGTTTTACTCCCTGAGTCACTGCCGGTCCAGGACTGGGCACCGGGCACACGTTCGTGCTTACTAATTAGCGTCGTTGCTCAGATGGGCACAGCGCCTGGGAGGGCTACCCTGCAGCACCCGCAGGGCCCGGCCCCAGGCTGCCTCCCTTGGAACTCCTTTCTGAAGAAGAGGCAGTGTCTTGGGGAGATTACTCCACCTGTGTGAGTCACACAGCACGCTGGGGGCAGACCCGGGGCCTGCCTGGCTGGGGGATTCTGTGTCTGGGCCCCGTCTTCCTCACCAGGGCACATGCCACCTGCCGCCCGTGCAGCCCACGGAGCAGTGTTACTTTGCAATATCTCTTCTGCAGACTCAGTTTCCCCACCTGTGAGACGCAGCCCCGCCTGGTGTCCTGGGGCGGCTGTAACAAGTGACCACATACAGGCTGGACCCAAAGCACCGGGAATGTATCTTCTCAGCAGTGCTGAGGCCAGGCGGCCAATGCCGAGGTGTGCAGGGCCCCCTGTGCGGGCTCCGGGGGAGCCCCCCTGCCCCTCCAGCTCCGGGCGTCCCTGGGCCATGGCTGCAGCCTCCAGCCTCTGCCTCCCTCTCCACACAGCCTCCTCGGCATGTCTGTGTATTTCTCCTTCTTGTCGCCTACAAGGACCCTCATTGTTAGGTTTAGGGCCCACCCTCACCCAGGGAGGTCTCATCCCCACCCTGACCTCCATCGCAGCTCCACAGAGCCTTCCGTCAAAGTCGCCTCGTTGCGGGGGAAGACATGGACAGGTGCACCGTGTCCACCTTTTACATCCCATTCTTGCTGTGCCTTTCCTATGCTCAGACACGCCTAAACACGCTTAGACACGCTTAGATGCGCTTAGGTGCGCTTAGACACGTAACCATTTCCCATGTGTTACCACCTCCTACAGTCCTCAGAGTGGGAGCAGTTGACCATACCGCCCAGGCGTGCAGTGGGCTGTGCCATGCAGGTGTGTGCAAGGGCATGCGATGTTCCCAGAGCACATCCCTGTCACTCGGCGACGTGTGGCGTGTCTTGAGGGGAAGGGGGTGATGAGAGAGACAACGCTGCCCATATGGCCCGTCTCTCAAAACCCAAGATGAAAATACGGTTACACGATTAGTTCCGTCGTAAGAATTGTTTGCGTCTGTGCGTGTCTTTTAAAAACGTGCTTAAAATACTTTCTCTTCTCGTTTTTGTTTCTTTCTCATTCATTCTCCACCCCCACCCCCTGGCAGACGTGGCCTGTTGAACACTGCAGGACGTGTGGTTTATGCTTTTACAGAGCGGGCGGGATGACACGAGGAAAGCCTGTGGGACGCGCAGTGCTGTGCCTGGCACTGGGTGTGTGGTCCCAGGAGGTCATTGTCAGGCACGAGCAGTGAGGAGTCGGGAAGGTCTGGGAAGCGGAGGGACCAAGGAGCAGGGATCCAGGCCTGACTTCGGGTCCTTGGGTATGTCTGGCTGGAGGTCAACCGGGTACCCATCCACACACACTGGGCTCAGGGCTCTGCCCGTCTGTGTGTCTCCCCCCCCCCCAACCCCCCCAGGCAGGATGGTGGAGTCCGGGCTGGTAGAGTCGGGGGTGCTAGGAGGAGCTGTAGATCGAAGGGAGACTTAAGAAGAGTCCAGGGGACTGGGGCCCTCAGGCTCTCCTCTCCAGAGGCCCTTCTTCCTGCCACCTCCCCTGGCTCTGCTCCCACTTCCGGGCGGGTGACCCTGGGTCTCCACAGGGCCGCGCGGCTGCTGCGCCTGGGCTGGCACAGGGCCCGTCCCTTTCTAAGGAAGAAATCGTGGCCACCCCCACCACCAGGCACCTTCGGAGACCGGAGATGGCTCCCACTTCCCCAGAAGCCAGCTGCCCTCGTAAAAGCATAAACCAGGGATGGGCCGTGGAGGCGGCAGCGGGAGAGAAGCGGGACCTTTAGGACCAGATAAGCTGGCAGAGTGTCTGGCCCTTAAAGGAGGGGGCGTGCAGGAGGCGGCCGATCAGTGATTCTCTCTCATCGTCCATGTTTCTATCTCTCCCTGCCTCTCTGAAATCAATAAAAATGTATTTTAAAATAATGATAATAAAATAAAACATTATATATAATAAAAGCCTAATATGTCTGGTTGTCTGGTGACCAGTCGACAGTTTAGCCAATCAAAGCGTAATGTTATAATGATATGCTAAGGCCACTCAACCGATGGCTATGACATGCACTGACCACCGGGAGACAGACAGTCGACCGGTTGACCAGTCACTATGATGTGCACTGACCGCTAGGGGGCAGATGCTCCAACTGGTATGTTAGCTTGCTGCTGGGGTCTGGCCAATTGCGACTGAGTGAGACGGGCCCAGACATGCCTTCGAGTCCTCCCAGGATCCCTCCCTGACCCAGTCTTGCACAGTTGGGGTCCCTCAGCCTGGCCTGCACCCTCTTGCAATCCTGGACCCCTTGGAGGATGTCAGAGAGCCAGTTTCAGTCGGATCCCACAGGCCACTCCCCTTGGGAGGGCGCCAGACTCAGGGCTCAGGCTGATGAGCGCTGCTGTGGTGGCAGCAGCCCCTCTGATCAGGGCTGATTGGGCGTGAGCCCGCGGCAGGTGCGGTGGGGCCAGGATGAGCGGGAGAGCCAGGTAGGGGCTGCAGGCGGCTTTTCAGCTGATCCCCGCAAGCCACCCAGAGGGACCCCCCATCCACGAATTCGGGCACCGAGCCTCCAGGGCTGTAATAACTCCCCACCCCTCCCCTCTCCCCGGAAGGAGCATGGGCATGTGTGGGGCCCCAGGCCTGCATTCCTGGAGGTGGCACCGGCAGGTTGTTTATTAACCAGACCAGCCAGCAGAGAGCAGCCAGGGGAAGGAGTTCCCTGTAGCTTGGCCCAGGAATGCCTCATTCCCGTGACTCAGCAGGGGCTTCCGGGCACCTGGTGGCAGCCAGGCCATGCCCTGCAGGTCACTGATCCCACCCGCCACCCAGGAGCTCACTCTGCAGCCACCGCAGAGCCAGTCCCGACCCTGGCCCAGCTCTGCGTACTCACCCTGGCCACCTCGTGGGTGTCACCATCCTACCAGGGGTGGGGGGGGGGGTGGGGGGCCAGGGCCCAGGCCGTGTGCCCAAGCCGGGGGCGAGGGGCAGGTCTACCCTTTCTTTTCCCAACGGAAACCCAGTGGGAGCCACGAGGCCATGGTACATTTTCTGCAAGCTACGTTAACAAAAAAATACTAAAACAAAGTAGATGAGGCTAACTTAAATAATACGTTCTGCTTAATTCAGTATGTCCAACGTGTTCTCGTTTTGACATATAATCGACATTAAAGCATGATGAATGAGACAGTTTTCCTCCAAAGTCTGTAAGACCTGGTGCGCGTCACACGAGCCTCCTGCCTGTCTCAGTTCGGACTCGCCTCAGTGCAGGCTCCGCAGCCTCACTGGGGACCGCACAGGCCAGGCCGTCCTGGCCCCCGGGGGTCATCAGCCCCTTTCAGAAAAAGCGGCAGAAAATGGTTACAGCAAGAGGGGGGACCCAGGCCCCCTCCCCTGGCTCTGTCCTTGGGGAGCAGGCAGGCCCGTGTCTGATGGGCGGGTCTGACAGTCGTGTGAGCTGGCATCAGCCGTGTCCATCCCGGGGAGCACCCCGTGAAACATCTGGAGTCTGCACACCTGTACACGGAGGCTCTCGTGACTCGGGGTCACTCCGCAGGTCACCGGCAGGGTGTCAGCTGACCGGCAGCCCTGAGGTCCTCAGTGGCTATTGGCCAGAGACCCCAGCTCCTTGGCCTCTTCCCAACGGGCCTCTCCACGGGGCAGCGCACAATGTGCAACCTGATTTCTCCAGGGATGACTCCGAGAGGAATGGGGCTAGGAAAGGGCAAACGAGACGGAAGTCACAGCCTTTTTTGAAACCCAAATTTGAAAGTGACCATGCGTACTTTGCCGTATTTTATTCACTAGAAGAAGATGCTACTCAAAGAAGAGGACGTACACAGGGGTGAGCAGCAGGAGGCTGCCTACCCCAAACCCAAACGAAACCTCCAGAGGTGGAAACCGCAATGTCTGAGATGCATAATGCACTTGATGGGGTTAACAGATTAGACACCGCAGGTGAGAAGATTGGCGAACTTGAAGACATAGCAATAGAAACTATCAACAATGAGACAGAGTCAATGGAAAAAATAGAACCGAGAATCAGTAAACCATGGGACTGCTACATGTAAAATAAATTTCCCCAAAGCAAGGGAATAGGGGAACTAAAAGGAAAAAGTTTTTGAAAAAGTGATGACAAAAATTGTTCCAAATTGATAAAAATTTCAACTTACAGATCCAAGAATCTTGATGAACCCCAAGAATAAGAAACATAAAGAAAACTATACTGAAGCAGATCAAACTCAAATTGCTCAAAATTAGTGATAAAGAGAGCATCTTAAAATTGACAGAGGAAATGATATTTTGCACAGAGAAGCAAAGATAGGAAGGACAGCAGCTTTCTCTTCAGAAACCATCTGAGTGAGAAGACGCTGCAGCAGCCTCTATAAAACACAAGAAGGAAAATGTGCTAGTGGGAGTTCTCTACCCAGTGAAAATACTTCTCAAAAATGAAAGTGGAATGAAGACTTTCTCAGATACACCAAAAAAATAAAAATAAAAATAAATAATTTATCACCAGCAGACCCATCCTCCAATAAATGTCAAAAGAAGTTTTTTCGGCAGAAAGAAAGTGATACCTGGTAGATTGCTGAATCTATGAAAAGGAAAATGAGCATTGGAAACGATAACTACATGAGAAAATGTATGAATTGTTTCTTACTATTTAAATGCCTTTAAAAGCAAATGAACTATATAAACAAAAACAATGTAATGGAGTTTTAACATATGTATACATAAGATGTATGGCAATGGGAGGATAAAGGGGAGAAACTAAAAAAAAATGTACTATTGTAAGATTTTTATACTAATGAAGCGATATCAGATGAATGTAGATCATGATAAGTTTAAGATACATACAATAAACTGTAAAGCAACCACGAAAATAACAAAACGAGGGGTTTATAGCTAATAATGAAACAAAGGAGATGAAATCAAATCACAAAATAGCACTCAATTAATTTTAAAAATTAGCAGGAAAAAAGGGAAAGGAAACAAAGAACAGATGGGACAAGCAGAAAGCAATAGCAAGATGACAGACGTAACCCAACCATATAAATGATTACATTAAATATAAACGATTCAAATGCCCCAATTAAATGGCAGAGATGGTCCTTGTGAATAAAAACACACACAAAATCAACTCTGTGCAGTGCACAAGAAGCTCACTTTAAACATAAAGAACCCCACTTAAACATAAGTAGGTTAAACGTACAAAGATGAGAAAAGATGTATGTTTCATGCATACACTAATCGTGATAAAGCTGAGGTGGCTCTACTAATATCAGAACAGACAGATATGCAAGAGGCGCACCACAGCATTATCAATCAACTTGAAGTAATTGACATTTACACTGTACTGAGGCTCCCCAGCCCAGAAAATTCCTCACTCTGGTCTGGGCAGGTGCAGCAACGCTGAAGACAGGAAGCTCACTAGACCCCCCACCGGATGGCTTGCTTCCTGGGGCAGAGATGCGTCTGTGTTATCCACCAGCAGGGCTCCGTGCATGGCAGCCACCGGAGACAGGTTTAACTTAAGGAATTGGCTCGTGCAATGCTGGGGGCTGGCAGGACTGAAATCTGTGGGGCAGAAAGCCTTCTCTGGGAAACCTGTGTTTTTCTCTTTAGGCCTCCAGCGGACTGGGTGAGTGTCACTCTCAGCGCGGAGGTCAGTCTCCTGTACTTAAAGGCAACCGATTGCAGCTGTTAACCTCAGGCACAAAACACCTTCTCAGCAACACCCGGACCTCAGGCACAAAACACCTTCACAGCAACACCTGGACCTCAGACACAAACCACCTTCTCAGCAACACCTGGAATCTCAGGCAAAAAACGCCTTCACAGCAACACCCCGGATTCGTGTTTGACCAAACGCCTGGTGGCCTGGCCAGGCTGACCCGTGAAATTAACCATCACAATAAGTGAGCCATGGCGGGGGGGGGGGGCGGGGTGCCCACTGAGCTCTGGCCTCCCCAGATCCAGGCCCAGGGTCCTTCTTGGCTGCAGACCCTGGGGTGTGCCGGAGGGGTGGCCCCCAAAGTGGTGCTGAAGATGGTCCTCGTGCCTTACAAGTGCTGTGCTGGCGAGTCTCTGCTGCGCTCCTCCCCCTCCCCCCCCCCACCCCCCAGATCAGCTAATGCAGGTGCCAGCCCTGGGTTAGCCAGTGAGAGGAGCCAGCGACAGAGCAGGGTGTGGAAGGGGAGAGGGGGCTGGCGGCCCCCCTGCTGGGCCGTGGGGGCAGCGGGAGCCCTCCCACCCAAGGCCGCAGCTCCTGTCTGCACCCCTCCTGCCACCCTTCTCACCGGGTTTCATAAAGGCTCGCTCCTGGTCAGGATGTACCCAGGTTCCACCGCCAGCCTCCTGGGGTCTGCCTCTGCCAGGACCCTGATTGACACATGTCACTGGCTCTAACAATAACAAGTGACAAACAAGTGTCTACAAATGTGGAAACGGAGGCCCGGGGGGAGCAGAGCAGCAGGGTCAGGAGGCAAAGGGAGGGTCTGGGAAGGTGAGGAAGTCAGGGGCCTTCTCCAAAGACCAGACCCCCTCCAATCCGGGCCCTCAGTGGGCCGCTGGATGGACACCTGACCCTTGCCTCTGGCCAGGCCCCTGCCAGCTCCCACGCCCAGTCCCCGAAGGCTGGGCGCCGTTTGCCGGCCGTGGTGGGGTGGCAGCTGGCAGGAGCCTGACCTCGGAGGCCTGAGCGAGCATTGCCCGATAGTGACCCTGGAGCTCCGGGGACACGCGTGTTTCTTTCTGTTTCCTTTCTGTGCAGACAGAGGGTTCAAAGGAGATCCCAGGGGGAGCGGGGCCGCTAAAAATACCCGCCATAAACAAACAGAGCGGGGCAGTGTTCGGCCGCGCGCCGGCAGTCCCGGATGCGCCAAGGCCGCCGTTTATGGGCCGGCTGCTCGAAGAACGCCGTGCCCGAGATAAAGGCAGGCCGTGTCCTGCTGGGTAAGGACCCCGTGACCCACATCGAGTCATTACCCTCCGCGGGAGGCTGCGCTTCCCGGCAGCAGCCGTCCACGTGCTTCCGGACAGGGGCCCGGGGGCCCTGGCTCAGGTGCGGCCAGCGGCGCTGAGCTGAGACGGGACACGCTCCCGCGGGGAGGCGGCCTCTTATCTGAGCCAGAACAATTACGGCGCCGCTATTACCCGGTGACTCCAGGCGTGTTATCAGCGTGAACTCTTGGGCTGGGCAGAGAGGGACCCCGCGCCCGCCCGGGAGCCAGTGCTATCCGGTGAGGGGGCCGCTCTGCAGCCCTGCCCCGGGGCGGGGTTCAGGGTGTGGGTGCGGGCTGGGGGGCTGGGGGAGGGGCGGCTGTTTGGTCTTCCATATCGGGGTTCTAATCAAAAATAAAGACACCGGTTACTGTCTCAGAGGTCTGAGGGTCTCCGTGTGTGTTCCATTGGGGCCATGACCGAACCTGCTTCCCTGCTCTATTGAGATTCCGGATGATTCCATAGGAGGCAGTGCCCGCACAGGGCCTCGCGTGCAGGGGGTGCTTGACCATGGACACGTGTGTCTGTGATGGGCACGGCTGCGGTTTTGCTAATTTCACGCTCAGGGGGAAATCGGGAGGCAGCACGGCGGTCCCGCCCGGGGGGTCCAGGGCCAGGCTCGGCGTCAGCTCCCCATGCCTTCCTCAGGCTCCCGCTCACGAGCCTGCACGATGCGCTGCAATCACTGCTCCTGGGCAGTCAGGCACGCCCCCTCCTGGGGACCCCACTCTCTGCAGGGGCTGCCAGGGCCTGCTGGGGGGATGCGTGTGCCAGGAGGGCCTGGGCTCTTAGGGCGGCAGAGGTGAGCTCTTTTTACTCAAATTGTGATTGTTCGGTGCTGCTGTCGGGGCCCGGGGAGACCAGTCATGGCCACAGAGAACCCCACAAGGCCGCCAGGCGTCTCCTGGGTGTGGGCATGAGCAAGCGTCCCCTGGGTGTGCGTGGGATCTGTCTGCACTCGATGTCTTGGGGCATCCTTGCTGCGATATTGCTGGAAGTTGCTGGAGGAGCTCGGAGCTGGACCTGAGGGGCCTGCATCGTCCACGTGCTGCCCATTCACCAGGAAGGAGGGTGGGGGCCCACCGGTTCACCCCCAGCAGTTCCCCAGGTGGGGGAGGAGCCCAGGATCTCTGCAGGGGGCACCTCAGGAGCAATCTGGGAGGGGTTCCTGCAGGGACAGGCAGGCCGCTTGCAGAGCCAGCCCCTGGTCCCGTTACGCAGCAGTTTACTTGGGGTGGAGTGTGTACAGGGACAAGGGGACCCTTCTACTCCTCGTCTCTGCCTTCCGAGGCCCGGCTTCCCTGCAGCAAACACAGCACATCTTTACTTCTAAAAGCCGAGTTTGCACGTGACCTCAGAGCTGGTTTGAAGGCTCTGTCTTGCCTCTGCCACCCCATGGCCCCCGCACGGGCAGACGGTGGGCGGGCCGCCATGGGGATCCTTGTGGGGCGGTTTGGATGTAGGTTCTGAGGCTCATCAGGTTGGCTCTGACCATCCTCTGACCAGAGAGCCTCCAGCCAAAAGCCAGGGGCTGGGAGATAGGACAGCGAGAGCCGGGGACTGCAGGGCCCCACCTCACAGATGCTCAGGGAAGCCAGGGCCTTGTTCTCCGTCACCCAGATAGTCTTTTCTGTTTAATACGTTTTTATTGATTTTTTAGAGAAAGAGGAAGGGGCGGGGGAGATAGATTGAGAGAGAAACGTCACCGATCGGCTGGCTCATGCACGGCCCCCACTGAGGATCGAGCCTGGAACCAGGTATGTGCCCTGACCGGGAACTGAACCAGCCAGCGGCCTGTTGGTTCATGGGTCGATGCTCAACCACTGAGCCACACTGGCCGGGCCACCCAGGCAGTCGTTAGCGGAGGTGGCTCTAGAACACCAGCCTCCCAGAATGCCCCGGTTTTCCCTGTTATTTCTCTTCCTAGACCCAATAAGGAGATGGACCGAGGGCAAAGCTGGACGTGGCCCCTGGCATACCTTCCTCCAGGAAACCGGCCCGGGCTCCGCCAAGGGAGGCGCGTTCCCAAGCATCTCCGCGCTCACAGGAGCGCCCGCCTGGCAATTAGCAGGTGTCACGACCCTCTTCTCTGCGCGCAGGCCGCTTCCGACGTCAGGTGCCCGCCAGGCTCCGCGTCTCGTTCTGACACGGCGTTCCCGGGCACCCGGGGGAAATTAACAGCAAAGCCAGACGAGAAAGGCCCGGAGCCTGCGCGTGTCAAGCTCTCCCGGGGAGGGAATTCAGCCGCTGCAGGACTGACGCTCGCGCGTACCGACGGTGAGAGATTAATTGGCGTGGAGCAAGTTATGGAAGTGCCCTGAGCTGTTCCCGCCTCCGATGCCTTTGAAACGGGGTCCCTGGTCGCGCACGCACACGCCAGGCCCCCCCGCGGGGCTCCTTTGTCCTCGCCGAGGCTCCGGAGGCGGAGCCCAAAGGGCAACTGTGTTCAGAACCGGGGAGGGCAGCTGGGCCATGGTGCAAAGCCGGCTCCGCCCGCTCCGCCCGGCAGCCTGTACTGTGCACTCGCGGGGCCCTGTGCTGCGTGAATTAGCGCACACCGACTCCCCTGACAGCGGGAGTTCTGGGACCGTTCCCAAGGTGCGGGTGCACAGAGACCGGCCCCCATCTGCTGAGCCACGGAACCAGGAATGGCCCAGCGGCCGCCGCAGAGCTGGGTCCTGTCGGCCTGGCGAGGGTGCGGACGGGCAGCCGGAGCGATGCCTTCTGGGCCAGCCTTCGGGCTTCCTGGCCATTGTGCTCGCTGAATAGTTCTGAGCGCGTGTCCCAGGTGGTGTGCAGAGTAGCCAGAGCCCCGGTGCCAACGCCCAGCTGACCTCTAAGCAGCCAGGTAGAGACGCCCCAGGCGGGCCCGGCGTCAGGCCTCACGGAGGGGGCGGCCCGAGTCAGCACGGCCGGCTCTAAGCACAGATGGGTATCCGTGCAGCGGCCCATTTCACAGAGGAGGCACGGGAAGTTCAGGGAGAGAGGTGCCAGGTGATGCGGCCGTGGGGAGGGAAGGGGTGTGGGTCCAGACCAGGGCACCCGACTCTCCCAAAGCGAAGGGTGGCTGAGCGCCCGCCCCAGGGTCCCATCCAGCCCGGCGGTGACAGTGATGTGGGCCCACCTCCGAAGTGTCTTCTGGGAAAAACCGTGCCCGAAGGAAAGAGAGGGCAGCCTGCCTCAGGCCTGGTCCCGATGCCACCACAAGATGGCGCTCTTTTGCGGGGTTTGTGGGTTTTGTTCCCTTTATTTGCAAACTAGATAAGAGCACGGGCCTCGGGGGTCTTCTCCAGGTTACATGAGGTTACAAGGGGCACGTATGTGAGCACATGGGCGTGTGCATACGGTGGTGTGTACATCTCCGTTTCCACACGGGGTGTATGTCCTTGTGTGCATCTGTGCGGCTGTTGTGTACATGCATGCATAGGCTTACATGTGTGCTCCAGACTTTGTGTGCGTGTCTGCCTGTGCCTCCGTGCTTATGTAGGCAGAGGTGCGTGTGTGCAAATTCTTAGGTGTGTTGACTGAATGCAGTCTGGGTTTGAAATAAAAAGCCTCCAAGTCCAGAATATTCCATACCCAGACCCTCTGCGGGCCCTGCCTGGGGAGGGGACCAGGCTGAGGGGAGAACCCTGCAGGAAAGGGAGGTGCTTGCGCCAAGGTCCCGGGGATCGTGCCTGTGACGCTGGGGCTTCGCCCTGGACGGCGGGCGCTCCGCAGCGGCCCACGTGGTGCCCGCTCCGGCCCCTGGAATGTCCCAGTGGGTACAAATTAACGGTTTGGAGGCCCCAGTGCGTGCGGTCCGTGTCCGTGTGCGGAAAGAGGAGAGCTGAGCTGGGATGCCTTCTGACCCGGACCCAGGCATTAATTACTTAGATGAATAAGTATCAAATCAAAGGCCTGGCCTCAGGAATTAAACTCAGATTAGCCCCTTGCTCTGCTTCCTGGAGAATCAAAAACATTTGGTTGGAGCACGGACCCTGGGAGGAGCGTGCTGAGCAGAAAGCCCCCAGGCAGGGCCCTGGTGCCTTCCGAGGAGGCGCTGGTCCCCCTGCCGCCCAGGCTCCGGGGAATGCATTGGCCCAGCCTGGTGGAAGTGTCTGGAATACCAGGGCAGAAGGAACCAGCTAAGCTGCCGGATCCAACGTGGTGGCGAGGGTGGCTTTGTCCCTTGGGGACTGAGGCTGCTCTAGGGGCCACGTGCCGTCCAAGCTGGCCCTGTAGGCCCCCAGGGGCACCCCTCTGCCCAGGGCAGCGGATTGTGCGCTGGGTATGCAGGCAGATCTCCCTGAGCGTGGCCCGGTGGGGGTGATCATGCTCACAGGGCCACGTGGGTGGGCCACGGTGACCCACACGGACATCGTCTGTCTCCTCTAAGGAAAGCCTGGGCCCACCAGCACCCCGTTCAGAACCACCCCAAGTCACCTGCCCCCCTGTCTGCAGGGCCCACAGGGCCGATGAGAATTCCTGATCCAGGGAAGGAGCAATGTCTGGCGCAAAGAGGGTGGAGAACAACCCAGTGCTCCCACCTTCCAGGCCTCGGCTTCCCCAGCTGTGAAATGGGTGAGGACCAGCCCTGCCCCCCTCCTCACGGCATCGAGATGCCCAGGGAGGGCCTGGGTCACCGCACAAAGGAAGCTACACCCGCCGGTGACCTCCTCCACCAAGGGGCTGGGACCCCCAGCTCCCCGGCGTCTCCTCAGGCTCCGGAGGAGACCTCGCGATACAATACTGTCCGGTTGCTTTTTTTTTTTTTTTTTTTTTTTTTTTTAAATATATTTTATTGATTTTGTACAGAGAGGAAGGGAGAGAGATAGAGAGTTAGAAACATTGATGAGAGAGAGTCATCGACCAGCTGCCTCTTGCACACCCCCCACTGGGGATATGCCTGCAACCAAGGTACATGCCCCTGACCAGAATCGAACCTGGGACCCTTCAGTCCCTAAGCCGACGCTCTATCCATTGAGCCAAACTGGTTTCGGCTGTCCGGTTGCTTTTAATGAACATTTCCATCCCTCAGGGATGCCTGTCCCTTCTCCCCGAAGCCCTCCGCAGGGAAGGCAGCCCCTGCTCTCAGAGGGCCTGGCCAGGGTCACGGTGACAGCTGCCCCTGGGAGGGACACGGAGGCTCATAAAACACACCCTCCGGCCCCTGCCTGGGCCTGGTCTCCACAGGATGCCCTGCCTGGTGCCTGGGGCCATTCCGATGCCTCCCTCCAGAAAGGGCGCCATTTGGCTCATCAAAGCCATTTTGTCCCTGGCCGGCCCGGTTCACACCTGCTCGCAGGTTGCTGCCGGCAGAGGGGAGCTTTATGAGGGGCTGGGCTGGCCCGGCCCCTGGAGGCCGCAGAGCTGGCGGTACCTTTTGGAGCCTCGTGTTGGGGTCTGCCCCTCTCTGCAGGGCCCCGCCCCGCCCCGGACAGCGGAGGGAGGTCACTGGGAGCGGCTCTCAGGGTCACAGTCTGGGAAGGGGCCACAGGTGGGGATGGCCGGCTCCTTCCCCCAGCAGGTCACCCAGGGCAGCTGGAGATCTTTCCAGAAGCAGGCTGAGTCACACACCCCAGCTCAGAGCCTCCCTCCCGAATCCCAGATGCCTCTTCCTCATCCCCCTCCCCCGGTTCACGGGGCCCTGCCCTGCCCCCCCTCCTCCCCCAAGATCAGGCCCTGCTCTGCCCCCTCCCAGCTCAATTATCACCTCCCAGGTGGGTCTTCCTATCTTCCTGCCCACCACACCCTCCTAAGTCCCTCTCAGCCCAGATTTCATTGTTGCAACATCTGTCTTCCCAGCAGAGTCCTGGGCTTCCCGGGGAGCAGGGGGTCCCCATTGGTGTTTGCGCATGGAGATGCCCCCAGTCCCCAGCAAGCCTTGGGGACAGCCGGCCCCAGAGACCTCCGGGTGGAGGGCGGGCATTGGGAGATGTTTGCGAGCATCTGGATGAGCACGTGGGGCCTGCTGTGCTGACGGGCCGAGGCCCCCCCCCCCCGACAGGGATCCTTCCATAACGGAGCCAGCCCCCCACCCTGCCTCCCTGACCCATCGCAGCGAGAGGGTCCGAGGCAGACATGGCCCCAAGAGGGGGCCCTCCGTGGGCCAGGGGTCCATCCAGCAGAACTCTGGCTCCAGGTCCAGGGTGTGATGCGCAGGGCTTTAGTTTACACGGCACCCCAGAACCCCACGAAGAGACTGGGCTCCGTCCTGGCTCTGGATGTGTCCCAGTCAGACACGGCAGGAGGCGAGCAGCCCAGGGCACCGGACCCGTAGCCACCGCCCGTCTCCTTCCCGCGCCCCTGCCCGCCCCTGCCCTCCCTTGGCGAGCACCAGTCTACCTGCTGCTGCACGTCCGCCTGGCCCTGGCCCTGGCCCTGGCCCTGGCTCCGCTCGCTGCGCAGAAGGCCTCCAGGCCCACCCGCACTCTGCGCCTGCCGGGGCTCCGCTCCTGTTCGTGGCCGAGTGATACTCCGTTCCTGTGGATGGGCCGCGCGGTGCCTGTCCTTTGTGCGTGGAGGGACCCCGGGCCGGCTCCCTGCAGGCTCTGCTGCTGTGAGCTTGTGTGCACACATGTGCGCGCGGACCTGCGTGTTCACTGCTGGGGGTGGAACTGCGGGCCACGGACTCGCTCCAGGTTCACCGTGTGGGGAGCTCTCAGCCGCTTCCCAACGCAGCTGCAGCCCGTCCAGCTCCTGCGGGCGCTCGAGGCTCCGAGTTCCCCACGTCCTCACTGTTACTGTCTGACCTAACCGGGGGGAGGGGGGTGTGAGCTGGCGGGGCCCTAGCCCGACATGGAGGAGCCCTTGTGGGGCAGCATCTGGCAAGGTCCCCTGGGGGACAGGACCGGGTCCCCCCACAGCCCCAGGCTGGCTGGGGCCACCTGGCCGCCACGCCCAGCAGCCTCTCCTTCCCTGTGGCTGCTCTGGGGGGCCGGGCTCAGAAGCCGCCGGCTTCCAAACAGGAGCCAGAAACTCCGCTGTCTACCCAGCGCCGTTCTAGCACCCAGAGGTGCCAGGTGAGCGGGAGGTGATGTCCTGGGCCCCGCATGTGGAGGGGCAGGAAAATAGACACACAGGACCAGTTCAGAGGGTGGAAGGCGCTCCAGAGCCACCGGGGGTGACGTGCAGAGTGTCCGGGAGGCCCCGGGTGGGTGCAGGGGACCGGCTTGCTCCGCCCAGGGGGGCCACGCCGGCATCCACGGAGAGACAGCAGCAGCCACAGGGCGGGTGGGGTCGAGGGCGTGGGTTTCGAAGCAAACGGCGAGGCTGGAGCCACGGGCCACCCGGTCCGGGCCCCGGGCGTGGCGCTGGGTCCGAGGGTTCCGGCTGCCCTCGCGGCGGCCGCCCCAGGACACACACACACGAGGAGCCGCGGGGCTGGCTCGGACACCGCTTCCAGTTGGAGCCGGTTTAATAAATAGCTAAATAAAGCGACGGAGAACAGTTCACAATTAGCCCGGATTCCTGGTTAAGTGGTAGGTGGTTCCCCATTTTCTTAAAATACGTTCTTTCCATTGCCTGGCGGCCGGGCGGCCGGAGCTCCCTGCAGGATGAGAGCCCTCCTGGAGGCCGGGACGCCGCTGGGGACAGAGGGGATGTCGCTGCAGGGCTGGGCAAGCCCTTCGGAGAGACGTGCACACCCGCATCACCGAGCCCCCACCTCCTCGGGCACCCGACGGCGCAAGTGCGCCCGCCCGCCCTCCCGCCGGCCTTGAACTGCTCACCCCCGGCCTGGGGGATCCCGACCTGCGGGCCCCTCCCGAGCAGACCTCCCGCCCATCCAGAACCTCCCGGAAAATACAGGAGAGCCACTCCCCACGCCCGCCGGCGGCCTCAGAGCCTCAGCTGTCAGCTCTGTGAAATGGGGTCTGTCCAGGGGTTCCAGGGAGGTCGTATGTGAAACGCTGTGTGGCCCTTGGTACCCGGAGGCCTGAGCCAGCTCCGTCTGGATGCTGTCCGGACACCCACAGGCATCCTGCTCCGGATGGTCCTGGTGAGAGGGAGGTCCGGGCGGGGCGGGTTTGGCCGCCATGACCGTTTGCCAGGTGCTGGTTCACAGTAAGGATCTTGCCTGGTCTCCATGCTCAGCCCTCCCAGTCCCCTGCACCTTTACAAAAGGCAGGGCTGCCCGCCGAGCTGGGGCCCCTCCCACAGGAGCAGACACGGGCACAAGCTCTCAGGGCCGCTTGGCCACTCGGCAGGCCCGGGACTCAACGCCTCATCGGTCCATCTCTCCCTCACCCCTGGACAGAGCCTCCCTCAAGCCCCCTTCCCCCCCTCTCCCAGCTCCCAGCTGCTCCTCGTCATCCCATGGGGTCATTTCATGGGCAAATCTTAGGCATCTCACTGGTGATATGGGCTGACATGTGTCCCCCCAAAATTCCTATATGGAGCCCTGACCCCCCAGAGCCTCAGCATGCGATCATACTTGGAAATGGGACCTCCTCAGAGGTGACTGAGGTCCAGTGAGGTCATAGGGTAGGTCCTAATCCCTAGGACTGAGGTCCTTAGAAGAGATCAAAAGAGGGCGCACCGAGGGGCCGTGTGGGGACACAGGGAGAAGGCCAAGGAGAGGGACCCAGGGGAGCCAGCCCTGTGACCCCCTGGGTCTCGGCCTCCAGCCTCCAGGTTGGGGACCGTCAGGGTCTGGTTTAAAGACCCCAGTCTGTGGGACGTGGCCGTGGCCACCTGAGCTGACAGCTAGGATCATGTTGGCCTTGACCTCCGGTCTCTCTCAGCAGTCTGCCCTGCCACCACCCCCACCATGGCCTGTGAGCGACCAAGAGAAAGGACATCTACTGTCCTTTCCCTCCATGTGCTGGCCACTCACGGTCCTCACTAACCCTGAGATCCAGGGCCACCTTTAAGTCAGACCCGAGCACAGAGAGGCTGTGACCAGCCCAGCCTCACACTGGCCTCCTGGCTGCCGGGGGCTGGAGAGCAGGGCAGGGCGAGGTGGGGCCTGGAGCATCTGGCCACGTCCGGGGCCTGCATCCCCACAATGTCTCGCAGACACTGCTCTTAGGGTCTGTCCGTCTGGGCCTGTGGGCCTTGGTGCCAGGGGGCATGGCCACACTAAGGTTCGGCTGGCTTGAAGCAAAATTGCGGGCCACCATTTGCCCACCATCCACAACTGAAATATCATGACTGGCATGTACACATAAGGAACTTTGTTTGACATAGAAATTGGGACTCAAAAGAACTGTTGGCCCAGAAAGAAACTCTCTACAGACTAATTCATTTGCCTCTCAGCATAACCATTATGGCTTGTGTCATTTTCGGTTCTTATAAGTGTGTTTCTTGTATCACATGATCGGACGCATCTAGGGGACATAACGAACAACATAGACTGATGAACAAAAACAGGCCCGGAGACAGAGAAGCAGCGATCAGACTGTCAAACCTCAGAGGGAAGGTAGGGGAGGGTGGGGGTAAGAGGGAGAGAGCAACCAAAGGATTTGTGTGCATGTATTATATATAAGCCTAACCAGTGGCCATGGACAACAGGGGGGTGGGGGGATACGTGGGGAGGGGTTTGGGATGGGAATGAGGGGATGAGGACAATTATGTGATACCATAATCAATAAAGAAATTAAAAAAATAAAATTGCATGAAAAAAATTTTTTTTTTTTAAATTGCAGACCAAAGTCTCCAGAAGCTTGCTCCTACAACCCCAGCATTCCCGGGCACCCCAGGAATATGCCTGAGAGCTGTTTGCTGAGAAGCTGCTGGTAAGTGGAGAGGAGCTGCACTAATTAACGCTATTAAGCGATAAGTGCTGAGGGGGGTGGGGCAGCCCAAGTGAGTCCAGCTGAGAATCATCGGATCACCCTGTGGCCACGGAGCTCGGCTGTAAGTGTGCCGGGCCTGAGGGCTCCCCTGCTTCCCAGGTCAAGCTCCGCCTCATCGGGGCCTCGGATTCTCTGTGCCATCTTTTATCGCTGGGTTGGTTTGTTTTCAAACAATGAACAGACTGTTTTTAGATTTACAGGGCTATGGACTAATACCGTGTTTCCCCGAAAATAAGACCTAGCGCATGGAAAGGTAAGACATCCCCTGAAAATAAGACCTAGCGCAACTTTGGGAGAAAAAATTAATATAAGACACTGTCTTATTTTCGGGGAAACAGGGTAGTGCATAGAGCTCCGTGTACTCCATCCCACATTACTCTGATGTCTGTTACAACGATAGACCGATGCTGATATTATTGTCAGCGGAAGCCTGCAGTTCACCGGAGGGCTCACTCCTTGTGTGGTGCTGGCCGGTGGGTTGGCCAAACGTAGGAGGGCACACCCCATATCGCACAGAGTATTCCATGGTCCTAAATCTCTCCGCTCACACCGTCCTTACAGCGGGCAAAAAGCCAGGCTCCGGGCAACACGGAGCTGCCTGCTGTCTGTCGGCGTCGGCCGTGGGTGTAAATCTCTAACAGGAAAGGGGCAAAGGGCCAGGTGCCTCAGAAGAGGTGGGTGGCAGGCGGGCAGCCTCCGAGCATACGGGTCTGGCGTCTCCGGTGCTCACAGCAGCTGCACCTGCCAGGGACCCTGTGGCCTGGGCCAGTCAGCCCAGTTCTTTAAGCTCAGGAGGGTGTATGGGACTGCCCGATCCCGGCTGTTGGGGTGGTGCTGGGGCTGAGAGGGGCGGACCTGATTCTTTCCAAACACAAGGACCCCATCTGGAAGGTGTCATTGGGAAGGGAACGTAGCTGTTGGGGTTTGGTTTTGTTTTCTGGGCAGAAATGCCCGCCGGCACTCTGAGGCAGGACCAGGAGCCGTGTGCGAGCTCCCCCACCCACATCGCAGAGCGAGTGGGGCAGGGACCCCGGCGGTGGAGGTCTGAGCACCGCGCTGTCCAGCATCGGGGAGGGGCACCGGAGCTAGGGGCGGGCACAGTCCGGTGGGGTGGGCTTCTGGACCTGCTCCCTGCCCCCAGTGCACCCCTCCCCATCCCCAGTGCACCCTCCCCCCCCCCCCCCCCCCCCCAGTCTCCTCTGCTTTATCCGTGATTGCTTGTTCCTTTGGGAAACGGGCCCTCCTGCCAAAGAAACACCTTTAAACAGTTACTTGCAACCGATTTTAAAAATCAGAAGCCTGAACCCTGGGGATAGACAGTGGCTGGTCCAAGGCTCGGAAGGGCTTGCTTTGGGAGGGAGCCCACTATGGCCAGAGCCCATGCTGACCACCTGGCCCTGGTGCCCTGACCCCAGGCACCCCAGCAGTGAAGTGGACGCGAGTGGCCTGGCCCTCGCCATGACCTCCCTGCCACAGGCAGCGTGGGGTCCACGCCCCCCTCCCCAAACCAGCTGCGTCCTGCTCTGCCGGCTGCAGGAGGCTGGTGTCCGGCCCTGGTGAGAGCTGTCTGTCTCTGTAGCGTGCCATCAGGCCAGCTCCTGCCAGACCTGGGGGCCTTCCTGTTCGTCCTCGTCCTCCTCCTGGGCCCGTGGGCCACCCCTCCTCACGCCCAGCAGGTGCTCGGCACCCATGCACCTGCCACTTCCTGGGAGAGCTGAGAGCTGGCCGTCACCTCGTCTCCCCCATCAGACTGCCATGGGGTCCTCAGGAGCGGGTGAAGCCAGCCGAGGGGAGGCCAGTGCTAACCAAATGGAATTAGATGTGAGGCCACAGGCGGTGGGTGGCCTGGGACAGGGGACTGTCATGGCCAGGCTGTTGGGAGCTGTGTGCCCGCATCCCTGGTTGCCACACAATCCTGACATTGTGCCCACGTGGGTGAGTCAGGAGTTAGCTGTCACCATGGGGTGACCAGGGTCGCTCCCCTGCCAGCCCGTAAGCACCCATAAAGCACAGGTGGGGAGCATGTCCTGGGCCAAGTCACTTGACCTCCTCCAGCCTCAGTTTCCCCATCTATAGAATGGGGGTGATGATGCCAGCCCCCCACCCCCCAATAGGGTTGGTGGAGGCATCAGGGGAAGGGTCTGCAGCTTGGTGCTTGGCACTGGGTACGTTGGGGCCATTCACTAACGTGTGTCCCCAGTTTCGATAAAAGGGCCAGAGCCGCTGGGAGCAGGACAGCGAAGGGTGCCGGCCAGCGAACTCCAGTCACCCCTGCCCCCGCCGGCCAGGCCCGGGAGGAGGCCCTGGTGTCACCTCGGCGCTGTGATGGCCCCTTTGAAGGCGCTGAGACTGACAGTCCCTTTGCGGGCGGTGTGGTGCTCGGCCCGGGAGCTGGCACCCCGTCACCGGGGCGTGACCGGGGAGAGGGCCTCCCCTCGCGGCCCGGGGCTTTGTGCAGGGCCCGGAGACAATGGGGGCTGCGGCGGGGCTGGCATAGCGGGCTGCCAGGGAAGCGGAACTTCCTGTCCCCCCGCCCTCCGGAGAAACCCAATCCGGGGAGCAGGGCCGGGCCGGGTGGGGGCGCCCCGGCGGCCTTCGGGCTGCAGTGTGTGTTCACGGTAATTTGAGGGCTTCCACCGGGGGGTTCCCGATCATTTGATGTGGCAATTAGCGAGGGGACTTTTGTCGTCCGGAAAGACACGGCCGCCCACTTCAATCACCCTGTTTATGCCCCACAGGAGCCAAACAACCTCGGTGCAGATAACGGTGGCCTCCCAGCGGCCCCGGGCTGGGCGGGCGCCCCTGGAACCACCGGGCTGCGCTGCACCCCCTGCCTTTTATGCAGCCAAAGCGTTACTTTTCCCACGAGAAATTCCGACATTATGGCATCAGATGACAAAGCAGCCCTCGCCCACCAGGGCCCTTTTCATGTGGGTACCTGGCTCCTGAGGTGGGCGGAGGAGTCATTTCTCCCTGATGCAAACGGCGTGTGGCCCCAAGTGCGGTGGCGCAGGGGGTCCCTGGATGCCCTCAAGGGCCTGGGTCCCTGTTCCCCGCACAGGGCTTGGCTTGCCCACCGCCCGGGGGGGTGGGGGGTGGGGCGGAGCGGAGGGAGCCCCTTCACAGGGAGTTCCACTGTGGCTCAGACGAGGACAGCAGCGAGGACACCGTCTGCCTCCGCTGTGGTGGGGGAGGCCCTGGGCCAGCCCGGCAAGTGAGCCTGGGCTCAGGGACCGTCTCGGGCTGGGGGACCTGCTCGAGGTGGCACCTCTGCCAACTGGAGCAGCCTGTCGGATCGATGGGCGGGACCGACGCCCAGCCTGCCTCTGGCGGCGGAGGGCCCACAGAGACCCTGCCCAGCTGCGTCCTCGGGAAGATGGACCTCAGACCAAACCCGGCTGCTGCCGGAGCCGGAGGCTGCTCCCGGGGTGGAGCAGCCCGAGCTCACAGTTTGCACAAGCTCAGCCCTGTGCCCTCGGGCCATGGTCCCCTCCCCGGAGGGGAGATGGAGTGGCAGAGCAGGAGCAGACACACCTGCTGCTCACCCCGCCCAGCTCCTCACTCTCTGCACTCTATGCTGGCATCTGGCATGGAACGCCGGCCCCTCCCAGGCTATCGTGGCCGGAACTGGCCGGGGAAGAAAATGGCGACTGGACACCATGCCATCCCCGTCCCAGCCAGGTGCCCCCGTGCTCCTAAAGCTCACAGACACCTGCTCCCCGAGGGGCAATCCACGCCTCCACCCACCGATCGACTCGTTCCCTCTAGACCAGTGGTCGGCAAATGTGGCTCATAAGCCACATGCAGCTCTTTGGCCTTTTGAGTGTGGCTCTTCCACAAAACACCACCTGTGGGCGTGCGCACGCACAGTGCAATTGAAACCTCGTGGCCCATGCGCAGACGTCGGTTTTCGGCCTGGGCGGGTCTATTTTGAAGAGGCGGTTCTAACACCGAGCCACACTCAAGGGCCAGAGAGCCGCAGGTGGTTCACGAGCTGCAGTTTGCTGACCGCTGCTCTAGACCACAGCCCGCCACACTGTGCGCAGGCTGGCAGGCGGCCGGACAGCAGAGGGACCTGCTCTGCTGGAAGTTCCTCTCGGTGGGTGACGACGGGCCCTTTCTGAGCGGAGGCCCCTTCATTGTCACGTCTGCTGGTGGAGGTGGGGGAGCACTGGGCAGTCACGGTTCAGCAGGAGAGGTGGATGGGTAAAAGCAGGAGCTTCCTGGAGTACCAGCAGGGGAGGGCCGGGCGGACTTCCTGGAGGAGGTTGCTATGGCCGGCCGACTCCTGGGAGTGGGTTGGCTGCAGCAGACCAGGCCTCCGGATAGAGGTACGGCCAGGGCTTGGTCCAGGAGCCTGGCGCCTTCCACTCTTGGCAGGGGCCTCGATCAGCTCTGGTCCTGGTTTCCTCAGCATCCTCAGCCGTGTTGGGTGGGCTGAGTGCTGGGTGGGCTGGGTTATTCCTCCGCAGGGTACCTGCATGTCACGGTCTGGGTGGGGCAGGAGATAGGAGAAAGGTGAGGACCCAGCTCTGCTGCCTGCTTGCTGTGTGACCCTGGGTAAGAAGCTGCCCCTCTCTGAGCAGCAGGATCACATCTGGGGACTGGAACTGTGGTTTTGAACGTTTCAAGGTCCATAACAGACCCGAACAATGACAGACCCCCACCGGGCGGTGGTGGCCGATGGGAAAGAGTCGCCCTGGCACAGCCTGTCCGGGGCTGGGCACATTTTCAGTTCTCTGTCCATTTCTATGTGACCGAGGCCCGATGCAGGGCTGACGGGGCCCCACGCTCCCGGCCCCGCACACAAGCCCCCGCGCTCACTGGCCACTGGCAAGGGGGATGTCTGTGTGTGACTTCAGCGCTGCGGGCAGAACAGGCCAGTCACCTGCCCACCTGCCCAGCCCACCCGCCTCCCCCGCTTGCCCTCCTGCCCAGCCTCAGGACAACCAGCTGGCAGGACTAGGAGGAAAGCTGGAGCGAAGGCCCTACTCCTCCACTCAGTCACCCAGGAGTCCCCAGGGGTCAGGGGTTGCTTCCGTGGGTGCTATCTCACAGCTGACCGTGAAATGGTTCCGGAGAGCGTGTGCGTGCCCGGCCTTGGAGATGAGGCAGGCCTGCTCTGTGTCGGGGCCACTCACGAACCTGTCTCTTTCTTGCTTGTGCAGCGGGAGGCGGCACTACGTACCTGCTGGGTGGTCGTGAGGGTCGGAGGAGGTGGTGTGCGGGGGCTCGGTCCCCCAGGACTCTCCTCCCATCCTCCTCACTGTCATCCTGGTCTCAGGTCACGTGCCCCTGAAGGGCCTGTCTGCACTCTGCTGGGCGGTGTGAGGTGCTGGAGCTCAGGGAGGCGGGGGGCGAGGGAGGGGGCTGCGAGTGTGGAAAAGAAGAGAGAGAGCCCTGACCGTGCCTGGGCGTGGAGGGGAGGGAGGTGCCAGGCCGGGTGGAGGCAGACAAGATAAAGGCCCTCCAAAGGGGCACCCACCGGCTGGGTCGCTGGAGGTCAGCTCTGAGGCTAAGGTGTCCTCGGAGGGTGGGACAGCCCTGGCTGCGGTGAGACGGGAAGGGGGGCTCCCACAGCAGGACCCCGAGGGAACCAGGGAACTGCTGGTGGCTGTGGCCACTTCTTTAGTGATCAGTCAAGCCCCCTGCATTCTGTCCCCACAGAAAGGCTCCTGGGGGGGGGAGGGGGCACCCCCCGGGGACACGCCTTTGCCGCCACCCTGGACACAGGCGAAGTAGTCAGCTCTCAGACAGCAATTTGTCACCTCACTCTGAGTTTGATGGATGAGTGCGGGGCCGGTCAGCAGTCCCTGAGGCCAGCAGCCCCGGGGCCACCCCCGGGGCCGGGACGTGCATGATGAAATGTCTTCTGCTCGCCCTCCCGCCCGGGCCGGTGACAGGCCCTCAAAGGAAGTGCAGCCCCTGCAGAAGCGATTCCCGCGCCGCTCTTTGTGGCGCTGAGGTCGGCTTTTCTTTGGGGCTGAAGAAAGGGCCACCGGCTCCCGTTGTCTCCGGGAATGCCCTGCAGGCCACCAGCCCTCTGAGCAGCACACACAGGGCCGCGCCTCGTGCTGATGGGGTTTCAAAAGCCCCGCTGTAGCTGGGCACACACGCCCCTCCCCCCGTGCCCTGGTCCCCAGGGCTGCGCTGGTTTCCAGAAAGGGGCTCCTGCCATCACCGCGGTCGCCCCAGACAGCGCCCGGTCCCCGCAGTGCCCGGTCCCACCCTGCGGTCCTCCAGGAGTGAACTGGATCTCGGATTGATTGGCATCTCCCTCCCATGGGGACGTAGACTCCTCGTGGGCTGTTCTGATTGGCATTTGGTTCCAGCCGGCCTTGGGTTCTCTTTGCTGGAGAGGCCGATCGGGCTCCAAAGACTCCTTCCCTGGTCCCCAAGCAGTGTTCTGGTCTCCACCTTGGGGTGGACTTCACAGAAGAGATTTAAAGACTGGCTATCTCTCTTGGGGGCAGGGGAGCAGGGATAGAAGCCAGACTTGAGGAAGACAAGGTATAGGCCCTCTAGAGGTGCCCACACGCTAGTCTCCGGAACCGTGAATCCTGAGCTTATGGGGCAAACGGAACTTTGCAGGTCTGATGGAGTTAAGGATCCCCAGAGATTAGTCCTGGATTCACCAGGTGGAGCCAATATCATAACAGGGTCCTTACCATTGGGAGGCGGGAGGGTCAGGGTGAGTGGAACTATGATGGCAGAAGCTGGAGTCGGGAAGGGGCCATGGACCAAGGATGCGGGTGGCCTCTGGGAGGAAACACATTCTCCCTAGAGCCCCCAGGAGGAGCTGACCCTGCAGACATCTTGTGTTTAGGACTTCTGAGCTCCAGGCCCTTGAAGAAGAAATCTGGCCCTTGCTGGTTTGGCTCAGTGGATAGAGTATCGGTCTGCAGACTGAAGGATCCCAGGTTCGATTCCGATCAGGGGCACATGCCCTGATTGCAGCTTCATCCGCAGTGGGGGGCATACAAGAGGCAGCTGATCAATTATTATCTCTCATCATTGATGTTTCTCTCTCTCTCTACCTCTCCCTTCCTCTTTGAAGTCAATAATATATACGTGTGTGTGTGTGTGTGTGTGTGTGTGTGTGTGTGTGTTTAAAGAATAAATCTGTGGGGTTTTTTTTAATGTTTATGTTTTAAAAAAAAAATACATTTTCATTGGTTTCAGCTAACTTTTGCAGACTTGACTTGCAGATGCCCTTTTCCGGGGTTTGGTCACTGTCTTGCTCTTGGACTGTGTGGCACAGCTGTGACCTGCTACGTGGTGGCGGTCCCTAGAGGGCTCCAGAGCCAGGCTCCTGGCTCTAATCCTCCAGCTCTAGCACTTTGCAGAGCAGACCACTCACTCCACGGTCTTCACTCAGCCTGGGCCATGCTCCAGACCTTGGGTATATAGTGAGCAGGACAGACTGAGCTCAGGGACACATGCTCCAGAGGGGACAGGGTGAAGTGCCCAGTGTGTCCAGTGCAACGGCCAGGCGAGGCTGGTGGCCTGCTAAGTGGTAGAGAAAGCATCTCCGAGGTGACAATGGCATGTGATGAAACTCCCCTGCCTCTCTTTTACAAGAACGTTTGTGTTTATACTTAGGGTCCACCCGGATAATTCACAGTAAACTCCCATCTCAATACATTTAACTGCATCGATTCTGTAAAGTTCCTTTCACCAGATAAGGCCACATTCGCAGGGTCCAGAGATGTCTTGGGGCCTTGACTCAGTTACTACATGTCGATATTGTCCCCACACACGGGAATGAAACCTCAATGGAGGCAGGGGTTACAATTTTTTCTTTAAGTACAGTATATGCACAAATGATGAGAGCACACCTTGGTGATTTTCAAACTGAACACACTTGTGTTTGAGAATCAGAATGTTTCCAGCACCAGAGGCCTCACTTAGGAAGTGGGGCTTATGTTTATGTCTGTTATGATCCGTACTATAACTTTGGAACAGGGCCGGCCTTAAGCAGCATTTGATGGACACCTGAAATAAGAGGAATTCTGAGACTGGGTTACACAATGTAATGTGAGGACAGGCAAGTGCATCTGGGAAAGTCTCCACTCCTCTGGGTCTCAATTTTCTCACCTGTAAAAGGAGGATCTCAATAGCTCCTGTTTTACAAGATGTGGTAAGAATTAGGTGATATATATATATATATATATATATATATATATATATATATATATATATATATATATATGTCTTTTGGCACAGAGCCTGGCACACAATAGGTGTTCAGTACATGTGAATGTGAGTGCTAAAGTTGCACAAGAAAAAAGAACTCTAGTGTAATCTGGGATGCTATGTTGTGGAGAGGTGGCCTGGCTCTGCAAGCTTGGATGTAGCTGAGAACAGTCTGGGCAATGCTAGAGCTCCTCCGTGCCCTTAAAAGCTCCCCCACTGTGGGGATTGCAGCAACCATATTCCTTAAGTACAGGGCAGTTGCCAGCTCCACGTTCACCCTTAGCTAGACACATCAGGTGCTTTTCCAAATTCGATGGGTTGATTTTTTTTTCAACCCTGTTTGAGTGTACCAAGAAAAGTCCTCACAACCCAGGGTTGCCTGAACACTGAACCCACCTTGGATATCTGCTTACCTAGAGCCATGATTTGGACAGGGGAAGAGCAGAGAAGAAGTGATGTGGTATTTGCAAAGGGGAACAGGGGAAGAGGCAGGCACTTGGAGAAAAATAGTCTCTTCTGCAAACTAATTTTAGTTGAGATAGATTTGTCTCCACCCCCAGCTGCATAGGTCTCTTGATTCCACTTGATTGACAAGAGCATTTACCTGTGGATTCTATAATATATCTCTCAGCTGATTTTGGTCCATGCAGCTCCTGTTGGTGACTGTGCCTCATAAGTTCCAAGGCTCAGCTGTCACCGGATGGAGGGCTGCTGGTTGAAATCTCTGCCTCAGCCCACTGGAGGCCACTGACCTGCCTGTGCAATTGGCATAAAAACAATTGGATTACCACTTTGTTATCCAAAGAATCATTCAAAGAGAAGGAAGTGAAGCTTTTATATGAACACATCACAACCATTTATCTAAATATTTACACATAACCATGTCTCTGCCCTGCGGGCACATGGCCTCTTGTTCCTCATTAAAAGCACATCTGGTTGTTCTAGCTGATCAGAGGAGCCTAGCCATGCCCTCTCTCTGCCCCCAGAGCACTCAGAACACAGAGTGTAACCGCCAGATTGAGTCTGAGATGGTTCCTGGGCAGGGCTTCTTGAGGCCAGGACCACCTTCTCATATCTAGATGACCACAGACTTCTCTTCCAGTGACTTCTCTTCACACCCAGAATAGTGTCTAGAATGGCTTATGATGGTTTGTATAATGTCCTCCACCTCAGTCCAGACCTCAGCACCACCATTCACCCTGTGGCTGCTGTAACAAATGACCACAAACTTGGTGACGTACATTTATTCTCTCACAGTTAAATTCCAGAGGTTCAAATTCAAGTTGCTAGCAGGGCTGAGCTCCCCTCAAAGGCTCCAGGGGAAGATGCTTCCTATCCCTTGCAGCTCTGCTGGCTGTTTGCAATTCTTGGTTCCAATCCCTGCCTCCCTGGTCGTGTGGCTTCCTGCTCCTCTGTCTTCCCTCTGTGTGTCTCTCTTCTAAGAAATTGTGTGACTGCACTTAGGGCACACTCAGAAAACCCAGGATAAATGCCTCATCACAAGAGCCTTAACTGCATCATGCTTTTACCATATAAGGTAATTCTCACATTCCAGGAACATAAGCATATATTTTGGGAGGTCATATTCAACTCCGTGCACACTCCAATTTTCACACACAACCTCAGCTCCCTGTCTCCTGATTGTTCCTCAAACATATGAAGCACATTTTCGAGGCCCTTCTCCCCTCTAATAAAGTGCCCCGTCCCAACCCCACCTAGAGCTCACCTCTACTACTTCTAGACAACACAACCCAATCTTCATTCTTTTTATGTCTTTATCACCTCCTGACTTGAACACGTTCGCATGTTTACTGTTTTTGGGGGTTGTTTTTTTTTTCCCTGTCTCCTTCAACCAGTATGAATGCTCCACAGGACTGGGACACAAGTGAGCATTTTTGCAGCACAGGTGGGCACTTAGCACTGGTGTGATGGTCTGTGGTCCTTTCTGTCTTTCTGCTCCTCTCTCCTCAGCATGTGATCTTGTGGCCTCATGATCCAAGATGGCTGCTCTAGCTACAGCCATCCTATTGGCATCCCAGGCAGGGAAAAGATGACAAAGGGAAGGGCAAGAAGGATTTTCTTAAAAACCTAAAACCTCATCCAATAACTTCTGCTCATGTCCCATTGGCTGCATCAACCTACAGGACTTTTGTTACTAAAGAAATGGGAAAGGGATTGAGGAGGTAACTGGCTGGCTCTGCATATGTGGGGATTTAAGCGCAAGTCATATAATTCTGGATACCATGGATCTCAGGAATCCACTTAAGAATTGAATTAAGAAGCAGTTGCTTCACTTCAAGGTGGTATCAAGGGGTGTGTAGTCATTGGAAAAAGCACTAGAATGGGAGTCAGGAGCCTGGGATGCTCAGTCTGGGTCTACTACTGATTGCTTTGTGACTTTGGGTTATTCCTTCCCCTTTAAAGAGGAAATTGGAATAGATATATTCAGCAGGCGTAGCCTCTTAATCTTCACCATCTTCATCATTGTCTTCACTATCTTCTTCTCCTCCTCCTCCACCTTTATTATCATTATCATCTTCACTATTTTCATCCTCATCATCACCATTATCATATCAACTTCTCTATCTTTATCATCATCATCACCACCACTATCATCTTCACCATTATTGCATCTTTACCATCTTTACTGATATCTTTATCTTCTTCCTCATCATCCTATCCATCACCGCCATCATCATCTTCACATCGCTAGCATCATCTGTGTCACGGCTGTCATATCTTCGTCACCATTGTCACCACCACCATCCTCCCAGCTCATCCGAGGCAGCTTGTGTAGATCAGGCATCATACATCATTGCATCACCTCATTTCATCCTCACTGCAATGGTGCCAGGAGGCATGATTTTCTGCCACCACGTCCACTTTTACAATGAGGAAACCAAGGCTTATGAAGGGTAAGTGACCTGGCCACAGGAATATGGCTGGGAAGAGCCAGAGCCAGAATGCAAACCAGATATCTTTCTCTCTCTCTCTCTCTCTCTCTCTCTCTCTCTCTCTCTCTCTCTCTCTCTCTCTCTCTCTCCAAAGCCCAATGCTGGGTTTTCTCTGTGAGGTTCCATCCTCAGCCGCCACCCACCCTGTGACCCGTGACCTCCAAGCCCTGACCTCGCCCAAGTGCTGACAGAGCCTCTATGCCAATTGCTTCAGAGCCAATTAGCCTGTCCCTGGGCCCACTCCTTTGCTCCCCAAAGCCTGAGACAGGAGCCCCTCCTTTCCTTCTGTTGGGATGGGAGGGCTCCCTGCTTCAAAGTCAGCCTCCTCGTGCAGGCCCTGCCTATTGATGATGCCAAATTATCAAAGGGCCGCATCAAAGCCTGCCAAGGTGGCTTTCAGACGGCAATTTACAAAACAAAAAAGGAGGCCTGGGCTGTGGTGAGTGGTGGGGGCCGGGTGGGCTGGCGAAGGCCTGCTTGAAAGTGTTGGCTAAGTTGGTTTTGCTGCTAAAAGTGAGCAGTCATAGAACCCCTCCCTCCGGCCCCCCTCAGCATAACCAACACCTCCGGGCATGGGCTCCAGGCTGTTCCTGCCCATGCAGGCCCCTGGGTACCAGGAAGGGAAGCCTCTGGTTCCATGGGAGCAGGGAAACCATGTCAGGTGCAAAGCCGGCATCTCCTCTGGATCCAGAAAGGCTGCTGCAACTCCCTTGGCTCAACTGCAAGTGCCTTGGGTGCAAGCGGCCCAGGAGTCGCTAGGATAAAGGCCCTCGGCCTGTGGCTCTTTGCAGGGGTCGTCAGGGTGCTATGAGGCAGCTCCTACACTTTCTGTCTCCTCTGAGCTCACAGCCGGGCCTACCACGTTCACTTGGCTCCTCGTTCAGCACCTGCTAAGTGCAGCACTGCGCTGGGCTCCTCGTGGTGGCCCCCACCGGAAAGTCAGGTTTATCTTGGAGCCTGCTTCCGACTTGCATTGACAGCAGCTATGATTTTCTGCTAACATAAAATAGGCTGAACACCTGAGTCATTGCCTTCATCACTCTCACCACCACCACTACACCATCATCACACCATCATCACCATTATCACCGCCATCTCCAGCATCATCATCATTCTATTATTGTTGTTGTTATTAGCTAAGATCATGCTTGCTCTCTGCTAACACTACTCTAGAGCCTTTGAATAGGTTAAGTCATTGAACCTGACTTAGTGGGCCCTGGTGAGTGGCAGGGTTAGGACTGGGGCTCCACGCATCTGCTCCACGGCTTTTGGATTCAAGCTGATGCAGGGATTCCATGGCGGACTCTACTCTGGGTGCAAAGTTGGTAGAATGAGCAAGATGATGAAGGCTTCTATAGAACCATACTCTCATCTTGAAAGTCTCAGAAGAGACTGAGCACGTTGAGGACACAGGGACCTGGGCTTTCTGGGACATTATGGGGCTGCCTCTTGACGGTCTGAGAAGTGCTGCAAAGCAGCGAAAGCATGTGTTTTTCACCAGGCTGGGAGCTGCAAGCTGGGCTGTGGGAACCTGTCAGTCCAGGGGTTGTGTGCTGATTGCTCAGAAAAAAATGATTGTGCTAATTAATAACCTATATAGAAATGTCAGACTAGGTATAGATATAGGTGAGGAAGTAGAAGTAGATGTAGATGTAGAAGTAAATGTAAATGTAGAAGTAAATGTAGATATAGATGTAGATGTAGATGTAGATGTAGATGAGAAAGTAGATGTAGATGAGGAAGTAAATGTAGATGAGGAAGTAGCTGTAGATGAGGAAGTGGATGTAGATATGATATAATGTAGAAGTAGATGAGGAAGTAGATGTAGATGAGGAAGTAGATGTAGATGTAGATGTAGATGAGGAAGTAGATGTAGATGAGGAAGTAGATGTAGCTATAATGTAGAAGTAGATGTAGATGTAGATGAGGAAGTAGATGTAGATATAATGTAGAAGTAGATGTAGATGTAGATGAGGAAGTAGATGTAGATGTAAATGTAGATGAGGAAGTAGCTGTAGATGAGGAAGTAGATGTAGATATAATGTAGAAGTAGATGAGGAAGTAGCTGCAGATGTAGATGAGGAAGTAGATGAGGAAGTAGATGTAGATGTAGATGAGGAAGTAGATGTAGATGAGGAAGTAGATGTAGATATAATGTAGAAGTAGATGTAGATGTAGATGAGGAAGTAGATGTAGATGTAAATGTAGATGAGGAAGTAGATGTAGATGAGGAAGTAGCTGTAGATGAGGAAGTGGATGTAGATATAATGTAGATGTAGATGAGGAAGTAGATGTAGATGTAGATGAGGAAGTAGATGAGGAAGTAGAGTAGATAAGGAAGTAGATGTAGCTATAATGTAGAAGTAGATGAGGAAGTAGATGTACATGTAGATGAGGAAGTAGATGAGAAAGTAGATGTAGATGTAAATGTAGATGAGGAAGTAGATGTGGATGAGGAAGTAGATGTAGATGAGGAAGTGGATGAGGAAGTAGAAGTAGATATAGAAGTAGATGTAGATGAGGAAGTAGAAGTAGAAGTAGATGTAGATATGGATACTAGTATATCCTTGATTTAGCCAAGGAACCAGCTCCTGTGATTGTGAGGCTGGCTAGCTGAGTGCCACAGGGCAGGCCACATCTGGAGACCCCTGACTGCTTCTGCATGGGAGCCCACGGTTGGAACACTTCTTGATGAGTCCATTTCCTGGACAGATAGTTTCTGTTAGCCATGGAGTGCAGTGGTGTGTGGGTACCACATGGTGGCTCAGGGTCAGCTCCGCCCAGGACATGGCCTCCTTTGAATCCTGGACCCACCTGGCTCACCCACTTGGGAGATAACCTGGCATCCTGGTTTGGGCACAAGCACTGGAATCAGGTCACCTGCGTTCAGATGCTGGGTGCCCCGAGTCACAGCTGAGGGCAAGCTCCTCAGCCTCTCTCAGTCTCAGTGTCCTCATGCCAGTGAAACAGGAAATACAGTGACAACACCACACTCTGAAGGGAAGTCCTCCAGCCGAGTGTTTACAGTGAGTCTGGCATTGGGCAGATCTTTCTCAATGTTGGCCACCCTCTGCCCACACAATTCTAAGGATCTTCCTTGGATCCACTTGGATCCACTTGACTTGAATCCACTCAGTGATCCTGACCATAGCCCTGCAAGGCGGGCACCTTAGCATCTCCCCTCTTACAGCTGAGGGATGGGCTGCAGTGGCTGCTGGTGTTGCTGACTGTGCTGGTGTTGCTGTTGCTGTTGCTTCAGGTGTTGATGGTGTCAACATGGTTGCTGGTAGGAGGCCCGTGGCCATGTCATTTGCTTGTGGTGCCCAACCCAGAGGGAGCTGCTTCTGGGCTCTGTGTGTGACCCCACCAGCCGGCTCTCCCTCCCACTCCAGGGCTTCTGGAAAAGCCCCCGGCTGCCAGGGAGGGGCTGCCCCTGCCAGCGGGCGCTGCGGGCCGGCCTGGCACACCGTGCCGCTCAAGGTGCGCCAGACTGCAGCTGGCCCCCGCCCCCGGCCTTTCTTCTCTCTCCTTTTTGTTCGGGCCCTTTTGATTTGGGAACAAGGCCCCTTTATGTGGCACCGGGCCTGGCCAGGCCTCCCCGTCCCACCCAGGGCTGGGGATTTCCTTTTCATCTGGCACGAGGAGCCCCGGGCTCGGAGCGAGATAGCAGGAGGGATTTGGTGGTGTCACAAAACCTGGGTGACTCAGCTTTCAGTGGGCATTGTGGCCCCGCGGCTTTGATATTTTAAGTGGGAATCGCAACAAAGGGGAGCCAGGACGGCGGGGCGGGAACGCCGCTCGCAGGGGCTCTTAATGGCGTGGCCCTCTCAGGCTCGCCCGTTGAAAGGAGGCCCCTCTCCCAGGAGGACTATTCCATTTCGATGGGATGACTGGCCTGTGACCCCAGCCTCTTGAGGGTGACATTGAGCGGGGCTGTCATTTCGGGGTGGGGTGGGAGGTCGGCCGTCAGCTCCTTGCCCCCACCCAGCCACCTCCTCACCTGCCCTTCGTCCCCGGAGTTTCCCACGGGGAGCAGCAGGCGGCTCTGGCCAGGCGTTGCCAGGCAGAGGGGCTGTTGGCAGGGCTCTGGCCCGGTTCAGGGAGCCAGCCTGGAGGCCCTGGAGTCCAGGGGAACGTGACCAGGAGGGAGGAGCCTGGTGGGAAGCGGCTGACATAGACTTGGAGACTTACCGAGCAGACAAGACAGACAGCTCTCCCGCTTTGCTGTCACGCTTGCCTGTGAGTCGTGCAGGGTGCGACAGAAACAGACGTGGATGGGCCTTTAGACTTTCTGTGTGCCTCGGTTTCCTTATCTGTAGGATGGTCTCAGGATGGGCTCTGTGAGGGTGAGTCGATAAGGCCCCCTCGGTGTTGGCCAGACTCACAATGAGTCCGCACAGATGGGCTTGTCTGGGGCTGGTTGGTTATTCCCAGCCACCTTCCTGCCAGACGCTATGCAGGATGGCCTAAGGACAGAGAACCCGAGACCAGCCCTCCAGGCTCAATCCCCGCTGGGGAGTCTGGGGCTTCGGGGCCGGCTCTGCTCCAGGCCCCTCCTCTGCCGGGTGGGGTGGTGATGGTACCCACCCGAAGTGGTGTGGAAGGACCACCTTGGATTTTGGGAGGAGAGTCTGGTGCGGGACCTGGCCCATTCGGGGCCCTTGACCCACAGGGCTGTTTCAATGATGACAGGTTTGGCGGCCTGTCCGGAGGGCTGAGGGTCGACTTGTAGTTGGTTGGAGGCCACAGGTTGGTAGCCAGGACTGCCCAGGGCCATGCAGCCAGCAAGCACAGAATGGAATTGGAACTCTGGCTGTCGGGCTCCTAGAGATCTTCCCCGAACCCTGCCCCCTCCCCCCTCCCCCTTCCGGGCCACAACGTAACCGGCAGAGGGCAATGGGCTTGCCTCACTCCAGGTCAGGCAGATAAGGTTTCCTTTTCTCTCACCCGTGGCTGCCCACCTGACAGGGAGGGACCGGGGAGTGGGCAGCTGCATGGTATTTGGGAGGAAAATGGTGACCAAACTGTACCCCCACAAAAGATGTCTATAAGCCCCAAGTCCCAGAACCTGTGAATGGGATCTTACTTGGAAATGGGGTCTTGCCAGGCCAGCATGGCTCAGTGGCTGACTGTTGACCTATGAACCAGGAGGTCACGGTTTGATTCCCCAGTCAGGGCACAGGCCTGGACTGCAGGTTCGACCCCCCAGGAGGGGGCATGCAGAAGGCAGCCAATCAGTGATTATCTCTCATCATTAATATTTCTCTCTCTCTCTCTCTCTCTCTCTCTCTCTCTCTCTCTCTCTCTCTCTCTCTCCATTCCTCTCTGAAATCAATAAAAAATATTTTTTTAAAAGAAAAAGAAGTAGGGTCTTTACAGATGTAATCAGATTAAGGTGAGGTCACACTGGAGAAGGGTGGCCCTAATTCGATGACTGGTTTTCTGTATTTAAACTACTGACACTATTACCTCTGTTCCCCATTTCCCTTCCTTTGTCCCCCTCCACCCAGCCTGCCCCAGCCCCCCACCCTCTGGCCATCACCACACCGTTGTGTAAGTCCATGGGTTATGCATATATATTCCTTGGCTAATCCCTTCCCCTTCTTTCATTCCTCCTCCCCTCTGCCCCCCAATTCCTCACCTTCGACGGGTGTCCTTAGGAAAAGAGATAATAGAGGTAGAGACCCACACAGGACAGAAGGCCATGTGATGATGGGGTCAGAGACTGGAGGGATGTGGCCATGAGCCAAGGAACGCCAGAGCCCCAGAGGCTGAGAGACACTGAGGGCTCCTCACCCAGAGCCTTCTGGCACCTGGATTTCAGACCTTCAGCCTCTGGAACTGTGAGAGAATGAATTCCTGTCGCTCTCAGGCCCCAGTCTGTGGAGCTTCGTTACAGCCGCCGCAGACACCACGACCAGCAGTTACTAGCAGCGTCACTATTCCAGGCCCAGGAGCAGCCTCACAGGTCGCTCCACACCTGAGGGTCTGATGTAGGCAGTGGACACTGCTGAGCTGAGCTGTTGGGAGGGGACATGGTGCCACCTGCCTGCCTGCCCCGCCTCTCCATCCCCAACCCCCTCAGACTGGATCAGCTCCTCCAGTGATGGTGTTCCAAGGCCACCAACTCCTTGGTCATAGGGCTGCTGTTAAGTCATCATTTCAGGTGCTTACACAAAGTCCTCCCAGCCACTCACCGTGCCCGCTCGGCCCTTCCACAGCCTTTTCTTTTCCTAACTTAGAGGATGAATGAATTTTAAAGACTACAGTGTCCCTTTAAAGCCAGACAAATGGGGGTGGGGGTGGTTGGGGGTCCAGAATGCTCTGAAGGAGGAGTGTCATCTATCTGCCCTGATCCCCCAGGACTGGAGGGCAGGCCCAGGGAGGACAGCAGCTTGGGACCTGAGCCTGGGTTCCAGGGTTCCAGGGTTCCAGTGCCAGGAAGAAAAGTCCCCACAACTTCTGGCTGTAAAAACCAGTAGGAATTGAGGCTGAGGGAGATGAAGGCTGCTGAAGTTCCAGGCAGTTCCTCTTAAAGGGCCCATGCACTGACTTCCTTAGATTCGCTCCCTCTGAGTTCTAGTGCTGGTGCAGCAGCTCAAAAGGCACCAGGGACATACGGAGCGGAACTGAATTGCCCGGCGTCAGGGTGAGGGCTGGAGGGACAGCTTTCTCCAGACAGAAGTGCAGGCAGAGGCCACTGTTCCTCTTCTGAGCCTTCCCCCTCACAGAGCCAGTCTCCATCAACCTGGCTCATGCTTTTTGCCAGGTCCTAGTGATACCCAGCCCCATGCAACGTTCCCACCCACACAAGCTGTTTCCTGTGTCTCCTCAGGTGGGATGTCACCAGGGAGATATGTCTCACAATTTTTGTCCGCCACACGTGGGTCTTAGACCAGCCAGTTCTGCATTTCTGCCCCTCCGACCAGTCTCCATGTGGCTTCTTCTTTACATCCTCAATCGTAGAGCTTCTATTCAGCTCGATTTCAGGTGGTCCTGAGTAATGGCTGTTCTGTAGCTTAGTTGTAATTTTGATGTGGTCATGGGGCGATGCAAGGACTGCATGGACATACACCGCCATTTAACAGGAATCCCCTTGTTAAATTTTTATTTATTTATTTATTTATTTATTTATTTATTTATTTATTTAAATAAATTTTTATTGTTCATATTATTACAAATGTTCCTCCCCCCCCATTGCTCTCCTCCACCAGGTTCCCACCCCACCCTCTGCCCTTTCCCCACCCCCCATTGTCCTCATCCATAGGTGCACAGTTTATGTTCAGTCTCTTCCCACATCCCCCTCTCCCCTTTTCCCCAAGAATCGTCAGTTCATGCCCCTTCCATACCTCTGATTCTATTATATTCAACAGTTAATATTGTTCATCAGATTTTTTTAAAAATTTCCTTGGTTTTTAGATTCACTTGTTGATAGTTACGTATTTGTTGTTCATAATTTTTATCTTTATTTACTTTGTCTTCTGAAAGAACCCCCTTCAGCAATTCATATAATTCTGGTTTGGTGGTGATGAACTCCTTTAGCTTTTTTTTATTAGTGAAGCTCTTTATCTGGCCTTCGATTCTGAGTGATAGCTTTGCTGGGTAGATTATCTTTGGCTGTAGGTTCTTACTATTCATCACCTTGAATATTTCTTGCCATTCCTGTCTGGCTTGCATGGTTTCTGTTGAGAAATCAGCCGACAATCATATATGTGCTCCTTTATAGGTAACTACCTGCTTTGCTCTTGCTGCTTTTAATATTCTTTCTTTGTCTTTTGCTCTTGGGATTTTAATTATGATGTGTCTTGGTGTGGTCCTCTTTGGATTTCTTTTGTTTGGAGTTCTGTGCGCTTCCTGGACTTGTAAGTCTAATTCTTTCACCAGGTGGGGGAAGTTTTCTGTAACTATTTCTTTCAGTATGTTTTTGATATCTTGCTCTCTCTCATCTTCTGGGACCCCCATAATTCTGATGTTGGTTCACTTGAAGTTGTCCCAGAGGTTTCTTACATTATCTTCAATTTTCTGGATTCTCTTGCCTTCTTGCTTCTGCGGAGGAGTGTCTTCTGGCTCTTTATGTTCCAAATCTTTGACTTGATTCTTGCGATCTTCCATTTTGGTTTTAGGACTCTGTATAATATTTTTTATTTCAGACGAGATTGGGCGCGTTCAGGGTGGTATGGCTGTAGACATATTTTTTATTTCAGATAATGTATTCTTTATTTCTTTATCCCTTATCATTTCTTGTTGATTCCTTATTAATTCTAGTTGATCCTTTTCATATCCTCATAGGTCTTATGGACCTTTTCTAGGAAATTCTTGAAAAACCTTATAAGCGTAGATTTGAACTCTATATCCAGTCGCTTTTTTTCCTCCATTTCTTTTGTTTGTGATCTATTTCATTGTCTCGGCATTTTCGCAGCTTCCCTGATGGGGCAGGGTTTCAGGGTGGAGCCTACAGCCTTGGCTTCCGTCAGCCTCACCCTATGCGGTTCCAGAGTCTCAGTAATCCCTAGGGTCCTTCAGTACTCGTTGCAAGCACCTCTGAGAGAAAGGTGCCCTCGATTTTCACCTGCTACCAAACAGTCTAGGCTCTCCCCCAATGAGCCCGGAACTGGGGTTCAGTTCAGTTGGAAGTAGAGTTGGAGTTGGCGTTCAGAGCAGTCCGGAGCTTTTGTCTCCTTCCCGCCAGGGCAATCCCGTGGCACAGCCAACCATCCCTTCTCTGTGCACAATGTGTACTCCTCCAGGACCTCCTTTTGCCACTACCCCGGGGTTCTGCCTTACAGCCCAGCTCCCTATGGATGAGCCTGGGTCCCCGGGGTCTGGCCTAGAACTGGGGTTCAGAGCAGTCGGAACTGGGGCCCAGCACAGTCGGAGCTTTTATCTCCTTCCTGCTAGGGAACGCCAGCCAGGCACTCAGCCACCCCTCCTCTCCGGCTCCGTCCTCTCTGTGCGCGCGCACCTTGTGTCTCCATACCTTAGGCTTTTACAGCTCCTCTGCTCTTCCTTCTGGTTTTCTCCTTGCTTCTCGTTGTAGAATTTCCAGTCAGTAGACTTTCCTGTAGTTCTGGATAATGTCCATTTTATATTTTAGTTGTATTTTATTGAAATTGTTGTGTGTGGCTGCAGCTAGGTGTCTACCTGTGCAGCCATCTTGGATTCTCCTTGAATTTATTTTTAAAGTTACCTTGTAATTAGGGAGAGTGATGCTGCTCTCCATTCTTGATAAAGGTGTAAAGTGTCCTTTAAAATAAGTTTAAGTAAAAAATAAAAACCAATTATTTTGTTCTTTTCATTGTCTCTGGGTCTGGTGGGATTCTCAGCTGCTTGAGTACCATGGGGATGAGCTGGCCGCACCCCCCAGGACCTGGGACCCAGGGATGACCCATCTTGAGGGAGGCATCCAGGAACAGGCCCAGACAAATATAAAACACCTCCCCATGACCCTGGGCCTCTTACTTCCCTTCTCACCTGCAAAGGAGGACCAGAAGGCCCCTCCCAGGGGTGCTGTCAGGGTTGAGGAGTCATAGCTCGTGACATCATTCCCATATTCACTACCTGTGGAGTCGTATGAAAGGGTTTGTCATCATAAAGACCCTATGAAGTGAGTGTTACTATGTGTCCATTTTACAGACACAGAAGCTGAGGCACAGAGCAGTCAGGTGACAGCATGGGTTGGTCTGAGGGCAGAGGCTGACTGCACTGAGCACGCTGTGTCCCTGGTGTCTTCCGAGCTGCTGCACCAGCACTAGAACTCAGAGGGAGCGAATCTGAGGAAGTCGGTGCACGGGCCCTTTAAGAGGAACTGCCTGGAACTCCAGCAGCCTCCATCTTCCTCAGCCTCAATTCCTACTGGTTTTTACAGCCAGAAGTTGTGGGGACTTTTCTTCCTGGCACTGGAACCCTGGAACCCTGGAACCCAGGCCCAGGTCCCAAGCTGCTATCAAGACCCCTCCCCCCGCCATGGCAGGTGGGCACTCGTCCGTGGGAGCAAGTAGCTTTCCGTGGGCAAGCCCACGCCACGCACCTCAGCTGTGACAGAAGTGGCCCCAAGCTCTGCAAACCCAAGTCGACAGCACCAGTGGCTGCAGAATGTCTGAGCCTCAGCCCCCACCTCGAACCACAGCTGTTGGCCTGCCCCCTCGACAAAGCCAGTGCCTGGTGGGTTTGGGGCTGGAGAAGTGTCCGCAGAGCTGGAGCCTGTGGAGTGTCCGAGCGTCCGGCCTCGCACACGGAGCGGTGTGCCTGGGGTCTGGTTACCTGGATGTCCCTGTGTGCCTAGGGAAATGCCATTTTTCTTTCAGGCCATGCACTCTGAGCCTCAGAGCCCGGCGCAGGCAGGTGGGACTCCTGTCCCCCTCTCTGTCCTGAGCCCGGATGATGGACCCCTTTCCTCTCATCCCAGGCACCTGAGCGAGCCCGGAGAATCCAGAAGGAATTCTAAAGTGACACTTGAAAGAAACCCATTCACCGGCGAGTGAGTTATTTTTGTTGTGCAGACAATGGCGAGTGGGCAGGAGAGGAAACGGAGGAAGGCCCCTCCCGCCCCATTCCTCCACGCTAGTCACTCCGGTGTCTGGTGTTTGGTGTCTGCCCCCTGCCAGGACCTGGCCCCCGGGAACAGACCCAGGGCAGGTTTCTTAAAATATAAAACACGTCTATATGTTCACCTGTTTGCAAACAAAATAGTGTGTGTGCAAAGTTGAATGCTGCTTTTCACTCTTTTTTTTTTTTTTTTTTCCATGAGCTTTCCCCACAGAGCACTTCATCTTCATAGTCTCCTTAAAGCTGCAGGGTGGACACCTGAGGGGCCGAGGACCGGCGGTTCAGCACAGACTCCGGAGCTGGCGCCCTGCCCCTCAATCCTGGCTCTGCCCCTGAAGCTGAACACCTATTGGCCAGTTGCTTCCTCTCTCTGTGCCTTTGTGGGTTTTTTGTTTGTTTGTTTAAGCTTTGAAATGAGGCTTCTCATAGTCCGCACCCACTAGGGCTGTGAGGAGGATTACATGAATTAATACTTAAAAGATGCTTAGAAGGTCACATGGTGGGTAGAGAACACTATATCCATCGTGTCTGATAAGCGGGTTATCACCTATTGTCAGAGTCTGGGTGTGCTCATCACAAATCACAACCAGGGACTAGCACTGTCTGGCTCTCTCTTGTTTTGTTGTGGACAGTATTACAGATGTCCCCTAATTCCCCCCCCCCATTACTCCCCTCTTCCCAGCCCCTCTCCCCCCAGGCCCTCACCACACCACCTTGTGTCCATTGGCTCTTTCTCGGTGCTGGATTCATCCGCTCCTGAGCACATGGGTTCCTGTCTGGGCCTCGGTGTTCTCATCTGTGAAATGGAACATTGTCTGTTCACGAAACGCAGGTGTGATAGACCGGAGAGTGCATGTGAAAGGGAAGGTGTGGCCCAAACCTGGGGCAGTTTGGGGGGGGTGGGGAGATAAAATTTGAGAGATTTGGAGCAGAGGAGGAACCCATGATGCTTGTTGAGCGGTTAAATGAGGGTCCAAAGGAAGCCAGCATGGCGGGGGGGGGGGGGGGGGGCTGCTTCCTGGCCCCACCCAGGCACAGTTTGTACCCCTGCCCGTGCCCAAACAGCCTGCATGTGCCACTCACCTTTGTCACCCACCTTCTCCCTGGCAGTAGATGGTTGCTGCCTGCCTGACCGGCCTCCCCGAAGAAAACAATGTGTCCTTAGCTCATTGCCTGGCACGAAGCTGGAACTCAGAACATGGTGGATGGATGAATGAGTGTTTGAAGGAGCAGGTGAGTGAAGGACAACATGTTCATGGAGGAGCTGGCTGTAGTTTCCTCTCACAGGGGGTCTCCGACAGCGATTCCCATGCAGGTGGGCGTCAGATGGCCTGGAGAATGGACTCAGATATTGGAAGCAGCGGAAGCCTGGGGTGCTCATCATAAGAGGCAGTGGCTCCTCGGTGCTCTCACCGTACCCCTTCAGAGAGCCCTGCAGGGAGTGGGGTCTCCAGGTGGGTTCAGTGGCCTGGGGGGGGGGGGGGACTGGGGCAGTGGCCTCCAGGGAGAGGGGGGCAGTGGCCTCCGGGTGTGGTCTGTCTGCTTTCAGTCACACAGGGGAGCCACCAGTGTTTGCACAAACACTCCCGCACCCTCCTGGACAGGCAGCCCTTGCAGAGCCATCCCAGTGGAGACGTAGAGACACAAGCTAACTTGCTCTGCACACACGCCCAGTTGGGAAGGAGTGACAGTCCGGTGCTGAGGACACCTTTGCAGAGAGCGCGTGATGAGAAAGCCACTTCCCCGGTGTCTGGCCTTGCACCCTGGTCCCTCGGGGGCAGGTCCCGGGAGCTGGGTCTCCCCTGGCTTCTGTGGTTTCCTGTCCTTTCCCTGCCCCAGGGCCAGCGGCAGGCCACATCCCCGGCCAGAGATGGCCTGTCAGAGGCTCGGGCCACTCCCGGCATTCGCCGGTGGTGGTCACAATGCAGGCGAGCTGACCCAAGTTTGGCAAAAGCGGCTGCAGGGCCCCCAGAATGAACAGCAGCCATGGGAGGGGTGCCCCTCTTCTACCGTTTATCAGGGGTTCTGTTTTAGGGAACCCATGCTCCCCAAACTCTTCAGCAAGCCCCACATTCATAGTGGCGGGGGGGGGGGGGGGGGGGGAGGCTTAGCACTCTGGGCAGAGTTCCGTTCCTAGTCCTGGTTTGATTGGGCCCAGAGCCCCCCACCCAGTGCCTGGCTCCTGCACCCCAGAGCAGCGGGTGGGGCGGGCCTGCCGGAAAGGGTTAAGAGCCATGCCAGCGTGCCTGGGGGGACAGTGGCTGCCGACCTGTAGACTGGTGGGGACAGGCAGGTGAAATCAAAAGCTTCAGGGACAAGAAGGACCAAAGGCAGGAGCTGGAAGAGAAGCGGCCATCGTTGCCCCCTACCCCTGCCCCCCCCCGCACAGGAGCCCTGGAGGCCGGGACCGCGCGGGGCAGAGGTCAGAGGTGTGGGTTGGGCTGGGGTGCCTCTGTTCACCCCGAGCAAGAGCAAGGAGCCAGCTAGGGACCTCGGGGGTGTGGGCTCCAGCCCAGCTGTCATTGTGGCTCCGAGGCACTCTTTCCACCTGTGGCATGTCCCCCCAGGAGAGACACAGGGCACCCCAATAACTCAGGCAGTGCTGCCCAGCCTAATGATGGCCCCTGAACTCAGCCCATTGTCCCACCTAATCTGCTGCTAAAAGGATTTAAAATTCAAGAGAGAAAACTGTTGACGCCAATTAGTTCCATTGTGCAGGCTTCAGACAGCCAGAGGCCATGGCTCCTGGGCCCCAACTTCCCCTCTGGGTCAGTGGGGAGCTCCGCTCAAGCCCATCCCTCAGTCGGTCAGTCTGTCTGCCCGCCAGAGTTGGACCTGCTTTCATCTTGCTGTGTAGGGCCCAAGGCCTACCCATGAGGTCATTGCTTCCCGGGCTGGGCTGGGGAGTGGAAGGCACTTGTTTGGGCTGTGCTGTCCACCTGAGGTCAGCTGGTGGGGACACTGAGACGTGCTGACTCTCTGCTCACAGGTCTCACGTTGAAGAGCAGCGTCTGAATCCAGCCCCAGGCGCACACCTGATGTGCTCATGCCACCGGCTCCCACCAGCTGCTCCCGGTGGAAAGAGCCGGTGACCAGGGCCCCAGGGTAGGAACCCGCTGCCCCGCCCGCTTCCTTCCTCATCCTCACCTGCAGTCCTGATCCTCACACCTGTCCTAGCTGGAGGACCCCCCCAATGACTCCCCAGCACAATACCCAGGCAGTGAAAATCAAAACAACAGCAAAATCAACACGGAGGGCAGAACCATCTTCCTCCCTCTCACCCCTTTCATGCCTCTTCCTCTCCCAGACATCACTACCAACCCTACAGCTTCTCCGCTCTTTTCATTCAAACGTCCAACATTATCAGGACAAGGGATGCTGGGGAGCTCCCTCCCTCCCTCCCTCCATCTCTCTCTCCCTTCCTTCTTTCCTCCCTCTCTCTCTTTCATGATCTATTATAGGAGTGATTGGCTCAGGCCAAGCCCAGGGAGTGGGCACTGAGAAAGCAGAGAACAGCAGAGCTGGATGCAGGGACCTGGGAGGAGGGACTCCACCAGGGAGTCTCGGAGGGGATGGCATGCAGAGACACCCCCTCCCAGGAGGGTCTCTCTCAGCTGGATCACCAAGAACAAGGAGAATCTAAACAAGTCCAAAATGGGCGCAGAAGAGGGGAAGGGGTGGGGACAAGCAGCACAGAGACCCTGGGGTGCTGAACAGACCCTTCTCGTGAACAGAAGCAAGCGTGCACCCTGCCAGCTGCTTCCTGGCTCGTCCCCTCGCCGTCTTGTCTGGACTGGGGCACATGGAGGGAGGGGGACCCGCTCTGTGAGGCGGAGGGAGCGTCCAGGGGTGCTGCACAGTGTCTTCAGGAATAGCAGATGTTTCTAGAAGGGAAGGGCAACCGGTGCCCCAGGTGGAGTGAGCAGTATGGGCAAAGGCCAGGCAGGCTGGGGACAGGTGGCGATTTTGCTGCTGGGGCTCACTCCATCTGATAGCCCTTCTCAGGACTGCCGGGCCATGATCCGGGGGTGCTCCTGGTCGGCGACCCCATTCTGGGGCTGGACGCAGCCCACAGTCCGGCTGACATAGAGGAGGGGGTCCTTGTTCCTCTTTGCGCCCAGCAGCCCTCACTGTTCTTGGGCACAGGCAGTGGTCCAGCCCTGGCTTCCTGAGACATCGGGCACTAAAGGAGCCCCTCACTGGTGCCATCCGGGAGCCCAAGAGGGAGCTGTGCCGCCTTAACCAGTCGGTTCCTGTCAGGTGCTGGGACCAGGCTCTGCCCTTAGGAGTGGGTGGCCGTGCTGGGGAGGGCAGCCAGCTGGTCGACCCACCGGCAGAGACCTAGCGGGGCTGTGTGTGGTGATGCTGCTTCCAGTCCCACACCTGGTGCCCATGGCTTCTCACTTCGCCAGGAGCAATCAATGGCAGAGACAGAAAGAAGCCTGCCACGCAGCTTGGGACCGTCCGCAGCCTGTGGGGATGAAGTGATCAGGTGGCAGAGGTGAGCCGACAGATGGAGGCCCCAGCGGCCTCGCCTCACCTCCCAGCTGGGGAGCCCGGACAAGTCTCCTCAGGTCTCTGAGCCTCCGTTTCTCCTCCCAAAGGCAGGGCTGCCTCAGGGGCTCCGGGCCCGCTGGCTCCGGGTGGCGCGGGAGGCCTGTGCTCTCTCCCACTGCTCGGGGGGTGGGGGGTGGGGGGCACAGTTAGATAGAGTTTGTGGCCTGAAGCCAGCACCCCCTCTGGCAGTCACCCTGTGGGCAGGCTGGGACCCCGTCACAGGCCCCTGCTCTGTGTTCCATTTCCTCCCTCGGCTCCCTCTCTTGGGGAAGGCTCTGGAGAGCTGAAGTCTGAACCCTAGGGCGGGGTCACACGTACCAGATAGGCTGGGAGGGGGTCTGGGGGTTGGGGCCCCCAGAGCGGAGGTGAGGTGGGCTGGGGCCAGGCCTGGGGGTGTCCAGGCCGGGGTCTGGAAAAGACCAATTAGTCAAATGGCTACAGTGACCATTTGGAAGCAATTAGCAGGGTCGCTATTACCACATTACACCCCCCACCTGGTTCCGCATTGGAGGGGAGGGGTGGAGGTCGCCGCGGGGCGGGTGCGTGGTACCTCAGCCCAGCCGGCCCAGCAGGGCTTTGTGATGAGATCCATGCCCAGCCAGGAAGATGCCCCGAACCAGGTGCCCCTCCCTTGGCTGCGCCTCAGCCCTGTGATGTCCAGAGCCCAGCCAAGGCCCTAGAGGTGCCGGGGGCTTCCTGGGCCCGGGAGATTCAGATCAAGAGGAAAATGAGCAAAGCCCGGAGCCAGAGGGAGAGGCGATGGGCAGTGGGTTGGGGGTGCAGGCAGGTGGGCCAGTGCCCCCCAATGCCAGCCCAGGGTGGGGTTGCTGCGGGGCCTGAGACAGCTCCCTCTGACCTCAGGGTGCTCCAGAACAGAGGCGCCCACACGGTCCAGCGAGCGAGGCTGTCCTGGCAAAGTCACACTGGAAGGGACCGCACACCGTGGGCGCCCACTGTCCCCGCAGAACCGTGACAAGGGCCCTGTCCCACCCTCAGAGGCGTCACGGCTCCATCGGACACTGGCCCCTGGCGACGGGCCCGCTCTGGGCCGGCCATTCTGCGGAGCCTCTCCCTGTGTCCGAGGCGTTGTATGTGCCAGGAACCAGCATCTCAGAGGAGCTACGTGGCCAAGTCCACGGGGCACGGAAGTGGCTGCGGGGCCATTGGCTCTTTTGTTCCTTCCTTCTCCCCTTCGTTCAGGGAGTGGGCACTGAGGGGCTGCCCTCCAGGAACTGTGGGCACAACAGTGAACCAAGGCAGCACGCCTCCCGCCTCCCGCCACCCCGCTCCACGGAAGCCCCTCTCCCGGTTCCGGGGGCTGGTCCACTTGGGGGTCCCCACGGCTGACCACAACGGGCAGGGCGCACTGTGGCGGTGTGCGGAGGAGCGAAGCTGCAAACCCTGAGTGAGCTTCTGCCACAGAACGTCCTGGCTCCTCCCCATCTTCCCGAGGGGAGTCCAGGGGAGGAGGCTGAGGCCTACACAGCAAAGGGGGTCGGGAATCCTGCCCTCCCCCTGACCCCGCAGGTCTTGCCTGCTTCACCCTCTGAAACCGAGTCTCTCTCTGGACCCCAGGCCCATTCTCCCTCTCTTCTCGCTTCTTCACACCGACGCCGCCTCAGGAGGGACCTGCCTGAGTCCGGAGCAGAGCAGAGCTGATGGCCGGAGGGCGCCCCAGCCCTCACCGTGCCCCTCTGTGCTCTCACAGGAAACCCAGGCTCAGGCCAGCTCTGTGGGGGATGGGCCAGTCCCCTGCCAGCTCTGTCCCCAGAGTCTGTCCTCTGTCCCCAGCAAAACAGGCTCCAGGAGTCTGGTCTTTAGACCCTTCTGGTGGCAGACAGAGCCTGGCCTGGAACAGCCTCCCCAGAAACTGAGGTACCGGGTGGCACCCCCAGGGCCCTTGGCACTGACCATGCCAGGGTGAGCTCACTGAGGGCACCTTGTGTGAGGCCACACTGAGAAATGTGGGGTGCGGCAGCTCCTGCAGCTCAGGGGGTGCCCTTGCCCTGCAAGCCTGCCCCTCCCTTGGGCAGGGCCAAGATCCCAAATCCTGATGCAGGTGGATGAGATGGGTCATTCCAGAAGCCCTGAACCTGGAGCTAAGACTGTGGCTAGACCACGAGAGATCTCACAGGGTCTGTCCCCATCCCTGCCTGTTCCGCCCCTTGCCATGGAACAAGCTCCTTGCTTGAGCTTCTGTGTCAGTATCTGCTGTCCACTGGCCAGGGCCTCTGGGGGGACAGAGGCCAGGGGACTGTGGGGGACAGAGGCCAGGGAGCTGTGGGGAACAGAGGCCAGGGGAACTGAGAAGGGTGTGAGGGTGTGGCTTTGCCCAGCACTCTATCCACAGCCCCTCTTCACTGGGGTCCCAAGGGGCGAGAGTCCCACACACAGTCTAAGGGCCATCGGGGGCATCTACCTTGCTGCCCCTGACCCACCAGGCAGGGGCCTCCGTACCCCCTCCTCTGGCCACCCCTCTCTTCTCTCCTCTCCCTTCTCTGAGGCCACTGCCCCTCCCCTGCTTTTCTCTGGGGACCCCTCCCTGGTCTGTCTCCATGTCTGCTTCCTGGTCTCTGTCCCTCTCTCCTGCTCTCTTCCTCTCTGCGCTGTCTCTCTTGCTCTCTGCCTCTCAGCCCCTTTCTCCAGCTCTCCGCTCTCCTTTCCAGCCCCCTCTCCAGCCGGCCCCGGGACCAGACCCTCTGAGACCCCCCACCTCCACCCCTTGTGCGAAAACCTTCGCTTCCGGATCTGATGGGTGGGGTGCGAGACAGGATAAAGCGTCTCTCCGCCGGCCGGGCCGCCCCCGTGGGCCGCCTGAGACCGCGCCGCGGCGGGGCTCCCGGGCGGGCGGGCGCAGACACAAGCCCGGGGCTCTCCCCGCGCCCCCCCCCCCCGCATCGCGCCCCGCGGCCCCCGCCTTGTGCGCCGCCGATGGGCGTCTGTCCGCGCCACTTCCCCGCGAGTCGTTTCCGCGGACCGCAGTCTTAGGCGGCGCCCCATTGTGCCGGGGATTGACGGGGGGCGGGCGGGGGCGGCGGGGCCCGGGGCGGCCGCCTCCAGGCCCCGGTCTATAATTTTCGGAGGCGTAATTGGTCCGGGGCGGGGGCGGCGCGGGGGAGGGACCTCGCGGAGCGCGGCGGGCGCGGCGGGGGCGCGGGGCGCGCGGCGGAGCAGAGCCGGGGCTCGACGGCGGCGGCGGTGCGCGTGGGCGAGTGCGCGCGGGCGGCGCTGGTCCGGACCCCGCGCCCGCGGGCCCCCAACCCGCGCGGCCTCCCGCCCCTCCCGCCCCTCCCGCGCCTCCGCCCGGGGGACCACGTCGCCCTTTTGTTGCCGAACCCCCGTCTTTTCTTACAGCGTTTTGCGCAGCAACGGAAATTTCACCCGAGCCTGGGTGAAAATTAGAGGAGATCCATTCTCTCTCCTGCCCCTCTCTCTCCCTTTCCCTCTCTCTCTCTCTCTCTCTCTCTCTCCCTGTCTCTCCCCACGACACCCCCCCTCCCTATCCCTCCCGCCCCTCCCCTCCCCTCCCTCCCTCCCTCCCTCCCCTCGCTGCGGCCGAGCCCGAGTCCGCAGCGCCGGGCGCGGGAGGGAGCCGGCCCCGCGCGCCCAGCCCGGCCCGCCGCCGCCCCCTCCATGGGAGCCGCGCTCGCCTGCAGCCGCCGCCGCCGCGGGGCGGGCGCGATGCCGCGATGGGCCTGATCTGGCTGCTGCTGCTCAGCCTGCTGGAGCCCGGCTGGCCGGCGGGGCCCGGCGCGCGGCTGCGGCGCGATGCGGGCGGCCGCGGCGGCGTCTACGAGCACCTCGGCGGGGCCCCGCGGCGCCGCAAGCTCTACTGCGCCACCAAGTTCCACCTCCAGCTGCTCCCGAGCGGCCGCGTCAACGGCAGCCTGGAGCACAGCGCCCACAGTGAGTGCGGCCCGCGCCGCCGCCGGCCCCGCGGAGGGCGGGAGGGGCGCGCGGGCAGGGGCGGCGGCGCTCGAAGGATGCCGCCGGGAAGGGGTTCCGGGGAGGGAGCGCTCCCCGCGGCCGGAGCCCCCCGCCGGGCCCGGAAGAAGAGCTTGAGGGGGCGCTGGGGGTGGGGTGGGGCTCGCGACCTCCGAGGGCCAGGGCGGCTGCCTCTCGTGGACCAGCCCTGTCGCCCGGCCCGCCTGCTGGTCGGAGGGGCGCGCGGCAGGCGGCCCGGGGCCCCCCACTTGGCCGAATCCGGTGGCCGAGCACGTTGGCGCTCTCTGAGTTTCCCGGAGGAAAGGCACCGGGCGGGACATGTACCGTCCTCTGGATGGTTCTGACGGCCTCTCCTCCTGCTGCCGGCCTCGGGGCGCGCATCCTTCCCTCCGCCCCGCGGGAGTGGCCGGCTCCCGGGCCGCCCCCGCTGGACCCTTTCCCGGGTGGAACCTGCAGCCTCGGAGCCTCCGTCCCTGACCACCGAGCGACCGCCAGGGCCTCGGGGTCCGGGTTGGGAGCCCCGAGGGTCATCCGCCTGGAGGGTCCGCAGCCAGAACGGGGCGAGGCTGCCGAGCTGGGCCCCTCCGGCCGCCGGGCCGAGCCCCTCCCGCGGGGAGCGCAAAGCCACGGAGCCGCCGCGGTGCGCCCGGCGGGGAGCCCGAGACCCCGGCCCCGGGCCTAGTGGGGCCGTGGCGGGGAGCGTGGGAGGGCGGCCGAGGCCTCCTGCCGGGCGTGGGGGGCGGAGAGAGCGGAGGGAGCGGCTCCGTGGGTCCGGGCGGCGGCGGCGAACCGCTGCTTCCTCGGGGAAGCCGCAGCCCCGCGAGGGCGTTTTCGGGGGCCGCCTCGCCCGGAGCCGCGCGGCGGAGACCAACGGTCGCGTCGCCTGCCCTGTGCGTGGGGCCCCGCCACGGAGGTGCCGTGCCCGCCTCGCAGGGACATCCCAGTTCTCGCTAAGCCCCCGGTTCCCCCTAAGCCCCGGCTCCCCTTCCGACCTCAGAGCGTCCAGCTCCGTGGTGACCCTAAGGGGTAACACCCAGGCGGCGTCTCTGGTCCGAGCGCCGCTCATCCGCGCAGAGCAGCCTGCACGCCCGCGCGGCGCTCCCTCCCGCGGCCCGGGGCTGCCCTGAGGTCCCTGCTGAGGGCCGGGGGCCGGTCACGAGCTGGGCCCCTGGAGAGGGTACCCTCCGCTCCCAGCCCCCATCAACACATTCGGGACAATGCCTGCCCCCCCCCCTGCCTTTGCTGCCCCTCCCCACAAGGAAAAGCGCCCCCGTGCCCAGAAGAACGCTTAGGCGCGAGTTAAACTGTCTTACACACCGAAGGCAGCGGGGAGCCAGCCCGGGTCCCTTTGTGGCTCCGGGTCTAGCCCAGCCTCTGTGTCCCTCCGACCCCATGGGACAGGTACTCCTGCCCGGGCCAAGGCCAGCGGGTTTAGGCGGCACCCTAAGGTGTTGTTGGGTTTATATGATGAACCCGCTTCACCCAAGGCACCCCGCTTTCCCAATGCGGGACCCCAGGGCACCGCGGTCCAGGCAGGGGAGCTTGGGCGGGTCACGGGGCCCAGCAGTCCTAGGAAGCCAGCGGGCAGGGCTGTTCCCTGGTCCTCGGAGGCCTGGAGTCAGTGTGTGGCGATGGTAGCTTTGTTTTCCCGCCCCCTCTGCCACCCCCCCCCCGACTCCAGGTTTGAATTCTTCTCCTTGGAGCCCCTTCCCTGGTGCCCACTCTTTCACCTCCTGCCCAGTCATGCCTCTCCACTGAGCTCCCAAAGTCCCCCTCCTGGGGGGTGTGCTGCAGCCTCGGGCAAGGCTGGCGGCCCTCGCCCTCGCCCCTCCCCTCTGTGCCCCGTGGGAGACAGAGGGGGTGCTGAACCTTCCCACCCCGCCCCCAGGCATCCTGGAGATAACAGCGGTGGAGGTGGGCATTGTTGCCATCAAGGGGCTCTTCTCTGGACGGTACCTGGCCATGAACAAGAGGGGACGGCTCTACGCATCGGTGAGTCCGGTCTCCCCGGGGGGTGGGCCCGGAGGGAGCCGCCGGCCACCGGTGTGGAGGCCAGTTCTCCCCAAAGGCGGGAGGCCGAGCGGCTAGCTCTTGGGAGGGAACCCAGAGGAAGGGAGACGGGACCCGGGTCCCAGGCACATCCGCGGGGACCCAGTGTGTCCACCCGCCTGGGACTCTGTGGGCCTTGGCATGTCCTTCCCCAAGGGCGGGTGCGGGGGGGGGGGCGCACGGAGCAAAGTACATGGAACCAGGAGATTTGCTCCCGCCAACTAGTCATTACATGCAATTCGGCCGATACCTTCCTGGGCAATGAGAGGTTTTCCGTCCGCACGTCGCCTAGGCAACACAGCCCCAGGACCATCTCCACACGGTTGTCTCCCTCCATCGGCGCTCAAGAGGGAAACACACCACCACTTCCTGCCCCTTGGGCCGCCAGGCACAGCGCCTGCAGAAGAATGGCAGGAAAACCCGCCTCTAGGCCCATTATTTCATCGCTCATGTGTCACCGTTCTGCTGCGGGGGGAAAGGCAGAAGCCGGGCGCTCTGGCCCAGGCCCAGCGGGGCACGGGCTAGGGGCGTGTCCAGGAGGAGGGACCTCGGTGCCCAGCCCTTCTCACCCAGCAGCTGTGGTTTGCAGGACGTGCCCCTAGCCCGGCTGCCTTTTCCCCGAGGGAATGTGGCTTCCCAGGCCCTGGGGCACGGTGCCCCCGGTGAATGGGACTGACTTTCTGTTCTCGAAAGGACTCAGGCCTGTACCTCACAGAGCGGGGGCGCCAGGGAGGAGGTCTCGCTGGTCGGCAGGGTTGGTGCAGGCCTGACCTCTGAGGGCCTCCGTCCACGCTGGTGACATCACGGAGTGGGGCAGGGAAGGCTGGATCGAAGGCTACTGCCGTCTCTTTCCTGGGCAGCCCAGGCCCTGGGCTTTGGAGGCAGAACCAAGCCTGGCCTGAGTGAGCCCAGGGGGTCAGAGCCCACGTGTCATGGCGTTGGCTTTGGGAAAGGAGGAGGAGGAAGAGAGGGTCTCCCCGCAGGCACAGCCAGGAGGTCCAGTGGAAGCAGGTGGGGCTTTGCAGAGCACGGGCAGGAGAGGTCTCCCGGCCCGGCAGACAGGCGCCGCCCTGGCACCGCCACCGCCTGTCCCCATCCAAGGCGCCACCAGCCAGCCCACTGCCCTGCTGTCTGTCCGGGCCCCTCGTCTTCGCCATCGGCCTGCCGGTCTCCTCCCCAGGCCAGCTCACCACTTCCCTGCCCCTGACTCCCTCTGAGCTAGAGGTCACCCCTGTAAGTCCTGGTGGCTCAGAGGCCCTGGCAGAGGGCAGCACACCCCAGCTGGACGCCGCAGCTCCCCTCACTCCCCTACGAGCCACCCTCTCAGCCCAGGGTCAGCTGGGAGTCGGGGGGGGGGGGGGAGTCCTTTCTCTCTCAGTCTCACCTCCAGTCTCTCTCCTCGTCCTAGACGAGACCTCCAGATCTCCATTCCTTCCCCTCACCTCTCCTGCCTGTGCTGCCGCCTTCCTGTCTCAGGCCTCATCACCTCCCACCGGGACCATCGCAACCTGGGGACGGGGCGACTGGCCTCCAGCCTCGCCCCCTCTTCCAGGCCTCTGTCCATCGACCCATCTATTCACCTATCCACATCCACCCACTTACCTATCCACTCATCCATCCATCCGCCTGTCCCTCCTCCCTGCTCCCTCCGTCCAGCATTCACCCCTTCCCGCACAGGCCTGTGCTGTGGGCCACACTGTGTCCGGTCCCGTTGAGGGTCTCTCTGCAGTGCAGCCGCCCTCACAGCTGTACAGCGTGGAGGCTGCCACTGAGCTCTGAGTCCTGAGCCCCGACTTGTAGATGGAAGAACAGAGAGGGGCTAGGCGTATGTGGAGAGGTGTCCCCCCCATTCAGCTACACCCCTTCCCCCCATCCTCGCCCCCCATCTCCAAGCCATTGGGAAAGAGGTGTTGATGCTTAAACATCTTGCTTCCTGAATCCTCCTGGCCCCCATCAGCCCGAGGCCCCTGAGAATGGGCTTGCAGGTCACCGGCTCTCTCGCTCCTGCTGAGTGGCCAATCTCAGGGGAGAGGCCAGGTCCTTCTGCCCACCTTTGCCTACCCCAGCCCTGCTCCTTGGCACAGTTCAGGGAGGGAAGCCCTGGTGGCGGGCGGGGGTGGTGGTGTGCTTGGCATGCCCACCCGCCTGCAGATGGGACGGAAACCTCCACTGAGTCAGCATCACACACACACACACACCTGGGAGATCCTGCAAGGTGCCCTGGGGGACACTGGTGACAGCTCCTTCAATTCCGAGTTTTCCCCTCCGACCCTCCAGATGCCTGCCTCCCAGAGGGCAGGGACCCCAGACACCGCCCTGTCCCACGCTGACGTGGGTCTCTGCATCCCGCCGACAAAGTCAGCCTCCTTCCCACCCCTGGTGTGGGGGCAGCGCCTCCGCGGCCCTGAGAGCAGCACCTGCGAGTCGGAGCGCTGGCCCCGCTGGGCTCCTGGCTCCCGCTCCGTGCATGTCGTCCCTCCTTCCACCCGTGGGGCAGGGACAGAGGCCAGGCCAGCGGCCTCCTGAGGCCCAGCCCCAGGCCCAGGGCTGGGGTCCAGGCTCAGCCTTGCAGGGAGAACCCGGCTGTGCTCCCTTCCCTTCCTGTCTCAGGTGTTCTTCCTTCTTTCTCGTTTGTGCTGTTCCTTCTGGGGTGCCCTCCCCTTCCGCCGTCCAGATGGTCAGTCCTCACGTCCGTGCCGCCCGCAGACAGGGCGGCGGGGTCGGGCAGGCCCTGTCCCTGCTGGCCCTGTGCTGGGGACACCCTCCAGGGTTAGCACTGGAGGCTGAGGGAGGCTGTGGCCCAGGAGGGGAGACAGGGAGAGAGAGCCTGTCCCCCCCAGGTGCTCAGGAAACCTTGGCCAAGGAAGAGGCCGTGAGCGGATCCCGAAGGCCAAGTTCACCAGACACAGGCGGGAGGAGGGGCACGCCGGGCGCAGGGCACGGCCTCGGCAAAGCTGTGGAGGGCGCCGCGGTGCTCGGGCCTGGGCAGGCAGAGCGGCTGTCCCTGGGACCCTGACCCCCCATGCCCGTGCGGCCCCGGGGCCACTGACCGAGGCGTCTCGCCCAAACCCGCAGGAGACCTACAACGCGGAGTGCGAGTTTGTGGAGCGGATCCACGAGCTGGGATACAACACGTACGCCTCCCGGCTCTACCGGACGGCGCCCAGCGGGCCGGGGGCCCGGCGCCAGCCCAGCGCCGAGAGACTGTGGTACGTGTCGGTCAACGGCAAGGGCCGGCCCCGCAGGGGCTTCAAGGCGCGCCGCACCCAGAAGTCCTCCCTGTTCCTGCCCCGCGTGCTGGACCACAAGGACCACGAGATGGTGCGGCTGCTCCAGGGCGGGGCCGGGCTCCACGGGGGCCTGCCCAGGCCGCCCGGCAAGGGCACCCAGCCCCCGCGGCGGCGGCGACGGAGGCAGCGGAGCCGGGGAGGCCTCGCCTAGCCGCCGGGCGGGCGGAGCGGAGGCCCCACGCCTGGGCGCCGAGCTCACGGCCGGCCGGGCCCGCGGCCGAGCGTCTGCCGTCCGTCAGAGCTGGCCATGCCGGCCGGGCAGCTTTCCGTAAGCAACTGTCTCCGCTGCTGCCGATTCTCTCCAACCAGCGCCCGTCCGGTCAGGACGCTGGGGCCGAGCAGGGGCTCAGGAGAGGAACTGCTGTGAAGAAGACACTCGTGGGTCTGTGCTGACCAGGGGCCCCCACCGGCCGGGAAGAGCAGCTGAGTGCGGGGTCCTGGCTCCCGAGGAGGCTCCCGAAGAGCAGCTGGGGACCAAGGTGGGGGTGGGGGGGGGATGATGTGTAACTGGAACATTAAAGTGTTTTACTCTTCCTTGTATGCAGTAGGTCACAGGCGGTTTTTACACGAACACGTTTGCTTGTGAGGACGGCCGCCTTAAGGTGTGAGATTGTGCGGAGCAGCAGGGCCCCAGAGGCACTCGGTCCCCCGGCTCTGAGAGCCGTGAGACCTGAAAGGCACACGATGGATGGAAGGGAAGGTTGATGCACCCGGAAGCCTGGGCACAGGCACGCGTCCCTGACCTCGGGGCCTGTCTGCAGGCATCTGTGTGCGCGCGCACGAGTGTACGTGTGTCTGTGTGATCTGGTTGTATGTGGATGTATGGTACAGGCGTGTGAGGAAGAGGAAGAGGGGTGTGCTTTGTGTAAAATCCCAACAAAGCCCTGCATGGTGAGGGCAGCTGTGAGCGCCTGCTCCGACGCTCCTCCAAACCGCCCTGGGCCTCGGTCTTTGCCTGGAGCGGCGGCGCCCGCCGGACTCCCGCAGGCGTGCGCGCCCACGTGCATGGCAGGCCTGTTCCCGAGAACCAAAAGGTGGAAACAGACCACGTCCACCCGTGGGCGGACGGAGATGAGCAGGATGTGGTCCGTCCACGCGATGGAACGTCACCCAGCCTTAGGAAGGACGGGAACGCGGACCTGCTGCAGGTGGATGAACCGTGAGGACGTTTGACGTTCCATAAGCCGGTCACGAAGGACAAATCGTGTGTGAGTCCATGCAGAGGCGGTCCCGAGAGGAGCCAAGTTCATGGACGGGCTGGGGCAGGGAAGTTGGGGGGGGGGGGTGTTCCATGGGGACGGAGTGTCCGTTTGGGAAGATGAAGAAGTGACTGATGGTTGCACAACAATAAAAACACGGTGACATCTCGATTCCGGGAGTCGGTGCCTTCTGCGTAGAAGTAGACAGGTGGAAGGGTCCAAGGTGCCCGATTAACAGTGCTGAGTGAAAACACCGGAGCCTCTCAGGGCTGGCCGCCGCCCCTGTCTTCACAGAGCTGGCGAGGACAGGCGGCCAGGTGGCCACTCTGCTCGCCCTGACCCGGCCCACTCCCCACCTGTCCCCCCGAAAGGGCAGCCCCGCCTGTGTGAAGCCGGGACCCAGGGCCCGGCCCCTGAGCCCCAGCCCAGGAGGCCCCTCTGATGAGGGAGGAGGACCGGCCCGGATGATGGGGCTTCAGCTGCTGTGTGCGGGCCTTTGAACCCCTCCGTGGGTTCAGAGGCCCCCTGCCTCCCTGGGGGCTGAGGACCCGGAAAGATGAGCAAGCAGTTCTAAACTTAGCGCCCACCCATTGGAGGGTGACCTTGCCGGGGTCGCATTCCAGGGCCGAGCCAGATATAGTGCCTGGTGCTGACCCCGTCCCCCCTCAGGCTGCAACAGCTGGACGACCAGGGCGGCCCACACAGAGCCGAGACCCCTGCCAGGCTGCGGCCCACACCTCGGAGCCGGGAGCCGGGCTGCCTGGTGGGGAGAGAGGCAGCCCAGTGCTGGACCCAGACACAGCCTCGGCTACGTCTGTTCTGGCACAATTGATCGCGAGAGCCCAGGACCAGCCTCTGTCTCTCCTCACCCTCAGTTTCCCCGTCTGTCAATGGGTTCCCACAGTGGTCGCCAGGGTCCGCTGAGAGACTCAGTCATGGAACGGTCCGGTCCATAAGGAAGAGCTTTACAGCCGGGAGTGGATGGAGGGAGGGCTGGCATTGCTCTTCCCAGAAAGGTCAGGGACGTGCCATGGAGCAGTGTGCATCCTCAAGGTGCCTGTCCTGGGTGCTCTCCCCCGAGGAGCTCAGAGGTGGGGTGAGCGGGAAGTCATGGGGGCACACGGGGCGTACCAAAGGCGCACTGGGAATTTCTCGGAAATTGCATGCCTTGGGAAGGTTATTTTCAAGTTAGAGATTTCAAAAATTCATGTATTGTCATTGATAAATAAATACATTTATCTGCTTTTTGTACAATTTAGGAGAATGGCACTGTAATTCTCCATCCATCCAACTGTCCGTCCATCTATCCATCCATCTCTATCATCAATCCATCCACTCAATCATCTATCCATCCACCCATCCATCTATCTCTATCATCTATCCATACACTCAACCATCCATCCCTCCATACATCCATACTTCTATCCATCTATCACCCACCCACCCAGCCATCCACTCCTCTAGCCTCCACCAGACCCTTCTGCTGGGCAGGTGGCTACACAGGTAGCAGAGCTTAGCCTTGCCTCTGAGGAGCTCGCAGCCTCCGGGGGCACAGTTCTGAGAGCGCAGGTTGGGAGCAGTGACCTGGAGAAATTCAGGAAAAACTGAGCCAGCTCCCTGTTAATGAGAACAAAGGGGACATCAGCAGTCAAGACCCTGATCTTTATTTTATTTTATTTTTAAAATACATTTGTATTGATATCAGAGAGGAAGGCAGAGGGGGGGAGAGATAGAAATGTCAATGCTGAGAGAGAATCATTGATCAGCTGCCTCCTACACTACCCCTATTGGTGATCGAAGCCGAAACCTGGGCGGGTGCCCTGACCGGGAAACGGACCATGACTTCCTGGCTCCCTGCTTGATAGGTTGACACTCAACCACTGAGCCACACTGGCTGGGCTCAAGCCCCTGTTCTTGAGAACCAGTGCCTGTGGCCAGCCAGCCCCACCCCGATGACAATCTGACAACATCCTCATCTGCATTCAGAGCAGACCCCGGACATGGGAAGGGCCAGGCTGAAGGGCTGGGGACAAGGTCAGGGGAGATGGGGCAGAGACAGAACTGGCTTTGAGGTGAGAGGTGTTTAGGGTCACAGGCCTTGGAGTTAGGGTCTCCATGGGGCTGGCACAGGCTTGATGGCCCCTTGCCCACCATGCCCTCAGAGAACAGAGCACCTCGCCAGGCCAGGCCTCCCAGACCCAGCGAGGTGGGCCTCCTGGGCTCTCCCAGGAAGACGGCCCTCCCTGAGCCTCGGGGACGCTGGCTGAATATGTGAGGAGGAGGGGCTGTCAGAGAAACCTGCCCTGGCTCTTCCGTCCTTAGGATGGGCTTCCTGTTTCTTGATTAGACCTTCCTCTCTGACCTCTTTCCTCCATGCTTCTCACCCCAAGTTCCTGTGAACCTCAGGAGAGCAGGCAGGCCCTCCAAGCACTTGGCCAGCCTCAGTGATTTTTCCAGGAGTGGCCTCTCCGCCAGGCAGCCCTGCCTCCCCCTCCCAAGCCCTGCCCTGCCCCAGGACCTCTGCACATGCCCCCACGGGGCCATTCTGCCCTCTACTCGTCACCCGGCCGGCTGCTTCTCCACCTCCACTTCTCGGGGCCCCTCCTCAGAGAGACCTGTGACTGTCCTGTCAAAATCGGGTCCCCTCGATTTTTCCCCCTCACAATGCCTTGTTATTTTGTTTGCAGATCCCAACGCGATCTATAATTATCTGGTTAATTGTACAGTCACTGCAGGTGCCTACCAATCACCCACCTTGGGGCGGGGGGCGGCACCTGGCCTGTTTACCCTCCAAAGCGCACCTGCCTTTGGCGGAGGCTTGCTCATAGAGACAGTCCCTCCTTGAACCCCAGGCCCACTCCCCTGGGGCAATAACGGGCCCTGTGGTGGGAAGCTCTGGGGTCCACGTGCACTGGGCTGCGAGGGCCCCAGGATGTGGGCAGATACACGGAGGGCAGCTGCGACTTCCTGCCATTACCCTGTACAGGTGAGAAGGCAGGCTGAGAGATCAAACCCTTTTCTTAAGGTCTCACAGCCAACGAGGGGCATGTCGGGGTTGGTCCCAAGGTCACTCGGGCTCCAACACTTGCACCACCACCTACGTGGTACCCAGGGCAGGCAGGACGGGGGACGGCGGGGGGAGGGGCCACACAGTGGTGCAGCCTTTTCCGGAAACAGCATGGCACATGCCCATGAGAACGGGAACCATGTCCACGCAAAAACCTGCGCACGCGTGCTCATGGCAGCACCATGCACTGCGGCCCGTGGGTGAAGACAACTGCCCATCGCTGGCGAGCAGAGCAGCACAGTGCCCTCCAGGCACCATTCCCCGGCCACAGCGTGCCACACGACGAACCCTGAAAACATGATGCTGACTGAAGGCCGTCCGGCACCAAAGGCCTCCTGCTCAATGATTCTGTTTTTATAAAATGTCCAGAATTGGGAAATCCATGGAGACAGAAAGGGGGTTGGGGGTTGCCAGGGGCTGCAGGGAGACTGACGATGGCAATGATGAGAATGTTCTAACACGGATATGATGCTGCTGAATGAGGCTCTGAATATGAACCCAATGAGTTGTGCACCCTCCTTGGGTGCACTGTATGGTCGGAAGATTATATCTCAATGCATGTCCTTGTCACAGCCATGTCTGGAAGTCTTTCTTAGGATGTGAAACTGGTCGCACTTCCCCCCTCCTCTCTCTTCCTCTCACCCCTCTCTCCCTTCCCCCCCTCCCCCCCAGGCTTTGGGGACAAGCCGGAGACAAGAGGTGGGGGCTGAGTCCTCCCAAAGGGTCTGGAAGGGAACCCCTGCCTGCAATACCCAGTCTTACCAGCAGATGGCAGCGACCTCAGGGACAAGCCCCAGATGGACCTTGCTGACTGAGGACCTGCTCTGCCCAATCCAGGTGGGTGATGGGTGGTGGGTGGTGGGTGGTGGGTGGTGGCATGCTCACAGTGCCTGCTGGGTCACCTTGGGCCAGGCAGGAGGAGAGGAGCCGGCCATCAGTTCAGGATTGACTAAGCCTGAGGGGACAGAACCATGACGACCATCCCAACATTCCCGCCTAGGGTGACACATGGAGGACAGAGGGCTCTCTCCCAGGCACAGGGGCCAGAGCGTGGCGAGGCCTGGGCATGCAGCAGGCTCCCACTCTTGCTGAAGGGCCAGGACACGAAAAGCTGCTTCTCCTGCTGAGAACGTGCTTACCTATAGCGGTGAGGATGGGAGAGGAAGGGGAGGACGAGAAATGTGTTGGGCCCTCGCCCAGCTCGCACCCGGTCACCGTGACTGCTCTCGCCATCAGCAGCCTGGGTCGGGTTCCCATTCCCCCCTGTGTGATAGACGAGGACCCGGGGCTCAGTGAGGGGAGGCATCTTGTCCGAGGTCACACCGCTTCCGAGGGGCTAAGCCCACCTTCAGGGCCTGGCTCTGGGGCCCTGCTGGCCTTGGGCTCAGGTTGTCATAAGGGGGAGATCACATCATGTTTTGGTCTCAGGGCCCTTGATTTAAACCCGTGGTTCTTACAATGTGCTAACCTGACCCGGGATTGGGCTAAAAGTTGTTCCCGGGCCCCTGCACACCTGCCCAACCAGAGACCGGGGACGGGCCCAGCCACCTGTGGGCTTACAAGCCCTCCAGGTGAGCCCTGCCTTAAAGGGACATCCCCATCAGTGACTCACACTAAGTTAATACATAAAGCGCTTTGCTTTTCAACCCCCATCATCACTCTGGATTCTCCCAGTCCCTCTGCAGGGCTGGCCATCATGATCCCCATTTTGCAGATGGGGAGACTGAGGCTCAGGTCCCTTGTGGTAAGGCATGAGCAGGGGCACAGGGAGGGTCCTGGCACTGACTGTGGTGCTCCCCCCCCCCCCCAACAGGGGTCACCTCCTTTCTCTTCAACCAGGACCGCAACCCCGGGCTCATCCTCTGAGCAGCGCCTCCTACAGGACCAGGCTCCCAGACGCCGACCTGGCCCTTCTCGCCCGAGTGTCTCTCACAGGGTTCTCTGTGAGGGGGGAGGGCACACAAATGGGCACCTCCTACTAAGCCCGGGCACCCATCTACTCCCAGGCACATCAGCAAGTAACATGACTCGATACCTGCGTGAGAAAGAGAATGTGTGTAGGGAGCAGGCTCCTGCTGACAGTGGCCATCACTGGGACTTCCAGGAAAGCCGGCCAGACCCTGTGAGGTACCGGGGCCTTGGGGAGAAGCCGCTCAGCCACTCATGGAGACGTGGTCAGCCTGGAGGTCATCAGAGGCAGGGGAATCAAAACCCACAATCAAAACTCATCCGAGCAGGGCAAGTCAGAGAAACGGTCACAGCGAGCGAGCCTCGGGGGACAGGACAGTTGAATGTGGTTCCGGACGAGGTCCTAGAACAGGAAAAGGGATGGTCGCCCTAAATGAAGGAAGTCTGCTTAAAGCACGGCCATTGGCTCGCAGTAATAGAGGCTCACTGGTTGGAACAAAAAAGTCCCACACTCAATGCAAGGTGTTACTACCGTGTTTCCCCGAGAATAAGACATCCTCCGAAAATAAGACCTACTTACAGGTTTCCTTCTGAGTGAAATATAAGGCATCCCCACGAAAATAAGGCCACCCCTAGGCTAAACATGAGAGATCTGGTCCACTGATTCTGAAAGAAATGGAGTCACAGGAAATTCATCAGGAAATTCAGGAATTGGATTGTTATGATGATGTTCCAGAAGATGATGACATGATTGTCATTGAATAAATGAGTAAATTCTTGATACTGTACTGTAGGATTCACAGTTTGTCTGGTTTGTGTTGACAACTACCATACTACTATACCATATACAGGTAATAAATTTCCTTTATTTTCATTTAACAATAAATGTGTACCGTATTCTTCATGGAAAAATAAGACATCCCCTGAAAATAAGACCTAGCGCATCTTTGGGAGCAAAAATTAATATGAGACACTGTCTTATTTTCGGGGAAACAGGGTAACAGGGGAGGTGGAGTGTGGGGTACACATGACTGCACTATTCCATAACTTTTCTATAAATCTAAAATGATGATAACATTAAGAGTTTACTCATGGCCCTCGCCAGTTTGGCTCAGTGGATAGAGCACATCAGCTGGCAGACTGAAGGGTCCTGGGTTCGATGCTGTTCAAAGACACATGCCCAGGTTATGGTCTCGATCCCTATTGGGGGGTGCGCAAGCTGATCCATGATTCTCTCTCATCGTTGATGTTTCTATCTCTGTCTCCCTCTCTCTTCCTCTCAGAAATCAATAAACATATATATTTTTAAAAAGAGTTTATTAATGAATGAAATCAAAGTCCAATACCATTGCTTGCCTCTCAGATGAGTCCTGCAGGAAAGGAACAACACAAAACAACACGCCAGCTGCCCCAGAGCTGGTGAGGACGTGGTTAAAGGGGCAGCCCCGGCGTACTGCTGTCAGCACACACTGGCCAGTTTGCGGCCCAAACCCTTGGCCTGAAGACCGACCACATCCCAAACAGAAACCAGTGTTTACGCACAGAGATGTTCCTCGCCGCGTTGTTTATGATGGAAAGGAGGAACCCAGAGGCCACCGGACGTGGGAGACAGAGCGAGTGGTTAAGTCAACCTCCGAAGCCACGCCGGCTCCAGAGACCATGCGACGGTGTGGGAACATGGCGGGTGTGCTTCCTCCACGGAAACGAAAGTCGTTGCCGAAGCCGGTGTGGCTCAGTGGATAGAGCGTCGGTCTGCGGACTGAAGGGTCCCAGGTTCGATTCCGGTCAAGGGCATGTACATTGGTTGCGGGCACATCCCCGGTGGGGGGTTGCAGGAGGCAGCTGATCCATGTTTCTCTCTCGTGGACGTTTCTGGCTCTCTATCTCTCTCCCTTCCTCTCTGTAAAACAAAATCAATAAAATAAATTAAAAAAAAAAAGAAAACAAAAGTCGTATGTTTGCAAATGATTCATTCGTTCATCTGTTCATTCGGCAAATGAATATTCAGTGAGGGCTTGCCCCTTGCCCTTAGGAGCTGCCGTTGTGCCCGGGGGCAGGGGGCAGGGGCAGAAGGAGGTGCCCACACCGGACTCTGGGGCCGAGCATTGGCTTCTAATGCCAATGGGGAGGGTGGGGAGGGGCTGGACAGCTTCCGAAATGGCTGCCTCAGAGCCGACCTCGGCCTCACAGAGAAGGGGTGATGGGCTTTGCAGGGGAGGATGGAGGGGACGAAGTCCTACAAGCCAGGCCAGCCGCCCTTTGGGGGGACGGTGCAGGGAAACCAGCGGATCTCTTCCCCGTGGGGTGCGGGGAGCCGGGAGGGTCAGCGAGGCCACGGCCAGATCAGATTGCTTCCCCACGTCTCTCAGGAGCCGCCGCCCGGGCCCAGGCCCCGGGGGCCTCCCTCCTGCATTGTGGCGGGCCCACTCACCGTGACCGCGCCCCGGGCCAGGGGAAGCCGCCCCTCCCCTCGGGGCCTATCGAGGCCGCCATCTCAGGGGGCCTTATCGCTGCCGGATTCCTGGCCTGGGTGAGCGAGATGGACCAGCGGGGCCCCGCCCGAGCGCCACGGTCACTGCTTCTGGTGCATCCTCTTCCGCTGCCCCCTGGGACCACAAGGGCCCGTGAGAATCCAGACATCCCGGGGCCGCCCGGACAGCCGTCCTCGGCCCGGCCCTGGGTTCCGGGAATCAGCCTCACGCGGTGAGGGCGCCCGGGGCGTGACCGAGGGCGGCGAGAAGCCAGCTCCCCACTGCCACGGAGCTTTGGGGCGTCCCGCTGACGAGGACCCCGGGCCCCGCCACCACCAAACGCCACGCCGTGCCCCTCGGTGCCCGGGGAGGGGGTCAGACCACCAACCACCCTCCCACAGGGGTCTTGCCTTCCTCGCCCAGGGAATCCCCACCACGAGGGCTGGAGGGGCCAGAGGCTCAGAGAGGGTGCTTGGCTTGCCCAGGGTCACACAGCGAGGGGTTAGCAGGGCGGAGCCCACAGAGGTCTCCCATCAGTGCACTCACATCCCCTCGCAGTCATGGTCGGCTGAGTTTGTTCAAAAGCAGGCCTGGCTCCATGGCCCTGGTCAGGGCAGTGGGGAAATTAAGCAAGCTGCAAAACACAGCGACAGAAATGATGCAAAATGAAGGTGATGTGCCTACGGAAAGGAAGGATTCAGTCAAGAGGGTTCACTGAGAAGCAATGCCGTCAGATTAGGGGTGGGCAGACCCCAGGAGCCCCCGAGGGAAAGTTGACGTAGAAGTCAGAGTTCCCATTTTTAAAAAAATATGTTTTATTGATTTTTTTTAAATTATTATTTATTTATTATTATTATTTTTTTTTTTTTTTACAGAGAGGAAGGAAGAGGGATAGAGTGTTAGAAACATCAATGAGAGAGAAACATCACCCCCTGGGGATATGCCCACAACCAAGGTGCATGCCCCAGACCAGAATCAAACCTGGGACCCCCCAGTCCGCAGACCGATGCTCTATCCACTGAGCCACACCGGCCAGGGCTGGAGCTCCCATTTCTTGGTGGCATCTGACAGTGGTTTGCCCTCCACTCACTAGAGTGTGGTGCCTGGCTCCTGGGTCCCGCTCTGACGTCTGGTTATTTGCACCATCTGAGAGGATTTCTGTTAAATTGATGGCACGGAGCCCAGTTTCCAGGAGGATTTGCACGGCCACCTCGGCTCCTTGAGTGACATGGGATCTTCCCCGGGTGCACAGGACTGACCGCATGGCCTCAGTTTCCTCCTCTGCCCCCAGGACCTGCGGCGTCTACAGGAGACAAGCCAACGCCCGTGGGGTGTGTCGGGGCCACCGCGATGGGGACCCCTGCCTGCTGTTCCTGGGACTACAGGGGCCGAAGGGCAGCCACGCAGATTCGGGGAGGCGGGTGTGGGCAGGGGTGAAGTGAGGCCTCGTGACCCCTGTCCACCACGGCCCTGCACACCCGTGTGCTCCCGCCTGTTCCTGGACGTGGCGTTCTCCAGGTGCAGCCACACTTGTCCTTTGTAGGGGCCGAGGCTGGGCGGCCGCCCCTCCCAAACCCGCCCAGCGGCCTTGCAAAGCCCCGCGGTGCCCCTGGGTTGCCTGCCCTTCCCCTTGGGGCTTTGCACAACCTCTGCCCAGGTCACCCTCCCCCCCACGCCAGCCTTAGCTTCGGGGTGACCAGATGCCTCGCCCCCCCTCAGACTCTGATTCCCCTTCTACACCCTCACGCTGTGGGCACTCCTTGCAGGACGTCTCGTCTGCATGTCCCTTTGGCATTGGAATGACCCAGGGCAGAATGTGGGGCGGGGGTGGCGAGACGGGTGAGGTACTCCGGGAAAGCCCTCCGGCTGAAGGAAGGGGTCCGGGTGAGTTTAGTGGATTTCCATTGTTTCAGGTACCGGGGGCAAGCAGCACACCTGAGCCGTAGAAAAAAGTCTTTGTTTTACCCTCCACCCGAGGATATTTTTTCCACTGATTTTTAGAGCGTGGAAGGGAGGGGGGAAGACAGAGAGAAAAACATTGATGTGAGAGAGACACACCGATTGTTTGCCTCCTGCACATGCACCCCAACCAGGGCAGGGGATGGTGCCTGCAACTGAGGTACGTGCCCTTGGCTAGACTACAGGTTGGCGCTCTAACCACTGAGCAAAACCACTAGGGTGCAGGTTGATGGCGTTGGAAGGCGGTCTCGCATCTTTAGTCAACGGTCAAGTAGCACCAGAATTCCTAATGCGTGTGATATCGAAGGGCACAAATGATTCTTGCTCCGTGGGGACCCAGGTGGCGTGGGCCCGTGGATCAGGGCTGGTGCTCAGAAGCTGGGCCGCAGGGAGGGGCCGTTCTCTGGAAGTCCTGAGCGGAGATTTCCTCCCCAGAGGCACCTGCATGGACGGGCTTGCAGGGGAGCTGGCCTGGCCACCGCCGCTTCTAATCCACTCGGGCCTCACGGCCACCTCCCCACGTCGGCCCTGTGATTTCACCACGAAAGTAAGAAGGCCTGTGAGACCGAGAGGCACCTTGGTGGGTGGGCAGGTTTCGCTTCGGTTGGGCCCCACGTTTGCCGTGGGCGCCTCGGCGGGGGCCCTCGTCACAGCTCGGCCTGCCGGGTCTGGGTTTGACTTCAATGAGCGGCTGGGAAGGAGCCTGGCCAGTCGGACCTGGTCCTCAAGGAATGACCTCGGGGCTGGGAGCGTCTATTTTAAAGGACGCTGCCATTTGGTCTTTGCCAAAATAGTTGAAAGAAGACCCCAGAATAGCAGGCAGGGTCTGCCCCGGCTTACAGCCGCACCGCGGGCTTAGAGGCAGGCGTGTGGGGCGTCAGCGAGCAGGCAGCCGGGGCCGGGGCGAGCCTCTCGTCTCGAGGCCAGAGGCCAGGAATGGCCTTGTTCCTCCTCGGAAGGCCAGCGTCCCTGGTCTTGAAAGGGTAGAGGGTCCCACGGGGTGATGTCAAAGGCGGGGCTGGCTCAGAAGAGCAAAGGCAGGTGGATGCCAGCTCCTTTTAGGCTTTATCTCCCGTCATCCTCTCAGGGCCACCCATTTCAGAGATGGGAAGACTGAGGGTAAGAATCTGCCCGAGGCCTCACAGCCAGGGTGCGGGGTAGAGCCAGCCGGTCCTCACAGCCCCTCTCTGCCCAGAGCTGCCCAGGTGTGCACCATGGGGCCCAGTGTCCCCCCCCAGGTGTGCACCATCCTCCAAGTGTCCCCTTTCTGGACCCAAAGGCCTGTCCTGGGTCCTGGGGTCACCCTGTGATGGCCGCTGGGCTGGAGAGTTAGGCGAGGCTTCCACAAAGGTCAAGGCTGGGCTGAGGTCGGCAAGGTGAGCAGCTAACTAGGCAAGAAGGGAAGGAATGCCTCCAACCATCTCTGCTCCATCCCCCAGGTCACGCCTGTGAGCAGGAGGGACAGGTGTCCGGAGGCCAAATATGTGCTGACCCAGGCCCCTCCCCTGGCCCACCCTCCTTCACAGCGGCCTTCCTCCCACTTTACAAGAGAAAGACTGAGCTCTGCCCCCCCCCCCCCCAGACCTCACCCAGAACTCGCCTGAGTCACACAAGCCTCCAGGCAGCAAACAAAGAGGCGCGGTGGCTTTCCTTCCAGCACTCCCTGACCAGGGGGCAGCCGCCTGCTGGGGGAGGCGCCGCAGAGAGGGGGCAGCCTGGCCCCTGCCGGATGTGCCTGACCAGGAATCAAACCGGTGACCTCTTGGTGCGTGGGACGGTGCTCAATCCACTGAGCCACACTGGCCAGGCTTAGGGAATTTGGGTGGTTGGAATAAAGCTTGGTCATTCGTTATTATTTTTTAAAAAAAAATAGAAGTTGGCAGATATCGAATTGTTCTAGACATCCTTGGATACGTTTAAATGAGTGACAGAAATTTCATTTTTTTAAAACGTCAATCTTTAGAACACACTGGAGATCACATTCTTTGCGACGACTTATGGCAAACTTTGGATTTCAGCTTGAAAAAGGACGAAAGAGCCGGGACTGGTTTGGCTCAGTGGATAGAGCATTGGCCTGTGGACTGAAAGGTCCTGGGTTCGATTCCGGACGGGGCATGTACCTTGGTTGCGGGCACATCCCCACTGGGGGGTGTGCAGGAGGCAGCTGATCAATGATCTCTCTCATTGATGTTTCTGACTCTCTATCCCTCTCTCTTCATCTCTGAAAAATCAATAAAATATATTTTTTAAAAAAGAAAAAAGAGGAAAAAAAAGAAAAAGGACGAAAGAGGCAGCTCACCCACGCACAGCTGACCCTGGGGACGGGGGGCTGGGGTCCCGGTCGGACACCTGCCGCCTGGGCTGAGGGAGGCCACCCCGCCAGGGTGATGAGGCCAGACACCCTGCCTCCCCCCGTCCCCCATGTCCTCCCCTCCCCATCCTCTCACCTGACCTGTTCTCTGGAACAAAGAAACACGTGCCTCCTCAGGAAAAAAGGTTCTTCACACCGAGATCAATCTCAGTCCAGATTTGGGGGGGGGGGGGAGGTTTATCTACTCCTTCAGGGGTACACTCCTGTGATTCCTAACCAGCCGGAAGCATCCCGGGCTGGTGACCACACGGAGGTCTGACCGCGCAGGAGCAGAGGACACCTGGCTCCTGTGTGAACAAGGTGGGGGCGGGTCAGCCCCAGAGACCACCTGAGCCTCCCCCAGCCTCAGTGAGTGCAGACCCTCCCCCGGGGTTTCCTCCCCCGTCTGGGTCCCAGGCAGCACCTCTCCCAAGGAGGGCGCTGAACCCCGGCGATTGGGGCAGGGGGAGGCCGAGAAGCCCCAGCCCCGCAGTCACAGGCCAGCCCAGGGAGGAGCTGCGGCCAGGGCTGCGGGTTCCGGCCTGAGAAGCCAGGTCCTGGCTGTGGAACGCACCTTCGCCGAGAACGAAGGCCCCTGCCGTTTTGTTCAGACGCCTGCACGTTTCCGTTCAGACCCCTGAGGTCCCCGGGTGGCAAACAGGGCTGGGGCCGCGAACTCTGTGTGTCAGAAAAGGAAACTGAGGCAGGGAGCCGAGTGGCTGGGAGCCCGGGCGTGGCTTCCAGAGCTGGGCGGGGCTTGAGTTCTGGCTCCGTGACCTTGAGCTCTGGTTAATTCTTCTGTAAAACGGTGATGGTAAGCCGGGCCCCGCCTTCCAGCACCGGGAAGGAGCCCCGGGCCGCATCCTGCCTGGCTCCCCGCCGCTCCATAACCGCCCAGCCTGGCTTTTGTCCGAGAGGTGCTGCAGTCCCCAGGGGTTCCCCGTCCTGGGTCACACACCCACACTCGACACCTCTAATTCTTCTAATTCTCTGCACGGGGAGAGATACAGGCTGAGCCTGTGCCTGCAGCACCGGCCCTGAACGGCTGTGTCCTGTCCTGGCAGAGTGAACGCCGATCAGCTCATTCATTCTCCCAGGTGCCCTCCCAGGTGAGAGCTGAGTCCTCCGTTTACAGATGAGGAAACTGAGGCACGGTTTCAGCCATGCCCCCGGGCTCGCTGGGTGTAGAGAGCTGCACGTGAACTGCTGTATGGCCGTGCAGGTGTAAACTCTGTCCCTCGCCTGTCACTCAGACCTGGCTGGGTCAGCTTCTGGGTGAGAGAGAAGCCAGAGAAGTAACAAGAGGGAGGACCATCCAGCGGGCCCAGAGCCACCTCTGGGCAGCTTCTGTCTCCCCAGGGCACCTCTGCGAGCCAAGACCTGCTGCCCCATCTCCTCGATGCCCCACAGTCTAGGTGACTTTAAAAAAATCTGCAGAAAATATTTGGCAGTTCCTTAAAACTTGAGACAGAATTTACCATATGACCCAGCAATCCCACTTAAGGAGTCACATGTCCACCCACGTCCGTGGCAGTGCTCCTCACAGTAGCTAAGAGGCGGGAGCAACCCCGTGTCCATCCGTGACGAATGGAGGAGCCGCGTGTGAAATATACAGGGTGGGACACCAGTAGGTTTCCAGTCGTCCGAAAGGAAAATAACACAATAATCAAAAAGTGACACCACAAGAGTAAACTCTGTGCTTCAAGTGCTCACAACTGGAACCCCACGGTTACCCCGCCCCGCACACTCTGTGGGGTCCCCTCAGCCTCCGAGAGGAGGGGGTCCTGACCCCTGCCGCAGGGATGGGCCTTGCGGACCTGGGGTCCCCCTCCGGAGCCCCTAGAGGAGTCAGATCCATAGAGACGGGAAGTAGGATGGTAGGTGCCAGGAGCTGGGGCCGGGGAGGGGATTCGTGTCTAATGGGGACAGAGCTTCAGTGTGGGAAGATGGAAAGTTCTAGAGGGGATGGCGGGGACAGCTGCACAGCAACGCTGGGTGGGTGTTGGAGAGTGAATGCTGCCTGGCAGGGGGCAGGACCGTCCCCAGTTCAAGGCAGCCATGGACGGTGAGGGATGCCAGGGGGAGCACCTGGAGCTGCTGAACGCCCCCCTCCCCTTCCCCCAACCTCGCCATTGTGTACCAGCCACACACCTTTCCTCCCTCCGACCTTCTCGCTGGAAAATGCCCCCTTCGGCATGAAACGCGAATGTGCTTCATGCCGCTGAGCTGCGCCCTTAGAGGTGGCTACATGATTCAACCATCGGATGTGACGTTTACCACCAAAAAAATAAATAAATAAATAAAAAGCTGCAGAAAAGTGGCTCCATCGCCTCTTTCTTTGGGTGTTCTAAAGGAAAAAGTACGTAAAGGGGAAATAAAAAGATTTATTAGGGTGCTTTGGTGGAGATGGTCCAGACCAGGGGTGGGGGACACCCCGCCCTCAGGCCGGATAAGGCCCGAGATCGGCCTGGCCCGCAGAGGCATTAGGGTGAGGTAATTAAATGACCAAATATAGTGGGCGAATTTTTAAGCTGATGATTTTGTATGGCCCTTGAATGATGTTATAAATATCCAAATGGCCCTGGGCAGACAAAGATTCCCACCCCGCTCTACACCCATGGTCTCCCCGCCCTGGACTTTGCAGGAAGACGCTATTGTGAGGATCTGCTGGCCTCCGCCAAGAAAAGGAAGTGAAGCCCAGAAGACAGTTCAGGCCTTTGCAAAGTCCCCGCGCGGGAACCTGCCCCAGGCTCTGCGGGTCACGCCGCCCGCCAGAGGGGGTTACAATGGAATTCCTAGGCGGCAGCACTCTGCCGTTAGTGCTGTTACCTCTGGGCCCAGTCAGTTCTTAGCAGCCGGGCTGCTGGTGCTGAGAAGCCCCCTCACGCCTCCATCTACAAAGAAATCTACCGGTGGGTAGATTTTCTTTGTAGGTTAAGAAAGGTCACAGTTCAGAGTGTGTCGGCCCCCACTGGCCAGCTTCCGTCTGGGCCTTTGTTCTGTCTCAGAAGCTTCCCGACAGAAACCTGGGCTTGCTCATTTCACAAATGCCCAGCATCTGCTGTTCACTGGCTGGTCAGGAATGCCCCGGTCAGCCTTTCCTACGACCAGCAGTGGTGTTCGGGTCTCTCCATCAGTCCCGAAAAGTAGTTGCTGTTCTGCCCATTTTATAGATGGAGAAACTCAGTGTGATCAGTCCTGCAGCTGGCAAGGGCAGAGCCTGAGGCTTGGAACTAGACCCACAGGCTTCTTGCACCCCAGTTCTTGGTAAACCAAGCTCCCCAGGGCGCAGCAGGGCCGGTGAGAAATCCTCAGGGGAGCTGGATCTGCAAAAACGAGTCACCTTAGCCCAACGAACGAGTTGGTAGGGAGCTGGCCGCTGCATCCTGCAGCCTCTGCGGGCGCCTGACCCCTGCCCAGGCACAGTGAGAGCTTGGCACTGCTCCCTGAACTGGAGGGTCTGCCTGTGAGGAGCTCTGAGCTGCCCCCTGCCAGGCAGCATTCACTCTCCAACACCCACCCAGCGCCTTCTGTGTGCCAGGCACTGCTGAAGGCCCAGGGGACACAGCTGGGAGGGAGAGAACTGAGTGGGCTCCGTGGAGGTGACCGGCTAATGGCTGGAGGGCAGCAAATGCATGAAGACGGGTCCTTGAGGTCTGTGAGGAAGCTATGACCAGAGGGACGGGGTGGGGGGTGGGTGGGGGGGGAGACACCTGCCTTGGTGTGTGGGGGGTGGGGGGACACAGGAAGTCAGGTCTGTTATCTGCCTGGGGAGAGCTCTAAGGGGGCATTTTCCAGCGAGAAGGTCGGAGGGAGGAAAGGTATGTGGCTGGTACACAATGGCGAGGTTGGGGGAAGGGGAGGGGGGCGTTCAGCAGCTCCAGGTGCTCCCCCTGGCATCCCTCACCGTCCATGGCTGCCTTGACCCTCACTGTGCTTTTGTGGGCTCCACTGGACAGTTGAGGAGATGCGGCCTACAGAGGTCAGGACAGGTTCAGGCCGGGGCACCCCATCATCCCCAGCTCCTAACATCCCTCTGGCTGCCAGCCCTTTCAAGGACAGGCACTGAGAGCACCTACTGTGTGTGTGTGTGGGGGGGGGGGGGGAAGTTCTGGGAGAGAAGCCAGCACCAGGGTCCTTCAATGAACTTATCAGCAAATAGGAGAGGCAGGGAAGGAGGTCCCTGTGGGGTTCTGCCAGGGGCTGGAGAAGACATCGGAGGGGCCGCCTGGACCAGGAGGGAGGTGAGGGAACCCATCTTTCATGCCGTTTAGCAAACGGGGAGTCAGGGGCCCAGAGATGGAGAGGATTTGCTAGGGCCCCACAGAGAGACGGCAGGGCTGGGGCAGGGTCTAGGTCTGCTGTTTGACCTTGGCCAGAATTGTGTTCCTGGTCCCCACACACAGACCCAACTGGGGTGCCCAGGGTCCCAGCAGCAGCCGTGAATGACAGCCCAGGAAGGCCCTGGCCTGGGCAGGGCCTTGCTCCAGTGGCTGCAGACCCAGGGTGAGCAGAGCCCCGTGGAGTAGTCCAGAGACCACGTGGTCCTGCCAAGGCCTCTGACCCCCAAGTTCCCCTCTCTCTGGGCCTTAGGACAGAGATCTCACACCGCCCTGGTCCCCTCCAGGATTCAGAGGTAAAGTTCAAGGGCAGGAATGGGTGGAGGTGGGGAGGCTGAAAGGGCTTGGGGTGTCTCTAGTCACAGGCACTGATGGCAGCAGAACGTGATGTGTGCTCCAGGCCCCCTGGCACTGTGGCTGGGAGGGCCAGCAAGGCTCCTCAGGGACCAGAGAACAGGGATTTTCACACCTAGGTGAGCCAGCAGCTCGCTGGGCCTCTGGCCAGTCCTGCCCCCATCAGGCCATTATGGGCACAGTGGGAGCGGGGACAGCAGGTGGGGGAGGGGAGCCATCTGGGCCCAGGCCTGGGTCTCTCTGGGCACTTGATTCTTCCTGCGGTGGAATCGAAGGCTAGGAAGGCAGTGACTGTCCCCCGAGGCCTTGTGCCTGGCACCTGTGCCTGCAGAGAGCTGAGTGTGTGTAGGGGTGTAGGGGTGTGGGTGGGTACACCCCTAGCAATACCCGCACAAGGACTCCCTCCCCCCCCCCCCCGCCCCCCCGCTCCAGTTCAGGCGATGCCTCTACCTGGCGGACAAAAACCTATTCCCGAATCACCTTCAGCACAGGGGCCCAGCGCAGGGGCCAAAGCCAGGGCCTTGCCTCCAGTCCCAGCCCCCAGCTCTCCCCTCCCACGCCTGCCCTCCTGTCACTGACTGCCCGTCCCAGCCGCCGTCCTCAGGTGGTCTGCAGGGTCCTAAAGGAATCAGGCTCCCGGGAGCCCCCGAGAGGCAGGGCGCAGGGAGTGGCTGCTTGCTGGGAGCTGGGGGCGCCGACATAGGGCGGCCCCGGGGCTGCTCCGGCAGTGAGAAGAGGGGACACACAGAGAGGGGAGCCCAGGCAGGGGCAGGGAACGAGGCCAAAGGGACTGGCGGCCGGAGTGGAGGAGCCTGGAGGGGCGGGACACACAGGCTCGTGTGGGCCGGGCGAGGCCAGGGGTGGGGGACCCTCCGGGGGTGGGGGACCCTCCAGGTGGCACTCGCAGCCGCCGCTCGTCGCTGAGCGCCTCCCCTCCCCCCACTCCTGATTGGCAGGCGGCCTGCGACCAGCCGGGAGCACCACAGCGCCCCGGGCGCCCGGGCGGACGCGGACGGCCCCCCGCGGGAGCAGGAGGGGGCGCCGGGCTATATATAGCGGCTCAGCCCGGGGCCGGCCCAGCGCGCAGCCCGGCGCGCACCGCTCCGCACGGCCCCGGCCCCTCCGCGCTGCCCTCCCCTCCATGCAGCCCGGATAGCGCGCCCGCGCCCGGGGGCCTCGCCGCGCGCCTGCCTCCCGCTCCTCCTCCGGCCGCGCCCGCCCTTCCCGGGCCTGCGGTCAGGAGCTCCCGCCGGCCGCCGCCGCCGCCGCCACCGGCGCGGTTCGGTCCCCCGCGGCCCGCGCGCACGGACCGCCGGACGGACGCGCGGCCCGAGGGCGGGGATGCCGGGGCCCCGGGCGGCCACGGCGGCGCTGCTCCCGGCGGTCCTGCTGGCCGCGCTGGCGCCCTGGGCCGGCCGAGGGGGCGCCGCCGCCGCGCCCGGCGCACCCAACGGCACCCTGGAGGCCGAGCTGGGGCGCCGCTGGGAGAGCCTGGTGGCGCGCTCGCTGGCGCGCCTGCCCGCGGCCTCGCAGCCCAAGGAGGCCGCCGTCCAGAGCGGCGCCGGCGACTACCTGCTGGGCATCAAGCGGCTGCGGAGGCTCTACTGCAACGTGGGCATCGGCTTCCACCTCCAGGTGCTCCGCGACGGCCGCATCGGCGGCGTGCACGCCGACACGGGCGACAGTGAGTGGGGCGGCCGGGCGGGGAGGGCGGGAGCAGCGGCCACCGCTTCCCACGCGTCCAGCCGCGCGGGGCCCCCGGCGGACACCTGCCTGGGGCTCTGGGCACCCGGGGAAGGGAAGGGGAGGAGGGGACGGGGGAGACTGAGGTTCTGGGTCCTGCAGCGTGGGGTGGAGGGGGCGCAAACCATCTTGGCTCCTGGGACCTTTGCGCACCCGGCGGCCGGGCCCCGCCTTCCCGCCCTCGGCCGCCTGGGCTCCCGGCGCGGCATTCCAGCGCCTTCGCCCGTGGGCACGTGGGTGGGCACGGGGCGCGCGGCGCCGCCGCCGGGGATCCGCGCTCGGGACGGGGCGCTGCCGCCGCGGGGCACGGGGCAGAGGGAAGCGAGTCCAAACCCGCGCACGCCGGGCTCTGGGGCCCTTTGGGGAGCCTGGGCCCTGGACACCCATCCGCAGAAATGGGGGTCTCAGAGCGGTGCAGGCACAGGGTCCCCTTCCCCCCACAATGACCCGCGCCCTCCCCCCAGGCCTGCTGGAGCTCTCGCCGGTGGAGCGGGGGGTGGTGAGCATCTTCGGCGTGGCCAGCCGCTTCTTCGTGGCCATGAGCAACAAGGGCAAGCTGTACGGCTCGGTGAGTACCGCGGGGCCCCGCGACCGGCTGGGGAACCCAGGCAGGATCCTGACCCTCCAGGTCGCCGACGGAAATGCGGGGTGGGGTCCCAGGACAGGCGGCCCCTCACCCCCCAGAGCCCTGGGACACAGCGCCCGCCCACGACCAGGGCCCGCCAAGGAGCGCAGCCTCAAGACAGTAATGCTGAGGTTTGTGCCATCCCTGAGCGGGAGCCTCCCAGTCCACCAAAGGGTACCTCTCTGAGCCCATGGGCTGTGTCCCAAGGGCCGGACTGGAGCCTTGAAGGTGGACGCAGCAGAGATGAACCCTCAGGCTGCCAGGTGCTGGGCAGGTGGCCGGGACACCAGCTGCTGCGACTGGCCGTGTCCCTCACCCGGGAGGGTGTTGGCCCCTGACTTCCCAGGAGAGAGAGACCTGTCACCCTAGTGGGACTTGCCACTGAGAGGAGCCCCTGACCCCTGACCCCTGGCCCCAGGGTCCCTCTGACCTCACAGGGTTCCTCCTTCCTTCCAGCCTTTCTTCACGGAGGAGTGCAAGTTCAAGGAGATACTCCTCCCCAACAACTACAACGCCTACGAGTGCCACCGGTACCCAGGCATGTTCATCGCCCTGAGCAAGAACGGGAAGACCAAGAAGGGGAACCGGGTGTCCCCCACCATGAAGGTCACCCACTTCCTCCCCAGGCTGTGACCCCGGGGGAGCCCTGCCTCCGCCTCGGGGAGCCCCCGGCGAGGGGAGCGCCCGGGGCCGCCACCTCGGTGCACTTTCTTCCGACGGACACATGGAACGCGAGAGTAGGTGTACGATATTTAAATTAATTATTTAAATATGTATATACGGCCACCAGATTATTTATGGTTCTGTGGGTGTGTTTTGTATTTTTTTCTGGGGGGCGGGGGAGGGAACAAAGGACAAAGGACAAAAAGAGAGAGAGAAAAAAAAAATACCCTGACTTTTCTGGTAAAACAGTGGAGAGACCCCTCCATTGGACGTATTTAACTTCAGAAACTTTGTCACACGCGTGCTGCTATTTTGTATCGTGAAAGCCAGTGATGTCGGACCGGGACATCCGCTTGCTTTGCACCCTCCGGCGGCCCTGCGTCCGCCCAGCGAGGCCCTCCGGGGGCCGGGGGCTCCGGAGACCAGCGCCGGCGGCTCCCGGCGGGCTTCCTCCCCCAGCACCCTCCGCGCCCCGCTCCCTTTGTGCCCTGTTGCTATTAATTGGGGCGGATCGGTTTACTTCGGGGACAGAGAGTACGCTGTGGAGCCCACCGCTGCAGCTCCGTTTTTAGATCTGCTGAGACTGACCTTTGAACTTTGCTGTAGTCAATCTTCCTCCATCTACCAGATGGGAGAGACCTTTAGACCACGGTATGAACTCCAGTTTTCCTTTTTTGGATCAGCCACAGCCACGGCGGCCACGGCTCTGTGGCCACTGGGGGGAGGGGGGGAAAGCGAAAGAAAAAAAAAAAAAAAACAGCTATTTTGTAAGTCAGCTGGATTTCCAAAAGGCATCATGACTCTCCCACTGCGAGGCTGGAAGTGGACAAGACCTGGGTGATGAAATACAGCTTCTGACAGCAGAGACTTCTGGTGGGGAGTTGCCTGGGTGCGCATTTAAAAGCACGCTTCCCAGTGCTCGGGAAGCTTCGGGCTATTAGGTTTCGATGGAATCCCCCGCAATTGTACGAAACACTGAATGCAGGGCCTGCATGCAGGAGGCGCTGCTTCTCTCAAGCTGCATTCCCCGGGTGAGTGGCTTTACCATCTACCTCGACAGCCTTCACACCACTCACCTGGCGGGAACCTGCGGGGAGCGCACGCCACCCCGAGTGGCTTCTCTTCCCTTCCATATGTAGCCAAAAAGGAGAGCGTCGGTGCGACCCAGTCGAACCTTGTCACGTTTGAGCTATCTTTACCCCGTGATTTACTTTTAGTAAGGATAATCATGGTGAAAATATTTGCAGACAGCTGTTACAGTGCACTATATGGTCACCAAGTAACCTTATATTTTTCTTTATATATTTTACAAATGTCACCCCTGTCGTGGAAGCAAAGAACGGAGGAGGAGGCAGGGTCGGGGATGGTTAAAAAAAGTCCCCGAGGTGATGGCAAACATTTAATTTTAATGAATGACTTTTTAGGGTTTATGCAAAACGCCTGCTACCAGAGACTCCAGGGCTGTCTCCCAGACTTGAATACTCTCGCCTGCACTGCCTCCCAAATTAACTTTATGGGAGTCTACAGGCGGCGGGGCTGGGCCCTCGGATTGGTTTTTTTGTCTTTCACATTCCTCCCTAAAACTCTTTGTTCGAATGCAAATCGTCTCTTTAAAATACTATTCTTAAACCCAAGGAGTCCCAGAAGAAAGAAGCCATTGGTAAACGAGGACCACACATCCTAAACCTGCTATTCATGCACTGGAATAAACACGTTTCGTTTGTTGTTGTTTTTAATTTTTAAACCACGCCCTGGACTCCGGGAGTGTCAGAGGAGAGGTGATGCTCCCAGATCGCCTGTGGACTGCAGGACGGGGCGGCGTGGAATTTGTGGTCATTCTGTATTTAATGTGGTCGCCTAGCAACAAGCCACGTGGGCCGTAGGTGCCTTAAATTATTGCAGGACGTCTTGTCCCGGAGCCCGATCCAGTGTTAGGCGTGAAGATGGCTGAAGTGCAGAACCGGTCACCCTTGACCTCTGGTATACGTTCATCGAATCACGCGTGGCGCGTGTGGGGATGGGATGGGCACATGTGTCAAGCGTTTCTGTTGTGTGATGGGGGCTGAGGGTCCTGCAGGAACCGCTGTTTCCAGACTGTAGTTTTATACAGGTGCCGACCGTCTTGTCATGTATGTGCTGTGCACACCGAGATGCCGAATAAACGGAGAACCTTTGTCATGTGAAAGAGAGCCCCACCGGGCTGGATGTGTAAATAATTGGGGAAGGTATTGAAAACCATTAAAACCTGCCTTGAAATGCCAAGACGTGGCTCCCTCCCCCTGACTCCCAATGTCTATTTGAGGCCTTGAGCCCCACGTGGCTGGGGGTGGGGCTGGGGCTGGGGCTGGGGTCGGGGGAGATGAATTTTAGCCAGCTGTGTCCACACAAATGTGGTCTTAAAGACGGGAGCCTGGGGTAAGGCGGGGGGGGGGGGGCGGGGGGCGGGGGGGGGGGGGGCGGGTATTAGTGTCACCAAGTTTCCAATGAGTCTGAATGTTGCAGTTTATTCTCATGATGGGCTAATTCACGCCTTTCCCACACGCCATTCCCACTAGCTCAACAACCCTGGCCTTGGCACGTGCCTGGGAGTGGGGGTGAACCCCCCCATGGCTGGCCATCGGAAGACTGACTTGAAACTTGTGGGTATTCCCCGCCGGTGAATCTAGAAATCGTTATGAACACCAACTAGCCTCCCATCAAAGGGAAACAGTAAAATCCTGCAGGAGAAGCCAGTGAGGAAGAGGTGGTTTGTGGACCACGGGTGGTCCGTGAGGTCCGAAAGGTGGGTGGCTGCTAGCCCCGTGGACAGTTCCCGCGCTCTGAGACTGTATCGATGCGATGTGGCGTGTGTTTGTGAGTGTGGGTTGCAGTGAAAGCATTGACCTAATGGGCCTACTAGTCTGGGTCTCCCCCTCCACAAGATCAGGCCAATCACTTGCCAAAAAGACCCCGAGAAGCCATGCAGGGTCCTCTGTTGCACCTGTTTTTCTCTCCAAGACCTCACCTTGCCCTTCCCTTCTCTGATGGCCACCATCTAGGGATGGCAAACACATGGGCAGTGCTATGGGCTCAATCTTGGGCCCCCAAAAAAGATGTTGGTGTTCCAAACCCCAGCACCTAAAATACAGGGCCTTTATAGAGGTAACCAAGGGGAAAGGGGATCACCAGGGTGGGATCTATGCGGCTATGCTCCTAAAGGAAGGTTCTGGAAACAGGAGCCCTGGGAAGGAGGATGGCATGGTGGGTCTACAAGCCAAGGATCCCTGAAGGTCACCATGGGGAGCCAGAAGAGGCCTGGGCCAGAGGCTCCTGCCTCAGAAGCACCCAGCCTACCAACACCTTGATCTAGTGTGGGCAGCCAGTCATATTCATGGGGCGGGTGGGCGGTGGGAGGTGGGGGGATGGGGGGGTGAAACCCTGAAGACCTCCAGCTGTGCCTCCCCTCCTGCCGCATCCTGCGGCCCCCAAAGGTCCCTGTCCAGCTTCCTCTTGACCAGAGGCACAGGAGGCCTCATCAGGCTTTGGCATGAAAACCGACCTCCAGCGCAGACAGGTCTAAAGTGGGACTAAAAATTCACCCCTTCCCCTAACACGTATCTGTCTATTGCCAGAGCTGGGGATTCCCCACTGAGGGAAAAAGTCCCATCCACACCAGGCCCTGGTTGTAAGGAGGGGGTGACATGCAGGGTGGACGGTGCCGGCTGCCTGAGAAAACAGAAGCAGGAAGGGGAGGCATCAGATGCCCACCCGGGCCTCACTGGGAAGGGGACTTTTGAGCAAAGACTTGAAGATGCTGAAGGAGGAGGCCGTGCAGGGAAAAGCATAGGGAACAGTCAATGCGGAGGTGCTGAGCTGAGAGGAGGCCAGGGTGGCTGGCGTCCTGGGAGGGAACCAGGAGGAGGTGAGGTCAGAGAGGCCGGGTCCCAGGGCCCATCTCCGAGGCGAGGGCATTGCCCTTTGGGCTGACACTAGACGGTGGAGGAAGGTGGTGGGGGTTCGGGCTGTGCCACTAGGGGTGGCATGGTGGCAGCAGCAGCACCTAAAGCACCTACTGCTCTGCTCTGGTTTTCTCACATCCGCTCTCCTTGGTGAGGGCGTGCTCAGGGCCGGCCCACCGCCTCCTGGCTGTGACCTTGTACAAACCCGCGACTTCCTTGTGCCTCCTACCCCTCAGGTTCCCCACCTCCTGGGCCTGTGAAGCATCCTCCATAGCAAACCAGAACGGGAGCCTATTGTTATTGTTATTCTCCTAAGTGACTTAATTATAGTCTTAAAGTCCAGATCCTTTTTCTATTGTGCCGCCTGGAGGATCGGCTGTCCCCGCTGGGAGCCACTGTCATGCAGAGCACACGCTGGCTGTGGCCCGCACCTCTGAGGGCTGGGGCCCAGGGCCCTGCACTGGCCGCCTTGCTGAGTCCCAGGGACTCCGACACCCGCCAGTCCCCTTGGCCTGCTCTGCTCTGAGGCAGGATGGGTCGGGGGCTCCTGAACTCGGTCCTCCTTCAATGTTAATAACTTGTCATTGTTCTTGATTCATAATCTGAATAGTCAATTTCTCTCTTTTTAAATGACTGTCTTTTTAAAAATAGATATATATTTATTGATTTTTTTACAGAGAGGAAGGGTGAGAGATAGAGAACTAGAAACATTGATGAGAGAGAAACATCGACCAGCTGCCTCCTGCACACTCCCCACTGGGGACGTCCCCAGTGACCTTGACCGGAATCGAACCTAACGCTCTATCCACTGAGCCAAACCGGTTTGGGCATCAATTCCTCTTGTTTTAAGTGGGGAGCAGGAGGGGTGTCCACACGGGCCATACGGGAGGCGACAGGATGGGAACCGGCCAACCCCGACAGACCAGGCCTCGGACGCCCTTGCTGAGTCCTCCCTCCCACAGCCCCCCGTCGCCATGAGGGTCGAGATCGCAGTCCGAAGCACGGCCGGGGGCTGTTCTCATGACCTCCCGCTACGGAGCAACCTCCCCCAAACTGGAGGCTGAGACAGCGGTTCCATTAAACCTCTCCCTGCTGGGGCTTAGGAATCTGGACAGGACCCGCCCGCGATTCTTCTGCCTTTCGTGCCACTGAAGGACTCAGCTGTTGGTGGACTCGTCTGGGCCCCCAGGAACAGTGCTCCGAGAGCCCCAGGGCTCCGGAGGGCCTGGCCTGGAAGCTCCAGAACATGGCTTCTGCCGTCCGTTGTGCAAACCGCCAGGCCAGCCCAGCTTCCGGGGCAGAGGGCAGCACAGGATGTGCAGGCAGCTTTCACCTGTTGGCCCTCACCTGCACCATCCCACTATCCCCCCACACCACGCCCAGTGCTTGGCCCTGCTGCCCCCGTCATTCCGACCCCTGGAGGCCCAATGGCACTGTCTACTCAACCACAGGGCCTTTGCACACACTGCCTCCCAGCCTGGAGCGACGGTCCCTCAGCCCCGGCTCTTCGCCTAGGCATGTCAGGGCCCCAGGGCTGCCTGACAATGGCCACAGAGCAGGTGGCTTAAGACAACACGCTTGTGGTCTCACCACATGGAGGGTGGCCTGGAGTCCCTGTGTCCCTCCGGAGGCTCCTGAGCTGGTGGCTGCCTCCCTCCAGTCTCTGTCTCCGTCGTCATGTGATTTCTCCTCCGGGTCTCCGTCCAAATGTGCCTCTTCTTCTAGGCACAGCAATCATTGGATTTAGGGCCTGGAATTAGCAGCCCCACTCAGCTACTTGCCCCATGCCCGCCCCCTGCCAAACCTTTTTTAACATAAATTTACCATCTTCACCAATTTTTTTTTTAATTTTAATATATTTTTATTGATTTCAGAGAGGAAGGAAGAGTCCCTAAAATTATATATATATATATATATATATATATATATATATATATATATATATATATATATATATATATAGTGTATGTATTACAGTTTAGGCATTTAAAAATTTTAAAATGCCCAAACTGGTGAGTCCCAGTGAGGTGCTCCGGCTGCACCAGCACTGAGACCCTCCCACCTCCAACCAGAGGACAGAGAAGAGGAGGGACTCCCGAGACACCACGTGAGTCAGAGTGACTGAGGCTCGGCTGTCACAGCGCCTTCAAATCCAGCAGGCGAGTGTGGCCCACACTTTGGGAGACACTGAAATAAAACCCCCAAACCAGCAAAGACATCAAGGACGCGGACCGGAGCAACCCATCCACCCACCAGGGAAACCCCTTCTGCCGGTGGTCCCACGGAATATTCTGGAGGCGGGCGGGACTGTGCATCTGGCCACAAGGGAAGCTTAATAAGCCCCCCCAGTTATAATGTGACAGAACAACAAGTAAACAATATGGAGACGAATGTTTACACTCCTGCCACTTGGGCCGTGTAAAAGCTCTGAGGTGGCTGACACCGTCCCAGGTCCGCCACCTTCCTCGGCTTCTCCATGCGGATATGACTTTGCAGTTCTCCCTGCTGCGTGACGCTGGGCGTGGCCGTGTGACCATGGGGTCCACGGGACAGTAGCCCATGCGATGCAAAGATCTTGCTCTTTCTTACCGCTCCTGGGAGCCAGGGGCTGTCACCAGGAAGGCCAGGCAGGCCTGCAGGAGAAGCTATGCCGGCCCGGTCCTGACTACTTGCCCATGGCCAAATGCCCACACGTGGCGGGGAGGCCCTCTCCAGACATCATCCATGGGGAGAGGGACGTGTGCAGGTGTCTACACGGAGGCCGGGGCTGGGGCAAGGTGCGGGCGCCGCAGGCTCCAGGCCACAGAAGCCGGTCTTGCTCTCTGTGGGTGGTGTCCCCAAACCCAGTCACACTTCCCAGGGCATCTCCTGGCCTCTTCCCAGCCACTTGACACCAGCCCAGGAGGCTGTGGGTTTCCAGAACGGGGCAAACAGTGCCCTGGAAAGCCCCGGAGCCCACAGGCCCCTGGCTCTTTGAAACCGGCTCCGGCCCGGCCTGATTTGTACTTCAGAGCTAATGTGATTAGGGGCACGTTTGTCGCCACAATATGCTAATGTCTCCAACAGCCCCCATCGCCCTTCCTGGTGCGGCCCGGAGTGACGGCCGGAGTGACGGGGCCCAGAGCCCAGCCCGGCTGCCCTCGCCAGAGCAGAGGACTTCGCTGAGATCCTTGCTTTGGGGTCACTGGGAGGGACCCTGCTGTCCCATGAGGGGGGGCGCAGGGGTCACCCCATTTCGGGTCTAAGGGGAGGTGCCTGTGAGAGCTCATCCAGCAGGTGGAGGGAGCACAGTGAGCCCCGAGTCCCTGTAGTCTTAGACTCTCCTCAGTCCCCTTTTCCCAGGGAGCGGCTGTCCAGGGAGGATAAGGAGGCTCACGTGTGTCTGGGCCTCATCGTCAGCGGTGACGTCAGAGAGAGGCCCGCAGTGGTGTGTGAGGTCCTGGGCGGCTGTGACGGGTGAGGACCCACTCGGGGGCTTAAGGCGATAGACCCGTTTTCTCTCCCGGGTCTGGAGGCAGAGCCTGAGATCGAGGTGCACCCAAGGCTCGAGGGAAGGGTCCTTCTGCCTCCTCCAGCTTCTGGGGGCTCCAGGTGGTCCTGGGTGGTGGCCCCACCCCTCCAACCTCTGCCCCGTCATCACCTGGCCTTCTCCGTCCTGTCAGCGTCTGTTTCTGCCTGCCTTCTCTGTCCGGGACACTGTCATTAGAGTTAAGGTCCATTCTTTTTTTTTTCTTTTTCTTTAAAATATATTTTATTGATTTTTTAAAATATATTTTATTGATTTTTTTTACAGAGAGGAAGGGAGAGAGATAGAGAGCTAGAAACATCGATGAGAGAGAAACATCAACCAGCTGCCTCTTGCACACCCCCTTACCGGGGATGTGCCTGCAACCAATGTACATGTCCCTGACCGGAATCGAACCTGGGACCTTTCAGTCCGAAGATCAACACTCTACCACTGAGCCAAACCGGTTTTGGCGAGTTAAGGTCCATTCTAAATCCAAGATGAGCTCATCTCAATAGCCTTACTTGCGCCACATCCGCAAAGACTTTTTTTCCACGTAAGGTTTCCCTCTCAGGGATCAGGGCCAGGCCTCGGACAGATCTTTGGGGGGCACCATGGAATCCATTCCAGGTGGGGATGGGCTTGCTCCTTAGCCAGTCTGACTGGGCTGAGAGCCACCCTCCTGGACTCTGACCCCACCCAGTGCCACAGCCCAGACTCCAGCTGATGGGGGAGCAAGCCCAAGAGGGGCAGGGTGAGCCCCTAGAACAGAGACAGAATTTGGAGGAAGGAAGGTCTTGCCTGCTGTGGTCCCTTAGCCCACAAGGTCCCTGCCGCCATCTCAGCCTCACCTCCCACCCTGTCTTCCTGACCATGCCAAACCAACCGACCCCAGGGCCTTCACAGACAGGCCTCTTTATATTCCCGGCCCCAGGGAAATCTCCCTCCCACAGCCTGGCCTTGGTACCTTCCCAGCCCCTATTAGCAACGAAAAACATCAAGGTCACGTCTGTTGTGTGTCCCCCATGCTCTGAGCCCGAGAGCCAGTCTTTGTCTCATTTGTCTCCGTCACCCTAGCATCCCCAGGGCCTAGGAGAGCGTCCCATATGTGGCAGGGATGGAGCAATATTCATTTCTTTCTGAATTTTCATTCTGGGATGTGAAGCTGTTTTTAAAATATAGTTGAGCCGAAACCAGTTTGGCTCAGTGGATAGAGCGTCGGCTTGTGGGAAAGGTCCCAGGTTTGATTCCGGTCAGGGGCATGTACCTTGATTGTGGGCACATCCCCAGTGGGAGATGTGCAGGAGGCAGCTGATCTACATTTCTAGCTCTCTATCCCTCTCCCTTCTTCTCTGTAAAAAATCAATAATATATATATATAGTTGTCATACAATGTTCCCTGAGTTTCCGGTGCACAACACAGTGATTGGACATTTATTTACTTAAGAAGTGGTCACCACGAGAAGGCTAGTCCTGCCTGCCACCGGACACAGTCACCATGGTACTGGCTGCTGTGTTCCCGTGCTGTACATGTTTTATTTTTTTTTTCAATTTTTATTTATTTATTTATTTATTTATTTATTTATTTTTGTTCTTTATTTTTTGTGTGTGTTTTATATTTATTTGTTTGTTTGTTTGTTTATTTATTTATTTATTTTGCTGTCCATCTTAGGTTACAAATGCATACCCCTTCGTCCCCTTCACCTTTTGGCCCACCCCCCACAGCCCAACCCCCTGGCCACTGCCAGTCTGTATCTGTGCGTCTGTTTGCTTTGTTTTGCTTGTTCACTTGTCTCATTTTTCAGACCCCACACCTAACAGTGCAGCCTTCGCCTCTCTCGGGCTTATTTCCCTGAGCATGACCCCCTCCGAGTCCGTCCACGCTGCTGCACACGGCAACCTCACGCTTCTCTGTGGCTGAGTCGCGTGCCATGGTATATGGACGCCCCTTCCATGTCCACCCGTCTGTGGACGGACACGTAGGTTGCTCCCGTAGCGTGGCTGTTATAAATAATGCCGCCCTGAGCATAGGGGTGTGTGTGTATGTCTTTTCAATTTAGTGTTTTTATTTTCTTCAGATAAATGCAAGGGGAGAAGGACGGTGTTGACTGAGTGAAGGAGTGAGCACAGGCCGGCCTGGGTCACCCACAGCCCTAAGGTCTGCTCGCCAGCGGCAATCCGAGAGGGCCCCCCACGCCCCCCTCCTGCCTGCCCCCGAGACACAGGGCACAGTGAGGGCTTCAGTATCCTGGCCCCCTGCAGGCTTGTTCCAGCCGGGTCTACCGGAGCCAGGCAGAGCCCCAGGAGGGCCCAGCCCCCTCCGCGCCGGGGACGGGATCAGCCTGGCTGCTTGCTGGAGCCTGTGCCACCGGACCTGGAGCCTTTTGGTGAGAAATGTGCATTTTGGTGGGCAAAATGGTTTCAGGAAATCTCGACCCATTCATGTGCAAATGCTGGGGCTTTGACAAGCAAGGGTCGGTGGAAGTGAGGAGCCGAGGAGCCTGAGGCCGCTCAGGGGCCAGGAGTCCAGGCCAGGCAGGCACTCAGGTCAGGAGTCCAGTGGGTCCTGGGCCGCAGCCCCTCCCCCACGGGGCCCTCCCTGCTGGGCGTGGAGATGAGGCTGCTGCAGGCCCTGCCTCTGGCCCCTGTCGTGCTAGACCTCTGTTCACATCCACTCCAGGCAGCAGGGGGGGGGGGAGGGGGGGATGGGAGTAGGGGGGGAAGCTTGTGCCGAAAGAGCAGGGAGTCAGGACTCTGGCCTGTCAGCCCACCTCCCCAGCCTCAGTTTCCTCATCTGTAAAACAAGGTCTGGTTGCTTCTGTTTGTTTCTGGCCCTGAAAATTGCAGAATTTTAGGGCCGCCATCTGTTGCATAACACAGAATCCTTGAATCCTCCCAGTAACGGGCACTCACTCTTGAGGCCAGATGGGCTGCATGCCTGAGAAAGAGCTCAGGGGCCGTGGGGAGAGCAAGACTGTGCAGGACACGCTGGGCACTGGGCTGTCTGGGGGGCAGGCAACAAACAGAACAAATGAAGCCATGCTTCAGAGAAGGTGAGGAGGAAGAGGAGGAAGGAAGCAGGAGGGCCGTGGGCAGGGCCGGGTGCGGGCAGGATCGAGTGGTGGGGAAGGCCTTGCTGAGAAGAAAGTGGCCTTTGAGCATCGATGTGCGGGCGGAAGCCAGCGAGGGGACGAGTGAGGGGGTGCCAGGCAGGGGCCCGGCTGGGGCCGAGGCCACAGGCTGGCCTGGAAGGGTCGGGAGGCCGTGGCTGCAGGAGCGGGTGATGGAGGAGCAGGTGAGGGGGCACAAGGCCTTGGGGGCCGTGGCAGGACGTGGGCTTTCACTCCGAGTGACGTGGGAGCCATTGGGGCGTTGCAGGCGCTGCTGTGACCTGCACTGCCAGGGGCCCACTCTGGCTGCTGGTCTGGGACCAGGCCATCCGGGGACATCACCCAGGCAGCAGGTGAGTGCCCGGACCAAGGGGAGCTGGCCGGGGGGAGGAGGGCAGTGATTTGGCGGAGAGCTAGTGCTTTGCAAGCACCGGCCTGGCCCAGCTCACGGGGACGGCCAGGTCGCCTCCGTGCCCCTCCCTTTGGTGACCACTGCCCTTCATTTGTTTTCCTCCTTTTCAATGAATGACTTATTTTCCGGTTTATAAAATGCACCCACCACACTTGCTCATGAGCTCACAGACCCAAAGGAAGAATGTCAGGAATTTCCTATGGGGGGGGGGGTGGCAATCTCTCCCCCCACCCCACAGCTAGGCATCTCTGCCGGCCCCCTCAGCCCTGCCAGGCCAGCGCCCACAGGCCTGAGCCAGTGACAGCCCTGCAGGGCCCCATGGGAGCAGATTCCAGGTCCCAAGAGCCACCCTCGCCCTCCGCCATGGCACCCCGGAGAGGTCCCCCGCTCGCCCCTGTGGGCCCGCCGCCGCCGGCAAGCAGAGGGCAGCTCGGGTGCCCGGCCCTCGGCCCGCTGGGGCTCAGGGCCCGCAGAACGAGACCCAACAAGAGGGAGATGGCAGGCAGGGGCTGGAGAGGGTCTGCCCAGCGCTGCTGTGCAGTCTCGGACAAATCACTTAATCCCTCTGTTCTGTTCTCCGTCCAGCTGCAAAACAGCACTTAGGAGGCCGGGCTGGGAGCCTTAATTACCCGGCGTGCACAGGCCTCCAGCAGATGAAAGCGCCGATTGAACTACAAAGTGTGTCTCCCGTGACGGTCTCAGGCCCCGGCAGGAGTGGGGACGGGGCAGGGAGAGGGGAGGGGCCCGGGTCATCTGGCCCGAACACAGGGCCGGGGCGGGGTCTCTCGGCTGCAGGCTGTCAGAGGTTTGGATGGAAAGGTGTCTGAAAAATATACGTGTGTGTGTGACATGTACGGAAGTTGTGGAAGGACAGACCCCACAGTGCCAACTGGGTACCCCTCCGTGATGGACGACGGAGGGTGTGTATGTGTGTGTGTGTGTTCTCGGTTATTTCTAAAGAGTGCACAGCGGGAGAGATCAGCCAAAGGACTTGAATGCATGCATAGAAGCATAACCAATGGACACAGACACTAGGGGGGTGAGGGCATGAGCGGGGAGGTGGTGGGGAGAGCCATGGGGAGATAAGGACACCTATGTAATACCTTAGTCAATAAAGAAAAATTTTAAAAAGAATGAAAAAAATAAGAGTAAATTAAATTAAATTAATTAATAAATAAATAAAATGTCCACAGCAAACTTTTGCCGCCAGAAACCATTTTGGAGACGGAAAAGAAAAAAGAGCAACAAGAATCTCTAAAGCCCTGCCAGCCCATCACGGAATGGGGAGGCGTGGGGGGGTCAGCACAAGCCAGCCCTCCTCGCAGGCCCCGAGGGCAGAAAGTGAGGATGGGGCTCGGGGAAGCCCCTCCCCAGCCCAACTGGCCCCCCATCTCCCAGCCACTGTCCCTCCTGCCTAGAACTCCGAAAGCCGAGGAGGAACTTGGAAGAAGTGGGAAGGGAAAGGTATTCCAGAGCCAGGGAGACCAACGGCTTTCCTCTGTGGACGAGTGATCTAGCATCCATTCACTCACTCATTCATTCATCCATTCACTCACTCATTCATTCATTCACTCACTCAGTCATTCATTCACTCACTCATCCATTCATTCGTTCACTCACTCATGGCTCTGGTAGGCCTAACACTTGCCGAGTGCCTCCTCAGGCCCCCCGTGAGGGTCTGGGAAGCCCAGGAGGCTGGTTGAGGCAGGAGGATGCAGGAAGGGAAGGGGAGGGTGGGAAGTCCACCTCAGCCCTTCGCACTAGCCCCCATTCCCTCCAAACAGTGTCCTGACCTCCTTGGTGGCGGTGGAGCGCGGGGCTGCCGCCCGGACTGAAAGGGGATGGTGGCTGCATGCCCTCAGAGGGAACCCTGGGCTTCTCCCAGGCATGGGCTGAGTCTCCTCCAAACCAGCCGCGTTCTGCTCCCCAAACAGCGTGGAGAACACCCCCAGGCCCATTGGTGCCCTGGCAGTGGACTTGGCTTTAATTTGGTTAGGTCGACAAGTGCTGAAGCCCTCCTGTGTGCCAGGCCGAGGGTTTGGTGCTGGGGCTTCACATAGAAGTCATACACAGGCCCTGCTAGGAGTTCCCAACTGATGGTATTTTTCTGGAAAGCCGTCTAAGAAACCAGATGTAGCTCTGGCCAGTGTTTCTCAATGGTTAGAGCATTGGCCCTGGCACCAAAGGGTTGCAGGTTCAATTCCCGGTCAAGGGTATAAATGCGGGTTTCAGCTTCAATCCCTGGCCCAGTCAGGGCATGTGTAGGAGGCAACCAATCAATGCATCTCTCTCTCTCTCTCTCTCTCTTTTAAATATATTTTATTGATTTTTTTTTTTTTTTTTACAGAAAGGATGGTAGAGGGATAGAGAGTTAGAAACACCGATGAGAGAGAGATATCCATCAGCTGCCTCCTGAACAACCCCTTCTGGGGGTGTGCCCACAACCAAGATACATGTCCTTGACCGGAATTTAACCTGGGACCCTTCAGTCCCCAGGCTGATGCTCTATCCACTAAGCCAAACTGGTCAGGGCCAATGCATCTCTCTTAATCAGTGTTTCTCTCTCTCTCTCTCTCTCTCTCTCTCTCTCTCTCTCTCTCTCTCTCTCTCTCTTTCTCTCTCTCTCTTTCTCTCTCTCTTTCTCTCAGCCTTTCCTCTCTCTCAAATCAATCAATACATTAAAAAAATTTTCTTTTAAAGAAACCAGATATAGGTAATATGCATAAAATATACATTATTCTCCAACCCCATGCCTCCTTTGGTGCCCAACACAAAACCAGACCCACACGCCCCGGTGGAACGGGGCCCCGCTTTGCTCAGCAGCTCTCTGTCCCACCTGCTCCCCCTGCCTCACCACCCTCCAGCCACTCCGCCCTTTCAGGCTGGTTCTCCGATACGCCATCCTCTTTCTACCTCAGGGCCTTTGCACTTGCTGCTCCCATCCCCTGGCACATAGTAGCTGCTTTATAAGCACTGGTTGAGTTCATGAGCGGTTAGAAAAATGGGGGTTACCGATCCCCCAATTACTGCCTGAACTCCTGCAGTAGTGGGGGATCTTATCAGGCAGCTCTCTGGGCTTGCCCGTGGGTTGTTGGGTGTTTTTTGTGTGTGTGTGTGTTTTTTTAACTGTTGTGAGAACCCGCAGTAATCGCCGGGCTCAGCACTAATCCTGAATTCACGAGGCAACACTGGTTCTTTGGTGTTAATATTCTCTGAAGTTCCACTTGGAGAAAAACAAAAAGAAAGACACCCGCCTCCCTCCCACCAAAGCAAGGCACAAGGGAGCATCCCAAAGTTTGGGGTGAATCAAAACCCAGAGAAAAAAGCGGAGCCCGGCCCCGAAGGTTGGCCGGGCCGCCTTTGAGGGCCAGCTGTGCCCGGCGCGTTTGTAGTGCGGGGCGCAGCCTGCCAGATGTTCCAGGAGGACCGCCACTTCAAACGCGCCGCGCACGCCCATTACCTGCGCAGCCTTTGTGCATTTCAAAGGAGGAGCCCGTTGAGCTTTCCCTGTAATCATTAGGGCCCAGCGTGCCTTTCATGGACCATTAGGGAGCCCGGCGAGGAGGCTCCCGATCATTACCAGGTTCTGATGGCCTCGGAGCCCACCTGGACAGGCCGCCCACAGCCACCTGCCACGTGCGCTCACGGCACCCTCTCGGGGGAAGGCCAGGCCCCCACCCAGCCGCCCGTGGACCGGGAGCGCAGAGGTTGCCCGAATCTTGGGTGTGGGCATGAGGTCCCGCTCCTGGGCAAGAAGCCCGACTCTTCCACCTGCTGGCTGGACACCAGGGGCAGGCCCCGGGGCCAGGCTGTCTGTCTCACAGATGCAGGTTCAACGAATACGAGAACCTAGCGTGCAGGTGTGCCGGAAAGTGCCGGCACGGATGATAACAATACAGCAGACAAATACGTAGATGGCTGAATAGCGTCCCCCCAACCCATTGCATGTCCTAGATTAGGGTGAGCCCGCAGTCCAATGGCGGTGTCCTTACAAGAGACAAAGGGGAGACACTGAGATACGTCCATGTGACGATGGAGGTTGGAGGGATGTGGCCGTCAGCCTGGGAGCCCCGGGAGATGGAAGAGGCAGGAAGGACCCGCCAAGGAGCCTTTGACCACACTGATTTCAGGCTGTGCCCTCTAGAACAGGGAGAGAATGCACCCCAGGTTTCTAAGCCTCCAAGTCTGCAGTGGTTTGATAGGGTGGCCCTGGGAAAGAAATAAAAACTGTAAGTTATTGTCCTTGTGTTCATGCTAAGAAATTCTCTGTGCAGCTGTAATGTCTCATCAGAGACCCAAGCCTGACATCAGCCATGGCCTCCATGGACGGGCAGGGAGGAAGCAGGGGGCGGAGCTTAAGGGAGAGAGATTTGGAGTTGGCAGGTTTGGGTTTGCAGTGTAGCTCCATGCCTCTGCCTGGCTGCGGGCCTTTGACAAGTCGCTACTTCTCTCTGAACCTCAGTCTCTTCATCTATGAAATGGGGACCATTACTTTCACCTCCGGGGCCTCCGTGATGATGACACTATGTCAGGATGTACAGCATTCTGCACATAGTAGGTGTTCAGTAAATAGAGTGTCTGTTAGTTATTTATGCTGCATGGCAAACTGTCCCAAGGCTGTCACCTGTTCACCTGTGAACAGGAGCTCTGCTTCGGAATGTGGGGAAAGCTGAGCTATTTCTGGCTCCAGGCCTCATGAGAAGAGGGAGCCTCACCATCGGCTGGGCCTGCGGTCTCATCTGAAGACCCGGCTGTGGCTGGAGGCTGTGCCTCCGAGGTGGTTCGCCCACCTGGCTGTCAGCGTGTGGACCTTTCCGTGTGGCTACTAAGGTGGCCTCACAACATGGCGCCCACTTCCCCCAGAGAGCGTGGTCGGAGAGAGGGAACAAGGCTGGAGCAGCCACGCCTTGAGAGTCATACACTGTCCCTCCTGCCATGTTCTGCTGGTCACCCAGGTTAATGTGCTTCGATGTGGAAGGAGACATTACAAGGGCACAGATCTCAGGAAATGGGGTCACTGGGGACCATCTCGGAGGCCGGTTACCATAGTGCCTAAGAAGACCAGGATGTTCTTGGGGACACTGGACACTAGCAGAGGCTTTGCTCTGCAGAACTGCCTTTGAGTCCAGCCTCCTGCAGTGGGGCTGTAATTTGGTTTGTCTAACGCTTCTCCATGTCCTGATGTGTCTCCCTCAGAGGGCCACGTAGGGCCAGCCTCTTCCTCCCCTTGTCCTGGGGTCACGGAGTTCATTACTGCAGGCCTGCTGGCTGGCCCTGGGCCCTCGTCAGCAGGCACCCGGGAGGCCTTGTCCCTGCCCGTTGGAGCTCCGCCTGAAGACTGGAGCTGTACCAGGCGAAAGGCCCCAAGATCTGAGACACCTTGGCACCAGGGCCTGACAACAGTGCCCCTGAGTGTCTCTGTGCTCCCCTGGTATGCACACGTGCATGCGGTCAACATGTGCACAGGTGCCGGTGTGCACATGGGATTGCTACCAAGGCAACTGGGACCTGAGTTCATGTGACCTAGGCCTGGCCAACCACGGTGTCCCATTCCCCTGGCCACCCCGATTGATTTAGAGATGACACGTGACCTGAGTTTGTCCAATCAGGGGGAACCCCGGGACTTGGAACGGTTTGTCACGGAGTGAGAGACCACTGGAATGTCAGCCAGCCCGTGAACACCCCGAAAGTTTGGTCAAGGAATCAGAGAAGCTGTGATTTCGCCCTGCCCTGGACCCCCGTTAAGTAAAGTTGGAATCTCCCCCTCTCACCGTTCAAGTACAAGTACACAGGCCCATCCCCGGGAGCGCTGCCCCCGGACGCCTCGAGGCTCATCTCCAAGGAGGGAGACCTGGGAGGGTCCCCAGGATGTGCCCCAGCCCAGGAGTCCCCCATCAGAGGCCTCTCCTCCCAGACATTCCAGCTGGAGGAAGAGGAAGTGGCTCCAGGGAAACCCCAGGAAAAGGCTGGGAGAGCAGCAGAGCCTGGGGCGGCGGGAAGGGAGAATTTCTCCTGCGAAAGGTCACCGTCTTGTGCATTCCTGCCCTGCGTCTGCAGCCGCCCGGGAATCTATGAAAGTCCTCATTCTTCTTCCCCGCGCCCCACCCCAGCAGGCCGGCCGCAGCAGAGGGTGGCCTCGGGGCCCCGGAGCAGAGGCTCGGCTTTCCTTTCTCTTCCTGTCGCTGGTGGGTTTGATGTCTGCACAGCGTTCAGTGGGCACCAGGGTCAGGGTGTCACTCCGCTGAGAATGTCTCAGAAGGTCCCCTGATCCCCTGCCCAGAGCCTGGAGGGGGTGGGGACCCATGGGTGGGGCCCGGACACCCCCGGTCCTCCACTAAAGTCAGGGCTCTGCCCAGTGCTCAGATGACCTGCCTGGGCGGTGGCCCAGCCTCTGACAGGTCTGGTCATCCCCCTTCCCTTGTTCTCCCCCTACACACACACACACACACACACACACACACACACACACACACATACACATACACTTCACAGCCTCTTCTCACACTCTGCACCCCCTCCCTTTGGAGCTGAGGAGAGAGGGAGATGCTTGGGCTGACAGACCCGGCCAGCGAGCCATGAGCCCGAGCCGAGCCCCCTGGACGGCTCCGAGGCTGATGTGCTGGGCACACACCTGACACAAGTCTCATGGTCTCGTGGTGGAGTCAGGGGGACCCAGACCTGCTCCCGGACCAGGTGGCTTCCATTCACTCTCAGGCGACCTGGGCAGGTCCTCTCACTTCTCCGAGCCTCAGCTTCCTTATCTGTGACGTGGGCACAGATTACTGTTGCTAGGAAGATTCAGAGGACACACCCCAGGCCCCAATTATCAGGCATCAGGTGTCTGACACTCCAGCCTTCGTTTAACATTTACTGCTGCCTGCAGGGTGTGTGTGTGTGTGTGTGTGTGTGTGTGTGTGTGTGTGTGTGTCTCAGGCCTGCACTAACGGACAGGCCTGGGGGTGGGGGTGGGGGTGGGAGGCCTGCCCTTTGAAGAGGGTCTTTATGGTAATGGATGGTAATGGTGAGTGGCCTTGGGGGACAGGAGGAAGCCCCCAGGGGATAACTGAATTAGCCTAGAAAGCAAATGACTTTCAGCCCAAAACACATTCAAGCAGAGAGAAAAGGACCAGACACTAAGGCAGCAGAGCCGCTGACAGCTCGGGAGTCAGGCAGGGCTGAAAGGTCCACCTCTGGTCCCCAAGCTCTTGGGACACAGGCTGATCACAGGCAGTGACGGGGGTGGGGAGTGGGGGTGGTGGACCCTGGGTCACGCTGTGGTTCCAGTGTTTCCGGAGGGGTCCTCTCTGTGGACAGGGATGGACGGAGGGTGTTCCTCCCTGTGTGGAGGCAGATGTTTCCAGAACACTCAGGCCCAGCCCTGGGCAGGGCTCTGACCCCTGGATGGTGACGGGAGAGCAATGAGCCTCAATGGCAGTGTCACCAATAGGGAGACTAGCTCACCCTGGTCTTAGTAGCGGAAGTCCTATGTCCTGGGGTGGGGACCGCTCTGGGTCACCCAGCTACGGAGTGGCAGAGCTGGGACAGGTCTACTCCCTCTAAAACCAAGCCTATCTCTCTCTTGCCTTTCATTCACCCATTCGTTCATTCATTCATTCTTCACTCACTCATTCACTCATTCGTTCATTCACTCAGGAGGCACCCAGCGCACACACTGTGTGCAAAGCCCGGTGCCAGGCGAGGCCAGATGGGTCAGCACCACGTGGCTCCTGCCCCCGGGACCCCAATGCATGCAGGAGGGTCTGCGTGGTCCGAGCTGAGCCCCTGACCAGCTCTGCCGCGGCACTTCGGCTCGGCTTCATCTGTCTCTCCGGCTCATCTTCTGCTTCTCTGACTCTCAAATGGTCCCTTAATTGGCCATTTGGCCCCTAAATTAGGGGCGATTAGGATCACCCCCGCAAGCAGCATTTCAGATGGCAGCCAGGGGGCTGCAGCCTCTCGTCGGGTCCCCGGGTCCTCCGAGTTGGTCACTTAAAGGTCAGCCCTCTGGCCTGGCACGGGTGCCTGGGCAACCTCTGACCTTTGGCTCTTACCCCTGCCCCTGGCGATCAGACCTGAGGCCCCGGTACTGACAGCGGGGTCATCGGGGTGTGTGCTGCCATGTGCAGGGGCCCGCAGGAGCCTGCAGCTTCCAGAACGTCCCACGTGGCCAGCAGTCTGCCGGGCACCGTTTCCGCTTGCACCCCTGCAGGCATCAGCCCCGCGCACACAGACACCCATCTCTGCACGTGCCCGGGATGCCCTCTGCCATGGGCGTGAGGCTCGGCTGGCAGGAGCCGCCTCTCCCCAGCTACCTGGACCTGGACAAGTTTGCACCCTCGGTCTCCTTGTCTGAGAAACGAGGGCAGCCCCTTGCCCCCAGTGCTGTCGTGTTCTCGCTACAGGTGGGCGGCACAGTGGCTGGAGAGCCCCGTGGGCTCAGGGGTCTGCCCGCCACATCGCTCTCACAGTCCTATCATGAGGTCACAGCCGCTGAGGGCCTGATGGAAGTGAGGAGCGCACACACGCTAGTGAAGGGTCCGGGCACCAGTCCGGGCAGGTCAGCCTCGATCGCATAGCCAGGCGGGTCGTGCCCAGCTGGTCCCGGTGGAGGAGGGGCAGCCCCACTTAACCACAGCATGGATACGGCCTTGGGCGAGCCAGGCCTGCTCCCTGGGCCTCAGTTTCCCCATCAGAACGCAAGCTTGTGGGGTTCCTTCTATGCCTCAGCAAGCAGGCCGGCCGGTTTCTGTCCACCCAGCAGGTGTCCGCGGGGCTGGCTTGGTCCCCTCTGCAGCAACAACGAAATGCTCCCGCTGGCTCACCGCACCTGGGAGGGCAGGTGCTGGCTGTGGGCTCTGATGTGTGAATCTCAGCCGCCTTGCTGCGGCTCCAGCACCCAAGAAGGGCCCATCCTGGAGGTTCGGGGCCACAGCGCTCAGGCTGCGGCACCTCAAGGCCCTCCCCCAGCCGGAGCCCCAAGCCCAGAGCCATCCCTGTGGAATGCCACACCTCTGAGAGCTGCAGCCCCCAGTGAACTGGCCGCCATTGTGCCCGGCCTCCCAGCTGCCTCTCACCTGGGGCAATTTATGGGTCACGAACCATCTCGAGGGTGCAATTCCCTACCCTGGTACCAATTGGCCCCAAAGTGCTTTACAACCTGCTTCTAGCACCAGGGAAAGGAGCAGGCCCCCCAGGGACGGCTGAAGCCCTGGTGGCCACCATTTGGCACCCAGGTGGGGGCAGGAGGGACGCCCAGGTCCTGCCACCTGGAGCCCCGCCCGGCCGGCCACAGGCTTCACTGCCTCCTTCCTCCTACATAGAGGGTTTTTGTTTTTTTTCCAGGCTCTTCAGGTGTGAAAAGGGGGTAATAAAAACCGCTTTTTAAAACTGTTGTGAGCATGACATTAGAGGGCAGATGCCGAGTGCTCCGGCTCTGTGAATGGTTATGATTTTATTAACATGCAAGTGGCAATTACACAGACTCTCACCTTCCAGAGAGAACAGTGCTGCTGGGTGGAGCCTCCCCGGGGGTGTGCGCCCCCTCCCTCTGTGGGAGAGAGTGCCCTCTCACCGGTGATTTTACCACGAAGACGCGTGGGCCCCGGCCCAGCCGCCAGTGCACTCCCGGAGGAACCGCTGTTCTGCCTCGCTTTCCCTGCACCCGCCGCCTCAGGAACGCCACGGAGCCCCTCTCTGCGCCTCGCCTCGTCCCCTTCCTACGGTGGTTAATTTGCTCGCGTCGACGTGTGAACCTCTCGGTCACCCGCTTTTCCCTGCTGTCTAATATTCCACGGGGTGACTGTGCCCCGGTGCCTTCCCTTGTACCCATGGCGGCGTGGGGCTACAGGACAGAGCTGCTCAGAACAGACTGGTCCCGGGGGGGACATCTGCTCCGCAGTGAACACGGGAGTCTGAGCCTCACCCCCGCTCCTCCCACTCTCTCCATGGCAGGAGAGCACGCTGGGCTGGGACACAATGTCCAGGCAGCTTACCCCCGGGTCCTTGGGGATGCTGGGCCTGCCTGGAGCTCCGCCAAGCTTCCCCGTCTCCTTCTTCACCATCCCGCACCGCCCGCCCCCTCCCCCCCCCACACGCTTCATTTCTGCCACAAGTACTTCCTGGGCCACTACCATGCGTCCACTGCGCGTGGGGCCGTGCACCGGAGAAGCAGGGGTATCCGGTGCACTCGGCATCTGCCCTCTAATGTCATGCTCACAACATGACATTAGAGGGCAGATGCCGAGAGGTCCCTGCCCCGAGAGCCATGTGCAGTGAAGCACGCGGAGTAAGGGAGCACACAAATAAAGGCCTCCCGCCGAAACCGGTGTGGCTCAGTGGATAGCGCGTCGGCCTGCGGACTGGAAGGTCCCAGGTTCGATTCCGGTCAAGGGCATGTACCTTGGTTGCTGGCACATCCCTAGTGGGGGGGTGGGGGAGGGGTGCAGGAGGCAAGTGATTGATGTTTCTCTCTCATCGATGTTTCTAACTCTCTCTCTATCCCTCTCTCTTCCTCTCTGTAAAAAAATCAATAAAGTATATATTTTTTAAAAATAATAAAGGCCTTCTTTCTGCTGTGCTGGGACTGGACGGCATCTGTTCCCTCCCCACCCACCCCTTGGTTGAAACCCTTCTCCCCCGACCCCCTCACCCGTTACCTAGACAGGACCCTTCCCGCACTCCCTTAGGATCAGAGGCACTGCCCTCCGATGGAGCCGCCTCCTGCCCAGCCACCCGGCCCGCAGCTGCCCGGGGCCCCTCTGCCTTGGCCAAGGAGGCTTCTAACTCTTCAAATGCCCCCGCAGCTCCCAGGGTGCCTTCTCCCGGGGGCACCGTGAAATTCTCAGAGGCCCGCCAACCCCGCGAGTGCAGGCGCAGCTCTTTGATTTACGGGACAGATGTTTGTCAGCTCACACTCGGAGGGGCCGGGGAGGAGGGCGGGATTGAATAAGAATGAGGGTGGGTGTCCAAAAGGTGGCATCTCTCCGCTCTAATGCCTTGACGCCCAGTATGGCTCAGAGCTGGGCTGTTAATGGGCAGGGGACAAATTGGGGGCCGCCCCCTGTGGTTCTTGCAAGGGGAGGGAGAGGGGGAACCGCCTTCACAGTGGAGGGGCTGCGGGAACGCGTGCTGCTCCTGGGTCTGACATTGACCTGCGTGGGATGCCCCCTGGCCCCTGAGCCTCGGAGTCCTGGTTTGTGGAGCAAGGCCACTGGGAGCTGGAGATGCAATGTGTGTGCACACGCCCTGCTCGCTCCCAGACCCGGCTCCCAGCCACCCACCAGGGCTGGAATTGCCTCCCTGAGGGTTCATCCTTGATGCCGGTGCTTCTGGGAGGGGGCCTGGGAGACACTGGTCCTCAGAAGCTTTGTTGATCAGCCCTGACCAGTTTGGCTCAGTGGATAGAGCGTCGGCCTGCGGACTGAAAGGTCCCGGGTTCGATTCCGGTCAAGGGCATGCACTTTGGTTGCCGGCACATTCCCAGTGGGGGGTGTGCAGGAAGCAGCTGATCGATGTTTCTCTCCCATCGATGTTTCTGATTCTCTGTTACTCTCCCTTCCTCTCTGTAAAAAAAATCAATAAAAAATATATTTTTTAAATTCAATCATCTTAATGATAAAGAAATTACAATGGCCACAGAGTATGAAGACGACGACGACGAAGAAGAAGAAGAAGAAGAAGAAGAAGAAGAAGAAGGAGCTTTGTTGATCAGTTTCCTGGTTTGTGATCAGGGGCCCCGCATAAGACAGGGCTTACGGAAGGATGGGGTGGGGAGGGAACAGATGCCAGAATGGGGCAGGTGCTATGCACTGGACCAAAGGGTCCTGGGCAGTTGAAGAGAAGGGGAGAGAGTGGAGAGTGAGAGGAGGCACAGGGGCCGGGAGCCCCTCTACCTTTCCTGCTGATTGTCCCTGTGCCTCAGTCTCCCCATCTGTAGAATGGAGCTGGGTACCCATAGGTCCAGCACAGTCTCGGTCCTGTAGATGGTGAGGAAATGGTCCAGAGCAGTTCTGGACGGGGCTTCAGGGAGACTCCCCCCAGCACAGGCTAACCCCACTGAGAGGTCTTGGTCGGGGTTCAGGGGGCCCACCCTCCAGAGGTGCCCAGATCCTGTTGGCCTGGCTCACCCAGGGCCCCCGGAGCCTCCAGCCATTGCTGCAGCCCCTCCGTTCTCACACCACCCTCTGAGCCAACCTGTCCTGTTCCCTAGACGGGGAGACTGGGTCAGGCGCTTGGAAGGACTGTGGTAGGGATGGTGAGAACCCTCACCGGAACTGAGCTGGTGCGTGTGTTTAAATGCCTCTGGTGTCCCTGACCTGCCAGGAAGGCTGGGCTGGAGCCTCCAGGCCAAGGACAGGTTTGTCCTGCCTCCTCCTTCCCTCTCTTCTCTCTCCTCTGTCAATTACAGGGCTGTGCTGGGCACAGTGGTGACCAAGATCTCCACACCCCACCACGGAGCTTACAGACACAGGCCCAGGGGACTTGAACAAATTGCATGTCATCGCTTTACAGCCGTCGTGGTCAGTGGGACAAAGGAAGCCACATCCTCTCTGCCCTCCCATTCACTCCCCTGAGAGACGGCGACAGGTGTGCTGGGAGTAAAGCCGACTGGACCGGCCACACTTAGAAGGGGGACCTCACTCGCTGTCTTACTGGAGTCACCCGGGGACACACACACACACACACACACACACACACACACACCCCGGTACTGCCCAACAGGGGGAGCTGGGCCAGCAATGGCTCTCAGGTTGCAGGGGGGGATCGTGGGGGGCCCAACTGGCAGCAAAAGGCCTCCACTCCCAGGTCCTAAGCCACACGGGCCACTGCTGGTGGCTGCGCCTTAAACACAGTCCCAGACTGGACAGAGGAGTCTGAGGAAGGCCAGCGGCCCTTAGGACAGACAGAAACAGGGTCTTTTCCTGAATTCAGGAGGAAGGCCACACCTGCCCCGGCCAGCAGGTAGACCGGACCTACCTGGGAAAGAGACTATGGGGCCAGAGATTCCCACTCTCAGAGTGGACAGGTGAGAGAGCAGACAAGAGAGAGAGAGGACAGGTGTGAGAGTGGACAGGTGAGAGAGCGGACAGGTGAGAGAGCGGAGAGGTGAGAGAGTGGTCAGGTGTGAGGGCAGACAGGAGAGAGAGAGGACAGGTGTGAATGCGGACAGGAGAGAGAACAGGTGAGAGAGCGGACAGGTGTGAGAGCGGACAGGCGAGAGAGCAGACAGGTGAGAGAGCAGAGAGGCGTGAGAGCAGACAGGTGAGAGAGCAGACAGGTGAGAGAGCAGACAGGTGTGAGAGTGGACAGGTGTGAGAGCGGACAGGTGTGAGAGTGGACAGGTGTGAGAGCGGACAGGTGTGAGAGTGGACAGGAGAGAGAGCGGACAAGTGAGAGGGCAGACAGGTGTGAGGGCGGACAGGAGAGAGAGAGGATAGGTGAGAGAGTGGACAGGTGTTTTTTTTTTTGCATCTTAAAAAACAAAAATAAGGCAGTGCCCTCAGAGGTCCCGGATCCGCCTCTTGCTTCAACAGTGTTTGGATGGAACTGACCCAGGAACATCCCTACTTCCATCCTCCGACCGCTCTCCTGCGACTCATCCAGTCACCGCCTTCAGAACCACCTCTGGGACCAGTCAGCACACCGGATGTTTTTCTACCTTCACTCCTTACTGCCCAACAGCCATGAGCTCCCAAATTTGTCACAGTGACTCCACCGAGGTGGAGGCTGTGGTCAGCCGCCTGGCCAGCCTGCCTCTGCGGCCTCCCACCTCCTCTCTCTGGGCTGCTATCTCCACCCTGAGGACGTGGCTCTGGAGGGAGTGTCCACTTCTTCCACGAGATGGCAGAGAAGATGGCAGAGGAGATAACAGAGAAGATGGCAGAGGAGATGGCAGAGGAGATAACAGAGGAGATAACAGAGGAGATGGCAGAGGAGATGGCAGAGGAGATGGCAGAGGAGATACAACAGGGGAGGATAACAGCGAGATGGAGTAGGAGTGGCAGAGGAGATGGCCCAGAGGAGATACAGTGGAGATGGCAGAGGAGAGGCAGAGGAGATGGCAGGAAGAGGAGATCACAGGGGGAGATGGCGAGGAGATGGCAGGAGGAGATGGCAGAGGAGGGATCACAGAGGAGTGGCCAGAGGAGGATTGCAGAGGAGAGCAGAGGAGATGGCAGGAGGAGATGCAGAGGAGATGCAGGATAACAGAGGAGATGGCAGAGGAGATGGCAGAGGAGATGGCAGAGGAGATAACAGAGGAGATAACAGAGGAGATGGCAGAGGAGATGGCAGAGGAGATGGCAGAGAAGATAACAGAGGAGATGGCAGAGGAGATGGCAGAGGAGATGGCAGAGGAGATGGCAGAGGAGATAACAGAGGAGATGGCAGAGGAGATGGCAGAGGAGATGGCAGAGGAGATGGCAGAGGAGATAACATAGGAGATGGCAGAGAGATGGCAGAGGGAGATGGCAGAGGAGATAAAAGAGGAGGATATGCAGAGGAGATAACAGAGAAGATGGCAGAGAAGATGGCAGAGGAGATGGCAGAGAAGATAACAGAGGAGATGGCAGAGGAGATGGCAGAGGAGATGGCAGAGGAGATAACAGAGGAGATGGCAGAGGAGATGGCAGAGGAGATGGCAGAGGAGATGGCAGAGGAGATGGCAGAGGAGATGGCAGAGGAGATGGCAGAGGAGAAGCTCGAGGGTGCTGAGTGTCTCTTAACATTGCAAAATAAGCGTGGCGGCCACCTCCGCATCCAGGACGTGCGCGCGGAAACCTTCCCCAGATGAGTGGGCAGAACTCAGGACACCATGGAGGCCGCCCTGGCCTTGGAGAGAAGCCTGAACCCTTTGGGAGCTGCAGGCTCCAGGTTCTACCCACAGACCCTCGTCTCTGCGACTTCCTGGAGAACCACTTCCTGGACGAGGAGGGAAACTCATCAAGAAGATGGGCGACACCTGACTGACCTCCGCAGGCTGCCGGCTCCGGGGCTGGGCTGGGCGGGTCTCTCTTCGAAAGGTTCACCCTCCAGCACGACTAGGAAGGAGCCTTTGGAGCCCAGAAGCCCCTCTGCATTCCCCTGGTGTCTCTGGCTTTTACCTGAGCCTCTTCCCAAAACTACTAGCCATTCTTTTAACCGCCCTGGAGCCCTCTCCCATGCATTGGACTGAAACAATAAAGCTTTTTTGCAGCAAAAAAATAAAATAAAAATAAGAAGTGTGGCAAATGCTGACACCAGTGTGGTTCAGTGGATAGAGCGTCTGCCTGCGGACTGAAGAGTCCCAGGTTCAATTCTGGTCAGGGGCATGTACCTTGGTTGCGGGCACATCCCCGGTGGTGGGTGTGCAGGAGGCAGCTGATTGATGATTCTCTCTCATCGATGTTTCTAACTCTTTATCCCTTTCCCTTCCTCTCTGTAAAAAATCAATAAAATTTAAAAAAGAAGAAGTGTGGCGAAGACGGCCTTTAAATGAATAGCTACTTCTCTGCTACACATCTCGGTATGCCAGGTGGTCTCTATATCATTGATCTCTTATCCTGGCCGGTGTGGCTCAGTGGCTTGAGTGTCGTCCTGTGCACTGAGGTTGCTGGTTGGTCAGGTTGGCTTGATCCCTGGTAGGGGACATTGCAGGAGGCAGCCGGTCCATGTTCCCTCTCCACATCAATGTTTCTCTCTCTCTCTCTCTGTCCCTTCCTCTCTCTCTAAAAACTGATTTAAAAAGAAAAGAAAAAAGAAAGAAAGGAGATGTGACCTGTTTAAGACAAATTTTGACCTTTCCATTGGTAACCTTTTCTAATTCTCACGTTAACCCTGAGAATTAGGTACCTTCTTTGCTCTTTCACGAATAAGGAAACAGAGGCTCAGAGGAATTGTCCTTTCCCACTCTGCCACGGACCCATCGCTGTCCGGGCCGGTGGGCGGCTTGTCCCCTCCCCCAGGACTCCACAGCCCCCAGTTCGCCAGGGCAGCTCTGCTTGTTCTGATGAAGATTTCCACCAGCACCGGGAGCTTCTGCAGTTACAGAGTACCTCTCAGCCATGGGTGGGGCCGGGGGCTGGGCGGGGTGTGGGGAAGTGCTTAAGAAGGCGCGTTGGACTCTGTCATGTAAATTTCCAACCATAGAGTGGAAAGAAAGGCGATTCTCTTCCTAATGCCAGGACTGGAAGGGAAGCTGAGCTACGCTTTCTTCACTGCTGGACGAGGGCCAGAAACAATGACAGGCTCATTCGCCACCATCCCCAGGAGCAATCCTGACCAGGCTGGCTGAAGGAGCCCAGCTCACACCAAAACCAGAACAAAGCCACAAGCCCAGCCCTTCTGGCCACCTGCGCCTGAGGGGGACCGGGCCTGGTCTGAAGGGGCAGCTGGGATGACTGGGACGGGAGCTGGCTGGCATTGCCCACTCCACTCGGCGAGTGAAATTTCACCAGGTGAGTCAGCTGGCTCAGCACCAGGACCACATCAAGGGCAGTCTGAAAAAAGAAGAACCAGCCCAACCCAGCACCCTGGGGGCCGCAGGGGGATGTGAGCTTAGGAAGTTTGGGGAACTGCCCCTCACCTTCAACTTGGCAGCTCTCACCTGGACAGCCTTAGCCGCAGCGCCCCCTGCTGGCTACTGATGCCTTGTCTCTGCCCTTCTTGACTTCAGCCACCCGGACCAGGGGCACCCACAAGCCGGCCCAGACTCCCCCTGGCAGCCCACAGGAGTGCAAACCCTTGCTGGTGCCTCAGCCTCCGTTTCCTCATGCGTAACTGGGATTGAGCCTCTAAGTCTGAGCACTTGCCGAAACCAGTTTGGCTTAATGGATAGAGCGTCAGCCTGGAGACTGAAGGGTCCTGGGTTCGATTCTGGTCAATGGATGTACCTTGGTTTCAGGCATATCCCCAGGGGGGGGGGGGTGCAAGAGGCAGCTGATTGATGACTTTCTCTCATCGATGTTCCTACCTCTCTATCTCCCTCCCTTCCTCTCTGTACAAAATCAATAAAATATATTTTAATAAACTCTGAGCACTTGCTGTGACTGTGAAATGCCTGGTTCTCCAGACAGAGCTTTGGGGGACAGCCATCACTCTTAAAAAAAATAAATAAATAAATAAATAAATAAATATATATATATATATATATATATATATATATATATATATATTGATTTTTTACAGAGAGGAAGAGAGAGGGATAGAGAATTAGAAACATCGATAAGAGAGAAACATCGATGAGAAAGAATCATCGATCAGCTGCCTTCCTGCACACTCCCTACTGGGGATGTGCCCGCAACCAAGGTACGTGCCCTTGACCGGAATCAAACCTGGGACCTTTCAGTCCGCAGGCTGACGCTCTATCCACTGAGCCACACCGGTTTCGATCATCACTCTTCACGAACCACACTCCGGGCACCTCATGTCCACTCTGCCAGAGGACCCCAGCACCAGGCTGTAAACAGGCACGAGGAGGCAACGGGCCCAGCAGGTCCATAGCTTGCCCAGGGGCGGATCTGTGCGGCCCGGGGTCTGACCCCAGAGCCCACGCGAGCCCACACGGCCTGAGCCCGTCCGCCTGGGCTCAAATGACAGGTCCGCCGCTTAACATGGGGTGCATCCTGGGGTCACTCTCCCATGGGGAGGAAGAAGGGGGACAAGATGTCATGGGGGGTTCCTGTATGTAGAGGGTTAAGCTTGTAAACACCCATAACGTGCTTGTAACAGAAGAGGAGGCTGCCTCCTCTGCCATCCTTCTGAGCTCCCAGATCAAGGCCTGGGGGGCGGGGGACGCTCTTTCCCCACCATATGGGGAGTGGGGGGCAGGGGAGAGGGGCCGCAGATGGGGGTGGAGCCAGAGGCTTCCCCCAGCCTGATGGGGACACGTCCCCGTGCAGACCTTGACATCCTCGCCAGGCCCCCGCATTCATCCAGGATCTTTAAACGCGGGAGCGGCAGGGGAGGGCAATTAGCTCTAATGGGAGCCGCCTTCGATTTAGAGCCACAGGGGGGAAGTAATGGGATTGCACAGAAGCCGCGAGGCTTTCTGAACCAGACCACGGCCGTGGGGGTCCCCGCTCCCGAAGGCCTGGGAGATGACGTGTCTTTTTTTTTTTTTTTTTTTTTTTTTTTTTTGTAAAAGACGCTCCTGGTGACATGTGGGGCGTGCCCCGTCATTAATGCCAGTCACAGGCTGGCTGAGGTGTGAACGTGGCCTTGGCTCATTGAAATTCATCAGGCCGGGCGCCGGGTTCCCTTCCAGAGTCTCCGCCGCCGCCTTTCGCCTTTGCGCCGAGCCAGGGCCCCACACCCCGGGGCTGCGGTGGAGAAGGGCTGGAGGGAAAAGGAGAAAGGATCCCTGTTGAGCCAAAGCCCCCCGGGGAGGACCCCTTCCCTAAGGATGCTCAGAGCACCCTGAGGGAAGGCCTCCGGTTTGCAGGAGCCACGTCACGGCGTGGCCCCCCGGTCCACCCCCACCCGGGGCCGGCCCCCACCCCGGCGGCGTGGCCGCGGCTCCGCTGCCCCAGGTCAGGGGCTCCCCGAGCTCTCCATCCGCGCTGTGCTCAGGGGCCCCCGGACTGCACCCACCAACGACAGAAACCGAGGGGACCCCCGGCCCCCCGCTTTCCGCCAGCGCCCGGGCCTGAGCCGTAAGTCAGCTTCTCACTCAGAGCTTGCCAGCCCCCCCCAACCCCAGCCCCAGCCCCAGCCCCAGAAGCCCCTGCAACACCGCCCGCGAGCGCGGCCGGCAGAGCCGAAACCCGGGCGGAAGCGCCACCTAGCGGCTCCCGCGCGCGGCGCCCTATTGTTCTCGGGAGGGCGGGGTTCGAGCCCGGCCCCGCCCCCCCGTCGGGGTACAATTTATGGTTATGAAGTCAAGGGGGCCCGGGTGGAGGAGGGGCGAGGATCTGGAGAACGCGAGCTGGGGGGATGTGAGCGGGTCCGAGCCGCAGGGGAAACGCTGCTGCGCGCGGCTTTCCAGCCCCCGCGCCGGGCTGGGGGGGTCGGCGCCGTCGCGGGAGGGAGCGAATGGGGCCCCTAAGGGGAGAGGGCCCTGAAGCGAGGCAACGTTTCTCCTCCGAACAGGGGGGCGAGCGATGCAAAGCTCAGTGCCCCACAGTCTCTAGTCCCGGCGTTCCCGCCCCCGCCCCCAGCTAGCATTTTCTGGGGAGCCGCAGCCGGGGGGCGGGGACCCGTCACCCCCTTGATGGCTTTTTTAGAAAATCAAACTCGCCCAGTCCAGCGACCCGACCGCCCACCCCGCCACCGACCCGCGGGGAGGAGCTCCTCCGAACGCTGAATCGGGGCCTCCCCCGCCCCCGGATCCATCCGGCGACCTGGGCGGGATCGCCGGGCCGGCCCCGGGAGGGGGCTGGGGCTGGGGCTGGGGCCGGAGGCGGAGTGTGAGTGGGTGTGTTGGGGGGCGGGGGCCTGATGCAATCCCGATAAGAAATGCTCGGGTGTCAGGGGCACCCACCCGCCGGGAGGGTGAGACGCGCTATATAAGGCGGCTGGCCCGGAGCAGCGCACCCCGAGCGCACAGCCAGCCGGAGCGCCCCGCGGACACCCGCCTCCTCCCGCACCCCGCACCCGCCAGGAACCGCGCCCCGGAGCCCGAAGGAGGTGCCATGCAGAGCGCGTGGAGCCGACGCGGCGTGGCCCGCGCCCTGGTGCTGGCCGGCCTCTGGCTGGCCTCGGCCGGGGCGCCCCTGGGCCTCTCGGACGCCGGGCCGCACGTGCACTACGGCTGGGGCGAGTCCGTCCGCCTGCGCCACCTGTACACCTCCGGCCCGCACGGCCCGGCCAGCTGCTTCCTGCGCGTCCGCGCCGCCGGCGCCGTGGACTGCGCGCGGGGCCGGAGCGCGCACAGTGAGTGCCCGCCGGTCCCCTCCTGCCAGGGTCCCCCTCCTCCCGCCCGGGGCCCTCCTCCTCCTGCCCGGGGTCCCCCTCCTCCTGCCCAGGGCCCCCCTCCTCCTGCCCAGGCCCCCCCCCTCCTGCCCGGGGTCCCCTCTTCCTACCTGGGGTCCCTCTCCTGCCCGGGGTCTCCCTCCTGCCCAGGGCCCCCCTCCTGCTGCCCAGGGTCCCTTACATCCTTCACCTCCTCCTCCTCCCGCGGGCTGCCCACTCCCGATACCACCAGGTTTTGGCACATCTTCGCCCTGTACCCTCCTTGGGTCCCTTCGACAGCATGGGGACTGGGGGAGGGGGCACGTCCATCGGTTGCCCTCCCCTGACCACCCCCTTTGACTCCTACAGACCCTTCCCTCGTGGGAATCCCAGGACTTGGCATCTCGGTGTTCCCCTCCCGCCCTGGGCCCCCCAATAGCGGGGGGGGGGGGGAGGTGAGGGAAAGGGGAGGGAGGTGAGGGAGAGGGGGCCAGGGCACGGGCACCCACCACAGGCACCCATGGTGGGTCCCCGGGGCCCCGGCTGCGGCTCCTGCTTCTCTCGCCCCAGGTCTGATGGAAATCCGGGCCGTCGCCTTGCGGAAAGTGGCCATCAAGGGCGTGCACAGCGGCCTGTACCTCTGCATGGGGGCCGACGGCAGGATGCTGGGGCTGGTAGGTGCCGCCCGCGGGCGGGCGGGAGGCGCTTGGCTGGGGGCCAGCGGGCCAGCGGGGCAGGGGAGGGGCGCTGGGCCAGAGCCAGGGCTCCTGGCTTCCTCCCGCTCCGGGCCCGCAGCGCCCGGGGAGGGGGGGGCTGTCTGGCTGCAAGGGCCGGATCCAGTGACCGTCCGGCGCCTCTCGGTGGAAGTTTGGGGTCCCGGCCAGCGGCCCAGCGGCGGGAGAATGGGTCAAAGCCCCCTTTGTACGTCCAGTGGAGCCAGAGGCCGGCCTGTCCCTTGGCTGTCTGTGATTCAACAGGAAAACCCACCAGGCTGGGCCTGCTCTCGGGTGGCCCTCGAATCGGACCACCTCCGCTTCCCGCAGAAAATTTTAAAAATAAAATTCGGATCTTTTACAAAAGGTCACTCTCCTGACAACTCAGGGGAAAGTGACATTTAGGATTGGGGATACTTTTTTTAAAATTAATTTTTTATCTACAAGAAAAATGTTTTGCAGCCCCCCCCCTCCCCCAGGAATGTTCCGTGCGTCCTCCCCCTCGGGTCCATCCCGGAGTCCGGCGCACCGTTAGGGGTGGGATGGCCCCGCTGCCCGCGAGCCCCGGGGCAGGAAGTGCCCGAACAAAGACTGCGAGTTCAAAGGGAGCCCCCTCCCCCGCGCCCTGCGGAGTCTGTGTGTGGGCCTGGGGGCTCCGCCGGCGGCTCAGGGGCGGGGCCTGCGCCTCGGGGAGGGCTCCCCTGCCCGCCCAGCCCCCTCCGGGGCAGCACTCCTCTTTTCAGTTCCCCGGAATGGGGCTGTGGCTTCGAGGCTTGTGTCGCCCATGAATCCCGAGCCCTGTGCCGGGTTTTATGGCCGCGCGTCCTGAGTGAAAAGGACACGAACGGAAGCAAAGAAAGGAGGTGATGTGCTTGCTGAAAGCCGACACCCCGAGCCACTCAAACCCTGAGTTACAACTTGGGGGATGGGGTTGGGGGGGGGGGGTCAGAGAATGGCAGGAGGGCCTGCTGGAGCTGGTGGGTGTCACCTACCATTCTCCTCATCCAAAAGGAGATTGTGGGGGGAGGGGTCCCACCTAAAAAATCCAGTCTGCCTCTTGATCCCATGGGCATAGTTTAGCAAAAATTGAGGATTAAAAAAAAAAAAAAAAAGACATTCCACTTTCTCCTAGAAACGTGGAATCTTTTCATTTGTCTGGAAAAGTGAGATGCTAACTTCTCCCGCTGTAAACTTCCTGCAGCCCCTCGTTTGGTTTCACTCCCCTGGTTTTATTTATCTATTTGTATTTACCGCTCCTGGCCGTCTGGTGGCTTTATCCCCGCGCCTGGGCCGCTGCGGGCCTTATCAGGGCCTTTATCAGCACAGCGATCACCCACCTGCAGTTCAACGACCTTTGTAGGCTCGGGCAGAAATGAGACTGGGTGCCTCCTGGGGTTGTTTACTGCCCAGCCCTTCTGGGTCCCAAAGGGGTAATGACACGAGTTGGAGTTGGAGGCAGAACCTGCCCTGCCCACTGACACCTCTCAATCAACTATGAATGGTCTGGGCCCTGGCCCTGGTGTCCCTCCCTCTTCCCTCCCCTCCCCCCCTCTCCGCACATTTCCGGCCACCCCACCCCCTGCGGGGTGCAGACGCTGCCCTAGGCCTGGGGGGAGGGGGGTGTCTTTATCTTGAGGATCCTGGCAGGCTGCCTGGATGGAACTGGAGGGGGCTGGTGGCTCTCCCAGGGGCACCAGACAAAAAGGCCTACGGACCTCGAGTCTAAATGGGGACTAGTCTGTAATCTGGGTCCCAGGTCAGAGCGTGTGTGATTCTTAATTAAAAGACGGATCCTGAAGCATCACAGCTCGGCAGTGTCTCCCGGCGTGCCTGTGGGCTGCGAGGGAGCCTACTTACATGTATTGAGTATTTACTGTAGAGGGATAGCATGCCTCAGAACATGACTAAGTTTAAAAAGTGACATGGCATGGAAAATGTGAGGGGTCAATGCAAAGTATATACAGATGTTGAGTAATAATGCAATCTATCAGTGTGTGTGTGTGTTTGCAGGTTGTAAATTACGAAGGTATACAAAGTAAAGATGTAAAGCTATATACAGTACCTATTAGCATATACGCTTAATGTTTGTGACATACACGTAACATAAACGTCACGGAGCCAGATGAATGCTGCACTTACACCCGAAACGAATATATGGTTATGCCCTCTGCAACTGAAAAATAAAAAAATGGATAAAATTACATGAAGTGATAAAAATGCTACAAATGTATACCGAAATGTAGTGAGCCTACATCTCCCTATAAAAATAGGTACTCGAAGTGCCCTTGTATTTCGTGTCCTGCTTTATGGCCTGGGGCCGCTCGCTCACACAGGACCGATGGGGAGCCGGCCGGGGTGCCCGCCGGACCTCACGGTCCTCTGCTTTCTCCGCAGCCTCAGTTCTCGCCCGAGGACTGTGCCTTTGAGGAGGAGATCCGCCCCGACGGCTACAACGTGTACCGGTCCCAGAAGCACCAGCTGCCCGTCTCCCTGAGCAGCGCCCGGCAGAGGCAGCTGTTCAAACCCCGGGGCTTCCTGCCCATGTCCCACTTCCTGCCCATGCTGCCCAGCAGCCCCGCCGAGCCCCAGCGCCGCGAGGGCCCCGGGGAGCCGGGCGCCTTTTCCTCGCCCCTGGAAACCGACAGCATGGACCCTTTCGGGATTGCCAGCAGCCTGCGGCTGGTGAAGAGCCCCAGCTTCCAGAAATAACCGGGCCTCCTCCCAGGCCGGGCCCCCGAGGCCTGGGGTGCTTGCAGAGTGGCCTTGGCCGGCTGGCCGTGCTTCTGCAAATAATATATGTAGCGGTAGGAAGAAACATGTAGAATGTGTACATAGACCGTTTGACCTTGGCTGCGCCCGTTTCTAGAGGTAGACTTGTATGATCCTAAAAGTGTACCCCCCCCCTCCTAGATGCTATCCCAGCTCCCTACCCCGAATTTGGTCCTTGCTCCCCACGTGCCGCCCCAGTTCTATTTGAATACCTCCACCGACACCCCCACTGACCGGAACTCGTTATCTTCGGGGGCGTGCTGGAGCCAGGCTGAAGTTCCCCGTAGATTCTAGCACCATCGCCTCCCTCCGGCAGGGACCGCTAGGGGAAGCGTGGTCAGCTCTGAGTGTTAGCGGAAAGGGTCCCACCACACGTGAGAATGGGTCTGTCCCGCGGGACAGAATTAACTGGGTGCAGGCGCGGCCCGGAAGGCTTCTGGGGCTCCCCTCCAGCGGGGGAGAACTTGAGAACGCCCCACACGGGCTGATTCTGGGATGGAGAACCTGCCAGACTCCTTTGTTCGCCCACTCCCCCCGGCCCTCTCTTGCACACACCCAGAGTACTTGTTCGGGTCCCCCACCCCCCTCGCTCCCCCGCTAAGACCTGCCATTCTGCCGTCAGCTCTGAGGCACCGTCCCCTGGGCTCCTCCGTGCCACAGCGACGGGTTTCCTCTGATCTGATCAGGGAATGAGTTTCACAGGAGGGCCTTTGCGATGGACCCTCCCTCTTCCTCAGCTGTCCCACCACCACCACCACCCTCAGCTCTCCCATCACGTTGGGGCTCTGCCTCGGACCTGAGCGCTGTGGATTTTGCCCTGAAAAAGAGCAGGCGCCCAAAGCTGCGTCCGTTTCCCGGCCCGTTAGCTCCGGCGGCACCGAGCCACTCCGGCCGCCCGCCACTCCGCGTGGACGGAGTAGCTTCCACCTTAGGTACACCCGCGTCCACTCGAAGGCCCCGCATCTCGCCAGGAGCCTGTGAAAGCAGCAAGGACGCCGAGCTTTTCCAGCACTGAGTTGCCAACGTGATATTTACGACTAATTTATTTCATTCAACAGGCACATCTTCGTTCCCTTGTTTATTTATACCCCCAAATTGTATTTATGTGTGTACGTGAATTTGAGTTTTTTGTTTGTTTGTTTGTTTGTTTTTTTACATTAAAGTGAGTTTGTATCAAGCAGTGCATTGTTACCAACCGGAATGTTGGAGGAGGGAGACGAATGGGGAGGAGGTGGGGGTGCCGTGGTTTTGCTGCGTCCAGGACTCGACACTGCCTTCTGCAAGCTTTCTTTTTCATTATAGTTGCTATTCAATATTTCGTATTGGGCCCTGGCTCTCGCGGCTCGGTTGGTTGGAGCATGATCCTGTGCACCGAAGGGTCGCCGGTTCGATTCCCCCAGACACCCTGGGCGTCGGGTTTCATATCTGGCCGGAGTCTGTTAGGGAGGCAACAGACTGATGTTTCTCACATCCATGATTTTCTCTCCAAAGTCAATGCACACATATTTTTAAAAAGGAAACTTAAATATTTTATGTTGGTTTCAGGTGTACAGCATAGTTAGACATTTAATTTATGAGATGATAAATCTAGTGCCCACCTGACGCCGCACGTAGTTATTGCAATATGATTGACTGCGTTTGCCCTGCTGTGCTCCACAGCCTTGTGATGGTTATATAGCTGGCAATTGGTTCTCCTAACTCCCATCCCCTTTCTCACCCAGCCCCCCAGCACCCCACCCCCGCCCCATCTGGCAACCATCAGTTTGCTCTTTGCGTCGATGATATGACCGTGAGCCTGTTTCTATTTTGCTTTTTCATTTACTGTGTTCTTTAGATTCCACATATAAGTGAAACCATACAGCGTTTGTCTTTGTCTGACTTATTTCACTCAGCACCCCAGCTAGGTCCGCCTGTGTTGTTGCAGATAGCAAGATTTCGTTCTTTTTATAGCTGACTAATATTCTGTTGTATATATGTACCACCTCTTCTTCTTCTTTTTTTTCAAAATTTTTAAAATCAATCTTTATTGTTCATATTATTACAAAGGTTCCTCATTTCTTCCCCCCTCCACCATTTTTAAAAAAAATATATTTTATTGATCTTTTTACAGAGAGGAAGGGAGAGGGATAGAGAGTTAGAAACATCGATGAGAGAGAATCATCGATCAGCTGCCTCCTGCACATCCCCCACTGGGGATGTGCCCGAAACCAAGGTACATGCCCTTGACTGGAATCGAACCTGGGACCCTTTAGTCCAGCGTTTTTCAACCGCTGTTCCGCGGCACACTAGTGTGCCGCGAGATGTTGCCTGGTGTGCCGTAGGTGCAGACAAGACAAGAATTTTATAATTTTTCACTATTTTGTTTACTTAATATTTCATAATAAAGTAATTATAAAATACTTTCTTTGTGTTTATTTGATTCCTATTCAAGAGAATTACTTTATATATAGTCAATATAGGCACAGAGTTAAATTTTTTAACATTTTCTAATGGTGGTGTGCCTCGTGATTTTTTTCATGAAACAAGTGTGCCTTTGCCCAAAAATGTTGAAAAACACTGCTTTAGTCCACAGGCCAAAGCTCTATCCCCTGAGCCAAACCAGTTAGGGCACTTCTTTACCCACTCATCCATCAATTAGATAAAGCAAGTTGGGTTGCTTCCCTTAAGCCTCTGGTTGCTCGCACCACCCTTGGAAGCTGAGATGGGTGGGTTGACCAGTTAGTGGGGGAGGCACTGCTACGCCTCCGCTCCTCTTGGGAAGTTGGCCTTGGCCCCTAGCTGCGACTCCCTCCCCAGCCCTAAGTATTGTTGTCAAACTTAGCAAACATGGCAGACCCCCATTACATTTGAATTTCAAATAAGCAATGCATTTTTTTTTAGTATAAATATTTCCCATGCAATTTTTGCGACCTACTAACAGAAAAAAATTACCCATTGCTCATCTGAAATTCAAATTGAGCTGGTGTCCTGTGTTTGCTCCGGCAGCCCTAGCTTTAGAGCCACATCATGGGTAAGTGATGGGAGAGGACGGGGTAGCGAGGGGCTCAGCTGCACCCGCCTCTAACGAGCTGGGTAGGCAGAGGCTGGGCGGCTGGACCAGACCGTGGCTGGCAAGCAGCCTGGGGCAGTCAGTCCCAGCACTGGCTATAACAATTGCCCCTCAGGAGCCAGGAGCCGGCCCAGAGCCTCGGTGAGTCATGTTGGTGAATTCCATCTTGGGGGCCTGTTTTTAAGAGTTAAAGTGATAACCTAAGAGAAGGCTCTGACTCACAGCGAGTCCTTATCATCATTATTACCACCGAGTGGGGAAACGAAGGTTTGCTGGAAGAATGTTCTAGCACCCTCAGAAGAGCAGCAAGGAGGGGATGGCCAGGAGCAGAGATCGATGGCGATGGCGGGTGAGCAGGGCAGGAGGCGGTTCAAAGCATATTGGCACTCTCCGGTGGCAGGGGCCCCGCTCTGGCAGGAGGCGGCTCTGGGCATGGTCCCACCCAGCCTGGTGTGTGGGCTCATCCGATGGTTGATCACCCACCCACTTTGGCAGACAAGCTACCCAGGAGGCCACAGAACCTGGGATACAGGACTCTGGAGGAGGGAGAAGGGGGAGGAAGGCTGGTGCCACCCCTCTGCAGCCTGACATTCAGTGTCTCAGGAATGTACTGTGTTTATAATATTTACTCGTATATTCCAGGATACTCACCCTCCCGTTTCACAGACGGGCCGACGGAGGCCTGAGAGCAATCCCACATGGTGAGCCCACCTCTCGGGAGCCCAAGAAGCCGGTCTGCTGGTCCGGCCCCTCCCACCACGTGATGAGGGTACTTCCTTGGGCGGGGACCCCATGGGGGTTCCGTGCTGGACTAGCGAGAGCCCCAGACAGGCCTCTGGATGTGGCCCTCTCACTGGGGAGGTGGTATTCAGGGCAGAAGGAGGAAGTGGCAACACTCCACTGGTCTGGCCCGAGAAGGAGCCCAGCAGGGGAGAGGAGAGAGCTCCTGTAGGATGGGAGGGGGGGGAGGGGTTGGGGGAGGGCCCCAGAGGGAAAGGGTAGCCCAGAGGGGGGCACAGCTCTGGGAAGGCAGACACTGAGGGTCCCCAGCTGAGGCCACTGAAGAAAGGAAGGGATGTCCCCCACGTGGGAACCCTTCAGAGCCTCTGCCCAGGGGTCGGGGACGCCGCAGAGCTGGGTCCTGCCTCTGCTCCCTCTCCGAGGTGGACGGGAGGAAGGCAGCCAGACCAGACGGTCATGGCCCGCTGCTCTGCCCTTCCACTTCCTCAGCTGCCGTGTTTCCCCAAAAATAAGACATCCTCCGAAAATAAGACCTACTTACAGGTTTCCTTCTGAGTGAAATATAAGGCATCCCCCACCCAAAAAAAATAAGGCCCCACAGGCTCCGTCTCAGAATGCTATTGCTAAACATGAGAGATCTGGTCCACCGATTCTGAAAGAAATGGAGTCACAAGAAATTCACCAGGAAATTCAGGAATCGGATTGTTATGAGGATGTTCCAGAAGATGATGACATGATTGTCATTGAATAAATGAGTAAATTCTTGATACTGTAGGATTCACAGTTTGTCTGGTTTGTGTTGACAACTACCGTACTAGCGTACCGTAGACGGGTCATAAATTTCCTTTATTTTCATTTAACAATAAATGTGTACCGTATTCTTCTTCATGGAAAAATAAGACATCCCCTGAAAATAAGACCTAGCGCATCTTTGGGAGCAAAAATTAATAGGCGACACTGTCTTATTTTCGGGGAAACAGGGTACACACCGAGGGACGCACACCCAGCTCCGGTCCCGTTTTGGTCAAAAGGACTTAGCGCTCTACAAAGAAACGCCTACCTCTCCATGGGGAGCACTGGGGGCTGCGGGCAAACAGCGCTGCTGGCCTCAGGCCCTCCGGCTCCCAGCGGCGGGGTGTCTGTGCCACCGCCTGCCACCTGGGTTCTCTCTCTCTCTTTTTTAATGTATGTTTTTACTGATTTCAGAGAGGAAGGGAAAGGGAGGGAGAGATAGAAACATCAGTGAGAGAGAATCATTGATCAACGGCCTCTTGCACGCCCCACACTGGGGATGGAGCCCACAGCCCAGGCACGTGCCCTGCTGGGGAATCAGCGGGCCACCTGTGATGCGTGGAACGTGCTCCATCCACCGAGCCACTCCCACCGGGCGGTACAGAAACCCTGGAATTTGCGGACCTCGATTTATGGGACGTGGGGTTTCACGGCCACATTCCCAATCCGTATGTCATATGCAAAAATTAACACCCTGCTAATTTTAAAATGCTTTTAACCACGATTTGCTTACAATGAAACAGGGTTGTTGTTGTTGTTAATTCACTGTTATTTTAAACACATTTTAGTAAATAGGCCATGAGGGGGAAGGGGGAACACCAGTAATTTCGCCAACATAAAGAAATACTACCTACCCACGACAGTCTAATACTTAAATCCAAGAGTCAGCCTTGCAGACAAGGTTTGGCGAATGATCAGCAGGCGGTCCTACCGCATCGCGCAGTAATTGGTCCTGGGTTGCCAGGCTGACTTTCTGTCGTTTTTTGTTATGCGAGCAGGACGCCCATGTTTGACCTTGGGCCTTTGGCACCGCTGTTCCGGGGGGTGCTGAGCCTGCCCTTCTGCCTAACCATCTGCTGATTGGAGGTGAGCGTGGGACGCACGCATTTCCTAGCCCAGTGGTCGGCAAACTCATGAGTCCACAGAACCAAATATCAACAGCACAACGATTGAAATTTCTTCGGAGAGCCACATTTTGTAAACTTAAACTTCTTCTAACACCATTTCTTCAAAATAAATTCACCCAGGCCGTGGTATTTTGTGCAAGAGCCACCCTCCAGGGCCAAAGAGCCGCATGTGGCTCACGAGAGCCGCTGTTTGCTGACCACGGTCCTAGGCCTATTCGGCAAATATTTTTAAAATTACGGTGATCCATGTGGGAAACTTTTCTGTGACATCAGACTTTCCATGCACATTTAATTTTAATCACGCAAACATATCTACATAAGCAAAACGGGGTAACCTTTTAACGAACGCAAGGGGAACATCCACTTCATTATATAACGGGCTTCGGGCTTTAATAGACACCCTCTCGCCCGAATGGGTCCGAATGAGTCCGTCACGTTGAGGTTTGAAGACACAGGTTCTCACACCAGGAGTTTTATCCTTCACCGTGTATATCTGTTTTCCTGAGCCCAAGGAGAGCGTGTTTCACTTTCTCTCAGCGGACACGGTGTATGGTCCAAGGATGTGTTTTATAGTAATAAGAGTTCCCTTATTTCAAAGGTGTTTGTAATATAATTCTAAATGGGCATAAAATTATACATACCGGTTGGGGCAAAAGTAGGCTTAATCGTTGAGAGTATGGGAAATACAGTTTATTCTTTCTTTTCTTTTCTTTTTTTAACAAAAGGGAAGCGGAAGTTCATGACGGCAAAAGTAACAAAGCTCAGGGCACGCTGCAGGGACCCTGAAAAGGGTGGCTCCAGAGTTTATTCTTGTATTATTATTCATCAATCACCGCATTATTTTCCATATGAACACCTGGATAGGCGCTTTTGTCTCCCCCCTCCCTCCCAGATTATTTTTATGTGAAAACTCAAAGGAAACAAAGTAACTAAAAAATTAGCAACCATGAGCGGCTTTGTTTGCTTGTTTGCCCTTTTGTCCACATTCCAAATGTTTTGTGATTTTCGTTGGATTAGAACAAATCAACTAAAAATGAAGAGGCATTGTAAGAACAAAATAATACAAAGCCCATTTAATTTTATCTTCCAGAAAATATCTTTTACCGGACTTCTGCATGCTCCTCTGAGAGCCGCATACTCCCTGTACAAACAGGAGCCACTCAGAAAAACAGGAAGGAAGAATCTGGATAAAGTCGCCGTTAGCCCGTTAACAACGTTAACATACTTCTGGTTTTGTTTATTTTTAATTCTTTTAAATATGTATTTTATTGACTTTTTACAGAGTGGAAGAGAGAGGGATAGAGAGTTAGAAACATCGATGAGAGAGAAACATCGATCAGCTGCCTCCTGCAGGGGATGTGCCCCAACCAACGCACATGCCCTTGACCAGAATCGAACCTGGGACCTTTCAGTCCGAAGGCTGATGCTCTATCCACGGAGCCAAACTGGTTTCGGCTGGTTCTATTTATTTTTATTTGTTTGTTTATTTATGTTGGTAGCACATTACTTTATCTGAAGGAATGGGACAAATGAAAGACATGAGGGAATGATTTGGTATCTTTGCCACCGCCACCACCACCATCACCAACACCATCGGCCCCTGGGGCTGCGCGGCAGGGCTGTCGGGGCGGGGGGGGGGGGGGCGGATAGGGGAGAGATGGGGGTGCTTGTCAGAGAGGCCCGCCTGCGGTTGGAGTGGGACCCACCAGTTCTCAGTTCTCGGATGCCTTCCTCTGCTCCTGCGGGGTGCGCTCCGTGACATCACTCTGCTTCTGTCAGTGGTGAGTGTGCGGGGCCGGTACAGCCCGTCTTCCGCGAGCGCCACGCACACTCCGCGGTCCCGCCCTCCTCGCCGGCGTCCGGGCTGCTCTTTCTGCCGCTGAGTCCTCACCGGAGCACGTTTTCCTTCGGTGTTTGGAGAGAGTGAAGGGAAGGGGAGAAACGGAGGAACATCCATGTCAGAGACAAGCACGGATTGGTTGCCTCCCACAGGCGCCTGGGCCAGGGGCAGGGATCGGGGCGGCAACGGAGCCGGGAGCCCTCTGTCCGTCCGCGGGCTGCCGGGACCACCGCGCCCGCCGGCCGCGGGAGGCGTCTCAGCGGCTGCAGCGCCACGTTCCTCAGCTCGCGCCCTCCCCCGGGAGGCGGGGGACGCACTTGGCAAACTTCCTCAAAGGCACATCACGTCTCGGCGGTCAGAGTAGTGAGACACGGCCAGGCTGGGGACAGGCAGACGGACAGGCAGACGGACAGGCAGACGGACAGGCAGGTGACAGGCAGACGGACAGGCAGACGGACAGGCAGACTGACAGGCAGACGGACAGGCAGACGGACAGGCAGACGGACAGGCAGACGCGGGAAGGGGGTGCTGCGGGCTGAGCCGGGCTGCTGGCGGCCTCCGGGACGGGGTAGCGGACCTGGAGCCTGTGAGGTGGCTGCGGAGATGGTCGCTGTTGCCGCGGTCAGCACTGCCGTTCGTCGCTGCAATAACATAACTGCAGTCCGCATTGCCCGCCGTTGCCGCGCCGTCATCCCCGGGTCCGCATTGCCGCGCCGGCCCCGTCCTCGCTGCGCGGTCACATCCCTGCGGGCCGCAGTGAGACGCGGCCGGGCAGACGGCCGGGCAGAGGCGGGAAGCGGGCGCCGCGGGCTGCGCCGGGCTGCGGGGCCTCCGGCCAGGGCGGTGTGGAGCCGCCGGCGAGGTGGGTGCGGTGCAGTCCATCGCCGCCGCGTCCTCATCGCCGTCGCTGCTGCCATCACCGCAGTCGTCATTGCGGTGCCGTCACTCCCTCCTGGTGTGGTCACCGTGTGGGCGCTCAGTTGCATGGCGCTGGGCGGGGGCGCTGGGCCGGGCAGTGGTGCTGGGATGGCGGTGATGGTGGTGGTGGTGGTAATGACAGTGGCGGTGGCGGTGATTGCGGTGATGGCGGCGGTGGCACTGGGACAGTGGCTCTGGGACAGGGGCACAAGGCCGGGCCGGGCTGCTGGACGGACGCGGGGGTCGGCCTGGGGGCTTCGGAGGTGCTGTGAGGCGGTGGGAAGGCGGCCTCTGGGCGGCTGGCGGGGATGGGTGAGCGCTGGGTTCGCCCGAGCTCTGTTGATGCGGGAAACCTCGGAGACTCTCCGCGAAGACTCTCCCGTTCGTTATTTAAAAATAAAATGATTGATTTTTAGAGCGAGTGGACGGGAGACGGCGGTAGAGGGAGAAGCTGCCTGCACTCTGCCTCCCGCACTCACCGGACCAGGGGATGGAGCCTGCAGCCGGGTACGTGCCCTTGACCACAGTCGAACCCGCTGCCCCTCGGTCCATGGAACTGAACCTGAAACCCCATGGTCCGTGGGATCGAACCCACGACCCCAGGTTCCGTGGGATTGAACCGGCGAGCCTCCGTCCGCGGCCGCCGCCCCGAACACGGAACTCCAGCGCTCCGGCCTCTGGAGCCGCCCTCAGCGGGAGGCGCCCTCAGCGGCTGCAGCGCCACGTTCCTCAGCTCGCGCCCTCCCCCGAGGCTGGGGGCACGCACTTGGCAAAGTTCCTCAAAGGCACGTCACGTCTCGGCGGTCAGAGTAGTGAGACACGGCCAGGCAGGGGACAGGCAGACGGAGAGGTAGACGGACAGGCAGACAGACAGGCAGACGGACAGGCAGACGGACAAGCAGATGCAGGAAGTGGGCGCTGCGGGCTGAACCGGGCTGGAGGCGGCCTCCGAGTCGAGGTAGCGGTCTTGGAGCTTACCTGGTGGCTGCGGAGATGGTCGCTGTTGCCATGGTCAGCATTGCCGTTCGTTGCCACAATATCATAACCGCGGTCGGCATTGCCCGCCGTCCCCAGCCGTCATCACCGCGGTCGGCATTGCCCGCTGTCGCCGCACCATATTACCATGTCGGCCTTGCCCGTGTTGCTGCACCGTCACCACTGGGGTCGGTATTGGCGCTGTTGCCGCGCCGTCATCGTGGTCCGCATTGCCCGCCGTTGCCGCGCCGTCATCCCCGGGTCGGCATTGCCGCGCCGGCCCCGTCCTCGCTGCTCAGTCACATCCCTGCGGGCCACGCAGTGAGACGCGGCCGGGCAGACGGCCGAGCAGACGGCCGGGCAGACGCGGGAAGCGGGCGCCGCGGGCTGCGCCGGGCTGCGGGGCCTCGGGCCGGGGCGGTGTGGAGCCGCCGGCGAGGTGGGTTCGGTGCAGTCCCTCGCCGCGTCCTCATCGCCGTCGCTGCTGCATCACCGCGGTCGTCATTGCGGTGCCGTCACCCCCTCCTGGTGTGGTCACCGTGTGGGCGCTCAGGGGAGGCTGCGGCATGGCGCTGGGCCGGGGGCAGTGGTGCTGGGATGGCGGTGATGGCGGTGGCGGTGATGGTGGTGGTTGTGATGGTGGCGGTGGCACCAGGACATTGGTGCTGGGACAGGGGCACTGGAACGGATGCGGGGGGCGGGCTGGGGGCTGTCGGAGGCGCTGTGAGGCGGTGGAAAGGCGGCCTCTGGGCGGCTGGCGGGGATGGGTGAGCGTCGGGTTCGCCCGAGCTCTGTTGATGCGGGAAACCACAGCCACTCTCCGCGAAGACTCTCCCGTTCATTATTTAAAAACAAAATAATTTATTTTTAGAGCGAGTGGACGTGAGAGGGCGGTAGAGAGAGAAGCTGCCTCCACTTTTCCTCCCGCACTCACCGGACCAGGGGATGGAGCCTGCAGCCGGGTACGTGCCCTTGACCAGAATCGAACCCGCCGCCCCTCGATCCATGGAACTGAGCCTGAAACCCCTCAGTCTGTGGAATCGGACCCACGACCCCACGGTCCGTGGGATCGAACCGGCGAGCCCTCCGTCCGCGGCCGCCGCCCCGACCACCGCGCCCGCCGGCCAGGGCTCCGGCCTCGGGAGCCGCCCTCAGCGGGAGGCGCCCTCAGCGGCTGCAGCGCCACGTTCCTCAGCTCGCACCCTCCCCTGGGAGGCAGGGGACGCACTTGGCAAAGTTCCTCAAAGGAACATCACATCTCGGTGGTCAGATTAGTGAGACACGGCCAGGCAGACGGACAGGCAGACGCAGGAAGCGGGCGCTGCGGGCTGAGCCGGGCTGAGGGTGGCCTCCGGGTCGGGGTAGCGGTCCTGGAGCCTGCGAGGTGGCTGCAGAGATGGTCGCTGTTGCCGCGGTCAGCATTGCCGTTCGTCGCCACAATATCATCACCGCGGTCGGCATTGCCTGTCGTTGCCGCGCTGTCATAACGGGGTCAGCATTGCCCGCCGTCCCCGAGCCATCATCACCGCGCTCAGCATTTGGTGGTGTTGCCGCGCCGTCATAACCGCTGTCGGCATTGCAGAATCGTCATCACTGCGGTTGGCATTGCCAGCCGTCGCCGCGCCGTCATCACAATGGTCAGCATTTGGCGTTGTTGCCGTGCCGTCATAATCGCGGTCGGCATTGCCCCACTGTCACCGCACCATCATAACTGGGGTCAGCATTTCCCACCGTTCCTGCACCATCATCACTGCAGTCAGCATTGCCTGTCGTGGCCGCGCCATCATCCCTGGGTCGGCATTGGCGCTGTTGCCGGGCCGTCATCACTGCGTCGGCCTTGCCCGTGTTGCTGCACCGTCACCACTGGGGTCGGTATTGGCGCTGTTGCCGCGCCGTCATCCCCGGGTCCGCATTGCCGCGCTGGCCGCGTCCTCGCTGCGCGGTCACATCCCTGCGGGCCGCAGTGAGACGCGGCCGGGCAGAGGCCGGGCAGACGGCCGGGCAGACGCGGGAAGCGGGCGCCGCAGGCTGAGCAGGGCTGCGGGGCCTCCGGCCGGGGCGGTGTGGAGCCGCCGGCGAGGTGGGTGCGGTGCAGTCCCTCACCGCGTCCTCATCGCCGTCGCTGCTGCCATCACCGCGGTCGTCATTGCGGTGCCGTCACCCCCTCCTGGTGTGGTCACCGTGTGGGCGCTCAGCTGCATGGCGCTGGGCCGGGGCGCTGGGCCGGGCAGTGGTGCTGGGATGGCAGTGATGGCGGTGGTGGTGGTAATGACAGTGGCGGTGACGGTGATTGCGGTGATGGTGGCGGTGGCACTGGGACATTGGCGCTGGGACAGGGGCACTAGGCCGGGCCAGGCTGCTGGACGGACGCGGGGGTCGGCCTGGGGGCTTCGGAGGTGCTGTGAGGTGGTGGGAAGGCGGTCTCTGGGCGGCTGGCGGGGATGGGTGAGCGTCGGGTTCGCCCGAGCTCTGTTGATGCGGGAAACCATGGCTACTCTCCACAAAGACTCTCCCGTTCCTTATTTCAAAATAAAATAATTTATTTTTAGAGCAAGTGGACGGGAGAGGGCGGTAGAGAGAGAGAAGCTGCCTCCATTGTGCCTCTTGCACTCACCAGACCAGGGGATGGAGCCTGCAGCCGGGTACGTGCCCTTGACCACAGTCGAACCCGCTGCCCCTCGGTCCATGGAACTGAACCTGAAACCCCATGGTCCGTGGGATCGAACCCACGACCCCAGGTTCCGTGGGATCGAACTGGCGAGCCTCCGTCCGCGGCCGCCGCCCGGACCACCGCGCCCGCCGGCCAGCACTCCGGCCTCTGGAGCCGCCCTCAGCGGGAGGCGCCCTCAGCGGCTGCAGCACCACGTCCCTCAGGGGGGACGCACTTGGCAAAGTTCCTCAAAGGCACGTCACGTTTCGGCGGTCAGAGTAGTGAGACACGGCCAGGCAGGGGTCAGGCAGGGGACAGGCAGGTGGACAGGCAGACGTAGATGCAGACGGACAGGCAGACGCGGGAAGCGGGCGCTGCGGGCTGAGCCGGGCTGCGGGCGGCCTCCGGGACGGGGTAGCGGTCTTGGAGCCTACGAGGTGGCTGCAGAGATGGTCGCTGTTGCCGTGGTCAGCATTGCCGTTCGTTGCCGCAATATCATAACCGCGGTCAGCATTGCCCGCCGTCCCCGAGCCATCACCACTCGGCCTTGCCCGTGTTGCTGCACAGTCACCACTGGGGTCGGTATTGGCGCTGTTGCCGCGCCGTCATCGTGGTCCGCATTGCCTGCCGTTGCCGCGCCGTCATCCCCGGGTCGGCATTGCCGCGCCGGCCCCGTCCTCGCTGCGCGGTCACATCCCTGTGGGCCGCAGTGAGACGCGGCCGGGCAGAGGCCGGGCAGACGGCCGGGCAGACGCGGGAAGCGGGCGCCGGGCTGCGCCGGGCTGCGGGGCCTCCGGCCGGGGCGATGTGGAGCCGCCGGTGAGGTGGGTGCGGTGCAGTCCCTCGCCGCATCGTCATTGCCATCGCTGCTGCCATCACCGCGGTTGTCATTGCGGTGCCGTCACCCCCTCCCGGTGTGGTCACCGTGTGGGCGCTCAGGGGAGGCCGCGGCGTGGCGCTGGGCCGGGCAGTGGTGCTGGGATGGCGGTGATGGTGGCGGTGATGGCATTGGGACAGTGTCTCTGGGACAGGGGCACTAGGACGGGGAGGTGGCACTGGGATGGTGGTGTCGGTGTCGGTGTCGGTGATGGTGATGGTGGTGGCGGCGGCGGTGGCACCGGGACATTGGTGCTGGGACAGGGGCACTGGGACAGACGCGGGGGGCGGGCTGGGGGCTGTGGGAGGCGCTATGAGGCGGTGGGAAGGCTGTCTCTGGGCGGCTGGCGGGGATGGGTGATGCGGGAAACCACGGCCACTCTCCGCAAAGACTCTCCCGTTCATTATTTAAAAATAAAATAATTGATTTTTAGAGCGAGTGGATGAGAGACGGCGGTAGAGGGAGAAGCTGCCTCCATGGTTGCCTCCCGCACTCACCGGACCAGGGGATGGAGCCTGCAGCCGGGTACGTGCCCTTGACCAGAATCGAACCCGCCGCCTCTCGGTCCATGGAACTGAACCTGAAACCCCTCAGTCTGTGGAATCGGACCCACGACCCTAGGTTCCGTGGGATCGAACCGGCGAGCCTCCGTCCGCGGCCGCCGCCCCGACCACCAAGCCCGCAGAGGCTGCAACGCCACGTTCCTCAGCTCGCGCCCTTCCCCCCCCCTCTCCCCCGGGGCTGGGGGGACGCACTTGGCAAAATTCCTGAAAGGCACGTCAAGTCTCGGCGGTCAGATTAGTGAGACACGGCCAGGCAGGGGACAGGCAGATAGACAGGCAGACGGACAGGCAGACGGACAGGCAGATGGACAGGCAGACGGACAGGCAGACGCGGGAAGTGGGCTCTGCGGGCTGAGCTGGGCTGTGGGCGGCCTCCAGGTCGGGGTAGCGGTCCTGGTGCCTGCGAGGTGGCTGCGGAGATGGTCGCTGTAGCCGCGGTCAGCATTGCCGTTCGTCGCCACAATATCATCACCGCGGTTGGCATTGCCTGTCGTTGCCGCGCCGTCATCACCGGAGTCGGCCTTGCCCGCTGTAGCCGCACCAGCATCTCCATGTCGGCCTTGCCCGTGTTGCTGCACCGTCACCACTGGGGTCGGTATTGGCGCTGTTGCCGCGCCGTCATCGTGGTCGGCATTGCCGTGCCGGCCCCGTCCTCGCTGCGCGGTCACATCCCTGCGGGCCACGCAGTGAGACGCGGCCGGGCAGAGGCCGGGCAGAGGCCGGGCAGACGCGGGAAGCGGGCGCCGCGGGCTGCGCCGGGCTGCGGGGCCTCCGGCCGGGGCGGTGTGGAGCCGCCAGTGAGGTGGGTTCGGTGCAGTCCATCGCCGCCGCGTCCTCATCGCCGTCGCTGCTGCCATCACCGCGGTCGTCATTGCAGTGCCGTCACCTCCTCCTGGTGTGGTCATCGTGTGGGCGCTCAGGGGAGGCCGTTGCGTGGCGCTGGGCCGGGGCAGTGGAGCAGGGATGGCAGTGGTGAAGGTGGTGATGGCGGTGGCTGTGGCGGTGATGGTGGTGGCGATGGCAGTGGTGAAGGTGGAGATGGCGGTGGTGGTGGCGATGACAGTTGCTCTGGGATGGGGCAGTGGTGGCGGTGCTGGAACAGGGGCACTAGGACGGGGCAGGGCGCTGGGATGGGGTGGTGGCGTTGATGGCGGTGGTGGTGATGGTGATGGTGATGGTGGTGGTGGCGGCGGCGGTGGCCCTGGGACAGTGGCCCTGGGACAGGGGCACTAGGACGGGGCAGGGTGCTGGGAGGGGGTGGCCATGGCGAGCTGGGGGCTGTCGGAGGCGCTGGGAGGTGGTGGGAAGGCGGCCTCTGGGCGGCTGGCGGGGATGGGTGGGCGTCGGGTTCGCCTGAGCTCTGTTGATGCGGGGAAACCACGGCCGCTCTCCGCGAAGACTATAAGTGCACTATTATAAAAAATTAATTGATTTTTAGAGCGAGTGGACGGGAGACGGGGGTAGAAAGAGAAGCATCGGTGTGCGAGGCACGGGCTGCCCCCAGTGGTTGCCTCCCGCACTCACCCGGACCAGGGGATGGAGCCTGCAATGCAGGACGCGCCTCTGACCGGAATCGGACGGGAGCGCCTTCTGTGAATGGGATCGAACCTGTGGCCCCTCGGTCTCTGGGATCGAACCTGGGGCCCCTCAGTGTGTGGAGTCGAACCCGCGAGTCCTCAGCCCTCTCCCCGGGAGGCTGCGGAAGAACGCGTTCCGCGAAGTTCTTTAAAGCAGCACCGTGGCGGTCAGAGCGGTGAGAGCATACAGGCATAGAAGTCCCGGGGCCCGCGAGGCGGATGCGGGGCAGGCGCCGTCACCGGGGTCGGCGTTGCGTCCTCGTTGTGCGGTCACATCCTCACAGCCAACCGGCAGAGCGGGACGCGGGCGCTGCAGGCGAGCCGGGCTGACGGCGGCCTCTGAGTCTGAGCGGTCGTTGGAGCTGCTGGCGAGATGGGTGCGGTGGTGGTCCGGTCGCCGTGGTTGTTATCGCCGCCATTGCCGTCGTCATCATCATCGTCGTCATCATCACGGAAGTCATTGCCGAGCCCTCCTCATCCTGGTGGCGTGGTCATCCTGGTGGGCAGCTAAGGAGAGGCAGCCACATGGCGCTGGCTGGTGGCCAGTGGGACGGGGCGGGGGGAGGGGGTGCTGGGATGGTGGTGGCGCTGGGACCGTGGCCTTGGGGCTGTCCGAGGCGCTGGGAGGCGGTGGGGAGCTGCCTCTGGGCGGCTGGCGGGGACGGGTGAGCGCCGGGTTCGTTTGAGCTCTGTTGATGCGGGAAACCACGGCCACTCTCCGCGAAGACTGTCCCGTTCATTTTTTTTTTTTTAAATATACTTCCAATTGAATTTTAGATAGAGAGGAAGGGAGAGAGAGAGAAACACGGATGTGAGAGAGGCACATCGATTGGTTGCCTCCCACACTCCTGACCAGGGGATGGAGCCTGCCACGGAGGAAGGCGCCCTTGACTGGTGTGGCTGGCACTCCTCTGTCCGCCGTGACCCCTCTGAGCCCACCGGCCAGCGCGTCTGGCTTCTGGAGACGCCACGGGAGGCACGCCCTCAGAGGGGCTTCAGCGCCCCCAGTTCTCAGCTCACGCCTCCCCCTCACCCCCACCCCAGGAGGCTGGGAGAACGTATTTGGCAAAGTTCCTCAAAGCCACATCACGGGGGTCAGAGTAGTGAGACACGGACAGGCAGACAAGCAGACAGATGCGGGAAATGTGGAGCTGCAGGCTGAGCTCGGCTGCTGGTGGCCTCCGAGTCCAGGCAGCACTTCTGCGAGATGTGGTGGTGGTCCCTGTCACTGTGGTCCTCACCACCGCCATCGAGTGGTCGTCTTGGTGGGCGGCAGGGACGAGCGGCTGTCCGAGGCGCTGTGAGGCGGTGGGGAGCTGCCTCTGGGCGGCTGGCCGGACGGGCACAGCCCCGGGCTCGTCTGAGCTCTGATGATGCGGAAAACCACGGCCCCTCTCCGCGGAGACGGTCACTTGCATTATTTTTTTTAATTTTCATAATTGGTTTTTAGAGAGAGGGAGGGGGGCTAGGGAAAGGGAGATAGAAAGAGAAACGTTCGTGTGAGAGACAATTGGTTGATTGCCTCCCGCACTCACCTCTACCAGGGATGGAGCCTGCCCAGCCTGCCACCAAGCTACAGGCCCTTGACGGAGTCAAACGCAGGCCTAACGCTCTAGCCACTGGGCCAAAATGGCCAGGGCTGGCAAAATGCTTCACAGCCATGTCATGGCGGTCAAGGTAGTAAGACAGGGACAAGTAGGAGTAAGAAGTGGGGGAGCTCCCGTTAATTTGCTGGGCGATGGCACCTCCAAATCCGGGTAGCAGTTCTGGCGCGGTGGATGCGGTGGCAGTCAGCATGGCTGTCCCCATGGTCAGCATCGCTGCTGTCACGCTGTGTGGGTCCTCGTTGCGTGGTCGTCGTGGTGGGAGGCTGAGGAGAAGTGGCTGCCTGGCGCTGGGACGGGGTGGCCGTGGCGGGCCTGGGGGCTGTCCAAGGCGCTGCGAGGTGGCGAAGGCAGCAGCCTCTGGGCGGCTGGCGGGGACCGACCGGTGAGCACCGGGCTCGTCCGAGCTCTATTGAAGTGGGAAACCATGGCCGCTCTCACTTTCATTATTTTTTAAATATACTTAAAAAAAAGTCCTCACCTGAAGATATTTTCCACTGATTTTTAGAAGGAGGGAAAGGCAGAGAAACATCCATGTGAGAGAAACCCATCGATTGGTTGCCTCCTGCAAGAGCCCAAGCCAGGGCCTGGGCCAGGGAGCAGCCAGCAACCGAGGTACATGCCCTTGACCAGAATCAAACCTGGGATCCTTCCGTCCGCAGGCTGGTACTCTGAGCCAAAACGGCTAGTGCTAAAATATACTTTTTAATTGAAAGAGAAACATCAATGTGTGAGAGAGAGACATCTATGGAACGCTCCCCACGCATTCAACCCAGCGATCGAGCTTGCAACCTTGGCATGCGCCCTGATGAGGAATCAAACCAACCTTTTGGTGCATGGAACAGCGCCCAACCCACTGAACCACACAGGCCAGGGCTTACGTCCTTATTTTTAAAACCATAATTGTTTAGCCCTGGTCGGTGTGGCTGGGTTGGTCAGAGCAGCCTCCGTGCACCGCGGACCGAGGGGAGGTGCTGTCGGTTTACCATTTTGTCGCTGTAAACTGTTTCTCACTCCCGGCTTTTACAGATCGCGCCGCACTGGACGTCACCGTACCAAAAATGGTCACTTTTTCCTGGTTATTTCCTAGAGAGGAAGTCCTAGACATGAAATTACTAGGTCAAAGTTAAAAAACATTTAAAACACCCTTGCTATCTTTCTCCATTGCCAGAATGAAAGGTGGCTTTCAATTTTGCATCTGCGGGCAATTTGCAATGATAGTATCTTTCCATTCAAAAAAAAAAAAGAATTTCTTTTTAACTATTGTAAAAGGTAACTGCTGCATTGTACTTTTCTATTGGCACTCCTTCGTTTGCCCTGAAGGCTGTCCTTGCTTCCGGGTGCTTTTCTGTGAGTTAGAAAACGCCCTGGGACCATTTTTTCCTTCTGTGAGGACGCATTTATTTCCTGTTCACTTGCACTAGTTCTTTATAAAGTAGAAATAGTATGCCCTTCATTACCATATTTATGACAAATATACAGATATAAAAAACATACAAATATACAGACAAATATGACAGATTGTCCTTTGGTTTCTAATGTTATTACCACTTCTGAGGTGCAGAGGGTTGCATCTTCACAGTTTTTTCCTTTGTGGTTTTTTCCGTAGCCTCTTACACATCACGAATGCACCTCCAGGCTCACCTGAATGTCCCACTAGATTATTACAGGTCCATTTTCTTTTTAAAAAGAAGTCTTTAATTTGTCTGGAACTATTTTAATGAATGCGGTGAGTTATAAATGGAACTGGACTTTCCCCAAACAGCCCATTTTTCCATTAGAGTAACTGCTTCATATTTATTTTCCCTATTAAGTTGTACTTCTTTTTATCATATAAGAATCCCTTTTCTGGACATTCTACTCTATTTCTTTTTTTTCAAATACATTTTTTATTGATTTAAAAATATATTTTATTGATTTTTTTACAGAAAGGGAGAAGGGAAAGACAGTTAGAAACATCGATGAGAGAGAAAAATTGATCAGCTGCCTCCTGCACACCCCCTACCAGGGAAGTGCCCACAGCCAAGGTACATGCCCTTGACCGGAACTGAACGTGGGACCTTTCAGTCCGCAGGCCAACACTCTATCCACTGAGCCAAACCGGTTTCGGGTTGATTTTTTACAGAGAGGAAGGGAGAGGGATAGAAAGCTAGAAACATCGATGAGAGAGAAACATAGACCAGCTGCCTCCTGCACATCCCCCATCGGGGATGTGCCCGCAACCAATGTACATGCCCTTGACCGAATCAAACCTGGGACCTTTCAGTCCGCAGAATGACGCTCTATTCACTGAGCCAAGCTGGTTTTGATTCTTCTCTATTTCACTCATCGGGTTTCTTCTTTAACTAACGTATTATAATATTTTACTTGCAACTTTATATCTTTCAGATCTAGTATGGTAAGTTCTCCGTATCATTCTTTTAAAGAAATCTTAGCTATTCTTATCAGTTTATTCATCCAGATGACACTTAGAATTTTGACACATTCCCCGCCCCCCCAATCATGTGGGATTTTGGTTGCAATTGTTCCTACCAAGGATCAGGGTGCTGCCGCAGTTTTCTTCACGTAGATTCTGTTCAATTGTTATTTCTAAGCAATTTATTGTGACTATTGAGAGTGTATTTTCCCGCCCTCCATGCTCTGGCTACTACTAATCATCGTTAGAATAATAGAAAGCAAGTGATCCCCCCCCCCTTTTTTTGCTACTACCAATTCTGAAAATGTCTCAAATGCGTGCGTACCCTGTTTCCCTGAAAATAAGACAGTGTCTTATATTAATTTTTTCTCCCAAAGTTGCGCTAGGTCTTATTTTCAGGGAATGTCGTATCTTTCCATGCGCTAGGTCTTATTTTCGGACGATGTCTTATTTTCGGGGAAACACGGTATTTTGGGGTTTCTAGATGGGCCACCACACGTACAACTAGTGATACTTTGGTATCTTCTTCCTGATCCTTGGGTGGCCTTCTTGCTGCTGTTTACTGTGTGTGAGGCCTGGAGAGAATGTTCAATGGGCCGTGAGGAAAGCCTTCCTGCTTTAGGCTCCCCCCCGCCCCCTTGAGAATGTCTATGTTCCACTGACGATTTATAAGATGACCAGACGTCCCACTTTTGGTGGGACAGTCCCGATTTCTAACAATTTGTCCCGCATCTCACGGCGCTTTTAAAAAGTCCCGATTTCAAAAATTGGGACTTTTTTTTTAAAAAACGATGCGGGACAAATTGTTAAAAATTGGGACTGTCCTGCCAAAAGCTGGGCGTCTGGTCACCTTAAGTTTAAAGCACCTTTTAAATTATCGTGCTCAGAAAGGCTCTCTCCTGGAAACGACACATGGGGGAAGTAAAACCAGACACTAATTTTTAAAATGGGGGGTTGGGAGGAGGATGCCTCTGGGTGCTCTTACACATCCTCCTGTACAACTGGATCTGCACTAATTCTGAATTACTCTGTGCTTTAAAATCAAGCAACAGCAAGGGTGGGGTGGGGTTGGGGGACACACACACACACACACACACAAACATTTCTATATCCAGTTTTCAAATCACTTAGAAGTTCAAGAGGGGATGCCAACATTTATGACTGACTGCTTTTCCCCATCGAGCGTGAGGAAGGCCAGGCTGCTTCTCAGCCATCTCGTCCGCCAGCCTCGCGTTTCTGGAACCGAGGCCCGCAGACCCTGGGCTATGGCTAACGTGGGCCTGGGCGGCATTTTAGGCTGGGGTCGGAGGTCCAACGCCGGGCTGGGCGCCGTCCCCCCGCTGTGAGCCGGGTCAGTGAGAGGCGGGAGAAGGTGGGAAGGGTCGGTCCCGTGACCACCCGGAATTGCCCTTCCTGGAACTTTTCACCCTCAACACCCCGGGGCAGAGCCTCGCTTTTCCAGTTTCTTCCCAGGTCCTTTCTGGAGCCGCCTGAGTAATTCAATCCCATCTGCTCGCTTTTGTAAAACCTAAAACACGTGCCACGGCCCCCGCGGCGAGGTGGCTGCTCCCTGCTGGGGCCTTCCAGCCCATTGTGGAGCAGGGGGCGGGGCTGCGGGACCGGGGGCGGGGCTGCGGGACCGGGGGCGGGGCTTCGGGGCCGGGGGCGGGGCTTCGTCCCTGCGCAGCACCTCCCAGCACCGCCCGAAGCTGTCCCGGCGCGCACGCGTTCCGCTCCGCGCCGGCGCTGCTGGACCCTCTGGCGTGCCGTCCTTTCCCGGCATGCCCCGCGCAACCGAACCCGGAAGTAGTGTTTGCCTCCTCGGTACAGGTGCGTCCGTGCCGGGTGGTGGTAGCCGCGCCGGTGGGCGCAGCCCGCGGGCAGGTGCTGGTCGGGCTGCCGCCATGGCCGAGGGTCAGGACCTGTTCGACGCCATCGTGATGGCGGATGACAGGTGGGTCCCCGACCTGTCGGGTCCGCTCTCAGCTGCTGGGGTGCAGTGGCCGCTCGAGGAAACGCTGTGTGGCCCTAGGAGCAGCGGACACGTGTGGGGGCCGAGCTCTGGTTGATTCCCCTTTACTTCTCGGCCGCTGGGGCGGGGCGGGCCCACGTGCCCAGCTGCTCCTCCAAACCCGCCTCCGCGCCCGGGGCTGCCCCAGGCATCTGCTCGGTCTGTTGGCTGTCTTCGTCCAGGAACGCCCCGTCCTCGGCCGGGACAGACCTCTGCCATCTGGGCACTGCCCCTTTCTCTTGTTTCTACGTGGTAGGACATAAGGCAGCATTCAGGGACATGCTGATAAATGTGTCAGACGTCATCCCTGACCCCCAGATCCTCTGGGAGCGCCTGGGGCTGTGACAAGAGGAGCTGTGAATTGCTTTGTGCCTCTCTGAGACAGCAATAGATGTCAATCAGTCGCTGCTGACTTTTATTTGGAGCTTATTGTGAATCCGATTCTGACTTGAGTGCTGCAAACTCCCGCCCCCATTATCTGTTTTAGTAGATTCTGTTATTCACCCTGTCTTACAGATGAGGCAGGGTCACTGTCCAGGATCACACAACCAAAATAGGCCAGACCCATATAGTCTGCCTCATTAGGGGCCCCGGCAAACAACTTTACTTTTTGGTGACTGAAGGTTAAATGGTGCCATTTCTACTGCTGAGTCCTCAAAATCAGAGCTGGTATTATACTCTAGGCCCCACATATGTTTTGTGGTGATCTAATGACATTTTCCTCTGCTAGTCTACCCTGATGTGATGGAAAACCCAGTGTGTTTCTCAGAGTTCTTTGAAACAATTGGCTGAGTGTATTTCTCACAGACTCATAGGACCGTGGCTACAGACTAGCATCACCGAGGAGGTTTCAAAAAGTAGATTCCTAAGTCGTACTCCAGCCTCAGTGACTAGTGGGCCGAGGCTCTTGAATTGGCATCTTTGAAATTTTCCTGTGTGTCTCTGGCGGGCCACCAGATTTGGGAATCACTAACGAGGCCACGTTCCTCATTGCAGAAGAGGCCAGGTGGGCTTCAAGAGGTCCAGTGCCTTGCCAGAGGACAGACTTAGGAAGGGGTACAGCCAGGATAGGAACCTAAGTCTTCTGACTTAAATTCTGTATTTCATCTATTATTCTGTTGTCTTGCTGGGTCTGGAGCATTTTTCCTGGAAAAACATCTCTTCTGTGTTGGCAACATGGAAGAGAAGTTTTTCCAGGAAACACGCTGCTTCTCTGTCGCAGGTTCCGCGGGGAGGGGTATCAGGAAGGCTACGAAGAAGGCAGCGGCTTGGGCATAATTGAAGGAAGACAGCACGGCACAGTATATGGAGCAAAGATCGGGTCTGAGGTAAGTGGCCGTCCCCAGTGAATCCTGCTCATGGGCCGGTTAGAGCTTACTTTGCTGATCGAGCCAGCACTTCAGGCCCCGACGAGACCGTAAACTGATGGAGAAATATTCTTAGCACAGAACCGCCGGCACATATTGCTGATGGACGTAATGCGTTGTGCGTGTGGCTGGGAGTGAGAAGAGCAGTCCATAGTCACCTCCGATGTGGGCGAGGGTCACAGTGCCACCTCGTGATTTTAGCCAGCTGAGTCCTCACTCAGAAAAACTGCTCTGTGCCATGTGGGAGCACTGCATTTTCATTTAGGTTGAAACGCCATGATTTTCCTTCTCTTTACCCTTCGTCCTACATTGGCCCTCACTTACAGACATCTGGCCCTGAACGCTAAGTTAGGCAGTCACGGCCATGAGATAGATAACTGCTGCTGCAGAAAGAATCGGCACAACACGTATGGACTGAGGTCAGCAGACATTGGTTCTCAGCAGCTTCTGAGGGCCAGCAGGCCAGGAGCAGCCGAGCTGGGTGCTCACGGCTCGGGGTCTCCTGATGACGGTGTCAGACCAGCCAGGGCTCCACTGGGGCTGGAAGAGTCACTTGTAAGATGGCTCGCACGGCAGCGGTTCTCGCCTGTGGGTCTGTCAGTGGGTCTGCTGTAATGTCCTCATGACACTTGAGTGAGTGATTGATCCAAAACAGCAAGGTACAGGTGACGCTGTCTGTGTGTCTAACGGCAGAAGTCATGTGCGCCCTCTTCTTTCATGTTCTGGCCTCCCTGGTGTAGTTGGAGGGGGTGGGATCCATGGGCCCAGCTTGGAGATTGGCTGCCCCACTGATGACTTGACTTAACTCCCCCTGCCTGATGCTCGACACCTCATTCCAGAATAGCAATACAAGAAGCACCACTGCCCTCCGCCCCGCTCTTGTTTAGGGAGCTTGATCATGAAATCGAGTGTAGCTAGTTGTGTATTAATTTTACTCTTAAATGTTTGTGAATTCGCAGATCGGATGCTACCAAGGTTTTGCGTTTGCTTGGAGATATCTCCTGCACAGCTGTGCAACTGAGAAAGACAGGTAAGTCCCAGACTTCTTTCCTTTTCAGTGTATGGACCAAGTGTGCTGGTTCCACAGCTTGCTATGACCTTGGGCAGTTAATGTCTCAGTCTTCTCATCTGCAAAATGGAGAAATAACCAGGCCAAGCTTGAATGGTATCTTGAAATGAATAGGAAGTAATGTGGTAATTCTCCTTTATCTGCAGTTTCCGTCATCTGCAGTCTGAAAATATTAAATGGGAAGTCCCAGAAGTAAACAGCTCATAAGTTTTAAATTGTGCACCATAGTGAGTGGTGTGACAAAATTGCATGCCTTCCTGCTCTGTTCTGCCTGGGACACAGATGGTTCCTGTGTCCAGCAAGTCCACGCTGTAGACACTCCCTGCGGGTTAGTCACTTAGTCACCATCTCGGTGATCAGATGGACTGTCCTGATATCATAGTGCTTGAGTTCAACCCCTCACCCCCTCACCCCAATTTTACTTAATTATAGTTCCAGAGTGCAAGAGTGGAGGTGCCGGCAATTAGGATGCACCATGGAGAAGCCATAAGAGTTTCCTTTAAGTGAAAAGGTGTGTGGGTGTGTGTGTGTGTGTATGTGTGTGTGTGTGTAAACAATATATGTGGCACTGGGCACTATCCATGGTTTCAGGCACCCACTGGGGGTCTTGGACTGTCTCCCCCGAGGGCAAGGGGAGATTACTGTGAGAGACAGTCCTGGGCACATTTCCAGCGTCTGATGAACACTGGTTGTTACTGCTTCTCAAGAGTTCTCATGCCCCCTGGCTTTTCATGGCGTCATTTAGAGCAGTGGTGCCCGGGTACCCGGCCAATAAAGTAATGTTGAAATTGATTATATCTTCTCCTTCCCCTGTACCTGAATGTCTAACAAAGTACAACAGTAACGGTTTGACGAGGGCTCGGAAATGCTCGCTTCACCGTCCCCAGTTTTTTAACCTTGCCAACCGGATCTGCTAACGAGATGCGTGTTCAGTGTGTTTAACAGGCATCTGCACTTGGAAGCACTAAGTGCTGTTGGCTGTCACAGGCTTTTTAAACTGTTCTTACTGTGTGGCCCGTAGCATCTGTCTTCATTCTGATGCCTGGCGGCCTTGCCCAGCCTGGGAGGGGCGTGAGGAGAGCAGAGAAGGTGGCATTCCCATCTCTATGACTCGTATTACTTTGAGTCTCTGGAGCTTGGGCACCCCTGTGTTCAGATGTAGGAACAGGGTGCTTGCAGCCAAGCGGCTGGTCCTAAGTTGCTTGCCCTCTGGCTTGTCTGCTCACCAGCCGCTCCATCCGCATGGAGAGTTGGAAACTGACCAGGTTCTGGCGCCTTTGCAGGGGTTTTCCCCTGAGGAGCCAGCGGGAGCGCAGGGTGGCTGGCGATCTGGTTGGAACAGTGGCTGGCAGCCTGGGGCACCACTGGGTGGCAGTCACAGCTGAGCTTGGCTCTCACTCCGATCCATGAAGGGGCGAGGGGAGGTGCGTTCCTGGAGTTCTCCACGAGTCTCCCCGGTGCCAGGTCTGCTGGCGGGTGGAGGCATGTTGCCCTGGTGCCCACACCTAGGGCGCCAGTCCTTGCCCAGAGCAGGGGTTCCCTGTGCCTGGCCTGTCAGAGAGAAGGAACCGCAGCTTTGGCACCGGCAGGCGGATGCCCACAGCCCACCTGCGGCCGCCCCCACCCTGCCAGCAGTGCCTGAGGGTCTCTGACGCACCTAGAGGCCTCTGTTTCAGCGCCCTGGCCAGTGAACGGCCTGCAGCTTCTGGCTCTTGTAGGTCAGTACAGTTTTGAAAAACGATAGAAAGCTGACCGAGGATCTTATGCCCCCACTGAGGGTGCTGAGAGAGACACCTGCGTCCGCATCAGCATTCAGTGGAATTGGGCTCTTTACAGCAGAGGAGCCATGGATGGCAGCATCCCAGACTGAGGACGGTGCCTTACCCCTGGCGGCCGCAGCTTTTCCATGAACTCTGAGCTGCTGCTCTGCCCCTGAGCAGCCTGGTGAAGCCTCACCCAGACCGACACTTGGCCGGGGCTGAGCTGGGGCGCTGAGAGCGGCCCACGCCCTCCTGGCACACACTGACTTCGCTGGGTGTGTTCGGAGCAGCATCACTGACCGGGGGAGAATAAGTCGCTGCTTGCAAAGTTGGAAATGGTGGTGTTCTTCACGTCACGTTCCAATACGACTGTTTCCCACATGCTGGCCTCCGTCTGCGATCTCCCTGGAAACCAAATGCTTTGTTGCTTTAATTAACTTGCTCTGACCTTTCACCGTGCTGCACTTTCTCAGAGAGGTGGCCACCCTGGTCCTGGTCCAGCGGCTTGCTTGGCAGCCTCCCTTACGCCTGCATCTGAAGCCGGGCAGTATAGCAGGCTCACAGGAGGTCTTGGTTGCTTCGAATTGCTATTGAGCCACCTCCAGGTGAATTCTTTGACATTCCCATGAATCAGGCACTAGCAGACTCTAGACACGCAGATGATCGGATGTGGTCCAGGGCGGTGCCGTCAGGGTCCTTTGTGGCACATTAGCCAGGTGTGCACATTCATGACTGTTTTCACCCTTGAACTTCCCCAGGTGGGAGCCCGGCCTCCAGGATCTGGTGGAAGCAAGAGACTAAATTTATTGAGCACCTACTCTGTACTAGGTTCTGCATTTCCCATAGATTATCTGAGGCCCCAAAGCCGGCAGGGTCCCTGCTAACTCCCCGCTTTACTGATGAGGACACTGAGGCTCAGGGGTTACGTAACTGAGCTTGGAGCGGTCGCTCAGGGCTGCTCTTCCTGCAGAACCACCCACCGCCCAGAGGAACGGGAGCCGGACTCACACACCTGACACCTTGTCTGCCCTTTGCAGGGAGAGGCAGGCTGGTTCGCCCCCCAATGAACTCTGGGAGCGAGGTGTCTAGGTCCCGGAACCCGCCCAGGTCTGGAGCAGGCTCCATCGTGCCGGCACTCCGTCCTGCCTGGTTTTACCTGTTCCCACGCCTCTGACCGAGGGAAGCAGCGGTCGGGTGCTTGTCGGGGGCTGTCCCAGTCACCTGGCTCCACGCCTGGGACGGAGGCATGTCCGCTCAGTGCACTTGATGTGGAGGCGCGGGAGTGGGCAAGAGCACGTTGCTAGGTAAACAAATGTTGTTCAGTGTAATAAGAAAATGAATCATCCAGCTTCTGCACTGGGCCCATTAGCACGCCTGTTACTTTTAAGTGAGTGATGGCCATGGTTGTTACATAACCGGAGCCCGTGTATGCAACGGACTAATAGTCTTCGTCTCTGTGCTTTACAGCAAGAAGATGAAGGTCTTAGAATCCTTGATCGGCATGATTCAGAAGTTCCCTTACGGTGACCCTACTTACGCCAACCTTCACGAAGACTTAGACAGAATTAGAGGGAAGTTTAAACAGGTTTGTCCACGTGTGTGTCTTTGGGGCGGGAATGGCGCAGGCCCGGGGTCACTGGACGGGTGGCCTGGGGGCTGTCTGGGCCGACGGGGGTCGGTGTGGACTTGCGTGGCGGAGGGAGAAGCTGCGGCTAGAGGCAGCCATGCTCCAACTGAGAGTCAAAATACACAAGATTATAAAAACCCTCTCTTCTCTTTTGTGTTTTCAGCTTTGTTCATTACTAAATGTTCAGCCGGACTTTAAAATCAGTGCGGAAGGTTCTGGACTTTCATTTTGAGGATGACAGATGAACAAAGATGAAACACGAAGGAACAGATGTCCGTATGCTAAGTGTTCCAAACCGCAATGAAAGGAAGACAATGATGGGGCGTTCCTTGTTCCGGGGGGAGGGCTCCTTCCCCGAGCGGGCCTGCCCGCGTCGCCTCGGTGCCCCCCGCCGGCCCGAGCCCGTCTGCCCTGCAGCCTGAGCGAGGCCCTGGCGGAGCCTCCTGCCTGCGCGGAGCGGCTGGCCTCACCGGTCCTGCCGGCGGGTCCCCCAGCCCGGCCTCGGCGAGCAGGAACCCTTTTACCGGCACGAGCGCCTCGGTTGCCATGTAGTGAGTGCACGGGGAGCGGTGACGTGTGCGGTGACATGGACTGAACCCTGGGACGGACCAGCACCTGCCCCCTCCCTGTTGTATGCGGTCCCTTCCGTGGCCCGCCAGGCGGGCCGTGCCCGTCCTCCAGGGGCGGGAGCGGAGGCCCGTGGCCCGGCTGAGAGGAGAGGCCAGCGGGACTTCGGAGCCGGTCGTGCTAGGTGTTCCGGGCGGGGCGGGCTTGGCGGCGTTCAGAGTGGTCCAGGGGGAGCGTGTTAAACTGGAGACAAAGCGATGGGCTCTGCTGGGCGCACCCTCCGGTGCAGGACCCTGCGGTCCTGGGGGTAGGAGTCCTCATGTCTGCTTCACGTGGAGGTATGCGCAGGGAGAGACCCGGCCAGTCCTCCCTGAGCTGAGCGTTTCCCCTCCCCGCCACGTGCCCAGGGGGATGGCATGCTGGCTCCCATCTGCCCGGCTGGAGGGAGTGTCTCTGAAAGCAGGGAGTCCCGCGAATAAAAAGGTGACCCAGTCTTAGACCTTCCGCAGTCTTGTGAACCCTCCTGCCGGGCGTGGGGACCGGGCTGGGGGTCCCTGCGGGGCTGAAGGCATCTTCTTCCCTCACTTGGTGCCCTTGCCGAGTGCTGAGAGGGGGAGGCAGACCTGAGTGCTGCCTGGCACTGCCTTCTGCTGGTCCTTGGGGCGCACACCCCACCAGGCTCTCCAGGTGGTGGGAGTCAGTTTCTGCTGCTTTCCTTGGTGGATTTTGTATCTTCTGTTACCTGCTTTTATAATGTATTATTTTTACAATTGGAGGGGGGAAAAATAAACGGTGTTTTAAAGCAAAAGGCCGTCTGGGACTATTGATAACTTGACACCCAGCCAGTACCCTCCTGGCGTTCTGGGATCTGGATGCAGAGGAAGGCACAGCGTCAGCCCCGGGCGGCGTTCTGCCCACCTGCCTCCCCGCACGGTCAGAAACTGAGTGGAACCCGTGATGCTTAGGCCAGTTCCCCTTGCCCCGGCCCAGCTGCATGCCAGCAGTTACTACTGACCCCTCCTGCCCTCACGTCCCTCTCCCTCCCCGTCTCAGGCTCAGCCTGTCCCATCCAGGTGTCAGGGTGAGTGTGGGCAGCCACTCGGTCCTCTGTTCCCATCACGCAGGGCTGGGCTGCCTCAGTGATCCTCAGGGTCTCCAGACACTGCACTGGACTGTGCCCGCCCAGCTCCTTGGAGAGCCAGACCGAGTTTCTAGGAAGCCTTGCTGCCGGCCAGGGGTCAGCACGCCCCTCTTCTGGCCTCTCGGGTCCTGTGATCAATGACACCGGCTCCGTGACTCATCCCCCCGGATCGCAAGCCAATTCCTCCATTCATCAAGGACCCGAATGACTGGGAATTGGGATCAATCACTGGCTTGTTAATCATAGTTTTTGATATCTCTAAATTACAGTGGTGCCGAAACCGGTTTGGCTCAGTGGTAGAGCGTCGGTCTGCGGACTGAAAGGTCCCGGGTTCGATTCCGGTCAAGGGCATGTACATTGGTTGCAGGCACATCCCCCGTGGGGGTTGTGCAGGAGGCAGCTGGTCGATGTTTCTCTCTCATCGACGTTTCTGGCTCTCTCTCTCTCTCTTCCTCTCTGTAAAAAATCAATAAAATATATTTAAAAATAAATAAATAAATTACAGTGGTGTTTTGAGGGTCATGCTGAGGTCACGTGAAAACCCATAAAGTAGTTGTGCAATGGTCACCTCCTCCAGGAAGCCGTCCCTGCCCTCTTCCCACTCCCTCATTCCCCAGCTCCGCGAAGACAGACGCACAGAGGAAGGACGGCCATGAGGACACGGAGGCCATGACCAGAGCAATGAGCTATGAGCCAGGGACGGGGGGAGAGTGCCCGCAGCCACCAGAGCTGGGGGGGGGGGCAGGAGCCGACCCCTTGGTTTCAGACGTTCACCCTGTGAGAACTGCTGCTGCTGGAAGCCCCCCCCTCTCCCCCCCCATCTGTGGGCATCTGCTTGGGTAGCCCTGGGACCCTGCCCAGGCCCCTTTCTCTGCCTGGCTGCGGGCGCGCGGCGTGGGGTGGAGTCAGATGCAGGCTTTGTGCGTTTTCAAGCCCACTTTTGAGGACCGTGTGCTCTTTCTTCTCTGAGGAGCCAAGGGCTGACAGGAGGGCAGGCTCTCGAGACCGCCCTGGCCCCGGGCGCAGTTCCCGGCCGTGTGACCCTGGCTCGGTGACCTCGCCTCTCATCTACAACAGGGACCAGAAAGCCAACACCCTCAGCCCATCCTCAGCCTGCTGCCCGTTGGGCAGAGAAGGCTTGCCTGGCCGCAGCCATGCCCCTTCCTGTGCCATCGCCCGCGGTGCTTCTGCTCAGCGGCTGAGGTTGGACAGAGACCGGTGGCCAGTCTGCTGGAAAAGGGGAGAGATACACCTGGGGGAAGGTGGTCACCCAAGGGTCCACTCACTGGCGTGCCCCGGGCTTCTGCCTACCCTGGAGGGTTGTACCAAGATTTAGGGAGAAACCTGACATTGGACACTTAACGTGTGCCTGGTGCCAGCCTGTGCTCAGTGGACGTGAGCAGTTCTCTTCTCGCGATGGAAGCTGGGAAGGCAGGGGCCCTCACACACACGGACGGCCCAGCTTCAGCGTGGGGGTCCCAGGGTCAGAGCACTGGGCCCTCAGCAGCCTGTGGTGGAGACTCGTCCCAGCTGCCTTCGCTGAGATTGAAAAGGCTGAAAGGGATTTATGGTGGCTGTGGTCTTTGAAATGCTCAGGGCTGACGGCAGCGACGGTGGAGGCTGCAGAGTTCTCTTCCCCGCCCTCCTCCAGAGCGGCGGGGACCGTGCCCCCGGATGTGGGCCTCAAGGCCCGAGCCCGGAGCTGCCCGCCCCCCCGCCCCCTGGCTATTGTGTGCTGGGCCCTGGTGTGGCTCAGGGCTGGGGGCCAGCGCCGGGACTGTGGGAACGGATTAGAGGCCCTGCTCTGCTTCCCCTCAGTGTAAACCTGATCAAAGACATTCCTGGGATGACAGAGGCCTGTGTGCTTAGAGGCTGCCCAGCGAGCGGGGCCCCCTCGCAGCAGAGCCCGCTGGCTGCCGCCGGGATGGATGGCCTGCAGGACGGGCTGAGGGGTGTGGGGAGCACGGCCTGCACCGCCCCCAGGGCCTCACTCTGTGATCTCAGCCGGGGCTGCCTGCTCTGGGGCCCCACCTCTCCCCTCCGCGGCCCCAGCAAGGAACTGTCTGTCCTTATCTCGTAGCTCTGCTGGGCTCTGGGGCCTTCTGGTTCTGCTGGGCCCCTGCCCCCACCTCCTCACAAGGCTGGGTCTATCCTCCCCCCACCCCCCGCCGGCTGGGTCAGGCAGGGCTGCCTCTCTCTCTGACTCAGAGCATCTGGGTGACCTGTGGGAACACTCGCGCCCCTTCCATTCGGCTCCCACTTCTCAGCACTCACTGTGTTTGCCAGGCTGGCTTTGGGGCAGAGAGCATCAGCAGGACGCCTGTCCTGAGGCTCACACCCCGGGCACACGTGGTGGGGTCTGGCAGGAGTCTGGGGCGGGGGAGGGGCGGAAACAGGCTAGGGGAGATGGAGGAGGGGGAGATGGGGAGGAAGGGGGGGAGAAGGGCCAGGTGTCAGGACCTTGGATGGAGCCAGAGGAGCCAGCAGCCCCGGGAGGGGTGAGCCGAGGGTGGCATGGCCGCCTGAGGCCGAGAGCTGGGGTGGAGGCCGGGCAGGCCCAGGTGAGGGCAGTGACGTCCCTAACAGTTCAGTTTTTATTTCCGCCGTAGGCACGGGCCTTCACTGCCATCTCTGAGTGTGCGCGGGCACCCGAGGGGCTGTGGGTGGCTTGAGAGGACAGCTCAAGGCATCACCCAGAGGGAGAGCCTTCTAGACACCTCCCTTGGGGGCTTCCCAGAGGAGCCTGGGCCACGGGGGACCTGGGACCCCCCTTGCTCGGCCCAGACCTCTGTGCTTTCAGTTGTACAGCCCGTGGGGGACTGTGTCTGGGTCATGGCTCTGCTTTCCACTCTGTCCACCAGGCAGCCCTCACCCACCATCTGCACAGGGACACTGACTGCCACGCGTCGCAGCCCAGCCCCAGGCATTCTCCCCCTCCCCTACCCCCCTTCCCTTCCTGCACAGGGCAGGGCGCTCTCCCTCTCCCTCTCCCGCTCCCTGTTCTTGCTGGAACTCAACACTCAGACTGTTGCCCCTCCCCCAGGACTGCTCCTCAACATGACCCGGGCCCTGGTGGTGTCGCAGCCTCTGCTCAGCCCCCTGCACACATGTGGAGGCCACAGATGTCCCCGGGCCCCCTGCACCGACACGCCGAGCTCGTCCTGGGCTGAGCCGCCATGATGGCGTGGACGGGCCTGGCCTTCAAGGGGCCTTCTCTGGATTCGACTGTCCCTTGGTCCCCTGCCACATGGGATCCCCTCTGGAGCACCCCGCAGGCTCCTGAGGCAGCCTCGCCTCATGTCCCTTCCCACCTCCTCCCAGAAGTCCCAGTGTCCTGCCAGCCTCACGGGTGCCTCACAGGGCTCACAGGCTGCAGTGAGTTGACAAGTAGTGACATCCCTGAATTATCTGACAGCCCCGGGGCAAGGACACACCGGGGACCCCCCTCTGGGAAGCTGGGACCCTGGCCTGCGGACACCTGCCCAGGGCGCCGAAACCCAGGTAGCTGCCACAGGTGTCCACCAGGCCTCCCCATCGACAGTCCGTGTGAACGGCCACCAGAACGCAGCCTGGACACACGGTGTGCTCTCCAGGAGCCTGGGGCCTCGGGACCAGGACTCAGAGCCAGCAGCCATTTGCTCCAGGGGAGGGCTAGCAAAGGCTGGATCCGTTTTTCCTCCCATCTGCAGACAGCCTGGGAGGGCGAACTGCAGGCTCACCAGGCAGTCATGTCGCCTGGCCAGGAGCAATCGCTTCCCTAAAGTCTTCTCTGGGCCCAAGTGCCCCCCCCCCCCTCCCCCCCCCCCCCCCCCCCCCCCCGCACTGTGAGCGCTTCACCCGTTCCTGGATCACTGGCGTCAGCTGGCAACATCAGACGTTTCTGGTTGTCACACTGGGGAGGTGCCATCACCGGTGGGTAGTGCTCAGGACTGCCCCCCTCCCTGCCCCAACGGAGGACCCGGCATCCTGCCTGCCCGCCACCCCCAGCCCAGGAACCCTGTGCCCAGGCTCCGTGCCCCCGGCTCCCCGCTGCCCCAGGAAAGACACAACCCTGGGGTTTTTACTAACTTTATTTCTAGACTTTTCATGTTTGTCTTGTTTTCCGCCGGAAACGTGCTGGTTACATGTCCATGCTGGGAAACACCGCCATGTGCAACCGAAAACCACACACAGACCGGGTGCCCACCCGCCAGACCCTCACAGACTCAATGGTGCTCCCGACCTCAGGGACCCGGTTTGGTTCAGAGACAGAGGCTGCAGCCAGGAGAGGTGAGGGAAGCGGACCTCACAGCTCACGGCCATCCCTCCGGGCAGGGCCACCGAGGGCGCACGTTCTTTTGGTTCGGCAGCACGCTAGGCAGCGCGGGCACACGGCAACACACGGGCTGGCTTCGGCGAGACCTGCAGCCTCTTTAGAGTTGGCATCACGCGGCCCTGAAAAGGACAGAGATCGCGGGGACACGACGCCTTCCAGTGCCCGGAAACAGCGACTCAGAGGCCGGGGCCAGTCCAGGGCACAGCACCACCACGGCACACAAGACAGACTTGTTACAACAACAATAATAATAATAATAATAATGCAGGTTTCATAGCTATATGCAAAACAACACAGCCATCAAAGCTACTAGGATGGTCAATGCTAGGGCAGATGGAGAGTCCAGCATGACAGGCGCAGGGAAGGACGTGGACACGGACACTGGCTGGTCCTCAGACGCCGGGCGGCCGCCCGCACGCAACCCGGCACCCGTCCCCACCAGGCCTGTTGGGGATCTCGGCCGAGTGTCTGTTTGCCGAAGCAGGCGGCCTCGGGCAGGATGGGGGCCGGACTGCCGGTCTACACATGGCTAAATGAAGCATGAGGTATCGTGGAACGGGGGCCTTTTTGGAATAGAGCAGTAATCACATTACATCAAAATTGATCACATTAAAGAAAAAAAAAAAAAACTACACACAAAAAAAAGGCATCCGTAATACATTTTTTTTCTACGAGGAAATGAAAACTCGAACATGGCAGTAATATGACATCATAAAACAGAAAAACTGATCCTCCGATAGCAGCAAAACAATGTGAGAGAGACAGAGAAGCGTGGTGAGTCTGTTTCCGAGCACGCCGGGAAGTCATCCATAGCAGCGAATAAGAAACGGGGTGCGCAGCCTGTCCCTCTGTGGTCCCTCCCGCACTTCTGCCCTCACATCCTCTCCTCCTCCCTCCGCACTCCCCACTTAGTCATTGCTCCCAGGTCCACAGCCAAGATGTGCATTGTCTACCGGTTGCTACCATTTCTTGAAAGGAGGGGTGGGCATGGGACTACGCTGAAACAGCTTGATTGGGGGACCCTAACTCTCCTGGGCCTGATGCCTCTCAGATTGGTTCAGGCTGGATCAACGTTTTTTTTGTTTTTTTTTTCTTCCTGGGGAATTGCCCCCTTCTCTAAGTGGTATCGAGCCCGCCCCGGAAAGGCAGCGGGCTGTGTGTTTGAATCAGGGGAGAGTGCATCACTCGAGAAATCATACTGGCCTTACGGGCATCCTCTGCAATAAATACTCCTTTTAGCCTTAACTATAAATTACATATTTTAGTGTTTAAAAACCTCCCTAACCCTTACACTACATGTCCTTTAGGCAAACCTTTCAGGCTCCCTGCCTTCGGACGCCGGTTGGCACCAAGGAACCTCTCTACGGGGAAAAGGAACGTCGCATCCTGGCTACGGGGGAACGCACACCCTCTCCTTGGCTGGACCCTCGCCTCCCGCAACACCCCCTGGCGACCTAGCGATCCCAACCATTCCACTGGGAACCACCCCCCTCCTCCACCCACGAACGAGAGACCTTCCCTAGAACTGCCGGACCCAAAGTGCTTTGAAATGGAACGGGTTTCAGAACGTCGAGAAGGAGACGAAACGAGCGAGAGCTGTGGGTTCCGCCTGGATCTGAGCAGGCTGCAGGCCTGGTTGGCCGGCAGCGTCTCCTCAAACAGTGAGCTACAAAAATACGAGGATTAAAAAAATAGAATCTGTGACGCTGCTACTTCGGCTTCTCTCTTTAAGAGCGTGCGCGCTGGCCGGTGCCCGACAACCCGCTCAGTGGCCGGTCCACGGGGGAGAGGATTAGCACTCGGTGAAGGTCGGCGACACTATTCTACCCGACAGGTTACGTCAGCCGTGGACAAGGTGAAGAGGTTACACGCCTACCTACGGAATAAACACGCACCAATGACTTATAAAGTGACTACATGCATGAGCAAGCGGGATACGGGATGCCTACCGCGCCTTAAAGCTGCGCTCCTCGGGGGAGCACAAGAATACATCTTTCTATCTAAAAATCCCTTCCTCTAACAATGGTTTGTCGCATTTTTTTTTTTAAAGAACATTTTTATGCTTTAAACATATCCATCGCACCTGAGCCCCCCTGCAGAACTCGCTCCTTGTGTTAAAACCTACCCTTATAACGCAGACACACACAGTCCTACGCAACTAAGTCGATTATGGGCCGGAGCGTCCTCTATGTTGGTAGCACAACCCTCCTCCCCACCAGAGCTTGGGGTTATGCAGCTACTTCTTTTTTTTTTTTTTCTGAACTTTTCTTTTAAAGACAGTTTGGGGTACTTTCTTTTTTCTCTTGCTTAACTCAGAGATAGAGAGGAGAAAGAGCAAAGGAAAAAAAAAAAAAAAAAAAAACAGGAAGAAGTTTTCCCTCTGGCGCGGCCATCCGGGAGGGACGCGTCCAGCAGGGGAGCCCCGGGGCGGCCCTCCCTCCGCCAGCCCCTCAGATGTTCACATCGCGCACGTCGGTGGGTGTGCAGGCCAGGTCCGCCTCCTCCTCCTCCTCCTTGGGGCCCAGGCTCTGCTTGGCCTGGCGCAGGCTGGCCTCCAGCAGGGCTTCGATCTGCTCCTGGCAGGCCCGGAGGCAGTCCTAGGGGGCAGGCGGCAGGGGGACAGGGCCTCAGAAGGAGGCCCACAGGGAAGAAGGCCCAGCCCCCAAACACCATGACCCGGATGGTGATTAGCATAGCAGAGGCTGACCTGAAGTTGCTGCCCCCCCCCCCCCCCCACCCACCGAGAGCTGGTCCCCCAAACCCCAGGACAGACCCTCATGGGCTGCCAGCCTGAGGAGCCCACATGCCAGCTGGCCAGTGATGGCTCCACTCAGGACTGAGGACCACAGGGCTGCTGGCCATGGATGCGCCTGTCCCCCGCCCCTCCCCTCCCCCGCCTGTCCCTGTGTCCCCAGCAGCAGGGCCCGGCCTCTCGCTGGAATCCCTCTGCTGGGCTCTGGGCTCTGGCCCCGCCACTGTCTGAGGTGAATCCAGCCATTCCATCCGGGGCAGGGAGGCCCTCTGAGCCCTGCTTTTTGGACTGAACCTCTGCCTCCTGCGGTGAACGGCCATTAAAGGCATTAAGCCGTGCATGACTGCGAATGACTTGGGTGGCCTGGGGCTCCTTATGCTGTTCAGCCTGCATCCTGGAGGGGCCCTGGCCTTGTGTGGTGCCCACCCGGACCTCAGCCCCGACCTGTGATGGGCTGACTTTGGTCCCTGAGGCCCAGCTTTGGAGAAAGGCGGGCAACCCAGGTGGGCTTCACCCCCCTCCACCCCGCCCACCCTATTGGTTAGTGGCATTTCTAGTGAGCACGCTCCCCCCCTGCAGCTTGGCTACTGGAGAGTGAAGTGAGCATGAGGCAGAGGGGAGTCTGCCTCTATAGACAAGAACGGTCCTCTGGGAACAGTCTATTGACCTGGTCCGGGGTCAAGGCGGTCACTCACTCCCACCAAACCGCTCTGGTCTAATTTGGTAAATGCCATAAACCCTTGTCGTTGTTATTTTAATTCCTTAAGGAAAGCAGTAAAGTGGGGACGAAACAATGGCGTTTTTAAAGACAGCACCGCCGCCTCTGGCTCTGACTTGCAGCGGCAGCTCCCCGCGCCCACGGTCATGACCTCAGACCCCACAGGAGCCCTTTCTTGGCAGCTGTTTACTGGCATCCACACTGTGGCCGGACAAATCCGCCCGGGCCCACTGCACACCCGTGAGGGCATGTGCCACTGCCGGCAGCCCCTCTTCCCAGGCCTCGGTGGCCCCTGAGGGCCCGTCTGCGAGTTCTGGGAGATGCAGCTGGCACTGTCCGCCTGAGACTGGTCCTGTGCCCCCCCCCGCCCATCTTCGGGGGCCTCGGCACTAGTCAGAGCATTCCCCTGGAGCCAACTGTGGCTGCAGCACCCAGCGCTGGGCACCTCCTCCCCGAGACCAGCAGGTCCGCCCCTGCCCGTGCGGGAGGGGTGCCCGGCCACTTACCAGGTCACACTTGATCAGTGTGGAGAGGAATCGCGTGAGGCGGTGATAGGACAGGAAGCTGTTGGAGCTTCCCAGGTGCAGGCCTTGCACTGCGGCCACCACGCTCCCGGCAGCCACCATGGAGGGCGGGTTGGAAATGAACTTCACGTCTGCAGCAGAGGGAGAGGCAAGGGGCGGGGCGTGGGGACGCTGCAGGATCCCTGTGACCTGTACCCTTGTCACAGGGCCTGTCCCAGCAAACGGGCCTGGCTGAGGAAGTGTGGGCGTCCCTGCCACCCAGCACCTTTCCCGCCTGGGCACAGGAAAGGCCCTGGGGCTCCCGAGGTGCCTAAGGCGGGAGCTGGTGCCTTCACTCACTAACGAAGGCCAGAAGCAGCCCTAGCCAGTGCCACCGTCTGAGCAGCCAGCAGAGGCCCGGCCAGGGCACCCTGTGACAGCGAACACCCCCATCTGGTCCTTTCCGCACGAGCCTTGTGAACACGGAGCCCGTTTGCACAAGTGAAAGATGACAGAACCCACCAGGAGCAGAGGCGTCGCCTCTCAGGGCTGGAGGCCTGCCATCCTCCAGAACGGCAGTCCCCAGCGCGGGGCACACGCCCGTGGGGCGACTGGAGAAGGAGTTACTCACAGTGAACCTTTGGCATTTCCTGTGGTTCTAGGGGCCTCGTGTACAACATATAAACATATATTGTGACATGTCTATGCATTTCAGTTCTATTCTATGTTTTGAAACGTTGCTGTTTTTTTTTTTCATATCACTTCATATTACTTTTTTAAATAATTTCTTAGTGATTTCTTCCTCAGTAGGTCGATTCCGGTCAAGGGCACGTACCTGGTTGCAGGTTCCACAGCCCTGGTCAGAGTGAGTGTAGGAGGCAACCAATCGAGGTGTCTCTTTCACACCGATGTCTATCCGTCTCTCCCTCTCCCTTCCACTCTCTCTAAAAATCAATGGAAAAATATCCTCGGGTGAAGACTAACCACAAAGAAAAAAAAAGAAGGGGGGGGAGCTCCCGTGTACATGCACGTACACGTTTGGAAGAGCTGGGCGGTGGCGTGTGCACACGTGCAGGGACTCGGGAAGCCTGGTGTCCGGGTGTAGGGAGAGCAGAGCCCCCCCCTCCCCCATGGCGCCTTTCAGGGGGGGCCCTTGCTCACGCCCACCTCACATAAGCTGTTGGTTTTTGAGCTCAATGACGTCACTCCCTTCTGAGAGGCCCCTTTGTGACCAAGAGCACGACGGCATCTCAGTCACCCCCAAACTGTGGGGGCACAGTGGGGACCAGGGCCTGAGCATCTTCCGAGGGCCCGGCTGGCGGCTGCTCCCTCGGGCCCCGCCCTGGAGTGAACGTTTGCAGCGACCTGGATCCCCGCAGGCATCGGAGCAGAAGGCGGGGGGGGGGGGGGGGGGGGCCCTGCTGGGCCCCGTGTGGGCAGCTTGGGAGCTGGACCAGAGCCAGTTTGCAGACTGTGTGCCAGGGCTGCTTCCCTCACTGCCAGCACCCGCAGGCCACACCCCCCGCGGCCCGCAGATCTGGGGAGAGGGGGAGCTCCAGGCTGCCCCAGCTACCCTGGGGGGAGGGTGTGCAAGAACCAGTCCTTGTGTGATCTCCAGGAAACTTGCTATTTTCCCAAACAACTTTCAGCTCCATAAAAGGCAGCCTGGGAGTCTCCGGAGGCCCCTCCCAGAGGCTCCCCACCCCTGCCCGAGGGCCAGAGCGGGAGGCCTGGGGAGGGGGCGCCCGGGCTGGGCCGTCCAGGCCAGCAGCGTGCTTGGCTTCTCCTCCTGGGCCCCCATGCCTCACTTGGAAGGACTCGGAGGGGGGCGGAGCCCTGCGGAATCTTCCCAGCTCTTGCCTAACCCAGAAATACCAGCCACCAGGGCGCCCGGACATCAGGAGGGTGCAAGGAGTTGCCAGGCTGGGGGCTCTGCCACGTGGGGGTGGGGAAGACACCGGAGGCCAGCCTCCCCCTCTGATGAAGTGTGGCCCTCAGCGTAAGTCCCAAAGAGATGACGTGGGATGGGGCCTGCGTCCTACAGTCAGGGTCTCCAGGGAGAACAGGAAGCAGTCACGGGGTGTGTGTGTGTGTGTGTGTGTGTGTCAGGATCGGGGCTGGGGGAAGCTGGAGGCAGCACTGTGTGTGTCTGTGTGTGTGTGTCCCCACCCTCGGTTTTGCAAGGCTGGCTGTGGCTGGGATCTGGGGCCCGGGCAGGGAATGTTGCCCCCTGCCGTCAACCACAGCAGCAGGCCGCTCCAAAGCTCCTCCCAGGCTCGGCTGAGGCGCCCCTAATAGGGCCTCAGGGCGGGCCGAGCTGGCTGCCCGAGCACGTGGTGCAGGCGCTGGCGGCCAGCCGGGCTCCCCACCCCTGTAGGCGCCCCTGGCAGGTGGCCCAACTCGGGAGAGGCCAGAAGGGGGCCCCAGCGCAGACTCCTTGAGGACATAGGAAAGGACTGGAGAGAGAGGGGGAGAAGCAGGAGGGGGGAAGGGAGGGGAAGAAAGGGAGGGAGCAGAAACCAAGGCAGCTGGACACAGGCAGACAGCCACTCAGCCCCGGGAGGACAACCCCTCCCCCCCACCAGGCTCACCTACAGGCCAAGCCCTCTGCTCAACAGAACAGGGGAAGAGGAGCACTTCTGAGAACAGAAGGGGCCTGGTGGGGAAACGGAGGCAGATGGCAAGAAGCCCGCCGGGAGCACCCAGGGAGATCAGGCCGGCCAGCCAGCCAGCCTACCTGTGGCACACAGGGCGACAAAGGTCTGCGCGTGTTTGCGGATGATCTGCTTGTTGACCTCGGCCACCGGCATCTTGGAGAGGAAGTGCTCAATGAAATCGTGGGGGGTCATGGCCGCCAGGTTCCACTTGAGCTTATTCACCAGCACCATCTCCATTTGCTGTGGAAACGGGTGACCAAACATGAAAAGTGCAGGGAGATTCCCGGGAGGTGATGGGGGGAGGGGGAGGGAGTGGGACCAGGGTTTTGGAGAGAAGTGATGGGGATCTGGGGACCCAGGACATGGGGGACAGCATGCAATCCCAGATTTTAAAAAAAGCGAATGTGACGCGTGAAAAGGCTCCTGCTGATTATTATTCAGATGACAGTCCACACGTGGCGACAAAAAAGATCTCCCGCACCAGGAACGCACGCAAGACCTTGTCCTTAGCGCGCGCTGCCCACGCCGTGGCCGCTAGAGGGCGCGCGCCGCCCATTTTTGGGCCGCGCTAGGGATTCAGCCGCGTGGAGAGTCGAAGCAAAAATGAGGCGGGGGGGGGGGGCGGCGGCGGGGATGGGGGGCCGCGGGGTTCGGGGTAGCAGGGTCTCCCGTCCTCCCCACCCCCCGGGGTCCTGTGGCTAGCGGGGAGTCGGGAGGCGGCGGGGTTACCAGCAGCTCCTCGGGCTGGATGGAGTGGTCAGTGTAGATGCACAGCTTCTCCGCCGTCAGGGGGACGGTCTCCTTCATCTTCGAGGCCACGAACATGCAGGCGGCGCCCAGCAGCTGCAGGCGGCCCTTGGGCAGGGGCTCCAGCGACAGGAAGCGGTCCAGGTAGTTCATGGCCAGCGGGAACACCTCCTCCTCGCACTTCTGCTCCTCGCAGACCTGCTGGAGGGCAGGGACTGTCATTGCCGGCGCCCCAGGGACCCCGTGCGTGGACCCCGCGCCCCCTACCCGGCTCGTGGGTTTCTGGGCGCACGGAGGGCCGGGGAGGGGGCGGCAGACGCTCCCGTTGATGCGCTGCCTCCTCCCCCGAGTGTCCCCGACACCCAGCGACTGAATGAAACTGAAAGGGAAAGTCCTCGGAAGCCGGGCCCGGCGGGAGCGGGCCCGGCGGGGCGGCGTGCGCGGTGTGCGGGCGGCCGGCCCCGGGGACCCTGGCCCCGGTGGGTGCTCGGGGCCCCGCCCAGGCCAGGGTCGCATCCGATGAGGTGTGGGGCCGGGGGGCTGGGCGCCACGCTCGCAGCGCCTGCGAGACACAAAGGTGGCGTCCCAGGCTGCCGAGCCGCATTTCCCCAGACGTCATCTTTTCAAAAAATATTTTAAAATATAAAAAAAATACCTGGGTGCATAAAAAATACCTGAAAATAACCCCGGGGCGGCCCTCTACCCGAGCCGGGGGTCGGGAGCTCGTTGCAGGCTCCGGGGAGATCCCCAGGAATTCAAAACCAGGCACCCCCCCCTCCCTGGGCGCGGGCACCGCTTCTCTCTCTCGCAAGGGCACCACGCCGCACTTAAAAATAAAAAAAAAAAAATACTTGTGGGTTCCTCAAAGTCTGAAAATGTGACCCGAGCCTCTGGCTCGCTCCAGACAGATCCCCCAAGCGGAGACCCCTGCGGACGAGGGTCCGTCCGCAGAGTCTTGGGGGCCACGCGACCTTGCAGTCCGGTGTGCTCGCCGGCCCAGGCTGGCCGTGCAGGGCACCCCGGGACTTGCTGCTTGAACAAAGAGCCCCCCCTTCCCCAGTGGGGTCCCCCCCACCATACCCGCGCTCGGTCCCCGCACCCCTCCCACCAGTTTTTGGCTACCGCAGGGCCCCTAGCCGCGGCCCCAGCGCCTGGCCGACTGTTCCCCTCCCCCATCCCGCCCCCAATTATTAATAAACTTTTAGCTTTGCAATAAAAGAACAAAGATGGCGCATAATACTGGCACGGGCGGCCCATGCATACGTGTCCCAGAATATTCATTTAAAAAATCAAATACGCGCCCCTCTCCCCACGAAGCTGGCGGCTCCGCGCAGCCGGGAGAGGAGGCGCAGCGGGGCCACCAAGGGCGCCCAACCTGCCCCCCGCCCGCACCCTCTGGCCAACTGGGGTGCGCCTGGCACTGGCTTTCCCCAGGGGACCCCTCGCCGGCCGCTCCCCTCCCCCCAGGAAAAGGTATTTCTAACGCCCCCTCGCCTTCCTAGTAAAAAAAAAAAAAAAATGCCCGCAACATCTCTACATTCTGAAAATAGGATTCCTAGCAGCAGCCCCGGCAAACTTCAAAGTTGGAGTGGGAGGAGAGGGGCCAAGAGACGTGAGTGTGGGCGACAGGCTGCGGGGGTCTCAGGAGAGCCGCCCCGGTCCGCACCTCCAGCATCCAGGTGGCCACGACCTTCCGCATGGCCGGCAGGATCTCCTTCTGCACGCACTTGAAGTAGGACACGGAGGGCGCGCACGCCTCCTCCGCCTTGAGCATGGCCCGCAGCACCCGGTCGTTGAGGAGGTTGGCATCGGGGTACGCGCGGCGGATGGTGTCCACCTCGCAGCACAGGAGCTGGTGTGCCATGGCTGGGGCTCTCCGGGTGGCCTGGGGCGGGCGGTGGGTCGGGGGGTCGCTGTGCGCTCGGCTCCGGGCTCCTGCGCGCCGCGCTCCTGCCTCCTGCGAGCTCCTCTGCCCTTCGCCGCCGGAGCGCGCGGATGCTGCTGCTCGCTGCTGCTGCGCCGACAGCCCTCTGGAGGCTCCAGGACTTTGCAACTTCCAACAAAACTCCCCTATAGCCGGTGTGACGTTACTGTTGTTCCGAGATCAAAGCCGCGCGGAGAATGGGAGGGAGGGGGCGGGGGCGGGCTCAGGGGGAGGGGGCGCGGGCGCGGGCGCGGAGCGCGGGGGAGCGGCGAGGGGCTGAGTCCCGCAGCCCAGTGGCCCCCGAAGCCCGGTTTTCATAGAAATGCAAATCGCCCCGGGGCAGCCTTTCTCCCCGCCGCCGGGGAAGAGGGGTGCAAGGGGGGCTGTTCTCCCGGAATGGGCCCCCTGGGATTTTTGGGGGTGGGGTGGGGTGGAGGTGGTTCTGCAGAGGGGGACAGCTAGGAGGGGCGGGCGGGCCACACGCAGCCGGGGCGGGGGGAGGGGGAAGACCACGTGGAAGGGGGCTTCTGGGGCTCGGCGACACCCTGTATGGGAGCCGGGAGAATGGGCGCGCTTCCGAGAGCGCCACGAGGCACCCACGGGCGGAGCGGCGGCCGAGGAATCTCAGCGCCCGCATCTCCTTTCATTTTCATTAACACGTGTAGGTTTCAGGAACCATTTAACATGCAGGGACACCGGGCAGAGAGCCCCGCAAGCCGCCTGCAGGCTTCGTTCCGGTGCACGGGGGCGGAGGGGGTCGTTGCATGTGCCTGGGGGTGGGGTGCGGGACACACTGAACGTTTAAGAGATTTCAGCCTAGCGTGCGCTCGCTCGAGAAAAATAAAATAAAATAAATGCCCGAAAATTCCAGCAGCAGCCCAAGATGGTGGCCAGCATTTCCCTCATCCTGTCGTCCTCGCCTGGGGGATCCGCGGGCTGTCTCCCTACCTGGGCCAATCCGTCCTTGCGGGGGTCCCCAAAACCCAACCCACCCAACCCGACAATTTAACTGTTAGAAAAACACCCTTTATAGAAGGCAGCAAAGCAGGGGTCTCTGTCCGGCTCATTTTAAAATGAAGAAGTAAAATAAATCCCTGGAAATATCAGTCGCTTCTCTGTCTGGGACAAGACCACCGGAAGCTCCCTAATTGGTTCTGTTTGGGGGGGGGGGGCGGAGGGTGCACGCCTTTTCACCATCATCTGCGCTGGGACTGCATTCGGGAGCCCCAAGGGGGTGGCAGGGGCCAATAAAAAATAAGAACAATTATAAGTTAAAGAAATGGGTGTACTGACCTGATGGTTTTTTAACAAAAAAATCTATTCCATGTTCGTGGTTACAGGAGAGGGTCCTCAATATGATCACAAAATTTAAGATATATAAAAGAATACATAAAGTGCTTTATTGTTAGATTCCGTCTTTATGTGTTTTTTTTTTTTTAACCATAGGGACATTTTACCAAATCTTAACATTAAAAAAAAAAGTTTTACACATTACCTGCCCCAAATTAAGAAAACTGTTCATTTACTTTCCTGTGTCATCAAACCACTGTATCCCCTAAAACAGTCAAGGCTCAAAGAAAAAGGACAAAAAAAAAAAAAAAAAAAAAAAAAAAGGGACCCCTCCCTTCGCAAGGGGGCCCGCACCAAGGCAAGACACCCCCTCTTTTGGGGCCGATTCGTCCGGCGTTCCCCTCCCCCCGCCGGGATTTAGGGTCCCAAATACTCGGGGTCCAGGACGGTCATGATCCCCGGGCTCACGCCTGGGCAACCGTGGGTGGCCCGGGCGGGGAGCGCCCACCGCGCGTCGCCCTCCCGCGGCACCCACGCCCGCGTTGGCGCGGGGTGCCCAGGAGCCTCGCAGCATCCGCCCGCGCACGAGGGCGGCCGGGCTGCTTTTCATTCATAAAATTCCGCCCCGGTGGCCGCCCGGGTGATTTATGAGGCTGCGCGCTATCTCCGGGCGGCTCCCGTCCTGGGGTCCCGGGGTCCGAGCCCCGCGGGCACCCCCCTGGCCGGCCCGAGGCGGGCCAGCGACGGCCAGGGCGGCGGGCCATACAGAGGTTCGCCCACTCCGGCAAAATGGGCTCCCGGTCCTGGAGGGAGCTCCCCCCACCTCCCCGCCACCCCCCCACCCGGGAGCGAGGCAGAGGAAACTGGAATTAGCATGAGCCAATGGGGGTGCGGCGCTGTTACTAGGCGGACCAGGCAGATCTCAACAAGGAACTCCGTTGAGCTCCCCGCTCAGGGACGGGCGCAAAAGTGCAAGCCCGGCCGCCGGGCGTGGAGACAGAGCCGTCCAGGAACCCGCGGGGGAGGCGCTGGAATGTGGGGCCGGGCGAGGAGCGCCCGCCGCCCAGCCCCCACCGGGGAGCTCAGATCTGCGTTCCCCAGAACTCCCGAGGGGGCCCCAAAACCGGGGGCCCTTGGAGGCTGCTCCTTCTAGGAGAGCAGAGGAGGCATTTTTTTTTTTAATTTTAACTTTGTTTTTTCTTAACAGAAAAGTAACTTTAAAAACGTTCCGGTTGCAGTTTAATTTTGCATTGCCTTAAAAAAAAAAAAAAGAAAAAGAAAAAGAAGAAAAAAACCACCCCGAAGCAGGAACTGCGAATTCTGGGCTCATTGAAAGTGCTCTGCTCTCATTTCTCGGTGACCATGTGTAGACAAAAGGCTGATAGCCCCATCGCAGGGACACCACGTTGGTTCGGAAGGAAATCTAAAAGTAACTTCAATCCCTTCTCGCTTTCCCCCGGCCCCTGGCCCCCAGCCGGGGTGACGGCGGAGGGGCGGACGGTTGGCCTCCAGAGGGCGAATTCCGCCGCGAGCGCGCTCGCCACCGTCCCTGGCGGCGGTGGGAACTCCATTCAGGCGGGGGAGGGCGCGCTCATTCAGGAACCGAGCGGCGCCGACCTTGGCCAGCTCCGCGGCTGCGCGCGGCTCCGCGGGGGGAGGGGGGGGGGCTCTGAGGAGGGGGTGCAGGGCCCGGAGGAGATCTCCCACGGGTGCTGACCTCCGGCACCCGCTTTCCCCCCCGGGAGGACAGGAGTGGAGGGTGCGGCGTTCCCAGGTGGGGTCACCTGCAGCCGCATACCTGCGGCGACTTGAAAGGACTTGGCTCCAGTTCCGCGAGTTTTTCATTGTTAAGCCCTTAAGGAGCCCTAGAAAAACGCTTCCGAATGAGGGCCGCGGAGTTCCGGAGGCGCCCGGGCTCCCCTTCCCCCAAGGGGCTGTTGGCTTTGGGGGCGCGCATGGCGGTCCAAGTGCTGCGGTGGCTCCGCCGGGGCCGCGCAGGGCGGACCCGGACCCGCGGCGCCCCGAGGCTGCGGTCCCCGGCCCGGGCGCTGACCCGGGGCAGCCACCAGCTGGGCGCGGGGGCAGCCGCGCGTTCCTGTCCCTGACCCATTCATTTCAGCCACACACGGACCAATCCCCTCCTCCGAGCCCCAGTGGGGTAGGTGTGGCAGGATGCGGATGGGGCACCCCTTTCCCACCTCTGGAGGCCTCAGGCGAGGCGTGCGTGGGGGCTTGAAAAGCAAACCCCAAGGTGTGGGAGGAGGCTGGCTCCCCCTGCCTCTGGGATCCATAGGGAGGAGGTGAGAAGAGATTCTAACTCCTGGATCTGCGCCCCTCGAAGCGCATGGCCTGGTACCCTGAGCAGCATGCAACACCAAGCGCACGAGGAATGTCCCGGCCTCCTGGCTCAGGCCCTGGCCAGGGGCTGACCAGGTGCCGTGGAGGGAAAAGATAGCCACCTCCAACTAAGGCTGATCCGGGGGTGATGCCCTAGTAAGTTATGTCCTCTTGTCTCCCTTGGCCAACCCACGGCCCACCCATCCGGGCTGAGTACAGCCCTGCCTCGGACGAAGGCGCGGGGAACCGCTGCGGGGACTCGGAAACCTTGGGCTGTGGCTCTCGGCTTCTGCAGGAAGACGGGTTCCAACGAAGGGCTCGAGGCCCCTTCCCTCACCTCTAAGGCTTGTCACTTGCGGGCTTCCCCCCCCCCCCCCCCCATCTCCCTGCTTTCCAGTCAGCTTTGTTCTGCCCTGGAAAGGCTTCCTTGCTTCGCCGTGGCCCCGGGGGCGGGTGGATGGAGGGGACCCTCTCAGTTCCGGGGCTCCGGACACTTGCCAGGAGGGTGGCGGAGGGACTTTTTCATGTGAGCGAAGAGGTTCCACGCTTAACGCCCTGCACCCCGCCCTATGGTTCCCTCGGCCCAACGCGGCGGGGCCTGGTGGCAGGACGCGAGTTTGGACCCACGGGGGAGCCCTGGGTGCGTGGGGTTTGACGGGTTGATCGGGCCGCCTGGGCGCTCTTTTGGGGCTGGCCCTGCCCTTGCGGTCCTGGGTGTCGGGGCCTGGGGCAGGGGTGCGGCCGGGCTGGGAAGACAGGGAAGGGGGGGAGCGTGCGCTGCGGGAACCCAGGCCTTCTTGGCTCCGGAGCCGCGCGGGCTGCGCCCCCGCATTCCACGCATTCCCGCCTGGCCTCGGTTCCGCCGCCACGTGGTCGCTCCGCGCGCTGCGCTACCGTAAGGCTTGGAGAAGGCGCGCACTCGCGGCCCCGAGCGAGCGCAACGGACCTCCCAGCACGCAGGACTGCAAGACAGGAAGCAGGGCCCAGCCGAAGTGCCCCGCCGGCCCTCTCCCGCAGTATAGATAGAGGCTGCTTTTTTACGTAATCAGGAGAGCAGCACTGCTCCCGCAATGGCATATCTCTTTGTAAAGACAGGCTTGGAAGGGTGCTCAGGCCCCACTGCTGCCCGGAATAGGGTGGCTGACTGTCCATCGGAGGAACCTGACCGAACCGGACCAGTGACCATTATGGCTTCCCAGCAGTGACAGGGCAGGAGAGGAGCTGCAGCTGTCGGATTACTTAAAAAAAAAAACCCTTTCTTTTCATTCTTAATTAATTAATTACATTAATTAAGATCAATTCGTGTCTCGGTCCAATGGTGTGCTAGGGGTGCGGAATGCAAGGGGTGCTTAGCACAGAGGAAAATATTTGTTAGCCGCCACAACTGAAAAAAAAAAAAAAATGCCCTGCAGGTTCCTTCCTCAGAGGGCGTTCTGAGCACCTGACCTTAACTAGCAGGATGCCTGCCCTGTGCCTCCTGGGGCCCAGCGTGACCCTTCCCCCCCTCCCCAGGCGTGGCTGGGTCACCTCTCGGAATCCTGGCCTGGACAGAGCGCTGGCCGCCATCCTGTGGATGCAGGCGTGGGGATGTGGACAGAAGAGGCTGCTTGGAACACGCTGCAGACCAGCCCATCACGGTGACGGCCCTCCCTCCCCGCCCCAGTGGTGTAAGGGAGCTGCCCCTTTGCTCTGAACTCCCACAGGTTTGGAGGAAAAGCCTGCACTCATGTCCCCACCCTCAGCTCCTCATTTCTCCTCCACGGCGCTCCTCCCTCCCCCAGAAAGCCCCTCGTCATCGTCATCACTTCATCTTCTGAGCGGCCTCTCCCTCCACGCACCTAATGGGTGAGGGAACTGAGGTCCAGTCCCCTTGTCCAGCCACGGCCTTGGCAGCCCTGAAGAGCTGCCTGTCAGACCCACACCCGGAGTGGTTGGGCTGTGCCTCCCTCTGTGTCCTGGGTCCTTCCAAGCTGATCAGGATCATAATCTCCCTTTTCAAGAACTCGTAAAAGCCAGCCTCTGCCTCCAGCTGCCAGGGAGCTTGCAGCCACACGTGGGAGACTCCACACGAGTGTCACACACAGATCCACCTCCGCCAGCAGCGTGCAGCCCGGGGCAGACCGCCGGCCCCGTCTGTGATTGTGCCCACCCCGAGGCCGGGTGTGAGGCTGGTGGCGCTGTGCCTGGCGTTTGCCGAGGCCAGGTAGGCTCACTCACTCATGTAGTTGTTCTCGTGCAGATGAAGGCCGTGTGATGGACACTGACTGTGGAATGAACGAAACATTTGAGTTTATATCCAGAAAGAGAATTGAAAACATGGCTTCCTAGTCTATCGACTCACTTGTATTTGCTGACTTATCTTGAGCTGTCTACCTGTAAGATAGATATAAATCCTAGAATGTACTTACAAATACATTTTTAAAACGCTTGACCAGGAATCTTCTCTTCTTCCTTCTCACCCTGCCCAAGTCAAACACTTGATTTAAAAGGGAAGCATATTGTTTGCGCTGCTGGTAGTGCTCGAAAGCGTGGTGAATGTTCCTAAGACGCGCCCAACTTTCTGTGAGAAGCGTGGCAAGCATCCGCCCCACACAGTAACGCGTACAAGAAGGGCCAGGCCCCTCTGTGTGCGCAGGGGAAGCGGCGCTGTCACAGGAGGCAGAGTGGCCCTGGTGGGCAGACTAAGCCTATTTTCCAAAAAAAGAGCTAAAACTACACAGAAGGTTGTGCTGAGGCCTGTATGCGTGTAGCCTAACTGCAGATCTCAGAGGATGCTGACTAGGAAGAGATGCAAGCATGTTGAACTGGGAGGAGATAAGAGGAGAAAGGGTCAAGTGATCCAGTTCTAAGCGTCCTATTTTGCTTTATTATATGACAATAAAATCCAGATATGTTAAAATAATAAAAATAAAAAGGAAGCATATTAATTAAGACCTAAGTGTCAATGAAAGTGTGAGGGACAGATTTAAAAGGGACGGTTCCTGCCAGGTCAAAGGGGGCCAGAGTGTCAGGCCTTGATCAGGCCTCTGGGGCCCAGTGCCGCTCATTTGCATAAAAGGAGCCCCTCTCCGCTCAGTGGAAGAGATTCCGCAGGTGAAACCGGCTCCAGGTGTGGGTCAGTGGCAAGGCTGGATGCAAAGAGGGGTCTCTGTGACGAAGCTCCTGTCAGCCCACGGCTTGGACACCCACAGCCTGCCCTTGGGGTCCCACTGCAGTGCGAGGTGGGGAGGGGGCCTGGAGGCTGGTTTCAGCATTAGGCACCGCTGCAGCCTCCTGGGGAGAGAGGGCTCCTGGACCCCCAGCCTGGAGGGCACCCTCTGTGCCCCGGGGAGGTGGGCATCCATTGTCCTTCGCCCCTTTTGTCTGAGTTGTCTAGTCATCCTTTAACCCACAGACGAAGCTGGAAGCACCAACTGGAAAGCTTTTAAGCAAAATGCCTGTGGGGTGTGTCCGCTGGAGCCGGGGAGGGCCGTTCCTTGCCCCCTCATCTCCTGGCGGCTCCAGGTGCCCGGCCTATGGCTGCCTCCCCCCTGTCTCTGCCTCGTCTTCCCTGGAACTTCTCTGTGCGTGTCCTCGCTGCCCCAGCCGCCAGCAGTTCTGAGGAGGCACACAGAGAGGCCTTCACCCGAGAGGAGAGAGAGTGGGGACTGACAGGTCAGGGCGGCGGCAGCGAGCAGGTGGACACGCCGAAGGAGCAGCGGCTTTGACTCATTTCTAGGGTTTGAAGTGTGACATCCCGGGCTCTGGAACTGCAGGCTCGACTCCCAGCTCTGCACCTGCTCTCCGTGTGGCCGGCCCCTCTCCAGCCTCAGCCTCCTCGCCTGTCAGGCGGAGACCATGACCCTGACCTCACGGGTCTTCACGGAGATGAGACGGCGTGGTGCAGGTCAAGTCCCTCGAAGAGGAAGCCCTCCATGTTAGCAAAGAGCCAGCATCGATCCCACACTCTGTAACTATGACTTCATTAAGTCACAACCAACGTATCTCTCCATTAAAAAAACAAACAAATAAATAAAAAGCTTACATCACTGCCAATGAGATCGACACAGACTAGCAGGGCTGTTGTGCCCAGTTTCAGCCAAAGGAGAGGTCTCAAAGGTTTTCCTTGAGTCTGGTCCTGGGGAGCGGGCTGTCTCCTGTGTGCCGCTGCTGCTTCTTCTTCTTCTTTTATAAAAATATATTTTATTGATTTTTTTACAGAGAGGAAGAGAGAGGGGTAAACAGAAACATTGATGAGAGAGAATCATCGATCAGCTGCCTCTTGCACACCCCCCACTGGGGATGTGCCCGCAATCAAGGTACATGCCCTTGACCTGAATCGAACCCGGGACCTTTCAGTCCACAGGCTGACGCTCTGTCCACTGAGCCAAACCGGTTTCGGCTCCTGTGTGCTTCTTGAACAACAGCGGTCTCAGGGTCCCTCCTGTCACTTCGCAGGCCCATTGACAGCTGCGAGGAGGAGGCCTCAGGGGCATGGAGGGCAGAGAGCAGGGTGGGGAGCCCCGGGGCGCAGCGCTTGGGGAGATGAAGCTGGGCTCTTCCAGCCGGGGGGCCCCCTCCGGGGCCTCACCCACTCCTTCTCCTGCCCTTTGGTTCCTGGCTGATTAGGCCGAGCTCAGAATCCACCCACTAACGAATTCCCAGGCAAGTTTCAGGGTAATAGAGGCTGTTTGGAAAGAGGAGATGAAAGATAAGGAAGTGAGGAAGGTAAGAGTTCCAGGCTCAGTGGGGGGAGGTCAAAAGGCCAGGAGGCTGGCAGGCGAGGCAGGCAGGGGGAGAAAAGAAAGTTAGACGTGCACCCCCTTGGTCCCCCCGGGGCTGCTCAGGGCAGAGACCAGCAGTGATGCTGATGGGGGCGATCACGTGACCCTGCTTTCGGAGACCTCCAGCCTGCACAGCATCTTCCCAGGTGGTACCTGACTCATCTTCCCAGCGGCCCGAGGACAGCCACCGGGTTCCCATTTCACAGATGGGGAAATGGAGGCCCACAGAGCCGGGAGGCCTTCTGGCTGTCTCATTCTAAAACACGGGGGCGGGGGGGGGGGGGGAGGCAGATTACAAAGCACCTAGAAATTGCAGGGTTCACCTTTAGAAAGAAAACACAGCTGTGTTGGGATATAATTTATACACGATGAAGTTCATGCATTGAAAGTGCACAAGTCAGGGTGTGAGTACAAAGCTGTGCAACCACCTCCGTTATCAATTTTAGAAGATTTTCATCATTCCAAAGAATCCCACCCCCCCACCGGCAATCTGTCTCTGTGGGTGTACCTGCTTTGGACCCTTCATTTAAATGGACCCCTACAGCCGAAACCGGTTTGGCTCAATGGATAGAGCATCGGCTTGGGGACTGAAGGGACCCGGGTTCGATTCCGGTCAAGGGCATGTACCTTGGTTGCAGGCATATCCCCAGTAGGGGGTATGCAGGAGGCAGCTGATCGATGACTCTCTCTCATCGATGTTTCTAGCTCTCTATCTCTCTCCCTTTCTCTCTGTACAAAATCAATAAAATATATTTTAAAAAAAAAGAATTTAAATGGACCCCTACAGCATGGGCCTTTTGTGGCTGGCTTCTTCACTTAGCAGAATGTTTTCCGGGTTCCTCCAGTGTTTTGTGCACGGTGTCCGCAGTCCATTCTTTTTCACGGCCGAGTAATATTCTACTGTGCCAATGGACCACGTTTTATGTATCCGTCCATCAGCCAGTGGACACGTGGGTCATGCCCACTTGAGTTCTGCCTGCTAGAATAACGGTATTTTTTTGCATGGCACCTTCCATTTCTCTTTCAAAGCGGGGGAGTTCGGCTTTAGCGGGTGCTCCAGCTGAGGGAGAACCTTGTGGGGTTTACTCTCTGGGACCCAGGAGGCCAGGACAGACCGACACTTTTGATGAGGACCTCTCAGCCACTTCACTCCCCCTGCCCTGCCCTTCTCTTCCTCCTCCTCCTGCTATTTTTTTTCCTTTGATCTTTTCTCTCATTCCTTCTGCAGGGAGGTCTCATGTCTGGAACCACAGACAATTAGAAATTGCATAAGATATGTGTGTGTGTTTTTTCCCCTGTGAGTTGAGAAACTCGACAGGATGGACATATTGTCCTAATTAGCTTGTGTGGGTCAGCGTGCTGTGGCGATGGGGGAGAGTGGTGGCTACTGGGGACCTGGGCACAGGCATGGAGGGGCGTCAGCTCTGACTTTCACTGAATACACCTCCACCTTCAGTATCCCAGCAACAGGGCTCTGACCTGTACCCGTGACAAGCGAAAATCATCTTAGACCTTCTCCTGACGTCCTCTCTCCCCGGCTCCCTGTCTGGGCCTGCAGAGCCCCCAGTGGCCGCCTCACTGGGAGCAGAGGGCTCCTCACTTGCCTGGGCCTTGGGGTGGAGCGGAGGCTGCGGGGTGGGGGAGGGGAAGCCTGTGCCCTCGGGTGTGTCTCCTCTGTCCCAGCCTCGAGAAGCTAGCCCAGAGCTAGAACCTAAGGCGCTCACACTCCTAGTGGTTTGGGAGCTCAATGCTCAATCCCCGCCCCACCTCCGATGCCCTCCACCGGGTCAGCCTGCTCTTCAGCCAAGGGCCCTGGTCCCCTCACCCCCATCCTGGCCTGCCCAGAGCTCACCGGAGGGAGATGCCAGGGAAGACCTGTCTCTGGGAGTGCGTGGGGTTAGGTGAACAAGCCCGGAGTCCTGATGCGGAGCCGGGATGCGAGGGGAAGGGGGGTCGGTGAGGACACACGGGGCCGACCCCCGGCTCCCCGCACGGTGCAGTGTGCCGGACCTCGGAGCCTTGGCGGAAGAGGCTGGGCACTTTGTCAGTTGTCCTGTGGGCCCTGAAATCGTGGTCTCGGGGCACCAAAGCTCCTCAAAAGAGCATGAGCAGGGGAATCGGAGGGAGGCTGCTGAGGAACCTCGAGAAATCGGAAAAATGAGCGTGTTTGCCGTGGAGAGTGCGCGGGCCCCTCCCACCGCCCTGATTAAGGGGAATCGGTGTTTGTGGGGGCGGTTGGTAAGAGGCCTCTGATTGGGAGACCATTTTGTGGCTTTGGCCTGTAATTTGGACTCGGGGATCAGGCGCAGTTAATGTGATAAACTTACAAACCTCCACTTGTGACCAGATGCTGAGCCGGCCCCCAGGCAGCCACCAAAGCTGGCACGGCGAGCGCTGGGCTCCCGAGGTGGGGCGGGAAGGCTGTCTCCCAGGCCGGCTCTGGAGCCTGGGAAGCACGGGTCCTCGTCCTGCCCGCCATCCCTGCTACGTGCACACGCTGGCTCAGAGTCACTTTGTCAGACATCAGTGTTTGAGGCTGTCCGTGTCCCAGACTGTGAGCCCTGGGAGGCAGGAGGGCAGGCACCCTTACCTGGGGGCCCGACACACAGCAGGGCCTTCGCACAGACACGCTGGGCCAAGGAACGAAGGAATGAATGGGATGAAGGTGTAAAAGACATGTGTTTGGCTTGGAGAGCCGGGCCACTCCAGGTCAGAGGTTTGTCGCAGGAGGGTCTTTCTGTTATATTTCTCTTGCTTCCCAAATCACCAAGATCAGGCTACTGAGAAGACAGACTGATTTTGTATGTGTGTGTGTGTGTGGGTGGGTGTGGTGGGAAAATTGGGAGGATGGGTTAGATGCTTGGATGGGGTGTGGGAGGGATGGGAGGAAGAATCAATATGCACAGCCGTGGGTCCCCACCCTCTCTGTGTCCCCGAGTGTCCCCAGGACTGTATTCACACCATCGTCCTTGTGAACATATGACATCCTTTGGCGTCTACACTGAATGGCCAGATTATTATGATCTCTGAATGCATAATAATCTCTGTGTGTGTGTGTGTGTGTGTGTGTGTGTGTGTGTGTGTGTATTTATACATACACATATGAGAGGCCTGGTGCATGAATTCGTGCATGGGTGAGGTCTGGCCAGCCTTGGCCAGGGTGAGGGGACACGAGCAGTTGGCTGGCCTGCCTCCTGGTTGAACTCCTGATTGAGGGGACAATTTGCATAATTGGCCTTTTATTATATAGACGATACACTGAGTGGCCAGATAATTATGCGTTCAGAGATCATAATAATCTGGCCACTCGGTGTATGTCGCCTTCAATGCTCTGGTTTTATTTCCTTTTCTTCGGTTCAACCTTTCCTCCCTCACTGTGACCAAAGTGGGGCGAACCCCATTCCCCTTCCTCTGCCAGGAGAAGGTTGGACATTTTCAAACAGGAACGCTTACTGGGGCTCGGCAGTCCAGTAAGCCAGCAGAACGGGGGGCGGAATGAGACAGGAACAAGTTCACCGGGCCCACGTCCTGACCCTGAGGAGCTGAGAGTGGAGCAGGGCCGGCCAGTGCAGCTGCTGCCACCCGCCGGGCCCGTGCCCCCCCCTTCCTGACGGTCACCGACACCCAACGTCCAGCCCAGCATGCCTTCCCGGCAGGCTGCAGGCGGCCGGCCGTGTGATGTCAGATACCATCTCTGGGCGGGATGATAACGCAGCCGGTTGGTTTTCTCAATGAAACAGGGACTCCCCGCGCCATGGCCCCTGAGGAAGTGGCACTCGAATGGGGAGCCACGGGCTCCATGACTGCAATAGGAAGTCCCAAGAGCCTGCGTTTCTCATCGCAGACTAGCCCAGTGGCCGGCAAGCTCATTAGTCCACAGAGCCAAGTATCAACGGTACAACGTTTGAAATTTCTTTGGAGAGCCACATTTTGTAAACTTAAACTTCTAACGCCACTTCTTCAACATAGACTCACCCAGGCCGTGGCATTTTGTGGAAGAGCCACGCTGAAGGGGCCAAAGAGCCGCACGCGGCTCACAAGCTGCAGTTTGCCGACCACGGGCCTAGAGGGACTGCCTCCAAGGGATTCTCACGGAACACAGCCGCTTGGACGCGTTTTCCGAGGCTGTGGGACACTCGGGTGGGTTCAGCTTTCGTTTTACAAATAGCCAGCTTCACGGGGAATATTTCTCTTCACCTCAGCCTGATTCCCAGTCGCCTGGCGCTCTGTGAGATCTTCCTAAAGTTATCGGGAAAGAAGATTCCGAGGTCAAACGAGTTGGCTAAAGACTATGTACGTGCGAGATTCCTAGGGCACGCTTGCAAAGGCACTGAGAAGTCCTGCAGGATAGGAACATGCTGGCTGGCAAACAGAACACTTTTGATGTCACATCTATTGATAACTGTTGTCTATTTCTCTTTCATAAAACGAAACGGCTGTTAGAAAACTTGCCAGACAGAACCAGACTGTGGGGCAGCCCCTCCAGCCAGGTGGAAAAGTACTGTTTTTTACCCCCCCCCCCCCAAACACACCTACACCAGGGTCTTATTTTGCAGCTGGATTGGGCGGGGAGAGGAGGAGAGGACGCACTGCTCATATCATTTAGTGATTCTTTCTTTAATTGCTAGTGAAGAAGCTTTGCATTTTTCCGTGCGATGATTTGTTACCCAAATTTTCTGGGGTGTCAATTGCATTTCCTTCTTCCTCTCTGATCGCTTAGGAAATTGAAACTGGATGCGGCTCTTGTATATTGTATAGCAGTTCCTCATCTGCACGGGGAGTTGGCTTGTATTTGCATCTATCGCCCATTTGCCCGTTGCCGTTGCTCTTTCTGTATTCTATCACCCGCGTGACAGGTTTAATTTTCTTTTTTTTTTTTTTTTAACATCCTCGAGCTCCTCCAAGGAGATGTTTCCATGTCTTTAGTCAGAATGTGTTTCCTTCCCACAGATGGGGAAAAGGTTATTCTATTTTCTTCTAGCTTGTTAAAATAAATCAGGGGGGGGGGGAGTGTGTTTTCTCCTCAGATACATAATTCACATTTATCCTGGGAAATAAAAATGAGCAAACACAGGAACAACCCAACCCTGCCACATCCTTACCAGCTGGCAGTGGTCACATAGCTTTGTCGGTCTTTCCAGAATTTTCTCGGCGTTTGTGTACAAGTTTAAAAGTGTTTTTAATTTTCGTGTGTAAGGTGTGGACACCCACGCTCTCACGGGCAGGTGAGCATTGCTGGTGGCCAACGCCGGGCGTGGCTGCACTTTGCAGCGCGTCCCCCTGTGCTCGGTGCCTGGCCCGTGTCTCTGGTCGAAGCTCACCCAGATGGTTTTCCTCTTCTTTCCGGTGGGACTCAAAAGTCTACGTGCTCCTTCCCCCCACCGTGCACCCCGTCTCATAGACTTACACTCGTTTTCTGAATGGAGGAGTGATTATTCCCCGAAGGACCGACTTTCCCACAGTGCGGGCAGGTGGACAGCGTGTGGGGAAGGCTAATGCATGATGGCCCGAGTCTGCCCATGCTGAAGGGACCCGCAGGAATGAGGGCCGTCCTCCTTGAGGAGGGCAGGCAGGTCCCTGGGTGGGAAAGGGCTTCTGGATCCCATGGGAGGGTTAATGTCATGGTTTTAGCAAAGTGAGGACCTGCTCCAGCGCCAGGGGAGGCTCAGGTTTGCATCGGAGGCCGGACCCAGCAGGCTACGCGGGCATTTTGAAAATGGGAAAGACCCGTGCCCTGGGCCCGCACAGCACCCTCTGAGGGGTGGCCCCCGAACGCCAGGGTGGGGGACGGAGGAGGGGAGTTGGCGGTGGCAGAAGTCCCTGTGCCATCCCTGGCGTGGCCGGAAGGAGCTCCACTTCCACGTGACCAGTGGGGACAGCTCGCTGGACCCCGATGGGCCAAAGTCAGACGGCCTCCCTCCCATCCCCGAGCGTCTCGCTGTGCGACAGGGATGATGCTCACCGACACTTCCCTGGACCATCCTCGGATCTCATCCTTGTCCCGGCAATGCCCATCCCCGCTCAGGGCTGTGGATGCCAGCTGGACGCTGGCCACTCCCAGGCTGGTCTGTCCAGCCAGTCCCACTCTCATTTATGGTGCTGCTGGGTGGCATCTGCCTGGCCACCAGCTCATGTCCAGGCTTAATGTTTTTGAAAAACCCCAAAGGTGTCCTCGACTCCCGACTTCCTCCCCGCCTTCCTTCACCCCCGCCTCACCTGCGGGCCCCCCATCCTGGCGGTGGAAGCCCGGAACCTTGCAGCCATCCTTCACTGGCCTGGTCCCCTCAAGCCGCAGGCCCAAGTGTCAGCAGGTCCTTCCGAGGAGACCTTCCACGTCTGTCCGGACCCTCCCCCCAGCACCTGGCTCTGTCTGTCTTTCTGGTCCAGGCAGGTGGCCCCACCCCCAGGGCCTCCTCATCTCCCTCAGGCCCCTAATACCCACCACGGGGGCTATCCTTGAACACAGGCATTTGGGGACACACACACATTCAGTGCATGACTCTGCTTTGGTCTCAAACACCTCATCGCCACAAATGGGGCTTTTCTCACTCCACCTCCACACGTTTTTTGGGTTAGGAGACAGGAGGTGGCCCCTGGGTATTATAATTAGAAGGGTGAACAGCACCAGGTCTCCCACCCGAGGCCCCAGCACCGTGGGAGTGCGGCTTCTGCAGACATGACTGATGAACCCCACAGAACGTTGTGGAAGCTGTCCTTCAATGGATGGATGGCCTGCCCGCCGTCTGTGAATGGGGAGATGTGTGTGTCCCGCCCCCTCCCCCGCCCCGTCTCCCCCTCTCCCAGTGCAGGGAAATCATGGTTCAGGAATTGAAAATTATGTGGTGAACAGCAATTTAGAAGGCTCCTCACAGAGCAAGTTTTAAAACAGAAAAATAAATAAATAAATAAATAAATAAAGGAAAAGAAACAGCTTGTAAAATCTGTTATAAAAAACCTCAATGGAAGTGGTTACTTTCAAACACTACCATTGTTTCTGAGTTAATTCAGTAAAATTTTTATTAAGTCAATTTTTCTCTCCCCCCACCCCACCTCCCGCCTTCTTGTTTTTGCACTTAATAAAAACATCTAACCAACCCTTCAAACCCCCAAATCAAGCCTTTTATCTTCACAGGGCAAATTCCACCTGCCAATTTGCAGAAGGGCTCGGTTTGGTCAGCAGACCGCGGCACCCCGCCTCAGCAGAGTTTCCACTCGCAGCCAGCCAGCCTGCAGGGCCCTCACCCTGCCGGGGTGTGTGGGGGTGTGTGGGGGTGTGTGTGGGGGAGACGGTGTTACATTGATTGAAGGGTGTGTGGCGGAGAGGAGAGCATGGGTGTTCCAAGCTTCCTTTTTGTCTTACGGCTTTCGGAGCTTTGAAGATTTCAAAGGTAGGTCCATCCTTGGGACCCTGTCCTTCCAGCCTGAGACCTCAGAGGGGCGGGGTGTGTGTGTGGGGGTGTCTGTGCCTCTCCTGCCCCACTCAGGACCCTCCTGATGCTCCCGGCCCCTCTCCTGTCTGTCCCGGGCCCTGGGCCACAGTCCCCGGCACCTGAGCCAGGGGCTCACCTGAGAGCCACTTCCTGCACCTTCCTGCATCCTGGGCTGGGCTGGGCGGTACCGGCTTCCAGCCGGTGGGACCTGGACTCCTACACAATCGTCACAAAACAATGGAAAACGATCAAGAGAGAGGAGAGGACGGTCCGGTTTGGGGGTGTGGGGGTGTCCCGTCAAGCACAGTTGGAACCTACAGGAGGGGAAGAGTCCCCGGGAGGAAGGTAGAGAGGTGAGTTCAAGGAGAGGGCGGCCAGCAAGACCCCCTGCAGGGACCAGAGTCACGCCAACCCGCAGATCACGCCGGCCTGAGACCTGGATCACGCCGGCTCCCTAGACTGTTTCCGAGGTCTGCCGAGTGAGGAGCGGGCCTGGCCGCGGGGCGGGGTCCCAGGCAGCATCCCGGCCACCCACCTGCCCGGGAGGGAGACGTCCCGGAGTGAGAGGTTCCGGCTCCTGGACGGGAGCAGACAGCTGGGCTGATGGGAGAGGAGCCTGGAGGAATGGACTTGGGCCAGCGTTAGCCTGGAGAGCAGGGGCTGCCCCTGCAGGGGAGGCAGAGAGCGCTGGGCCTTCGATGCCACCGGACGGCCTGTCCCCCAGGCAGGCTCTCAGCGCCCAGGTCCTGGGGGCGGGGGCAGCCAGTCTTTGTCATGGGGGTGCCCAGCCTCTCAGCAGCAGACACACCAGGGACCTTGGCTAGGGCCCACGCCTGGGGCCACCAGCCCCCTACTTGGTGACGAGCGATCCCATGGGACCCCTTCTGCTCCGGGAGGGACACTGCCCAGGGCTCTGCGTCCTCACAGAAGCGGCCACGCGCCTGGACCAAGAACTCGGCTCACAGCTGGGGGACACAGTGGCCAGCGGGGACCGGGACTCTGTCTGCACCCCCATCAGCAGGAGCAGCCAGGCTGAGGGACCCAGCGGAGGGGGGACACCTGGCAGAACTGGGGACCCTCCTTCCTTCCTTCCGTTCGCCCCGCGTGGCGAATGCACCCACACAAAGGCCATTCTCTGGGGCCGTGACCCCAAAGGCAGGGAGTCACAGAGTCAAGAGCCAAGGCCGGGAGCGGGAGTGACACTGTCGGGGTCGCGCCCCCGCACGCCCCGCGGCAGGTGCACGCTGCCCACCTCGCCGTCCTGCCTCGGCTTCGCTGAGGGCTCCTGTGGGCATGCGCTGGCACTCACACCGCGATCTGGCTGTGCTAGGACAGCACCGGGGGCTGGCTCCATCCCGGGGAGGGTGGCCGGGACGGACCACGGCGGCACGGACCGCCCCCCTCTCCAGAGGAAGGTTCCGGAACGTGTGCCCGGGGCCCCGGAGCGGAGGCCAGAACGCTGGCGCCGTTTCTCCTTCTCAGGATGCGCGAGGCAGCATCACAGGGCAGGGGAACAGCAATGGACCCGACACAGTCCACTCCCTATCCCTGCGCCGTGGAATAGGCGAGAGATGGTGGGTGATGGCGGGCAGGGGGACGGGATCGCGGGGCGTCTGTGTGGAGCTCCGAGTGCGACAAAGGAGGGAATCGAGTGACCGTCGGGGGTGACGGGACCCAGGCCGGAGGGACAGCCCGCGACCACACGAGGGAGGTGAGCAGCGTCACGTTCCTTCCCGCCCATTCAGCGGCTGGAGATGAAAATTATTCCGTTTCACATAATACCCCTGAGAAAATGGCTTAGCGGGATTACCCAGCAGCCCCAGGTCCCCCGCCGGCCCAAGCTTCGGACCACACAGGAGCCTCCGCCTGCTTTCCGTGCCCGGGGCCCACGATCTGGGCAGAAAACCCAGCCAGGTCTCCACGACGGCAGATCAAGAGGCCACGCAGAACGGCCCGCCTGCCTCACCCCTGGATTAGAGACACGTCAGCTGCCAGCAGTCAAGTCCGGCGGCTTTGTTATCACGGGAGAGAAGACCAGGAGACGATGGGGCAGGATGGGGCAGAGGGCACGGCCCAGCCTCTCCCTGGCTGCTCCCTAAGAAAGACCATGGTGACATGGGGCAACCTGAGCCGGGCGGGGTGGCTACCCCAGCCGCCCCCAAATGATACGGGTGACGATGGAGAAATAGACATGCGTCCAGAGCAGATGGCAACGCTGTGCTTTTCCTTCCCTGGGAAGGGGGCAGCTCAGGAGCGGGCTGGGGCTGAGGACCCGGGGCTGGGGCCCGCAGACGGCAGAGAGCGCACGTGGGCGGGGAGGCAGGTGCGGGGGACAGAGGGACCTCCCGGGAACCGCTGTCGCTGGGAGGGACAAAGTTCAGACGGAGCCCCAGCACTTGATTGCGGGAAGGAAGGCAGCCCATCGGGCCCGTAATAACCCTCTGTGCTTGCGGTCTGCACTCGCCCGAGGATCGCGAAAACATTTTCAGGCGTTAATTAAACTTCAAAACGGCCGCCGCGGTGGGTGTAATTAGACCCATTTCGTAGCAGGGTCATCCGAGGCCCATTAGGACGAGCCGACTCGCTCGGTTAAGAGCCCGGGGTTCGGGCTCCGCTGCTTCCAGCCCCTGCGTGCCCGGCTCGTTTTAATGTCTCCAAAATCAGAGAGGGACACAGGCATGTAAACACATCTGCTCAGAAACCATTTACTTAAGGGATTCTTGGGCAAATCCTTGGCTGGTCTCTGAGACCACGGAGCTACCGCGTTCTCTCATCACCGTGAACCAAGGTATTTTTCTTTTCTTTTTTTTTTTTTTTACATGCCTTTAGGAAAAGTCGTTGTATGGAAAGAGCCCCAAACAGGAGGTGGGTCCCAAGGAGCCCCTTTCCCATGGCCCCAAACAGACCCCCCCTCACCCCCTGACACCCGGAGCCCCAGGTACGCCGCTCGGTCCCCGTCCTGCTGCCAGGAGGCTGTAAAATGTCGTTCCATCTTAGGTTACATAAGTGCCCGGCACATGAGAAGACTGTTATTACAAAGGCGGCCACACTGGAGGAAAAGGAAAAAAAAGGAAAAAAAAAAAAGTCTCGTTTCTTCTGAGTATCCGCACCGAACACTTTTGATGTCTTTTACGGGACTCCTAAGTCCTACGAGGGAGAGGAGGGGGGAAAAAATGCACAAAAGTCCTTTTAAAAAGGCAACCTGGCTGTCGCCGATGTTGGGTCTGGCGAGAAGTCCATTGTCCAGCAGGCGAGGGCCGGGCCGCCCTAATCCACCCGACGGTATTTGCATTTCCCTTCTGCCCGACAGGCAGCTTATGCAAAGCAGCGCTTGGGATTCTCAGGGCGCGGGGGCCGCGGGGGCCGGAGAACCCTGCACTCTCACTGCCTTCAAACCCGCGCCCTCCACAATGGGGAGGGCCGCGGTGGATGCCCGGGCCCCCCCCCACCCCACCTTCTTGGAGAAAACAAACGGGCAGCTCCTCTGACAGCCAGACTTATAGGACACGAAGGACGTGTGCAGGGAGAGCGGGTCCCGCCTGTAGCGTTCCCCGGATCATCAAGGGCCCCATTCACCGCAGCACCCACCGCACGCCATCCTTCCACATTCTTTCCTCTTGACTGACTCTCAAAAGATCCATTTCAGCGAGGAAGAAAACGCAGGCATCTTGGAGGACGGCCGCCGGGGCCGCCGCGCAGATAGGCTGTCTGGCGGGCAGATAGCTCCGGCCGGCGCTATCGGACAATTGACCTGTGGGTGAGGGGACCCCCAGCAGCCTCGCCGGGGGTGGGGGGTGGATCTCAGGGCACGCCGGCCCCGCAGGGTAGGGGGCCTCTGCCGCTGGGAACCGAGACCGCCTTGGTGCCCGGTTTCGCTGTAACCTTTTGGCGCTAAGTGTGTGCAGTCAGCGACTTCCCCGGAAGGCTCAGCTGTAGGCGGAGAAATTGAAGTTCCCGGAGCCGTCCCCAGGGCCACCGGAATGGAGCCGGCGTTGGAGGCCCGGCCAGGATCGCGTCCTGTGCCGCCGTGCCAGTCTGCAATAGCATCTGGGCTGCCCCTGACCTGAGTCTGCTGGGGAAGGGGGAGGTGGCCTGCCAGGGGGCGCCGAGGAACTTAATCCCGGCCCGTGCTCTCAGCGTGCCCACAGAGGCTGGGAATTCCGAGGTCCCCGTGCGGAATGCACATCAAAAAGGGAACCCTCCCGTGGGAAGTGATGGTGGGAATGCCATAGATATTAAGGGAGGCACGAGAATGTTCCGGATGAGGACCTTCTTCTGTCCCAAGGGAACCTGGGGGGACAGCGGGGTGCAGAAGGATAGACAGCGTGGGTGGGCGAGTCTGCTCTCCGCCGGCGCGGACCCTGGGCTGAGCAGCAGACCGACCGGGACTGTCCCCGTCCTGGAGGCTGGAAGTTCAAGGTCAGGGTGTCTGCAGGGCTCGCCGGCCATCTTCTCCCTGTGTCCCCACACCGTCTTCCCCGTGTGTGTCCTCATCTCCCCAGTTACGTGGGACGAGGACCCACCCTCCTGACCGCATTTAACCCGGATGACCTCTGTCCTGACCCTGCCTCCAAACACAGCCACACTGTGGGGCTGGGGCTAGGACTCCAGCGCACGGACACGTGAAGAGGCCATTCAGCCCCTGACAGAGTAGAAGGATGTCTCTCTCCCCTGTTAGCAGAGCCAGATCTAAAAGGGCCCCGTCTGGGGTCAGGCGTCCTGGGTGCAGAGCCTGAGGAGAGGGTCTGGTCCACACGACGTGTGAGGGAGGGCTCTCAGGAGGAAGGAAGTGAGGAAGACCCAGCTGGGGCAACGGGGAAGGCTCAGCAAACGGGTCTCGTCCGTGCACTGGCCTCCGCCTGAGCCCGCAGGGAGCTGACGCGTCTGACCGTCGTGCCCAGAGCTGGCCGCCTGGAGGCATGGGCCGTGGCCCCCGGGCAGGGCGCTGCCGTGGCTCCCAGGCTGGTGCTGCAGTGGGTTTCTGGGACAGTGGCTCTCACACAGCCCTCTGACAGGAGGAGGCTGGGAGTTCGTAGTAGCCAGGCCGGTGCTCAGGGTGGCCACGCCAATAGGAGGTCCTGGGTGGGTCCCTCAGCTTCCCAGAGGCGCAGCGAGCTTGGTGGCCAGGGGAGTGGCTTGTCGGGGGTTGACCACAGGGGCCTGAGGTGGCAGGCGGGGCTGGGGGAGCAGTGGGTCTGGGGAGAGTTGGCCAAGCAGGAGCCAGGACCTCGGCTGCGGAGAGGACCTGCCCAGGGACCTGCTGGTCTGCTCCTGGGTCCCTCCTGGGCCAGGTTCTCCTTTTGACCTTCTTCTCCCTCTTCTCCCCGCCGATCCAGGGGCCCCACACGTGTCAGGGACCTGCCGGAGGGGTTCCCAGAAAACGTGGGCCAGCTGGGGCTCCATCTCAGCTTCTGAGAGCTGCCACCCCCACGCTTTGGGCTCTTATCAAAAAGAGTGATTTAAACCTGATAAATAGATCAAACGGACTGAGTGGATAATGGGTCTCTGCGTTTCGCAGCCCCGGGTCAAAGCCGGTACCGGCTCCTCTTCCAGGAGAGACGAGAGGGGCACGTGCTGGGGCATCGAACCCAGGGTGTTCAGAGGGAGGGGGAGGGACAGATATTGACTGGGTTTGTTTTCTTCCCCAGTTTGTCCATGGTGGCCCCGTCTACATTGCACATTCAGCTCCCCCCTGTTCCCTGGGGTGGTCCCATCTACACTGCACGCTCAGCTCTTCCCAGTTCCCTGGGGTGGTCCTGTCTACACTGCACGCTCAGCTCCATTCATTGTTTGAGTGAGGGTCTCCCAGTGTCCTTATTGTCAGCACCGTGTTGGGGGAATGATAACGCACTTGAGTTTCCCAAGCTCCCAACAGTGTCTCCAGGCCTGCGTGTGACACTGACAACCAGTGTGTGTGTGTGTGTGTGTGTGTGTGTGTGTGTGTGTGTGCCGGGGGGGGGGGGTAGTCGTGGTGACAATGTGTTAGGACTTCATGGTTTAAGTCCACATGGGTTAAGCTTCACGGGAGACACAGGCACAGGGTCGGGCCCACTCCCCGGCTCTGCTCCCACGCGGACACGGGCGGGGCAGTTCTCGGGACTCCATGTGGAGAGCTGGCTGAGGAAGGAAACAAGAAGCTTCAACTCGCCATCCCCCTGCACCTGCTGGGGCTGCGAGGGCGGCGGGTGTGGGTGCTGGCCCAGCTCTAAGGGCGCCCTGTTGTGACGCGTGTTGATGACGGAGAAGGGTCCCAGGAAAGGCCCAGTGGGCAGCTCAGGGCGCTGTCACAGGAGCTCCCAGCTGGCAGCTGGTCCTCTCTGGAAAGGCAGCAGCCCGCCGCAGAGACACTGTCCTGCAAAGGGCAGGCGCCGCCCGCCTGGTAGAGAGAATTCATTTTGGAGACCTTGTATTCAGTTCTGTTTGGACATCCCTCTTCTTTCCCTCCCCCACCCCCAGGACTCCGCCCACCAGATGGACGGCCATGTGTCCCGGATTCGAGGCCCAGCTGGGCCTCCCGTGGCCCCGGCTTGGTGGCCGCGTCCCCGAGTGACCACTGGACGGCACGCATCCCGGTCTCACGAATCTATAAGAACACGGAGCTTATTTTTAAAACGAAAGGGCACAGAGACCCCCAGAGAAGGAAATGGAGGAATGCCGATTGAACTCGAGCTGGCCGTGTTCTCGTGCTGACTTTGAGGCCCACAGAAATCTGGAAAAGATAAGGCGACCAGTTCAAGTGTACCGAGCTCACTTCTCCGTCCGCATCAAAGCAAACCAAGCGTTGAGAAGTTCTGTATGCGGAGCTCGAGTACTCAATTGATCCCTTTCCCCCCTCCTTGACCAACCGCTGGGGACCGGGGCTGCCTGGCCTCTTGAATATCGCTCCGAACAGCGGGCCGATTGTGCGGCCGGCCGGGCGCTGCCGCGGGGAGCCCATGACTTCCTGTGTTGAAGTGATGACTTGGAGATTTCATTGTGATATCCGTGCACACACCAGGAAATATCACCTTACGGACCTGCCATTTCTTCAGGTAATCGGTGAGAAGGCCATTACGGTCGATGTCTTAATTAAGCTAAGCATTAGCCGTGGAATTACAGGCATCCGAGGTTTAGCGTCTTGAGGTATCTGATTTCCCCGAGGCAGAGGTATGGGAGGTGGGCGGGGAGAGGGGTGGGGGGCGGGGGGGGGGGGGGGGACTCCAAGGGATACGTCGCTGCCTCTCAGAGCACTGGCCTCCCAAGAACGCCCCCTGAAGGCTGCGCAGAGGCTGCTCAGGGTGAGCCGGAGCCTGGAATCCTCCTGGTCCTGGCGCTCAGTGGGCGGCTCCATGCGCTGTGCAGAGGTGCACGATCTGACAATGAAAGAACGGGAGGGGGATAGCTGTGGGGGGGGGGGCAGGGTGGCAGGGGATGTGTGTGGAGACTGTATGCATTCATTGACAGCTGCCAGAAGTGGTTGAAAGCAAACATGGCTTACATGGGTCTATAAAAAGAACCCCAACCCCCCTTAGACAGACCAATAAGCATCTTGATGATTTCAGTATAAATAAGTCGAGAGCATCAGGAGTGAATATCTCTCAGACACTGGTGAGGAGTCTGGAGCGGCGCAGAGCAGAGAAAGGGCTGTGGGGAACGGGGCTGCTGTGGGGGACTGTTTGGGGAAACCTGTAGCTAGTTAGCACCCAGAAAACAACGGGGGCTGTTTTGTTTCCCCGCGTCTGGGGTGGCCAGACGGTGGCTTGAAGGAGCATTTTTCTTCTCTTCCTTGTGCTCACGAAGGGAAATCCCATCAGCCCTGGCCCCTGCATCCAGGAAGCCCCTGTCTCCAGCCTCCCGGTCCTAGGTGTGGTGGCTCAGCTCCTCACGCAGGGCCACGCAGCACCGCAGAGGGTGGGGAGCTGGCTGGGGACACATCAATGCCGAAGAGGGTGCTGGGAAGGGGGGCGGGGGAGAGCTGAGCTGTCAAACTCAGGGCTCCAAGGGAGACTGAGTGGGACTGGTGAAGTCAGCTGCCAAAAGGGACCCCAAACTGTGCTCCGTGAGGAAGCCTGACACGGAGACCACACACTCCGTGAGGTTCCGTGTGCCTGACATGCCCAGAACAGGCAGATGCACAGAGATAAGGGCAGGTGGCTGGCTGCTGGGGTGCGGAGGGGGAATGGGGCTTGAGGAGGACGGGGCGGTTTTATTGGGGAAGGTGATGACAGGTTTTGGAACTCGACAGGCCTGGTGCGCCGTTCACGCTAAAATGGCCCATTTTCTGTCGGGTGAATTCCTCCAGAATGGGAAAGAAACAGCCATCAGAAAGCAGAGTCAGGACACAGAGGAAAGGAAATATAAAACTACCCTGTTTCCCCGAAAAGAAGACAGTGTCTTATATTAATTTTTTCTCCCAAAGTTGTGCTAGATCTTATTTTCAGGGGATGTCTTCTCTTTCCATGTGCTAGGTCTTATTTTCGGGGAAACACGGCACTACAGGCCTGATGCATGAAATCCATGCAAGAGTAGGCCTTCCTGCCCCCAGCTGCCGGCACCGGCTTCTCTCTGGCACCCAGGACCTGCGCTTCATCCTGAAGGTCGTCCGGAAGGACTTCTGGTCTAATTAGCTTATTATGCTTTTATTATCATATCTAATAAAAGAGTAATATGCAAATTGACCATCACTCCAGCACACAAGATGGCTGCCCCCCTGTGGACACAAGATGGCCACCACAAGATAGCCAACAGGGAGGACAGTTGGGAGGGACCAGGCCTTCAAGGGAGGGCAGTTGGGGGTGATCAAGCCTGCAGGGGAGGGCAATTAGGGGTGACCGGGTCAGCAGAGGAGGGAAGTTAGGGGCGACCAAGCCTGCAGGGAAGAGCAGTTGGGGGGAACCAGGCCTGCAGGGGAGGGCAGTTAGGGGTGACCAGGCCAGCAGAGGAGGGCAGTTAGGGGCAATCAGGCTGGTAGGGGAGCATTTAGGCTTCAATCAGGCTGGCAGGGGAATGGTTAGGGGGTGATCAGGCTGGCAGGCAGAAGCGGTTAGGGGCAATCAGGAAGGCAGGCAGGTGAGCAGTTGGGAGCCAACAGTCCTGGATTGTGAGAGTGATGTCCGATGGGGCCTAAACAGGCAGTTGGACATCCCTTGAGGGGTCCCAGATTGGAGAGGGTGCAGGCTGGGCTGAGGGACACCCCCCCATGCACAAATTTTGTGCACCCGGCCTCTAGTTATAGATAACCACTCTTTCACAGGCTCTTCCCCACAGTCTCAGGGTGTGTGTGGGCAGGTCCCCGAGTGCAGGGACGCGTGTCGGAGTGAGCCATGGTGACGGGGACTTGTTTGCAGGGAACCCAAGGAGCTCGTTTGGCCAGTCCCAGGTCCCTTCAGCCCCATCCGCTCTTTCTCTCTGGAGAACGGCCCCTGGAGGTAGAGGCCGCCTCGGGGCTGTAAGTGCCCTTCACGGCTCCTCTGTGTGTCCTCCGGACCCTCCGAAAAGGCCCCAGCCGCTTCCCGCTCAGTTTAATAATTTTTGGCCGGACATATCCACAGATGTAGACTCGGACCTGCAGACCCGGCTGGCGCTCACATGCTCCATGTCGGCAGGCGGGCCAGACCCGAGACTGCCTCTGCCCGTTCTCCGTGTACACGGCGCACCTCCTCTTCCTCTATTCCTCCCCCTCGCTCCCGACGGGCAGGCTTTCCTGCCCAGGGAACACGCCGATCCGAGGGGGGACAGGGCAGGGGAGACCCGGAGCCGGCCCTCGTGGGATGGGGGGCGACGGGTGGGGCCCAGGAGACAGTGTTTTCTCAGGTGTGTGTCCTTTTCGTGGTGTCGCTCATCCCGCTTTGGGAAAACCTTTCCTTGAATCCCGTGATTTGTAGGTCAAAGCGCCCGCCAAGGTGGACGGTAAGACAGACAGACAGACAGACAGTCATCATGCTGGCAAGGCCGTGGGGAGGAGGAGGCAGAAAGGAAAGCAGAGAGCAGGGCAGAGGATGCCAGGAGGAGACAGAAAGATGCCCGAGGGGCCGCCGCGGCTCATGGTTCGAGAGCAGGTGGTGTTTGTAAGACACGGCCGGCGAGGAACTCCCCCAGGAGAAAAGGAAAACGCACGGGTGTCCAGCCCATGAGCGGGTGTCTCTGTCCATGAACAAAGCATGACCGCGTCGACACAGCGTCCCAATCCAGGTGCCACACGCTCACGTGGACGGGGAGAAGCAGGACAGGGCAGGGGGGTGGGGTGGGGGAGACCTTGACCAGCAGGGCAGCAGGTGGCCCCTTCTGAGGGGCAACCCCAGCGCACGCCTGCCCGTTTCCCACGTGGGAATTTGGTCCGGTGTTTGTCAGTTTTTACCTTTTTCAGGGACACCAGAAATCTGGACCTTTATGTGAAATACTCAGAATTTTGAATATTGGCGAATCATTAGAATTAATAATCAAATGCAGGCCAACCACTACCTGTCTCCGGGGGGCACTTATAGTGTGGACAGCTTCGCACCCCGGATCCTGTCTCTGCACTCAGAACGGTAATTACGGTCCTGGTGCCGTTTCCCCACTTAACGTGGCGCGCATACTTTCCGTGTTTACGTAAGCCTCCAGGAGCTGCTTGCCGCGATTACATAACGTTTCGGACGTGTCGTGATTCGCTCTGCCCTCCCGTCCTGTTAGAAACCAAGGTTTCGGGGTGGAGTCTCGGGCCCATTCCCGCCAAGCGTCACGGTCTCACTTCATCGCCTTCAGGTGGGCGGTGCGGGGGAGGGGCCGCGGAGACCGGCAGGCGGACCTGGCTGGCCTGGTACAGCCTTTCCCTCCACCCCGCACGCGCACAGGTGTGTCCTCCCGATAGCCCCCAGGTCTTTTCAGGGCGGGAAGAGACGAGACGGAGCATCCATTTCCATCCTTTTGTTTTCCAGGTGAAGACACTCAGGCCTTGCCCAAGGCCAAGTGCGTCATAATCGCTTTATGGTAACGATGACCAACCTTCACCGGAGTGCATTAGAGAAGAGTCACAGCATCATGTTCCTCTGTGTTGAAACAGCCCTGAATCTAGATGCAATTTGGGGGAGAACCCATACCTTTATGACGGTGAGTCTTTTGTCCGACATATAGGGACGGTTTTGTCAGATCCACTTCTGGCGATATCATTTGTGTTTCTTTGTTTCTGTTGCTATTGCAAACGGCATCTTTTAAAAACGTGTGTTTTCTGACTCACTGTTGCTGCTTTATAGGAATGCAGGTGACCTTTGCGTATCGGTTTGGTATCCACTCACCTAATTTAAATCGCTTATCAATGCTTTTCCCACAGGTTATTACTGGGGTGTTCTATGCCGACAATATTTTCATCTACAGCGAATAAGAGCTTTTTCTCTATCTTTCTTCCTTAATACTTTTTCATGTCTTATTGCATAGGGTCAGGACCTTAGGGAGGATGTTATATAGAAGTTTTCAATATCAGATTTTAAAAGGAATTCTATCAGTATCTTTCTATTATGTATTAGTATTATTGTAGGTATTTTTTTTTATTGTGGGTATTTTTAATAGATGTTCTTTGTCAGATTAAAGAACTTCCCTTTTATTCCTGTTTTGCTAAGATCCTGAAACCATGGTTGGACACTGAGTATTATTATTAAAATTTTAAAAATATATTTTATTGATTTTTTACAGAGAGGAAGAGAGAGGGATAAAGAGTTAGAAACATTGATGAGAGAGAATCATCCATCAGCTGCCTCTTGCACATTCCCTACTGGGGATGTGCCTGTGACCAAGGTACATGCCCTCGACTGGAATTGAACCTGGTACCTTTCAGTCCACAGGCCGATGCTCTATCCACTGAAAGAGGTTCAGCAAAATTTTAAGCTGTTTAATATTAATAAAATTAATAAAATTAATAAAGTTTTAAACTAGATTTGGCAAAATTTTAAGCTGTTTAATATTCTATTCAGTTCCCCCGGCGGAAGGATGAATGCCGTTTCCCAGGCATGCAGCCCTTTCCCTCCACCCCGCAGGCGCACAGGTGTGTCCTCCCTCCGCGCCTCCTCGGGGCGGTTTGCGTTTGCCCTGGGCTGAAGAGAACGCTCCTGGGGACCTGGCCAGACCCGCCACGAAGCCGGCGCCGTGCTGGAGAGAAGGATGGTAGTAAGGAAAGGCTCATCAAACGAGGGTGTACGCCTGTGCCTTTGGGAACTCTCTCCCTGGTGGTGCCTGAACTCCACGCCACCGTGGGCCGGATGCTGGTGTCCCCAGGGCTGGAGGAGAGGCTAGCATTGCACAGGTTGAGCTTTTCTTTGACTGAGAAGATATTCACATAACATACAACGAGGCATGCTAAAGGAACGATTCAATGGCCATTTGTATACCCACAACACTGTGTGGCCATCACATCTCTCTAAGTGCATCACCCTGGAAGGAAGCCCTTGCCCAACCCTATCCTCATCCACCCCACGACGGGGTGAACTGTGGGAAACAGGAGGCAGGAGCCTCGTGAGGGCGGGTCCTGCTCAGACACCTGCTGTGTTCCCCCCTTTCCTGGCTCCTGGCCTTGCTCCACACCCTTTTCCTCACCCCCACCATCACAGGTTCGCACCTCCCTCAGAAGGGGTCAGTATGAAGTCCCTCCCAGGCTCTGTGTTTAAGAGCAGGCTTCTCAGACTGTCCTGTGAGGGGAGCTTCCGGGGCCATGTGATGATGGAGGCAGAGGATGCAGTGATGCTGCCACAAGCCAAGGAGTGCTGAGGACGGCCAGCCTCCACCGGAAGCTGAAGAGGCAAAGGAGGGCCCTCCACCTCAGAGCTCTCAGGGGCAGTGCGGGCCTGCCAGCGCCTTGAGTGTGGACTGCTGGCTTCCAGACTGTGAGAAAACCCTCTCCTGTTGTTTTAAGTTACTCAGTTTGTTGTATTTTGTTACAGCAAGCATGGAAAACAAATATACTTCATCACACATATTGGCTGGGTGGGTAGATGAATGGGTGGATGGAGGGAAGGATGTGTGTGGGGATGAATGAGTAGATGGGTTGATGGATGGATGATGGATGGATAATAGATGGATGATGGATGTGAGGATGGATGAATGGCTGGACAGATAGATGGGGGAGTCGATGGGTGATTACAGAGGTCTATAAGTATCTGTTGGGTTAGCCCCCTACTGTGAGTTGTTCAAGCACAGGCTGTGACTTTAGTCCAGGTGTCTCTGGCAGCCGGTAGGCCGTGCCATGTCTGCCCAAAAGATGACTGTGAGAATGTGGGCATACAGGCTGGTGACCAGGGACGCACAAAGACCTACCTCACAAACGTGGCAGACAACACACCCTGAGGCCAGAGGCATGGTGGGAAAGGAGTGTGGAAACTGTTGCGACCATCCCTGGCCGCCCGCACGCAGCGAGAGGAGCAGAGGCTCCTGGGAGGGAGGTTTTGAGCAAAGAGGCAGGCATGGCGCCCGGCCGGAGCCATGGAGGGCACAGGGCTGCCTTTGCCTCAGAAATGGGACCAGGGCCGCTCTTTCTCTCCGTGGCAGAGGCTGGCGGGGAATTTCCTGGAAACAGCTGCGATGTCTGGGACCGTGCCCTCCGGGCCTCCTGGCTGTGAGGAGCGGCCGCAGGCACATGTTGCTGGCCAAATTTTGCTTTTCGTTTTTTGTTTGTTTCTTTTTGTTGTTGTTGTTATTGTTGTTAATCAAAATCCAAAGTCTTCTTTCTCGTCTTGAAAGCAATTGAATTATCCAAAATATTTCTTTAAAATCCTCAGGAATCAGTCCCCCCAGGAGATGCCGAGTGGGGTGAGCGGGCTTCCCAGCCAGAGGGCTTGGGGTGCGTGGCCTGAAACCTTCTCGGCGACCCCTGGCCTTTGGGGAGGAGGTGCCACGACCAGGGCTGGCGTTAGCCAAACATCTTTCAAACGTTTCGGGTTCAGCAAAAACCCACATCTATTTGCCAAGTTTCTTTTCCTTAAATTCGTAAACCTGGGCACGTTCCCAGGGAAAGGTCACCCTCCCGCTTCTGATTCATCGATGCTTCATTCACCAGCGGGCTCTATCAGCTCCGGGGGTGTCTGCGCCTCGGAATCCCGCCCGGGCTTCCCCGCCACCGTCCCGCTGGCCCGGTGAGCAGGAAGCTGAGGTTCGCCAACATCGGATGAACTCGAACACCGGAAGGGCTGCGCTCCGCTTGAAATTCAGGACCCTGGGATTTCAAGGAGATTCTCGGGGTGTCCAGACACCCTCTCCCGCGGCGTGAGCAGCCTCAACCCGTCGCTCGCTGTGTGCGCGAGGGGACCCGGCAGCTGGGAACCCGGTGGGTGCGCAGACCCCTCTGAGGGCAGAAGGAATCTCACGGAGTGGAATCTAGGGTTCGTCCCCTGTGACCGGCTCATTCACTCAGCACAGTGTCCTCAAGGCTCACCCATGTGGTAGTCAGAGTCACTTTTCAAAGAAACTCTGCAACGTGTCTCAATATCCTAGTCATGAAGGGAACTGGGGGCCTGGAGCCCCCTCCTCCGGCGAGTCCCTGGGGCACCTTTGCAGAACCCCAGGACTCCAGGAAGTTGCAAGTGATACCCTGGGATTAGTGACCGGGCCAGGGAGTGGGAACCGGGGGTGGGGGGTGGAGTGAGGGTGTGTGTGTGGGGGGCGGTGCGCCGGGCCAGGCGGGCGAGGCTGGGAGGACAAAGCGGGCAGGCAGTGGCCCAGCACTCCGCGGGTAACCTGAGCGCCTGATAAGCCTCCGCCATGCGGGCTGGTGGCTGATAACAGAGCGGCCTGTCCCTCGGGTCAGGTCACCGACAACTTGCGTTTGGACGGGGGTGGGGGGGTCAGGAACGGCCCCGTGGGAATGCGACTCCGTCCCCGAAAGGATCATCAAAGAGAAGCTTTGTTCACCCTCCGGGGGGACGTGCAGGAAGGGCTCTGGGTCTTAGTCCCGTACCGTCCGGGACAGGTGCAACCTGAGCGCCAGGCGTGGCTCAGAGCAGTTGATGGAGGGTCCCCTCCCAGGGGTGCAGTCCAGGAGGCCCCGTAGGCCCACTGGTCTCCCGCACCACCTTTGGCCTCTGACACTGACCGAGGCCCTGGCCGACAGCCGCCACCACCTCCCTGGCCATCTCTGAGCTGTGGGTAGCGGGCCCAGCTCTTCCCTCTGCCCTGGCTCCGGTCCTGCTGGGAACAGAGTGGGGCTGGGTAAGGTAAGGTGACCAGCTATCCCGCTTTTGACGGGACAGTCCTGATTTTGAACAACTTGTCCCACGTCCCGCAGCGTTTTAAAAAAGTTCCGTAGGGGGTGTGCAAGAGGCAACCGATCGATGTTTCTACCTCTCTCTTTTTCTCTGTAGAAAATCAATAAAATATGTTAAAAAAAGAAAAGAAAAAGGAAACTGGGACCATGGACCTGCCGTTGGGCGTCTATGCTGCCCGGCCAGCTGACCTCATTGTCCAGGTGACCTCGCTGCCCTCCCCAGCCCTCCAGCCCTCCTCAGTGGGACCACTCCAGAAGCCACGAGAAGAATAGCACCCACCCGCCTGGGAGAGATGCCTGCCTGGTCCACGGTCCCAGTAAAGACTCGGCGAGAGGGGCCGCACCTAGTAGGTGCTCAGGAAGGCGGCTGGGAGTTTTGTTCTCACCGGCTCCTCCCTGGAGCCTCCAGCTCTCGGCCTGCACCGGAACGCATGCCCCGCCAGCCCCCGGGAGCGGGGAGGGCCGGCACCCCTGGAAGAGACCCAGGTTTTATTTATCTATTTATCTGTTTACCCAGCCACCCATCTATTTATTTCCAACTCTAACATCATCTCATTAGGGAGGCACCAAGAAGGAAAAAAAAAAAAAGTGAAATTGATACGAGGTCCCTTTCAAGTGGGGAGCCGGCTGCCTGCGGCTTTCTGATCTACCAGCGGGCGGGCGCCCGGGGCTGCTGCGGAGGGCTCCCTGAGGTCCCTCTCCGCACCCGCCCGCCACCTCCGTCCTCCACCGCGTCAGGGAGGCTGCGCGCTGCCTCCACGCCACAAGGGAAAACACGCGTGTTTTGCAAAGTATCGATTTAGTGGCTGGCTCAATTGGCAGGGCCGGGCAGGCCAGCTGGCTGGGTTTCTGCTCAGGAAGGCCACATGGCCTGGGGCACAGAGGCCCAGGTTCGAATCCTGAACTTTCTCATCCTGGCCTGGGTGACCTCGGGCACCGGCTGTGGTGAACAAGCGCTTATTCACTTGCTCCTGACGGACAGAGCCAGTGCTGCGGGGTCTGCACTTTCATTCCCACCCGCTGGACCCACGATGGGATGCCGTCCCCTCCTGTGAACCACACGCGGGCACCCTGCTTGCATCTCCCCCCGGGTGTCTCATGGGCGTGGCCTCCAAACCCCCGATTTTCTCCAATCCGCCCCCCCAAACCCTCCCCAAACCCAGGGGTGGCCTGTTGGTTCTGTCACATGGGCCGAGTCTTGGAGTCTTTCTTCTCTCGCACTCACATGTGGTCTGTCAGCAAGTCCTCTGGGCGCTGCCTCCAAACACTCAGAATATACCCCTGCCACCTCCCCTGCATCCAGCCCCATCCCCACCACCATCGCTGGTTCCATCACTGCCATCCCCTTCGGCCTGGAGAGCAGCCTGTTCCTCACGGCGTGGCCTCCGCTCAGAAAACTGTCCCTCCTCGGCACCGACCTCCGACGGCACCCCTTCCCACACAGAGCCGCCGGAGTCGCTGGCCAGGCCCACCCGGCTCTCCTCAGGGGCTCTGATATCGTTCTGGGCGCCTACTCCCTCCAGGCTCAGTCCTTTCTCCAAAGCGATACACGCGTGGCCAGTAAGCGCCTGAAGAGAGGTTCAGCACCGCTAGTCACTAGGGAAATGCAAACCAAAACCATAACTCGGTGCCACTCCACAGCCACAGGGATGGCTAACGCAAAGGCAGACGATTACAAGTGTTGGCGAGGCCGTGAAGACACTGGCACTCTCACCCACTGTTGGTGGGAATGCAACCTAGTGCAGTCAGTTTGCTCTTCCTCCAAATGTTAAATGCAGGGGCCTGGTGGGCGTGCAGGTGGAAGCAGACGGGAGGGTGCCCTGGGGCGGCCCCAGCCAGGCATGGTCAGAGGGCATGGGCGTCCATGGACACACATCTAGCGAGAGCTGAGTGTTGTGGGCTCAACTTTATGGAGGTGGAGGTTGGTAGGAACCTGCTATCTACAGCCTTCTGGTCTTCACTTCTATGCTCCCTTCACTTCTATGGTTCTATTGTGCGTGTGGCTTTGTAACCCGACTCTCTACTTAACAGCGCATATATTCGTTGATTATTACGCTCTAATATTTTGGTGGAGGATCTCAAAACCCTCATCTTCCACCTAGACCCTTGGGGCTGGGTCAAGAAAAGGAGCTCCATGAAGTGGGGGGGTGGGTTGCTAGGTGGGGGTGTGTTGAGGGGTCAGGCCGGTGGCCTGGCTGGGTTATCGAGGGTCCTGTCGTGTTGAGCTCAGAAGTGGTCCCCCAGGCAGCTTCACCCGTGACAGGCAAGTCATATTGATAGTTGGATGCAGGAGCCTCTTGGTAAGAGCTGTTTCTGTGGAACGTGATGTCTGAGAGGGCAAAGGGGGGCCCTGTGTGGGGGATGGCACCTCTCCTGGGTTGGGGGGGGCGGGCCAGTCAAGGTGGGTGGTCAGGGTGATGGTTGACCAAGGATGGGGAGGAACTCTCAATTCTGCAGGTCGCCGCTGCTTTGGAAATTCTCCTCTGACCACTGAGACTCCTTCTCATTGGCAAATAGAGCCCACTCCAGAAAACCCCAGGATTCTGGTGCTTTCCGCGCTGCGCTGGGGATTTCAGAGGCGCAGGAACACCACTGTCTTGTTTGGAGGGATCCCAGCTGCCAGTGGTGACAGCACCATTCGGGGTAAATTATTGTAGGTCTTTACAATAATCTTCACCGCCCCGGGGCAGGGTAAGTCAATTCAGGTAAACGCCGGTGCCCTGGGTTTGGTAGATAATCATCCCAGAGAGTATCTCAGGTGTTCAGGGAGGATGCAATCAGCGTGGAGAGTAAATAGTTTCCACCCACTCCCGTGCTGTCAAACTCCAAAAAAGTCTTTATCTACGTCTCCATCCATTCATCATCCACCCAACCTTCCATCTATCCTTCATCTATTCTCCATCTATCCATCCATCCATCCATCCATCCACCCACCATCCATCCCTCCAGCCATCCTTCATCCACCCACCATCCATCTATTCATCCATCTACTCTCCCTCTCTCCCTCCCTCCATTCTCCATCCATCTATTCATTTCTTCTCCCTCCCTCCCTCCCTCCATCCATCCATCCATCCATCCATTCATTTATCCATCCATCCATCCATCCATCCATCATCCATTTTTCATCATTTATTCATCATCCATCCACAACCCATCATCGATTCATGCACCATCCATCCACCATCCACTTATACATCAATTTATCCATCCAACCACTCTCCATCCATCTACCATACATCCATTCATCATCCATCTATCTATCCATGATTCATCTGTTTTCATCTTTTTATTCTTCTATTCATCTACCTTCTTTCTCCCTCCTCACTCCCTTCCTTCTTTCCTTCCACTCAATAAACACTTATTGAATGTCTATCATGTGCCAGACCCTGTAGATACCACAGAGACTAAGACGGCCCTTGACCAGGTGCTGTGGAACCAGGTGTAGATCTGGGTGAGTGGGAACACCTGGGCTGGGGAGGGGTGGATGAGAGTGTGCCATGCTTGCTGCGAATCCAGAGTGACGGGGACTGGCTGGCCCTGGACCCGGACTCCTGTTTGCTGAGCACTGCCAGTTGTCCGCAGGTGGGCTGAGTCCTTAACGTCCTAGAGCTTTTAGCCTAAACTTTGCATTTTGGAGCAGTTTTAGATTTCCAGGAAAATTGCAGACACCCACAGAGAATCCCCATGGACCCCTTCCTGGGTTTCCTGCACTACGAACATCTAATCCTGGCGTGGCAGGATTGTCACAATTAGCGTACCACTGTCCACACACAATCACCCACTCACGTCCACACTTTACCCAGCCTTCCCCTCTGTGTCCCACCTCATCTTCGTTCCTCTCCCAGGGCCAGGCCAGGGCCCATCACTGTGACCTGCCACGTCTCCTCAGGCTCCTCTTGGTTCTGAGACCTGCTCGGACTTGCCTTATTTTTGACATTTTGGGGGAGACTAGTCACATATTTTGTAGATTGCCCCTCATTGGGGTTCATCTGAGTTTATCCCTTCGTTGTGTAGGGTGGCAGGTGCGACGGAGGAGGACCTCAGAGGTGATTGGCCGTATTCTCATCCTTCCTGTCAGCATGACTTACCGCTGTGACATTGACCTTGACCTCCTGCCAAAGAAAAACCTGACTCACCGGGGGTGAAGTGACCGCAGAACGTCGCCTGGGGCCCAGCTGGCACGGCCTTCCCGTGGGTGTCCTCGTCCAGGGCCCCCGTCCCTCCGTCTGTGTCTGCGTGTGCTTCTTCACAGCAGCTGCGGGGGCTCAGGCCCCAAGCCCTGAGGATGGGGCATGACTCAAAGCGACCAGCTTTGACAGGTGTCCCTGGGGAGGCCGTGCCCACCCTGTGCCCCCGCCCATCACAGGACTGAAGCCCGATAGCAAAGGCTGGCCCGGCCACTCACGGTGAGGTCATCGTTATTTATGGGTTGGGCCGGCCGGGCTGCCCGGCGTTGGCACACACAGGCCTCTCTGGGGCCGTGCCATGGGGCCGGCATTCCAGCGCATTCCTGCGGCCTCCGCCGTCCGGACAATAGGGCGTCCTCTCCCCTGTGAACCAGCGCGCTGACAGCCAGCGCTGCTCTCACCCCCGAAGAATTCCAAACATGGAACAATGTGCGCGGCCGGGGCCTCGGGGCCGGCTCCGAGCGGGTCCGAAGGCTGCGTTCTGGGGCCGCCTCTGGAGCTGACCTTTGGGTTGGCATTCGGACGGAAACGTGGGGTGGGTGCGGGAGGGGCAGGGAGAGGAGAGGAAGTAAAGCAAACCCGAGCTCCTCCGGGCATATGCCAGGGCCCTCTGGCTGGACTTCCCCGTGGCGAGGACGCCATGGCCTTGGGGTCAAGCGAATCTCGCCGGCCAGGTCCGTGGGCAACTTGGAGCGATCCCCCGGGTCCCAGGCTGGGGGAGCTCACGCAGGGCACCCCCTCTGCTTGGAGGGAAGGAGGGGGAAGGAAGGAATGGCTCCGAACTGTGGGGGAGCAGCGCGGTGATGTGGGGAGGGGCGGGCCCCGGGGCTGCCTCCCTGCCTTGTGCTCGGCGGTGGCCTTGCCTGCAGAGCCCGGTGCTCACCTGGAGTGGAGAGCTGCTCCTTTGGACACTCTGCCCCCCACATCGGAGCCTGGGGACCCCAGAGGCGCACCGGCCGGCAGAGCAGTGCCTGTGGGTGGATAAAGGCCCCCCCCCCCCCCCGCCCACGCACCGAGTCCTCAAGGTACCAGCCCTCGGAGCTCTTTTTTTAACGCTGGGAGGGCCCCTGGGAACCCGCTTCCTCCCCGTGGCTCTTGCCCGAAGTAGCCATCCCCGTGGCTGGTCACCCCTCAGGGCTGAGACCCGTTTTGCTCCAAGTGGCCCAGCTCACCCAGGGTCGCCGTCATCCTAACAGGGTGGCTCCTCTGCCCTGTGAAGGGGCCGCTCCCACCACCGTGCCAGCTCTCCCAGCCCCCGTAGCCTCAGAGAGCCCCCTGGGTTCGCCCCGAAAGACCAGGTTGAGGTCAAGGTCTTTTTGTGCACCGGCAGCCTGAGCCTTGGCCCATGCCCAGCCCCCGCCCAGCCCCGGCCCCGGCCCCGGCCTCCTCTGGCCTCCTCTGGCCTCCTCAGGCCTCCTCTGGCCTCCTCAGGCCTCCTCTGGCCTCCTCAGGCCTCCTCAGGCCTCCTCTGGCCTCCTCTGGCCTCCTCTGGCCTCCTCAGGCCTCCTCTGGCCTCCTCGGGCCTCCTCGGGCCTCCTCAGGCCTCCTCTGGCCTCCTCGGGCCTCGGCAGAGTGGGGTGTCGGTGATGCTGCCGGGTGGCGCTCCTGGCAAAGAACAATCAGACGATGACAATGGGAGGAAGGTGAAGGCCTTTCTCCAACACTTCCTGTTTCCGTGGGCGAGTGCCTCCCGTGGGCACCGAGAATGCTGCCGGGAGGTGGAAACTCTGTGCCATCTCCTTCTCTCGGCAGCCGCCTGCCCGCCCGTCAGGAGACAAAGCTGATGGCCGAGGGGTGAGGCTAACAGCTGATGGCCGAGGGGTCTGCTAATGCTGCCGACCTGCCCCCACCGGCGCCCGGCGGGTGCTCTGAGGCCCCGGGGTGGGGCGTGGGCTGGGGTGAAACACTCACTCCCTGTCCAGGGGCTGCCCCTGGGGGACCCCACAGGGACCCAGGAGAGGCAGCGGGTTCTTTCCCCCACACCGGGGGCTCTCGGGTCTCCAGCTTCTCTCCCAGCGGGACGCTCCTGACCAGTGTCCCTGCCAGTTTTCTCCAGCCTCTGCTCAGACCTCCCAGGGGAGAGGAGGCAGGATGCCAGGGAAAGGCTCCTTGAGACGTCCGTTCTATCACACACACACACACACACACACACACCCCCATTGCTGGACAGCCCTCCTTCCCACAAAGCTCTCCGCCCGGCTCTCAGCCCTCACCCCACCCCCACTCTCACCCTGGGAGCCCCGAGGCCGCCCACCTCTCTTCCCCACAAACACCCTTGGGGGCTTAAAGAACCCCCCCCCCCCACGTCACCGGAACGGAAGGTAGGGTTGACTTACAGGTTTGTAGCAGCTTTGTTCATATTTGCCCCAAACAGGATGCAGCCGAGACCTCCTGCAGCAGGTGGTGGATAAAATCCTGTGGTCCATCCAGCCATGGAACAGCGTCCAGCACATTCAGCACCGAAGGGAAAGGAGCTGTGGAGCCCTGAAGAGACGCGAGGAACCGTCACCGCGTGTCACCACGTGTGAGAAGCCGCCCGAAAAGCCCACGCATTGCATGATTCCAGCTACATGACGCCCGGGAAAAGGCAGACCTGTGTTCTCTGTTCAGTTTTCCTGTAAAACCTCAACTACTCTAAGAAATAGTCTATTGATTTTTTTTAAAAGTGAGTCTGAGGCCCTCGCCCGTGTGGCTCCATGGAGAGTGAGTTGGTCTGCGGAGTGAAGGGTCCCAGGTTCGATTCCGGTCAAGGGCACCTGCCCGGGTGAGAGGCGTGCAGGAGGTCGGTGATTCTCATCATTGATGTTTCTAACTCTCTCTCCCTCTCCCTTCCTATCTGACATCAATAAAAATAAATTTAAAAAATAAAAAAAAAAGAGCAGGAGCTCTGGACACAGACAGGAGTCTCTTCAGGATCCTTGAAAGGAGAGATGCAGGTGGGCCTGGTGTTTGCTGAAATTCCTTCATCCTGATGTTATAGAAACAGCGCAGACATGACATCAGGATCCTCTCCTGTGCTCCCAGCCCTGAGCCACGCAGCCCTGAGCCACAGCACGCTGGCAAGTCACGCTCACGTGGGAAAAGCGACAGATTCCTGACAAGCATGTGGCGTGGCCGGGGGGATCTTGCCAGACCTGGAAGTGCCGTCCGCAAGGTGAGGGGGAACGGACCCCTGTCCGGGTGTGGGCTCTGGGACCCGCCACCTTCTCTGCTTCCCCCCAGGACTCCTCGCTGCGCGCCTGGTGCGGCCTCGGGCCTCCCGGGGTGGGCCCCGTTCACCTGCACTGCTCCCGCCTCGTCACGTGAAGCTCGGTAAGTCACGTCGGCCCTGTGTTAGTTCCCTGCGGCTGCTGTAACCGATGACCACAACTGCAGTGGGTCCTTTTCCTGCGGCCAGAGGCGGACACGGGCCTCCCCGGGCTGAGACCAGGTGTGGCCTCTCCCCGCGTCTGCAGGCCACCTGCGCTCCGTGGCTCCTGGTCCCGGCCTCCGCCCTCGACGCCAGCAATGCATCGGTCACCGGCCTCTGCCTCCTCTGCCACGGCCCCTCCCGTGACCCCGGGGGAGGACGCTTCTGCGGCGGCACAGCTGGGCTTCGATGCGGGTGACACCCCCCAGGCCTTGAAGGCCAGGCCGAGGCGTCTGGACTCTGCTCGGCCCCCGTGCCGCCCTGCCCTGGGAGGGGCATCGAGCAGCCTCAGGCCCCGACCCCCGTCACCTGCATTCAGGATTCCTCACTCTCATTGGCTTCTGGTTCTGTATTCTCGTCTGGGAGGGAAAACGTGTCATTGGCTGCCAGCATCTCCAGCTGCCGCAGGTGCCGGGGAGCCATGGCCGGCTTCGGAGCTGAGCAGGCACAGGATGGGGCGTCCGTGCGAGCCTCGGGGTGTCCTTCCTTTTCCAGTTTCTCTGTCTTACGGTCCCAAAATGTCCCGAGCCTGGGGCCGCGCTCTCCAGAGGCTCCAACCCCGGGACAAAGGCCAGTTGGCAGGGCCTTCCTGGAACCTGCGTGACGGAGGCTGGGGGTCTGGGATGGAGCCTGAGGTGGGCCAGGGTGGGGGCGGGGAAGCCTAGATCTCGGGGAACCAATCCCAGCTCCCAGGGGAGAGGATGAGAGGGGGAGTTCTGACGGCCCTGGGAGCTGGAGCTGGCCGTGCGCAGGCAGGGCTCTGGCTGGGTGGCCTGAAAAGGCACCCCCACCCTGGGCTGGGGCCCCCGGGGGGCACACCCTCTCTCCCGATCACGGACCCTCTGGGGAGCGGCCACAAACCCTTCCTGTGGGACCTCGCCGTTTGATTTGTGACCCGGACTCCCTGCCCGCCCCCCCCCCACCCCCCCGGGCCGGATGGAGGCCACCGTGGCGGACAGAGGCCCCGAAGCACTGTCCGCCCCCAGGGCCTCTGCTTTCCCACTGCCCGGGCTGTTCTGGACGTGCCGGAGCCGCGGGCTCTGGGCTAAAAATACCGCCTCCGAGGCCTGTGGGAACGCTGCCCCCGGCTATTTCGGTGGCTGGTGCTGCGCGGGCCCCTGCGCGTTCCCAGGGCTGGGGCACGGCGCTCTGCGCAGCCCGCACGGGAGCCTCCTGCCCATTTCAGAGACCCTGGTGCCCGATTGCAGGGCCAGCGGGTTCCAGGAAGTCGGCAGAGCCCGGAAGTCACTCCATATGCGGGGAACCGGCTCCCGAGGGCACAGCACCGGTCTGCCATGGGACACTGCAGCTCCTGCTCTGGGCGGCCTGGCCCTGCTCGCCCCGCCCGCGCGCCCCTCACCCCCCCCCCCCCCCAGAGGCAGGTGCAGGCTGAACGCCGCCCTTGCCTCTTAGGCCAGGTCTCACCTTCTCGCCGCACTGGGTGGGAGGCTCATGGAAAATACTCTCCTGTTCCCAGCTCTCCCTCATCCCCGATCTCCCTCATCCCCAGCTTTCCCTCATCCCCAGCTCTCCCTCATTTCCCAGCTCTCCCTCATTTCCCAGCTCTCCCTCATCCCCAGCTCTCTCTCATCTCCGATCTCCCTCATCCCCAGCTCTCCCTCATTTCCCAGCTCTCCCTCATTTCCCAGCTCTCCCTCATCCCCAGCTCTCTCTCATCTCCGATCTCCCTCATCCCCAGCTCTCCCTCATTTCCCAGCTTTCCCTCATCCCCAGCTCTCCCTCATCCCCAGCTCTCCCTCATCCCCAGCTCTCCCTCATCTCCGATCTCCCTCATCCCCAGCTCTCCCTCATCCCCAGCTCTCCCTCATCCCCAGCTCTCCCTCATCCCCGATCTCCCTCATCCCCAGCTCTCCCTCATCCCCTGATCTCCCTCATCCCCAACTCTCCCTCATCCCCAGCTCTCCCTCACCCCCAGCTCTCCCTCATCCCCAGCTCTCCATCATCCCCAGCTCTCCCTCATCCCCGGCTCTCCCTCATCCCCAACTCTCCCTCATCCCCAGCTCTCCCTCATCCCCCGATCTCCCTCATCCCCAGCTCTCCCTCATCCCCAGCTCTCCCTCATCCCCAGCTCTCCCTCACGCCCAGCTCTCCCCACACGCCCGGGGCCGGGAGCGTGAGCCTGCTAGCAGCCCCTCTGAGGGGATGCATAAACCTCGTCTCAGAGGGATGGGCTCAAAGTCAAAGATTAGGAGTGGCTGGGGGGCAGCAGCCAGCACTCTGGTCCCCGGCCACCCCCACCTCCCACTGGTGACTGAAGGGCCCTGTGCTCTCAGACAAAGGTCATCTCTCCTGGGGGTCCCAGGGCCACGTCTCCCGAGTCGACCCCCCGTGCCTGCCCCTGCGGGCTCACCCGTCAGCAGCGTGTTTCCAGGGACCGAGCCCTGATGGGTGAGCAGGACGGTTGCTGCGACAGGCTGCACAGGTGCCGTTGTGCCGGGCCCACTGGGCTTCATAAGCCATCTCTGCGGGGGGGCGGGTGGCCCGGATGCGGAAGATGCCCTGTGAGGCCTGCCCGCCCCCCACACACAGGGTTGGACCAAGGCTAAGGTGACCAGATCGTCCCGTTTTGGCGGGACAGTCCCGATTTTCAACAATTTTTCCCGCGTCCCGGGGCGTTTTTAAAAAGTCCTGATTTTTGGAAAGATTAGAAATCTTTTAAAAATGCCACGGGACGCGGGGAAAATTGTTGAAAATCGGGACTGTCCCGCCAAAAGCGGGACGATCTGGTCACCTTAACCAAGGCCCCTCTCAGCCCTCCTGCTGCTGGGGTGGCCGTGGGGGGTGTGGTGTGCACGGAGGAGGAGCAGCGACGTGGCCTCCAGGCATGGCCTGAGGCAGCTCCACGGGCTGGGACTCAGGACGGGTCCCGCGCCCCACGACCAGGAACCCCGGGTCAGTCACCCCTCTGAGCTCAGGATGGGCGGGTGCGTGGGGGCCTGGGATGCTGTGCCCGGGAAAGCCCGCCGGGCCTGGCCACGCAGGCGCACAGGCATTGTGATGTTCGCGGTGCCAAGGAAACCAAACCGACTGGTGGCCCAGACGAAGCTCACTGCAGACTGATTCATATGCCTTTCAGCATAACCATTACAGCTTGTCTCATGTTTGATTCTTATAAGTGTATTTCCAGTAGGACATGATCTCATTCATCTGGGGGAAATGGTGAACACCATAGACTGATGAACAAGAACAGACCCAGCGATAAGGAGCCATGGGTCAGACGGTTGGACCTCAGGGGGAGGGTGGGGATAAAAGGGAGAGATCCACCAAAGGACTTGTGAGCATACATATGAGCCTAACCAGTGGTCAAGGACAATAGGGGGATGGGGGCATGAGTGGGGTGGGGTGGGGGATGGGAATAGGGGGGTTGAGGACAAATATGTGATACCTTAATCAATAAAGACATTAAAAACAACTTCCTCAGAGGTGGCACTCGGTGCCCCCAGGCCCTCTGGGTGGGACCAGCCAACTGGGCAGAGGCTGGCGCTGTGATCCCACACCCACAGGGCAGGAGCCAGGAAGCAAGGAACCCCTGGCCTGGCAAATGCCCTCCAGGCCCGTGCCTCAGTTTCCCCCTCCATAGAACGTTGCTCTTAAGGTGCTTCCGTCTTGACCTCCCCAGAACGTGGACGGTGACGTGAAGAGACACAGCTGGTGGCGAGGCTCTCTCTCCAGCAGAGGGGACAGCAGCGGGGGCCCGGCCCAGCACCCCATCGGCCCTCCCCCCGGCCCCGCCCCCTGTGGGGTCCCCTTCCACAGATGAGAAGAGGAGGTGGGGAACGGGTGAGCCGGGCCACCCAGGGATGGGTGTCATGTGCTCCTGCGTGGTTGGAGGTCTCCGAGGCCGAGTCTCTCACCGGCTCCTCTCCTTCCGCTGTCACCGCCAGGCGGTCCCTCTCTCCAGCCCTCGCTCGCCTCCTCCCTCCCCTCCTCCTCTCTGCCCAGCTTCGAGGCCGCACCCAGCCCTCGGGGACTCCATGCTCAGCCTCCAGCATTCCTGCCCTGTTTTCAGTTAGGGGACGTCCCCCAAAATACCCAGCCTGCCGGAGGCGGCGGCAGCCTCGGGCCCCCGGGAATGCTCTTGAAAGCCTTGGCTTGGCTGGTCCTGCCGCCGCCAAACCAGCGGCTGGCTGGCAGGGGTGTTCCTGGGACGGAGGCCGCCGGGAGCCGGGGCGGCGGGCAGGGCCTACGCACTAGGGCGGCTTTTGGGGTTAGGCAGAGGCGCGGCAGCTGCCAGGAGGGAGACCTCAGGAATGCGGTGGGCATGCTGACTCTCACATTTTCCTGCAGCCTGGCTCCCAGCTCTGGGGACCGGGGGCAGGGCCAGGAGCCGGGGCCGGGGGACACGGCCTGGCAGAGGTCGTGGGCGGGCTGGCGTTAGGAGCCCTGCCTGGACCCCCAGCCTCCTACCCATCCCGAGAACATCCTGGAGCCGCCCACATCTCCGGGGCCCATGGGCTCATCCCCAGGAAGGCCTCCCAGGATGCCCCAGGGCTGACGGGTTCTCCCCTGGGACTCCAAGGCCGAGTGCCCTACTGAGCGCGCTGGCTTCCCGGCTCAGGGTCCCAAAGCCCCTGGGGGCCGATGTGTAGCTTTCTTTTCTTTAAAACATATTTTTTTTATTGATTTTTTTTTTTTTCAGAGAAGAAGGGAGAGGGATAGAGAGCTAGACACGTCGATGAGAGAGAAACATCGACCAGCTGCCTCCTGCACACCCCCTACCAAGGATGTGCCCGCAACCAAGGTACACGTCCTTGATCAGAATCGAACCTGGGACCTTCCAGTCCGCAAGCCGACGCTCTGTCCACTGAGCCAAACCGGTTTCGGCCGACATGTAGCTTTCTAATGTCATCACCTGGGTCAGGGGGCAGCTGAGACAAAGGCCAATGAGACTGTGCCCTGTGGGCAGACCGACATCATGATGCCGGCCCACCTGGGCAGAGCTTGGAGGACCAGGTGGTGGCAGAGGCAGGACCAGCCGAGGCCGGCTCTTTAAGGCACCCCTCCCGGCCCCCGTCTCCCCTACCCCCAGCACTTAGCAGCTAACCCAACGTCTGGCTCTGAGATGGTGTGACTGGTGGGGGCACGTGTCCTGCTTTGGCAGGATTCTTCCTCAAACTGCGCCACCCCCCGACTCCCCAGGGATGCTGGTCACATCCTCGGCATCGGCGGAGGTGACCAGTGGTCCTCGTGGGAACCACACGAGCTCTCCCTCGCTCCAGGCCTCAGTTTCCTCATCTAATGTGGGAGGAAAGCCACTGTCCTGCCTGCCCTGGTGGCTAAGAAAGGGGCCCCGGGTGAAGTCCTGAGGCAGGAGCGCCTGGGGGGCTCAGGGAGAGGTGCCCGCCCGCCCGCCACCCGCCTGGCGAGCTCCCCTCTGGGCCCGGGTGCAGGCGGAGGACCGTGCCCTGCAGGCTGGTCCACGGGCGCTCTGGCTGGCTCCAGGAAGCAGAGCGGCAGCAGACGGCCCAGAGGGGCCCCGTGGCCACCTGAACCTGCCTCTTGACCGCAAATATTGGCTCTGGCAGGCGGAAGGGTCAGCATGCACGCCGGGCAGCGGGCGCTGGCCAGTCTGCGCTGAGTGCTGTAGGGCAGGCCCCAGCCCTGTGCTCCCGGTGAGACAGGGGACACCTCTGCCTCGGGCCGGACGCTGCAGCAAACGCCTGCCCACCTCCGGGTGCCTGCAGCCCACAGCCCCTCGGGAGGGTCCCAGCTCATCAGCAGGGACCTGGGGCCCGGGGCGGAGCCTCCCTGGTCCTCTGGCGTCTGGGATAAATATTTGTTGAATGGATGTTGTTTAAGTCCAGCGGGGTCAACGGCATCACCGGCCCCGACTCCAGGAGCTCGCACGCCCCGGTCTCCCGTCTGACTAACCTTGAGGGGGTGGGGGCCGGGCCCGGGGGCCTTCGGGTTGGGCCTGAGTCCTGGACTCCCGGCTGCCTCTCTGACCCTCTGTTTCCTCATCTGTGAGCCGGGCACTGTACCACCTATCAGCCTGGAGGTCAAGTAAAGCCCAGTGTCTGGTGGGAACAGTGCCCGGCTCAGGGGGCTGCCCAAGAATGCCCCCTTGCTGTCCCTGCCCTCCGAGTCCCACACGTGGCCCAGGACAAGGCAGGGGCCAGGGGCTTGGACTCGGGCCTCTGTCTCTGGGTCAGCCGTGGCGGAGAAGACGCAGCCACGGCCCCGGAAGTCACACGCAGCAGGAGGCTCTTTGCGTCCCCGGCACTGTGGGTGGCTTCATGGACGAGGTGCCCAGAGGTGGCCCAATGAGTAGGGGACAATCAATGGCCAGAGACCACAGGAGCCCCGGGACCCGCTCCAGGCCACGCATCCCACAGCACCGCTTAACCGTGGGCCCCAGCAGCGGCGGGGGCCGATGTCCCCCGGGACTGGCCTCCGTGGCCTGAAACACACAGCGCCCCCTGTAGATCCTTAAAGAGGGAGCTCCAGGCTGAGGACCCCTCTTGGAAGTCCCTTCAGGTAGTTCCTCCGGAAGCTGGGCTCGCTGACGTCACTGGAACTTGGGCTTCAACCGGGACAATGGCCAGACCGTCTGTGTTTAACCTATCGACTCATTAATATGTTATTTGATTGATTCATTCATCCATTCATCTATTCATCTACCCGTGTTTCCCCGAAAATAAGACATCCTCCGAAAATAAGACCTAGCCCATGGAAAAATAAGACATCCCCTGAAAATAAGACCTAGCGCATCTTTGGGAGCAAAAATTAATATAAGACAGGGTATTCATTCATTCATTCATTCCTCAACAAGGGTATGCAGATTGCCAAAACCGGTTTGGCTCAGCGGTAGAGCATCGGTCTGCGGGCTGAAAGGTCCTGGGTTCGATTCCGGTTAAGGGCATGTACATTGGTTGCGGGCACATCCCTGGTAAGGGGTGTGCAGGAGGCGGCTGGTCGATGTTTCTCTCTCATCGACATTTCTAGCTCTCTATCTCTCTCCCTTCCTCCTCTCTGTAAAAATTCAATAAAATATATTAAACAAACAAACAAACAAACAAACAAAAAACACCAAGGATGTGCAGAGAGCAAACGCCCCTGGAAGTGTAAGCAGAGCAGGGAGGCTTGGAGTCTGGGCCGAGGGCAGCTGCTGGCCCGATGATGGAGTGAGGCTCTCTCACCAGCCCTGCCAGCCCAGACACGGGGCCCCGGCCCACTCCCACCCTCCCCAGGGCCTGGGCCCCCCGGTTGTCTGTCGCCTGGGCTGCACGGCTCTGACCCTTTGCCCTCTCCCCGGAAGGCTGCAGCATACAGGCTGCACCCTGGAGCCCCACTGCCTCGAAGCCACAGGTCCCTGCGGCCCCCCTGGCTGCGGCTGGGGAGACGGAGGCCTGAGAGATGCTCCGCGGGTGTGGGGTCCCCGAGGGGTGGGCAGTGAGAGCCCAGCCCGCCCGCCCCGCTCGCCCGCCGCCATCCCAGACAAAGGCCCCTCTTAAAGCGCCTCAGACGCAGCCCCGGTTTCCAGCCCCAGCCCACCGGGGAGCGCCCGCCGCAGCAGCTGTCTTCGTTTGCCGCCCGGGCCTCGGCTTATTGTCGGCTTCCTTCCCAGAAATATGCCTGAGCAACTGCTGTAAACAAACGGGACTTCTCTGTAAGATGCACAAAACGGGGTGCGGCTGGGGCTGCCTGCTGAGCGCCAGCGGAGTCTTCAGCAGCCACAGCTCCTCTGTCTGGATCTGAGCCCCGGCTCTGCTCCGCCTTCTGAGCTCAGGGCCCGGCTCCAAGGCCATAGGCAAGTCCCCAGGCGCCTCCCCATCGCCCCAGGGCAGTGAGAGCTCGGCGACCTTCCCAGGGGCAGTGTTTCTCCGTTTTCTTAGCAAACACGGACCCAGAGCATACTGCGTCTCCGATAAATACCCATCTTTTCATCCTCACAAAACCGCACAACGGAGGGGGGGGGCGGGGACTATCACTATCCCAATTTATAGAGAAGGAAACCGAGGCACAGAGAGGGACAGTGACTGACCCAAGGATGCACAGCTAATAAACGGAGAAGCCGAGATTGCACCCCATTCTTGCCAGAGGGAGGCTTGGGAAGAGAGGCTGAGAAAGAGATGGCTCACAGGGCTGGTGAGTGAGGGAAGGGGGAGCTAAGCCAGAGCCATGCAAATGACCGTCCAGGGCCAGGGTCCTCTCCTTGCTTGATCTCCGAGGGTTTTGTGACAGGACCGTGTGAGGGACTGAGTTGTACCTGCTGCAGACTCACCCGTTTGAGTCCTAACCCTCGTACCTCCAGGCAGGACTTTGTGAAGCAGGAGGGTCGTGGGGTCAGTAATGTCACTGAAGCGAGGTCCTTAGGGTGGGCCCAGATCCAGGGCGACGATGTCTTTAAAAGAAGGGGACATTGGTCGGAGACCCCTCGGGTGGGGGGGGGCCTTCCTGGGAGGCCGGCGGGGGAGGGACCGTCTGGTGTGGCTCCGGGTGGGCCAGTGTCTGCAGGTCTGCTCAGGTGCAGCAGGAGCAGGCTTCGGTGAACGGTTCTCCCGCCATGGCCTGAGGGCGGCGCTGTCTAAAGAACAGCAGGCAGGTGCATGAGCACGTTTTGTTGTGGTTGTTGCAGATACAGTTTGGCAGACGCCGGAATTGGCTCATTCAGCCAAAGTTTATTGAGCACATACTATACATACTACGGTATGCTCCAGGCATCGACAGTTGGCCTCTTAAACTATGTAAGCCAATCACATGTCTCTTTTCCTTCCTTCCTTCTTCCCATCCACGGACCCACCGCCTCCCTCCCTCCCCGTATGAAGAATTTAGACCCTTGGACTTGGCAGAGACCTCGCCGGCGGGGTCCTGGGATGCACTTAGGGTCAGGTGTGCAGAAGGGCCTGAGCCAGCGGTGGCGAGGCTGCCGGCTCAGCTGGCCTGGCTGTGTGGCCTGGTGTGCCAGGTCACCTCCCAGTGGCCTCCTCGGCCCACCGCTGGTAGAGAGGCAGCCGAGGACCCCTCGCTGTCGCTGCCCGTAGCTGCCACACGGATCCATGGATTCTGACATAGGGTGGGGGCAGGGCACCCAGGTGGTAGTTTCAGTCACGTGATACCTCGCCCCGCTGTCCTGTTTGCCTGGAGGGGAGTGATGGGGGCAGAGAATGTCTACCCAGTGCCCACTGTGTGCCCAGCTGGCAGCCTAGAAGAGCCCGCTGCGGATGTTGTCCTCAGAGCCGAGACAGCGCTTCTAGATACACCTGGAGCTCGGGCGGGAGGGGGCAGCCTCATCCAAGAGGCCAGAGCAGGTAGTGTGGGAACCTGGGGGGTGTGGAGTCACCCTAGAGGTGGCGTCCGAGGAGGCTTCGACGCCCACACGCTAAGATGTGCACCTGCAGAGAAGCGCAGGACGCTGGTCAGGTGGGGGACAGAGCATGGATGGGCAAAGGTTTGGAGGTGGGCGTTGGGGGAGGGAGTCCGAGGTGCCGGCTGGTGGCCAGAGCTGTGAGGGCGGCCTGGGCAGGAGCCAGAGGGGCAGAGGAAACAAAGCCACGCTGGGCTTTCCCTCACCTCCTCTCACCCCACGTGTGAGCAAGGGGGTGCATTCTGGTTGTAAAACTGATGCAAACCTACTGCAAAAACAATCAGAAAACACAGGAGTATTAATTGGGGAACAAAAATCCTCAAGCAGGCTAACATTTAAAAAAATATCTATATCTATATCTATATCTATATAATTGATTTTTTACAGAGAGCAAGGGAGAGGGCTAGAGAGCTAGAAACATCGAGGATGAGAGAAACATCGATCAGCTGCCTCCTGCACACTCCCTCCATGGGGATGTGCCCGCAACCAAGGTACATGCCCTTGACCGGAATCGAACCTGGGAACCTTGAGACTGAAGGCCGACGCTCTATCCACTGAGCCATAGGGGAGGCTAATGTTTTAATGCAATTCCTTCCAGCCTTGTTTTCTATCTCCCCCCCACTGCCACCCCTCCCCTCCTACACACACATAGGTACTCACTCTCCGGTTTGTTTTTTAAACATCTACCACTGTATTGTTTCTCGTACCTCCTTGTTTTCACATAACAACATGTGATATTGTGCTTTTTAAAGATCCCTTTTTTATGAAATGTTAAAATGTGTCCATTTGGGAAGAGAGGATCCAAAGCGGAGGTGTGAGTGAGTTAAGAGGGGAGGAGGCCGTTAGGGTGGTGGCGGAGGGTGGTCCCCTGGGGTGACCCTGAGGGCCTCTGGGCTCCGGACAGGGGCACGGGGGCCGGGGCCACCGGAAGGCGCCCCCACACCTCTGGGTGCCCGTGCAGGGAGCCAGCGGGAGGGACGACGGGCCGCTCCCCCCTCCCTTCCCGCCGTCCTGCAGGGCCAGCTCGGAGTCAGTCACCCTTGTCTCATGGATCAGGACTCCCCATGCACAGCGGTATCCCGGCGACTCCCCCTGCCTCTCAGTTCATTTCCTTCGGAGCAGTTAGTGAGGTGTTATCGGTCCTCATGAGCCCCTCATGAGACCTCCTGGGGGAGAGGGACTGTGCCAGATGCTAAGCAAGTGCTCGGCAGATGGGTGTTAAGTGCACCTGACCTGACCCCGCCCACACCCTCCAGGAGGCACATGGAGCCCAGAACGACCTTGCACTTGGTTAAATGTTCTGATCATTTCAGAACAAGGACCTCGCCTTTTCGTCCTTCACTGGGCCCCCCACATGACGTAGCTGGGCCTGTGGTTCCCACAACTGCCCTGAAGTTTGGGGCAGCCCCCGGGGCCTGCAGCCTGGCCTCCCCTACCCAGGAGGCCCCTGCCCTCCCTGCAGAGAAGGCGCCCATCCAGTGGGTCCCAGGTCCACCCCTGGGGCCTGAGCCATGGCCCATGCTTACCTGGGGAGGGCAGGGCTGGGCCTTCTTCCTTCTCGCCTTGATGCATGCCTGAATTCAGTCAGCCTGCTCCTCTCCAGGTGGGCTCCCAGGCTGTGTGACCTTGGGCAAGACATTGAACTTCATTTTAAAAAATAATAACCATCCTATATAATAAAAGGCTAGTGTGCAAATTGTCCCCTCAACCCGGAGTTCAACCAGGGGGTTTGGGGCGGCAGGCCAACCACCCACGGCCCCTCCCTCTGGCCAGCCCAGCCTGATCAGCCCTGATTGGGGTGGGACGGCCAGAACCCACCTGTGCACGAATTCGTGCACCAGGCCTCTAGTAAAAAATGAAAATAAGAAATGACCTGCTGCAAAGGCCCCAGGGAAGAAGGAGAGAAGGATGTTGTGAACGGAAGTGCTGCCCGTCTCCCAGGGGTGCGGGAGGGTGGAGGGCCTTGGGACCACACAACGCTTTGTGAGCAGCGGAATCTTCCCTGTGAGTGCAGAATTCGTACTTGCTCCCCTCGACCCCTTCTCTGGATTGCTCCTAGGGCGCGCCCCTGCAGCCGGGCCTCCAGCCTGGGAATGCACGGCCTGCTTTCTTCCTCAGCAGCGCGGGGCCCGACTGGAACCCGGAGCCCAGCGCCCCTGGGAGGCCGTGTGGATGCCGCTCTGCGCTTCCCCGTGGCCTAATTTGAAGAAACAATGGGCCTCCGTCCCCGTGAATGGCCGGGCGGGACCTGCCCCGTCGGTGCCTTTGTCCCCGGCGTGCCCGCCATCAGCGGGGCTCCGGGGCTCTGGCCTAATTCGGAGGGACAGGTTTTATCGCCACTCTTGATTCGGGAGGTCAGATCTGACAGGCCCCGGCCCTCTGCACGGAGGGACCACGGCAGAGACGGGCCCCCGGCCCCAACGGCCCGCCCGGGAGGTCCGGGGAAGAAGGAGGAGGCGGCGGCGGGAGGGCGGACGCGCGTGGGGTGAAGACGGGGCCAGGGCCACCCGCCTGGCAGGCCGGGGGCGGAGGGCGCGACGGGTCAGGCCTGTGTGTGGTGAGGACGCAGCTTCCCCTCCCTGGGCACGTGCACCACCAGCTGGCACCTGTGCCCCGCGGCCAGGGGCTGGGCACCGGGGAGGGCCGGGGAGGAGCCGAGGGGCTGGCTCTGGGTGCTCTGAGGGAGGGAGAGGGGAGTGCTAGGGTGGCCCCATCTGCAGTCACAGAGAGAAGCCCGTGCACGTTTGGGCTGTGGCATTGTCCCCCTGAACACCGGGCAGGTGCCGGGCAGGTGCCAAGAGGCCCCTTGCTTACGTGACCACAGGAGGGGGCCACCGTCCCCCACACTCTAGGCCAGGGGCTTGCCTGAGGTCGCGGGGCTGGTGGATGCTGGGTTGAAGAGACCATTCCGGGGCCCTCCCCAGGGTCAGGGCCGTGCACTGAGGGCCCAGAGGCTGAGAGGATAGAGGGGGGCTGAGAGGATAGAGGGGGGCTGAGAGGATAGAGGGGTGCGGAGAGCTTCTCCGGGGGCGCCCCCACACCGGGCCACCCCCAGCAGAGCTGTGTGTGGGGGGGTTCAGCACCGCGCTGTCCTGCCTGAAATGCTTCCTTGTTTTGGATCTGGAGTCCCCCTCTTGCTGGGCTTGGGGCCCTCGGTTCCCAGGGCTCGCTGTGCTGGAAGCATCCTGGCCGCTGCCCCCTCCCCAAGTGAATCTCCTGGGAGGTGCAGGCAGCGGCACCCCGTTTTCCACTCGTTGAAGCGTTGAGCAATGCAGAAACGAAGGAATGTGAGAGGGGACGAACGAGTGACTGGGTGAGCAACCGATTGTACTTCACCGGGTTTGATTTTGCTGATACGCTTGGAAGTGATGGAAACTGTTCTTTTAAAAACCTCTGTGATGCCATCTGCTCCGGACACGGCTGGCCAGGGCCCCGTCTGACCGGGGACAGTGCCTACGGAGACCCCTCACCCCTCGCTTCCTCTCCAGCTCCCCGACCTGCCCCGTGCCCTGGTGCCCACCCTGTCCGAGTGTCTCACCCCACCTTCGTCCCCACCCCCACTGGGACGCCCAGGCCCCCGTGGGGCAGAGGAGGGGTGGCCTCCGGCCGGGCTGCAGTGCCCGTGGGCCAGCGGCGTGCGGCTGCCCGGCCGGCACAGGCGCTGCCACCCTGGGCCCAGGGGCCTGAGGGAAGCCCTCGCAGCCCCTGGAAAGGACAGAGGGGGCACCGCTCAGGCCGCCAGGGCCCGTTCCCCTCGGCGACACCGTGAGGAAGATGCCGCGAGGACATGGCGCTGGCCGGTGTGCGGCTGAAGTTGTTTTTGGAAAGAAGAAAAGAAAAAGTCCGAGATGACAACAGAGCACTTGGCCGCGGTCGAGGGCACCGGGGCGCACGGTGAGAGGAGATTTAGGGCCGCTTTCTGCGCTCCGTCAGGGAGAACAATGTGGGGCAGAGCGGAGGTTTCCCGTTATAAATCACCCTGAGCCCCGTGGAAACCCTCCCCGCCCCGGGTGAGTGGGCCCCGCGGCCGGCTCCGGGCACCCCCACCGCAGGCCGCCGCACGGGGCGCCCCCCGGGCCCCACCCGTGGGAACGGAGGCTCCGGCAAGGGTCCGATTTCCACCCCGAAGCCGGCACATGTCCTGGAGAATGAAAAGGCCAGTCTGCCCACCCCTTCAATTAAAGAGAGGGGGGCAGAGACACGGGGCGGGGCGGGGCGGGGCGGGGGGTGCTAGAGCCCCATTCTGGGGCCCCAGGGGCTGGGGGTGGGGCTGAGAAAAGGCTGCGTGTGGCTCAGCGGTGGAGCAAGCGGGAAGGCCTGCTGGGCTTTGCCTGGCGCTGATGTTACAAAGAGGGAAAACTGAGGCCCAGAGAGGGGCGGACAGCTGCTCGGGGTCACACAGCGCTTTGGTGCTGGACCTGGGCCTCTGGCCTCGAAATCCATGCCCCATCGGCTAGTGAGCTTGCTGAAGGGCCATCGGTGCCAGAAAGGCCACGGGGTCCCCAACAGCGTCCCTCTGTCCCTCCGTGTACCTGCCAGCAGCCTCGCCGGGGGACAGGGCCAGCTGCCTCTCCTCACGCTCACTGCCGGGAAACACCTGGGACAGCAGAGGCAGGGAGTGCCAGGCTGGCTGGAACCGGGGACTCCGGACTCCTGGACTGACAGCCAGCATCCTCGGCGGGACCAAAGTCTCCCCTTTTGTCAAAAGACTAGGCTTTTTGGATTTTAGAAAGGTAACTGGGTGTGATTCGGGAGGTCAAATTTGACAGGCCCGACCCTCTGCATGGAAGGACCACGGCAGAGACAGCCTCCGGCCCAAATGGGAAATGACAAGGAAGAAGAAAAAACAATCAAATCAAAACGCAGCGCTAAGGCATAGGGTGAATGTTTGTAGTGGGGGCTGAGCGGCACCCCCCTTTCCAACCCACAGCGCCCTGAAGGACAGGAAGGACTGACCATCCAGGGGAAGTGTGGCGACTGCAGCGTTTCAGACCAGCTCAGGTTCTGATGCCGAGAACACCCCGGGGCTCAGAGCTGTGGGGACCCGGGGATTTGGATCTGCAACTTTCCCCACAGAGACGCTGAGATCCGCTGCCGGACTGCCCAGACCAGGCGTCTTCCCGCCCGGCCCCCTGGCCCTGTCCTTTGAACAGGGAGCATCGCGTACCCGTTGCCAGCCCCTTCTCCTCGGGCCGGTCCCCTACGTGGGACCCACCGCCTTTGGATACCAGTTTCCTACAACTGGCATTGTCCTGTTGTTCTGTACCCTCGGGAGGGCCGAGGTGAGGGTCGGCCTCTTTTCTCCACGTCGGTTGGCCTTTGCTCTCTGGGTGGGGTTCCAGGCTGAACTGCAAGACAGAACCCTGGCCCCGTGGTCCTGGCATGAAGCCTCGGTCAGCACTCAACTGGGGGAGCCCAGACAGGTGAGCTCCCCCCAACACTTCACTTACTCATGGGCTTCACTCTCGTCCCGTACCCAGCCCGCGCCCCTCCCTCGTCCACCCGCTGAGAGAGAAGCATGGCCCAGACGGAGCGTAATATAGACTCCGGGGGCCCCGTCCAGTCCGTCCCAGCTCAGCCCGCCTGGCAGGAGGGAGCTGTGCCCACCGTTGCCTGGTGAAACTGGAGTCCTCGCTCTCTGTCAGGTGTCACAAAACAGTCTTCTTTTTATTTTTTTTTCTCCAAAAAAAAATTTTCCCATCATTAAAACGTAAGAAGCAACTGTAGCTCCCAGCTGTGCAAGAAGAGACAGCTGATCAGATCTCGGGACCCCGATTTAAAGTCAAGTGTAGTCAAAACCGGTTTGGCTCAGTGGATAGAGCGTTGGCCTGAGGACTGAAGGGTCCCGGGTTCGATTCCGGTCAAGGACATGTACCTTGGTTGCGGGCACATCCCCGGTGGGGGTTGTGCAAGGGGCAGCTGATCGATGATTCTCTCTCATCGATGTTTCTAACTCTCTGTTCCTCTCTCTTCCTCTCTGTAAAATATCAATAAAATATATTTAAAAACATAGTGTGAAGTGTACTTAGTCCTCAAAAAGACAAAAAAAAAGTAGCAAAAGATAAGCCTTTGCCTCAAGGCAGATGGCAGGTTTCCCCTCCACTCTTGCTCTTGTCCTTGTAATCTATGGGAAACGACTATACAACTTTTCCTGGTTGCGGGTGTTTTGTTTTTAGTTGACAGGCGGTTGAGTCTCTTTTTCGAGGTGGTTGGAGGCTAAGCGTCTTGACTTACTGATCGCACAGACCCTGCTGCCTGAACAAGGAATAAACTTGGTTTGTTTTCAGCCACCGGTGTTTGGGGGATGTTTGTTACTGCAGCACAGCCCTGACTCGTTAGCACGCACTATTCCTAAAGGCTGCATTTTGATTCTATCGTTTTTTCTTGTTCCTATCATTTCCCATTTGTTTATCGTGTTTTTTCCTTGTTCGTTTTCCAGAGGTGTTGCTATGCTACAAATATTTTTTTTAATATATATATTTTTTATTGATTTTGTACGGAGAGGAAGGGAGAGAGATAGAGAGCTAGAAACATCGATGAGAGAGAGTCATCCATCAGCTGCCTCCTGCACACCCCCTTCTGGGGATGTGCCCGCAACCAAGGTACATGCCCTTGACCGGAATCAAACCCGGGACCCTTCAGTCCCCAAGCTGATGCTCTATCCATTGAGCCGAACTGGTTTCGGCGATATGCTACAAATATTAACCCTTCTAATGACGTGATTATTTTGTCACCGGCTGGAACTCTCCGGGGAAGGTGATTGGTCCCAGTAGGTTGGGAAGAAGGGGCACAGATTCCATTGGTCCCAAACCTGAGCCATTGCGTCTGACAAACATTGTTCGACATGCACGAGGTGAGTGCTAACAAGCCGACTGGTCAGGTGGCCTGTTTCAACTCCTCCATGTCAGAAGGCCCGCCAGGCAGTGTGGGTGCTGCACCTGCGAGGCCCCGAGAATTCTTTAACGAAGGATTTAAAAAACAACTGGCCTTGTGTGGAATGCTGACATTGTTAACGAACGTGCTGGAGAAACAGTTACATGAGACCAGCTCCTGAGAAACACGAGGTCTGGGGAACAGGCCTGATGCCAGGGAATCTGGGAAAACCCGCATGTACTTTGGTTCAGAGCGAGGGGGGTCGGCCTGGCTGGCCCTGCTGAGGTTTGTCGCTACCCATCCCTTCACCTCCTCGCCCATGGGACACCTTCTGCCGGAATCCCATGAAATCCGTGTGTTGCGGAGCGACACCTTAGTGTAAAGTGTATCTAAGGAGTGAAATGAAGGGTCCTGTCACCCATGTAACTGGGGTTTGGTGCAGAGCCTGAATTATTTTTAGGGGGATCCCTTACCCCCCCAGTTATTGGTTAACCCCCATTCTGAGGTGGGTGGCCTCTTCATGAGGGTGCCCTCCCTCCCTGCCATCCCTGGGGACTGGGCTCCTCAGGGTGCCACGCCAATTCTCTGCTATAGGACGCTTGCCAAACTGCCAGCCCTGAGCTCTGCACAGAAGACGGTAATCCGGCTCACCGGGAGCCAGGTTCTAACCGTGGCTGCACGCTGGACTCACCTGGGAGCTTAGAAAACTTCTGGTGCCTGGACCAAACCCAGAGCAGATGAGACCAGACCCGGGCTGGAGCCAGCGCCAGGGTCTCTGCACACACTCCCGGGTGGTTCCAGCGTGCGGCCAAGTCTGAGCAGCAGGCTCCGCGGCGGTGCTCCCCACCATGCGTGGCCCACCTGAGCGCTGTGGCTTTGTCCCGCCTGGAAGGGGGCGTGGCTTTGCAGAATCTTGTGGGGATAGGGAGCTTCCAGGTTTGGGCTCACATATGTCCCATCCCTGGCCACCACATTGCTGAGTGCCTGTCTGCCCAGGTTTATCCCTTGCAGGAGCCGGAGCCATACTCCTGTCCTCAGGGGCACCTTGAGGTGACACCACAGGCCTGGCTTCGTTTTTTGTAGGGATGCTATCCCGCTGCTATGCACGCAAGCATCCTCCAAACAACCTTGGTAAGGAATTCTTCTTCTTTCTCAGAAATAGCTATAGCCCAGCAGCTTGTTTGTTTCGCCCCGTGGGCCTTGCCAACGGAACCACTAAATGTGTTTTCCTTTTTGCATTGGCTGCCAGGGAACTCCGAGTCAAGTTAGCTGCTGCAACAAGCAGCACAGAGGACCTATGTTTTGGCCTCTGCTTTGTCTTCTACTTCTCCCCGTTGTTTTCCTCACCCCCTAAAAATCACGTGGGGTTGTGTGTGTTTTGTAAGGCATCTCCAATCCTATTTTTGTGGCAAAGTGGGGACACAGAGCTTCACATGAACAAGTGAAAGAGGCAGGCTCCTTTTCCTCTGGTTGATGGTTGATGCGGAGTTGTTGCCTCTTCTCTGAGCACTGCCCGAGCAGGTCCATTGTGCCCGGGGCCAGCACTTCCCTCTGCATCCCCAGCAGAACCGCATTCCCTGCTGGTCCAGGCCCGGCCTCGCCCTGGTTTCAGACTCCCCAGTCACAATGCCACACACCTGGGGCTCACACTGCTCCGCCCACGCGGGAAGCTTGCTGCTGGCTGAAGACTTCCTGGGTCTCGCGGGTGATGTTTTGTGGCTTTGTGGCCACTTGTCCACACAAGTCTCTCCTGGAGCTGGGGAGGTAGTGACGGCAAGTGCCCTGCCACCTGGCCCAGGGCCTGACCCCGGGGTACCGGGCTGTCTGCGGGGCCTGCTCCGGGCTCCAGAGACCCCGAGACGCTGCAACCCCCACAGTTCTGTTCTGTGTTGTGGCAGGGCCTGTGCCTGGCCTCTGCTCAGGGATCAGATGATTCTGGGCGTCGTAGGATTGGAGGAGCTCAGGACAGTGTCCCCAAGGCCACCGTTAGCGCCTCTGGGGCATGGCTCTGAGTGGGCCCGGCTTGCCCCTGGGCCCCGTCACCCAGGGCTGTGTGACTCTGGGCATCTCCCCTCCCCCACCAGCCTCCCTTCTCTCGTAACCAGGATGGTAAGAGCACATCCCTCTCCGGGAGAGGTGAGATTGGATGCAGAAAACATCCGTGGACCCGGGATATTGAAAGCATTAGCCTGAGACATTAGCCTGGGTTACTCTGGGGTGTCCCCTAGGGCGGAGGCCCCTCCTCTGCTCCTTAAAAGCAGAGGCCCTGGAGGTGTCTGTACCCTGAGGGTGGGGAGTCGGAGGGTGGGTGGGTGCCCAGAGAAGAGCAGACACAGTCTCTGGAACCAGACATCTGTGTGCAGGGTGAGCTGCGGATTCCCACGGGGCCTCTGCTCCCCACCTGCCCGATGAAGGGGTGCAGTGGACTCGCCTTGCATGGTGGAGACACTGAGGCTGGGTGGCCAGGTGACCCTCCAGGTGTATGCCTGGGCCCCCAGATGCTCAATGGCTGGGGTGGGGACTTGCTCTGAGGTTGCTGACCTCACCCTCCTAGGCACTCACCCTGCTCTCCCTGTGTGGGCAGGTCTCTGAGACCCCCAGGCCGTGCCTCCCTGACCTCCAAAACCATGGTGGACTGCTCTCCTCGGTGCCCACGGGAGGCGGGGCTGGCCTGGCCCGGCGCTGTCAGCTGCCGGCACAGCTGGCTCCAGAGGCTGTTGCCGTGGAAACCCAGACTGATGTTCTCCTAAACAGCAACATGATGTGTGGTTTCTCTGCCGAATGTCCCAGCCGCGGAGGCCAGGCTGGGAGGGTGGAGACGGAGCAGCCTCCGGGAGGGAGCCCCCAGGCCCTCGGGCCTGCCTTGGCCTCGCCACAGCGAAGTGATCCAAAGACACAGATTTTGGGCGAGGGAGGAAGGACGTGTTAGGGAAAAATGTGCTGAGGTCACCAGGTTTGCTTCCCAAGAGCTTCTGTGGGAGGGCCTGGAGCCCATGTGCTCCTTCGGAGCTGCTGGGGGAGGTTTCCCGTTGGCGACGGTGCCCAGGCCCAGCCCTGCCGCTGGCATCCGGTGCCCCTCGTAGGACAGCATGGGGCGCGGCTGCTCTGTTAGCTCCCCAGCTCTGCATCTGGGTGGCCGTGCGACCCAGCACTCCCTGTGCCCCTCGGAGCCTCGTTCTGCTGATCTATAAAGTGAGAGCGTCACTTCTTGCCCAGCTGGGGAGAGGGATTTCCCCGGGGGGGAGACCAAGCACCTGAGGGTGAGGGGAATTGTACAGTGTCCCCGGATCCAAAACACGCAGCCGTTTTGCCTTTAAGTTCAGAACGTAACTGGGACCAGCCTTACTATGAAGGCCTGGACACCTTGCTTCACAGACGGTTAAGCACAGCCCCTGGGAGTGAGTCCAATGGTGACTCTCAAGGGCAGGGGCCCACACTGCCAGCTTGGGAGACTCTGTGGTCCCCTGAGCAACCAGTGTGGCCATGGAGGGCTGGAACCCAGGCCTTGGCCAGGCACCACCAGCATCCCATCCATGTGAATGCCGATGCAGTGGCAGGTGGCTGACTGGCAGGTGCAGAGGTGGGCTGACCAGCTGGAGCCAACACATCTCTTGGAAGATCTTCCAGCAGGGAGGGAGGGAGGGAGGAAGAAGTCTTTTAAAAAACTGGAGACAAACTCTGCATTTTCTAGGCAAAGAGCACACACACACACACAGCACCATGCCCCTTTTGGCCCCGGCAGACATTATTAATTGATCACAGAGTTCTCTCCTACAGAGTCTAGACACTCTTGTCACATAGCCAAGAGCACTGGCTAACATCCACCAGCCCATTTGCCACCCCATATGCTGATGCCACTTGAGGTTCCCCTCAACATCCGTGCGCACGTGCAGAGGTGTGGGGCTGGCACTGCCCTCGGGCACCTGCTGTGCTTAGCAGGATGTCTGTGCTCTGACTTCCCCACAGAACTGGGTATCCCTTTGCTCTTTCAGCCAGCCGATTTGCTGACGACTCGGCGTAGGAGCCTGCAGATTGCCTGGGGAATTTGCAGGTTCCCACTCAGCAGATTGGAGGCTAGCAAGGGTCCCACCTTTCTGGCCAGCTGTCCAGCATGCGGTGCTGCTGGTGGAAGGACAGGTGTGGAGCAGCAAGGGTGCAGGTAGCATAGACATCGTGACATGGAGGCAAAGAGGATGGGGGAGACAGAATGTAAGAAGCCAGAGACTGGACCCAAGGCTGCACTTTGGATTTGAGCCGTTCTTGCATTCACCTGCAGAAGGAGGTGTCTGCGGTGAGCTGCAGCCCCCTTCCTTGGCCAGTCCAGAAATTGCTCCACTTGCTTCTTCTCTGCATGTTCAGACTCCAGTTGGTGCAAGGAAGAGGGGTGCAGGATGGGGTTTGTCCCCCTGAAAGCATGGGCTCCTTCTCATGACTTGGGGAGGGTTGGCCAGCTGAAGGTTGACCTTCCACTCCCGGTCTCCCTTCTTACCTTGCCTCCTGCCCCAGGTAGGAACTGTCTGTCACCAGGTTCTCTATTCTGAGGGCCAGTCTCCTTTTCCAGTGTGGGGCTGGCTCTGGCAATCTGTTGTAAAACCCCTGTACCAGTTACTGTGGTTGTATACAGATGACCTCAAAATGACTGGTACAAACCCCACCATTGGTTACGTTCACAGATACTGTAGCTCAGGGATGTTGGACAGGGCAAGGCAGGGAAGGCTGGCTCACTCACGTCTAACAGGTAACGTGGGATTGGTGGCTGGACCACCTCCATACGGCCTCTTCGTGTGGCTTGGGCTTCCTCATAAGATGGTGGCTGGAATCCAGGGCTGAGCATCGGGGGAGGGGAGAGATTGAGTGGAAGCTTCATCGTTTGTTTTTTTTGTTTGTTTGTTTTTTTTAATAACCTGCCTTGGGCAGTGTAACTATTGATATGGTGAGGAATGCAGCTATTGTGCTCAGAGGAAAGCTTGTACCTTTAGATGTTTATATTAGAAAAGAGAGAGGTCTAAAATCGTGGCATAGGATTCTCCATTCAGCACTAGAGAAGGAAGGAGCAAAATAAGCCCAAGGCAAAGATAAAGGGGTTGGGCGTGAGGCATAAAACACAAAGTAGAGAGATAATAGTGGACACTGACAAAGCAAAAAGCTTTTTTTTTTTTTATCTGAAAAGATCAGAAAAGTAAATCAAGAAAAAAAAAAAGAGCAAGAACACAAACCACAAAAGTGAATCATGAAAAAAAAAAAAAAAAAAAAAAAAAAGAGGGGCTATCACTACAGACCCTACAGACATGAGAAGGATAAGAATATTATGAACGACTTGATTCCAAAACATTTGGCCTGTTCCCTGTGGAAGCTGGGCCTGCTCAGCTGTCCTCAGAGGCCCAGAGTGGCCTTCCAGGGACGCTTCCCCCAAATAACCCGCAGTGGCACCAGTTCCACCTCATTTCCTGACGAATCATCCAGCCCCAAACAGGACTTGTGTTATCTACTCTCATCCTCACAGAGAGGCCTGTCAACTCCAGGCTGCCGCAGATCCTCCAGGAAATCGCCTATTGTGACTGAAAAGGGCCCTCGAGGACACGTGGAGGTGCAGGAAGCAATCCGGATCCGGAGATGGGTACACAGCCGGTCTCGCTGTCCCTCAGGGCCACGCGCCCAAGGGCCCCTGACACGGGGCTCATTTCCAGGAGGCAGTTGCCAAGAGATCCCGTTCCAGCTCCAGGTTTTACCTCATGCCCTGCGCCCCTCAGCAAACCCACTGGGGCCAGAGGGAGCAAACCCATCCAGAGCAAACCCATCTCAGCTGCCTCCCAGCCAGTTTCAGCTGACCCTCACCTTGAGGGCCCCAGGCTTATAGGGTGGCCTGGCGGGACCCTGTAGGGTATCCCAATGGCCCCATGGGCCCCTGCTGGACTGAGCAGGTCTCCACAACCACCCTGACCATGCCTCTCCCAGCGAGGAGCCAGGTGGCCCTGGGAAGGAGGTGGGAGGGAGGGGCGGCTGGAGCCTGCCGCTGCACTTTGGAACATTTCTGCGTCCTCACCAGCCCATCCACCCACAATGCAGCCCGGCCCAGCGCTCCACCCGCCCCGAGTCTCTGAGCGGAAAGAAAATAAATAAATGAGACCAAAAAAAGGGTCCTGTATCAGATGCCAAAAATGAAGATAGCTCGGGAGGAAGTTTATTTTGATGAGGAAATCCCTCAATGCCGGTGAAACTATGCCTGGAATGGCTCATTAGCGCGCAGGGGCTTTGAAGGAAGCACGGCTCCCGGGGGGCCCCTCCCTGGCCAGGCTCCCCTGCGCTCACCACTTATCTGCAGGAAACGGCCCGGGCCCTGAGTGTGCGGGCGCTGCCCGGAGCAGCCTGTGACTCACGCCCGGGCGGCCTGACAATTCTCGCAACGGGCATGGCCTTCCCAAGGCAGTGGCCCAGGCTCCCTAGCTGGACTGGCTGGCCACAGGCTCCCAGAGAGGTGGGGGGAGAGTGTTCTGGAAGGTTTCCTGGGGTCAAGGCAGCAGGAGCTGTTCCTGGAGTGCCCCACCTGCCAGGCCCAACACACCTAGAGTCTGCTCCAGCTCAGGCTCCCAACGGGCACGCCATTCACCCAGTGAAGGGAGAGGAGCCAGGAGGAAGCCCAGGCCAGTGTGACCCTGGGTGCTGGGACTGTGTCTGTGGCTTGACCCACAGAGGGGTGGCCAGTGGGAGCTTCCAGAGGCTCCGTCCGCTTTGGACACAGAGCCCCGGACACAGGGGAAAAGGCCTATTTTGGGGGGCAAGGCTTAGGAGTTTGGGCTCCATGGCTCGGCCCGCCCCCGCCCTGACGCGGGCAGGAAAAGCCTCCAGGAACGCCTGGCTTGAAGGCAGGCAGAATTGGCCTCTGTTGTCAAGCTGGGCGGAGAGCTGAGAGCTGAGAGGCGGCCCCCCGCCCTGAGCCAGGCCTGGGAGGGAGGCCACACAGGCGCTGTGGTCACAGCAATGGGTGGCTGAGCGCTGGCTGGGGCATCTCCTCTGCTGCCCTCGGTGATGCCCCCAGAGGCCCCCGTGTCCCGGGAGCTCTGTGCCCGTCTGAGCACGCTAGCCCCTGCTCTTCCTGACAACCACGGCCCAGTCCATGTCCCCAGAGGGACACATAGTGCTCAGGGGCCCCAGGGAGGAGAGGACACGGAGGCAGCCAGGGACTCTCAGACCTGGGCCCTGGGCGGTCGGCAGGGCACCGCCAGCCGAGCCCCGGGGGTTTGCCCCGGGGACCCACACCTGCGTACACGCCGGCCACGCGTACCAGGCTGCATGCTTGATGCAACGATTCTTTGAAAAATGCTGCTCCTGTTGTTCTGGCCGTCCAGGCATTCCACCCCACCCCCAAAAGTCAGGAGCAGAAGGGATGGGGTTGCGCTGGGGCTGACCACGCGGCAGGGGGAGGGGATGAGGGTTCTCACTTCCCCCCCGGCTGCTATGTTTAGAATCTCCACGCTCCGCCCGCAGGCTCGGCTCCTTGGAGCAGTGACTCCCCGCAGGACGGTCCCTGCGGGCCCAGCAGAGTTGTGGGACCTTCTTGCATCCTGCCTCCCACAGCCAGTTTTCCCCTGTTTCACCCAGTTTTCACAGAAGGTGAAATCTTTTCAAACTAAAAAAAAAAAAGAAGTATCATTCTTGATCGTTTTCCTCCACGTGGAGGCATACCTTGATTTTTCATGATTGACTCTGTCAGGGCGACTGATAAGCTGGTCAGCCGTTCCCACGAGCCCTGGGAACCTGGGAGGAGCCACGGGCAGAGGGAGGGGCCCCAGCGAGAACCTCGGCCCACCTTCTGCCCCCACCCAAGGGCGGCACCAGGTGCCAGGGTGCTGCCAGGAGGCTCGGGGCCTGGTGCAGTGTGCAAAGTGCTCACACACGTAAGCAGGCTGCTTGGCTTTTCCGAGCGGCCAGGACGCTTCAGGCCAGAGGCTGGGCCTGCTCCTCCTGGGATGCACGTCTCATTTCCTCCTTTGAAATCGGGCTCAGAGCTGGGCCGTGGCTCGTGGCTAGGTCGTTTCAGTGACATAAATTCATTCGTGGAAGGCGACTAGAGCTCCGGGGAAGACAACCCCGTGGAGGCCTACGAAGAGCCAGAGGGACGTGCAGTCAGGGGCTCCCTGGAGGGAGGTGGCAGCAGACACAGATCTGAGGGAGGGAGGCAGGATGGCGCCTGGACACGCTGTGATGATGCAGCAGGTAGAGGACAGAGAGCATGCACGGGCCCCGTTGCGACAAGGCTCCTGAGCAATCCCAGTAACAGCGCGGGACAGAACCCCAATCCAGTCAGGGGCTCCGCTCCCTGCCCCCTCCCGGTGGCCTCCGGGGGCCAGACAGGTGGCCAGAGCGGCACCAGCCTCAGGATGGGCCCAACCCCAGTCTGTTTTGTCCTGTTTGTTCCATCCCTCCTCATAGACGGACCTTCCCTCTCAACCACCCCTACCTGGAGGGTCACCCATCCAACCGGGACCAAGCCTGGGCCCAGCTTCCCACAGACACGCTTGGCCAGCGGGCACTCCCACACGCCACCCATCCCCAGAGTGACGGTTGGATGTGGAGGTTCAAAACCTGGGGGTTTTGGGGAAAAAACTTCCAAATGCTGGTGTGCTATTCGTTGGGCTGCTATGACCCAGCACACAGACTCAGGGCTTAAACCACGAACATTATTCCTCACCGTTCCAAGGCCCAGGTGCCGGCAGGGTGGGTGCTGGGGGAGGGCCCACCTCCAGGTTCCGACCCACATGGCCTCCTGGGTGCCCGCGTGCAGACAGATCTGTGTCTCCTCCTCCCCTCATCCTGTCCTGGGGGCCCGCCGTCATGGCCTCAGCTAAACATAATCACTCCAAAGGCTCCCCCTCCCCCTAATACCGTCACATTGGGGGGTGAGGCTTCAACTACGGAGGGCGGGGCACACCTACGTCTTCCAGAAGCCCTGCCTGGGCTCCTGGGGTGAGCACTGGTGCCACAGGACACGCGAACACCTGCATTTGCTGGCATTAGAGGCTTTTCCAGCCTGTTTTCACCGCTGGCTGCTCTGGTCACCATTGTGCAAGACAGGAAGGCCTGGGAAGGTAAGGGACCGCTCTGAAGTTCCCGGGGGCTCCGCCTCGCCTCTGACCCCGCATGAAGATGGTCCCTGGGTGTTTTTAAGTGTTTGCCTTGGTGAAGGCACGACGCTGAGCCAGACCAGGAAAGCCCTGGGCTTCCTTTCCCCTTTCACTCAGGAAAAACAGATAAAAAGAGAAGCCCATTCATCCCAGCAGAAGTGGGAAGTGGTGAAATCTGGCTCCCCCACTCGGCCAAGCTCCTCTTCCGCTTCCTGTATTTGCTCCCCGCGGCCCCAGCTCCGGGGCTCACGTGGTCTTAAGAGACGGGCCATGGAGGGGGGCCACGCCGCCGCCCTCCGTGTGCGCCCGCTCGCCGCATGGATGCTGCAGAGACAACCCTGGTGCACACGGGATGGAGGTCCCTTCTCTGTCCGCCCCAAACACGAAAGCTTCGGGCCTCTGCCTCGGGGAGGGGCTCCGGCTGTCTGGAGAGGCCTGTGAGAGGGCCCAGCCCTCGGCCCTCTCTAGGCCCTGGCTGCTCTGGCACCCCTTTCCCAGATCTCCTACTCCGCATTCCCAGCACGGTTCTGACAGGCCGGAGGGCGGGGAGTCCTGCCGGTCCGGACAGGTGGCTGAGCGTTTGGACAGCTGCCTGCCCACCCGCTCTCTCTAGCTGCATACCTACATTTTTTTTTGGGGGGGGGGGAGCAGCCTCTTAGGCTTATGTAATGCACTTGGAAGTCAAGAGCTCAAGATTCATTATCCATCGCCCAGGAGGGGTTTGTGAAACACTTAGTATGAAGAAATCTTTCCATTGAGAAAAATTCTCCCCGTGCCCACACTCCTGGTGGCTCCAGTGTGCGTGGGGATGCCTGCAACTTGAGAAGGGGCCGCCCCTGCCACCCCCCCCCCAAAAAAAAAAGAAAGAAAGGAGAAGGGACCTCCCCAGAATTCCAGAGCCCACTGCTCTCCGCTGGCTCAGTGTCGTGATCCGATCCTGGCACCAGAAATGGAACTTGAGCTCCCTTTTGCCCTCCAGGGCAGTCACTGCTGACCTCACCGATAACAACAAGCAGGCAGTGACCGAGCTCCCTCCCCACACCAGGCGCCCTGCGCTCCTGACTTCAGGACCTGCACTCCTCCATGACGGAGGGGTAGGTGTTTGTACACCCATGATACAGAGGGGGCCTTTGAGGCCTGCAGTTACCGTGGTTAAATGCAAAGGTAGACCCCACCCTGGCCCTCCTCCCCACTGCTGACGAGACGGTTCCAAATAGAATTCCAGGTGGGGCCCCGGGAATGTATGTGTGTGTGTGTGTGTGTGTGTGTGTGTGTGTGTGTGTTTAAACCGCTTGCTGCATCCCAAGAGGAAATGAGGGAGGGAGAGCCAGCATTCCACGTGGCCGTTTCCCTTTTATGAGAAATGTGCAGGGTTCTGGGCCTTTCCTTGGCCACATCGTCATCCGGGGCCCCAGGAATCTTGGGGATCATGGCCGGGCAGGCAAACAGCCCTGACAGACGCAGCCTCGCGGGGGCCCGTGGCCCACACAAACGGGCCTGTCGCCGGGCCTCTGGGAACCAGAACCCGTGTGCATCCACAGAGATGAAACTGTGTGGGTCTGGGCCACAGCGGTAGAGTCAGACTGTGCAGCCGAGGGGCCCCAGACTCGGAGGGAACTCAATGAATTTGTCGGGGAACCGAAAACAGATGATTTTAATCAGCAGGGGAAGAAAATGACTTCATGGCCACAGTTGGCTGAAGGAGGCGGCGTTTGGCTGCCAGGCTCTGCCCCCCGGTGGGGGGGACGCTTCCAGAAAGCTTGCCTGTTCTTCAGCCTCTAGCCTGGCTCTTCCCTGCGAGGGGCCCCAGCTGTGCGGGCCGTAGGAGGGCCAGCTGCCCCCACCGGGACAGAGATAACCTAGCGCTCCCCTGCCCCCAGCTTCCTCTCCGCAACGGCTTTCATGAATGGCTCAGCTTCCCAGACAGCGGATTGGCGGAGCGGCTGGTGGGGAGGACCAATCAGCGGCCGGCTCGGGCTCAGCGCGGAGCCTGTCTCCGTAGCTATGAATGGCAGTCTCAGCTGCCTGCAGCTACCGCCTACCTAGCGGAGCCCCCTCCACCAGAGGGAAGGAGGGAGCGATTTCTTACTTCTCCCCCACCGTCCAGGGTTCTGGTCAATTGTGTCATCCTGAGGCTTGGCAGCGGCTCCTGACAATAGCCGTTGGGCTTCCCTGCCCTGTCACTGTGGACATTCAAGATCTTGCGACAGGGTGTGTGGTTAGAAACGCATTTCTTTGCCTAGGGTCCAGTCGGACTTCCTTTCCAGGGAGAGCGTTGCAGCCCTCCAGCGTGAGAAGGCAGCCTGCCCCGGGGACAAAGGCAGGGGGCTGGGGAGAGGCTGCCTCTTTACCTGCCAGGGTTAGGAGCGCCAGGGAGGGGGCTCCTGACGCAAACACTGCCGTGAACTTCTGCAAACCGGAGGGGTTTGGTCACACACGCGCACACACACACACACACACCATCACTGGCCTTATCCTAGCTCAGTGGTCGGCAAACTCATTAGTCCACAGAGCCAAACATCAACAGTGCAATGATTGAAATTTCTTTTGAGAGCCAAAAATTTTAAACTTAAACTTCTTCTAGTGCCATTTCTTCAACATAGACTCGCCCAGGCCATGGTATTTTGTGGAAGAGCCACACTCCAGGGGCCAAAGAGCCGCATGTGGCTCGAGAGCCGCGGTTTGCCGACCACTGTCCTAGCTGCACATGCCCCGTGCATGTGAGGGCTGGGGCCGCCATGGGGGAACCCAGCCGTTCAGCTGCACATCCTGCTAAGTAGGAAAACATGCGCTGTTTGCTGATGTTATAAAGGAGGCATGTGTTTACAAATGCGTGTTGGGGAGAGCGTGGCTAAGGGGCTGCTTCCGGCCTTCCCTCCTCAGATGAAGGGATCGAGTGTCTGACGGAGCAGAGCCTGCTCTTCACGGGGAGACCCCGTTGCTCAGGAAAACCGGGCTCGTCAGACTCTGGGTCAGAGCGCTCCCTCCTTAGGCGGGTGGAGGCCCTGCAGGGAAGGCCTTAAATGCCAGGGTGAACCCTGGGGAGGGCTGGGAGCTTGGTGAGCTGGAGAGTGGCGTTTCTCCCCTGACCAGCGGATCCACCCCCAGTGCATCCACCCGGTGCCTGGCTGGCTGACCACGTCAGGAACTACAGCACCAGGACTGTGCAAACTGCTTCCTGGGCTCCTGGCTACTTCTCATGACGAGCCCCCGGAGTGCTGAGTCACCCCCACTTTATTTTTTTTTTAATATATTTTTTATTGATTTCAGAGAGGAAGGAAGAGAGATAGAAACATCAGTGACGAGCCGAAACCGGTTTGGCTCAGTGGATAGAGCGTCGGCCTGAAGGGTCCCAGGTTCCATTCCAGCGAAGGGCATGCACCTTGGTTGCGGGCACATCCCCAGTTCGGGGTGTGCAAGAGGCAGCTGATTGATGATTCTCTCTCATAGATGTTTCTAACTCTCTATCCCTCTCTCTTCCTCTCTGTAAAAAATCAATAAAAAAAAGAAAAAGAAAAAAAAAGAAACATCAGTGACAAGAGAATCGTCCATTGGCTGCCTCCTGCACACCCAAGAGGTGGGCATGTGACTTCGCAGAGCCAGTGTCCCACTCGCCTGGGCACCAGCGGAGGGTCCCAGGGCTGACTTCGTTGGCACGCTGGCCTGTGTCCTAGGCTGGTGCTGGGCCTGCCAGGACCTCCCAGGAGCGTCCACACTTCCCACAGCCTGCCTGTCCCCAGGACACCTCGCCAGGTCCCCCAGTACCTGCCCCGCTCCTCGATGAGGACAACAAGGGCTGCCAGGGCCGTGGGCAGGGGTGCCCACCATGCAGACCCTGCTGTGCCTCGCCTCGGGCCTGGGGCCAATGTCTGGCTCACCAGGGAACAGCGGAGCCTTCAGCACCTCGGCTGGGAAAGGCTGAGGTTTGCATACCGGGCCACGCCTGAGCCACCAGGACCCTATGTGGTTCTCGCCATCTCTCCTTCTGCTCTTGCCCGGGCTGACGTGGCTCTGTGCCCACCTGGAGGTGGCGGGGTTGTTGGTGCGGGCACAGTTTTGTACTCAGTGTCCTCAAAGAGTCAGGGTGCACGGAGGAAGGCAGCAGACATACCCCTGTAATTTGGTGATTTTACCCTCGCTTTTAAAAAAAAATAAAATAAATTTCTATTGATTTCAGAGAGGACGGGAGAAGGAGAGAGAGGTAGAAACATCCACGATGAGAGAGAATCACTGATGGGCTGCCCCCTGCACACCCCACCCTGGGCTTGAGCCTGAAACCCGGGCATATACCCTGATCGGGAATCGAACCATGACCTCCTGGTTCATAGTTCGATGCTCTACCATGAGTCACGCCGGCCTGGCCCCCGTCTTTTTAATCTTGTCCTGCCTCAGGCTGCTCTCAGGGAAATGGAGCCGCCTGCCGGTTTTGTAGGGCCGATGGGAGAAATAGATGGGAAGTATGCCGGTCGGAGCCCAACTCACGTGGCCCCACTGTGACCAGACCTGAGCTTTGGGTGGGGACCTGGGTCTGGGGGCTGGACCCCAGTGCAGCGGGGAGGGGAGGAAGCGTTCAGGGGGAGTGGGTTGTGCCCTTCCTCTCGGCCCCCAGACCTGCCGCGAGGGCTTCTGGGGCCTGTGCAGCCAGGCCTGCAGTCCTGCTCCCCCGCGCCTCTGAGGGTCACGTGGGAGCCGGTATGCCGGCAAAGGTGCTCACAGAAGGCCTGGGAGCACCCACACTTCACCGGAGCCCTTTGGGGAGCAAACAACAAACAGGGGGATCCCCTGCCCTCACAGGGGGACCCTCCACAAGGGGTTGGAAACTGGAAGAGAACGTTAGGGTTGGAGACTCCTCTGTCTCGGCGTCTCTGTTCATCTTTCTGTCTCTGCCCTTGATCCTCTCTCTCTGTCTGTCCATCTCTCTCGTTCTCGGTGTGTTTCCCCTTCTCTCTGCCTCGCCCTCCTCCGTCTCTGTCCCTCTTTCCTGGCTGCAGAGCAGCTGTCGCCAGGCCCTTTGAGTCTCGGGAGGCCTGGGAAGCGCGGGCCCCTGGTCTGGGGCCTCATTCATCCGCCGGGTTAATTAACGGTGAATGCCGTGGCCCTGGGAACCCGGCGACGCTGAGGGCTGGCGGGCCGGGCAGGAGGGCCCCGGGCAGACAGAAAGCGCCCCTGGGCTGGGGTCAGCGGCACGGGTGGCCGTCACATTCCTGGGATGCCAGGCCAGCCCGTCGGTCTATCCCTGTGAGAACTGCCCCTGCGGCTGGGCACCGTGGGGCCACGCCGTGGCCTGGTGACAGGTCCCGGGACCCAGGGAGGGGCGAGCACCACCTCCAGAGTCCAGTGGCCAGGGGGCTGCCTGGGGGTTCCCAAGGGACTTCCCCTCCGTGAGCCCCAATTTCCCTGGGAAGGGGAGGCCCTGGTGTAGGAGGACCCTGAGCTGTGCTTGTGGTTTGGCTGCTGGAGCGCCCTCCACACTGGGTTTGGCTCGGAATTGCAGCCCCAGGACACGCGGAGCCCGTGGCCCAGGGTGCTGAGCGGGGCCACTGGATGTTCACCCCCTGACTCCGCCCGTGCGCCAGCACAGTGCACCCAGGGGACCTCAGTGCGGCTGAGCGGAGAGAACGGCCACCCTGCAGGAAGGAAAAGGCACAGCCTCCCAGTCCCCGAAGCGCGGGAGCACCAGGGACCAAAACCGGGGTCCGAGAGCAAGTCAGAAGAACCAGCGATGGGGGAGTGGGAGAGGCGGCTGCTGAGGCATGAGGAGCGTGGTCTGGGTTCGGTTGCAGCTGAAAACCCACGGAAAGGCTCTCGTGGTCCTTAACCCCGTAGCTACGGGAGGGCGGATCTGGTGGGAGAACATTCCAGAAGACAGCTGCCTTCTGGGAGACAAACCAGCTCTGCACACATGGGCAGCCCCGCTGGGAATGGTGTCTGTGGGCAAAGTGGCCTGTGGGAGGGGAAGACCAGGTCAGTGCCCACCTGGGATCCATTCCCACGGCCCTCGAGGCCCGGTCTTCCCACCTGCCTCGTCTCCCCTGCCTCTCTCATCCTCGCTGGCTCTGGCCTTCAGCTCGCTTGGGGGGCATGCCAGCTCTTCCTCACTTCAGGACCTCCCCACTTCCCTCAGCTCTTCGGGGCTGGCCCTTATCACCAAAGAGGGGGTCCCAGCCCACCCCCTGAAGTCGCCACCCTCATGCTCTGTGGTACCTGTGCTCACCTGCTCATGGGCCTTATATGACAGGGATGTATGGCCTCACAGTTCCAGGGGCCGGAGGTGAAAAAAAATCCAGAGGCTGGCAGGGCTGGCTCCTCCCGAGGCTTCTCTCCTTGGCATGCCGAAGGCCGTCTTCTCCCCGTGTTCCCCCACGGCCGTCCCTCCATGCACATCTGTGTCCTGATCTCCTCCTACAAGGATGCCCATCCTGTGGGATCGGGATGCACCCCAGTGGCCTCCCTTTTACTCAATCCCCTCTGTAAAGACAGTCGCGTTCTCAGATGTTGGGGTCAGGCCTGCAGGATCGGAACCGGGGGGACACAGCTCGGCCCACACCACCTTCTGACATCTTATTTTCAGGCCGTGGGGCTGTGTGTTCCTGTCTGGGCTTCTCTGTCTCCTCCACCAGGAGGCCGGGCCCCTGAGGAGGCGGCCTCTGCTCTCCCAGCGCTGGCTCACGGGCCCCGGGGCAGACAGGGGTGAACGACTGATGCGGCTGGGAAGACACCAGGGAAGACACCCGTGTCCCCTGCCCGCGGGATGGCTGGGGATTCTAAAGCTCCTCGGTGGATTGACGACTTGGGAGGCCAGAGCTCCTGGCCCAGCCGGTCAGCTGACCCAGCAGCCCTCTGATTAGCCAGAAGGCCGCCAGGCAGCCCAAACAACCCACCAGCAGGAGAATCCAGAGGCTCCAGGGCAACAGGGGGGCATTCGCGTCCCGTTCCCGACCCTTCGGATAACCTGGACCTAGTCAAACAGCTCCAGCCAGACTCTCTCCTCCTGGTCGGGTTCCTCCGTTCACTGGTTACCTATTACCCCGACGCGCTGCGAAAGGCCTTTGTCTGGCAGAATCCAGTGGATTATGCAAAGAGGGGCTAGCGGGGGCTTTGGGGCTGTTTGAAGGCCGCGGAGGCCGGCCTGGGACAAAGCAGGATCAGAGGGGGAGATGAGTGCCGGCCCGCAGAGCCCCAGACCCCGCATCGCCCCGCGTTTAGCTCCTCAGAGGCCTCGGAAGAGCGCGGCAGCAGAAGAAAGGGGCGGCACAAAAGGGAAAGGACAAGAGGCAGATTGTAAAAAACCCTCAAGAATGCAATTTGCTCCTGGTGGAGCCCTCCCGCCCCTCCGCCCACCCCGGGAATTCTGCAGGGGGCCAAGCGGCAGGAGCTGGCCCTGCCCGGTGCCTGCAGCCCCCTTCCTGCCAAGGGCCCAGGATACGGATGGGGCAGTTAGGTGGGGAGCATGCCCATGCGAGGTGCGTTGGCCAGGTGCCTTCGTCCCTGACATCGAAACTGGGGGTTCACATACAGACAGGACACCAAGCTCAGAGAGGGCAAGGGGGTCATCCGGGCACAGAGCAGCAGCAGTCTAAGTGCCCAGGGCTGTCTGACACCCACATCTGCTAGAGCCCAGGCAGGGAGTGACTCTCAGGATGGAGGCCCTGCCTGGGAAGGCATCTGGCCTGCAGTCCCCCCTCCCCTCCAGGCCCTGATCCCTCCTTCCCGCATCCTTCCTCTGGGGAGCACCATGGATCGGGTATTTGGGCATCTGTGACGTGAAGGCACCCGCTGCCTAAGGCCTGGCCAGCCCACCCTCCCGGAGCCCCCCCAAGCTTTGCCCAGGCCTCCTGCTGGGAGCCTTTGTCTGCCCGGGGTTTCACCAGCAGCCCTGGTCTCAGGTTTCACCTCTGTCAGGAGGGTCCTTCTAATGCCTCAGTCACTGACCTCCTGGAGGTGGGACTTCCCACCCTGCACCATTGGGCCCCAGGAATTTGTCCTGAGCCCGCCTCCCACCGGGCCTCAGCGCCCAGCAGCAGAAGCCCACCGCTGGGCGGGCTGCGGTCCCCAGGACCCTGCAGGCTCAGAGGCGGCATTGGGGTAGGGGCGCTGGCCGGGGTCGGGGGTGGGAGGGTGAGGCCGTGGGGTAGAGGAGCTGCTTTGCTGCCTCCTTCCCTGATCTGAGCATTTAAGTTTCAATCACAGCCAGAGGCCCAGAAGCTCCGTTGTGGGGCGATTAGAAATCAGGGTAGGAGAGCCCGCGGGGTCGCTGATCCTGAGCCTAACCGAGCTCCTGGGCTGGCCTGAGTTCAAACCTGGGCGCCCCTCCCCGGCTGCGTGGTCTGGCAGCCATTTCTCCCCATTTGTCTCAGTCTCCCCATTGTCCAGTGTCTGTCTTCCTGGCTTCCCCTGCTCCTCAGACCCCTCCCTCACCTCAAGGCCTTCCTGCCCCCGACTCTGCTCTCCCTCCAGCATCCGCCATCTCTCCCTCTCCGTTGAATGGTCCTCTTGACCCACACACCACTCAGCTTTCTTCCTCCACCCCCTCCTCACCCCCTCCACCTGCCTTCATTTCTCTGCTCGTCACGGGTCCCCACACTCGCTCCAGTCTACCTGCCCACCCCTCCGGAAGGGCCCTCCGCAGTGGTGAAGCCACTCCGCGTGGCCTCTTCTCCGTCCTCCATTTCCTGGGCAGAGGAAGCGCATCCAGGAGGCCACGCCTGCTTGCAGCCTTTTCCTCTCCCGGCTTCTCCCCGCTTCCTTTCCCCCTGCAGCTGCTCCCCTGCAGACCCCCCACGGGAAGGAGCTAGTGGGAGCCAGGTGCTGCTCCGAGGTCAGGGACACCACGGCGCCTGAGACTCCGCCTGGCAGAGTTCCTGGGGCTCCTCAGAGTTTGGACCTTGGTTTCTCCTTCTTCCTCTGGACCCTTCCTTCTTCCCGGGTGATCTCATCAGTTCCCATGGACTTAAATATCCTCCAGCGGACGACTTCCAAATTTGTCTCTGCAGCTATGACTTCTCCTGTGACCTTCGACCCTCGTATCCGGCGGCCACTTGACATCTCCCTTTGGGGTCTCCCAGACACGTCAGACTTCTGGGTTCTCTCCCCAGTTCTCTCACAGCCACCCCCACCCCATTCTCCCCATCTCGGCAAACCCCACTTGCTCCATCAGAAGCCTGCACGCCACCCACAGCCTCCCCGCTCTCCTCGTGGTCCGGCTATCAGAAATTCACCCCCATGCCGAGACCGGTGTGGCTCAATGGATAGAGCGTCGGCTTGGGGACTGAAGGGTCCCTGGTTCGATTCCGGTCAAGGACATGTACCTTGGTTGCGGGCATATCCCCAGTAGGGGGTGTGCAAGAGGCAGCTGATCGATGACTCTCTCATCGATGTTTCTAACTCTCTACCTCTCTCCCTTCCTCTCTGTACAAAATCAATAAAATATATATTAAAAAAGAAAAGAAAAGAAATTCACCCCCAGACCCAGAGCATCCCGTCTCTGCAGACCCTCTGCGTCTTCAGAGAGAGGCCCAGCCACACAGCACAACGAGGCTCTGCAGAAAAGGAGGGGAGGGGTCTTTGTAAATGGAGGCGGGGTTCGGGTGGGAGCTACTCCCCAGGGAAGAGGCGGAGAGACCCAGAGTGGTCCAGGAACCGCTCCCCTCAGTCCCCTCTGCTCCCAGAATAGCCGCCCTCCAAGGCCCAAAGCCTCGTGTCCAGGATGAAGCCAGTGCCCTGGGAGTGGCGGGAACTGGAGAGAGCTGAGACCCATGATGCCCCCAAGGGTTTCCCAAGCACCCAGAGCCACGGCCCTTGGACTTGGTGAGCTGTGTGATCAGCCGAGAGCAAAACTGAACTTGTTTTTCTGAGAATGGGCTGCACCTGCCTTCCCTTCACCTGGCGTTGGACATCAGGGTGACACGGCTGCCATTGTGATGGGTGAGAAAATTGAGGTGCAGAGTCCCCTGATGGCAAGCAGCCCTGCTCACTACACAACACTGGCTCCTCCCTGACCCTGTGGCCCGCCTCAATCCCCGATCCCAGCAGCCCCCAGCAGCATAGAGCCAGGAGGACAGCCGCACTGCAGGGAGAGGGCAGTCTTTGTCCCTCCTGGGGCTGCCTCTGCACAGCAGTTCTCCAGGGGAGTCACACCACCATAGAGAATGGCCCCGTGTGGCTCACAGAGCTTCCTCACAACCAACACAGAGGGAGGGGTTGTCCAGTGGCCCCCACTTCAACGGCTCAGGAGTCCTCCAGGCCTCACCTCACCCTGGCCTCCCTCATCAGCGTGTTCCAAGGGCAGCTTGCCTCCTGGCCCAGCGCATAGGGACTGAGGTTCTCGGTTCATTTACAGAGAAGATGCGTAAAACAGAAGCCAAAGTGGTGAGGGACAAGACGCTGGACAAATGGGTCTTCCCTGATTTTCCTTCAACCTTCAGGATATTCATTCTTTCAACAAAATATTTATTGATCGCTTACTGCTTAGTAGGTACAGAGCCCGGTGCAGGACACAGGGCTGGGAGCAAGGATGCACTGTCCAGTGGGCAAGACAGACAACAAGCGGAGTCCTGTGGGATGGGTTGCACTGGACTCATTTATTCTACCAATAAGAAGCAGAGATTCAATTAGCTTAATTGACTTACCAATGGTCACAGAATAAAGGTGGAAGAACCAGGATTCAAAGCCATTTACCCTCCACTCTGCCATTCATCCATCCATCTTTCCATCCACCATCAACCATCCATCCATTCTCCACCCATCTATTCATACACTTATTCATCCATCCATCCATCCATCCAACCATCCATCAACCATCCACTTATCTATCCATCCATCCACCCACCCATCTATCCATTCACCTATTTATCCATCCATCCATCCCTCCATCCATCCACTGAGCATACTGTGTGCTAGGCACTATGCCACGTGCTAGTAATGAAATAGAAGACAAAAGAGAAACAATCTCTGCCTTCGAGAGTCACATTTTGGTGGAAAGAAAGAAAAAAAATCACCCAGGTTAAGCAAACAAGTAAATAATACAATTATAGAAATAATCAGAATTCTCTTAAAAGAGGAAAAGGAGCTGGGAATGTACAGGGCATGCACATGTGTGCATGTGTAAATGTGTGACTCTCTACCATGAACACATGTGTCTGTGAATGCACACATGTATGTCTATGCATGTGAACATGCATGGGTATCTTGCCGCATGTATCTGTGCCCGCTCTGGTCTGAAAGGCCCGCTGAGCATGGGTCGGCTTGACAAGTGGGGAGGCCACAAGAGCGGCAGGCCTGCTCCCTTCACGGCTGTGTTGGGTGCAGGGGACAGGGTCAGGGGTCATGTTTAACTGCGGGGGAGCCCAGGGCAGTGCCTCCTGGCTACACAGCTGTCCAAGTGGTGTGGGCGGGCAGTCGCTTGGATGGTCCTGGGACAGAATAACAAGTCGCTGGTCACTCACCCGACCAGTCATCCAGGGGCAGTTGGAGAGGACAGAGGGGCAGAGCTCACTTCCTGGAGGGGCTGGGGCTACAGACGATTTGGGGGAAGCTCAAAGCCTGCATGGAGTCCGGGCAGGAGAGTGGACGCCCTGTTTATGGACATGAGTGGACAAGGGTCCACCAGCCAGGCACCAGCTTCCCCAGACCCCTCACCCTGGTGGCCTCTGCCAGCCATCCAACCATCCATCAACCATCCACCTGATCAGCCTCTGCTGGGAGGTCCAGCCCAGGCTCTGCGGCCAAAGCAGGGTTGTGCCTGAGAGTTTCTGCGAGAGCCCTCTACAGGTTCCCCCCTGCCGGCGTTGGTGGTCCTGTAGGTCTGTGACATCATCACCATATGCTGGGGTCCTACTGCGCAGGGCCACTTTGGATCTATCTGGGGTGCCCCGATGCTCAGCACATAGTAGGATCCACTGTGTTTTGGATCAATGGCGAATGAGGGAAGGAAGGAAGAAGGAAGGGAGGGAAGGAGGGAGGGAGGAAAGGAGGGAGGGAGGGAAGGAAGGAGGAAGGAAGGAAGGAAGGAAGGAAGGAAGGAAGGAAGGAAGGAAGAAGGGAGGAAGGAAGGAAGGAAGGAAGGAAGGAAGGATGAAGGGAGGAAGGAAGGAAGGAAGGAAGGGAGGGAGGAAGGAAGGAAGGAAGGAAAGAAGGAAGGAAGGAAGGAAGAAGGGAGAGAGAGAGAGAGGAAGGGAGAGAGAGAGGGAGGGAAGGAGGGAGGAAGGAAGGAAGGAAGGAAGAAAGGAAGGAAGGAAGGAAGGAAGGAAGGAAGGAAGGAAGGAAGGAAGGAGGAAGGGAGAGAGAGAGAGGGGAAGGGAGAGAGAGAGGGAGGGAAGGAGGGAGGAAGGAAGGAAGGACGGAAGAAGGAAGGAAGGAAGGGAGGGAGGAAGGAGGGAGGGAGAGAGAAAGAGAGAGAGGAAGGGAGAGAGAGAGGGAGAGAAGGAGGGAGGGAGGGGGGAAGGAAGGAAGGAAGGAAGGAAGGAAGGAAGGAAGGAAGGAAGGAAGGAAGGAAGGAAAGAAGGAAGGAGCTCTTTCTAAACCTCTGAGCCAGGAGCTTTTCTGGAACCAAATAGGTACCGGCTTCCAGGACGCTCTGTGCTGGTTTCCTATCACCACACAATCCATTGCCAGCAGGGTTCCGGGGCACGGCGTTGGCCCCTGCTTCCAGCTCGCAGCCGGACCCGTGCCAGCTCCTTACCACGACCCTCCATCCCACCCGGCTGCCTTAACGCAGGGCGCCTATGCGGGTGGACCAGGTTGGAATGGAGAACACTTGGTTTGGATACTGTCCAGTGGGAGGAAGACTGGTGCATTCAGGGCCGGGACTGAGGCACCACAGAGACAGATGTGGCCGGGACGGGGGGCCGAGAGACGTGTGGCGGCTGCTGGCAGGGTCTTGCCGACAGTGGCTGAGCAGAGACAGTCTTGGTCAGTCCCGTCCTTCCCTCCAGCACAGCAGCAGCACCGGGTGGTCAGGTTTTATTTGATGGGTTTACCATGTGGACGGTTCCCCTTGACCCTCAGAGAGCTCAGGGAGAGGGAGAGGAACATGTGTCCACTGTCCTTGCTGGCCTGCAGATGCAGCCACTGCCATTTGCCTGTGCTCCTGGCCAGCCCCGGCCCGTCAGCACCCGGCCACGGCTGTCATTCATGCCCATGGATGGAATTTTTCACCCCAGTTTTCCCTCTTGGTGACTTCTCCTGTCTCTGCAGTGTTTGGGGTAATCGGTCTGTGGGTCGTCTGCACCCGAACTTGGTCCAGGATCGGCTCCAGGGTTCATTCATGCATGCATCCATTCATTCAATGAGTACCAGCTGCGCTCTGTGTGTGCCACACACCCTTAGGTACCAGGATGCACCAAGGACAAGTCTCTGCCCCTAAGGGCTGGCATTCTGTAGAGCAGGGAGATGAACAATAACCAGATAAACAGTGAGTAACCAGAAGGTGCATGCAGTATGTCAGGTGGCGATAGGTGCTCTGGGAAAAAGAACGCAGACAAAGGAGATGATGGGAGAGGCTCCTGGGGGAGAGCTCCTGGGGACAGACAAGGACCCCAGGCTCAAGCCAGCTCTCCTAACCAGTGTTCGCAATAGGACGATCATGCCAGCCTCATATATCAGCTCTACACGGAGTGTCCAGATTATTATGATCTCTGAACGCATAACCATCTGGCCACTCAGTGTATATCCTATATAATAAAAGGCTAATATGCAAATTGTCCCTTCAACCAGGAGTTTGACCAGCAGGGAGGCCAGCCAACCGCCCATGTTCTTTCCCCCTGGCCAGGCTGGCCAGACCCACCCATGCATGAATTCATGCACTGGGCCTCTAATATAAATAAATAAATAAATAAATAAATAAATAAATAAATAAATAAATAAATAAATAAATTGAATGGCCAGATTACTATGCGTTCAGAGATCATAATAATCTGGCCACTCAGTGTATATCTAAAACTTTCTGGTGGCCACATTTGAAAAAGCAGAAAGAACAGGTAAAGTACATTCTGATCATCTATTCCATTTAACTCAACATATTCAACATATTGCTACAACATGCAAGAACCATGGCGAATATTTCAGTGGAATATTTTACTTTCCCTTTTTCCTGCTGCATCTCCTTTTTCTCCAGCCCAGCTCAGGGCAGACCAGCCCTGTTTCCAGTGCCTGGTGGCCACTCTGAGCCGCATCAGTCAACACAACCCCAGCGGGTCCCCAGGCCACAGCAGGTAGACGGGACAACTTCAGCTCCATGCCTGGGTGAGCAAGTTCCCACGTCCCTGGTCCCTCTCCCGGGCGGAAGTGAGAGAGACCTGGGTACCCAGGAATAGGGAGGTGTGCCCCCGAGAAAATTCTAGCAACGACTCCTGATGCCTGACTGCCGCCCTGTCACTCGGTCCTGCCCAGGCCCCCTTCCTGCCCGGGGGCCTCAGGCTGTGGGGCCATGCAGCCCGGGCGCTCCTCCTGAAAGCATGCCTGGCCCCGAGCTCCTCTCCTAAACTCCAGTGCCAAGGTTCGAGGTTGTCAACAGGAAGTTTCCACGTTCCCAGAGCCTGGGCACTGAGGGGCCAGTGGCTGAGCGGGAGGAGGTCTGTCCCAGGCGGTGGGTGCGGAGGAAGCAGTAGACTTGAGGGTTTGGTTTTGTTTTGTTTTGTTTTGTTTTGTTTTGTTTGTGTGTTTTTTGTTTGTTTGTTTGTGTGTGTGTGTATGTTTTAAACATGAAGATATTTATTACTGCTGAAACCGGTTTGGCTCAGTGGATAGAGCGTCGGCTTGCAGACTGAAAGGTCCCAGGTTTGATTCCGGTCAAGGGCACGTTACCTTGGTTGCAGGCACATCCCCAGTAGGGAATGTGCAGGAGGCAGTTGATGGATGTTTCTCTCTCATCAGTGTTTCTAGCTTTCTATCCCTCTTTCTTCCTCTCTGTAAAAAAATCAATAAAACATATTTTAAAAAATATTTATTACTGCATTAGAACAATATTTTAGTTGGAATATGCAATTTTCTCATAAAGAACATTCATAACACTTCACATGAGCTAATCTATATTCATAACTAAGTCATTCTTTTTTTTTTAAAGTCCATTGTGGGTTTTTTTTTTAATGATTAAGGTGTTACATGTGTCCATCCCCCCCCACCCCCCCACCCCCACCCCGCTTTGAGGTTTAACGAAGCCTCGCAAATCACCACCATCCAATGGGCACCGAGTCTATGACTCCCCTGCAACACACTTGGCTTTATCTTTCCTCAAGCCCATATATCGATCAGGACCTCGGACCCCTCACCATCCAATGGGCCCAAGGAAGGGAGGGGTCCAGGGGGAGACAGGAGGGGCCTAGCCCAGCCCAGACCCTGCCAAGATGAAATCAAACCCCGTTCTTTTAACTTGTCGGCTTTACGGGAAGACGGGGCCATAAAAATGAACTTGCGGTAACACAAGCCCGAGCTCCGAGCTGGAAAATGTCGCCGGGAGACTGGGCCGGTGCTCGGCCCTCGCCTCGGAGGGAGCCTGGGGAAATGCTAATTCTGAACTTTTCCTACACCCTTCCTGCCTTTGGAGGCTGCAGGCGCTCGGATTCCTCTGCACAATAAATGGAGGGGAAAAATCGCGTCACTCCAGCGAAACATAGGCCCCATTTTTCTTGATTAGCGGAAAAGCATGTGCTATTTAAAAGACACATCATGTCATTTAAGAAAAAAAAATTTTTTTTCTTTTTTTAGCATTCCTGAGGGGGGAAAAAAATAAAATAAAATAAAAAGACGATGTTTAGGGACTATGAGCTCAGCCCCTGATTGGAAAAGCCCACGTGACTGGCGATGGACTCGGAGACACGGGCCCTGGTGTGCGTTTTAAGATGAGCTGCGCATGTTTGAAATGTCCTCTGTCCCAGGGCTCTCTCCCGGGACCCCGAGTGGAAGGCACCCCACCCCGGCTTCCTGAGCCAGTGGGGAGGGCGGGCCTCCGGCTTGTGGCTGAGAAACAGGATTCAGTCCTAAGGGAGGGTGACCAGGCCCCCGAGGACCCTGTCTGTCTGCTGACCGCCCTGTCCCTGAGGGGAGTCATTCTCTCTGGGAGTGAGTGTCTCGCAGTGTCTCCTCCTGACAATTAGGCTGGAGAACATAGCTCTGGAGTAGCAGAGACGGAGGCCCTGGCGGGGTCTCTGAGTGTGACCACCCCACGTCAGGCCCTTGTCATCCTCCTCTTCCCAGGAGCGAGGGCAGGAGACCGGGACTGAGCCCTGGCCCCCTCACACTGGCCCGCCCAGCCCGCCGCACACGCCCGGCGCCCAGCAGGGAGGCCAGACCCGGATGTCTGTGTTCGGGGGGCCTGGCCCAGGGCCAGACCAAAGGGCCAGGGTCCTATCTGGCCCCTGCAAAGAGGGGGGGCTCTGCATGGGGGCCAGGCCGAGCCCAGACCTGGCCAGGCACCTCCCCATGCGTGTGCACCGCCTTCCCTGGGCCTGGGGTCAGGTGTCCCTCCAACCCAGCTGGGACCTGGGAGGCCTCTTCTCTGGCAGGTTCTGTGGGGACACCTGGAGGGGGAGGGGAGGTCAGAGTTCAGGCGGGGAAGCAGGCAGACCTGGTTCTGGACACTCACTGCCTCTCCGTGGCTGCGGAGGCGATGAGGCCATGACTTTGCAGATCCTTGGCCTCCTGGCCGCGGGACCCACCCTCCCTGTTTCCTCTTGCGCCCTCTCCTGTGCACCCCGTCTTCCTCCCTCTCCCCAGCCCCCCGCTTCCCTTCCTTGCCCGGCAAAAGAAGCAACCGGCTGGCTGTGAGTTTCTATTTCTGCACCTTCCGCTTCCTGGCCCCAAGGAGGCTCGCCAGCCACTGAGGAAAGTTCTGGAATCCACAAGGCCAGCTGGGCCTGGGCAGGATGTGGGTCCTCAGATTTCCTGCTCCCAGCAGCTCCTCCGGCCTCCCAGGGGCCGGGCCCTGGGGCGTTGGGAAGGACTGTGGGTGCAGGCATGAATGGAGGAGGAGAGGAGTGAACGCACCTCGCAGTTCCCTTCCCAGCAGCCCACCAGGGGGGCGCCAGCAGCGTCCTGGTTTTTCAGATGAGAGAATGAGTGAGTGAGTCCTCCAAATCCACACAAGCAAGGAGCAGCCCTGGATCCAAACACAGGTGGCCGGATCCGAAGGTCCTTGCTTCTATGCACCTCCTTGAATAAGTGTGTGCTCACACAGGGTGTGTGTGTGTGTGTGTGTGTGTGTGTGTGTGTGTGAGAGAGAGAGAGAGAGAGAGAGAGAGAGAGAGAGAGAGAGAGAGGAAGTGACAGGCTGGAGTCATAACTGTAGGAGGTAGGAGGCCCGAAAGAGTGAGTGGAAGCCTGGGCCTCATGCAGCCGGGGGCTCTCAGTGGGTCTGCAGTTTCCTGAGCACCTACTATGCCCAGGCTCAGTGCAGAGCCTCCCCCGGGGCCCCAGAGAGGGGACACGCTGTGTGTCAGCAGGAGCGGAATCGCTTTGGAAAAGCACCAGCATCCCGCCTCCAGGTGTGAGCTGATGCCGCCTGGGGATGAGGGGCCAGGGAAGGCGTTGCTGGGCGGCTTCGCTTTGCTGTAGGCGGGCACTGTGCGCTCCAGGCTCCCTGGGCTTCCCGCCAAACGGGGTCTGACCTTGAACGAGTCCCATCCCCTGGCTGGGCCTCCGGGTTGCCCCTGGGGAGGAGCTGCTAGGTCCCCAGGGGCCCAGAGGAGGCTGAGCTGGCGGTTGCCAGGACTCTCACTACTTGGAGGGCTAGGGCTCCCTTTCTCCATTCTCCCACCTGCTCTCCAAATGTGGCTCTGAACTGTTTCTTTCTGCATCTGAATTTGATTGAATCATAGCTTTCGTTTGCGTTACAGATTAATTTCTTCTTAAAGTGGCTTTGTTCGGTCCTGGAAAAATGGCCCGAGCTCATTGCACAAAGCAACAGAAAAAGTAAAAAGCCCTTAAAAGCCCATCTCAGAAATAATCCCCCCCAAAATCTCCTCCACCGCCCACGCAGGCAGGCACTGACTGTTTAAAAATGGGGCTGCTCCGGCCGGCAGCCTGCTTCTCCCACATAGAAGTGAGGCATCCGTACCTGCCGATAGACCAAGGTTGGCATCATTGTTTTACCAGGTGCACCGGTTAGTAATGCGAATTTTTTTCAATAGATGGAGTTACACACATGTTGATATAAAGGCGATTTGATATGTATGCTATTTTGTTGTATTGAGAGCAAGCTTCAAAACTTCCTATGTCAAGTTTGCTGAAGGTGTTAACATCCTAGATATTTTTATGTTTAAAAATGTTGGATTTCATGCCAAAAAAAAAAAAAAAAAAAAAAAAGAGCATTTGTGGGAAGTTTTAACTCATTACTTTATTTTGAAGAAAAGTGCTGCTGAAAGTTATCGTATACTTCAGGATTCTTAGGGTAAACTTGCCCCATCCCAAGATATTTGTGAATGCTGGTTAAAAGTGATGATTTCTATGTGAAAGACAAAGAACGTCCAGGTCAACCGAAAAAGTTTGAAGACCAACAATTACAAGCATTATTGGATAAAGATGCGTGTCAAACTCAAAGACAACTTGCAGAAAGATTAAACATTGCTCAGCAAACAATTCCCAATTGTTTTAAAGGAAAGAAAATGGGTGCCACATCAATTGAACGAAAGACAAATGGAAAACCAAAAAATCATCCATAAAATGTTGCTTCAATGGCACAAAAGAAAGTCTTTTTGCATCGAATTGTGACTGGCAATTAAAAGTGGATTTACTTTGAGAATCCCAAATGCACAAAATTGTGGGTTGATCCAGGTCAACCATCAACATTGACTGCAAAGCCAAATCACTTCAGAAAGAAGACAATGCTCTTGCATTTGATGGGATCAGGAAGGTGAGGTGTATGATGAGCTTCTAAAATCAGGTGAAACCGTTAATACTGATCACCACAAACAACAAATAATCAATTTGAACCATGCTTTGATCGTAAAATGACCAGCATGGGCCAGAAGACACGGCCAAGTAATTTTGCTTCATGATGACACACCATCACACACTTCAAAACCAGTTAAAGACACATTAAAAGATCTTGCCTGGGAAGTATGAACCCACCTGCCATATTCACCAGACCTTGCTCCTTCAGATTACCACTTGTTCCGATCAACGGCACACATACACTTTCTGAGCAGCGCTTCAAATGTATGAAGAAAATTGGGTATCTGAATGGTTTGCCTCAAAACAAGAAAAGTTCTATTGGGACAGTATCCACAAATTACCTGAATGATGGGGAAAATGTTGTAGCTAGCAATGAACATGACTTTGAATAAAGCACTTTTGATGTTTCTCTTGAAATTATCATGTTCTCTTTGATTACAAAATCCGAGTTATTAACTGGTGCACCTGGTAATTGCTACATCGGATCCATTGTGTGGCTGTATCGCAATTCTGTTAATCACGCCCTTGTCGACAGGCATGGAGGTTGTTTCCAGTTTTCCCACCATAAACACCGTGTGCAGACACCCTTGGACATGGGCCTTTTACGTTTGAGGACATTTACTATAGGGACTATCCCTGGAGGTGGACCTTCTGGGTTCCAGGGCTTACAAATTGCGTGTTGACACCCGAGTGTCACATATTCTTATGCATTCGGCCAAGAATATACCCATCCTGCTGGGAGAGGGTACCTGAGGGGGCAGAAACCGATTGTGGGCTCATACCCCCTGGAGTCTACACGAGAGCCTGCTGAGAGAGGCTGCCCTCCTTTCTCCGCAGCGAGTGGCAGAGCTCGGAGCAGAGGAGCCTGGCATGACTGCCGGGCTGGCCACAGAGGGCTGTAGCCTCGCCTTGCAGACATGGAGGTGAGCAGTGGGCATGGAGGGACAGGGATGGGCCTCAGGGACACTCTGGAGGCCCCACCTGGCAGGTCATGTGTCTGGAAATCCATGGCCTTTAGCCTCTAGAGCCAACGATGCCACAATGTCCAATTCTCATCTTCTGATACTGTTCAGATAATTCCTAGAAAGTGCAAGCCTTTTATTCTGCCTCCACTTACTGCCTCCCACCCTGAGTGACTACATGTCTTCCCCGGGGAGAGCTGGCAGCCCGGTGGGACGGTGAATTCTCTCTTGGCAGAGTCCACATGCCCCACCTGACTGTAGGGCTTTGCACATGGGCACTGCAGGAGGCCACGCTGGGTGGGGGTCCTCCGAGGTATGAAGCAGGGCTGGGGTGGCACTCCTTTCCTGCAGGGTGGGCCTCCCAGGAATGGGCGCCACCTCCACCTCAGAAACAGTGCACGCATGCACAGGACCCTCTGAGGACTTCCCAAGGTCAAGTGCTAGCAGAGGTACCTGGGAGGACAGAGACAGTGACCATGGCGGCCCCGGGCCTGTGCCACATGGGAATAAACCTCACTGGGCCTGGTGAGGGGAAGAACTGCATTTCCTGTGGTGTCACTGGATCAAGTTCAAGTTCTTTCTCTCCAGAATGAAGGTGGACTTACCAGGAAGTAGAATCAGATAGGAAAAGGGGGACCTTTCTAGCCACTTTACAGGTTGCCAGCGGCTAGGGGAAGGAGGAAAGAGAGATTATTGTTTTATAGGTAAAAACTTTCTATTTGGGATGAAAAATTTTTCGGTGATTACACATGTAATGCCACTGAATTGTATTCTTACAAATGATTAAAATGATAAATATCATTTCATGTATATTTTACCACAATAAAAAAAATAGGGGTGGATTGCTATGAAAGTGGAGAAACACACACAGAATCGCGTGGAAGCACAGGCACATGTTTGTGCTTGCCTACGCACAAGCACAGACTCACAGGGACCCCACACTGCGCACACAGGTACACAGGCCTCAGCCGTGGTATTCATGCTGAGACACATGCATGCACATCCATTCCCAGGGGTACCCAGAGACAGGTGTGTGAGTTCACTGACAGGTGCCCAGGTGTGTGACAGGTGCCCAGGGGTGAGCTCAGCCCCGAGTCCGCCTGTAGCGGCAGGCTGAGCCATGTAAACATCGCACACACACACCCAGGTGCATGTGGACTGACACGTGCACGCTCACAGGCGCTGAGTGCACATTCAGGAACTCACACAGGCGCGTAAGCAGACTCACAGGCAGGCAAACACACCCCTGTGTGCATGTACACACACATGTACACCCACACACACTCCCATCACCCCAAAGCAATCCCAGTGGTGGATCGTTTCCACGCCTCACTGCTACCCAGTCGCCAGTCGGAACTTGCTTAATTGATGCTGAGGAACAGGAGCCGTCAGCAGCTTCAGACTCATGCCAGCCTGCAGGGTGGGTGCTCCGCAGTGCCTTGGCTGCCTGGTAACCAGGGCCAGGCCCGGCCTCAGGAATGCAGGGCAGTGGGAGGGAGAAGGGAAAAATATGTTTACCCCATAATTTAAACATCTAAGTGTGGTACCCAAGCCCAGCCTGGCCCTGTCTGGGCCGAGACTTCTGTGGGTATGTGAAGGGCAAGCAGTATGGCTGCCTGGTGGGGCCCTTCCAGGGCCTAGGCGTCACTAAGGCCAAGTTTGCCCCCCTCCTCGCCAACCTCTACAGTTGGGTAACCTGCCCTTCTGCTCCTCCGGTCCCCCTAACCACTACCCTCAGGCACTGGCCCTGAGGGTTCTCGGCTCTCCCTGCCGCCCACACAGCCCGGAGCTCCAGACTTCCGGAAGCTCTGTCTGCACGCCACCTCGGCTGTCCTCAGCTGGAGTCACCCCTCGTCTTCTCCTCCCTCCTCATAAAGTGCTGGCCGTTCCCATTTCTCACCGTTCTCCTGAGCAGATCTCGTAATGGGGGCAGCCAACTAGACATGGCTGGCACCCGGAGAGGGGATGGCCAGGAAGGGGTTTGGAGGAGGGCCCGAAGGAAGGATCCTGAGGTGGAATTCTCAGGTGAAATACTGAAGAGAGATGCTTAGAGGGTTCAGAGGGGAGATCCTGAGGAGAGATTTGGAGGAGGGATCCTGAGGACAGGCACTGAAGAGGGATCCTGGGAGGGATTCTAGGATTCATTCTGGGAGGGATTCTACGAGGGATTCTAGAAAGGATTCCCGGATTGATTCTTAAAGGGATTCTAGGAAAGATTCTAGGACTGATTCTGGGAGGGACTCTAGGAAGAATTTTAGGATTGATTCTGGAGAGGTCCTGGGAGGGGGTCTGGGAGGGATTCTGGGAGGGGATCTGGGAGGGGATCTGGGAGGGGTCCTGGGAGGGGATCTGGGAGGGGATCTGGGAGGGGATCTGGGAGGGGTCTTGGGAGGGGATTCTGGGTGGGGATCTGGGAGAGGGTCTGGAAGGGATTCTGGGAGGGGTTTTGGTAGGGGTTCTGGGAGGGATTCTGGGAGGGATTCTGGGAGAGATTCTGGGAGGGATTCTGGAGGGGTCCTGGGAGGGGGTCTGGGAGGGATTCTGGGAGGGGATCTGGGAGGGGATCTGGGAGGGGTCTTGGGAGGGGATTCTGGGTGGGGATCTGGGAGAGGGTCTGGAAGGGATTCTGGGAGGGGTTTTGGTAGGGGTTCTGGGAGGGATTCTGGGAGGGATTCTGGGAGAGATTCTGGGAGGGATTCTGGGAGGGGTCCTGGGAGGGGATCTGGGAGGGGATCTGGGAGGGGATCTGGGAGATCTGGGAGGGGATCTGAGAGGGGATCTGGGAGGGGATCTGGGAGGGGATCTGAGAGGGGATCTGGGAGGGGATCTGGGAGGGGATCTGGGAGGGATTCTGGGAGGGGATCTGGGAGGGGATCTGGGAGGGATTCTGGGAGGGGATCTGGGAGGGATTCTGGGAGGGGATCTGGGAGGGGATCTGGGAGGGGATCTGGGAGAGGATCTGGGAGAGGATCTGGGAGAGGATCTGGGAGGGGTTCTGGGAGGGGATCTGGAAGGGGTTCTGGGAGGGGATCTGAGAGGGGATCTGGGAGGGGATCTGGGAGGGGATTCTGGGAGGGGGTCTGGGAGGGATTCTGGGAGGGGATCTGGGTGGGGATCTGGGAGGGGATCTAGGTGGGGATCTAGAGGGGATCTGGGAGGGGATCTGGGAGGGATTCTAGGGAGATTCTTGGGAAGGATTCTCAGGACAGGTCCTCTGGCAGCCTTGTCACAATGACTAGGAGTTGGTTTCTGCTACCACTCTTACCCAGTGGATCAATCCACTTGTTAGCAGAGGAATGTCTGAGCCAGGAAACGTGACCCTGTCTAACAGCACCCGCTACGCCTTCCCCCTGCTCTTGACTGAGAGACACATCGGTATCAGGTCTGCATCTCCCTAGGAGTTCTTCCCTGAACGCTGACCTTCCTGGAAGTTTTTGAATAAACCATGTTCCCCCCTGTCCCAGAGCCTTAGCACAGGGTGTCTGTGCTGTCCCTCTTCCTTTAGCTCAGCTCTCAGCACCAGACAGCAGATGAATTACTTTCTCCCGCTCTTCAGAGAGCCGCACACCACTCCCCTTTCCAGACCTTATCACCATTATCATTTCATGTTGATTTGCATTTCCTATTTACTATTTGGCTAGTGTCTTTCTCCTCCACCTGACTTGTCAGGGAAGGGACGCATCTGTGGTGAATCTCCACCTTAGCCATAGATCCTGGCATGCTGAAGGTGCTGAAGAAATAGCTGCCACAGGAGTGAAGGGAGAGGGAGGGGACCGAGCTAGGCTCCCGATCGGGGTGAGAGTCCCACCTTGCCATGTGCATTGTACAGCTTCTGTGGCCATGTCTGAGGAGGCGTGTCCCAGTGCTGTATGTGGTCTTGGCCTCCCCCGCTTCCTCTCAGGTGGGCTCCCCCAAATCCATCTCAGGCCTGCCCCCTGTTTCTCCTGCCCCCTGTTTCTCCTGCCCCCTGTTTCTCCTGCCCCCTGTTTCTCCTGCCCCCTGTTTCTCCTGCCCCCTGCTCAGGGCCCGCCTTCTCCACTCTAATGAAGTGCTCCCATCCCGCCGGTGCCAGCTGCCCTGTCCACACTGTCCCCCCCCCCCCCCCACGGGGTCTGTGCTCGCCACAGTGCATAGGTGTGAATCCTGTCCTCCTCCAGCTCCTGGGGGGCTGTGAGACCCCGCAGAGCACGTGGCCCAGGTGGGAGGAGGCACTAGTCGGTCCTACACGTTTCTCCTGTAGCTGAGCCCCGGGGGGGCCCATGAGCACACGGGCGAGGGGAGGAGGCGAGGGAGTCCGGCTGCTGCGGCCTCGGAGCCTTTGTGGCAGTGTGGGCAGGTGGCTCCGGCAGGTTTCTGGAAACATGTTCTCTGGCGTCGAAGTTTCTGGAAAGATGTTCTCAAAGGTCGTTCTTCTGCTCCCTGACACCTTTGGCGCTCGGGAATAAGCTTTCTGGGCTCCTGTTTTGTGGCTTTCCTGGAGCAAAAGAGGTTCCTTCTCAGCCAGGGGGTGCCTTTGGGCTGGAGGGGGGGTGAGGGCTCTGTTTGGGGGCGTGGGGCTAGGGGAGGGTTAGGTTCAGGAAGCTCGGGGTGCACAGGGGTCTCTGCCTGCTTACGTCCCGATGTCCGTTCCCGGGGCTCTGCTCTGGATGGTTCTGTCACCAAGGCCAGGCCTTGGCTAGTGGGCCCTGTTCTCTGCAGCAATCCGGGGTTGGTCTCCACCGCAGGCGGCCAAGGAGGACCCCAGCCTTCTCCCGACCCCCACTGAATGCTGCTCGGCTGCCCTTTCCATCTGCTCCCGCTCCTGTGTACCAGGAGTGCAGGAGGGCACCCAGTCCTCTTCCCATGGGTCAGGAGAGAGGAAGTCCTCCCCGCTTCCCTCCTCCCCTCCCCCCGCCCCCCGTCCCACCTTCCCCTGGAGCTGCTAGTGTGGAGGAGACAGTGGCAGGAAGAGGAGTGGGGAGCAGATTCCTGACTGCCAACGGGACTGTGACCACACACTCTGCTGGCCTCCTCAGTGCTGTCCGTGGACCCGCCCAGAAAATACTTGTGTGGGGGCCCAGGGCCCTGGACCTCGCCATCCGCGCCTGCCCTGCTCTGGCCGGGAGGGGGTGGCAGGATTCCACTCCGACCCTGCTCCCGGGGGCTGCTCAGCGGAGGTACAAACTCTCTCTCTCTGGGGCAAGAAGCCACAAGGATCCAGTCAGAGCCCCGGGGACGCTGCCTTTCCCACAGTTCCCTCCCGGCCCCGTGGCCCCGTGGCCCCGTGGCCCTCAGGGGCTGGGAGCGGCAGCGGCCTCCGTTCCCAGGCTCAAGGAAGGGCAGAGGCTGCGGGCGGGCTGTGTGGCGAGGACAGCGAGTTGGGGGTTTGGTCAGGGGACAGGCCTCAGACTTGGTCTCTCTCCTGGCCCGTGGGAAGAAGGGCTGGGTACCCTCCCCGCAGAGAACAGGGCTCAGGTAGTCAAGTGAGGGGCTTGGCATTCATGCACTCGGCCCCGCAGAGCCCACGTGGGGGCTTGGCCTTCTGGGGGGGCCAGACTTGGGGCTACTTAGCAGGTGATAGGGAGCCCCTAGGTCCCTCCTCTGTGACCCAGTCACCTGGGCCTGCCTCAGTATCCCTGCCCAGATCTTTTTTTTCTTTTTCTTTTTTTTATTGATTTTTTACAGAAAGGAAGAAAGAGGGATAGAGAGTTAGAAACATCGATGAGAGAGAATCATCGATCAGCTGCCTCTTACACACCCCCTACAGGGGATGTGTCCCAACCAAGGTACATGCCCTTGACCGGAATCGAACCTGGGACCTTTCAGTCCGCAAACTGACGCTCTACCACTGAGCCAAACCGGTTTCGCCTGCCCAGATCTTGAGCCCCAGCCCATCTGGGTTTCCTGGTATTTTCTACCTGCTGGTCTAGAACATCCCATTTTCCAGTTTGTTCCACCAGGCCCCAGCTGTGTGAGTGTGCGTGGAGGGGGAGGGGGTGTAACTGTACAAATGCACACTCAAGGGACCTCAACAACACTCTCCTTCCACCTGTCCAACCACGGGCACCTGCCCAGCCACACCACGGCCTGCTGTCCATCCTAAATCATGGCCTCACCCCATGGAGTATGCCCGGCTGACCTTGGGTTCTTGCTGCCCCTTAAAATCAATTTAGTAAGCCGGACCAGTTTGGCTCACTGGATAGAGCATCGGCCTGCGAACTGAAAGGTCCCGGATTCGATTCTGGTCAAGGGCATGTTCCTTGGTTGCAGGCACATCCCCAGTGGGGGGCGGGCAAGAGGCAGCTGATTGATGATTCTTTCTCATCGATGTTTCTAACTCTCTATTCCTCTCTCTTCCTTTCTGTGAAAAATCAATTATATATATATATATATATATATATATATATATATATATATATATATGAATTTAGTAAGCAGCCCAAGTCCATGCTTTCAAAGGGCTCTCGGGAAAAGACATCCTTTCTCTCCGTCTCCCCTCTGAAGACAGCGGTGCGAGTTTTGCAGATTAAGAAACAGGGCTGCGGGGCCGAGTGTGCGAAGCCTCCACCGAGAGGCTTTGTGTGGCCCCGGACGCCCGCCGCCACGCCGGACCCTGGGCCCCAACAATGCCCGCCCAGCCTGGGTGGCACTGCGTGATCCCACTTGAAAAGGCCCTTCGCTGGGGCTGCCTTTTGAGAGGGGACAATCGGCAGGAGGCCTGGCGCTCATTCATGCAGAACAACAATGAAACGCGCTCGCAGCCAATGTCAGGAGTGGGCAGCGCCCAGCACAAGGGGCCCGCCGGGGCTGCAGGAAGCCGGTCGCTAGGCAACGGGGCCCCCAGGCATCTCCCAGGGGCCTCTCGGAGTTCCCACGATGGCCTGTCCTGGCCCTGCTCGGGCCCCCAGGGTGGAGAACCGGGGTGCTCACGATCCTGCTCCCTGTGTCTTTGCCAACTCAGCCCCCCTGCCTGGGAGATGAGGGTCAGCCTTGCTCCCTCTTTGGGCCTCTTTCAGCGATGGACTATGGGATACTCCCAGCATCCTTTGCTGCTCTGAGATTCCTCAAGATGGATTTACATCTGTATCTCAGCCTCTGCTTCCTGAGTGTCCTCTCCCCTTGACCTTGGCCTTTCCCCTACCAATGCCCCCACCCCCGAGCTTTCTCAGCAGGTTCCCAGCCTGAGGAACCCAGAGCTGTTCTGCGGCACAATTTTCCTGTTGTCTCCAGCAGGCTCTCCATCTTGCAGCCTGCCCTCCATCGAAGTCGGTTTGACCACCCCCTCCACTTTGCACAGAAGGAGGAAAGGCTCAGGGCAGGTCTAGGCTGCCTGACCGCTCTCCGGTCATCAGGTCCCTTGCAGGTCTGTGATGTGAGCCAGAAGTCAGCCTTCGCTTTCCAAGCTGCTAGCTACAGTTTCATGTCATTCGTTCCTGACAGATATGAGACGCAACTCAGCGGTGCTGTGAGGGGCCCGGGGCTGGGGGTCTGCGGCTGGGACCATGCTCTGGACTGCAGAGCCCAGAGGCTCTGAGACGAACCACATCGACATCCATGATGGCGGCCTTCACGCCAGATCTGGCAGCAAATGCGGACCGTCCTGCAATGTCCTTGCCACCCGTCTCCAGCCTCACCTGCTGTCTTCCTTCTCCCCCGCCCACCCCTCCCATCATTGTTCCCTCTCCCCGTGCTCAGGTGGTGGCTCTGACATACCTGGCGTCAGGCGGGTGAGGCATCCCCAGGTGAGTGGCGGGTAGGCCTGCATTCTGCAGACAGCGACCCAGGCAACCCAGGGCGGCTCTGATGATGCTTCCGGTGTGTCCGGGCGGGTGGGCCTCTGCCTCCCAGGCCGGCCCCTCGGCTGTGCCCCAGCCCAGCGTGCACTGACTGGAGAGGGGGAGGTCACGAGGCCTTGCCCTCTGCCGACCCTTCCCTGTGCATCACCTACGTCGAGCCCCCTCTGCCCATCCTGACCCTCAGCTCGGGCTCCTTTGGGACCAGCCTCGGGAGCTTGGCGTGGACGGAGCACCCTGTGCCTGGCTCTCCCCCACCATGTCTGAGACCCCCCCCGGGGGGGGGCCTGCGAGGCTGGTGGCCACTTCTGGTGCTAGCGAGTCCGGCTGTGCTCTTAGGGGAGGACCACTGGAAGCAGCGCCACGCCGGCAATGCCAAGCCCCCGCTGCCCCCTGAGGACAACGGGCATGTGCTCTTGGTCGCTGGGCTCCTAAGTCCCAGATCCCAAGAGGGCGGCCCATGTCTGCCGCCCAGGCACTGGGGGCTCTGCCTGGGTCTGCTTGGAGTCTGATGTCATCAGGACAGGACATGTCAGTGGCCAGAACCTCTGGGCATCAGGCCTGACCAGCCGCAGGGGTAGCTGGGCGTTCCGAGGTCTCCTCGCTCCTCCCGGTGGAGGCAGGAGGGGCTCCGGCTCTCCCGGCCCTGAGAAGGGTGTTCAAGAGCCGAGGAGGTCACGAGGCTGAGAAGGTGCCCCAGGAATGTGTCCCTGTGGCCGCCCAGCCTCCTCAGACCTCCCCCAGGGAGCGGTCACCGGGGCTGGCCTGCTTGTGGCCTCGTCTGAGGCCCGAGTGTGGTCTTGGCTCCCCGGCTGGCCACGGTCAGCCCCCACACATCCCTGAGTTCCAGGCAGAGCCACCCAAGGCCCCTCTGAGGGCTCCAGCAAGATCAACAAACAGCCCCACGCTGGGGAAACATCGTGGCTCTCCACGTGCAGACGGACAGGGCCAGGCAGAGGGGGACCCCAGACGGGCTGCCTCCGAGAACAAACCGCAGCCTGTGTGTGGGGAGCCGGCCGCCGGCCTCCATGGCCGAGAAGCCGGGAGACAGACGGCACCTGCGCTTAATGGGGCGGAGCGGGGGGGGGGGGGGGGGGGGGGGGGCAGGAGCCTCGCGGAGCCCGCTGCCGCCCAGGGCAGGGGAGCCAGGAGGCTGCAGCCCTGTCCTCGCCGAGCCTGGCAGCCCCTCAGGTCCTGCCCGGCGGAGTCTGGTCCTCGCCCTCTCTGAGGCTCCATCTCCTTTTCAGAAAAGGAGCCGAGGTCCACAGGGCCCCCCTACTATGGCAGGGGTGAAGGCTCACGGTGGCCTTGCCTGCTGGGGCTGAACAGATGTAAGTTATCGTTCTGGAAACACAGCCCCCAGCTCCAGCTGCCCCACCTGGCCTCCTGGGGCTGGAAGACCACTCCTGGCTGATGGCCTTGTGTCCTTCACCGTCCTCCCCCTGCTCCTGGTGAGGGACAGCTGCCGGGTAGCCCTGGGCTTTCCCAGAGCTGGCTCTGAAAGTCCCCCATCTGGGAACCCCCTCCGTCTCCACAAACCGAGCTGAATGCTCACCCCAATCCTATGGTCACCCGCCGTCACCCTCCCCCTTTGCCACCACGAAATGCACCCCGATTTGCGTTGGTACCTGAGTGCTGCACCCCCACCTCGTCCATCCTCTGTTGCCATCTCATGGCGCCCCTCTCAGCCCTGGAGGCTGTGGACAGACCCTTGAAGAGGGTCCCAGGCTGGGGCCAGGGCTCCGCACCAGGATCTGGGGTCCTCTCATCTCAGCCAAGTGCGGGAGGAAACTGAGTCACATGTAGATTTTTTTTACCCAAACAGAGAACACCGTTTCCGCTCAGACCCCCACGGGAAGCTGACAGCATTCCACACGGAGCCGTGCACAGTGGCCTCCACGAACAGGCGTGTGCAGGGCGCCCAGCACAGAGCAGCCAGGACTCCAGCCCCCTCTGCCGGTCCCCAAAGTCTACTTGGTTTCCAAGATGCCCCCTCCTCCTGCAGGGCCCCGCCCCAGTCTCTCCTCCGGAGCCTCCTCCTTCCAGCCCCGCCCGCCGAGCCCACCGCTCCCGAGTGAAGGCTGAAGGCCCGATGGGTCCCGTGTGTCTGATGGCCCCGGATGGGAGAGGGCAGGATCTTCTGGAGGCATGGCCCCCAATGAGACGAGTTCCCTTTGTGGAGGACATGGCAGGGGTGGAGCCGAGAAGATGATGAGATGACACAGCTGGGAGCGCGGCCCGGGGACCCAGGCCTTTCCCCCATTTTCGCAGATTTCTATTTTGACAAGATTCCCCATTTGTAGGCAGGCAGGCCTCTGCAGCAGGCACCACGGAGGGCGACCTCTCGGGGGTGGGATAAGGAGCCTCGGGACATGCTGGCCCGCTCGCTCTCTGCTCACTGCGAGGAGATGGGTCAAGATTTGGGCCCTGACTCCCAACGTCACACTGGGATGGGCACCAGGCCACGTGCCTCCTAACCCGGAGGTCACCCCGAGCCGTGACTCATCCCAGGGTCCCTGGAAAAGGCCGGCCATCATGGGAGTCCCCTGGGGCCAGGGAGAGCACCGCCCTTCCCGCATGGCCGCTGCAGGACGTGACCTCATCCCCCTCGGGGCGGCTCGGCCCCGGCCGGCGGACTGCGCTGCACAGGCGTCTCCTGCTCCTCCGGCCGCGGGCGGACAGCCCCAACCCGACCGAGAGGCAGCGCGCCCCACACCTCGGCCTCCACCAGAGCCATGTGCCCGCTCCCCGGCCCTGGGCACTGGCCCACCCCACCAGAGGTGGAGGGGGGAGGGGGAGAAAGGGGCAGGAGCGTAGGGTGGAACCAGCCGAGCGCGGGGGATCTACAGGAAACAGGCGTGCGGAGAGGAAGCGGCGGGCGGGAGCGTGGCAGGCCCAGCCGCGTGGACGTGTGGCCCTCATGCGCCCACCCCTTCCACAGCAGTGCCCGAGGGGAGGGCCAGGGGCAGAGCCTCGGGGCCTGAGATGCCCTTTCCTGGGCACAGGGAGCTGCTGGGCAGGAGTGCACAGTGACCCCAGCCCAGTTTCCTCTATGGGCACTGGGGCCCGGGTCCCAGCCAAGCAAATAGGCAACAGCTGGAATGCCCGTCCTCCAGGTCACCAGGCAGCCGCCACCCCAGAGGCCGCCTGCTTGCGGTCCACTGCCCAGGCCGGTGTCCTGGGACAAGTGGGCTCCAGAGGATCAGGGCCCTGCCCCAGCTCAGCTTCCGCCCCCAGGGGCTCTGACCCTGCTCTGCCTTCAGAGCATGTGCTCCGGTGGGTCCACGCCTGCTCCACAGCCACCGTTCTGCAGCCCTCCCTGCATGTCTGCTCGGGCACTTGAACCACAGACACTGGCTGCAAGTTCAAAATCAAGGTGTCGCAGGGCGGGCTCCTCCTGAGGCCTCTCCCTTGGTATGTAGATGGCAGGCTTTCCCCTGTGTCCCCACAGGGAGACCCTCTCTGTGTGTCTGTACCCTGATCTCCCCTTTTCCTAAAGACACCAGTCCTATGGGATTCGGGCCCACCCCAGTGACCCCATTTTAACTTAATTACCTCACCAAAGACCCCATCTCCAAGTACAGCCACATTCTGAGGTGCTGGGGGTTGAACCTCAGAAGAGACATGACTCCATCTAAGTGCTAATCATGTGCCCCGGGCCCGCTGATCCGAAATTCAGACTTAACTGGCCATCCTGTATTTTTATTTCCTAAATTTGGCAACCCTGCTGCCCGCGGAGGCTGGGAGCCATTGGTCAGAGACTCACTCTGAGCATTCTCAGACATGACGCCCCCCCACCCCCACCCCATCGAGGGGCTGGGCCCTGTCAACTACCAGCTGCCCACCCCACCCCTCGTCCAGGTCCCTGGGCCACTGACCCTGCTTAACTGGAACCTCAGCAGCCCAGGCACCGGGCAAGACCCCTGCTGCCACTGTCGGAAGAGGACAGGACCCTTCGGTCAGCTTTGCCCAGGGTCCCTGGAGGACTAGGGGCACAGTCCCCGCATAGAAGGGAGAGGCCGAGAGGGGAGCAGCTGTGGGCACCAGCGCTGTAAGGACAAGGAGCAGGGACGGGGGCAGGGTGAACCTCAGGTCTGGGCACATCCCCAGCTCTACCCTTGTCACCACACATGACTGACACCAGGCCAGGGGTGGGGTGTAAACTGGGACAACCTTTTGGAAGGGCAGTTTCTCAATTCATGTTCAAATGTCAAAAGGGTTCCCCCTTTGACTCAGCATTTCCACTTCTGGGAACTGCTGCTCAGGAAATGCTCCAGCCAGGCACCGAGGTCGACCCCGTGCGCCTCCAGCGTGGGTTCCACCACACGGCAGCAGCCCGCGGGCACCGACGCGGCTGGAACGCCAAAGGCCGGTGTGACGGCATCACCAGCCATCTTTGAAAATGGGATCTCTGTTTGTGGACGCGGAAAGACACCTGTGGTCTGCTTTGGGATGGACAAAGTAAGCCACGCAAGAGCCAACAGCTGCTTTCCTATGCGTGTGGGACTGTAACCTGTGTGTGCTGTGCACACGTCTGTGCGTGTGTGCATGTGTGTGTGTGAGCGCACACTGCAAGAGTGGGGAAGGAGTGTGCAGGTGGAGTGTGTCAGGATTGATGACACACTGTATTCCTTCTCCCTTCTTTGGCAGCAGAACCCACAATTCTTAGCGGAGCACACAGTTCACCGGCGATGAAGGTCAGATACCCTAGGTTAGGGGTGTCGAACTCAATCAGAGAAGGGGCCAAAATCTAAAATCCAGCCTAAATCGAGGGCCGAATGGTTTACTGAACAGTCATAAACTGTCATTGTGATGGAAATGCAGCGGAGTGCAGTGATGACAGCACGGTGCGGGCCACATTGCAAGGCCTGGTGGGACGGATTTGGCCCGCGGGCCTTGTGTTTGACACATGTGCCCTAGGTTTCTCCTGCAGTGAGTGGGGCAACTTGTCAATGAGGGAGAGGGAGAGAGAGGAAGAAATGGCGCATTGCAGCCTCCAAATACCCTCTTTGGAAGTTAAATGCCGTGCACTGTCCTCGTCCCTTCTCCCGCCCCGCTGTCCGGAACTCAGATGTGACGGCTGGCGCTCCAGCGGCTGTTCCAGGCCCACTGGCGATGGCTCAGGTCCCCAGCGCCTCAGCCTCCGAAGGCTTTACAGGGCAGGACCGCTCCTGTCTCTATGGACTGCCCCAGGCGGGAGGAACACGGCTCCATCTGCTTGACCTTTGCTATTTGGGAAGTCGTTCGTTAACCAAGCCGAACTTGACCCTGACTTACTCACGGACTTACTTTTGCCTGGCGAGATATCTGGATATTTAAATTTTCTTTTTAAATTGTTGTGGGGTTTTTTTTGTTTTGTTTTGTGTTTTTCTTTTGTTTTTTTGTTCTCCTAAGTTTGCACCTTCAATGTTTATGTATCATGTATATAATTTTAAAATATATATACTTTATTGATTTTTTTTTTTAACAGAGAGGAAGGGAGAGGAAGATAGAGCCAAAAACATTGATAAGAGAGAAACATCGATCAGCTACCTCCTGCACACCCCTCACTGGGGTCGTACCCGCAACCAAGATACATGCCCTTGGCCAGAATTGAACCTGGGACCCTTGAGTCCATAGGCCGACTCTCTATCCACTGAGCCAAACCAGTTAGGGCTATGTAAATTTTTTTATTTTTTAAAGATTTTCAATTTCGGAGCAAATAGGAAAGAAATAAAGGAAGTTGACACACACTCAGCATTTATGATGCACCAAGCACTTTTCAGAAACCTTTGCATGTGCTCTCTTATTTAGCCCTGGCATCGGCCCTTTGAGGGAAGTCATTGCGCCCACTGCTGGAAGGGGAAACTGAGGCACGGGGTGGCTTAGTTCTCCCTGGCTGCTTAGCTGGTCAGCGGCAGCCTGGCCATGACCCATGACCGTGAACAGTCTCCACCTGCCACCACAGCTGCCCTGGAAGGCTCCTCGGCCCCCCTTCCAGTGGTGGCGGAGCTAAGGGGCTGGGGCACAGGAGTTGGTGACGTTCATTCCTCTTCACTCATCTCACAAAGAGTAGTGAGGTCCCCCGGGGGCCTGGGCCTGGGCCTGTGCTGGGCACCGAGGTGCAGTGGTGAGCGAGGAGCCTCGGGCCCCGCCCGCAGGGCCCTCAGTCTGGGGGGGGAAACAGACATGCAATAGGCAGCCCCGTGCATGAGTGACCTTGCAGCTCCTAGAGGGGGGCCTGGGGACTGCGAGGGTGACCCCAGCCGGGGAGGCAGGGTGACTGCCTGGGCAGGGATCTGGGATCTGGGATCTGGGATCTGGGATCTGAGTGAAGTGGGGGAGGGAAGGCCTGCAGGTGCAAAGGGCCTGTGCAGGAGGCACTCTGCAGGCCCGCTCACTCCTGTGCTCTCACCTGGTGCCCACGGCAGCCCCGCCTCCTGGAAGAGCCACCTGCCTGTCCTCCCTTCCACCGAGCCTTCCACTACCCTCAGGGGCTCCCCACGGGGGCTGGGCGGGCACCCCCCACCCCCGGCTCACCTGTCGAGGCCTCACCTGCCATGGAACAGGGAGAAAACCTCTCCGAAGTGAGATGGCTCTGGCCTGTGGCTCCAGCAGGAGTGGTCACCCCTGCTCCATGTCCCAGGGCCAGGCCCAGAGCCAGGGCCAGGACTGTGTCCAGTCAGAGGGAGAGCTTTGTTAGAACACACAGACACAGGCATCCACCACAGACACACACACACACACACACACCGTAAACACACATGCACACACCATAAACACACATGCACACCTCTTATACACCCACACCTATCATACACACACACACACACACACACACCATAAACACGCATACACACCTCATATACACCCACACCTATGCATATACAGACAGGCACATCACACACACTGCAATACATACACACACACACACACACACACCCCACATGCTGGTGCCCGTACAGCTCAGGGTTGGCATACAGCTGTGAGCAAAGAGAGTGGCGGGGGTGTGGGATGAGTCCTGCTTCTCCCCCTCCCCCTACATCCTTTCTGGCCAGCACCCCCTTCTCTTCTGCATCATGGCACCCGAACAGCCTTCGCTCCCCGGGGCTCTCTAAGGGGGACACAGATGACACAGGACAAGTTCTTGGGGCCGAGCCGCCGGCCCAGGAGGAGGTCACCCGGGATGACACTGCACCCTGAGGCCCTGGCCCAGCCCCAGGGGGTCGGCGCTTCCCTGAGACTGTGGGGTCACCCAGCCGCATTGGGCCACCCAGAGGGGCCGGGCTGGGGACGCGGCTCTCCGACCTCCAGGTTCTGGGGTCCCCGAGGGCCCAGCTGCCTGGCCTCCGCACACTCTCAGGCTGCGGGACAAGATCCCACGCCGCCCGAGCTCCAGGAATAGCCGCCCTCACCGTGAGGATGAAGGGGGGCCGGGGCCTTCCACCAGCGGGAACCTGCCCCGGGCTCCCAACCTGGCCAGCGATGGCCACTGTGGACATGAGGGCGCCACATCTCAGGCCCGCCCCAAACCCCCACTCTGCCAGGGCCCTAGGACCTCCCAAATAGGAGCCCTGTGTCCTGCCTTTAAGACCCAGCTCTCCAGGGCCCCTCTGAAGTCCCTGGACCCTTAGTTCAACTCCCACCTCAACTGCGGTGTTCTTCAACGCTGCCTGAACCTGCTGGCATGCTCACCTGACCCGGCCACTCTCCCTCTCCAACCTTCAATGGCTCCCTATTGCTCTCGGTCCGCACTGCCTCCACAGCGGGGGCCCTGCCCGCCTCTGCTGCCCACGTGAGGCCTGGCCTGTCAGGCTCCCTTGGAAGTCAGATGTCCACCAGCCCCCACAGGGAGCGGATGAGACTCCGTCTATGCTCCCGGCAACAGTTTCAAAAGAGTTTGTTTTCTTTCAAAACAGAATGTATCGAGCGTCCTGCCGGCCAGTGGGTCTGGGGCCAGAGCAGCGGGAAGAGCTGTAAGCGCTGGGCATGCTGAGTTGACATCACACACTGGGCGGTGCCCTCAGGCGCTTGGCCGGACCCTGGGCAGCGGGCAGCGCTGAGGCCTCCCTGGCTGGTCCAGTCCCAGCCGAGGGTGGCAGAGGCCAAGTGTCCTGGGCTCCCTGTGATTGCTGCAGGCGCGGTGAGGCCCCACTGTGCGCCGGGTCCTCATGCCACCCGCTGGGCTCTTACGGGCAGACCCCTCACCCGATTGCCTGGCCCCCCGCCTGACGGGGCTCCTGAGAATAGGGGACCAGTGGAGCATTCCCATTTCTGGAGGGTGTGCTGTGTCCTGCCATTTGTCTTCCAAGCAGCCTCGATATGGGACCCTCACTTTTGAAAGGTGAACGGAGATGCCCAGTGCTGATTGGCTAGAGGCCGGGAGACCCACATTTCCTCACCCTCCCACCCCCTGCCAAGCGGCGGAGGGCTGAGCTGGGCACATGTCCCGTCCCCCAACCCCCCGGCTATTGACACATGCTTTTCTCACACTCTCTCGCAACAAGCCCTGACCGAGAATAAGGTTGCAGGTGTGTCCTCCCTTCCTCCTTCATAGGACAGTTAGTTGAGCAGAAAGATGGAAGGAGGCCAGGTAGGCCTGGCTGCCTGGCTGCTTTCTGGTGAGGAATTCGTGTCAGGGTTATGCCACAGTGTGTCCAGCTCTCTCTGTGACACAGCAGCTGTCCACTGACTAACAGAATCGCCCCAAGCCTCACGCCGGGCGCTCACGCCTTTGCTGTCCATGCACCCACCTCTGCGTCTGTCACCCTGGCAGGTGAATCCGAAGTGTCTCGCCAGCACAGTGAGCGCGCTCCAGGCCGCCGAGCCCGACCTACCCAGCCCGGGGCCTGGCCCAGCGCCGGGGACGCCAGGCCTGAGAGCCCCGGGGCCTGGCGCACAGTAGGCACTTTGGAGGAACAGGAGGAGGAAAGAGGAACAGGAGGAGGAAAGAGACCGGCGCTCACTGCGTGCCGAAGGGGCGGCGTGCGGGGCGGGCACGTCTCTGTGGGATCTTGGTCCATTGATTATGATTGTTTATCACCTTTTACCCATTCATTTCCGTATTGACCAAGTGGGGTAGGCGCTATCCACATGCCTCAGATCCGTTATCTGCAGCAGCTTTGCTGAGATGGTCACATGCTTTGCAAGCTGCCCTTTGGAAGTGCGCGGCGCAGTGGCGTTTAGCACAGTCAGAGCTGTGCAGCCGATGTTAGAACATTTTCATTCCTCCCCAAGTCCTTGCTCCCCCAGAATCCCACGCCTCTTGGCCTCTTATCTGGGCTGCACCCCTCAAATCCCAGCCCTGGCAATGCCAGTCCCCCGTCTGTCTCCATGGATTTGCCTGTCAGGGGCCTTCCCCTTAAAGAACCTGTGGTGTTTGTCCTGCCGGGTCCGGCTTCTCTTTAATTGTATCCACGTGGTAGCAGGTGCCAGCCCTTCGCGCCTTCGTCAGGGCTGAATGATATTCCCCCGTGTGGGTGACCGCGTTTCACCTGCGTGTGGGTCGGTCGGTGGACGTTCAGGTTGTTTCTGCCTCTTGGCTTTCCTGCATCACGCCGCTGCGGTCACTCACACACACGTGTCCCCGCAGACTTGGCCTTTGTTTCTCCCGGGCAGATACCAGGAGTGGAGCCGCTGGGGGTACCCAAGGGGCTTCAGTTTTGCACCGAGACTGGAAGGCAGTGGCGGGGGCGAGGGGGTCAGACCAGCCTGGTTCGGTCTGGCTCCACCATTTGCTGGTTGGGTGGCCCTGGCCATAACCCTGGGCAGCCCAAGCCTGTTTTTGCTCATTGGTAACATGTGGGGGGACAACAGCCACTTGGCGGGGGGGTCCGTGGTTATCACCTGGCACACAGGGCTGCTCGCTGAATACCAGCCCCTCTCTTTAGGCTGGGAAAGGGCTGGGGGACAGGACAGGAAGGGGGATCAGATCCCCACGCACCCCCCCACCCCCCACCCCACCCCGCAAGTCACACCGAATCCCTCTGAGCTGGCCCTAGGGATGTGCAGATCTGCCCCCCAGAACCTGCCTCCCCTCTCAGCCCCAAGCCTCCACCCCAGGGCCCCCGTTACTTGGTGGGCAGTGGGGGAGCCCTCGTGTCTCTCTCCCACGCCCGGACAGAGCCTGGACTGGCCTGAAGTGGCCTGGGGTCCCCTCTGAGGGGAGTGACTGAGCGCTCCCCGCCCAGGACTCTGTCCTGCCCCCACCCCCAGCTCACCCGCCCCCTCTGGGATTCCAAGTGACCTTAGCCCCACTGCGCCATTCGGAGGGACGTCAGCCTGTGTGGGTGGCAATTGGTATGTGGCCCCAAGGCCTTCGGCACCTCTCAAAGGCCTGCGTGGCCGCTGGACACCTTTGGTGGCAGTGCCCTGACCTGGCTGCCTCAGGCGTCAGTGCTGACCCAGCAGCACCTCACCCGGGCCACGTGCCTGCATCTCCACACGGCCCCTGTGAGGCAGGGACCGGGGTGCCACGTGGGAGGAGTCAAACCCAGGCCCGGAAGCCAGAACCTGCCATCACTCATGGACCCAGACTGGCCTTCACCACCTGGAGCACCGCCTGGGACCTGTTCCCCTTCCCCCTCAGGGCCCCTCAGCTGGGATGCTGAGGTCCTGGCACCTGCAGACCAGCTGATGGCTCCGCACCCCAGACAGCCCGAATGCCCAGGAAGCAGAGTGCCTAGGAGCCCTGCCAGTGTGGGCACCGTGCACTGGCCTGGGCCCTGCGCCCCCTCACCAGCCTGTGCTGGGGAAATGGCAGGGCAGCCTGTGGGTCTGCGCACAGAGCAGAACCCAAGGAGCTCCGTCCGTCTGTCCGTCTGTCTGTCCGTGGGGCTCCCGCCTGCAATGAGAATGGTGCCCTGGACTTGTGCCCGCACCACCTACCCAGCCCCGGGGTGCTCAAAAGGACCTGGGCTGGTGAGCCGGGCACCCGGTGAGGCCTGAAGGCTTGCACACCGAGAGAATTTTGCAGTCTCAGTCTTAGTCTCAGGGCCTCCCCCGCTGGGCTGGCTGGGAGGGCGCGGGCCAGTTAGAGGTGGCCCACCTTCTCGGACCCTCAAGGGGCTGCAGGGGGGGGGGGGAGGCTGCACCTGGGCCTGGGGGAGCCGGGCCCCCACATCTGGAAGGCAATTTGGAATGGGCAAGGCCGGCCCCAGGTCCCAGCTGCACCGCCTCCTGCTCGGTGACCTGGGCACCCCCCTCACATCTCTGAGAAAGTCAGTCCCCTTCTCCCTGGAATGGCAACACCCACTGTGGGCAATGTCACCAAGGCCACTGGAACTTAAAGCGCCAGATAGCAATAAGCATAATGAGCTGTGAGCTTACTATTTGCGTAGCCGACTCGGAGGGTTTAGTAACAATTGCTTAATTTAACCTGGAATTGGAACCCAGAACAGATACCGGTGCCAACATTCGTAATTGCTCCCTCCCTCCCCACCGCTGATAATTTAACAGCTGCCACCTATCTATCGATTGTCTGTGCTGGCAGGCAGCAGGTGACATCATTGACATGCCTCGCCATCCTTGGTTGTCATGACAACCCTGTAAATAATACAAATACGGTCCTCACTTCACGGAGGAGGAGGCTGTGACTCAGAGAGGGTAAGGGACCTGCCCAAGGTCACACAGCTGTTTTGTGGTAGAGCCAACCCTGTGCTTGCAGCCACTCTGCCCTGTGCTGCCTTCTAAAATGCCCAGCCTGCCGAAACCGGTGTGGCTCAGTGGATAGAGCGCCTATCTGCAGACTGAAGGATCCCAGGTATGATTCCCTTACCCTCTGTGGAAAACCAATAAAATATATATAAAAAAATAATTAAAATAATAAAATGCCCAGCCTGGTGCCCTCCACTGGACACCCCCCCCCCCCATTAACAGTGGAATAGACAGGCCAACTATGGGGTGTTCATACCACACCGTGTGCTATCCCTCAGCAGTGAGAATGTAACCTGCCTCCACGGGCTTCAGCAGGTGTATGTATGACCTCAAGACTGCGCCAAACCAGCCCGGTGGAAGAAGAGGGAGCAATGATTACTGTGCAGGAGCAGGTCCTGCTGTGGCTTGAGACCTCGAGGGACCAGGAAGTCCCTGTGTATTGATCCAGTGGTGGTCACATGGATGCACGCATACATACCAACCCATCAAGGAGCCTGGCCCAGCAGGGTGGTGTAAACCCCTCTATAATTCACCATACACACACACACACACACACACACACACACACTCACACACACACTCACACACACTCACACGAGCTGATTACACTGTGTACTCTGGTGAAACGCAAATTGTGAAGCTGGTCATAACTCAGGGCAGAGGCCTGCTTAGCGAATGTTTTTCTCCTCTCATTTCGTCTCATCACTTTGCTCCATTGGTGCACCTCAGTCCCAAATTGGTGCTGCGTGTGAAGCTGGAGCTGAGATGGAAACCACGCCGTCTTGTTGGAGGAAAGGATCCCAGCTGGCTGGAGTGTGAGGGAGGCACCCTGGGGCTCACCCAACTGTGTGCGGGAGCCCACACAAGCCTCAGCCTGAGCCACACATGTGCGGGACAGACCCGAAGCCACGGAACCAAGCACTGAACTGAGATGTGAGCATCCCCCTCGCCCACCCCCACCTCCCGCCCCAAGGCGAGATGGATCTTATTACAGTCCGAACTCCACTGGGTTCATTGCCTGCTAAATAAAAAAATCATAAACATCTCTCAGAGGATGCTAACGGAACTCAGAGTCTACACAACACAGCATTCACATTGCCCATATAATTCAAAATTACTTGACATACAAAGAAATGGGAAATTTCGGTGCATTCTCAAGGGATGAAACAACCAACAGAAGCAAACACCAAGATGACTTGAACATTGAATTATCAAAGGGTTTAAAGCCGCTTCTATAGCATCTGAGGTGAATAAGCAGATAAGGAATCTTGGCAGAAAAAAAAGTACTAAAAGAGATTATTCAAATGTTAGAATTATCAAATAAAATATTAGAAATTTTAAAACATCACAGAATGGAGCCAATAGCAGAATGGAGATGACAAAGGCAAAACTTAGTGAATTTGTAGACCAATAAAAAAATACCCAAATTTGAAGAACACAAAGAAAAAGGATTGAGAAAGAAAATGACCAGGTCAGCCGAAACCGGTTTGGCTCAGTGGTAGAGCGTCGGTCTGCGGACTGAAAGGTCCCAGGTTCGATTCCGGTCAAGGGCATGTACATTGGTTGCGGGCACAGCCCCGGTAGGGGGTGTGCAAGAGGCAGCTGGTCGATGTTTCTCTATCATCGTTTCTAGCTCTCTATCCCTCTCTCCTCCTCTCTGTAAAAAAATCAATAAAATATATTTTAAAAAGAAAGAAAGAAAGAAAGAAAGAAAGAAAGGAAGGAAGGAAGGAAGGAAGGAAGGAAGGAAGAAAAAGAAAATGACGAGGTCATAGGAATCTGTGGGGAATATCATAAGATCTAACACAGGATAATGTTAATATTAATTAATATTTATGTTAGTGGTAGACCTCAAGACAAGGAGGATTATCAGAGATAATCCTCTCTCTGAAGTCAATAAAATATATTTATTTAAAAAAAGAGAGACAATTTGTTGTATAGAAAGGATGACTCATTAGGAAAATACAACAATTATACATTTCTATGTGCCTAAGAATAGGGCCTTATAGCACATGAAGCAAAATTGACAGGATAAAAGGAACAATTAGACATTACTACCATCATAAAGAGAGATTTGAACACACCCCCCTTTAGTAGTCAATAGAAAAATAAACAAAGATTTAGTAAAAACTTGCCCAAGTGCCCATCAGTAGATGAGCGGATAAAAAAGCACATTTACACAATGCAATACTATGAGGCTGTAAAACACGAGGGAAATTTTACCCTTGGCAACAGTATGGAAGGACCTAGAGTACTGTGCTAAGCGAAATAAACCAGTTAGAGAAAGACAACTATCACCTGATCTCATGTGGAATCTAATGAACAAAATAAACTGACCAACAAAAATAGGTCCAAAATAGGTATGGATGCATGGAACAGAATGACAGGTCTCAGGGTGGAGGGGGTGGTGGGGACAGGAAGAAATTAACCAAAGAGCATATATGCATGTATGGACACAGACCATACAGTGAGGAAGCCTGGGGTGGGGGCAGAGGCTGGGTGGAGGGAAACAAAGTGGGAGAGAATGGGGGACATCTGTAATACCGTCAACAATAAATAGCTTTAAAAAAAAAAAAAAAAAAGACTTGAAAGGTACAAACAGCACTATTAGTCTCTTGGATTCTTGGATCTCGTTGCTATTTACATCCTGCAGAGCGCACACGCTTTTCACAGTTGCCAACATAGACCATATGCCGGGCCATCCAAGAAGCTCGGTGCATCTTAAAGGACAGAAATCACGTGTGTCCTCTGACAACAGCTGAGTCTAATTAGAAATTAACAACTAGGCATCTAGGAAAACCCCAAATATCTATAAATGATTCATGAACCTACAAATGACTCATGAATTAAAGATGAAATCACAAGAGGAATTAGAAAAGAACTTGGATCGAAGGCTAATGAACATGTGTCACGTGGGAATCGGTGGGATGCTACCAAGCAGGGCTCGGAGGACAACTTAGAGCTGTACGTGGTTACGTCAGGAACCGGGAGCATCCTGAAGCCAGTTCCCCGGGGAGCAGCCCTGGTGGAGTGAATGAGAGAAGAGCCGGGTAAAACCGTGTGAAGGAAAAGAAGGACATAGTAACAAAAAGACCAGAAGCCAAGGAAAGAGGAAGTAGACGGAAGAGGAAGAAACAAAACCAAAAGCTGATTCTTTGAGAAGACCAACAAAAACGATAAACTGTAGAAGTCGTGAACAGAGAGAGAACACAAACTAGTAATGCCAGAAGGTGAAGGAATAGATGATCACAGATCCCACAGTCTGTGAGGTAGTGTCACGGACATTTTCATTCCAACGAGTTCCACAACTTAAATGCAGAAAATTGTGGGGAAATCAAACTTAACAGAAGAAACAGAAAACCTGAATAGCCCTACATCTGTTATCAAAATTTAACTCATTCTATTAAAAAATAAGCCTTCAGAAAGGAGATTCCAAAGGTAGATGACTTCACTGGTTAGTTTTATCAAACAGTTGAGAAGAAAACTTAACTAATCTGTCAAAGGTTTTTTTGTTTGTTTTGTTTTTTGTTTTTTCAGGAAACATTGGCAACTCACTTGAAGGCCAGCACAATCCTAATACAAAACCTTACAAAGACATTTTTTTAAAAAGTATAGAACAACATCCTCATGAATGTAGCCACAAAAATTCTTTTAAAATATTAGCAAGTAGCAAAACCGGTTTGGCTCAGTGGATAGAGTGTCGGCCTGCGGACTGAAGGGTCCCGGGTTCGATTCCGGTCAAGGGCATGTATATTGGTTGCGGGCACATCCCCAGTAGGGGGTGTATGCAGGAGGCAGCTGGTCGATGTTTTTCTCTCATATGTGTGTGTGTGTGTGCGCGCGCGCGAGCGCACGTGTGTGTGTGTAAATAAAACAATAATGCATCAGGACTAAGTAGGGCTAAGCCAGGAATATAAAGTTGGCTAAACATTTGAAGACTGATCAATGTACATCATAAAAATAACCAAATAACTGAAAGAAATTTCATGAATTTTAAAATAGATATAGGAAAAGCATTTGGTCAAATTTTATACCCATTCATGCTAAGGCAGTTTTTGCAAACTAAAGATAGTAGAGAACATCCTCAAACTCGTAAAGGGCATCTATGGGGAAAAAAAAAAAAAAAAAAAAAAAGCTGTAATCCATATTATAATTAACTAGAGGCCTGGCGCACGAATCCAAGCACAGGTGGGATCTGGCTGGCCTGCCCTGATGGGAGCCAATCAGGGCCAAGCCGGTCAGCAGAGGGGACCTGAGGGCCCTCCAGCTCCAGCTGACAGATGGGTGCCTTAGACACGCCTCTCAGCCAACCGGCAAAGACCCGAGGGCTGGGAGCTCCCACACAGGACCCCACCTAGTCCACAGTGAACATCAAATAGAAAAAAGGTGGCTGGAGGAGTGCTGACTGCGGACCGTTTATGCGGGCGATTAAAATTCTTCGGCTGGCTCCGTTTCATCCCACCTCCAGGAGAGAAACAGCCCCCTTATTAAATTCAAATGCAACGCGTCAGGTGGGGCTGGTGGTTAGGTGGTTTCCCTGCCTGTGCCTGCGGCTGCTTCAAAGGGTCTGTTAATCACCGCCTTCCCCAGCAGGGTCCGGGGGTCCCCCAAGGCTCAGACCCTCAGCCACAAGCTCAGGCCTGGCTTTGGGCAGAGCACAGCAGGGGGCTGCGGGGCTGTGAAGCCAGGAAGGGTTGCTTCACGGTGCCCCTCTTTCTAACTCCCTCTTCCCTGGACTTAGCCCCGGACCCTGTCATGTCTCTTGCCACCCCTCTTCCCTATCACCTAGGCACGGCCATCCAGGCCTGCAGGACCTGGCCCGTGCCTGCCTCTGGCCTCATGATCCACCCCGTGTGCTCCATACTCCAGAGCATACCCCCCTCTGTCCCTCCACCACCCACACTCTGTCCTGCCTGGGCTTTGCCGTGCTAGTCCCTCTGCTGAAGGCCTCCCAGCTCCCTTCTTACTCATTTCCACCCATCCTCAGGTCTGTGGGGTTTGCTCCGGCAGCTGTCCAAAGTACCACAGACAGGGGGCGGGGGTCAGCAACAGGAAGGTATAGTCTGCAGTCCTGGAGGCTGGGGGTCTGAGGTCCAGGTGTCGGCGGGGCTAGTTCCCCCTGAGGCCTGCATATGCCATCTTCATCTTCTCCTTCTATGTGTGGCGCTGTGACCAATGTCCCTCCCCCCTTTTATTTAAGTATGTTTTTGTTAATTGGAGAGAGAGAGGAAGGGGGATAGAGAGAAAGAAGCATCAATGAGAGAGAAATATTGATTGGCTGCCCCCTACCTGGGGATCAAGCCCACAATCTGGGCATATGCCCCGCTTGGTTCATGGGTTGAGGCTCAGCCACTAAGCCACACCAGCCAGGTCCAATCTCCACTTTTTTGTTTTTGTTTTTTTTTTAAATATATTTTATTGATTTTTGTTACATAGAAGAAGAGAGAGGAATAAAGAGTTAGAAACATCAATGAGAGAGAATCATCCATCAGCTGCCTCTTGCACACCCCATACTGGGGATGTGCCCGCAACCAAGGTACATGCCCTTGACTGGAATCGAACCTGGGGCCTTTCTGTCCACAGGCAGATGCTCCATCCACTGAGCCAAACCAGTTTCGGCACAATCTCCCCTTTTTGTAAGGACTCTGGTCACACTGGGTCAAGGAGCATTCGAATGGCCTCCCGTTCACATCATTACTGTGACCCTTCCATTCTGAGGTCCTGGGGCCAGAACCCCAGCACTGGACCTGAGGGGACAACTTCAGCACAAAACAGGGCCTGAGCCCCAGCATCATGTTCCCAGGGACCTTCGCTGGCCCCTCCCCCAGAGCAGATATGCCCAATGCGATTCCGGAGTCACATCTGGCCTGTTGTCCCGCCCTCACGCTTGCATCTCATGGAGAGGAGCAGCTGACCTGTTTGGGGTCTGCTTTTGGCTCAGAGTCCAACAGAGAGCCCAGCAGGTGAATGAAGAAGCTCTAGGCTGATGCTGGCCGGGGTGGCTGAGTGGCTGAGCATAGCCCTATGCGCCCAGAGGTCGCCTGTTCGATTACAGGTTCGGACTTGATCCCCAGTAGGGGGCATGCAGGAGGCAGCCCATCGGTGTTTCTCTCTCTCCCTCTCCCTTCCTCTCTCGCTAAAATTAATAAAAACATATTTAAAATGAAACAGCTCTAGGCTGGCCCTCCCCCCACAGGCAGCCACACACCTGGATGACAGGTTTGAGGCACCTCTTAACGGGCGCTGGATACCCAGCTGTTTGTGACCCTGACCCCGAGGGAGGGCAGTTGGGAGGGAACCGCAGGTCTCCTGGGGCAATTCCCGCCGTGGCTCGGCCAGCTGGGGTCCTCGGACATCACCGTGGTCCCACCGAGCCGAGGAGGCGCTGACCTTTCCGGAAGCTGTGGGCAGGGTACAAGCAAGGGGCTTTGAGCCGGGGATGAGGGATTCCAGAGGCTGAGCAGTGGCGGGGGCTGGGTCCACCTACCCCTGGACCTGCCTCGGCCAACCAAGAAGGCGTGCCTAGGACAAGGCGACATCCTCGGGCTGTGCCCACGTTAGACTCCCCCTAACGAACTGAGCGCAAGCCCCGATGGAGCCTCTGGGGACAGTGCGGGAGGCGAGTCTCCCCATGTCGGGGGCTTGGGAACATGTAGGGCTCCCCCAAACCCACCAACAGAGGGTGAGGTCAACTGAATACCAGTTCGGGGCAGAGGGCAATAGAGCTGCCCATTGGAGCCAAGGGGCAGTGCAAGTAAAAAACCAGTGGCTGCAGGGGAAACAGAAAAACCGGACCCAGAGCAAAGGAGAAAATAAAATAAAATCAATAAAAGCCAACTGCAAGATGGCTCACGGGCCAACGGAGCCATCACAAGGACCCAAAAGGCTGGAACCACAAAAGTGAAAACTGGGACCCACGGACTTCACCAACATTACAATACGCTGCACTCCAAACACAGCCGGAAAAACAAACACACACACACACAAACAAACAAACAAAAAACCACAAAACACCCAAAAGGTGAGTCACAGATGGAGAGGGAATATTCGCCATGCACCGCACTGCCAGGGGCATTGAGTCAGCACACACCAAGCACTCTTACAGCTCAGTCATGAGGCACCCCCTAACTCCCCCACCTCTCCCCCCCAAATAAAAATGCGGCGACGGATAGGAGCTCTCACTGCACGGAAGGAGCTCTCTGCCTGGCCGAGCAGCACCTGGGACGCAGCTCGTTATTGTCCGTAACCGGGGGAAGCTCATCAAAACCGCAGCGAGACCCACTGCCCGTTGCAGGGCGCCTCATCCTGAGGACTGGCGCGCCCCATGCTGGCAAGGATGCGAGCAGCTGCACTTGGGACATGGGACACTGTGGAGTCATTGGGCAGTTTTCTTAGGAATTGGGATATACCGTGACGATAGGCCCCAAAGAGAGGGAAACGCATGCCCACAGAGACTCCCGCAGGAGAGCCCGCGGGGGTGGGATCCCGAGCCCAGAGGCCATCCGCACGGGAACGGGTGAGCAGTGCGGGACGTGTTTGCAGTGGAGGCAACAAGATGCAGCCGCTGCACTGCCCCGGCGGCCCAGCTGCTGTCTCCGAGCAAAGGAGCAGCCTGGTGCACGTGGGTGCACGGCTCCACGGCAGCCAACCTGAGCCCCAGCAGCAGCTGCAGGAAGCGGGTGGGCTGTTACCTGTGGGTGGCGGAGGGCTGACGGATTGCACGAGACTGTAAACATGGTGGTTGCCCAGCTGTGAACATCTTCCAGCTCCTCACATCGCGCACTTACGCGGGCGGATAGTGCCATATGTACCTTATACCTCCACCAGCCGATGGTTTCAAAGCCCAGGCACGGGTGTTCGGTCTCCCCCGGCGGCCCCGAGTAGACAGCGCGGATATATGGTGACTCTTCATGCCCAAACATAAGCGTTCGGTCCCTGGGCTTGGCGGAAGGGGTGAGCCCCAGGCCAGCGGCACCACGGCCGTGAGAGCCACTCTGTTCCCTGGCAGCTGTGCTGGAGAGGAGCTACCTCTCACAGGCCCACAACAGGGGAGGGTTGTGTCCCGGGTGCTGCACAGTAGCCACCGTCTGTCCCGTTCCGTCCCACCGGCGTCCGAGCTGCAGGCACAGAGCTGGTGAGGGCGTGCGGCCCTCTCGGCAGCACTCCATGGCCCTTCACGTCCCTGCTCAGCAGGGATCCTCTCGCTCCATCGGCCCAGTGGCTTGCGAGCCACATGCGGCTCTTGCGCCCCTTGAGTTTTTGGCAAAGGCCAGCTAGGAGGACCCTCATTAAGTTGGTAACAATGTGCTTATAATAACAATGTACTATATAGTTTAAGTTTTAAAAAGTTTGGCTCTCAAAAGAAATTTCAATCGTACTGTTGATATTTGGCTCTGTTGACTAATGCATTGGCCCAAGGAAGCGAGTGGCCATGCCCAGGAATGCTGGGAAAAAGCACAGGCCCTCTCTCCTGGTTCCCAGGCAACCATGGGGACGTCCTATTGGCGAATGGAAAGAGGATGCAAAAATGCTACTCACACATCTCCCAGTTAACACACACACACACACACACACACACACACACCCCAGACTCTTGTACAGACCTTACACCTTCCAAAGCCTGGCTCCTGGATTCAGAGGACCTGGGGCCAGCCGCGCTGCCAGCCGCTGGTAGCCAGGGGCCAATCTACCTGGGCACTCGGCCCGGCCACTTCTCAGCACACGCCTTACCAGAAGCCACTGAAGGCACCGGTGGGACCTGCTGTCCCACTGACAGGCACACAGTGTCCGGGCGGAGAAGGAGGTGACCCACCGTCCCAGCCTGCCCAGGGGAAGAGGCTTCCCAGGAGGGGGTGGGGGTTCAGAGATAAAGCCAACCAGGAAAGTCTAGCAGAGACACCCCCCCACCCCCCATGCCACTGCCCGACCCCGCCAGCCACCTGTCCTTCCCAAAGAGGCGAGTAGCCTGGACTGAGCACCGAGGAACCACAGCTCCTGAATGTGGGCCTTTTCACCCACCTTCCCTCTCACTGACCTTCCCTCTCACCCACCTTCCCTCCCACCTCACACACAGTAGCTTTGGGGCTGAACAAGCCCAGCGTGGCCATCCAGGGGGAGCTGGGCGCCTTCCTTCACATGGACCCTCTACTTGAGCAAGACGCAACTGTCTTTAAAGAATTAATGCTCTCTGACTCGGCGATTCCCTTTCCAGGATATGTCCGGCCGAAATTTTAGGATGTGTGGGACATCTGAACTCATACGGACATCTGAACTCATCTGCTCTGTGGCCTGTGTGAGCTGGAGGCTCGGGAGTGGACCAGCTTCCTTCAGGTGTGGCTGGATCCAGGGGCTTCAACCAAGTCCCGGGTTCTCCTGGCCACCAGCACTTTCTCCCTCTTCCCGTCTCTCCCTGCCTTCCTCTCCCAGGCATTTCTCTGCCTTTCTCGGCTCACTAACCTTAGGCTTTGCAGACAGGTGCCCTGGTGGGGTATGAAAAATGGTGGCAGGACACCCCAGGCCGCTCTGTGAGTCTTGAGCCAAGTGACGCCGCCTCCCGCTGGGAAAGCTCCGGTGGAGCTCCATGTGCCCCCGCCTGGGCCGCACGCCCATCCCGTGATCAGGGGGCGTGGGCTCCAGGGTTGCCAGCCCCTCCACGCCACGTTAGGAGGGAGGGAAAGTGCTCAAAATCCTCCCGAAGGAAGGGCGCCCGCCATGCTGCCGTGAAAAGGAAGGGACCTGCTCCACAGAAAGCCGCCGCGTCCGCTGCAGCTGCTTCTGTGACCGCGCGTGTCCGCACGGCCGGCCCTCAGAGCTGCGCAGCTTCTGAGACTCCACGTAGCCACGGGCGCTCACAGGCCGGCCACTCTGATGCTCATGCAGCCTGGAAAGGGAGGCACATCGTTCTCTCTTCACCGATGAGGAAGCCCGGTTCCGAGGGGCTGGGTCTGCTTCTCCAGCTCACCAGGTCATCGGTAGCAGAACTGGGGCCAGCAGTCAGGTTCTCTGAGTTCAACGCTTACTGCTGTGCTCCTGGGCTCAGGCTGTGAGGCGTCAATACGGTCTTCATCACCACCACCTTCAACATCAACATCCCGTCACCACCAGCACCAGCACCAGCACCACCCCCACCCCCACCCCCACCATCACCAACTCCAACATCATCACCACCGTCACCATCAACAACAAGCCACCATCACCGCCAACAGCATCACCATCACCATTACCAACAACCCACCAACAACCACCATCACCATTATCAACTCTACCACCACCATTACATCCATCACCATCCTCATTAAAAACAACCCACCACCACCAGCACCAACAACACCATCACGATAACAACAAAACAAAACCATTCCTCCCACCAGCTGCCAGGCAACCCAGCAAGGAGCCCCAATTCTTAGCTGCAGCCAAGGGGGAACCTAACGGAGAGGAGAAGCTGGCTGAATCAGATTTTCCTAGTGGCAACTCCTCCCCTGGCAGCTCCGCTGTGGCCGGAACCCAGCATTCCACTCACAGCTCTGCAATGCCTCTCCGGGATGGCTGAGCGATCCCGAGGGCCTGCAAGCCTGTTCGCGGGAGAAACACATGTGAGTCACCGGGGCTGACATTCTCTGAGATCTGACGAAGTTTCTACTTTGGGAACCTATAACCGTGACTCAGCAGCGATTCATCCAGGAGGTGTGCTCTGCCCAGGCCCGGGGAAGCTGGCACATGCCTCTTCATGGGCCCTGCTCAGGCCACTGGCAGCGGGGGTCAGTGTTGGGCTGTGCATGCTGTCTCCTGTTGACCCCGTCAGGCTGGACCTGAGGGTCAGAGAGAGGTGCTCCCCGGGGGTCCACAGTGAGCAGCAGGAAAAGGCAGAACTTGAACCCAAAGCTCTGTGACTCCAAAGCCCACAGGCGTCATTGTCCAGAGTGGTTGTCAGGCTGGCCTTTCGACCCTGCCTCACTCATGGACCCGGGAGCCCTGCTCTGAGTGAGGTCTCTCTGGCTTCCACCCACCTTTCTGGGAGAATGGCTTGGTGGTCCGGGGGGTGCTCCCAGGGGAGCCATCTAAGCTGGCTGTGGGAGCAGCAGCGTGGCTGGATGCCTCTGTGCTGCCAGGGGCCAGGGCTAGGTGTCCATCAGGGTTCCACCAGGAGAGAGATGACTCAGCTGGGAAAGCTGCAGAGGATGGGGAGCACGAGGGAGGATACTGCACCCACTGAGGGGCCACTGCCCCCCTTACTGAGGCCAGGGATGGGGGAGGCAGCATTGCCGGACCTGGAAGGAGATCCTCTTAGAGCTGCCCAGGGGGCAGGTGTGACCTTTAACCCAGGGACACAGCCTGCCCACGGTGACCCCAAAGGGGAGCTGCTGTGATGGAGCCCAGGATCAGGGCCCATGGGGCTCAGCCTCTGGAGCAGAGAGCGGGGCAGAAAGGGAGCCTGGAGGGTCAAGGGAAAGTGCCAGCACAGGGTGTGTGGCCCTGTGGACCCACAACTTCTCCCACTCCCAATGGGAGCACATTAGGGAGGGAGATAGTGGCCAAAGGGAGCTTGCCTCTGTGAAGCAGGTGGGAGGGGCAGGACACCCACCCAATCTCAGGTCTTCTAGTGGGTCCAGGGGTCCTCAGGAGACTGAAGGTGGTCCCCAGTGCATCACCTGGGGATCAATGTGCCCACAGCCCTGTCTGCACATCCCCTCATCCCCTCTTTCCCTGAGGGAGACCATTAGGGACCAGAACCCCCCAAATCATAGCCAGCGGTGATCAGCCTGTAGCAACATCCCCTCCTTCTCCAGGGCTTGTCCAATCTGTAATCAGCAATTTCAAATGTACCAAGAAACAAACAAACAAACAAAAAATGTGACTCATAGTCAAGAATGAAAAACAACAGTCAATGGAAATCAACCCTAAAGTGGTCTGGATAATAGATCTAGCAAACAAATCTTTCATAAACAGCTCTTATAATATTTCCCAAAAGTTAAAAAATAATATGCTTGAAGAATTAATGGAAAATATAGTCTCAATAAGGAAACAGATAAGGAATCTAGGCAGAGCAATGGAAACTGTAATAAAGAGCCAAGTGGAAATTCTAAGTCTGAAAAGATAGAGACATTAACATTCACGGCTGGAGCTTTTGGGTCTGAAATTTAGGAGGGAGACCAGGTCGGGAGCGAGTTATTAGAAAGTCATCAGCATGGAGATGAGAGTAGGCTGTGGAGAATGAGCCAAAGCCTTCACTCACACTGGGGAGGTCAGACAAGCAAACAACCACACTGAGCTCTCTTAGGTGACTGCAGATAGTGCCTTTTCAATCCCACCTCTCAGCGGACTCGGCCAGGAAACAGCCTCACCGCACTTTGTCCCTTTGATACCCAGCTGCTCACTACAAGCCCCTCGTGAGGCAGAGGGGTCCTGGAGATCCTTCCCTGCCAAGTAGAGCTGCTTTGGGAAACCAGCATGAATGGGGCTTCCATCTGGGTTCCAGGCAGATGACTTCTCCTGCTCTCTCCCACCCTTGCAAAATGTGGTGTGTGATCTTGCTTGATTCTGGGACCATCAGGGCCCTGCTCGGTGCCCCATAACCCTTGGCTCCAGAACCTCAGGAGGGGCTTAGAGGGAGTGGCTGCTGTCAGGGCCTGCTGGGACAGGAATCGGAGCAGGGCTGCTGAGAGGAGAGTGAGGAGCTCCCCATGCAGTGGGCAGGTAGTGATTACCAGTGTTTTTATCTGAGCTCTTACCTCGTGCAGGCACTGTGCTGAGCAGGTTACGTGGCTCGTCATAACGCCCTCATGAAGTGACAAGCCCCATTTTCCAGGCGAGGACCCAGAGACTTCGAGGAGCTCGGGACTAACACCAGGGTAAGACAGAACGTGGTAGGACTCAGAGTCAAACCCGGGTCTCACTCACTCCAGAGTTTATGTTAAGACGGAGGTGTGTGCCCCACTGTTGTCTGGACCTATTTCTTCCAGAGTCATCCTGGTCTCTGCAAATGACTCCTCATTTTTTCAGCTGCTGATGTTAGGCACCTGGGAATCAGGATGGGCGGGTGGAGGAACGGGTGAATGAATGGATGGGTGGATGAATGGTGGATGATTAAATGGATGAATGGATGGATGAGTGGGTAGATGAATGAATGAATGAATGAATGAATGAATGAATGGGTAAATCAGTGGATAAGTGGAAGGGTAGATGGGTGAATGGATGGGTGAGTAGATAATTGGATGGATGGATGGATGGATGGATGGATGGATGGATAGATGGATGGATGGGTAAATTAGTGGATAAGTGGAAGGATAGATGGGTGAATGGTTGGGTGGATATGCTTGGATGGATGGATGGATGGATGGATGAATGGATGGGTAAATTAGTGGATAAGTGGAAGGATAGATGGGTGAATGGTTGGGTGGATATGCTTGGATGGATGGATGGATGGATGGATGGCTAGGTAGATGGTTGTACATAGGAAGGGTCCCCAAATCTTTTTATCCCTCCAAAATGATTACTTTTGTGCCACCATGGAAGGATGGCGCTTTTGTGTGCCATGGGAGACCAGGAGGCCTAGCGAACAGGCCCAGCCCCTCCCATCTTCTCCACGCACATTCTCCTTCCCTTTACAGCCACTCCCCAGTCAGGCCTCACACCCTGCCACCCGCTTGAGGGACTCAGCTTTCCAGGAGGCTCTGCTGACCCAAATCTTCACGATCCTTGCTCTCCCGTCCACCAGGAGATGCTGCTGGCTTCGGCCTCCTCCTCCTCCCAAATCCAGCCCCGCAGCCGGCCCCCAGCCCAGCGCGGAGCCAGCCCCCGTCACCGCAGCTGTCCACGCTGACAAAGCCGGGCTGTTCGATAAGGCCGTGCCAGCTGGAACGAGACACTTCCCGTCCGCCGGGAGCTTCTGCGCGGAGCCTGGGGGCAGCTGTCGGCTGGAGGAGCGGGAGCCGGATCTGGGGCCTGCTCGGGGCCTGCACCCTCTCCCCCCTCCCAGCAGAGGCTCCAAAGGGGCCTGACATGGGGGTCTGGAGGAGGGGCATTTGTTCTCCGGACCCTCTGAACCCGATGCTTAAAAGCCCACCCCTTTGGGAGGGACAGGGTTCTGTTGCTAAGACAGGGCTGGGGCTGGCAGAACGCTGGCCCCTCCCTGGGTGACACGGGTCTCCTTGGTCACCAGGTGCCAGTGACCAGAGCAGAGCCTAAAGGAAGAGGCGAGGGTCCATCCGTCTGTATGACCAGCGCAGAGCATGGTCACAGCCAGGGTGGAGGTTGGTGTTGGCCACCAGGGTGGCAGAGCAGTGTGCTCTGGCCCAATCCGGCCCTGGGTCCAGCAGGAAGCCACTGCGTCCCTGGAACAGCTCTGCCAAGATCTCCATGGCAGCTGGACGGCCACTCCCGGCCCCTTTAGCGGGTCACTGGCCCCTAGATGCTCATCTCACAGTGATTTCTTGAGCACCTACTACATGCCAGGCATGGGGACACCACCAGGCCCAAACCCCTGCCCTCGTGGCAACTAGTTCTCAGGGCACAGCCTCCTCTGATTGGGACCAGCCCTGCCCACTCACCCAAATCCCAGGCCCAGATCCCAGCCTCAGCCCAGATCCCAGACCCTGGACCAGACCCCAGGCCTAGACCCCAGACCTAGCCTAGACTCCAAGCCCAGACTCCAGGCTCAGCCCCCAACCCCCAGCCCTCAAGCTCAAACCCCAGACCCAGACCCAGCACAGATCCCAGACACAGGTCCAGACCCCAGACCCCAGACCACAGAAACAGACCCCAGATCCTGATCTAGGCCCAGACTCCAGGCCCGAGAACCAGATCCCAGACCCAGTCCCAGATCCAGACCCCGGGCCCAGATCCAGGCACAGACCCCGGACCCTGGCCCAGACACAGACACAGGCCCAGACCCTGGGCCCAGACCCAGGCCCAGCAGAGCCAGCCGCCTTTTCTGGCTTGATTCCTTTATAAGTCTCTAATTACATCCTGGGAGAAACAATTAGAATGAAACTGAGGGGTTTTTCTCTCTCTCCCGCAGGCCAGGCCTGTTTAATAACTTAATTGAATACACAGAATTATAATTACAATGTTAATATTTCCTCTCGGTAAAGCCGGCGCATTCTGCTGGAAGAAGCCTCTCTTGGGAACGGCATCTTCCCACAGCCCCCAGCACCCCCCGGTCCGAGGCCGGCCGTCCACCGCCTCCCCGCGGGCGCCCCCCGGCCCTCCTGGTCCTGGGGCCCCGCAGAGCTGGCAGGAGCCCCAGCCCGGGGGGGGGGGGGGGGACGTCCTCCCATCCTGAGTGTTTACAGTCGAGCTCAAACCACACGGTGGAAATTACGATGAAGCTCCTAATTGCGCATTTCCTTCCTCCAACCATTTTCTTTTGACGGTGGACTTTGAAAACGTTCACCACTTAATTTTCCCGGGGGCAGGAGCGGGGAAGAGAGGAGGCAGCGGGAGGGGCACCAGCTCCCCGGGAGGGGCCCCTTCTTCTCCGGTGTCTCCAGCAGAGACTCTGGGGTAGCAGGCCAGGGAATCTTACCGCCCGCCTCCCACCCCCAACGAGGTGTCTCCTTGAGGTTCGTTTCTTGTTTGTACAAATGCAACTAAGAATAGCCAGCTTGCAAAAATAATGGTTTGAGATGGGCTGGCACAGAGTAGGTGCACAGACTTGGGTGCCAGCCCTGAATGTCCATGCACTTGGGTAAGTCCGCTGATTCCCCAGACCCCCTGGATCTCTCGCTGTGAAATAGGCGCCAACACAGGGTCCCGCAGGGTGTGAGGCAGGTAATGGGCAACCACTCTTGCCCCCAGGCTGGGGCTCCGAGGGGGCCTCATTCCCAGGGGGATGAGGGAGGAGGCTGCCATGCGGGAGACCGTGCAGCCCCTCTCAGCAAGGTCCCTGTGGAGAGGCCGCCCGGGTGGTGCTGGGACTAGGAACCCCCACTTCTTGAGGAACAGGGAGCTGAGTCTCAGTGTTCCCATCTGCGAGCTGGGACCCCACCTCCCTGCCAGCTCCGACCACTCCATTCTCTCCTGTGCAACCTCCTGCAAATTCTGCCCTCGGCCCTGGCTGCTCCCCCGACATGTGGGCACTCTGATAATAAATGGCTGGTACCGCCCGAGTTCTCAGTGCGTGCCAGCTGCTCTCATAAATTATCTATCTCAGGTCTGCTTCGACGCATTAGCTCATTTAATTCTTAAAACAGCCCCGTGAGGGAGTTGTATTTGCATTATTCCCATTTTACAGATGAAGAAACCAAGGCTCATCGTTGCCCAAGGACACAAAGCTAGAAAGGGGCAGCCCAAGGCCAGAGCCTCTGCTCTTAACCATTGTACCACCCTGCCTCCCTTCCGAAGAAGCAGAGAGAGGCCAGGAGCCTGCTGAAGTGCCCACGGCAGGCTGGGGGCTGCACACAGGCACGGGAGCCCTAGCTCCCGGGCCTCTGTTCTTGCTCCTACATCCCCCTCGCTTCCATAGTCACCACCCATCCCTAACCTCTGGGGATGACATGCGCAGGTCCTTCCTGGGAGAGGGATACCAAGAAAACGTCTCCTACAGTGAGGGACCTCGTAGCTTCCTGTGAAATGTTAATACCATCCCAACAAAAGACACCAGGACCCACGCCGGCTCACCAAGCCTCCCAGGAATGGTCAGGGCTGTCATTTCTATCAAACCACCGGGCACGAACCCCCTCTGTCGTCCCGGGAGTCTGCCCAAGACTCAGGCCCTCGGCGGTGCCAGGGGTGCTGAGTCCACCTCCGGGCAACACGGGCAGGAGTAACAACGTCCCATGGTTCCCGCAGACGGTTAAAGAGGATCATGAATGCAACACACACACACAAAAACACCGAGTGGGGCTTTGAGCACAAAACACATGTGGCCTTGTTGAGATAGAGGGTTTCCCGGAGGGCGGGGGTGGGGAGGAAGAGGGGAAGGTGGACGGTTTGCAAAGAGGTTACACCAGCGTGGCGTCCGGCTGCGGCCTCACCTTCCTTGAGCGCGATCCTCAGAGAGCGGGCGAGGGGTTTCTCCAGGGCAGACCACACGCCTCTGAGAAATGTGAGGGCTGAGTGAATAAGTGAATGAATGAGTGGCGTGCAGGAGGCAGGTGCCCTTGGCGGGTGGGCAGTTTTCCTAACCGGCTCAGTGAACTCATGTGCGGGGAGAGGACCTGTGTTCCCAGCTGCCCAAGTCTCCAGGTGGCAGCCCTGGGGCCTCACAGTAGCAGGGACCCGCACCACCCACCCAGGGGGCACTTGGCCCAGCGAGGGTCAGACAGCTTCTGGGCAGAACAGGACTCAGAAGGCATCCCTCCCTTTCTGGGAAGTCCCACCGTCCAGCCCTCTCACTCTGCAGGGCTTCAGAAGCCATGGCCTTGGCCATTCAGCTGGGGCAGGCAGTGTCTGTCTCCCCATCTACCTCCCCTTCCCAACACACACACACACACACACACACACACACACACACACACACAGGCATTTGGCAACTGCTCAGAAAGATTCCAGGGAGGTGGCCTTAAGAATGAGACACTGCATGCATGAAGGAATGTGTGGTAGGAAGTGACAGTGGTGACTCAGGGTGACTCAGCCTGCAGCCTGCCAGGGGCCCGTTCAGCAGCCATCTGTAGCCACAGCAGCCCTCGCCTGCTCACCTCAGGCAGGGGCCAGTTCCCCTCTTCCCAGGACCCATCTCTCAGCCTGGCTTTGTGCCCGGACACTTGGAGGATGGAGGGGAAGAAGGTCCATGACAGGTGCCTAGACTGAGCCCAGAAATGAAGTGGGGAGGACCTGTGAGCAGGAGGGGAGAGGGGCTGGGCTGCTCCCCCTCCCCCTGGGGGACCTGGGAACCTCCTGCTTTCCTTAGAAGCCTGTCTCATCCAGTACCCCTTGGTGTTACAGACAAGGAAACGGAGGGGGCCTGAAGCGGAGGTGATCAGCCAAAGTCAAGAGGCTGAGAAAGCTGGATGAAGAACAGGCTGCAAGTCTCCCAGGCCCAGCTTAGACCCTGGGTTTCCCCAGGCTGCAGCCCAGTTGGTGGCAGGCGTGGGCATAATGCCAGGCAAGCCAAGATTCTGCTCAGGACCTGCTAGCCCCACCAAGATCTCTGCCAGAGTCAGGTCATCTTTCCCACAGTCCCTCCTTGAGATGGACTCAGATGTGCATTGCACTGTCTACCAAACCACCAAACCATCTATTCACCTGTCCACCTGTCTACCCATCCATCCAATATGAACTCTTCCTTGCAGCCTGGCCATGACCTCAGCATCTGAAACTCACACACATTCACCCTGTGTTCATCCATGCTCCATTCTCCAGATCTATCCATCTGTCCATTCACCCATTAACCCATCCACCCATTTGTTCACACACCCATCTATCATCTGTCCATCCATCCCATCACCCATCCATCCATCATCTCTCTATCCATCCATCCATCTATCCATCCACATGGCCATCAATTAATTCATCCATCCACACATTTACCTATCCTCCCTTACACCCTTGGTCGGCAAACTGCGGCTTGCGAGCCACATGAGGCTCTTTGGCCCCTTGAGTGTGGCTCTTCCACAAAATACCACGGCCTGGGCGAATCTATTTTGAAGAAGTGGCATTAGAAGAAGTTTAAGTTTAAAAAATTTGGCTCTCACAAGAAATTTCAATCGTTGTACTGTTGCTATTTGGCTCTGTTGACTAATGAGTTTGCCGACCACTGCTACACCATACATTTGTCAACTCATTTGTCTTTCCCCATTCCAATCTGACCATCCATTCACCCATCAATGACGTATACACTGGCCCACGCAAGCTTAGTAAGCCTTGACAAGGTAGCAGGCGCTGTGGATTCCCTGTTACCCCAGTCTTCCATGCCCACGCCTTCTAGAACTATCAAATCTTGTCCATCTCCAAGACCCCATGACTCAGGTCATGGCCCATGACTTCCAGGAGCTCAGTCCCAAGGGACAGACAGACAGATCTGGACCCAAAAAAACTCTAGACCGGACAAAACTGTTCCTGCCGCTGCTGACCTTCATCCCTCACCTGGTTGGGAAGGGAGAGGCCTCCAGCTCCTCACTGTACAGCTAGTTGGCCAGGAGAAGGCCTGGGCCCCAGACTCCAGGGCCAAAGTGATTACGAGCAATGCCTGTCGCTTCCTGCCTGGCCCCAGCCCGCCCCTCCCGGTGTTTCTAGGTGCAGTCTGTGGTCCCTGGCTGCAGGGCCTACGGTAATTAATTCTGGACGGGGCCCCGCACTTTGAGATTGCTGGATAAGAGGGAATTCCAGATGGGCAGCTCAGCCCCATAAAACCATAATTGGCTGTGTTTTTATAATCATAATAATACCTTACAGCTTTTGCATTTCAAAGCACTTCGTTTCCATGAGTGAGTTTAGTGCCGCAGCCGCCATGGCCAGAGGGTCAGTAGGGGCCGTGATGAGACCGCTGGATGGCACAGCCCTGTGTGACCCTCAGTCTCCTCAGCTGTGCAGGGGGGGCCATGCCCACCTGGCTGGGCGCATGAGGTCGGTATGAAGCCAGTGCCCTGAGGCGCGTGATACAGGAGCCTGTGGTCAGCTGGGCGAGGGGGGAAAGAGCCCATGGACTGTCCACCTGCCATGAGAAATCACACCCCCTCAAGTGGCCCAGAAGGTGTCACAGACTGAGGTTCCAAGGCGACATCCAGCACCTTCCTCCTCTACCCGCGTCCTGCAGGTGGCTCCTGAGGGTCAACCTCCGTCCCTTCCTCCGCTGCATTGTCATGCTGTGTGAGTGACCGTGGGACAGAAACGAGGTGACGGAAATAGTCTCCACAAATGACAGATGGGACCCAGTGCGGCCATGCCCAGTCAGGGACCCTCCACCGTCAGCCGCACAGGAGCTGTGGGGGCCTCAGGGTCCCCTCCACAGCCCGTTCCTCTGGGCTCCAGAGCCCCCAGGGCCTGCAGACAAGGCCTAGCGGTGGCCTCTCCCCCAACAGTCCTTCTCTTTGGTTCAAGCTCGGGGCTGAGGCCCTGCCTTAGTTCCTCCCAAACTGACCAAGGTTCAGGGTCTTAGATTTCCCTCTGCTGATGTCTTTGGCGACCCTTGCCCACCGGGCCTGGGGGGTATCCCTACCACTGCAGCAGCCCCTCTGCTCGGGAGGGCCTGTTAGAGGGTAGGCATGCCTCCCCTGCCAGGCCCCTGCCCTGCAGCCCTTCCTCACCTGCCCAAAGCCAGGCTTGGCTTTCCAGGTCAGCTGGGTCTCTGTCCCCACCCAGCCTCCTGCTGTCCTGGGCCCCACCCCAGTGCCCCTCTGGGCGACCCCGGTGGCCCTGCAGCTCACCAGTTCTCTCTTGTCTCCAAGCCTTTGAGCTGATGGTCCTCTTCCTGGAGCCCCACCCCTGCCTCGCCCCCTGCCATCCCTTCCCCTGGCTGATGTCTCCTCACCCTCAGGAGTCTGCCCAGGTGCCCCCAGGGATCGCGTCAAAGTCCCTGGCACTGAGGGGTTCTGGGACCAGCTAGTGAGTGAAGAATACATGATGCCAGTGAGACCCCCTGGGGCTCCGTGTGCCCATGGGAACAGCACCCCGGGAGGAGACACTGCTGGGTTTGGGAGTCTGTGCCCTGAGGGGCATCGTTTTCTCTTTATTCCTTCATCTTCCTCCATCCTTGGATCCATCCCAGCCTGGGAGGTGGAAACCACAGAGGGGAGCGGGCCCACTGGGCAGGGGCTGGCTGCCCCACCTGGGCCCCGGCCTCCCAGTTGCCTGGGACAAAGACCAATCAGTCTGCAGGGGAGAACCCAGTCTCTGATGGCCAGTCCCAGGCTCTGGTCCCTGCCCCGGCCCCCGGGTGAGCCAAGAGGTTGGAGAGAGAGATGAACACCAGCCAGGCAGATGTATACACTTAAACCCCGCCCCAGGATAGGGGGTGGGGGCTGAAAACCCAGGCAGGATACTGGAGTCGGGCAGGTCCTGTTTTTGTGAATGAAGCATGGCCCAGCTTCCTGCCGGCCTCGCCTGACCACCCTGTAACCTCAGGAGAAGCGCTGACAAAAAGGGGAACTTCAAAAATCTAAGTATGAGTCAGACAGAAGCAATACAGACAGAAATTCCTCCTGCGTTTCACTGACACTTTACACTAGGGGTGTCGAACTCAATCAGAAAAGGGGCCAAAATCTAAAATCCAGCCTAAATCGCGGGCCGAATGGTTTACTGAACAGTCATAAACTGTCATTGTGATGGAAACGCAACAGAGTGCAGTGATGACAGCGCGGTGCGGGCCACATTGCAAGGCCTGGCGGGACGGATTTGGCCCGCGGGCCTTGTGTTTGACACCTGTGCTTTACACGGAGACTCGCCCCAGAGCTGAAATTACAGACAGGCCCCTGTAGGAGCCTCTTGGCCTGCCGGCCACACAGGGTCTCTCTGTCCACTTGCCCCCCATTTGGGCAGCTAAGGGCCACTCCACACTCCCTCTCTGGGGCCCCTGACAGGACACGGCGATGTAGGAATCCTGAGGGTCCTCCACCCGCTATGAATCCAGCAACTTGGTATTGAGCCCATACTATGCTCCAGGCCTTGTGCTGTGAACAAGAGACACAGGGCCCCTGCCCTCCAGGGGCTGATGTCCTCCAGTGGGGACCAGTGAACACACAAGCAGGCTGAGGAGTGCTGTGGGTTGCGGTCTGTGCTACCGAGAAGGGAGCAACCGGCTTTGGCAGGAACCGGCAGGAAGACCTGGTGGGGCAGGTGGGACGAGTCCGAAAGGAAGAGGCAGACCCTCAGAGTGAGGACGGGCATTCCCGGGGTCAGGAGGGGCTGCCCGGGGGCAGCTCGGGGTGTCCTAGGCCCCGCAGAGGCCGCTGTGATGAGAATGAGGCAGGACAGGACGGAGAGGGTAGCTTGCACAGGCCTGCTGGCCTCTGGGCCAGAGCTTGGGCAGGGTGCCTGGGCAAGCAAAAAGCAAGGTCGCTGAATGCCCGGGGGTTCCCGTCCTGCAGGCTGGCCAGCTTGGGGAGAAATCACAGGCTCATCTCCCTGGAGTTGGCAGGAAACCCCCTCCAATCTGGGGCGGGGGCGGGGGAGGGGAGGAGAAAGGGGCTGCCCACCCAGCTCTGGAGGTCTTGCCAGAGATCTCCCCAAACTTCCTCCTGACCCCCATCCCCTCCCCAGGCAGAACCCCCCCTCCCCTCTGCTCGCCCAGGCTAATCGGATCTGCTGTCCCTTTAAAGGGCCCTGAGTCAGAGTTAAGAATGAGCCTGACTCAGGGTGGAAGGGGTGGTCCCTGGGTGGCCGGGCGCCAGGGCGGCAGCCGCGGAGGGAGCCCGTGACTGCAGCTCCCTGTGTGCGCTCTGCCGCGAAGGGCAGAAACCACAAAACGCCATTTGAATTCCACTGTGCAGCACGACTGGTGTAACGAGGTTACCCCTCATAATGGGGGCATTCAGGGCCCACGCGGGCCAGCCGGCCGGAGCCAGCTGATGCTGATGTCATCTCCCGTTAGGCGTCTCCCCCCCACCACCCTACGAATTAAGGACTTGAAAAAAAAAAAAATGCACCAGGAAACGAAAGCGGGAGCCAGAAAGGAAGTCTTGGTTTTATTTATAGTTGATAACTTGTGTCCGGCCTGCTCCACGGAGGCCCAGCAGGGAGGATGAGAAAGGGCCTCAAGGCGGGGTGACACAATGCCCCAAACCCTGGGATAAGGTGGCATTCTGGAGCTAGCGTCTCTTCCTGAGCTCCCTAGCAGCCAAAGCAAGAGGGGAGCAGGATGTGGCGACGGAGCAGGGGTGGGAGCCTGGGGCCTGGGAGCCTGGGTTCAGAGTACAGCCCTGCTCAGAGGAGCTATAAGGCCTCGGGCTCTGCTTTCTTACCGGAAAATGGAGAGAAGAAAGCTGAATCGGTCGGGAGGGCCAGGCAAGGCACCCAGCACTGACTCCTGCGTTTGAGTGGCTCTGCTGGTCTAGGGTCTACTGGTAGGTAGCGCAGTTACCCACTCCCCACACCTGCATGCCTGGCAGACATCACTAATGGATGGCAGCACAGTTTCCCAGCCACATTCTGCCTCACCGTCCCACCCACACCGTCTCCAGGGGCCATCACCCATGTGTCAGAGTCGCCTGGGGGTGAACCTGCTTGTCATCCAAGCCTATAAGCAGCTGAGGAGAGGCCCAGGAGGGCCTCCGTCGTCTGAGGAATTCCCAACACCTGGCTGACCCTGTGCATGGTGGACACTCAAAAAAAAACACAAAACAACAACAACAACAACAACAAAAAGTCTAATAATGAAAGAAGGGAGAGAGAAGAGGGGGAGGAGAATGGCAGGGCAGAGGAGGAGACAGGTGTGAGGGGGCAGGCACATGGACTTGGGCAAGTTGTTGGGTTTCTTTGGGCCTCAGTTTCCTCATCTGTTAAATGGGAATATTTAGTAAGTGCCTCATGGCATGGTCCTGACCATTGATGAGGCCGCGTGTGTAACCTGGAAGTCCCTGTGCACGAGGGTGAAGATGGCAGTGACAGGCATCGCCATCATCATTGAGGAGTGCCTGACAGTAGAGGTGGAACATGGTGGCCTGGACCCGGGCAGTCCTCCTAACTTACAGGCCCCAGGCCACGCCCCTCCCCACCCCGCCAGGCACTCAGCCAGCACCCAGAGCCCCCTGGCCAGGGCCCGGCTGGAGCAGTGTGGGCGTCCTCACGCCTGTCCTTCCTCCCTCCTCACAGTCCGGGCAGCTGTATTCAGCCCAGGGGTTGCTGCCCCGCCTGCCCTCCGTGCAGGGTCCCCTTGACCCTGGCCAGGAGGCCCAGGGAGGTGTTAGCGAGCATTGCACTTGTGCTCGGCCGGGTCATTTCCACCCGGGGCCTGCTTCCTATGCACCTGCTCGCGCCATGAGCCAATGGCCTTGCCAACCTCCACCTGGAGCCAAAAGCTGCCTCTCGGGCCCTGGAGCTGGCACCCTGGCAGCAGCCGGTTCCCAGAAACACTGGGGCTCGACTCCACAGGGGGCTCCTGGCCTCGGTGGCCTGTCCGAGGTGTGTCCGGGACCCTGCCTCCCGCCGAAGCCGCACCACCCAGACCCTCCTCCTCTCTCTTCCCCTGTGGCTTCCGCAGCAGCCATCACCCTGAGGGGCCCTTTGCCCAGAGAAACAGACGTCTCCTCACAGGGCCAGGCTGGGAGGGAAGGATGAAGCCGGGGCTCAGCCCTGGATCCTTCCACGGCATGTCCACCAGCCCACCCAGTGGATCAGAGGAGCCAGGCCCTGTGCCCCAGGGGGTCAGGCAGTGAGCAAGAGAACAGACCATAATGCCCAAATGTCAGCAGCTGCAGCTGTCGCTGTGAAGGAGGCAGACGTGGGCCGGGTGGGAGAGGTCCCAGCAGCTGCTCAGGGGCGGTCAGTAAGTCCTCGCCGAGAGGTGACCCTGAACCTGAGAACCGACGGGAAGAAGGAGGGAGAGACCGCTCAGGGGTAGGTATAGCCCAGGCAGAGGCCCCCGTGGGGGCGAGCATGGGAAGATGGCCCAGCAGCTTCTGGAGACCAGGGCGGGGACAGTGTGTGGGCAGGACCAGCCCAGGGAGGCCAAACCCTGGGATCTCATGGTGCCGGACGTTGTCCTAAGTGCCAGGGGAAATCATCGGAGGCTCTCAGGGTTGATTTAGGACCAGAGAAGGACATTCGGCTTCTAGGCGGGCCCTGCACCCAAGGGAGTCTGGCCCCTCGTCAGCAAGAGCTCCTACTCTTCAGTCAAGGACAGGGCAGGGCAGGCAGCCTTCTGTGCCTGGGTCACCGGGCCTCCTGCCTCTTCACGTCTCCGCCTACACATCCAGAACCTCAAATCCATGGGGACAGTCCCAGCCCAGCTTCCCTCCATTGCTCCCAGATTCTGTACTCATGACAGTCATGACCAATCAATGACAGAATCCTCAACCCAGTACTCAGGCAACTGATCCTTGGGGGTGGTTGGGATCTGGGCCTTTCTTCTCAGTGGGATGGACACCCAGCTTTGTCATGAAGCCCACCAAGGTCTGACCCTCCTTTTTGCCCTCTGGCCACTTTTGGCCAAGACAGTTGGAAACCGTAGAAACCAGTACAAAGGGGAATGAAACAGTTCTCTCTCTCTCTCTCTCTCTCTCTCTCTCTCTGTCTCTCTCTGTCTCCCTCTCTCTCATAGGAACATAGGCAGAGCAAGGTCATGTGCACACAAGTTGTCCGAAGACAAGTGAAATACAAGCCAGGCACTCTGTCTCAGGGTCTAGGAGTATGCCTGCACACAGAAGGCGCTCAATTGATGTCTGATGAGTGAAGGACCGTCATGGGTCCAGGCTGCTCGTGGGCAGTCATCCTGGCCCAGCACTGCCTCTTGGCCGTGGCCCACCTCCTGGACCTTGCCGAGGCCCTCCCGGTTCTCATCTCTCCAGAGAGAGGGGTTGCGGCTGTGGGCCGCCATGCCCATGGGGCGCTGGAGGAAGCAGGGCCCGACGTGCTTGCCTGGAGCCTTTAAATGCCTGTTGCAATAAAGGCCCAGATAAATGCAGAGTGGGGACTGGGCTCACGGGAGGGGCTCTGGCAGCCACCCACCATCCCTGCCCCTTCCTCAGGGGGATTAATTGGCATCAAGAAAGGGTTTTCGGAAATGGCTGTGTCTGAAAGGCCCCTGCTTAATGTTCCCTTAAATTGGAATGGGTTTCACTTGACAACGTGTCTGCTGACCCGCGGGGAGAGGGCAGCCCCTGCCCGACCGGGTGCCCGCTGACCCAGAGATTCCTGCAGCTCCGCTCTGCTCCGTCCATGGGCTCCCTTCGACAAGTTCAAAGGAATGCCTTTTCCCGCAGCAAAACAACAGTGGGCGCTCGGAGAGTCACTGCCCTCCGTTCAGGCACCCCTGTGGGAACCTGGGTCCGGGACATTCCTCTGGAGAGAAGAATGTGCACGTGGGGGACAGATGGGCCCCTGCCAAGTCCAGTCACTCAGCGGGCAGAGCCTGCGGCCTGGGAATAGAGCCTGGGAGGGACCGCGGTGGACTTGGACGGGGCGGGGGGTGGGGGGGGGACTGGGGGGCCTGTATGCACCTGCCTCAGGGCGCTCTGAGTTAGGAGGTGGTCCCAGGGCTTGTGGCTTAGCAAGGTGACACATAATGGAAAAGACCAAGGGATGGTGGAGCAAAATCTTCCCAGGGCAGGTCCTCCCCAAGGCGAAAGCTCCAGTTAGTCTGGACGAGCGGGCTGCGCTCCAGCACCTCTGTTCCCCGGCTCACCAAACCTCAGGAGATGGAAGAAGAGGAATAAACAGGTGTGTAAACAGGGCTGGGCGAGGGCTCCCCATTTTAAAGAGGCTACATTTGACCCCGACAGCTATGCTGTGAGAGATGTTGGGGGGGAGGGGGGAGCTGCAGTGACCTGAAGGCTGGGCTGGGACTGGAGGAGTCACCCCCAGACTGCTCCTCCACACGGCTGTTGCCACCGAGGCCTCGCCCCGGGGCTGCTTGAGTGTCCTCACGACATGGCGCAAGGTTGAAGACAGCGGGGCAGAAGCCACACGCCTCTTGGGCCATGGCGGGGGGAGGCTTGCTCTGTCATCGCCACTGCACCCTATGGGCTGTCAGGGACACCTCTGGAGGCGGAAGGAGCTCCCTGAGGGTGCGAGGCCAAGGGTCACCAGAGGCCACCTGAACCGGTTGCCACCCCACCCCCACCCCCCCACCTCGCCCAGACCTGTCCAACTCCCCCACGGGCACCTGAGTTCTGCTACCAGACCCACAGGCAATTGTGCGGTGGTGCCTGGGGCTGGAGAGATTTCAGAGGCAGGTGGGAGTGGGTGCTCAGGAGGAGGGGCCTGGTGGGAGCACCACGAAGAGAGGAGATGGAGCCCGTGCCCTGGAGGCAGCTGTGGACCTGTGTCTCCGTGGAGGTGAGACGCTCACACCGGCCATCATCAAGTTTGGGAAGCACCTGGTGGTGGGGGCGCAGGGGGCATCCTTCTCGGACACCTGCCTTCTCGGAAGATGGGAACGTGGGGACAGAGTGTCCAGCTGAGCGGCTGCCCTCTAGCTGTGGCAGCAAAGGCCTGGCAAACCTGAAGTGTGTCCACTGGGCGTGACCCCGCGTTAAGTGTCTCAGATCCACTCTGACCCTCCGTCTCCTCCTCTAAAACGGGACCGATGTTTGTCCCCTGCAGGAGAGAGAGGAAAGCCACACGTGTCAGGAGGCCTGGCCCACCCCCGAGCTCCAGCTCAGCCTCCGACACAGCCCGCCCTGGAGCCGCTGCCTCCGGGGGACACCCACAGTGGAACACGCGTGTCCCGGGCCCAGCTCAGCCGGTGAGCGAGCACGCGTTCTCCCGTGCACCCGGGCCAGCCGGAGTCGCCCTCCTGCGGGCTGGGGAGGAAGAGCCTGCACGGCTGTGGCTGTTGGGACACCACATTCAGGACACGTGACCCGGACAGCTATTTCGCACCTCTTTTTCGCATTCCTGCGGGAAAATCACACGGGTGCGGAATGCTCCTTCCCCGCCCCGGACAGCTGACAGGAGACACGGCGCGCCTTCATCGCAACTGGAAGCTTTTATTTCACCAAAAAGGGGTGATCGGGGCCGCTTAGATGAGAGAAATGAGCTATTGGAAGGAAAAGGCCAGTGAGGACCAAGAAGGTCTGGGAGGCAAGCTGCAGCAAGAGGCCATTCCCTTCAGCTAGGGGCCCGGGCCCTCAGCGCCGCCCGAGGATGGTAGCGCACCTGCCCGCGCCCATGGGAGGGCGCTGGGCTGTGGTGACAACGCGTGGTGCGTTCAGCGGCTCAGCACGCAGGCACTGGGCGACCCTCGCACCTAGGGCACACGGACTCCTCGGTGCACTGAGGAGAGGCGGCCTCTGCATGGCCGTGGCCATGGCCTGGGGTCCCTGGTCCTCACATCATCTGCTTCTTCGGAAACGGGCACTCCTGGGCAGTAGAGGGGCCTCCGTGACCCCGATTTCAAGTGAAACCCCTCGCTACCCCCACATCAGAGAAGGAACACCAACATGAAACCAGGGGCCTGACCCTGTGTTCCCACAGCACCTCTCCCCACGCTGGGGGTGCCGTTCTGCCGCCTTCTAGCATGTTCCGCAGAGGTTTGCGCGGGGGCCCAGCGGCCCAAATTGCAGATGGGACCCTCGGTCAGTGCTCATGGTGGGCTCGCTCTGACGTGAGCGCCAGGAATCCTACGGGCTGCTGGCCTCGCTGCGTTCCCATCCCAGTCCCCCATTTCTCCCCGTGCCCCCCCCCCCACCTGCCCCAAGTGCAGGGCTGGCACACAGCGGAGGCTCAGCAAAGGTTTGCTGAGCAAACACTCAAGAAGTCAGAGCGCAGACCTCAGAACGGAGGAACCCACGTCTAGACGCTCTCCGGGGACTGTGACCGAGGGGGTCTCGTGGCCTCCTGGCTCTCGGGTCCCTGCCCTGGGAGGGGACGGTCGCAATGGAACCTAGCAGGGTCTCTACAAGGGTTCGGCGAGACGATGTTTGCAAAATGCACCACGGACTAGGTGCTCAGTGGACGTGCCGGCTCCTCGCCTGCAGGCAGTGGGGCGGCTGGCTCCCCTGTAGGCGGCTGAGGCCTCACCTGCCTCCGAGCCCCAGGCTGCAGCGGCCCAGGCGCCAGCCCCGGAGCGTGGGAACTTCCTGCCGCCCTGTTTGTCTTGGGCAGCGTGGAAGGGCCGACACCCTCTGTCAGCTCCAGCCAGGGTGCCCCGAGTGAAAGGGGAGGATTGTTCCCGGGGCCTTTGTTTTCCTTGTCGGAGGTGATTTCTGCAAGCTCCGCCCCTTTTCCCAGAAGGCCAGGCCAGCCGGGTCCCCCACTCCCAACGGGGCTGGGGGGGCCCCCTGTGTGTGCACTGGGGCCCGCAGCCCAGTGTGTCCCTGCCGGCAGGTGTGAGGCCCTATGTCCATCCCACCTCTGAGCCAGCAGCCGGCCATAGCCCCCTGGTCCTCACACACCTGGGACCCAGCTCAGGGCCAGACGCTCGGGCATTTTGGATCAATCAAGCTCCCCAGCCCAGGGGAGATGCTCCCACCCACCAGAGCGAGGTACCCTCTCCCCCCCCCCACCCCACCCCCCTCTGCACCCAGAAGGGCGACTCCAGCACCCGTCTCGAGCGGAGGTGGGCCATGGGTCTCTTCGCCATTGGAAACGCTTTCTCCACCAAGTTCCCATCAGCCCCTCTGCCCTCGGGCCACGTGGCCAGCCCCCTGCTTACTGCCCGCCTTCCCCACTGAGGCACGGCTGGCGGCGCCGTGGGACCTTCGAGAGGTCAGCCATGCAGGAGCCGCCGCGGGCTGTGCAGCTGGGCTGAAGGGCAGCCTTGGATCGCTGGAGCTTCGTTTCCGATTTTCCAGAAGATATCAATTATTAATGATCATTGTTCTTTCCTCCTGGAGCATGAAAAACAGGTTCCGCTCACAACCGGAAAAGCAGCAGGTCAAGGTTCCCAGAGTATGAAATGTCAGCCTCCGGCGGCAATGACATTCACCCAGAGGCACTAAAAATAGACGCGGGAACAGGAGCAGCGAGTCTCCCGGCCTGAGACAGAGGTGAGCTCAGGGCAGAAGGGACACTGGCCACCTACGTCTGCAGCCACAAGGCGAGGCAAGGGGCTTACTTCTGTTTGTTTTTCTTCCTAAGAGACAGAAAGAAAGTAAACTTGAGCCGAAACCGGTTTGGCTCAGTGGATAGAGCATCGGCCTGCAGGCTGAAAGGTCCCGGGTTCTATTCCTATCAAGGGCATGTACCTGGGTTGCGGGCACATCCCCAGTAGGAGGTGTGCAAGAGGCAGCTGATCGATGACTCTCTCTCATGATGTTTCTAACTCTCCCTTTCCTCTCTGTAAAAAAAATCAATAAAATATATTTTAAAAAAAGAAAAAGAAAGAAAGAAAGTAAACTTGAGAAGGATCAGCTCAGAAGGACTTGGCTTTTCTAAGTGTGACCTTGCCAGGCATCCTTAGACACCTGGGCCAGTGGTCGGCAAACTGCGGACCACCGGGATAAGGGCCTAATCACAAGAAACAGCAGCCTGTAATTATTGGAATTGAGAGTCTAGGTCAGTGGTCGGCAAACTCATTAGTCAACAGAGCCTCAGTTTGCCGACCACTGGCCTGGACTAATAAAAGGACACCTGGAGCCACCAGCTGCCGGAGGTATCAAGCCCTCGAAATATGGCTGTTGCGACTGAGCCACAGAATGACTAATTTCATTTCCTTTTAATTTGATTTCGATTCACATGGCCATCTTTTTTATTTATTTTTTTAAAAAATATATTTTATTGATTTTTGTACAGAGAGGAAGGGAGAGAGAGAGTTAGAAACATCAATGAGAGAGAGTCATCAATCAGCTGCCTCTTGCACTCCCTCCCCGCCCCCACTGGAGATATGCCCGCAACCAAGGTACATGCCCTTGACCGGAATCGAACCCAGGGCCCTTCAGTCCCCAAGCCGACGCTCTAGCCATTGAGCACATGGCCATCTTTAAATGCTGGCTAGCGGTGACCATCTTGGACAGCACAGTTTTAGGCTTTAGGAGAAGGAACACGGCGCTCGATTAGCAATGTCTGCCAGGGACGTGGGATGGGCAGGGAAGGCTTGAATGCTGCATCACTGAATGACCAGGGATCCGGTGTGAGTGAGGTCACCCGAGGCCTCAGTCGTTGATTTTGGTGCCCGCACGGTTTTAGCATTTAGCAGAATGAATGTGGAGTTTAGGGCCACACCTCCTGGTCTTTACCTAGGCAACTTCTAACTGGTTCCGCTCCTGTGGGACCCCATTTCTAACACTTTCTACACAGCAGCTAGAGGGTCTTTCCAAAACACCAACCCCACCATGTTCTACGGTGCTCGGAACCCTAGCCTCGTCTTCCCACCACCGCCATGCGACCCTCCCCTGCGATGCCTCTGGCTGGTCCCCTCCTTCTTCTCCGGCTCCGCTCCAGCACACACCGCACGATGCTGCCTGCATCTGAGTCGGCTCTCTCTAGCCCTGTCTTAGCGCCCCGCCTCAAAGCACGATGGGCTCCACTGTGATTCCAGGAATTCCCGGGTGCATTTCCTTATTGTGTCCTCAAAGTAGTAAGGCAAGTACCACTCCTGCCCAGATGAGGAAACGGAAGCTCAGAGAGGGGAAGGGTCTGGCCAAGGACAGGAGACACAATGACAGACCTGAGACTCCGACCTGGGGAGATGACGCTCTCACACCTCACTTTCTGCACAGGGCACTCTGCCTCAGCACAGTGGCTGCATTGAGGATGGAGACCAGCACAGGGGACTTTTAGTCCAGTATTTCTTGTCTATTGATTTAATATATGCTGGGCCCAGGTGAGGAAAGGGAGGAAGGGAGGGAGGGACAGATGAGTGGATGGGTGGGTGGATAGGTGGATGGATGGATGGATGGATGGATGGATGGAGGCAGGGAGGGAGGGAGTGGATGGATGATGGATGGATGATGGATGAATGGGTAGATATTGGGGGGTGTCTGGCTGGGTTGTTATACAGGTAGATGGATAGTTGGAGGCATAAGTGCATGCATAAATGAATGAGTGAAAGCTCAACAAAACATGGTAAGAGGTGAAGCAAAAGGTCATGACTGGAAAAGTCGATGAGATAATGGTCCACCATGTTTCAAGTTTATTAAAAAAAAAAAAAATCAGGTCATGCAAGAAAAATCCTCTGAGGCTTTTGCTTGTAAAGAGAGAAAGGAAATGGTAAGCTGGGTGCATCAAAAAAGGCCTGGGCTGTGCAAGGACCTGCTCCCCTGTCTCCCTGTCTTCTCCTCCCCACCACCTGCTCCCGCTGGCTCCCGGAGCTCCTCCCTGAGGCCACTTTCTCATGGGAAGGCGAGAAACAATAGCAATTTCTTCTGAATGGAACTCGCTCCTGAGCCAAAAGGTAAACACGGGGTGAGGGAGGGAAGAGCCCAGGTTGGTGTGTGACTACTCAGCGGCGATTACATAACCAGGACATACCTGGGAGAGGCCTGATCCAGGGGATTTTAGCAGGTGGAGGGGCCGGTGGGAGGAGGGCAGGGCACGCCCAGAGCAGGAATGGCTGTGCAGGGAGCTGGCCTTGCCGGGGCCTGGAGCCCGGTTTGCCCTGGAAGGGAGGCGGGCAGCAGCACATGCAGAAGTCATTGACTGAGGGCGTTCTTGCGATAGGCCTTCGCATGACTGTTTTGTTTAATCTCCCGGGGGCAGGTACAGCTACGCTCCCTCTTAGAGATAAAAAGCAGAGTGAGATCAGAGAGGTGCAGACCTGAAGCAAAGTCACACCGCCGGTGTGGCAGCGCCAGGACTGCTGGCGCCAGGCACTGAGGGCACCAAGTGAGGGCATCAAGTCCACCACTTCCTTCTCTCTGCAGCCTCCTCCTCCCCCCTCCCGCCAGTAAATCACGTGTCCACACATTCTTTCAACTTGCCCTCTATCCACGCTGAGCTCCCCCATGCAGCCCTCCTCCCCCAGGTCTTCCCGGCCCTGGGTACGGACCGAAGAGACCAGACAGAGCCGCTGCCTCGAGTCCTCGGTTTCTGATGGGGACTGAGCTGAGCATCAGTGTCCACCTGCGACAGGATCCTCAAACGGCGCATCGGGCCCTGCCTGTGTGTGGAGGGCCCAGGAGGAGCTTTACACGGATTCCTTTCTTTATCTAAAGGCAACTCCCAGCTCAGGGTCGCTCTTCCTGTGGCAGAAGAAGAGACCGAGGTCCACAGAGGCCCTGAAGCCAAGCCTTGGGGCTTTGCGAGGGGACAGCCCGGTGGGCTTGGGCGGGGCACCCGGGGGTTCCCTGAGAGGAGATGGGAAGTGTAGGGACGTCCTCTGATGCCGGGAGGTGGTGGGAGGGTGATGGGAGGGTGGGGCCCACTGTGACCTGGCTGCCCCACCAGACCGGGCGGCTGGCAGCCTCAGAGCTGTTCCAGGGACACCAGGCAGGGCCTTGGCCGGCTGAGCACAGGCAGCCCAGAGGAGGGACCTCAGCCCTTGATCCAACCCTAGTTGCACCAACACCTGATGCCCACCTCAAGCCGAGGTGCAGCTCAGGGTCTATGTGCTGCCTGAGCATTGCCAGTTGCCTTACGGGGCCAGGGTCCCCCCTGCTGCGCCCACAGCCCTGTGGCGGGAGGAAGGAGAGGGGGCGGGAGGAAGGTCCATGCAGGACCCTGGTCACTGGTGGGACTCCTCCCCCCCCCCCCCCCCCCCCCCCCCAGTATATCACATCCAGGCTCCTAAGTCGCTACCAGCAGGGCGGCCTCCCCTCCCCACCTCCCCTGCAGCCCCTTTGCCTTCCCTCTCAGGAAGCCAGAGGGAGAGCGGACACCGACTTGGCACGTGTCCCTGGCGGGCACTGCCCACCTCGGGAACTCTGCCACAGGTGGGCGATCAGACAGGAGAGGAAGCACAGGCAGATGCCAGGGGAGTTGTCTGCTGCAGCCGACAAAGCCCCTGAGGCCCCAGGCCTCGCCTGCGCCCTCGCCCTGCCCACAGCCCCTGGCACTCCTCCCCAGAGCCTCTCCAGACCCACAGGCCGGGACCATCGCTCAGGGTCCTTCCAGCCTCAGCGCCCTGAGATGCTGGCCATGAAAGCCACGTCACCACCGCCGGCACGGGAAGGCAGCTGGAGAGAGACAATGCTCCGTCCATCCGGCTCCTAATCTCACCTGCCCACGTGCCCCCTCGACCGTGTGCTGGGCCGAGCCTGCCCCTCACCGCTCCCATGCTCCCATCTCTGCCCCTGGCCCATCTGGGGAGCTGGCGTGGGTTAAGAACTTCGGGATTTTTACAGGGCAAGAGCCTGGGGGGTCCTAGGCCCAGCTGGGCGGGGGTCTGTGGGAGGAATGGAGGGGCATGAGGGGCCACCCATGTCCCGGAGTGAGGGAGGGGGCTGGAAAGGGTGCCACTGGCAGCAAGAGGCACCGGGGCCAGCTTCGGGAACCGAGCCCTTCAGAGAGAGCTCTCGGCCCTCCTGTGCACCCCACGCCTTGGTGGTGCCGACGCCCAGCTGACTTCCTGCCGTGATCCTGCCACCACCTCAGGCCGCCGTGGGCCTCAGCCCCTTCCCCTCAGATGTCCTAGCGGAGGGGCCGGGGACAGACCCGGGGGGAGAGGGAGGGGCCAGGAGGGAGTCGGGGCTCGCTGTTCCCAGCACACCCTGCTCGGGCCGCCTGCCCCCCACTGATCAGCCGTCAATCCTGTCCCCCGGGAGGCAGCGCACAGGCCCCGGACCCTGTCAATCTGCAGAGCATACGAAGGCCGAGCCAGAGCGTTCCCACGCCGCGGCAGCGCCGAGGAGGGGCCCTGAGCGGCGGATCCCTGCCCGTCCCGGCCCAGGGCCCAGCTTCTCCACACAGAGGCCCTGCCCGTTCCCATTGCTCCGCCGGGCAAACCGAGCCCAGGGCACGGGGGGCTGTTTCCTGGGGTTTCTCCTCGTGCTCATCCCTGCACTCTGCCCCCCTCTATGGCCAGGGCAGGGGTCCACCCCAAACCAACAGCATCCTCTTTGGCCCGACTACGGGCCTGAAATCCCCTAAGAGCCGTTGGAGGCCCATTTTCAGACTCGCTTTCCAGTGGGCAAAAGATGGGAAACAGACATTTTATGGAGCGGAAACCGGGCTCAGAGAAGCTGAGCGACTTGCCCAAGGTCACAGAATGAGGATGGGGACGAGTTCAGATGCAAACCCAGAACTGTGACTTGCACATGAAAGATGCTGAATGAATGAATGGATGAGTGAATGAATGAAGACCGCAGGGCCATGCTCTCAGCTCTCACCCTATGCCATTGGTGTCTGGCTGACAGCCCAAGGAGCCCGGCTCCTGTTGAAACCCCTCCCACATCAGGTGCCCACGGCTCTGCAGTGGGCCATCTCCCAGACCCCTGACCACTGATACTCCTCCCACGCCTCACCCCCCGGGTCCCCGATGGCAGCTCACAGGATGAGTCCTGTCCTCTCCCCAGGGCTCCAGAGTGTCTTGACCCCTCCCCTTCCCAGATTCCCTTGCACTCCGTCTGGCTCCCCAACTCCGACCCCTTGAGCCTCCCGGCCCCCGCCCCATGCCTAGCTCTCCCTAGGTCTCTGCTCAGCCCTGCGTCACCAGCCTCAAAGCGGAGTCTGGGGAGTTCCTCTCTGCTCGCATCTGGTCTCCTGGTCTCCCCTGGGCATGGTCAGCACTGCTGGGCCCAGGGACCACCTCTTCCCCCTGCCCTGGCAGCGTGGGGGAGCCCTCCGGTCCCCAGCCTCCCCAGGAGTCAGCAGCCTGAAGAGAGACCCCGCCCCGTTCCACTGTCAGTGCTCCAGCCGGTGGCCCGGCCATTTACCTTCCCACCACACTGGCCTGCGCTCCCACCGAGGGGGCAGACACCACCAGCATGGAGGTCTCTGGAGGGAGCACCCTGGCCCTGGGGGAGGAGGAGGTGCCTGCAGCATGGAGCAGGGGCAGCAGCTCCAAAGCCCACTCGCAAGGCCAAGGGCAGGGACATAAAGCTCAGGGTGTCCCACGTGGGAGAGCGAGGACACACAGGGGCATGATCTCCTTCCACGTCAGTAGCATCAAAGACGTCTGGGGGTCAGGGAGTCTCCTCACTGGAGACTGGCCGGAGCCTTTGCCATGGACCCTCCCAGAGGAGGGAGCAGAGTCTCTCAAACCAATTTGACCTCAGAAGCCCCTTTCTCTGAGTGTCTCTCGAGACTGGTGTTCCCTGGAACCCTCTTTGATAAACACTACGAAGTTGCCCCCAAAACCCTGAACGGCTAGGGCCCAGAGCTCTGGCCCAGGCCCGCGTGTGGTTGGGGTCAGGGGGTGATGCCTCAAGAGCCCCAGGTGCCAAGCTTGGGCTCCTGATGACCCCCAGTAAGTGAAGCCTGGAGTTGGCTCCTGGTTCACAGGACTATGTGGCCCCAGAGCCCACGAGGCCATCATCGAGGAGGAGCGGGAGCCACATGGCTGCCCCTCGGGGACTGGAGGCCCAGCACAGCCCCACAGCCCAGCAGCGCCTGCAGCTCACGGCCTGGCACAGCAGCTTCAAGATGCCCGTGCAGATGACACCCTGGGGAGGACTAAAGCAGGTGGCTCCTCTGCCCACACGCCCCTCGAGGTCTGCTGTGCTGCCCCCAGCCAGAAGCCTCCAGCTGGCAGTGCCCCCAGGTGGCACTTGCCAGCCACAGAGATGGGGAAATGCAGGCCCGGGCTCAAGGTGCCCAAGCAGCCTGCGAGAGGACCCAGCGGGCACCCAAGCGGGCGCCATCTGGCCCCATTCCAGGGCCCCTCCTTCCAGCCTCCCCCTTTCCCCAGCGGGACCTTTGACCCAGAGCCTCCTCCATTCATGCCCACCCCCTCTGGCTTCCTGCCTGATGTGAGAAGGGCCCTCCACGCCTCCTTCCGCTTGGCGTTTTCCTAATCCTCCGGGCACTGCGTACTTAGGTTCCCTGCTGAGCCCCGGCCAACTCCTTCCGGTCCCCTTGACATTCCTGCCTTGTCTCCTCCTCCCAGCTGTGGCCCTGGCACACAACAGCGCCTCTGCGGGCCTCCCTCAGGTGGGAGTACTCCTGGCACCCAACCATTCATTCTTCCCCTCCCGCGTTCACTTACCCAACGCCGTTGAGTGCCCCTCTGTGCCAGGCACAGGCCACGTCTGTGGGCCTCCAAACACAGCTTCTCCCCGGGAGCAGAGACTGAATGAAGAAGCAAGTGCCCATGTGGCTGGGCTCTCGTAGGCCCCCCAGCACAGCGGCAACCCCTCTCCCCCCCACCGCGGGACATGGGGGCGGGGTTACGGGAAGGCCAGGGTCCTCTCAGGTGCTCTGATCACACAGCTCTGGGATCCAGGACAGGAGTTTCTGCCTTCCGACTCATCTATCGAAAGGGCTGCTCACCTTCATCAAGTCATCCTTCCCCGACTGGCAGGGTCTGGGCCGCAGCTGAGCGGACACAGAGCTTCCGAGGGGAGCCCCGTCTGTCGTCAGCCAAGGCATGTGGTTCCTCCATAGGCTGCCAGGGAGAGAAGGGACCTCTGGGGGTGACAAAAGTTACCGATGAGACAAGGGTGGACAGGGGGATCTAGTCAGTGTGGCCCATGGACCCTCCAGAAATGTCAGCATGTGAGTTGGGTTGACCCCTCTGACCACGGCCAACTCCCTGGTTGGCTCAGTTCAAGCCACTTCCCTATCTAGGAGCCATTGCCCTTGTGTCTTAAAAAAATAAAATAAAATAATAAAATAAAATAAAATAAAATAAAATAAAATAAAATAAAATAAAATAAAATAGATGGTGCCAAACCCAGTTTGTCTCAGTGATAGAGCGTCGGTCTGTGGACTGAAGGGTCCCAGATTCGATTCCGGTCAAGGGTATGTACATTGGTTGCGGGTACAACCCCAGTAGGGGGTGTGCAAGAGGCAGCTGATCGATGTCTCTCTCGCATCGATGTTTCTAGCTCTCTATCCCTCTCCCCTCCTCTCTGTAAAAAGTCAATAAAATATATTTTTTTTTAAAAAAAGATTGGGTCTTATTGTGTGCAGAGGAGACGTTCTCTCCCCACCAGGTCAGGTTTGACAGCCCCCCCTCCCTTCCAGATATCCCCACACGTCCGGGAGAGGGGAAGCAGGGTGGCACAAGAGTGGTTCTGGACCATGAGAAGCAGGTAAGAGGCCACTTCCAAGCCCAGCAGTGAAAGCCCCTACACCTTTCCTGCAGCAGGACTGTGAGATGGAACATACCCTAGATCACAGAACCACTGCGTTCGGGACAAATCCCCAGAGGCCACCCCCCCACGGTGTGGGAGCAATATGAATCTTTGCATGATGAAGCCCTCCTTGAGATTTGGAGGCTTATTTGTTATCGCAGCAAAACCTAGCTTATCCTCACAGACACACCAGAGGTGGCAGATCCATGAAACAGGCCCCATCAGGCACCTGGACAGACATTACTAATCCATCTGGGCACTCTCTCTTCCCCATCTCAGCACGTGCTCCAGGCAGCCCACACCAACCGATCCATGAGACGTAAGAGGTGACAGGCTCTTTCTAGCTCACAAATGGTCACTCAGGCGGTTGAATCATTTGCTTGGCCCCCTTATTGGCCGCCCAGTGGTGGGACTTGGGAGCCCGGGAAGCTGCCCCTGGGGAGGACCTTACCACCCACTCTTCAGGCTTTTCAGAGCTGCCTCTCTGCCCGGTCTCCCAGTGGCCCCTGCCTCTTCCTCCCCTCCCCCCTCCTTTCCCGCCCCAGAAGCCTCGTCGGTGACGTTTCTCTCCCCTCATAGCAGTTACTTGTAGAGCCAAGTGCGGGCTTGTCTCCCTGAAGACGCCGGGAGGAGCGGGGCTGCCCCACGCTCTCTCATTCTTTCTCAGGGTGTGCCCGCCCGCCCAAGACCCGGGAGACAAGTTCACCTTCTAGAAGGAATGCTGGGCGCCGCAGGAGTCCTGCCGCGGTGGTCAGCTCCCTCCGGAGAGAGCCTGCGAGGAGGGAAGGGCTCCGGGGGGGGGGGGGGTGATGGGGAGGCGGGAGGAGGGAGAACACGACTTCGGACAATGAGGCTTTGATCTGCCCAATGTCATAAGACAGGAGGGCGCAGACGCCAGGTCCCGTGTCACTCCCGGTTCCCACAGGAGATGCCCGGCGCAGGTATTCACACGGGGAAATTCTTGGCAAGCCGGCCACTGGGCCGGTGCCCATCGCAGACACAGAGTGGCAATTAGCTTTGGAGGAAAACGGTGGGCGAGGCCTGCTTGGCGGAGGCTCCAGCCACCCGCCCGGAGCAGCTTCCAGGGGAGGGAGGGCGGAGGGAGGCCGCCCCGGCAGGAGGGGGCGCGCTCCTGGTGTGAGCGAGGGTGAGCCCCAGGGATTCCTGCGGTCAGGGGCGGCCGCCCGGGCACAAAGGCTAGGCTGGCAGCCTTGACAATGCGCCCTCTGTCCCCAGCCGCTGGTGACCTTCGCCGGAGCGCTGGGTGAGCCGGCCGCGCGGCTCCCAGGTGCGCCGGCCTCCGGGTTGGAAGCACATGAAGAGGCGGCCCGCGGGGCGCGCTCACAGGATGTTGTGTAACGCGGTGCCCACGGGCTGCCCTGGGGCTTGGGCCAGGCCGGCGGGGCCGCGGGGGCCCATCCTGCAGGCTGTCAGGACGCATTATCCCCGCCTGCGCTCAGGAACAATGGCCTCACCTGTAGTCACTCCTGTTCCGCGGGGAGGGGTGCCCGCGCCTCCTGCCCGCAGCTCTGGTTTCCCGGAGGGAAGGCCGCAGCGGATGGACCCCAAAGGTAGCAGAGGAGGAGCTGGAGGGGCGGGGGAGGACTCTGCAGGCCAGCCTCCACGGACAAGGCACCCTGGGGCTTCTTGCTGCCACCTTCCTGGCCACCTACGCAAGAGAGGGTGCCGTGCGGATCGGCTCCCTTGCTGCTCCGTTTCTCAGAAACTCTGCCATCTGGGCCCACCGGGGACCACATCCCCCTCACAGCCCACGTCCCGACCCCAGCCTCCCGGCGCAGTGACATCAGCCCCCAGCGGGGCACACAGTCAGGTAGTCACAGTGGGCACTGGGACGCGTCAGCCGGGTACTGCGCCAAGCGGCCTGCGGACACTCACTCGGTCCACGCAGCCAGCACGTGGGCAGCCCCTGCGAGTGTCCCCTCCACTTCACATTTGGGGAAACCAAGGCACAGAGTGGTGAACCCTCCCCGCCACGCCCAGGGCCCTTTGGTGATGCTGGTAAGGGATTCTCTGATCACAGCTTTCCCACTGGGGCAGGGACCCTGGCATGCAGGCCGTGGGGGTGGGGGTGGGGGTGGGGGGCTATTGGTTAAATTCTCAGGAAGGTAACTGGCTGACCCAGGCGCCATTTCTCAAGCCTCTCTCAGCGTGAACTAATCGCCCCACGCATGCCCGTGCAGGCGGGCCTGCGGCCCCATTCTACAGAGGAGGACACTGAGGGAGAGGGGGCTGCGGGCGGTGTGTTTCCACCCCTGCTCTGCTGCCTGGATGAAGGGGGCGAGGGCGGGAGGGGGGCACTGGGAAGGACATCAGGGGCATCATGGTAAGGACACCTCCCCTTCTCCGTCCTGCCTGGGATGGGTCACACCAGCCGCGCCCCCGCCCCCACCGCCACCCCAAGGCCAGCGCTGCACACTCGGCGCCTCAGGAACTGGCCGGTTGGGTGTTTCTGATGAACCCGCTCGAAGTCTTCACGGCAGGAGGCATTTCCGGTCCTGAGGAGGGTAGACAATGGCCCACGGAGGCCGGAAACAGCCAGCGCCCGCCCGGACCCCAGGGCACACAGCCGGGGTGTGCGGCCAGATGTGAGCTCACGTGCCGTCGGCAGGGAGACGTTTAGATACCGGAGAGCAGGCTCGTCTGTCCACCACGGGCCTTTGTGCCCAGCGCGGGGACACGGGGTATTTGCATTTTTGAAGCATCCTGGCTGCGGGGCGGCAGACACTACCTGCAACCCGGAGCCCTCCGCGTCTGGGCGACCCCGTGCGGGCGGGCGGGCAGGCGGGCGTCTGTGTGCTGGGCACTGGGCCAGCATGAGACCCCGGGAACAGAATAATGAAGAATTAATTTACCCAGCGGGGCCTCTTCAGCGTCTGGGAAGCTCTCACACCTTCTCCCAGGGGCAGGCGTTTTCCTCGGGAGGAATGATGTTACACAACCCGTCTGTCAAGAGGCCGCATTCAAGAATCCGGGCGGATCGCTCCAGCGGCGGCGGCGGCTTTGATTCACACACCCCTCGCGGGCACACAGGCCTGGCTCCCTGCTGCCCTGAGAAGGCGCAGCCACCCGTGAGGGAGCCCACACCGGAGCTAGAACAGGCACGGAAGGGATGGGGCCGTGCTCGGGATGTGCAGAGGCCACACAGTCCGGATTCCACAGCCGCACGAGAGTCTGTGTGGGGATCAACACCCCCTGTGCAGAGGGGTGCACCGAGGCACGTGCACTTGTGCACGCCACACACACACACACACACACACACACACACACACACACATGGCCTGAGGGCCAGCAAGAAGCACAACAGAGAGGACCCAGCCCACGTGTATTCGTTCTCTGTTGCTGTGACAACTGCCCAAAATGTCAGAACAACCACCAGCATTTGTTGTCCTCAGATTTCTGAGGGGCAGGAGCATGGCAGGGGTGCGGCTGGGAGTGCTGGCGGAGGCTCTGTCCTGAGGCTGGTACGAGGGCCCAGTTCTTCGTGGTTGGATGGATGGATGGATGGTGGATGGATGAAGCATGGCTTGAATGATGGGTGAATACATAGGTGATGGATGGATGGATGGATGGATGGATGAATGGATGAATGGGTGAATAGATAAATAGATGATGGGTGGGTGGGTGGATGGATGGATGGATGGATGAATGGATGAATGAATGGATGGGTAGATGAATGGATGGATGGATGCTGCGTGGATGGATGAGTGGATGGATCTATGAACTGATGAGTAGATAGTGTTTCCTATATTTCTTCTGCATGGTAACTGCTTGGACTTCTTGGAAATCCTAGGCTAAGGGAGACTGAATTCATCAACAGACACCTCCCCAGAGCTAGCAAGACCAAGAGCTGTATTGAACCAAGTATGGATTCCAAGGCTGATGAGAAGTTCTTACTCTCAGCATGATCTGCCTCCTGGCAATGATACCTCTTCCTTGCTCCCCCATGACCTGCCCCCTCCCCTTCTCGAACATGTGCACATGCCTGGGCACACGTGAGATGAGAACACGCCCACAATGGCACTCCCACATGCTCCACACAGCAGGGCATTTGCCGGCATGAAGCAGCCGGCATGCACCCACACTCTGTAGGAGCTGGTCGGCTCTCACTGGGACCAGTAATGTCACCCAAAGCAGCTTCTTCTCCATCTTGTCCTGGACTGGGCAACGGCGGGGCCTGGAACCCTGGAAAAGGGGAAGGGTGTGGGGGGGAGGGGGCGGGGATCCTGGAGTTCTGCTCACCGGTTCACCTGCTCACCTGCTCCCTTGCTCACTTGCTCACCTGCTCCTGCCATCTGCTCTGAGTTACATCCCACAAGCCCCGCCCCAGCCCTCTCAGCTTCCCTCACCTCCTTTTTCAGCGGAGGCCCCCGTGGGGACCCAAGGTCCCCGCAAACCTTGGGATCAGGGAATTGAATACCTGCGACAGCTTTCGCCCCTTTCAGAAGTCTGGGAAGTATTCTTCTAAGCAGATCTCCTGTGGGAAGGGCCAGAATACGAACCCCAGGCCTCACCCCACACCCAGACAGGAGGAGAGAGGATGCACATGGCAGGATTCGTCAATCTGGAGGCCCATTTAAGAAAAAGAACACCCAACTACAAATACAAATCGAGTCCAAAAATAGTGATTTAGAACAGCGGTCGCCAACCAGCGGTGGTCCGTGAGGGCCTCAAGGTGGGCGACCGCTCATTTAGAATGAGAACGAAACCGTAACAAATGGCCTACTTCAAAAAGCTGACCGCACCACAGGTCTGCTTATTGTCAGGCCGCACCGCAAACATCCTTTGCAGCTTCTTGCAGGGAGAGGTATCTGTCTGGGCCACTCCTGCCCTTGGGTGTCACCCATGACCCTGGTGACCACAGGGAGCAGCCATTCAGCCCCTTCTGGGCACCAGAACCCATTTTCCTCTGGGGACGGATCCCCGCGTCCTGGGGTCCCTCTGAGTGTGAGTCACTGTCCTGGCTAAGGGCAGGGAGGGCCCAGGGCCCAGGCCTCGCCTGTCAGACCCAGGCCTATGCTTGGTCGGGGATGGTCATGTGGCCCCATCACAGCTATAAGACTCAACAGCACGGGGCCACAAGTCCAGGGAGCTGTGCCCCAAGGTGGGTGTCTGTGCTCAGTGGCCCGGGCCTGGCTGCTCCCCTGGGGCCGACGCTGGCCCTCCGTCTGCACCGCAGCCAGGCCGACCCCTCCCGAGATCGGGACCACAGTGTGATGGGTTTAATTTATTGTAGGAAACCCTTAAAGGCGCAGGAGCTTTGAGGAGCCGGCGACAATAGGCATAAAGCACGCATTTAACCCGTCTGAATGGAGGCTAGATTTACTGTCCCGGCCAGACGGGAGTTTTGTCCCCAAGTCATCTCCGAGTACATGGGCCACTAAAGATCTCCACAGAAGACGAAGGCGGGACAAAGGACGTACATGTTAAAAGGAACTTTGTCAAGGAGTTTTAGACGTTCGCCGGATAGAAAGCCGGGCGCCGTGCGGCCCCAGGCCGCTGCGACCGCGAGTGGCTGCGGATCAGAGGGAGATGCTAATGAAGTCGTTTAAATGCACGTTTGATGGACCCCGGAGAATGGGGGCAATTTCATAGGAGCCCGCAGCAAGGTTAAGGAATCAAAGACGGTGGCTGTCAGATCTGCTGCCCGGGACAAGGCTCCATTGTCGGGCCGCCTTTCTCAGCCGGGAAGAGCGTCTTTAACCTCCGTGTTTACCAACGCGGACATCCTGGCCGGGCCTTCGGGCCTGCGGGATTTACGACCAGGAACAAACCTCTCCGAGGGGAGAGAAAACAGCGCCTACCAGCTGGGGAAGGCCTGTTTGCGAGGGCCCTGCCGAGGCCGGGCCGCGCCGGCTCCGTGGGGGGCGGGCGGCGTCGCAGATGGAAGGGGTCTTGCCTTTCAAGAACTATCAACGTGGGAAGGAGGCCCCGCGAGAGGCGTCCTCACAGGTTTCAATGTGGCTTGTCCCAGTCCTGTCTCCTTAAGACAATCCCGGTCTGGGCCCCTTTCAGTTGAGCCGGTGCCATCGGTGCCAGCGGTTGCGGGCAGGGATGTGGAGAAGCTCACGGACACCCAGCTTGACTGGTGGATGGACACTCGGGAGCTGGGAGATGAGGTGCCACTCTGAACCTTCATGGTGGCAGCCACCAACCCGATGCTCCAGACCCTTGACCCACGGCCCCAGCACCTCCATTGACCCCCAAGCCCCCTGGGCACACGCTGAGTTTGGATTCTGCGGTTCGTTCGTCGGTGCCGTGATGTTAGCCATGGCTAGAGCCGCAGGTGGCTGCTGAAAACTGCACCAGAGACCTCCTCAGGCCGCCCCAAACCAGGTGGGCTTCTCTATGAGGGCACGGGCGTCTCTTATACCTCAGGAAGGACTCTCCGCTGCTCTTCACCCCCCTGCCCTCTGCTTCTCGGTGCCCTTGCCAGGTGTGGCCAGCGCTTCTGGTCCAGAGTCAGTATGATTGACACAGGTGAGGTCAGATGGCCATCCTGGCTCCATCTCCTGTGGTGGGGGCGGGGGGAGGGGGGAGGAGAGCAGAGAACAGGTCAAGAGCTTGGTGCCCGAGAGAGGTGACTGTCCTAAAGGAAGGGAGGTGAGCTAGAAAGGCACGTCCTCTCAGCCGGCGGCTCGCCTGGAGCCAGAGCAGGAGTACGGAACCGCACGGAAAAGGCAGAAACTGGGCGGCTTATTCGCTCGTGCCCCGGAGCGCTGTGGGGAGCTCTGTTTACAAACCCGCCATCCAAGGCTGCTCGTCACCCGCCTGGCTTATCTGATCGTTCTCACGTTCGCACTTGACCTGAGCGGTGTTCCACGTAGTTCGCCTGAGTTCTGCAGGGCCTCGGAGGGAGCAGGCTCCCCAATGCAGCCGCCGAACACCTCAGCCGTCTCCCCCGCTGGGTGGTCCATTCGCCCGGGCACCTGAGGGCAGACTCTGATCCATGTGCTAAAGGGACAAGGTCCAGGGACCTGGTGTCCACTCTGGTCCTGCAACCAGGACACCTGAGGGACCCACACTAAAGCCCAGTTGCTCCTTCCCTGGCTTAACAAATGCCTGACGAGAGGAGTGGGTGCCACCCACGCCCCCATTCCCAAGCCCCATGCCACAGCGTGACTGGTTCTTTATCGCCCCTTGAGGATCCTTGCATTGATCACGTGGCGGCCCTTTCAGCCCCTCCCCTGGTCTCTCCAAATGCCTCCTCTCTTCTATCCTCAAGCATCCTCTGACTATGCCCCCCCCCCCCCCCCCGCTGTCACCTCTGCCCTGGCTCCTCATGGTCCCCAGGGTAAAGCCCAAGCATTTGTGTGGTGGTCAGTCATGCCTCGGATCCATCCCCAGCCGGTCTCCAGCCTCATCTCTGAATACCCCCCTCCTTGAATCTTGAGGGCCTGCAAAGCTGAACTGCTAGCAGCACCCTGTCGGCTGCAGGATGCTTCTTGACTTCTTGTCTCTGTAGCTGTTGTCCCCTCTCTCTGGCCCTCACTCTTCTTTTGGACGATTCCTACCCGTCATCCACACACAGCTCTGGGGATGTCACCTCCAGAATGCCTTCCTGACTCCCTACCCCACTTCAAGTGAGTGTGGGACCCTTCTGTCATGCCCCTGTAATGCACCTAGAAACTTCTTCACCATTGCACATAGCCCCTTTTTTAAGGATGCCTCTTAATGAGGTTCTTAGTTCCTAGCCTGGATGCTGACACTTTAACAATGAGTCAGTGAGTCTAGAACTGACCCACACCTGCACAATTACCTGGTTTAAGACACAAGACCAGTGCCATCCAGGGGAGGGAAGGATGGTCTTTCAAAAGACAGTGCTAGGTTGACCAGATAGCCAATGTGGAAAAATAAACCTTTCCCTCTCACTTTCATCATGCATAATAATTACTTTTACCTTCACCTGGCAAAATGAGGCAGCTTCCCCCCTTATCTTGCCAGAGCAGGATCAAAACCAAAGGGAGAGTCTGAATATGAACCAGAGTCTCAGAACATAATACAGAAAAGTACAGGTTTCACTTGACAATCAATCATCATCCCAACAACCGGGAATATCTCCAGTTGAGTGAAAAATGACAATCAACAAACGCCAACAATGAGGTGAGAAGGTTGTTAGAAATGATCAAAGATTGTAAAGCAGCCATGAAAAAAAAAATGCTTCAATAAGCAATTATGATTACACTGGAAACTAATGAAAAGCAATAGAAATTCTCAGCAAAAATAGAAGACAAAGAAGAACCAAATGGAAATGTTAGAACTGAAAAATACAGTAAAAGAAATAATACAATGAAATAAGAGCATATGGATGGATTCAACAGCAGAATGAAAGGGACAGAGGAAAGAATCAGTGAAGTGGAAGATAGGATAATAGAAATAGCCAAATCCGAGCAGCAAAGAGAAAAAAGAGTGAAAGAGAAATGAACAGAGCCTTGGGAGACCCATGGAGCTAAAAAAATAAAAATAAAAATCAGGTCATCAGAATCCCAGAAGAAAAGGAGGAAGAGAGCAAGGTTGGAAAAGTCCCGAAAGAAATAATGGCTGAAAACTCCCCAAATTTGGGGAGAGATATAAACCTATAGCTTGAAAACACTGAGCAAACCCTACACAGAATAAACCAAAGAAATCCATAGCAAGACTCATACTAAACTTTAGAAACTAAGGAAAAAATCTAGAAAGTACCCAAAGGGAACCTGATATAACTAAAGAGATAAATACAGAATTACAGTTGGAGGTTTCCAGAGCCCTTGACTGCAGTCCCCTCAGCACATGCCTCTCCCAGCAATGTATAGAACCACAAGGCGGAAAACCAACAAGGAAACAGAAGCATGTGACAACAGCAGCAACCCACGGGATCTCATTGATATTTCTAGAACTTTCCACTCAACAACAGCAGAAAATGCATTCTTTTCAAGTATTTGTGGAACATGTACCAAGATAAACCATATTCAGGCCATAAAACAAACCTCCATACGTTTAAAAGAATAGAAATCATTCAGAATATGTTCGCCAACCACCATGGAATCAAACTAGAAACCAGTAACAGAAAAACAAAAAAATAAATCTCTGAACACTCGGAAACAAAAGAATATGCTTTTAAATGATTCTTGAATCAAACAGGAAGTCTCAAGGGAAATCAGAGAAATACACTGGAGTCAATAAAGAGGAAAACACCAGCATTTGAGCGTCACAGCCAATGCGGTGCGGAGAGGAAGGCTTATATCGATAGCATGCCATGCATGCAATAGAAAGGAGAAAAAGTTTCAAGCCAATAGTCTAAGCTCCTGCTCAAAATCCTGGAGAGAAGGAGCAAATAAACCCAAAGAAAACAGAAATAAATAAGCAATAAAGATAAAAGCAGAAATCACTGAAAACTGATAACAGATAAACAGAAATTTAAAAAGCAATGAAACACAGAGCTGGTTCTTTGAGACTAACAATAAATTTGACAAAACTCTATGACTGACAAGTTAAAAAGAGAGAAGACACAAACAGCCAAAACCAAGAAAGACGCAGAGGATGTAACAGATCCTGGAGGCATCAAAAGACCTGACTACTATGACCAACTCTACACAATTAAATTTGACAGCTTAGGTGAAGTCAACGAATTCCTTGAAAACACTGACTTATGTTAATTGTAGATTTTTTCAAATGAATTCTTTCCTTCCAAGATTAAAAACAAGGAAGTCAGCTCTCATCACTCTTATTTAGGATAGTGCTGAAGGTCATAGCCAGTACATAAGGCAAGAAAAAAAAAAGTCATAAAACTGAGGAAGGAGAAATACAACTGTTCCAATTTGCAAATGACATGATTGTATGCCAAAATTCCCAAGGAATCTACACACCTGCGTGCACGTATGAGTAAAGGAACTCCTAGGACTAAAAAGCAAGTTCAACAACACCACTAATACAAGATAAACATACAAAAATTGATTGTATTCCTATATAATAGCAAAGAACAGGGGAATATCAACATTTAAAAAATAATACCATTTAAATTACTCAAACATAGGTGTAAATCTAACAAAACACGTGCAGGATTTTATGCTGAAAACTGCACAACCCTGTGAAAGGCATCAAAGGAGATCTGAATAAATGAAAAGCCATGCCATGTTCATGGATTGAATGAATCAACATAATAAAGATGTCCATTCTCTCTAACTTGATATAAAGATATAGATTGATATACAGCAATTCCTTTCAAAATCTGAATGAGAATATTTTGCATCTAGATTAAGATTATTCTAAAGGAAAAGGAATTAGAACAGCTGAAAACAATTTTGAAAAAGAAGAATAGAGCAGGAGAAACTAGTTGAGCTGGTTTCAAGACTTATATACAGTTACAGCAACCAAAACTACTGACAGAGGAATAGACACATAGATTAATGAAATAGAATAGAGAACCCAGATAGAGGCCCACATAAATTTGCCTCACTCATTTTTTAAATATATTTTTTATTGATTTTGTACAGAAAAGAAGGGAGAGAGATAGTTAGAAACATCCATGAGAGTCATCGATCAGCTGCCTCTTGCACACCCCCTGCTGGAGATATGCCCACAACCAAGGTACATGCCCTTGACCGGAATTGAACCCTGGACCCTTCAGTCCCCAAGCCGATGCTCTATCCATTGAGCCAAACCGGTTTTGGCATCACTCATTTTTTTAAAAGTGAACCTTGCAAAGCACATCTTTTTTTTTTTTTTTAATTGATTTTCAACAGAAAGGAAGGGAGAGGGATAGAGAGCTAGAAATGTCGATGAGAGTGAAACATCGACCAGCCGCCACCTGCACACCCTCCACCAGAGATATGCCCGCAACCAACATATATGCCCTTGACTGGAATCGAACCTGGGACCCTTCAGTCTGCAGACAGACGCTCTATCCACTGAGCCAAACTGGTGTTGGCACCTCACTCATTTTGACAAAGGTACAAAAGCAATTCAGTAGAGGAAAGATAGCATTTGTTACAAATACTGGAGCGATTGATTTGCCATAGGCAATAAATGGAATCCTTGCCTAAGTTTCATACTTTTCATACAAAAAAATAATTATACAAATGAAGAATAGATTGTGGTTCTCTCATCATTCAGATTATGACAACAATAGTTGCCAGGAATTAAGGGGGGTTGGAGGAGGAAGTAAGTGAGGCTATAAAAGGCAACTTGAGGGATCCTTGATGGAATGCTCAGTCAATATACTGTTCCATGTCAATATCCTGGTTGTGATGGTGTACCATAGCATTACACGATACTATCATTGGGAGGAACTGGAGGGGGGGCAGGTACATGGAATCTCTCCGTGTTATTTCTTACAATGGCACATGAATCTACAATTTATTTTATTTTTTAATATGTTTTTACTGATTTTTTTACAGAGAGGAAGGGGGAGGGATAGTTAGAAACATCAAATTGCATAGGCAATGGAATGGCTAAAATTAAAAATACTGACAATATCAAATGTTGACAAGGACATGGAGCAACCAGAACTCTCATGGCTTGTCGTTGGGAGAGTAAAAGAAAACAGGCCCCTTTGGAGAAGTGAGAGGCAGAGTCTACTGAAGTGAAACAAGAATGATGCCCAATCAGGCATTTCCAGTCCCAGAGAAAGGATGCCTGTGTCCACCCCAGACGTGTCCTGGGAGGTTCGTGGACTTTTACTAATGACAGCTCAGGACTGTGAACAAGAAAAAATGGCCATGAATGGGCACCATTTGTCATAAATTCATACAAACGGATTCTACTGGGCAATTATTGAGAGAGAAAACAAACCACTGATAAAGACAACAGACTGTTGATCAGAAGAAGCTGATGGGGAAGATCGCACTGAGGGTTCTGTTTTTTTATGAAGTTCAGAGACAGGCAGAGCTATCGATGGCGACAGAACCATATGCGTGGTCGCCTCAGGTTGTTGGGGGGCACTGGCTGGGACAGGGTACATACAGGGCAGCCTTGCTCGGGCTGGGGACATTCACTTTGACCTCGGAGGTCATTACCCGGATGTAGACAACATGAACATCCACTGAACTGACTACCTAAAACTTATGCACATTACTCATAGGTGTGGCAACACTCAACCTCAAAAAAATAATTTTAAGCCTTAACTGGTTTGGCTCAGTGGATAGAGCATCGGCCTGCAGACTCAAGGGTCCCGGGTTGGATTCCTGTCAAGGGCATGTACCTTGGCTGCGGGCACTTCCCCAGTAGGAGGTGTGCAGGAGGCAGCTGATTGATGTTTCTCTCTCATCGATGTTTCTTACTCTCTATCTCTATCTCTCTATCTCTTTCTCTCTGTAAAAAAAAAATAAAAAATAAATCAATAAAATATATATTTTTAAAAATAATTCTGAGTGGTTTTTCAGTGAATGAACATGACACAGGGAGGAAAAGGGTGGGAAGGGTGAGGAATCTGAGGGTAAAGGAGAAACACCTCCAGACCAGGAGCTGGCTCGGCCTTTACCACTGGCACCTGTTTGCAGAGAAAAGGGAGCACCCTGCAGATTTTCCAGGCAAAGAGCCTGGCTGAGGACAGGTGGGTGGGGCCTCCCCCACCTGCAGCAATGCCTAGGCTGCCACGGGTCCCAGCCCGAACTTGTGAGCTCTTGGGGCGAGGCGAGGCAGGGTGGAGGCTGGGGTGGGAGAGCCCAGCCCGCTGGGGCGGTGGTGGACACCCGCAGCGGTGGGGGGCTCCGTGGGAAGACGGGGGAAAGCCAGTCCCTGGTGAAAACCCAGGCTGCCCCGGGCTGCGTCGCTGCTGGCACAGAGCAGGCCGCGCAGGAGTGTCTGCTGAACTGAGTGGATTCCTAGCATGAGGTCACTCGAGGATCAGCCCCAGTCCTGGGGAGCTTCTCTAGGCACTGACTCACCGGTCGATCGTGATCAGATTTCCCGAGTTAGTTTACAAAGTGCTTCTAACAAATGGAACTCAGGGTGGAGGGCCCGGTCTGCCTCTGAATAGAGCTGGTTCTTGTTCACAGGAGCTGTGTGGCTTTGGGCTAATAACTTAGCCTTTCTGTGTCTCTGTCTCCTCATCTATAAAATGGGGGAATGATAGGGCCTCCCATAAGCTGTTTTTGTATTGTTGTGATTCTGTCTCTCTCCCGCCCCTCCCCCCTCCCCCGACAGTCTTCCCTGGGCCTTGTCACGGGCAGTGGCAGGGCCCAGATCCCTCCCTGGATTAGTTACCTGCTGCCACACTAGGAGTCCAGGTGCGGCCTCCCAGGCCCTCTGCTCACGGCCACACGAGGCTGCATCAGTGTCCACTGGGCCGAGGTCTCATCTGGGACTCGACGGGGAAGACTGTTCCCAGGCTCGCTCGGGTGGTTGCCAGAATTCATTTCCTTGAGGTTGTAGGACTGGTGGCCCCAGCCTCTCACAGGCCATCAGCTGCAAGCCTCCCATAGCTCCTTGCCATGGGGGTTCCCCACCCGCCAGCAAGGGGAATCTCTGGGGCCAGTGGGACGGCCTGAGGACGTCTCACATAACGTAACTCGGTCCAGATGTGACATCCCATCACCTTTGCCATCTCAGGGGGAGCAGGTGACACGGGGTGTGAACCCCAAAAGGCTGGGACCATGGGACCCACCTGGAGGCTGCCAGCCACACCTCCCTTCCCTCCTCTTCATCCCACCTGCCACCCCCATCCCATTCCAATGCCCACACCCACCCCATCCCCCCCCCAGCACACAATCACGGACTGGCAATCTCAGGGGACCACGTCCCTCTCTGAGCCCTGACTCTGTGTGCGGGATGGAGGTCTGGGCAGTTAGGGAGCTGTTTCCTGCAGTCGCTGCTCACACACATGTTGGGCACATATGTGTACCCATCAGATGGTGGAGAGGAAGACAGGGTCCTGTGTAAGTATGGAAACCCTGCGTAAGAAGGCCGCAGACAGGCTGCTCCAGGGAGGTGGGGAGTTGGGGGAGAGGGGCTGGTCCTGAGCCCTCTATTCTCATTGCCCCTGGTCCCCTCACTCACTGGGAGATGGACCCCTCAGTAGAGCCCAAACTGGTCCAGCTGATGCCCAAGGGTCCACACTCCATCTCCAGCCCCATCCTGGCATCTACAAGGGCTTCTGGGAACAAAGGGATTAGCCAACAAGGGTTTGGGAAGAACACATGACTGAGCCCTAATTCTGCCAACAACCTGCCCCTTTTCCTCTCTGTGCCTCGGTTTCCTCATCTGTGTAGGGCCAGAGGTCTGAACCTGATCGTCTCTGAGGCCCTACACTCACCAATAGGATAAAACACTAAAATGAAGAGCCATGACTGAAGGTTGGTGTTTACCAGGCTGCGGCTGGGCCCTGGGCCAGGGGGCATCCTCTGGACTCTGTGGGCAAACAGATGGGGACAGTCCGATGGGCTGCTTGGCACAGGCAGGCCAGACGAGGCTCAGCTGGCTGGCACTAGGCAGGATGGCCCCATGGCCAGCCTGGCCAATGGGGGACGGTCTGCAAGATGGGCGGGGGGGCTTCTAAAGGGCCACCCACCCCTCCTCTCCTTGGGCTCTCCCTTCAGGAATGAGGGCCGTAGCCACGGGAGGACCCATGTCCCTGAGTCACCCCACCCACCAGGCCTCAGGACCGGGGCTGAAAGGTCCTGGCAGCTCAAGAAAGGGTGCGGCGGGGACCAGGTCTGCAGAGGCCGCAGGCCACCCACGAGCCCTTCATTCTTCATCTCAGACGGGATGGGCCAGGGGCCGGAGGCAGAGGGCAGCGGGAGCCGAGGAAGCCTCCATCAGGGCCCTGCAGGCGGACTCCCCACCCTCTCCTCCCAGCTGCATGCACCCTGTCTATCCGGCCGTTCCCTTCTGGAGCCTCGACGTCGCCTCTGTGACACGGGGGGGCGGGAAGGGGGGGGGAGATGACAGACTCTTGCTCTGAGGGACAGTGTGAGGACGACGCAGGATGTGAGGTGCAGGGAGCTTTCCCTGAAAGACAGCTGAAGTGCATGGATGATAAGAAAAGGAAAAGATGATCTGGTCTCTTCTGGTCCCTCCCGAGTCGTCGCTGCCTGGGCATCAGGAATGACCCGGTTTGGGCCACAGTTCCTGGAAGGAGACCCCTCCTGGGCCTGGCAGGAAAGCCCGCCTTCACCCACCGGACACTCAGCCCCAACCACGTCGCCCCTTCCCGGAGGCTTAGCACGTGCTCAGAACCCAGGCGGCTTCCCCGTTGGGAGCATTTTCATTATCTTTCGGGGCGATTTCTGGGGGAGGAACGTCACCAATTTAGCCTCCGTGACTCACGGGCTGCGGGGCGGCGGAGTGCTGTTGGGACTTGAACGAGGGCGGGCAGAGATTTCCAGAGATCGGGGTGGGTTTCTCTAAGCCTCTGAAAGTTCTCATTTCATAACCGGCTGACATGCACATAAAGGAGCGCTATTTTTCCCAAGGAAACGGCTCTCACATCCAGGGCGAGGCGAATCGCCCCACCAGCGCCTTTGATCAGCGCGCCGGGCTGCTGTCAGCGGCCCCGCCGGGAGGGGCAGGCGCCGTCCCCTCCTGGCGACCAAGGTGTTTGTTTCTTTGGGTTCCTACCAACTAGCTGTGGGCTGCTGGCTTTCTTGGCCATGTCCAAGGCCGGCTAGCCTCAGGAACGGAGTTGGGGTGCCAGGTCCCAGCAACCCAGCCCGCCACCCGGAGCCGCTTGTGCCCACTCAGCGTTAGCGACAGCCAATGCCCCGCCCTGACCACAAGCTCGCCGCCTGCCAGGGTCCACGCCTGGAGCGTGAGATCTAGTCACACCGCCCCAGGGACCCCTCAGATACATATTCTCACGCCCATTCTGCAGATGGGGAAACTGAGGCTCGGAGGAATGGAACGCCATGCCCGAGATGTCACCTCTACAAGGTGGGGGGAGCAGGATTGGAACTCAACATCTGTCCCCTGACCAGGTCTCTGCCTCCTTCGCCCAAGTCACCAAGAGCCATTCAGCACCCAGAGTGTTCACGGTCACCGCAGGGACCAGGAGGAGGTCGGGCGTGGCCCAAGTGCTGAGGGCGGTTGCAGCCAGACCAAGTGAATGAATGAGTGAGGAAATGAATGAATGAGCAAATGAACCGGGGGCTCTGACTGTAAGTTGATCTGATTGCATTTTCCCTGTTTGTAATCCCTGTTGCCCTAAATTGGCAGAATCCCCCAAAATGTTGCTGAGTGCTCGGGCTCTGCCCGGGCCTGAGGAAAGGGCCGGTGCAGGTGGCACCGTTGTGGGATCAGCCCAGAAAGTGAGAGGGAGACAGGGCAGGAGGATGAACTCACCGGGGGTTGTGTCATCCAGCTGGTGCCCTCTGGGCACCGGGGACTGCCGCCAGCGGGAGGCTTCTGCAAAGCCATGTGGAGTGCACCTCCCGGGACCGAAAAGGGGTTCACCCACCAGCTCTCATCGCCCACGGCCAAGGGCGGCCATAGTGGGGTGAACCCTTCACACGTCTAGGTTTGTGCCTGCGTCAGGTGGGCTTTGCAGCAGAGAAGCCCCTGCAGAAAGGGTGGAGGGGCCCCGAGAGGCGTGCTGTCAGCTGCTTGTCGCTGGAGGGCAGCAAGAAGAAAGTGGGGCGTGAGGAGAGCCCCGTACAGGGCCCCTCTGTGCGGCTGTGCAGTTAGTGGAGACAGGAACCAGATGTTGGGGACAGAGGGGTGCGTGTTCCCTGGACTTGTTTTCAGCTCTCCTCCAGGAAACTCCCCTCTCCTAGTGAAGGTGAGTGGGTGCTCAGCAAACAGATGTGGGAAGATGGATGGATGGATGGATGGGCATGAGGATGAGTGAAGGAATGGATGGGTGAGGGGGTGGGTGGGTGGATGGATGGGCAGGCGAGTGGGTGAATGAATGGATGGATGGGTAGGTGGATAGATGGACAGATAGATGGACATGTGGATGAGTGAAGGAATGGATGGGTGAGTGGGTAGGTGGGTAGGTGGGTGGATGGATGGATGGATGGATGGATGGATGGATAGATGGGCATGTAAGTGGGTGAATGGGCATGTGGATGGATAGGTGGGTGGGTGAGAAGATGGATGGATAGATGGATGGGTGGGTGGATGGGTAGGTGGGTGGATGGGCATGTAAGTGGGTAAATGAACAGATGAATGGGTGGATGGATGGATGGACAGATGGATGGGCATGTGGATAAGTGAAAAAATGGATGGGTGAGCAGGTAAATGAACTATCTGTCCATGGGTGGATGGGTGGGTGGATGATGGATGGATGGATGGACAGATGATGGGCATGTGGGTGAATGGGTATATGGGTGGTAAAGCCCAGATTTCTCTTGCTGTTAATAGCCCACCCACCTCTGTGCTGGGAACCGGTCCAACAAACAAGATGGGATCCTGAGCCAGGTTGGAGCTGGGGTACCAGCCAAACACCCTGAGACGAGCCTTTGTGTCGGATGCAGTGAGGAGGTGGGAGGTGGGAGGTGGCTCTGGGCCAGGAGACACAAGCTGTCTCCCAGTGGCCTGGCAGGGAACCTCCCGGCTCTGGAGTGTGGGCCAGAGCTGGAATCCTGGCTCCCTTCCCTGCAGCTGACTGAGCGACTCTGGGCAAGTCACTCAACGTCTCTGAGTCATGGCTTCCCTGTATGTGAAGGAGGATCATGGGAGCTCTGGCCATCCTGCCGCAGTGGTGGCCTCCCAGAGAGAGAGTGCCATCAGGTAGTGAGCCCAGAGCCCCTTCTCCGGGTGAAGACCTGGCCTCAGGTCTCCAAGGTCCAGGCCCAAACTCTGGTCACGGTGGTGGGATAGGGCCAGGGCCCGAGTCCGGCAATGGAACTGGGAGCCCCCAGCTATGGTTCCTGTTGTGACGTGGGATGCTCCAAGATGCATGCAGCGCCTTTAGACCCCGAAGCTTACTGCAAGCCCTGGCTCGCCTGGATCCTGAGCACGCTGCCACAGGCTGACCTCTGTGGGTGGAAGGTCACTGCACTGCCAAGGGGCACACCCCAGGGTTGTTCTCAGAAACAACTCTCATCCTTCCAGATGGAACATGACAAAGGCACTTGTGAACTGGGGGCATTAAAAGAGAATGAGATCCACCCCACTGAGGGAAGGAAGGAAGGGAAGAGGGGAAGGAAGGATAGAGGGAGGGAGAGAAGGAGGGAAAGAAGGAAAGAAGAAAGAAAGGAAGGAAGAAAGGAAAGAAGGAAGAAGGGAGAGAGGGCCGAAACCGGTTTGGCTCAGTGGTAGAGCATCGGTCTGCGGACTGAAGGGTCCCAAGTTCGATTCCAATCAAGGGCATGTACCTTGGTTGCGAGCACATCCCCGGAAGGGAGTGTGCAGGAGGCAGCTGGTCGATGTTTCTCTCTCATCGACATTTCTAGCTCTCTATCTCTCTCCCTTCCTCTCTGTAAAAAATCAATAAATATATTTATTTATTTATTTATTTATTTATTTATTTATTTATTTATTTATTTATTTATTTTTAAAGGGAGAGAGGGAAAAAAGGAAGGAAGGACGGGAGGGAGGGATGGAGGAAGGAGTTGGTTCATTGGTCCATCAGTTAGTAACTAAGTGAATGACGAGCTTGCAGCCTGGTCTCCCTGACACCTGTGTGGCGGGCTGGCACGGCCGTGGCACACTCAGGCCCAGGGCGCCGTATGTGCCAACCAGCTCAGCCAGGTTCGGTGACCCTGAGCGGGGGCGGTGAAGGATGGAGAAAAGACAGACGAGAGAAGAAAGCCTGATCTCGGTGGGATGCTGCCCTCTCTGATGGGGAGAGACAGCTCCATGGACTACAAGCCGTGTCTTTATTTTATAGCAGATGCCACGAGGCAAAGAGAGGGCGTGGTCAAGATGTTTACAACCTTCTCGTGGCTTTTGATCCTACTCAACTACATGCACCTGAACTCTATCGAGCCCACATCACTCAGGCACCTGGGGCCAGGTGTTCGGGCCATAGGGTCAAGCTTACACCCACAGCTATTGGCTATCATTGTGCGGGGAGGCTCTGCCCTCCAGGCTGGGACTTGCACGTGGCCATGAGAAGACTGTGCCCTCTCATTAGTCCGAGGCTTGAACCTGTCCAAACGCTGTAGCCACTCTCCACACACCTGGGCATGGCAAGTCGCTACCTGAGCCTCCCATCCCCTTCCGTCCCCCCATCCCCCCCGCTCCAATATCTCCATTTGTCCTCCCCCTCCCCCAGGCAGACAGAAACACGTCACTCAGACTGCCATGACCTCTGATGTCCACAGAGCCACGTCTAAGGCCCCCCCCCCCCAGACATTCAGCGTGGCCTGCAGTTGAGACCCTGAGCCCCTCGCCCACCGCCCCTGAGCGGCCTGACTCCAGGGACCCGGAGGCTTTCCCTCCAAAGACTGGAGGGTGGTGGCCACGGCTCCCAGGGCTCATGGTCCCCGGAGTTCACAGACTGGCTGCCTCCATCCGTCCACTGCTTCACAGCCGGGCACGCCTTCGTTCGGCGAGGCCCTGCTGCCTCCTGAGCACATGCTCTCCAGCAGGAACGCGTGGCTCCCCCGCCAGGGGCGGCACAGGTGCAACTCCTGTCTGGAGCCACAAAACCAGGTGATGGGAGTCTGGCTCTGGGCCTCTGGTGCCACTTCAGGGCTCGGAGCCAGTCCCACGGGCAGAGGCCACGCTCTGGAGCGAACCCAGTGGCCAAGTTCCCAGGGAGTTGTTGTGCAGGCCTCTCTGACCCTCAGCCTGCCCCCCTCGAAGGGTCCCGGCAGCTCGGTGTCCTGCCCACAGGGTGGCTGTGAGGGTCAGGGGGGAGCCTTCAGCGTCCGTGGTGGCAGGACAGACCTGCTCTGCTCACCTGGAGCCTCCAGACTGGGAACCCCACCTGTGTCCTTCGGGGAGGACTTCCTGTCCCATGGGGTGCTCTGAGGCGGCCGTGACAAACCACCACACACGGGGTAACAGAAATTTTCTCTCTCTCAGGGATCTGCAGCCAGAAGTCGGAAATGGAGGTGTCACAGGCCCATGTGCCCTGAGGAGGCTCGGGGGGAGGGTCCTTCCTGCCTCCTCCAGCTGGGGCAGGGGGCAGGCCAGGGGGAGGGCCTGGGCGGGGGGGACTCCAGGCATCATCCCATCCTGGGGCTTGTGTGTCTCTGTCCTCTCTGTGTGTTATAAGGACACCTTATGTTCGGGACCCACCCTAATCCAGGGTCCTCTCGCCTCAGGATCCTTACAGCCACAAAGACCCCGTTTCCAAGTAAGTTCCCATTCTGTGGCCGTGGGTGGATGTGAATGTGGGGGATGGATTCAACCCAGGGCAGCACCGGGAAGGATGGGCAAGCGGCCCCTGCCCGGCCCCTCCAGCTCATGCCCCCCCCCCCCCAGCTGTGGAATGCACCGCGATGTTTCTCTAGGAAAGGAATCCACAGGCATGGAGTGAGCAAACAGGGCGGCGCCCGGTGGAAACCGAGGGATGGAATGCGTGCCAGCTCCGCGCCCGCCCGCGATGGGAGTGTGGCCGGCTGCCAGGCATCGGGATGGAAATCAAGGCGGGCGTCACAGTGTCGGGGATTCCTGGGGTCAGCCTTTTCGGAAGGGTTCCTCCGAGGGGGGTGGCCTGGTGGGTGGCGCTCTGCCCCGGTGCAAAGCCGCCTGGGCCGTGCGTGTGCTGAGGGCTGGGGTGGGGGGTGCAGAGTTCGCATCAGGGCACCGGCAGGAGGAGACGGTGGAGGCGGCGCCCGCGGAGCCCACCGCGTGGTGCCGGCGCTGTCCCGTGCCTACGGGGACCTGAGGGGAGACTCTCCTCTCGGGGGACGACAGCCGCCCGCAGCCGGTGAGGGTCCTCGAGCCGCGGGCAGAAGGTGGGCACGTGGACCATCTGCAGACGGGCCCCGGCGCGGGGACACGGACCGGCACAGGCGGGGCACAGCCCAGACAGAGAGGTCACGGGGACACTTCCTCCGGGAGGGAGCGCACCAAAGGTCCCTTTGTCTCCAAACATCAGTGTCCGATCTTAAATTGGGTGGGGGGCGGCGGAGGGGAGGGAGGAGGGCGGGCGCGGGAGCCATCACTGGGCATCATTCATAAGCCACACACTGGGCCCTTCATCAGCCCCGAACTCGCCCCCGTGGCTACGCAAAGATTTATTGAAGCCCCAGCGTGGGCTCCTTTACTTCCCTCCAAACCGCTCTGAAGAGACCGTTTGCATCTGCCCTAGATGAAAAAAAAAAAGTGTGTGTTTGGCAAACTTGGTTTGAAAAATCTGCTTGTCCTCGGAGAAGTGGCAACGTGTTTGATGGGGGCCGGGGCCGTGTGGGGCGGGGATGGCTGCGGGTCGGTCCCTCCCTGTCTGCTGGCCAGAGAGCTCCAGGGAGCGTAGCCCCAGACACCCTTTTCTGCCCATCGGGACCCACAACGGCTCCCGGATCAAGCTCTCCTTGGGGTGTGTGTGCCCAAACAGCTGTGAAACGTGAAGAAACGGATAAAGCTGGGAGGTGGGGATAAACAGGCAGTGAGAATGCCAAACATCAGCTGCCTTTGAAGAAAAGGTGAATTTCCTATCTGCCCTCTCCAGGAAAGAGACATGCCATCCGTGCATAAACTCTGGCCTGTCTTCATAGCCATAATATACAAAGAGCATTTATGAATCAATAAGAAAGAAAAATGACATCGTAGAAAAATAGGTCAAGGAAGGACCTATTGGGTGGTTCATAAGAGGAACGGATGGTTTGTCAACACAGGCAGCAAAATGTTTCATTTTTCCAATAACCAAGGAAATGCAACGTGAAGCACAGACACCGGAAATATTGTCCTGCACCTACCAGACCCGCAGAGGCGGAGAACAGCAGTAGCAGGTTGGTGAGATTTGGAGAGGCACAGCTGGGGAACTAGCCTGGACCCCTTTCTGAAGAGCTGGCCACAGGCACCCCAGCCCAGGCCATGCATGACCTTTGACCCAGCAACTCTTTTCGGAATTTAAGGAAGGGCGCAGAGTTGGCTCTGAGGGCCCCCAGATGCGAAGCCTTACCTAACCCGCCAGCAGAAGGAGACCGTGTGGCCCTGGCGGCAGCCCTTTCCGGTGCAGTGGCCCCGTCACACGCTGCCTGCCCTGCGTTCCAGGAAGCCGGACGGAGTGTGCGCTCCTGGTCTGGTGGCTGTGGCAACACGTGTGGGCAACGTGGGTGGAAGCCACGGGAGCACCCTGGAGGGTAAGGTCCGGAAGGAAGCCGGGCAGCCAGGACCTGCCCCGGCTGGGTGGGGACACACACACACACACACACACACACACACACACAAACCCAAGGGGCCTCGGTTTCCTGCAAACACTGCGACTGCTCCTCCGCATAGCCTCGCCCGAAGCAACCTCCTTCCCAGGCTGCTGCAGCCCCACCCAGCTGACCCGCAGCCATGAACTCCGAACAGCGGGGCTGGCAGGTCCCACGGGTGATGCCCTGGCTGGCAGGCGGGGAGACTGAGGGCAGCAGCCTTCCCAAGGTCACGTCTGCTGGGCCCAGACCTGCGTCCTGAGAACCCCGGACCCTCACCAGCTCACGAACAGGCGAGTTCAGGCGGTCAGCTCCTGCCACACTGGCCCGTCCATCCACATGACTGTGTTCAAGAACCCTCCTCTATGTCAGCAAGTCCCCAGCACAAGGGCGGAGCGGGGGACACACAGGGGCGCGGTGGGGAGTGACCAAACCGGCTCCGGCCCACGGAGGGAAGAGGGGCTGATAGCAGGTGGGACATGGGAGCAAGATAAGGGTCCCCGTTAAGTCAGGGAGGGCTTCCCTGCTGAGGGAGTGCAGGGGCTGTTTCTGAGGGTCGAGGAGGAAGTGTGGGGGCAAAAGCCAAGCTCTGCAGTGGGAGCGGATTCACGCAGCTCACTTTCCTGAGCTCCTGTTAAGGGTCCCTGTGTCCAAGGAGAAATGCGTCTGGTCTTCTAACAGCCAACATTCTGGCGCTGTGCGGGGTCCTGGCGACGCCTCAGACCCATTTCACAGATGAGGGCGCTGAGGCGTGGAGAGGTGAACGTTTGCCGGGATCACACAGCCGTAGGTGAGTGAGGAAGTAAGGATGTGTCTGGCTCCCAGGGGTTTTCTCAGCATCCAGCACCCCGTTACCTCCTCATCCTTCCAGGCCCCTCCTTCCAGGGGAGCCCCTCCAGGAAGCCCACCTGGATGCCAGCCATTCAGCCCCCAAGGGTAGTGGGTTAAGAATCACCTGGGCCCCAGCCGGTTCGCCTCAGTGGCTAGACTCGCACATGTGTCAAACACAAGGCCCGCGGGCCAAATCCGTCCCGCCAGGCCTTGCAATGTGGCCCGCACCGCGCTGTTATCACTGCACTCCGCTGCGTTTCCATCACAATGACAGTTTATGACTGTTCAGTAAACCATTCGGCCCGCGATTTAGGCTGGATTTTAGATTTTGGCCCCTTCTCTGATTGAGTTTGACACCCCTAGGCTAGAGCATTGGCCTGCAGACTGAAGGGTCCCAGGCTCGATTTTGGTCAAGGGCACATGCCGGCGGTTGCTGGCTCCATCCCCAGTAGGGTGCATGCAAGAGGCAGCTGATCAGTGATTCTCTCTCATCATTGATGTTTCTATCTCTCTCTCCCTCTCCTGTCCTCTCTGAAATCAGTAAATATATTTATTTGTTTGTTTGTTTGTTTTTGTATTTTTTAAGAATCACTTGGGGTCTTGAGATGACTCACAGGCACCTTGCCAGTCCTGTTTTGGGCTCTTGGCTCTTCCCCCTGAAGAGGTGAGGAACCCGGTGACGATGGGACCTGGAAGAGCAGGGAGACTCAGCCGGGGAGTGGAGCAGAGGAAAGGGTTCGTGGAAAGCAGATGCACCAGCAGGCCATTCCCGTGGTAATTGAGGAAGGTGCCCTCCCCCCACCCTTCCCTCAGCAGGGGAGGTCAGAGAGGGTCTGGCCTAGGTCCGGGGTGGAAGTCAGGTCAGAAGATCCTGGTGCCAGTGCTGGTGTGCACAGAAGGCGCTCACTACTTGCCGAGTGAACACATATGCTGGGTGCACCGCCCTTCTTCCCTCTAGGGGACAGTGGTTTGCTCGCCTCGGAATCCCCACCCAGGCTTGGCACAGGGCTACCCCCTGACAGCTGATTCCTGTTGAAGGGAACAGGGCCCCGACCAGAGCCTCTGACTGCACCTCGGGCCCTGCCAGGACTTGGGCAGCGTCTGAGCGCGGGGCGTGCCAGGAGGGTCCGGCCCCTCGCCTCCTGCAGCTGGGCCAGGTTCCAGCACCGCCCTCCAGGCGCTCGGTTGGAGAAGAGCATCGTTACCAAAAAATGAAAAGGATGGGTAAACAAAGCGTGGCCCTCCGCTCCATGGACGATCGGTCAGCCGTCCAAAGGAAGGACGTTCTGGCAGCGGCCGCAGCGCGGATGGACCTGAGTTGGTTGTGCTGGGTGACCTGAGCCGGACCATAGGGACAGACCCTGTGTGATCCCCTTAGAGGAGGGCCCGAGAGGAGTCAGACTCAGAGACAGGAAGTACGGGAGGGCCTCCCCGGGGTTGGGGGGCTATTGGTTAACGGGCACCGAGTTTTTGTTGGGATGATGACAACGTTAAGGTATAGATGGCTGGTAATGATGGTTACCGGACGTCATGGATATATTTAATGTATTGAGTTTAACGTACACGTACAAGTAGTTAAAGTGAGCAATATTATCTTATAGTTTACCACAATTTTTTTTAAAAAAAGAAAAGCTCGGTTGGGTAGAGCAGTGTTTTTCAACCTTTTTTGGGCAAAGGCACACTTGTTTCATGAAAAAAATCACGAGGCACACCACCATTAGAAAATGTTAAAAAATTTAACTCTGTGCCTATATTGACTATATATAAAGTAATTCTCTTGAATAGGAATCAAATAAACACAAAGAATGTATTTTATAATTACTTTATTATGAAATATTAAGTAAACAAAATAGTGAAAAATTATAAAATTCTTGTCTTGTCTGCACCTACGGCACACCAGGCAACATCTCGTTGAAAAACGCTGGGGTAGAGCATCACCCCCATATACCCAGAGGTGGCAGGTTCGTTTCCCTGTCGGGGCACACACCTGGGTTGCGGGTTCTATCCCCGCTCGGGGAGTATCCAGGAGACAACCAATCAATGCTTCTCTCTCACATCGATATTTCTCTCTCACGTTAATATTTCTCGCTCTCCCCCACCCCTCCTCCTCTCCCTAGAATAAATTTTTAAAAAATAGGTCTGACCTCAGATGGGCCTCCACCAGGTAGGAGCTGTGTGGCTGTGGGCCAGTCACGTCCCCGCTCTGCTTCCTGTGTGCCGCGCGCACGTCACAGCCGTGGCTCCCTCACAGGGCTCCCGCCGGACGGAGCTGCCCGAGCCGGTGCACGCCACGTGTCCTCCCCGGCAGTCTTGTCTGATGACCTTGGTGGACTTTGCTGCCCCAGGAAGTGGGAGGTGACCCAGGCCCTGGACTTGGGCTGCCAGAGCCCAGTTTCAGTCCTGGCCTCTCCTCTGTGGCCTGTCGCTCTCTGCCTCCTTGTCTGCCCCGTCGAGGTCTGGCAAGGTCCTGGGGAGGCAGGAGGGGCTGGCGTGCTGCCTTCGATACCGAGCCCTGAGGCCAGGCCCAGCACCTCCCTGTGGGCCCAGCTCCCCTCCATTCCGAGATAGCTCGAGGCGGGGAGCTCTCCCAGAAGGTCATGACCTCACCCTCCGCATCTGACCTCCTGCCTCCTCCCTCAGACCCACAGCTCCTTGAGGGCAGGTAGCGTGTCTGACCCACCTCCACGCTCCCAGCCCCGGGAGCTTCATACACGTCCGTTGCCTCTTTTAGCTCAACCATTCTGCCCCCGGACTCAGACACGCCGTGAGGTTCCAGTGGAAGGCCAGTGCTCCAGAGGAGCAGGCCCCTTGGCTCCACAGGGCCGGTGGGCCAGCGAGGGGCAGAAAGAACATGTTTCTCACGATCCCAGCCCCCACGGCCGGCCGAGGAGACAGCCCTCTCCTTTCCTGGTTTCTGGACGCTCACCTGGCGGGTGCTCCCTTCTCCTCTGTCCCCTCAGCGCAGGGGAAGAAGGACCATTTCAACGACATTGACCCAAAAATGAAGGGAGGGAGGGAGGGAGGGAAAGAGGGAGGGAAGGGGAGTTAACTAAACCAGAATGAGCCTAAAGCCCCTCCCTCCAACATGTGTTTCCTGGTGTCATTAAAGCAGTTTGTCTTTACAAATCAGAAACATTTCAGAAACATCCGCAGACGCCGGCCGTCACATCAGCATTCATGACATCTGTCTCCTCCTCTGAAAACGCCCCGAACCGCGGCCTCCCCCGCAGGACCGGCCCTCTCCTCCCGCCCGCGCCCCCTTCCCTTCAAAACAGATTGGGAGACAGATGATTGCATTGTCTCCTCGAATTTCCATCTGAAAACTCCCCTCCGCGCCGGCCACTGGGCGCCCCTATTAAGGCGCGGGCACCACGGGCCGCGTGGGGCGGCCGGGCCTCTGTCTCCCGCTCCCTGGGGCCCGGCCCTCGGAGGAGGAAAAAGAGCGGGGCAGACAAAGGTGCGGGACATAAATTAAGCCCCGGCTTTTTTAAGTTCAAACCGAATTTTCTTTATTTTTCCACAGCTGTCACAGGAACGGGCTAGAAATCCAGTAATGCATGTTTAATGTATTAAAAGGGGGGTCTGGGGGGCTCAGGTCGTCCACTCCGCATGTCCCGTCCGCCCATGCACACTGGGGACATTATTTCGGGCCAGTGAACTCTGAGCAAGTCAAGTGTGGAGACGTGGACTGAGGCCAGGGACCCCCCGGTGGCTGTCATATCCACTGAAAGCCCACTTGTCACGGGCGGCCGGGCGGGAGGGGGCAAGCGTCGCCCAGAGCAGGACACCCGCCGACAAACGGCCCACTCGCCGGGGCCGGCTGGCGGGCGCTGGCCCGGCTGGACGCCAGCGAGGGGCACGGATCCGCGTCCAGCCATCCTGCCCAGGCCCTCTCGCAGCCCCTCTGTGAGGACGCGCAGCCCAGGCCGGCTCCTGAGAGCTGAAGTCCGCTTCCGTGCTCCCGGCTGCAGCTGCGAACGCCGAACCAGCAGGGACAGGGTCCTTGTCACTGAGCCACACAGTGCCCAGGCCTGGGGCAGTGCCTCCCTCCCGTGTCTGTGTCTGAGGGACACCCACGGCCAGCCCGCCCTCACCAAACCCTCAGCCCACCGGGCCCCGGATGGACCCTTTCCCCCTGGGGAGAGCCATGGGGAGCCAGCCCCGCTGGGACCAGGTGGATTCCATGGCCCAGCCGCCCCCTCCCACTGTCACCACTGCTCGGGGGGGCGGGGGGGGGGGGGAGGAAAGCTTTCTCCCACATTCAGGGCAGGTTCCCCTACAGACAGGCCCAGTGTCAACCATCCTTCTAAGGCACATGTGTCAAACACAAGGCCCGCGGGCCAAATCCGTCCCGCCAGGCCTTGCAATGTGGCCCGCACCGCGCTGTCATCACTGCACTCTGCTGCGTTTCCATCACAATGACAGTTTATGACTGTTCAGTAAACCATTCGGCCCGCTATTTAGGCTGGATTTTAGATTTTGGCCCCTTCTCTGATTGAGTTCGACACCCCTATTCTAAGGTAAGGTGACCAGACATCCTGCTTTTGGCGAGACAGTCCCGATTTTTAATAATTTGTCCCGCATCCCACAGCATTTTTTTAAAAAGTCCAAAAGATTTGAAAGATTCTTTCCAAAAATCGGGACTTTTTTTAAAACGCCTCGGGACGCGGGACAAATTGTTAAAAATCGGGACTGTCCCGCCAAAAACGGGACGTCTGGTCACCTTATTCTAAGGGGAAGAGCTGACGGGCCAGGCATAGCGGGAAGGCCTTTTCCAACATGAACTCACTCCCCCGCCAATCCCTCCACTTTCCGAGGACACTAGGCTGCCCGGCCTGCGGAGCTGGGGCTGGACTCTGAGGCCGAAGTCCTGACCGTGTCCTTTTGCTTGTCTTCTGCCCAGCAACCAGGCAAAGCGACGTGCCTGAAGGTCTGCACCACCGAAATCAGCCCGTCCGCTGCCACCCGGCAGGTGCTGGGGGGCTGCTCCCCTGGCCCCGCACAGCTCCGGCCAAATGGGGCGACTGCCACCATCGACACAAGGCAGCGGCCGCTGCCTGGAGGCTGAGCCACCCTCCCATCAGCAGCCTGAATGGGGTCTCCAGGGACCCATCCAAGACAGCCATGGGTCCAGGCCTCCCCGACATACTGGGTGGTCCCCTCCCCATGGCATCCCTCACCTGCCACCCAGCCCGCCCAGACTGAGGGCCATGATTCCAAGGGACCCCAGGTCCCTGAGTCATCTGTGGCCATGAGCAAGTCTCCCTCCTGGGCCTCAGTCTCCCCATCTGTAAAAGGGCTGTATGCCCCCTGTGCTGCCCACCCCAAAGGGTCCTTATGACTCTACATGAGCAAAACAGAAGTCCCTAGAGCACATGTGTCAAACACAAGGCCCGCGGGCCAAATCCGTCCCGCCAGGCCTTGCAATGTGGCCCGCACCGCGCTGTCATCACTGCACTCCGCTGCGTTTCCATCACAATGACAGTTTATGACTGTTCAGTAAACCATTCGGCCCGCGATTTAGGCTGGATTTTAGATTTTGGCCCCTTCTCTGATTGAGTTCGACACCCCTACGCCTAGAGAATCATCAAGTGTCACCCAGGGCAGCGCAGCGCTGAGCCCAGCACCAAGGAGCCAAGGCCTGCCACCCTGGGCTGCTCCTTGTTCTGGGCTCAGCTCTGCCCTGACCCACGGGGACCCCGACAAGCCCCTCCCCTCGGGGCCTCCATGTCTGAGCAGAGGGGTCCTTCCTAACGGCCCTTCCAGCTCTAAAACTGTTTTCCTGTTATTCCAAACCAAAGGAGCCACGTTGCTGGAGGGCCCGTTCCCATGGGATTCGGTTACATCTACCTTATACGGTGAGTAAGCCCCATGGTGGCTCACGCTCTCGGGGTGGTCACCCCCAAAATGCCCCGGGGCCTCCTTAAGGGGCTGGGGCCTGCAGCCCAGAGCCGGGGAGGAGCGTTTCGAGGCGAGCTGCCGTGCTACCTGCGGGCGTGCACGCTCAGAACCTCCGGGGGAGCTGCCACGTGCCCCGGGCCACGTTCACAATTTCCAGTCACAGACACTGACCCCAGGCACCCCGAGCATCATCCACCCCCTCCCTTAGGCACCCCCTGCAGCATTCAGGAAGGTGCACGGCACATTCCCAGGCACAGAGCCTGCGGGGTGAGGAAGGGAGTGGCCTCGGGGTGACACCAGCTGTCAAGCCCCACAGGTCTGACCTGGGCTCCAGGAATTTGAGCAGTGTGGCCACGAGGTGCCTCTCAGAGGCTCCGTCTCCCCGTCTGCATCGTCAGAGGATGGCGCCTTTCTCCAGCGGGTCCTTCTGAGGCTCAGCTGGACAGATGCTTGCAGAACTCCCCAGCACCCCGTGCAGTCACACAAGGTCTCTCTTTCCCACCCGGTGTTAGAGGCACCCACCACACCCACCACCCATCACCCCTGACACCCGCTGCTCTGTTCGCCAGCTCCCCGATGTGGTCGCTCAGAATGTGACAGACATGGAGCCCTGAGGGATGGGACCTTTGGAAATGGTTTCGTTCACTCTGCCTACCACTCTGAGACCTGCCGTGGGCTGAATGTGTCTCTCTCTCTCTCCCTCCCTCCCCCCGGGCTTCGGAATGTGTCTGTGTTTGGAGACAGGGTCTTTACGGTGGTGACCAAGTTAAAAATGAGGCTATTGGGTGGGCCCCGGTCCAGCCTTCCTGGTGTTTTTTTTTAAATGAGGAGGTTTGGATAAAGAGACATCGGAATGCCTGTGCACAGCGGGGGGACCAGGTGGGGACTCGTGAGAAGGTGGCCACCTGCAGGTGAGAGAGAGAGAGAGAGAGAGAGAGAGACCTCAGAAGAAACGCACCCTGCCGACACCCTGAGCTTGGACTTCCAGCCTCCAGAGCTGAGAGATGGGTCTCTGCTGCTTGCGCCCAGTCTGTGGTACGATGTCACCGCAGCCTGAGAAATCCATGTGTGATCAATCCATGTCGTGTGGGTAGATGGTTTGCGCTCTTTACTGCTGGCGGGTATCTCCTGGCCTGTGTGTACCGCCTTGTGTTTAACTGTCTGCCTGCCAGGAACATTGTGGTTGGTTCCTACTGGGGGCTCTTACCAATAAAGCTGCTATGAGTAATCATGGGGGAAATCCTGCCATGTGCATATGCACATCCACACACGTGCTCACACACACTCACAGGCACACACAGGCACACACGTGCACACACGTGCACACACTGGCCACGGCTCCTCCCTCGGGCGAGGACCCTGAGGTTTTTCCCCACAGGCTTGACTCTCCAAGGGCAGGAACCCTGCAGACCCACCAAGCACCCCCTAAGCGGACATTCCTCCTGAACCCCCACCCCCCACCCCCCGCGCCCCAACTCAAAAAGAATGTCGCGTCCAAGTCAGGCATTTCCTGCGCAGGTCTGGTCGTAAAATCTGACACTCCAACCCCCGGTGCCGTGTGAGGCCGGTCAGCGGTCATTGCTTTGCTGAATGGCATTTTTAGAGGCCGGGGCAGGGCTGAGCTGGGCTGGGCTGTCAGGACCGAACGGGCCCGCTCAGGACAACAAGAGGGCCCCCCAGCCATGCCGGTCCTGCCGCCGGGCGGGGAGGCCCCGGGGAGGGCCCCCATGCCCACCACAATAGAGCACCTGCCAGCCATGCTCTCCCCGGGGAGCCCGAGGCCCATGCCCGAGGCCCGGCGCCTGGCGTGAGGCCCCCATTGTTCGCCTCCCTCCCGCTCCCGGGTTCCTCCTCGGAGTGACAGGGCAGCCCGAGAGGTCAGCTCCGGGGCGCGCACAGGGGGCTCCTGGGCATCTGTCTCGGGCCGTGGGCCGCGGGAGAAGGGCCTGGCCCAGGCCTATTGTGTGGGGCCCGGCAGCCACCCGACAGGAGAGGGGCCCATTGTCCCCAGGCAATCTGCCACTCTCCTGCCTCCCCGGATTCTCCAAAGAGAAGGGCGGCTGCCCGGACACACCCAGGAAACCTGGGGAGACATCCCGACCGGCACCCAGGCGCCCGGCACCCCGCGTTGTAGGGTTCTCTGGACATGACCTTCTGGAAAAGCAAGGTTATGGAGCAGGGACTCGGCAGGAAGCTGGGGGCTGGTGGGGACCCGCTGTCACCTGAGGACAGAGCGGCTCTGGGCTGCACGTCGGTCAGGATGCCCCGAGAGGTGCCCCTGGAAAGGATGACTTGTACGGGGTGCGAATCGCACCCCCGTGAACCTGGCTTCCACACACCTCGTGCCGGGCAAGGCTCCCTGGGCTGGTTGGGGTTCTGACTCCCAACTGGCGCCCTGCCAGGAAGACGGGGCCCTCTCCCCACCCGACAGGAATGGCCCTGGGGTCAGCAAACTGGTTTTGATCAACGGATCTCTTACATGAACTGTTAGCAGAAACTCAAAGTATCTAAGAGAACAAGGCAGGGATGCCTTCTCCTCGAAACAAAGGCACTGCTGAGAAACCTTGGGGGACAGTCCACCCAGCCCTCAGAGCTGGGTGCAGAGTCCCTCTCTTACCCCCCCCCCACCCCCCGGTCCTGGCTGGAAGAGGTGCAGCTGGGTACTTGGAGGCGTGGGGGGAGATACACAGCCGGCACGAGAAGGGAACTACGTCATGAGACCGGCGACAGTCAGGCACCTGACGGGAGAGGGAGAGCACCAGAGCTGGGAGCACAGCCCTGGGCCCATCTGCAGCTCCGGCCGAGTCCCGAGAGGCAGCCCAGCTTCCGGGCTCCGGGGACTCACACCCCACTCCTCTGCCTGGCGGGGCGGCCCTGGGCCAGTAACTCTGCTCCCTGGTGCCCTCGAGTGTGAAGTGCAGGGGCACCTGCCCCTCTCGGCTGCTGTGACTGTTTAAACGACCCAGGAATCTCACAAACCCAGCGCCTCGGACACTCACTGACCGTCCCCAGCGGCAGCTGCACCCGGACCCTTTCCCATGGTCAAGGCTGAGGCTGCCGGGGGGTGAGCCCGGGGCCGCGTGGCACCCCCTCCCCACCCCCCGCGGTTTTGTCTGGTTCGTGTCAGAGGTCTGTGGGTGGGTGGGGGAGCTGAGCTCTGGTGCTCGGTGATGTCTGAAAGCTCTCTCCCCGCCTCCCCCAAGCCCCCCTGAGCTGGCCCGGGACTCCGACCACCTCGTGCGGGGCCTGGAAACAGGCCTAACGCACCCCAGGCGTGGAATCAAAGCCCCTCTGTCGAGCACACGTTTCCAAACGTTTGGAGGGCCTGGGAGGTCCGGGGGGGCGAGGACGGGGTTGTAATTGGCCCTCCCCTGGGCCAGCACCACCTCTGGAGAAGGGGCCGCGTACAGAGGGCTCCCTTTCCCGGCCCAGTGAGGGCATGTGTTTAATTAAGATCCATAAAAACATAGCCAGCTCCGCAAGAGCCATTTCATCTTCACAGTCAATGCTGGTATGTGTCTTACCTGGAAAAAGTGGTTTATGCAGAAAGAATTTCCCAAATGGGTTCCATATGTCTGAGCGGGGCCTGCCACCGGGCCAGGGTAGGGGCAGGGGCAGGGGCAGGGGCTGGGGCTGTGGACTGGAGGCTGGGGGCTGGGGCTGGGGCTGGGGCTGGGGCTGTGGACTGGAGGCTGGGGCCTGGGGCTGGGGCTGGGGCTGGGACTGGGGCGGGGCCTGAGGCAGGGGGCAGGGGCAGGGGCACGGCCTGGGGCTGGGGCTAGGGCTGGGGCTGGTGACTGGAGGCTGGGGCTGGGGCAGGGACAGGACCTGAGGCAGGGGCAGGGCCTTGGGAAGGGGCAGGGGCAGGGGCCAGGACTCCAGTCCTCTCCTCCTGGACACCCAGCCTCAGTGCATAACCTTCACCGGCTGCCACAGTTTAAACAGAAGACGTCATGGCCAGTGACACACGGTAGATTCCACAGACTGTTTCAACCGGGGAAATTGCTCCTGGAGCCGACTCCGTCTCAGGTGAGCTACTGAGGACTGCTGGGAACGGAACTGTTCAAACCATCCCCCAACCCAAGGACCCTGACCTAGAGAGGGCCTCCTGCTGACCATTTGTGGCCAATTGCTCCGTGGCTGACCAAGGCCAGGCACAGGCCCACGCACTTGGGATCCCAGAGATGGAAGAAGCCAGAGGCGTGTCTGGGTACCTCCCACACACGCTGTGCAGTTGGCACCGCCGAACCCCAGGGAAAGGACACACTCGTCCAAGACCACAGATCCAGTGAGCCACAGAGTGCCATGGGTTCGGGGTCCCAGCGAAGCGGCAAAACACAGACAGCGGGGCCTAGGGAAGGAAGAGGGAGGGGCTGTCCCTAACACCCTCCTCATGCATCCGAACATCACCTCCCCCGAGAGGCCTGCTGGCGTGCCACACCCGCCACTGGGCTCCCTACCCTTCCCTCTGGGACATAATTTTATAAATTTTTCAGTTTCCATATTCACTGGCTTTACCCCATTCGTGCTGATTCCCAGAACTGTAGAGACCATGTTTGTCTTGCTTATTGCAATACCCCTGTGTGCCTGGGGCAGATTTTAACATATAACAAATGCTTAGTTCATCATGACCATCATCACCATCACCATCTACCACCACCATCACCATCATCACCATCATCATTACCACCACCATCATCATTATCACCACCATCATCATCACCATCATCACCAACATCACCATCACCATCAACACCATCATCACCACCATCACCATCATCATCACCACCACCATCATTATCATCACCACCATCATCATCATCACAACAGCACTATCACCTTCATCATTACCATCACTACTATCATCATCACCATCATCACCATCATCACTGTCATCATTGCCATCATCAGCACCACCATCATCATCACTGCCATCATAATACCAGGACAGCTAACCCACACCGGGTGCTCTCCATGGATTAACCCTTTGCGCTGCCCAGCTTTGGGAAGTAGGTCCGTTACTGTCCCATTTCACAGGTGGGGACCGTGAGGCCCAAGGCTTTAGAACTCTCCCAGAGTCAGACGGCTCACAAAGAGCCAGGCTGGGCTCTCCCTGGATGGTCATAAAAGACCCTGGGCTGGGGGACCAGCTTCTCTGAGTCCTGTGGGGACAGCCCTCTGCCCGCAAGCCTCATCTGGCCCCACGGCTCCTGACAAAGCAGGTGTGGTCACTCCCGCTGCCGAGGAAAAAGCCAGGACTGGTGTCTAGAAGGGATCTGGGGTCCCGGCCCCTGCCCCTGCCCCTGCCCAGCCACCAGGTTGCTGACCACGTGGGGGCTCAGCGCCTGGCCCTCGGGCACTAGGTCCTTCCCTTTTCCTGGTCTCTCTTGCACACACACACACGGCTCTAACTCCAGCCCCGTAGACCTGGGCTTCTCTCTGAAGGGAGACGCCGCACCTGCGTGGCAGGCAGACCTGCAGGGCCTCCAGGAGTGAGTATCCCCACCAACCACCCGTCCTTCATTGCTTGCTGGCTTAAGCCCACATCCCACAGACTCAGGAATCGCCCACAGGACCCCAACTGGAGAAGGGATCCTGGATGATGTCCCCAAGGACGTGGTGGCTTCGGGCTTGGGGGGAGAAGCTGAACGGCAAGCATTCGGTGCAGTCCTCCCAGGCTGGAGACCGGCGCTGCATGGACGGGATCCTCTCCCCCCTCCCAGCTGCCTCGGTTTCCCCATCTACACAACGGGATTTATGACCACCCCAGGGGCCGGGGCCGGCACTGCGTGGCTTCGGGTTGTTGCTTTTAATTCTCCAGTGGCCCCAAGAACCCCGTCAAGAATCCGAATCAGAAATCCGCTGCAAAGGTGGGCGACGAGGCTCTGAGGCAGGCCCGCTCGGTGCCTTTCCTCAGGATTCCCGGGCAGGCTGCCAGCTTCTTCCCAATTAAATGCCCCATTTGAGCGGCTGGTGGGCCCCGGGGCTGGAGGAGAGCGATGCCTGCTACCGCTGCTGTTTGGGGGACAGGAGAGTTCATAGGTGGGGGCAGGGAGTGCGTCGGAGATGGGATCCCAGCAGAAGCATCCCCCAGCAGTTCCCGGAAAAGAAGAGAATTCGTGTGTCCCCGCCTGGCTCAGGGCCTCACAGAAGGACACACTCTGGGAACAGCCGGAGGGGGGGGGGAGGGTAGGAGAGGCAGGGAAGGGGGGGGACAGTCCAGCATCCCCACTGAGAATCAGGGAGAGGGTGGCCCCGCCAGCTCCAAGGCGCCGCTCCCAGGCCTGAGGCGGGTGCCGTTGGAGTGGCCACGAATGAGACGGCCGGAACCAGGAACTCCGCAGACCTCACCATGCAGGACTCACCTCAGCGCTCCCCGTGGCTGCACAACCGCCCGGAGGAGGAGGAGGAGGAGGCGCTGTTGTGCAGAAGGGAAAACTGAGGTTGGGGGGATGGCATACGCAGACCAGTCACAGGCTGGCAGCAGGGGCCTGGCTCAGGTGGGACCCGGTGCCTCCGGGGCCTTCCTTCAGCCCGGAGCCCCTCTGTGCAGCCAGTGAGCCCGGGACAGGCCAAAGGCAGCAAGTGGCTGCAAAACTGTCCAGGCTGGCCAGTGAGGAAGGCTGTGGGGCACACGTGCGTGCGCGCGCGCACACACACACACACACACACACACACACACACACACACGTGCGTGCGCACACACGTGCAGGGTTTGTGGACGTTTGCACATATTTGCACACGTTGGAAAGAGCCTTTGAAGGAAAGAAAGTAATGAAATGGCTGTGAGCAAAGCCAGGTGCCCGGGGAGGAAGTGGAGGGGAGATGAAAGCAGGGCGGCCCCCCACCGCCTCCGGAAGCTCCCGCCAAGCGGGGGGCCGCCTGATGGCTCCCATTTGTGGAGGCCGGGCGGGCGCTGGAGCCGCCGCCGACACCGGCCGGCCGGGCCGGGGTGGGGGGGGGGGGGGCGGAGGGGACACGGCGAGTGGGGGCCGGTGAACCGGAGGCGGCTATCTCGGCCCGCGATCTGATCACCAGATGGACCCTCTCCCGCCGCCTAAAGAAAACAGGAAATCCATCTGAAAGGAAGACAAATCGCGTCCCGGCCTCCTTCCCATCTGCTGTGATATGAGAACACGGCCGCTGTCGGCGGGGCCCTGATTGATTCTGGGTACTTAGGGCCGAGGCTCTGTTATCGGCGGTGCCGTCCAAGGCTGACCCCACCCGCTATCTCAATCTGCCGCCCCCCGGAGGCCTGCCCAGCTCCTCCACTCAAGGCGACACCAAAGCTATTTCACGCCAGGCCCGAAGACACCGCTTCCTGTTTGCAGAGGACGTACGCCCGGTTTCAAGGCAAATTGTAGACACCTCGGAAGCATCGCCCCGATCCAGACACGGGCTCGGGGCGCTGCAGGCCCCCCTCCCAGCTGGGCCTTCACTCCAAGACCGCATTCCGGATCCCAGGCTGCCGGTGGAGAACCAGAACGCCCTGTCCCGTCCCACGTGGCTGCCGCAGCGCTGTGTGACGTCGGCCAAGTCACTTGCCCTCTCTGTGTCTCCTCTTCTTCCACTGCACAACCCGCTCTCCTGTGTGGCGATTCAGAGTCCGAGTTCTCAGCCTGGTCTTCCGGACCCCCAACAGCACGCCAGCCTCTTCTCGCTCACCCTGCATGCACCCCGGTCATCCAAACGCCTCATGGGTCTCAGAACCAGGCCCACCCACGGCTGCCACCCAGCCTCTGGGTGCTGTTTCTCCACTGGCAACACTGCCTACAGCCCCATCGGTGGAGGGGTGACCACCAGCGAGGTCCCCTGGCCCTGACAGTGGACTCCTAGGCCCTGTGCGGCCCGTCAACCGTGTCTTCCGGGTTGGGAAGGCAACTGAAGAGACAGAGAGGTCAGTGGGGCGGGCTGCCTCCTGCAGAAATGGCCTCACCCGTAGTCCCCCGGGATTTCCTCCCAAGTCTGCTTTCCCCGCAGGCCCATGCCCAGCTCTGTCCCTCCCGTCCCTGGAAAGAGCCGAACTACGTGCTCAGGGACAGCCTGCCTCCCAAAGGGCCGCCCTCGGGGCCGTCTCTGGGCATCCTCTTGGCGGGAGTTACCTTGACGATGATGACCATGTGACTGTGGAATGGCTACCACTCGGGTCACAGACCCCGTGCCCTCTCCCTGCACTCGCCCTCGCCTCCCTGCGTGGACAGGGTTGCCTCTGCCCAGAGGGTCCCAGAGCACAGGCACCGCCTCAGCGTCCGGCCGCCGCCTGGCGGGTTACTGGAACGCTGGCGGCTTAAAACAGCATAGGTTTATCCCTACGGTTCCCTGACACTGTGTCACCGGGCAGCATGGAGGTGCCAGCGGGGCGTCCCTGGTGCAGGCTGCAGGGAGGACACCTCTGCTCACCTTCACAGCTCTGCCTGGAGGTGCCGGCTGGGCCTCTCCCCCCCCCGCCAGCCCCTCTTCTACCTTGCAAGCTGGTGCTACCCAGCTCCCCCGGGCCTCTGCCTCCCCCTCCACTGTGCCAGCTCCCCCAGGCCTCTGCCTCCCCCTCCACTGTGCCAGCTCCCCCAGGCCTCTGCTCCCCCCTCCACTGTGCCAGCTCCCCCAGGCCTCTGCTCCCCCCTCCACTGTGCCAGCTCCCCCAGGCCTCTGCTCCCCCCTCCACTGTGCCAGCTCTCCCAGGCCTCTGCCTCCCCCACCACTGTACCAGCTCCCCCGGGCCTCTGCCTCCCCCTCCACTGTGCCAGCTCCCCAGGCCTCTGCCTCCCCCTCCACTGTACCAGCTCCCCCGGGCCTCTGCCTCCCCCTCCACTGTGCCAGCTCCCCCAGGCCTCTGCTCCACTGTCCCAGCTCCCCGGGCCTCTGCTCCCCCCTCCACTGTGCCAGCTCCCCCAGGCCTCTGCCTCCCCCTCCACTGTGCCAGCTCCCCCGGGCCTCTGCCTCCCCCTCCACTGTGCCTGCTCCCCCAGGCCTCTGCCTCCCCCTCCACTGTGCCAGCCCCCCTGGGCTTCTGCCTCCCCTTCTACTTTCTCAGAGGATTCAGGGCTCTAGCAGGGGACACTGGGCCCCGTTGAGTTGCAGCCCGCACCATCTTGCCTGGCCCTCACCCTGAACTTGGCCCAGGCACAGCTCCAGAGCTGCTCCCTACGCCTAGCCTCCTTCTCGTTCCCACCGCATTTCCGGGCAGAAACCTTAGCACCGGCCAGCGGGTGGCCGGCCACACAGGATGGCTCATGGGAGGGACTGGCCCGCCTCTAATGGGATTGGAGACCTGGGTTCTCCTCGAGGGACGCCACCCTGACTCCGGGGACCCTGGACAAGCTGGCAGGCAGGCCAAGCCAGAGGACCGCGAGGCCGCCACGCAGCCCAGCCGATTGCCTCATCCTCCTTTGATAAATGGAGAGATAGGCCGGCTAATTCCCGGGCGCCGCCGGGAAGGGTGCCCTGTCGCTGCTCAGATGGGCCCGAGCTCCTTATCGGCGGTCGCCCGTTCGAATCGCCGAAGACAGGCTTACGTCACCCTCTCCGAGGGCCTCGGAGGGGCTGGTCCTAATGCATCTGCCACGTGGAGACAAAGAGCCAGCTCGCTCCTCCTGCGTCCTAGTCATTCGTTTTGCAAACAGCGTCAAGGCACGTGGTTGGGGGTGCTGGTCAGGAGACAATATTCTGGAATATTCTCCAGGGGAAGGCTGGCGGCACCCTGCCGGAGAGCATCATCCGGCTGGCGGGAATGGCTGCCCAGGAGGCCAGGGTCAGGTGCAGGGGTGGCTCCCTCCCACCTGGTCCGGACATCGCTTTCAGGACTCAGTGCAAAATCAGGGAGCTCCCCGTTCAAAGCCAGGGGGTACTTTACCGAAGTGACAGAGAGTTCAGCCACGGGGGGGGAGGGGAGGAGCTCTGAGAGCAGGGCCCTGTGCCACCACGCAGGGCACACGTCCATGGAGTTGGCCCTGCCCTCGGCCACATCGAGGGCGTAGAAAAGGCTGGAGGCATGGCACCCGGCTTGCTCGGGAAGGTCAGCGTGGATGCTGGTGGGCCGAGGTCCACGTCCATGGCCCAGAGTTGACCTGGAGCCACAGGACAGGGGCCCAAGGGTCTGAGATCAAAGCACAGCTCTTTGCCTCCAAGCTGTGCTGCCTTGAGTGTAGTACTTACCCACCCTGAGCCTCGGTTTCCTCTCCCGTAAAACAGAAATGTAACCGTCCCCACCTCCCAGCTCAGCCGTGAGACTGCAATGCGGCCCCGAGCCCAGGCGCAGAGGAGGGGATTCATAAGCGGTTCCCATCCAGGGGGCGTTTCCGTTCTTGGTAACAAATGGGAACAGCATCCCCCCGGACCTCCTGCCGAGGGGGCCCCGGAGCCAGAGCCTGGGTTCAGGTCCCAGCCCCAGCGCTCACCTGGGCCCCGGGTGCCGGATGGTGTGTGCACACTCCGTCCCCGAGCCCTCCGGCCATGGTGCACGGGGTGCGAATGGTGTGTGCACACTCCGTCCCCGAGCCCTCCGGCCATGGTGCACGGGGTGCGGATGGTGTGTGCACACTCCGTCCCCGAGCCCTCCGGCCATGGTGCACGGGGTGCGAATGGTGTGTGCACACTCCGTCCCCGAGCCCTCCGGCCATGGTGCACGGGGTGCGAATGGTGTGTGCACACTCCGTCCCCGAGCCCTCCGGCCATGGTGCACGGGGTGCGAATGGTGTGTGCACACTCCGTCCCCGAGCCCTCCGGCCATGGTGCACGGGGTGTGGACCTGGGCCCGGGGTGCGGATGGTGTGTGCACACTCCGTCCCCGAGCCCTCCGGCCATGGTGCACGGGGTGCGGATGGTGTGTGCACACTCCGCCCCCGAGCCCTCCGGCTGTCGTGCACAGGGTGTGGACCTGGGCCCCGGGTGCCGGATGGTGTGTGCACACTCTGTCCCCGAGCCCTCCGGCCATGGTGCACGGGGTGTGGACCTGGGCCCGGGGTGCGGATGGTGTGTGCACACTCCATCCCCGAGCCCTCCGGCCATCGTGCCCCAGGGTGCCGGATGGTGAGTGCACACTCCGTCCCCGAGCCCTCCGGCCATGGTGCACGGGGTGTGGACCTGGGCCCGGGGTGCGGATGGGGAGTGCACACTCCGTCCCCGAGCCCTCCGGCCATGGTGCACGGGGTGCGGATGGTGTGTGCACACCCTGTCCCCGAGCCCTCCGGCCATGGTGCACGGGCTGTGGACCTGGGCCCGGGGTGCGGATGGTGTGTGCACACCCCGTCCCCGAGCCCTCCGGCCATGGTGCACGGGGTGTGGATGGTGTGTGCACACTCCGTCCCCGAGCCCTCCGGCCATCGTGCACGGGGCGCAGTCCTCTCAGGACACGGCGCATCTCACGTTCTAAGCGGTGACCTGGCACCTTCAGAGGATAAAACGCATTCTGCTCACACAGAGGTGCGGTGGCCGCCTGTGGGGGCTGTGCCCTGTGAACCCCGGGGTCCTGCTGGGTGATTCCATCACGACTCCCATCACACGAAGGAGCAGATGCCCAGGTGGCATAGGGCCCGCGTCCACTCCCAGCCCCGCATCCTGAGGCACAGTCCTGGAAAAGGCCCCTTTCGTGTGGACTAGATGCGCCCTAACTGGTGTGGCTCAGTGGATAGAGCGCCGGCCTGCAGACTGAAGGATCCTAGGTTCGGTTCCGATCAAGGGCATGTACCTTGGTTGCGGGCACATCCCCAGTAGGAGGTGTGCAGGAGGCAGCTGATCAATGTTTCTCTCTCATCGTTGCTTCTAACTCTATCCCTCTCCCTTCCTCTCTGAAAAAAATCAATAAAATATATATTTTTTTAGAAAAGAACTGAACCTCCCACTCACAGAGAGACACACATGGCAACGGGCAGCCTTCACCTCTCCTGCCCGCACACAAGATGGGCTCAGGCCAGGGCCGGGCGCGACCCCACCCCTTCACTGGGGCCCAGGTGAACCCCGGGAGCCAGCCTGAGCCTGAGGCCAGCCACTGCCCGACTCCCTATGGAAGTGAGGGGGCCCCATGAACACTCGAACGCATCCCCCCAAGCCCAGCATCCCTCACCTGGACCCGGGCGATGCTAGCAGCCTCCCCCGCACCCCCCGCCCCCCTCAACGCAAGGCAAGCCAGAGGGGGAGGGGCAGCCGCTTCTCCTGCTACTTACTAGTAAGCGCCTCGCTTTTGCAAAGATAAACCGTTACGCCCGGCCGTGGGGCTGCACTGCGTGGCCCTCGCCGTGGGGGCCTCTCCCCGCCCCCCATGAGCGATCACCGTGCTTCGGGCCGGCAGAATTTTAGGGTCCCTACCGATGGACCAAGCGCGTGCCGCTCACAGGCCAGGCGATGCCGGAGTTACTGCAGGTCCCCCTCCCAAGCCTCCCAGTGTCCCCCAGCCAGCCCACCTGAGGGGCCCCCAGCCCGGGTGTGGGGAGACCCGTGGCAGCTCACCTCCAGCTCCCACGGCTCAACCCCGGACACCTCGCCTTGGCCGTGGACCTGCTAGGGAAGCCTCCACCTGTCCCGGCCCAGAGTCCCTCTTCCCCTCCGTCCTCCCAAAACCCTTACCAGCCCCAGTGACCGCTCAGACTTTTCCGTGGCTTCCCGTCGCCTGAGCCATACGCCCCAGGTCTTATGACTCGAACCCCACCACCCCTCCAACCTCGTTTGTCCAACTCCCCGCAGACCGATCTGGAGGAGACAGGGACAGGAGTGCTGCCTGCCCCCCCCCCATCATTTCCCAGAGGAAATCCCTTTTCCTCCACCCCCCAAATTGTCGGAAATGTGATAAACCCATCAGAGCCGCTTTACATCAGTCCTGTACATTACAAAACTCAGGTCAAGGTTCTCTCTCTTCCTGGGAGAATAAAAATAGCCGGTTCTTCATGGAGAGAGAAATTGAAACAAAAATAAAGCCATGCCGAAACCGGTTTGGCTCAGTGGATAGAGCGTCAGCCTGTGGACTGGAAGGTCCCGGGTTCGATTCCGATCAAGGGCATGTACCTTGGTTGCGGGCACATCCCCAGTAGGGGATGTGCAGGAGGCAGCTGACTAATGATTCTCTCTCATCAATGTTTCTAACTCTCTATCCCTCTCTCTTCCTCTCTGTGAAAAATCAATAAAATATATTTTAAAAATTAAAAAATAAAATAAAGTCATGCTATTGGATAAAACTCAGCCAGCAATGACACCCTCCCCCCGACCCCCGGAGTGATCCCAGCTCAACCCCCCCACGTCTCCACCTCCCGCTCCCTGAAAAGGCTCCACATCTCCCTGCGGAGCCCGACCTGGCCGAGGAGCCACCTGAGCAGCCAGGCTTCTCCATCCATAATTAATGGGGGTGCATCTGGGACCAACACCCAAGCAGAGCGTGATACTGTTTGGGGTGAAAACCCAGCACCTGGCTGGAAATTTGAGAAAATAAGTGAAAATAAGTGATCGAAAATAAGCCCGTTTTTAGAGTTGCCAGATGGGTGGCCAGCATCCCTGGCCCTCCAGGAGGGCTGCGGCCCTGGGAGGGCTTCCTCAGAAAAGGACAAGCCTCGCCGAAACCGGTTTGGCTCAGTGGATAGAGCGTTGGCCTGCGGACTTACAGGTCCTGGGTTCGATACCCGTCAAAGGGCATGTACCTTGGTGGCGGGCACATCCCCAGTAGGGGGTGTGCAAGAGGCAGCTGATCGATGTATCTCTCTCATCGATGTTTCTAACTCTCTATCCCTCTCAATTCCTCTCTGTGTAAAATCAATAAAATATATATATTTTTTAAAAACTGGTAAGATTTCATTCTTTAAAAAGAAAGAAAGAAAGAAAGAAAGGAAGAAAAGAAAAAAGAAAGGACAGGCCTCACTGCCCCCGCGGCTCACGTCCCCGTTACCGGGAGGGAAGTCAGGAGGAAAGAGCCGCCCGACCCCCGGAGCTTCTGGGGACAGCAGCAGCTCTGGAAACGATCAGGAAGCATTAAAGGAGCAAAATGCATTTGGCACCACCGCCGTTCTGGAGCGGGAACCCACTTTGTCCGCAGCTGCTGCCGATAAGGCATCTGCTCATCCGATTAGGCCGAGGAAAGTGGAACGTGGCTGAGGCTCATCGTCAAACCAGTTTGTTTCTGAGCCGGCACCGTGCGCTGTTCGAGGGGGGACGCGTCTGCGCCGTCTGCCAATAAAGGCCAATTTAGGGAGGTCCTGGGTGCAGGCGTGAGAGATAAAAGCGGGTGCATGTTTCGACGTATGAGCTCACCGGCTGATTCCTGCGGAAACGCGGAGATTTGAAGTGAAATTGCGGGACGGACGAAGATTGACATGGTGCAGGACACCGGGAATGACAAGCTGCGTCCCCGGCTTCGCTGGTAATATGCAAGTGCCCGCTGATAGCGGGACCGGAGGCCAACTGGCGGTTTGTGTGGTGACGTACTCGCCGCCGCTGGCTGCTGGGCCAAACCTGGCCTTCCCCAGGTCCCATTAACACCACAGAGGTGACGGGCCCGCAGGGTTTAAAGATAAAGTACCTGCAGCAAACTAGGTTTGCAATTTGTGACCTCATCTGAGTGAAGGGAACGGCCAAGCAGCCAGACAGACTGAAAAGTCCGGTGGGGTTTCCACCGTGTAAGCAGCACAGGCCCAGAGCTTCGGCGGCGCCTACGTCTATGACGAAGCCTCGTGAAGAAGTGACGAGAACCCCAAAGCATCCATGCTGCCGATTCTTTCCGTGCTGACGAGGGCTCTGTGCACAGCACCGGCGGGCGGAGCGCAGGCTGCCCGTGCAGGCTCCCCGCCAGCTGGCCAAGCGCTGGTCACTGCGCACCGGGAGGCAGGAGAGGCGAGGGGCAGGGGCACCCGGCAGGGCGGCCAGCACAGAGGAAAGGCCTCAAGGACCTCAGGGAGCTGTGAGGAGTCAGCTTTGGCCCATGAGAAGGTGGCTCCATCCTGCCCAAAGCCGCCAGGCTCCCCAGGGCCTGCCCGGCTGGCGGGGTGGCCGCTGAGAGGAGAAAGGGGAAAGGGCCCGTGTAGCTGTCTCGGCATCTCTGTAAGGCATGTCGAGGCTCCTTTCTCTCTCCTGGAAGGGGCCCTGGAGCCCCCGCAGGGAGGGCCAAGGCCTGGGAGAGCCTGTCACCTCGCCTCCCTGGCCCTGCACGGATGGAGCAGTGTGGCTCCCGGAAATCTGGACCCATCACCTTCTGCTTACTCCTCCTAAGGCATTCTCGAGAAGTTCTGGGAAGGAAGGAAGGAAGGAAGGAAGGAAGGAAGGAAGGAAGGAAGGAAGGAAGGGAGGGAGGGAGGGAGGGAGGGAGGGAGGGAGGGAGGAAGGAAGGAAGGGAGGGAGGGAGGAAGGGAGGAAGGACCGTGATTGTCCACAGCCTACCTTCTCTCAAAGCTCTTGCAGTGATGAAGCAGGCCATGGGCTCAGGGGGACCACACCCAGCCCCGGAATTGCCCTCCGCACAGCATCGTGGGCCGTGGCCACCTTGGTGACCTCCTTAGCGTCCACGTGGCTGCCTCCCCGTGGGGACATCAGAGGAGACTTTCACGAGGGACTGCCCGTCTCTGAGCCCCCAGCCAGGTGAGCCCTAACCACTTGCCATCCCTGTGTGTCCCCTGTCCCACACCAGGCCATCCTGACCCCCGTGATCCAGGGCCCGACGGTGCAGGCTGAGTCACGGGTACCCACACGCCCGCTCAGGGCCTTTGGAGAAAGACCTGCCTCAGAGCGAGGGCCGCGGGCTCCGACGAGAGGGGAGCCGGTGCCAGGGGTGCCCGGGGGAGCCCCCGGCCCGCAGAGAGGGCCTGAGAGCCAGAGGAGCCGTGACCCGGGCCTGTCTGGGCCTGCTGACCCGCGTCTGGCGGGAATTCTGTCCCATTGTGCGGAGCGTTCTTATCGGCCAAGGCAGACGGCCCCGTTCACAGACATCTGCCAACCCTTGTCCCAGGCCGGGCTTGGGTTTCCGTGGGAGGCGAAGGCCAGTGTCGGGAGACGGGCGACACCGGAGGGGCGGCTCTGTTTACACGCCGCAGTGCGCCCGCCGGCTCCCGGGATCCTGTGTCTGTCTGTGCGCAGGTGGCGGGGACGGGGCGCGGCCCTGCTCCCACCGTGCCCGACAGCCACCTTCCTCTCCCCTCCTTCCCCCTCCCTCCCCTTCCCCTCTCTCTCCTCCCTCCGTGTCTCCTCCCTCCCTCCCTCCTTCCAGCGGACCGTAGGGTGCCCTTCCTGGTACCCCCACAACCGGTGACGTGCCCGGGGCACAGGGGCCCTGTGGGAGCCCCTCAGAGTCCTCCTAGCCTGGCCTGAGGCCCGGCAGGCTTCCTGGAGGCAGTGGCATGTGCCCAACACCTGGCCTGAGACCGCACACGCGACTGGTGCTCCGTGGATTCTGGTCGCATCCAGAACACCTCAGATCACACGATGCCGCCGCACACACCCAGCAGGCAGGGGGGGGGAGGGGGGACGGAGGGACCCACCGAGTTCCGGAGAAGACGGGGAGCGCCTGGACCCCGCCCGCTGCATACAGGCCAAACGTGGGTGCCCAGCCCTGGCGGCAGGACAGACGGCGAGGCCGCTGCCGACAGAGTAAACCGTCGGTCCCCGAGACCCAGCAGCCCCACTTCCGAGCATGTGTCTCTGTGCCTGCGGCCGTCACACGTGTTCGGAGGTTTTGTTCAAAGTAATCAAACCCTGAAAACGACCCAAGTGTCCCCAACAGTCGATGGATAAATAAGCCCGTGCCCCCTCCCCTGCCGCCGTGGGGCTCTGCTTGGCAGCCCAGGGGAACGAACAGGGCGCACACGGAGCAGGAATGACGCGGACAGACACCACTCGAGAGGAAGAAGCCAGGCGTTTATTAAAAAGCATCCACTGCCAAAACCGGTTTGGCTCGGTGGTAGAGCATCTGTCTGCGGACTGAAAGGTCCCAGGTTCTATTCCGGTCAAGGGCATGTCCCTTGGTTTGCGGGCACGTCCCCGGTAGGGGGTGTGCAAGTGGCAGCTGGTCAATGTTTCTCTCATCGACATTTCTAGCTCTCTACCTCTCTCCCTTCCTCTCTGTAAAAAATAAATAAAATATATATAAAAAAAAAAAAAAAAAAAAAAAAGGCATCCACTGCCGCTATTCTATGAGATTTAAGTCCAGGAGAAGCTGATCTGTGCAGATAGAAATCAGGATGGTGGAGGGGGCGGGGGGTGGGGGGATGTGTCGGTGGCTGGAGCACCCCGAGCTAGCCCTGGGTGCTGGAAAACACTGTACCGTGATCTCTGACAGATACACACACACACACGGAGGTGAACGCTTTAAAATGATGCTTTTATGAGATGGAAATTGCACCCGGTTTTAAAAACACATTCACATGGGGCGGGGGACCCTCAGCAGCAGGAGACCCTGGGCAGAGAGTCTGGAGGCTTCCGAGGGGGCTTGATGATGAGGCCGTGGGACAGCGAGAGGGTGGGGGGCAACAGGGGGTCCCGGAGGTTCCAGGGAACCCCTGGGGGTCGGCGGCGAGGGGGCCGAGGAGAGGCCGGGGCTCCGGGAGGCGCTCGGCCGGGGCGGCAGGCCTTCTGGCCCCCGCGTGTGCCGGACTGAGAGCCCAGGCCCTGGCCCGGCCCGCCCGCCGCTCTCCTCACACACCCCGAACACCTCGACGACAGGGCTTATCTTGGTTTCTTGGCACAGCTGCCGGCATTTCATGGAATGCTCTTGGGGAGAAAGGTCTCTGATGGGGAAGAGCAGATAATGAAACGGAAAAAGAGCGTTCAGTGAGGCAGAGCCACGAGGGGGGGGGGGGGGGGGCGGCCGGCGCGGTGTCAGCCAGCGCTGCCCCTTCCCAGCTCCGGACCGCGGCCGCCGCCGGCCTTTACCGGCACGCCCACGAGGAACCGGAGGGTGAGCCGGGACGCGGCCGGACTGGAGAAGGTGGATGGAAGGCGAGGAGCAAACCCAAGAAAGCGGGGTTCCTCGGCGACTGGGAAAGCCAGGGGCTGGGGAGCGAGCTTATTGACATGGAAGACCCCTCCAGAAAGCCCCTTGGGAACTGGGGGGAAGAGGTGCCGCTTGGGGGAGGCAGGTTTGAGATCCATGGACACCCCCATCTTGGACAGTTTATTCTCCGGAGGAGCCAGCACGGTTGAGGGCCCGGGTCTTGCCAAGACCAGCGTGACAGCTTACGTGACCCTTTGCACCCCTCCTGCTTCCCCAGCTCAGCTCCCAGCACCCCAGCCACCACAGCCTCCCCCTGGTCCGAGAGGCTCCGCTGGGCATCCTACACGTGCCCTGAGCGTCCCGCCTCCGGGCCCTGGCTCATACTGCTCCCTCTGCCTGGATCACCGTTCCTCCCCTACGTGCCTGTCCGAGCCCCCAAACCCCACCTCTGGCAGCTCCTCCTCCAGGCAGCCCTCCCAAACCTGAGACAGAATGACTGCCCCGACCCCTGGGTGTATCTCCGTGGCCCTCTGACCCTCTGGTGTGGTCCTTAGGGCCGTCTGCCAGGCGTGGGCATTAGTCACGTGCCACCCGTTGTCCCCACTTCCCCCGGGGGCTGTTGGAGGCAGGGACCATGTCTTCCGTCCATCGCACCCCTGTGGAGCCTGCACAGGCCCTGATACCAGCGGGGCTGGGCTGAGCGAGGGGAAGAGCCCCCGCCGTGGGCTGCGGGGTCCGAGGCTCCGGCCGGTGGAAGGCCCAGCCGCCCTGCCTGGCAGCACGTGGCTGCAGACGCCGGCGGCACAGCGGGCGCGGGAAGGGAGCACGCTCCTCCCCGAGGCCTCTCTGCTCAGACCCGGTGACTCATCCCCACCAGGGACTCTGCTCTCGAATGCTCCGCGAGGCAGTGCTGGTCTCCGGCCAAGCAGGAGAGGGCAGGGGCCGGCTGCTCCGCCCACAGCCTGGGCCGCGGCCTGGCTGGAGGAGAGGCTGGCATCCTCACCCCCTGCCCTCCAAACATCTGGTCTCGGGATGCCAGGCGCACAGCTGCAGGGGCGGGCAGAGGGTGGCATCGGGTCCCACTTGGGGGCAGTGAGGGTGGGCCCAGGGAGCTGTTTTATGGCTCCCAACCTCCCTGCTCCCCCCCCCCACACACACACACACGCACACAGATTGGCCTGGCTGGGGGAGAGGCCTGCCAGGGGGCAGAGTTGGGGAGATGGGGGCAGAAGGAGCCGCTGCCCAGGCTGTGTGACCTCCTTCGTGGGAGGAGGTGCTTATGATGAGGTCAGTGCTCAGACCGAGGGACCACACTGCCCTTTGCCCTGTCCCCCGCTCCAGGCACCCCCTCCCCACTCACCCCAGCCCCTAAACTCACAAGGAAATGACTGACCGCTCCCAAGCCCCTCCCCAACCCTCACCCCACAGTCTTGCTTGCTGTCCTTTTTCAATATATCTATCTAGATAGATAGATAGATAGATAGCTATAGATAGATATAGATATAGATATATTGTAGATATAGATATAGATATAGTTCTAGATATAGTTCTAGATATAGTTCTAGATATAGATATAGATATAGTTCTAGATATAGTTCTAGATATAGTTCTAGATATAGTTCTAGATATAGTTAGTTATAGATATAGATATAGATATAGATATAGATATAGATATAGATATAGATATAGATATAGATATAGATATAGATATAGATATAGATATCACTCGTTTATTTCTTTCTTTAAAAAAATGCTCATCATAGAAATAAATAGAAACCCCCCCCCAAAAAAAAAATCTGGGCGCTAGAAGAGCAGGAGGAAGTCTACAGTCACAGGGAAGGGGCAGCAGGGGGAGAAGACTGCTCTATTTGCTCAAAAGCACCCGGAATAGCTCCAGACGCGCCCGGAGGAGGGGCAGCACGGGCTGCATTTGGGGAGCCGGGGGGAGGGGCGGCTGGCTCACTGTGCACGGGACACCCCCCTGAGGTTTCCCCGGGAGTAGGGGAGGGAGGGAGGTGAAGCGGTCAGGAACACCCCACGGCCACCCTCCTGCCTGACCCCCGTGGCCAGTCCGGGCCCCCGTTCACCCTGCGGTAGTGTGAGGGAGAGCACGCGTACTCCGGCAGCTGGCGTGCTCACGGCGCGGCTTATTGCCAAGAGAGCGCAGGTCGGAATCGGCTGTGCCCGCGGTCACCGGCAGTGCAGGCTCCTCCCGACATTGGCACCGGAACCCCCACGCCCTGGCCCCTGAGTTCTCATCGGGCTCCGCTTCCTGGACGCGCCGGCCACCCACATGCCGGGCCTCTGTCTCCAGCTCCCCGCCGCCCGGCCTGCAGCGGACACCGCCCGGCCCAGAGCCCCATCGCACGTCCCCGTGTCAGACCGACGGGGCCCACGGCCCCAGGGACACAGGACGCACCCACCAGGGAGCTCCTTCCCGAGCCCAGGGCCACAGCAACGTGGCGAAGGGGCCGGTTCTCCCGCAGGTCACCGGCCTCCAGGAGGGACGTGGGAGGGACAGACTGTGCGGTGTGTCCTGGAAGGTCAGTCTCAATCTTCCTCTGCCCCCACTTCCCTTCCCGCCAGCCTCACGGCTCCACCGTCAGGTTCTCCCGCCCCAAGTAAACCTCTTCCCAGGGCTCTGTTGGGGGAACCGAGGCAGCTGCCTGCACTTGCTCATCCCTCGGGCAGGGGGGCAGGAGGTGACGGAGACGGGGGGTGACTCTTGGTGGCGGGCTGGCTGTGGTGTGGTCACATCTGCTCTTGTGCCCCCCACCCAACCCCTCTGGTTCACCCCCACCTCCTTCTGCAAACACGTTCACAAAGAATTGGAAGCACAGGACGTCCTAAAGCGAGACCTACCCCGGGTCACTCACTCCACCAGGGGGCCTGGGCCGTGGCAGGCGGGCAGCGGGGGCCCCCCTACCCCCCAGCGTGGGCGTGGGATGGAGGGCGTGATCGGGGCAGCCCCGCTCCGTCTAGGTGGGCCATCGTCCGCTCTGCCGTGGGTGGGGCACCGGGGTCCTTTGCCGGCCCTGCTCCACGGCCCCCGGCCCCTTCGGACTCAGGGTCTGGCATCTCGGGGACAGCGCCCTCCGGAGGGGACGTGCCCAGCGTTCGGAGAGGCCCTAGTCCTCCTTGGGTTTGGGGGGCTGGTGCCGCCGGGCCAGCCTGTACTCGATGTACCTCCCGAGGCAGGACCACAGGAGGAAGCGCGCCAGCAAGATGATCACCAGCAGGACCATGAGGGGGTCGGGGCCCGCGCTCCCCGCGGCGCCGGAGGCCATGCCGAGGGCGGGCGGCCCCAGGAGCAGCAGCGAGGTGCTGTGGCCCAGGCCACCGCTGGGCCCGAGCTCCGGGCAGGGCTCCGCCAGGTGCCCACCCTGCGGCCGGGGACTCAGGACACGGGGCGTCTCCTAGGCCACGCGCCCGCCCGGGCCTGCCCTGTCCCCTCCGCAGCCCCCAGCAGCCGGCCTGCAGCGCAGGGCCTCCCTGGCTGCGAGGGGACAGCCGGGGGACGGCGAGCGGCCTCCGTGGTCAGAGGCCCGCGCGGCCTTCACCCAGCGCGGACGGCGCTCGGGGCCGACAATGACCGCATTGTCAGGGCCCAGGGCGGGCGGCCGCCGGGCCTCCCCTCCGCCCGGCCCCTGCTCGCGGCGCTGACGTAATCTGCAAACGGCCCCGGCGGCAGCTGCCGGGCGGAGCTGGCCACCTTCTCCGGCTCTTTCAGCCGCCCACGCCGCTCTTCCGCCCGCAGACAATCGGGCCCTTTCTCTCCCCAATTAGCTAGCGCTGCGGAGGCCGCTGGCCAGCGCCCGGCTCCGGCGGGGAGGCCGGGAGAGAGCTGTGCGAACGGGAGGGAGAGGAGAGACGGGGCGAGAATGAGGGCGGCCCCCTCGAGCCCAGGGGGACCCCAAACACAGCTCAGTTAGCACATGGGCTGCCCACTCCCGCCCGGGACAGTGAGGGGGCCGTGCAGTCGGAGACAGCACAGCCAGGAAGGATGCCCAGTGCCCCCCTGCCTGCCACGCCGGCAGACCGAGGCCGGGACAAGGTCCCCGGCAGGGGCTGGGCGGGTCAGTCCCGAGGCGCCCCCCTCACCCCTCACAGCGACCCTCAGCCCCACACCAGGTTCCACCGCAGACTCACTGAGTGACGTCGGACAGGCTGCTCAACCTCTCGGGGCAACGGACTCCTTATGGGGGGCGAGGTGAGGGACACATCTGCTTGCAGGCCTGCGAGAGGATCGGGCAGAGTGTGTTCACGCCAGGACCACACGGTGCCCAGAGTCAGACTCTCCACCTCCCTCCTCCCCACAAAAGACGAGGCCCTGAGAAATGTCTGCCCACCCTTCTCCGCCACACACACACACACACACACACACACAAGCACACATGCATGCACACATGCACACTCACCAGGACACACACCTGTACAGACTCAGCCCACCGCCAAGTTCATCTCTGGCCTCTCAGAGCCAAGCTTGTTGGGGTAGACACAGCCTAGGTCCCTCCCCTACACCCACCTGCCACCCCTTAACTCGCAGGGGCCCCATGGCACTCAGGGCCCTGCGAGGAGTACAGGTCTCAGGTGGCCTGTCCAGGAGTCGAGAAGAGGTCTGACCAGCAGGAACCTGAACCACTGCCTGGAGCCCTTTGCCTTCAAAACAACAATGGGCTCCCACCCAGCCTTTCCGGGAGATTCTGCAAACGCAAAGGCCTAGACCGGAGCATACCTGACAGGGGGCAGAGGGACCGGCTGGCGCACTCCCTCTGGGTCTTCACACGATCACCCCAGCGAACCCCAGGCCCCCACCGAGCTCCCCATGGCTCCTCTGCCATCCTGGGCCCCGGCCCTGGCAGCCCAGCTCCCACCAAAGGCCGTCTGGACCCCATGCTGGGCCCGCCTTGCTCTCTGGGGGGCTGTACCCTTTTCTGTCCACAGAGCCCCAGGCCTGCCCCTGGCGGGGGTCCCCCACTCTGGCTGAAGGGCCCCCTCAGCGAGCATTCAGCTCTGGGTCCATTCACAGGCGCAGAGGTTTGAAGATCACACACACACACACACACACACACACACACACACACACGGGAACTCTGATCACAGCCAGCTTCCGCGGGACATGCACCGACGGGCTTCCAGGGCCCCTCGGAGGCCCCTCAGACGCCTCACCCGCCGGGTGCCCTCCTGAGACGCCCACCTGCCTGCGGGATGACCAGCGGGAAGGTGGCCAGGAAGGCGGTGGGAGAAGAGGCCGGTTCCCAGCAGCGCCTCACGGACCTGGGAGGCCGGTCCCCGGCAGGCGCGGGCACACGCAGGGCCGGCCGCTCAGCCGCCCGCCCCGCAGCTCCCACCCTGCGGGCGCCGACAGGCGGCCTGGGATAAATCTGTTTGCCCAGCTCCCGGCGTCAACAGCGCCCCGTCACGTGACTCTCACAAGGACACTCAGGGTCACAGAGCCCCCTCCCCCCCATTCCTGCTAGGACTTCCCGGCTCCTGGGAGTCGGCGAGGCCAAGGTCAACAAGCCCTCCGGGGAAGGAAGTGAATGGCCCTGCCCTGGGCAGGGTCACGGCCGGCCTGGGGCTGCCGTTTTGAGAAAGAACTGCCTGCTGCAGGTGCAGGGCCTTCCGTGGATGAGGGGCGTCGCCCAGGAGGAAACCGTAATGAGGTGGCAATGAAGGCACAGCACACGGGCCAGCTCTGCAGGCACTGCTCACGGGGCACCCCGTCTCCATGGAGTGGGCACCCTGTGCTCCCCATTCCCGGGGAGGAAGTGCCCAAGACACCCCCACAAGTAGCAGTGACGGTGGGCCTGGGCCACGATGCTCAGGGCTGCACCCCATGCCTGGGGCCCTGTCACCGCCTCCGTGCCCTGCCCTCTGACTTCAAGGTCCCTTCACTCTCCACTCAGCTCTTCTTGGGGGGATGTCCTCAGCTGGGGGAGCCCCCGAGCACACAGAGCCGGAGCGCCCCGGGATCGGCACCACCACCTCCCCTCCCCCCCAGGCTGCCCGTCACCAGGCACAGGCCACACGGCGGGCGAGGAGAGCTCCCACTGGGCCAGGACAAACGCAAAGGCCACGCTCAGCTGCCAGAAGGCCCCTCGCGACCATAGTGAGCCGGGGCTGTGCCCGATCCACACCCCTCCTTGGCTTTTCCCCCCTTTCCTCCTGCCCTCCCACCCACACCCCCACTTCCTCCCGGGTGCGCCACCTCTCCGAGCCCCTGCCAGCACGCAGCCCGGGACCAAGGGGACGAAGGGGACCGGCGTCCCTGTCCGCAGGAGCCGGCATTGGCTACAACTCCCGGGGGGCGCTCCTGCCCTGGCCGCCAAGGACAGATTGGGGCCCAGGTTAAACTCGGGGTGCAGGTGGCTTGGAGGCCTTTCTACACCCAAATGCCCCCTCCCCCCCCCCCCCGGTCCCCCAGTGAAGCGGGCGCCTGCACGTCTTCCCTAGTCGCCCCTTAACAAGACGCTCGGCAGCCGAGCCCTGTCCACAGGCAAAGTCTGTGGTGGGGGCTGGGGATGGAGGCACCGCCTGGTCCCACCCAGGGACCCGCTCCCCCTGGTGTGTTGTGGTGACAGTGCCGGCACCAGCCCCACGGGCCCCATTCCAGTTGCTTGCTCTGTGGAAGTCGGGCCTCCATCAAGGTGTCCCTGCCGTGCTCCGGGCCTCAGCTTCCTCATCTGTAAAATGGGACACTAGCCCCTCCCCCATGTTCTGTACACAAGGCGGGGGGGGGGGGGGGCGGCGAGAGGAGGGAGGGAGAGCGCTCTGCAGGGGGCAATCACTGCTCCGATGCCATAAGGACCTGGGGACTTGCCAGACTCAGAGGCAGGACTGTGAGTGACACTGAGTCCTCTCACACCGGTCCCATCCACCATCATATCACCCTGGCTGTTGGTCGGTTGGTTGGTTGGTTGGTTGGTTGGTTGGTTCGTTGGGGCGGGGGCTGGGGGTGGATTTGCTTTCATCGCAGCACCAACATCCCTGAGGTCCGGGGTGTATTTCTGGATGGGAGCTCTCCCCGCGTCCCCCCGGCCGACGCGGCTCCCGGCACCGGAAGGCACACGGGGGAAGGCGTTGTGTGCTCAGCGCGGGGAGCCCGGTTACGGGAGCACGTGTGCTCCGTGGGCGGCCTGTGAGCCTACGGCAGCTCTGCACTCAGCCCAGGGTCTCGGCGGCCTTGGCATCCCAGTGAAAAGCATCGGCGTTGTCTTCCTTCTGCACAATCAGGATGTGCTGCCAAAACCAGTTCGGCTCAGTGATAGCGTGGAAGGTCCCAGGTTCGATTCCAGTCAAGGGCAGTGTGCAGGAGGCAGCTGATCGATGTTTCTCTCTCATCGGTGTTTCTAACTCTCTATTTCTCTCCCATCTTCCCCGTAAAAAAATCAATAAACTGTATTTTTTAAAAGCCGGGCTGCTGTTACACAAGGAAGGCGGTCACTGGGGACGTGTGTGTGAGTTAGAAATCGACGTGGGCCGTGGTTTCTGCCGAGACGGGCGAGGGCAGCCGGGGGCACTGAGGCCCAGGGCGAAGGTCCGGGGTCCATCTGCCTCTGCCCCCTACACACCACATCCCACGCCCAGCACGTGCACGGCAAACCCCGTTCCCACCGGAACCCTGCGCTCGCGGGCTCCCGGCCTTTGAGGTCTTGAGTGCATGGCTGGAATGTGGACACTGATTTACTTTCCTCCTGCATCACAAAAGCAGATTACAATTCCAACACACAGCGCTTCTCCGGGGAGGGAAGGCCCCTCGGCCCTCGCTCGCCTGCCCCCCCCCCCGGGCTGCCCCCCTCCCGCCCCCGCCCCCCGCGTCCCCCACCGCGTCTGGGGCCGGAGCGCAGAGCCAGACGGAGAATGCACTTGAGAAAACCCGCTCGGCAGTTGAAAGCTGGTATGTAACTCCGCTCGCGGTGATCAAACAGCTAGTCAGGGCCGCTGTCAGGAACAGAATGAAATTCCAAATAAATTAGCCATGTCCGAGGAGCCGATACAACACTGGATTAAGGCTCACAAAGAAAACGCAATTTATTCAGCCTACCTTGTCAGAATCCTTAATAACCCGCTCCATGGTTCTCACCTCCTCGGGCTGGGAGCCCCCGGCGGGAGGGGGCAGCTCGAACCCCACTGGGAGCCAGGGGCTGCGGGTCCTCGGGGGGCACGGGGTGTGCCCACGGCCTAAGGGGGCATCTGTAAAGCTGGGCCGTGAGGGTCGCTGCAGCAGAAGCCATGCCGGCGTGCGGGGGGGCACGCTGTTGGCAGGCCGGGCAGTTTAGACGTTAGAACACGGACTTGGGGGCCAAAGAGAGGAAGAGGAACCACTTTGGCTTAATTCTTTGGGGGGAGGGGGGAGGAGCAGCACCGAGCACATGCCCGCTGGCCTCGCCAGTGAAGTGCGTCCAGCAGGGGGTATCTTTACTGGACCCTCATGTTTCTAGGCAACCAGCAGGTGAAAGGTAGCACTGCATTTTGCAAATACGAACTGTCCTCCGATGCAGCTCAATAATCTATCCAGCGGCCCTAAAAGCACCACCTTTTCTGATCCATGAACCCAGGCGGCTTTCAGAGCCCACACACGCCCTCTGAGCGAGTTAGTCAGCAGAGGCCCGTGTGGCCCAGGAGGCACCCTGCAGGCTCTGGGGCTGCGTCCGCTTTGCCCGGAGACCTCGGCGAGAGCCCGGCAGAGAGGGGGGAGAGGCGTTTGCCAGGACAAAAGCAGCAGGGGCTTGAGAGGAGCTGGAAGGAAGCGGCGAGCTTAGTCTGAGAAGGAATGTCAAGATGCCTGAGAAACACACAAAATAAAGATTTTCCCCGAACATTAAAAGAGAGAAAGAGGACCTGATGGCGTTACATTTTTATAAAACGTATAAAAGGAACGTGCTGCATGGAGAGGAAAAAGCCTCGGCCGTTTCCCACGTGTGACCTGGCCTCGGTCTCTGAGTAAAACAGGAAGCAAGTGGCGGGGGCAGGGACGGGAGGCGCCTGTGAGGCCTGCCTGGCAGGGGCAGAAGGACTTTTCTGAGGTGAGTCTGAGTGCCTCGGATCGGGCCTTGTGCCGGAGGGTTTGGTGGCGGCTGTGGGCTCCTGACCTGGGATGGAGCCACAGGCTGGGCTGATCCCTAGAGACACAGGGTGAGTCACCCTCCAGCATTTCTCAGATACAAACCAGCCACCCAGAGCGTGAGCCCCAACCACCTTCCATGTGTGGGACTCTGCTCAGGGCCTCTGTCCCTGCCCTGGCCATCCTGGGAGGGGCCAGACCGCCAGACTACCTGTGCCCAGGGACCCCTGGAGCTCCAGACCAGCCGACCCCGTCTGCCTGCCCTGCCCGTGTGCTCCTCCCACGGAGACCCCAGTAAGGCTCCCGCCTCGCGCTGCTCCTCCGCCTCCTCACCGGCCCTGGTGCTTCTGCACGCGGCCCCCCGGGTGTGGTGTGGCCCCCAGGGGACCTGTGAGTCGCAGGCCATCCTGTGGCAGCTGCCGCCTGGTCTGTGTGCTTGGCCGCACCTCCACGATAAAACCCACATTAAAACGCTCACTGCCTTCGTGCCAGTTCGCTGTCAGTTCTCAGTATCTCCTCTCCGCTTCCTGGTTTGTGTTTTCATGCTTTTTATGCTGTCTTTTGACGAACGTGAGGTCTGAATGGAACGCACGTTTATCACGTGTACTAGAGGCCCTACCTGGGACAGTATGGTAAGAAAAGTAAGTTAGACCAGCCGGCATGGCTCCGTGGTTAAACGCCGACCTATGAGCCAGGAGGTCACAGCTCGATTCCAGGTCAGGGCACGTACCCAGGTTGTGGGCTCCATCCCTAGTCAGGGGTGTGCAGGAGAGGCAGCCGATCAATGATTCTCTCTCGCCATTGACGTTTCTATCCTTCTACCTTCCTCTCTGAAATCAACAAAAACATATTTTAAAAAGTAATTAATTTCTTAATGTCTTTATTGATTAAGGTATCACATATTTGTCCTCAACCCCCCCATTCCAATCCCCCACCGCTCCTCACTCATGCCCCCACCCACCCCCCATTGTCCTTGACCACTGGTTAGGCTCATATGTATGCACACAAGTCCTTTGGTGGATCTCTCCCTTTTATCCCCACCCTCCCCCTGAGGTCCAACCGTCTGACCCATGGCTCCTTGTCACTGGGTCTGTTCTTGTCCATCCGTCTATGTTGTTCACCATTTCCCCCAGATGAGTGAGCTCATGTCCTACTGGAAATTTATAAGAATCGAACATGAGACAAGCTATAATTTTTAAAAAGAAAGAAAGGTAAGTGCGAAAGACCGAGATTGGAGAGGACACAGCGCTGTCATTGTGTCCCTCTTACAGAGTGAGGGGGACCCCCTGACAAGCTCCCCTCGGGAGCGGCCTGCCCTGCTTGGGCTCACACCCCCCTTGGCCAAAGCAGGCCATGTGCTCACGCCCAACACCAGTGCGGGAGGGTCCCTCCCTCGCCGTATGTCACACAGGACGCCGTCGTAGCGGAGAAGTGAGGGTGACCTGCGGCTCTGAGGAAGCGAGCTGCCAGGTTGCGAGAGGAGCCGGCCACCCAGCGGGACCTGAGGACGGTGCCCCCCGCTGGCAGCCAGCGAGAACACGGCACAGGGCTGAATTCTGCCCACAGCCACGGGAGCTGGAAGCGGGTTCTCCCGGAGCCTCCGGTGGAGACCACGTCCCCGTGTCTGGTCCCCGGTGAGAACCTGGCCACAGAGCCCACGGAGAAGCCGACGTGGCGTTAGCCGCTGCGTTTGTGGCCATTTGTTACAGAGCACGATGCCTGGTGCAGATTTCGGGGGGATGTGCAATCCCACCGTGTGCCTATTTAGAGCCCCAAACATTCCGTGGAGAACACTGGTGACGGCCACCGAGCCGGGACCCACACTTTACACAAAAATCCCTCCCAGGTGGCTTAGCAACAAAGGTGACAGACAAAACCATGCACCTCTGAGAGGACGACACAGGAAAACCACTTTATCTGAACACAGAAAACACAAACTACACCAGAAAAGATGGACCCGTTAGATTTAGACAAATGAAATGGATGTTGGCCACTCACAGACTACCAGCCACGACAATCCCAAAGGATCTATTTCAGGCCAAAGAGGAATAATCACAAAAGGAAGATGTAAAATGCAAGAAAGACATCATGAGCAAAGGCCATGGGGAATAGCTAGGTAAATCTAAAAAAACAAAACAAAACAAAAAAAAAAACACCAACTGCATAAAGCAGGAAAAATCAGGTCTAACTTGGGGACATTAAACTAGAAATAAACTATATGACACCATCGCATACAAGTCAGAAAAGAGCAGGGATATGTCCTAAGGTCTCCTATCATTCGGAAGAAGTATAAAACAGTGGTAGACTTACTACCTGTGTTTCCACAAAAATAAGACATCCTCTGAAAATAAGACCTAGCGCGACTTTGGGAGAAAAAATTAATATAAGACACTGTCTTATTTTCTGGGAAACAGGGTAGTAGACAGTTAAAAGTACGTCTGGTAAAGACTTGAGGTCACCACTGAGAGACCAGAAATTGAATACACACGTTTCAAATAGCAGAAGAGGAGAGAAGAAAAGTGGGAAAAGACCGACCACACGGCAAGCTCAAAACAAAGGACAGAGATAAGCCCCATTGCCCCGAGGTTACGAGGAAGGAAAAGGTGACTGCTCTGAGCTTGACCTTGAGACGGCACCCTGCCAAGCCTTACAAGGCTTCAGGGCCATTTTCTCCTCCACCTTCAGGCTGCGTCTTTAGTGTCACCTTCTCCCAGAGGCCTCCGCTGACCTGCCTCCTGGCCGGCCTCCAGCTGCCTGTGTTTTCTGCAGAGGCCCATAGACTGAGCACCACCCATCCATCCTCATTGCTTGTGCATTCCATAGCTGCGAATCCGCCTGCTCCCTAACGTGTATGTGTCACCCCAGATCAGAACTCGCACCCAGCTCACGGTCATTCGAGAACACAGGTGGGGGGGGGTGGGGGAGGCCAAGCCAGGCTGTGCTCCACCTGCCTGGGCGCGCACCGTAAATAAGGGTCCTCCTGACTGGGAGCACTGGAGCCGGAGGAAGCGACGAGCTCATTCACGCAGCAGACAGCGTGCCAGTGACGAAGGGGCGGGGTCTCCCGTGGTCAGCGTTCACGGATCCTGTGGACCCATCTCACAGATGCGTAGACTGAGACCTGGAGAAGGCAGGTCACGAGACGGCGGCAGCGAGGATGCGATGGAGGCGGGGCTCCGGCGTCCATGGCCCAGGCCACGGAGGCTCCCGGGGGAGAGCGTGGGACTGACCGCTCAGCTCTCCTGGGAGGATGAGACCTCGGGGAACGGACTGCCCAGGCTCTCAATTGGAAGGACAGAATCTGGAGGGAACCTGGTCTCATTGGTCAGCACCCACCTCCTACAAGCACCTTGGTAACAGGAAAGGCCCCAAAATGGGAGGAGGAACGAAGACCAGGGGAGACACCTGAGCTTGCTGCCCTCAGGACGCTCCCAGCTGCATCTGGCCCGTGGTGACCTCCCAGACAGGACAGGTGGCTGCCCAGACACCCCCACAATTCTTCCTGAGATCCACCCTTCAGCCCCAGGGGTGACGGAGGCCCCTGAGGTTCAGGGGAGGGAGGGAGGGAGGGGACTCAGGGCCTGTCCAGCCTGTCCAGGAGGGACGGCAGCCCCTGGCGAGGGTCGGGGGGTGTCTCGGCACCCCCTGCAGTTGAAGCACAGCCAAGTGTCTGAGGGAGGGGCTACAGAGGGGGGCTCGCTGAGGGACCCTTACACCCCATCCCAGTTCTGACTGAAAGTTCTGGAAGCAGGAAACTCCAGCGCCAAGCCCTTCAGCCTGAGCCTGCAGCTCCGGGTGCAAAGCTTCAGGCCCAGCAGGAGCAGAAAGCCCCACCTTGAGGCAGGAACGGCCCGAGTCCCTGGGCCACCGGCTCCTGCCTTCCCCGCTGGTCTGAACCCCTGGGTCGGGGGAGAGGGGCACGGGGAGCAGCCTGCTCTCCCACGGTGACCTCTTGCCTGGCTGTGCGGTTTACAGGCAAGACCAAGAGCCACTCTGTGACTCAGTTTCCTCCTCTGAAAAGCGAGGGCTGAAATCCTGTCTGCACCCATCTCTCCACGCTGCTCAAGGCCCATGAGGTCTGAAAAGTGAGATGGTGCAGGCCCGGCACATGGTAAGTGCACCTGGGCCATCTCCCAGGGAAGGCTGGGTGTCCGCGTCGGCGTCGGTGCCAAGATGCCGAGATATCCCAGGCTGGGAACCCTCCTGGGCCACCCTGAGGGCTGGGACCTGCTGGGCGTCACCCAGCTCACGGGAAGGCCCTGCGGCCCAGACCGGCCTCTGCCCCCGAAGCTGGCCGAGGCCCCGGCGCTGGCAGGGAAGGTGCCTGGCCCAGACCCATGGCCAGAGGGAAGGGGCTTCTGGGCAGGAGAAGCAGGGGCAGCCTCCTGGACCCCCGTTTAGGACCTGCATGGTGCGGAGCTGACCGCGAAGACGAGAACCTCCAGGGACAGGGGCCGAGAGCTGGCCGGGAGGCCGGGAAGGAGGTGCGGCCAGACTCTCCCTGCAGGAGGCCAGCTCTTTTCAAACGTGGGAATGCCCAGGTAGGATGTCCTCCTTCAAGGGGCCTCCGGCCACCGCCCACAGCGCCGGCACAGCCACACGGCCCTCGCCAGCCCGACCTCTGAAGCCGGGCTTCCAGAACACAACACTGACCTTCCTCACTGCCTCCGCCTCCTCCTCCTCCTCCTCCTCCTCCTCCTCCTCGTCCTCTGGGCGCCTCCAAAGCAGGCAGCTCACGGAGATGGAAACTGAGGCTTAGCGAGGTCACGGTCCTTCTCAAGATCACACGGCCAGGAAACGTAGAGCCAGACCCAGAACCCAAGATTCTCACTACAGGGCCCATCGGTCCCCTGGCCCCCTGCACGGGGGTAGGTCCCCTCCCTCAGGGAGCCCCCAGCGCAGCCAGCACCGCCCCAGGCCACAGCCTGCATTCCTCGGAGAAGCCAGTCTTCTCACCTTGAATGAAGACTCCCATGAGCCTCAGGGACCTGTGCTTTTAAGGGCTTCTTCTTCCATAAAATAATCCTATCTAATAAAAGGGTAATATGAAAATTGATCATCACCCCAACACACAAGATGGCTGCCCCCATGTGGTCAAAGATGGCTGCCCCCATTGGACACAAGATGGCCACCACAAGATGGCCAGCAGGGGAGGGCAGTTGGGAAGGACCATGTCTGCAAGGGAGGCCAGTTAGGGGCAATCGGGCTGGCAGGGGAGCAGTTAAGCATCAATCAGGCAGGCAGGCAGGGAAGTGGTTGATCAGGCTGGCAGACAGAAGCAGTTAGGGGCAATCAGGCAGGCAGGCAGACTATCAGTTTGAAGCCAGCAGTCCTGAATTGTGAGAGGGATCCCAAATTTGAAGAGGGTGCAGGCTGGGCTGAGGGACACACGCCCCCCCCCCCCCCCCCGCACAAATTTTGTGTACCAGGCCTCTAGTAATAGTAATAAAATAATGTATGTTCATAACTGCATTGGGACAAACGCAACTTAATCGTGTATCTTGTGTTACTTTCCTGGGGCTGCAAACCAGAAATCGATTCTCTCACAGCCCCACTCCCACCCCACCCCCCCACCCCCAATCCCTGAGCTCTCTTCATACAGTAAGACATTTTCTTCCGTGTAAAAGGTCATGTTTTTATTCTGACTTTAAAACATTCTTTGTAAACCCAGGCACCACCCTGCCTGGAGATGTCACCCTGATGTCTGTCCACCCCGGGACCTAGCCGGTTCACTGGGCGCATAGTGGGTGCTGGTCGGGCGCTAAGCACTGGCAGGCAGGTCTTGGCCACGGTGAGGGGCAGGCCCGGCCACCTCTCTGCCTGGCTGGCTGTTCGCCTCTCCCTCCTCCCCAGCGCCACCCGTCCGCCCAGGCTCCTGATACGAATGCGGAGGTTAGATTTCCTTGTCACCACGTTAATTTTTCACATAGCAATCGCGTTACCAAGCACATGGGCACCTGGGCCCGGTTCCACCACGACTTGGCAGGCCCTGCGAGAGCGGCTGGCAGTGATGGATGCGGTGCCCCTCGGCACACCCCCGCCCCTGCCTGCCCTCCCCGATCCACCGGCCACCCGTGCCAGCCCGGGGACCGCACGCGGCTAGCCCCTGGCAGCTGCGAGGCCTGAGTGCCAGGATGCAGAGTGGGCTCCTCCCAGCATCGGGCTCAGGCGGAGCAGCTCCCTGGCGCGGCCTGGGGGCCCTGTCCAGGGCCTCTCCGCCCACTCAGCCTCACCCTCCCTCAGCTCCAAGGCCAGAGAAACCACTCAGAAAATAGACAAAAGTGATGCAGGGACTCTGAGAGTTAGGAGGAAGTTAGCCACCCACCGATGCCCAGGGGGAAACTGAGGCCAGAGCCGGGGCAGGACTGGGATTTCAGCTCAGAGATAAGACTCCGTGGTCCTCGGGAGGGTGGGAGCGGCCAGGCTGGGGTCAAAGCCCAGCCCCTCCCACCTGCTGACTCTGCACCTCCGGGCAGGCTCTGCATGCTGTGCCCGGGGTGTGGCCTCAGCACGCCACGGTTTCCCCTCTCTGCCTGGTCTTCCCTCCCAGAGGGGGCCATCTGTGTGACCGGAAAGGCAACTTGGGCCGTCAGTGTGGGAAGCAGAGCCTGGGATGGTCAGTCCACCCTGTGGCCAGCAGAAGCAGACGCTGAGGAAGGCCAGTCCACCCTGTGGCCAGGAGAGGCAGACCCTGAGGAAGGCCAGTCCACCCTGTGGCCAGGAGAGCTGGAGGCAGCTGCAGGCAGCTCCCCGGAGAGCCATTTACGTGCCGTCTGTACGCAGGCCACTGCCTTGGTGCTGCGAGCCTCCCAAAGGACTCGGCTCCTCGTCTGCAGGCACCTGTCCAAGGTGGAGGGACTATGGCCCAATGGGCAGACTCAGGAGGGGCTGGGACCAGCCCAGGGACCCTCAACACAGCATAGCCGGTCAGTCCGGCTTCACAGGGCCGACCTGGACCCTAGGCTGGAGTGCAGACCAGCACAGGGAGATGGGGGGATGTCAGTCCTTGAAGATTGTGGGGAGTTCGGGGCATTTGATTGGGCCCCAGCTCTGCTTTCCACCCCTGACCTCTGTCTGTCTCCATGGGGCTGCACATTAGAATCCAGGGCAGGCAGCGCCCTTCGGCCACCGTTTCTGTAAACCCTGGGGCTGTCGCAGGGAGGGGACTGAGCCCTCGGGAGCAGGTGGGGCCGGACCGTGGTGTGGACAGGACTCGAGGGCCACTCCCAGGGCCACCCGGAGACACACCCGCAGCCTCTGAGATCACGGGTGCGGGACCTGCTGTCTCCACGGAGAGGCACAGGGGGAGTGGCCAAGGCTCCTGGGGACCCACACGCCTCCTGCTCCGCAGAGAGCTGTCCGTCTGTCCCCTGGGAGAGCCCCTCTGCGGGCGAGGCCCCGGGACCCAGCGGGACGCAGAGCAGAGCAGCGAGTCCGCCGAAGCTGAGAGCAGGCAGGCTCCATGGGGCTGCGGGGCTGGGTGGGGAGCGGGCATGAGGGTAAACCGTACACACCGAACGGGGAGAACCAGCCCGGAACCAGCCCTCGGGCCCCATCCTCCCCGCCCGCCGGGAGCAGGGCATTGGGAAGCACACCGGAGGGGAAGGCACTTGCCAAGGTCGAGTGAGGACTCCAGGCCGGGACTCTGGGCCCCCAGCACAGCGCTCCCTGTGGGCAGCCAGGCGCCCAGGCACAGCCACCCTCGCAGGCACAGGGCACCGTCTCAGAGGCACTTCGCACCTTGGGTGCTGGCGCCAGACTGGGGTCTGAGGAACCTGATTCCAGACGTGGCCTGGCTCCGCCTCCACCCGGCTGTGTCCAGGACGCCACTTACATACCTGAGCCTCTGTCTTCCCATCTGGGAAATGGGACAACCATTCTACCTCCCCAGCCGAGACATTCGGATCAAATGCGATACAAGTTAAAGCACCCACTATGTGCCTGGCGCCCTGCGGGGTAGGGCTGGGAACACTGGGCCTGCGGACCATATAAGGCCCGAGAAATCATTTGGCCTGGCCCCTGAGTCTGACGAGGGGGACGGCGGGAGCGTGTGCTCTGGACGCTGTGCAGCGCCCTCCCAGCTGGCTGGTGGCGGTTACAAAAAGGCCTTTGGTTCCCATTTTCCAGGTGTGATGGAGCTTGTGCCTCCCTCTTCACACCACCCTCCCTCCTCACACCCCCACTCCCCTCACCCCCACTCCCCGGTCAGATGTGGCGGTGCTTGGCACAGAGCCGGGCGCAGAGCCGGGCCCAGGCGGTTGGGCAGACGCAGGCGCCCTCGGGCGGGCGGCACCTGCCTGCCCCTGAGGAGCGGCCGTCACATGGCCGAGGTGCCAAGCTGGTGAAAGGCCGCCCGCTCTCCCCTGGCACCGCCGCCCGCTGCAAACGCCCAGCCTGAGTCGGTGCCAGCAGCGTTCGGGGCTGTCATGTGGCCGGGCTGCTGGCGGCCAGCCCGTCAAGCGGCCCTGCCCTCCTTCCCCCTGGCACACCTCTGCCCCGCAGGAATGTGTGTGTGTGCTTTTTATTCCTTCAAGGAGAAAAGGCTCTCTCCCCGCAGAATTCCCCCCTGGGCCCCGCGGCTGGCTGCCGGATGGCGTCCCGGGGCCGTGGCTCCTGGGCAGGGACCCCGCCCCCATCGGCCCTCCGGTTCCCTGGCACCACGGTGCCCTCAGAGGCACCCCCTCACTCGGGAAGGATCGGGGGAGGGGAGCCCCAAGGTCGCAGGGCAGGCTGGGGAGTCACCTCTGAGCGTGTAAGTCCTGGACGTCAGCTGTGACCTTGACATTCCAACCGAGCCTCAGGCTGCTCATTCCCAAAGCGGGCACAGCCACAGGGCATCACACCGCGGCGCCCGCGGGAGCCGTGTGCTCCGTCGTCCACGCGCGGCGCTTCCAGGTTTCCACCTTTCGGGGGGGCTGTTCCTATGACGCCGGGGTGAGGGGCGTCCGCCGGGACCCTGCGGCTTTCCGGCTGTTTGCGGGCGTTTACTAAACACGATAACGCAGGTCAGCGCACACTGGCGAGATAGCGTCCTCGGCCGCCCTCCTGGGATAAGCGACGGGCACGCCTGTGTCTCTGAGCCACGGCTGCGTGCCCGGCGGGCCCACAGTCCCATCGGGCACCGCCTCCTCCAGGGCCACTTGGAGGAGAGTGTCCGTGGGGCCGGGCTCCCCGACAGAGGGGCACCCGGCACCGTGGGTCCCGGTGGTGTCGCCCTTCCCGCTGGGGGCCTGGGGGAGGGGCCGGAGGGGCTGAGGAAAACCCACAGGCTGTGCTGTGGTCACGAAGGGGCCGAGGGGCAGTGACGGGGGCCTGCCCAGCCCGAGGCAACCCCCAGGGAACCCCCGAGGGCACGGAGGCAGCCTCCGTGTGAAAAGCAGGGACAGGGCCCTCCATCCCCATCCCCAATCCTCCAGCAGAGATGGACGGGAAGCTGGTGCTAAGCAGAAGCCAGGCAAAGCCCCCTCCTAGGTGCCAGCTTGGTCTTGTTACCCCAGATTCCTGCCCCCCACCCTCCACCCCAGGGCCCTGGCCTCCCTTCGAGCCCAGGCACTGAGCCCCCACTAGGCAGGGGCCTCCGGAAGCGCTGTGGCCACTCCTGCTTCCACGGTGATGGAAACACAGGGCACAGAGAGGTTAGGTAACTTGCTTGAGGTCACACAGCTGGGCCACAGGCCCGTGTCCAGGTCCGGCTGCTCCCCTGCCCTTGCTCTCCGCTGCCCAGCCTCCCCTCCCACACCTCCCACTCCGCATCTGTGCAGCCTCTGTCCCACCGCCCCAGAGCCTGAGGACAGGTCTCTGCAGCCCCCGCCCCACCCTGTGCACGTGCCTGTGCTTCGTCCTCAGCCACGGGGCTCAGAGGGGGCTCTGGTCCCAGACGCACAGCAGAGAGAGGGCGCCAGAGCCCGCCCTCGGGGAGAGGAACAGCGTGGGGACTCAGGGGCCAGGGCCGCAGGCGGAAGTCCCAGAATCTTCTAGAACCAAACAAGGGGCTGGGACGATTCTCTCAGACATGAATCCTGAGGAGCCATCAGAAGTGCCAAGTTCAAGTGATGAACTTTGCCATTCGCAAGTGCCCCTGAAGGCCCAGTGCCCAGAGGAGAAGGGGCCTGGAGTGGGGCAGGATGGGGCGCTCAGCGGGGACATGGGACCACGGGCACTTGTCCTAAGGAGGCAGGGCTGGCAGGCATGCAGGGTGGGCAGGCGCTCGCACACAGTAGGCACTTTTTAAAATGCCCTGCAATTGCCTTTGGGTTCCACAAGAAAAGGATGCTTTGGGAAGTTTGATAGAAAATTCGAAGAAAGCAAAAAAAATGAGCAACGGATTATGAGTGTGCCCCCCCACACACAACCCCTCTACCCCACAACCTGCCTCACCTGGCTGAGAATTCGGGAAGCCCCTCTGAGAGACCTCGGACCCAACCCCCCACCCCCCGCTGCCCTGGGCCTGGATCGGGTATAGAAGGAGAACATGGAAAACGCCGGCGGACGAGGCACAGAGGCCCGGGGCTGAGCCACCGAGAGGAGACCAGGCCCGTGGTCGGCCAGGACACAGTGTGTCCGTGTGGGCTGACCGCACGCCCATCGCACACGGCTTCTCAGGGATGGATGCCCCCGTCGGGCAGCTGGCTCATGGGCAGCGGGACCCACAAAGAGGGCACGGAGCCCTCGTAACAGTGCCCCGGGGAGCCGAGGGCCACCTCGGGGCCGCCGCTGGCACGGGAGTGGGGGTGGGGGGATTCGCCACGCCCACAGCAGGGGGCGCCGCCCGGCCATGGCCCGATGGGCAGGTGGAATCAGCACGCCGGGCTGAGCTATTTGGGCCAGAATTTGGAATGCCACATGGAGCAAACAGTTAATGATCAACCACTCCCCTGTCCATCAGACCCGGGCTGATAGGGCCATAAAATGGGCAAAATATCCCCAACCAGACTAGACATGACAGCTCGGGGGTGGGCATTCCCTGTTTCCCCTTCCGATGCCCGGGTTCCAGAGGCAGGCGCGTGGGAAAATGCTCCCTCCGAGCCCTTTACCCGGAAAGGATCCCGCGCCCGGGCTCACACCGCCCGCTCCGGGGTCCGCCGAGGAGGGGACACGCGTTCTTCCCGGGCAGCATGAGTGGGGGGGAAGCCTGGGGTCCTCCCTCAGAGCCCGCCGTCTGCCCCTCGGAGGGAGCGGAAGGGGCCGGATGGGCAGAGGGACCCTCTGGCCACCCTGCCCGCCACCTGGAGAAGGGCTCTCCAGAGGAGCTGCTGACTTGGGCCAATTTATATGCTAATTCCAGAAACGATTCTTCCCACATCAAATAGAAGCTGAGGAATGTTCCAAAGGTCTGAACAGATTGTACCGTTAACAGACAGGGGAGCGCCGCGCCGAGCTCCGGGCGCGTGAGCCCGCTCGCCGCACACACGCGCCTCGGCGAGCCCGCGTGCTCCTCAGCTGACTCGGCCAAAACAAACCTGCTTCGGCCTCCAAGGCCTCCAAGAGCCCATCTTGACCTTGAGGTCCCCTTTCAAGCAACCTCCTGAGAAAGCAAAGCTTGCAAAACCAAACCAGAGGGGTCCGCCCCGAGCCGAGCCCCGGAGTGACTGACTGACTCCGAGTATGTCAGCGTCTTCCCCGACGCTGAGCCTCCTCCTCGCCACCCCCACCGCCCCGACACGCACGCACACACACATGTACGCGCGCACACACACACACACACGCACGCACACACACCAGCTTTCTTTCTCTTCTTATCTCACCAGACCTTTCTGCTTCTGAGGCTTTGCACATTCTGTTCTCCCATCAAGATCACCCTTCTCCACTCCCTCGAGAGTCCACTTAGAGAGCCCACCCTGACCACCAGGTGAGCCAAGGCCCTGCTACACACCCAGTAGGCACTGCCCCTTTCTTCCTGGAGCTCCCCGCATGGTGTGCAATCATCTCTTCAGTGTCTGTGGCCACCATTCAACATGGGCGCAGGGACCAGGGTCTGGAAGTATGCTTGCCATAGAACACAAGGATGGAGGGAGGAAAAGAGGATTATTTGGATGGGTGGATGGATGGATGGGTGAATGGATGGATGGATGGATGGATGGACATTTGGATGGGTGGAGGGAGGGATGGATGGAGGGATGGACATTTGGATGGGTGGAGGGATGGATGGATAGATGGATGGACATTTGGATGGGTGGATGAATGGATGGATGGATGGATGGACATTTGGATGGGTGGATGGATGGATGGATGGACATTTGGATGGGTGGATGAATGGATGGATGGATGGATGGACATTAGGATGGGTGGAGGGATGAATGGATGGATGGATGGATGAATGGATGGGTGGACATTTGGATGGGTGGAGGGATGGATGGATGGATGGATGGATATTTGGATGGGTGGAGGGATGGATGGATAGATGGATGGATACTTGAATGAAGAGAGAGAAGGGAGAGAGAAGAAATGGGAGTTTGAATGGATGGATGCATAACACTGATCATCCCCCAAAAAGACAGTTATCTTGATGGAATAATTAGCTTTTCTTGCTTCTTCTTTCTTAGAGCTGAGTAAGGACCTCAGTTGAGGAGACCCCAATAGGCAGTGTCTCCCCGCCTGGCCTTGGAGACAGAGCTCCCACCAGGCCACCCCCTGTCCCCGCCTCTCCCTGGCGGGGCACTCACTGCTCACATAACCCCTGCTAGAATGCCGGCACCTCCACTTCCCCCATCCGAGCCCCGCCCGCAGCTCAAAGCCCTCTGGCCCATCTGGGATGACCACTCATTCAGCCCCTTACCTGGATCACACCTGCAAACACCTGTTCTCCAAAAAGGTCACATTCCCAGGTTCAGGAGAGGGACGTGGACATCTCTGGGCACCTCTAAAAAGTCGTGGGGAAGGTGCGATCCCCCCCAGCTGGGAGGGGGGCACGGTCCCTGTCTCACAGGTGCGGGCCGTGGGCAGGACGCTATCGTCCGGAGCAGCATTCCGGCCACGCCCACACCTGCCGCCTCTCCAGCCTGCCCGGCGCCCAGCACACCGACAGCACGAATCCTGGACAGTGGGCCGGCCGCCGCAGCCCAGGGCCCGGCCGCCCCAGCCTGGGGCCCTCCCAAGTGAGCGCAGGCTGGGGCCCAGGGGCCTCTCCCAGCCCAGGGGCCTGCGGGCGGGTCTCTTCAGGCCCTTCCCCCACTGCAGGTCCCCAGTTCCCAGAGCGCCCGGGATTCGCCCGGGGAAACCCGCTCACTCACCGCCTTACCCGTCTGCTCATCGGCTCCCTGGGCAGCAGCCCCACCGCTGCCTCCTCTACCCCCACCCAGCCACACACTCACACACAGATACACACAGACACACACACAGATATACACACACTCACACACAGACACACACACATTCACACATACACTCACATTCACAGAGACATACACACAGATATACACACACTCACACAGAGACATACACACATACTCACAGACATACACTCATACACAGACACACACAGAGACATACACTTACACACTCACACATACACACACACATACACACATACACTCGCAGAGACATACACACATACACACACTCACACACAAACACACACACACACACACATACACACATACACTCACACACTCAGAGAGACATACACGCAGGTATACACACACTTATACTGACACACACACCTACACACATACACATAGACCTACACTCACACAGAGACACAGACACAGAGACATACACTTACACACTCACAGAGACATACATACAGATATACACACACTCACACAGAGACACACACACACACATATACTCACACACCCACACACAGAGACACACACACACACATATACTCACACACACACACACACACAGTCACACACGGTCACACACACACACAGACACACACACACACAGAGAGACACACAGTCACACACAGTCACACACACAGACACACACACACATATACTCACACACCCACACACACACAGACACACACACACACATATACTCACACACCCACACACAGAGACACAGACAGTCACACACAGTCACACACACAGACACAGACACACACACACACACAGACACACACACACACTCGCACACAAACACACCCAGACCCCCTTCTTCCTCTCCTCAGACACGCCCTTTGCCATCATCCTCCCTCAGAATCCCTTCTCCCCCCAGAGGCTGTGGTCCCCGAAAACCCCAAGGCAGCCACGTGCTGTCGCCGCCTGCCTCCCTGTGGCCGGGCCCCCGGAGCCAGACAGAGCCTGGCCGCAGCGGCCGGAGCGGAGACCGGGAGGGAGCCAGGCCCCGGGCAGGAGGCCGGTGGGCTCAGAGAATCGCCCAGAGGCAGCTTCCCACGAGCTCGCCTCGGGCGGCAGGGCCCGCGGCCCGGAGCTGGACAGTGAGGTTTCCCACGTGGATCCGGACGGACTGGAAATGCAGGCGGCCACGCTGGGCACCACACCAGGCCGGCAGCTGGAGCCGCTTCAAAGAGCCGGGAGCAGGGGCGGCCGGTTCTCACGGCCACGGCCACGGCCGAGCCCACACAGCCACTCCCGCCCCTGCCCCGTCAGCCCCCAGCCCCCGGCCCTGCAGGCCGACGGGGAGGGGGTGCTCCAGCCACCCGGCCAGGCCTCCTCCGCGTCAGACATCCACCCGGACAGCGACCGGCGGAGGCGGCGCGGCCCGCGGCCTGGCGGGCCTCCAGCCACCTCCAGCGACAGGAAAGACGAGGGTGGCAAGAGGGATCCTTGGCAAGGCCGGGCACATTGTCCCTGGGCTGTGGGAAAGTGCTCCGTGTGCAAACATTTCCTCAGAGCGGCTCGCAAGGAAGCGCTCACCGTGGCCTTATTAAGCTCATCAGGCCGCGGGCGGGACAAAAATAGCCCGGCCATCCGCTTCCCAGACCCCGCCGGCCGGAGAGGGGCCCGGCCGGCGTCGCTGCACCAACGGGGGCGGCGTGGGCTCACCATTACACACGCCCCCTCCCACCCCCGTGCCCTGGCCGCTCGGGGCCGCGGCGGGCAGAGCTGGCAGAGTTGGGGGCCTCCAGGGCCACCACACAGGAATGCCGGGGCCTGGCACAGGCTCCGAACCTGCCATATGGCCCTGCGTCCTGGGGCCCAGGCGGGGAGCCAAGCAGAAGCCTGGGCTGGGTCCACAGCCCCCGGGCCCCGCAGGAAGCCATTTGTCAAAGGGGCTTCCGTGGGCTTCTCCGGGAGCCGCCCCGAAGCTGGCATGGGCCAGAGCCAGGCACAGGCACAGGGCGGGGGGGGCTCTTGGCACAAGTGCCAGCCATCCCGAGATCAAAAGTGCTCCCTTGGCCGAAACCGGTTTGGCTCAGTGGATAGAGCGTCGGCCTGCGGACTGAAGGGTCCCGGGTTCGGTTCCGGTCAGGGGCACATCCTTGGTTGAGGGCACATCCCCAGTGGGGGGTGTGCAGGAGGCAGCTGGTCGATGATTCTCCTCATTGATGTTTCTAACTCTCTGTCCCTCTCTCTTCCTCTCAGTAAAATATCAATTAAAAGACAAAGATAGTTTGGCTCAGCGGTAGAGCATCGGCCTGCGGACTGAAAGGTCCCAGGTTCAATCCCGGTCAAAGGCATGTACCTTGGTTGCAGGCATATCCCCGGTAGGGGGTGTGCAAGAGGCAGCTGGTCGATGTTTCTCCCTCATCGACGTTTCTAGCTCTCTATCTCTCTCCCTTCCTCTCTGTAAAAAAAAAAACAATAAAATATATTTTTTAATGGTAAAATATGTACACAGATAATAATTTAATAATAAAAATAATAATAATAATAAAAGAAAAAAGAAGAAAACTATGGCCTATGAGCCAAATCCAGCTTGTCACCTACTTTTATAAATAAAGTTTTATTGGAACACATTTTTTTAAAATAAATAAATAAATAAATAAATAAAAATAAATAAATAATATATATATATATTTTTTTTAAGTGCTCCCTTGGTCGTCCCTGCTTCTCTGTGCCAGGTACGCCCGCTGAGGGGCACCAAGGCCTAGGTTCAGGGGGAACTGGTCTTCCCAGCAGAGAGCATGGGGTGGGGCTGACCACGGCGTGCCGGCTGGACCGTGTAACAGTCACAGAGGCACGGGACATGGCCCTCCGAAAGGAGCCCTCGGAGGGCATGCGCTGTCGGAGGGCCGCGGCCCTGCCAGTGGACGTGGCGTCGGCATCCGGAAGGGAAGACGGTCGATGTGGGCACGAGGGAGTCCCCTGGGACTGGCAACAAGTCACTGCCCCCCGGAATGCGGGCGGCTGGGTGCGCGGGAGCGCCTTCTCTCCGCTGTGTGTCTCTGCAGACAGACCTGGTGGGGACTCCCTGAGCATGGACGCTGCTCGGCCCCGGGTCCGAGGAGACGGCATCGAAGAGACAGACACTGGGATGTCACTTCTGCCGGACCCCGCATCTCCCAACCTCCCCCTGCGGCCCATCTAGGACCAGTGTCATCCTCAGATGTGGCCGGTAACTGACGCCTCGGCGGCCAGGAATGCCGATGAAGCCTGTGGTGGGACAGAGGGCCCTGGGGGGAGGGGCGGGTTGGCAGGACTCTCCTTGACCGTCTCCAAGGGGCTGGGACCAGAGCCGGGCATGCAGCGAGCTGGCCCACACAGGGAACCGGCCTTGTGGCCAGGCACCGGGCCATTGTCTCATCTGTCCTCACTGCAAGCTGGCCAGGCGACGCCTGTGTCTCATTCTGCCATCGAGGCGACCGAGGAGCAGAGTTTGTGCAGCCAGTGGGCAGAGGACCTGGGCCCTGGGCTGTGCCGGAGGACGGTGCTCCTGGTCTCACACTAACCATCTTTCTCTCTCTCCCCCCCCTCCCCCCCCCCCCCCCACCGCATTTGCTCCAGAGAATCAGCCTGACGTCAGGGCAGCAGAGGGAGCAGCAGCCCACTTGACAGATGCAGACACTGAGGCCCAAGTGGGTTCAAAAATGCACATGAGGCCGTGGCAAGGCCTGGGTGGGCCCCAAATCAGGCACCCGAGTCCATCCTGCCACCGTCCCGATTCCTGCCACTCCTCCTGTCCAGCCCGTGGCCGCCGGCAGCCTGCTGGGTTCCGCGGTCACCACCTACAGCAAGCTGAGCTGCCCACTTATGGACGCTGAGAGAGAAACCCCTCTTCCGGGGCAAATTCCGGTCCAGAGCGGGGCTCTTCCCTGGATACAGAGTGTGATCAAGACACGATCCCAGATACGAGCAAGATGAGGTCGCCCTGGTCCTATGACAAGAGGCCTGATGACATATACTGAGAAGGAGACCACGTGGCCACGGAGAGAGAGGCCGCAGAGACGTGCCGGCCAGGGACGCCTGAGCCCTGAAGCGGGAGGCGGTGGGAAGCAGCCTCCCCGGGGGCCGGTGTCGGGCTCTGGCCCGGGAGGGAGAGAGAGACCCCGCTGTTTCAGGCCCCCGTTTGTGGTGCTTTGTCACAGCGCCCCAGGAAGCTGGCACGACACCTCGGCCCCCATGCTCTGCGGGGAGCGGCCACGCTGGTCGGCTCCCACCCCACCACAGGAACTTCCTGTTCCTGCCACGTGCTGTCAGCTGGGATGGAGACGGATTTTGTTCTGGGAGAGAGAGAGAAATAGATTCCAGAGCGCTTCACCCAGGAGCCGGGGAGGGAGGCCACGCTGCAGCGCACGCCCCCTTCTGGCGGCCGTCAGCGTGTGCGGCTCTCCTGCCAGGAGGAGCCCTCCTCTGCCTTCTGCCAGTTTCACTCCCCCAACCCGTCCCCCTCAAAGGTCCCCAGGCAGCCCCTCCCCCAGCCGCCATCCACAGGCCAGCCAGAGCAGAGATCCCGGCCTGCAGGCCTCCGGGGCCCTGCAGCCCAGCGTCCCTGCCTCCCAGCTGGGCAGTGAAACTCTGAGCCGACGGAGGGCAGGGCCCTCCCGCGGAGCCCCCAACAGTCCTTGAATCTCAGAAACATGTTCAAGGCCTCTGATCGGCGTGAGACTGTTTCCGGGGAGGGCTGTCCACCGGCCTGTGAACCTTCCACAAGCCCAACCCGAGGCTTCGCAAGGAGCCAGTGCCAGGCCTGGCCCCTGCCTGCCGCCCGCTCCGGCAGCCCGGCCCACACGCCACCTGGGACCCCTCTGCCGGTTCTGAGCTAACGCCGTCCCTGTCCTCCCCGGTGACTCAGCCCCGGCAGTCCCCCAGCCGTGCAGCTCCTTCGGTCCAGTGTAGGGTCCAATCCTTTTGTTTCCGGAAGCAGCCAGCCCGGGCCTGCACAGGGAGTGGGGTGTGGATGCTGCTGGGGAGGGTGTTCCAGAACGTTCTGAGCCTCAGCTCCTCCTCCGGGAAACAGGAATGGGAAGGCAGGGGTGTGCGTGGGCACACTGACACCCAGGAGAGCCCTCTGACGCTGGCCCAGCGCCCAGAGGTTTATTTGCCCATTTCTCCAAGAATGTGGGTTCAGGGGTCCCCAGGGCCAGAGGGGGCCCTGCCAGCACCCTGCTCTCCAGGCGACTCCAACAGACAGGCCCAACCATCCTCCGTCCCCCAGCTTGCAATTCGGCAAATGCTTATTCTGTGTCCAGGGCAGGTCACGGCCACCACAGGTCCCCAGCATCCGTTAGACCAGGTAAAATAGTGAGGCATGAGCGCCGATGGAGGTAGCGAAGGCTGCAAGGGGCAGAGGGAGTTCCCAGAGCTGGCCTCGGGGTTCAGGAAGGTGCGGAAGGAGGAGACACCGTAGTAGATGCGGAAGGAAGTCCAGGCTGGGGTAGCTGCCCCGGTGCTCAGGGCTGCACCGCCTGTGACACTTGCTGTGGAGCTCTGCTGCCCTCCGCTGGCCGGCCCTGGGACTACGTGTGAGCCAGGCTGCTGCTCTCCAGGTGTGTCTCCCCTACGTGGCCCTGCCTCTGGACACTCAGGGCCTCTGCTGCAGGGCCCTCACCTGTATGCAAATCACCTCTGGGAGCCCCACCCACTGACAGCAGGGGAAGCATAGAGAGCCTGCATTTCCTGTCATCTAAGCTGGCTCTGCGGTGTCTGTGAATGGGCAAGGTGCCCGCTCCAGGCCCACAGGACCCCCTTGCCAGCTGGGGCCAGGGCAGGCGTCAAAGCCCGCCCTCAGGTGCTGGGTCTAACAGGTGCTGCGTCCCTGGTGCCACCTCCAAGGTGGAGGGCGAGGGCTCAGCAGGTGCCACCTCACCCCTGAAACAAAGGGCCAGCACCTGTGTGCAGACCCGAGAGGCGGTGCCCAGGAGGGAGAGGCTGGCCCGCACCCTGGCAGTGCCTGCCTGCCAGGTGCCGGGTGAGGGCAGCAGCACCCAGGGGCTGTCACCTGGGAGCGCGGCAGGGACAGACTCCTTCCTCTGCCCATGTCCAGGCTCAGGGACAGCAGCCGCATGAGGAAGTGCCTGGCGTGACACACAGCGCTGTAACTCGCCTCACCCTCTTTATGTCCCAAAACCCCGTGAGGTAGGTCACTTCCGGTCCTTCTCACCCCCCAGGGAACTAAGGGCAGCAGAGAGAAGGGCACAGGCTGCGCCTGCAGGCATGCCGGCACTGAGCCCTGTGTCTGAGGCAGAGCACACCAGGCCAGCACTGAGCCCCGTGTCTGAGGCAGAGCACACCGGGCCAGCACTGAGCCCCGTGTCTGAGGCAGAGCACACACCAGTGGGCCCCTTGGCTTTCTCGGGGACATTCTTCCAGCCCCCCACTGACCCACCTCCTTTTCCAAACAAGGTCATGGCAGGTGGGGCCCAGACCCCGCCGAGGACACCAGGTGCCCCGGGCTAAGACGGGGGACAGTCACCAGGAGCCCCGCCTGCCCCCTGAAGCACATCATTCCTGCCACCTACCACCTTCTGTGGGGCCACAGGGACCCCCCGGGACCACCAGGATCTTCCCGTGTGTCTGATGGAACCAGAGCAAAGGCTGGGCCGGGAGGGACAGCCATGCCATGGCAGCTGTGTCTCAACCTCTCTGTGCCTCGGTTTCTCCACCGGTCCGTGCTGCCACGCCAGTGGCCCCTGTGGGGTGGCACAGGCCAATATCCTGCAGAGAGCAGGCATTCAAACACGTGGCTGCCATTTCTGCTGCTCATCACTGCACTATCCCTCCCCCGAGGGTGCCTGTGGGGGAAATAAAATGCCGACAACCTCCGGGTCCGCTACTCTGCAGACTAGATGCCGCTTTAGCTCCTTCACTTCGTCGGTTCCCCACGAGGAGCCTTCAAAACAGGCCGATGATGGAGAGACCGGGGCTGGGGAGACCGCGGCGGGTCCCGGCCCACTTCCCGGAAGACGTGCCTCCGCCAGGAAGTCTGCCGGCCTCCCGGGCCCCTGTGGGGCCCAGCTCACCGACAAGCAGCCCACGCCTCCTCCACGGAAACCTCTTCCCTTTTCCCAAAGGCTGCCGGGAAGCCCCGCGCTGGCTGCGGCAGCAGCGGGTCCTGGGCGTGTGGGCAGCCCCTCGCCCCTCCGCCGGCCCGGCCTTTCCCGTCCATCCCACTGCACCGCCCTGGCCGGCAGAGGAGCCGGTCCGTGTCTGCAGAGCGCGTGCTCGAGCGATGAGCGTCCTGTTCCACAGTCTCCCCCTCAGACCCTCTCGGTGCAGCTGCACACACCGCACCCAGGCCCTGGGGCAGAGGGGGCAGAAACGCCCCTGCTGAGCAGGGCAGGCCGAGGGGCGCAGCCGAGGGAAGCGCTACTGCTGGACGGGGCTGGGCCGGGCCCCCCAGAGGCGGGGGCCCCATCCATGCTCTCTCTGAGCCCTTGTTAGTGTGCCTGCCTCTCCCCACAATGCAATTGGGCCGCTGGCCTGATGCATGCAGCTAGAGAACGGTCCCCTGGCTGTGGATTCCGGCGTCGGTGGTTCCTACCCACCCAGGTCTGTGAGGGAGACGAAAGGCCCCAGAGGGAGGCGAGGCAGGTCTGCCTCACCTGCCGACAGGTGTTGCCAAGGCCCCAATGCAGATGAGCCGCTGACGTGGGTCCCAGGCGGCAGGGGGCACCCAGGCCCGCAGGTGTGGGCCCACCACCCCGGGTGGCCCCGATTGTGTTACCGGAACACCTCGGCCCCCACCGCGATCAGGGGGCGGGGGCGCGCTGCCCGCAGAGCCTGCTGGCCACTTTGATGTGCGGGCGCCTGAGCCCCACGCCCCCTTCTGCCATGCTAAGAGCAGTGCGGTGTGCCTGCTGCCCACTCTTTTTTACAGCGAGGAATTGTCTAACCTCTTCATAGGAACCAGCAATTATCTCCGGGGCAGGAAACCAAACCCGGGCTGCGCTGGTGAGAGGCAGGGCCCTCCCTGCTGTGCCGAGCGGAGGAGACCACATGAAAAGCCCAGCCCGCTCAGCGGGGCTGCACTGAGGTTCCAGCGACAGACTGGGCCCCGGCCTGGCCCCCGCCCAGCTGCCAGGGCCTGGGCAGCGTGTGGGAGGGAGCCCCGGAGGGGCCTCAGGGACACTGGGCTCCCTCATGCAGACCCTGACCCGTGGCAGCTCTGGCCCAGCCCTCGACTCTGCGCCTCCTGCCACCATCCATGGCCCCCGTCCACTAACACCAAGGCTCCAGCGACTCCTCGGGCCCGCCCCCCCCGGGAGTGCTCCCTGCTTCCTGGGCCTGCCTCCCCCCGCGGTCCCCACAGCTCCCCATGTGGTGCGTAACCCAAGGCTCCTGACCCCATGCCCCGCCCGCAGTCACCCGTCCACCGCTCTCCTTTGCAGGAAAATTCCTCGGAGGGGCTGCCCCAGCGCCTTGTCCTCAATTCCTCCTCCCACCTGCCCCTCCCTCCTTCTACAGTTAATAGTTGGCATGTACAAAAGAAACAGGTGACATAAACCTACGTCACAACGTTCTTAACACGATGACCACGCGGCCAGAACGGGCACCGTGTGACCACGGTCCTTCCCCCGGTCCTGCCGCCCCCAGGAGGCGGCCCCTCCGCGGGACTGCAGGCTCCGGGCCCTCGAGCTGTGACTGCATCGCCAATGGGTGCCCGCCCCGAAGGCACTTAGTTAACTTTGGTTCGGATTTTGCATAAATGCTGCCTTTCTGCGCGGAGTCTCCCGGGGCTTGCTTTGCTCTCTCCGCATTGTGCCTCCGAGGTTCCCTCACGCAGCTCTTTGAGGCCGGGGGGCGGGGGGGCCGCGCTCAGCGGTGTGGGATACTCCCCGGTGTGCGTCAAGCTCCTCGGCGTGAGCACTCTGGGGAGGAGGTTCAGGGTGTGCCCGGCTGCTGCTGGCACTCGCATTGCTCCCTGGGCATCCCACCCTCTGGTCCCCGTGGGTGTGTGCCCAGCAGAATACCTCCAGGTGTCATGCCCAATGACCATGAAGGATGCCAAACTACTTTCCCAAGAGGCTATGCCCGTTAAACGTCCTCCAAGCACATCTGCGAGTTCCAGCGCCTCCGACGGCCAGACCTGCTAAGGCCGTGAACACACCAGCGTGGCCTGGCCTGCGTGTCTCGGATCGCCGGCGAGGGTGCACGCCTTTTCACGTGACTACGGCCCGTGTCGGCTTCTCTGTGAAAAACCCGTGCACGCCCGTTTTCTATTGGTTTGTCATTTTTCTCGCTAATTTGAGGAGCTTTGCGCATGGCCCAGACATGGGTCCTTACTCAGTTATCCCTGCTACAGGCACGTTTTCCCAGGCGGTGGCGTGCCTGTGTGCGGTGCCTTTTAAAGAAAGTTCTTAAGTGTCCTGAGTTTACCAGCATTTTCCTTTCTGTACGTGCGTGGTCTGTGAAGGGCTTCCAAGTTTGCCTTTTACACTGAAGGCCCCGGGGGTCCTCCTGCCTCTGCTCTGTCGGGGCAGCGACCCCAGCCCAGGGGTCCCTGACTTTGGCCGCTGATGCCAGGCCAGAGCCAAGGGAAACCACGGCTGAGGCCGAACACATGCCCTTCACCAGCAGACCTCCTCCTGTGCCGCGAGGTGGCCTGGGCGGGGGCGGGGACACAAAGCTCTGTGGACAGGGCCACCCAGCGGCCCGCGCCCACGCCCGCAGCCACGCCACCCGAGCTCCGTCCAGCCACAGTTCTCACCGGAACAAAGGCTCAGAGGCTGGCACCTCGGAAACTGGCAGAGGGAGCCCCTCAGAGTGCCAGGACCCTGCGCACAGTCAGCAGGCACCAGGATGACCACGCCGAGGGCGGAGCCAGCCCCTCCAACCAGCCTGTCCCCCTGGGCCCACACAGATCACCCAGAGTCACCTGCTCCGACGGTAAACGTCAGGGAGACTTCTCTGTGACAGGACGTAAAGCGGGGCGGGTGGACGCGCCGTGCGGCTCTGGCACCTGCACAGAACATCCCACTAGCGGTGCCTGCTCAGCCTGCAGCCCAGACGCTGGGCCAGGGTCACAGCCGGACACTGGCAGCCTGCGGCTAGCTGGCCTGGGAAAAGCCATGAGCTGTCCTGGGGTCCCGGAGTCCAGTTGCATTAAAAATGAGGCACACAGACCCCGATCCCGCCACTAGGTGGCGCTGAGACCTGGGGTGGAGACGGGTAGGAGATGTGTAGGGACCAGGGCGGGGAGGAGCGAGCAGTGTGTGGAAAGCCAGCAATGCAGCAGTGCAGGGGGCCTCCCCCATGACCGAGACGCAGGCCCTGCAGGGCCAGGTGGATGTGGGCTTCTGGCCCGCGGCTCCAGGACGTTCTCCCACCCCAAACCTGCCTTCCGGAGAGGCAGCTGCAGTGGGGCCCGGGCTGGGAGTGTCCCCACAGCCCCCAAAGGTCCCCCAACCCTGAGGGATTTCAGGAAAATGCCCGGGATTTCAGATCAACTCCAGGACCAGAAAGTACAGCGTGTTTGGCTCAGTGGATAGAGCGTCAGCCTGTGGACTGAAAGGTCCCGGGTTCGATTCCGGTCAAGGGCATGTACCTTGGTTGCGGGCACATCCCCAGTGGGGGCTGTGCAAGAGGCAGCTGGTTGATGCTTCTCTCATCAGCGTTTCTAACTCTCTGTCCTTCTCAATTCCTCTCTGTGTAAAATCAATAAAATATATTTTTTTAAAAAAAATAGAGCATGTAAACCACATGTGTCAAACACAAGGCCCGCGGGCCAAATCCGTCCCGCCAGGCCTTGCAATGTGGCCCGCACCGCGCTGTCATCACTGCACTCCGCTGCGTTTCCATCACAATGACAGTTTATGACTGTTCAGTAAACCATTCGGCCCGCGATTTAGGCTGCATTTTAGATTTTGGCCCCTTCTCTGATTGAGTTTGACACCCCTAATGTAAACCATCCTCAGTGTTTACAAACTCGAGCACTGGGGTTCGTGACGTCTCAGAAGTTACTTTTTTGGTTAAACTTTCCTCTCATCCCGTTGCCCAGACAGGAGACTGGTGTCCCTTCCCAGGCGGTCAGCACCTGTGCCCTCGTGGCCACTGCCTGGCCCTCAGCAGACATCACTAATCCATCTCAGCAATGCTTTCCTCGGAGATTCGGTCCCCAACAGAGGCCTCCGGGAGCGACCGCCAATCACCGACCGGCAGTTCACAAGGGAACCACTTGCCATCTGGATCTGTGGTGGGTCACACGGCAACATGGCCTTCCCCATTCTGCTCACTCCTCCGGCCCCCTCCTGCCACACCGAGCACACACAGTAGGACCTCTCCAGGCTTCTACACGCCTTTATGCGAATTAGAGGAAGGCGGCCCCTGCCGCGGGTGGACAGCCCCCGGCCACGGGGCACCCTGTGCCGTGCACAGCTCACAGGGCCGGAGGAGCGGGGCGGCCGTATGGCGGGAAAGACGACACCTCGTTCTTTGTAAGACGTAGTGATATTGGCATTCTGACCCGTAAGGAAACACCCAGTCACAGTCATGGAACGCGTACAATAATGCAACAGCCACGGCTCGCTGCATGTGAAACCAGCAGCGTCCACGCCGACGGGCCTGGGAAGCCGCCGGCCGGCCTGTGCGGCCCACGGGGCCTCTCGTCCCTGAAGGCCGCCGGCAGCAAAGGCACCACGGAAACCGCAGGGCCAGGAGGAGGCCCTGCTTCTTGCTCTCAGACCCTCTCAGGGTCCTGTGGAGTCACCCTCTTCCCGCACTGAGACAAGTAAAAGCAGCTCATATAACGCGGCGTGGCACAGCGTGGCACAGCGTGGGGCGGCGTGGCACGGCGTGGCGCGGCGTGGCACAGCGTGGCACAGCGTGGGGCGGCGTGGCACGGCGTGGCGCGGCGTGGCATGGACGCTGCTGCCGCACCGACCGAGCCGCGATGCTGCAGACAGAAGCTGCCGTGTCCGCTCGCAGCGCACGGGGCCTCGGTTCTGTGGGTTCTGTCGCAGCCCCGGTGGGCCGAGTGGCTCTGTCTCTCCTCCGGGCCGCAGCGGCCTCTCCCCGGGACCCGCGCTGGCGCCCAGGCCACATCGCCATCCGCCCAGCCAGGAAGGCACACAGACGTCACCTGCACAGCTGCAGGTGGGGGTGATGCCGCAGCTTCGCCATCAGCTCCTCCTCCGTCGGCTCCTCCAGGACCTCCCTGCGGGATCGGGAGGAGGTGTGCGCGAACAGCGAGCGTGCAGTCCGGGGCCAGCCCTGCGTGGGACAGCCTCACACACGTGCACAGGGGACGTGGGAGGACGGGACCCGGGACCCGGCACATCTGCGGGGCGTTTGTACGGCGCTCTTAAAGGCCCCGGTGGGCTGCTGGGCGGGCGGCACAGAGCACCACTGAGGCAAGGCAGCCAAGGCCCGCGAGGGAGACCGTCACCTCTCTCCACCAGGAGCGGAACCAAGGGGTCCCTGACCACGTCCATCCCCAGAATCACAGGAGCACCCGCAGGATGTTCCCACGAATACGCTCAACGGAGAACAGGACAGAACGGCCGGGCGGCAGGAGCAGCGGAAGCAACGGACCCCAATCCTGGGCCCCGACCCCGACCCCGACCCCGACCCCCAGCCCCGGGAACTTCTTGAAGCTCCCGGCAGCAGGCAGCTCTACACTCGCACCCGACGCCGACCCCTGGTCGAGCTCCGCAAGAGGGAGGCCAGGAGCCGGGGCTGGTGGGGAGTGTCGCTGTCACAGGCCGCCTGCCCAGCACCCCCTGCCTCCCTCCTCGCCACCTGCGCACCTGAACAAGAGGTCCACTGTGGTTATCTCGTCCCCGGAGAGGGACTGCAGGTCGCCTCGGCGGTCCCACTTGTGAAGGAAGTTCTGGGGAGTGGGAGGGTGGAGGGAGGCGAGTGGGTGCCGGCCCTGTGTGAAACCAGCCTCACCTCCCTACCTCCCACCCCCGCCCGGTGTCTACTGCAGGGACACGGGAAGCCCGGGTCCAGGGCCTGCAAGGCCACCAGCTCCTGGGAGCCACATGCCCCCAGGGCCCTGGGGCCTGAGGACACCCTCAGGTCAAATGTCAGGGCTGTTCCCAGACCCTCCCAGCAACGGGGGAGCTGCACGGAGCCGGGGCCGCCCAAACCCCCAGGGACTCTCCTGCACCTCCAGAATCAGAGCCAGAAACAGGTTGATCCAGATGACAGACGACACCAGCCACCACAACACGAAGTAGATCTTGGACCACCTGCGAGGACCAGGAGGAGGCACACGCAGGGCCCGTCGTGAGCACAGCGAGGCCACGGGGGAGGGGGGGGGGGTGGCGCGCGCAGACCCCGCTGCCGGTCGGACCCACGCTTTGGGGACAGCTCTCCCTGGTCCTGTCCGGTAACCCCGCGGCGTCCTCCCGCTTTAGAGATGACCAGAAGCTGAGACAACGAGCTGCCCAAGGCGGCAGGGCCAGCAGGAGGTGGAGCCCTGGCTGGGACCAGGACCAGGACCAGGACCATGCCCGGGGCTGAGCTGTGCTCCAGGCTCCCCCCCAGACGCCCACCAGGCCCCTCAGATGACAACCAGGCACCCAAGGAGCCCCCAGGGCCTGTGCTGCTCCCACACATCCCCAGAGATGCCAAGTGCCACCCAGAGCCCCGGGCGAGGGCACAGGAGGAAGGGCGGGAGCCGGGCGGGAGCCCGGGAGCCGGGCGGGTCACTCACGGGCCCGAGTAGCGCTGATAGGCGTCCAGGAACACCTGCCAGTTGTTCACGACCATCACGTTCCACAGCGTGACCAGGGCAGCCTGCGGGCAGCAGACGGGGCACGGTCCGGGGGCTGCGGGAGGCAGGGGGTGGGGTCCCGGGCGCGGGGGGAGGGACTCACCGCGAAGTCGTCGAAGTTGTTGGCCCAGTAGTCCAGCTGCTCGTAGCTGCCGCAGGGCGCTGAGCCGTTAGGGGCCAGGCTGGGACACAGCGAGGCGGGTCAGGGCGGGTGTAGGACACGCACACCAGGTGTGCCCTACGCCGCCTTAGCCCTGCACAGCTGGAACCCCCCTGGGCCCCCAGAAACAGGCAGAAGAAATGCCCCTGACCTCCAGAGGGTCGGTGAGGGCCGCTGGGAGGCAAGGCCTGTGGCCAGCAGGAAGCTTCTGGAAGCTCCTGGCAGCAGTCAGCTCTGCACTCACACCGCTGCCAGCTCCGGCCTGGGGGCTGGGGGAGTCTGGGGGGAGCCAAGGGGAGCTGAGTGGAGGGGCTCAGAGTCCAGCTGGGGTTGGGAGGGCTGCTCTGAGCAGATATGGAACAGTCAGCACAGGCTCCAGGCCAGGGCCCAGGGGAGGGAGGGCAGGGGACAGGGAAGAAAGAGGAAGAGCAGGAGCCTCGTCTTGGAGAGCCGACCCCCACGCTGCCGAGGCCTCACCCTGTCCTTATGTCTGTCCGGCTCCTCACCCCCCCACCCCCAGCGCTCCTTTGGCGCCTGTAGGCCCCACCTCACCTGTTGTTCCCAGGAGCCACAATGACTCCCTGGAACAGGTTGATGCCAACGATGGCAAAGACGTAGTACACCACCTACGGAGGCAGGGCCCGGTCAGCGGGGCAACCCCCACAGACAGAGCCAGGCGGGCTGTGAAGGTTCCCAGCCGGCCACGGCCCCCAACCATGGGCACTGCTAGCCCCCCACAACACCACAATACTTGTCTCTACTCCCAGACACCCCCTCCGGCCACCACCTGCCCCAGAGGCCCGGGGGGAGCTGGGCCTGGGAGGAGGAGCTGGGCCCGGGGGGAGCTGGGCCGGGAGGACCTGGGCCCGGGGAGGAGCTGGGCCCGGGGGGAGCTTGGCCCGGGGGGAGCAGGGCCCAGGGAGGAGCTGGGCCCGGGGAGGAGCTGGGCCTGGGAGGAGGAGCTGGGCCTGGGGAGGAGCTGGGCCCGGGGGGAGCTGGGCCTGGGAGGAGGAGCTGGGCCCGGGGGGAGCTGGGCCTGGGGGGAGCTGGGCCTGGGAGGAGGAGCTGGGCCCGGGGGGAGCTGGGCCTGGGAGGAGGAGCTGGGCCCGGGGAGGAGCTGGGCCTGGGAGGAGGAGCTGGGCCTGGGGGGGAGCTGGGCCCGGGGGGAGCTGGGCCTGGGAGGAGGAGCTGGGCCCGGGGGGAGCTGGGCCTGGGGGGAGCTGGGCCTGGGAGGAGCTGGGCCCGGGGGGAGCTGGGCCTGGGAGGAGGAGCTGGGCCTGGGGGGAGCTGGGCCGGGAGGACCTGGGCCCTGGGAGGAGCTGGGCCCGGGGGGAGCTGGGCCCAGGGAGGAGCTGGGCCTGGGGGGAGGGGCTGGGCCCGGGGGAAGCTGGGCCCGGGGGGAGCTGGACCCAGGAGGACCTGGGTCCGGGGAGGAGTTGGGCCCGGGGAGGAGCTGGGCCTGGGAGGAGGAGCTGGGCCCGGGGAGGAGCTGGGCCCGGGGGGGAGCTGGGCCCGGGAGGACCTGGGCCCGGGGAGGAGCTGGGCCCGGGGGGAGCTGGGCCCAGGGAGGAGCTGGGCCTGGGAGGAGGAGCTGGGCCCGGGGGAAGCTGGGCCCGGGGGGAGCTGGGCCCAGGAGGACCTGGGTCCGGGGAGGAGCTGGGCCCGGGGAGGAGCTGGGCCTGGGAGGAGGAGCTGGGCCCGGGGAGGAGCTGGGCCTGGGGGGAGCTGGGCCCAGGGAGGAGCTGGGCCCAGGAGGACCTGGGTCCGGGGAGGAGCTGGGCCCGGGGGGAGCTGGCCTGGGAGGAGGAGCTGGGCCCGGGGGGAGCTGGGCCTGGGAGGAGGAGCTGGGCCCGGGGAGGAGCTGGGCCCCGGGGAGGAGCTGGGCCCGGGGAGGAGCTGGGCCCAGGGAGGAGCTGGGCCCGGGGAGGAGCTGGGCCCCGGGAGGGGCGGAGGAGGGGCACGGGGAGTGGGGGAGAGACTGGGCCTGGGAGGAGCTGGGCCTAGGGAAGGAGAAGGCCAGGCCTCTCCAGGACAGAGTCCCACCATGCTTCCCACGGCCACCAGGGGGTGTCTAAGGAGCACCCCCCAGCAGCCTCGGAGAGGGGCTGCTGCCAGAGCCCTGGCCTATCCAGAAGATGCTGGGGGATTGGGGAGGGCTCCACACTCTGGGCTAACCCTGCCCCCCTCCTGTGCCTCAGTTTCCTCCAATGTGCAAATCGGGGTCTGGGGCAGGGCCTGAGCCCAGATCCTATTTCTAGCTTCCTGGAGGGCCTGGGCTCCCTCAGGGCTCCCCCAGGGCTCCCAACCCCAAGTTGTTGTTCAAAATAAAGGACAAAAGGCCGCAGCAGGCTCTGCCTCCTCACTGCCACCGAGTGTGCGGCCCCCGGGCTGGTGCCTGGAGCAGCACCAGGCCCGCCTGCTCACGCCCTGACCCGGCTGGGCCAGCGGGACTGGAAAGTGACGGAAAAGCTGTCTGCACGAAGGGGACGCTCTGGCTTCCCGCTCCCCCTCCCCCCAGCTTGCCCAGCCCACAGCCCCACTCCCACTGCGTGACCACCCCACCCAGGCCCACATGGCGGCCAGACTCACCACCAGGATCCCGCCGAAAGCCCGCATGTTTCTGATCAGGCCCAGGATGGTGCTGGCCACCACGGCCATCAGCTGAGGACAAGGAGAGCAGAACCACTATTCCTCCTGGCCTCACTAGGTGGCGCCAACCCTGCCCATCACCCTCCCTCTGCAAGGGCAGGTGAATTAGCACCAACCCACACACCTGTGCACACCACACACACACACACACGCACACACACACACACACACACACCGTGCACACACCCGTCACCCCTACATGCACTCACACATGCATACACACACCCGTGCACACACCCCACAGCCACCCCTACACACACACACACACACACACACACAGCTGTACACCCTAGCCACCCATAGGCACCCACTCGCCCCCACACATCCAGACACCTTGCCCACCAGCCTTGGGTCTGGGCCCGCATTCAGGCCAGACCATGCTGCCCTCCACCGCTGAGGCCGGGCAGCTCCCCTGGCCTGGACCAAGTCTGGGAAACGGGCCTCGGAGACGCAGCCAGGAACCCTGGCGACAGGGCTGCTCCCCACCCACACAAACCTGCGCCCATTTCCCAGCTGACGCATTAGAATATCAGAGCTGGATGCTGGCAGAGGGAAATCAGTGCCCATGCGCACGTGTGATGACTGTGTGCACATGTGTGCGTATGTGCGCGTGTGCGGGGCTTGTGTGTATATGCATATAGTTGTATTTGTGTATAGGGTAAAGGTGTATGATTGCATGTGTTGTGTGTAATTGTGTTAGTTATGTGCACATGCATTGCTGTGTGTGTGTGTGTCTATACAATTATGCCTGTGATGACGTGTATATAATCATGCCATTGTGTGTGTTTATGTATCTGGTTACATTGTGTGGTTTGTTACATGTGTGTGGTTACATGTGTGAATGTGTGGGCTAGTGTCGTGTGTGTGGTCATGACTTGTGTGGGTATTTGTGTGCTCACAGGCACATGTGACCACATATGCCTGTGTGCCATGCACAGAGACTTCGGGCAGCAGCCCCACCTGCACCCAGGTCCCCGAACTGCCCTCAGGGAGAGCCCCGGTGTGCGAGGAAGGCCCCGGACACACAGGAAGGACTGGTGTCCCCATGGCTCTTCCCCTGAATGTCCCTGGGAAAACAGGCGGAGCAGTAACCTCACTTCCGGGCTGGGCTGGGCTGGGCCCGGCCGCTGACCACCTCTCCCACCCCTCCAGGCTGATGGTACCCCTCCCGGTGGGAGGCTCGGAGCTGCTCACAAGCCCCCTCCTTGCATTCGGAGTCCTGGAAGTGAGCGCTGCGGTCAAGCCTGCCGTGACCAGGAGTCCCCCAAGGAGCCCCCCAGGAGCCCCCCCAGGAGCCCCCCAGAAACCTCAGGCCCTGGAGCAGGTGGTCCCCGCGCTCCGCCTGCCCTCACTGCCAGGGGCCCCAAGAGCTGGGCACGCCCCTGCAACTGGCCGAGAGCCTCACCCAGGCCCCCTCCCCCGGGTGCTGCCAGGCGAGGGGCGGGGGCCCACCCAGGGTCTGGGCCCTCCCTGCCCGGGCCCCCCCTCTCCAGGGCACGAGGGCAGAGTGAGCAGGACGGGGCAGCGAGGGGGGCGGCAGCGCCACGCACCTTCATGCTGGGGATGATGCGCAGGAACCGGAACACGATGAGCATGTTCACCAGGCGCACCATGTCCCACAGCGACAGCAGCCCCCGCATCTCCGGCTTCCTGCGGAGACACGGGCAGACGGGTTGGGAGAGGCCCAGAACACCAGCACCGAGAAGACAGGACACTCGGTTTAAACGGAGAAAGAGAGATGCAGAGAGTGAGGGGAGCAGAGGGAGGGAGGGGAGCAGAAAGGAGGGGGAGCGGACAGAGGGAGGGGGAGCGGACAGAGGGAGGGGGAGCGGAGGGAGGGAAGAGAGCAGAGAGGGAGGGGAGCAGAGGGAGGGAGGGAGCAGAGAGGGAGGGGAGCGGAGGGAGGGAGGGGAGCGGAGGGAGGGAAGAGAGCAGAGAGGGAGGGGAGCAGAGGGAGGGAAGGGAGCAGAGAGGGAGGGGAGCGGAGGGAGGGAAGAGAGCAGAGAGGGAGGGGAGCAGAGAGAGGGAGGGGAGCAGAGGGAGGGAGGGAGCAGAGAGAGGGAGGGGAAACAGAGAGAGGGAGGGGAGCAGAGAGAGGGAGGGGGAGCAGAGAGAGGGAGGGGAGCAGAGAGAGGGAGGGGGAGCAGAGAGAGAGAGGAGGAGCAATGAGAACTTGCCCGGCCTCGGGCTCCAGACAGAAACCCTCACCGAGACGGAGGGCAGAGTGGTCACGAACCTTCCACAGCACTCCCTGCCTGGCGCCCGGCCAGCTAACCCTCCGTCTGACATCGGACACCACTGAGAACCCGGACACCCAGCTCAGGTCCCGCAGAACTGGGAGACTTGGCCCCTGACTCCATCCCATACCCCCAACCCATATTCACACCCTACTGCCGACCCCTCCTAACCATGCAGCCGATTTCCTGACCCCTTGCTTTGACCCTATATCCTGCCCCTGACCTTGACCTATCACCTGACCCTGTCTCCTGATCTGACCCTGTCCCAACTCTACCCTAACCCCTAATCACACATCCTATTCCGGCCCTGCCTCCGACCCCCTCTCCTGACTCCATCTCCACACTGTCTCCTGACCGTCTCCCTTGCCACCAACCGCTGACCTTATCCCTGAGCCTTAACCACATGCCCTAGCCTGACCCACCTCCGGGCCCCGGAGCCAGTCCCATCTCCATCCGACCCTTGGTGTCCCTGGTGGCCTCACCACGCTCTCATTTCTATTTAAATGTAAACCCACTCTCACCGGGATGTCAGGCCTGTAACTTTCAAACATGCACTTCAGACACAAGGAGAGCTGGCCCCCAGGAAGCCCATGTCCCCCTGGGCCCAGCCCCTCAGCCTCCAAGGGACAGCGCCCACCCAGCGGACTTCCGAGATCAACCCTGCCCAGCGGCTGCCACGGAGCTGACCCTGAACAGCCAGCCATCATCCCTCTGTGTGACCGGAGCCGGGGGCCTGGGGCTCAAACAGCAGCGAGAGAGCGGCGCGCCCAGGCCCGTCGCCATAGGGAGAGGCAGCCTTTGCCCAGCCCCGGGCACAGGCCTGCCAGGCCAGAGGAGGGCTGCAGCCCAACGCTAGTGCCCACGTCACCCAGCCCTGACCTGGGGCCTCTCTGCTCCGGCCCAGCACCCCAGGGCCACACCCCCGTCCGCCGGTGCCGGGGCTGGGCCACCGCATTAAAGGGCACCCACAGCCTCCTGCCGCCGTCCTGACGGGTCAGCACGAGCGAGGCCCCCGGGGCGCGGGACCGGAGCCCCTGTCCTAACAACCGGGCGCCTCGCCCTCCGTCCTAGCCGGACGGGGCCACCCTTCCCGGTGCTGGCCGGGCGGTTGCTGTAGCGCCCTCGGTTCTCCAGTCACATACCAGCCTGGGTGTGGGAATCGGTACACAGCCAGAGTTGAGATCTCCAGAACCTTTAATCACAAAAGAAAAGACAGCATCGCTACAGCCAGCTCACCGGCGGCTCTCGGGGGACCTCGCAGCCCAGCCAGGCCGCCCCACGGGCCTTCGGGGAGGACAGACCTGGGACCTGTCCCCGTGGGCTCGGTCCACGTGCTGGGACTTCCTGAGGCGGAGAAAGACAGACACCGTGGCCTCCGGAGCGGGCGCCCTCGGGAGGGCGGCCGGGGAGAAGCCACGTGGTCAGAGACGGGCTGGATGAACCCCCACTGTCTCGGGGGGCCCACGGCTCTCAGCAGTCACAGGAGCACGAGTCGCACTGACGTCGCTGTGACCCACGGGCGACCCCCACCCCTGGGGGCTCTGGGGAAAAGTGTCCGGAGCCTGAGACCTCCCCCTCCGCCGCCCACACCGTCTCACTGTGCTGAGTGGCATCGGAGGCTGTGCCTGGGGCGGGGTAACCAGGGAGAAGGGGTCTGTGGGGTCCATCTGGGCCTCCCCAGGAGAGGCGGCCTGACCCCCCCACGCTCAGACACTGCAGACCCTCCTCGGCCCCATCCGACGCCCACCCAGCGTCTTGCTGGGGAATCAGCCCCACGGTCCCTGGAGGCAGGAGCCCAGGACCGTGGCCCTCGGGCCCCCAGCGCAGAGCCGCTGTGCGCGCCCACCGCCCACTGCCCACCCGGGAGGCGCCGGCGGACTCACCAGCAGGATGACGGTGAGGAGGCCGTCGAACACGTTGCTGGGGTAGGACAGGTAGCCGGGCAGCCCCAGCGCGAACACCTTGAGCAGCACCTCCGCCAGGTAGTACAGGATAAAGACGCAGTTGAGGATCTGAAAGGCCGCGTGCCTGGCGTTCAGTCCCAGCTCTGCCTCCCCGACCTCCCCCTGGCCGTCCGGTCTCCAGCCCCCGCCGCCCCCGCCGCCCCCCGGGTCACTTTCTCTCGGACCCTCCCTCGGCCGCTGCCCCGCTAGGCTGACCTCCCTGCACCTGGCTCCCGGCCTGTACCAGCCTCGGCCAGCCTCCCCCCACGGCCTGCTACCCCCAACTCTGAGGATCCCCCGACGCCAGTCCCTCGGAACTGGAATGGCCCTCCGCCAGCGGACCCGGAGGCCCCGCCGGGGCGGACAGCGAGCGGCTCAGAGCTCACCCCCAGCACGAAGTCATCCCGGTCTTGGGGCAGGATGCCTGCGTCTTGCACCAGGAACACCTGCAAGGCCAAGGTGGGCCGTCACGGGAGAGGGGACGGGGAGGGGAGGGAGAGTGGGAGGGAGGGAGGAGGGCCAGGACGAGACCCCTCCCGGGGCCACTGGGGGGCACACCGGTGCTCACACAAATGGACACGAGGTTCGCCAGGACGAAGAAGTTCCCCAGGTAGTCGAAGTAGGGGTGGCCGAACAGGAACTGGGCGCTCCGCAGGAACGGGGACTGGTACTCAGGCGGCGGTGGGTGCTGCAGGGGACACGTGCTCAGAAACGGGGCCGTGCCCATTCTCCTGGGACCCGGCGGCCCTCTACCTGACCTCTGCCCGTCTACCCAGCCCCTGGGCTTCCTCACAAACCCAGGTGCGGCCCCTCACCCGGGGACGCCATCGCAGAGGCAGGGTGCCCTGGGCGGCACCTGGCCCCGTGAGGAAGCCTCTCAGTGTTTGCCACGACGTGGAAAGCGTTACGTGCAAAAGCCCAGGTAAGTCCTACGCTGGTAACTACCAGAGCGTGGCGCAGAGCCAGCAACGGGTGGGAAGTGACGGAGGGCCACTGGCAGGAAGCGGACAGGAAGCACTGTGTGTTCCCATAGGCGGGCGGCCGCCACTCTGGAGAGATTTAACGCAGGAGGCCAGTGGGCGGCCCTAACCCCACAGGGCTGGGTCCTCCTAAGAGGTCAGGGCACAGACACACAGAGGGAGCATGTGGGGGCCCAGGGGAAGACGGCCATTACACACCCAGGAGAGAGGCCTTGGGAGGAGCCAGCCCGGACCCCTGGGTCTGGACTCCGCCTCCAGGACGGGGCGGTACGGCCTGCGGGAGCCACCGCGGTGGCACTCGTCACGGCCGCGGCACAGAGCTGTGCGGAGCCCGGCCAGCAGGTGTCAGATTCCCCGCCGCCTGCTGCCCGCACCCCCTTCCCGAAGGGCCCCTCCCGGACCCTTCAGGGAACCTCAGCATCTCCAGGAAACCCACTAAAAACGCGTGCGGGGGGCCGTCTGGACACGGTGCTGAGCGGGCCGCCACGGCCCCTGCGGGGGGGGGGCTTCAAGCCCCGGTCAGGACCGAAGACCACGGCTTTCGCCAAGCTCGGAGCCCCCTCGGAAGGAGCCGGGGAAGAGGCTGTTTGTCACAGAGACAGAGAAAGCCCTTTGGGAGGTTCCTCGCTGGCTTTCTGAGGCCAACCCTCTCTGTCCCATTTACCGTCCTAGGGGCCAGAACCAGGGACAGGGAGGCCAGTCCTGGCGCCGGTCACCGAGTTACCCGGGTGGTCAAGCCCCTGACTCTCTCTGCAAACGTCCCCCTAACCCTGGGAGCCCTGGCCCAGTTACCTCCTTCGTCAGACTTTTGTCAAACTCACTGAACAGCTTCTGAAACTCGTCAGCCGACAGCAGGCCATCGCTACGGGCACGCACCTGCTGCAGAGCAGGGAGGCACAGGTCGGCGGGCGAGCCGGGCCAAGGCCAGAGCCTGAGGGTGAGCCCCCACCATCCCAGGCTGGTCCGGCCCCCGCTGCTCTGAGAGGACGCCGTCCTGACCAGGGGCTGCTGGCCCCCAGCACCACTGGGGGGAGCACGGCTGGGGAGGGCAGGAGGCTGGGGGGGGGGGGGGTGATGGGGCTGGTACCTCCATGACGGCCTGCTTGTGGGTGCTGCTGGCCTGGACTTTCTGAAGCACGTGCAGGAGGTCCTGGGCCCTCACCCCAACTCTGTGGGGAAAAGACACCCACACCCAGTGAGCTCACTAGCTCAGCCCCCCGGCGCCCGATCTCTGGCCTGAACCACACAGCCCTGGGCGAGAGCAAGGCCTCCAGAGGAGGAGCGACCGCGGGCCACACAGCCATCACAGCCACCGCAGCCATCGCAGCCACCGCAGCCACCGCAGCCACCGCCGCCATCACAGCCATCACAGCCATCACAGCCACCGCAGCCACCGCAGCCACCGCAGCCACCGCAGCCACCGCCGCCATCACAGCCATCACAGCCATCACAGCCATCCGCTAACATCCCAAGACGCTGCCAGGCCCTCCCCGGGAAGGTGGGAAGCGGGGTGCTGCCGAGCAGCCTCCAGCCAGGGCGCAGTGGGGACATGACCCCGGTCCCGCTGTGCCCAATACCCAGCTTGGGGCCCAGGTGTGTGGGAAGGGAAGGGCGGGTGGGTGAGCAGGCGAGCGGGCGGCAGAGGCGGGAGCACTGAAGTCCGCAGGGAGCCCGCGGAGTGGTGCTTAGCTCCAGCCCTAGCGAGCACCCCGGCCCCACAGCGGCAGCCCCGCTTCTCCAGGGAGCCCACGCTCACCCCTGAGGGCCGCCTTCTCCCTTGGCCATCCAGGACAGGACCTCGTAGGCAGCCCGGGTCCCCAGCCGCTTCCGGAACAGTGAGGCCTGGATAGATTTCTGCAAGGAGGGTGCCTCTGAGGGGCCGGCCCAGCCCAGCCCAGCCAAGCCCAGCAGGACAGCACAGCCCTGAGCCCGCAGCCCCTGAGGGCCTCCCCGGTCGGGACAGGCACAGACTCCGAGGACATTTCTGCAGAAGGAGCTGAGGGCTGCGCCAGTCCCTAAGGCATGTGTTTCCTCCGTGCAGCTGGGGTCCTGGCTCTCCCACACAGAGGCCCAGAGTCCGTTGCCCTGGGCGCTGTAATCTTTTGTGGCTTCCCTCAGAGGAACAGGAGGCGGCACAGCTCCAGCTCATCCACAAGAGGGAGCCAGAGGGCAGTGCAGAGACCACTGTGGACACTACCCCCATGGGGACCTAGCCAAGCCCCCCCCCCCCCCCCACACACACACACACACAAAGCTGCTTGGCCTGGGCCGCAGTCTCGCTCACCAGCAGGTAGCCCCGGAACTGATTGTAGATGATGGCCGTCAGCAGGTTCATCAGAAACAAGCTTCCTTCAAGAAGAAAGCGCCTCGGTCAGCGAGGAGCAGTCGCTGTGGGGGCCCAGGGGCGGTGCCCAGAGGTGCAGAGGGTCCCTCGGCACAGCAACCCCAGGGGTGCCAGCAGAAAGGGCCCGGACGATCGCAGAGCAGGAAGTGGGCCTGGGCATGTCACTCGCAGTCCTCATCTGGACAGCACATGTGCCACCCGGCCTGCCCAGCGCGGTCTCCGTGGTCACAGACTGCAGGCAGGGCAGGGCCCCCCTGAGGTGAAGGGTCGGGCAGCACACCTCCCCCCGAGCGTCACAGGGGACAGAACCTCCTCCTACAGGGGACAGACTCACCGATCAGCGTGAAAACTATGAAGAAGATGGCAAAGGCCCGGTTCTTGGAATACGCAGGAATCATGACTGAGAAAGAAATCAGGAAAACCGGTCACGGGGAGCTCACTGCCCTCAGGGATGCCCACCCCTAGGCTGAGCTGACGCCTGCTCCTGCGACCATCCCCACAGGCCGGGAGCCCCGCCCTCCCTCGGTGACAGCCTCCCGTCCTGCCCACCCCTGGCCCGCGCGGGCACAGGCCCCATCGGCGACCCAAAGGGGACACCATGGCCGGGGACAGCCCGTGGCCTCACACACACAACGGCTGAGCCGCAGCCCACAGCTGGGGACATGGAGGGGCCCAGAGGCCAGCGGGGGACCCCGGAACACTGCACATAAAGCACAGCGTTTAGCTTCTCAGAGGAGTCGGGAGAGGAGGAGAAAGAGGAGATGGGGAGCAGTTACAAAAGGAGGGAGCGAGAAAGTACAATAAAAAGGGAAGGAAAAGGTAGAAAAAGGAAAATGAGAAAGGAAGGGAGGGCGGAAGGGGAGAATCCAGGTCACCCTGCTTCCCCGCCGCCTGCTGAGCTGGAGGCCTTGGTCACCCCGGCTCTCGGCTCCGCAGGAACCAAGCCTCCCCGCCTTGCCCACCGGCCGGCCCACACCCGCCCGGCCCGCGGCTCACGCACTGTCAGGGTTGTTGGCCGTGGTCAGCAGCACCAGGAGCGAGGTCAGGGACTCCGCCAGGTTGCGGAAGTAGATCAGCCTCTCCCTGTCCTGCCCATCGTCCTGCTGAGAGCAGAGGGGGCAGCCTGAGGAGCCACGCGGGCCTGCTCCCGGCCCACGACCAAGCATCCACCCACGGCCAAACCCTCCTACCCACGACCAAGCATCCGCTCTCCTCAGCCCAGGCCCCTCCGTGAAATCAGCAACCCTCTGTGCCCAACCGTCCTGGGCTCTGCAGGAGAGCAGTGAGGGCGGCCACTGCACGGCCCCTGGGGCCTGAGTGTGCCAGCTGGTCCCACCCAGACACACACACACACACACACACACACACACACACCCCGAGGGGGAGGGGGAGCACAGGCCTGTCTCCCTTGTAGGCAGCTCAGCACCAACCCCAAACACTGCCACAGGCTAGTGAGGACCAGCCCTGGCCGTGCACTGGCCACATTCCCCTGACAGAAATGCAGGACAGCTCTGGCCCTGAGGCGGACAGTGGCCTGGCCAGGAAGGGAGGACAGACACACGGGACCACAGGTGTGCGGGGGTAGGGGCAAGCTGGGTGACGGGGGACAGGCACAAGCTGCTGGGGGGCGGAAGCAGCACAGGCAGGAACGAAGGGGACCAGGCAAAGCCCATGGCTGGACAAGAGGGACATGGTGAGAGGTGCCTGCTGGACTAACGGACAGGTGCTGTGAGAGGGGCCATCCCGCTGACCCCCAGTGCCAACCTGAGGGGCCTGCCCAGGAGGGTGCAGGAAAGCCCAGTCAGTGCTGGGGAGGGGAGGGGAGGGGAGGGGAGAGAAGGGAAGAGGCGGCCAGGCAGGGGCACAGCTACCGGAGCCCAGGAGGCCCGGGCAGGGGAGCAGTGGGACTCCTCTAAGCGCGGTCATCTGAAGCAAGACAGCGGACTGTGGGCGGGCACCACTGCCCTGCCCGAGAGGTGGGCAGGCAGTCCTCTTCTCGGGCCAGCGGAGTGCCCCGGAGACAGACTCGCAGAGGCCCGCCCCTCCACCAAACCGATAGAGCGCCGAGGCCGGTACCTTCTCGCCGGTGAAGAGCAGCATGCCGAGCATGGTGAAGACGCACAGGTGCAGCGCCAGCAGCAGCACCACGCTGGAAGGACGGGCGCGGGCTCAGCCCCGGGCAGGGGCCCGCATGCCCGATGGGGTGGGGGTGCAGGGACCCAGCCACCCAGGGAGCTCCCGCAGCCAGCCCCAGGGCTGGTCCCTCCGCTGCCCCACAGCCTGCCACATGCCCAGCGGGGCCCTGCCCTAACCAGGCCTCCTTCCTCTTTGGCAGGGATGACCCACCACCCAGGGGCATGTCCCAGGAGCCCAAGGACAGCAGGGGCCGGAGGTGAGGGTCAGCCTCGGGAGCCACAAGGGGAGCCCCGGATGCCGACCGCAGGGCAGGGAGCAGGAGGGCCCGCCCTGCCTGCGAGCCCGGCACACCCACCTGGCCATTTCCGGCAGCGACCACCGGATGCACTTGAGCATCTTCTTCATCATGGAGGAGTTCTGCAGCAGGAAGAAGGGCCGCAGCAGCCGGCGCAGCCGCAGGGGCTGGAAGAGAGCGGGACACTGAACGCCCGGCCAGGCTTTCCAGTGCCACCCACACCCCGCACCTGCCATGGGAGGTGGGCAAACCCGAGACCCTCCCGGCCACACGCCAAAGCTGCTTCCGGCCCGGCGCCTGGTCACAGCCTGACCTAGCCCAGGCGCCCTGGCTGTGCCAGCGCGCCCAGCCCTGCAGACACGTGGTGCCCCTTCCTGAGGGCCAGCACCTGGCTCTGGCCGGGGCCGTCCCGCCCACAAGGAGCTCTGGTCTGGTGACCTTCACCTTATGCACTGGACTCCCAAGGTCTACCTCTAATGCAGGCTCTCAGCCCAAATCACGTCCCACCGAGTGACCTGTCTTAGAAACGGAAGCCTGGCCTTGTCACCTTCCTGCCCAGGCGTCCAGGGCTGCCTGGGCCCTCCAGCCCAGCCCACTGCCCCTCACCAGCCCACTGGCACGGCCCTCAGCCCGTCTGCTCAGCCAGCGGGCTGTCCCTGTCCCTCCCCGCCTCCCGGCGGAGGAGCCACCTCCTCAGTGCTGCTCTGGGTCCCTCTCCTTGGCACCGAGATCCCACTCCATAACCGGTGTTTCCTGGGACTGCCAGTCTCTCCCCCGAGGACCAGGGCCCGCAGCACTGGCGCACAGTAGGCTCTCCGCCTGGCAAGGATGCCCTGCACCTTCTTGCCCCGCACAGCACCTCGAAGGCCAAGGAACCCGCAGTTCACGGGCACCCGCGCCCCCACACCCTGCCCACGGCCCACTGCATAGGAGTTCCCATCCAGGCCCAGAACAGTCCTTCAGCTTCCCTCCAGGCGCTGCCGGCACCTACACACACACACACACACACACACACACACACACACAAACACGGTCTCTGACCCTTGGCTGTGGTCAGACACAGACCAGAGTGCGGTTTCGTCCAGACAGCAACCCAGTCCCGAGGGCTTCCCAAGCTGAGGCCACCTCAGGGCAGGGAGAGCCGAGCTCACGGAGGTGGGAGGCACCGCCTGAGCCTGCAGCCCGGGTCCATCCTGAGGCTTTGGGAGGAGCCCCCAACGAGGCTACAGACTCAGACTGGTCTCCTGTGAGAGGCAGCCACGCTGAGCCGTGACCATGGCCCCTCGGTGACCTTCAGCCCACATGCACCGGCCCCACCCGGCCTCAAGTTGGGGGAGGAACGGGGAGGTCAGGTAGACATGGAAGTGAGACCGGCTCAAGCAGGTCAGAGGCCCCAAGGCCTCCCCGAGGGCCCCGATGCTGACCAGCCGGCCGGCCCCGGAGACAAACCTCGGGCCTGGTTTGCAGGCGGACCTGGGGGTTGGGCCAGCGCCAACCAGAGGTCAGGCCCTAAGAGACGGCCCCGAGGGAAAGCTCTGCCGGGGGGAGGGGAGGGGGTCACTGTGCTGAGAAAGGGTCACTCGCCTCCTGGTGGTGGCCAGCGCCGGGGGGGTGGGAAAGGACACAGTATCATTGACCGGGGACAAGGACGGCTGCGGAGGACACGTGTGGGGAGGAGGGAACGCACCCCAGGTTCCCCAGGAGAGGCTCTCCCGACAGGATGACAGTCGTGGGTGTCCCCGAGCCCCTCAACACCCCGCTCCGATCTCCATGTGGCCCCCCGTGGGCGGGAGACTGCCCGGCCCTTCCCCTGCCGGGCGCTGCTCTGCCCACGCTGGACAGACGGGCCTCACCCAGGACCATCCAAGCCTCAGGCCAACCTGCTTCCAACCAGGGCAGAGCTCACAGCTCTCGCCAGCCCTGCCTCGGACCCTCGCCCAAAGCAGGCAGCCTGTGGGAGGGCCCTGGGCCCCAGGCAGGCTCAGGAACTCAGGGCGAAAGAGATTGCAACACCTCCGCTCCCTGGCCCAAACTCGGGGCCTGCAGGCTGGGAATGTCTGCTCTGAAGGGCGTGCTTCCACCAGGGGCACACCACGACTCTGGGTGAAAGGGGCTGGTGCCAGCGGGGTGAGTGGTCCATCTCCCAGGACAGACTGGGGGGCTGCCATCCAGTTACCAGAGGCAGGACCATGGAGCACTGAGGCCCCTCAAGAGCGAATGTGATAACCAGCCCAGACCAGCTGGGAGCACGTGGGTGGGCGCAGGAGGAAGTTACAGATTCCTGTTAGGACCGGCGACCAGCAGCACAGACGTCTGTGTGACTTAGCCAATCTTCCTCCCAACGGCATACGAGGACTGGTGGTGGGGAGGGTCACCATTCACGCTGAGGTGACAGAATTCAAGTGGCCGATATGACGGACGCAATGACTGCGCCCGGAAATGGGGCCAGTGGAGGCTTCTGGGGGTCAGGGGGGCCTCTTCCTTTGTGGAAGGAGGGCAGCACCCTATAAGGGAAAATCGTGGGCTGTGGGTGCTCCCACAGGGAAGTGGGAGGTGGCGTGTGGGTGCTGGGACCCAACGCTGGCATTTCTCCTCCATCAACTGCTCCCCACTCTGTCCTGCCAGAGGGGGCACTGGAGGGAGCCAGGAGGCAGGAGGGACATGGGACCTTTCTGTCCAGCTGTTGTCCCTACAACGCCCGAGGCTGCCAGCCCCTCCCCTGCTTTCAGTGCTCCCAGAACCAACCTCATCTAGTCTCTGGGCGGCACCAGCACCTGCTGTGCAGGGTGCCCTCCCCAGAGGTCAGAGGGCAGGTCCCAGCTCTGAGAGCCCGGGGTGCGGAGGAGGGGTGATTCCTGCAGTTCTGAGTTCCACGGGCCTCCTTTTTGCTCTTTCGGTTCCTCCGCCCCGGCTTCAGTCCCTGAGAAACTCCCTCCTTAACCACCTGGTGGGCCTCTGGCATGTGTGCCCCACCAGCCCTGATGGGCACACTGCCCCACCAACCGGCTCTCCCAGCTCCGTCCCTCCAACCGCAGGGCAGCGCTCCTGGGTGTTCCGAGGGGAAGCGAAGAGGCTGCAATCAGACGTCAGGGCCGTCTGCCCCCATGTCGGGGTCACAGAGCTCTGGGCGTGTGGCTGGGGCGAGGCCCTGGGGTGGTGCTTCACGGGGGACCCACCCAGTCAAGGAAGCAGCTTAAAGGAGGGGAGCAGGAATCGGGGCCCTGGACCATGCTCCCAGGTCCTCGCGCCTTCTCCGGGCCTCAGGGTCACCACCAGGTGGGAACAGGCTCCCTGGGCAGTGGGTGACTCATGGCCATGCAGGGAGGGCCATGCAGGGCAGGCAGAGCTGGGAGCGGGGAGCTGGGAGCAGGGAGCCGGGAGCCGGGAACTGGGTCGGTGGGTGGGATGACTGCAGGACGCCAGCTGTTCACCTGAGCAGCTACACTGAGCAGCCTGCCCAGAGCTCCCCACTGCCGCCCCAGAGCCACCTCACCACCTACCTCCTGGCAGACGAGACTCAGCGACACCATCCAGTCCACGAAAGACACGACCAGCACCACAAGGTAGGCCACCAGCCACAGGCTCTTCCGGAACTGGGGCCACCCAACCAGGTAGCTCTGCAAGAGACAGTGGGTGAGCGGGCAGGTGGGTGGGCATCCGGGCAGACGGCCCTGCAGCCAGTCGAGGCTGCCAGTGCACATGGCAAGCAGCATGGTCTCTACCTGACGAGGGGAGCAGGAAGCAGAGCTCCCTCCCAGCCCCCAGGGACCTCAGGCAGCTGAGGACCTTGAGCTTGGCACTCAACAGCTCTGGAGCCAGTTTCCTCATCGATAATTCAGTCCCTGCCCTAACTGGTGTGGCTCAGTGGTTAGAGCATCGGCCTGTGGACTGAAAGGTCCCAGGTTCGATTCTGGTCAAGGGCATGGTTGCACACCCAGGTAAGGGATGTGCAGGAGGCAGCTGGTAGATGTTTCTCTCTCATCTATGTTTCTAACTCTCTATCCCTCTCCCTTCCTCTCTGTAAAAAATCAGTAAGATATATTAAAAAATAATAATAATAATAATTCGGTCCCTGCCAGCTCTGCCCATCGGTTGGGGCTAAAATAGAATATTGGGAATAGAGCTATAAGAAATATCAATCATGCTCTGTTAACCCTGATTGTCTCGTTCTAACTAAAGAGTGGGCATTCTAACCTGGCTTGGAGTGTACGCGCCCTGGGACCTGAGAGTCAACCTTGGACCTGGCAGTAGACCTTAGAGTGAGATCCATTCTCACTCAAGAAGTGCCTATTGCCGAAACCGGTGTGGCTCAGTGGATAGAGCATCAGCCTGCGGACTGAAAGGTCCCTGGTTCGATTCCGGTCAAGGGCATGTACCTTGGGGTTGTGAGCATATCCCCAGTAGGAAGTATGCAGGAGGCAGCTGATTGATGACTCTCTCTCATCGATGTTTCTAACTCTCTGTCCCTCTCTTCCTCTCTGTAAAAAATCAATAAAATATATTAAGAAGAAAAAAAAAGAACTGCCTATTATTATGGAAAGATTAACAACCCAGATGCCCAAACAATAGAGGCCCACCCAACCTGCTTCGCCCACTTCCCATGCCTGTAATACCCATTTTGCCTACCCATCCATATTCCTTTTGCCTACTTCCTTATCCTACCCAACTTAAGCAGCTGGCTTATTGGGGGTTGACGTGGGGGTTGGGCGGGGGGAGAGAGCAGATTTCTGTGGATGACCTGCTGCCAGCATTACTGGAATGAACGCTCATACATGATTCAGCCCTGTCTCTGCTGAATTGGCTGAAGTAGTGGCAGGCAGCCCAGACCCATTGTTGTCCAGTGTCACATCCAACCACGTGTTTAGTCTGTGCGACAAAATGCCACGGCACAGAACTTGTCAGAAAAGACTAGCAAACAGCACCCAACTGCCATTCCCCACCATCACCGGCCTTCAGGACTCAGGGCTTGCAGACACCCCAGGAACTCTCTGTCACCTTTAGAGATTCCCCCAACTTCCAGATCATTCAAGAAATGCTAATGAGTACTTCTCGCCAGTTTCAGTTCCAGTTTAAAAACCCCCAAGACCTCCTAACCACAAAATGAGCTAAAAAGAAGAAATAAGAAACTGCCCGGGGCCCCCAGTCACACCAGCACCCACGCCTCTCTTGGTCAGCGTCCCAGGCTGACCCGCCCTTGCCCGTCAGGCAAAGGCACCGTGTGACCGGAGCCCACAGGCAGGGAGCAGCCCACACCGTGGGCCAGGCGGAAGCGCCGAATCCTCCTCTGAGAGCCCAGGCCCTCCTTGCTTTAAGGCTCAAGGCTCTAACCCAATCAGAAGCTCAAGTGAGCAGGGCAGGGCCAGCCCCGGCTCTGCATGGACTCAGGTCTCAGAGTGGAGAATCAGACGCTAGGAGGCGGCTGCTACATAACAGACCCTTTTCCACCCTCCCCACCTCCTCCCCTGAGCTTCTCTACTCTTGGAAGAGAGGGAAGGGAAAGAGGGAGGGAGGGAGGGAGGGAGGGAGGGAGGTTGGTTGGGATCTACCCTCAGGCCAGACCCTGGCCACGCCCACAGGTCGGGCAGGGCTGCAGCCCTTGATGGCTCCACCTGGACTGTTTTACTCCCAGAGCCACACAGCCTCTGCTTCAAGGCCCAGAGTTTTCCAAGAAACTGAGGCCTCTGTTGAGCGGGTCAAAGTGCACAGGCAGCAGATTTGGCGGGTAGCTCTGGGGGCGTTAAAAATAAATCAGAGCCACCGAAACCGGTTTGGCTCAGCGGTAGAGCGTCGATCTGCGGACTGAAAGGTCCCAGGTTCGATTCCCGTCAGGGGCATGTGCGTTGGTTGCGGGCACATCCCCGGTGGGGGGTGTGCAAGGGGCAGCTGGTCGATGTTTCTCTCTCATCGACGTTTCTAGCTCTCTGTCTCCCTTCCTCTCTGTAAAAAAATCAATAAAATATATTTTAAAAAGAAATAAGTCAGAGCCCTGGCCCGGTGAAATGTCCTGTACACCGAAAGGCTGCGCGTTCGATCCCTGGTTGGGAGGTGGGCACAGGAAGCAGCCGATGGATGGACACACCAATGACTCTCTCTCAAATCAATTTAAAAAAAAAAAAAACCATCACTGGGTGAGAACTGAGAATAAAAAGAACAGGTAAGCCGGAGAACAGCTGGCGGCGGGGAAGGGGCAGGGCCCGGCTCCGCACCTTCACGGAGAGGTCGGTGGCGAAGCCCAGCAGGCAGAGCACCTCGATGCTCTCCGTCAGGCCGCAGGGCGGGTTCCAGGGCTTGGAGCGGTAGCGGACGTCCGAGGTGCGGGTGAACGAGGAAGGGGTCTCAATAAAAGCCAAAAACAGGACCAAGAAAATGATGAAGCCCAAAATCCTGGAGCGGGAACAACAACAACAAAGATTAAAACGTGAGAACCAGCCACACGCCGGGCGAAAAACCAGAGGGGCAGGCAGAACACCCAGAGGGCAGCAGGGCAGACGCCAGGGTCCCCAGCAGAACCACGGCCTCTGCTCTGGCTACACGTGTGCTCGGATAACCCAATGGGGTTGAAACAATCAGCAGGGCTGACCGGAGTGTTCGCCCTCCTGCCTACCGTCCACTCCTCTCCAGCCAGGAGGGCAGAGGACATCCTCCCCACCGGGCGCGGGACAGGGGCCCGCCCGCCTGGACCCTGAGACAGCCCCCGCCCAAGCCAGGCTTCGAGAACCCCGAACCCCACTCATGTGCATCCTCACCACTGGAAAGCGTCCGAGTAATACCACCGGTAGAGCCACATCGACCTGGCGTCCATGCGGTGGTTAATGGAGCGATACTGGAAGTGAGGTCACAGAGGGGCGCGTCAGTGAGGGTCCCCCCAGTCTCAGTGCCACACAACACAGCGGGCCCAGGGTGGGGGGACAGGGTGTGAATCGCAGGGTGAGCTTCAACTCAGCCGGCGGGCAAGATGCCCCACCGTGACCCAGCAAAGCCACATGGTGCCAGGCTGCGAGATGTGCCCGGCAGACAGGGCACATCCCAAGAGGCAGGGCCCCGGCCAGGCAGGGACACTCGTGTCCTGAATGCACAGCTGGGCCCATGTGTGTGCGAGGACCACACCCCGCCCCCACATCAGCTGTCACCCCCGGAAGCCTGCAGCCCAGTTCCACAGATAGGGCACTGCCCACTTCCATGGTCTATTTCCCTGTCCGGCCTGTGTGTCATTTGCACATGGAAGGCTGCAAATGGTCTTGCCATCTCTGGGCGTCTTCCACAGGATCTGGGACAAGGCGGCAGACAACAGGTCTGCAGAAGGCGGCAAACCAACCCAGCGAATGACTGGGGACTCGGAATAAGAAACCCCGGCGCCCACTTTGAGGGTTACGTGGACCACACAATCTACCAACTCCTGCTTTGACCCCAAGACAGCGAGGAGCCAAGGGCCGCGGGGGCACCCATCGCCCAATCCCCACAGCCCCCGGGGAAGCCCAGGCCCAGCCGCCGGGAGCGGGCGCCGCCCACCTGGATCGCGTCTTCAATGAAGATCACCGCCTGCTCGAAGCACAGGTCCCGCCGGGCCTCGGCGCCTGGAGCGGAGAGGAACAGGCTGGGCGGGGAGGGGTCCCAGGATGCTCACCCCGCGGCACGGCGGGCTTCCTCCAGGCTCCGGGTCAAGGTGCCTTCACCTGCCGTGCCCACGCGCTGCCCGGTGCGTGGCAGGGCCCGGACAGGGACACTGGCTTTTCACCAGGTGCCAGGCGCTCCGGTTCCTGCCCCGTGACCAAACCCCTGGGGAAGAAATGGAGTCTGGGCCTGGAGAGATGGACGGAGACGGCTTCTGAGATAACAGACAAGCGTGGTCGGCCAGGCTCGCGCCAGGCCCGTGGCTCGGGTGCAGCTGACGGGCTCAGGCCCGGGCAGGCCATTACAGGCCGAGAGCATGGGGCACCCCGGAGCCATCCGACGCTCGCCCAACCCGATCGCATCGCCGGCTTTCGGTTGCGGCTTTGTAAAATTCTGGGTGTGGCCACCTTAGCTCACCGGGCCTTCCGCCCTCCCTCCCTCCCTCCCTCGGGGAATCAAACCTTTTAATTCTTATTTTTTTTTTTTTTTATATATATATATTTTACTGATTTTTTACAGAGAGGAAGGGAGAGAGCTAGAGAGCTAGAAACGTCGATGAGAGATAACATCGACCAGCTGCCTCTTGCACACCCCCTACGGGGATGTGCCCGCAACCAAGGTACATGCCCTTGACCGGAATCGAACCCGGGACCCTTCAGTCCGCAGACCAACGCTCTACCACTGAGCCAAACCGGTCTCGGCCAAACCTTTTAATTCTTAAAAAGCCCCTTTTATAGCATCACAAGTCCTTGTCCCCCGACCTTTTCACACCCAGGAAGAGCAAGGAGACGAGAAAGCCACTATCCTCCCCCTGTGGCCCTGGCCCACGAGGTGGGGCTCAGTTAGAAGGACCGACCGTGGGGTTCACTGGGGTCAGTGGGACACCCAACGGCAAAGGGCCCCCCCCACCCCTGCTGGTAGGAGAATCCGGCTTTGGGACATGCACCCCCGACCGAGCACAAGGCCCCATGCAGAAGCTGGGCAGAGACCGAAGGAGCCGTTCTCAGCCCCCGCTGCCCCCGGGTCCCCAGAGCCAGCAGGTAGCCTGGCAGGGAGATCCTGGGCATTCTCAGAGGCCCTCGCTGAGGCCACAGCGCCGGGACAAAGAGCATTTCCCCCATCCCCACTGTCATCGGGGACCTGCGCTGTCACCGTGCGCCTCCGCACCAGCTCCCAGGCTGCCCGGGCCCTGTGCTGTGGGCATTCGTGGGTCTCCCCAGACCTCCAGGCACCAGGTCCATGCCCCCTGAGTGCCTCCACGTGCCCCTGTCCCCGGCCCTTCAAGGCCTGGCACGGGCTGGATGGAGAACTTTCCGGGACAGTCTCTGAGGTGGGCGGTCAAGCGACCACCTGAGAGCCTCTAGTTTTCTCATCGCGCCCGTCAAGATCAGCCAGCCAGCGCTGTGCCATGGGCAGGTTCACCTTGCAGACCCCTCCCGGACAGAGGAGAGTGGGCCAGGAGAGGGACGGCGGCTCAGGAAGGAGCACCCCGCCTGGTGCTAGCAGCAGCAGCAGCATGAGATCCCCGGGCTGTGACCTTGGACAGGTCCCACCGCCGCTCTGGGCCTCAATGTCCTCCTCTGTCACGTGAGGCTGAGCCCTGGGGGGGTGGACTCCGCCCTCCCAGCCCTCCTCCCTTCTGGGGATTCAGCAATCTCTCCGTGGGGTAAACAGGAAGGCCAGGAGGGAGGGAGAGCCAGGGCAAGGGGAGGAAGCAGCCCAGGTTGGGAGAGGCCTGCCCCAACCCCCAAACTGAAGGGGACCAGCCCCGGGGAGCCTCGTAGGACGCAGAATGAGAAGGTGGAGCCAGAGGAATCCCACCTGGGCCACTTCCTCGCTGGGTGATGACCTTGGGTAGGGAAATGCGCTCCCCCTCTCCCCTGTATGCCTCAGTTTCCCCAATAAAGATCAGGCGGAAATGGATCTGCTGCCTCCTAGGAGTCACCACGGCGACCCACGAGAAGGACGCGGTCCGGGTGCACCTGGCACCCCGCGGGGGCTGCAGGGGGCTGGGCTGGCGGCGCGGGGGCTGCACGGGGCTCGCGTGGCGCTCCCCGCCCGGCAGGTCCCGGGCAGGCACGACCCCGCGGGCAGCGCCTCCCCGTCGCCGGCGTCCCCAACCCCGCGCCCGGGCCAGGGGCGCCCCGCCTCCCGGAAGACGGCCGGCCCCGCGCCCCGCGCTGCCCGGGCGCGCTCGGACCCCGGCGGCCGGGCGGGGCGCGCCCGCAGTGACAGCCGCGACCCGGCGCCGGCCGACCGCGGGGCCCCCCACGCGGCACCCCCCGCGGGACCCGGTCCCGGCCCCGGCCCCCGCCGTCGCTCACCAGGGCCGACTTGGACGCAATCGGGCGAGCCGACCGGGCAGTCGAGCCCATTGCTGCCGCGGGCCCGGCTCAGGAGGGGCTCCGACTCCGCCATGGGGGCTCCGCGCCGCCGCCGGGACCCTCGCAGACGCTCCGAAGGAGAGCGCCGGGCTCCACCGCGCAGGCGCAGAGCCCCCGCCCCGGAGTTCGAGAAAAGTGAACAGCACTGTGACGTAGGGGATCCCTCCGCTGGCAGCCAATGGGAGCGGAGTTCTTGAGTGTGGAGGCGGGGCTTCCAGGGAGAGTGGGGCTCAGCTTCCCGGCACCCGGGAGGGGCCCTGAGGACCCTCCCAGGCCCTGAAGGAATGCGTTCTTTCACAGGATGGGACCACCCACTGCCCCAGCCCTGCAGCCAGCCCTGCGGCGTCAGAAATGCAAAGCCCTGGCCCTCCCAGACCTTCTAGGTCAGCAACTCTGGGGCAGGGCCTGGGGTGGGTTTTGCAGGCGAGTTGGGTCTGTGAGGGTGACCCCAAAGGACATCTCCCAACATGGGACTCTGATAATGAAATTGGGAAGACTGGATTTATTTGAGGGTGAGGCTTAAAGGACAAATGACACACTTGAGAAGATATTTACAACACGTATGAAAGCGTTTGCAGCGTGGATGTAGAAAGAGCGTGTTTTCTGTTCCTGCTGGGACCCATTACCACACACGTGGCTTAAAGCAACTCTCTTCCTGGAGGTCAGAGGTACAGCAGCACCAAGGGCTCATCCCAGGGCCTCGCAAGGCCTGAGTCAAGGTGTCAGCGCCTGGGGCGGGCTCAAGTAGGCAGCTGGCAGAATCTACTGCCCTTGGGGTTAGGACTGAGGTCCCCACTGCTGAAGGTTGGCCAGGGGACATTCCCACTCCTAGGGGCCACTCACTGCATCTCTTCTCTCCTGGCCCCTCCGTCATCAAAACCATCACGAGTGCATTGCGTCCTTTTCATGCTCCGAAAGAGAGGCTTCAAAACGCCTTCCGAGATCCGTCTGGCTTTGCCTGCGGCCACATCTCTTTGCTTTCAAGGGCTCAGGCGATTACACTGAGCGGCCCGGATAATCCAGTCATCTTCTAGTATTTAAGTCAGCTGGTTTGTAACTTTAATTACATCTGCAAAATCCTTCCCGCCCCCCCATTCTTTTATTAAGGTATTACATGTGTACATAACTTCCCATTGCCCCACCCACACACCCCTGCAAAATCTCTTTTTCGTCTAAGCTATCATAACTACAGGCCTGATGCCAGTGGGTGAAGGTCGTGGGGCCAAAATTCTGCCTCCCGAGCTCAGAAAAGTTCTCCCATAGATAGGAACGGGGCAAAGAACATGAGCCAGAAGTTCACAAAAGCCCACCAGAGAGGCTCGGTTGATTGAGCATCACCCTGTGCTACAGAGGGTTGCTGGCTCAGCTCCTGGTCGGGGTGCACGCCTGGGTGACAGTTGCGGTCCCTGACGGGCCTGTGCAAAAAGGCAGCCGATGCTTCTCTTTCTAAACGTGTCCTCTGGTGAGGATTGAAAAAGTAAATATAAATATAAATAAATAAATATATATATATATTAAGTTCACAAAAGAAAATATATCAACAATGAATGCGTGCAGCAAAGCTCCGCCTCAGTAGAAGAGATGCTGGTTAAAATAACAATGAACCCTAGCTGGCCGGTTTGGCTCAGTGGCTAGGACGCTGGCCTGCGGACTGAAGGGTACCGGGTTCGATTCCAGTCAGGGGCACATACTATAGTTGCAGGCTCCTCCCCGGCCTGGGCCCTGGTCAGGGCGAGTGCAAGAGGCAACCAACAGATGTGTTTCTCTCATATCGCGATTTCTCTCTGTCTTTCCCTCTCTCCTACTCCCCCTAAAAAAATCAATGGAAAAATATCCTCAGCATTATTAATCTATCTTAAAGCCTAATATGCAAAGTGTCCCCTGTGGAGTTCCATGGGGAGACTGGGAATTTGATTGCTCATTGCTTGCTATGACTTTCACTGACCACCAGGGGGCCGCACAGAGCAAAGGAACTCCCCTGCCCCCTTTCCTCTGCCGCAATCTGCCCTGATCCCTGGCCAGGTCTAGGGACCCTCCGTGCACAAATTTCGTACACTGAGCCTCTAATAACAATAATAATAGTAATAGTAATAATAATAATAATAATAATAAACGTGAGCATATCAATTGGCCAAGGTTTGAAAGATGATAATGCTCAGAGGGCTCAGAGGGCCAGGGTGTGGCTAGCCACTGGATATGTTCATGGTTTGATTTTCTTTTTAACATTTTTAAAACTTGACAAAAGTAAGATATTTTTATTCTGAAAAAAGAATTAATAGATGCACGCAGCTCTTAGCAACAATGACTCATCCCCTGAGGACTTGTCTTATTGTAATTCAAGAATTCCCTCAATGGTTTTGTGAGGTTTTTTTGTTTCGTTTTGTTTTTTCACAGAGAGGAAGAGAGAGGGATAGAGAGAAACATCGATGAGAGAGAATCATCGATCAGCTGCCCCTTGCACACCTCCTACTGGGGATGTGCTCGCAACCAAGGTACATGCCCTTGACCGGAATCGAACCCGGACCCTTCAGTCCGCAGTCCAACGCTCTATCCACTGAGCCAAACCGGATTCCGCTCCCTCGATGTTTGTGTACAAACTTACAGAGGCCGGATGGGCTACAGCACAGTGTGTGTATTTGCCTCGACTGTGCGGTGTTTGAGTTGAAGCTGGTGTAACTGTAGGAGACTAACAGGATCTCTCACCAAAGGGGAGGTGGAAATTCACTGGGGGAGGGGAGGCCCGGCTTGGCCCAATAGGAAGGCCAGCAGGCAGATGCCCTCTGGGCTGTGTCCATCACTAGCGTTCAGCAAGTCGGCCTGGTACTTAGCGGTGCCTGCAAGGAGAGAGAGAGGACTCATGGGGCGCTCTGGAGAGCTGGGTCCTCACAGCAGTCCCGAGTGTGGGGCCCTGGGGCGCTGGCTGAGCGAGCTGGTCAGGAGGCGAAAACAGAGAGATGTCTAACTGGCCTCTGCCTGACTGTAACAAACAACCCCCAAGCTCCATGGTTTAAAACAGCACCGTTATCTCCCAGTTTGCGGAGACTGGAATGGCAATGTGGCTCAGCCGGGTGCCCCCCCGCCCCCCGGCGCTGGGCCTCTCACAGGCCAGATCATGGGTGTGGTTCTCTCACGGGCCTGATGCCCCGGCACTGGGTCTCTCACGGGCCGGATCACGGTGTGGGCCTGGGCCGCTGCCATTCCCAGGCTCTGTGGGTCCAGGCGTGCTCCCCGACTGCTGGCTGGATTCAGCTCCCCCGAGGGGCCGCCCTCCGTTCCCGGCCACAGGGGTCTCTCCTTGGGGCAGCTCAGGACATGGCAGCCGGCTCCGTCAGAAGGAACAAGCAGAGGGAGAGGACTAACAAGATGGGACTCGCCATCCTTCAATTTGTCCTGCGTCCTGCGGCATTTTAAAACAGTCCCGAGAATCGCCTTTTAAAACATCGTGGGACGCGGGACAAGTCGTTAAAAATCGGGACTGTCCCTCCAAAAGCGGGACGTCTGGTCACCTTGCCTTAACATCACCTGCCACACCACAGTTCTCATCCGTGTCTCACATGTGCCCTGTGAGGTCCCTCTCCCCGTGACAGATGAGGAAACTGAGCCTGGAGGGCTCCATGATGTCCCTCCTGAGGCCGCCTCACACCGTGTCTAAGAACAGCCCTGACCCCCCATCAATGGAGGCCAGGAGCACAGGACCTGCTCAGGGGAGGATGAAGCCCAGCGGGCAGCGGGCAGCGGGCAGCACAGCAGACCTGGGGAGGGCCACGCTGGGTCCTGGCACGGGCTGGCCCTGCAGTCAGAGAGCAGCAGCTTCCGCCTGCAGGGGCGGCCAGCCAAGAGGGAGGACCCCCCTCCCCAAGTCAGAGCCAGTGGTTTGCCAACAGCTGAGAAAGGGGGTCCTGGCAGGAAGTCCAGTCCCTGCCCTGCCCCCAGGCAAGAAAACAAACCTGAGCTTCATTAGGGCACAGGGTCCTCCTCGGCCCTCCCCGCCCCACCCCCCTGCCCCTCATAGCAACAGCTGCGTTTCCAGTGTCGCTTGCTTCTCGCAGCTGCCCGAGGTGTCCCTCGGAGCCTGCAGTGGAGACAGGCACCCTCTGGGGGGGAACATTGCCCGGCTCAGCCTCAGGATGGCTCCGTGTGCAGCCGGGCCACCGGGGAGGCCTCCTCAGCAGAGCTCTTCCTCCCAAGATGCCCCGCCAGAGGCTGCGCCCAACGTGGCTGGGATGCCAGAAACGCTCCCTCAGCTCCCGAACACGCGCCCGAGCTGTGGGCAAAGTGCCAGCCACCGCCCCGCTGGGCTCCCGCTTTGTTTTCTGGGGGGAAATAAGGGAAGCTTCCTGGGGAGAGTATGGGGGTGCATAGAGAGTCCACAAGGGGCCAGTGTCCCCACACTTGGAGGCCCTGGCCCTCACCGGCCGGGCACCCTGGGCCGGCTCCACCGTCCCGTCACATCCACTTCCTTCCTGGTGCATCCGGCCACGCGGGGCTGGGCTCCTCGGCGTGAGCGGCGCGCGTGTGCCCATGGGGTCTTTGTAAAGGCAGCCTCGGGGTTTTTATTCACTCAATCATCACGCAGCTGCTGAGCGCCTGCTACCTGCCAGGAACTGAGGGAGGCACTATTAACTGATACAGAAGGTGCTCAACTTGATTCTAAAAGCACATAGGAAAATGTAAAAATCATCCAGCTGTGCAGTGACCTGGGAAAAGCATGGGCCCTGAATCCTTCAGTTCTGAATTCACACCCCTCCCCATCCCCAGCCTCAGGCCTCTGTCTCCACCCCCATGGAGCAGGGCTTGCAGCAAGAAGGGCACACAGTAGGGCCTTGTCCCTCCCTGGCCCCTCACCCACTTCCCTCCACACCGTCCATGGAGAAGAATGAGCAGGTGTTTAAGGTCACAGAGGATCCTCAGATCCCTCACCCGTCAGCCCCGGAGCTGCCGCCTCGGGCATCTCAGCAGTTACCCAGCTGCTCGTGGGAACACGGAGACTCAGAAGCCCATTGGCCCTGGCTGAGGTCACACAGCGAGTGAGGGGCACAGGGGCACTCAGCCTGGCCCGGGACTGGAAGGACACCATGTCTCAGAGCGCAGGCCTCGAGCCGGGGCCTTGGAGAGCAAACCCCTCGCCCGTGCCCTGGGGACGGTGTGTGGAACACCGCATGCTTCCCAGGCTGCACTTGCTATTTCCAGTTCTCTCACGTGGCACCAGCAACAGGAATCCGGGGAGACCCGGGTCATTGCGTTGGGAACTGAGCTTGTGGTGGGAACTGAGTGGGAGTAAGGGATGGGGTGGTGAGGGTCAGCAGCGGGGGAGGCGGGAGAGCAGAGGGCTGAAGGCCGAGCCCAGAGGCCTGTGGTGTTGGGGCACAGCTCAGGGCAGAAGGTCCACGGGGAGCCTGGGTGAGGGCCCAGGACAGGCCGGCCAGGATGGCGTCTGGGGCCTTGCCAGGTCAGATGGAGGCACAGACCTCCTCCTGAGCCGGCAGCTGCTGAGACAAGGCCGAGGAGGCCGTGTGGATGTGGGTACCGAAAAGTAGGTCAGGGCCGGCAAGAAACTGAGGAAGGTGCATTCTCCGCTGGTAGCAGCCAGCTCAGTCCTGTGGGACCCTCCGGGCACGGAATCTGGGTGCTCTCCCCACCCCCTGCAAGGCTGGCCATTAGCTGGGGGCCACTCCTATGGCATGGAGCTCCCTGCACGGAGATGGGGATGAGCGAGAGGCAGCAGGGCAGAGACGGAAGCCGCCCCGTGACTGCCTGGAAAGCAGCCCAGACTTTGAGCTTGCTGCCAGGCCAGCTGCCCAGAGCTCCTCGCAGGGCACAGGTCCAAGGACAGAGACGACCAGGACCAAGGAGCGTGGAAGGGGAGGCCCCTGGTTTCTAGGCTGAAGGGGGTCTGGTGTCACCCAGGCTGGGGAGAGCTGGTCCCCGGCCTGCAGGGGTAAGCCAGGCTAGGGGACCTGGTAGCTCATGGCCAATGTCTGTTCTGCAAGACGGAGGAGAATGCCGAAACCAGTTTTGCTCAGTGGATAGAGCGTCGGCCTGCGGACTGAAAGGTCCCAGGTTCGATTCCCGTCAAGGGCATGTACCTTGGTTGTGGGCACATCCCCAGTAGGGGGTGAGAAAGAGGCAGCTGATCAATGATTCTCTCTCATCGATGTTTCTAGCTTTCTATGCCTCTCTCTTCTTCTCTGTAAAAACTTAATAAAATATATATATATATATATATATATTTTTTTTTAAAGATGGAGGAGAAGTCCCCAGTGGATAGTGTGAGCCCCTCAGAGCCAGCAACGCCCAGCAGCTGAAACCAGGAAGCCTGGTAGGCACTGGGCTCCCCTCAGAGCAAGCAGAGTGCCACCCTGAGATGCTGGCGCCAGATCAACCGTGCCCTGTGAGCCAGGTCCTCACGTTGGGCGGGCAGAGGACAGGCAGGGGGCCATGGAGAGTTCATGTTTAACGGAGAACAGTTTCCGTTTGCAGAAGAATGAGTTCTGGAGATGATGGTGGGGATGATGGCTGCACAACACTGTGGCTGTGCCTAATACCCCTGTGCTGGGCTCTTCAAAATGGCTAACGTGGCAACGTTTACCATAACATTTTTAAAGATCCCGGTGGGGTTTCTGTTTTGTTTTTTATTGATTTCAGAGGGAGGAAGGGAGAGACAGAAACATCAATGGCAAGAGAGAATCACCAATGGCTGCCTCCTGTACGCCCCTCACAGGGGAACAGAGCCCACAGCCCAGTCATGTGCCCTGACCAGGAATGAACCATGACCTCCTGGTTCATAGGCTGACGCTCACCCACTGAACCAGGCCAGCCGGCAATGACTGGAAACACACACACACACACACACACACACACACACACACACTCAGGGCAATCTGTGCCGCTGGCGGATGGAACAAAAACTCGGGGAAGTTCCAGATCAAACCGCTGCACCGGGAGCTGACAGCCGTGACTTTCATCTGGAAAACAGCAGCTCCTGCCAGCACATTTAGGAAGCCGGGCCTCCCACCAGCAGGAGACACCGGCCCCTGGGACTGGAGAACAGCCCTGCCATTCTGCACTCGGCCCACGGAAAGCTGAAGCTAATCAGGACCAGGGTCAAGGCGGGTTTTCGTTGTATTTGCACGCGTGTGCTCCAGCGGCCGGCCCGGACAGAGCTGCACAACATGATCTCAGGATTTACTGCAGGATCATCCCTGGTCTCCCTCCCTCCCTCCCATTCCCCGCAAGTCAGGAGTTGTTGGCACCAGTCCCCGGGAGGGTCTGACCGCCGCCCTGGCTGCCTGTCTCTTCCCCTCACCGGGGACCCCTGGGTAGGTGTCACAATAACCTACGGAAGGAGGCTGGGGCGACGGTGAGCTGAAGACGAGGCCCATCAAAGCAAGGCAGGGGTGACTTCTCCTCCTCCTCCTCCCCTGCCTCACTTCCGCATGTTTCCCAGGTCATCACCCAAGTAAATGATGAGCCTCTCCCCACCCAAGTTCACTGTGGTGGAAGGGGCGGTGGTGCGTGCACAGCACAGCCACAAAGGGGTGGACTGTGCTAGGCTGTCTGCCCCCGTCGTGTCTTCCTGCGGCTGAAAACGGCTTTCCTGCTTCCCCTCCAGGAGCGGCACTGGGTCAGAGCTTGCCTGCGAGGAGGGCTCCTGGGAGGCCTGGGAGGTGGAGCAAAGTGGAGGCCATGGCTCTGCAGACGTCTCCGGGAGCTCCTGCTTCGGGCTCCGACAGCCAGAGGGGGCAGCCTCCTCGGCTTCTGCAGCTCCTGTGCCGCTACCTGGCTCCAGGCTGGTTAGTGACCAGCTCTCCTATCCGATTTCCGTGGCCCAGCCCATACACGCTCCTCTATGAAACTCCTTATTTTCCTGATCCAGCTAGAGGACAGGGAGGGAGGGAGAAGGGAAATAAGGAAACGGGGAGGGAGGGATGCTGCAGGGGAACCCTAGATTAAAATAAGGGGGAAGAAGCATATCTAGCAATGAACCTTGTCTGGACCCTAATTCACTCACACAATTCTCTAAAAAATAGAGATAGACAGATTTTTCCTGCCTCAGGACTTTTGCACCTGCTGCTGTCAATCCTGGAATGCTTTCCTGTGGGCTCAGTGAGTACCTGGCTCCTTCTCCTTCTCCCTTTCCGGTCTCAGCTCAAGCAGAAACAGCCTCTAGCCCACCCTCAATCAATAGGCCTACCTGCCATCCTGGATGAGTTTCTTATTGCTGCTATAACAAACTAGAGGCCTGGTGCATGAATTTGTGCACTTGGGGAGGGGAGGGTCCCACAGCTCGGATTGTGAGAAGGCACAGGCCAGGCCAAGGGATCCCACTGGTGCACAATTGGGGCCGAGAAGGAATGCATCAGGTTGGCCAGCCAGGGAGGGACTGCAGGAGGGTTCCATGGTGTGTCCAGTCGGTTTTGCTCAGTCTCAATCAACTGGATCCCAGCAGCAAGCTAACCTACTGGTCAGAGCGTCTGCCCCCTGGTGGTCAGTACACATCATAGCAAGCAGTTGAGTGGCCTTAGCATATCATTAGCATATTACGCTTTGATTGGTTGAACAGCCGACCAGACAACTGGACACTTAGCATATTAGACTTTTATTATATAGTATAGACACAAACTTAGTGGCTTAAAACAACACACTTGTATTCTCCTGTAGTTCTAGAGATAACAGATGAACGTCGAATGGATGAACAAATGAACAGTCTTCCACATCAGGGACAGAGGAAAATGTAAGCTTCTGCAAAGAGTCCCACGATGCAGCTTCTCTCACAAACGCTCCAGCCTTACTAGAGCAGAGGAAAGAGAAGAGGGTCCCACTCGCCTCCCATCAGGAAAGCTAGCTAGACCTTGGAGAGACCTTTTTATCTCAAGGGTGGAAGCCAAAGGGCCTCAGGCATGGACCTGGGAGACCCAGGCCACACACACATTTGCCTTGTCTCCTCCTGAGGAAAAAGAAGAGCCAGCCTGTTGGCGCTAATGTGGAAAGTGAGGCCGGGCATGGAGCACAAGTATCATCAGATCCCACACCCTCTCCATGGCGCAGCTGGGGAAAACCAAGGCTCAGGTTCCCGCTGTTTGCCAGAGGCAGAGCCAGGCTGGATCCCAGGGTCCAGAGTTCTCCCCACATCCTGACGCCTCCAAGCCCAGCACCGAGATGTGGACACGGACAGGTCCCAGCCCCTGAACGCAGGTGCTACGGACACACAGTTACTCCCTGGTTTCCGTTTCCCCATTTCCAGAATGTGGGCCTCATCTTCATCCGTTTCGTTCACCACAAGGTTCCGAGGGCCTAAAACAGTGCCTGGCACATACTAGTGTTGAAGAGTGGGAATTTTTTAGCATGCTTCCAGAGAGGCTGTGGACTATGCCCCAGATAGAGCTGTCAGTGCTGACACCAGGCCAGGCCTTGAGACAGGGTCTCATGGCCCTTTCCCAGCATGTAGGCCTTCTTTCACAGATCACTGTCAGCTTTCTGAAGAACAGGATGACCCTGTGAACAACATGGTCATCAATGGCCTGACTCTGACATTGCTTGGGGAAAACGGTTTTGTCTAAGGTTGCTTGCTTTGCATGAACAGGATGTGGTTAAGGGGATTAAAAGTGGTCCTACACAAAGGGTCACTGCTGCTCTCTGGTCTCCCTGCGTGGAGAATGGCAGTCGCTCGGCTAGTCGCTCGGCTAGTCGCTCGCCCAGCCGGCTAATAAAGGCTCTTTGCTTTTGCATCAGACTCGGCTCCCTGGTGGTCCTTGGGGATCTTGAAATCTGGGCATAACACTAGATGCTCAGTAAACACATACTAGATGAATCTGTAAACTTGGGAGGCGGAAGGGAGGGGGCTGTTGAGAGGATTAAGAGGTCCCATTTATACAGGCTCTGCTTCGCAGGACACAGTGAGTGCCTGCCCTCCCTGCACCTGTCCCCCGACAGATGGGACCAATGGCGGCAGAGAGGTGAGAACACAGTAAGGAGGGTGAGACCTTGGACCTGGTGAGCTGGTCAGAGAGGCCCAGCTTGGGCACCTCATCCACCGAGACCCTGTATGCGTCCCTCAGCCTCATGCAGCCCCCGTTCGCACGTGCACATGCCTTCCCGCCCAAGGGCCTCTGCTCACACCACTTCCTCTGCGGGGTGCCCTCCTTCCCCTGCTCACCTGCGTCCCTCCTGCCCAGCGCTCCTCGTGGGCTCCGTGATCACCTCCTCAGAGACCCATCCTGGTCTCCGGGGCCCAGCCGGCCGCAGTGCTGTCCGTTCAGTGCGGTTTCACACGTGTTCGGATTGCCTGGCTCTGGTCTGCCTCTCCGCTCGCTCGCCCTCAGCGGGTTCATCAGCCTGGAGCACGGTGCCTGGCACCCACGGGTGTTCTGGCATCCACGGTGTGAGAGGGCAGCCGAGGCAGCAGGCAGCCCTGCCCAGAACCTCCCCCCCAGGAGCCCCATCAGAGGAGGGTCCTGGCCTGAGGGGTCATGGCTGTGGAACCACAGAGTCCACCTGTGAGGCCCGTGTGGGGGGCGATTAAAAACAAAGTCCCTGCCGAAACCGGTTTGGCTCAGTGGATAGAGCGTCAGTCTGTGGACTGAAAGGTCCCGGGTTCGATTCCGGTCAAGGGCATGTACCTTGGTTGCAGGCACATCTCCAGTAATGGGTGTGCAGGAGGCAGGTGGTCGATGTTTCTCTCTCATCGATGTTTCTAGCTCTCTATCCCTCTCCCTTCCTCCTCTCCCTTCCTCTCTGTAAAAAAAAAAATCAATAAAATATATATTTTTAAAAATATAAATGAATAAGAAATAAAAAAACGAAGTTTCTGAGCAGAGGCTTTCTGAGGTGCCCCCAGCGCTTTGCCGCCTGGATCTTACCCCTTCCTTCCTCGTTGCAAATCTGTGAGCTGCTTCTCCTCCCGTGACAGGAGAGGACCCGAGGCCCGGGACCGCCCGCGACTGCAGCAGCCACAGGAGCCCACGTGCCAGCCCGCAGGCCTGCTCCACGGTCCCTGCCGGAGCCCAGCCTCCGGGGCAACAGCCGCAAACCCGGGCGGAGGATGGCCTCCCCGCTCCCCAGCACCTCTCCTTAGCTCCAGAGGAGGCCAATTTCCACACCAAATAAGGCGGTGGACCTCGGAGCCACCGCCACCTCACACAGCTCCTTTTAAGTGTCCAAATGCAATTACCCTCGGAACTCGCCTGGACAAGGCCTCCTCCAGCCTCCCCCGCCTCCCCTGGGCCTCCCCTCATAAACAAGTGGCCCAGCTGGGCCCCAGCTGGCCTGCCCTGGGGAGGGAGGGAGGGGGTCCCCGCTGCCTGCTGCCCGCCCAGCCTCTCAGCCCAGGCGCGGCCTGAGCTTCAGCATCCTGCAGCCTCCGCCTGCCCCGCCCCAGGCCAGCTGGGCTCGCAGGGAGCAGTCCACCCCCTCCTCCCGTGGCGGTCTGCACGGGGGCAGGACACGGTTCCTCCGGGCAGAGGCCCGCCGCCCCAGGGCAGGTGCAGGGGGAGCTCTCCTTCCAGGCTCCTTCAAGATGCCCACAGAGGCACCCACACACGGGGCGCCGCATGCTCCCGTCGGGGAAAACGCTAGTGGAGTTCCCTCAGGCTCCCCGGCCATGAGAAAGCTGGACTAGGACAGGAGGGGCCTTCCCCAGGAAGTCACTCCTCCCTGCCCCCATCCTCATGCCACCTCCGGGGCGCCTGCACCCCCAGGCTCTGACTGGGGGGCCCAGGACTCCATGGTGCCGGTGGGGGGAGTAGCGGTTGACTCATCCGCCCGTGGACAGCGCACACACCAGGCCCCCGCAGCCGCCAGCTCCCGGCTCGGCCCCGGCGAGCCAGCGCAGTGATTTTCCACTTGGGCCATCTGATTGCCATTAGGGCCGAGCACAGGGAATTCCTGGTTCCAAGGGCCCGTGGGGGCCCCCGGACAGATTCCGGGGTGGGCGGGGGAAGTGGCGTGCCACCTGGGTGGCCTCCCTGTCCACTGCCAAGTCCACCTCTCACCCGCCCACACCTCCCCCTCCGCAGAGCCCTCGCCCGCCGTCTCCCGGCTTCTCCTAACCGCCCCTCAGTTCATCGGAACAATCCCTGGGGGTCCCCCTCCTGGACCTGTGCCCCCCGAAAGGCCCCGTGGGAGCCGCCGAGAGAAGGCACCCGCAAGTGGACGGCGGACGCCTCTCTCTCCGGGACGCGCGGGAGATTAACAGCTGGACTCTGGCCACAGTGCTCGGGCCAACTTGACGTCACCAGGCAGAGAGATGAGTTCCCAGTGGGGCTCTGGGGGGGCGGGCGCGGGGGGGGGGGGGGCTCCTGAGCAGGGCATTCCTTCCCCAAGCCTCATCCCGCTCCGCCCCTCCTCCTCCCCCTCCCTCCCTCCCCTCCTGCCGGGCCTGGAATTGGGTTTGGGGCGGGTTCTGCTTCCAAAGCCATCTCCCCAGCAGCAGGCGCGGGCTCTGCACACTCGGCTCTCTCCTCTCTCCTCTCTCCTCTCTCGTTTGCTGAGGCTCCAGCCCTGTTCCACACTGGCCTGCTGCCTCGGGGATCGCAGCCGGAGGCGGGCATCACCCACGCGCCCTCCTGGAGGACCGGGACAGCTGCAGGTAGCTCCACGGGGCCCAGGGGAGGGGCGCCAGGAACCAGGCTGCAGGGCGAAGGTCAAGCAGGGAGGGGGATGAGGTGAGCACTTTGGGGCAGGCACCTCCCAGAAACCACAGCCCCATGGAGAGCCCTGAGACCCCAGAGAGGCTGTCACCGACCCAGCAGCCTGCGAGGCTGCAGAAGTCCGGGGGACACTGGGGACCTTCGGGAGTCCCCCCTCGGTGGGGCTGGCCCTGGTGTTCTGGCAACTCCCGCCTCCCAAGCTGTCCTCCAGCCCCAGGCCCTGCTCTGTCCGCCAGTGGGTGTGGGCTCCCCCTCTGTCCCTCCACCACCCTCGGCAGCAGCTGGCCAACTGGAAGGGCGGGGCGGGAACACCCAGCGGGCAGCATCCCAAGCTCGGGGAGAGGGCTCCCTGCTCGCACGCACTCCGCGCTCCGCATACCCCGCTCTGCGCCGCCTCCTTCCCTGGGCACCAGCTCAGGCAGCTCAGTGTGGGGCCAGCGCTGGGGTGGACAGAGGGCCCAGCCTGGCAGCCACAGGGGGGTGCACAGCTGGGTGCCCCCTTCCCAGGCCTGAGACACCTGATGTGGAGTTGGCATTGGATGGAGGCTGTTGGTGGGATTTTCTGGAAGGTATCACTCCCCCAGTAAGCCTTTCAACAGGCATTGTGAGCAGAGGATTGTCAGGGTGTGTGTTGGGGGGGGGGGGTGTTGAGGGGGAGAGGCTGGAGAGAGAAGAGGCTGGAGAGAGAAGAGGCTGGAGAGAGAAGAGGCGGTACGTCTGGGGGAGTGGCTCCCGTGCTCTCGTCCTGCCCAGGTGGCGGTCTGGGGACAGGAGGGGGGCTGGCAGGCCGGCTGGAGAACCGTGTCCCAGCCGGGCCTCCTGGAGGACAGTCCCCCGGGGCCCGCACGGGTTCGAGGCTGGGGGTGGGGGGTGGGGGAGGGAGGAGATGAGAGCTTCCTGAGGCGGAGGAGAGTCAGGTGGCCAGCGGCCTCTCCTTAGGTGCTGGGTTTTGAAAGCAGGGCGGGAGTGCGCGGAGCTGGCAGCTTTTTTTTTTTTTTTTTTTTTTTTTAAGCTTTTTCTGTCTGCTTAGCTCTTGTAGGCCCAACCCAACCTGAGGAGCACACACATTCACACGCACTCACGCATGTCCGATGCACATGACACACACATGTCTTTCTAGGGTCCATCTGGGTCCACTTGGCTTCTGGTGCCTGTGTGAGTGGAGTAGCTCTTCTCTGAGGGCTCAGAGGCCCCACGGGGACCCACCCCTCCATCTGTCCACAGGGGGGCTGGGGGCCCACTCCAGGCCCCGTCCAAGCCAGGCTCCATGTGCAGGTCCCAGCAGCTGCCCTTGGGGGCCTGCGTAGCTGGGGTCTTACCTGCCCCGGTGAGAGGGCAGGGCCCTCCAGCCTCCGGACACCCCTGGGTCCTGGCACCGAGAGGTGAGGGCATGGTGCAGGGGGTGTACCTGGGTCAGGAAGACTGAGTGGGGGGGCAGGTAGGATGGGGTTGCAGGCTGGCATGAAGAGCTTGGGCAAACCCAGTAGATGGTGAGGCATGAGGCTTCTCCCTGGGGATGGGTACAGTGGCCCAGCCAGAGTCAAGACTGGAGAGGCGGTACCCAGGGAGGTTGCGGGGGGAGGGTGTTTAAGAGGCACACCTTGCACTGCCATCTGCAAGCCCACATCACACACTCATCAGGGACTCGCCCACGGGACTCCCACCCGCCCCGCAATCACCTCTCTGGGTACCGGCTGCGGTCCGGGGCCGCCTGGCCTGGTGCTCCGAGGGCTGCACTGGCGCCGCGGGCTGGGGTGGGGAGGGGAGGGCTACCGAGGGTTAAGGAAGGGTGGCCACCCACACAGACAGCCACCCTCTCCAGCCATAATGGGCTCGGCCTCTGCGGGGGCCTCCGCCCCGGCTGGCGGGGGCGTGGAGGGGGCTGCCCGGCCTGCGGAGGAAGGAATTCTGGGGGAGGAGAGCTGTGTGGGCTGCCCGGCGCCTCCTCCAGCTGAGGAGAGGCCTGGCCTTTGCCCGCGCCTGTGCCCCTGCAAGACCGTTCTTCTGTACTCAGCCTCAGTTTCCCCCCCCCTGCACAGCAGGACTAGGTGCCTGCCTGGGGAGGCAGACCTCGGGGGGGGGGAGGGGGGGGGGACCCAGAGCGGGCGGACCCATGAGCTCGGCCCTGCCTGGGTGAACCTGTCTCTGGCAGGGAAGGCCCCTCCCGAGACTGTCCCCCGCACCAGGCCCCCCAGACCTGCCTGGCTGAGTCCAGCTGCCCCTCCACCAGCCTGGAGCCAGGGCCACGGCAGAACCCTGCCGGCTTGCTCCCCACAACGGCTCCTGCCTTCACGGCCGCTGGAGTCCCGGCCACAAGCCTGCAACGCCACAGCGCACACAGTGGAAGTGGCCTGAGCCCCTGGGCAGGCGACCTCCCCCTGTGCCCTGTGCCCTGTGCCCTGAGCCCTGTGCCCCATCCAAGGGGAATGACAATGCCTGCCTTATAGCTGATCACAAGGACAAACGGGCCCTAGTCTGTTTGGCTCAGCGGATAGAGCGTTGACCTGTGGACTGAAGGGTCCCAGGTTCAATTCCAGTCAAGGACACATGACTGGGTTGCAGGCTAGGTCCCTGGTGGGAGGCGTGCAGGAGGCAGCCGATCAATGACTCTCATCATTGACGTTCCTTTTTTTCTTTCTTTCTTTCTTTCTTTTTCCTTTTACTTTTTATTTTTTATATTTTATTGATTTTTCACAGAGAGGAAGAGAGAGAGATAGAGAGTTAGAAACATTGATGAGAGAGAATCATCAATCAGCTGCCTCTTACACAACCCCTACTGGGAGTGTGCCCGCAACCAAGGTACATGCCCTTGACCGGAATCAAACCTAGGACCTTTCAGTCCGCAGACTGACGCTCTATCCACTGAGCCAAACTGGTTTCGGCATTATTGACGTTTCTATCTCTCTCTCCCTCTCCCTTCCTCTCTGAAAGCAAAAGGTATTTTTTTTTTTTTAAAGAAAACAGACAAACGGGATGATGGATGAGGGGCAATGGGTGTGGCTGAGCGGGCACAGTTCTCAGCTCCCAGCTGGCAGCCGTTGACAGAGGGGTTGATGGTGGTGACATTGATGCTGAGGATGACCGAGCTGGCCCACCCTTCAAGGGAAAGACCAGACCCCTTAGCATGTGACAGACACAGGCCCAGCCAGAGGCCACCTCCTCCAGGAAGCCTCCCTGCCTTCTGGGTCTGACTTCGGGGAACCCGTGTCCCCCCGTGGGCTGAGCACAGAGGTGGTGCCCAGGAAATACGTGTGGGTCTCACTGGCGTGTCAGCATGGTGTGAGCGAGGGGCCCAGGCAGGAGGAGGTGGCTGCTCTGGCCGCCCCCATGGCCCTGCCTCTCAGGAAGCCAGGTGACTGCTGGTCACCCCTCCTCTAAGGGGAGGCCCTGGGGACGGGGCCCTGGAAGGGACAGAGCCTACTGCTGCCCTGACGGCCCTTCCTGCCTCCGCAGGTGGGGGGTGCCGGCCCGTGAGCTGTGAGCAGAGCAGCGAGGAAGCTGCACGCCCCAGGCCCGGAGATGGCTGCCAACTGCTCCTGGGAGGCCCATCCCACCAGCAGGAACAAGGCAAGTGCCCCCGTGGGTATGCAGGACCTGTGTGTGGGGGGGGGGGGGAGAAGGGGCAGGCCCGCCCCACAGCTCCCCCCCTCCATCCCCCCTGCTCCACAGGCTGCAGGCGGGCAGCAGGGCCCCTCGGGCCACACAGGCTGGCACTGGCCACCGGGTCCCTCGGATCCCCGGGGTGGTCCTCAGTGAGGCCCACTCACGGGACTGACCCCCTTGAATCCCAGGGGGCTTCAGTTACCAACGCAGAGACTGCTTCCAGCTCCTCCCTGCAGAGACGGGAGGAGGCCACTTCCCACGGCCTCCCCGGAAGGCCGGCTCCAAGGAGCGCTGCCTGCTCCGAGTCACCCCACTCGTGTCACCCACGGCCGGGGTCTCAGTCACACCTGCCTCCTGTCTTCAGACACCACAGCCCCCACCCCACCCAGGACCCTTCTTCCCAACATGGGATTTCCTTCTGATCCAGGCGACACGCGCTCGCGGTGGGAGAAACTCCGAGTCAGAGGAGGAGACAGGCTCACAGTGGGAGAAACTCCAAGTCAGAGGAGGAGACAGGCTCCCACTAGCGCAGTGGCTCGGCGGGGCAAGCCCGGGGAGGGGGCAGAGCCGGACCGCCTGCCCAGCGCCCTGACCTCCATCCCCTGGCATTTCCCTCTCTGGCAGGACAGTGTGGAGCGGCAGCCTCAGGGGAGCAGAGATGGGACTGGCTGGGCGGAGCCTCCAGGAACCCCTGGCCAAGGCGGGGCGGGGCAGGGCAGGGGCCAGGCTCCAGGGCGGGCATTTTGCAGGCGGCATGTGTCTGGGGATGGCAGCTCCCGCCCAGTGACTCACCCGGGCCTCCCGCTCTGACTCCAGGACCAGATTGCAGGCTTTTTCCAGCCTGTGATCCGCTCCGTCCAACCAGCCCCTGCAGCCAGTCCCCTCCCGGTGACCAGGCCGGTCCTCCACAGCCTTGTTCAGGCCCCGGCCTCAGGAATGACTAGCTCCGTCCCCAGCTCAGAGGAGGCTGGCAGGAGGCTACTTGGGGGCCTGGCGTGGTCAAGGCCATCAGCAGGAAAGGCTGACTAAAGAGCAAGCTCGGGGCTTGGGGGCTGACAGGCGGCTGTTGAGCCATAAATGTATTCATAGGGAGGCAGGTGGAGAACAGGACCCGCTTACAGTGACCTCGCGAACGCTCCCTAAAGTTTGGCCAACACCCTCCAGTCCCTGTTTGTAGATTCTCCTCGACCTGACTTTGTTGCGGGGTGTCAGGCCCAGAGAGCAATCCTCCAGGCCCCGCTTCCTGCCTGAGTCGGGCCATCCGGAAGGTGGCAGAAAGGTCCTGCCTCAAGGACCTTCCATTTGTTGTTGTTTTTCTGTCTTGTTCTCTGAGTCATGGGTGATGGGAATTGATACCTGGCCTTAGAGGGGAGGGGGGGGAAATGGGGCAGGGACCACGGCCAGGTTCCAGCCGTGTGGTGAAGGGTCTGAGATGGATTGGTGATGCCTGCCCAGGTGTGGGACGGAGTGACAGAGCTGGGGAAGCCTCGGGAGGGCAAGGTCAAGGTCAGAACCAGCAGCCTGAGAACTGCATCCGGCGTGCAGACCGGTAGTGTGCGGCCCCACAGTGTGTGTTAAACGTGAGCATTTAGAGGTCAGGAGAGTCGCATTACCATCTGGAGCTCTGGCTCCTCTGGCGACGGGGAAGGCTGATGGGCCGGAGCCCTGCGGCTGCCCACGCACTCGGCGGGCGCTCTGCAGGTGCCTCCGCGCCCCCCACGCCTCCCGCACCGGGCCCGCCTCACGCACCTGCCGGCCAGGCTGAGGTCCGCTGGACACACAGGAGCAGTCAGATCCACTGTGAAAACCCTGATCCGTAGTTAAAGTGCTTCCCTGGGGCCAGATAAATACAGGCTGCCTCAGAGACCCCCACACCAGACCCAGACCCCCCTCCCCAATCCAGACCCCAGAGGTCCCCCGGCCCAGCAGGGGCCGCCTCTGACTCCCCAGGCTCTCTGATCCCACAGTGAGCCAGGCCCACTCTTTGTCATTTGCAGGTGGTTTTATTTTTTAATAAATATTTTCACATTTTAGTGTGGAGTAGTGCAGGCGTACAGAAAGCCTGGGGGAACAGGACAGCGCACAGCACACACCCCCAGCGGGTCGCTGCTGGCCTTTCTCCACTGAGCTCGCTCTCTCTAACCCTGTCCCTCTCTCTCTCGCTACCCTTTTCCCCACAGAACTGTGTGCATGGGAATTGCAGACCCCGAGCCCCTGTGCCCCCAGACAGCATGCCTCTCCCAAGGTCGAGGGCACCCCCATATGTAGCGCTGCCCACCCTCCCGGCGGTGCAGGGCCGTCATGGGTGCCGGGTGCCCCCACCTCCCCGCAGCCGTCCCAGGGACAGCCTTGGCCGCGGGTCAGACCCCTCGCAGTCTCGGACCCGGCGCTGCATTCCCTGGCTCGGTGTCTCTCCTCTCCTTCCGTCCAGAAAGGCTCCTCGGCTTCCCTCGACCTTGCACGCGTGGGCGCGTTTTGACGGGTGTCTGTTCTGGCAGGCGGGCGACGCGGTGCCCTTGTGAGGGGTGGGCATTCCCGGTGTCACCCGTAGGCGGCTCGCTCCAGGCTCTGGGTCACAGAGTGGAGGCGCTGGGCGGACTCCGGGGTGCCGTCCGCTCTGCTGAGGGTCTGTGCCGAGGGGACCGGCGCGCCTGGACACACACGGGTGCGGGGTGGGGCGGGGGCCCCCCCGGCAGGCCTCACGGAGCCCCCCCCTCTGTGCCCGCGCAGATGTGCCCGGGCGTGAGCGAGGCCCCCGAGTTCCACAGCCGCGGCTTCCTGACCATCGAGCAGATCGCCACGCTGCCACCGCCGCCCGTGGTGAACTACATCTTCCTGCTGCTCTGCCTGTGCGGCCTGGCGGGCAACGGGCTGGTGCTCTGGTTCTTCGGCTTCTCCATCAAGCGGAGCCCCTTCTCCATCTACTTCCTGCACCTGGCGGGCGCCGACGTGGGCTACCTGGCCAGCAAGGCCGTGCTGTCCGTGCTGAACGCGGGCGGCTTCCCCGGCACCTTCGCCCGGTACGTGGGGGCGGCGTCCCGCATCCTGGGGCTCTGCACCTTCCTGGCCGGCGTGAGCCTGCTGCCGGCCATCAGCGCCGAGCGCTGCCTGTCGGTCGTCTTCCCCGCCTGGTACTGGCGGCAGCGGCCCAAGCGCCTGTCGGCCGTGGTGTGCGCCCTGCTCTGGGCCCTGTCGCTCCTGGTCACCGGCGTCCACAACTACTTCTGCGTGTTCCTGGGCCGCCAGGCCTCCCGGGCGGCCTGCACGCACATGGACATCTTCCTGGGCGTCCTGCTCTTCCTCGTCTTCTGCCCGCTCATGGTGCTGCCCTGCCTGGCCCTCATCCTGCACGTGGAGTGCCGGGCCCGGCGGCGCCAGCGCCCACGCTCCTCCAAGCTCAACCACGTCATCCTGGCCGTGGTGTCCGTCTTCCTCGTGTCCTCCATCTACCTGGCCATCGACTGGTTCCTCTTCTGGGCCTTCCGCATCCCCGCCCCCTTCCCCGAGTACGTCACCGACCTGTGCATCTGCGTCAACAGCGGCGCCAAGCCCGTGGTGTACTTCCTGGCCGGGAGGGACAAGTCCCAGCGGCTGTGGGAGCCGCTCCGCGTGGTCTTCCAGCGCGCCCTGCGGGACGGCGCCGAGCTGGCCGAGGCCACGGGCGGCACGCCCAACACGGTCACCATGGAGATGCAGGGCCCCGCCGGGAACGCCTCCTGAGAGAGGGGCACCCGGAGGGGAGGCGGGGACCCCAAGGACCTCCAGAGACCCTCTGCCGGGACGGGGCCCGGGCGGCCGCCCTGGTGCCCGAGGACAAGGAGGCACGTCTGCCTCCGGCCCCCCTCGGGCCTCCTTCTCCCGGGGCCGGAGGCTCTGCGAGCGCCCGAGAGGCTGAGCGGCCGCCTGCACACAGACCTGGCGGCCCTGCCAGGCCCTCCCCAGCGTTCTCCTGCATGAGCAGCACCCACCGGACGGAAGTGTCCTCCCCCCATGGGGGACTCTGCTCACCCCAGGCTGGTCTGGAAAGGAGAGGAGGGGGCCACCGAGCCCCGTCCACCTGCCGCCCCTCTGAACGCGATGCCCTGTTTGAAAGTGACACGGTGGGCCACACCAGCACCTCCCGCCGCGGGGCACCTGTTCCCGCCACGCCACCCCCTGGGGGCAGCGCTGGGGGCAGACCTGACACGGGGAGCTCTCTGAGCCGGCTGCTCAGTCTTCCTGCAGGTGATGTCCCTGCCCCCTGGGTGAGCCCTTGGTGATGTTCGCCCGGTGTGTTTCTGGTCCCGGCAGCCAGGGGGGGACAGGAGGGCCTTCACCAGCTCAGAGAGGTCACCGCCTTTCTGGCTCCCTGCCAGCCTCGGCAGCCTTTCGGAGCACAGGGCGCGTGCCCGCTGCCGCCCGCCTGGGCCTCGGGTGCCTGCAGACCGTCCGGAAGTGGGCACTGACTGGTTCTACCTGGCCACCCAGCCCACCTCGAAGCACAGTGGCCCAGTGTAGCCAACGGAACTTTTATGAAATAAATGTACATCAATAAATGTTTTATATCTTACTTCCTCTGTCCTATCCATGGTCCTGTTCCTTTCTTTTAAAAAAATAAAATATTGCCGAGACCGGTTTGGCTCAATGGATGGAGCATCGGCTTGGGGACTAAGGGGTCCCGGATTCGATTCCGGTCAGGGCCTTGGCTGCAGGCAAATCCCCAGTGGGGGGTGTGCAAGAGGCAGCTGATCGATGACTCTCTCTCATTGATGTTTCTAACTATCTCTCTCCCTTCCTCTCTGTACAAAATCAATAAAATATATTTTTTTAAAAATAAAAATAAATAAAAAAATAAAATATTTTTAAAATTGATTTCAGAGAGGAAAGAAGAGGGAGAGATGGACAGAAACATCAATGATGAGAGAGAATCACTGATTGGCTGCCTCCTACATGCCCCCTTCTGGGGATCAAGCCCACAAGCAGGCCTACGCCCTGACTGGGAATTGAACCGTGACCTCCAGATTCATAGGTCAACGCTCAACCCCTGAACCACACTGGCTGACCTGGCAGTCTTATTCCTTTCCATACACCCTCCCTCCCCACAATGCAACCTGCTCTGTCCCAGCCCCTGGGTGTCCTCTGCCGGCTGGTCTGTCCTCCCTCTGAGGTGCTCCCTCTCCTGGCAAGGAATCCACCCTCCTCGGCCACACCGCCCTCCCTGCCCTCTTCCACCCACCCGTCCCGAACTCCATGAAGCAGAGCCGCCCCTCTGCCTGGCACCTCCCCTACTTCACCGCATAGGCTGGGGTCCCTCCCAGCAGGTAGCTTCCAGGCCCAAATGCATCCTGACTACCCCCCGGCTTCCAGTCTGCCCCACCGTGGGCTCCCGGTGTCCAGCACGGGCCCCGGCCCCTCCATGGACGCTGCGGGGCAGAGAGACCAGGGAGGGCAGGCCCCTCCTCTGTGGAGAGCCTGGCGCGGGGGAGGGCAGGGGGGTAACGGAGAGGACTGCTCAGCCAGGCAGCCGCCCCACCAGCGGCTGGCATCCTGCCCACGTGCACTTCCCTGAGCTCTGGCCCCGAGGCAGCCGACGCACCCTCCTGGCCACTGCAGGCCATTGCTCCCAAGCCCCCACCCGACAGTCCCAGCCCCGCCTGCCCCAGGCCCTGCTCTGCAGAGAGGGGGGACCCTGCAGGGGTCCTCAAACTTTTTAAAGTGGGGGCCAGATCACGGTCCCTCAGAGAGCTGGAGGGCCGGTCTATATGAACTACTAATTCCTACTGTAACACCTCGGCTGCACTCACTGCCCAAAAAACCTGGCGGGCCGGATCAGACTCCTCTGCGGGCCGCATGTGGCCCGCGGACCGTAGTTTGAAGACGCCTGAGAGCCTCAGGTGATGGCGGTGGGGCCTGCCAGCCAGGCCTCTTCCTGTCTTCATCTTCCGAGAGGGCGTGCATGTAGTCTGGCACTCGCCCCGCTTTCTTGAATGCCCGCTCGCTGCGGGTTTGTGATAACCTGGCTTTTCTGTTGTATGCCAGAATTTTATTTTATTTTTTTAAATATATTTTTATTGATTTTTTTTTTTTTTTTTTTTTTTTTTACAGAGAGGAAGGGAGAGGGAGACAGAGTTAGAAACATCGATGAGAGAGAAACATCCATTAGCTGCCTCCTGAACACCCCCCACTGGGGATGTGCCTGCAACCAAGCTGCATGCCCTTGACCGGAATCGAACCTGGGACCTTTCAGTCCGCAAGCCGACGCTCTATCCACTGAGCCGAACCGGCTAGGGCAGAATGCCAGAATTTTAAAACCCAAGATCTTCGGCCCAGAGGACTCCTTCCCGGGAGCCACGGGCTTCGGGCCCAAGGCAGGCTGGACAGATGGTGCCGTTCTGGCCCCGCCGCCCGTGCGTGGGGAGAAGCCAGGTCCGGGAGATATGCCCCCCACGCGGGCGGACCTGGCCACGGCTGTGCCAGCGCCCGGCAGGACAGCCGAGCGGGAGAGCAGAAGAGCACGTTTGGAGCCCGAGGGGCTGGAGAGCAGCCCGGAGGGGCTCGGCGGAAACAGCGGGGCACAGTTCACCCGCGAGGGCTCATGGAAAACTCGGCTCAGGGCGTCGGAATGCCAGCGACGTTTCCTGGCAACCCCGCAGGCTTCCCCGCGCAGACATGTCTTCAAAGGGTTTCTGACGGGCTTCACTGCGGTCTGACTTAACATCCAGGCACCCGCTTCATGCGCCGTCCAGTGCTCTCTGCCCGTGTGCACACCGTGGCTTCACCGCGTCAATACGGGGATGTGTTCATCCCCCCAACCTCCACCCCACAAATCTCCTCACAAACCCAGGCGGCGGAGGCAGCCGCTCTGCTTTATGCCAGTAGAGAGTATCGATTACCGATCAGTTTCCTACACATATGTTTACACCATAGCAGTCAGGGTGCTTGGTGACAAGCACAGAAACCTAACTCTACTCTAGCCTGGGGCGGGGTGGGGAGTGCAAGTCGGGGGATGAGGGGGCGGTTCTAGAAGCGATCTGCACCTAAATCTTGGTTGGCCGAGCCCCTCACACTAGGGCCCTGGAGTGGGAGGTGGGCCAGGGGCCAGGGAAGGATGCCCCACCCATCTCACCTAAACCCACCCCCTGCAGGCTCTCCATCCAAGAGCCTGCAAGGAACATAATAGCGCGTGGCTTCCTTGCTTTGCCATCAGCTCCATGAAGTAGTAACCAAAACCAGGCCCCTTGTAGAGTCACAGGTCGTGATTCTAAACCCGGGCTGGACACGCTCCCTCAGCACAGGTCTCAGGACTCTGCCCCCGCTCAGGCCGAGGCTGAACGGCCTCCCTGAGACCTCGGAGCAATGAAAACAACTGCCCTGGCGAGGGGAGCAGAGCTGAGCCACCTCCTGTCACAGGGAGTGTGTCACTGTGTGCGTCATCCCGCCAGGCCCAGCCGCACGCACACCTGAGGGAATGCCTTTTCGCTTTACGTAAAAAGCAAAGTTATATGTAAATGCACAGCCCAAAACCTCCAAGGACACAATCACACCATTGACAGCGACGTGAGGATGGGATCAGGGCAAGGGCTTACTTTTGGCTTAGCATCCAGATCTTTCCAAGTAAGACTGGTGTTTCACGTATTGCAAATGTTTTTTGTGTTTTTTTTTTAATATATTTTATTGATTTTTTTACAGAGAGGAAGGGAGAGAGATACAGAGTAGAGAGTTAGAAACATCGATGAGAGAGTCATCGATCAGCTGCCTCTTGCACGCCCCCTACTGGGGATGTGCCTGCAACCAAGGTACATGCCCTTGACCGGCATCGAACCTGGGACCTTTCAGTCCGCAGGCCGATGCTCTATCCACTGAGCCAAACCGGTTTCAGCAACCTATGCAAATGTTGAAGGTCTTGAAAGCATGAGGAGAGATGGACACTGTGGTAACGGTCGTGGGGAATAACACATTTCCACCCGTCTTCCGTGGACTCCATAACAACTCAGACAAGGCTCTGGAGGACAGGAGTTTAGGGTAAAGCTAACGGGGGATTCTGTGTGTTAAGCCCTCGTCCATCAGCAGGTCATTTCTGAGCATCTGCTACGTCAGCTTCGTGCTAGGGGCCCGGGGACACAGAGGTGGGTCAAGTCATATGCAGGCCCGGGGTGAGCCTCAGAGTCCACGGGGCACACCACCTGAGCAGGTGTGGTCCGTGTTGTGGGGTCGAACCCTGGAGTCAAAAATAAGACCACCAGCCAGGACCGGTTTGGCTCAGTGGATAGAGCGTCAGCCTGCAGACTGAAAGGTCCCGGGTTCAATTCCAGTCTAGGGCATGTACCTTGGTTGCGGGCACATCCCCAATAGGGGGTGTGCAAGAGGCAGCTGATTGATGATTCTCTCTCATCGATGTTTCTAACTCTCTATCTCTCTCTCTCTTCCTCTCTGTGAAAAACCAATAAAAATATTTAAAAAATAAAAAAAAAATAAGACCACTGGAGGCTGCTAATTGATTTTTAAAAAAAAAGAAGCAGGCAAGGATTTATTGAACTGGCCAGGACGGCCGCGAGACCACCACCCGCAGATGGAGTCCACACTCACGACCGCGCCAAGTGTAAGCAGTCCTTTTAAAGGTCTAAACCACAAACATTTTCCTTTTCTCTGAATTCTAAATTCTAAAGGCTGGGAACGACCCTGCGGGCTGTTCCCAGCCACATCCTGCTGGACGTTGGAATGTGGACCTATCTTGAGAAAGCAGAAAGTAGAGAAGCAGAGCTGAGCAGTTAATCTCTAAAGGTTATCTGTAGTTTCAATTCCTGGAGCTGCTGAGTCCGTGAGAATCAATCTCCTGTGGTCCTGCTCCACAGGCACAGGGAAACTGCCTCGGCCTCCAGGTCTCAGTCTGGAAGCTGAGGCAACTGCCCTATTGTTTAAGCAAGTAAGCGAGCGCCGAAGCCAGAATAGCAGGGTTAAAATTCAAACAGCAGTTTTCACCTAAGTCTGGTTGCTACCATACTTCAGCCAGACCATGCAGAGGGCAGGAGGGCCTGGGAGTCTGGGGGCTCAGAGCACAGCACTGAGCTTAGTGGCCACTCCACATTTATTGAGAGCCGACTGTGCGCCAGGACCTGATTCAGGCCTGGCTGGGACACGTCACCCCCCCACCACCACCCCATCCCCACCATGCAGGTCCCGTCACTGTGGTGGAGAAGCCAGAGTTAAGATCGTGTGGCTCACCTCTGCTGGGCCCGGCACCCCAACTCTGGCTCCAGGAGAGAGACCCCACTCCGGACGGGGGCCTGAGCCTCTGGGGGTTCTCAGGCAGGACTTGGTGAGACAGAGCCCAGAGGGAGCCAGGGCCCTGGCAGAGATTAGGGGCTGGGGCGGGAGAGGAGGTCAGCTCCTTCCCCTCCTCCCCACTCCTGCCCCCTCCTTCCCCAAGTGCCTCTAACCCCAGGACAGCCCATTCTTCTTGTTCCTCCAGGAGCTGGTGCCTGAAGGGTGACTCCCCCAAATGTGTATTATGTTCTGTCTCAAGGTCCAGGGCCCGTCCCAGACCACGGGGTCCACAGGCAGGAACCCAGATTCCCCATCCCTTCCCAAAGGCTGCTTGGGGCACCTCTGCACCCACTGACCCTCCCCCCCCCAGATCCAGCTCCACCCACTTGCAGCACTGAAGGGTGAAGATGGGAGGTGGTGGGTTCCCCTCCAGCCCCCTCGCCTGTACCAGCCTCCGCAGAAGCCCCAAAGATGTGCCGAACTCATGCCCACCCAGGCTACAAACATATTCATTGAGCACCTGCTGTATACAGGCACAGCGGCAGGTGCCAGGGACGACAGACACGTCCCTGCTCGAGGAGCTTTCATTCCCATGGAGAGCACACAATAAACAAGTAAAATATACGGTATTTTAAAAAGGAAGAGAGAATCGTGTGGTCCGTTCCCACGCAGAGGGACCAGCATGTGTTGTTTGTTTTTATTAGGAAATATTCACAGGTCCTGAGTTCCTGCCAGTCAGTGCATTAGTCGCTCGGGTGCCATAACAAAACATCAAAACACAGCAGGCCGCCGCTTAAAAACAGACGTCTCACAGTCTAGAAGCTGGAAGTCTAAGACCGAGGCGCTGGCATGGAGAGCTCACTTCTTGGCATCAGATGGCCACCTTCTCTCTGTCCTCACACTGGGGAGTAGGAGGGTGGGAGGGTTGGGGAGAGATATGCACATGAGAAGGAGGGAGGGAGCACCCTCTGGTGTCTCTTCACAGTAGGTCACTAATCACATTAGATCAGGGCCCCACCCTTATGACCTCATTTAACCTTTATTACTTTCTTATCTCCAAATACAGTTGCATTGTGGGTTAGAGCTTCAACAAGTGAATTTGAAGGGGACACAATTCAGTTCACAGCAGTTGGGTTAAGGGCTTCTCTCTCTTCAAACCTCCCAGATTCCTCTCCATCCCAGCATTTGACCTCCCTTCTACTTCTGCTGAAAAAGGGGGTGCCTAAGAAAGAACAGTGTCACCTTCCACTTTCTGTCCCACCACCACGGCTGGATCCTCCGCTTCTCTCGGGTGATGCTTCAGCTCCCAACTGGGCCCACCCTCTGCGATGCCAGGTCCCCTCACCTCCCACCCGCCAGGAGCCCCTCCTGCAACTGTGGCCTCTTTCCTGTACCATCCGTTTCTCCCTCTCTGCTGAGTCCCTCCCATCCATGTACCAGCATTCAGTAATGCCCTTCTTAAAAAAAAAAAAAAAATGCCAGACCCCACCCATACATGAATTCATGCACCAAGCCTTTCTCTCTCTATACACACACACACACAACATACATGCACTGAGTGGCCAGATTCTTATACGTTCAGAGATCATAATAATCTGGCCACTCAGTGTATGTTCTCTCTTTATAACACTATGTATCTGGCACATAGTATAAGTTTGAAAATATTATTTCACTTTGTCTTGAACCTAAGGAAGAGGCTTCTGATTGTAGCCACAGGGCACCTATGGAACTTGGAAGCAATGAAACAATAGAGATGATTTTTTAAATAAAATAATTCTCAAAATACAAACCTTTAGTAAAACAGATAGAGTACAAAAGAAGCAAAGGCACAAATTAAAAATGGCAGATAGATTTTAAAAATTATAAAAACAGCCGAAACCGGTTTGGCTCAGTGGTAGAGCGTCGGCCTGCGGACTGAAAGGACCCAGGTTTGATTCCGGTCGGGGACATGTACCTTGGTTGCCGGCACATCCCCAGTAGAAGGTGTGCAGGAGGCAGCTGATCGATGACCCTCTCTCATCAATGTTTCTAACTCTCTATCCCTCTCTCTTCCTCTCTGTAAAAAATCAATAAAAAATATATTTTAAAAAATTATAAAAGCATTATACCAATAAACAGGAAACCAGAGAACCGGAACAGTTTTCTAGAAAAACAATGTTACCTACTCTAAGTCAAGAAGTGACTGGAAATCGGAATACACCCGACACAGTAAGCAAACTGGAGTTGTAGGGTTTTATCTGAGCTCTGCCTGTCCGCAGCCACATAAGCCTCGCCAGGCCAGATGGTCCCACCTGCTGCCAACCCTTCAAAGAAAGATAATCCTCACGTGATAGAAATTGCTCTAGAGGGGAGAGAAAGAGGGCAAGCTCACCTGGTCTTTTCATGAAGCCAGAGGAGCCTTACTGCTTTGAATACAAAGCATAGGAAGACGGCAGCAGACGGCAAAATCACGGGCCAATTCACTTATGTACGTGGATGAAAATTAGCTAAAAAAAAAAAAAAAAAAAAATTCCAAGCGCCCAGGCAGGGTGCAACAGTAAATTGGAAATGATTTATCCTAGACTTGGAAGGATAAATACACATCAGAAAGCCTGTCCCTGCATATTCACCACAGAAACAGATTCAGGAAGGGGAAAATAATGATTCAGTAGATGCAGAAATATAATTGTGATAAATTTTACCATTCGTTTATGATAACAGTCAGGAAACCAGAAAGGGAACTTCTTCATCCTGATAAAAGATAATACCACAGCCCTAGCCAGTTTGGCTCCGTGGATAGAGCATCGGCCTGTGGACTGAAGGGTCCCAGATTCAATTCGGTCAAGGCCACATGCCTGGGTTTTGGGCTCATTCCCCAGAGGAGGGCAGGCGGGAGGCAGCTGATCAATGATTCTCTCATCATTGATGTTTCTCTCTCTTTCCCTCTTCCTTCCTCTCTTAAATCAATAAAGAAATATATCAATATATATTTTTAAAAAGACAATACCACAGCCATGGTCAGTGACTCAGTTGGTTGGAACAATAAAATTTCAAACCACAAAAAACTGCTTTCCCATGCCATCACCTGTGACTATCCTAAAACATAGTGCTGACCAAAAACCAACCAACCAACCAAACAAACAAAAACACAAAACACAGCAAGCGTTCATGTAAATTAAAGACTTCCAGGCGAATGGTGGGGGTGGGGGACCTAGGATGGAGATGAAGTGGTAAACTAGGTGATTTAATTTTTATAATATATTTTTATTCATTTCAGAAAGGAAGGGGAGGGAGAGATAGAAATATCAATGATGAGAGAGAATTATTGATCAGCTGCCTCCCGCACGCCCCACACTGGGGATCAAGTCTACTGGCCGGGCGTGGGCCCTGACTGGGAACCGAACCGTGACCTCCCGGTTCATAGGGCAATGCCAGCAGCTGGGCCAGGCTGGCCTGGCTGCTTTCTTTACTTTGAACAGCCTGCTGATCCTGTGTGCTAGGAAGTGAAGGTGAAACTCATCCTGCTCTTTGCAGCTGAAGTTCACTTTAAACAATTCACGGGACTTGAAGCGTATAGGAGGAAAATGATATTATTCATAGCTGTAGGAAAAGCCTTTCAGAAAAGTCCATCCATGCCTCTCGTGATTGGAAAAAATAAACTCAAAGCAGAGGAGCCTCCGAACGTGGCTAAGGGCCCCTAGAGTGCTGGGCGCCTCCGGTGGCTCTGGTGGCAGCTTCAGGAGGGCTGGGAGCCGCGGGGAGGGCAGAGGGTCGCCTCCTGGGCAAGGCCTGTTGCCAAAAGCGTGAGGGCCCTGAAGCACGAAACTCGGGGTGGGGCTCCCCGAAGTTCCCCGGGGTGGGGGGATGTCCATGCAGCACAGACCCTCACACGGGTCCGTCTTCTTCCACAGGACAAACCGGACTCTGAATGGCAGCCAGACGCCCGCTCCCGCGCCCAGCAACCACCAGGCCCCCGCGCTGGGCGTGGCCCACTGGGTGCTGAGCACCCTGACCCGCTCGCCTGCGGGTGCGGGGGGCTGGCCACGGCCTGCCGGTGCGGCTCTGAGCGGCCCGTACGGAGGACGTCCTGGCCCTGGCCGACCTCCTCCTCCTGCTCCGCATGGCCGCCGTGCTCAGCCTGGAGGCCGGCCCGCCCCGCGCACCCCGTGGCCTCCAAGGGGCTGCGCAGGGTCAGGCGCTTCGCCTGCAGGCCGGCCGAGCCTGCTGGCGGCCATCAGACACTTCCGTCCTGCGCCCTGTCTGGCCCCTGCGGCCCCAGTCCCCGCACCTGTCCTCCCGGGTGTGGCCTGTCCTGCCGGGTGTGCGGTGCCCGCGCTCCGGGCACTGGCCCTGGTGACACACGGCGGACTGCCCTCGGCGGCGGCGGCCCCCGCAGCTGTGCGCAGTCCTCCCGGCCTCTGGCTGGTGTTCCCGGTCTGCGCCCTGCCCTGGGGCCTCTGCTGGCTCCTCCTCTGCTGGCTGCACCGCGGCCCCAGCGGTGCTCCCGTACAGTGGCCTGTGTGCCCGTCCGCCACCCTGAGCAGCAGGGCGCCAACCCCGTCATCTACCTCCTCGTGGGCAGCCGCCCGGCCGGCCCCCGGGAGCCGCTGGAGGCTGTGCTGCGGGGGCGCTGGAGGAGGCCCCGGAGCTGGAGGGGAGGGAGACCCCCTCTGTCCACACCAAGGAGGAGGGGGTCTGAGCCGCCCCTCCCACCCCATGCCCTGAAGTCCCAGCTGGCCTGCTGCTGGGAGCCCCGGGGACCCTGCCCATTCCCCTTGGGGGTCCCTTTCCTACAAGCCAGAACCCCCTCCGCTCCCCCTTCCCAGCATGGTCCGGACCTCGCAGGCCACTCAGCCGGAAGGTGAAATGTAATCTCTCGGTGTCTGAGGATGTCCCGGCCAGAGGACAAAGACTAGCCGCAGCCCTGGCCCAGCACATTCTCTCCGCCTGCTCCCCCTCAGTGCGGCCACTGGATCTCCTGGTCCTGCTGGTCCCCAGGCCTGTGCTGGCGGCACCCACGGCCCCTGGCGATGTCCCTGGTCCCCCTCCACCAGTGTCCTGCTGACACCCTCCAAGCCTGCAGCCCGTCAACCACGTCCCCTTTGCTGACCCCGCCGTGGCTGGCTGCAGGCCACGAGACCGCCTCCTGCTCCTCATCCTCGACCCCTGACCTTTGCCTTCGGTCGCCCTGCACCACCCCTGCACCCACGCAGGCCCGCCCGCTCTTCTCCGGAGCTCACGTGGGAAATGCTCAGCTGGGCTCGGAGGGACTGCGCCCGGACGGCGCCTGGAGGCAGCTTCCTCCCCGAGGCCCACAGGATGCCAAGCAGGGTCGGGGCTGTCCCCCGATCAACCCCCCTTCCCAGAGTCCCCCTCACCTGCCCCACACCCTCTGCCGCTCCGGGGACAGAGCCCGGAGGGAGACGTCGGCACGCGCTCTGCCGTCCTCCCGGGGTCAGAACAAGGTCTGGACTTGGACTGCCATCTCGTGCCCAGCCTCCCAGCCTCGGGGCTGGGGGCTCGGTGCAGGGCCCCTCGCAGGGGTCACCACAGGGCTGCCCTGCACAGAGAGGAGGACAGGAGGAAAGAAAGAAGCGGCCCCGCCCACAGGGCTGGCATCTTGCTGGGTAATCCCATTAGGAGTGTCGGAAGCTAGAGGGTACCTGTTCTTCCAACTGGCACCTGCTGAAGCAATCCCCAGGCTTCTCCCCAAAGAGGGAGGCTTCGAGCCAGCGGGGGCAAAGGTCAGATCCTCAGAGAAGCAAGAGGAACCACTGATGGTCCATAGATGTGCCATGGCAGCAAGCGCCCAGCCTACAGGCACATGTGGCCCTGTCTACACACTCCGGGCTGTACCGCTCCATCCGCAGTAGGGATCTCACCACTGATGTCTCTCTCTCTCCCTTCCCACTCCCTCTCCGAAGCCAATAAAAATGTATTTTAAAGTAAACAAATAAAACAACCATGGACCTTAATTTAAAAAAAATGAGAGCCGAGACCGGTTTGGCTCAATGGATAGAGCGTCGGCTTGGGGACTGAAGGGACCCGGGTTTGATTCCGGTCAAGGGCATGTACCTTGGTTGCGGGCACATCCCCAGTAGGGGGTGTGCAAGAGGCAGCTGATCGATGACTCTCTCTCATCAATGTTTCTAGCTCTCTATCTCTCTCCCTTCCTCTCTGTACAAAATCAATTAAAAAAAAAAAAAGTTCACACAAGAAAAAAAAACCTATAGATGGTGATGAATAAAAACTATAATTATAAAAAAGTGAGAAATAAAATAAATGAAATTTCATCAACAAAAATGTACGTTCTACAAAAACATGTATTTTTTTTTTCTATTTTCTTCACTGATGGAGCCCAAGAATAAAAAAGAGTGACTGGCAAAAACAAAACAAAACAAAACAAAAAACAGCCCTGGGGTTGCAAAGTGCAGCACAGAGAAGATAGTCAATAACATTGAAATAACTAGGTGTGGTGTCCGGTGGGTACCCGGCCTGGCAGGGAACCACTTTGTAAGTTATATACACACCTCATCATTACGTTGTACACTTAAAACGAATATAAACTAATTTTGAATGTCAACTGTAATTTTAAGAAATTTAAAAAGCTCATTAAGAGGAAGAGGCCAGCCGAAACCGGTTTGGCTCAGCGGTAGAGCATCGGTCTGCGGACTGAAGGGTCCCAGGTTCGATTCCAGTCAAGGGCGTGTACATTTGTTGTGGGCACATCCCCGGTGGGGGGTGTGCAAGAGGCAGCTGGTCGATGTTTCTCTCTCATCAACGTTTCTAGCTCTCTATCTCTCTCCCTTCCTCTCTGTAAAAAATCAATAAAATATATATTTTTTTTTTTAAAAAGAGGAAGAGGCCATTTGGGAAGAGAAGGCATCAATGGGCTCTTGAGTTTTTCATAATAAAATCCACGAACAGGAGTGCATCATGTGAACACGGGGGGTAGAGGAGGGAATTCCAGTCGTGTGCTGATTGGACAACACCTGTGCACACAGCTTCCCACGGCGGCCGGGCACTGGCCACAGCAGGGCTAAGGGTGTGGCCAACGCAAAGCCCCCTCCAGGTTACACACGCACAGGCACCTCCGATGCCCTGCAGTCCCGCCGTTCACTGTGAGGACCCCCGAGAGGGGTCTCCCCAGGTTGTAACAATCCAGAGAAAGTATAAGATGTCACTGAGACCCAGGGCGGAGTGAGAAACACCGTGAACCTGGCAGTAATGCAAGACGCACTTCGGTCGGCCACACCGGAAAAGGCCGATCGCCTTCCGTCCGCTCTCATAGTCCCGTTGACACGTGAAAAGGCGGTCGAAGCGTGTGTGGCCAAGGAAGGTAGGAAAAATATTACAACGTTTTGTTTCGTGTTAGTTGTGGTATCAGCCCGCTTCTTAAAGTCCGTGGTCTGCTGTGATGACTTTTCCCCTTCTAAATAAATAGAAATGGTTATGTCTAACTTGGTCTTTTTTTTCTTAAAAAAAAAAAAAAAAGTTTTTTGTTTTAGAAAGAGAAGAAGGGAGAGAGAGAATAACATCATTGCAAGAAACATAGTTCAGTTGCCTCCTGTACCCTGATCTGAACTCAAAACCTGGGCACGTGCCCCGGCTGGGAATCGAACCCGCGACCTTGCTGTGCACCGGGCAGCGCTCCAACCCAACCACAGCAGCCAGGCCGCGTCCTTCTTCCTAAGGAGCACCCTCCCTCTTGCTGAGGAGCTTTGGGCTCCACAAAGGTTAACGTGGGTGGAAGGCAGAGAGAGGGATTCCCACTCAGACCCCAGACGGTCAGCAGGACCTGGGACAGACAGCCGAGGGGCCTCCATGCAGCCCCCGGGCCCTGGGCAGGGACTGCTTCCGACAACGCTGAATTCTTGTTCTGTGATCTGGGCTGAAACTCAAGCACTTCGGTTCCGACGCTGAAAGCAGCGCTGTGGTGGTTGCTGTTGCCTGGCGGTTGGTTGGCTTGGGAGAGCCACGCACTTCTGCAATTTGCCGAATCTGTGCAACTCACAACCTCGCTATTCTGTTATTCACTCAGCAAACGTTTACGAGGACTTACTGTGAGCCAGGCGCGGCCCCCAAGGGGCTGCTCGTCTGTCTGCGAGAAAAGACCTCGAGGAGGTTCCAGAAGCCACAGGGCAGAGCCTGGCCCTGTGGAGCCCACGTCGGTGGCACCACCAGCGGCTTCTCCTCCTGCCCTTGCTCCAGAGGGAGCTCCCTTCAGCCATTGAATGCCCCACGCCTCCTGCCCCCCTCCCCCTGCTGCGGATGGATCCCCACGCGTGCGGGGTGGGGCAGAGGGAAAAGCAGGCGTTCAGACGACACCAGGAAGCACCGGGGTGGCTTCTGAGGGAACGGGCTTAGGGGAGAGCACAGCGGGGGAGGCGCTCGCTTACTAAGACCAAGAGGAATGCCTCGATACGCGTGTGTTTATGGAAACCGTACCCGAGTCCTCGCCCACGCAGTTGGCCATGGTCCTAGGCATTTGCACGCCAGTTGACACGAATCCGAAACTCCCCCAGGCCAGGGGTTCGGGTGGCAGAGAACAGAGTTCGCAGCTTCACGTAGATGGGAGGAAGGACCCCAAGTCCTCGGGGGAAAGGAGGGCATGAGGCCTGGGGTCCCCCCTGCGCCCACCACGACCCCAGGGAGGACCCCGAGGGGCCGGAGCAGGCAGTGCCAGGACTCGCAGGGACACCGGACAGTAGGGGACGGATGTTTTGGGAATGAGTGGATTAGGAAAAGGCATGCAGACGGGCTTGCCGCCAGGTGGTCCAACGTCCAATTCCCTTCGAGAGAAACCAGAACCTCCTCTGCAGGAATGGCTTCCCAGACTTTCTTTTGGCTGTTTTTTGTTTGTTTGTTTGTTTGTTTGTTTGTTTAATATATTTTATTGATTTTTGTACAGAGTGGAAGGGAGAGAGATAGAGAGTTCAAAACATCAATGAGAGAGAGTCATTGATCAGCTGCCTCTTGCACACCCCCTACTGGGGATATGCCCACAACCAAGGTACATGCCCTTGACCGGAATCGAACCCGGAGCCCTTCAGTCCCCAAGCTGATGCTCTATCCATTGAGCCAAACCGGTCCCAGCTGTTTTTTTTTTTGTGTGTGTGTGTGTGTGTGTGTGTGTGTGTGTGTGTGTGTTTTATTTTGTGGTGTGTTTTTTTGTTGTTGTTGTTGTTAGGTTGTATGATGTGGTTTTTTGGTTTGTGTATTTGTTCTTTTAAATATATTTTATTGATTTTTTACAGAGAGGAAGGGAGAGGGATAGAGAGTCAAAAACATTGATGAGAGAGAAACACCAGTCAGCTGCCTCCTGCACACCTCCCACTGGGAATGTGCCCGCAGCCAAGGTATTATACATGCCCTTGACCGGAATCGAACCTGGGACCTTTCAGTCCACAGGCTGACACTCTAGCCAGTGAGCCAAACCAGTTATGGGCGTATGATGTGGGTTTTTTTTTTTAAAGGTGCACAACATAGTGATTTAATATACACTTGCATTGTGACATGATTACCACCATCAAGTCAACATCCATCACCCATCCACCACCACTGCCGTGTGTGTGTGTGTGTGTGTGTGTGTGTGTGTGTGTGTGTGGTGAGAACACATCTGAAAGAGCAACGTTCAAGTTCATAGTGTGTGTAGCATTGTAAGCCCCCGTGTGCACATCACGCCCAGCGCTCACTCATCTCACGTCTGACCAGCTTGTCTCCCGGTCCCCACCCTCAGCCCCTGGCGACCCCACCCTACTCTCTATGGTCGGACCCTGGTTCTGTGATTGGACTTTTTCAGACTCCACCTCTACGTGAGCTCCTGCAGAATCTGTCTGGCTGATCCCGGAGCACGATGTCCCCGGAGTTGACCCGTGGGTGCTGTGGGCAGGGTCCTCTCCTTCCGCAGCTGCACGGTGTTGCACTGGGTGCGCCCGCACCTCCGTTATCCCTGCACAGGTCGGTCCGCGGACACGTACGCTGCTCCCGCCTCCACGTCTCGGCTGCTATAACTGACACGGCGGTGAGTGTGGGTGCAGGCAGGTCCTGGAGATGCTGATTTCACTTCCTCTGGATACAGTCCCAGACGTGGGACCGCTGGGTCATAGGCGGGTCCAGCTTCCATTGTCGTAGGAGCCTCCTCACTGTCCCCCACAGTGGCTGCCTCGGCCTGTGTCACCCCAGTCTCCATCTGGCACCTTCTGCCCCCGGAACCCAGGGGCCCCCTTCCTGCAAACGCTCTTCTCATCACGTCAGACGACTGAGGGCTGTGGCCGTGGCTTCTGAATACCGTCCCCCAAAACTCAAGTTCACGTAGAGCCTCAAAGTGGGATTTTAAACTTTTTAAAAATGTTTTCATAGCCGGGACCGGTTTGGCTCAATGGATAGAGCGTCGGCTTGGGGACTGAAGGGTCCCGGGTTCGATTCCGGTCAAGGGCATGTACCTTGGTTACGGGCACATCCCCAGTAGGGGGTGTGCAAGAGGCAGCTGATCGATGACTCTCTCTCATGGATGTTTCTAACTCTCTATCTCTCTCCCTTCCTCTCTGTACAAAATCAATAAAATATATTTTTTTTAAAATGTTTTCATAGATTTGAGAGAGAGAGAGAGAGAGAGAGAGAGAGAGAGAAGCCTCAATGATGAGAGAAAGATCAGTCGGCTGCTTCCTGCTCACCCCCTAGTGGGGATCAAGCCCACAACCTGGGCATGTGCCCTGATGGGGGAATCAAACCAGTGACCTCCTAATGCATGGGACAACGCTCAGTCCACTGAGCCACACGGGCCAGGCAAAGTGGGACTTTAAAATAGAGTCTGTGACTAGTTAGGATGAGGTCACCCTGCGTTGGTCTGGGCCCTAAAGCCAGAGACTGCTGTCCTTAAGAGAAGGTCATGCGAAGAGACAAAGAGGCACAGAGAGGAGGCAGAGCAGGGGTGAGCGGCCACACCCAGGAAATGGGGGGGGTGGGCGGGAGGGGGAGAGGGTCCCACGGGTCCTTCCCGGCCTCCGGAGGGAAACACCCCTGGCCCCGTGGGCCCAGACTTCTGGCCTCCGGGACCGGGAGAGAACGCAGCCTTCGTTTGAAGCCACTGGGCCTGTGGTCACTTGCTGTGGTGGCCCCGGGACACGCCTACGTGGACTCAGGGGGCCCTCTCGCTCCCCGGGAACTGAGGCCGAGGCAGGTAGCCGAGCAGGGAAGGCCCCCGGCCGCTCTGACCCCGAGGGGTTCCCGTACATTCTCCAGACTGTTCTCTGGGCGCCGATCAGTTCAGCAGCCTCCACAGGCTTTAATCGGGCCTTTCTTTCCCTGCGTAGGACAGACAGACAGACAGACAGAGTGCTGAGCAGGGGCGTCAACAGTGTCCCTCAGGGACGGGAGCTGCCTGGTCTCCAGGGACCCACATGGCTGGCACCTCGCCACCTGCCCCGATTTACCGCCACCTGGCGGACCCCAGGAGCCCCCTGAGCCCGCCCTGCTCGGGGAGCAGCCATGGGCACTGGCAGGGGCCTGCGAGTGGCCAAGACCCTCCCCCAGGACAGGACCCAGCTCAAGCGCAGGTGATGGAGTGAGAGGCAGGGGAGCCCAGTGGTTAGAAACGTGCCACTCCCTTGTCCCCTGGCTGGCCCTGCACCTTTGTCAGTGTCCCCTCCTCTTCTGCCCACAGGACACCAGACACACGGCACCCTGAGGGCCGGCCGGCTTGTCCACGTCGCCGCACGAGGAAACCCCCGCTGGGAAAGCAGAGCCCTGGCGATGGGCCTGTGCCCGATGGTTCCCAGTACACCTCAAGCCTCTATGCGCTCCGAGAAAAGATCGCAGGCTCGGAAGAGTAGAGTGATTTTCTTTTTTTAATATATTTTATTAATTTTTTAACAGAGGGGAAGGGAGAGGGGAAGAGAGTTAGAAACGTCGATGAGAGAGAAGCATTGATCAGCTGCCTCCTGCACACCCATTACTGGGGATGTGCCTGCAACCAAGGTACATGCCCTTGACCGGAATCGAACCTGGGACCCTTCAGTCCTCAGGTCGCCATTCTATCCAGTGAGCCAAATTGGCTAGGGCTGGAGTGCTTTTCTTCATCTCCTTTAATGGAGGGGCGGGTTGGTTTGTGAGTAATTGGGGGGGAAACCATTCGGGCAAAGTTTGTTCTCGTAGACGGTGCTGTTTCACCAGCACAAACAAGGGTCGCAGAGCCCCGTCCACGCCACGGCTCTCCGAGTGGTTGTTTATGCTGGAAGCAAGGGAGAGGCCTGGCGCCAGCTCCCCGCTTGGCCTGGAGGCCGAGAACATTCCTCCAAAGGCAGCTGTGAGGCTCGGGCGGGCGGGAGGGCTCTCCTGGCCCGTGGCCCACAATCTGTGCTCCTCTTCTGCCCTCGCTGAGCGCCCACCGGCTCCGGGCCACGCGGACAGCACTCCCGCAGGGGCCCGGCTGCCACACGGCGGATCTCACGTTCATTGTTGGGCCGGCCTTGTGCCAAGTGCCTCCAGCACGAGCCTGGGATGGAGCGATGGGGAGGTGGAGGCGGAGATTCGGGGAGATGGAGATGAGGAGCTGGGGATGGGATGGGGGTGGGGATGGGGATGGGGATGAGGAGCTGGGGACAGAATGGGGATGGGGATGGGGATGAGGAGCTGGGGATGGAATGGGGATGGGGAGGTGGGGATGGGGATGGGATGGGGATGGGATGGGGATGGGAGGGGATGGGGATGGGGATGGGGATGGGATGGGGATGGGGATGGGATGGGGATGGGGATGGGATGGGGATGGGGATGGGGATGGGGATGGGATGGGATGGGGATGGGGATGGGGATGGGGATGGGGATGGGGATGGGATGGGATGGGGCTGGGATGGGGATGGGGATGAGGATGGGATGGGGATGGGGATGGGATGGGGATGGGATGGGGATGGGGATGGGGATGGGATGGGGCTGGGATGGGGATGGGAATGGGGATGGGATGGGGATGGGGATGGGGATGGGGATGGGGATGGGGATGGGGATGGGATGGGGATGGGGATGAGGAGCTGGGGACAGAATGGGGATGGGGATGGGGATGAGGAGCTGGGGATGGAATGGGGATGGGGAGGTGGGGATGGGGATGGGGATGGGATGGGGATGGGATGGGGATGGGAGGGGATGGGGATTGGGATGGGATGGGATGGGGATGGGATGGGGATGGGGATGGGATGGGGATGGGGATGGGGATGGGATGGGGATGGGGATGGGATGGGGATGGGGATGGGGATGGGGATGGGGATGGGGATGGGGATGGGGATGGGGATGGGATGGGATGGGATGGGATGGATGGGGATGGGATGGGGATGGGGATGGGGATGGGATGGGGCTGGGATGGGGATGGGGATGGAGATGGGGTGGGGATGGGGATGGGGATGAGGATGGGATGGGGATGGGGATGGGATGGGGATGGGATGGGGATGGGGATGGGGATGGGATGGGGCTGGGATGGGGATGGGGATGGAGATGGGGTGGGGATGGGGATGGGGATGAGGATAGGGATAGGGATGAGGGGATGGAAAGGGGGGGCTGGGGATGGGGAGATAGATATGGGGATGGAGATGGAGTTGAAGATGGAGATGGAGATGAGGATGGGATGGAGATAGAGATGAAAATGGGGGTGAGGACATGGGGAGATGGAGATACATACCAGGTGATAACTAGGTTGTCAGGGGTGGGATAGAGGTTGGAACAGCCTTCTGGGCAGCACATGGGAGAAAACTGCGGAATGTGTGTCTGCCAGAGGGGGCTGGGGGGGGGCAGAACAACATTAAATAAAAATGGCACACCGAGACCAAGTGGGATGCACCCTGGTGTTGGGCAGTTCCTGGCTGATGCCCCGACAGATACACAGGGCCCCACACTTGGAAGGGCACAGGCTTGGCCAGTCCCAGGCACTCAGACCGGACACACCGAGTTTGAGATCCTCTTAGTGCGGCAGAGTGGCTTCTGTTCGGAGCTGTGGGAGATGGCAGAGCCACGAGGCGGGGAAGCGGCTCTGGCCCAGTTTCCCCGAAGTGTGGTTTTCGGGGACAAGCCGCTCAGAGGAAGAGTGGGGAACAGAGCGAGCCTGAGCAGAGCGAGCCTGACCACAGCAGCCTGGGCACACTCCGTCACTGGCCTCGGGGCCGGGGGCCGCCTTTTGAACTCTGGGTCCCGCTGCGCTGTCCCAATTCCTGAGCCCAGAACCAGGAGCAAAGCACGAGGTTTTGGGTAAACCTGTTATGCAGCCATAGTAACGGGCACGGCCTTCTTTCCCTCTGACACGCCAGAAAGCCCTGCCCTCGGGAACTTGGCCCCAGTCCTCCCTCCAGTCTTCCGCCCTGGCTCCGACCCCCTGGCCCTCCGACTCCAAGGCCCACAGGACAACAGCCCCTGCGCGGCCAGAGCAGGGCTGGGCCCACACTCCCACCTCCGCCTGCCTGTCCTGCCTGTTTCCTGGGACACAGGGTCTGTGTCTCCCTTTAAGAAAGGCTCCACGTTTTGAAAACATTTTCGGGTTTTGGTGTCACAGCTAAGGGTCACTTGTGGATGAGGGTGCTCTAAGCAGGATCTGTATTGCCCTCCTGACCAGAAGTCTCCGTTCTGTACCTCCTGCACACCTGCTGCCCTCCCTGGTGGGGGCCGGGGGCTCCCCGTGGTCCTGAGCATGCTGTGCAGCAGGGCTGCTTTGGCGCATCCGTGCATGGGGACGTGGCACAGGTTCACCCCAGCTCAGAGCCCCTTAAGGCGTCCTCCTCCCCCAGTCCATTTGGAGAGAGAGCCGGCATTCTGGGGGACTTGCCGGGCCCTGGCCCCACGAATCAGGGGTAGGAGAGGGCACCAGCAAGCTGCACACTCCGTCCTCTTGACCTGAGGTCAGGCGCAAATGGAACTGGGGCACCAAGGCGCTCCTTCACTTGCTAACAATGATGCGCCAGAAGTTTCCAGCACCACTGGGCTGTGGGATCTACTCTGGGCGCCCCCAGCCCCGCCCACAACCTCCTTCCATCCATCCGGGGCCCCAGCTGCCTGGGCAGCGTCTCTGCACAAGTCAGAGGCCAGGAGCCCTCCCTCCGAGTCCTGCAGCCCAACTCACCCCAGAAAGCCCGACTGCAGAGCCTCAGGCAGGGCCTGCCCTGTGCACCCCGAGAGGCAAGCAGGGCCAGCTCGGGCCAGGACCGCCCGCCGGCTGGTCTCCCTCCCTGGGGCTGACCACTAAGCTGAGTGACAGGACAACCTAATGGTGCGGGCACTGGGTTTACCAGGAAGTGAAGGGGTGTGAGAAGCCCTTTGATGGGTGTCTGCTTCTCCAGGCCCTGAGAGCTCTACCTCATTTCACGAAAAGAATCTAAGTATGGCCGCCCCGTAAAGAGATTCATTCACCTTGGATTGGGAGCACACCCCAACACAGCAGCTTCCAGATATTTCTGAACACCCCCCTCCACAACGTAAATAACAATGGCACACCGAGACCAAGTGGGATGCATCCCAGGAATTCAAGGTTGGTTTAACATTCAACAATCAATTGACGATATTCCATCTTAAATAAAGGACAAACCCCACCCACATGGCCATCCCAACAGGCTCAGAAAAAGCACATGACAGAGTCCAAGGCCGATTCACGGTTTAAAAACAACAGCTCTAGCCCTAGCTGGTTTGGCTCAATTGGATAGAGCGTCAACCTGCGGGCTGAAGGGTCCCGGATTCGATTCCAGCCAAGGGCACATGCCTGGGTCACAGGCTCACTCCCCAGTAGGGGGCGTGCAGGGAACCAGCCCATCAATGATCCTCATCATTGATGTTTCCAGCTCTCTCCCTCCCTTCCTCTCTGAAGTTAATAAAAATATATTAAATGAATGAATGAATGAATGAATGAATGAATAAATAAATAAATAAATAAATAAAACAGCTCTAGTGAAAAATGTACAAGTAAACATCGTTCCTCCAGCAAAGGAACAATGGAGGAAACTCCACCACCTGCCCAGGGGCCCAGGGGTTGCGGGTGTCTGCACGTCCCTGACGCTCCCTGCACTCTGCCGGACACAGGTCTCCGCACCTCTGCAGGTTGCACAAGAGGGTGGAAGAGGGAGCTGCGGAGGAAAAGGGGAAAACCGGCTGCTTAAGAGGCAGGCAGCCAAGCACCAGAGAATCGACAGAGCAGTTCACAAACGGGGCGACCCTTCCTGGCAGCGTTCAAGCCCTGCCCGCCCAGAGCAGAAGCCTGCTCACTCCCTCCGCTTCTCCTCCAGGCAAAGAAGTTTCCAGACCAAATAAGGCCGCAGCTTTTGCAACGCTCCTGGCACAGAGCGCGGTTCTCTTTAAGTGCCACGCTGTCTCTCTGCCCGAAAACAGCCCCAGGCAGCGCGGTGCCCATCGGCCCACAGGTCCCCCTGGGTAACGGCTCCCAACAAACCCAGGTAAACACGGAGCCGCCCGGCCGGCCGGCTGCCGACCTCCGCCCACGGGCAGGTGGCGAGGACAAACCCGCTCGGGGGGAAGCCCGTGCCCACGCCTCGGGCAGGGCTCCCGAGCCAGCCGCTCTGCAGGCAGCCGCCCGGCTCCTGGGGCCCTCGCGCAGGCCTTGGCCTTGAGCAGCAGAGGCTGCTCGCTGAACCCACGTGAGGAGCCACGCGAGCTTCTCCCACCGTCGCGGCAGCCTGGCAGGCGTTTCCGGGGCGCGGAGGGCTCTCCCGGGGCTCCCTCTGTGACGGTTCGTCTCCACAGCCATCCCAAGGGCCTGCGATTTCCCCGTTTCACAGACGGGGAGACCGAGTAGGAAGCCACGCAGCTGTACGTGGTAACTATGGGAATGAGCCCAGACAGGCTCCCACACCGGGCTCCGTCCTGCGCCGCCCCCGCCCCCGCCCCCGCCCCAAAAGAAAGAGCCACGGGGCCGCTCCTGGGCGCCTCCCGGGGGGCAGGAGGCACGCCCTCGGACGGGGAGCTCGGCGGTTCCGCTGGGCCTGCGGGTCCCCGGTGGTCACACCCGGTCACTCTCGCTGGCCGGGAAGATGTTTGGCTTGGGGTGTTTTTCCTTTTTTTTTTTTTTTTTTTTTAAGGCTCTCCCTCTCCAGGCCAACTGGAGACATTTTTCAAGCAACCAGCTACAAACAGTTTCCTAACAAGGTCTCTCTGGATGAGAAATGGAAACGTTTTGCATTGCAGTCGTCAACTCTGACATTTTGACGATGCGTCAGTGCTGGCTGGAGCGGAGGTCGGTGGTGGAGGGGCGGGTGCTCGGTGCGGGGGCAGGTGGGCGAACACCGCACCAGGTACCCCGAGGAGCCCACTAACCCGGACCCAGGCCAACACAGGACACTCCTGGCTGCTCCCTATGGGACTTCTCAGCACCGCGGGCGAGGTGCAGGCTGTCGCTGTCCCCGGGCAGAGGAGCAGGCAGGTGGGAGGGGACGGGACCTGCTGGAGCAGAGTTCGTTGGAGGGCGCCAGCATTCAGACTCAAGGTTCTCCATCTCGACCTTCTAGCAGCCCCGCCCCTGCTCTTCCGGGCGGAACTGGCCCGTGGGAAGAACATGTGGATGAAGGCGCAGGTCCTGATCTTTCTCTAACATGGATTTGGCCCTACCCACCATGCTGGGTCGGGGTACAACGATGACATATACAGATGTGGGCGCAACTGGACCAGCAAGGACCCTTTTAGCTGCAGAGACAGAAACCCAAGGCGGACTTTCTTCAGCTAAAAAAGAGATTTTATTCAGGACACTGGGAAGAATGGGGTAGGGGTCAGGTGTGGCTGGATCCAGGTGCTCAGCAATGTGGTCAGGTGTCCCCACCCCATTGTTGGCTGTTTCTGCATTGGCCGTTTCTCCTGCAGACAGGCGCCCGCAGTGGGGGAGCGTCTGTGCGTGGGTGGCAGGGTGGAACCAGGTGGGCCCTTTCGGATGCTGGCCCAGCCCTGAACCTGGCCTTGCTGTGGCCAGGCGGGTGTGGGTCTCTGATCCGGCCAAGGACACACAGCAGCCCTGTGGCCAGGGCATCAGAGTTTCTCATCACACAGACTGGAAGATAAAGCACCCTCAGCAGGCACAACGGCTGCCCCGGGCACCCAGCAACCATGACATCTCAAACACATGTGGGCAGGCTCTCTGCTCACACGTGTCATCAGAGGGATGGCATGGCATTTAAATACGGGGTCCCTGCCCCGTCCCCTCCCCAACAGCCTAGTCCCAAAGACACTTGATGGGAGCGAGAGGAAGGCACATACGCAGGGGAGGAGAGGGGGCCATGGGCGCACAGAGGGCATCGGGTCTGGGCAGGAGGGCACCAGGTCTGCAGGAAGGCGGCCCAGCACTGGCGCAAGCAAAGTGATCCAAGTGTCGGCCGGCGTGGAGGACACATAACTGTGCAGGCCAGACCGGCTCCTGAGGGACACGCCTGAAACATGGAGGCCCCGATGCCTGGTCAGGAGACAGCCTCACAGAGGCCAAGGGGCCTGCTGCACTTAAGGAGGGTCTGGGAGGGGAGGGCACCCCGAAAGTGGGGCCTGGGCCTGCGGGCGAGGGGGAGGCAGGCTGTGACACAGGGCAACCCCTCAGGCCCCAGGCAGGCCGCCTCTCTGACCCCATGCAGCCCCGGGGAAAAGGCCCGCCCTGGCTCCTCCCAGGTTACACCTTCGGGGGGGGGGGGGGAAGGGTACCAAGCAGAACAGGAAGTGGTTCTCCCTGTCTGTCACGGGTTAACAGGAAAGGGCTGCCCCCGCAGCGACCCCGCACCTTCAACCTCAGGAAAGTGAGCAAGACGGGAAAGAACGCCATAACCCACTGTGGGCAGTAGTGTGCACACACTTTATTCTTAAATAACTTATATTTCTCTGGAGCAAATAAAACTCTGCAGTTGAAATATACATCCACCTGAGGTTCTTGTAAAGCAGCTGGCGAGGGGCCTCGGGGAGCCTGGGGCCTGGTGCCGGCAAAGCTGAGACCTGGGGCTGGCCTCTCCCAGGAAGGTCCAGGGAACAGCCACTGCAGCCCATCCCCACCCCAGTGCAAGGGAGGGCGCGCTGGGCCAGAGGACACCCCCCCGGAGGCCCTCACTCGCCCATGCAGCCTGGTCACATGACCCGGAGCAGCTACAAGGCACAGGAAGCACCAGGACGGCCGCGGGCCTCCACCCGCGTCGGCAGAGACCAGGCTGGAGGGCGAGGACGGGCTCACGGCTCCTTCTCCCTCCTTTTGCTCCTCCTCTGGCTGCTCAGCTCGCCCAGCTTCTTGTCCAGGCTCCTCTGCAGCTGGGCCCTCTTGGCGGGGTCCAGGGACCGGTCCTTGGTCCCGCTGCCGGCGTACAGCACTCCCTCCCGGCTGATCCTCTGCCGGGCGTGGGCGCGAGCCCTCTCCCCGCAGCCGTGGATCTGGGGGGACACGAGAGTCAGGGCAGATGCCGCTCTGCCCATCCTGGAGCTTGGGGACCATGAAGCCCCAGCGTGAGACCTTGGAGGGGCCCCATCCTCTCCCGCACACGCTCCCTTCCCCCCAGCTCCCTTCCTTCGCCGGGGCCTGGCCGGCCCGGACCTCCCTCGAGCGGAGGTGAGCACAGGCAGTCGGCAGCCCCCCTGAGGGCTGACGCAGTTGTGCACACTCAGAGCTCAGGCCCACCCGCCGCGCTCGGCAGAAAAATGTGCCCAAAGCAGAGCTATGACCTCCTCTGACCCCAGTGCGGGACCCGGCGGTGCTGGCTGGGGGTGTCTGGAGGACGCTGCCCCACACTGGCAGACTGTCAGGGGGGGGACGGAGGCGTGGGGCCGAGGGGAGGAAGCTATGCTGGGGCCCGCGCACCTCGGGCAGGCAGTGGCTGAGGCAGTAGCGGTGGCCGCAGTGTGGGCAGAGCTGGCCCAGAGTCACGATGCTGGCCCGGCACTTGGCGAGGCCGCAGGTGTTATCAGCCTTCACGGCGGCTGAGACCAGGGTGTCGAAGTCCTCCGTGGAGGGCAGGTCCAGGGCCGCAGGTCCTGGGGAGAAGGGTGCCACTCAAACAGGGAAGAACACGTCTCCGGGGACGGGGCCATGGCTGCCCCACGAGCACCTACGCCTAATCCCTGCTCTCAGGGGTCAAGGCAACGAGCACGGTGTCCGTCCTCAGAGCTAGAAACCAGTGGTGAGCACTCGCACTTCAGGGTCTGAGTCAGGAGGACTGTCGCCACGGCAGAGGTCTGAGACTCCTCCCTCCCGTCCCTGTCTGCTCCTCCAGGGGGCGCACCTCTTCTGCCAGGCCCCGTGCCAGCCTCCGGGGACCGAGGGTCTCTGCGACCAGCCGCCACCCTCCGGGCTCACTCCAACCCTTCAACATGAAGCACAGGATGCAGAGCCAGGCCAGGCCCACCAGGAGGGAGTCCTGATTCTTGCCTGGGCAGAGGGGCGCTGCAAGTGGGGCAAACAGCCCAGTGAAGGGGACACCAAGCCTGTGTTCTCATTAGCTGACCCGACTCACCTTTGGCATCTTTCTTCTTTTTCTTTTCTGGTAACTTCCGCAGCCCCGGGCCACGCGGTCCCTCCCTGGCTCGCTGCTCCTGCCTGCCCCTCTCCCGCTGCAGCCTCTCCAGGTGCACAGCCCTCAGGTCCACGCTGCTCGGCTCTCGCCCGGGGGGCTCCGTCTGCGTGGGGCCGGGGGGCTCGGGACGGAGAGGGGCTTTGCTGTCAGTCGCTGCCAGCACGGGTGGGACGGGTGGGACCAGTGGAGCCCCTGGGACAGGTGGAGCCAGCGTGGCCTTCGGGGCCTGCGTGGCGGGCGTGGCCTTCGGGGCCGGCGTGGCCTGCGTGGCCTGTGAGGCTGGCGTGGCCTTAGGGGCCTGCGTGGCTTGTGGGGCTGGTGTGGCCTTCGGGGCCGGCGTGGCCTTCAGGGCCTGCGTGGCCGGCGTGGCCTTCGGGGCCTGCGTGGCCGGCGTGGCTTGCGGGGCCGGCGGAGTCCTCTTGCTCACGGTGATGAACCTGTGCTTCCCTTCCCCGGAGCTGTCGTGCCGCAGCCCGTGCTCCTCCGCTATCTGGTGGACGCGCATCCTGTCGTGTGAGTTCAAGGAAGCGGGAAACTCCAGCTGCACTTGCTCGCTGGCCACAAACTCGGCGATCAGGGCCCTGAAGTGGTCCGCACCGTCCCTGCCCCCCGGCCCCCTGGGGCCGCCTCCGTTGAGGCTGGGCTGAGCCTGGGCCTCAGGGCCCACGGGCTTCCCGTCCGGCGCCTTCCGGCCCAGCCTGGCGGTCGCTCTGGCCTCCCCAGCTCCCTCCGGCCGCCGGCTTCCGGGCTTCCTGGCGGCCCCGGCGGAGCCCTGGGGCTTGGCACCGGCCTGGCCGTGACCCTGGGAGCTCTCGTGGGAATAGTTCTCGGGGACGATGTCATCGAGATACTCGAAGGCGGTGCGCACCTCCCCGTGCTCCGCGAAGTAGTCCAGCAGGGTCTTCAGGAAGGCGTGGCTGCTCACCGTGCGGGAGTCGCAGACGATGGCCGCCTGGCGCCGAGCGCGGGTGATGGCGACGTTGACCCGCCGGTCCTCGGCGAGGAAGCCCACTTCGCCTGTAACGAGGCAGGGGAGCGGGCGGGAGCTCAGCCTGAGGCACAGGCGGCAGGCTCTCCTGCCCCTGCAGGCACCCCCACGAAGGACCGGCTCCAGGCTCAGCACGGCCTCCCGCTCCGCCTCCTAAAGCCCCACCGTGAGGCCACGGCTGCTGCCCGGCCCCCCCAGCGCACAGGGCGGTGGGCGGTGCCCGGCCTACACTGCGCTGGCTCTCCTGCCGTCCCTCGTTTCCCAGTAAGCACCCCTCCTCCTCCCCGAGCCAGGGCTAGGTGACAGCGGGGCGGGGCTGCAGCTGACACACTGCAGAGAGAAGTGGGGCCATTCCAGTGCCTTCTCCCGCCCAGCACAGCTGTCCCACCTCCCACCTGTCCCCAACCTTCCACTGCAAATGCTGTTCCAAGCCCATTAGCACTGTTTCCCGGAACAACTCTCTTACCTGTCGAAATTCCACAAGCTCTGTGCGCATCGAGGCTGGCCCGGAGGCTGAAGCAGCCTTGAGGCCAGAAGACGAGCTCTGAGCCTGAGGGGCTCCACCTCCTGGGCGGTGCCCGGGCCCCCAGCCTGCCTGGCTCCCAGCCCCCACCCCAACCGCATGCCCGGGCCCTACGGCTGCACGCTGCTCCGTGCCGGGAGCGCCTCTCCCGCCTGGCGCCGCTCTTCCCGCCATGCGCGGGGCCCAGGCGGCCCGTTCCTCGCGGCCTCGCTCCCGCGGCTCTCCCCCCCCCGCAGAGCTCACACAGGACAGCCTGCACCCCACGCTCACTCTCCGGGGACCGCACGGCGGGAAACCCAGCCGCCTCCGCGTGTCACTCACTTTTGGGACCCTGGCGAGCGCGCCATACCTTTCCTGTTGGACCTGACGAAGGACAGCACCACCGCCTCCTTCTCTCGGCCTTGGAAGCCGTCGACCGACTTGATTTCAAGGTCTGGGTGCCTGTGAGCAAGGCTCTGTCTGAGCAGGTCCACCTGAAGCACCAAGCAGACCGGGGCCTCAGACCGGGGCGCCCGTAGCCTGGGCCCAGGCGGCTCAGACACGCTGTCCTTCCACTCAGCAGAGGGCCTCGCCTGCAGAACCGCCCCGGCCTGGTTTCCATCACGGCCCTCCTCACAGGCGTGCAAAAGAGCCAACAAAATCACTCCCCTGCCCCCCTCTGCCCCCGCCAGATAGGACCCCCACCCCCTCCAACACCAACACCCGAAGAGAACAGCCACTGTTCCTGCTGACGCACCACCTGCCCTCTGCAGCGAGCCAGCACCTGCCTTCCCTTCAGCAACCGCCCCCTCCCACCTCTGTTCCCGGGTTCCAGAAAGCCCGGCCAGCCGGTCCCAGGGACGGGCGAGGACCCAGCTCCAGGTCACAGCGACTGGCTGGGGCCGGGGGACAGCCAGATCAGCGAGATGGTAAACTGAGTCCCGTGGCAAAGGCCTCTGTTCCCGGGGGCTCCTGTGTAAGGGCACCGTCCCCGAGGCTGCCGGGGACGCCGGGAGAGCTGGCGGGAAACAGAAGCCAACACAGGCGGCCTGGCCGGGGGCACAGGATGAGGCGGGAGATGCAGAGCGAGTGAGATGGACCAACGGACAGAGGGAGGCTCTTGCTGATGTCTCTGAGCCTCAACGCAGACGTGACGTGGCCAACTCCAGCCTGGGGTTTTCGGTCAAAAGAACCAGTAAACGGCCCTATTCCTTTCAGCGCGGAGATGGCTGGGCCCCACCGACAGACACGGAGAGAAGAGGGTGCTCGCACCTGGAGGTTGTATGGCGTGATGACGGCAATGTCGCTCGCCGCGACACCAGCGTCCACCAGCGCCTGGACGTGCAGGCTGACGAGGCGCACCTCCCCTGCGGCACAGAGAGCAGGCTTCCAGGACAGGGCAGCCACCCAAGGCCAGGACAGGGCAGCCACCCCGAGGCCAGGACAGGGCAGCCACCCCAGGCCAGGACAGGGCAGCCACCCCAGGCCAGGACAGGGCAGCCACCCCGAGGCCAGGACAGGGCAGCCACCCGAGGCCAGGACAGGGCAGCCACCCGAGGTCAGCCCTGCTTCTCCCAGCAGCTCTCCCTCTACTCCTTCGAGCTGATCTGGGTCATCCCGGGACCCCACACCTGAGTCGGAACGTCCCCAGACTCAGAAACAAAATGCAGGACCCCACTGGGTGGCCAGTGGGTTGAGCGTCATCTGTGCACCAAAAGGTCACCAGTTCTATTCCCGGTCAGGGCACATGCCCGGGTTGCGGGTTCAATCCCCAGCGGGGATGTGTATAGGAGGCCACCGGTTGATGTTTCTCTCTCACATCAATGTCTCTCTGTCTCTCTGTGTGTGTGGGCCTCTTTTCCCCTCTCTCTCAAATAAATTTTAAGAATGAAAAAACTACAGGCCCCCCAGCCAACCTGAATTCCAGAAACAACCATCACTCCCCGTGTAAGCAGGGCCACGTGTCCTGTTAGTGGCCGCCCTGGAGTGGAACCGAGTGGACGTGCTGCGGGCTGAGTGAGGACCTCATCCCAAGGCCAGCCCGGCAGCGCTGGCCACGCTGCTGGGACGGAAGACAAAACGCTGCCCAGGCCCTGGCTGCCTCCAGTCGCCTCGGATCCGCCCGACCGCGGCCGCTCGTGGAGAAGAGCATCCAACGCGCTCAGGCTTAACCGCCCGAGGCCCCTCGGTGCTCCCTCCCCTCCACTCCCGGGTTGGCAACTAGAGGGACGCATGTGTTTGGAGGAGCCCGGGGTCTGCACAGACAGAAAAGCTGACCCCCCCCCCCCCGATCCGAGTAAGCTTACCTGGGTTCCCCTTGGACTGGTCCTCCTCCCCCTCCAGCTCAGACAGCCCGCAGCCGGCCGTGTCCACAAGCAGCAAGGGCAGGCCCGTCTCCTCCGTGGCGGCCACTCCCGGGAGGTCCCTGCACAGGTGGACACTGAGCGTAAGGCCCTGGCGCCGAGGCCCTCAGAGCAGAAGCCGCGTCCCCCTTCCTGCCCTCAGCACTGCCCGCCCCTGGCTCCTCCTCTACAACCTGCAGACCCCTCGGTGGCACAGGGCTCCGTCGGGACCCGGCCTCGGCCACGTCACTCACCGCAGGAGCTGCTCTGCCACGGACGGGTGTGCCGTGAGCCGCCCGCCATACAGGGCCTCCGAGGCCCACTGCATGATGGCCCGGTGCATGCGGTACTGCACCGTCAGCGTCCGCACCGCCCCCGCGCAGCAGCCCTGGGCCAGGCGCTCCATCAGGCTCAGCGACAGTCCCGCCTGCGCAGCTCTGCGCCGAGAGGAAGGGGAGGGAGGCTAGCGTGAGGCCAGGGCCCAGGGAGGGCTGCACCTCAAACCCGACTCGCTCCCCAGTTCTGACCAAGAACTAAGGTGTGGTCGGCTGAATAACAGCCTCCTAAGCCTGGGGCCGGGAGAACGCGGCAGGGGGACCGTGCAGATGTGGTGAAGCCAGGGGTCCGAGGCGGGAGCTGACCGTGGGCCGGCCTGCGGGCCGTGTCCTCAGAGTCAGTCAGCCCACAGGGGCGGGCCACGGGAGCCTGTGCTCGGAGAGGACACTGTGCCCGCAGCGGGCAGGCCTGGGAGAGGTGTCCCGGGGAAGGAGGTGCCCACAGACCAGGCCTCGGGACCCACACTGGGTCATGTGCTGACCCGCCCCAGGGCAGGCAGCACAGCCCACAGAAGCAGGTGAGTGAGCCCTTCCATCCTCCCCGCAGCCCATCAGGGTGCTCAATCCAAGCATGGGCCAGGTTCCCTGGCCACAGGGACCTGCCCCTGCTGCTCTGACGCCAGCCCCGGCCTCCAGGAGCACCAGCTGAGGTGCAACATCTGAAGGAGCAGGTATGAGGGCGGCACGCTAAGGCCTCCTGTGAGCGGGACTTCTGGGCCAGCCCTCGGAGACAGAGCAAAGGGTGACCGGGAGGGGCCGAGGCGCCCGGCAGAGGACTCACTTGGGAGAGACGATGGTGGGGGGCAGCTGCTTGTGGTCCCCGGCCAGCACGCACTTCCTGGCCTTCAGCAGGGGGACCCAGCAGCTGGCCTCCAGGGCCTGGGCGCACTCGTCGATGACCACCACGTCGAAGTAGCCGTCCGGCAGCAGCTTCAGGGGCCCGTCGGGAGAAGCGCCTGGTGGAGAGGGAGCCGCGGGCTTACGGGGGCACAGGCTGTGAGCGCAGCTGCCGGGCGCCGACAGCCCGGCCTCATGTTCAGCCTAACAAACGGGCAGCCCAGAATGATGACTTGGCGAGGACGGCCAAGGCCCATAGCGCCTGCCCTACGTGAGGCGGTGTGTCCCCAGCCATGGGCCACTCGGATGCCTCAGTCACCAAAACCCATCGCCCCTTCGGGGCTGCGACCCAAGTCCTTGGGAGGCCGTCTTATGTATAAACGTTTCTGCACCGTTTTCTGAATATAAAATGTAACTAATTCTCCTCTAAAGTGTTTTCAGAACAATTAACTGCTGAGCCGACACCCAGAGACGAAACCTCCACGAGTCAGAACCAGCCCATCAGCTCCCCCTGCCCACTCTGCTGCTCTGAGACAGTTCAGTGCGCAGACCTGGCCCGAGACACGCGCCTACCCCCGAGCCTGCTCCTCATGTTTAAGACAATAAAACCACATTACGAACAACGTCGCGCCAGTAAACTCAACAACTCAGATTAAATGGATTCATTCCTTCCAAGACACCAGTTCACACGTAAGAAGAGCTAACCTGAACGTAGTCCCGTTATCAGGTACGGAAATCCACTGTGCAGTGAAAAACCTCCCTCCCAGAGAAACCTCCAAGCCAGAAGGCTTCCTGGTGAGCTCTGCCCGGCAGGGAGGACCGTCCTACACAATCGGCTCCAGAAACGGAGGGGGACACCTGAGGCCGAGGGGGTGGGGACCCTCCTCACCCGTGTTGGTGGCCAGGACCACGTCGGCCGCCCGCAGGCTTTCCAGCATCGCGGCTTCCTCCCTCGCCTTCAGCTCCTTCCTCAGCAGCCTGATTTCATTTTGAAAGGTACTCTTCTCTCTCTTATCCTGGGTCTTCCTAATCTTCACCTACAAAGGAAAGCAAAGAAAACATAACCCCTTTTTTAAAATTGATTTCAGAGAGAGGAAGGAACAGGGGGAGACAGAAACATCAACGATGAGAGAGAATCATGGGTGGGCTGCCTCCTGCACGCCCCCTACTGGGGACCGAGCCCACAACCTGGGCATGTGCCCTGACGAGCAATTGAACTTTGAACTTACAGTTCATGTGCCAACCACTACACCAGCCAGGCAGAAAATACAACCACTTTGACACAACTTAGCACTTATTTAGCTCTTTTTAGTTCACAAAGTGCTTTTATTTATAATCCCTTGGTCCATTTCGATAAGTTTATTAAAAGGCAACAAAGCCAAACTCTTTCTTGAAGGAGCAACAGATACACAAAGTGCTAAGCACCTGCCACCTGCCTGGCCTTAGAGCCAGTGTCGCTGCAGAGGGCAAGGCAGGCAGGACGCTGGTCCTCGCAGCAGAGGGCGCTGTATCTGTCCCGGGTCACGGACAGGCTCCTGCTCCTCAGGGCCTGGTTTAGTAGCGCGTACACAGAGCGGCTGAGCTTCCTTTTTACCCCACATTTGTCAAGAGATTTAAAAATGTTTTTTTGCTTAGCCCATTAAATGACTATATAAACCCCAACTCACTTTTAATACTAAAAAAGAGCTGTAATCCCTGCCCTGGCTGGTTGCTCAGTGGTTAGCGCACCGGCCTGCAGACAAAGGGTCAAGGGTTCGATTCCCAGCCAATGGCATGTACCTCGGTTGCAGGCTCAAACCCAAGCTCCGGACAGGGTGCGTTTGGAAGGCAACCAATCCTTATGTCTCTCTCATTGATGTTTCTCTCCCCACCCTTCCCAGCGGGAAAGTATCCTCAGGTGAGGACTAAAGACACGCCGCCCCTTCCTTCCCTGTGACGTCCGCTCTGGAGGACAGGGTCCGGCGGCAGTGACAGGAGGGCCACTGTGCCCAGCTCCGAGCAGACAGCATGGTTTCGTCAGGAGCAGGGCCAGGCCCTCCTGTGCGTTCGGGACGGAGCGCCAGCACGCCGCAGACATCTGCACGCCTCCCGGGCTGAGGGACCGCGGGTCCTGTCCCCGCCCCGCTGGCCCTGCACTGGCCGCCCTGCGCCACCCGCTGTCCTGCAGGAAAGGCTGACTCCAGGCTCCGGCCCCGGGAGGCCAGGCCACAGTGAGACCCGAGCTCGGAGAGCCGCACAGGGCGGGACCTTTCAGGAAACCAGGGAGCGCGGGGGCTGGAGAACCAGAAAGCTCGCAGACCGAGGACAGGAGAAAATGCCATCTCAAACCGGAACCTCCGAGAGGGCACCCGGCTGGGACACGCGTACCGAGACCTGGTCGATGTCCCTCCGGATGTCGGCCACGATCTGGGCGCCGTCGCTGCGCGCCAGCACCGCGTCCAGCGAGTGCTGCTGGATGGACTCCAGGAGCCGGGCGGGGTGCCCGAGGCGCAGCGCCCGCCGCCCGCTCCGCGCCAGGCGCTCCACCAGGTTGTCCACGGCGATGTTGGAGGGCGCGCAGCACAGGACCTGGGCGCAAAGCTCAAGGTCGGGTTTGGGGACTCGTGTTTAAGGAAACCCCCTGGGTTTACCCTGGAGCCAACAGAACGCCTTTCGGAGAGGAGAGAGGGTGCGGTGTGGGCGCCCGGATGCCAAGGGGTGAGCCTCAGCTGCGGGGCCGGGGACACGTCACTGCACACGGTCACCGTGTCTGCACAACGGCAATCGGGGCTGGAGAACCTCTGGCCCCCGGGCACCGGGCGTGCGGAGACTGGTGACTGGAGAGAACGAACCCATAGGCCCGGACATACCCTGGCTGTGGCCCCGTCTCGTCACCAATCACATCCTGCTCTCACCCAACAAGCGGACGGGCACGCTCTGAACGGCCCAGCCTTGCTTCCAGAACAGCAGTCCCACCATTACAGCGGGCAGCGGCGGCGGAGAGGAGAGTCCCTCCTCCATCAACACCAAGAACAGGGGCCCTGGCCTCCCCCCCTCCCGTGTCCTGGCACTGCCACCCCCATCGAGGTGGCCCAGGGCACATCCTGTGTGCCACTCGGCTGCCAGGACGCAGAAAGGGCCCCCGGTGCTCAGCTAACGTCAGGGACGTCCGGACCCGCCCTCCCTCCCGGGCGGGGCAGTGCGGGGAGAGCCCGGCCCACCTTGCAGCCCTGCTTCACAGCCTGGAGGATGAACTCCACCACGGTGGTGGTCTTCCCGGTGCCAGGAGGCCCGTGGATGATGGCCAGCTCTTTCTGGGCCAGCGCAAACGAAACCGCTTCCTGCTGGGAGGCGTCCAGGGCGGCGTTGTAGAAGGTCGGTGGTCCTGTGGGAGAGGCGACAGGGTCGGGCCGGCTCTCCGGGCCCTGAGGAGCACAGGAGGGAGCGGGACTTCCCGGGAGGCACCCGGTCGACACAAAATCAACCTGCTTTGTTTCCAAAAGATCGCCTAGTACAGGAAGCAGCAGGCTGCAGATCAGGCCAAACCCAGCATGAGCCGGGCGCTCCTGGGACCCAGCCACGCCGCCACGTCGCCCCCGCCTGCACAGCCTAACATTGGCCTTCTGTCCCTTTACTCAAAACCCTCACCACTCAAGCCCCAGGATAACAGACTCTTCAAGGTAAATGTTTCTTGGAACTTACTGTCCCTTTGTATGTGCCCATAAAATGACAAAAATAAAGGATAAAAGAACTCTAGCCTGTTAGGCTCAGTGGATAGAGCATTGGCCTGCAGATCGAAGGTCCCAGGTTCGATTCCGGCCCGGGGTTGCAGGCTCGATCCCCAGTAGGGGGCATGAAGGAGGCAGCCAATCAATATTCTCTCTCTCATTATGTTTCTCTCTCCTTCTTCCTTCCTCTCTGAAATCAATAAAGATATGTCTTTTGTTTGTTTGTTTGTTTTAAAAAAAGAGGAAAACAAAAAAGAGGACTAACAAATGCCAGCGCCAGGTTCCAATTCCGACTCTCACGGCCATACTGGTTACTTGCCGTGTGCCCTGTGCTCCGGGAGCAGGTGGTGCTGTATCCGGCTCTGCTCCCACGGCACCCGCCCCACGGTGTGGCAACGCCGAAACACAGGCCCAGGCGCAGAGCCGAATGGGTTAGTGCTGCCAGGGGAGCCTCCATGTCCAAGCACGTCCCACTGCTCCACACCGTGCCCCTTTCTCCTCAGGTGTCAGCCGCCATCAAGACGTGTCACTCTCCTTCACAGGGGAAAACAAATAATGTGTGTGCGTGCCTGCGTGCTTGTGTGCGTGCATGTAGCACACACTGTGGGATGTGGATGTGGATGTAGGAAAGAGTTGAAGATGAGACACAGGCACTCGTGAGGCGAACCGAGTGGCAGGCTTCGGGGTGACTGACTCCCTGCTTTTCTGCTTCTGAATATCCTAGTTCTCCATGACACGTGTGTTACTCTTAGTGTCTGTCTACAGCGCGCTGAGCAAACAACCCCGGAAGACTCTCACACCGAAAGCAATGCTCTCAAGCACGGGTGAGGGGACCCTGCAGGGTGAGTGGCTGCCGCCCACTTCCAGGGCACCAGGCTGGAAGACACGGCCGTCTCGAAAGGCAGCAGGGTCAGAGGACCTAGAAAAGCCAACGGAAGGAGCTTCCTCTGATGCTCAGCCCAGGAAAAAGAGCCCACGGCCACGTTCCTCCCCAGAGCTCCCAGCGTGGTTCCAACCAGAAGAGAGAAAGCACGAGCTCTTACGTGTGTCGCCGGCGGGGCTGGGGGCTGCGGCGCCGAAGAGGACCTCTACGAGCGAGAACGCGGGGCCCGCGTGGTACTTCTTCAGGGCCAGCAGGGCTCTGCCGGGGAGAAAAGCCACGGGCGGGGCTTAGGGAGCGCCCGCCATGAAGTCAGGGCGGAGCCCCAGCCCCCCTCCGCCTGCAGCCCCCAGCTCCGGGGAGGGCGCACGGACAAGCCCAGGCCCAAGCCACTGCTCTCTGCCCAGCCCAGGCGTGGCGGGCTGAGGGAGCCGAGTTTAAGGAAAACGTTACATGCGAGGTCCAGTCACATGCTTACTTCTTCAGGCGCTTGTAAGTGACGTCATTGGCAAGTTTTAACAGCCGGTAGGAATTCTGCTGGTCCAAGCTCAGCTGGAAATCACAGGACTGGTCAAAGGCCACGGTGACCGACTTCTGGGTGATCCGGGTCAGGACCCCGGTGGCCAACTGGCCTCCTTCATCGTTCAGACCCACAATATCGCCTGCGAAACAAAGACTCGGTTATGCAAACACTGAGCGAAGCTAAATGTGAATTATTTTATACAGTAAGTCCCAGGTCATTTCAAATATCCTGTTACTTTCTTTAGAAAATGAACAGTTAACATCTAAATCACACACGAGCCCTAACTGGTCTGGCTCAGTGGATCGAGCATCGGCCTACGGGCTGGAAGGTCCCAGGTTCAATTCCGTTCAAGGGCATGTACCTTCCCCAACTTTTAAAGAGAAATATCAGGTGGCAACAGTACTCCTGGGGCAGAAGACCACCACCCCCGCCCCCGTGATCGCCCCATGAGTGCCCAGAATAGAAGCCCCCGTTTCTGAATGCATCTCGAAGCTACTGAGCCTCAAAACCGCTCCTCAGAAGGACAGCTCCAGACTCTGCCCATAGCTGCAGCAACACACCCAACTCTCAGCTGGCTGCTTTCCAGCATAAATGCCACTCCCTGCACTTCCTGTTTGTCCAGGAGCCATCGGTCTCCGCGGCCATTCCCTCCACAGCGCTCATTAACTGAACACACGTTTACCTCTGTGTTTCCCGAGTTCCAACCCCCTGCACAGACAGGCCCTGCTCCGTCACTCCTGAAAGACACTCAGCAACCCCCTTCACCCCGCCAATGGCAGCCACGGCACTGGCCACGTGAACTCAAACTCTGCATCAGGTCCTGACTCCCTGCCCCTCTCCTCTCAGCCTCCTGAGACAGAGCCCAGCTTGAGGCCGCTCACACTCCGTTACGTGCCCACGTCAGAAACGCACAGACCGGAGGAAAAGCTGTTGCTGGGAAGCACCCCGGCAGACGCGCTTCTCCGGGGCTCGAAGGTGACCAGCAGCTGTCCGTACAGCCCGGTGCGCTGGCTGGACACCTGCAGCTTCAGCAGGCACACACCAAGGCGCTGGAGCTCCTTCAGAGAGACGTTCTCCTGCCAGGACCTGGAAGACGGCAGGAGTGAACGTCAATCTCTGTCCTCACCGTGTTCACTCCACCCTTTGTCCCACCGTGGTCATTCCCCCCTGTCCTCACCGTGCTCATTCCCACCCTGTCCTCATCGTGGTCATTCCCACCCTGTCCTCACCGTGGTCAGTCCTCACCATGGTCATTCCCACCCTGTCCTCACTGTGCTCATTCCCACCCTGTCCTCACCATGCTCATTCCCACCCTGTCCTCACAGTGGTCAGTCCTCACCGTGCTCATTCCCACCCTGTCCTCACCATGCTCATTCCCACCCTGTCCTCACCGTGGTCAGTCCTCACCGTGCTCATTCCCACCCTGTCCTCACCGTGGTCAGTCCTCACCATGGTCATTCCCACCCTGTCCTCACAGTGGTCAGTCCTCACCGTGCTCATTCCCACCCTGTCCTCACCATGCTCATTCCCACCCTGTCCTCACCGTGGTCAGTCCTCACCGTGCTCATTCCCACCCTGTCCTCACCGTGGTCAGTCCTCACCATGGTCATTCCCACCCTGTCCTCACCGTGGTCATTCCCACCCTGTCCTCACCGTGGTCAGTCCTCACCATGGTCATTCCCACCCTGTCCTCACCGTGGTCATTCCCACCCAGGCAGGAGAAACAGGAAAGGGGGGAAAATGAAGACCTGGCACATGTGCCAAACAGGAGCCAGTGCAATTCCGGCTCTGTCCCTCTCAGACCTGCCCGCAGGCAGTTCATGACGTGGCCCTTCCCCCAGTCACCTGAGTCAGAACCTTCCGCCACCTTCCCGTTCTCTACTCTCTCCCCCATCCTGGTTCAAGTCACTGAGTCCTATCGGGTCCTTCCTGTTTACAGCCTGGATCCACCTCTCCCTCTCCCTCCCCCCTCGAAAGCCCTCATCACTGGCAGCCTGGATGAAACAGAGCTTCCTGGCCCTAGCCGGTTTGGCTCAGTGGAGAGATCATCAGCCCGTGGACTGAAGGGTTCCGGGTTCAATTCGGTCAAGGACAGGTACCTGGGTTGCAGGCTCCATCCCACATCCAGTCAGGTGCAAGTGGGAGACAACCATGGATGTCTCACATGGATGTTTCTCTCTCTCTCCCCCCTCCTTCCACTCTCTCTAAAAAACAACAACAAAAAAAGCTCTCAGCACCCAAGTGATCCTCCTAAAATGCAAATCTATTCACCGCCCCCCCCCCAAAAAAAAAAACTGCCTAACTTCCATGAAAGCCATCCTCTGCACCAGAATATCATACAAGCCCTGGGCAAGGCCCTTCTCAACCTGATGCCCATTTACCTTCTCACGGGGGTACCAATTGCTCTGCACTTGGTACCAAGCTGAGCACTTGACTTTTAATAAAATCATTTCATTCTCTCAGCAAACCTGTGAGGTGGGAACGATCCCATTTTACAGATAAGGTATCTAAGGCTCAGAGATATAACCTGCAAAGCGACACAGCCAAAAACGAAGGAGCTGGGATTCCCCACAAGCTCTTAACTGTTATGTCAAAACCTCTCAACAAACCCCATACATGTATAGACCGCACCGGTGGAGTGTAAGCTCTGGAATCGGGTCCTGCCTCCGCCTGCACTGCGTTGGGCAGGGTCCCTCCCCTCGCCCCTCAGCGCCTCTGACAGAAAATCAGTAACGTGCTTTGTAGACTCGGCCTGGGGGTTAGAGGAACTGGCAATGAGAGGGAAGGATTTACAGCCTCCATCACTGGGCGCTTAGTGTTTCAGTGAGACGCCTATCCCTGTTCTGACACAGGGCTGCTCCCCCTCGGGGACACCTGCACCCCGATTTTCCTGCAGCTGTGCCCAGGCTCCGCCTCCTCCCTGAAGCGCCCCTCCCGGCTCCGGGTTTCCTCCCCAGCCCCGCGCACAGCCCTCCGCACCCGCCACTTGTCACGCTGGAGGGGAGCTGCTTAGGCGTCTATCTCCCCGCCGCACCCCCAACCCCCAGCCCCACCCCGCCCCCCCGGCTCATACCCCGGCTCCCAATGCCAACCACGCTCATGGGGCCTGGCACACACCGGTGCCAACATCCGCAGCGCGGACCCAGGAGGAAGAGGGCTGAGCAGGCGATGGGAGTAAAGCTGGGCAGAGGCGAGATCTCGGCATGAAAGTTCGGGGAGGGGAACTTCGGACCGAAAAACGAAAGGGTCCAAATCCAGAACGGGCCGCCCAGGGAGGTGACGAGTCTCCACCTCTGGGGGAGACCGGGCCCCGGAGGGTCCGCCTGGGTCAGAGCAGATCACCGACCCCGAGAGGAGGGCCGGCGGCCGTACCTGCGCTCCTCCACCTCCGCGTCTCTCTCCAGCTCCAGCAGGTCCAGCTGCTTGGCCACGAAGGTCTCCACAGCCGCCGAGGCCATCGCCGCCGCCGCCGCCGCCGCCGCCGTGCGACCCGTGCGGGGGCCGCCGAGGTCCCGTGGCCGCGCGGGGAGATGTTCCCCGCCGGCCCCGTGCGTCGACGCACCAGGTTCGCGGCGCCTCCACTTCCGCTTCCGGTCGAAAATGGCGGCGGCCGTGGCGGCCTCGGCCCTGCCAGTCGCCTTCGGGCGGCTGGTGTCCGCGTGCGGCCGTGGCATCCTCAGACCGTCGGGGCCCGGAGCGGGTGAGGCCAGGGCCGCGGGAGAAGGGAGGAAGTGGGGCAAGCGGTGCTTTCCGCCACCCCGCCATGTGTGTATGTGTGTGTCCGACCTGATGCCTTCGGTGCTGATCGCCTTTTTTTTTTTTTTTTTTTTTTTTTTTTTTTTTTTAACACCGGCTTTGGAGTGGGGGAAACCGAAGTTCAGATCCTGGTTCCTTAGCTTAACCACTGAGGATAGCTCTTCCACTTGTGTATAGGCCCTTTGTGAGTGGGGAGCACAGAGAGGTTAGGTAACTTGCCCAAGGTCACTCAGCAGGAAGGTGGGAGAGCAGTGATTCAGACCGAGCGGTCCCTCTACAAAACCTGTGTTTTGCCAGGACCCGCTTTGAGCCGCTCTCTGAGCATCATCGACCTCATCTGGAAAAATGGTGATAAATGCCCTTGCCTAACTTTAACCCATTCAGCAAAAACGTAGCTGTATTTTAGGCTCCAAAAAGGTTATATTCAGCCTGAAAATGGTTGGAGTGTGTGTTTGCATGCAGGAATGTTTATGTATGTTTTTAAAATGACCTAAATGTATATATGACAGCTTTAAAGAATTTCGCCTTTTTTAGGTGCCATAATAGTGTCATGGTTATGTTGTTTTGTTTCTTATTTAAGATGAGTCTTAATCATCTTTTTTTTTAATATATTTTATTGATTTTTCTTACAGAGAGGAAGGGAGAGATATAGAGAAACGCCGATGAGAGAGAAACATCTGCCAGCTGCCTCTTGCACACCCCCTACTGAGGATGTGCCCGCAACTCAGGTACATGCCCTTGACCGGAATCAAACCTGGGACCTTTCAGTCCGCAGGCCGACGCTCTACCACTGACCCAGACCGGTTTCGGCTTAATCAATCATCTTTTGAAGGTCGACTTATCTTTGGTGTGTCCATATAAATGTCCAAACCTGTAGAGAATCTTCATTATAAGTTTACTAGAGGCACAGAGCATGAGATTCTTGCCTTCGGGGCAGGGGGTCCCTCAGCCCAGCCGACGCCCTCTTGCAGTCCAGGACCCTTCTCTCCTGACCACCTGCCTGCTGTGAGCCTGACTTCTGGCTGAGCTGCCTCCCTCTGTGAGAGTGCACTGACCACTAGAGGGGGCAACTCTGGCGCTGAGCACCTGCCCCCTGGTGGTCAGTGCACGTAATAGGGACTGGTTGTGCCTCTATTCAGTCGATGTGCATTTTGGGATTTTATTATGTAGAATTATGTAAAATTTGAGTCAAAACGACAATTGCCGGGCAGCAAGATCTCAAGTACTCTGGAGAATAACAGTTTTGCAATTTATTTTATGCATTTGGACTTAAGTAGGAAAGTAAGGAAGATTACATAAATATGGGAGAAAGCAGCCATGCCAGGGGCTTCATTTGATGACTGAGCAGAGCAGATTTCATTGGTCATTCATTGAATGCCTGTTCCGTGTCAAACACTGACCGAGGGTGGGGATACACCCATAATAAACAGACAATGGCCCTTGCTTATAAGGGAGCTAGCTAGCATTCTGGTGGAGAGGGGGTGTGCACACAGGCTTTTTAAATGAGCAAATGACATAGTGTGTCACGAGCTGATAAATCTTGTGGAGAAAAATAACCATTTTGAATAGGATGGTTGGGGAAATCCTCCACTGAGGTGGCGTTTCGGTGGAGACCCAGAAGAAATGAGGGAATCAGCCTTGTAGGTCCCTGCGGTGGGAAGGGGTTTCAGGGAAAGAGCAGTCAACACACAGGCTTCGAGGCGGGTGCGTCCCTGGCGAGGTCCGGCGAGAGCGAGGAGCCACGGAGGCAGGTGCCCGGGAACAAGGGGAAGCGCATTGGAGGGATGGGGTGACACTGCCACCGCCCTGTGGGCCCCCCTGAGGGCTTTTGCCTTTTCTCTAATGAAATGGAAGCTCCTGCCAAAACCGGTTTGGCTCAATGGATAGAGCGTCAGCCTGCGCACTGAAAGGTCCCAGGTTCGATTCCGGTCAAGGGCATGTACCTTGGTTGAGGGCATCAATGATTCTCTCTCATTGATGTTTCTAACTCTCTATCCCTCTCTCTTCCTCTCTGTAAAAAATCAATAAAATATTTTTTTTTAAAAATTTTAAAAAGAAAGAAATGGAAGCTCCTGCAGACTCTCAGCAAAATACTGGCACTGCCTTGGCTGTTCCATCACCTCAGTCACCTGTCATTGGTCACAAAAACCAGCTCCATATGGGGGGACAGTGGGTTGGGAATACCGGAGGCCGGCCCAACAGGGCCCTATTTGAGGCCCCCTCACTTGGGCAGAGCAGGGTCTGAACTACCGGGCACTTGGGGGTCAAGGAGTGGGTTACTGGGCGGGCGGTGCGGTTGTGGGCCCCTGAGGTGGTGTGATGAATGCATCGCGGTGCTATGGTAACAGCCAGTGACTGCACGTAATGTGCTCTGAGCTTTGTCGGCCTCGGTTTTCTGTAGACAAGCTGTGATCGATTTAAAGCCATACCAGCGACAGCTGTGCGTTGCGTGTCTCCAGGGAAGGTTTGCATTTCACGGAGTCACTGCCCCTGTTTCTCTGTCCCCAGCCTCCCTGTGGTCCGCCTCCCGGAGGCTCCAGTCGCAGAGCACCTCGCGTCCAGAGGGGTAAGGTTGACGTGGGTTTGGTGACTCTTCCTTTCACGAACATCTTTCTGACGCAAAACTTCAGGCATTTGGGTTTTTAGGAATATTTCTGTTTTCTGACCGTTTTGATGGTATTTTTCTCAGACCCTTGACATAAATAAATGTAGACAGAATGTCAAGAGTGCAAAGAATAAGGTGTCCTGACCTCCCAGCGCTCTGGCTCCCAAGGGGGCGTTGTCGCTCCCGATGGGAGGTTTCTAACCGGGGAGGTTGTACCCGGGCCTGTGGGAGCAGAACCGCTCAGGGGAGCCTGTGGCGTTTGAAACGGCAGATTCCGTGTTCAGTGTCACCCTGAGGGAGGAAGCTGCACTGTCAGCTACAGAAGGTAGATTTGGCCAGTCCCCGCGGCTGGTGGGTGTACACAGACAAGAGCAGGACCGGGGGCGGGCACGTGTGGGAAGCCCCTGGCTGCACCCGGGACTCTGCAGCCAGGACCGATGGAAGCCGTCATTGGAGCTGTGCCTCCTGGTCCCCAAAGTGGATTGTGAGTATGTAGCTCAGTGGAGTTCGATGAGATTAAGTAAATTCTGCATTTAAAGAGGGTGGACAAAAAATAAAATAAATTAAATTAAATTAAACTTAAAAAAATAAAGAGAGGGACAGTGCCTGGTGTACAGTGGAGCATTCACACATCGCTGCCGCTGCCGCACCAGACTCCGCAGTGGGAGGGTCAGCAAGGCCGTCTTGGAGGCTCCGGACTTGGCACAGAACAGGATCTGAACCCACGGGCCCTTGGTGCTGTGGTTTGAGGCTGAGCCAGGGCTTCATTTGACTGAGCAGAACAGGTTTCATTCATCACTCCACGAGTACGTGTCCAACACTGGTCCAGGGTGGGGATACACCCATAACGGACATACAGCAGCATACACCCTGCTTATAAGGCGCCGGCTAGCAGTCCAGTGGAGTGGGAGGGGGAGTGCACACGTGACCGGGTGACGTGCTAGACCCTGTCCCTCCCGGCAGTTGCACACAGCCATGTCTTATGATTTTGTACTGCCTTTTCACACGAGTGACTGTGCATAAAATGTTTTTTACAGGTACGTTCCTAAGACAACCCTGAGTTCACCCCCTTGGCCTGAAGTCGTCCTGCCAGACCCCGTGGAGGAGACCAGACACCACGCAGGTAAGGAAGGGGCGGAGGCAGGCAGCACCCCCCCACGGGCGGCCACCCGGCCACGGAGCCAGGGTGTCGGCTCTCCGTGCTCCAGACCCGCTCAGGGAGCCTCTGCTTCAGTGGCCGCTGGTTAGAGGGCTCGAGGGCCGCTCACTCAGCAGAGACCCCTGCGCACCGGCCGTGTTCGAAGCGGTGGCATTCGGGAGGGAAGGCCTCCGTCCATCTGTCTTCCCGCTGTTGGGAGAAACGTGGGTTTGGGCAGGTTTCTCATCACACGGAAGAGAAGCTGCGTGACAGCCAGTGGCCGCCGGCCCCGGCCTGGCTGTGGGAGAAGCCGCCAGGGTGTCAGGGGCATGTCAGCCTGGAGCGCCTGTGACCGCAGCCACCCGGCCAGGGGGAGTGTGAGGTCCTCAGTTTCCCCAGAAAGCGGGAGGTCCACCTCAATGCATGGAACCATCTAGTTGGGTTTTTTGTGTGTGTTTTTATTGATTTCAGAGAGGAAGGAAGAGGGAAAGAGAGAAATGTCAGCGATGAGAGAGAACCATCGATCGGCTGCCTTCTGCACGCCCCCCACTGGGGAGCAAGCCCGCAACCAGGGCATGTGCCCTTGACGAGACTCAAACCCGGGACCCTTCAGTCCACAGACTGATGCTCGATCCACAGAGCCAAACCAACCAGGGCTGGGATCATCTACCCTGTTCCCCCGAAAATAAGACAGTGTATTATATTAATTTTTGTTCCCAAAGATGCGCTAGGTCTTATTTTCAGGGGATGTCTTATTTTTCCATGAAGAAGAATGCGGTACACATTTATTGTTAAATGAAAATAAAGGAAATTTATTACCTGTATACAGTACGGTAGTACAGTAGTTGTCAACACAAACCAGACAAACTGTGAATCCTACAGTATCAAGAATTTACTCATTTATTCAATGACAATCATGTCATCATCTTCTGGAACATCATCATAACAATCCAGTTCCTGAATTTCCTGGTGAATTTCTTGTGACTCCATTTCTTTCAGAATCAGTGGACCAAATCTCTCATGTTTAGCCTGGGGGGGGGGGGGGGGCTTATTTTCAGGTGGATGCCTTATATTTCACTCAGAAGAAAATCTGTAAGTAGGTCTTATTTTCAGAGGATGTCTTATTTTCGGGGAAACACGGTAGTTCAAACACTGTTTTGAAGACATAGAGAAAAATAAGGCACAGTCTGGGTCCCGGCCCTGGGCCTCGTTCAGCCTCTGGCGGGACTGTCTCCGGGCAGGAGCTGTGCGGGTTCTGCTCCTGCACCCGCCGAGGCGAGGCCCGCGGGTCGGGTCTCCGCAGACGCTGCTCAGACATAAACGGTCAGAGGACAGAGGGTGGTGACCTGAGCAGTGGCAGTGACCACAGAAGCGGGAAGCAGGCAGCCGTGCAGGAGGCGTGCAGGGCAGCGTTCCGGGTTTCCTCTCAGGGTCTGCACCCTTCCTGGCCCCGGCTCTTTACTGAGAACAACTGGGAGCCAAACAGGATGTGAGACCCAAGGCAGCACACTGTGCGCTCAGGCCAGAGAACGGCGGAGGCAGGGCACCTGGGCAGCGTGGGGAGCTTCCTCTGTCAGGGCCGTGTGCCCTGCATGCCACTCGGCCAGTGCTGCTGGGATAGAGGGGACCCCGTGCCCGGGCGCCTGTGCCTTCAGCGGGGGGCGCGAGGCTCGGCCACCAGCCGTCACCGCCCTGCGACCGCCCCACCGGCGCCCCCTCCCTCCCCTCCCTCCACACCGCTGCAGGAGAGCGGAGGGGCCCCTGTGGAGGGGCCGCTGCTGCCTTCCCACCGGTGACGCCGCGGCCGCCTCCCCGCAGAGGTCGTGCGGAAGGTGAACGAGCGGATCGCCAGGGGCCAGTATGGCCGGCTGTTCGCCGTGGTGCACTTCGCCAGCCACCAGTGGAAGGTGACCGCCGAGGACCTGATCCTCATCGAAAACGAGCTGGACCTCGCGTGTGGAGAGAGGATTCGGCTGGAGAAGGTAAGGTTCCGGTTTCCCTACCCAAGAAGGTGGTGGCGGCGGCACAGCGATCCGCCGGCGGCAGATAGACCCGAGCGGAGCCTTCACGCCTTCGCAGTCCTGCGACCGCCTCAGAGACACGTGGTCTGACGTGTGTGGGTTTCCCTGTGTGTTAGACTTCGCTAGGGTTTTGTTGTTTCCGTTAAAACACCATCATTGTCACAGGAGGTTGACACAACTCGGTAAGTGATCGCCACATCAGATAAACCAGTTTTATCCGACCTGTGTCCGAGTCCCCTGCTGTTCACAGTTTGTTTAAAGCGACAGTGCGATAGCAGATCCCGCGCTCAGCTCATACCTTTCCCGCGTCCCGGTGCTTCCGGGCCCTCCCTGTTCTCGCCACGTTTGCTCCTCACGGCAATGAACGCCCTGTTTCACGTCGCAGGTCCTGCTGGTCGGCGCTGACGATTTCACGTTGCTGGGCAAGCCGCTCTTGGGGTAACGTGCTCTCCGGTGGGGCCCTGCCGGGGCCGGGCGGTGAGACGGGGGCGGGGGGGCGTCCATCACTAGAACCATCGCCAAACGCCAGAGGCTTGTACTTCATCATGGCGGGTGCGAAGAGCCCCTGGGGGCAGGACACCCAGGCCAGGGCACTGGGCTGTTACTGTCTCGTTCCCACACAGCCTGTAAGACCTGTGGACAGCCTGCACCGTCTTTGTTATGCTTCTTTGTAGCTTCCAAAATGTCTGCAGGGGTGGGTCACATATCGCTTTTATGATCAGCAAAAAAGGAAAGTAAACCTCATGTTTGAAAACCGTATGTAAAGCATCGGCAGCGTGGCCAGCTCATCGGGAAGGTCTGTCATTTATTTCCAGGAGGGATCTTGTTCGCGTAGAAGCCACCGTCATTGAAAAGACAGAGTCATGGCCCAAGATCAACATGAAGTTTAAGAAAAGGAAAAACTACAGGAAGAAGAGAAGTAAGTGACAGAAAGCGGAGCTGGCGCCCTGCGGCCCCGCCTGCTCTGGGCGTCACCCCTGTGGGTCTGACAAGGAGGGGAGCTGAGACACAGGCGGGGACCCCCCCTGCGTGTCACAGGCTCCCCCAGCCCCCGGGGACTCTGCAGGCTGAGCTGTCCTGTCTCAGACATGCGTGTCGTGTACAGCCCTCATGGGAAGGGGCGGGGGGTGTCGGACGGCGGGTCTCTGGTGGCTGGTGAACAAGGTCAGGCTGTGACTGAGTTCTCTCTCTCCCAGTTATTGTGAGCGCGCAGACCATCCTCCGGATAAACTCCATTGAGATTGCTCCGTGTCTGTGCTGATCGTGGAGCCGACATTTACAGAAACATAAAAATAAACCCGTTTTCCAGAAGTCTGTTTCTGTGTCCGATGCCAAAGTTCGATGCCTGTTACGGTCTGGCTTGCGCGCCAGGTCTGAGCACAGCGTTCCTGAGTCAGAGGCCGGGAATTGGGGAGACCCGGGGGACCCTTCGGGAGGCGCCACTGGGACCCCAGAGCTTGACACCAAGAGACACAACCTCGAACCCACTTCTGCAGAGACGGACAGAAACATGAGCAGATTCCGTCTCAGAATCACGGGAGGAGGGAGGGTGGAGGAGGGAGGATGGACTGCCGTGTGGGGCGGGGCTTGAGGGCCAGTGCTGAGGAGCGGTAGAGACAGCAAGGCCAGATGAGGCTTGAACTTGGTCCTGAAAGCAGCCGCCTGGGGTTGGGCGGACAGGCAGGCAGCCAACAGGAAAGAGGGATGGGTCTTGAACCCTGAACCGGAGTGGCCCAGGAAATGGAGCGGAGGACTGTGGGGAGGAGGGGCTCTCAGACGCCCAGGCCCTGTGCTTCCTCCCAGACAATAGTTGGGGCTTTCAATGGCACAAACCAGAGGAAATCCTTTCTTGGCCAGATCCCTCTGTGAGGGGGGATCAGGACATGAAGACAGCACTTCCCAGGAGGCCTTTCTCCTCTCCTGCTTCTCTTTCTCCCTCTCCAGCACCCTCTTCAGGTACCAGTCACCCTGGGAGATGTGGCCCAGGCCTTGGGGACGCTCCCTCCCCAGCAGGACCATCTGTGGACAGCAGGGGGCGGCCGCCATGCTGTTTCCTGGCTGCGGGCGCTGGGCTGGGAGGGTGGTGGGCGGGACCTCAGAAGGTGGAGCACCCGCTAGTGCTGCCAGGTGGGAGTCTGGGCCCCAGCTCCGAATGAATGCCTCCCTCCGAACCCCTAATTCCACACAGCCAGGGAGACCCAAGTCCCAGGAAGGGCTAGAGTGGCTTTTCCCCCCCGCAGTGCAGACTCGGGGGGGGGGGGGGGGGCCGGAGTAGGGGTCAGGGGGCCTGCCCAGTGATATCACCGAGGCTGACAGCCCAGTGGTTTGTGGGAGAGATGGGGTCACTGGTGTCTCTCGAAACCACAGGAAAATGTGACTCTGGAAGTGCTGACAGTACAGCCTGTCCCAGGCAGATAGACCCCTGAGCACTTCCCTCCTGCGCCTTCACACCCCTGCGCCTTCACACCCCTGCACCTTCACACCCCCGCGCCTTCACACCCCCGCGCCTTCACACCCCCGCACCTTCACACCCCTGCACCTTCACACCCCTGCGCCTTCACACCCCTGCGCCTTCACACCCCTGCGCCTTCACACCCGGGCTGCAGACTGCTGGGGCCCCCTCAGCTGGGGTGGGCTGAGCCCCCACCTCCCTCCTTACTCTCTGTGACCCGGAGGAGGCTCATGCCACGTGCCTCAGTTTCCTTATCTGTGAAGTGGGGACTAATGTGCCCACTTTTTCTTGCCCGGTGGCGGGAGGGTGCATGTTGCCATCATTGTCATCATCGTGGTGGCTGCTGATTGTTAACGGCGCACGGACATCTCTCTCCTTTTTTAGATATATTTTTTTTATTGGTTTCAGAGAGGAAGGGAGAAGGAGAGAGAAAAACAACAGTGATGAGAGAGAATCATTGATTGGCTGCCTCCTGCACACCTCCTGCTGGGGACAGAGCCTGCAACTCAGGCGTGTGCCCTTGACCAGAATCAAACTGGGACCCTTGAGTCCACAGGCTGACGCTCTATCCACTGAGCCAAACCAGCTAGGGCAACGCTCACTGACATCTTTTGCCTTCCAGAAAATTCTCCTTGCCCTAGCTGACTTTGCAGTGGTTAGAGTGTCCACCCAGGGACTGAAGGGTCATGGTTTTGATTCTGTTCAAGGGCACCTACCTCGGTTGTAGGCTCAATCCCTCGGCCCTGGTCGGGGTGCATGAGGAGGCAACACATCAATGTTTCTCTCTGTGTGTCTCTCCCCTCCCACTCACTCTCTAAAAAAAAAATAATAATAATAAAAAATAAATCAGTGGAAATAAATATCCTCAGGTGAGGATTAACAACAGAAGTTTCTCCCAGGATCCTCTGATGCATAGAAACAGAAACTAATGACTTAACTGTCAACCTAAACCTTGACATTAACGTGGATGCTTCATCTGAGAAGGACTGTTATCCTTGAGAAAACTTGCCAAATCTCCGAAATGAGGAGATCTGAAAGCCAGCCTGAGGCTGAACCTGGAGGTCTGGCTGCCTCTGCCGTCCCTCCTGCCCATGCCTGCCAGCCTGTGCGCATACCCGGCTGCCAGGCCTGGCTGAGCTCACTGCAGGAACGGAGCCACTGAGGCCTGAAACCACCTCCCCCACCACCACGACCACCCCCCTCCCCATCCATCTCCCCCCACCACCCCCCCCCCCCCGAGTGCCTGAATTGCACCCCACGGTCCCAGGAGGCTCCGAGGACATCCTGGGCAGTGGGGCTAGTCAGTGACCCCAGAAGACTGACCGCTCTGTATCCGCGCCTCTCACAGCCCTCGGACCCTTCCCCAGCTATAATGCTCCTGTGGTGGCTCAGGGGTAATGGAGCTCACCAGGCTCGCTCTGCCGGGCGTGCGGAATCCTCGCCCCAACCCCTCCACCCTCCCAGGACAGGTGGCCTGGTCCGGAGGCCCGAATCTGATAGGCAGGGCCACCTCTGAGCTCTGGCTTCCCCCTCAGCCAAACGGGGCAAAAGCACTATTGCTTCCTGGGGCACCGCCTCGGGCATCAGCCTGCACCTTGGCGATGCCTCCCCAGGGCAGTCATGGTGGCGCCTCCACACATGCCGTCCTATAGTTTTCTTACCATTCACGTGCCTGAGGCCTGCAGGTCAGCAGACCGCGGCCATGAAATGACGGTCTGTCACTCACAGTTCCCACAGGGGGCAGGGGCACTCCGGCAGAGGGAGGCTGGGGCCTGTGGGCAGCGGCCTGGGCTGTGTTTTCCACTGGAAGGAGCCGGTGAGGCAGAAGGGCAGGTTTAGGCGTGGCACGCTGGGGTGATTTCAGGGGCCCCAGGGCATAAGAGGTGTCCCTGGTTGTGGGGTGCCCTGCCCGGGTGCTGAGGGCAGGGGACAGTGTCTGAAGGTGTGGCAAGGGAGGGGGACGGGTTTAGCGCTAGAGGGTTGGTCTGCGCTTAAATGGGGCTCCCTCTCAGCAGCTGCTTACCGGCCACAGAAATTAGCTCGTGGGCTGGGCCATCCCTTCACCCGCCACCTCAGCAAGGCCGGATGCCAGAGAATCAGAAGACGGAAAGTACAAAGAGGGAAGTGCCCTCGGGCAGCCGGGCCGAGGGGAGAGACTGCATTTGTGTCCGAACCCAGATCCCCACCCCCACCTCCACACACAGACACACACACACACACACACACACACACACACACGCACACACCTGGCCTGACCGTGCTGGCTGCACCACAAGACGGGATCTTCGGCAACTCCATCTCCCCACGCACCAGGAGTGAACTCCCACGCAGACATGTTTGAAGCACGTATCACATAGAGGTGCCCAGCGTGGGGAACCCTGTCCTGGCCTTCCTCCTGAGGGCAGCCCTCCCCTCCACCCCACACACACACACACCCTGTGAGGCTCCCCGTCTCGCCAGGACCCCTCTCGGTGCTGTGGACTCTTCAATGAATGGACAGCCCGCAGGCAGGTTCCTGAGCATCACAGGCTGTAGCAGAGAATAACCAGGAGGGGACCCCGAGGGAGCGTCAGGTGACAGTGAGGCCACTCAGAATGCGAAAGGCGTGAAGTCCCCAGCACTGCAGAGGCGGGAAAGAGCCAGGATGTCCTGGGAGCTGTCCCTCGGGCGGTCCCCACAGAGGAGATGGCCACAGAGACGGACTTAATAAAATCGCTCTTGGTGGCAACAGTAAGTGTGGGCTGGGAGTTTTGCTTGGGGAAGCGCCTGATGAGATTCTGAGCCCCGGGTAGAACCTGATGGCTGGGCCAGCTCCCTGCCAGAGCCCAGCGAGGGCGGGGTCCGGGTGGCATCCAGGTGGCAGTCCTGTGGAGCTTGGCCTTGGCATGCATGTGGCCCCTCCACACCTGCTGGGTGCCCACGTCCCAGGTGGGCGTCACAGAGCTGGAGCGCGTCTGCCTCTCACTTGCATTTTCAGAAGAGGGGGCTGTGGGCAGGTGTGGTGGCCTCTCTGATGGCAGCCCCCGTGGGCATGTCCTGTGCCCAGGGAGGGGGTCAGAGGCCAGGCAGCAAGTCTAAGGCCTCGGGCTGCTCACGGGGACACCGATTCCCAACCCACCCCCCCAGAGCACATGTCTGCTTGTCAGCAGGGCTGACACGGGGAAGGGTGGGGCCCACAGGATGGCTGGGCTGGAAAAACAGCTGCTCTGGTCGTTAGGGCTGAACTGTGCCCCCGGAAATGCCTGTGTGGAAGCCGTAGGCCCAGCACCAGAATGTGGCCATATTTGGAGAGAGGGTCATTGCAGATGTTGTTAATTAAGATGAGGTCACACTGGAGAAAGAGGGCCCCTAATGCGACATGGCTGGTGTCCTTCCGAACTGGAAATGTGGACGCTGACAGGCACACAGGGAGAACGCCACGTGGAGATCAGAGCGATGCAGCCGCAGCCAAGGAACCTCCGGAGTCAGGAGAGGGGCAATGACCCCTCCCCAGTGCCTTCGGGGGGAGCATGGCCCTGCCAACACCTCGACCTCAGACTTGCAGCCTCCAAAATGGGGGAGAGTTTTTTCTGCAGGTGAAGCCTCTGGAGTGTGCCCCGGGAAAGAGGCGGCGGTGACGATGTGGGGCGTCCAGCTGCGGCTGTGCCCAGGCCCAGCCGGTGCCTAGCGTTCCTTCCAGCGCCAAGCAGACTCCTAGACAGCCGGATCCCCTGCCCTGGAGATTGCACCCCCCAGGGACTGCGAGGCGAAAGCTGGTTGGGATCACGGGCCAGCCAACCCAACGGCACTCCCAAGTCCAAGGGCCCTTCCTTTGCCTCTGGCAGCGTGAGAGGGCAGGAGCAGGAGGAAGACCCCGCTCAAGCAGGTGTCAGGAGAAAACACTTGTCCTCTGCCCTTCTAGGTTCTTCTAGGTGGTCTAAGAATTAAATTGCCATGAGACCGGTTCACAGGAAAAACACACGTGTAAGGCCCCATCTGAATACGAGGTCCAGCCCGGCCGAGGTGGCTCAGTGGTTGAATGTTGAACTATGAACCAGGAGGCCCTGGTTCAATTCCCTGTCAGAGCACATGCCAAGGTTTCTATTTCTCCCTCTCACTTGTTCTCTGAAATTTAAAAAAAAAAAATAAATAAATAAAAAAAAAAATATGTATATATATAAAATTAAAAAAAAGAAACACTTGGAAATTTTTTTTTTCATCTCAGTTTATGAAAGGATCCACAACCTTGGTGGGTAGCTCGGTTGGTTAGAGTACCATCCTGTCCACCAAAAGGTTGCAGGTCTGATTCCCGGTCAGGGCCACACCTAGGTTGTGGGTTTGATCCCTGGTCTGCAGGAGGCAACCCATCCATGTTTCTATATCACATAAATCTCTCGCTCTCGCCCTCTCAAAAAAAAAATCAATAAAATCACAAATTTGGTGCCTTAAAGCAAAATAGCACCAACATATATAAGCAAAAATTTTAAAAAGCAAGCAGGGCAGGGGGCTAGAGCAGCTTCCTTCTGAGGTGGGCACTTAGACATGAGCAGACAGGTACAGGTCACCAGTCCCAGGTGCCAAGCAATAGACCATCAGTGGTGGAGAGGGACCTGACCCCCTGGTGATTTTCCTCCCAGAACACATCGCTGGTCATGACCTTTCCTCCCTGGAGATAACATCTATGCCTCAGTTGTTGTTTGTTTTTAAATCCTCACCTGAAGGTACTTCTCCATTGAGTTTTAGAGAGAGGGAAATGTCGATGTGAGAGAAACGCATTGATTGTTTGCCTCCTGCAGGAGCCCTGGCTCCTGGGCCTATGAGGAGCCTGTATATGCCCTTAACTGGAATCAAACCCGGACCCTTCTGTCCACAGGCGACGCTCTAACCACTGAGCCGAACCAGCTAGAGCACCAATTGCCGAGCAGCTGAATTAGAGCAAGAATCTCCGCCCTTAAAACCCTCAGGGTGGAGGGCCCAGTGCTCTCTCCCTCCCAAGAGCACCCCGCCCGCCCTTCCTCCGCCCCCTACCCTCCCTGATACCATGAGCTTCCTCACTCCCAAGTCCTTCCTTTGCCTCTAGAACGTGTTCCCTAAGCCCATTTCTTTTAGGAATTACTTCTTCTACCTCCATGATATACCAAATAAATGTTCCTTTGGCTCTGAATTCTTTTCCAGCCAGAACCCTAAGAATCGAGGTCGCTGAACCCAGGCTCCATCCGACCCCACCTGTCAGACACCTGGTGCTGATCCCGCCACTTACAACACTTTTACATGAATAAGAAGGAAATATTAAAAAAAAAAAAAAAAAAAAAAAGGAAATATACATACATTCTCATTTTTGCTTGTATGTTCAGAAGGAAATTCTGGAAGGACAACCCAAGAAACTAGTAAGAGTGGTTACCTGTGTGCTAGTGGGGACAGGGGTGAGAGTAAAACTTTTCCCTAGATTCTTTTTTTTTTTTTTTAATATATTTTATTGATTTTGTACAGAGAGGAAGGGAGAGAGATAGAGAGTTAGAAACATCGATGAGAGAGAGTCATTGATCAGCTGCCTCTTGCACACCCCCTACTGGGGATATGCCCACAACCAAGATATGCCCCTGACCGGAATCGAACCCAGGACCTTTCAGTCCCCAAGCCAACGCTCTATCCATTGAGCCAAACCGGTTTCGGCCCTAGATTCTTTTTTTAATGTGCCCCACGCATGAAACAGCTCCAGCCACCAACACGGGCGTCAAGCCAGGATGAACTAGCAAAGTAAGCCTCCATCTGCTTCGCTCCCGTCGGATATAAGACCACCACCACCACCAATCTGGCACCTCCTTGCCCACTGCCCTAGATACTTTTTAGACTGGTTTGATATTTGAACACATTCCCTATTCAAAACCAAGATGACCATCTGCAGCCCTAACCGGACTCCAGGGTTCCAGGTTCGATTCCGGTCAAGGGCATTATGTACCTTCGTTGTGAGCCCATCTCCAGTGGGGGGTATGCAGGAGGCAGCTGATTGATGTTTCTCTCTCATCCATGTTTCTAACTCTCTCTCCCTCTCCCTTCCTCTCTGTAAAAAATCAATAAAATACACTTTTTAAAAAGATAACCACCTGCAGTGTACCTGTTCACTCCCTCTAGAAACGGGCCTCAGAGGGTGGCATCTCCTGGTCATTCCTGTACTTGGCCAACCTCAGAGAGGCCGCGCACAACGTGCTGGAAAGCACATTGTGGAGGAATGGCTGCCTGGAGAAACCTGAAGCCAGCTACTAACGAGGACCCGGAGAACGCCTGCCATGGTGATGGAGCATTCCACCGGCACCTCCTGGAGCTGCTGAGGAGCTGGTCTTCTAGACTCTAGTGTAGGGGTGTCGAACTCAATCAGAGAAGGGGCCAAAATCTAAAATCCAGCCTAAATCGCGGGCCGAATGGTTTACTGAGCAGTCATAAACTGTCATTGTGATGGAAACGCAGCGGAGTGTAGTGATGACAGTGCGGTGCGGGCCACATTGCAAGGCCTGGCGGGACGGATTTGGCCCGCGGGCCTTGTGTTTGACACATGTGCTCTAGAGCAAGGGATTTCCAAATCGTACCGTTGGGGAGTCGGGGGACGAGTTCCAGAAGGACACACACCGCCTGTGGGTTCCTATAGCAAAGCCACCCCTAAATAAATGGCTTCCATTGTGTAAAAGCGCAGGAAGTGGGAGTGTGCAGGCACCGAGGGTGGCACAAAGGACGCACAGGAGATGCAGCCCAGGAGTATCAGGCGGTGAGGCTTCAGGCAACTTGTAAACCCTTTTTGCTTTAAGGGCCGTGTTTGCTCTTTTCCACAGTGACGGCACCTTAATCGCGTCTGTTTAGAACTTCCAAAGGGGACCTAGCAGCCCGCTCAGGAGGCCAGCCCTGCACCGGCCCCTGCACCGGCCCCTGGGGGCGCTGGCGGCCAGGCGGTCCGCGGCTGGGCAGCGGGGCGGGCCGAGGGCGCCCGGCCCGGGAGGGAGTCCTGGCTCCGGCGTGGAAGGCGCAGGGCGGGCGCCTCCCCCCCCCCCCCCCGCCCTCCCCACTAGCGGCCCGGCGTCCGCCAGGGTTCAGGTCCCCCCGGCGCGCCGGTCCCTCCCGCAGTCTGACTCAGCCTTGCGAACGGCCCGGACGACCTTGACCCGAAGCGACCTCCCCGGGCGCCCCCTTCCTCCCGCCGAAGGCTCGGGCTGCCCGCGGGGGCGGGGGCGGGGGCTGCCCCCCTCCCACCCCGGCTCCGCCTCGTGCGCAAAGGAGGGGCGCTGGGCGCTGGGGGCGCGCACGGGCTGAGGGTGGGCGCCCCGAGGAGCCGGACTGGGGGGGGGGGGGGGTTGGGGGGGGGAGGAAGCTGGCGGGGAGCGGAGGGGAGGGGAGGGAGGGAAGGGCGCCTCCCGCCACCCCGGCTGCAGCACCGCGCCTGCGCACGGAGCCCGGACCCGGGTCGCGCCCTGGGCATCACCCCTCCGGCCCCAGGCAGGCACCCAGCGGGCAGGGGTGGGGCTGAGCGTCTGCATCGCTCCCGAGCTTCCTGCAGGAGAAATGCCAATGCCAGCGAGAAGGGCAACAGGGCTTTTTCTTTTTTTCTCTTGTATTTCGTTCTTCTTTCCTTTCTTTCTTTCTTTCTTCTTCTTTCTTTCTTTCCTGCTTCTATTTCCTTCTTTCCTTTCCTTCCTTCCTTCCTTCCTTCCTTCCTTCCTTCCATTCTTTTTCTTTCTCTCTCTCTCTCTCTCTCTCTCTCTCTCTCTCTCTCTCTCTCTCTCTCTCTCTCTCTCTCTCTCTCTCTCTCTCTCTCTCTTTCTTTCTTCTTTCTTTCTTTTTAACTGCAGCCGCTCTGGCAGCTGCCCAAACCCTCCGGTCTGCCCACCCCGGCCCGCTCCGCCGCGGGCCCGGTCACTTCCTCTCCCTGCACCCGTCCCCGAGTTCCCCGGCTCGTCTCTCCTCGCGTCCAAAGCGAGTGGCCGCCAGGAAGCGATCCGCTCCTCCGCGGCCCGTGTGCGCCCAGCCAGCTCCCCCTGCAGCTTTGCACAAAGGCCTAGCGAGGGGCAGAGCCCGGGTCCTCCGACAGCGCCTCCGCCCCAGTTCCGGATCCGGAGCGGGGAGGCAGGCCCGGGACCGTGGAGAAGGCGGTGCCCCGGAGGAGGGCTCCTAGGAAGGGGGGTCAGAGGGCTTGAGGGCTTCTGGGAGCTGCTGGCCATCCGAGCTGTACTTGGAGGCTAAGTAAGTGTTTCCAGGGGGTCATGGGGAGGGGCAGCCATGGGGTCAAGGTCAGTGTGGGAGCGCCACCCCCAGCCCCCCCTCCCACTCCCCCGCAGGTGGATGGGGCTGGCGAGGGAGATGGCCAGACAGACGTGTCCGCGCACACAATGGGGTATTATTATCCAGCCACAAAGAGGAAGGAAGCTCTGACACAGGCTACACCTTGGATGGGCCGGGAAAGGCCTGTGCTCGGAGGAAGATCCAGGCTCAGGCACACACACTGTGGTCCCATCCATAGGAACTGTTCCCACAGGGAGACCAGAGAAACACGCAGCGGGTGGGTGGTCGCCAGGGGCTGGGGGTGTGCGGGTGTGGGGAGTGACTGCTAACGGGGACGGGTCGGGGTTTCTGTGAAGGGAGCATGTTTAGGGGAGCTGTTCTGGGGTCAGACTGTGGTGATGGTTGCACGATCATGTGTGTCCACTAAAAACCACAGAAAGATACACTTTGGAAGGATGGAGTTCACGGTGCACATGAGTCATATCCTAGCATATTTTTTTTTAAGGGAGGAGAGCTGCGGGCAGAGCCCAGGGGGTCTGGCACCAGCTGACTGTTACCCGTTTTGCAATAGAGGGAAGTTAATCTGCGCTGGGCCTCACAGCTGGGCTGGGCTGCGGCTGAGCCAGAAGTCAGGTGCCTCCACGACTGGGAAAGGGTCCTGGTCTACCCTGTCTCCCTTCCTGGCATTGAGCCCACAGCCAGGCACACAGACAGGAGGTGAGCGGAAGGGCGGGCACAGCAAGGACAGGTGCCCAGAAGCAGGAAGTGGGGGGAGAGCTTGTGTGGAAGAGGCACAGAGGTCATCCAGGTGACAAGCACCGCCGGGTGGTCCTTTGGGTGCAGGTCCTGGGTCTTGTGAGCCTGCCTTGGAGACAAGGCCAGCTTCCTGGGTGTGCGGGTCATACTAGGGTCCCCACAGGCCTCGCAGGGGGGGTGCTGGGGGCAGTGTTGTGGGACTCAGCCCTCGCCTTGTGGGAACTGATTCTGTTTGGGGAAGATAGTGTCAGAATCGAGCTGAATTGCTTGTTGGTGTAGGGGAGAAACCTCCACGCTGTGAGCAGCGGTGGCAGAAATGAAGTGTTTTGTGTGTTAGCCACAAAAGAGACTCTTGGGAGAGAAACACACAGTAGGGAAGAAACACAGTAGGTTTTTTCTTCCTAACACAGAAAGGTAGACAAAATCTGAATTTTTTCCTTAAACAGGGCAATAAACCATAACTCCGGTGAATACTTTATTTATTGATTTATTTTAATTTTTTAATTAAGGTATTATATGTGTACATATCTTACCATTGCCCCCCCGCCATAATTTTTAAAATAGATTTTATTGATTTTTTTTACAGAGAGGAAGGGAGAGGGATAGAGAACTAGAAACATCGATGAGAGAGAAACATCGACCACTTGCCTCCTGCACACCCCCTACCGGGGATGTGCCCGCAACCAAGGTACATGCCCTTGACTGGAATTGAACCTGGGACCTTTCAGTCCCCAGACCGACGCTCTATCCACTGAGCCAAACCGGTTTTGGTGCGTCCCACCCCCATATTTTTATTTTTTAATTTATTTTTATTGATTTCAGAGAGGAAGGGAGAGGGAGAGAGACAGAAACATCAATGATGAAAACCCTTGGTCGGCTGCCTCCTGCACAGGCCTTCCTGGGGACAGAACTCCCAACCCAGGCCTGTGCCCTGCCCGGGAACAATAGGAATCCTTTGTGTTGCTCTTGGACAAAGTCTACCCGTTACCATGCAACCTCACCCAGCGTGGGGCCCAGCCACACACGTTTCCTGGAGAAGGAGCCGGTCCTTGGGCAGGCCTGCTGGACCAGGGCCAGGGGAAGGACGTTCAGACATCCTTTTGCCTTATTTCCAAATTTCGAAGAATTCCCCTTAGGTCCGGAGTCCATGAATGAGCTTTGGGAGGCCGGAGGCTGTTATCTCCCCCGGTTTTTTCTGGGGAAAGCGTTTGAAGCTGTCTCCAGGTTTTCAAAGGCTCAGTGACTGCACGCCCACCCCACCCCCACCCCCAAATTTATAAACTATTGACTCCGTATCAGCTGCCTGGCTCCTTCTCCCTCCAAAGCAGAAGAATGTGCGTCTTGGCACAGAAGCCTCCTGTCAGCATTCTCACGTGGATGGGTACTTGGGCATCTGCGACAACGAGCTACAAGAATGTCTCCCTGCCCAAGCTGGTTTGGCTCAATGGATAGAGAGTCGGACTGCGGGCAGAGCCCCAGGCGGGTCTGGCACCATCTGACTGTTACCCGTTTTGCAATAGAGGAAAGTTTATGTGCGCTGGGCCTCACAGCTGGGCTGGGCTGCGGCTGAGCCAGAAGTCAGGTGCCTCCAAGCGTGGGGAAAGGGTCCTGGTCTACCCTGTCTCCCTTCCGGGCATTGAGCCCACAGCCAGGCACACAGACAGGAGGTGAGCGGGAGGGCATGGCACTCTGCGGAGACTGCAAGAACAGGTGCCCAGGAGGCGCGGAACCAGGTTCGATTCTAGCTAAGGGCATATACCTTGGTTGCAGGCACGTACCCAGTGGGGAGGGTGTAGGAGGCAGCTGATCGATGTTTCTCTCTCATCAATGTTTCTAACTCTCTACCCCTCTCCCTTCCTCTCTGTAAAAAATTAATAAAATGTATTTTTTTTTTTAAATTAAAAAATATGCCCAAACCAGTTTGGCTCAGTGGATAGAGCATCGGCCTGCGGACTGAAGGGTCCCATGTTCAATTCCAGTCAAGGGCATGTACCTTGGTTGCAGACACATTCCCAGTGGAGGGTGTGCAAGAGGCAGTTGATCGATGATTCTTTCTCATCGATGTTTCTAACTCTCTATCCTCTCTCTTCCTCTCTGTAAAAAATCAATAAAATATATATTTTTAAAAATAAAAGGAATGTCTCCCTTTTCCACCTCTGATAACCTGTGTCCAGGTTAGTGAGGCCCTGGCCATAGGCCAGTCATGACACCGGCTTCAAGACATGCCCACTAAGATGCTGCCAGCTTGCCGAAACTGGTTTGGCTCAGTGGATAGAGTGTCGGTCTGCGGACTGAAAGGTCCCAGGTTCAATTCCAGTCAAGGGCATGTACATTGGCTGTGGGCACATCCCCAGAGGCAGCTGATCGATGTCTCTCTCTCATCGATGTTTCTGGCTCTCTATCCCTCTCCCTTCCTCTCTGTAAAAAAAATCAATAAAAAATATATTAAAAAAAAAAAAAAAAAAAAAAAGATCCTGCCAGCTCTAGGCCCAGCACGTTGCTGTGACCACACCAAGAAGCTCAGGCAGATTGCAATAGTGGGGCCTCAGAGGTTTGGGATCTGAAGAGGACACAACGCTGACCTTTGAAGTACTCTGGCCTTTACAAAAAGCCTTAAAGGGCCCAGCCTGTGTGACTCAGTGGTTGAGCATCAACTTGTGAAGCAGTAGACACAGTTTGATTCCCGGTTGGGGCACATGCCCGGCTGCTGGCTCCATACCCAGTGTGGGGCGTGCAGGAGGCAGCCGATCAATGAGTGTCATCATTGATGTTTCTATCTTTCTCTTCCCACTCCCTTGCTCTCTGAAAGGGGTTCCACATTTATCTGACACGTCGAACCGTTTGCTCCTGGCTGGATTCTGTGGGTCTCTGCAGTCCTGGTTCCCAGGGAGGAATCTGTTCCAGGAATGCACTCTGGCTGGCAGGTGTACCCCGTTTCTGGTTAATAAACAAGGAAATAAGTTTTTCTTTCATTGAATTTCACTGTTTACAGACAAATGCTTTTGAAAATGGACTTCATAGAGAAAAAATTATCCCAGCTTCTGTGCACCAGGGGTGTTCTGAGTACTTTCTCTCGGCTACTCATACAACTTTCCTTAAGACTCCCCAAGGCAGCTTCTATCACTCTCCCATTTTACAGGTGAGGAAACTGAGGCACCGATAGGTTAAGATCACTCAGCTGGTAAGTAGCAAGGTCAGGATTTGTACCCAGGCCATCTGGCTCTAGAGTTCACATCACCAAGCAACTAGGATTACTGCTTCTCCAAATAAATAAAAAAATGGTGGTGAATGTTTGGTCATTAATCTCTTAGATTAGGGGTGTCGAACTCAATCAGAGAAGGGGCCAAAATCTAAAATCCAGCCTAAATCGCGGGCCGAATGTTTTACTGAACAGTCATAAACTGTCATTGTGATGGAAACGCAGCGGAGTGCAGTTATGACAGCGCGGTGCGGGCCACATTGCAAGGCCTGGCGGGACGGATTTGGCCCGCGGGCCTTGTGTTTGACACATGTGTCTTAGATCAACAGCCTCATTTCTGGGGACATATTTTCTTTTATTCAAATAATATTCTGATTACTCATGGTCCAGGGATATTCAAATAATAAAGCAAATAGAATCAGGTGTTAAAGACTGCTCTTCAAACATTGCATCCAATAACACCACCCTTTCGTGGCCACCAGACCTTTCAGAGCGTCTTTACCTGTCTGAAGCCATCGATGTCAGCACCGTTGATTAGTTTTTTCAAGCTCCGAAGAGCTGTAGGGATCTCAGTAGGATTGGAGGAACCACCTCAACCATGGTAAGTGCCAAAACATGGCCAGTCGAGGCTTCAAGTCACCATGGTGTCTACCAGCACCAGGGCCTTCCCCACTGCGTTACAGACAAACTGGGCCATGGTTCTAGGATGGAAAGTCTGTGGCCTCCAAGGGCCAGCTGAATCCTCATTTATTTACGTAGGAAACGGGCCAAGGTGGGGTTGCGAGGCGTCCACGCAGCCAGCCAGAGGCAGACCAGGCAGGTGGCAGGCAGCAGGCGTGCGCACCCCCAGGCGCTGATCTTGCTGCTGTGCTGGGAGGCCTCCCCAGGAAGGCAGGCATCTGCCCACCTTCATCTCTTAAAGACGGCCCATCAGGGTGCTGGGTACTTCTGAGTGCAGAGGGAACCAGGTGTGATCCTTGCCCTGGAGCGGAGAAGCAGAGAGGAGGAGGGAGAGGAGATGGGGTGCACAGGCTTCTTCTCTCACTCTTGCCCAAGGTATTGCCACCTCCCAGGCTTGGGACACTCCCTGCCTCTCCCCTCCTCCAACTCTACCGTCTCCCCAGGTGATCCCAGTGTCCCAGCTTCATCACCTCCTCATGTCATGGCCTCACCCTTCCCACTAACAGTCAATGCCCACTCACCTCCCAGTTATTTTTTAGAATGTGTTTTTGTTGATTTGAGAGAGAGAGAGAGAGAGAGAGAGAGAGAGAGAGAGAGAGAGAGAGAGAGAGAGGAGATCTTGATAGGTTGGCTACTGCATGCCCTCCACTAAGGATCAAGCCCGAAACCTGAGTGTGGGAACCACTTTCATGACCCGCATGGTTCAGGGTTCCGGTTCAGGGTTTGGGTTCTAGAGAAGGCCGCACACAAATGAAAAGAGACTAGAAAAGTGTTCATTTGGGAACATTGGTGGCCAGGGAGGAGCCCATCTCTAGTGGGCCTCGCCATCCCTTTTATTCAGGTTTGGGATCCACCCATTGCCCTGAAGTAATTCCAATAACAGGCAGATTATTTTATCAGTAAGGATTTACGTTATTTGGTGGGGAAGTTGACTCAGTTGCCATTTTCTCAACTAGATAGGGAGTGGTTGGCTCTGTCCTTTCAGAGCTTCAAAGTTGACTAGCCTTCCACATCTTTCTATTAGTGAGACAATGATGGGTTTCTGGCACCTGGGCATGTGCCCCGACTGGGAATCAAACCAGCGACCCTTTCATGCATGAACCAACGCTCAACCGAGCTGCACCGGGGCTCAATCATTTTTATTTTTTTAAATATATTTTATTGATTTGTACAGAGAGGAAGGGAGAGAGATAGAGAGCTAGAAACATCGATGAGAGAGAGTCATCGATTAGCTGCCTCTTGCACACCCCCTACCGGGGATGTGCCCGCAACCAAGGTACATGCCCTTGACCGGAATCGAACCCGGGTCCCTTCAGTCCCCAAGCCGACGCTCTATCCATTGAGCCAAACCGGTTTCGGCTCAATCATTTTTAATTTTAAAAAATGGAGGCCTACCCCTAACTGGTTTGGCTCAGTGGATAGAGTGTCGGCCTGCGGACTGAAAGGTCCCAGGTTTGATCCCTGTCAAGGGCATGTACCTTGGTTGCGGGCACATCCCCAGTAGGAGGTGTGCAGGAGGCAGCTGATCGATGCTTCTCTCTCATTAAGGTGCATCACTTACCTTGCCAGACACAAACTGTGTGTATCTTCTGTGTGCTTGGTAGCTGCCTTTATTTTATTTTATTTATTTATTTATTTATTTATTTTTTTAACTGCCTTTTTTTTTTTTTTTAGATCTGCAAACTCCATCGATGTTATGTGTCTTGCTGCTTAAGGTCATTACGCTGTATGGAGCAGCCACCATTTATCCACCCATTCTCCTGTTGGTGGACATGGGGTTGTTCTCTGGATTTTTGTCAACTTGAATGAATCTTTTGTAAACATCCCTGTACCAGTCTTTTCGTGGACACAGCTCTCTGGTGTGTGTACCCAGGGGTCGGGTTACTGGGTCAGAGGGCGAGCCTATTCAATGAAGAACACATTGTTGTTGTGGCTGTGAGTTCCTTTCACGGGCTGCTTCCGCTGGTTGCCTCTGGGCTGCCTTCGGGGTGCTCACATCTGTATTACCTCATTTTGTCCTCACCAGACCCGGGGATGCAGGCCAAGCAAATAGTCTCAGCAAACACTATCACCACCCTGACGTGGCACAGCCACCTGCAGGGGTTCAAGGTTCAAGTTCAGGGGGGCTCAAAGCGCTGGGAGAGGAGCTGGAAGCGCAGAACGCCGAGATTACAAAACCGTTTCCTATGGGAAATGGCAGCTGAGCTCCAAAAAGTCTCACACACTTTTGGACCAGAACCTGCTGGGAGCTGCCAGCAAGGAAGAGTCTGGCAAGAGAGCGAGGGCTCAGCTGGGCTCCTGGCAGGCGCAGAGGGCTTTACCAGTCTTATGTTATTTCGTTCCCCCTCTTTAGGTTGGACAATGGTATTGCGGTCATGTTTTAAACAAAGAACCCTTATCTTTTAGAGATTTGTACTCAAGAGCTTGTGGGCAAAAGCAAACACCTTGGCCCTAGCTTTATAGCTGTTGAACCTGAGTTTTGGTTATATAGGATTTACCTATATACAAATAGGCTATTCTCAGTAATTTTTAATTTTTAAATTTTTCTTTTCTTTTTTTAAAAAAGTATATTTTATTGATTTTTTTTACAGAGAGGAAGGGAGAAAGATTGAGAGCTAGAAACATCGATGAGAGAGAAACATCGACCAGCTGCCTCTTGCACACCCCCTACCGGGGATGTGCCCGTAACCAATGTACATGCCCTTGACCAGAATCGAACCTGGGACCTTTCAGTCCGCAGACCGACGCTCTACCGCTGAGCCAGACCGACTTCGGCAATTTTTAAATTTTTCCATGCAAAGATATTTTTAGAGTAAAGGGGGGGTGGATCTCTTAGTGATAATAAAAATATTAATATATGCATTAGAACACGTTTAAGGTTTCTTTATAGCCACAATAAGCAGCTGCTCAAGTATGTTTGTTTCACACTGGGGAAGAATTGGAGAGAAAAAGAAATTTAAGAGACTTCCTTCGTTTCTGAGGCTGGCTGGGACATTTTGGTGTGGGGAGAGGGAGCTCAGGATGGGACCTGGCTCACAGCTCCCCTGGGGCCCAGTTCCTGGGCCTGCAATGGTGCCTCCTGGGCGCGGCTGGAATTGCCGCCCGCCCGCCGCCCCAAGCTGGGCCACTGGGGCACAGGTGAGAGGCGCCCTGTGGGTGCGGCTGAGCTCTGACCCACCGCTAGGCCTGCAGGTGGCAAGGAGGCGGCGCTCAGGGAGGGAGGGGCGCAGCCAAGGCGGAAGAGCCCTGGGAACACACCGGGCGCCCGGCCAATCCCAGCGGGGCGCCTGACGAGCTTGGAGCGAGGGAGAACATGACCTTGGGACGGGACCTGCAGGCAGCGGGTTTCCAGGGAGAGGAAGGAAGGGCATTGGAAATGAGGGTGGCAGTCCAGCTCCCGAGGCACAAACCTGGAAGGCCTAAGGACAGGAGGAGGCAGGCAGGTGGCCCCGGAGGCAGCTGCGGTGCAGCCGCGGGTGGCAGGTGTGCTCTGGCCGGGATCACCTGCCTTCCCCTGAGCGCAAAACCTGGGGGGAGAGGATGGGAGAGGAGAGGGTCGGGGCCAACTTTTAACTGCAAAGAAATGCAATTTAAAACAAGGAGGGATCTCTACCGCCACCTTTGGTTTTGGCAAAGATTTTTAAAGGGGGTAAGACAGCTTGCGCAGTGAGATCCTGGGGTTCCTATAGCTTTTCTAAAGGGCTGCCCGCACTACAGTGTTACCAGAACGTCTCATGTGCTTGCCCTTGACCTGGCTGCTTCACTAATAGGGATTTAGAGAGAGAAACCACTACCACATCCGGGCCAAGGCAGCTTTATTTCTACCCGCCCTGGTGAGAAGGGGGGAGGGGCTCAGTCCAAGCGGTGGGATAAACACTATGAAAAGCGTGGGCATCTCGGAGCCTCGACAGGAACTCTGTCCACGACAGAAGCCGAGTGAAAACACAAGTTTTGCAAGCAGCCCGGGTCCTATGACGTGGCTGAGAACAGCCCGGACCGCGTGCACCAGCCGTCAGCTGTGGCCGTGGCGGCGGGAACCGATGGGGACTTTCATTTTCTCCGCCAAATCCTTGTGCGGTAACCGCCCAATAATTCCGACAGAGAGACAGGGGCAAGCGTGGACTTTCCACACCACAGGGAGGGAGTGACCTTTAGGAGAGCCGAGGCTTTGTTCATGCACAGGTGCACTTATGGGGCGCCTGCTGTTTGCACACCACCAGCTCGGGCCGGGAGGGGAGGGGAGGGGGCTGGCCCTGGGAAGCGCGGGACCCTGGCTGCGGGCGCTTCCTGGATCCCGGAGATGGGCCGGCGCGGCAGCCCCTCTCCGGAGCGGGCGCAGGAGTCTGGGCCTCTCTGTCACCATCTCCTGCCACTCCTTTCCTGGCATGCACCAGGCTGTTTAATTCCTTTATGAAATTTCACCAAAGCCTCTCAAAAGTGTTTTTAATCCTGTAAGTTGAGGAGGGCCCCTCGAGCCACGTCGTATCAGCCGTCCCTGGGGCGGTGTGTGTGTGTGTGTGGGGGTGGATAAGGTCCCATTTCGTGCGTGGGCCCTGGAGTCAGCCGGGAGCCAAGGTCGGTTGGATCTATCTTCTTTTTTTTTTTTTAAAAAAATACATTTTATTGATTTTTTTAAAGCGAGGAAGGGAGGGATATTGAGTTAGAAACATCGATCAGCTGCCTCCTGCACACACACCCCCCACCGTGGATGTGCCCGCAACCAAGGTACATGCCCTTGACCGGCATCGAACCCGGGACCCTTCAGTCCGCAGACTGATGCTCTATCCACTTAGCCAAACCGGCTTCGGCGGGATCCATCTTCTTAGTTGTGTGATCGTGGACACCTTAGTGACTCCCCGGTCCCCTCCCCGGGCTGATATGGGCTATTTATAGGGCTGCCCTGAGGATTACACAGGGCGATAGCTCTAAGGGGCGAGCAGGAGCTGGGCGCGTGCTCAGCGCTTTGATGAGTTGGCCCACTTTTCAGAGGAGGCAGCTGAGGCTGGTAGCGTGGGGAATCTTGCTCTAGGCTCCGGGCTGGTGAAACCTAGAGCTGAGCGCCTGGGAGAGCCTCAGTTTCCCCACCTGACGCGCTCCCTCCCCGGGACGCCCCGGCCAGGCCCCGCCCCCGGCCCGCCGGGCGCCCGGAGGCTCCGCCCTCCCCCGCCGCAGCCAATCGGCGGCGGCGGCGGCGGCGGCAGTAGCCGTGCCCGCGGTCCCCCAGCTCCCGGCGCCGGGTCGCTGCTCGCTCACTTCGCCGCCGCTGCCGCCGCCGCCGCCGCAGCCCCCGCCGCGCTCCGTCCCGGACTCGGTAAGGCCGGGCCGAGGCCGGGCGCCGGGGGGAGGGCTGGGAGCGCTGCGGGGGTGGAGGCGGCGGGCTCCAGGGCGGGGAGCGCGCGGGGACTGCCGTGGCCCGGACGCAGGCGGGGGAGTGGGGGGGTCCGCCTTCTGAGCCTGGACCCGGAGGGGAACCCCCAGGATCCCTCTTGGACAACGGGGTCAGTAGAGAACCCCAAACCGGAGCGGGGCAGCGGCTCCCCAACTCCCCCCCCCCCCAATGGATTGGTCTGGGGGTCGATCCTCCCGGGGGTCTGTCTGCACGCGGGCAGGTTCCGCGCTGCGGCGGGAGGGATGCTGCTCGGCGCTCCGGACTTGGCCAGACGCCACGGGCTCGGGGCCAGCGGGCCGCCAGCGTCCTTCCCCGCCCCACCTCCACCCGCTCCCTGGGAGGGGAATGGGTCTGGGGGTGCGCCCGCCGGTCGTCGATCCCCAGGCAGGTACCGTTCAGGAGCTAGAGAGGGGGGCACGCTTGGTGTTCCGGGCGTGGGCCGGGCGACTCCGGCCTGGAGATAGTCGGGCCGCGGCTTTCTTCGCCCACCGTCTTCCGAACCCACCCTGCGGAGTGGATTGGTTAGGTCTGGGGTACCCCAGTCCATGCGGGAGGCAGGGGACCCTAGGTCCTCGGACCTCCGAGGGGCACCCCAGTCCCCCCCACTCTCCGCGCCCCCCCCCCCCGCAGTGCAGCCTCCAGGACACGCCCTTGGCGCGGGCGCCCCACGCATGGGTCCTGCAGGCCGGTCTGAGCGCCCGCAGCGGCCCGGATAGAGGGCTGGACCGGTGTCTCCGCCTGCGAACACCCATCCCTCCGGGCCATGCGGGTTCCGGGGCAGGTGGGGGTGCAGAACCTGCCCAGGGTCGCGCAGGACCGGGAGCTGCGGTGCCGGTGTGTGTGTGTGTGTGTGTGTGTGTGTGTGTGTGTGTGTGAAGGTGGGGGGACGGCATCACGTGACCAGGACCCACCGGGCCTGCGAGTTGGTCGCGGGCGAGTCCCTAACCCCAACTTCTCCCCCCACCCCCCGCGAGGCCCCTGCTAGTTTGTTTCGTTTTGTTCGCCGGGCTGTGTGTGTGTGTGTGGGTCCGCGTCTTTACAATGTAAATGGTGGCTGGCTCTCCTTACAGACCTAGAGAACAAAGATGACGACCGATTTTACTTTCATTTCTTTTTTAACACCGTCGGTGAAACATGCCAAGTAATTCCCCAGGTTGAAGACAGGCTTGCAGTCCCCCTGGGGCTCCGTGGATTATGAAAATACCCAAGGACAGATTTTTAGTAGAAAACCGGTAACTTTGTAAGTGACCGAAGGAAATGGAAATCAGTTGAACCTTTTGAAACGTGTCTTTTGTTACACCGTTTTTCTTTGCACAGGCGTCCGATTTCTGGTCATTCCAGATATTCAAGCATGTTTATTTCCTTATAAACCGCATGAATAAAATATGGCCGAACTCGCTGGTCTTTTATTGATGCCAGCCAGCGTCGCCCGCCCCTCACCCAGTCGCTTAAGGTGACTTGCAAGCGGGAGCGCCGCACAGATAGGAGGCCGGGGAGGCTGATAGCGCCGGCGGTGGAGGCCAGGGAGTATCTGGAGCCGCCGCGTCTGATTGGGACGGAATGCCGCATTGGGACCCGGGTCTGTCTGTGTGTCCTGCGGCTCTGTTTGCCAGCAAACGCCCGGTGTCCTCCCCGGGCAGCGAGGTCCCGCTGGACCTTGCACATTGATCGCCCTCCGAGAAGCTGTTTTTTGCACCAGAAACAGGGCCGGCCAGGGTTAGGAGCGCGCATACTTTGAAACTGGCATCGTGCACAGGTCAACATAACCTTTCGAGGATGTACTGAACGCAAACGGCCTAGCCCCGGGGGTGCCGAGAAGAAACCGGGTGCCGCTAAGCCCTTGGCCTTGGCTCGGCCCAGTGCTCACGGAGAGCGGCCAAGCCCGGGCCTGCCGGGAGTCCCGGGGCGCAGGCCGGCGCTTACGCAACCCCGGCCCGGCGTGCTCATTCATAGAAACGCCGTTAATTAGGCTTTCCGGGTGCGTCCCGGCGAGCCCCTTCCGGACGCGCTCCCGGCGCGCGGGGGCGCGGGGCTGCGTTCCCGGTGTGGGATGCCCCCGGGCACACCGAGTTCCTATCTGCCCCCGAGGCTGAGCGCACGCAGGCCTCGGCCTCCGGAAGAGGCACCGCGTTCCGCTCGCCGTCGCCCGGGTGGCAGCGCCGGCGACGCGCGCCCGAGAGCCGAGGCAGGTCTCCGGAGGCGCGGCGGGTGGAACAGGATCTGAGCGCCCGGGGCGCGCCGGGCCGGGGGCGGGGCTCCCGCTAACCTTTCCCCTACTTTTTCTCCGCCGTCACGTGACCCCGCGGCGGGCGGGGGAGGGGCGGAGTGTTTGGGGCGCCGCTGCTGGCAGAGCCTTGGAGGACGCTTTCCAGTGGAGCAATTAGGCGCGGCCCGAGCTCCGGAGGCGGTGGGAAGAAGGTGGGAGGCGGAAACGCGCGCGCCCGCTCCGGCCCCGAGCTGGTTCTGCACTTTGATCAGGAGCATTTTTTTTTTTTTTTACCCCTTGTTGGGGAAAAAAAAATGTTTAGTCACTCTGCATGGTTATTATTGGCAGGCCAGTGTTTTGTTGCCGATGGGAGCCTGGACTTGAATTCCCCGAGAAGTGTGCTTTTGAGAGTAACATTGTTATTCAAACTAGTGTGTTTAAAGTGTGTTTCAGAAATAACCTTCACGGTGGACGGAGGTTTCTACTCTCTTTGAGTGGCTTCAGCCAGGTCTTTTCTCGTTTCAAGATAAGTAAGTCCAAGGACAGGGTGCATGGGGGGTGGGGTGCAGAGTCGGCCTCCTCACTCGGGGTACCCTCTGCAGAACACACCACTGTTCCCCAGTTTCTCTGATGATTCCAGAAATAATCGAGGCAGTACAGGGAGTGCTTAAAAAAACAACAACTGTTACTTAACACCAGTAAGGAATGTTTTCTGCTGTTGGTTGGTAATACTTTGTTGCCTAAAAGGTGAACTTCACCTTTTACCCCAAACAAATACCAGGTGGATGCTGGGTTCCCAGCAGGCCCTGGACTCTGGCCAACGAGACCTGTTTGGGTGACTGGGAGCCTCAGAGTTACAGAATGTCCAGCTTTGCTCGTGTGTGTGGGTGACTGGGAGCCTCAGGGTTGGGAATGCCCACCTTTGCTCCTGTGCGTGTTATTTTTATGTCCTGCGCTAGTGTTCCCTGGAAGTTGATCATTGAAAGAAGTGGTGTGAGTGTGAGGCCTGCCCCTCCCGGTTGAATGGCAGGGTGGCCACTGGAGGGTTGGGAAAGAGGCTGGCTACTGCCCTCCTTCCCAAGGATTACCGACTAATGGTTGGCGATCTTTAGGCCAGTGGTGGGCAAACTGAGGCTCGCCAGCCACATGCGGCTCTTTTGGCCCCTTGAGTGTGGCTCTTCCACAAAATACCACAGCCTGGGTGAGTCTATTTTGCAGAAGTGTTGTTAGAAGAAGTTTTAAGTTTAAAAAAATGTGGCTCTCAAAAGAAATTTCAATCGTTGTCCTGTTGATATTCGGCTCTGTTGACTAATGCTCTCGGTAATAAGGGAAAGAATCTCCCATGCTCCTCATGGGGTCATTCACCCCCCTCCCCCACCCGTCCCGGGAACCGGAGGGGCCCTGGGTGCCCTCCGACTGTCTCTCCAGCCCACCTGCCACTTCTGCCTCCTAATGGCCCCTAAACTGGCCTTCCTCCCATTTCCCTGAGCCAGAGCAGCATTTGGATATTTGTCTGGAGGATGTTTGCGCAAACCATCTGTCCCCGGATTGCTGCGACCCCCTAAGGTGGTGGGGGTCCTTCGGGGCGCAGGAAGTTGGTGCCCGGTCAGGCAGAGGCAGTGGAAGCTGCTGGCTCCTTCCTAGCCGTGCACCTTGCTTTACCCTGTCACTGTGATCAGGGGCGTCTGGTCAGGGTACGAGTGAGCTCATTCATTCCCCACACCAAAGGGGACAGCTCCGCTCTCGCTCTCACCAGTCCTGGCTTCCTGAGGGGCTCCGCACACGCACAGCATTCCGAAGGCTGTGTTGTCCTTTCCGTTTCTGAGGTTTTAAGTTAGGGGTTGATTTGCTCTTTAGAATCCTTCGCCCCTTGTTAAAAAAATGAATGCATGTAGCCCTCACTGGTTTGGCTCAGTGGACAGAAAGTGTGTCAGCCTGCAGACTGAAGGGTCCCGGGTTCCATTCCAGTTAGGGGCACATGCCCAGGTTGCGGGCTCAATCCCCAGTGTGAGGTGTGGAGGAGGCAGCTGATCCGTGATTCTCAGCGTTGGTATTTCTATCTCTCCCCCCTCTCCCTTCCCCTCTGAAATCAATACATACACACACATATGCATATATATATATATATATATATATACACACACATGTATGTATTTATTTATTTTTTAAAGATAATGCATGCTTTGTGTTAAAAGCAAACATAAAATAACCCTACTTTTAAGGAATTGTCATGTGCTCTAAACTCTTTGCTTCTTCTTTTTTTTAAATATATTTTATTGATTTTTTTTTTTTTACAGAGAGGAGGAGAGAGGGATAGAGAGCTAGAAACATCAATGAGAGAGAAACATTGACGAGCTGCCTCTTGCACACCCCCTACCGGGGATGTGCCCGCAACCAATGTACATGCCCTTGACCAGAATCGAACCTGGAACCTTTCAGTCCGCAGACCACTGAGCCAAACCAGTTTCGGCTAAACTCTGCTTCTTATGGAAGAATTCCACATTTCTAAAAGTAGGTGTTTGCCACTGATTCCCCAGGTGTTAGCTCCTCCACTGCCCTTAAAAAGATTTAATGTGCACAGTTTGGGTTTCTTTCTACCTTCTCAAGCACACCTGGAGTAATAGGAGGTACAGTGAGGAATATGTAAAACAAATCAGCAACGCTGCAAAAAGTTAATGTCCACCGAGACATCACCTGTGGGTACTGAGAGAGGAAGAAGTCACATCCAGTGGCCGCCCACATTCTCGGAGGAGGGAGGACTGTTCCTTTGGGAACACCTACTGTGGACCTGGTCCCGTCACTCGCTCTCCTGTTGGTGTGAGGTTGTGGGTATCACACAGGCAGACGGTCCTGACTTATGGAGATGGATTGCCTAAGGAGTAGATGTTGTGTTCTGAGCGTGCTCAAAGTCGGCTGGGCTAAGCTCCGATGTTATTTTTATTTTATTTTATTTTTTCCTCACTTCAAGTTTTTCTTTGCATTTTTAAAAATATATATTTTATTGATTTTTTTATAGAGAGGAAGAGAGGGATAGAGAGTCAGAAACATCGATGAGAGAATCATCGATCAGCTGCCTCTTGCACAACCCCCACTGGGGATGTGCCCGCAACCAAGTACATGCCCTTGACCGGAATCGAACCCGGGACCTTTCAGTCCGCAGGCCGACGCTCTATCCACTGAGCCACACCGGTTTCGGCTGGTTTGCATTTTGACTGGATGTTTAATTTCATAAACACAAGCAAATGTGCCAACCGTTTGGCCTCCTTTTATTTATTTTTTATTATTATTTTATTTTTATTTTTTTTGGCCTCCTTTTAAATGCTCCGACTGCCTGCCTTCCGAGAGGGCTCGGAGACACAACAAAACGTGTCCGGCACCGGAAGCCATTGGTCGGCAGCTCAGGGCCCGTCCAAGGTGGTCCGCGCCGGTCCGCGCTGAGCGGGTCCCATCTACGCTCTCCGTCGCCAAGGCAACCGCAGCCGCGGGGAGGGAGGTGGGTGCGAACAGAAACTTGGGCGAGCGAGCGGAGCTCCGATGTTATTAAATGCGTTTTCAACTTAGAGTGGGTTTATTGGGATATTAAGTCAAGGAGCATCTGTACTTTACAAGCCCATAAACAGATCTTACGAAAGGCTGAAGTGACATTTTCTCAAAGGGGACACGCACACACCGGTGCATGTCCGGCTGAGGAAGGGGTGAGTTGGATCTGTGTCCTCCAAAGCCCGTCTCCCTCCCGTTTCCCCTGCTTTCCAGACCGCGGTGCCCGCACCCCCCACCCCGCGCCCACTGACTCAGTGCTGGATCAGCCGCGGAGGGTTCTGGGTTTCCATTTCCGCTTTTGGGAAGTGGTGCCCTGACCCCCGCCATCCTGTCACGGGTTTTACGAGGGCCCCGTGAGGCCGGCGTGGGAGTAGTTTTCAGGGCAGAGAATGAACGCAGGTCCTCACACACACGCAGTGCGGGGCTGCGGGTGGGTTGGGTGAGTTGACAGTGTCCTGCCCTGCCTCCACTGGAATGTGCAGTGTAACAGGTTCTGTTGTACTTCCGGGTGCAAAGGTGAAGAATGCGTGGGAAATTGGGGCACCCCCCTCCCCATGGTTTTAGAAACATTTGTGACAATGGCATCCTGGTAGGGGGAGAGACTGGGGAATCTCTGGGCAGGTGCATGCCTCTCCCTGCCATCATGCTTACGGGGTTCTTACCAAAAACGTGACCCTCAGTGACCTTTCCCCATTGTTGGTGTGGGGCAACATAGGCTTAACTTTGAATTTGCTTTATTTTTATCAACTCTTGGCAGACAGTAGCCTCGATGCATTCTAACAGCCGTAGAAAAATAGGATTCAGAATTCCCTGTATGACCTGGCTTGACTCTGCACATGTACTGGGCAAATGTAAATGGTTTACTTACAAGATACTTCATTGCAAGGAATTAGCTCTTTTAAAAATGCAACTGTTGCCGAAACCGGTTTGGCTCAGCGGTAGAGCATTGGTCTGCGGACTGAAGGGTCCCGGGTTCGATTCCGGTCAAGGGCATGTACGTTGGTTGCGGGCACCTCCCGGGTCGGGGGTGTGCAAGAGGCAGCTGGTCGATGTTTCTCTCTCATCGACGTTTCTAGCTCTCTTTCTCTCTCCCTTCCTCTCTGTAAAAAAATCAATAAAATATATTTAAAAAAAAATAAATAAATAAAATAAAAATGCAACTGTTGAAGGCCCAGGCATGAGTTGGAGATAAAATGTTTCATAAGTGAAAGTTCCCGCCCTCCCAGACACAAAGTGAGTTTTGAGTTTTGTAGGTGTTTGTGTCCACACTTTCAGCACAATCACAGAGCACCCCTCTGCATGTGGGGGTGCACGGAGGGTTCTCGCCCACAGAGTGGAGAGGGCCTGTTTCTCCTTCCTCCTGTTACTGCTAATTGTCGCTGTGCCTGACCTCTCGCCCTGGTCCGCGCCTGGCAGCAGGAGTGCCACATGCTGAGGGGGGAGAAGGGGTGGGAGAGGAGTCCTGCACAGGCGGGGGTCAGGGAAACCCTTCCAGACCCTTCCTGGTACTTTTCTGGAAGTGCTTTGGTAGCAGTGCCCAGGCCAGCCTTGGTAGACTGCATGGCAGGGGTGTGGTTTTCCCACGTGAGAGCTTGTACTTCCGGGGGCAAACAGAACCCTCCTGGGCGTTGCTCACCAGACCATACATGCTGGCCATGCATGCTGACTGTACATGCTGGCCGTGCATGCTGGCCATACATGCTGACTGTACATGCTGGCCGTGCATACTGACCATACATACTGACTGTACATGCTGGCCGTGCATACTGACCATACATACTGACTGTACATGCTGGCCGTGCATGCTGACCATACATGCTGACTGTACATGCTGGCCGTGCATGCTGACCATACATACTGATTGTACATGCTGGCCGTGCATGCTGACCATACATACTGACTGTACATGCTGGCCGTGCATGCTGACCATACATGCTGACTGTACATGCTGGCCGTGCATGCTGCCCATACATACTGACTGTACATGCTGGCCGTGCATGCTGACTACATGCTGTAATAACTGCATTGGCTTTCACTAAAGATAACGCTGCTCATTCTCCTCCTGGGCTTCTCTCAGTGTTTCCAGCGATGGTGGCCTGCGTGTCACAGGCTCGGGCTTTCTCCCCGGTGAGGGGCAGGGCTGTGCTTCTGGAGCCCCTGCTGGCACTTGAGCTGTGCTAAGCTGTTGCTCCCTGTGGGTACCATTTTCTTAGAGAATTTCCAGCACAGTCATTGACCTCGACGTGAGATGGGCCCGCTGCCAGCCGGATTCCTTTTTTTTTAAGCCTCACCAGAGGATATCTTTTTATTGATTTTGGAGAGAGGGGAACATCCATCAATTGCCTCTCCACATGTGCCCCGCCAGGGATCGACCTTTCGGTATACGGGACGATGCTCCCACCAGCTGAGCTACCCGGCGAGGCCGTCAGCCGGACTTCCGCGGAGGCAGGGCCAGCTCCCTTGGGGCGGGGACTTGTGCCATTCTGGCGGGAAGGCGGGCGTGCGAACGCTTTTTAGAGCTGGCACTGCCGCATGTGCAGTTACTGTACTTTTATTGCTGGCTGCAGTCATGTCATTTGGTTCCAACAGGGTGACCTAATTTTATATCTGTGTTGTAACTTTAGGAACCTTAAGTGGAATTTTTTTTTTAAGAGAGAAGGGGGAGAGAGAGAGAAACATCCATGTGAGAGAGGAACGTTGAACGTTGATCCGTGGCCTCCCATATGTACCCCAACCGGGGATTGAACCCGAGAAACCTAGGCATGTGCCTTACCAGGCATCGAACCGGCGACCTTTCAGGGCACGAGATGATGCTCAACCAACTGAGCCACACGAGCCAGGGCTGGAACTTTTTATGTGGTGGACTCACCACCTCATTTGGTAGGCCAGAGGGGTACCTGAGTCTGATGTCCCGCTCTGCTCTTTGCCGGCTCTGACCTCAGGCAAGTTTCTGGACCTCCAAGCCTCGGCCAGCGGGAATGACGTGGGCCAGTGCAGGTGAAATGTGATCCATTGTCCGCCACATGCCAGTTTGGTAGAAAGAATACTTTGTGTCTTGGTTGTTAATAGCACAAAATCTGTTTGCCACATCCATCTCCCTACGCACCTCCCCACCTGCCTGCCCCTGGCCTCTCTCCCTCTCTGTTCACTCTGTTCACTCTCTCCCTCTCTGTTACTGTAATGACTATTCTTGGGTCCCGCCCCCGTCCCAGGACCGGTTTCATTGTGCGTTTTATGTTGCAGAGGCGATTGCCACATCTCCCCTGGGCGAGCTTCGCAGCCTGGCACCACACTGCACTGTGATGACCTTTGACTTCTTTCCAAATAACGGGCTCCCTGTCCGTCAGCTCCCGGCTCAGGCCTGGGGCGGGGTGGAGGGTATTTGGGAAGGCGGAGGCCCCTGTCTGCCCGAGGGCCTGGCCTCCTCCAGGGAGACGGACCTGGCTTCTGGATTTTGGGGCAGGATCAGGATTTGTAGGCCGCTGGCCTCTGAGGTGGAAGGTTTTAGGTGAGGAGGAACTGCAGGTCAAAGTGAATGCATTTGGAAAGCACAGTGATTGGCCCAGGGTTCGGGCGAGGCATTGGGCAGAATGTTGAAGTTGAAGGTCATCTTACCAAAGCTGAATGAGCTCCGCTCCTCCTCCAATCACTCGTTTGACGCTCAGTGTTGGGAGCTGTCTGCAGCCCGTGATCTGATTCAGAGAATTAAACAAGGATGCGTGCGTGTCCTGGGGCTTTTTTTTTTTTTTTTTTTTTTTTTTTTTAATGTATTTTCATTGATTTCAGAGAGGAAGGGAGACGGGGAGAGAGATAGAAATGTCAGTGATGAGAGAGAATCATTGATCGGGGCTGCGTTCTGCACACATACCCCCTCTCCCCTCCACTGGGATTGAGCTTGCAACCTCAGTATGTGCCCTTGACCAGAATCAAACCTGGGACCCTTCAGTCTAAGGCAGAGGCTCTATCCACTGAGCTAAACTGGCTAGGGCCTGGAGTAGCTTTTAACTGGCAATTATTAAACAAATAATTGACAAGTATCAGTCGTCAGCAGGGAATGTGTGTTCCGTCCATGCCAGAAGCAGCTAACCCTGAAGAGAACTGTTGAGTGTTTGAGCCGATCTGACCACACACAGGACATGCCTGGGAGCAAGACCTCCAGTGCGCAGGCTTCTCTGCCGCCTGGAGATTAAGGAGGGGACGCGGAAGGTCACTGGAGGTGGGAAAAGCCGAGGAGGGGAGGGGAGGGGAGGACGGGATTGGTGCCTGGGGCTGTGGACTGACACGTCCCTGGAAAGGCGTGGTAACCTGGCTGCACAGAAACGAGGGAGGAGGCCTGCTCAGGGCGAAGGTGAACGGGAGGGTTACAGGCCTGGGGCCTGGCTCCCCACCGGGACCTGCGGTGGTTGGGGATGTGTGATCTGCTCACCCTGTGAGGTCACACGGTTCCAAGGCTGACCAGAGCAGGCCTGGGAGAGGGCGCTTCCAGGCGGGTGTGAGGCGGGTGTGAGGCCGGAAATAGAAAGGGATGGAGGACACAGACCTCCCCTCCGAGTCCCAGGCTGGCCCAGGTGACGGGAGACTGAGCATGGGGAAGTGGAGGGAACAGCTAAGAGCAATATGTTATGTGGATATATATACATAAATATGTTTTTATTGACTTCAGAGAGCAAGAGAGAGAGATAGACACATCAATGATGGGAGAGAATCATCAGCTGCCTCCTGCGCTCGCGCGCCCCCCCCCCCCCCACACACACACACCCCGCCCCATACACACACACTCTGAGGATCGAGCCCAGCTCCCCAGGCATGTGCCCTTCTCTGGGAATTGAACCCGGAACCTTTCTGTCTGTAGACTGACACACTATCCACAGCCAAACCAGCTAGGGCCCGGCAGGCTATTTTTAAAAATTGATTTTTAGAGAGAGAGAGAGAGAGAGAGAGAAATGAGAAACATCAACTTTGCTCCACTTATTTACAAATGCATTGGTTGGTTCTTGTCTGCTCTGACAGCGGCTCAACCCTGCAACCCTGGCATATGGGAACGGTGCTCTAACCACTGAGCTGCCCAACGGGATGGGGATGTGGATTTTTTTAAAATATATTTTATTGATTTTATATAGAGAGGAAGGTAGAGGGATAGAGAGCTATAAACATGGATCAGAGAGAAACATTGATCAGCTGCCTCCTGCACACTCCCTACTGGGGATGTGCCAGCAACCAAGGTACATGCCCTTGACCAGAATCGAACCTGGGACCTTTCCGTCCGCAGGCCTACGCTCTATCCACTGAGCCAAACCAGATGTGGATTTTTTAAAGAGATGTGGATTTTTTTTTTTTTTAAAGTGGTGATAAATGGGTCTTTGTTCTCACTCTGAAGCCTCTTATTCTGGGTCTGGGTGTTTCCCCGAGAGCCGATTAGCGAGAGGTGCCAAGTGCTCTGTGCGGACCTCGGAAATCTCTCTCCCGTAATGGCCCTCAGATGGCCTCCCGGTTCCCACGCTCTGCTGGGGGCTTCGGCCGCAGGTGTGTTCCAGGAAGGAGGTCTGTGCGTGCCAACTGCCGCCCCAGAGGTGGTTTCTGGAAAGTCAAGGTGCTCAGCCCTCAGAGCCAGGGAGGAGCAGCCACCTGTGTGTCCCGTCCCCGGGAGGCGGGGCCTCCGCACCCCGCTCCCTGCAGGAGCTCCTCCTGCCCATGTGAGGGGCAGCGAGTGACGGGAGAGGTTAAGCTCTCTTTTCCTCCCTCCGTATCTTCTCATTTCCTCTCTGTGACCTTCCTTGCCCCTTCTCCTTGCTCTTCGTGCCAGTCCATGCGTTCTCTCTGGAGCCACCTGAGAATCGGGCACAGGTGCAGGCGTGGCTCTGCCCCCAGGGAAGCCTCCTCTCTCCACCCCGGCAGATAGGTGCCCAGGCGGGGCGGGAGGGGGGGCGCATGCCTCCCAAAGCCAGCAGGTGCGGTGAGCGGGGCTCAGGGGGCAGTGGCGAGGCGGTGGGGTAAGGGGGCAGGATTCTTCCTCGGTGGATGTGCTTTGGCCTCTGGAGACGTGCTGAGACGTCAGCCTTGTGCGCGGGTAGAAGTTAAGCCCCTGCAGGGCCTGGGTTACAGAGGTGACACAGCTCAGGAGACAGGGCGGTGGCAGCAGCAGGTACAGAGTAAGACCATCGAGCACCTGGAGACCCGATGCAGGACGAGGGGCTGGTGCCGAGACTGCTGGTTTAGTTGTGTCCTGCCTGTGAGACCCCAGCCCAGCCAGCCCAGCCCCAGCCCCAGCCCAGCCCCAGCCCCAGAGGTGGTGGGGCGGCCACTCCCCTGAGGACTTGAGGGATCCCGAGGAGAGGCTGTCCAGGGTAGGTGGCCGGGATCCAGACCCAGGCCCGGCTGCCCGCTGGCCCCCGGGCCTTCCTCTCCCAGTGGGTGGGGGTTCCCAGCTGGGCTCAGCCTCGGCCTGGGTGGGTGTGCCTGGGACGCCAGGGAGAGCTGGCGACGGGGTCTCAGGTCAGCGCACCAAATGCTCACAGCTGCTCCCTCCGGAGGGGAGGCCGGTGTTAGGTGTTCCTCCTGTTTGCCGATGTCCAGACTTAAAGGCAGAGGACAGTCCCCCTAACTGGCCGTGATTTAACGGCCTGCCTCCTCCCACCCGGAGCTGCACCAGGCAGGGGGATTAGCTGCGGGGAGGGCACTCCAGGTGGCCTGGGCCTGACTCAGCTGCTGGCACTCCCGCCCTGTGCTGGGAGGCTGCTGATCTGATTGGCTTCTGCAGCTGTCCGTCTAGAGGGGCAGGATGGCTTTCCGCAGGCCTGGGAGCCTCGGTCAGAGCAGGAACATTCTCATTCTGGCTGCTTTCCAATGAGGCTGCGTGTTTTACATCCTTCCCCACCCCCTCCCAGCCCTCCTCACAGCCTTTCTGGTTGTGGCCATGTTGGTGGGGGTGACATGGCCTTTTGTTTTTCTTACGTGGGTTTAATTTATTCTGTATGTTATCCTCAACTGAGGATGTTTTCTATGGATTTTATTTTATTTTTTAATTTGGATGATTTTGAGAGAGAGATCAATGTTGTCGCTCCAACCAGCGGAGCCATGGCCAGGGCTGGCTGTGGTTCTGACCCTCGTGCTCCTGATGGCCACAGGGGGCCGCATTCCAGAGACCAATGCTGCTGAGCAGCCTGGGACTGAGGTGGCATTTCAGCTCATTACAGTTGCACAGGGAGTTTTCCAAGCCGCTTGGACGGCCGATCACTAATCCCGCTTCGGGCCGGAGGAGGGAGAGGCCGGCTCAGGACAGCCGTGGTGGCTACTGCAAAACAAGCAAGTCCCTCTGTTCCCCCTCGGGGACTCGCCTGGAACACCCCCAGCCTCTTCCTGGTCTTGCTTCCCTGGCCCATCCCTGAGGCCCACGCCCTGTGGGAGGAACAAATGAACGAAAGTCCGGTGCCTTTCCGGCACCTGCTCCTGGCACCTGCTCCTGGCATCGTTCGGTCTGGTCGGCTGAAGATTAGGCTAATTTGACTTTTGTAACTGGGCTTCTTTGTGACAGCCCCACCTCTGCACGTCATAGGCTTATGTGGGTAAAAAACGGGGAATTGTACACAAGGAGAAAAGACACCATGCAATTTTAGGTTCTTATGGTGCATGATAGCTTTTTCCTCTTAGCTGCCTTTTAATATATATATATATATATTGATTTCAGAGAGGTAGGGAGAGGGAGCTAGAGATAGAAACATCAGTGATGAAAGAGTCATTGATCAGCTGCCTCCTGTATGCCCCCCCCCCTCATTGGGGGATGGCCCACAACCCAGGCTGGAATTGAACCCAGGACCCTTCAGTCCACAGGCCAACGCTCTGTCCACTGAGCCAAACCAGCCCGTGCTCCTAGCTGCCTTTTTTTTTTTCTTCTTTTTTTTAATATATTTTATTGATTTTGTACAGAGAGGAAGAGAGAGGGATAGAGAGCTAGAAACATCGATGAAAGAGTCATCGATCAGCTGCCTCTTGCACACCCCCTACTGGGGATATGCCCTCAGCCAAGGTACATGCCCTTGCCCGGAATCGAACCTGGGACCCTTCAGTCCCCAAGCCGACGCTCTATCCATTGAGCCAAACCGGTTTCGGCCCTAGCTGCCTTTTTATCCACTTTGTCCACAGGCTGCTCTGTGCAGACCATTCAGGAGACGGTGGGCTCCCTCACCCTCCGGAGGCCAGCAGGTGGGGGAGGCCGTGAGGGCAGTGGCAGCCTCTGGGGCCGCGTGCCCCTGGGAGGAAGCAGAGGAAGCAGATGGGAGTGGGATGATGGGAGACAGAGGACAGGCTGTAGACTCTGAACAGCTCAGATGAAATGTGCTTTCGTTAGTGGGGCAGGGCTGGACTGGACGGGGGAGCCTGCCCGGGGGTCTGTGCTCTGACCCCCTGGGGCTTGAATTCAGTCCCAGCCTCTGGGAGGAAGTCTGACTCTCAGGCTCCACGCCCTGGTGCACCGGAGGCCAAGGTGAGGCCAAGGTGTCAGCCCACCGCCCGCTTGCAGATAAGGGTTCAGGGCTGTGGTGACTCACTCGTGGCCTCCAGGTGGAGGGCAGGGATGGGACCAGCTCTCTACCCCGCCACCTCTTCCCTTGTCAACTGGGTGGGGCCCAGGCGGCTGGCCGGGAGGGAAGTTGGTGGGAGGGTCAGGGCCAAGGGTAAGGACAAATTACACTCTATATAATCTATACAATCGTCTCCGTCTCCTCCCAGGAGATCCTCACGATGGCAGAGGCTCACCAGGCTGTGGCCTTCCAGTTCACGGTCACCCCCGACGGCATCGACCTGCGGCTGAGCCATGAGGCCCTGAAGCAGATCTACCTGTCCGGACTTCACTCCTGGAAGAAGAAGTTCATCAGATTCAAGGTGTGCAGACACTTGTTCAAATCCAGGGCGTCCCCCCTGAGGCACGGGGCCCTTCTCGGGGTGAAGTACCCATATTGCTGAGTGGTTTTTGGCACCTAATTCATATCTTCGTGGCGCCTAACGCTCATGTCACACCTTGACGTACATGGACTCGCTGAATTCTGGAAGACATTCTGGAGGCGGGTGGAGTCCCCTGTGGGGCAGGTGAGGGGGCTCCGAGAGGGTGAGCAGCCCGCGTGGAGGGAGCAGAGTAAGGACCGGTGCCTCCCCCCCACCTTCTGGAAACCGGGTGTTTCGGGCGAAAGTGCAGCCAGTCTGTCCAACAGGTGCCTCATGGGTAACGCGGTCAAACATGGGCAGACACGCACGTCAACTCAAGTGCAGCTGCCTTCGCAGGTTCTCAGTCCTGTTTCCTGAAAGAGGACAGTTAATCGCTATCTTAAGCACCTGTCTTGCTTTTAATTTAGTTTATTTAAAAAATCACAAAAGGGCCCAAATCGGTTTGACTCAGTGGATAGAGCGTCAGCCTGCGGACTGAAAGGTCCCAGGTTCGATTCCGGTCAAGGGCATGTACTACCTTGATTGCGGGCACATCCCCAGTAGGGGGTTGTGCAGGAGGCAGCTGATCGATGTTTCTCTCTCATCGATGTTTCTAACTCTATCCCTCTCCCTTCCTCTCTGTAAAAAAATCAATAAAATATAATTTAAAAAAAAAAGAAATGAACATTACTAGCAAGGTGTTTATTAAATAAATAAATAATAAATAAATAAATAAATATAAAAGTCAAAGAAGAAGGGATGGAGGTGGAGAAGATGCTGGGGGAGGTGGAGGAGGGTAAATGATGATGGAGAAAAAATAAGAGAGGGAAATAAAATAAAGTAAAAATCACAGAAGGAATAAATAAATGCCATGTTTAAAAAATTCAAGCAAATGAAAGGGTTTCCAGTGAAAAATGAATGTCCTCCTCTGCCTTTCCCCTCAGGGTAGGTTACACAGTTGGTATTTTTTAAAAATATATTTTATTGATATTTTAGAGATGAAGGGAGAGGGGTAGAGAGCTAGAAACATCGATGAGAGAGAGTCATCGATCAGCTGCCTCCTGCACACCCCCTACTGGGGATGTGCCCGCAACCAAGGTACATGCCCTTGACCGGAATCGAACCCGGGACCCTTCAGTCCCCAAGCCGACGCTCTATCCATCGAGCCAAACCGGTTTCAGCCTGTTCCTGATTTTAAAGGTCTGGCCGGTCAGCTGAGAAAGGAGAACAGTAGATACGAAAACAAACGGCCTGAACGGTGCACGGCCTTCTGTAGCCACAGGGTTTGTAGGAGCTGCCGTCTCCCGGGAGGGGAAGGAGGAGGAGGGGTGGGCGGGGTGAGCCCTCCTTATCTAGAACCCTCCGTTTCACCGAGCTTAATTCCACCCCACCCCTTTTAAACAATCTTGTAGGGATGCAAGCATCTTCTAAAAAAATCAGATAAAGCACGGAGAGTTTTTAAATCCACTGTCTTGGTCAAATCAATCTCTTATTTATGGCTCCAGGAAGAATTTTTCTACTTGGAATTTGGGAACTTACACAAAAGTCAAGAGAAGGAGCCACATAGTCAAAACCGGTTTGGCTCCGTGCATAGAGCGTTGGTCTCCGGACTGAGGTGTCCCGGGTTCGATTCCGGTCAAGGGCATGTACATTGGTTGCGGGGTGTCCCCGGTAGGGAGTGTGCAAGAGGCAGCTGATTGATGTTTCTCTCTCATCGATGTTTCTAGCTCCCTATCCCTCTCCCTTCCTCTCTGTACAAAATCAATAAAATTAAAATTAAAAAAAGAGGAGTGGCACTGCTCACCTCCCAGGACCCACTGCTTACATTCTGCCAGTTCTGATTCATTTTCCTCCAACGCCCGCCCTTCTTGCTACTCTTTGGGGTTTTTTTGGACGGGGGGGGGGGGGGGGGGGGCGGGGGGGGTAGGAGAGGGAGTGTCTTACACCACATTCTCTACCTGGAGTGAGGGTCCTGCAGACACTTAGGGTAATGGCATCTGGGGCAGGGGTGGGGGAGTGAGGGGCGGGGGAGTGTGGGGCGGGGGAGTGTGGGGCGGGGGAGCGAGGGGCGGGGGAGCGAGGGGCGGGGGGGGGGGGGCGGGGGGCGGGGGGGGCGAGGGGCGGGGGGGGCGAGGGGCGGGTGGGGGAGCGAGGGGCTGGGGAGTGGGGCGGGGGAGTGTGGGGTGTGGAGCGAAGGGAGGGGGAGAGAAGGGTGGAATTGGAGAGGGCTGTCCAGGGGCATCTCAGGTTGGGGAGTAGCAGGTTGGGGAGTAGCAGGTTGAGGGTTAGCAGGTTGGGGAGAGCACTTCCTGCTTGGCTCAGTGACATCCTTAACCCCTGGGTGTCATTGCTCCTGGGTGGACCCAGGAATCTGCATGCTAAACTCGGTGATTCTAACTTCCTGGGGTCACTCTGGGTCACTCCGGCTCAGAAGTCAGGGAGGGATACTGAGGCCCCTGCAGCTGCAGCTGGAGGCTCTGGGGGAGGTGTCAGTGGCGGCAGCATGGTCCCTGCTGCAGACACCCCTCCCGCAGCCTGACGCTGCTCCTGACGCTGCTCCGGGCGCCTGTCTCTTCAGAATGGCATAATCACCGGCGTGTACCCGGCCAGTCCCTCCAGTTGGCTCATCGTCGTGGTGGGCGTGATGTCCACCATGTACGCCAAGATCGACCCCTCGCTGGGGATCATCGAGAAGATCAACCGGACCCTGGGCACCACGTGAGTGATCAGTCCTCCGTGTTCTCTCCTCTCGGGTCCCGGCCAAGGCTCCCTCCGCCCTGAGCGGTTCAGGCCCGTCTCCAGGAAATACCAGGCCCCTCGTCCTTGTGCCATGAGCGGGCTTTGGGTTTCCGGCCAGGGCTTCTGTGGAATTGGGTCTCTTAGGGACGAGAAGCAGCTCGCGTGTGCGTGTGCTGGTGCGTGTGCGTGTGCGGGTGCAGGTGTGTGTGTGTGTGTGCCTGGCTCCTGGCTGCTGTGGGGTCTGGCCTGAGCATAAGCCAGCCCATGGTTCAGGTTTAAATCTGGTTCCTTCAGAAGCCCTTGGACTCGGCTCCAGCTGAGTGTCCACAGCCTCATGGGCCCCGGGGGTGTGACCCCGCCTTGATAAGCCTGTGCGAGGCCCTGCGAGGTCTCCCCGCCATGTGCCCTGGAAGCGCCTGCCCTGGACCCCCGCCAGGTGCCCGGGCTGCCTGCGGGCAGGGACTGGCCACCCGGCCCCAGCCGCTCTCCTTTCATCCCTCCGCTCCCACCCGGCAGCCGCTCTGCCAGTCTTACCTGCTCCTCACACTGGCCTGGCGTGGGTTGACCGCAGATGCTTAACTTGCTCTCCGCTGCGGGCTGCTCTGAGCACTGGATTGTGGAAGTGCCGGCCAGCTAAAGCCCTTTCATGAGGGTCTTTACAAGATTTGCCTCTTTGTCCCTCTCCACCGAGGGTGGTGACGGGGCCACCCTGCCCACGTTCAGAAAGCGCCGGCGGGGACCGCCTGAGCGTTGTCCGTGGGGCCGGCACGGTGTTCTGTGTGGACTCGTCTTTGACGGGAGCTCATCCGCGCCTGCTCTTACGGAAAAGCGCCTTCGGCTTATAGGAAGCAGCACAGTCCCTGACGTGTGCTTGCTCACGCCAGAACGCTGTGTGGGCGAGGGGCGGGGGAGTGTGGGGTGTGGAGCGAAGGGAGGGGGAGAGAAGGGTGGAATTGTGCCCGAGGAGGTGTGTGTGTGTGTGTGTGTGTGTGTGTGTGTGTGTGCCTCCTTCGGGGATGTCACGCATGGACATCTCCACTGCAGGCCCTCTCAGAGGTTAAAAATTGGGACTGTGTCGCCAAAACCAGTTTGGCTCAGTGGATAGAGTGGATAGGCGTGCAGACTGAAGGGTCCCGGGTTCGATTCTGGTGAAGGGCATGTATCTTGGTTGCTGGTACAGACAGCTGCACTTCACTCCAGGTGTGACAGGCTCAGAAAGAGGTGAGTTCTGTGGCAGAGACGTGTGCGATGTCTGGTGCCACTGAAGGAGGGCCAAGTGTTCCATGGATGGCTTTCCAAATCTCGGAGACTCCTTCCGTCACATACTGGTCTGCTCCTGTGATGCCAGGGAGAAAAACACCGAGTGTTTACTCTGTAAACATCCTGCAGTTCCCCCAAGCCACGAGATGAGGAGCAGGGCCACGGAGACGAGCAGCAGGGCCACGGAGGCACAAAGCATGCGTGGCTGTGCTTCTCCTCGTGTGCAGGGTCTCCTCCCGGCCTCTCTTGCCCGCTCACGCGTCCCCGGCTTGTGTCGTCCCGTCCCGGCAGGGCCAACATGTCCAGCCAGACGAAGCACGTGGTGAGCGGCGTGCTGTTCGGCACGGGCCTGTGGGTGGCGCTGATCTTCACCATGCGGTACTCCCTCAAGGTGCTGCTGTCCTACCACGGCTGGATGTTCGCCGAGCACGGCAAGATGAGCCGGGCCACCAAAGTCTGGATCGTAAGTGGACGCACCCCGGGCCCAGGGCGGGGCGGGTGTTCCCGGCCGCGGGACCCAGCGTGGCGGACGGGCGAGGGCGAGGCGGTGGGGCCCGGGCAGCCCCTCGCTGTGTTTGGAGACACGTGGACGCCCAGGCGGCCGTCACCACAGACGGTGACACCTCCCCCCAAAGTTTCCTCGGGTCCCCGCCCTTTCTCCTAAGTCTCCGGAATGTACTGAGACATGGTACCCCTTACCCATCGGGCCTTCCTTCCCCACCCTGGTCAGGCCCGTCCGCGCGGCTCTGTCACTGGGGCTGTTTTAGATTCCACAGGCCAGTGAGGCCCTGGCGTTTGTCCCTCTGGGCTTGGCTCATCTCACAGAGCTTTTACTTTTTCTTTTAAGAACATTTTTATTGCCGAGACCGGTTTGGCTCAATGGATAGAGCGTCGGCTTGGGGACTGAGGGGACCCGGGTTTGATTCCGGTCAAGGGCATGTACCTTGGTTGCGGGCACATCCCCAGTAGGGGGTGTGCAAGAGGCAGCTGATCGATGACTCTCTCTCATCGATGTTTCTGGATCTCTATCTCTCTCCCTTCCTCTCTGTACAAAATAAAAATTAAAAGAACATTTTTATTGATTGCAGAGAGGGAGGGAGAGGGAGAGGGAGATAGGATCAATATTGAGAGGGAATCTGCATGGCCCCCACTGGGGATTAAGCCCCCAACCTGGACATGGGCCCTTGACCAGAATCGAACCCGGGACCCTTCAGTCCACAGGCTGATGCTCTATCTACTGAGCCAAACCAGCAAGAGCGAGCTTTTACTTTTTACGTATCATTGATCGGCTGCCTTCCAGCACGCCCCACATTGGGGATCGAGCCCACAACCCAGGCATGTGCCCTTGACCGGAATCGAACCTGGGACCCTTCGGCCCACAGGCCGACGCTCTGTCCACTGAGCCCAGCGGGCCAGGGCAGCTTTCACTTTTTAAAGCAGGATCCGCACAGGACCTTCTCTCCCTCTGACCCTTGGTGTTGCCGGGGAGGATGGATTCATGGTGACTCATGAGTCTGGGACCAACGGATGTGAGTTCTGGGCATTTTATGTTTGTCCGCGAGGTGGGTCCTCCAGGTCCTCCATGAAATAGAGGTGTCCTTTTCCCACGTGAGGTCACGGCTGAGTGGCTGCCCCGGCTGACCAGCCCCCTGTGACTCACCCTGAGCTTCTAGTCATTTCCACCTGCTCTCACCCCTGGCCCGCCAGTCGGGCATCTGCCGAGTGCGGGGCTGTCCGTACCGCTGCCGGCCGCCTCTGACTCTGTCTGCGTGGTGATTGCCGCGGCCGGGGCCGCTCGTGAGAGAGGTTTGGGGGCCACCTCGTGTGTGAGCCCACTGCACCCTCCGCCCGCCCCACCCCCCACCCCTCACCCTTCACCCCTCACCCCACCACTCTTCCCCAGACCGAGTTCTGCCACTGCTTCACTCCGTTTTCTAATTCCCGTAGAAGCTCAGTTTAATGCCAGAGGGGATGCCCGCACTTGACAAAACCAGTTCCGTGAGGCTCCCTGGGTGGCTGAGGCCCAGTTGGGTCCAGAATCACGCCCCTCAGCCCCCGCCCCCCGTGAGCCCTGGACACTCCTCTGAGGTCTGGTCGGCGTGGCATGACCAGGTTTAGGTCACTGCAGCCTCAAGCAAGGCCGCTGGCGGGCAAGCGTGCTGTCCACTGGCCTTGACAGTGACCGAAAGGGTCACGCTGCCCTGCCGGGCTCGGCCAAGGCCGAGGCACCTCGGTCGGCCCTTCTCACCGCTGACAGAGCCCTGAGCCCACCCGGAGCCCAGGAGCCTCGCAGGATGGGAGGGCGGCTTCCCCGGGTGTGGAGGCGGTCAGGCCGCGCCCCCAGGGGCCCGGGGGCGGACAGGGTGCAGCATCTCCCAGCTCCTGAGCTTCCGCTCGGCCTGGTTATTCAGGGTCACCAGTGTCTTTGCTGGGGCCTGCGAGGGCGGGGGCAGAAAATGGGGAAAACGAACCACAGAAAATGGACGGTAAGTTGCAGACCCCGGAGAACGGTGTCCGGCTGTCTCACCGTTTAAAACGTGCCTTTTCTTTCTTTCTTTCTTTCTTTTTTTTAAATATATTTTATTGATTTTTTTACAGAGAGGAGGAAGGGAGAGAGAGAGAGAGCTAGAAACATCAATGAGAGAGAAACATTGACCAGCTGCCCCCTGCACACCCCCCACTGGGGATGTGCCCGCAACCATGGTACATGCCCTTGACCGGAATCGAACCTGGGACCCCTCAGTCCGCAGGCCGACGCTCTATCCACTGAGCCACACCGGTTTGGGCTAAAACGTGCCTTTTCCTGAAGGGGATGGTGAAGCTCTTCTCCGGCCGGAAGCCCATGCTGTACAGCTTCCAGACGTCTCTGCCGCGCCTGCCGGTGCCCGCCGTGAGCGACACCGTGAGCCGGGTGGGTGTCCCTCGGTCACAGCACGCCGTCGCCGAGGGAGGGAGGGAGGGTTGGGACTCAGAGACCACTGCCCTGAACCCGCTGTCCTGGGGGTGTGAGCGCCCAGCAGCGGCTGAGGCTGTTCCAGGGCATGTTTTTCCCATCAGCACGTCTTAGGAGTTTTATTCTTCCCCCTGCCCTCCCGCCACTTAAGATGTTTTTAAAAAATATATTTTATTGACTTTTTACAGAGAAGAAGAGAGCGGGATAGAGAGTTAGAAACATCGACGAGAGAGAAACATCGATCCGCTGCCTCTTGCATACCCCTACTGGGGATGTGCCGGCAACCAAGGTACATGCCCTTGACCGGAATCGAACCCGGGACCTTTCAGTCCGCAGGACGCTCTATCCACTGAGCCAAACCGGTTTCAGCAACTTTTTTTATTTTTTATTTTATTTTATTGATTTTTTACAGAGAGGAAAGGAGAGGGATAGAGAGAAACATCGATGAGAGAGAATCATCAGTCAGCTGCCTCTTGCACACCTCCTACTGGGGATGTGCCCACAACCCAGGTACATGCCCTTGACTGGAATCGAACCCGGGACCTTTCAGTCCGCAGGCTGACGCTCTATCCACTGAGCCAAACAGGTTTTGGCAACTTAGATGTTTTTTAATAAAAGGCATAATATATGGTAGTGAAACCACTTGGCAAATTTTTAAAACAACTTTGTTGAAATCTGACTCACTCTCCAAGTGTCCACGTCATTGGTTTTGTTGGATTCCATTACTAATTGTTTTGTTTTTTAAATCCTCACCTGAGGACACCTTTTTATTTTAGACAAGATGGGAGAGAGAGACACACAGACACATCAATGTGAGAGATAAACATTGATCTGTTGTCTCCCGTACGCTCCTGGATTGGAGATTGAACCCACAACCTACGTATGTGCCCTGCCTGGGAATCAAACCCAGGACCTTTTGGGGTATGGATGGCACGCCAACCAACTGAGCCGCCCAGCGGGGCATGACTAATTGTTTTAAGCTGTGCCCTGTCACTGTTCCGGCCCCTCCTTCTGTCCTGGTGTGGGAGGCACTGGGCAGCACTCTCCGCGCATGGTGCTCTCCCCGTCCCCCCCCCCCCCACACACACACCCGGTGCCATCACTGCAGCCAGTGAGAACGGAGCTCCGGGAGGGCCAGGGAGACCCCTGCAACGTCCCGTTTACGTCTATAAGACTCTGATCTGGTCCACCCGGAAGTCACGTTGATGGTTTTCTGGTGACGCAGGGTCTGGGCGCTTGCAGGCCAACAAAGAACGGACGGGAGTGGTTGTCAGTCACCCCCAGGTCGCCGTTCCGCGTTGGGGTCGGCCAGCTGGTGGAGGACTGGCGGCGTGGGGGAGGCCGTGACCGCCTTTTCCGTGTGCTCGCGTTTTCCCGGAGGGAGCCGGGTGCTAACGGGCTGTGTTTCCCTCGCGAACCCAGTACCTGGACTCCGTGAAGCCCCTCATGAAGGAAGCCGACTTCAAGCGGATGACGGCTCTCGCCGAGGACTTTGCCGTCAGCCTCGGGCCGAAGCTGCAGTGGTACCTGAAGCTGAAATCCTGGTGGGCCACCAACTACGTAAGTGCACGCCCACGGTTTTCCCTGATTGAATTCCAACCCAGAAACTAGATTTCTCATGTGAGACACTGATCCGTTCCCGGGACATCCGGGCGTCCCCATGGGTGGCAGCCACAGGGGACCTTTGGCGGGTGAGCGGTGGGGTGGGGGTCTAGGTTTTGAGGAACAGCTGGAAGAGAGGTGTTGGCATCCGGGCTCGGAGTGGGCATGGCAGAGGGAGGGAGTGAGACCTGGACGGGGGTGGGGGGGGTGGGGGGGGTGTGGGGGGTGTCGGGGAACGCTCCTCTTTGGAGCAGGTGCGGGGTGCACGGGGTGTCGAATTCTTACACTTGCCCTCAGACTCTTCCCTGCACACCAGTCTGCGAGTAGCAGTTCCAACACGTGACCTTAAAAAACCCACTCCACCCCCCATTTTCTCGCACGAAACACCCCCAGCCCCGTGGGGCCAGTGCCCTCTGGTTGAGCTCGTCTGTTCGCACCAACAGGTGAGCGACTGGTGGGAGGAGTACATCTACCTGCGCGGACGGGGGCCGCTGATGGTCAACAGCAACTACTACGCCATGGTGAGTGCTCCCGGGGCTGCCGGCCCTCCCGGCTGCTGGGGAGGCTCCAGGGCTTGGCCGGGCCCCTCCTGTTCTGCTACCTCTGCCCAGGGCTCCACGCCCGCCCGTCTGCCCCCGAGGGCCGGCTCCCCACTGACACGCGCCCCGTTTCAGGATTTGCTGTACGTGCAGCCCACCCACATCCAGGCCGCCAGGGCGGGCAACGCCATCCACGCCATCCTGCTCTACAGGCGCAAGCTGGACCGGGAGGAGCTCAAACCGGTGAGCAGACACCGCTTCTCAGAGACACCCTCGGCTCTGTGAGGCACGTGTGTGAGCTCGGACACACGCGTGCACACCCGTCGCACCCCAGCCGTGACGGCCAGCACAGCCGCCCTCTAGAGTTCCCCAGGCGCTTGGGACTCTGCCTCCTGCCCCGTCCCTCCCTGCCCCCCCTCCTCACCCATCGCCCGCCAGGCCACTCCTGTCCGCCTCCCGGCACTCCAGGCCCGCGGGCGCCGAGTGGCGGTCCTGAGGCCCCAAGGGTTGGTGACGGCTCCAGCTGCTTTGTGATCCCCCAGCGCTTTATGTCAGTGGGAGCATCGGGATGCTTCTGGGGGAGGGACACGTCTGATGTACTTCTATCATTTGCCCCTTGAAGAGACTCTTGCTCACTTTATTTTTTTAGTACAAAGGAAATATTCAAATTTTATTTTACTCATCCCATCACCATGTATCCGCTCTATGCCTCATCCATCTCCACCCACCCCTTCCCCACAATCCCCACGCCCCTGACCATGTCCGGGAGTCTCTCTCTTTTGCTGAATCCTGCCTTCCTCCAGCGCCCGCCCTCTTGTTGACTTTTGAAGGAAAACAGTGTAGCTGGTGAGCCGCTCAGGAATAAGACGTGGCTTTCGTAAATACCCTCTGGTTGAGAAGTGTCGGTTTATACACGACCGGCCAGCGTGTCCCTCGGGAGTGGCGTGGGAAGCGGGGGCGTGGCCAGGTCCTGCGGGGAAGTCCCGGGAGGCGGGCGCCCCGGGGACGAGCTCTTCACGGAGCGAGGGGCACGGTGAGCCCAGAGCACGGCCGGCACTGCCCGCGTGCCGTCCGCCCGCTCCTCTGTCCTCCGGAACCTTCCCGGGTGGCACGTGTTTCTGCCGCAGATTCTCCTCCTGGGCTCCACGGTGCCGCTCTGCTCCGCGCAGTGGGAGCGGATGTTCAACACGTCCCGGATCCCCGGGGAGGAGACGGGTGAGTGCGCAGCGTCCTGGGCCTCCCCCTCCGGTGAAATCCATTCCTCTGTGTTTTATCCTCTTTGATGCAGTCATAAATGGGATTTTCTTTTCTTTTTTTTTTTTAATTGATTTCAGAGAGGAAGAGAGAGAGAAGCATCCATGAGAGAGAACCATTGACTGGCTGCCTCCAGCACGCCCCCCACTGGGGATCGAGCCCACAGCCTGGGCCTGTGCCCTTGGCCAGAATCAACCCAGGACCCGTCAGTCTGAAGGCTGACGCTCTATCCACTGAGCCAGGCTGGGATTTTTTCCCCCTGAATTTCTTTTTCTGGTAGTTCATTATTAGTGTATAAAGATGCAACTGGTTTTTATATCCTGCAATTTTATACTGAAGTTTTTTTGTTTGTTTGTTTTAAAATATATATATATATATTTTATTGATTTTGTACAGAGAGGAAGGGAGAGAGATACAGAGTTAGAAACATCAATGATCAGCTGCCTCTTGCACACCCCCTACTGGGGATATACCCGCAACCAAGGTACATGCCCTTGACCGGAATCAAACCTGGGACCCTTCAGTCCCCAAGCCGACGCTCTATCCATTGAGCCAAACCGGTTTCGGCTATACTGAAGTTTTTTAAAAAAAATTTTTTAGAGAGAGTGGGAGAAAAAGAGAAACATCCACTTTTGTTCCACTTGCTCATGAATTCATCCCTGGGTGGGTCTTGAATGAGCCTGCCCAGGGGTTGAACTTGCAGCCTCAGTGTCTCGGGACGATGCTCTAACCCACTGAGCCATGGCCAGGGCTGTGCTGACTTTGCCAGTTCTAACAGTTCTTGGTGCAGCCGCCAGGGGCTTCTGTGTACAATAGCAGGTCATCTGTGAGCCGTGACGGTTTTCTTCCTTCCTTCCCGCTCTGGGCAAGCCCACAGCTGACACGCTGGAGGCCCAGAGCTCTTCCTGTGAGACCGGGCACTGGGCCCCCTAGTTCCTGCGCGTCCGGGTGAGGGACAGCCTGCTGGCGCGTTCTCCAGATGAGACAGCGGAGGCTGCGCGAGGTTCTGTCAGTGGCCGGAGCCGATGAGTCTCTGGCAGAGCAGAGCCTCGAGCCAGGCCTGTCTGACCCTGTGCTTAACCCCCCCTCCGCCCCCGCAGACAGGAGGCACGGACGTGGGAGCCGGCGGGGCGTGGCGGGGCGTCCCCTCCTCTGACCGGGTCTGTCCTGCCCGCAGACACCATCCAGCACGTCCGGGACAGCAGGCACATCGTGGTCTTCCACAGGGGCCGCTACTTCAAGGTCTGGCTGTACCACGACGGCCGGCTGCTGCGGCCCCGCGAGCTGGAGCAGCAGATGCAGCGGATCCTGGACGACCCGTCGGAGCCGCAGGCCGGGGAGGCCAAGCTGGCGGCCCTCACCGCGGGAGACAGGTGTGTGCGTGGACGGCGGCCGCCTCCGGGCTGTGCCCACGGCCTGGCCTGCGGGGGCACCAGCGGGACTAGAGCCCCCATTGGGGCCGCAGGTCCCGCCCACCCCGTTGAGTGACCTTGGCCGCCTCCGTGTGACGGGCAGGCGTGTGCGCAGGCAGGCGCCAGGGCACGAGGCAGAGGGAAGTCAGGGGTTAGGCTTCCTCACGGGCTGCCCCGGATTTAATTTAGGAAACGGAAGGGTTTAAACCAAGGCCGTGTCAGGGTTACTTTGTTTCAGACCCGTCGTGTTTACGGGCCTTTGGCACCACGGGCACCTCGGCCAAGCGCTCGGGCAGAGAAGAGGGCGGGAGAGGGGCCAGACGACCATGGCCTGCAGGCGGGCAGGGGCCCTAGGCCCGGGGCGGCACCGAGGGGCCAGGGCTGTCAGAGGGAGCCGCCAGGTGTCCGCCATGTCCCCCGCGAGGTGGTCAGAACAGAACCCCTCGGGTCTGCCTCCCGGGTCCCTCACTGAGAGATGCCACAGGAGCGTGGGCTCCGGCAGGCCGGCTTGGGCGTGAACCCCTCTCTGCCTGCCACACAGGAGCCGTGACTTCCCTCGGGGCCGGTTTCCTCATCTGGGGGAGGGGTGGCCGGTGTCCATCAGGGGGCCGCCCCCACGCTCTAGCCACAGCCCCCGCTGCCAGAACCTGGGACGGTCGTGGAACGTGTGCTTTACGTTCCTAAAAGCCGGTGGGAACGAGGGACACGATGTCCTGACCAGCGCCGCCCGCCCCGCAGGGTGCCCTGGGCCCGCTGCCGCCAGGCCCACTTCGCGCGCGGGAAGAACAAGCAGTCGCTGGACGCGGTGGAGAAGGCCGCCTTCTTCGTGACGCTGGACGAGACCGAGCAGGGCTACCGGGAGGAGGACCCCGGCGCCTCCCTGGACAGCTACGCCAAGTCCCTGCTGCACGGCCGCTGCTTCGACAGGTGCGTCCCCGCCGGGGTGTGTGTGTGTGTGTGTGTGTGTGTGTGTGTGTGGCCTCTACCCGTGAGCCTGAGGACGGGTGCAGCCAACCCGCCTCAGCATCGGGACCCTGAGGAATAGGCCCTTAAAACACGGCTTCTCCTTCCTCTCCACCCGACTTGTCTGTCTCCCGTCTGTCTGCTCCACACACACACACACACACACACACACACATACACACACACACGTGCACCCACTCACAGCTGAAGCAGTGAGTCTCCCCCTCTGTGCATGCCCGCCCGCCTCCCTTTGCGGATGCCAGTGAGGCGTGGGGTCAGTTCCCCAGGCGGGGAAGGTGGCAGCTGGGCCTGAGACAGCTGTGAGGCAGCTGCACCTCCCAGTCGGCCTTTCCTCGCCTGTAGAGGAGGCCTCCCGCCCGCAGGTGGGGGCAGGCACAGGGAGCCTCGCGGCTCTCCGGAGTTGCTGCCTGTGTCCTTGCTGTTGTAACAGCTTGTCCTCGAGGTCCTCGAGGAAGATGCAGGACGTGTGTCCCGTGTGAGCCCGTGTTGCGAGGCTCGGAGGTCGGCGGCCTCGGGGAACGGTCCGGCCGGGGGCGGAGGCCGGACCCCGCCCAGGAGGAAGCAGTCTCCGCGTCTGTGTGTCCTCGTTTCTTCCGACGCTGACGCTCCACAAACGCCTCTGCTTCCCGCAGGTGGTTTGACAAGTCCTTCACGTTCATTGTCTTCAAGAACGGGAAGATGGGCATGAACGCCGAGCACTCCTGGGCGGACGCGCCCATCGTGGGCCACCTCTGGGAGGTGAGTGCGCGCAGGGCCCTGAGCGAGGAGCTGCCGGCCGACCCCCGCGCCCTGGCATGGGTTTCGCGTGGGGTTTGTCTGGCTGAGTTTTCTATGTGTGTATTGGTTCCACAGAGAGGAAGGGAGAGGGGGAGAGAGAGAAACAGCAACGGGAGAGAATCAGAGATTAGTTGCCTCCTGCACGCCCCCTACTTGGCATCTAGCCCACAACCCGGGCATATACTTTGGAGGACAAACACGATTTTGTTTTTTTTGTTTTTTTTCCTCTTCGTCTGTTTTGTTAATCCTCACCTGGGGATATTTTTTCCATTGCTCTTCAGAGAGAGAGTGTAAGGGAGAGGGGAGAGAGAGAGAGGAACATCGATGTGAGAGACACACACCGACTGGCTGCCTCCTGCCCGTGCCCTTGACCGGGAACCACACCCTCTACCCTTGCGTGTTCGGTGGGCACTCTAACCACCAAGCACCCTGGCCAGGTGGGACACACACGTGTTCCCTGACACTGTGAACTGTGTCATCTTCTCTGACTCCACGTGTGTCTCTCCCCCAGTACGTCATGGCCACCGACAGCTTCCAGCTGGGCTACCTGGAGGACGGGCACTGCAAAGGGGACACCAACCCGAACATCCCGCCCCCCACGCGGCTGCAGTGGGACATCCCGGAGGAGGTGAGTGGGCCGGTCCCAGGGGGCGGGTCCCCGTGGCAGGCCCGTGCTCACAGCCCCGGGGAAGGCCCCGGAGACCGGAATCCGTCCACCTCACAGAGTTTGGCCGAGCCGTGGAGCGGCTCTAGTCCTGTAGCCTCAGAAACCCCAGCAAGTCCTCCTCCTCCCATGCTGAGCTTTTAGCTGAGCGGGTCGGGGAGCGTTCCAGCTCAGACTCGGCCCCATGACGCAGAGAGAATGGGACAGGCAGAACCGCTTCCTTTTACCGCTGAAATACTCTGAGCCACTCACGTATCATGTTTGTTACTCCTCACGATTCTCAGATGTCCACCTAGTACAGGTTTATTGGGGGGAGGAATTTTAGGGCTAGGAATGCCAAATCCTGGCTTGTCTGATCCAAGCAGGAATTCCTAGGGCCCAAGAAGTAACTTTTTTTAATTTAAAAAAACATTTATTTCTCACTGAAAGGAACCGTTTTCAGCTATGCTTGTTTAAAATCCCTGGCTGTAAACTGTTTTTAGAAATACCCATAAAGTACCCTTGTAGACCACAGCATACACCGGGTTTAAATTTTTATTTTAATCATCTGATTCAGAGAGAGGAAGGTAGACAGTCAAAGAGAGAGGGGAACATGGATGTGAGAGAGAAACATCGGTCAGGTGATTCCCATGTGCCAAACCAGAGTCTGAACCGGAAACCGAGATGGGTGCCCCGACGGGGAATCGCACCCGAGACCTTTCCGTGTGCGGGACGATGCTCCGTCCCCGCCCGGGCCGGGCTGCACCACTTTTTCGTTTTGCTGTAAGAGTTGAACGTTTTGGGGCTGGGAGGGGTTTCCGACGTAGAGAATAAAGGGCCCTGTGCTGAGACTTCCCAGCCACGCCCTCTCCCCCTGCGCCCCCTTTTCTGCCCTTTCCCGGCGTCACTGCCGGGCGTGCCCACCCAGGGGCTGCAGTGAAGGCTCCTCCGAGTGACTTCGCAGCAGAAAGCTCCTTCCGTGGCAGGATTGGACCTCCGTGCTTTTATTCTTTAAAACAGGTCCTCGACCCCCGTGTGGAATAAGGGGCTTTACAAAGCGCACCGCGGCTGCCGGGAGTGCCCTTTGGGGTCTGACCTGGAACCAGGAAGCCCCGTGTCCCACCCGTGCTCTGCCTGCGGGGGGGGGGGGGGGGGGGGGGGCGTGGCACCTCAGGGCGGGCGGGTGCAGGTGGCGGGCACACGGTGACCTTTCTGGAAAGAGCCAACGAGAAAGCGTGGCGGCATCTGTGTCGCTCTGTTGGCTGTGCTGGGACCCTCCTGCGTGTCCGCACTTCCCCCTCAGGGAAACCTCCTTCTCCCCCCTCCTCCCCAGTGTCAGGAGGTGATCGAGGCGTCCCTGAGCACCGCCAGCCTCCTGGCCAACGATGTGGACTTCCACTCCTTTCCCTTCGACACGTTCGGGAAGGGGCTGATCAAGAAGTCCCGCACCAGCCCGGACGCCTTTGTGCAGCTGGCCCTGCAGCTGGCGCACTACAAGGTGAGGCGGGTTTGTGGGGAGCTGGCCCTGCACCTGGCCGGGGTGCAGGGGGTGCTGGGGGCTAAGGCCTGAGGCCTGTGCCGGGGGGTGGGGTGTGGTGATGTCCCCCATCCCGCAGGACAGGGAGGGGAGCACAGCCAGATCGCACTGCCCTGCAAAGTGCACACGTAACCCTTAAACTCAGCTCTGACCTTGAGGGTTTGGGGAAGCAGACACCCTTGGGGCAGATGACTGATGTCTCTGATCTTTGTTCTGGACTAAGTTTACTCATGATTATAGATGCAATAGACTCCCAGATTGTGTACGGCTGCATTGTTTTGTTTTGTTTTTTTAAATATGTTTTTATTTATTTCAGAGAGGAAGGGAGAGGGAGAGAAAAGTCAATTGGTTGCTTCCTGCATGCACCTGACCGGGGCGGGGATCGAACCTGCCACCCAGGCACGCTCCGTCGACCAGGAACTTTTCGGTGCATGCTCAGTTGAGCACCAGCTCATTTAGGGATGGGGCTCTCTGTAGAGCTAAGGGTCAGACCCACCTCCGCCCAGCTCAGAGCAGCGTGGCCTCAGTCTGGGCGTCCTGCCTGGTCCTGGGGTCTGCTCCAGGCTTCTGGACCTCCTCTGCACCAGGCCCCTCGGGCAGTTTGGCAAAGCCCTGGGGACCCTTCCCAGAATAATGTTTTAAAGCATAACGGGAAATACCCGGGTTACAGAGGTGAACCAGGTGATTTAAATGCAGGTGCCAGAACATTCAGCAGCAGTTTGTGTGCAGGAAGCATGATTCTTTGTGCACTAATTATTTGAGCGGCAGGTCTAAGAGCGGCTGTAACTCTGAGGCAGCGATAAGCGTGGATGATATTTTGGAACATGTGCGACAAACGTAACTTGATGTGAAAACAGCTATGATTTTCTACTCAAAGTCACAGGCACTGCTCATTATTCCTGTGGCTTGTGGCCTGTGCTCCGTAAGGTGATATTCCGGCTTGAAGTTAGCGGAGACTAAAATATTTGTGTTTTCCCTTCCAAGTTCACACAGCCCCAAGGTTAGTAACCAGTGGTCTGGTCCCTGGCTACCCTCCCAGCCTTCTCTGGTGCCACTCCGAGCCTCCTGCACTGTGTTTGTCACTCTGCCCTTCTTGCTGCTGTCAGCGATGGGAAGCTCATTCCTGCCGCAGGGCCTTTGCACCTGCTCTCTGCCGGCAGGTGCCCTCTTCCCGAGTGAGGCGCGGGAGCGTAGGCCTCTTACGGTGCCACCCTCTCTCCGTTGGGAATAGACACCACTCCATCGCTCTCACTAGCTCAGCAGCGTCATTTCTGTTCGGTGCACCTGTCCCTCACCACGTGACCTCACGCCGTCACCTGCCGGGCGGTTGTGTGCTGCGGGATCCGCAGAGCCAGGAAGAGACAGACACATATTTGATGACTGGCCGAACGCGACACTGGACAGCGGCCATCGTCTTAGTCTGTAGTCATCTTCTTCCTGCTTTTAGGCGTTTTTGCTTTTCCTGAGGGAGCGGGGGATGAACATGCCCCATGCTGTGTCACAGGTCTGTTCTCACGTGTCCTGCGCGCGTTATGTCTTTGTAGACATCGCCTCTCCATCCTGGGCGCTAGACGCCGGAGGCGCGGTGGTGGTGGCGGCGGCGAGCGGCCGCTCCCGGTGGCCGTGGCAGGTTCGGTGGGGGCAGGCGCTGCGGGCCTGGCTCTGGGGTCTGAGCGCACGAATAGCCTGCGTTTGCCGCGGGTGTCGGAGGGCCCTGTCTGCGGGGGTGGCTCTCGTGCATGACGGTGCTAGTGTGACGTTCGAGTGTGACGCTGGAAAAGCCGACTTCACGTAAATCATTGCTTCCTGTGGCCCGTTAACCCCTGAGTGACTAAAACGCCTGGTGCTTTTCCTGTCCCCATTCCCCCTCCTTCAGCGAGCCCCTGGAACACCCTGTCGGGGGGGCCTGTGAGGGCCCTGAAGGGCCGAGTGATAAACCTGGGTCCCCCTCCTCGCAGGCTGGCCCGAGGGGAGTGGGCGGCGGAGCCTCAGTGGCCGGCGCTGGGAGCGGGCGGTCTCTGTTGGGGGCACTGTGACGCCTTCCGTGCGGACCCAGGAGGCTGGGCACAGGCACCGCAGGGGTAGAGCTCACCGCAGGGCTTCCCCCCCGCCCCCCTGCCCGGCCCGCCAGCCTCTCGCGCAGAGCCGAAGGGAAGCGGGTCGGGGAGGCGGGAGAGCTCCCGGGGCCGGCCGCACACCCGGACGGTGGGCCTTGGGGTTGGCCCCTCCCCTGGGAGCATCCTGTCTCCCTGGGGTCCCCAGGCCTGTGCAGGCGGCCCCCGAAAGCCTGGCTGTGTCTGGTCGGGAGACATGGGGGTCCACAGCGGTCACGTTTCCGCTCTGTGTGGGCCCGCTCGTCCCCGAGCTGCCTGGTGGCCGTGGGAGGGGGCAGACTGCCAGTAACTTCCTCGCCCGGTGCTTGTGCCCGGGTGTCACACGCCCTGGGACCCGCCTCCGTCCTCATCCTCTGCTGCCCTCCGAGCCCTCGCCGGCTGTCACCTTAGCACCTGGGCCCTTCTGCCCGCCACCGTGCCGCCTTCTCCTCTCAGCCGCAGACTTCCCAGCTCCATTCCAATTCCAGTCCCCGGCTCGGCCTGACCCCAAGCACAGCCTGGTTCTGTGCCCGCCCTGCCTGCGTCAGCCGGCTCCCGGCAGCCAGCGTGGCCGGAGGAAACCCCGAGCCCCCGGCTTGTCTCACCTGATTGACCAGCAGTGCTTCTGTGGCCTAAATGCCCGGGTCACCCCTCACACGTCAGCACCTCCTCCCGGCCTCACTCTCATGGGGACCTGTGTTGCCGAGAAAGCGAGAGTCCCAAGAGACCTCCATCCTCTCCCCACCGATAACCCCAAACCGGTGCATGAGGCCTGCGTGTCGTGTTCATGCTGCAGGCGTGTGCGCACGCGAGGAGGCGTGTGCCGTGGCGTCAACCGCGTCGGGAACGGACTCCCAGCCTGTCTAACGCTAACGGCGTGTCCGTCTGCCGCTCATAACCCTGTTAAAACTGACGACGACTAAAAACTAAAGCTGATGGCCAGGCCCTGTCTCCTGGCCGACCCTAGCTGGCCCGGCTGTGTGTGTGCGTCCTCGGCGTGCCCGTGTGACGTGCCTCTCCTCCCCCAGGACATGGGCAAGTTCTGCCTCACGTACGAGGCATCCATGACCCGGCTCTTCCGAGAGGGGCGGACGGAGACCGTGCGATCCTGCACCGTGGAGTCCTGCGCCTTCGTGCTCGCCATGGCGGACCCCTCCCAGACGGTGAGAGACGCCGCTTCCTGCGCTTCCAGGAGGAGGCCCGGGGTCTCTGATGGAGTCCTGTGCGCACCTGCTCATCCGGTCCCACGTTCGCCGCCTGCTTCCCTCCGCCCTCTCCCGGGAGCAGGGAGTTAGCGCGTACCTGCCCGGACACACACGGCCTGGAGCCCGTCCTCTGCCTTTTGTAACTCCCGTGCCCCCCTCCACCCCCCCCCCCCCCCACACACACACCCAAGGCTCCCCGAGGCCTTTCTCTGGAAGCGCGCTCAGCAGGACGGCAGTCGGGGTGCAGCAGTCGGGGTGCGGTGGGGAAAGGGTGAGCCACGGGGGCCTGGAGCTCGGTGACGGCGGCCGGAGCAGGCAGCCCAGCGCCCTGTCACCGCCTTCGCACATCCCTGCGTTGGCCCAGGAAGTGTTGCCCGGTTTTTGTAGCTAAAGGAGCCGAGGTGCAGGTGGGCTCAGCCCAGGCCTACTGGCCGGAGCGCAGAGGCCCCGGGGCGCGCTCGCCCTGCTCTGCTCTGCTCTGCTCTGCGGGACGGGCGCCTGGTTCCGGGAGGGCTTCCGTCCGAGGGGGAGCAGCCGTGTGAACGCGGGGCTCCCGATGGCCAGGTCTGCGGGCGGGGGAGGGGCTCCCCTGGACTGGCCTCCTTGTCCTGTGACCTGGGTGGCCGCCTCCCGGGGCAGCCCTGACCGTCCGGAAGGGCTGTCTTGGCGGAGGTGTGAGCCAGCCCCGGTGGGGTTAGTGACGGCGTCCTTGTCGCTCAGATGGAGCAGAGACTGCGGTTGTTCAAGATCGCGTCGGAGAAGCACCAGCACATGTACCGCCTGGCCATGACGGGCGCGGGCATCGACCGCCACCTCTTCTGCCTGTACGTCGTGTCCAAGTACCTGGCTGTGGAGTCCCCGTTCCTGAAGGAAGTGAGTCCCTCCTCCGGGCGGCCCCTCCGCTCGGGGTCGGGATGAGGGGCAGGTCCGAAAGGTTGGCGACCGCTCCAGGGGCCGGGCGGCCAGAGCTGCGGAGCCCGGGCTTCCCTGCTGCAGGGGGGCGGGGGCAGGGAGCGGAGGAGTTGGGGCTGTGTCTCCAGCTGCATTGATTCAGCCCTGCCCGCTCTGCTCTGTAAGACACCCACACCCTCCTGACCGACGGGTGTGGCCAGCCACAGGGCGCAGGTGCTGGCCAGGTGCACGGAGACAGCTCAGAAGAGCCGGACCCTGAGGGTGTCTCACCGTGTTGTCAGTGGAGTTCATTTCGTTTCTAGGAATGGCTGTGTGTCACAAGCAGCCTGAGAGTTTCGGGGAGTCCTCCCTGGGCTCACCTGGTGCCAGCCTGCCCAGGGCCCCGCTCCGAGCCTCCACGTGTCTGCCACCTTTTGTGCGAGGGACGCTTTCACTGGGGTCGGCCCCCGCAGCCCAGACGTCCTCACCTGCTCCGCCCCTGCCTGCAGGCGTACCGCCCGAAACAGCCCCAAACTGAGCTCCCGGGGCCCTGGGGACCGCAGGCGGGGCTGGGAGAGGGTCATCGGGACACGTCCCTGCTCCCTCCCAGGTCCTGTCGGAGCCGTGGCGGCTGTCCACCAGCCAGACACCGCAGCAGCAGGTGGAGCTGTTTGACCTGGAGAGGAACCCGGAGTACGTGAGCAGCGGTGGGGGCTTCGGGCCGGTAAGTGGACGGGCCTCGGTGGGCGCGCGGCGGCAGGCCCCGGGCCAGCACTGCCCGTCCCACCTGCCTGTTATTTGTCACCATTAAAAGCCTGAGCTTAAGTTTCAATTTCCTTTGTCCTGCAGGTTGCTGACGATGGGTACGGCGTGTCCTACATTATAGTGGGAGAGAACCTCATCAATTTCCACATATCGTCCAAGTTCTCCTGCCCCGAGACGGTAAAGACCAAAGGGCCCCCCCCAAAAAAGATGGGATGTGTTTCGTGTTCGTTGTTGTTTTATTATATATATATATAATTTTTTTATTATTGATTTCAGAGAGGAAGGGAGAGGGAGATAGAAACATCAATGATGAGAGAGAATCATTGATCGGCTGTCTCCTGCACGCCCCCTACTGGGGATCAAGCCCTCAACCCAAGCATGTGCCCTTGGCCAGAATTGAACCTGGGGCCCTTCAGTCCACAGGCCAACACTCTATCCACTGAGCCAAACCAGCTAGGGCTGCTTCTTTAAATATTTTTTAATTGATTTCCGGGAGGAAGGGAGAAAGAGAAAGAGATAGAAACATCATTGATGAGAGAGAATCATTGATCGGTGCCTCCTACACAGCCCTTACTGGGGATCGAGCCTACAACCTGGGCATGGGCCCCGACCGGGAATCAACTGTGACCTCCTGGTTCATATTTTGACTCTCAACCACTAAGCCACACCAGCTGGGCTCGAATTATATCCTTAATTTGACAGAAATTTTCAATTATATACTTAGACTTGGGGAGAGGTCGGGAAAGGGGGAACGGCCACATGGTAACGTGCTTTTTTTTTGTTTGTTTTTGTTTCCAAACGAAAGGATTCTCATCGCTTCGGGAAGCACCTGAGACAAGCCATGACCGACATTATCGCCCTCTTCGGGTTCAGCTCCAACTCCAGGAAGTAATCCCCGGACGGCTGCGGGGAGGAGAGGGGGCTCCTCCGACAGAAACCAAATGAAGCATAGCTGTTGCCCCTGATCCTAGTTCAGGATGGAAAATTGCTCTAAAAAACTCGGAACTGCTCTTGCCGCCGCCGAGGGCGTGGTGTGTTCTTGTTTGTCCGGAACAGCGGGCTCCACCCTGCTCCTCCCTCCAGGCCGGTCCCTCGTGGGGGGCCCTGGAGGAAGCGCCCGAACGCCTTCGCGTCAGCCCGCGGGTGCCGAGGGCTGAGGACATCGCCCGTGGGGACTTCTCCTGCGGAGCGGGACGCTCACGCTTCCTCGGTGGCCACCGGGACCTGGTACCGGGGGTGTATAATTTTTCAGAGTAAAACTAAAATGTGTTTGTCCAGAGAGAGAGTGCCGGGGGTGGAGGTGTTAGCAGCCAACGGGCGCGCTGTGCTCTGAACCCCCGGTGGTCCCCGCGGGAACCGCCCTCCTCCAGTAGCGTCGCGCACGCTTGCCTGTCCACGTTTCAAGCATGTAGTTCGCGCATCTTTAGCGTCCCTGGCCTTGTGAGTACCCAGATCCCAGTGCCTTAAACACGAAGGCCCTATACGTGTAAGGGAGGCCAGAGCAGGGATGTATTCTGTAGTCTTTACGTGGGGTTGTGGGTGTCTTACTCCTCCGTCTACTGAGTGGTAACCCTAAATAGGCCTTTTCCTGCGGCTCCCGCCCCCCTAAAAGACCGGGCTCGGTCCCTCGTTGTGCAAGAGGCGACGGATCGATGATTCTCTCATCATGGATGTTTCTCTCGCCCCCTTCCTCTCTCTGAAATCAGCAAAAAAGTATTTAAAAAAAAAACACGTTGCGAGTGGTGGGTGCTGGGTTTCATACACACAGCCCACCCTTCAGATGGGAGTGCCTTAGCAGAAGAGGGCGAGGGACAAAAACACGGGTGCACTGACTCGCCCTCGGTATTTGGTGTGAAAAGGAAGGATCCCGGGACTTGAGTGCCACTGTCTCCGCGTCCTTATGAGCGCGGCTGTCCGTTTGAGGAACTGCACGCATGTGTTCTGACCACTTTTCCCCGCTGGGCTTGCTCTGAGGTGGCTCCGTGCTCAGGGACCCTCGATGGGCTGAACTACAGGAGGAGGGGGAGGGGCCGGCCACAGAACGCGTGTGTGGTTCACTGTGTCTGCGTTGTCATGTACAAATCCCGTCTGACTGGGCCAGAGAGGTGTTTTTTGTTTTTGTTTTTTCTTAAAGTAAGAAGAAATGAAAACAGAAAGAAAAACACACAACCATAATGAGAAAACCCCAGTTCACCTGTGGTACACAGCCCAGCAGGCGTGGGGGGCGTGGCCCGCTCTGCCCCAGGCTGCGTGGGTCCCAGGCTGAGCCCCAGAGCCACCTGCATCACCCGTTATCGACCACTGACCAGTGTGTGTTACCAAGTGTTCAGATGTACACGTGTTAGCACTCAAATATATTTGGGCTTCTCTCTCAGGTTTTAAATATTTTTTGCTAATCAGTGCAGCTGTCAATGCAATTTTTATATTCCTTGAAAGGTGGAAGAGTGGGTTTCTACTGCACATGGTGAAAGGAAGAGGTCAGAGTATTATGTATTTAATTTAATTCGGAGCGAACCACGGCCTTAACCGGAGCTGTGGTTTGAATTTGTTAGCTTGGACTGTCCGTTGCATGTAAATACAATATGCTCTTTTGGTTGTAAATCTTAGAAATGCAGGATGAACGTTATCATTAATAAAACCATTAATCCAGACTACGACAGCCTTTGCTTCTGAGTCTTTTGTTCTGTTAACAAGGAGGTTGTAAGTCAGATACCAAGCTGGGCCACTTGGGACCAAGATAAGAAACCGAGGTTTGCAGGAAAAGGCCTGGCGCGGGCCGAGTGGATGGCAGGGGCTGTGGATTCTCACTCCACATCCATCCATCCATCCATCCATCCATCCCTCCCTCCCTCGCCCTGTGCCTAGAACAGTGCCTGACATACAGGAGCTGCTCAGTAACTATCGATCCAATGAACGCGTGGGTTCCGTGTTCTCAGTTCTTACGGAGCACCCACGGTGCTAAGCACCGATTTACACACTGGGGATACAGTGGGGACCCACGAGGTTCTGACTGTGGCTGGAGCTCAGATTACCAAGGGGGAGCAGGTAACCAAGAGAGCCAGTCAAAAGGGTTGTAAGTGGCCAAGGCAGGTAAGGGGACCGTGGTGGGCGGGTCTAGCAGGAGGAGGGGGGAGTACAGGCCCAGGAAGGGGGCTCATTTGGAAACGGGCTTGAGGGGAGACACCCGGCAGGGCAGCTAGGGGCCAGTTTGGTGTCCGGGTGGCTGTGTGGAGCATGCTCCGTAAAGATGTCTGGTGTGTGAGTGGATGGGTGGGCGGTGTGCTTGTGCAGGCTATTCAAGCCACTGGCTTTTTCTTTTTTCTTTTTTTTAAAAATATATATGTATATATTTTATTGATTTTTTTACAGAGAGAGAGAGGGATAGAGAGTTAGAAACATCAATCAGCTGTCTCTTGCACACCCCCTACTGGAGATGTGCCCGCAACCAAGGTACATGCCCTTGACTGGAGTCGAACCTGGGACCTTTTAGTGTGCAGGCCAATGCTCTATCCACTGAGCCAAACCGGTTTCAGCGCCACTCACTTTTTCACTTGGGCTCTTGGATTTACATTAGCTGCCTTCAGGCCCCTGCAGTTGTACTCTCTGCCCCCCTCCCCCTCCCCCAGAACTCAGCTGAGTTCAATATGGTTATTACAACCATGAAGTTATCAGCGTAAAGCCGTCGCCACACATACGTATGCAAACCCCCCGGGAAGGACTTCATTCACAGTGACCCGCCTTGCCCAGCAGCGCGATTAGGGACACCATGGTGCTCCAGGGACTGTCAGCTTTATCTGTGATATTTAAATATTAAATGTAATTTTTATAAAGCCATCCTAGTTTCCATCTGAAGAGCCGCTAGAACCTTCTATGGAGTCCTGTCCTGTGGATCGCAGGAACAGGAAGTGAATGTCCAAAAAGTGGGCCTGAGTTTCAAGTCAAGCGCATTTGTAATAAACTAGTTGCTGGAATATGGCAGGAAAATTCCAACAGGGGAATCTTAATTACATTGTCTTCTTTTGAACTAAACTGTAATGCCCCAGAAAAAGAAAAAAAAAAAAAATCAGATGAGCCCTAGAACATTTAAGGCTGTACCTTGAATTTGGGATTTCTCAACTGCATGAAATTTTCTTGGGATTTCTTGAATGGCAAGGTGTATGGCTAAATGGCAGTATACAGTGCTGCTGTCTTGGTTACTGTTTGAAAAGTTTAAATTTTTTTAACTGATTTTTTACAGAGAGGAAGGGAGATGGATAGAGTTAGAAATATCGATGAGAGAGAAACATTGATCAGCTGCTTCCTGCACACTCCCCATTGGGGATGTACCCACAATCAAGGTACATGCCCTTGATCGGAATCAAACCTGGGACCCTTGAGTCCACAGGCCAATGTTCTATCCACTGAGCCAAACTTTTAAAAATGAGATTATGAAATTGCTGTGTTTACATTTTAATTTTACCCAAACAATATTTGCACGTAAAACCGTCCCTGAGAGTTTTGGTGAATCTTCACCCCTGACACCCCCCTTGCACCCTCAGAATCCCTTTCAGCTCTGCCCTTTGGGTTGTAAATAACTCACTTCTTGCAGTGTTCACTGCTATGGAGGGTGCATTTAGCTCACTCGCCACCCAAAGGGAGCGTCATGCTAGTGTGAGCCGTGTCTGGGTTTGCGGGACTCCACCTCCTCCCCAGCATCAGTCATCAACGTTGGGTGTTTACTTTTGACTAGGGATCCCCAGTTTTCAGTCACACACCCCAAGCTGCAGCACCAAGGCTGTAAAGTGTGTGGCCCTCGGTCCGTCCCCAGCGATGGTAGGAAGTTGGGGGGAGCTCAGAGGGCTGAGCTCTACGGAGCAGAAAAAGTATATTTTAAAGACTAAAGTCATAAGTCAAGCGAGGGAGTCCCGCGAGCGCTGCATCAGAAGAGTCTGAGGGCCTGTTTCCCCACCTGAGCCTGGAGCTGCTGAGCTCCAGAGTGTCCTTCCCTGCCCACCTCCGCGTAATGGCTGACCGCTGGTCCCGGGTGGCCCTCCGCGCACCCCGCCCACCGCCACAGGCCACGCCCCTCCCTGAGACCCAATCCACGTGCGCGCCCCGCCCTGCAGACCCGCCTACTGCAAACAGGCCACACCCTTAGCCTGCGGTCCAATCTACTCCCGCCGGCGGGCCGGGCCTCCAATCCCCGCCCACTGCCTCGCGCCACGCCCCTTTCCAGGCCCCGCCCAGTCCAACCCCAATTCCGCCCCCTTCCACAACCGTTAACGGCCACATTGGTGGTCCGGCAACCCCGAAGCCAGGTGCGCCCCTCCGAGGAGGCCTGTCTCCGTGTCTCCGGACCTGAGGTCCCCGGCCGCCGTCGGGTCTCCCAGGGCCCTGGCCCGGCCTCGGGGAGGGGGGCAACTCCTCGGGGCGGCTGGACCCCCGGGTCGGGACGGTGGGACCCCTCTCCCCACATCGGCCGGAGGGACGGGGGTGGCCGCGGTGCAGAAGCGCCCTCTTACTCGGCCGCGTCTTCGCAGGTGCGCGGCTGTGCCGACCCCGCCGGAAGCCAGGTGTGGGGTCCCGCGGGGAACATGGACGAGGCGCCCCTGCTGGGCGGGATGTCCAGCCCCGAAGATGAGATGGGGCCGGACCTTTTCGGCGCAGACGGCCGGTTTGTTTCGGAAAACGCGGGCCTGAAAGCGCCGGCGGTGGTGAAGGCGGAGGAGGAGGAGTTCCACGTGTTCAAGGACCCCTACCTGAGCCCCGCGGGCCCCACGGAGCCCCTGCTGCACGCCTTCAACCCGCCGCTGAGCGCCGACTTCGGCAGCAAGGTCAAGGTGGAGCTGCTGGTGGACGACCGCGAGGAGGAGATCCTGGGCCAGTTCCCCGGTCTCGCCGAGCTCGACCCCCTGGAGGACGCGGTGCTCCCCGCCGCCCCGCCGCCCCCGCCCATTTACAACGTCCACCTCCTGTCCTCCCTGCTGACCCCGCACCGCAGCCCCGCCCTCGTGCCCCTGGGCGCCTGGGCCCTGGACGGAGCCGCCCACGCCGGCGTCCGGGTGATCCCAGTAAGATCCGGGGCTGAAATGGGCACGGCACCCCCTCACCCCTCCCGGAGCAGGGCGGGGAGACCGCTGACTGCCGCCGCCGGCATGTCCCTATGTCAGCCCCATCCCTGGTTGGGGTCCCCCCGCCCAGGGTGCACCCCTTTGTAACCCAAGACACACCAGCCAGCCAAGCCACTCTGCCTGCAGGTGAATTACGTCCTGGGGTCCCTGGATTCAAACCTGGCCTAGCCCTGCAGGGGGCGCCCGAGAACAGGAAAAGGATGGGAAGTGGGTAACCATCCCCGTGCTGTCACTGGCTTTAGGAAAGGAGCCCTGGCTGTCAGAGTAACTGGTGACAACAAACGCACCGTGGATGAATTTCCATGTGCTTGCCTTTTACTTCCTTCCCCCTTTCTATTTAGAATTACATTTTGAATGCTCTGCTCTTCGAGCCTATGTCATATAGAGCACAGCAATTTCCTGCCGATTCTCAGCTAACTACCCTCCTTTGCTGAAGAAAATCATGGATGATCTTCTGCTCTGCCCTCGCCAAACAAATTCATTTAAAAAAAAATATTTTTATTGATTTCACACAGAGAGGAATGGAGAGAGAATCATGGCTCGGCTGCCTCCTGCACACCCCCTCCTGGGGGTCGAGCCTGCAACCCAGGCAAGTGCCCTTGAACGGCATCAAACCCGGGCCCTTCAGTCCACAGGCCAACGCTCTATCCACTGAGCCAAACCGGCCAGGGCAGTGGTCGGCAAACTCATTAGTCAACAGAGCAAATATCAACAGTACAACGATTGAAATTTCTTTTGAGAGACAAATTTTTAAAACTTCTTCTAACACCACTTCTTCAAAATAGACCCAGGACGAGCCACATTCAAGAGGCCAAAGAGCCACATGTGGCTCTCGAGCCGCAATTTGCCGGCCACAGCCCTAAGCCATAGCAGCACCTTGGATTTCTGCTCTCTGGTGTTCTGGGTTATGTTAGCACCATCGCTGACTGAGAGGGACCCCAGAGCAGGCAGCCCCTAAGCCTTCCTCGCACTGAGGTCTCCCCAGAACCTCTCAGACGGTGTGAATGTCCATTTGCCAAACTTACCCTGACAGCTTCTGCCTGTTGGCTCTGGCACAGCTCCCATACAAATGCCATCTTTTTTGAAGGACTACCTGCCCTGTCTCATAGGCAGCTGGGCAGGCGGAGCTTAAGTGTGGGGGACGGAGGGTGCACAGTTAGGTTGACTGTGTTTTCAGCCTTCTTTACATTCTTTTTTTAAAAATCAAGGATATTTTCCTATTGATTTTTATTTTTCTTAGAGAAAATTGATTTTTAGAGAGATTTTTTTTAGATTTTTTAGAGAGAGAGAAAGGGAGGAGGAGACGGGGTGGGGGAAAAACATCGATGAGAGAGACATCAATTGGTTGCTTCCTGTATGTGCCCTGACCAGGGCCGGGGATTGAACTTGCAACCAAAGCACATGTCCTTGACAAATAACCCAAAACTCTTGGGACTGCAGGTCAATGCTCTAACCACGGAGAAAAACCGAGGGCAGCCTCCTTACATTCTTATCATTTACCAAGTATCTTAATTTCAAAGCCCTCAATTCTGATGGTAATTTTATTAACAGACTTTTTAGTGTTTTTCTTATTCTACTGATTTTCAGTAATATCATGGTATTTCTCCCTGTTCTTGGCAATTTGCTGGTGTGTCACTGAGGTGTCAGTTGTGTAGAGCATAGCTTAGACACAAAAGTGACAGTCATTCCTACCCTCACTGTTTCATATTCACATTGTCCTATTGTTCAGTTAGGAAAGCTCTGCTACTATTGCTAACAGCTCATAAGTTACATCTATTATATATATAAAAGCCTAAGCTACCGGTTTTTCAACTGTCTGGTTGCTAGCTATAACACATAATGACCACCAGGGGCAGATGCTCCAGCTGGTAACTATCAATATGATGTGCACTGACCACCAGGGGGCAGACACTTAATACAGGAGTTGCCAAGCTGTGGTGACTTGGCAGCTGCGATTCTTGGGTGATGCACCCAGAACCAGAGAGAAGGGAGCCCAATTCCAGGGTGCATCATCCAAGAACTGCCCTCTCGCTATCCGGGACCCCTCAGGAATGTCAGAGAGCTGGTTTTGGCCCCATTCCCCGCAGGCCAAATCTGTGCACCGGGCCTGGCCTCTAGTTATAAACATTACCAAACAGCAGCAGGGACTTCCTGCTTTGAGAGGAAACAGCAAACAATGGACCAGAACCTTCCACAGAGCTGACAAGCCTGCTCTCGGGGTGGTACTGAAGGGTGGGCACTTCAGGAGGGTCCCATTGGCTGCAGCTCCAGTGGGGTGGGGGATGGCGAGCAGCTCGAGGGGTGCCGACTGGCCTGGGCGTCTGCCGGTCACACCGGGCCACATGGAGATCACACCTGTGCGCCCCACGGGCAGGTGGCTCGGGCCCTCGGCCCACGGAGGCTGGTGGGACGACTGTGCCCGCAGGGAGAGGGAGGGTGAGGAAGGAGCAGAAGGGCCAAGTGTGACTCCCCCAGAGAATGTTCTGTATGTGCAGCTGCTGCACCCAATGACCCCACGTGGCTTCTGAGCAGCGACTGCTTTTCCAGGTGGAAGTGAAGGAAGGAGGTGGCGTTGTGCCGAGAGAGGGCGTGGAGGAGGCCGCTCTGCAGAACCCTCCGTCCCAGGAGCCCTGCAAGTTCCCGTCCTCGCAAGACGCCGAGGATGCCCCGGGCGGCTCTCAGAAGGACGCGAACACCATGGTAACTCTGCCGAGAAAGCGAGAGAGTGAGAATGCGGCTGTTGAGTGAATGCTGACTGAGCCAGCTGCACTGCTGGTTTGTCATTGTTTGCCTGTGGAATCAACATTTTGCGGTCTCATCCAGAGGGACATTAGTGCCTGCCTAATCCTCCCAGCTCTAAGATTCTCACTCCAACCAGATGTAGCAAGTCAAACGAGGAGGAGGACAGGGCTATGTTTCTTGAGGATAGTGACCACACATCGCATCAGTCAGCGCAGGCCCAGGGGCCTGATGGAGGGCTGAGGCTGCTGCCCTCCCCGCCCACCTCCAAGTCCCTAAAACCACCGACACTCCCCTCGGACCGGACAGGCAGTGACACCTGTGGCCTACGTGCTGCTCTCCTGTAAGGCTCCATCAGGTCTGTAGGGTGGGCATTATTTTTGTCTTCATTTTATGGCCAAGAAAACATGTTACACAGTGGCCCTGTACAGGGCCTGTAGGATTCGGGCCTGCCCCATGCATTTGTGAGCAAAGAGCCCAACCACCCAGATTGCCCCCCAACCCCCAGCTCTTCACTCTGAGGGAGGAGGCCTTAGCCCTAAGCCCACGCTCTGCCAGGAAGTGAACTCGGCTTAACTCTGGCATGCACATCGCTCACCGCTCTGTCAGGCCGGGGGAAGGAGGCGGAGCCTCTCCAGCAGGGCGGGGCCTCCTCCTCTCACACGGGACAGAGGCCTGGGGTCCACCTGCGCCTGTGTGTGTGTGTGTGTGTGTGTGTGTGTGTGTGTGTGAGAGAGAGAGAGAGAGAGAGAGAGAGAGAGAGAGAGGGAGAGAGAGAGAGAGAGAGAGAGAGAGAGAGAACGTGAGCGGCTATAATTTACCCCTCCAGATACAAACTCCCACTGAACACGAGTGCTGGCCTCTCGTCCAGGATCAGGGTGCCCGGAGCTCCGCCGGGAGCACGGCCCCCTGTGACCGGGGACACTGACCCTTTAGGCTTGAGCTGTCCTGTCTCAGAGCCCAAAGGCCACTAGGGCGGAAGCACAGCAACCGGGACCTGTGGTTTCCCATTGGAGGTGGAAGCTGAGTGGGTAAAACCGCTGCTGCCTTCCTGGGACGGGGCCACCAGCGAGGGCTCCCGCTGGGCTCTGCTGGCCCGACGTGCCTCCATGGCGGGCACTTGCCTCTCGGAGGGTTTACTGATGGTCAGAGCCCAGCCAGGTGCCTGGGGGCTGGCCAGGCCCAGGAACACTGCTATGGCTTCTTAGAATTTTCCAGTTCTTGGGTTAACCTTTCTCAGCTGGGCTTGTAGGAAATAACATGAATAGATGTCTTTAAAAATCACACATGTTAACTAATAGCACATGAGGGTGGCGGGAAAGAACAATTGTTATGACATTAAAGAAGATTCTGAGTGGGGCCGGGTTGGGCAGCTTGAGGCACTCTGTTTTCAGGGGCTGGAGACGGAGACAGACACCTCAGAGAGCGTGCTGCGGGCAAGACACCGGGAGCAGACTGGCAGTTTGCCATTTTCCAGAAAAACATAAATTCTGGGTTAAAGCTATGTTCTTGGTGGAAGTTTCTGTGTGACTTTTTTCTTTTTCTTCTTTTTTTTTTTTTTTTTTTTTTAGCAAAAGTGACAATTTATTAAAGAGCAAGTACAGACTCCCACGTGGGAGGGGAAAGAGCCCCCTCCCCCGGCGGCTTTGACAGGGAGACCTTGTTTCTCATTCCAGGTGCTCTGCCAGTTGAAGGGCGGCACGCAGATGCTGTGCACAGACACCCCAAGTGCGCGGGAACTGAAAGCACTCCACCTGGTTCCTCAGTATCAAGACCAAAACAATTCTCTGCAGCCAGGTACGAAGTACATTAATTCAAAAACTCTGTCATGTCTATAAGTTGGTAAGTGAACATGTTTGGCTATGTACATGGGGAGGGGTGAAATAGGCAGTCAGGGTATTAAGGAGGCAATTTGGCAAACGTCATCTCCCGTAGTAGTGAGCTGTGAATAGAAACACATCGGTATAGACCAGTTTACGGGCCTTGCATTGACTGTCAAAGTTTGGGTGGCTGTGACAGCCTCCCATCCTAACAGGTGGCAATTCCTCTCAGCGGCGGGTGCTGGAGGGGCCTGGCTGAGGCATCAGGTGTGGGATACACTGCATGTAATGGAAATGCCTTCACGTAATCCCCAGGAGCTCTGAAGTAGCAGCACAAATGCTGACTACCTGCCATTCATTTACTCAGAAACTCCTTCAAACTGGCACCAGAGTAATAAGCGACATGCAAGTACTTGATTATCCTGTAATGCCTTAGGCATGACCGAAGAGAGACTGAATGGCATAGCTTTAGGATTGTGCTCACAGAAGTCAGACAAGAATTCTTAAAAACTGGGCATTTCTATGTGGACTGTATATGTAGTAATTGTGATTCTCCAAATCTTGATTTAGCCAGACTATTCCCTTACCGGATGACTCACTGCCCATAATGTAAATCAACATTAAACCCTGATGTCACTTCCATGGGCCTGCAGAGTCCAGAGAGATTGTGACCCTCTTCCCTCCGACAGTCCCTCCATCCAGGGACAAGCAAGGCCGTCAGGACTTAGCCTTGTCCCAGCGTCAGAGCAGGGCTGCCATGGTCCTCACAGCCGGGAGCTTTCGGGCTCCGTTCGCTGTCCATCAGCACTGCCGCTGGTCCTCACACAGGCAGGGGGTTCTTTCCTAACCCCCTCTGGCCCTCAGCAAGCCCTAGTGCCTTCAGATCCCGATTCCCTTGCCTAGTCCCCTTTGTTATGCTGTAAACACTCTAAGTATCAGCATGAAACCGCTGCATCCTGGCCTAAGCCTTAAGGCAGCATCACTCTGCGGCTGCAGGTGGTGACTCGGGAGCTGAAGGCACAGCTCTCCTTCCCGGGACCCACCAGGCCCTAGTGTCTTAGGAATGGTGGTCACTGTGCCTTCAGGCCAGGAAACTCGCATGGGCTCTGCTCCTCGGGGAGTTTGGGCTAAATAGCCTGATCAGTATTTACATCCCAACAACTCAGCAACCAGCTGAAAGAGAAAACACCTAAATGGAAAGTACTTCATCTGGTGACCAACAGATGTCGCTGTGCTTGCTTTGAAAATAAAATTTCTGGCGACTTCCGGGCCAGTTTGCTGCCTACTCCAGGGAACCTCAGCCAGCAGTTTGGGGACCTGTGTATGCAACATGGTTTAGGACAGACTATCCCTGGGGCTCCATGGCAAAGAAAAAGGGTGTAATTAGTAAACACTTACATTGACTTGAAAGTTTTTACAGGATAAAAAACAAAGAGGATGATGATAAATCCATGATACATTTTCACATTTGAACTTTCTTCCGTGTGCACGTGGAAAAAAAACAATATATGGTATCAATTCTAATTGCTTTCCTTACAGATGTCCCTAAGCCAATGACTGCTTTAGTAGGAAGATTTTTGCCAGTGCCAGCAAAAGTGAATCTCATTACACAAGTGAGTCATGTTTTAACAAAACAACAATTAGGCATTATTATCTCTTGAAAATTTGATGGTCAGGTTGAAATTTCTCAGGAAATATAATTATCCTCCATTTAAAGGCCCACAGTGAAGCGTTTACCAAGTATTCAGCCCCGTCCCCATAGTGACAGGCCTGGGAGGGGGGTCTGTCCAAGACGCAGCTCTTTGTCCCCCTGTGAAACGGCTTGTCCTGTCCTGGCCCGCAGACCATCCTCCGCCCGTTTGCTGCACTTGCCCGTGGGGGCCTGTGTCAGCACTGCCACCATCTTGGAGGCATTGGCTGGAGTAACTCTCGGGCACGTCCTTCCTGCAAACTGAGTCCCATGCAAGTTGGAGGCTTTACACAGAGGAGCTGGACCAGGGTGGCTGCTCGGTGCCCTCGAGGCCCAACAGGCAGCAAAAGGGGGACAACGGCTGAAACCCGTTAGTTCAGTGGATAGAGCGTCGGCCTGCAGACTGAAAGGTCCCAGGTTCGATTCCGGTCAAGAGCATGTACCTTGGTTGCAGGCACATCCCCAGTTGGGGTGTGCAGGAGGCAGCTGGTCGATGATTATCTCTCCTCGATGTTTCTAGCTCTCTAGCCCTCTCTCTTCCTTTCTGTGAAAACTGAATAAAAAATTTTAAAAAATCAATAAAATACATATTTAAAAAAAGAGGGGGGACAAGGAGGAGGATGGGTAAATGGTGTTTTCCCAGACTGTCTCCTTAAGTGAAGCTTACTTTTAAATTTCAAGTTTTCAGGGGAGGATACAGACAATCTCAAAACCCGAATGTCCCCAATACTTTTCATTTCTTCAAGCTCTGATAGGGAGAAAAGTAGGTCAGCGATTTCGCTAGCTCTTCCTTTCGCTGGGAGCCATGCTGCTGAGGAACAAAGGAAAATAAGCTAGAAGCAGAGAGCCAAGGCCATGGGCAAAGCAGAGGTTACCACGCTGCTTTTGAATTGGTTAACGCTGACTATGAAATGCTCCTTTTGAATAGATGAATAAGTAATGGCTGCTAATGAGACATCAAGATCTCTCATGTTATACTAAGGATATAATAATGATGGCCATTTTAGTTTACAGAAATTGGTAATTGAATTTATTTCACAAAATGAAAAAGATGTCCAGGGCAGTGTTCTGGCCAGTGGCTGACCGCAGTGTGTGCTGCCTGCCAGCTGGTCGGTGGCCTGGCCCTGGTCCCAGGCCGCCCCACCCCCCGTCCCCAGTCCGTCTGCAGCCTCAGTGCCCTGGGGCCAGGCTCCGGGGGGCCACCACCTGCGCTGGAGCCCTCTGGGCTGTGGCCCGTTCCTGCTGACAGACCAGACTCGGAAAGGGACTGTGAGGTGAAAATAGGCGAAGAAGAATTGTTTTTCTCTGTAGCTTGGGGTTGACTAGAAGGAACTTTTAAAACATCCACTAATTCAAAATATGCTGGCCTTGACTCTCTGCAGCTGGACCACGGAGCCCAGCCGGCCGCTGCCTCGGGGCCAGCTCTGCCCTCGGGACCAGCCCTCCCTGGAGCGCCCAGGATAACGCTGGCTGGGTAAGCACCAAAGCCATCACTGTCACTCACTCAGGAATGTAAGGGGCTCTCGTGGGTACATTTGCCATCTTCTTCTAGTGGAAAACTAGCTTTCCTGCAGCTCCATGAGCAATAGAGCTTTTGGACGGAGCAGCCGCGACAGTGCCGCGTGCGGGGGCTGGTGTCGCCGACGGCCCCACGCGCCCTGCGCTGTCGGAGGCTCGTGTCTGACAGGGCTCACAGGAGCTGTTGTGTTGCTTTTTCTGTTTTGCTGTGGTTGGCGTGAGCAGTGGTGTGGCAGCCGCTCACCTGCGCCTGCCTTCTCTGCGCGGGCCCTCACGCTCTGGCGGGAGGCGTCTCCAGGGCCGGGCTGCTTTCCTGCTGGGATGCCATTGCCATTTCCAATGGTGGCCGTGATTGCACTCAGTAAACAGCCTGGCCTGTGACACTCTGTGCTCACTTTCACGGACCAGCCTGACGGGCAGCCCTTTCCGCGCGGGGAGACCTCTGTCCTGCCCCCAGGAGCCTCCGGCGCAGGCGTGGGCCTGGAGGCGGCCAGCCGGGCAGGGGGCAGGGCTCCTGCGGTGCTGCCAGGGCACAGGTTCCCTGGGCGGGGCGGGCGGGCAGTGGGAGAGGCTGAGGGAACCCCAGTCGGTTCTGGAGGCTGCGTGGCCGTAAGGAGTGAGCACCGATGGTCGATGAACTTCGGTTAATCCCCTGGAGCCGTGGTCGGCAAACTGTGGCTCCCGAGCCACATGCGGCTCTTTGGCCCTTTGTGGATGGTGTGGCTCTTCCACAAAATATTATACCACGGCCTGGGCGAGTCAATATTGAAGAAGTGATGTTAAAAGAAGTTTAAGTTTTAAAAATGTGGCTCTCAAAAGAAGTTTGAATCGCTGTGCTGTGCTGTTTGGCTCTCTCGGCTAAGGAGTTTGCCGGCCGCTGCCCCGGAGGAGGACCAGGCTGCCCTCGGGCTTCCCTCGGGTGCGCTCTGCGTGGTCTGGTCCTGTGGCCCCGGCTGCGGCAGGTGGCTGTGCACCACGAGGGGGTCACGGGCCAAGGACCCTGCTTCCCCTCCTTGTCAGCGGGGGCGTGCTGTGTGCTTGGCCAGGACCCCAAGGGGACGGCTCCCACAGCCGTGCACAGCCCGCCCCTCCGGCGCCCCGGGGACGGGGCAGAGCCGAGGTGAGGGCCCTCCCCCTCTCCCGCTCTGCCAGGTTCTCTCACTCAGCACAGGCTCCTTTTTTGGAGTAATTATAAAGGTCATAACAAATGTTTCTGAAACGCATGAGCTTTGTGTTTGTGTTTTTTGCTGCAAATAATTACCTGACTTCCTGTCACTGCGCGGACCCAGTGGCTGTCTTCACCTGAGCTCCCTGTGCTGTGGCCTGGTGCCCGGTGAGGGGGGCCGGTGTCCGGTGAGGGGGGCCCGGTGTCCGGTGAGGGGGGCCCGGTGTCGGGTGAGGGGGGCCCGGTGTCCGGTGAGGGGGCCCGGTGTCCGGTGAGGGGGCCCGGTGTCCGGTGAGGGGGGCCCGGTGTCCGGTGAGGGGGGCCCGGTGTCCGGTGAGGGGGCCCGGTGTCCGGTGAGGGGGCCCGGTGTCCGGTGAGGGGGTCCCGGTGTCGGGTGAGGGGGGCCCGGTGTCCGGTGAGGGGCAACCTGGTGTCCGGTGAGGGGGGCCCGGTGTCGGGTGAGGGGCAACCTGGTGTCCGGTGAGGGGGGCCCGGTGTCGGGTGAGGGGGGCCCGGTGTCGGGTGAGGGGGGCCCGGTGTCCGGTGAGGGGGGCCCGGTGTCGGGTGAGGGGGGCCCGGTGTCCGGTGAGGGGGGCCCGGTGTCCGGTGAGGGGGGCCCGGTGTCGGGTGAGGGGGGCCCGGTGTCCGGTGAGGGGGGCCCGGTGTCGGGTGAGGGGGGCCCGGTGTCGGGTGAGGGGGGCCCGGTGTCGGGTGAGGGGGGCCCGGTGTTCGGTGAGGGGGCCCGGTGTCGGGTGAGGGGGGCCCGGTGCCCAGTGAGGGGCGGCCCGGTGCCCTGTGGGGGCGGTCAGACTGCTGTGCTCCGTCTGATGCCCGCCAACAGCTCCACCTCTCAGGTTCTTCTCAGACAAGGTCGCTGGGTCTGAGGCCCAGAAGGAGCCTGTTCGGACACTTTGTACCGAGTAGGGCCGTGGGCGCAGTCGGCGCGGGGTCTGGCCGCTGGCGAACGGGTGGATTCCCTCCCAGCGGACCTTCAGAGCTGGTGGCTGCTCACTTACTGACAGCTTATCTGCCGATAAAGCCCGTCTGCCAGCGAAGGCGTGAATTCTGTTACTGTTGGTAACGTAATGACGGCTATAATAAAGAATATGAAGTTTCCGCCTCTCTGGAAACTTCTTTTAAAATATGTTTGTATATATGGATTGAGAGAGGAGGGGAGAGGAGAGGGAGGAGAAGCCGCAGTGATGAGAGGCGGTGAGGGGGGCCCGGTGGAGCAGGAAGGGGCTGGGAGCAGCGCAGTGATGTGGTCTCTCCGTTTGGAGGAGGCGGTGCTTGGTGGCGAGTGAGGGGCGTAAGGCGAACCTGTCACACGCGTGTCCCCAGCACCATCTCCCCCAGCACCCGCCGGGAGAGACAGGAGACAGAGTCCAGAGCAGTGCGGCCTCCGGGCCCCGCGTCTTCCCTCCCAGCCAGGGCCTCCCTGCCGCGGTGGAGGGGGACAGTGATGGAAGACGGCTCTTCATTCACTGATGCTCCCACCCCAGCCTGCTGTGCTCCTGGGACAGCAGCAGCGGGGCCGGGGAGGGGCATCCGTGGACATTCCCAGGAGGTGTTTGCCTCGGCCACGGCCGTGACCCGCTGTGACTGCCTCCAGGTACTGCGACTGCTTTGCCGGCGGCGGGGACTTCTGCAGCAACTGCAGCTGCGAGGCCTGCTGCAGCACCTTCCGCCAAGGGCTCGAGCGCTTCAAGGCCCTTCAGGTGAGGAGCCGGCCCCTCCCGGACCCGTCTCCAAAGCACTGACTGTGTCGGAGGCGGAAGAGCCCCCTCCAGAGATTCTGCCCTGCAGGTTGGAGAAAACCAGAGTTAGCGCCCCCTGGGGACCCCACCCACACTCGCCCAGCCTCCCAAAGCCCCGCCCCACCCCTGTCAGCGCGCCACTGCGCCTCTTCTACCGCGGCACCCCCATGGGCTCTCACTCCTGCGCTTTTGGTAGGAAAATGGCAGGTTGCGTGCACACGCAAACATAAGCTATTGAAGGTGCAAACAGAATTTGTTCTTCCGGATGGCTGTAGGACCATTCTCTGTTTCCAGGCCAAAATCATGTGCTCCTCGATCTGCAAATGCACTGGCTGCAAAAACTATGAAGAAAGCCCCAAACAAAAAACACTAATGGCCGTGCCAAGCTACGCGGAAGCTGGCAGTTTGGAAGGCAGCCAGCACGTGTCAGCACTCCCCAAACTCCGGAAGGAGAGGTAGGCGCTCGGACTGACCTGACGGGGACGGGGCTGATCTGAGGGCGTTCATTCACTCACTGGAAGGGACGTGCCGTCTGCAGGGGGGGCGCCGGGGTTGGACCAGGGTACCGTCCCCCTTCCAGACTCACCCTCATCCCCACTGTCCTCAGAGCCCGCTGCTTTGTCCTGTTTGTCCTCCGAGCAGGAGCCACAGCAGGCCACTGGCCTCGGGCTGCAGGGTGTGGCGTCCAGACAGCAAACCTCTGAGCTGTGGGTCCGGTCCCCGTCCCCGTCCCCGTCCCCGTCCCCGTGTGGTGGAGTGGAGAGGTGCCAGGGCGCAGGCTGGCTCCCCAGCGCGATGAGCCCATGTAGTTGGGTTTTTCCCATTAATTATTCTGCGGCCAGATGGTGGTCCCGGGAGGTCTCAAAGGCAGAATAACAATTCACTATATGCTGGACTAGATTTATCCATTTTTAAAAAAGTGTCGTTGCATTCAAATGTTATTAATTAATGTTGTTGAAAAGCCACATTCATGCTTCTTTGCTTGGAGACGTCAGAGGTGGCATCCCTGTGGCCTGCGGGTCTGTGTCAGTGGACATGACCAGCGTGGCCCAGTCCTCTGTGAAGCTCGGGGACAGTGTGACCGCCTCCTCTGGACCGCGTGTCCCATGGAGAGTGACGAGGGCTCAAGCCGTGGACTCTGGTCTCAGTGGAATGGCTCCGCCCTGGGCAGCCCTGTTCTCTCACCTTCAACTCAGTTCTTGCGTGTTACCTTTGTGGAGAGGTTTGGTTTTTTTAAGTATGCTACTTTATTTTATTAATGTATTTGTGTTGATTCAGAGAGAGGAAGAGAGGGAGAGAGTCCCAGTAGGGCTTCGTAGCCCTGCACTGCGCTGGGACCCAGGCTGCTTGTCTCGGGGTCTGGTCTTGTCTGAGGTTCCTGCTGCTCCTCCCGCCCGGCCACGGGCTTGCCTGGAGCCCAGGCCTCTGGGTTTGTGAGGATCTAACTTAGAATCAACCATGAGAGGGATGTCGAGCAGCTGACAGATTTACCTTCCTCTATATTCTCCTTCTAGAAGCAGTACTCGGTGTTATCCTAGTGACTAGCTTTCAGTATCAGGAAGACAGCATCGGTTTCGCCAGGGGCAGTCTGAAATGCATGACACGCCGTCCCCTGGAATGCAGCCGGCGTTAGGAGCAGCGGCCGCTGACCGTGGCCTTGTCGGTGTCTCTGCAGGCGGTCCTCGTGCATCTCCTGGGAGGTGGTGGAAGCCGCATGCGCCTGTCTGCTGGCTCAGGGAGAGGAGGCGGAGAAGGGGCACTGCTCGGAGTGCCTGGCCCAGCAGATGGTCCTGGAGGAGTTCGGGAGGTGCCTGTCCCAGATCCTCCTCATCGAGTTCAAATCCAAAGGGTTGAAGATGGAGTAGAGGAGAAGGTGGGGAGCGAGGGGGCCGCGGGTCTGCGCTCGGGGTCCCGGGATCCATGGAGGGGAAGGCTGCTCTAAGGAACATCAGGCCGGTGTGTGTCCACAGCTGCACCATTGAGGGGACCCGGGGGCTTAGTCTAGGAGGGTTTGGCATCCATAGCCCCTGTGTGAGGAGGGGCGTGACTGACCCCATGGCGGGGCCAGGGGGGAGCATGGGCTCCTCTGCACCCACACCCATGCTGGTGGGGACACCGGGCGGAGAGGAGTCACCCCTATTGGCCTCATCCCCTCAAGGAGTCTTCTCTGGAGGCTTCTCTGCGTAAAAGCCATAAATATTTCCCCCAATTTTTTAGAAATGACGTCTCCAGGTGGGCTGTTGGGATACAACCTGAGATCTCGAGAGAACCGTGAACACCCACGGGATCTCAGTGCAGGCTGTCCCAGCGCCGAGGGGTTATCAGCCCGGCTAACGCCGGACACCGAGGGAGAGCGGGCGCACCGGCCACGCTTCCATCCGTAGCATCTTGAGTTGTGGGACTGGAATTTTCTTAGGAGTTTCTGTTTGAATTGTGGAAAAGCTCTGTTATCCAATTAACTTCTCCATGATCACTGTTAAGCTATTGTTGTTGGTAGAGTATGGTTAAACAACTAGTTTGCAGAAAGTAGCAGGTAATGTTAGTTGTAAGTTGACGCCTTTGGTTCTATTGAAAAGCAAAGAATAAAAATTTTAGCTGTCTCCTGTGGCTGCAATTAGCTTAGTGACTGAAAACACACTTCGCCATGTTTCTGTGTGTGGATGGTACTGGCCCCGCAGACAACTTTTGGAAGCTCGTTGCAGGCTCAGCAGAGGGAGCGGTGTGGCTGGGGGCCGCTGGCGCATCGGGGAGCAGGAGCCGGAGCAGGCCAGCAGAGCGATATTTGGAACAGCCTGCTTCTGATACTTCATTTCTCCGTTTTAATCCCCTTGCTCCCACCCAGATTCAGATTCTGGGATGAAAGCCCAGAGTAGAGGCAGAGCTGTGAGACTGTTAGTTCTCAGGAGCGGAGCAGGGGCAGAGCGGGACACCGCTGCCGAGGGTCACCGGCCCACCGCACCCTCGGCAGAAGGGGGCCCGCGATGAGGCTCTGTGACTCCTCCCAGGCTGCCTTCTCAGCAGGGCAAATGGCAGAACCTGCCGGCCACACAGGTGGGTTTAAAATTTCTAGCCAACACATTTTAAAGAAGTGAAAAAGAACAGGTGAAATTCGATTTAATTTTTTTAAAAACATTTTTATTGATTTCAAAGAGGAAGAGAGAGGAGAGTGAGAGAGAATCATTTATCATCTGCCTCCTCACACCCCACACTGGGGATCGAGCTTGCAACCCAGGCATGTGCCCTGACCAGGAATTGAACCTCCTGGTTCATAGGTCAATGCTCAACCTCTGAGCCACACCAGCCAGGCCAATTTAATGATATTTTATTTAACCCAACATATTCAAAACACTATCATTCCAACATGTAACCAAAATAGAAGTGGCTGTGCTTTCCCATTCTTTGTGCACCAATCCTCAACATCCAGGGAATGTTTCGCCCCCGCCTCATCTTAGTTCGCACAGGCCCAGGAAGTGCCGGGTGCCTGAGGGTCAGGTGTGGGGGAGGGAACAGGTCCTCCAGCCCATTCTGACCGGCAGAGCCCAGAGCCGGCCAGCACCCAGCACCGCAGGGAGCCCACCTGCACCGGGGGTGGGGACCCAGCGCTGCAGCCAGGAGTGCTAGCTGCAGCCTAAAAGCCAGGGACAGGCCACCGGCAGGCGCGACCAGTGTGGGTTCTCCAGGGGGAGGGTTTGGCAAGTCAGCACAGCTTTTAGGAAGGTCAGTGTGAGAAGTAGCAGCCAAGTGCAGGTGTGTGTAGTTGTGATGCAGCCAGAGACCTGCTCCCAAGGCCAAGAGGCCCGGTGTCATCACGGGACCCAAGAGAAGGCTTCCCCGTCACATGTTCCTCTGGCCTTCAGATGTGACTGCCTCCCTGCTCGGATGCCCGTCGCCGCTGGTCCTCGGAGCCGCTGCCGGGTGCTGGCTTCCCGCACCCAGACTGGCACAGCTCCTCAGGACAATCACCCTTCCACCTGGACCACACGCATTTCCATTCCGTGCCCTGCTGGCCCCAGGACCGGTCTCACCATCACAGTGTGTCTGACTCAGCTTAGTGTGCACTGACCTAACACACGTGACTACAATCCAGCTTCATCTTTCATTTTTCATCTTTTTAAATCCTCACCGCGGATATGTTTTTTAATTTATCTTTTAGAGACAGGAAGGGAGAGAGAGACATTGACCAGTTGCCTCCTGTAGGCACCCTGACCAGGGACCAAACCCAAGCCTGGGAGGTGCCCTGACTGGGAATTGAATTCGCCACCTTTGGTGTAGGGGACGACACTCCACCCACTGAGCCACCCGGCCAGGGCTCCACTTGTCTAAAGCACTCTGGTGGTGGTGACAGACAGGCCAAGGAAGAAAGACACGGAAACACTTGCTGGTTTTTATTTTGCCACTAGAATGATTGCCGAGGGGAATCGTAAATTACAACAGCTTCCCAGGGTGGAGGGGCTGGTTTCCTCGGGAGCCGAAAGCTCACCATCGGCTCAGAGCCTGGCGTCCTGGGGCGGGAGGGCCCGGCCCGGCTCCCTCCGGGCTGGCAGCTCCGTGTCTTCCCAGGACGCGGCCGAGGGGAGCATGGGCAGCAGGGCCCCGGCCTCTGCAAAGGGACGGACACTGAGCGCTGAGCCCCTGCCGTCCGCACAAGGGCATCACAGCCCACAGCGCACAGGGCAGGGCCAGCTGGACTGTCTCATCACAAAACAGTGACCACCACCAGCTCCCTGAGCCTCACAGCGTCCGTCTCCCGGCCCCGCCCCCAGCACGGCTAGCTCAGAGCGCGGGCTCCCGCAGCGGCTCCGCCTGGGAGGCTGCTGGCAAAGGCCGGCCCTCCCTGTGGAACGGACGGCCAGCGTGAAGCACGGGCAGCAGAGCCGGGGTAGAAATGGGCAGGGGGAGCCTCACCGCCTGCAGCCCCTGCAGGACGTCCAGGGCCGAGGGCCATGCATAACGCAGCAAGGAGAGCCCGGACCTCAGGCTGACCACCTGGCCTCAGACGCCCGTGAGGGGCAGGCCGGTGGGCACTTCGGCCGGACAGGGCAGCGGTGGTGGCCACGTCAATGGTGCACGGAGTGGACGGAATCCTGAGGCCCTCCCCCCGCCGCCCACCCCTCTGGGAGCAGTAGGTTTGATGACCCTTTGCAGGGACCATGTGGGACCGGCAGCAAGCCCAGCCCCCGGGCTGTCCCTCCAGCCGGCAGGCGTGGGGTCGGTCCCTGCAGAGGTCCAGGAAGCCTTTCCGAGTAAGGGCCCGGCCCTAGGAGGCGGGAACATACATCGGCCCGTTCACTGACCTCTGAGATGCAGGAACGTCAGAAACTCCATTATCTTCCGCACATCATCATCGCCCACTGGCAGCGGCCGCTCCAAGTCGCCTAGAAACAAGTGATTGACATTGACGACTTACACAGGTGCTCTGGGCAGCCCGAGGTCATGAACCCCAGCATCTCTGTAACCCATCTCGGGGGCCCCTCTCCTGCAGGCCCTGAGTCTAGAGGGCTCTCTGTCCCCACATCTTACTCCCAGTGACGCTGCTTCTGTTTCCAGCAGAGGACAGATGTGGCCGGGCCGGCTCGGACCTCTGCCCTGTGCGCCCAGAGGTGGGCAGTGGGGCGCCTCGGGGCCCCGGGACCCAGCCCCCTCACCTGCCCCCGCGCCGTCCTCTGGCCGCAGGTCCCGCTTGCCAGCAAGGCCGCCGTGCTTGTCATTGAATGACCTGTGGTTGTCGACGGCATCTGCAGAGCGAGCGGACAGCCGAGGGTCGTTACTGTACTCGCACCCTCCCCACCCCTCCCCGCCCGAGGACCCGATGAGCCCTGCAGTCCTGCGTGGGGACCACAGGAGGGAGGGGGGGGGGCCTGGTGCTGGGCTCCACGGGGCTCACAGGCCTGGCAGCGGGGAGCACGAGGCTCCCAGGGGTGCTGGCTGTGACCGGGGCCCATGTTTCTGAAAACGAGGGAGGTACCGAAATCTTCCTATTTCTCAAAGACCACTCTGGCAGCAGCGTGGGAGATGGACTGGAGCCAGGGCGAGAGGGAGGTGGGAGGGGAGAGACAGACAGACAGACATGCTTGGGGTGGGGTGGGCTGGGTGGCTATGTGCACTGGGTGGTGTGCTGCTTGAGGGCTCCCTTAGGGAACCATTGGAAGAAGGATGAGGCTCTAAACCTAGAGCCTGGGGTGAGGAGAAGGGGCTGGATTGGGGCGACGTAGGAGATAAAGGAGAAGCGGGGGGACGGCGAGGGCGGCTCGGGGTTTCCGGCTGCTGGGCCTGGTGGATGAATGAAATTAGCTCGTTTTCCCGAGACACAGCTCCTGGCACGAGATGAGAAGGGCGACGAGTGAGCTGGTCCGGTGGGCGGCTGGGTGTCTGCGTGGGCGGTGGAGGTCAAGGCCAGACCGTTAAGCTGTAAGGACTTCCCTCAAGGAGCCACTGCGTGCCGGCTCCTGGGGGTCCACTCGGCAGACTTACACCTTCTCAGCGGAAAAGGGTGTTTCCCAATGCAGGGGGAAAGTCTTCTCGACATGCTGTCCGCATTCCCAAGTGGCCTTTTTGCTGACAGTCCCTCCAGTTTCGGGGGCCAGGAGCACCCTGAGACGAGGTGCTCTCTGAGGGAGAGAGCTCAGGGGTGGGAAGGGTGCAGGAGAGCATGGGTCCTGCCTGGGCCCACCTAGTGTGTGTCCTCAGTGCTGGGCTCTCAGGGCCCCCGGTGATGGATAAACCGTCTGAGCAGGAGAAAGTGTGTACTGGACTCCAGGATTAAGGACCAAGACAGCTCCGGGCAGTTTACAGGAGCTGGCGGGCAGAGGCAGCCCTGAGGAATGTGGGCAAAAAGGGAGAAGGCAGGAGATTGGGGGGGGGGGAGTGCCAAGAGCTGCGGGGTGGTCAGGGTTCAAGGCAGAGTCAGGTGCCTCAAGGCTGGGGGAGGGCAGTGGGGTCAGGGCGGGGGCTGAGCCCCTCCAGGCCCAGACTGTAGGGGAGGGAGGGAGCATCGCTGCAGGAGGGGGAGGAAGGGGTGTGGCTTCAGGGAGGGCAAATGCCGCTAACCTAATGGGACCCCATCCCCAAAGCCTGGGGAATGCCCCTCCCTGTGTCTGCTAACGGGACGGCCAGGGTCAGAGTGATGGCGCCCGGCAGCTCAGAACCAGTAGGACTAGCACACGTGGCTGCAGGAGGGCAGGTTCAGTGTCTGCCCTGAGGGCGTGCGACTGTCACTTACGTGGGCCCAGAAGGTAGCCGGCGCTGTTCAGGGTCCAGCCCCTCTTCTCCTTCACCTTCGAGGGAGAGAGGGGGTCAGGTGGCCGGGCCGTGCCTGCCTGCATGGACTGGTTCCTCTCACAATGAGGGCCGGCTTTCCAGTGGAACATGGGCATTGCCATGCATGTGCACTTGTGGGGAGGACGGCTTCTAGGGCTCCTGGGGGAGCAGCCTCAGCCGCTTCTCTCGCTTGGTGATGCGAGGACCCGCTCCACAGGGACGGCCCCTCCGAGTGAAGCCGCAGCCCGTGGCCCATGCTCCCCGCTTCCCCGCAGGCTGTCCACACACCAGACGGGAGCGTCCCCTCCCCCGTCCCCCTTCTCCATCCCGCACCGGCCCAAAGCGCCCGCTCCGCCCGGTCCGGTTCTGTGGTTCTGGTGCAGCGTGCGGAGGGCGCCGCCCCGCACTTACCGGGACCCGCACTTACCGGGGACCCGCGGGCGGCCGGCAGGGCGGCGAGGAGCAGGGAGGCGAGCAGGAGGGCGCCGCCTGGGGACATCTGCAAGGGAAGGCGGGGGCGCAGGCACGTGGGGCGGAGCTCCGACCCAACCCGGGAGGACAGGGGGTGAAGGGGACCGAGGACCCAGTGTTTGCGCCCCCGGACAAGGGACAGGGAACAGGGGACGGAGCACGGGGGCCGGGGGCCGGGGCCGGACAGAGGCGCCGCGCCCTCGGGTGCGTCCACGGCCAGATCGCGGAGGGGCGCGCGGTACCGTGAGCAGCGGGGGTCCCGGGCGTCAGTGTCCGGGCGGGTGTCGGCGGGTCTGGGCGTCCGGTCGGGTCGGTCGGGTCTGGTTGGGCCGGGTCGGGCCGGGTCCAGTCGGGTCGGGCCGGGCGCTCACCGCATGGCACGGCTCGGGATGCGGAGGAGGAGCGCGGCGGCCGGTTCGGTTCCCTCGACGTGTCCGCCCGGAGCCGCTGCCGCTATTTATGAGGCTCCGGGGCCGCGTCAGAGCGCAGGTCCCGCCTCCCGCGAGTCCCCGGGGGCGGGGTGCCCGCAGCGCGGCTGGGGCTCCGTGCTTCCGGGAGCCGCGCGGGGCTCCGCATGGGGGGGGGGGGGCAATCGCCGTGAATGGGGAGCCTGAGCAGCCCCCACAAACACAGGGTCCCTGCTGGGGGGGGAGCCCCGCCCCATACCCAGGATTCTGGTCCTGGGGACAGCGAAGCCCCCACCCCAGCACAGCGCCCCCTGCCGGGGAGGCCGGAAGCTCCGCCAGACACCCCGGGACCACCCCTCCCACCCCTCAGCCCAAAACAGGCCGGCCTGGGGCCCCCATCTGCTCACTGGCACCCAGCTTTCCCACCTCTGGGTGCCCAGTGACTTCAGAAGGAGGCAGATCAGCCAGGGCTGTTGGGCTGTTGGGCCCAGCAGTCCGTTCCCACCTGGAGCTGTGGGTGCCCCCCCTCCCATGGGCACTGCCGGCTTAGAATGGGTCCCTGCCAATGCTCTCCCGCTGACTCCGGGTCAGGGCACAGCTGCTCTGAGCGGGTCAGGCAGTGGGCAAGCCCTTGGGGACCCGGGGGCCGGAGCAGACACCAGCCCGGGCTCCCTGCGGTGGCCGGCGGGCAGGGCAGCAGCCAGAGGCTGTGGCAGGTGGCACAGGAATCGGGCCGGGATGGGCCCTCCTCTACTTGCTCCGGGAATGCCTCCTGAGCTTGGCCAGACCCAGTGGGTTCCTCCCTGGCTCACAGACACCGGGCACACGGGCACCTCCAGACTGCTAACGAGGGTGAGGCTGGCTGGCAGAACTTTGCCGGAGCCCCTCCTCCCCGGCCATGGAGATCAGCAGTGGCACAGAGGCAGCCCCTGCCGGCAGGGCTAGGGTCAGGGTCACTGGGAGGTGCGGCCCTCGCCCACCCGCCCGCTGAGTGCCAGACTGACCCCTGTGCCTGGGGATCCAGGACAAACGGTAACAGCAGTGATGCTAGCCTCCAGCTAGCCTACATTTCCGCTTTATGAACCTTTTGTGCAGACAGCTCCAGGGGAGAGCCATTTGCCTCTGCGCGGATGACAAAGGGCCCGGAGCTTGAGGACTTGGGTCAAGGCCAGCAGGTGGCCAGGAGGGGGCAGGGGCCTCGCCTGGGTGCCGAGCGCTGCCCTGGTTTGCTAGGAGGGTGAGGAGGGTGCTGGCAGGGAGACGAGGCTTGGAGAGGGGTCCCGGGAGCAGACTCCCGGCTGGGAGGGGGTGACAGGGTTGTTCTCACTCCCAGTTCTGGCAGCCGGGCTGGGAGGACAGTAGGGGCAGGCGGCCTGACCAGGGCACACAAACTGGTTTCTGAAGGCCACGGTGATTCCGAGGGCGCCTTTCCCCGGGGAGGGCAGCGGGACTGGGGACAGGGACAGCTGAGAGCGGGCGAGCAGAGGGCAGTGTTCTGTGACTCATCACAGGAGTGACGGTGACGCCCTGTGCCCTTGTATGTAGGCCCTGTGGGGAGTGGGCAGGACCAGCCACAGGTGCCCCCGCCCCTGAGGACTGCTGGCTCACGGGGGCGGGGGAGGGGGGGTCCGGCCATCGCTCTGAGCACTCGCTCTTCTGAGAACACCAGTGCACGGTGCACCGGGGCCAGCTCCCCCGCTCCCCGGCTGCGGCCCAGGCCAGACAGGTGCTGCTTGCACCTGACCCTCTGCTCTGACTCCCTCTGTCCAGGAGGCTCTAGGCCTGAAGAAGCAGATTCTCAGCTGAAAACCGGGGTCCAGGACGCCCAGCCCGGAGCCAGCATTCAGGTCTCACGTGGGGAGGAGGCGGCCCTGCAGCCCAGCAGGACGCACAGCCGCCTGGTCACGTGATGCATTGTGTCCGAAGAGCCCAGCCCTTCCTGGAGGCAGGACCCGGTGGCCGGGGAGCCGGCGAGGGTGCGGGCGTGGGCCCGAGCGGCGTTGGCACGCAGACTAGAACAAGAACGTGGCCGCTGGCCGCTTTTCCCACGTGTGTCACGGGGAATCATCAGCAATCTGCTCGCGTGTCATGGGTCCACTGAACAAAAACCAAGCTGCTCCCCAAGTTCCTAGTCTCTCACCAGGACCCCACGGGGTCGGCATAGTGCTGCTTCCCCTCGGCCTGGGCGGGGAGGGTGGCCCGGCCAGGAGGCGGCAGGCGAGGCAGCAGCTGTGATTTCTGCGCGGACCGGACGTGTCAGGCCGAGGAGGGCAGCGCACGTCACGCTGGGGCAGCGCCTGCTCCCGGCACAGGCTGTGCGGGCCCCACGGCCTCGCTCTGATGGGCTCTGTGTGCTGAGACGGCCCAGTGAGTGTCACTGTCAACCTGTCATCTCGGAGACGGGTCAGCGTGTGGCGGGCAAATGGGGCACCATTACCCTAATGGAACTGAGCAGAAAGCGTAATTTTGTCCTGCATCGTGAGCTGGCCGTCTTCCTCAGAAGTCCTGTTCGCTGCCTTCAAAACCACCGGGTCTGCCGAGCAGAAAGAGCAAGGGTGCCGGCACGCTGCTTCCCTACCACCCCTGCCACCCCCTGCCACCCCCTGTCATCCCCCTGCCACCCCCTGCCACCCTCTGCCACCCCCTGTCATCCCCTGTCATCCCCTGCCATCCCCTGTCATCCCCCTGTCACCCCCTGCCACCCCCTGTCATGCCCCTGTCATCCCCCTGCCACCCCCTGCCACCCCCTGCCATCCCCCTGTCATCCCCCTGCCACCCCCTGCCATCCCCTGTCATCCCCTTACCACCCCCTGTCACCCCGTCATCCCCCTACCACCCCCTGCCACCCCTGCCACCCCCTGTCATCCCCCTACCACCCCCTGTCATCCCCTGTCATCCCCTGTCATCCCCCTACCACCCCCTGCCACCCCCTGTCATCACCCTACCACCCCCTACCACCCCCTGCCACCCCCTGTCATCCCCCTGCCACTCCCTGTCACCCCCTGTCACCCCCTGTCATCCCCCTGCCACCCCCTGTCATCCCTCTGCCACCCCCTGCCACCCCCTGCCACCCCCGTGCCACCCCCTGTCATCCCCCTGCCACCCCCTGGTACCCCCTACCACTCCCTAACACCCCTGTCATCCCCCTGCCATCCCCTGCCACCCCCTGTCATCCCCCTGCCACCCCCTGCCACCCCCTACCACTCCCTAACACCCCTGTCATCCCCCTACCATCCCCTGCCACCCCCTGCCACCCCCTGTCATCCCCCTGCCACCCCCTGCCACGCCCTATCATCCCCCTGCCACCCCCTGGCACCTTCTACCACCCCCTACCACTCCCTAACACTCCTGTCATCCCCCTGCCACCCCCTGTCATCCCCCTACCACCCCCTGGCACCCCCTACCACTCCCTAACACTCCTGTCATCCCCCTGCCATCCCCTGCCACCCCCTACCACCTCCTACCACTCCCTAACACCCCTGTCATCCCCCTGCCATCCCCTGTCATCCCCCTACCACCCCCTACCACCCCCTACCACTCCCTAACACCCCTGTCATCCCCCTGCCACCCCCTGGCACCCCCTACCTCCCCCTGCCACCCCCTGTCATACCCTGTCATCCCCCTGCCACCCCTGCCACTCCCTGTCATCCCCCTGCCACCCCCTACCACCCCCTGTCATCCCCCTGCCACCCCCTGGCACCTCCTACCACCCCCTACCACTCCCTAACACTCCTGTCATCCCCCTGCCACCCCCTGTCATCCCCCTACCACCCCCTGGCACCCCCTACCACTCCCTAACACTCCTGTCATCCCCCTACCACCCCCTGCCACCCCCTACCACTCCCTAACACCCCTGTCATCCCCCTGCCATCCCCTGTCATCCCCCTACCACCCCCTACCACCCCCTACCACTCCCTAACACCCCTGTCATCCCCCTGCCACCCCCTGGCACCCCCTACCACCCCCTGCCACCCCCTGTCATCCCCTGTCATCCCCCTGCCACCCCTGCCACCCCCTGTCATCCCCCTGCCACCCCTGCCACTCCCTGTCATCCCCCTGCCACCCCTGCCACCCCCTGTCACCCCCTACCACCCCCTACCACTCTCTACCACCCCTGTCATCCCCCTGTCATCCCCCTGCCACCCCCTGCCACCCTCTGCCACCCCCTACCACTCCTAACATTTCCTGCCATCTCCTGCCACCCCCTGCCCCCCCCAACACTCCCTGCCATCTCTCAACCACCCCCTGCCATCTCCTGCCTCTCCTGCTACCCCCTACCACCTCCCACCACCCCTCATGTGTGTGCATGCGAACACTTGCTTGCTTTGTCCACAGAAGCGGGCGGGGCTATTACTGGGGTGCCAGCTGAGGGGAGGAGGGGTTAGTGGTTTGGTGAGGGGATCCCCTACCCCCCAGACTGCAGCAGGGAGACTGACAGCAGACGCCCCCGCCCTCACGGGGACCCAGACACAGAGGAGATCTGTTGCTGCAGGGAGCCTGACCGCAGGCGGACAGGATCGGCCAGGGCCCGTGAGGGGCCACGTGGGGAGGCCCCACTGAGGTCCTTTCCCTGCTCCTCCCGCTGCCCGGACTGTGGCCGTGAGGCTGGAGTTGAGCTGCCATTGGGTCACCCGGTGACAGCTTTGGGTGACAGCAGACCCACGGGGCCAGGCCCTGGGCTGCCCACCTCGGAGCTCTTAAGCCCATGTTAATCGGGGTGTTTTTAAATGATATGCAGTTGGAATTACTCCTGTTTAAAGTAAGTTTCAACACGTGTTTGGTGAGTGAGTGAAGGGATTCCAATGACTGAAGGGACAGGCCGCCTCCAGTGCTGGCAAGCAGCCCGCTGGGGAGATGGGCTCATCAGAAGGAGAGGCGTGGGCCCTGGCCGGGTGGCTCAGTTAGTAGGAGTTCATCCCATCCACCAAAAGGCTGCAGGTTCGATTCCTGATCAGGGCACATACCAAGGTTGCAGGTAGAGAACGCCATCAATCGATGCTTCTCACATCAATGTCTCCCTCCCTCCCTCTCCTTTCCCCTCTCTTTCCTCTGGTGAAGATAAAAAATAAAAAACAGAAAAAGGAGAGGCTTGGAAGAGAAGATGGCAGATGGGCACTGCCTGCCAGTGATCTCATTGCTCTTGGAGAAATGGGGAAATGGCTTAATGATCTCATGTTGGCTTTTTTAAAAACATACACTGAGTGGCCAGATTATGATCATCTCTGAATGCATAATAATCTGGCCACTCGGTGTACATCCTATATAATAAAAGGCTATTATGCAAATTGTCCCCTCAACCAGGAGTTTGACCAGCAGGCAGGCTGGCCAACTGCCCATGTCCCCTCCCCCTGGCCAGACTGGAATGCAGGAATTCATGTACCTGGCTCTACATACCGAGTGGCCAGATTATTATTATTCAGAGATCATAATAATCTGGCCACTCAGTGTATATTTTTATTAACTTCGGAGAGGAAGGAAGAGGGCGAGAGAGACAGAAACATCATGGATCGGCTGCCTCCTGCACGCCCCACACTGGGGATTGAGTCTGCACCCAGGCCTGTGTCCTGACCGGGAATCGAACCGTGCGTGACCTCTGGGTTCATAGGTCAATGCTCAACCACTGAGCCACGCCGGCTCGGCTAATGTTGGCTTTTATTTGACCTTGCTGATGTGTGTGTCCTTGGACCTCCCCTCCCAGGACTTCTAACTGCAACCCCGCCCCTCCCCAACCCCATTCCCTAACACCGTCACCAGAAATTATCTGAAGTTGCTCCCTAAAAATAGTGGGTGAGGGCTTGGCTCCAGGGACTGGCTGCACGCTGGGAGTGGGTGTGGACAGTCCTCCTTCAGTGTGACTGCTGGCCGGGCCGGAGGCCGAGAAGGCTCACTCACTTTGTCCCAGAAGCAGGCGGAGCTGTTCCTGGGGGTGCCGGCTGAGGAGGAGGGGAGCAGGTGGACAGGGGCGGGGGGGGGTGTGTGTGCTAGTGGTTTGGTGAGGGGACCCCCTCCTCCCTTAGGCAGCCTTTGGGGAGACCCCTCTGCCCCCTTCTTTCTGATCAGAGACAAATCCAGCTGCAAATGGGGTCTTTTTAGTGGGCGGCTGGCAGCACCCAGTAAAATCAAGGACCTGGGTCCGGAAGCTCGGCCGGAGGCTGGAGCAGGCCGTTCGCAGGCTGTTTCGTGGTTGCAGTTTGTAAGCTCTGAGATAAGCCGTGAGCACAGTCACGCCTCAGTGGCCCCGAGCTCAGTGGGGAGGCTTCGGACGCGGGTCCTCCAGGGAGCAGCTGAGCTGAGCTGGACTCAGTGCTCCGTGGGCTGGTCCAGGGCCACGCGCTGCCCCACTCCCGCCTCCCAGCACAGTGCCCACCTCGGGACAGGTCCCTGCAGAGGGGCCGGTTCGGCCTGGAGCTGTCACTCACAGGGAGGGGTGAAGCGGGGCCAGGGCCCGGGAGAATGAGAGACGTGGTTGTCCTGGGGCCGTGGGGCCTCTCAGTGAACCCACAGCCCACGCCCGCTGCCCGCCCCCACACTCTGCAAACCCAAAGGGCCCCCAGATCCAGGGAGTGGAGTGGGGGCCTCCCCTTGCTGCCTCCTCCGTCTCCTCCCTCCCCTTCCTCTCCTCCCCTGTCCTGGGCTCCACCAGGAAGCCCCCACTTCCCAGCCTGCCCCCCACCATTCCTCTAGCCCTGCCCTCCCACCTCCACACCCATAGTCCCTCCGCCCCCAGGAGTGAGTCCATTCAGACAAGCTCCCCGGGGGCGCTGCTGCGGGTTAGGCTCTGCCGGAGCCCAGGACCACCTGTGTGGTGCCTCACTGGGCGGGGGAAGGGGGAGGGGGGAGAAGGGCGGTCTCCTGGGGGCTGGGGCTGGAGGAGGGCAGAGCGAGCCCTGCGGCTGGGGTGCTGGAAGCTGGTGACTCAGCTGCAGGCCCTGGGCAGTGGCACCTGTTTCCTGGCCCTGAGTCAGGCCCCGGCAGCCCCCCCCCCCCCCCCGGCCATGTGGGAGCCCATCTGGCTGAGGGGTGTGGGTGCCCAGGGAGAGGGCAGGTGGCGGGGGGGGGGGGGGGGAGGGCGTCAGAAGCACAGGGCATTGTGCCTGGGCCTGGGCCTGGGCCTGGGCTCTGCAGAAGGGCCCGCCGCTCAGGGCCCCTGTGCGTCAGAGGACGGGGAGACACTGAGCTCGCAGAGTCCTTCAGAGAAGCACCGCCAGGGACAGGCAGTGAGCGCAGTGTGGCCCGAGCAGCTCCACGCCCGCCCGGCCCTGCGCCCTGCCCCCGGGGGGGGCGGTCTGTGCCGCTCCGTGTCCTGGGGTGGACAGCCCTCCTCGTGCAGACGCCTTCGGACGCAGGTGAGATGGAGAGAGAGCCGTGAGGACCGAGGACGGGGGTGTGGGTGACGAGGGCCTGCGGGAAGCTCCGTCCCCACAGCCCCCGCCAAGCCACGGGCGGGCCCTTCGCCCCGAGCCCTGGCCGGCGCAGCAGCCCTCCAGGTGTGTGCTGGGCTCCGTTAACCAGCACCGCAAACCGGGCCAAACGGCAGGGAAGTACGGCCCCAGTTCTGGAATCTTCTGCGGGCCGAGGGGCACCCGCTCTGCTGGCCCTGCCTGGGGTTTCTCGGACCCGCACCCGCATGGCCTCCCTTCGCGGAGCAGAGAGAGTGAGGTCGGGGCCCGCCCTCGGCCTGAGGGCTGCACCCCCTTTCCTGGCCTGAGGACACAGCTCTGACGAAGGACCGTGTGTGCTTGTCCGCTCACCCGGGAGGCACGCTTGGGGCGTGCCCACCTTTTGGGGATTGCGACACCGCTGCCCTGAACACTCGGGCGCACGCCTTGTTTGCACACCCCCTTCCCGTTCTTTGCGGTGTCTCCCTCGGCGTGGGGCTGCTGGGTCATCCACTGATTCCACGTGTAACTCTTTGCAGAACTTGAACATTTTCATATTTTGTTCATCGTGGACAATGTACATTTATTTTTTAAAGGTGTTTTTAGTGGTTTTTTGAGAGACAGGAAGGGAGAGGGAGGCTGGGAGAAACATCGATGGGAGAGAAGCGTGAGAAGGCCACGCGGGCAGAGCCGCTGGGAGAGCGGGCGCGAGGCCCGTCACGAGGAACCAGGTGGCAGGTCCTTTGCTGCGAGCGCTGGCTTCCCCCGCAGCCCACTGACAGCGGAACAGATCCTGCCCCCGGGGAGAAATTAAATTCTCAGACCCTGTGATTGTGTTTGAAGGAACAGGATGACTTCCCAAAGGAAGGATCTGCCAATTACCACGGCCGGGCCATCCTTCTCGGGAGGCACAGCTGTCCTCGCCGCCCAGACAGCCCGGCCCGGCTCCGGCGTCTCCAGGGAGACGGCACGCTGCCTGGGGTGGGGTGGGTGGGGTGGGGCAGAGGTGCTGCTGGGGTTTTAGCAGAAACTCAGAGCAGCTGGTGGAGCTGCTCCGGCCACTGGGCTGGCCCTGCCCGAGCCCCACAGTCCTCGTCCGGGTGTCCAGGCCAACCCTGTCCCCAGCCTCCCACTGAAGCTTTGTGACCCCATCCTGGGTAAAAGCTGCTGTATGAAATGTTAACCCTGCAGTTCTGGCTTCTGTAAACGTTTGCTTGCTTAAATAATAGGGGAAAGTAAGACTGCTCCCATTCCAGAGAGGCCATAAACTGTGCCCAGACAGAGCTGTCAGTGCTGGCACCAGGCCAGGCCTGGAGATCTGGTCTCATGGCCTGTCCCAGCACAGGGGACTTTTTCTGAGAAGGTCCGCAAGTCTCATTCCAAATTTGGAAAACAAAGAGCTGAAAAACATACAAGAAAGGGAGACTTCCACCACATTGGCCCCAGAATTTGAGAAGCAAGATTTCCTCCGGGCCTGCTAGCGCTAGCGAAATGAACAGGACTCCACATAAAGTTGGCTTATTGATTAAGGCGCCTTCTGATTTACAACACACCATGTCCAGTGTTTTGGGCTACTTACTGCATGTAATAAACTGGCCCAAAACTTAGTGGTTTTAGCCCAGGCCAGTGTCGCTCGGTGGTTTGAGCATTGGCCCGAGCACGAAAGGGTCACAGGTTTGATTCCCGGTTAAGGGCAGGCACCTGGATTGTGGGTTCCATCCCCAGCCCTGCTCAGGGTGCATGAGGGAGGCAACCAATCCATGTTTCACACATTGGTAGTTCTCTCTCCCCTTACCTCCCTCCCTCCCACTCTCTCTCTCTAAAAAAAAAAAAGAGGCAATGGGAAAATATCCTCACGTTAGGATTAACAAAAACAGCAGAATTTAGTGGTTAAACAACATGGATTTGCTCCTGGTTTTGCACGGTGGGCGGGGTTCGGCAGAGACAGCTCATTCCTGGGGCCTGCAGCACCGCCTGCCTGGCTCTCCCACTGGAGGACCCTGGGGCGTGGCCGGGCCTCCTCCCTCCTCCCAGTGGCTCCTGGGCTTCCCTCAGACTGGGGGCTGAGTCCCAGAGGGCAGGGAGGCCTGGCCCCCCAGAGCCACCCCTATGCCACGTCCCATTGGCCACAGCAGTTCCAGCCCCTCCCCCCACCTGCCAGGGCTGGGGAGGAGACCCGCCTCTCCAAGGCCAGGGTGGAAGTGTCTGTGGGGATTTTAACGCAGCCCGTCTGCTACCGCACACAACGGGCTCGCTGCCATGCGGGGCGCTCCAGGGAAGGGGAGTTGTGCTTACCTGCAGCAAGAGGAGAAGGCGGGGTTTGCACCCACACCGTGTGCAGGGGGGGAGGGTGGCCGTGCACCCACACTGTGTGCCGGGGGGGGGGGGGGTGGCCGTGACCCACACTGTGTGCCGAGGAGGGTGGCCATGACCCACACGGTGTGCAGGGGGAGGGTGGCCATGACCCACACCGTGTGCAGGGGGAGGGTGGTGGTGCACCCACACCGTGTGCGGGGGGGGGGGGGGGAGGGTGGCCGTGCACCCACACTGTGTGCAGGGGGAGGGTGGTGGTGCACCCACACCGTGTGCAGGGGGGGGGGAGGGTGGCCGTGACCCACACTGTGTGCAGGGGAGGGTGGCCATGACCCACACCGTGTGCAGGGGAGGGTGGCCGTGACCCACACCGTGTGCAGGGGGGGGGAGGGTGGCCATGACCCACACTGTGTGCCGGGGACGGTGGCCATGGTTACGTACCCTGTTCGGTCAGGGCCATGTGGCTGCTGTTGGCTATTTTATCCCTAAGCTACAAGCTCACCCTGTTTCCAGCCACTGCAAAGCTCCGGGCTGCAGTCTAACTCAGCGAGAACAGCATTTGGTAAGCATGGCCAGACCCTGAGACTCCTGTCCGATCTAACATCCAGTCTTGCCTGCTCCTCCCTGCCCAGACCCCCCTCGGTGGCAGCGGCTGGCGTGGCTCGGTGGGGTGCGCGCCATCCCGTGCGGCAGGAGCTGCTGGTTCGATTCCCGGGTTTGGGCTCAATCCCCAGCGGAGTGGCATGCAGGAGGCAGTATCATCGGTGTTTCTGTCTTCTCTCCCCCTCTAAAAAGCCAATAAAAACAAAACAAAACGGGAGACCTTTAGAAAACAAGCGTAGATCCAACCACCGCTCTTTCTCGCCAGGAAGCCCGGAGCCCCGCCCCCGCCCGCGGGGTCACGTTCAGACGCCGCTCGCTGGCTCCGAGGCGGCAGCGCGGGGCCACCCCTCCCGCTGCCCCCGCGTCTGCTCCCAGACCTCTGGTCTACCCGCAGGAGAGGCCGGCGTGATCGGGATTCTGTGCCGTTTGCCGTCCCAGTTTGGAGCCGTGAAGAGGCGTCGTGGAAAACCGGGGATCAGTTTGCACAGATAGGAGTCACCAGGGACCTTCAGATCCCGGACGCAGTCTTACCGGGAGTCCCCCCTGTGCGGAGGGAGAACTGAGCAGTTACTTCCTCCTCTTGAAGCAGTTCAGCCACGGAAATGAGGTGCTTCAGAGTCTGGTAGCCAAGAAGCTGTTTCAAAAGTATCTTAAAATGTTCCCTCTCCTGAGGAGCCGTGCACGGTGATAAAGTTGCGTTTCACCCAGGACAAACCGTCCAGAGAGAAAGCTTCTTAGAAACAGAACGAATGGCCATGAGACGGTGACACTGGTCACCTCCAGGAGGAGTGTGTGTGTGGGGGGGGGGGGGGGGGGGCAGGAGGGATAAGGGGTGGGGGGGGCAGGAAGGACTGGGGGGACAGGCCCTGAGGAAATCGCCCTCCGGGGGCTCAGTCCGGGGGAAGCTGAGGCAGATGACAGCCCGTCGAGGTGCAGGGCCAGGCCGCCCGCCCTGCCGTTCGGTGCCGTCTGCTGAGCCCATTACCGGCAGCTTCCTTTGCTCTGTGTCTGATCCGCAATCATCCGGCTCCTTTGGTCACTCGGTTTGATCTCGCTCTCCCAGCCCGGGGGACGGGGGGTGAGAGTCCATTAGGGAGCTTTCATCTGAGGGTCTGTGAGGCCGAGGCCCCGTGGGCGGCTGAGCCGGGGCTGGGAGGCAGGCGGCGGGCAGAGCCTGCAGGCCGGGCTCAGGGCCACAGTGGGCAGCTGGGCCCGGGGTGGCTTCCTGGGCTGGGGGGTGGGAGTGGGGGGAGTTTCCATGGGTGGGGGCTGCCCCGAGTCCCCGCGGAAGCACATGCTGACCTTCAAACATGGCAGAGCTTCCGTTCCGCCAGGTGCTGCCCAGGTGTGGCAGAGCCCAGCGTGCCCGCAGCAGACGCACCGCAGCCCCAGGGGGGAGCACCCGGCGTCCTGGACCGGTCAGCGCCCGGGCCTGTCCGCACACGGAGTGCGCCCGCCTCAGGGAGCTGGGACCTGCACCGGCTGCCCGCGAGCCCGCGCCCGCGCCGGGAGGAGCCAGGAGCGGGCACCGGACAGAGGCCGCCCCTCTCACCCAGGACAGCCTGCACCGAGGCCATCCCGGGGGCGGGGCGGGGCGGGGGGTTCGGGAAGATGGAACGTTCTGGAGACGATGGTGGGGATGGTCCTGTAGCCGTGTGAATCCGGTGAATGCCACTTGGGGATGCACAGTGGTACATTTTACGTTTTACCACAATTTTTTAAAAGGGAAGTAATCAGCCAGAAAGAATAATTACCCTGTGTCATGCAATTATGTACAATTCCCTTCCCCCCCCCCGCCAAAGAGTAATTTGGAGGAGATTTTTACAAATGTCAGAGGCTGGCTTCCCGACTCTATTGTGCTCCCTGGAGAGAAGGGGGCTGGGGGGGGGGGGCAGCGCCCAGGCCCGGAGCGTGAGGCCGGGTGAGTAATCCGCGGCCTCGGCGGGGCTGGCCCCGTCAGCCCTGCGTGCTTTCTGATTATGACTAAATGCCTGATTCTCAGGCAGGAGGGTGACCCTCCGATGGCATTATCCCGGCGGACGCGACCTCATTTCCGGGCGCCGCGATGGGAGGGTCCTCCGAGGGAGACCGAGGAGCCAAGTGACAGTCCGGCCGAGCTCCTGGCCTTGGTCCCCGCCCGTGAGCACCTGCCTGTGGGACTGCCCCCACTCACACGGGCCCACAGCGTGGGCACGGTCTCCGTTTTGGGGGGGTTTCTCCCGGGTTGGGTTGGTGCCATCTCCCCAGGATTCCTCTCCCTGGGGGTGGGGAGACCCTGTGGGGTTGCAGATATCAGCACTGGGGGGTGGGGGGCAGTGCTCCCCAAACCAGGCCAAGCACAGACGCCCTCTCCCTCCCCCTGCCTCGTGGGCACTCATCCGGCAGCCACTGTCCCAGCCCCAGAGCAGGGAGCAGGGCGAGGGCGGCAGGCGCTACTCCTGGAGACCAGATCCCCGTGCACCTGTCCCAGCTCCGATGCCACTGACCCCCTCCTGCCCAGCGGCCACTGGGCCTGCCCGGCTCAGAGGCCCGAGGCGCCCCTCCTTCTGCACAGCCCGGTAACCACTGAAGGTTCAGCTTCTCCCCCAGGATGGAGAACCGTGAGGCCCCCACCCCGAGCCCCGATGGGGCCTTCTGCTCCTGCCCTGTCCGACTCCCTCACCTCCAGTCTCCCTGCGGCTACTCCCTCCCACAGGAACCTCAGGCTCTGCTGAGGGAACGGCCGGGCTGGACCTGTGCCCCCGGGGCTCACGTGCTGATCTCACTCGCTGGGTGTGCAAGCCGTCCCCCCGCTCCGCAAGCCCTTGCCCTCCCAGTCGTCAGCCTGGGCCGGCGCCCGGCAGCCTTTCTGTGCCACGAGGCCCCCACCCCAGGCAGTTACGGGCCAAGCCTGGGTTCGCTGGTCAGCCCTCTGGTGTGGCCCCCTGGTGTGGCTCAGGGGCTGACACTCCCATCCCCGAGCCGAACTGGCATCTATTGTTTTACAAACTACCCTGTTTCCCCGGAAATAAGACGTTCTCCGAAAATAAGACCTAGCGCATGGAAAGATAAGACATGCCCTGAAAATAAGACCTAGCGCAACTTTGGGAGAAAAAATTAATATAAGACACTGTCTGATTTTCGGGGAAACAGGGTAGCCAACATGACATGCTCTGTCCCAGCCTCTCCTCCACCTGTGGAAACAGCCTGGCCACTGAAGGCCGGGCAGAGGGGGAGCTGATTCTTTCCCAAACTCCTCTCATGATGAGAATCACCTGGCGGAGTTGTTAAAATACAGATCCCTGAATCCCAACCAAGAAGTGCTAAACTAGAATTTTTGGGAACATATAGGTAAAATTGTATACTTAACTAGTGCTCTAAGACAGAGTAGTTTAACAACTCCACCAGGTGATTCTCATCATGAGAGAAGTTCGGGAAACACGTCAGAGGAAAACGCACAGCCCAGGGCGCAGGCCCTGAGGGCAGGCCGAGCCTGCGGGAAATGGCGGGCGGCGGGGGCTCCGAGGCATTATGACTAATCTCGGCTAATGCGCTGCCGTCAATTAGCCTCGTTAGCGGGAGCGCAGACGGCAGCGCTTTCATTACCAGCAGCTGCTGGCAGCGGAGAGGGTGCGTCTCCATCAGGGTCAGGCTTTCTGAAAACGGACAGTCACCTCCCGCATTGTTGGAAATTCACGAAAATGGGGGACGAACAGAAGCGAGAGGATGACACATTAGGTGATGAAAGTTGCATAAATAATTGTTACTGTTATTTTTCTACTATTTTTTTTTCTTGGCTTAAGTGAACTCGGGCCATTATATCCTTCTTCCCCCCCCCGCCACCCCCCTGGAAATCTGAGTGACAGGAAAATAGCGGCATTAGAGTTCAGCCAGGACACTGCGCCCATTAGGGAGGCGATGCCAGAGGAACTCAGCTCGGCCAGGGCTCAGGAGAGGACCAGGCCGCGTGCTGGCCTCCCTCCAGCCCGCCCGCGCCCAGCGCCCACTCTTCCACCCAAATGGCTGCACCTCCACTCCCCCCGCCCCTTCCCCCGCCACACACACACACACACACACACTCACACACTCACACTCACACACTCACACTCACACTCACACACACACACACACACTAACACACACACACACTAACACACACACACTCACACACATTCACACACACACACTCACACACACACACTCACACACACTCACACACTCACACACACACACACACTCACACACACACACTAACACACACACACTCTCACACACACACACACACACACACACACACACACACATACACACTCACACACACACACACACACACACTCTCACACACACAGATACACTCTCACACACTCTCACACACACACACACACACTCTCTCACACACACACTCTCACACACACACACACACACACACACACACACAGTGCTGTGGCACCTGGTTCCTGCAGGAGAGCTGGAGGGCAGCGGGCGGTCACCCGCGCTGTGGCCCCGCCCCCACCTGGAGGCGAGGGGAGAGAGCCAGGCCCTCCCACCAGGCCCTCCGCTGGGGCCAGTGTGGGGCTCAGCTGTGTGCCCAGTGTACACGCTGGACATGACAGCCGCCGGCTCACGGCTCCCCTCCCCTCCCCTCTCTGCTTGTGCTGGGCTCGGCCTGCCCCAGCACCTTGCAGTCCGGAGGCCTGGGGCATGGACCCTGCTGTCTCCCGCCCCACGGGTTCAGGGCCTGTCCCCCGCCCTGCTCCCGGCCTCGCCCTCCAGCAGGTGCCCAACACCCATGACTCCCCTGGGCGGGCCTGGCCTGTGAGTGTGGCCGGAGTCTGGGGGCAGGCTCACCGTCAGCCTTACATCTGGCCATGGCTCAGGTGGCTCCTGCTGGCTGCAGGCCAGCCCTGGGCCCCCAGTCCCACCTTTTCACTCTGTAGGGCCGAAGCCCCTTAACCACACGAAAGTCAAAGCAAAAACAAGGTGCACGTTATCGTCAGCCCAGAACCATGGTCTTGGAAATCTTTCCGGCAAAACAGCTACAGCGAGCTTGTTTCCTAAGGACCCCCTCAGTGAGCTCAGGCGCATGTGCATGGAGCCACACCCTGAAGACGAGGGGCCCCTGGAGCTGCCCCCCCCCCCCCCGCCCTCCCACACCCCCTGAAGGTGAACCGACGGGCAGACCAGTCCCCAGGTTCCCTGCAGCCACCGGCAGCTCCCTCAGGCCCCGTTCCGCCCACGTTTCATGGCTGTATGTGGCCAGGGTTCTGGCCTTCGCCTGAACAAGCCACAGTCCATCCCTCCATCCTGCTGTCGATGGGGCTGGTGCTGCAGAAACAAGAGTGACCGGCCTCCTCCAGACGGTGTGGTGAGCTGCTGGCCCGGGTCCCCCCTGTCCCCCACCCCACCCGGGTGCGGCAGGTTCCGTGCTGGCCCCCTCACCCCCTCTTCCTGCCGCTCTGAACACAAAGCGTGGGGCCAGGCTTCGCCCTGGGGATGCCCCAGGATTGCTGCCCAGGACCCCAGGGGGGAGCCGGGTCACTGAGGGGCCCGGCCAGCCTGCCGGTGCCCTCTGACCCGGGCTGCGGGGCGTGCCCCCCGGGAGGGGGCAGGGGGAGGTCAGGCCAGGCCCCCGCTGCAGGCCCTCCTCTCCCCAGGGAAGGGCGGTTGTCACTGTGGAGGGTGGGGAGACACGGCCCACCCCTCCCGTCGCCATGTTTGGTGGCTCCTCACAAAGATTAAAATAGAATTCCCCTATGATCCAGCAATCCCATTTCCGGGTATGGACGCAAAAGAATCAAAAATATGGTTTTCAAGAGATAGTTCCACCACACCTATGTTCATAGCAGCATTACTCACAACAGTAAAATGTGGAGGCAGCTGAAACCGGTTTAGCTCAGTGGATAGAGCATTGGCCTGTGGACTCAAGGGTCCCAGGTTCGATTCTGGTCAAGGGCATGTATAATACCTTAGTTGTGGGCACATCCCCGGTGAGGGGTGTGCAGGAGGTGGCTGATCAATGTTTCTCTCTCATCGATGTTTCTGGCTCTCTATCCCTCTCCCTTCCTCTCTAAAAAAAATCAATAAAACATATAAAAAAAAAATGTGGAGGCACCTCAGTCTGTGCCGATGGTGAGCCAGTAGCAAACTATGGCCCGTCCACGCAATGGATGTCATTCGGCCCTAAGATGGAGAGGAATCCCAGCACGCTACAACGTGGATGAGACTCGGGAACATTAATGAACAGAAAAGGACAAATACTGTGATCCGCTCCTAAGAGGGGCCTAGGAGGTGGAGCTCATGGACACAGTAGAATTCGGGGTGCCGGGGGCTGGGGGAGGGCAGGGGGTTGTGGGATGGGGCAGAGATGTTTATGAATTGCAGCTGACATACAATAGTATATTAGTATTCGGTGTTCCGTGTAGTGATGCGGTATTTTTGTACCTCACAAAATGATCACGGCAAGTTTAGCTGTCAACTGTCACCACACGTGTCATCACCGTATTATCGACGGTTCCCTGTTCTGTCCATCACGGCCCTGTGATTTGTTTTATTTACCCCTGGACGTTTGTATGTGGTCCCCTTTGCCTATTGCACCCCCCCGCCCCTCCGGCAGCCGGCAGTGTCCGCTGTGTCTGGGAGTCCCTTCTGTCCTGGTTGCCCGATCAGTTTGCTCTGTGGATCGAATGGAAGTGATGTTCAGTGGTACTTGTCTTTCCCTGCCTGGCGCACGTCACTCATCATGACGACCTCTAGGTCACTCTGTACAGGCCAGGGAGGGGCTCCTGGGCAGCCAGTGGCACGCTGGCAGCACCCAGAAGTGGTGGGCGGACCTGTGTCCCCCAAGAAGGAAGGTTTGAGTCCTGCGTCTCCGTGGCCTGAGCTCTGCCAAGGAGCCCAGAGAGCTGGGTGGGGTTGTCTGTGGCTGAACATCGGTGCACTGGGCCCGTGGGCCACACCTGGCCAGCGCCTGTTTCCATAAAGTTTTATTGGTCCGCAGCCAGCGCGGCCACTCATGCCGTCTGCGGCAGCTTCGGGCTGCAGGGTCAGGGCTGGCCGCTGGGACAGACCAGAAGGCCCAGGAGGCCGGGAATAGTCCCTGTCTGGCCTCACAGGAAACATCTCTGACCTTGATTCAGCTGCCAGGACAGGTACCGTCCCTCGGCCTCACGGGGTGAGAAGACTTTGCCCTGAGCGAGGTGAGGCGAGGCCTGGGGAGGGCTGCCGACTGGCCTGGCCCGGCCCCGGGGCGCCCTGAGCCCCTGGGCGGGAACTCACAGCGGAGGCCGCAGTGAGCTCGGCCTTCAGCCTCGAGCTGGCCCTCCCTTGGGCAGGGGAGAGAGGGTCAGTTCTCCAGAATGTTCTCAGCTCGGGTTCTTAATTCCGGCAAATATCCCTGAGATGTGTTTTCAATACGAGCTTCAAATGAAACTGGAATCTTGTTAGGGGCCGCCAGGGCAGATTCAAATATAAATCTCTGTCTGCCTTAACGATTTTGAGTATTGGAGTTATCCACCGAGCGCCAAGTAAAGGGATAAAAATGCAAATGAAATGGAGACTCGTCACCGGTCCCTTCTGGGGGCCGGGCAGCGTCTGGCCCCTGCCTGGCCCCGGCCACGTGGCAGCCCAGCTGCTGGGCGGACGTGGAGGGAGGGGTCCAGGCTCCGGCCACCGCTGGGGCTCCTGGCTCAGCCACGGGCACATGTTTAAAAAACATCCCGAAACGTAACGACAGGAACAGCCATGCGCAGAGGTCGCCTCTGTCCTGTGCTCGGGACACACAGCCACGGGCCCGGAGCTTCAATGGCCCAAATTGCCAATAATTTCAGCATAAATTAGGCCATTGTGTGCTGCCTCGGCTCTCTCCTGGTGATGAAAAGGGACACAGTCTCCTCGCCAGGCATGAGACGCGGGGGGTGGGGGGCTGTCTGGTGCCCTGTGGGGCCCTCGCTCCTCTCCCTGTTGGGGAGGGGCCGCTGCTCGGCCTGCAGTGACCCTGGGCCGGGCTGCAGGCCCCCAGCTGTCTCAGGAAGGGAGGGGGGACATCACCAGACCACAGCTCCCCTGGAGATGGGCTCCAGGCAACCCTGACGAGATGTATGGAGCCCTGGCATGTGGGGCACTGCCCTTTAGGGGTTCCCTGGGGAGGGGGTGACACACACAGGCCAGGCCTCCACGGAGTTCCTGGGGGCAGGGCGGGTGAAGCCATGGCTGTGAGCTGTGCACAGACTGGGGACCCCACCCCCAGGATGGTGGTGTTTGGAGGTGCAGCCTGTGGGTGGAGGTTAGGGCTGGATGAGGTCATGCGGGTGCCCACCATGTTGGTGCCCTCCTAGGAGGAGACACCAGAGAGCAAGCTCCAGCTCCTTTCTGGGCGCAGACAGGTCACGGGGCACACAGGTGGCGCCTGCCGCCGAGAGGAGGCTCAGAATGAACCCCTCTTCCCCCAGCATCCTGACCTCGGACCTCCACCCTCCAGGACTGTGAGACGCAAACACCTGCTGGTAAGCGCCAGACCAAGACCCTGGGGATGTGATGGGCCTGGCATCAGGCCACAGCCAGCGGCTGGAAGGGCGTGGCAGGGAAGGAACAGAGGGGGTGCAGGCTGGGCCACAGGAGGGCCAGGTGGGAGGAGCCCTGCCAGGGGCTGAGGGTGGCCTGAGGCCAGGCTCGGGGCCGGGTGTCCGTCCGTGAGGTTCCGAGGGAGGGAGGAGCCGGGAAAGCCGTCTTTTAGAAGGAAATGCAGACTGTGTTTGAAGCCCCACGTGGACCCCAGCTCAGGGCGGCTCTGTCCTCGTCACCCGCCTCTAGACTGCAGACTCCTCGCCCGCACTCACACCTGCTTCGCCTGGAACTCCGGGGGGCAATTCCTGGGGTGCCCTGTGCCCTGATGGAGTCTGCAGCACCCTGGCCTCTACCCACCAGCCGCTCGAAACACCGTTCCCCCAATCGTGACAACCAAAAGCGCCTCAGACACGGCCATGTGGCCGGGACAGAATCCCTGGGCGGAGAACCGGCCCGAAGCGGCCGGGGGCCGGGCCGGGAGACAGTCCTGCTCCAGGGGTGCAGGCAGGCGGTGGTCCCAACTCTGCCGGGTGCAGGGCCGGGGGCATGCCTTTTAAACTTGTCACGAGAGCCCTGAAGGGGCCCCGGGTTTGATTCTGGTCAAGGGCAGGCACCTTGTCTGCAGGCTCCATCCTGGGCCAGGGCCAGGTGTGCAAGAGGCAACCAATCAATGTCTCTCTCACATCAACATTTCTCTGTGTGTCTCTCCCTCCCTCCCACTCTCTCTAAAAATCTATGGAGCCTGTCCGGCGGGGCTCAGGGGCTGAGCATCGACCTATGAACCAGGAGGTCAGGGTTCAATTCCCGGTCAGGGCACAGGCCTGGGGTGCGAGCTGCATCCTCAGTGGGGGGCGTGCATGAGGCAGCCGACCAACGATTCTCTCATCATTAACGTTTCCCTCTTCCTTCCTCTCTGAAATCAATAAAAATGTATTTTTTAAAAAATGTTAAAAATCAAAGGAAAAATATCCTCAGAAAAGGATTTACAAAGAAATTAAAAATTCACTTGCTTCGAGATAAGATGTCTGGTGTGATCCGGCTGAGCCAGTGAAACGGTCACAGTGCCTCGGGCGGTCCCGCGTGGGGACACGGTGCCTGCCGTGCACGTGACAGGAGCGACAGGTGCCCGTGGAGCACCCTTCCATCCTGTGTCAGCGTTAGACATAAAGCAGCTCGTCTCCTCCTCAACACCTGGGGAGGGGGAGCCTGCCCATCTGGGTACGGCCGTGCGGGCGGCGGGGACCACACAGGGAGCAGCAGAGGACACCGAGCCAGAGGACCAGGTGCCTGAGGGAGCCCTGCCCTGAGGTCCCGCCTGCTGCTGGGGCCCCCGCAGGCCAGACCGCACTGTGTCCCCGTCTGTCCCAGAGCCCGGCTGTGACACCCGATGGGGGCCTCCCTGTCCTTCCTAATCTGCCTGTGCCCGCGCCCGCCCTGCTGTTGGGGCTCAGGTGGGCACAAGGTGGGAGCTGGCAGCTGGGCCTCCCCCGTCACCAGGGGAGGGGAAACGCCCGGGGCATCCTCTGGTGGGGCCAGGGGCCTCCTGCCCAGAGGCAGCCCAGGGCCACGCAGGGCGCTGCCTGCAGCCGGAATGGTTCCTTCTGGCTCTAAATGACCGCTGAGGCCTGCGGGGCGGGGTGTGGGGCGATTCTCACCCCACAGTCAGGAGGCAGGCAGAAGCACCCCCGCTTCGTGATGTTTTCGGGGATTGGCTTATTTTAACAGAAAAGTTCATTTGCTATACATTATTCAATTAGACCTGCCAGGCATGGCGATGCTTTCTTAAAAGGGCAAAAATAACCCAATAAGTCAAATTCGATTTGGCAAACTGAGTCCATATGTTCTCCAGAGGGTGCGCCCGCCCGGCAGCAGAGGAAGGTGGGGTGAGTCGTGAGCGAGAGGACAGGCTTCGGGCAGGGTGGCGGGCCCGGGGCAGGGGAACAGAGTGCTCAGCCTAAGCCCCTGCACAGGTGAAGCGCAGGGCACTCCGCCCGCCCTTTGCTGGGCAGGTCCCGGCTCAGAAGCCAGGGAGCAGGGGGCAGCGGCCCAGACAGGGCCTGGGACAGAAAGGCCTGTCACACGCAGAAGCAGAGGTCATTCCAGGCAGGGTGAGGGCCACGACCCAGGCTCAGGTCCCACCCAGACGCACCGGACATGCTTGCGCGCGCGCGCACACACTCACACACACGTACACCTGCACACCAGCACGCTCACACTGAGGCTGGCTGGGCTTTTCCTCCGGCTGACCAGACACAATTAGCACACGGTGGTGAAAAGGAGAGCACGGGCTGGGCCCCAAGTCCAGAGACCCTGTCCAGGGCCCGGCCTCAGCTTCCCTGCCGTCACCCAGCAGCCTCCCAGAGCTGTCCTGGCTAGAACAGTCTAGGAACTGGACGGTGGGGGGATATTCGGAGGGACCTCCACACTGGGAGGCTGGTGCTGTGAAAGGTCTGACGGCGGTTCTGGGAACTGGTCCGCATGGGCTCGCCGTTCCCAGATGGAGCAGGTCCCCAGAGCCTGCCTTTCTCAGCAGCCCCTGCACCGGCTGCCGGGTTAGAGCGATGACTCAGGCCGGTGGGGAGCAGGCCAGGCGCCCAGGGCTTCCTGTGGAAGGCAGACCCTGAGGGTGCGGGGCTAGAGGCCTGAGGAGGGGGAGGGGGAGGGGGTGGCCGGTGGCCAGTGTGTTCAAAGCTAGCCTTCCCCACGCAGGAGGCCGTCTCTGGGCCCACGGACCTGCTTCAAATCCCAGCTCAGCCCTTTCTGGCGGGTGCCCTCCAGCAAGTTAACTTCTCTGAGCCTCTGTTTCCTCATTATTGAAGGAGGTTAATGATTTCAACTCCAAGTTACTCCGATTCTTGGGTTATTGTAACATATCGACTTCAAGTGACTTAAGGTAACTTAAGCTAAAAAGGAGAATCTATTCAAGGTGAATTTCTGGAACCTCAAGGACAAGAGAGCAGCTGGGCCTCAGGGGGCTGCTGCCACCTGTGGCAGGAGTCACAGCACTGCTCTGTCCCGTCTCTTACTTCCTGCCCCGCGGCTCCATTTCTGCTCTTTCCTCCCAGCCTCCTGAGGGCAGGAGGGGGTGCTGCTCCTAGCAGGCGGCTTTCAGGTTTAGTCACAATCCCAAATTCTTTTTTTTTTTTTGTAAAAATATTATTTTTGATTTCAGGGAGAAAAGGAGAGGGAGAGAGAATCATTGATCAGCTGCCTCCTGCATGGCCCCCACCGGGGATGAGCCCGCAACCCGGGCCTGTGCCCTGACCAAAAATTATTAAAAGGCTCTATTATGTTAATGATTACTCATTTATTTCAGCCCTTTGTATTCAGCATTTCTCTATAGAAATAAACCTACATTTCTATGAAAATGGAAGCTTGTTTTGTGGCCCACATAAAGTTAAACCTTTGAGTTTGACATGCTTGGCCAACCAGCTCTGTTCTTGCCATCTTCATGCCCTTCCTTGCACATAAGACACACACCACCAAACACAGCCCCAAGGAAAACTCCGATGCTCTTTCATCGGCATCAGGAGGGGGAAATAAGACACTGTTATCTTGGGTGGGACGAAGATGCCAACCAAATCCAAACTATATGGACAGCGTGTGCACCCGGGAGCCAAGCCCTGGTGCTGCCGGCAAAGCTCTCTACCAGGTAAGAACAGAACAAGTCCATCCACCGGGAGTCCCCGAAGTCCCATGTCACATTGTCATCAACCTGGAGACAAGCTAAAGGAGCCCCGAGCTAGAGGGGAACGCACGCACAAGACAGTCCTTGGAAGAGGAGTCACACCAGAGGGTCCTGAGGGCGCCCACAGCCTGCCCCAGACGCACCAGTGACCCCACTGCCCTTGGGCGAGGTTGTCTGCTCAGTAAAGCTCGCAAGGAACCTCTACAACGGAAAGTACACAAAAAAGAAGGCATTAGATGTTTGATTCTTTTATTTCCATATGCAATGTAATGTTTAGGCACGTTGCTTGGGAGGCTATTTCTAAAAAAATTGTTGGCCATTTCTCAGAATATCCTTTTGGTTTTAAATACTGGTCAGGAAAAACAAACAATGTAAAAATAGGTGAATAATTTTCTATTACAGAAATGAAAAACTGATTTGCATCTAAAATCGCAAGAGGTGAAATCATTTAACCCTTTCACCAGACGGTACGCAATATACAACATATTGCTTCAGCTGTTTGAAGGCTGTGATGTATTTTTATATTGACATAGAAAATTATAAATTACATTGAATTAGTATCCATAATCACTATATATATATACATAGACCAGCTCTAAAAAAAATAGACTGGTTGAGAATTTAAGAGTGAAAACCTCACGGGGCACAGGAAACAATTAACATGCTGAGGTGCCACAGTCTGGTTTCTAGGTTTAAACATTAGCCAGGAAAATGAACGCACTCTAATTCCATTAGCAGCACGAGCATTTTTCAACGGACTTGCCTAATATGATCTTGGTATGTCAAATTCGCAGACTGCTCGGAAATGTTCATTGGTGATGCCTGTTAACAGGGGAAATTTTGGTGAATGGGTTAAAAAGGCAGATGAACTACCAAAACAAAACAAAAAACAAAAACAAAAAAACAAAGAAAACCAAACCACAAGCCATGTACACTCCAAAAATTCTAGTGTTTCACCTGCAGGAATAATCATTTCAAGCAAACAAGACTTTAACAGAACATATGGCTTTACAATAACATCAATTCATCAACTAAGTTGTAGCAATAAATACTCATCTCTACCAATAGACTTACATTTTTGATCCATTTTAAACAATACAGAAAAAACAGTTACCAATCAAAAACTGGTTATAAAAAGAACACCAAGTATTTCTTATTCAAAATCACTTTTGTGAGTTAAGAACAACCAAAATAACACTCAGCGGGCGTCCCAATCCCACTCCTCACTCCTTGCCAGCCTGGAAGAAAATGAATTCAGAATTTTGTACAAGGTGAAAAATGTATGAAAATGCCTAATACTTTGGTCACACTAATAATTGTCAAATAGTTATGTCTCAAATACAATAGCTCTGTGTTCACTTTTATAAAACTATTCTTACAGCCATTTTAACTCTAGTATTACTACTATTATTACATGGGTGGCAAGATCTTATTTCACAGGCTACCCATTATTTAGAATACAATATAAACATACGCAAAAATTCTTGGTATTTGTCATGTGCAATATTTGTACACGTCGAATTTCTCTGTACAATGTCTTAGCATCTCGAGTAGAAAGGTTGCTGGTCCTGATCCCCTGCAGTGAGGCAGCAGGGGCGCGTGGCGGCCAGCCGAAGCCCGGAGCCCTGAACGGTGGCGCCTGCAGTCCTCAGTCGCAGCACAGAGGTCACTCATCATACAGGGCCGTTCACGGATGTATCGCCTGGCACGCTCGGCTGGTCAGTCCTGTGCAGTAAGACAGATGTCTGAGGCGTTAGGCAGAACGTGAGACGGAAAGTTAGCTTCATTTAGCTCTCCAGGGTGGAGGTGGGTTTTAATATCGCTTGTGCCTAGCACTAAGGCTGGCACTCAGTTATTGTGTATGAAATGCTTCATAAACGAACTATCTAAAGCTCCAGGAGCTCTAACTGAAGAGCACCTAAGCTTCACCTGAGCTCGGTTAGCCAGCACTGGCAGGGGCAGCACGCAGGCTCCCAGAGCGCGCCCGCTCAGCGCTCAGGAGCGTAGGCACAGGCCGGGTCCGTGGTCTGAACTGCTGCTCCCAGAGCCTTCGGGCCATTTGCTCATCCCTCCTTCACTAGTCTTTTCTCTCTTCCACGTTCTGAAATCCACATAAAATTTCACTTGAAAAACAGGATTCTGCTACTGAGGAAAAAAGGAAAAGCGTGTCAACTGGACCAACTGTTGCAAACAACTGTGCGCTGGCCGGGGCACATACATGAGGCAACCAAGGAATGCCTGAGTGAGTGGAACAACCAATCCCCGTTTCTTCCTCTCAAACCAACAGGAAAAGGTGTGCAGTGTAACCAGTGCTCCCACACAGCGATGTGAGTTACCGTGGGGAGGGAGGAGGCGGCACTATCTGGACAAGGTGCTGACAGAATTAGAACGTCTGCCTGCCCCCCTGCGGGCGCTCTGAGCTGTCTAGGCAGCCCCCCCCACCCCCCATCAGCTGTGAGGCCATGTGGCGGGGGCGGGACTCTGGCCTGGCCTAAGCAAAACGTGACCAGGAAGAAAATCTGGTAATGGGGCTTTCACACTTGAGATAAAGTATTTTACAAAAACCAAACTACACATGGACTCATCAGAGTGGAGAGTATTTAGCTCCACATAGGAAAGTTCTCTGAGTGTGTCACATGGGCACGCCCACAGGAAAGCAGGCACCAGGAGCCTCGTGCCTGGCGGCTGCATGACTCCACAGGACCAGGAACTGGGCTGCCATGGCCGAGGGAACCAATTCTTGAGGGCTCAATCAGTCTCACTCAGCATCTCATAAAACAAACAAACAAAAAACACGAGGAGTGGCTGCAGCATGAGACCCTTCCGTTTACGGTCATTTCTTTTTTTTTTTTCTTTAACAATTTTATTGATTTTTTTACAGAGAGGAAGAGAGATAGTTAAACATCCATCAGCTGCCACTGGGGATGTGCCTGCAACCAAGGTGCATGCCCTTGACTGGAATGGAACCCGGGACCCCTCAGACCACAGGGTGACACCATCCACTGAGCCAAACCGGTTAGGGCCATTTACGGTAATTTCTTAAAGAATCTCCGAAAACGGTCAGCTTTCAACTTCTGGGGTAAGGAGATACTATTTCTAAGTTCTGAGCTCAATCACCCTGATTCCATAAGGACTGAGAAAACTGCCGAGTTAAACCACTGGCTGTAAAGGACAATTGTAATGATTCCCCCTGCCCTCCTGTGCCAACTTTCCTCCCAGGGCCCAGGAGCCAACAGCCAAAGCCAGAGCAGGGCCCGGGCAGACCTGGGAAAGCGGTGGTTACCTCTGCTCAGGACTACTGCTGGGGGGCCGGGGGGCTGCAGACTTCGCCTCAGCCGGCTCAGGGCTCTCCTCCACGTGTTTGCAAGCAGCATCTTGAGAGGTAGACAGTTTTCCTTCCTCGCTGCGGTAAAGAGGATGAGAGGCAGCATTAGAGCCCGCAGAGCCAGCGCCGATGGAGGATGAGGGATCATGCAATGGCTCTGGGGTCATGACTGCCATGGAGTCACAAGTCCTGGGCTGAGCATGCTCAGGCGAGGGACACAGGGGCACGCACAGTGACTGGGAAAGCACAGGAGGAGGGTCACGCAGGAGGGATCTGAAAGGAACGATGTGATGCAGCTGGCGTTGATAAAGATCGGCCCCTGTGGCTTACATACCGGTAGGATTTCAACACTCTGACGCCAAGTGTGCAAAATAGAAAAGAAATGTACAAGAGTTTCAGAACACTCCTATAATGAGGGGTGGGGCTAATATATCCACGACTGCACATAAGCAAATCTGCAGACTCGGTGAAGGTGTCAAATGAACCTGTTTGAAGGAATGAGTCTTTAGTTAAGTATTTTGCTTTTGGGTTGAGCACACCATTCAAACCGTCAGTAGGACAGCGCCCCATCGGCTTGCTGGCTGAGGTTATGGGAGCAGGTTTTAGGGCGTCTGACCTTCTCGAGTTGTCCTCCAACCACAAGTGAGAAGTACAAACACCCTCAGGAAGAGAGCCAACAACTGCGATCGGAAGAGGCAGAAATGGGCTGGAGGGGTCAGAGGGCTTGGGGAAGTGGAACACGAAAGCGTTATTTTTCTCCAGGTGGCTCTTGGTGAAGACAGACAAGTAGCAAATGCTTTCAACTGTTTGTGGGCTAAAATTTCAGATGTTTGCCTATTCTGTCTGGATTTCCATTTTGACATAATCAAGATGCTACTAAACTAAAGGGCAGTTGGAGGTTCCCTTTGAAAAGCTTAATTTTAGGATGATGTCTGGGGTGGCTTTCAGATGGGTAGGTCAATTGATGAGAAAGAAAATGAACTGAAGGCTACAGATTTGTTGACAATCTGAGTTGCCTGATTCATTACTCCCTTCATCCCCACCCCCACTCCCTGATCACCAAAGCAGCTACCCCGAGTTGTCACACAGTTGTTCCTTTGGAAATAATGGAGTAATTAATAAATAATAATGCTAGATAATACTCTTTCAAGTATTCGTAACTACCACCTACTTTGGCCCCTCCCTGCATTTCATTCCTGTAAGCACAGTCAATGCAGATGTGTACTGTGAGTCCTAAAACCGGCACCAAGCTGTACGCCTGGTGCATCATCTCTGTGATGAGCACACTTCGGATGGTCCGTCTGTCCCTGCTGACAGTGCCCCGAGGCGTGCACCTCGTTAGTTCTACCTGCTTCTCGCAGCAACCAGTGCTGAATTGCCCTCCACTGCACAGGGCCACAGGGGCTGGCCAGCATTTCTCAGCAGTGGAAAGGCGGTCACCCTTCCATCTACAAGGAAGTCCAGTCTGCATCCAAGCAAGACGGCAGGACTGCCATAACCTAGAGCCCCCAGCACTCAGCACTGTCCACACATTCCTGCGAGGCTCTGAGAGGTGTCAGACGATTGCTGATTTTTGAACATCTTTCCTTAAAATTTTTTTTAGCCCTTTTGGATTCCCTTGTTTATAAACTGCCTAGTGCTATCTTTTGTCCCTTTTCTGATTTGGGTTTTCTATCTTTTCCTTGCTGCTTTATAAGAATTTAAATAGAAAATGCTAGTTTCTGGGTTTAGATACTGTAACCTTTACCCCCCTCAATTTGCCATCTGCCTCTTGACTTAGTTTACAGTACTTTATCAGCCAGGTATTTTTTTTTAAATATACTTTTATTGATTTCAGAGAGGAAAGGATGGGGAGAGATAGAAACATCAATGATGAGAATCATTGCTTGGCTGTCTCCTGCACACTCCCTATTGGGGACTAAGCACACAACCCGAGAACCTGCCCTTGACTGGAGTTGAACCCGGGACCCTTTAGTCAGCAGGCTGACGCTCCATCCACTGAGCCAAACTAGCTAGGATGAGCCAGAAATTCTTCATTTTGATGCGGTCCAAACCTATCCTTTGCGTTATGGTTTATACTTCTGAACGTTTTAGTTTTTTTTACAAAAAGTCTTAATCTGCTGCAGCCCAGAAAGATACACTGCCTTTCCTTCTAACAACCATGAGACTTTGGCCACATCACCTCACTCCAATCTCATTTACTCCCCGAAGAGTGTGAGGACACCCACTCTCACTGAACTTCTCAGGTTCTTGAGAGAAATCAACGAATGGTTAAAGCACCACACGAACGTGGGTGCACACCTCCCACACTGACCTCCAACCCACCAGGAACCACCTCTGAATGGAGGGCAGGGGCTCTGACTTCATGGTCTCCGCACCCCAGCCTCCCATTAAGCCATCCCTGTGGTTACTAGGCTCTCTCCCCCATCACATTGGTCTCTCACCTCTTTGTGTGCTAACGTCACAATTTTATTTTTTTTAAATATATTTTATTGATTTTTTACAGAGAGGAAGAGAGAGGGATAGAGTCAGAAACATCAATGAGAGAGAAACATCGATCAGCTGCCTCCTGCACACTCCCTACTGGGGATGTGCCCACAACCAATGTACATGCCCTTGACTGGAATAGAACCCGGGACCCCTCAGTCCGCAGGCGGACCCTCTATCTACTGAGCCAAACCGGTTCCGACAAATGTCACAATTTTAAATGCTGTGACTTTTGCAGCATGACCTGCCAAGGCAAGTATCTTTATTTCATCTTCCTTATTATGGTTCTCTAAGCCATTTGGCAACCTTTATTATTGCACAGATGTTTCAGAGTATGTTTATCAAGTGCTTTTTAAATCACAACTGAAACTTTTACAAGGTCACATTCCTGAGATACACCCTTGGTCATGACTTAAAACATCGCTGGATTTGGTGCGCTGGCTTCTAAGTGTTGCACATTTATGCCCACACACTGGCCTACAATTCATTTTCCTCCTTCGTGCTGCTTTGTAGTGGCCTCACAATGAGTTGGGAGCATCCTCTCTTGCGAGGTGGACACTTGGGCACTCAAACTTTTCATCTCTTCATTAAGATTTATGGAGTTTAACAGAGACATTAGAAAGATGTCAGGCTGATGTATGAACCCACATTTGAACCAAATTAAAGACACTAATATGTGAAGTTTCTCCTCCATCATCCTCCCAACAACCTGAAGCTGCCAGTACGATCTTGCCCCTGGTTACCTTTTGAAGACCGCAGTTTCTGTCTTGGCATCTACAGTGAGGCTGAGAGTTTCCTTCATGCCGCCATTCATCACTGTCTCAGTTACCTTGTCTGTACTTTCTGCATCCTCCTCTCCATCAGAGCTGGCTTCCATGGCCACACTACCCGTCACTGAAAAACACACACAGATCATGGTCATCCCCATCAAAACCAACAAGAACTGTCACCTCTTCTGTGCAGACAGAATGTCACAATTTTAAATGCTGTGACATTCTCCTGCTTCGAGAGAGATGTTTTTGCCTTGGACAAGTCTTAATGGGCACGGACTTCATGATGCCCAGTGGAGACGTGCACGGGGGCTTTGTGCAGCACAGGACCAGTGAGTACCCCCCGTCTTACGAGCTCACACACCCAGCTTTCCCCAGCAGACTCCGCTGTTCCTAATGTTCTCCAGCCCACGGTACAGGGCAGGAGGCAGTGAGTCTAGTCCCCCCGCTTCCATCCACAGTGCACACTGCCCTGTCCCCTCTCACCTCTTTCTTTCAGTTATCCCACTTGGACCCCATTCTTTTTTTCCAAGTTACTTACTTGTGGTACCTTGTGGATGATTTATTTCTTATATCATAGAGAGCCATCTGGTCTAGTGCTTGTAAGCCTGGGCTCTGAAGTCAGATTTCCTGAACTCAAAAGCCACTTAACAGCTGCATAACCTTTGGGCAAGGTACCTGAATTTTCTGAACCACAAAATAGGATAACTGATCTCACCCATAGAATGGTTGAGAGATAAAGTGAGGTCATTGATACAAAATGTTTAATAGAATGACAAATAAATGCATTATCAGTACTGGTTTTATTACTTTTCCCTGCCCCTGGCTCCTGTGCCCTCTACTGAATCCTCCTTTCTCTAAGAACTTACTCTTTTTCTAGCACTTACTTCATTTATTTAATCTTTATTGTTGAGAGTATTACAGATGTCTCCCATTTCCCTCCATCCAGCTCTTGCCTCATAGGACTTACTTCTTTGTTCCCTCCACATACCACCAATCTTCCCTCACATCCTTTCACCAACCGCCTCTCTTCCCCACTCCCAAAGTCCCTTTCTTCAGGTTTAAAACAGCTCAGGGCCGATGCAAGAAACAATGTGTGTATTTTGAGTAACAAGAAAACTCATTGGATCCCCTTGACTATTTTGTCTGTTCATAAGGTGAAAAGAAAATAGGCCCACAGCCTGAACCACACCAGATACACACATATGCTCCAGCAAAGTACCCAAGGGACAAAAGAACAGGGTACAGGCTGAGCTTGGAAAGCAGTTAATTCTGCTGTTTCCCGGGTACTAAAGGCTGGGACCTGTTTCTTTTCCACACACTGACGGGCTGAGTGACTGACAGCTCACCATGCTGTGGTTCTACAGTGAACACCCCATTTCCTTTCTCCAGTTCCCCGATGAACATGAGACTCACCATCTCATTTTCATGGCTAATTTGAGCTTTTGGGTCCAAGAACAGAGAGTCAAGTCTGGTTTTATTATAAACCTGCCATGGGAGATATATATATTTTATACGTGTATAAAATCTGGTTTTATTACGAGCCTGCTATGGGATATGTATATGTATTTTATATATTATATGTACATATATGTACATATATTTTAAAGAGGGAATACAAGAAAGACTGACAGCGTACCTGTTACACACCTTTTCAAATCTAGAACACTAAGCATACGTTAAAGCGTGAACAGCCACGGAATGACAGCCTGTGGGCCGTGCACCCAGGCGCTCTGCACCCACCTTCTGGCTGCACGGCCAGCGCAGCGACACTGGGAGTCAGAGGGCCCATTGGCTCGGCGCTGGTCTCCATGTCCACTGGAGAATTACTCCTGAGAGACTCTTTTGTACTTTTAGAAGAGAGAAAATGCACAAGTTAGCAGTGGGTAATAGCCTTCTGTTACCATTATTTAGAAAAAATCCTTTGACAATCAGTTCCGTTCTGCTGGGAAGGCACCAGAAGTTGGTTACAGACTCCAGGGATACAAGGACCTACGCACAGGCAGCAAGCATCTGCAAATTCAGCAAGGCAGGAACAGGCAGGAACGCAGGAACTTCTCTCCCAGGTTCCCGGGGGCCCCGGCTTCTCCCCACACCACCATCACCAGCTCCCAGGGATGGGGCAGCCATGGTGCACACGGCACAGCAGCAACAGCAGCTCCGTGTCTGCGCTACAAAAACCTTGACTTATGTGGAGGCGAGCTTCCTGGAGGGCCCACCTCCTAGGGCACCGACTGAGAAAACACGAGCTGTGCGCACGGGGAAGGGAAGTGAGGCGCTTCAACAATACCTATCACCAGTGAGGGAGACAGAGAAAAGCAGGAGGGGGAACCGGACTGTTCTGGAGTGAGGCTGGTAAAGTAATTCATATTCTGGAGACACTGTCCACCAATTTTACTTTATTGCTAAACAGTAGCTTACTTACCACAAATTACTTAGAATTGGCTAAAGCAACATGGGTTTTAGCCTACTCTTTCATTTGTCTAAGATGATAGCTGCTCACTCACCTTTTCAGTAGACAAAATCACACTGAGCCTAACAAGACACAAATTCCATGGTAAATACTCAAATGCTGACAATATTGTTCAGGAAAATTACGAAATGACAGGTTGCTGTCATCGAGAATACAAATAACCTGGTTATTGGCTCAGTGGTGGAGCATTGATCCATGCACCAAGAGGTCACTGGTTCAATCCCCAGTCAGGGCAGATGCCTGGGTTTCAAGCTTGATCACCAGTAGGGGATGTGGAAGAGGCGGCAGACAATCAATGTTTCTCTCCCTCTCCCCTTCCTCTCTCTAAAAATCAATTAAAAAGCATATGTATATATATTTTAAAAAGAGAATACAAGTAAGACTGACAGCATACCTGTTACACCCTACTTTACAGCACTAGCTGAGCTACAAGTGAGATACAAGTCCATGTTATTACTAAATTCAAGACACATTTTGCATTGTTCCATCATGTTCCAGAGGAGCCTCTCAGTTCCCTGGCTTCCCTCACTCCTCTCTCCTCAGTCCTGTCCTGACAGCTCGGTGGAGACGGAGCAAGCCTGGGAGACACCATTTTCATCAGCACCCTGCCCACTCACTCCCTGGGGCCAGGTCTTCCCAGGCTGCTGGTGCAGGATCTACTCCCTCCCTTCGTCCCCGTTTGCTCTGGTGAAAGAAGGGGGGTGGCGACTGTTGTTCTGGCAACTCAGAGCTGTGGCAGTACCCCTGTGTTGATTTTTAGTCTTGTTTAAGGCACCATATCCAATCGGAATGGTGTGTGGTGCTCACAGCAAAGCACACCATCGCAGTTCTCGTATGGGAAGGTGTGGAGAGCTGGCACCCATGCTCACCTCAGGGAAGATGTGAACTCTGAGAAAGAGGCCCAGCCTGTCTCTTTAGCTGGCATCGGCTCCTCCGTGCTCCAGACGTCAGAGCCCACAGAGTCTAAGGGAGCACCGTGGGTTGTTTCCATGGGGACATCAAAGTTGGCTGACCAGTTGGGTGCTAAAGAGGGGAAGAATTTCATTTTGAGAACACTTCAGTAGTTTCATATAACACAAGATATTTTACAGAAACAGATTGGCAATGATTAAAAAAAGATGGGAGTTGTAGGGGAAGGCATCCCCTGTTCCCAGTCACTGGGAGGAGGGCAGGGCACCACCACCTGGAGGGCAGTGGCATAGCATCCATCTTCCTACAAACTGCAGTGCTTCTGGGCCTTAGCCATTCCCACTGAGATTTTCCCCCAGTAGAAATATCACACAAAGATGCAAAGCTACACATGAAAGAATATGCTACTTTAACGTCTTATCTTTCAAAAATGTACCAAGGTAACAGTAACATTGTTAGGAAGATGGGGAAAGGAAGCTACTCCCTGTAAAATCTTTGTAACTTTTCTGTAAATCTAAAATAATTCCAAAATAAAAGTTTATTACAAATAAAGAATACATTGGCTATTCATTCAACTGCAGTAAATTAGAAACAATCTTAATGCTTCCTAATCTGCACCCGGTCCCCTGCCTCCCTGTTAAGAGAGTAAGGGCCCCTGCAGGCTCCTTCCGGAGTTAGTCTCTTGGACTGAGCAGACGCCAGGAAGGATTCCTGGAACGCAATAAGCAACGTATTTGGTCCCTCCTCTCATCCTAATCTCAAAAATGGTTTCTCCCATATGCTAATGAGCTGAATGGTGGCTGGATGCCAAGAAAACCAACTTTGTACGAGGGAGGAGGGGCTGGAAGTTGAGCTACTCATTAATGGCCATGATTTAATCAGTTACTTCATGGAGGCCCTATAAAACCCATGCTGTAGGGGTCAGCTTCTGGAGTGGCCCATGACAAACCCCACAGGGACAGAAGCTCCTGTGCTCAGGACCCTTCTAGACTGCTAGTCATCTCTTCACCTGGCTGCTCATTGTATACATTAAAATATTCTCTGTGAGCCAAAACCGGTTTGGCTCAGTGGTAGAGCATCGATCTGCAGACTGAAAGGTCCCAGGTTCGATTCCAGTCAGGGGCATGTACGTTGGTTGCAGGCACAACCCCAGTAGGGGGTGTGCAAGAGGCAGCTGGTCCATGTTTCTCTCTCATCAACGTTTCTAGCTATCTCTCTCCCTTCCTCTCTGTAAAAAATCAATAAAATATATATTTTTAAAAATATTCTCTGTGATACATTGGTAACAGTATGTAACGTCCTCTTCTGAGTTCTGTGAGCTCTAACGGAACCCAAAGAGGTCACAGCAACTCCCTATTACAGCTGGTTGGCTGGAAGTACAAAGGCCCCATGTCTCACTGTGACTGACATCTGATGTGGGAGACCCACCCCCACTCCAGATAGACACTATCTGAACTGAACTGAACTGGAGGACGCCCAGCTGGGGCTGGAGATGTGGTCCATGGGGAAAGTCCACCAGCTGGTGTCAGAGTGAAGCTGTGAAAACACAGAGAGAAGCTTTATTTACTTTTAAGTCCTGCAGACACGGGCTGATTTCAGAGGTGGGCAGGGGGTGGCAGGATCTGCATGGGCACCTGATTCCTATCTGCGGCGCCTTTTACCATGCTACCTGCCTGCCAACTTGGGATCTAACCTGTAGGTCTGTTTAAAAGTCACCTCCTCAGAGATGTGCCCCTTCAGATGACACGAGGCTGATACTTGTGCTCACTGCACACTATATGCTTTCCCTTCCCAGTGCTTATGCTAACTCCCCAATCCTGGCAGCTGGTGTGGAACCCGTTCTCTCTCAGGGCTACTTCCTGGCACACGAGGGATCTCCAGGCTGTAGGGAGGCATGCTCGGCTAGAGAACCTGCCAGCTGTTGGGAAGACTATCCTAGAGGCCTGAGACTGGGACGTACCCGTGTACAACAGAAATGTTCCAGATCTAAAGACCTTACTGTGACTTCCGGCAAGTTACTAACTCCCCCAAGCCTGTGTGACCCCACCTGTTTAATTCCGATAGGGACTACCCACTTCCTGAAGTTCAGCTGAGGATTCAGTGAGGGCCTGCATGGCATAGGCACTGAATCAGGGTCTGTTCCCTGCGCCCTGCTCTAAGGCTGGGTGAGTGTGGCAGAGCTATGAAGGGACAATACCCTAATGTAGGGGTGTCGAACTCAATCAGAGAAGGGGCCAAAATCTAAAATCCAGCCTAAATCGTGGGCCGAATGGTTTACTGAACAGTCATAAACTGTCATTGTGATGGGAACGCAGCGGAGTGCAGTGATGACAGTGCGGTGCGGGCCACATTGCAAGGCCTGGCAGGACGGATTTGGCCCGCGGGCCTTGTGTTTGACACATGTGCCCTAATGCATGGAAATCTCACCTGAAACTCAGAAGTTAACTAATTTTAAAGCCAGCTCCCACAAGTCCTTTTAGCAAGTAGCAGGACATAAATAAGGGAGTTTTGAGGTTATAAGATTCACAAATAAACTCTGAAAAGACCCATTTAAAACTGTTTAAGCTTTAAGGTGTTTCATCTGGCTCACTGCATTTATGATTCTACAAATGACAACACCCGCTCATCTTTCCACAGCTGTGGCCTCTCCCGTTCGGCACAAGCACCCAGGGACATAGGGTGCCATGGCCCCCTGCAGCTCACACAGGCGTTTCCACACCAAGAGAAGAAGCAGTGCCACCATTGGTGGTGTGACCTACTCCTTCCCACAGGTCCGGTCAAATGACATGTGTCTCAAGGACTATTTCAACACAGATCAACACATGCGCACAGGAATAATAAGGTGACTCACGCTCACTGAGGTCCACTTCCATCTTGTCCTCTGTGTTGGCGCCACTGGAATCAAACAAGTCTTGTTTTGCCCCATCTTCTTCTTCAGAGTCTGTGCTTTCCTCACTGTCTGTGCTCCCCGAGCTAAGGAAAAAAGTGGCCAAAATAAGTTAGTGCAGCGTATCAGCCACCAGAAAATTCTACAGGTCATTCGACAACAGAAAACCACATTGCACTTAACAACTCATCTGCCCGACATCACTTCATCAAGACTCTGCTCTGCGGCTGTGCTGCCTTATCCTTGCTTGAAGATGCGGCACATGACCGAGCAGCTGTGCGGAGGGACCTTGTGTGGTGTCAACCTGACTTGTCCTAAGAACAAGGGTGCTGAGCTCCTCCTTCCTGCTGCTTTGCCACCCACATACCTTCTTTTCTGACGTTTTTGCTTGTCTTCAGTGCATTTAAAAACTGGGTTACTGTCTACTTTCTCATTATAGTTAAGAGAACAACAGCTGAATGCTGGTGTACCTAATAACAGCTTCAAAATACATGGAGAAAACTGATCAAATTGCAAGGAGAAAGAAACATCAACTTGTCTTTTTTAAGCACTCTGCCTGAGAGCAAACCCACAACCTAGGTATGCGTCCTGACCAGGAATTGAACCCACCACCTCCCGGTGTCCAGGATGATGCTCCAACCTGTAGGGAGCGGTTATAGGGTTAAGCCTCAGACTGACCTGCTGGCAAAGCGCAAACAAGTCCCAGCTTAGAGGGCACAGCCCTCTTAGCATAACTAAACTTGACCTTATGACTCCCTAGATCCTTCCTGGGTAGCTAATGGGCTGCGGGAGGTGCAGCATGTGCTGCCAAAACAAATGAAACTCACAAGATCATTGTAACTATGGTGACCACTACCTTGTTTACTTCTGGCTATAAAATAAACTGTCACCTTGCAGTCTGGATCTTTTTCTGTGGTCTCAGCCAGGCACAGGAGATCCACCTAGACCCAGCTTACTCTGTCTGTCTTTTCTTCACCCTTTGCCGGTCCCCGTCAGGCTTGCCAAACCCTAGGCTGTGCTGGCGCGGCACACCAGCCAATGAGCCACACTGGCTAAAGCCAAAAAGTCCTTTTTAAAACTTTAGCAAATTAATGTGACAACATATGAGGGCCAAACATGGGTTTATTCCAGGAACACAGAGTTGGTTTAGCATTTGAAATTCAGTCAATAAATGTGGCTGAATCCATCATGAGAATTTCTAAGAATTCTCAGCAAACTAGAGGTAAAAGGGAATTTCTTTTTTTGAAAATATGTATTTCATTGATTTTTTTACAGAGAGGAAGGGAGAAGGATAGAGAGTTGGAAACATTGATGAGAGAAACATCGATCGGCTGCCTCCTGCACACTTCCTACTGGGTATTTGCCTGCAACCAAGTTATAACTATAAAGATTCCGACAATGAATACTCAGATGACAAGAACTCTCCGTGTACAGAAGCAAATCTATTTAGGTTCCTATGATACAGTGACTTAAAACTTTGGGGAAGAAAAAACACTGAACTGACTCTGATGGATATCAATTGACATGAGTCTGTCTCCCCACGTTAGATTAGCTTTTAGAAACAACTTCTCCATCCTTGGGGCAACACTCAGTCTGTGTAAGGAACAACCCACAACCCAGCTGCTGCTATTACTGCTAAGGAACAGCTATTCAAAGCACTCTGTGACCACATTTCTAGGCATCATTTCCCAGTCAGGAGAGTCTACGTCACAACTTTTCACGAACTGCACATACCCACATTTCTGGAACTTTATGACCCAGCATTTTCAAGCAGGTCACCTGGATTCGTCCATTCTATCACCCTACAGACGTAAGTACTAGCACCAGCTCACAGCAATTAGCCAGGGTATTTCTGATCACGACAAAAGCTTTGGTTTCCAGGTCAGATATACCCGTTGGGAGAAGATACAATGATTTCTATGAACAATCTTTGCTTCATGCACTGGATATTACTGCTGATGGAACAGACTCTGCTTTACCTGGACCGTCTTTGGGATTCTGGTGTAAACGCAATGTGCTTCTCCTCCCAGATGTCTTCCTCATCAGAGCCGCCATCATCAAACTGCTGGATTCTTTCCTTACAACATGCTTCAAACAGGGCAATGTTTCCCTAAATAAAAATGAGGAGGAAAAGAACAAAATTTAAAGCTCAAATCTCCCAAGATGAACAATGTAAACTGCATTCTTCTATTTCCTTTAAAAAGCAGTGCTGCTCACATACACCAAAATAAAATGCAGATATCTAGTGTCAGCCTCCGTGGAAGTTCCCCCGTTAAGACTGGATTCAGAACCAGTGGACGCACATTCATCTAGTAAAACACCCGCCCACCTGTGATGCAGTCTTAGGCCTGTTGGAACACAAAAAGCAACCTGTGTTTCCTCCGGTTTCCAGTCCAGCTAAGCAGTAATGAGCACCAATTAGAGTCAGCACTTTCTACCTTATCACATCAACCAATATACCAGTGGTCTCTCATACTAATCAACCTAAAAATCAAAATTATGTTGCTTAGTTGGTTTGGTTTAGTGGATAGACCATCAGCTCTCGGACTGAAGGGTCTTGGATTCAATTCTGGTGAAGGGTACATTACTTAGTTGCAGGCTCAATCGTGGGCGGGAGGCAATCAATCAATGTATCTCTCACATCGATGTTTTTCTCTAATGAAGGGCACGTAACTCAGTTGCAGGCTCAATTCCAATGTCTCGCTCTCACATTGATGTTTCTCTCTCAGTCTCCCACCGCCCTCCACTCTCTCTAAAAAGTCAATAGGAAAATATCCTCAGGTGAGGATTAACAACCACAAAGACTGTGTCCATCCCAGTGAAGCTAACCCACTAGATCAGCTGCTGATGTGGGAGACTTGGTGTTTCAGAACTGCTTGGGGCTAAGAGACTGGTGCTGATCTGGCCCAAGTTCTGCTGACATACAGCAGAAAAAGGCAGCAGGCTAGCATCAAACTGCATTCTTTGAAGCTAACGTCTACACTGCAATCACAAGTGCCCTGGTTTTATTAGCCCTGTGCATCTTAGCCACAGGGCCAGGCAGGCCATGTGAGTGGGTGAAAAAGCACCGATCTAAGATGAATCTTGCTGGCCAGAGTTCCCCTGGTGTACACAGCACCCATCTACAGCCTGACTCACCCAGTTCCCACTTGTAAATTAATACTTACACTTTCATTTGTATTTAAGGTGAAGTTGATGTCTGATACCCGATCAAAAGAAACACTGTAAACAAAATATAAGTGTAGAAATAGTTAATTATCTAGACTCACAGAAACAGTATTCATGAAATTTCCCAAGTTTTAAATATTTACACTATCATTAAAATCTGTATACATTAAAAGAACACATACCCTTCTTGCATTAAATGATACATTCTCCTTTGGAATGAAGGAATTTATATAAAATGGAAAGGCTGGCCAGCTGGTGTGGCTCAGCAGTTGAGTGGTGATCCAGGAACCAAGAGATTGCCAGTTCAATTCCCGGTCAGGGCACATGCCCAGATTGCGGGCTCAGTCCCCAGTGGGGGCCGTGCAGGAGGCAGCCAATCAATGACTTCCTCTCTCATCAATGTTTCTACCTTTCTATCCCTCTCCCTTCCTTTCTCTCTAAAAATCAACAAAAATATATTTTTTTAAAAAGAGAGATTTTTTTTTTTAATGGGAAGGCTGAAATAGAAGCCTTTTGAGAAACAATAAGCACACCCTCAAAGACATCGTCTAAAAGATTTTTAACATCCATGGACAACTATGGCTCCAGAACCAGGAAAAAAGTTACAATATAAAAAGCTCAACCCTGTGGCTGACAGTGGAGCCTGAGCTTCTCCAGGTAAAGCCAAAGTCATATAAAAAAAATACGCAGATAGCCAAGACCGGTTTGGCTCAATGGATAGAGCGTCGGCTTGGGGACTGAAGGGTCCCGGGTTCGATTCCGGTCAAGGGCATGTACCTTGGTTGCGGGCATATCCCCAGTAGGGGGTGTGCAAGAGGCAGCTGATTGATGACTCTCATCGATGTTTCTAACTCCCTATCTCTCTCCCTTCCTCTCTGTACAAAATCAATAAAATATATTTTAAAAAAAATACGCAGATATCCCTGAAATCTTAGCCTTGAATATGGCATCATTAGGAATACAGTAAGGAGTAAAAAAATTCAGAGCCTGGTAACAATTTTTTAATAGGTAAAGATCTAATCAACCATTATTTTAAGTCCCCCAATACAAATTTCAAAGAGACTATGGAATCCTAACAAGTAGCATTGAATGAGTGCAGACAGCAAGTGCTGAGATGCTGTGTGGGGAGCCTACAGGTTCCAGTGTGTGTGCCCCTGGGGTTCAGACATGAATGCTCCACTCCCTTTGGATTTCTCAGGGCTACTGACAGCTCTCCTTTCCTGCGGCTAACAGTGGAGCCTGAAGCGCAGGGTGCCAACGTGTCCTGTTAAATGGCAGTGACAGTGTGTTGGAATAGACAACAGCCTCCACTGGCTGTAGTTCAACAAACTATTGCGAGGAACCCCAACAATCTGGTATTCCTGAGCGTCATCAGGGAGTCTCCTATGATAGCAGCCATCCAACATTCAAAACTTTTGTTTTCAGTGAGCCATGCTTCCTGTCTCTGAAAAGCGTTATTCCCCCAGGGAAGATGCTAGACCGCCTGTTTCCATTCCTGAGGATCACCCACAGCTTCTACCTGCTATTTTCTGTAGCACCAGCAGTGCCCCTTGCTGTGTTCTCTTTCCCTGACTGCAGAATGAGTGGTCTGGCTGCCTGGCTCCTGCCTTAGGGTGAGCACCTTAGAGAAGGGAGCACAGGGGTGGAGCTGCTCCTGCCACAATATGCACCCTCACTGTGTGCTATGGGGGAAGGTGCTGCTCAAACCTGGGAAGTAGCACAGGGATTTCCTGCTTTAGTTCTGCCACCTGACACTAATCACTAAATAGCAGAAGAATGAATTAAATTTTTAGTAAAAATAAACCTCTGTGAAACAGGTCAAGCCCAAAGGCAATCCCTCCTAGTGGGAGACCAATCTAATTCCTCCCTGTCCTTTGGGTGCTGCAAGTCCGAAGACATTAGAACTAACCTGGAAGGTTAAGTTCCTCCTGGCTCATGGATGCAGACAAGTTCCAAGAATCCAGGAAAATCCAAAATGTCTCACAAAGAGCAGGAGATTACGAAACAATTATGGAAGCAGGAAAATATACTCACTTGCCAATGTCATCTTGATCTGCAAACTTCTCATCGTTGAAGCCAAACTGGTCAATAAAATTGGACGTCATTTGTTGCATCTGATAATCAGAAAAGGCCTGGCAACCCCAGGACCAGTGACAGTGATATAATGATTCTAATGACGTTCTACAGACTACTTGCCCACTGTGTCTCAGAAACCACCTTATCTATCTAGCCCTAAGGCTCTAAAAGTTGGTGTGTTTTCTAAGAAAAACTTCAAATAATTTCAGACATAATTTACCCAAGAGGAAATGTTTGGAATTTGGTCCACAAGTCATTTCAATGCACATGTCACTGTAATAAATGTTAAGGGACCACTCTGTCCTCTATAGCAAATCATCTTGAGAGAGGATTGGGTTGTCTGTTCAAAGAGGTAATTCAAGCGACATGTGACAATCTGAAATCATAAGGTGCACTGGCTACCTCTGGACACCACCAACCAGCTAAGATCCAACCAGTGGTGACCACCCACCTCCCCTCCCTGCATCCCCTGCCCCATTCCATTACATCCACACCGCCTTAGAGAACATCCACAACCCTACAAACACAATGTTCGTCTAAAGAAGAAAAAGATTCAGGTTTTCGAAGTTGGGATGAGTGTAAAACTAACTTCTATCCTACCTACCTTACAGAGAGGACAGAAAGTTCTAATACTAATCCAAAACCACTCTGAAAAGTCTACAACACTGTTTCCTACACCACTTCTACAGAGCCCAGCGCACTTGGGTTTTCTTAGGTGAGAAATGGGGGAAATGTTAAAATGAACTCCACAAAAATGTTGATATTCTAATTTAAAAGAACAAGCAGGCCCAAGGCAAGTTCTATGCTATGGATCAGGAGTAAAGCATTTATAAATATAAGCAAGTACCACTTTCAATCTACCCCAACAATAAGTATGGAAACAAAAACGTGTGTGTGATGCCCATGGACAGATAGGATCACTCCTCCCTGCAGGGGAGTCCACACAGGGGCCATGAGCAGCAGGTGTGGCTGAGCTAAAGGCGTCACTCCAGAGGCACCTGCTGGGAGGGAGGCTGTGGCCGAGTCGTCCTCTCTGAGGAGAGATCTTGGATTCCATCTGCAAATTGCTGCAGACGTGCCCTGTCCTTCCTTCCTGACCATTCATTCTGGTGGCAGGGAATTATGGCATGAATATTCCAAGTTGTGGGTAATTAAAAAATAAACCTTATATTTGGCTTTGGAAGGCCTCTTTTCCTTAGGTCTGAAAAAAACTTTATCTACTTTACTGAAACCTAACACCTCACCTCTTGCTCGAACTCCAGATACCCACTGCCATCTCTTTATTCTCACCCTTTCAGGCAGCCCCTTCTTGCCCAGACATGACATATATGAGCACATGGGCCAGGGCCAGCCTTGCAGGCAGCTGTTAGTAAGGCACACCAAGGCTGGGTTGTGGGAATCTGGGACCGAGTCTTGAATTTGTTGTTGGAAAATATGATGTGTAGCATTGCAATTCATTAAATCAAAAAGGAAGAAACCAGCTGTCTTTTACAAGTTAAAATAACGCTTGGTAACTTCGAAGATGTGCTAGAGAAACGAGGAGTCGTCTTCCTGAAAGAGCAAGCAGCATAGCCCAGGCTCTGAGTTATCGGAAATCTGGTCACACAGGAAAAAGGTCTTCCTCAATTATTTTGTTTGACCTTTTCCTTTTATTTTCTTTTGTACTTCTAGAGATCCTAGTGTAAGTCTTTTGGGTGTAAAAGGGAAGAAATATTACCAAAAGTGTTCCTTTAAATGCTTCCTGATATTTTAGCTGCTTTATAAACAGAATGCAAATTCTAAATGTATTATAAACGTGTATGTCAATGCCTACATTTATGACATACAATCGTCCCTCGGTATCCATAGCTTGGTCCTCAGATACCAAAATCCGAGGATGTTCACTTCCCTTAGAAAACTGTGTAGAGTATTTGCATGTAAAACAGCACATCCTCCTGTCTCCTGCACTTTAATTCACCTGTAGGGTGCTTATACCTAACACAAAGTAAATGCTGTATAAATAGATGTTAAACTGTGTTGTTAGTCCTCATTAATGCTAAGTTTATTACAGCTTCTACATAGATATAAACTAGCAAAGAATTTCAGGTTTCAAACCTGATTTTCACTAATAAAGAAAGCATCAAAGCTTACTAAACCCATGTAAGTGAAGATGTTACTGTATTCTATTTAAAGCTACATAAAAAGTTCTTTGAACTCTGAGGAATCCAAATCTGGAAAGCACCACATGTCTTTTAAAATATTTTCATTGTTAAAAAACAAAAGAACTAAGATCCTGGCCAAAGTCAGGGATGTACGAGTCACTGGAAAGTGAGCCCACTGCTTCATTAACAATCTCTTTGGTGGTGCCACCTGGGAAACAGACACCAGGCCACTGTCTGACCTGCCTGCCTCCTGACAAACCTGTCTGGAGTGAGGAGCGGGAGGCTAGGAGACCTCACCCTCCACACCTGTTAGGCAGACTTACAAGGAAAAAAAGTCAACCACCAGAGGTGAGGAAACCACAGGGGTGGGAAGCAAAACAATGCCCCGAGCCAAACGTGGCTACACAGATGATCAGGAAACATTATCTAATGACCTCCCTAAGCTCTCTACCCTCGGACTCCATGAGACCTAACTTTAAGTTCTCATTCATAAGAAAAAGAGCTCTGGACTAAAGTAACCTAGACTCATATTCATTCTCAAAAGAAAAAAATGCCTTTTTTCTTATTATTTTTAAAACGACACGATTGGTTTTAACATGCAAAACTTTATTGAATGCCTGTCAGTCAGGAAAGAACAGTTACTTTCCTACTTTCAGAGGGTTACACAAAGTGGACAAAATCCACAGGAATAAGCCTGGTCAGAGCTGTTACCCAGGCAGTTTTGTGACTGAGTTACTTCATGTGCACATCAACTGTCTGTCAAACCACAAGAAAGTCAGAAATTTATCCCAGAACAATTATAACGCTAAAACCAGGTTTCCCAAGAAATAAGGGATCCATTACCAGACACCTGAACCCAATCATTCCTGGATTAAATCAGTGGCCCGAAGCTCCACGTTTATTAGCTTATGTGTCAATGGAAGTCCAGGGGACTCTTCATCTTCAAGTTCTCTGGACAGGTACAAAATCACCGCGGTGGTTTACCTTCTCCACCATCATGCTTCACTGTGGGTGGAGCAATGTGCAGCAGGGGCTCACGCTAGGTTAAGTGAACCATTTCAGCCCTCTACTGGTGCTCCAGTGGAGGGCAAGGTTTCGTCAAAGTGCTTCCTGGGGAAGCACCAGAGAACTCGGGTCAAGAAAGGATTGCTTGCAGGCATGAGGGCTCACAGCAAGCCAGAAGGGCACCTTGGGTGGCAGATGCTGCTGACCCGCAAGTCAATGTAGGACAATTGGCAGTGAGGGGGCTGCTGCCATCCACAGGAAGGCCTTGCTGCTCAACAGCACCCCCTATAGGATGGCTGCCCCTTTTCCTAACCTTGGGAGGCTGGCTTCAAATTCAAGAGACATGTCAAGAATCAAGAGAGAGCCCTGGTTGGTGTATTTCAGTTGGGTATCATCCTATGCATGGGAAGGTCTCCAGTTCATTACCTGGTCATGGTATATGCCCAGGTTGCCAGTTTGGTCCTGGTCGGGATATGTTTAGAAGGCACCAATTGATGATGTTTCTCTCTCCCTCTCCCTTCTCCCTTCCTCTCTAACAATCAATAAAAACATATTAAAAAATAAGAAAATCAAAAGAGAGGCCAACCAATGGTGGAAAAGCCATTGCAGACATATCTTGAAAATGTGAACGTTAAACTGCCTTATTATCAAAACCAAGCAAATACTTAGCTCAACCTACACTGGAAGTGTCGTGACAGCCTACTTGGATGCCAAAGACAGGGCCAGTATAACCACTAGATGCTTCATCCTGGCCCCAGGAAAAATGAGGTTTACAGGTTGAGGAAAAAGAAGCTAAGCAACACTCAGGGTGGGAAGATGAACACATTCATTCTGTTGTCACACCAAAGGAACTGATACGTGAAAATCTGGTCGACTTCTCCATATGAAGAGCTGATGACTTTTAAAAGGGCTTCTATTTTTAGCTCCCAAACTTGATACCCAGGTGAAATAATTTGTCCCCTTTCCAAGAACCACCAGTGGATGATAAGTCTGTACATTTATTTTTACAGCCTGTTTTCTCCCTCACAACAATTATAAGCAGCTGATAAGTAGAGATAAGTTTGGGGGCAGGAAGGGAGGGTGGCAATAAATTGCTTCAACTAGAATTTAATTTAGAAGTCACTATAATAGACATTAAAGATATTAGAAACATATAAGCTGTTTGGTTCAGGGATATTTGTGACATTAAAAAGGTCTCATTCCTATTATTTTTACCCTGAGTTCTCTACTGCAGGAATCCTTAACTATTTAAAGGTCTACATAGCGAGCATGTTTGAGTCGCTTACTGAACTATTCCGTTCATTCAAATCTCTTGAAAACTTACCCAAATCATCGTTGTTACCAACCAAGCATGAAACATTTCCTAGAAATATCATCAACACAACTCTTCCTCTCACATATCCAACACTTCCTATTTAAATGCTTTTGCTCACTAGTAAGAACCGTATTTTCTGGCGTATAAGACGACTTTTGAAACAGAAAAAAAAAATCAACCAAAAATCAGGGGCAAAAGACCAAAATTGCACAAAAATCACCTGCAGATCTTGACGGCAAAGTCTTTTTTTTTTTTTTTTTTTGAAGTGGGGGGTAGTCTTATACAGTGAATATGGGCCTAAACCTATGTTTTAACTGTAAAATTAGGGGGTCGTCTTATAAGCCGGAAAATACGGAACCCTAAATTACATCCTAACACATAATCTGTCTCCAAATGGATTCATAAATGGCAACAGGACTAAGCATTTAAAATAAAAACAAAAGCAAAGCTTTAGGCATGACTCACTTGCTGCAAAGAAGAATCCTGTGAGAAACCCGTTTCTTTAAAGTCAATTTCATCATCACTGGATGAATGAATATGGCAGGTTGTAACCTATATGCATAAAAATGTAAAAGACTATTTAACAGAGAAAAGCTTTGGACATTTGCATCATCATTTTTACGGAAAATTACAACAACAAAAACAAAACTAACAGTTAAGTTGTAAAACCCACCCGATATTCATGGGTGCACTTCACTCAACCAGACGGTTGGCTTCCTGCCCTCTGCCGCCCACTTGTGGTGACTTCACTCATGCTAGCATCACCAGAAAACAGTAAGAGATGAGTTACTCCCCTCAAGTGATTTTATCTCCTATAAAATGTTTACAAAGGGAAGGCAGAAGGAATGGCTCAGATGAAATATAAAAATAATTCATATGTGCCAAGCCTGAGAGCTAAAACTGCAATTCCCAGGAATTACTATTCAGCCACTAAAAGATTACACTTTAAATTCTTGCATTTCCTGCCCACTTTAAGCACTTGAGTTAATAGTCCTCTGCTTGTAAAAAGACCCCAAACTTCCCACCCCTTAAAAAGTACCGTCCCTGTGCTCAGAACTTATAATCAATTCATTAATTAAGCAAAAATGCAAACATGAACTCTGCTCACCAATTCATGGTGATTTTTATTAATTTACAAATGTCACATAATATTAGGGAGAAATGTATTAACAATTAGGAATGAAGACAAAACACTAATACTACTAATAGCAATAACTGCTATATAGGAAGTAACAAACATAAATAATCTGTACATCCTAAAAACCAGCACAAAACTTCTGAGGGTCACTTACACATTTTTTGAGTTACTCTTCCTAAACTTACTGTACAAGTGTGGTGGGAAGAGACCACTGTCATCAGGAGAGGACACTACCTACCAGCCCTAGAAGCTGTGCCAAATACCGAGGAGTTACAGAACCTGCAAATCTGATTTTTGACGTTTCAACACTGGTTTATGCCCAAAGTAGAATCTAAATAGTTCTGTATGTAGTAGAGCTTGTGAAATTCTGACCTAATTACAGCCTGAAAATTAACCTCTCTCTACGGCTGACCATCTGTGGTAAAGATACTAAGCCCAAGTGAATAACCCAGCATTTTAAGTTCATTCTCTTTTTATGCCCCCTAAGGTCTAGAGAACGCACTCACACCCTAATTTTGAATCTGGTCTGATGAACTCAGAGGCAGAATTTGTGGTCAATAAAAGAAACCTGCTTCCATCAATCATACTGTAGCAAGTTAATGGGGAGGATGGGATATGCCAGGAGTGCCAGTCAGAATGCAGAGGAGGTGGCAGAATACTGCTTCATCCTGGCAGCTGGCTTTTCCTGGGGCCATTGCTATCAAGAGCGGGTCAAGTGGTTCCACTGCAATATATTTAGAGGAGCTTTGGGCTACTTGGCTGGCAGGCTAGTGCCAGAGTCATATGAAGCCACTGTGTGTTTTACACCAAGGTGGGGTGCAGAATTAAAGGCAATTCACAGAGCAAGCAAGGTGAACATGACAAGAGAGAACCAAAAAAGAGGTGGCTACTCCTGTCTAAGTTTAAAAAGGATACAACATATGCTCATGCAGACTTTTACTTTTTGCTTCAATGTAAGATATTTAGCTTATTAAAGAGTGACTTGACTTGACTGCTAACCTCTGACTTGGAGCAGGTTAGAACCACCAACTCTTAGAGGTTCCACCAGAACCTGATGGATCTCCAGGCAATTCATATGTGCACATTTGTGTGGGGTTTTTTTGTTTGTTTTTATTAATTCTTATCCGAGAATATTTTTTCATTTGATTTTTAGAGAGAGTGGAAGTGAGGGAGGAAGTGAGAAACATCAATGTGAGAGAGACACATCGATTGGTTGCCTCATGCATATGCCTTGACTGGGGAGGGGGATCGAACCTGCAACCCAGGTACGTTCCTGAACTGGCAATCAAACACGAGACTCTTCAGTGCATAGCCGGCACTCTAACCACTAAACCACCAACCAGGGCCATTTGTGCAATTCTGTGTTACTGTCCACAAAAAACCTCCATAAACTATCTCATCAGTGCTGGGAAAGAAGCATCAAGACTTTTCATTCTCGCCCTTGAGAATGAAACCCAATTTTCCAAAGCAAAGACAAAAAAATTTCCTACGTCATCTAAACTTACTCTGAGTCCTTACCAATATCCACAGTTTGGGGGCTTAGTCAAAACACGAAGGTCTCTGGATGTAATTAAAATATCAAATTTCATTCACAATAAACTCCCAACATAAAAGCATAAGCAATATACGCATCTGCTGATGGAGTCAAACGATTCAAGTACTCCAGAGCTCTCACAGGGGGAGAAGTGACAGGAGCTTGGGGCTGGTACATAACCAGCAACTCCTCAAGCCCACAGCCAGTAGGATGGACAGTTAAGTGTTTGGCATGTAAATGAACAAATCCTTGCTGAGACTAGGAAAACACTAACAGGCCAGGACAACACAACAATGTAGCAACTCCGGCATGGGTACTACATTCACGAAAAATTACTTAACTCTTCCTTGATGACTTGGCAGCCAAAGTGAATGTGTTTCTCTGTTGGGCTATAATACACTCAGACACGAAGGGCCACAAGACCTGTTTTAATTAAATGGCCCTACACAACTCCCTTTTTATGGTTATTTCTTAACTTCGTAATTCCTCCAACTCCTAATACCTACTGGTTCTATCATATGCCCACCTTAACAAGACATTAGCCCACCAACCTGTCAAGAGTCTGGAAAAAGATAACCAAACCTGTTAGACAATCTACAACGAAGGAGGCAACAGGCCCTTCGGGGTGTGGCTTGGGATGGCCTGGTGACCATCTATATCTGCCTCAGCCTTTCCGTTTCTCTCCTGCTTCTAAATTCCATTTTGAACAGAGAAGGCTGCCAGAGACTTGACTGTCTAATAATTGAGGAGTTACTGTTTATTAGAAATTCTAGACTGTGGCTGCTGGATTTGGATTTCAATTATAAAATTCAATGTCTGACATACCCACTTCCGTGTGGAGTGAAGGCCACCACCTCAATCACTGGCTGCCATATGCTTATGAGAGGAAATACTTTCCCACATCTTAAAAGCAAAGGCAATACTCACCTTAAAACTTAATGTTATAAAAAAAAAAATGCATTCCAAAGTCCAATATAATTTTAAAAAACATAATCAATGCCATTATTCCCTGGCTAAAAGTACCAATCTGTTAAGGCTTTAAACTGGGGTTTCAAAGGCATCTATAAATTTTCTACCGCTGAGAACGATCTAAAACAAGGGTCAATTAAACTGAGTGACATTAGGAACCATCCAGAGGAATATTTAGGTTTTCTGACCACCAAGGGTCACCGGTACCTGAGGCAGAAGGCAACAAGCCCGACGGAGTGGCTGCAGCCGTGTGGCTGAGGTGCTCGGGGAGCAGGGGACAGGGAACAGAAACCACCTCTGGTGTGAGGAGCATCGTGGCTTCCTTGTGCCCCTGTGCCATCCCAGGCAGGAATTAGGAGCCGACTAGGCAAATTAGCAAATATAATGCGAATACTGACCTGTCTTCTTAGTAAAAAAAACGAGTTTATATTTGATACGCTATTACCGGGACAAATGGAAGATCTTCACGTCGTTCTGAATAAATGAGCAAAGGCTAAGTGCCCTGAAACCATAGAAATTTAACCTTGTAAAACCTACTAGATCTACCGTGTTCCTCTTGTTAGTTTCTCCTAAGGAAGTTGTGCAGAAGGTCTCCCATCGCTCCCTGAGGTCGTCTGGAAGATCTTTAGAGGGAAAGGAGGAGAAAAGTGTCATTACCATAGTAACCCACTCAGGCAGATAAACTCACCAGGTAACAGGGGGCCCACCAAGCAGTTCCCAAAGGTGAACTCAGAAGAACCTGAGGGCTTTTAGGACCAGAACTCTCCCCAACACTCTATGCTTGATGTCAAAAGCCCTTAGCAGCTGTAAATGTAACATGTTTTTAAAAACCTTTTGGTTAAAAACAAACTGGAAAATGTGAGTGTTTCAAATAAACTCTTCTGAGAAAGGCAACAGGTCTTTAAGGTGGAGGAATGCCATCTTTCTTCACCATCACCTAAGTTTAGACAATGCCGCAAATGTCGGCTCCTGCACATTTTCTTGAGGTACTCTGATTGACATCTGACCAAAGGATGTTTCAGTATGGCTTTTCAAATTGATAAAAAATAATATTTCCTAAATGTTTGTGCCATAGGCCAACACATGGATCAGATGCAATAGTGAAATTCTACGTTCTGAAGAATTTTTAAAGAAAAGGATACATAACGCCTTTTCTGAGAAAACGAAACCACAGCTATAATCTTGGAGGCTTTACTAGACAGACTACAGCTTCATGTACAATTCTGCTTTAAATACACGCCTGCATGCACCAGCACACAGCACTGGCAAGCAACCACCATACAAGAGACCAATCTAGAAAAACCATCACACACACACACACACACACGGCCACTTCTCCTTGGTAAGAACAGACAGATAACCTGTGATGACCTGGCTTATATCTCTCTCTCAAAGCAAAATTCCAAGTGGACAAGCCTCAATTTTTCCATCACAGGGCAACAGCTATTCTTTGAATGTACATCCCATAGATAATAGCCTCTTGTAAACATTCTTAAAAGGTAAACGAAGAAGAGAGTGAAAAACGATTTTCATCACGTTAACTCTGAAAGCACCCTGTGCTACAAAGGTGAAGATTTTTCACAGGTAAGTCCCAGGACCAGTGATTCTGCTGGCACACAGAGCTCTCTCGTTTTAGAGGGGACGGACCGGGCCAGGGTCTGAGTGCCGGTATAAAAGGCACCCACACCCTTTCTTCCAAGTAACCTGGGCTGACAAATGTTAGTACAGAAAGAGTTCTGTGTTAGTAATGGAAATTTGGGCAAATGCCCCATTTAAAGGACTCAATCCACAGGCTACACAGCTGGTCTTCAGAAGGAAAGAGAAAGCAAGAGTGATTATAGCTCAAGGACCAGGTCACTGAGCAGTGCTCTGACTTAGAAGGTGGGTAACTCTAGTGTGCTGAGCTCAGCCAAACCTGAAATACCTGCTAAAAGACTGCAGAAATGAGACCAGTAAAGAACTACATTGTTCAGAACTTTCTCAAGAAACTCATTCAAGTCTCCAGATAATTATTAAAGAAATTCCACAGAGAACTATTACAAATGACAGAGTATTTCCATTTTATCCTTAAATCCTTTCTCTGACCCTACAAAAATGTGATGAGACTCCAAGAAGCACTTACCTTTGATAAGCTGCTGCACCAGTGCGCTATTAGGGCCCTTGTCAGTGCTGTGCACGATGCAGTTAGCTATCCTCGTCAGGTGTCCCATGTAGCCGTGCCGTCGTCCTCCCTGGGCCCTGACAGGAAAGGACAGACCTTCAGAGTCCCGACAGGACGGAGGGATGAAACAGAAAAGTGGGGTGCCAGAATATTACCAGGCTTGGGGGTGAGGATGGGAGGTGGGGTGCCAGAAACTCTACTCAAAGATTATACTATAGCCTCACTCCATGGATCAAGGTTTATTCAAATATACCAATCAACTAACCAACAAACCAGTACTAGCTTTAAAAACCCAACAAAACCCAAACATTCATTGATGCTTCATGTTTCTGTGACTTTCCTTTTTATCTTTTTGTGAAACTATTTTTCAGACTTTAAATAGATCGTAGGGAACTGCTTCATTTTAGTAAAAGTCATCAAATTTTAATCATTTAATAAAGACAATCATCTACCAATAGCATTTCTCAAGTTAAAATATTGGCTGATTTGAAGACTTGGCCACGAGAAGTAATCCACTCATGGTTGGCCAATGTATCACCTTGTCCCTTTCCCCATTTAGGGTCTAACCTTCCCAACTATACCCATCTTTTCATTTAGACCAACGCCTATTACAAACACCATCACTAGGACAAAATAAATCTGTGCAACAAACTACTGACACACATCAACTAAGACTTCAAGTAATCTTGCCCATCAGCTAATAGAAATTTCCTGACCAGGAAGTAGGCAATTCCTCTCTCTAGTTCCATGAAGTGACACTTCTGCACAGTGAGAATATGGGGTACGCAGAACCAGAGTGCTAGGTCCAACCATCACTGAGGAGGACTGGACTTGACAACTCTTCCTTCAACTGCACATTATTCTCAGAAAAACAGCCATTCAAAAAGGACTAGCAACAGAGGTGGGTAGTACTCCAAACCCCTGGTTTCCCCTCAAGAGGTAGAAAGACAGATCAAAAAATAAATTATGAGAAAAATAGTTGTTACAATGAAATACCCTGGCCATCCAGGGAGAAGCATTTGTAACTATAAAGTGCCACATACCATGTAATCTCTTTCACTGCTCTCTGTCCAGGGTAAGGGAGGACATTTTCTTCAAACGAAAAATCAAACTAAATTCCTATCTAACAATTCACTTACTGTTTCTTCTCGTTCATGTCCCAGGCATCAAGTATTCGTTCTATTAACTGACATTTTTGAAAAAGCTGAATGAAAAGGAATATTCCAGTTAATATTTATATGTCATAGTGTCACATTTTAAAGTGAGATAGTATGCTAATTGAATACAATGGTGGTATGTGTAGCCCAGCAAGCTAAATATAGCTGTAAATTATTGGCTAAATCAATGTAGCCAAGGCTCTCAGAACATTACAGGATTCCTGACAGGACCCACACCTTTAGCTGTGCATCTACTGGGAAAGGACGGTATTTCAAGTACTAACACCAATGAGCCATTGGCCTAAAGCAAAGCCAGGTTTTATTAACCATGGCCACTGGGCCCAGAAATACAGAGCCTGACCAAAATTAACATGAATCAAGAAAAATTTTTAACTCAGAATTCATAGTAATACTTGTACTTTCTTTTTTAATCCTCACCTGAGGATATTATTTTTACTGATTTTAGAGGACAGAGAGGGAGAAAGAAACACAGATGTGAGAGAGAAACATTGATCAGTTGCCTCCCCAACTGGAGGTTGAACACAAAACCTAGGTATGTACCGTGACCAGGAATTGAACCCACAACCCTTCAGTGCATGGGATGATGCTCCAATCAACTAAGACACTGGCCAGGGCAACATACTTATATTTTCTAAATGTAAGCTATAACAATTCATTTCACACTTAAGTGGAAAAACACTATGACCAGGAGTAGCAGGAAAAAAAAGTCAAGTAAGCTTACGTGTTTCAACAACAAATTGTCACCAGTGGTTTCCTGATCAGTAATTGTGCTATTTTCTGTGTTCTCAAAGGGACTTGCAAGTATCAGTGCAACACAAATTTCCACTTGTGTATGTAAAAAGTTATTCCATGTATATTTGAAGAACATGTCCTACAAAACAAACAAACAAACAAACATATGCTTTCTTTTATTCAGTTACCTCAATATTTAAGTCACTGCTTTAAAATACTGACCAAATAGTATTTAATAAAGTAAAAATTATGTATTCTTAGTCCAATAGGACTATTAAAAGAACACAAGTTTATTTGAAACAGCACTTTATAGGCTAAATAACAGGATATTTGCTCTTTCAACATGCCAGAATTTTCATGAAATCATGTAGATACCAACAATAAACAGATGAAGAAAAGGTAATAGTTTCTCAAAGAGAAAGGGAGTATCCTCTTATGTTTTCAAGACAGCTAATGCTGACATTAAATTCAGTACATAATTTTAAAAGACATATATATATATATATATATATATATATATATATATATATATAAATAAATATATGCCTACTATACAAAGTGTCCCTCGGGAGTTTGACCAACCCTGAGTTCGATTGTTCACTATGACATGTGCTGACCACCAGGGGGTGGCGCAAAACAAAGGAAGGCCCCGGCTGGCAGCTCCTAGGGACCCTACCTGTGTACAAATTTCATGCACTGGGCCTCTATTTATGACAATTTCCTTTTGATTTAACAAATATTTACTGAAGGCTTTTTGCGCAAGGCACAGTGCTAGGCACAACAAGGCAGAGAGAAACACATAGGCCCCAATCTTCAGGTGCTCACATATTAACCAAGAATAACCAACCATTCGGGCATTTGAAACTCAGACCTGTCAATGAATGGAGCAAAACAAGTGATTTCCTGATTACCTGAAAAGGTAACATATCACAAAAAGAAAAGACAATCCCCAAAAGCTCAAAACACATTTAATGTATGTATTTAGGAAATCATTGAGTCTGGTTAGCTAATCTCTCAAATGAATAAGAAATGATGATACACTTAAGGGTTTTATCGAATTTATTATCTAAAGATTAGCAATAGTAAGATTAAACTACTAAGATTAAAGACTAGTAATTGATGACTTTAGGGAGATTCAGAGACAGAAGTAGAAAGGTATGTATATTCGAGTTTTATATTCTATCCAGAGAGTAGGGCAAATACTATGCCCCCCAGGGCAATAATTATGCTGCCAAACAAACTATTATCCTTTCACATTTCACCTTTATCAAAATGTTCCTGATCTTTATGCCCTACACTGACATGTCAATTAACCAAAGCTGAACTGAAAGTATCTCAGTGACGCTAGCAAGCACATGGTCTAGTTGAAAACCTTGCATGGGTTTGCAAGTGGATGTGAATTCAAATCTGGCTCCACTATAAACAGCATGAGTGCATCTCTTTTCTGGGAATGATCTGAAAGACAGTCTCTCTGTGTTTGATGTTCAAGATCACATGAGCACAAATAAGTGCACATTCTAATGTGCACTGCTTTTCATGTAGAGATCAAACACCCACACATCCTTCTGTGAAACAATCCTAAACTCCCCAAATGGACAGTGTGATGGTACCTGTGAAACCTGCTAAGTGTTAACCTCCTACCTTCCGGATGGTGGGGCAGGACAAAGCAAGCGTGGGGCCTATGGATTCTAAGCACAAACTTTGAAACTGGGGAGGAGCTCCTTCCTAGGCTCTTCCTCCCCCCTTTCACTGACAAGCAGACTCACTGCTGTTTCAAAGGGAAATTTTGGACTCAAATCAAAAGACCAGACATGTCTCAGACATGATAAACAGAAATATCTCCGGGGAAAGAAGATAAACAATGAATAGAAAACAATGCTATAACCAGCAGTTATTCACTGTTCATACAATCTCCTGAAGAGGGTGACTAACCACAGGCCGAACTTCTCGGCAAAATCTGTCTTCATCATCTCTGAAAGTCTCTAATACAGTTTTCTTTACATATAACTACTGACAAATTTAAAGCGTTCAAATTTGATGACTAACTCAAGATCATTTATTTACACACAAGACCGAGAAAAGTGACTGGCATGCATTGTAAATTTGTGAGGTTGTACCTTGAGTTATATGGCCATAAAATACCAAGGGCAAATGGGAGCATCTGTTCAGGGAAGTCTTACCAATATGACCCCAATACTGTTCAGCTCCATGAGGTCCGCATTGATACTGCTGGTGTTTGTCTGAAGCAGGCTGGATATCAACCGAATCACATTCAACCGGGTGTTGCCGACAGGAGGGTCCAGCACACCCCATGTCGTCTTCATCACACTTTTCTGAGAAGAAAAAGCTTTCCATTAAAAGGCTTCCCAATACAATCCACCAGGTAACAAACAGAAAGGGACAGGGTGTGTGCTAACGGTGAAACACCAGGTAATCTAACACTATAAACAACTTGGCCTGAATTCTACATCTGAAGGAAAATTTACATCTTCAGCATACAATGAAGTAACTAGAGAAAACAATCGAGCAACTTCCTTGGACCATTTTATAAGAAATGAAGTGTGCCATTTTAACATTCTAACTGCCACAGAAAGAAAGCAGAAAGCTAGTGGGCCGCTAAAAACCAGTCAATATGTCAAACCTGACCAGAAACCAAGAAAAGTTACAAGTAGTCTTGGAACACAGCCTCTGCCTTTGCCAAATCTGCAATAAAGATCCACACTCAGAAGCTGCCTCTGGCCAACCACCTTGAAACAGCATCAACCTCAAACCTGCTCTTGTCCATAAAAGGGAGTTCCTACCGTGTGAAGTCACAAAAGACAGGCACAGAACCTTTCGGAATCTCAAGTCCAACAGTTCAGCTGTGTGGTCGTCCTTTCAGTGTTCCATCCCTGTCAGCATCCTCACCCGTCTGTTCCCCGAGCCTTCAGGGGGTGGAGAGGCTCACAGTCTTACTCCATGTACAGCAGCTCTAATCATCAGATATTTTAAAAAGCTCCGGGATCCACTCACATCACACCAGACAGTAAAATCAGGACACACTGAACACACTCACTCCTCCAAATGAGACAATACCTCCCTTTGGATTGGGGCCAAGAAGAGTAAGAGTGTGAAAGTCCATATTAGATGCTGCTCTCGATGTCCCTCTGCAAGGAAGATGGGGAGGTCGTCTACGTTAACTGGTCAGGACCTTCATCATGCACCCTCTTCTCTCTCATCCTTCTTCCTCTTCCAACTTCCACTTGTGCTGTTCTCTCCTCTCCTCCTAAGTAAATCCTTTTTTCTTCCTTACTCTCCCTCTTCTTCTGCCTAGGTCTGGCATGAGCGATGCCACAGACCGTTAAATATTCAATACCAACACAGGCACTTTTCCGGAAAGAACGGCCAAGCACTCTGGCCGGAATCCCATGCAGGCTGAACGCAGGGAAGACAGAATGGAGGAGGTGGACCACATTTGATCACTGTAGCACCAGCCATCTGAAGAGATCATCCAGAAGCTAAACTACTCTTCCTTGGTAATGGACATAAAGTATCTGGGTTCCCACTCCACATAATGATTAAATAAACAGAAAACATTTCATTTTGAATGAGGAAACTAGCATACTAAACCTAAATCCCCAGTAGCTCACACAGCAGACACCACCAAGGTTCCAGCTACAATGTCTAGGACACCGAATCCAGTGACACAGGGCTGAAGGAAAAGGAACACGTAAGAGTGGTGCTGGCAGAACTCTCTAGCCCTGAGTGTTCCACCCTCCACATGCCAGAGAGAGCGCCTCCTACCCTACCCTACCCCTGTGCACCATTGGGCAGGCAGGGGCTGGAGCGATAAAACCACTGCGAACTGGGGCCCCTGGACTCATTTTGCAGGTCTTCATTGCCTGTTCTCAGTGCTCTCTTTCATGGCCTGCCCGAGTAAAGAGTCATTTTTACATCAGCACACACATGCTCCCTGCGGAAAATCTTGGGCTCCAGGTCACATTCAACTGACAGTTTTTTAAATAAGCATCTGTCCATTAGATGCTCCACTGCTCCAACTCTGAATAAAACAACCCCAATTCCAAGATTCCTGCAAGGTTCACTTTACCTCAAAAATGTGAAAATAATATGCTATGAGAAGAAAAGTGTTCATTTTATGGGCATATAAGTAACCAGAGTTTATAAAAAGAATGTTTCCTAAGCAGGTAAAAAAAAATTTAATTTTGCCAAGGCCGGTTTGGCTCAGTGGTAGAGCATCGGTCTGCAGACTGAAAGGTCCCAGGTTCGATTCCGGTCAAGGGCATGTACGTTGGTTGCGGGCACATCCCCGGTAGGGGACGTGCAAGAGGCAACTGGTCGATGTTTCTCTCTCATCAACGTTTCTGGCTATCTCTCCCCCTTCCTCTCTGTAAAAAAAAATAATAATAATAAAAATTAAAAAATAAAAATTTTAATTATACACATTTGTTAACTTAGACATTATCCTATTTAATAAAAGTCTAATACATAAATCAACCAAAAGGTGGAAAGACCAGTTGCTATGATGCACACTGACCACCAGGGGGGAGACGCTCAATGCAGGGGCAGCCTCCTGGTGGTCAGTGAGCTCCCACAAGGGGAGCACTTCTCAGCCAGAAGCTGGGCTTACCGCTGGCGAGCACAGCAGCAACGGCGGGAGAAGGCTCCGCAGTAGTCAGACATCTCCCCAAGGGCACTCAGACTGTGAGAAGGTGCAGGCCACCGGGCTGAGGGACACCACCCCCTCTCCCCAGTGCATGAAATTCCTCTAGTATATAGATAAAAGCCAATTAAAAACTAGCTCAAAAGCAATAAAGACAACTGACTGTACTTGTAACATATTTTGTGCATGCTGGTCACAGCTAGTTCTATTACTTAGAAAGTTCATATTTTTTTCTAATAACTGTTTAAATCAAATTATTAAGCTGGCCAGCCATGTTTAAGATAGCTGCCCTACCTTGGGTGGCTCAAGCAGGAGTTCATGAAAAGATCCAAGTCTTCCTCGGATGGCTTCTAAAACACTCTTGTTGACCAAACAGGCTGAATGACTCATGCCTGGTGGACAGATCTCTATATGGCCTTCAAATCTTAAAATAAAGCAAGTTAATTATATTTATTACAATTTCAGAACAGATCATGGTGTTCCATATCAGCATATAGATATGCACACAATAGCTATATAAACATGTAATAATTCGACAGGGAACAATGGACACAACCAGAAATCCAGAGGCCCAGAGAGCCAGGTGGGAAATTGTATGTGATTTCTTTCCATTCACTTCAACCACCGATTTCCTTGTACCTGTTACACCACTAGCAGTTCTCTAGCCGGAAAATATGAAAATCAGGAGCTCTGACCCCCGAAGTACAGGGCATACCATACTGCCTACCATTTGGGATGTTAGTAACAGGCCTGCATTTATTCTAGTTTTTCTTGGCTAATCAACATGGTTTTCTATTTAAAAGGCTTAAATTACTCCTCTCCCAAAAGCTCAATCAATACTCATTATAACCCACTCCTACACGAAGACTTATGAATGCAATGAGACTCCCAAATCCCAATGGGCAGGACAGAGCCCAAGTGGGGAGAAAGGGTATCAGGAAGAAGGGGCCTAAAACTGCAGGGAGGCCGTTCAAATGAAAAGTTCTATCTGGACGTGGTGTCAACTGAACATCAGTGCAAACCAGTGGTTAATAACGTCATTGCTGGAATTGTGCCCTGGCTCACGTCCTGGCTCTTCTCTTCCCAGTTATTTGTTCAAATGTGGAAAGTGGGCTTACTCAACGTCTCTCCCAAGACTGCCATGAGGATCATGCTAATGCAGACAGAACTGAACACTGCCTGGCACACAGCTAACTTCTAGAGTGATTGTTATGATGATTACTTGAAAATATTCCACATGTGGAAGCGATTTCTAACTGCAAGAGCTACATGGGACAGCATTCAGAAACTCAATTATTGGAAAGGGAGGAAGGGAAATAAATTACAGTGCTTTTGGATGTGTAGGGAGGTTTAATAATTTATGTGGCCAAATAAAGCTTTTTTCATTACAGTTTCTGTATAAAGAGAAATGCTTAAAAATTCTTCACAATTCCATAATTCTTTTGAATGTTTGCATAGTTTTCCTCTAGTGTTAATTCATTATTATGTAAAATAGGCATAGACATATTTTTCCCCAAGTGGTGAGTCACTTCCTAAGCCATATTTATAGAACAACCACCTTTCCTGCTTAAGTGAAAAAAACAAAAAAAACAAAACCATAAACTTAATCATGCACATAAACTTTGTTATCACAAATACTAGTATCCCGCTGCCCTATATTATTACATCAATGACACATTGTAATATGCAGGAGACAACTTATAGCAATCACTGGTCTTGTTCAAAATTCATACATTTTTTTAAGTACTACAAAACCCAAATGTCCAGAATCCAAATACTGCCAATAAAGAGTACTCATCAAATGATATTTTCAACTGCATCCCTATGTATTGCATTCATGTAAGACTTACTTATAGTTTATACAGCAGAAAAAGATTCAGCACCTGAAATTCAAGGGCATGATATTGTAGCTTATAACCAACAACTCAACTCTAAGCTTTTAAAAAATCTAAAAGCAAAACTAAATCGCATTTTGTAAGATATAAAAGAAAAGCTTACGTTGGCCGTCGTGTCTCAAGTAATGTCAGCAGTATCTGTATTGCACTGACTATCGCTGGTTCATTTTTATCCTTGTGGAATATATTTGACAGAAGCTGCTCTATACTTTCTTTCCTAGGAAAACAAATCAACAGTCAAGTGTTAATTGTAACATCACTCACCAGTAACAACTTCAGAGAAAAAGGTCACAGTACCAATGAGACAAATATTATACAAGAATTCACGGTCACTTGTGCATGTTTGTTTCACTTAATAGTCTTTTCTTTTAATACATTTATTAAAGTAGGCAAGTGATCCTGCTTATAATAAATGTAACTCTCCATATATATACATATGTATTGCTCCCTCCTTCCCTCTACAAAATCATCTGGGCCCTGCTTCCTTTTGCCAATTTTGTTGAGAGCCAACAAATATTTCAAGACTGGACATCACCTCCCACTCAGACCAGAGTGGTGGTGGTGGTGGCATAGTAAAGACCTAGAACCCTTCACCACCACAAAAAAAGGGAATATTTTTAAAAAGGCTAATTAGAAGCCACAAAGGCATTAATGTATAATTAATATCTAAAACAGATAAAAAGAGAACATCAATTAGTATTGCCTCTTATTCTACAATTAAAATTTCATAAATCAAAATAAAGTGGTAGCAATGAAATGGGTCTGACTGAACTATTGCCCAAAAAGAACTTTCTGCAGGCGCTTTCTATTACAGCTCTCTTGCACACAGGCCAGGTCACAATTAAAATGTAAGGTAACCTGCTAGGAAAATTTACACAGATTTTCTCAAGGAAAACCTCCATTTTTTAGGATCTCTGTAATTTTCAGAATCCATAGAGATTAAGGAAGGAACCTTCCTGACATTCAGGGGGGCTGCCCGCAGCTCACACTAGTCATCCCAAGGCACAGCTGTGCTCACTGTATCCTAATACCAGGTCCCTTGCCAGCCTAGGGCAGTGAGGAGGAGAGAATCTCTTTTCACTTGGGGGAAGCAAATAAAACCGGTATCTAAACTAACTCAGGATTCCCCTGCAGGAAGTAGCTTTCAGGTACTCCCACACCTGCACTAAAATCACTCGAGACCTCTACCTAAAACAGTGCTGTAACAGTCCGTCAGCATGGCTGTCTACAGGGTAAATATGAATTTAGGCCTGGGATTGCACTGTGGAAGAAAGTGTTGTTGTTTTTACAGAAAATATGTATATTCTTCAAATAGCAACATCAGGGGCACTGAAGAAAGAGAGGTATTGACAGTGTCAGACTACAGATGCCCACCTCACTTATCAGGGAGCACTGCTCCACTTTCATCAGCACTGGGCCTGATCAGAGCGGCTAACAGAGAGGCCCTCACTATTTCATGGCTGCATCAAACTCGACCTCTACTATATCCAAAAGGCATTCTACTAATGGTCAAAAAAGACAGGCTAACCTGCAAACACTTGATGGTCAAGATGTAACATAGTAGCTGAGCCATATTCTGAGTCTTATCTAAACATACAAATATCACTGAATACAGATTTCAAAATCATAAACCAAGGGACTGAGCTTACCAACTAGGATAAAAAGAATGTCTTCATATTCTTTGATAAGGTGTTTATTTACACATAAAAGATAATTCATTTTTACATTAAAAAACTGTAGTTCCTGGATGAGCATCAGTGGAACTAATGGTATAAGCTGTCTGATGCATGAAGCCTTCCAGGGTTTTACCCATGTATTTGAGACAATGGCTCGCTTCTGTTTTGTTTTTTCTATGGGCAGGCAGAGGAAAGACTTCTATACAACTACTGGCTGAACAGGAATCAAATCCCAACTCATTCCAAGTTCATTAGTATTAAGAATTAAGAGCTGCACAGTCCAATTCTAACTCAACTATCTTTCAAGGAATTTTTGAACTTGAAAATTTTCCAGAACCACTAAATTGAATATATTCACTTTAAGGCCAGATTGCTTCCCAAGCTAATATTCATTATCTTACACTTCAACCCACTTTTTTAGAGACGTTTTGGTATCACTACCCATCTTTATCATTCTCTTTAACTTTAGCTCATTTCAAACTTTTCCTTTAATGCTAACTTATATTCATACATATGGTGTTTGCGCGCGCGCGCGCACACACACACACCACACACACACACACACACACACACGGTGCTACCAAACCTATGAGTTGTTTGGCATAATACAAAGATTAGGTAATCTGTTTATTACGTATTGTCAGTAGATTGGCCTAGTATTATATTTCTACATAATAATTTATCAAATATGTAAAAAGAAATTAATATGATTAATAACCTTACTAGGTTCACAGAAAGAAGCCTTTTGTGTATTTTCTCAATCAACAGATATTAAAAGAACCACCATAATGTAGGAGCATGTCTGATATTTAGGGGTTGGTTCTCATTCTCAAGAAGAATGTGGGAAGCAGAGGAAGTGTCCCTGCTGCTAAGTGCAGGGAAGGTTTAACTCAGTGGCATAGTGGGACCCCTGACTCATCAGATCCATGAATTTGAAGAAACCTACTCCAAATAATATTTAATGGTATGAATTCTGAGAATATACCTATCTGCATCCAAAGATAGTTGCCTGATTCAGAACTATAGACACAGTCTGAAATGTAACAGCTGGTACACAGAGGCTCCAGTGGCTAGATCCCTCACTTGGTTCAAGCAGAGTGGTGTGAATAGAGGATTGCAGTGGCGTTAAAGAACTCGGTGATAACTAGTGATCAGTCTGACATTCAGAGTGAACTTGTGATGTCCAGGACAGGAGCCATTCACCACATGTGGTCACTGAACTCTCAAAATGTAACTAGTCTAAACTGATCTGTCTTAAGTGTAAAACATGTTGGATTTCCAAAACTTTATATAAAGACTATATATATATACATATACATATACATATATATATATATATATATATATATATTGATATTGATATATATGAGAAGACTACAATATACAGTCGTCCTTCCGTATCCAAGGATTCCAGGATCTCGAGGATACCAAAACCCAAGGAAACTCAAGTCCCTTATATAAAATTGTGTAGAGTATTTGCATATAACCTACATACATTTTCCTATATACTTTACATCTCCAGATTATTTATAATACCTAATACAATGTGAATGCTCCATAAATCACCAGTTCACTATATTGTTTAGGGAATAATGACAAGGAAAACAAGTCTACGTGTTTAGTACATAGGACATGTCAGCAACATCGTTAACTTTCTCCCCCCTAAGATTTTTGATCCAGTGGTTGTACCCACAAGGACTCTGCAGATATGGAAGACTAACCGTAGGCTAAGTAACAGTTTTTTTAAATGAGCATATGTTAAAATATTATTTTTAATCTACTAAATACATTATTTAAATTAATTTCACCTAATTTTTTTTTTACTTTAATGTAACTAATAGAAATTTTTAAATTACATGTGGCTTTTATGTTTCTCTTGGACAGTGTTATGAATCATTAAATAGTTGCTATTCAATATTTTTTAATCTACTCAAATGGCAGTTTTATATAATTCAAAGAATATCTCAATTATTAGTATCTGAACATAAAATATCTTACATGTTATAAGAAAAGTGCAGGTAAAATGACATTTTACTCAAAAGAGAGTAATCTCTTTAAGTATTGCTACGTGAGAGAGCTAGTCAACTCCTCCCATTCTATCATATATTCTGGGAATTACAACTTTACTTCTCAGAAGACAGTTAAAAACAAGATACCTTGCCTCGAATTTGTTCCTTGCTTGGGTCAAACTTGCCAAGTAAATAATACATACACATGTTTATTTTAATAAAAGGCCTTCCAAGGTGTTAAGCCAAAAGATGCAAATGAGCCTCACTATACAGGAGGACTGAAACAGGACTGACAAAGTCACTAAAAAGAAGGAGAGTAGCAGTAAGTTGAAACAAGACAGCTTTTCACACTTAACAATGCTAACTTTCCAACTAATCATCTAAATGGGGAAATGCCTGATTTTTCTTTTATTAAAATACTTTCAGCTGCATGGATGCAGGTCAAACATTTGCCCATATTTACTGGTCAAGATTCTCTGAAAACGTGTGAATCTAGAAAAATCTAGTACATGCAGGGTGGCCACTCACAAAATAGCACACCATCCCAAGCTGTTTTCTGAAACCTGAACATGACATGGCTGCTCACTTAAGCATTTTCTAAAAAGGGCAGAAGCCAGTACAAAGAAATGAAACATACATGACATGTATCCCCTTCAAATCAGGTCTGATAAGGTTGTCCTTAGTCAGCTATAAAAGGAGAGTAAGCCCTAAAAAAGGGCTTCTGATAAAATTACTTGCTGAAATAGGTCAAATTAGTGCATTCATAAGAAATTCTCCATCAAGATTCGTAGAGACTGTGAGTACAGTTATGATGTAGCTACGCCATCTTACGGCTTTAATGAATTCTAGTTTGAACTTTGAAAAGTTCAGAGTCTACATATAAATGTCATTTACTTACATTACCTCTAGGTCTCTACTGGGAATTACCAATGGCTGGGATCAGACAAGCAATTTTCCTACCTTCTCACCCACCCAAAATGGTATTTTCCATGGATGTGATTCCCAACACTTACCAATCTCATAAAGGCAACACATCAAATAGCATGAATATAAACAAAGGACAAAAACTGAGTTTTAAACATACTTTTCTAGAGTGGCAAGCAGAGGATCTGGCTCTGGACTGTTCTGAATTTGTAACATCTGGTCTCTGCTCAGGCGAACAATTTCACAAAGTGACTGTGATGCATTTGAATGCCGCTAAAGGAAAAAAGTACAATTTTAACTATAAAACATGTCAAAAGTCAAATTTATAAAAAGTTAGGAAGGAAACTACTTAAGATATGACACAAATTAACACTGGCCATAAGATGCAGTGAGGAAAAAGTCAAGCATATAAATAACATATGGAAAAAGCATGAGTTTTTTTATTCTGCCAAGCTAATGAGCTTGACTTAACAATATTGCACAGTACATGTTGCTATTTGTGGGGAGAGGTGATAGAATTTTTGGAAAGGAAAAGCTAGTACAACAGCATTCTTGAAAAACAAAAAACAAAACAAAAACAAAAACAAAAAACCAACAACCCAAAACATATACTTTTATCAGCATAAAAAAACAACAACACAAAAACAAATACAACTTTAAGGACTATACCAATGGGTAAAAAATATTACACTTTTCCCAACCGTACAGTGCATTTACCTTACAGGAAAACACTAAGATCTCAGTGCCCAAAGACTGAGCATCACCTGCAGTACAGGTGGAACAATGATATTCCAGCATAGATGACACAAGCACCGGGATATCAAAATCCACTGAGTGTAGTCAGGAGCCTAGTATTTCCTTAATAAATATAAATTGGGCAGTACAATTTTAGCATCTAATTTATCATTTAATACAGAAATATCAATAGGACTGTCCCAAAGGGTCAGTCAAGTAGGGCAGGTGCTGATGCCCCAAACACTTTGTCCTTTGGAAAAACCTGCTGCAGAACAGGGCTTCTCCTTTGATTTCGCCTGGACCCTGCAGTTAGTTCTAGCATCCTGTTGAACCATCAAGTTCTTCTGCTCAAGAACCTGTGCCCACAACTGTTGCCGGAACTTTCTGTTCATGCTGAAATTGAAGCCTTGTGATGGCTGGTACCATGGATGTCTCTTGCCCAGTGGGGTGAGCTGGGCCCTCCCTAGAGAAGAAACCTGGGTTCCACAAGATATGTGATCAGTGCCGGGGCCCTGCCAGCAGGCTATGGGATCCCAAGGCAAATGCTAGGCGTGGAGGCCACAGGGGCGCAGGCTATCAAGGAGACAGAATCGAACCTCACATCACCTTGGTTGGCCCTGGAGGATAGCTTGTTAGCCAGAGACGGGTAAGATTCCTCAGGGAAGGAGCAACCTAAGACAGGCACAGTCGCAGAAGGACCAACAGGAGAGAACTTGGGGGTCAACAGAGGTGGGGCACAGACCCTCACCCCCCAAATTTGCAGGGTCCTGAACTCTTGCTCCTTCTGAGGGAAGTCTCCTGCCCCTTAGCTTCCCATGCTCAGCTCAAATCGGGACCCAGGTAACAGACAGAAACTTGGTGGACTGCAGCTACCCTCTCACTGCAACAAGACTTGTTTGAGTTGTCTTGTACCCATGATGTGGGCAAGTGGGGTTTTTGATATCGAAATCCAGCCTGGCACCAGGAATGCTCAGGGCCCTGAGCAAATAATCCTTTCCACTAATATTTACAGGGTAAAATAAGATTGTTGTTAGAGTATTAAATTTGACAGTAAAATAGTAGTCGTGTTTTCAGGCTAATTTAAATTGGCTAATTGAAATAAGCAAATATTCTAGAAAAATTAACTGTACTGGACAAAAAGTTGTTCCTAAAGTGTTAACTAAAATTTTTATTGGCAGTTCATCTCATGGTAAAATTGTGTAACATGTAATGAACCTAAAACAGTCATATTTTAGTGCAAAAAATTAAAATTTAAAAGCTATCAAGACTACGTTATAAAATTTCCAAAAGCCTCCTAATATTTAAATTTAAAAAAACAGGAATAGTAGAAAAATATCGTGTAAGGAAAAATATCCTGTATGTAAATTACACCTAGAAAATTTTTACTTTAGAAAATTAACTTTCTGCAGAAACCGGTTTGGCTCAGTGGTAGAGCGTCGGTCTGCGGACTGAAGGGTCCCAAGTTCGATTCCGGTCAAGGGCATGTACCTTGGTTGCTGGCACATCTCCGGTAGGGGGTGTGCAAGAGGCAGCTGGTCGATGTTTCTCTCTCATCGACGTTTCTATCTCTCTATCTCTCTCCCTTTCTCTCTATAAAATATCAATAAAACATATTTTTAAAAAAAGAAAAGAAAAAAAGAAAATTAACTTTCTTAAGGAAAATAAAGAACATAAACTGTTGAACAAAAAGATACAGTAAAGCATCAAATAGAATGTCAAATTATAGTGGGAAGGTTAGGGAGAGGTCAGGGAGATAAGAGATCAACCAAAGGACTTGTATGCATGCATATAAGCATAAACAATGGACACAAAACTCTAGGAGGTGAGGGCATGTATGGGAGTGCGTTGGGGGAAAAGCTAAGATATGTATACATATAATACCTTAATAAAAAATTAAGAAAAAAAATTAACTTTCATTTGTAATGCCAACAGCAAGGCACCATGTAAAACATACATGGTGTCAAAACAAGCCTAAGGAAAATCGTTGGGCCAAAAATGAAAAAGGATCTAAAGTCCAATTTATAGAAAAAATTCCTTTATTAACTTTCGGTGGAGAATATGTTTGTATATATTCAGAAAACAACTTTGAGACCATGTGGATTCCTGCAACAGAGAGGAATTGACAGGACTGCTCCAGTCATGAAGACAGACAGAAGAGAAAGAGTCCAGAGATGGAAGATGCTGACAACGCCTTGCCTTACTAGCAGACAGCAGCTGAGCGTCACTGCAGGTTGCCCAGGACCAAACCAGAGAGGGTCGGACCTGCATTACCACCATTTGTCCACCATCCAGAACTCAGATATCATTGCTGATGTATACACATAAGGAACTGTTTGACATAGAAATTGGGGCTCAAAAGAACTGTTGGTCGAGAAAGAAACACACTACAAACTGATTCATTTGCCTCTCGGCATAACCATTATTGCTTGTCTCATTTTCAGTTCATATAAGTGTATTTCTAATATCACATGAGCTCACTCATCTAGGGGAAATAAAGAACAACATAGACTGATGAACAAGAACAGACCCGGAGACAGGGAAGCATCGATCAGATTGCCAGACCTCAGAGGGTAGGTAGGGAGGGTGGGGACAAGGGGGAGAGATCAACCAAAGGACTTGTGTGCATGCCTATGAACCTAACCAGTGGTCATGGACAAAAAAAGGGGGGGGGGGGGCTGCATAGGGAGGGATTTGGGATGGGAATGGGGGGAATGAGGACAAATATGTGACACCTTAATCAATAAAGAAATTTAAAAAAAATTTAACCTAATGAGGAGCAAGTCTGTCCACAGCCACATGCTCCTGTGCATGGGCAGGCCATGCTCATGCCATCACTTTCCATATACCATCGCATGGAACCACCTACCACCATCCACCTCCCAAGCCACAGGAGGGAAGATTACCTCCTTTAGACTCAAGGCTTCTTCTAAGCAGGGTCCTCATACTTGGGCACCTGACACACTAATATGCCCTCAATGTCAACAGTAACACTACACTGCCCAAAAAGAATAATGGAGAATCAACAACCCCTTTAATAGTTAGCTCTCTTCTTTCTTTCTTTTCTTTTCTTTTTTAAGCCTGTTTAGATAACCTCCAGGTACGAAGTTTTAAAATGGACTAGAGTGAAGGGGAGGGGCTGGGTTCATCTTAACCGAAAACAGGCCTTCGTGAGAACACACGCTTTGGTGACACACCTCCTTCTTTTGCACTCTCCTGTCTAACCAGCAGCCCAAGGGTACAAGGAGGAGCCCCTGTGCCTCATGATATATCCTGCATCTTCTTGAAACCAACTCCTTCACAGAGATTAAGTTGAACAGCATGAACTGTCATATCTGTAGGTAAAATGGCTGAATGCTGAAAAATTCCGTGTGGCTCAGTCCACTACTGAAGGTGGCAAGAGTAGCAGCAGAGAAGCATAGTGCTAGCCTCCTCGACAGAGCCATATCAGCTGATCCCTGAGACCCCATCCTGACAGGCTGCCCCTCAGCACAGCTTAATCTTCAAACTGCAAAGCAGTGTCAATCCTAATGCCAAGTCCATCTTCAGCACCCAGGACCAAGCCAAACCTGCCAGAGCATAAAGTCCAAGTCAAGAAGGACAAGCACCAAGATCCCATCACTCTAGGGGTTCAACGGGGTCAACACTGACCAAGGCCCTGATACAAATGCAGTTGTGGCCATGTCATGTGCAAGCATGGACAGAGGTCTGTAACAAAGGCAAGCAGATTCAGCATGAAATCTGGGTGCTGGAAAAGAGAACACTACAGCCAGACCTTGCTGCTTTCCACACTTCTGGGTATCAGCAAAAAACGTTAAGCATAGTATTTTTAAAGCCTGTAGTGTTTAGAAAATTGGCAACTTTAAGAATGCTAGGTTATCACTGTTCTACCTTGCCTCCATTTCACATTACATGCAATTATGCTCTATGCCCGAATAAACATGGTTCTTTTTATTTAAAAAATCAGTTTACAGTCAGACAAGGGAACTTACATCTTCTTCTTGCGATGGATGAACTATTTCCACAAGCCTCTGGATAATTTTCTCCTCATTTAACCACTGTAAAACACATTGTAGAAGTGATCATAGCAATGCGTGGCTCTTGTTCAAGCCCCAATGAAGGTTAACATACTTGGAAATATCCATCACATTTTAAGTAGAATGTTACAGGTTTCTCTGGACTTTGAACACTACAGGAAATTAAAAGTCCCCCAAGGAAAACGCCAGTGAATATATCATTTTAACAGTAACCAACAGTTCCAAGTACTCCCCAACTTACAATGCCCACATAATGAAAATTCTGTATGTCAGCTTCCTAGCCATGGGATAACTCAAAGGTCTGAACTTTGGTTATTGGAGGTTGGGGGATGGAATTCATACATTTTCTATAAAAGAGTATTTACATTAGAAGAGCTTCAGAAAGACTGAGAAAAGCAATATTTAGTACTGCTTAAAACACATGATGAACTTTTGGCTTAAAACACATTATGAACTTTTAAATTCAGAAACCAAAACAATCACAGGAAACATGGGGCGGGGGAGAGGGGCAGAGGTGGGGGCAGCACTACAGAAGCAGTTTATCTACCCTGTCACATGTTAGCAAAGAGCTATTATTGTGGCTATACAGTCTCTTCTTCAGCCACGCATGAAATACTGCTGTAAATGAAAACATGAGGAGATGAACATAAGAAAGAATAAGTAAAAACTCAGTTTGTGTAATATCAGCTCCTCAAGGAACAGAAACAACATAATAAATGAGATGCTCAACCTCTAGAAAGGACGCCTCCCCCAAAAAAGGTTAAAGGAGATGGGAGGATAGCTAAATTTACTGAAGGTTTAGAAACCCTAATACTGTCCATACTGTCTCCAGCTTCTTAAGGAAACATGCCAAAGGAAATGTGAACAACTGCTATTGGGGAACAAAGGTAGAGGCCCAACCTGGCAGTTTAAAATCTGTTTTAGGGTGTGCAAAGGGATCACCCTTCCAGAGTCTTGTTCAGTGCAGAGCTGACTCAGCAGGGCTTCTGGGTTCTAACAAGCTCTCAGGTGATGTTTGGGACCACACCATGAGTAACTATAGTGTCTCCTAAAACAGAGGATGGTAATGCCTGTACAAAGGGGGTGGGGAGGAGGGTTCTGACCATCACTCGTCAGTCCCTCACCCTACTGCCTTCATATCTATTAACAAGTAGCTACATATCACGCATACTTTTTGACTGATCCCCCATAGTGGGCCCCCAAATAAAGTCATTTGGAGTTTTTAGCTACCCTTCCCCTAACTTATGCCTTTACTACCTACCTATCACTGTATCCCTCTAATTCCTTCTAAAAAACCATACCAAAAATGTACCCATGTAATAATCCAAATATAAAGGTAACCATCCCCCTTGCCCTCAACAGTCTTCCCTGAATCTTCAACCTTTTTTCACATGTACAAAAACATACCTAAAAGGAACCAGTGTTCCAACTCAGGGCCCTTCCATGGGCAGGGCCCAAGACACTCCCTAGGTCCACCAACTGGCTTCCTCACGTGAGCACGGTTCTCAGTAGACCTCTACCTTGTTCTACTTATCCAGCCCACGCCCACGCCCAGATCCTCCCACCCACACCAACACACCACTTCTGCAGAGCATCCCCTTTCCTGGGCATCAACTGACAAATGCTCCTGTCTCTCCTTCTTCAATTAAAGATGGCATTCCCACTAAAACTCATTTCCAGAGAAAGAAAGAAGTTCTAAGATTCGAGGTTGAGTATTTAAGATGGAATGAACTAGGAAGTGGTTCTGGAAGAAGGCAAGAAGAGAACAAGGAGAGACAGAAGATAAGAAGGCAAAGACAAAGGTCTATGGGAAACTTCAAGTTACTCACACCTCCTTCTTTCCACCCAAATCCTGCTCAAGAGGCACATGTATCCTAAAATAATCATCTCCCCAAATTTTTAAATATGTGCCCTTCTGGAAATAAGCTCCATTCTCCTTAGCCCATGCTCTTAGAAAGTTTACTTCTGAAGCCTCATTCCCCGGAAATAGACACCTCTCCTTTTTGACTTGTAGAGGTAACTTTGTGATGTGACCATCTTCTCAAGAAAGAAGCCTCAAAGCATCTCAAATGAGATGCAGCTCATTAGCAGTCATACTTCTGCTTTCACTACCTGGCCAAATCCTCAGCCCATTCTAACTCCTTACCCCCCTGACCAGCCAGCAAACGAAACAGAAGGCCCCACAAGGAAGCATCCCAGAAACCCAGGGGTGTGCACATCTGAAACCTTAATCCTGCAACATCTGAATCTCTTCCTATCTCGGAACAACCTTCTGCCCAACCCTGACCCCTACACTCTGATTTCCCAGATAACCTTCTACCAACCCAGGAATCCCACCCCAGCGGACAGCAGCCTGTGGGTTCATGTGTGCCTCTCCTCACCCCGCTCAAGGACAGTCATAATTCTACTCACATTCAGCACATCTTGCCTGGGCTGTGGAGGCTCGATGCATGTCAGGAGCCTGAGCAACAAGTCCATGATAGCTGACGTTCCTATGTGCTTTATAATAAGGTCTACAAAATCACGTTTCTTCTTTAAGAAATCCACAATCTAGAGGAGAACAAACCAAAACTGAAAAATATGTAGCCTGAGAACTAGAAATTTTAGAACGCTGCCAGTCCTGCCCCCACCAAAATCCTATCACCACTGTTGAGTGGAGGAACAGCAAATGTTGAATTCATAACAAGATGTCAAGTTGGGAAGCCTGTTAATTGTTATGCTATTCAAAAACCCTTTGGGGGAAAAACTCCCAAATTATCACATATTCCCTAATACAAATACACCATCACAGAATCTTTTATTTCTGTTCACTTTCATTAATTATTAATTCAGAAAAAGATATACCATTTCAGTTTATGAACATAAAGCAAGTCTATTATTAGACTGTGCACTAAATTGCAGATACATATTTTAAAATCCTAATTATACTCTAGCCAGTGAGAGAGAAAAATTTCAAAACATTAAGATTTTTCTATCAGTCAAAGTGACTAACTCACCTGCTATAGAAACATCACGTGGATTTTATTTTAGCAATTCACCTGATCAGATTCACACAAGGAGAGTGACTGTGGCAGAGGCTGACAGTATACCGAGACCATGACGACAGAAATAAAGTTACATCCCTGCCACCTGGGTCTTTTCTGTACAGGAAGAAGAAGGAGACTGTTTTGTCCCATACTCCCTTGTGTACTTCTGGTTTCTGTCTGTGCAGGAATCATCTATTCACAAGTCCCAGAAGCAGCAGCCCAGCATGGCAGCTGCTGTAACAGTCTCACTGAAATCTCTCAAAAGCCCCAGTGGTGGGGTTGCTTAACTCATGTTGCAGAAACCAAGGCTCAAGTGGCTGTCCCGAAATTTAAACTTAGATTTATATGTCCCCAAAGCCATGATCCTGCTATTATCCCACGAGAAGTCTAATAGCCAACTAAACCTGCTTCACACACAGAACCAGGTGTAAGTGCAGGATTGACAATCCCATGTGGCTTTTCTAGACAATGATGTTAAATGTTGTAATAAACCCTCAAGAAGTCATACACACTGAATCCACTCACAACTGAGTCACACAATAGTATTAAAAACACAGTTGAGGGAGGAGGAAAAAGCACTAGATCCGGAACCCAAAGGCACAGCCAGACAGCAATATCTCCTATACAGAGGATGACACCTTTGATGTTCTAAGTCATCCAACAATGAACGTGCCCTACAAATGGACTTTATGCTCAACGAGCTAATAAATGTCTGTATCAGTTAAGCCAGGTTGAGTCTGATTTTTTTTCATTACTTAACAGCTGCATATTCCTTACTAATTCATCATGTCATGGGAAATCTTTATTTACCCTCATAATTCCCAAAAGGTTAGAGAGGTGCTGGTTTGACCCTTTTCCTGGAGCTAAAAGGCCAAGGGCTATAGAATCCACTTGTTTTCATTCAAGGAGTCCTGAACCAAGATGTACAATGAGCAGCAGTGACTGGGTCCTTTTCTCGGCATTTATTTGGCACGTACCATCATCTTTACACAGATACTATATCTGACCTTGAAGACCAACATAAATACTCAGAAAGCTCACAAACACTCAAGTGCATTCTCACTCATGACACTGAAAACCAGGACCTGTTTCAATAGTCACTACAACCATCTGGAACTGACTAGTAATTTAGGCTGTGGGGTGACTTGAACTTTCCTGTAACAGCCAGCAGTCCTATTATAGTATTTCTCATCAGAAGGCAGAAGACAGAAAGACAATATATCAGAGCAATCATGATTTGGGGAGGATTCTCTAAGAAAAAAGAACCTCAATTCCAATACATTTAAGAAGGTAATCCTACTCAGTTAAGACATGAAAGAATGACCTCCTCTCTAAAATAAAACATGTATCCACTTCACCCTGGCATAGGACAGACACACTAGGCCTAAAATAGCTCCAGTCCCTCCACATGTGAGATAGCAAGGCGGATCCTGGAGCCTGCTTTCCCCCATGAAAGATGCCTGGCCCCACAGGTCTGACCACCTGCAACCCTGTCATCACACCTCTGCTCGCTGCACTCTGGCAGGACTGACAGTTTATACTTGGGCATCTGAGGCTCGATACTCCTTGGCTGCCTGTTTCTCTAAGGGGATCATAAACAATGGTCAGCAGACGCTTTTCACACCAATACTGATGAGAGCAGTGATTCTCAAACTGTAGCATGCATCAGTCATCTGGAACGACAGTTGCCAAGCAGTGGTCCGTGAGGCCTGAAAGGTTGGCGACCACTGATCTGGAAGACTTGTTAAAGTCTCAGATGGCTGAGCCCAACTTCCAGAGAGTCTGAGTAGTAGGTTTGGAATGGGGCTCAAAAACTTGCATTTCTAACCAAGTCTCAACAGGTATTCATGCTGCTGGTCCTGGAATCACACATTTGAGAACCACTACATATACAACTGATACTTGGGAGATAAATTTCCCAAGGACATTTGAATTATTTAAAAAGCAAACAAAGTGGGGTGGGAGGAGAACAAGAAGAAAAAGGAGGAGGAGGAGGAGGAGGGTGGGGAGTTCTGCCATAACAATAAGGCATGAATTTCTGCCAATCACTACAGCAAAGCTACATAATAGGTACATGACAGTCTATGCCCAGATGTCTCAAGAGAAACTTTTTTTAGTAGAATCAAAATAGAAACTACCACCATTTGTATAAACCATTTATAAGAAAGCCTTTTTTATTTAAGCTTCGTTTGTAATCACCAAGGGGAAAAAACTGTTACTTTACCACAGTCACTAGGACTCTACTCACACACTCAACTGCTCAGTACACACCATCATGCCATCTTCACAGATAGTAGCATTCTCATGCTTCTAGCTACTTGTCAAAAAAAGGAAACCACAGTCTACTAAAAAACCGAGATGTGAGGCACTTCGAAAAGAATGTAAAGTTAGAACATATTAATGTGTATATCAATGTTAAGTCAGCAAACATTTAGAATGCTTAAGGTATAAAATATATTTTTATAAAAGCTGGACTTAGAGCACACTCAGAACACTGAAGCAACAAAGTTACTGGGGATCATCTCAGAGTGATGATCAGCCCTAATACTTACCTTTTGGAAAACAATATTTACCTGTTCTGGTTTTCTGCTGATAAGAATACTTAGCACCTTGCTGAAGAAACTGGCAAGTAGTGGGTTCAAGGGGGGATCGTTTAGGAGGAAGCTATATAATTTCATTAGCAAGGATTCATCTTCTCCCAGTCTATCATTGATCTGGGAAACATCAGAAGTGAGCAACTCACAAGATATATTTGGATACCTAGAAGAATAGGATACTTGTATCATCATCTACATTAACAGTTTAATTGCACAAAGTAACATACAAATCAGAAAAGCTTCCTAAAATTTTGTGGGGGGAAAATTATCTTCTGAGAATTACAAAATCATTTCAACCTATTCTGTCCAACCTCTAAAGTGAATTTTCTGTGTCTAAAATACTGTTCCTAAACCAAGCTTTAATAGAAATACATTTCAAAAAAAAAAAAAAAAAACTAGAACATACCTAGAACTCAGAGGAGTCAAAAGGGGGAAGGAAGTTATACTGCAGGGACGGGTAAAAAGGCTTGAGCTGCAGTCATCAATAGCTACTCTGGCACAGCTTATAAAACAACCAAGAGGGACACTGGTTTCCAGCAAACTGCACACAGCACATTGTACTGTACTCAAGACACATTTAGGTCCCTAGACTGGCCACTTCTAATTTCATATGGGTTACAAATGGTACAGAAAGTTGTTTTGGGGGCTTCTCAAATGTTCAATCTATATCACATCTTAAGAGAATAAATATTCTAATATACTAGAGAACAGGGCATCTGATTGAGTGAGCTAGGTGGGAAGCTATGTATAAAAAATTGCACTCTTGGCCTAGCCAGTTTGACTCAGTGGATAAAGCATAGGCCTGCGGACATAAAGGTCTCGGGTTCAATTCCAGTCAAGGGCACATGCTCAGGTTGGGGCTTGATCCCTAATTGGGGGTATGCAAGAGGCAGTTGACCAATGAGTCCCTCTCATTACGGATGTTTCTCTTCTCTTTCTGTCCCTTCCTCTCTGAGATCAATAAAAATATATTTAATTAAAAAAAATACCAACAACAAAACACTCTCTCCACACCAGTCTTCCAAGGTCTCTGGGGACCAAATCCACCATCAGATTTCAATGCTGTGGAACACAGATCTCTGCTACAGACTCCAGCACTAAAAGTACCTGTACCCCTCAAGCTAGCTTATCTCTGAGCACCAACGAGCCCTCTCACTCTCTCTCTTCCTCTCTGTCTGAAAAACAGGCAGTAGATCCATTTCCTGCACTGGGTTCTCTCACCACAATTTCTCGTGCTTTCAGTAGCATTGGAGACTGCCAGGCTTGTGTAGACTGTACTCTCCCCAACCCACAGTTTCCTTCTCTGTTCTTTATTCCTCCCTGTCAAGCAGCCAGGATCCAGAACCATCTAGTCATCAGGAATAGGAAGCTCAAATGCTGACCAGGACAGGGAAGTGACAGAACAGCCAGAAGCAGCTGTATGACAAAGGGAGGTGAGGACTGGGGGCTAGAATATATAAGCAAGTGGCTGCCTGTCTGGAAGCCCCTGGCTGGAGAGGCCACTGGCATCAGACCAGAAAGCTAAGCACCTGAGGGGGTCTGGCATCAGACCAGAAAGCTAAGCACCTGAGGGGGTCTGGCATGAGGTCAGAAGACTGAGCAATAGGAAAATGTCCCCAAATGAACTTTTGCAAGGAGAGAGGGGAAAAAAAACAAAAAAAAACCTTGAAGAGACAATAGAACTGGAAGGTGCATGGGCACAAAAATCACATTATCAAATAGCCACTTCTGGAAGCTTATGGCTCAATCAAATTAAAACCTTCCTCGCGTGTTGGCATATAGATGCCGTAACATAAAGTCGCCATTTTGCTGTGATTACAGACATTATCATTATCTAGTGATTACAGGCATGATTTCTAGAGTCACATCATTGAAGTTAGGAATCTGTCTCCACCACTTATAATCTGTATCATGGGCAAGTTACTTAACCTCTCTGGGCCTCAGTTTCCAAATCTGTAATGTTAAGATAATAGTCCTTACTCCACTGGGGAGAATAATATATACAAAATACTGAGAAGAAAGGCTTAGAGTAAATGAGTGTTAGCTGTTTTTATTCCTTCTTATTTTCTTCTTTATAGAAGAGCTGAAATGCTGCTATAGGGCTTGGGGGCACATTGTCTCAACTGCCGAGATTTGGAAGTTTCTGGCAAATAAAGGATTGGTAAAAGGCAGTAGACCTCAACCCCAGTTGCAAACCAAATGTATAGGCAGACTCTCCAAATTCTGACACAGGTCGTCTTTTAAATTCGGCATCCGTTTTTCCCGCAGGTAACTTGAGAGTGTGATCTGGCCTAAGAAGAGCACATGTGGGGCCTGGGTTCTACAGACAAGGCTCCAAGTTATGGTTCTGAACAGGCTGAGGCTACACCTTCGCCCCCTCAACATTAAACAAGTTCAAAAATACCCCAAGTGGTTGAGCAATGAATGGCCCATGAACCAGGAGGTCCTGGTTCAATTCCCAGTTCCGGGCACATATTGGGGTTTTGGGCTCGGTCCCCAGTAGGGGGCGTGTCAGAGGCAGACAATCAATGATTCTCTCATCATTCATGTTTCTCTCTATTTCTCTCTCTCCCTCCCTCTCTCTCTCACCATTATTTCTTCCATCTAGGGCTGTTGTCGGCAAACTGCGGCTCTTTGGCCCCTTGAGTGTGGCTCTTCCACAAAAATCACGGCCTGGGTGAGTCTATTTTGAAGAGGTGGCATTAGAAGAAGTTTAAGTTTAAAAATGTGGCTCTCAAAAGAAATTTCAATCATTGTACTGTTGATATTTGGCTGTTGACCAGTGAGTTTGCCAACCACTGATCTAGGGGGAAAGCCAACGCCACCCTCTCCTGACTCCACATCTGCCGTAGCTCCCCCTTTCTTCCGCTGCCCCCTTTTTAGGAAACTGGCTGAAGAGCTGTCCCTGGTTTGTCTCCAATTCATCAGGGCCCATGGGCTCCTCGATGCCAACACCAACCATCTCCTGGCCAGGAGGCAGCAGCCCTGTCCCTGTCCCGTCCCTTTTTCCCAAAGCTCTTCTGCCCTCGACTCTCAGGGTAGCAGCCCCTCCAGGTTTTCCTCTTGCCTCTAGAAGTCTGCAGTCCAGTCCCTCTGTGGGAACTTTGACTAAAACAGTATTTTAGTTTTTGGATTTATACTTCTACTAAGGGCCTATTTTTAAAGTTCTGTTAGTTCAAATTTATGCTAAATTATTTAAAATTAGGTATCTGTCATTAGAATTAAAAAGGTTAGTGTAAAATGACAATCCTTTAATACGTTGTATATGATCATCGAACCAAGTTAGAATAGTGATGAGTTTATAATTAATACACAGTAATCACTCCATCATCCAGAAACTATAAAACACCAGTCTCAATTTCCTTAGATGACTACTGTCAATCCTAACTCTGAAAAGCTTTCAGATCCCACTGGAAAAGCCCTCTATACTAACCCTGTCGCCTGAGTCATCCAGCTCTAATGTAACATGCACAGCTGATGGCACTGCCGAGGCCAGAAGCACAGCAGAGAACGGCTCTGCCCAGGTTATGCTCTCTTGAAATGGTGCCATCCAGAAGGCTGGGTCCAGGGGAGGCACACCTCCTTTTGAACAAAAATGCCACCAGAAAAACACAAACAAAAACCCCACCAAACTGCTGGCACGGCATAACAAAAGCCACAACTACTTTTTGCCAAAATAAGCACTTTCCATAGGCGTGCCTCCATTTCCCCAGTTAAAGAATATTAGCTTCAGGACAGAAAGAATCAGAACCCGGAAGGGCAAGCCCCCTCCACAAGGTCTCAGCGCTTGTTGAGAGGGGAGGGCCACACCCCTCCCAGGAGGGTCTGATCTGAAGCCCACACCACAGAGTCTCCCACCAGCATAAGCCCCAAACAAGCAGCACCCCACATGGCAGGAATTCCAAAGTAGCACAGTGTCTATCTCTTGAGAATGAGAATATACTAGTATTTCTGACACCAAATTTCTTTCCTTTTCTTTTTTCAGACACTGATCTCTGAGTGGAGGCTGTCACTGAATGCTAGTTGTCAATCTTCATGGCTGACAGAGAACATGACTAAAAACATTAATAATTATTATTTCCCTGACAGCAAAATTCTCACCACGAAGAAATGAAAAGTTATCTAAAAAGAAAGGACAAAAGATAACCAACTAAAAAATATAATTTTTCTGCCCTGGCCGGGTGGCTCAATGGGCTCAATTGGCTAGAGCGTCATCTCTAATACACCAAAAGATTGCAGGTTCGATTCCCGGTCAGGGCACACATCTAGATTTCTGGTTCAATGCCTGATTGGGGTGTATACAGCAGGCAACTGATTGATATTTCTCTCTCACATTGATGTTCCCCTCTCTCCCTTAAAAAAAATAAATATATTTATTTATTCTGAGATGGAGGATAAAATAAATAAACCACCATAATTCTTCCTAGTTCATGAAGTTTATTTAGCACATAATAATTTTTCGTTCCTAAATTTGTACTATTTTCTTGGGGGAAGGGTGGGAGTTGAACCAAATATTTCAATAGTTGGAGATGGAAAAATAACTGAAACCCAATACTTCCAATACATATGAAATATTCCAGGGGTCTGTATACAGTTTCATAGAGACAGTGACAAAGTCTGTAAAACTGAACTGAGAGGAAAAATTAATTTTTCCTCTCAGTTCAGTTTTACAGACAAAGGGTCCCACTGTACTAACATTCTCCTTGTAAGCAGGTGAAACTAGTGAGTAGGTAAGTCCACTACAGTTATTCAAGGTGTTACATGCTTAAATGTAGTGACACGAATACTCACCAAGACACACACCCTTACTTTCAGTTAACAAAAGGTCAGATTTTATTTTATCCACAAGGTTCTTCAGAACCGAAGCCCCAGCTTAGATTCATTGTGTGATCTTGGATGGTCACACAACCTCTATCTTCCTATTTTAAGACACTTCATCACTACTTACAGGACACTTTGCCCCCCTGAGTGAAATACAGAGCCCTTGTTTTTAAAAATCCCGTCATTTCACTGGACTTAGTTCTAGAACAGATGAGGTCCTCTGCTAGCCCGTCACTCCCGACCATAAACACGTAAACCGTCTGCAGCAGCTGCAGGACGAGAAACAATACTCTACACCCCATATCTTCAATCCCACCCTAAAGAGAACACTGAATTTCTTACTTGTATCTGATCTTTTCATCCATGTCTTGAGGTGGTTCTTCTATAATGAACGAGACTAAATCTTCAAGACATTCTGCTTTTAACAGAAACTCTATAAGTTTGCGGTTCTGAGCTTTACATTCCTGTAAAACATCTTCCTCATCCATTAACTCCTTCAGTGTTACATCTTCTCTTTCTAGAAGCGTGTCTATGTGGGATGATGAGTGAAGATCAAATTTCCAAAACATGCTGGTCTAAAACAAAATGCAGAGAGTATTTTAAATAAAATTTCAACTTCACATTAATTTTTCCTTTCAGATCAGTTTTACAGTCTAAAATGTCATAAATAAGTTTCACATTAAAACTATAAATATTTCCTAAATAAGCAGGATTTTTTCCTTCTCAGAAAAAAGTTTTTATTGATAACAAAAATCTGATTTGAAATGCTGAAACAATGTTAATCTTGGGATTTTTAACCTGCAAAATCATCCTATCTACACTTTAAGAATTACTTCAGGGAAAGGAAGTAAACCCTTTCTTAAGGGTGATGAACACATTCTTACACAGAACAAATATCTTAAGCAACAATGACAAGTACTGAGACCTAAGTATCTACTACTCTTCAGAATACTAAAGAATTAAATACATCAATAACCACCACCAACCAGCACTTTTAGCCATTTAACAGCACTTTCACAGCTGAAACTTTGGAAGTCATAAAATGGCAAAATCTTTGCAATTCTTAATAAAGAAACTAAAAACCTGGAACCTAATTCTTGAGGAACAAGAGAAACCAATTCTCAGTTACTAGGAAAACCACTTGACAAACTTAAAACAATGACTCCACAATGCTATGTTCCTGCCTCTTCTCCTCAAAACGAACTTTGTTTTCTTTGAGTTAAAGAGGTCCTTATTAGTTACAACAGAAACAGAGTTCACTACATATTCTAAAGCTGCCATAATTAGACAATCTCAAAGGCCAATTTTGACCAAAAGATGACCAAAGTTCTGATTAGGGATAAGACCATTCAAGTCATTCCTATCTGTCAAAGGTTCTCACTGCAGAATTCCTGAACCAGGGTTTGGTAAGATACATACTATAACGTCAGCTGCATTTCCATTTAACAATAAATAGAAAACAACTTAAAAATTTTATTTACAATAGAAAAAACCTCCACCTATAACATACCTAAAGAATAAATCTAACAAAAGATGTACAAAACTTATAAGAGAAACCATAAAACCTTTTAAAAGACAACTACCTATAAACCAAAAATATATTTTCTCTTTTACTTGTATAGCATGAAGACTAGAAGGAAAGATTACAACACTGAGATCCTTTTTTGTCCTTTTATTCCATGCTTTCAATAGCAACTTTTTAAAGATTCCATAAATACATTAAAAAGACAATTCAGAAACTGAAGAGATTTGTCATACAGATAATTAATAAAAGATTATTAAACAGAATATGTTAATTCCTACAAATAAAAAAAAATCAAACTAAATAAAAAGACAAACAGGCATTTCACAAAAGTGGAAATCCAAGAAGCCAAAAGATACTTCACTTCACTAGTAACCAGAGAAAAGAACATTAAAACCATGCAAAAACAAATTAACAAAATGGGTAATGTTTTTAAATACTTTCCTCTAAAGATATACAAAAGGTCAATAATCACATGAAAAGATGCTCAATAGCATTATCATTAGGGGAAGGCAAATCAAAACCACAGTGAGATCCACAGGTCACACTCCTAAAATGGCTACAATTTTTTTTAATGGAAAATAGTAAATGTTAGCAAGAACATGGAGAAAGTAGAACCCTGATGTAGTGTTGGTAAGAATAATATAGTATAGCCACTTTGTAAACCAGGTAGTTCTTCAAAACCCATAGTAACCACATTACCCAATAATTCCACTCCTAAGTATACAAGAGAAATAAAAACATATGTCCACCCAAAAACTTGTACACAAATGCTCATAGTATTAATAACAGTAAAAAAGTGGAAACCCAAATGTTTATCAACTAATGAATGGACAAATAACATGTGGTATAGCCATACAATGGAGTATCATTCAGTAATGAAAAGCAATTAAGTACTGATAGTGACAGACACTACAACATGGATGAACCTTGAAAACATTTTGCTAAGTGAAAGGAGCCAGGCACAAAAGACCACATATTGTATGATTCCATTTATATATGTATTAGGTCTAGTAATAATTAATGTCGTTTTCTAATACTTTTTTAAATCGAATTTATTTAAACAATACAACAAAATTTAATCAACAATATAGTTGCCGTTGTTTTCTACTACTTGTGCCCAACGCTCAGGAAGCATTTTAATCCCTCTGTTGTAAAATTCTTGTGATTTTGATGCAAAAAATTCGGTCAATGCATTTTTGAGGCATTCTTCATTATTAAATTTTTTTCCAAGAAAGTTTTGCAAAGAACGAAACAAATGGTAATCGGAAGGGGCAATATCAGGAGAATATGCAGGTTGAGGGAGAACTTCCCATTCCAACTGGCGCAGTTTTTCAGCAGTGATTCTTGCAGTATGCAGTCGTGCGTTATCGTGGTGAAGAATTACGCCCTTCCGATTAATCAGTGCGGGTTTTCTCTTAAAGCTTGGGCTAACCTTTCCAATTGGGCACTATACCTTCATGTGTCACCAGAAATAATAAACAGGGACTAATCTTTGGTCATGGTTTGGTTAGATGGTAAAAGTTCATAATGAAGAATTCCTTTAAAATTCCACCAAACACACAACATCACTTTTTTCGCATGCAAGTCAGGTTTTGGCATGGGCTGCGGAGCCTCATTTTTGTCCAACCATTGAGGCCGCCTTTTCAAATTAACATACAGCACCCATTCTTCATCTCCGTTAACAATTTGCTCTAAAAACGGCAAACGGTTTTGACGAGAGAGGAGCGAACTGCAAATTGTGACTCTGATTACGGTTGTTGTCGGTCAACTCATGAGGAACCCATTTTCCAAACTTTTGGACTTTGCCAAGTGCATGCAATTGATTGGAAATTGTTTTTTGTGAACAAAGTTGTCGCAAGCTCTTGTTGGGTAATTTGAGGATTTTGCACCAAAAGAGCTTGAAGAGCTTCTTGATCAAAATTGGACACACAGTCTCGACCACTCTTGTCATCTAACGAAAAATTTCCCTCGCGAAATTTCTCAAACCAACGCTGGCATTTTCTGGCGCTAACTGCATCTTGACCAAGAGCACTACAGATGGTTTTTGCAGCCTCACTTGCTTTTCTTCCTAATTGGAACTCGTAAAGCATGCAGTGCCGAAAATGCTCTTCATCCGCCATCTTCTTAGCCCTAGTTTTGCAACAAAAACCAAACTAAACACAAACTTTTTCAAGCAAAACTTGTTAATTGCACTTCACACGTTCTGTAGATACCACGTGTTTGAAGGTTATGTCAATACAAGTCAACGCCAAGCAAGATTTTAAACGAATGTTTAAAAACGACATTAATTATTACTAGACCCGATAGTATGATTCCGTTAATTCGAAATGTCTAGAATAGGCAAATCTATAGACAGAAATTACTATTGGGTACAAGGTTTCTTTTTGGGTGATGACAATATTCTAAAATAAGATTGTGATGAGGATTACACAATTCTGTGAATATACTAAAACACACTAAATTTTTAGTATACTTTAAATGGGTGAACTCTATGGAATATGAATTATATAAATAAAGCTGTTATTTTTTGAAAATGACATTATTTTTTGAAAATGGCATTTAAGTTCACACCCAACAAACTGGCAAATAAATAAAAGTCTGACAACACCAAGGGTTAACAAGGATATAGAACAACAGTGCTGGTAGGAAGGTAAACTGGGCGATCATTTTGGAAAACAATTTGCACCAGCTACTAAAGTTAAAGATGTACAGGTCCCACTACCCTGCAAGGTCTATACTCTAAAGAAATGTTTTGCACTTGTTTCTTTATCATTGTTTCTTTGCTGCAAACAATCCTACCTTCCAATGACAGGACAAAATAAAATGAGATGTATTCAGTCTAAAACAGGACATAGAACAGGAATGAACTACAGTTACATGCATCACTGCTGACAACCCTCACTACCAACAGGCCCTCACTTCCTCCCTTCCCAGCTCTGACTTCATGCCCCACCAGTAGACTCACTTCCTTGACCTCTTCTGGCATTGCCACTTTTGCTGAAGGAGGAGGCAGGGGCAAAAACTCTAGCACAACACAGCACGTCTACTCTGCCTCCTCTAAAAAGAACACAATTGCTGTTTCCTTCAGATCACTCTCTTCAGCTAAGCCATTCCAGGTTGCTAATCCACTCATCTTATCATACTTAACCGCAAACTATTCCATACCTTCTCCTCTCCCCCCACACTCCCTAGCCCCTACTCACCCTCGTTTTCACCGACAATGCCTTCCTATTCCACTGGGAAGTCCACCTGATCCCACTATCCCAACTCTGCTTTCCCTCTTCTCGAGAGCCTATGGACTCTCCACTCGGCCTATCCTCTGTGGCCTTCCCAAAAGCCAGGCTCCAGCAAGCGCCCTCTCTCCCACTTCAAGTTGGTTACTCTGTACAGAACATTTCTCATCAACATGACAAAAATGCTGTAATTTCTCCCATCTCATCAAAACCTTCTGAGTCTCGAATCTCACTGCAGCGTCCTGGAGCCTGATAAAAAGCTTTCTTTTTTTGAGGTCCTCTTCTCTCAGTTCTTCATGAGCCCTCCTTCCCAGGTTTTTCCGGCATCATCCTCTAAAACTGATGTCAAGGTCATCAATTTTCAGTGCTGCCAAAGCCTCCAAACAGGCCTTGTCCCTCATTCGATCTGACCTTACAGCAACAGCCTTGAGCACAGGTCTCCCTCCCTCCTCCAGGACAACACTCTCCTTGGCTGCACAGGTGCACTGTTTACATGGGCTCGCATGTTCACAAGCCCTGCTTCCCTCGCTGACTCAGCCCTCAGTCCTCCGTGCTTTCACTCAATCTCAGGACTTAAGTGTGTCTCAGATTTCTACCTTCCCCCTCAACTTCAAAAGGCTTAATCCTACATGTCTCCAGTGGACTCTAAAAGTCTCAAACTTAACACGGGTTGCTTCCACAACCTTGCCTCCCTGTCTTCCCTTTCTTCATAAATGGCAAGTCCCACAGAGGCAAAAATCCCCAGTATCATTATCCCTCACTCACTCTAAGCAAATCAACTGTCACTACTTTCAAGATGCACCCAGAATCCAACTGCTTGCTTCTCTCTGACACCTGTGTTTCCTGTCAGTCCCAGCTGCCATTATTTTGCAACAGCACAAGACAGCTATTCTTTTTTTAAAAAATATATTTTATTGATTTTTTTTTAGAGAGGAATGGAGAGAGTTAGAGTTAGAAACATCGATGAGAGAGAAACATTGATCAACTGCCTCCTGCACACCCCGCACTGGGGATGTGCCCGCAACCAAGGTACATGTCCTTGACCGGAATCGAACCTGGCACCTTTCAGTCCATAGGTTGACTATCCACTGAGCCAAACCGGTTTTGGAAAGACAGCTATTCTTTTAAAAAATATATAATTTTTTTTCTTTGTTATTTTAGAGAGGAAGAGAGAGGGAGAGACAGATAGCAACATCAATGATGAGAGAGAATTACCGATGGGCTGCCTCCTGCATACCCCACACTGGGGATCAAGCCCGCAACCTGGGCATATGCCCTGACCAGGAACTGAACCATGACCTGTTCACAGGCCGATGCTAAACCACTGAGTCACACTGGCTGGGCAAGACAGCTATGCTTAACAGAGCTTTAGGAGGACCTTTTAAAAAAATGAATCAGATCTCACATCACACAGCTGCTCAAAACACAACAATTTCCCATCTCTCATTCAAAGAAAAAGACAAAACTAACGAAAGCCTGTTTGATGGCCTCCTATCCCACCTTAATCCCTCTGACCTTATTTATCTTCTGCCACTCTCCCTGGGGCTCTCCTGCCAACAAGCCTGGCCTCCTCCTCCTGTCTCTCCCTCCTGCCCTCTGAGGACCTCAGGCACACCAGGCTCTCCTCCCACACCACCCACACCCAGAGCCGCAGGCTCTCCTGACCTCCTCATGGGTCCCCTTTCTCAGGGAGGCCCACCCGGAACACCATATTTCCATCTGCAAACAGCCCCCACTCACCCACCTACCCACTCCCCTGCTTTACTTTTCTCCCTGCTGATCACATGATTATTATATCTAACTTTCCTGTGAATTCTTCTTTTCTTTTAAATTACAGAGAGGAGGGAAACAGGATAGTAGTCAGCAAAACCCTAAGGAATCACATGTCCATTCTCCAGCGTAGCCTAAATTTTTCTCTAAGATAATCTAAGTTATATTCTAGCTCCAAAACCATGATTCTCATGAAAGGAAGCCCCAAACACCTGAGTCAATACTTGTCAATGTTCCTTCCACCACTGCCCCCATCTGTGAATGAATGCCCAGATTTGCCCGGGCCAGTGTAGCTCAGTTGGTTAGGTGTTGGGCATTGTCCCGTACACTAGAAGGTTGCTGGTTTGATTCCCAGTCAGGGCACCAAAATAAAAAATAAAAAATTTTTTTTAAAGGCCAATTTCTCCCAGGTCCAACCAATGCCCATTAACTACTAGGCCACACGCACCGTGCCTCGTGGAGAGTGTAACACAGCTGCTTTACTTATCCGATTAGGGTTTCAGAGTGCCACAGTTCTCAGCAAACTGCTTTCTCTTGGCCAAGGGTCTCCACACCATCACTCTTGTTCAGATATGCATCCTCATACAGAGAATTAAAGAATCCAGCTAGCAGTCTACACAGCTTTCTCCAAGTCTGCCCACTCAACATTCAATCATACTTACTTCTGCACTATTAATTTTTATTTTTTCTGCAGCCTTTTTAGTTCTGCTCTCTAATGTACCAAAAAACAATCTTTCACTCATCTTCCCTCTAGGCCACCAGATTTCAATGGCAGTTAACCTCTGGGGCACATAAACCAACCAAAATCAGTATATATTCCACTATAAGGAATTCTGGAACTAATAGTACCCTAGTTTTCTCCATAGTTGTTAAGTACAAAATCAGAGCCTCCTATTATCAGTAAAAAGATGTTAATAACTTGTCAAACTATTTATATAAATTCACAGACTATGCAGTCTTCACTAATACGTACTTATAAAACAGGTCAACACTAGCCAGGTGTATGTGACAAGTAGTAAACCGCCTCTACTCAGAGTAAACCAGTTCTTTGCCAAGTCTGTGACATAAAAATGTCCCAGTTAAAGTAAAAGCCTTTCAAATGCTGCCAAGATCCCTTTTACTTGCTTCTTTACCATCTAGTCAATTTACCTGGTATCCAGATGTCAGTTCATCATCATCCGAAAACTGAAGTAAATTGGGGATTAATGCAACTAGTAACTATTATAATATCTCCCCTTCTCCCAGGAAAGAAAAGTAAAGGGGGAGGGAGGGAGGGAGGGAGGAAGAAAAGGGGTTCCTATGGCAACTAAACCTAAGCCAAAGCCAAAAGGCCACAAAAACAAATCTCCAGTCAACCTAGATCCAGACTACAGCAAAAAACCATTCCCACTGGAAGCACCATCAATTTCAAGGATGTCTGGCATAAACCTGCATCAAGCCCTGATAAGTATGGAGCCAGTCACTGTTTCAAGTTTGACTGACAACCAATATCAGTGGAGCAAAAGACATTATAGATCAACTAGAGGCTAGGTATGAGAGGTTGGCTAACTGACCCTGCCCCCTGGTTGAAGTCCTGAGGTTGGCTGACCTGGCCCCACCTACTGGCTGAAGTCCTGATAGAACACCCATTAGAAGGGACAATTTGCATATTAGACTTTTATTATATAGGATAATATCTGTCATAAACCAGCATGGGAAAAATGGCATTGCTTTTTAAGACACACCCAACCAAGGACACAAGTCAACAAAACCACTTAATACATAGGAGAAACAAAGGTATAACTCCTTTATTCTCTGGCAAAAGACTTCCGGCAATCTCAACCACCTAACCAGCAAATACAGTGTAAGCTCTTTCCTCTGAGGCCTTGAGGGCCACTCATTAAGAGGCTACTTACTCCACATACTAGTAAAATTTATTAAGTTTTGTTATCTGGTCTCCCAGCCAAAACTGTATCTCTTTTCATTCCTGTCTCACCCAAGTCCTTAAGTACCTGTTCATGAGTGAATCCCTAATACAGTTCCTGTAAGGACTCAATATATTTCTGATCAAATAAATGACGATCAGAAGTAGATGACCATAAGCCAAAAGATTAGAAAGCGTCTGCATGAACTTTTTTATATGTCTAGATATTACCATTAAGTTGCTGAAAATTTGTATAGCTTTTACACTACTTTCTTCCATTCAATAAACTAAACCTAAATTTTAAGTGTGTACGAGAAAAGGATTTCTGCCCTTCTCTCTACTACTGCACCTCCTACTTCTCAGCAGTAAAACACCTACCTATGTCAGAGTCCAGGCCCAGAGGACCCCTCCTTACAGCTGGCACGGTCACTGTGTGAAAGGTTAAGCAGAGAAGCCTCCCTGCCCTCAAAGGGAAGACTTGGCAAACTGATACAGGGCCAACTCCCTGGGAATAAAAAAAGGTAACGATGAAGCTGGTATATAAAAACAGAACTGACAGATGATAAGCAAGGTGAGGGCAAAAGATACAAAACTCAAAAACCACCGTTTAGCTGAGACCGGTTTGGCTCAGTGGATAGAGCGTCGGTCTGAGGCCTGAAAGGTCCCGGGTTTGATTCCAGTCAAGGGCACGTACATTGGTTGCGGGCACATCCCAAATGATTCTAAAGGAGGCCAGGCTAGCATTTATCTAGAGCAGGGTTTCTCAACCTCAACACTATTGATTTTGGAGCTGGATAATGTGTGCCTGTAGGGGGGGGGGGGGGGTAATAAATGCTGTCCTGTGCATTACAAGATGTTTAGCAGCACCCTGATTTCTACCCTCTAGAAGCCAATAGCACATTGCCCATTGCCCACAGTAAAAATATCTCCAGCCCAGCCGGCGTAGCTCAGTGGTTGAGCTTCAATGAACCAGGAGGCACATGCCTGTGTTGTAGGCTGCATCCCCAGTGTGGTGTGTGTAGGATGTGCAGGAGGCAGACGATCAATGATTCTCTTTCGTCATTGATGTTTCTATCTCCCTCTTCCTTCCTCTCTAAAATCAATTATATATAATTATATATATATATATATATATATATATATATATATATATATATATAGCCATATAGCCAAATGTTTCTTTGGGGGCAAAATTGTCCCCCAGTTGAGAAGCACTCATCTAGAGTAAATAAAAAACCAATCATATGAGGTGCTCTTAAGAAAGAAAAATAAGAAGAAAGCTACTTAAAGCCAAAAGGCCAGGTCTCTGTTTTCAGCCCATCTCACCCAACGAAAGTAGCTAGCACTACTCAGCCCACACTGGGGCTCAGGTCTTGACTTATGAGGAGGACCAAACCACAGCTTCTTGTGCTTTCTATGAAAAAACTCAATGTTGAGTTTCAGTTGAGAAGACTGTTAGAGTTTCACTGTCACTACCATTCATTCTTATTAAGCGTAATACAAACCGTATTACAAACATTGTAAAATTTTAGACCAATATATACTCAGACTGCCTCTCAAAGATCTATTCTAAACTATAAAACTGAAAGACACAAGTTTATCATAGAAACAAACTAAATACCACAAATACTGTTTTAAAGAAGAGCTACCGGTTTATATTTAATAACATTGTATTTGTACCGAATTGATACAAAAACTTAAAGAAGCTAAGCAAACTTCACCCAGTCAAGTCTTAATTTTATTACTATTCATTTTACATCCAGCTATGGTCCGACTTTCAAATTCTCAAGTAGTTAACTGAAGCTAGCAAGTTTTTTCTTTTCTTTTTTGCTATACTTCACACAAAAGCTAGTTTTCTAATCCCAAACAATCTTCTTCCTGTTCTGGGTAAGTTACACCAGCAAGATGCTCATCTCTACCTAAGATAAGACCGAGTCTATCAAAATAACACTTTCTCAGCACAAGCCAGGTCCCAAGCAAGAATGCCAAGGGGGAGTGAGCATGGTTTCCAGTACCAAGGAGAAGAGCACGGGGCAGGAATTGAGAAACTATGAGTATGTGTGTGACTGGCTGGATGGCGTTCCCTCAGACACAGTGAAATGCATCCATCCAGGACAACAGTTATTTCCAAACTACCTTCACTGAAGTAGACCTCAATGCACAGTAACTACACTGAGAAGTCCTGGAGTTCACGAGTTGGGTGCCAATCACTTAGGATGTAAAATCCAAAAGTCAGAGGAAAAGAATCCAACTTGAGTTCCTCATAGGCTTTTCTTTATGTAACTACCTCCTACACAGAAGGCTCTGATGCACCACCACTAACCATTACTCCTGGAAATGCGTATTCAATTCAATGAGTTAAAAACAGAAGGGGGGAAAATCTCGTTTTCTCAGCCCAGCTGACTGTTAAATTACTCAAGAGCTTTCTAAAGACTTTCACCAAGAGGCAGGGCTTACACACTCATTTGGCTTCCTAGAAATTCCTAAACATTTAAAAGTAAATTTTAAATTAATAATAGCCACCAATGACTAAGCTGATTCTACATCCTAGGCACCTTTCCTCGTTGCTTTCTATGCACGAACTCACTTACTCCCGACAAACTTATTTGGCAGACACTATTATTATTATCCCCACATTATAAGAGGAAGCAGAGAGGTTGAGTAACATGCCCAAGGTCACAAAGCTACAAAGTGGCGACGCCAAGACTTGAACCCAGGCAAGTCTACCTCCAGAGCGAAGAGAGCTCCAACTTCACCACCGCTTAGGAGACACATCCTAGTGGCTGGAAGCCTGGAGTGCCTTCCCCACTTTGCTGTCTACCTGCAACAGACATGACCTTGAGGGCAAAATCGAAGTAAAAATTCCCAAAGCGGGACACCACCTTCGTGTGTCCAGTGCTGGGAGGATGAAAGGAACCACCACCAAGGGCCCCTCCCATGAGAGCAAAACATAAACAAAACTCTACGGGGACCCGCACGGAGGAGAAAACTCGTGAAGTACGGGAAGCTTTGGAGGCTGAAACCTCGGGGCACCGAGACATCACCGAGGGCTCCTTCCGTGCACCGACAGCCTCAACTCCAAGCGGCGACCGGAGCAAGCGGTGTCTGGGGCGGAGACCCCTCCGAGGGAACAGCGCACGAGCGGGCTTCTGGAAGGAGGAGGGCCTCCCAGCCGCCCGAAGGCCCACCCCCTGGCTCCGGGGAGGCGTTCGCGAGCGGTTCTACGGCTCGAGTCACAACACTCGAGCTAAAAAAAATCGGCTATTTAAATACTCGGAGCGAGCGCTCGCGTTTTCCGTAGAGGCTGCGGCCGGTGGACAGGAACCCACAGAACTTGTTTTCCGGGGGACGGGGTCCAACAATGGTCTTCGCCAGTCTGCGGCGAGCTGCTCCTCCACTTGACACGCTCGGGGGCCCGCACGCGGGGCGGCGCCGGAGCCGATAGGCCGGAGCGCGGCGGAGCGGCCCGGCCGGGTTAGGGGCGAGTCCGGTCCGGTCCGGTCCGCCCCGCCGCTGCCGGCGCAAAGTTCGCCGCGGCCGGGCCAGCGTCCCACCCCGTGGCCCGCGGCTGGCGAGCGGGGCGGCTGACAGGCGCAGGCGGGGACGGTCAGGGGAGCCTGAGCGCCGCGCCTCCCCGGCCGCCGGGCGAATTCCGGGGGGGAGGGGAGGGGGCCAGGACGCTCCCTCCCCGCGCCATCCGAGGCCGGGCGGAGGGACCGCCGCCGCCGTCCGGGTGCCGAGCACCACGAGCCGCCACCCGCTCCTCCGTCCCCCACCACCCCCCCACCCCCCACTACCTGGAGGTGCCCGCGACCCGCCGCTAGTTGCGCTCAGGCGGGAAACGCGCTCACCGACACCATCAGCGAAGCGCCCAAAATGGCGGACGTATCAAGCAGGCCTTGAGTTCCCCCCCTCCCACCCTCCGGCCGCCTCACGGCCAATGGCGAGCCTGATCCCGCCTCCAGCCCCACGCTCATTGGCCGTCCTCTCCCACCCCCTGCAGTCCATTGGAGCGCCCAGCGTGCCCCGTTGCACTCACTGTGATTGGCTTTCAGGACCCGTCAGTCAAGCGCGAGAGGCGCATTCTTTTCCCAGGGACTTGACGGATCTGGAATCTCTAGGACCCCCCGGGCGTCTGGAGAAACAAATCAGGAACCAGGAGACACCCAGCCGGGTTCCCTTACGCCGTAGCAACAGTAGGAGCTCCCCTAGATGGACGTGTCGGACCACCAATCCGATAGCCAATGCTGTTTAAAAAAACTCAATTGAGCCAAACCAATCGTGGTCGTGGAGCTAGGAACTGCAAGAGGACCAATGGGGTGGCGAGATGGGCGGGCGGACCGGAGGGTCTGGAGGAAACCGGTGATGACGTGAGCCACAATGTGTGCCCGCGGCGGAAGTTCTCCGGAGCTGGGGAATTAGCTCAAATGGTAGAGCGCTCGCTTAGCATGCGAGAGGTAGCGGGATCGATGCCCGCATTCTCCACGTTTGCATTTTATGAAGGAGGTGGGTGATTCCCTCAAAAGAAAAAGGTGGCTGCCCCATGAGTGGGGTCAGGTTCCCCTAACCGTGTGGTGGAAGAAGTAGGGAGTCCCTTTTGTCTCACGGAAGGATTTACCCACGACCTTCCTCTCCGAGCCGGAGCACCCCACCCGGAGCCCTCCTTGTGCACCTTCCTAAGAGTCTGCCTTATTCCCAAAAGCGCGACCAGCGGGCGAGCGGGAGTGCGGGGAACGCAGCTTCACGCCCACGAGTGTGCGCGCAGTGCGGGGAGGCCGGGCTGCAGAGCTCGCTCTGCATTCGTGGGCCGCCCTGCAGCGAGCGCCTGCGCCGCCCGGCCCGTGGGGGGCCTGGCTCACGCGCAGCGGGGGGCGTCAGACACCACCTGGGCAGCACCGGGTGAGTGGTGAGCAACACAGGCCGCAGAGGAGGCGGGCATCCTTCAGAGCAAGTGGCATGTCCACCCCTGGCCAGGGAGGACAGGCCGCCGGCTCCCGGGTCCCGATGGCAGGGAGAGAGACCAGAGACGTCCAGGTGCGGCTTGGGAGCGCCAGAGAGGCTGGGACGGCTGGAGGGTGGTGGGAGAGGGACAGGGCAGGATGGTGGGGGGGTGCAGGACCTTGAGGACAAGAGGAGGAACTTGGGTTTATGCTCAGAGAGAGGGCAGGGAAGGGCGTGTTCTGGAGTGGCTATAGGTCAGAAAGGCCGGTGTGGAGCCAGAGTAGCACAGGGCCAGAGGGCAAGCTCAGGGCTGGACCTAGGAGCAGGGGGCAGGCTCCAGGGAACTTCAGGAACAGCAGGACAGGGCTGGGACCTGCCCTCCTGGAGGCCTGGGGAGGCCCCAGCTATCCACCGATTTCTTGACTCACTCCTCATCAAAGGACTTGCCACTACCTGCTTCAGGCTCCTCCATTCCAGGCTCTGAGGCGGGCCTTGTGCACTATAATTAAATGAAATAATGCAGTACTTCGAACAACGTAAGTGGGCCCCAAAGTCTCCAATTACTATAACTCCTAACCCAGCAAATTCAACCTTTTTTATTTCATGGCACAGATAAACTAATTACTAAAACTCTGCAGCACAATACCCCCCCCAAAAAAAATTATATATATATATATATATATATATATATATATTTTTTTTGCCAAAACTCTGCAGCACACACAAAAAAGTACAATCTTGATTCATTCACACCAGATGACTATTGTGTTGCCTGTCATATTTTGACAATTTAAGGGAAAAAGAGGTCAGTGCAGGTATTGCATATTTTATTTTATTTTTATTACAGAGAGGAAGAGAGAGGGATAGAGCCAGAAACATTGATGAGAGAGAAACATTGATCAGCTGCCTCCTGCACACCTCCTACTGGGTCGGAATCGAACCCGGGACCCTTCAGTCTGTAGGCCAACGCTCTATCCACTGAGCCAAACCGATTTCGGTGATATTGCATATTTTAAAAATCCTAACATAATCCCCAGGGTTGAAGTCAGGAGAACTTCCTGAAGGAGGTGACATTTGAGGTCAGCCAGTCACCAAGGGCCAGGGGGCTGTCAGGAGGAGAGTGACCGAAACTTTGTATCAGTCTTACCATGGTAGAATTCCTAGATTTCACAGATTACCACCTTCCCCTTTGTCTTGGTAACCTTTTTGTGATTTAATTTTTAATGTTAACATTTCCAACCCATCTAGACATTTAAAAAATTAATATAAATCATTTCACAGATAACTCGACGACAGAGAGAAACATATAATGCACGCCCATGTGCCCATCAACCAGTTATTACCCCTTCCTTTTGGGAACAGACACAGAACTGCCAACTTTTCATTCTATCGGTATTGATTTTTAAAAACATCATTATTATCATGCTTTCATTAAAAGGAAGGACGTTTGTACACACACATACACTCAAGGAAGATGAACTCGAGGTAAAGAAAAGGCTTTTTAGTTGAATAAGCTCCTCTGGAGGACAAACACATCCCACACTGGCTCTCCTTTTGTGATGTTACCGGGCTCAGTCAGTCAAGCACTGGGGGAGGCCATGCTCTGGAGGGGACTGGGCTGCTACCAGGTCCGATAGGGAATTCTGGTGGGGTGTGACAGGTAGACACATTTTTTAAAATATATTTTATTGTTATTTTACAGAGAGGAAGAGAGAGGGATAGAGAGTTAGAAACAGCGATGAGGGAGAATCATCGATCAGCTGCCTCTTGCACACCCCCCACTAGGGATGGGCCCGCAACCAAGGTACATGCCCTTGACTCGCTCTATCCACTGAGCCAAACCGGTTTCGGTAGGGTAGACCCATTTTAACTTGGAAATTTAAAACTCTTCTGCCTCCTTTTTTTCCCCCACACTCAGATTCCATCTGGGAAGGAGGAGGACTTTTCTTTCCCATCATAGGAAAGTGGGTCGCTCAGGTGTCAGTAGAAAGGGAGCTGCTGGGATTGCTAACCATTAGGGCCACGGGTGAGCTTATGGGGAAAGTAGGGAAGTGGGCATTAGGGTGGAGGGAGACGTAGAAGGGTAAGAATCTGGGTGAGGACCTCCAGAGAGGAGGCAGCAAGGGTGGGACCAGCAAGAGGGTCCCCATGCTGTGAAGAACTAGCTGAGTGATTCTCGAGAAGGTATCCCCGAATGGCCAGGGGGGTGCCAAACCCTTCCCAACCACCCAGGTTTGTCAGGGACAGCACCTTCCCCATTACCACATCCTGCTTCCCCACTGTCCTGCCTGGCAGGGGACATGCCCGAGAACTGGCCACATGGGTTTTGTCTGGCTACCCAGGACAGCCATCAACCCCGGGCTGCGGGACCCGGACAGGGAGGAGCCCCCCACCCGTCCTGGGACGGAGGGTCACGGGTGTCGCCGCAGAGGTACTGGAGGGAAGGGACAAGTGCGTTTGGCCAGGTTGAGTAGCACTAATAGTCCATTAGTAATTTTTTAAAAATATATTTTATTAATTTTTTACAGAGAGGAAGAGAGAGGGATAGAGAGAGCCAGAAACATCGATGAGAGAGAAACATCTATCAGCTGCCTCTTACACAGCCCCCACTGGGGATGTGCCCGCAACCAAGGTACATGCCCTTGACCGGAATCGAACCTGGGACCTTTCAGTTGGCAGGCTGACGCTCTATCCACGGAGCCAAACCGGTTTTGGCTCCACTAGTAATTTTTACTGGATAAAGGAATGATTGGCCCTCCTGGTTTGGCTCCGTGGATAGAGTGTCAGCCCAACCAGGGACCCTTGTCCGCGGTTCAGGTCCAGCCAAGGGCATGCACCTCAGCTGCTGGCCCCCCTGGAAGGGGCGCGTGCAGGAGTTAACCAATCAATGTGTCTCTCTCACATCGAAATTTCTATCTCTCCCTCTCCCTCCTACTCTCTCTGAAAAATCGATGGAAAAGTATCCTCAAGTGAGGATTAATCAAAATAAATAATAAAATGAAAAAAATATATATTTTTAAAAGGAATGATTGAACGGATGAATGGGGAAAAAATCTAGCTTCTTTTTGGTTTCCTTAACTACCAATGGAGGATACCCTCTGCCTCGCTGGTCTGCTGTGAAGTTTAAATGGAAAAAGCTGGGTTCGCCGAAACCAGTTTGGCTCAGTGGAGAGAGCGTCCGTCTGCGGGTTGGAGGGTCCCAGGTTCAATTCCTGTACATTGACACATCCCCCGTGGGGGGTGTGCAGGAGACAGCTGGTCGATGTTTCTCTCTCATCGATGTTTCTAACTCTGTATCCCTCTCTCTTCCTCTCTGTGAAAAATCAATAAATTAAAAAAAAAAATAACTGGGTTCATTTCATCCTCTCATTTAAGACACAGCTCAGACATCACCTCCTCCAGGGAGCCTTCCCACCTGAACGTGCTACCCTAGACCCCCATGGCTTCGGAAACGGTCTGCCTCTGTCACTGGACTCAGGGCACCTTCGAGGGAGGACATCTGACGAATGTCCGGGTCCCCTGGCATGTGACGCGGGTGCAGGGCCCTGCACACAGCGGTGCCTGCGGGAGGCTGACAGGTTTACTCGACACATGACAGACCAGAGCAGGCTGTCCTCCGCTCCCTCTAGCTGACCAGTTGGCGGGAAAGCGTCCAGGGGAGGGAGTGACCTCTGGCCACCAGATGGCACCCCTAGCCATGCAGTGGCTCTATCAGGGCTGGATTGGGAACAAGGGGACTGAGGGGGAGGGCTGCGATGGGGGACTCCCACACAGGCCCCCGGGGGTCAGCAGCCCAGGCCACTCCTGCCCCAGCCTGGTCCCTGGCAGGCCCCAGCGGACTGAAGGGCCGCTGGGTAGGAGAAGGGAGCGGGTGTGCTCCGGGAGACCCCCAAGGCATGAGTGAAGGGCAGGCCTCCTGAGGGACCCCTGCCAGCAGCCACTGCTTCCGAGTCGGCGAAAGTGGCCTGCACTTCCTGCTTGGCTGCCCAGGCGTAGATGGGTGCTTGAATGAGCACCTCAGGGTGTGTGCTCCAACCTGGAAGAACAGGAATCCTGGGCGCTGGGCAGCTCTGCGGGGCGGAGAGCCGAGCTCCCACCAAGGACCTGCTCCCTGCCGGGCAGCCTGGGCGAGGCGTCCCCACAGGCGTTTATCTCCTGGGAGCCTTCCAGCAGTCCGAGGGGTGGTGACGGCCCCTTTCTTAACAGATGGGGCCAGCTGGCCTGCCCAGGGGCAGATCCGACCCCACCTGCTGGCCACGGGGCCGTGAGCACGGGTCCCGCTAGGGGCCCCGTGGCTGAGCTCCCCCGCGGTTGCTTTGTACCGACCACGGGTTGCCCGTCCCCGGCACCCACCCTCCGTCAGCGGCAGGAGCGTCCGCAGTCAGGGGCCAGGGGAGGCGATTCCTGCAGGGCCAGCCAGGAGCCAGGCAGTCTCGGAGTGCTGAGGGCCTCTGCCTTCCCACCGCCTCGGCGCCAGGGCTCCAGGACCCAGTGTGTCCTGGGACCCCCTCGTGGGAGGCCGTCCGGCAGCTGGTCCATTCACTTCGCTGTCACCTCTGTTCGCAGGCCCTGGAGGGGGACGGCTCGGGGTCCTGTTGGGAGGCCTTCCTTCCAGATCTCTGCTCGGACTCCAATGGAGAGTGCTCCCCGCACTCTGCGTGGGGCGTCTCCCGTGACCCACCCGGGACATCCCAGTTAGGGTCAGGCCCTTCCCAGCTGCCCCCGGCCCCAGGGGAACAGCCCAGCGTCGTGATAACACTCCATTACTTGCCGACTTCTCCATCTCCTTCCACAGGTGGGGACCCCGGGGGCAGGAGCCAGGCCTCACCTAGCGGGCTCCTCCCGTACTACCCAGACGGGCACATCGCAAACCCCCCCGCCCCCAGCGTTCACTGAGGGCCGGGAAGCAGGGGCCCGGGCAGGCTTGGGGCTTTCTTCCCTGGGGGGAGTGTGGCCTGGCAGCCCCATCCCATCCGCTGTGTCCACGTGGATGGCAGGACCCCGAGGGGCTCCTAGTCCCCAGCATGGTCTTGATGGGCACAGCCGCGCGGGTTGGCACACACAGGTCGGAGGGTGGCAGAGACTGGCCAGGCACAGCCCCAAAGCCCAGCTATTGAACCTGCAAAACCTATTAAAACCTATTAAAACTAGCCGGGACCGGTTTGGCTCAGTGGATAGAGCGTCGGCCTGCGGACTGAAACGTCCCGGGTTCGATTCCGGGCAAGGGCATGTACCTTGGTTGCAGGCACATCCCCAGTAGGGAGTGTGCAAGAGGCAGCTGATCGATGATTCTCTCTCATCGATGTTTCTAACTCTCTATCCCTCCCTCGTCCTCTGTGAAAAATCAATAAAAAATATATATTTAAAAAAAAAAACACCTATTAAAACTTACTAAATTAAAACACAGGGCCTCCTTCTCAAAAGTTGTTTGTAGGTAATTTCAGGATGGGAACAGCCGAGACGAAGCCAAGCCTGGGGCCCCTTATGGCTGCAGCCACGACACCGGCCCTGCCCGCTGGCCTTTGCCCCCCCCCCCCCCCCCCCCGGGAGCCTGGTGAAGCAAGACGCCTGTGCCCAGGAGGGCAGAGGCTGTCCAGGGCAGGGCCAAGCAAAGGTCGGAGTTCACTCCGTGGGGACACTCCCCGCTAATGCACACCTGGCACCCAAGAAGGCCGGTGACCTTAAAAAAAAAAAAAAGGGTTTATAAACATGTTCTCCACTGTACAGAGTCTCCCCAGCCCTGCCCACCCACTCCTTGTCCACATCTCTCACGCTGTTTAAAAATCCCAACTATATTTTATTTCTTAAATCATAAAATATATTTTTTTCTTTGTTCATATTTAAAACTATGTACAGGGGCGCAGAGCGGCCGGCTGGCCCGGCCGAGGTCAGGACGAGTCCGTGCAGGGGGACGGCGGGGGCGGGAAGAGGTGGAAGTAGCTCCTCTCCGTTGCGGGCGAGGGCGGGCAGCTGTCCTCCGCCGACAGGTACTGGCTGTGGGGCGTGGGCGGGGGCGGGTAGGGGTCAGAGTCCGAGTTCAGGTCCAGGTAGTACTTGCTGGCCTTCCAGCGGCTGGCGCTGTAGTCGCTGTCGCACACGTCCGTGCTGCAGGGCGTCGTCGGGGGCGCTATGCCGCGGATGATGTAGGGCCTGGGCGGGACAAAGGAAGGCGAGTGGGACGTGATCTGAGGACCCGATGGGCACGGGGGGTCCCCCGGCCATGTGGCCCCTGCACCTCCACATCCCCCCCTCTGAGTAGGCATGCCTCCGCCTCCCCAGCGGGGCTCCGGGGCCCGGCCCCCCGGCAGCACGGCAGCCCCAGGCCACAGCCACCTTCACGGAGAACAAGGCCGGCAGAGCCTACCAGGCTGACCTCGGGTAACTGACTGAACCTCTCTCAGCTTCCGCTCCTCGCGGATCAAACGGGGAGAGCGAAGCAGCACCCATCTCAAAAGCGACGTGAGAGGGTGAAATGAGATTCTGCGTAGAAAATGCTCGACAACCAGTCCCCCTCCTATGCGGTCACTCTGGCTTGGACCGGTCCCATCTTGAGGTAAAGAAACCTGCCCCCAGAGGTGCCACCCAGCCGTCCTCCTGGAGGGCATTGCCGCCCAGGCGCCGCCTGCACACTGAGCCCTGGGTCGGGCTGCCCCGTGGCCTGAGTGTGGGGCTGGGACCCTGGTGTGCGTCTGAGCCCCAGTTCCAGGCCACGGGGGGGCTTCCAGGGGCAGGAAGGAGGAGCCAGCACCCAAGGGCCAGCGAGGGGTGCCTGGTGCCGAGGAAAGTGTAGCAGGAGGATTCCCCTCACGGGACCCCGAGGGCAGAAAGGGACCCCGACAAACAGTGGGAGGGGAAGAGGTGTCAGAGGTGACACCCAAATCCGGGCAGAACACGGCATGGGGGGGGGATTCCAGAGACTGAGGGGCAGTGGCCTAGGAGGCTGCAGGGGACAGACCCTGACTGAGGCGCTGGGGAGCCACTGCGGGTCCTGGAACAAGGCAGTGACCAGCAAAGAGGTGTCTCTCTCCAGAGACTGGTATCGCTCCTGCTCGGCCCGGAGTTCCCGAAATGGCCACTAGGTGGCAGGGGACGCCTGGGTCAGTCTCCACTGTGCCAGTGACTCAGTGGAGAAGGAGGGGCCTCCAACACTGCAGAGCTTCTGCCTGCACCTGGGCTGCCTGGGGATGTGCCAGAGCCCACCCCACCCACCCCATCAGGTAGCTCACTTGGGGTGAGGGGCCCAGTGCACCTGGAGCCCCGCTGGCTGAGACCACCACCCCACCCCAGGCCGTGACTGGCCCCTGGACACAGACCAGCACACCGAATCCCACTTCTCAACCTCCTCAAGTGCCCCTTTTCCCACCAAGGGAGATGGGGCCTGTGACCCCAATGTAGACCCCGTGGAGGATGATAGTGGGGGGCAAGGTGGAGCCAACCGCGCACTCATACATGTGATCCCCGACGTCCCTCCCAGGGTCCCACAGCCAGACCCAGTCAGTCAGACCACGGAGCCGGAAGCTCGGCCCTATGCATGGGCCTTCCCGGGCGGTGGGACCAGCCATGCCAAGGTCGGAATGAGTGGGAGCATTCTCCCAGGCCCCATCTGCCTGCCCCAGCTTCAGAGCCGCTCGGAACGTGGGGCCCATCGGGTTTCTGGCCTCACCCCGCAGGCCCGGTCCTCTGGTGTGGAGGGCGGCCGGCGAGGAGGAGAGCGGGAGGAGGACTGGGTGCCTCGTGTGCTCCCGACCACCCCGGACCTCTCCCAGGTTCTCCCTCCGAGGCTGTGCCGGGACCGCATACCTGTAGGGCCTGGCGGGGGCGGGAATGTTTGAAGAGTAGAACACGTCCACGTTGTACAGGGAGGGGTCGGTGGCGGGGGACGGCGGGGGGTTCAGGATCTGCGGAGAGCCACGCGGGGGTCACAGGGGCCGGTGCAGCTGGTGACCCTCCACCCACCGCCGGGTCTCCTGGAGCAGGAGGTGCGGGTCCCGACTGCACGGACCGGCCCCCTGGCCCGGTGAGGAACGTCCCCTGCGTGGGCCACGGTTGCCTGGCCTCTGAAATGGGGCTGAGAAGACCTCTTCCCCAGCCAGGGTCGGCCCTGACACCTGGAGGTCACCACAAGAAGGACCAGGCCCTTCCCCTGCCCTCAGAACCCAAAGCCCAGCTCCTGGCTCAATGAAGCAAGAGGTTGCCAGTTCGATTCCCGGTCACGGCATGGGCTTGGTTCCCCTAGGGCACATGTGTCAAACACAAGGCCCGCGGGCCAAATCCGTGCCGCCAGGCCTTGCAATGTGGCCCGCACCGCGCTGTCATCACTGCACTCCGCTGCGTTTCCATCACAATGACAGTTTATGACTGTTCAGTAAACCATTCGGCCCGCGATTTAGGCTGGATTTTAGATTTTGGCCCCTTCTCTGATTGAGTTCGACACCCCTACCCTAGGGGCATGCAGGAGGCAGCCGATCAACAATGTTTCTCTCTGCCAAAACCGGTTTGGCTCAGTGGATAGAGCGCCGGCCTGCAGACTCAAGGGTCCCGGGTTCGATTCCAGTTAAGGGCATGTACCTTGGTTGCGGGCACATCCCCCGTAGGGGGTGTGCAGGAGGCAGCTGATCAAAGTTTCTCTCTCATTGACTTTTCTTTTTTTTCCTTTTTCTTTTTTTAAAATATATTTTATTGATTTTTTTTTACAGAGAGGAGAAGAGAGGGATAGAGAGCTAGAAACGTGAGAGCTAGGCTAAACATGAGAAATTCGGTCCTCTGATTCTGAAAGAAATGGAGTCACAAGAAATTCACCAGGAAATTCAGGAACTGGATTGTTATGATGATGTTCCAGAAGATGATGACATGATTGTCATTGAATAAATGAGTAAATTCTTGATACTGTAGGATTCACAGTTTGTCTGGTTTGTGTTGACAACTACCATACTAGTGTACTGTATACAGGTAATAAATTTCCTTTATTTTCATTTAACAATAAATGTGTACCGTATTCTTCTTCATGGGAAAAATAAGACATCCCCTGAAAATAAGACCTAGCGCATCTTTGGGAGCAAAAATTAATATAAGACACTGTCTTATTTTCGGGGAAACAGGGTGGACAGACAGTGCAGAAGAGAGACTGCGCCGGGACAGTGAAATGCCTACCAGCAGCCTAGGAGGTGGGGTGATTTGTGTGTGGTTCCCAGATTACCCCCAATAAAGGGGGAGTGCCTTTTTCTAGACACAAGGCAGTGTTACCGAAGAGAAAGACGGCAGGCGTGTGGGGGAGGAGGGAGAACTCCCTGTGGTGGAACAGCTCATTGGTCCAGGAATCCTGAGGTCCCACCCAGCCCGGCCTCCCCCGCCCCACTCACCGGCGGGTACAGCGTGGCCTTGGTGCTGGAGGAGCTGCTGGACGAGGCCCCGGTGACGTGGTTCCGGTCGTAGAGGGGCACCCCGCCCCGGCCCCCCATCAGGCTCACGGAGCTCATCATGGACTTGCCGCAGGAGATGCCTGCGGGGGGAGGGGACAGGGCAGGGCAGGCCGGGGCACCCCACAGACACAGCGGCCCTCCCCAGCTCCGGCCGCCACCAGACCCAGGTCCAGGGGAGCACGTCCGCCCTGCCCAGGCCCGCTGCCCACCGCCAGTGCGAGCCTCATCTGCAAAACGGGGAGACCCACAGACCTCCCCCAGGGGCCACTGCGGGCCTGGGGAGTGGACTCCGAGGGCTCAGGAGAGGGTCCCTGGCGCAGAGAGAGCCCCGTTCTCCGGGGACGGCTGCGAGGGTGACCAAGCCGCTCCCTTGGGCCTCCCGGAGCTCTGGAGAAACCCCTGACCACCCCCAGCCCCACCCCCAGGCAGAACCGGGCCTCAGCTGCACACAGACGTCAGGGTCCCAGCAAGGCCGGCTCTGGGCAGGGGGACAGGACAGGAAGGAGGGCCCCACGGCCGGGCAGGCACTGAGGAAGCCCCAGGTGGCCCTGGAGATGACCTCAGTGACCCTCTCGGGGCTGAGCACTGACGGATCCCACCTTCCTGGCCACACCATGATGTGAACCGTGTGCCCCAGCCTGGCAGTGCCCCCTGGGAACCCACACCTGTGGCCTCTCAGCTCCCTGCGGCTGGTGGGCTACACCTCACTGTGCTTTTAACTGCAGCCACAGCCCTAACTGCGCTCAGGACAAAACTGCTGCTTGTTATATACCCAGTGAGCCCTTCGATTCTAGAGAGAAGCGAAGCGCGCGCGCGCGCGCGCGCACACACACACACACACAAACACACCTCGTCGCCCCGCTGTTCCCAAACACTCAAGACATGCTCCAGCTGAAACCGGTTTGGCTCAGTGGACAGAGTGTCGGTCTGTGGACTGAAGGTCCCGGGTTCAATTCCAGTCAAGGGCATGTATAATACATTGGTGGAGGGCGTGCAGGAGGCAGCTGGTTAATAATTCTCTCTCATCGACGTTTCTAACTCTCTATCCCTTTCCCTTCCTCTCTATAAAAAAAATCAATAAAATATATTTTTTTTAAAAAGAAAAAGAAGAAGACATGCTCCACAAGAGCACTAAAAGCCTGGGCTGGGTATCTCAGCGGTCAGAGCTTGGTTCGGATGCGCCAAGATGGCCAGTTCAATCCCAGGTCAGGGCACATACAAGAATCAACGAATGGATGCATAAATACGTGGAACAACAAACTGATGCTTCTCTCCCTCTTCCCCTCAAAAATGAAAAAAGATCAGTAAAAATTATTTATTTATTTTTTACAGAGAGGAAGGGAGCTAGAGAGCTAGAAACGTCGATGAGAAACATCGACCAGCTGCCTCCTGCACACCCCCTACCGGGGATGTGCCCGCAACCAAGGTACATGCCCTTGACCGGAATCGAACCTGGGACCTTTCAATCCGCAGACGGACGCTCTACCGCTGAGCCAAACCAGTTTCGGCAGTAAAAATTATTTTTTTAAAAAGGACTACGGAAGGTCACATCCAAAGAGCGTGCCCACCCCTCCAAGGCCAAAGGACGGGCCGTAGCTGTGCAGCCTCTGCACTGAAAGCTCTGATGCCAAGCAGCTCAGCAGGGGAGCCCGAGAGCTGTGATCGACTAGCGATGTCTGCCACACGCCTGCCGTGGGGCATGGCGGCAGCCTTCCTGACCCACTCGCCCGCACCCTGCCCAGACCATGCCCCCCTCTGCCCAGGGCCCGCCCGCCTCAGCTCCTCACCTGGGAAGGGCCTGTGCTGGGAGGTGCCCGGGGCGATGAAGTTGAGGGGCACGTGGGGGGTCCCGCTGACGTACTCGTGCGGGAAGGGCCCGCTGGCCCCCGTGTAGCGCTGGCACACCACCCGCTGGCAGACGAAGTAGACGCCGCCCATGACGAAGAGCGAGAGGATGATGCCGATGACGGGCCCGATGGCGCTGCTGTGGGCCGGGCCGTCGTCCAGGGGCGGCTTGTTGATCTCTGCCAGGGGACAGGCAGGAAGAGGGGGTCAGCGCTGGCTGCCAAGCAGCAGGCTCCCCTGGGGGTGGACACTGTGGGCCCCGGAGGAACTGGTCCTGCCTGCAGCCAGCACTCAGGGCCGGAGGGCCGGAAGGAGGGGATGCTGGGGTGCTGGGGCCGGGAAGCCATGCTAACCTCGGTACCACCCACCCACTGCCCCCTGGCCTTCCTGGAGCGCCCTCCTTCCCTCCTACCCCTCCTCTTCCTCCACTTGGCTAAGCTCTAATGTATACCCCAAGAGCCCCTTAGCAGTGACTGCCCACAGCAGCCTCACGCCCATCCCCCTTTGTCCGAGGTTCTCGGTGACGGCTGGAAGTACACAGTTGCTCCCATGAGTCATGAGCTGGGCCAGGAGGCCCGTGAGGCTGGTTCCAGGACTGACAGCCAGGCAGCGGGCATGGGACAGGCAGAAGGAACCCAGTGTCTCCTAGCCCTGTGGTCGGCAAACGGCGGCTCACAAGCCACATGCGGCTCTTTGGCCTCTGGAGTGTGGCTCTTCCACAAAATACCACGTGTAAGTGTAAACAATTGGGCTCTCAAAAGAAATGTCAATCGTTGTCCCGCTGATATCTGGCTCTGTGGACCAATGAGTTTGCCGCCCACTGTCCCAGCCCATCGAGCAGTGGACTTCGCCTGTGCAGAGGGGCTGGGCTCACAGGGGCGCCAGGGGCCCAGGGCCTTCACAGAAATCCCGTGGCAGGGCCCGGACATAGGGGCCTCGGCCCAGCCCTATGCCAGGAGCCGGCTCGGGCTGCCGAGGTGCGTGCAGGGGTCCTCGGAGCGTGTGAGCTGGGGGGAGAGGTGCTCCCTGGGCTTCTGAGCCAAGGGGGCCTGGGACGCTCGCTGTCTTTGATTCAGACAGAACAGGAGCTGGAATCTGGGCTCTCGACTCAACATGGGCACAGCTCTGGCGAGGGGAAGCCTGCTGCTGCCTCACCGATGCCACAGGCCGAGGTGCCCGGGCAGGAGCGGGACAGTTTGCACTCAGGCCGAACCGGGCACCTGCGTGTGCCTTCTCCCGAGGGGGCCTGCCCCTGCACCTCTCCCGGCGGGAACACCCCCAGCTCACGGTCTCCCTCTCCCCTCGGCTCAGCTGCCCCGCCTCCTCCGCTCCAGGAAGGCGCCCCCGCCTGCTGGCAAGGCCCAGGACTCGCGGCCTCGCTGCCCCCCGTCCGCTTCTCCCTTCTGGACCCCAACTCCGAGGCGGAGCCTCAGCACCGGGGGGACCCCGCTCACCACACATGAGCTCGTCGGAGCCGTCGATGCAGTCGGGGAAGGAGTCGCACTGCTGCTTGATGAGGATGCACTGGCCGCTGGCGCAGCGGAACTGGTTGGGCAGGCAGAGGGCTGCGGGAGGGAAGCTCGCACTCAGAGAGGGCAGAGGGCGCGGCGTGGCTCCCTGCCCCGCCGCCCGGGACCCCACGGAGAGCTGGGCTCCAAGTGTAGAGGGACACACGGGACCCCTTCCAGGCTGGGTAGGGAGATGGCAGACCTGGCCCTCGATGACCCTTGTCCCAAAGCTCCTGCAAGGCTGGGCTCAGGGCCGGCAGGGAAGAGAGGGTACTGATCAGGCTCCTTCCACGGCCCCAACAGCGCAGGGACTACCCAGTCCCCACCCCACGGCTCTCCCAGGGCACGGGAGGTGAGCCAGCTAGAGGATCGCCCAGCTTTGGATCCCTGGAGCAGGTGGGGGGGATGAGGGGGGATGGGGGATGGAGGGGCAGGTGATGTCTCAGCAGAGCGCAACTGTGAAGGCAAAGGCATCCGCACAAGTGACCGACGTGGCTCACAGCCTCTCGGGGGGAGGAAGAGAGAGGCTGGGTACCGACTGCTGCTGCCGCCCCCTTCCTGCACCCGAATGCTGCCAGGGAAGGAGCTGGAGTCCCACCAGGAAGGCAGCTGCCAGGGGCTCAGCCGTCGGCACACGTGCTATCCGAACTCCTACCTGCCCTGCCCGGGAGCCCGAGGACCACTTGGGAGGGAGGCTTGGGAACAGAGGGGGCGTCCGGAGCTGGCACCGGGGTGGCTGGGAGGTAGCATGTGCACCGGAAGACACGTTTACAATGGGATGGCTCCTCACGGGGCTCCTGCCGTCCCCATGATTGAGGCCGAGCACAGTGCTGGACGGGAAGGCGCAGCTGGCTCAGTACTTAGTCACTGGGGCCACCGGTCTCTATTCAGCTGCTTGATGCCGCTGTCCTAACACGAGACCGAAACCAATGAGCCTGCTGGGTCCCAATGAGCCAGGTGTGGTCTGGAGTTAGCCCGCAGGCCAGGGTGCCCGTCCCTGGCCTACAGCCTCCACCACAGTCCCAAAGCTGGACAGACTTCACCACGGCGACACGACAGGAACATCGAGGCCCATGGTCGGCAAGCCGCGGCTCGCGAGCCACGTGCGGCTCTTTGGCCCCTGGAGTGTGGCTCTTCCACAAAATACCACGGCCTGGGCGAGTCTATGTTGATGAAGGGACGTTAGAAGTTTAAGTTTAAAAAATGTGGCTCTCCAAAGACATGTCCATCATTGTCCTGTTGACGTTTGGCTCTGTGAACTATTAATACTGAGTTTGCAGACCACGGCTCTAGGGAAATGACGCTCATCACGCACAGGGGCGGCAGGCTGTGACCAGACAGCACCCGCGTTATCACCGACAGGATCCTCGGCTACGGGGGCGGCAGTGAGAGCGGCCCTTTAAGAGCTCAGGGACAGTCCTGGGGCCGTGGTGTGAATGACATGTGACAGGCACCTCCACGCAGGTCCTTGTTAAAAGGAAAACTCCCAGGGGAAACAGATGTTTCCCTGTCAAGGTCTAAAGGAAGAGCCTGCTGGTCACAGTGGATCTCTTTGTCACTCCCGCTTCGATGGGCTGCTAGAAACTACTCAGGGGTGAGTGTCACCCCACACGCAGTCAGAGGCGGCCAGCCCCGTCCTGTGGGTGGGGTTTCCCCAGGTGTGAACCACGAATGTCCAGCTACTGGACGTGTCTTGGCTTCTGTAAAACTGTTGACGGAAGGAAGGCGGGATTGAACGCTTCCGCTCCACCTTCCAGTCAGACTGCTTGACAGGACAGGATGGGGGCAGATGGCAAGGATGTGGCCTAGAAAGTAACTTCTTTCCCTCCCAAGCAGAGGAGGGCCTGGTGATTTCTCTCCTGGCAAAGATTTCTCTCCTCGCCACCCTGTGGCCAGTCGGAGACCTAGGAGAGGGTGGGACAAATGGCTTCGGGGGAATTCCACGGCTCCAGAAAGGAGGGGGATAGAGCAGAGTCTGGGTAGGGCCAAACTGGGGAGAGGCCAGATTGGAGGGGAGGGGGGCCAAGGAGCAGGGCCTTGGTGGACGGGGATTGGGTAGGGACTGCCGGGGCGGGGCCTCACCATCACAGTCTGCCTCATCTGAGCGGTCCTGACAGTCAGCCTCACCGTCACAGCGCAGTCTCAGGTCCACGCACTGGCCCCGCGCGCAGGGGAACTGGGCGGCCGAGCACACCGGGCAGCCCTCCTCGTCGCTCTGGTCGTCGCACTCCGGGAAGCCGTCGCAGCGCCAGGCCGCAGGGATGCAGTCGATGTCCCCTGTTGCACAGGTGAACTGGTCCGGGGAGCACGTGGGAGGCTCTGGAGGGGTGAGGAGACAGAAAAAAAATATGCAAATTAACCCACCATATTTGTTGGGTTAATTTGCATACCAACTCCTGATTGGCTGGTGGGTGTCACAAAGGCATGGTAAATTTGCATATTTTATTTTCTTTCTTCTGTCTCACCATCACATGCAGTCCTACCCAGTGCAATTGGTCTCCATTGTGGGTGTGTCCTGGGTGCTGCCCCAGACCCCGTGTAGAAGAAGACAGGGTGATAAGTGTGAGCTAACAGACATGAACTTTCTTGGTGTGTTTTTCTTATTGTGGAGGGAAACAGGGCTGGACTGCAGGCAGATAGAGAGGAGGGGGCACTGGGAGCTTCTCAGCCCAGGGCACCCCATTTTCCAGGGCTCCCATCCCTCCTCTCCTTTGTACGGAAAAATCGCAGAAAACTAACTGGACGATGGCCAGAATTTCATCTTGGACATGTTTAACTAGAGTCCTCAATGCCCTTGGCACCTCAGGGGAAAGTATTCATTTCGCCCAGAAACAACGCATGTAAGCCTTTTGTCATTTGGTCCCATGTGCCTCCCACGTAAGGTTCTCACTGAGCTGAACAGGACCTGAGGCAGGGAAGGAGACCTGAACAAACTCAAAAAGAAGCCTGGCTATCCCCCCTAGGCCCACCCACACAGAACACGGAACACGCCTCAGGAGTCAGGGTGCAAATGGTATCTGAAAGGAGCCAGTGGCGGATGTCTGCATGCTGAGCCACCAACAAAGACCACACATAGGAGGTGGGATCCAAGGGACCCGACAGCAGCAGATGGCACGTTCTTCGCAAGCTCACGTGCAACATTTGTCAAGACACAGGCTGAACCATGAAGCACACCTGAACTAAACTAAAAAGACAGAAATCATACAATGTCTGCTCTCAGATGACAGTGGGATTAAACTGGAAATCCATAGCAGAAAGAGAGCTGGAAAATCCCCAATGATTAGGAAATTACCCACACTTCTAAATAACACATGGATCAGAGAAGAAGCCATAGGAGAAATTTAAAAATATTTTAACTGAAAATGAAAATTATGAAAATTTGTGGCTGCAGCAAAAGCAATGATTAGAGGGAAACTCATAGCCCTGAATGCATATGTTAGAAAAGAGAGGATGACAAAGAGACAGTCTGCTTTGGAGACGAAATGCCACAGAGACTATCTATACTAATAAAAGAAAAATATGCAAATTGGCCGTGCTTCTGTGACACCCACCAGCAAATCAGGGGTGAGTATGCAAATTAACCCAACAAATATGGTGGGTTAATTTACATATATAGGCATCGAGCAGCTGGGCAGGGTGGGATGGCTGCTATGAGGGGAAGGGCTGGAGGGGCAGAGGGAGCTATAGGAGCAGCACTCCAGCCAGAGCGGAGAAGACTGAAGGTGAAGGCTCCAGCCGGAGCCAAGGCCTGGGAGGGGGAGAACAGGTGCCTGCAACCAGGGGAAGAAAGGCCTATTGCACGAATCTTGGTGCAACAGGCCTCTAGTGATTTTAATAAAAGAATGCAGGGCAGTGGTTAGAGAAGTGGGTCCCAACAGAAAGTACTGAGGTCATATCTACCACCACAGGTCAGCAGGTTCTGCAGGAGCACGAGGTGGACTGGGCATGAGCACCGCGGTGTCCCGTCACCCTTGGCAATGCAGATGTGGGAGCAGCCGCCGTTGTCCCGGGCACACGGGTGGGCTGCTGCAGAGACAAAAAGGGAGGAGGTCAAGTTCTGCCTCCCGCCTCAGGACTGCAGCGCAGAGGGCGGAGGGGGTGCGGGCCAGGTGAGAACTCAGAAGAACTGGCCCTCTCGCTGGCCAGTTCCTACAGGTCCTCCCACTTAACTCCCAGTAGGTTAGGTTGTTTCCGGAGTCTGTGTCTAGTGACACTGCGTTTGGCAGATGAGGAAACGCAGGCCAGAAGCAGTTAGCAAACTTACCCAACACCACAGCCCAGCACATCTTCCCCAGCTCCCACTGTGCCTACAACGGTCATGCTACTCTGCCCACCTGTCTGTCTCCCATGGTGTAGTGGGCTGAGTGGTGCCCCCCAAAAAGGGAATGTCCACCTCCTAATACCCGGAGCCTGTGAGTAGGGCCTTATTTGGAAAAACGATCTTTGCAAATAGAATCAAGTTAAGAGTCTGGAGTTGAGGTTATTCTGAATTATCTCGGTAGACCTGAGTCTAGCGATGTGTCCTTATGAGAGACAGAGGGATGAAGGGACAGACACCGGGAGAAGGCCGTGTGATGGCAGAGGCAGAGATTTGGAGTGATGTGCCACAAGCCACCAGGAACCTGAGGGGCAGAGAACCATCCCAGGGCCTGGAGAGGGAGCTGACCCCACAGACACCCTGATCCAAATTTCTGGCCTCCAGAACTACGGGAGGCCGCCTGTCTGATGCATTAAGTCACCCGTTCTGTGGTGGTTTGTTACAGGAACTGCAGGACACAAATCCACAGGGGAGTGAGCATATTTCAATTCAACTAAAAATGCATCCACACCCAACCCAGAGGGAGAAGCCTGGGGCGGGGGGTGTGGCTGACCTCCCTCAGGTGAGAAGAAATGACAGCCCCCGCAGTCAACACACAAGAGACAGATTCCCTGTGTCAGTGGTCACACCCCGGCTCTGAGGCTCCGAGTGGGGAGTCAAGACCTCGCTCCAACCCCGGCTTTGTACTTCACACTTAACTCTAATGGACGTGGTCGCCAACTTGGAGGTGAGCGACAGACAAGCCCAGGAGCTAAATCAGGAGCTCTGGCCTCAAATCCAAGCCCCATCATGCTCATTAGCCAACTGACCAGGGGGGGATGACACCCTTTCTGAGCCCCGCTTTCCTTAGAGGCACAGAAGCACTAACTACTGTGAAATGCAGGTGAGGCAATGATGCAGTGAGCACAGGGCCTGGGATACAGGACAGACACCACGTGGCAGGGAGGGGTCCGAGGGTAGAAGCTCTAGAGTAGGGGTGTCGAACTCAATCAGAGAAGGGGCCAAAATCTAAAATCCAGCCTAAATCGCGGGCCGAATGGTTTACTGAACAGTCATAAACTGTCATTGTGATGGAAATGCAGTAGAGTGCAGTGATGACAGCGCGGTGCGGGCCACATTGCAAGGCCTGGCGGGACGGATTTGGCCCGCGGGCCTTGTGTTTGACACATGTGCTCTAGAGGGACACCTGAGCTGAGTGAAGAATTAGTGGGAGCTGTTCAGATGGAGAAGGAAAGGGAAGCAGACAGGGGGGCTCCAGGGAGCAGACACTTGGCCAGCGGGAGGATGAGGGCTGGGGGAAGGCTGGTGAGCTGGGCATCCCCCAGGGCCTTGAAGGCGAGCACCTTGAAGGCAGCCAAACCATGGGCATCACGGGACAGAGAAAGCGGGAGCCAATCGCAAGGGAGACTTAAAGCTGGGCAGAGCCGAAACCGGTTTGGCTCAGTGGATAGAGCGTCAGCCTGTGGACCGAAGGGCCTCGGGTTTGATTCCGGTCGGGGGCATGTACCCTGGTTGCGAGCACATCCCCAGTGGTGGGGTGTGCAAGAGGCAGCTGATCCATGTTTCTCTCTCATCGATGTTTCTAACTCTATATTCCTCTCTCTTCCTCTCTGTAAAAAATCAATTAAATATATTTTTTAAAATAAATAAATAAATAAAAATAAAGCTGGGTCGAATCTAACCACAGGCCCTTGAAAAGCAGAACAGATTCTCCCGCTGGAGGAAGTGGGAGATTCGGACCTGTCCTTGAGGCAGGGAGCCGGCTTGAGGGCCAGAGGGGGCCTCCCGGAGCCAAGCAGGAGAACAGGGCCTCAGCACCACCACCCTGCACAGCAGCCCAGCCTCCTCTCCCCCCAAGGGGGCCGGTGTGGGGTCCCTGTGCTGTGAGCCCCGCCCACGCTTCCCCGGCCACGCCCACACCGCCGCCCGCCCCCACGTACAGAACTCCTCCAGGCTGACGTCCTCCACGGCGTGGATGCCGGTCAGGTGGGCCACGCGGCCCTGGACGCGCGTCCTCTTGTCGCCCGTGGTCTTCTCCACGCGCTCGATCATCTGCTGCTGGCGGTCAACCCAGTAGAGGTGCCTGCCCAGCACGGTCAGGCCCACGGGCTGCACGATGTTGGCGTCCTCCAGGGTCAGCCGGTTGGCCCCTGCACGTGGGACAAGCGCCCCTGAGCGGCGGCCGACCTGGACAGTGTGGCCCACACCTGGCCTGGGAGGGCGGGTCAGCGGGTGCCTGCAGGATTGCACGCTGGGGCGGGAGCTGGGCAGATCTGAGCCCGGCCCTGGACAGCCCCTGCTCCCACCTGCGACCGCCTTGGGATCAGGGACACAGGCCCCGTCCTCAATCCCACCTCATCTTACGGAAGTAAAAACCCTCCACCGATCGACTCCCTCTTCCGCTCCAGCCCACGGGCCTCCCGGTCTGAGGCGGCCCCCCTGGGGCGTGGGCACTGGGGCAGCTCGCTCGCCCTCTCTGAGCCTCATCTCCGGCCTCTGCCCCGCAGGGATTGTGGGACTCTCGGTGGGACGCCACGAGGCGAACGTGAAGCCCCAGCACTGGGCCGGCTCACACTGGGCCTGACCGCCACGCCGCCACTGCTACCGCTGACACGGGCGGCGGGCGCTCCGGGGACGGTCGGACCTGTGGCTGCAGGGGACCCGGCCCCGGGGCCGCCCGCCCGGGGCGCGCACCTGACAGGTCACAGCTCTCGATGCGCTTCAGGTCCCCGTCCACCCAGAAGAGCTTGCCCAGCGCGTTGTCCACCACGAGGGCCACGGGGCGGATGAGGCCCGTGGTGAAGAGGACCTCCCGCTCGGTGCCGTCCAGGGCCGCGCGCTCGATCTTGGCCGTGCGGTCCTGCATGTTGGTGAAGTACAGGTACCTGGAGGGGGAGAGGGTGGGGGACAGACAGGTGCCATCGCCTCAGTCAGGATGCAGCTTCCTGTCGTGTGGGGTAGGCCCCCCTCCCACCCTGGCGTCTCCCGCTGGGACCTCAAAGTCTATCCACACGTCGCAGGTGCCTCCCCCCGTCAGAGAGCCTGTGGGCCCATGGAGGGGGGAAGAGGGGAATCAGGGGCCCTTGTGGAGGGAAACAGCTCTCAGGTGCAGCTGGGCTGGGAACAGCCGGCTTGTGAGGTAGTGAGCTCCCTATGGCAGTCACCATCTGGGACGCTGTGGGAGGGATTTTCGCACAGGGTTCGAGCTTGAGGGGGAGGGCACAAGGCCTCTGAGTGAGAGCTCACATCCTTCCTTCCTATGTCTCTCAGCAAAGCCTGCACCTCCCCACACCCCCAGGGCCTGCGTTTCTGCGGAGGCCAGGGACGAGCCAGCGTTCCCTCATCCTGCTCTGGGGTCCTGACGCACCAGGCTGTCGGGGATGGAAAACCCCTCCCGGCCCCAGCGGGGCGCAGCCCCCCACATCACGGCGTCCGCCGGCCCCTGTGGCCTCGCACCCTCGCTCGGCGTTGACAGCGATGGCCCTCGGCTTGTCCCGGTCCCCTCGGAGCACCACGCCCATGGCCTCCCCGCTCAGCCGGTGGGCGTTGATGGTGTTGGTGGCCTCGCACGTCCAGAACAGCGTCCGGCTGTACACGTCGATGCTGAGGTCGTGGGGCTGCCTGTCCGGGCTCTGGTTTGGGCTCGGGGAGGTCAGGATGAAGGGCTGTGAACAGTGAGAGAGGAGCGCCGGCTAAAGGCAGGGCCGGGGGCCGGGGCCTCGGTGTCTGAGTTCAGGCTCCGACCCTCTCCAATCGGCTCTTACCCTCTCCAATCGGCTCCGACCCTCTCAATCGGCTCTTACCCTCTCCAATCGGCTCTTACCCTCTCCAATCGGCTCGTAACCTCTCCAATCAGCTCTTACCCTCACCAATCAGTTCTTACCCTCTCCAATCGGCTCTTAACCTCTCCAATCGGCTCCGACCCTCTCCAATCGGCTCCGACCCTCTCCAATCAGCTCTTACCCCCACGGGCACCAGAGAGTGAAACCGACGCCTACAGCAGCCTCAGGAAGATCTCTCACCCACCCACCGAAGGGCCGCCTGGCGGCTGAATCCAGGATCACAGGCCCCTTCCATGACATCGCTCTGCTCTCTTGTTTTCTTAGACTCTGGCTTTTGGGTTAAGACCATCATCTCCTGCCGAAACCGGTTTGGCTTGGTGGATAGAGCGTCAGCCTGAGGACTGAAAGGTCCCAGGTTCGATTCCGGCCAAGGGCATGTACCGTGGTTGTGGGCACATCCCCAGTGGGGGGTGTGCAAGAGGCAGCTGATCAATGATTTTCTCTCATTGATGTTTCTAACTCTCTATCTCTCTTTCTTCCTCTCTGTAAAAAGTCAATAAAGAAATATATTTTAAAAACAAACAAAAAACCATCACCTCCTGCTGTTTTTTAAGCTGAGGGTGCCAAAATGAAGTGTAGAGAACAGCACTTTAACAGCACATGCACACACACACACAACCTTGGTACGTGCCCTTGACCGGAATCGAACCCGGGACCTTTGGTGTGCAGGCGGATGCTCACCACTGAGCCACCAACCACGCTGGCTTTGATTCTTTCTCAGGGCACCCCACACACCATCCACAGAAGATGTTTATCTACTTGGTTACAACTGCAACCTAGGTACGTGCCCTTGACCGGAATCGAACCCGGGACCTTTGGTGTGCAGGCGGATGCTCACCACTGAGCCACCAACCTTGCACAACCCTCTCCTCTAAGGGAGAGGCCAGGGGTTCAAGCCCAGTGAGGGTGCAGGGCCCGGGGGGAGCTCTGAGCCAGTCATCAAAAAAGCCAGCTAAGAACCACACAGTGTGAAACAATTAACTGCCCACATCCCTTCCCAGGAGACAAATTTTAATGGCTGACCAGTTTTACAAAACCTGAACCTCAATCCTATATAACAAAAGCCTAATATGCTAAGTGTCCGACCGATTTTTCAACCAGTTGCTATGATGTGCGCTGACCACCAGGAGGCAGATGCTCCAACTGGTAGGTTAGCTTGCTGCTGGGGTCCACCCATGGATCAGAACTGGGCCAGATGGGCCAGACATGCCCTGGAGCCAACCTCTGGCAGTCCCTCCCTGGCTGGCCAATCTCCCTGGCCTCTAAAATATTCCTTCTAATTAATTTCCTCTCAATGTGCACAAGTCCATGCACCGGGCCTCTAGTTTTAACATAAGTAACAATACTTTGGCTAATGCAACATGTCTAAGTAGAGTCTTATTCACCCCCTCCTCACCAGTACACACACCACCTCATGATGTCCAGGCCCTGCTGTTCACCAAAGGTGGGAGTGAGCAGGGTCCACTGACGCATGGTGGAGAGACAAACCCTGGTCCCTCCCACAATGGAATATTACTCTGGCTTAAAGAGGAGGGACATTCTAACACACGCGACAGCGCAGATAAACCCTGCGCACGTTCTGCTCAGGGAAGTAAGCCAGACACAAGAAGACACACGCTTTCCTAACGTATGATGCTCCTTACACGACGTACTTAGAACAAATTCACAGACAGAAAGTAGGACGGTGGGTGCCAGGGGCTGGCGGGAGGGCACGGGGAATTCAGGGTGTCACGGGGGCAGCATTTCAGGTGGAGAACACGAATAGCCATGGGAATGTACTTAGTGTCTCTGAATCTTACACTTAAAAACCATTAAAATGGTTATGTTATGACTTACTATAGTAAAAAATGTTTAAACGAATCGGTAAGAAAACTTAGCCAAGTAGATAAACATCTTCTGTGGATGGTGTGTGGGGTGCCCTGAGAAAGAATCAAAGCCAGCGTGGTTGGTGGCTCAGTGGTAAGCATCCGCCTGCACACCAAAGGATCATAAGGTTCGATTCACAGTCAAGGGCATGTACCTGGGTTGTAGGTTCAATCCCCAACCCCAGTTGGGGTGCATGTGGAAGGAGGCAACCAATTAATGTGTCTCTCTCACATCAATCTCTCTCTCTCTTACCCCCACCCACCTCCCCTTTCACTCCTTCTAAAAGCCAATAAAACTGAAACCGGTTTGGCTCAGTGGATAGAGCATCGGCCTGTGGACTGAAAGGTCCCGGGTTCGATTCCGGTCAAGGGCACGTACCTAGGTTGCAGGCACATCCCCGGTGGGGGGGTGCAGGAGGCAACTGGTCGATGTTTCTCTCTCATCAATGTTTCTAGCTCTCTATCCCTCTCCCTTCCTCTCTGTAAAATATCAATAAAACATATTTTAAAAATTAAAAAAATAAATAAAAAAGTAAAAGTCAATGGAAAGAATATCTGCAGGTGAAGATTAACAAACAGACAAACAAAAAAGACTCAAAGCCAGAGCCACCAGAGGGGGGAGGCTCAGCAGGAGACAAAGAAGGAACCATGTTTCCAAATTCAGTGAAAACCCAGAAGCTGCTCCTACAAGGACTTGCTCTTCACAGTCTTCCCATGCTTTTGCCCAGATTTCTAAAGAAATGTCTGGGTGAGACCCTCAGGCAATTTGCACCTTGTAACAGCGGGAAGCCACAGCCCATCCATTAACACCTCCCCATCCGCAAGGCCCAGAGCAGGATGAAAGAAACCCATTCCCACCAGGCTCAGCGCCACAGACACGGCACAAACCTCAAAGGTGCCCTGCTAACTTCGCCTGCTGGCTGGAGGAAGTCTTTGGTTGGAAGTTAGGCCCAGCCCACCCTGACAGTAACAGCATCCAGTTCAGGGGAGGGAACAGCAAAACCTACTTCACAGACATGAAAAGCATCTGAAAGTCTCCTCGGACCGTAGGCCTGCCACCACCGTGACCACAGTCTCAAGAGCTCCCCTCGGTGGCACAGGCCCCCCCCCAGACCACGGGACTGAGAAGGGGCCGCTCGGTTCTGCGGCTTTTGTAAGAGGGTCTTCGGAAACCGGCAGGACGAGCCGAACACGCGCGTGTGGTCCCAGTTCCCTGCCCCACGGAGACACTGGCTGAGGCCTGAGGCTGCAGTGAGCGTGTGCTTTCTGGACTGGGTCACCTACCTCACACCATCAGTCCTACTAAGATGTGCATTGGAATCGCGAATGTGTTCCCCCACAGGGATGCCCTGGGGGCCCTCTGAGCAGAACGTGGATTTCACATTTGCTCTCACCCGGCGGATGCACCCAGCACGGGGCGAGTAGGACAGCACGACCCCCCATCTCCCTGGGAGCCCCACATCCACACTCACTCCACCGACTCACAAAAAGCCCCGGGCGGCGACCTTCCGACGCCCAAATCCTCAGCCAACGTCAGGCCTCTGTGTGGCACTTCTGTCCTGAGCCATTTAAGCCTGTACGACTCTCCAGTGTGGAGCCTGTCTTTTATAGGTGACGGAGTTTTGAGTAATGTGCGCCAGCCGCCTTTCCCCAGGGCCCTGAGGTGCTTGGCAAGCGTGGTGATTTTCAGAACGCACAGGCTGCGTTATGGCAGAACTGACTACACGATTCCTATGAAATAAGAACAACGCCAGGATAGGCAATACCACCCACCCTGTCCAAAACCACTGTGGCAAGAAGAAATATCCCATGGGGGTTGGACACTCCCCTCCCCCAGGGATTTCAAAAACCATGAGATTCATGCCACAACCAGTTTGGCTCAGTGGATAGAGCGTCGGCCTGTGGACCGAAGGGTCTCAGGTTCGATTCTGGTCAAGGGCATGTACCTTGGTTGCGGGCACATCCCCAGTAGGGGGTGTGCAAGAGGCAGCTGATCGATGACTCTCTCTCATGGATGTTTCTAACTCTCTATCCCTCTCTCCTCTGTAAAAAATCAATAAGATACATTTTTTTTAAAAAAAACTGTAAGATCCAGTTCCTACCCATGATCCGTCTCAGAGTTTCATACCCAATCATGGCAGAGTCGGAGCTCACATAACTGTTTACCCAACGCTGTGCGTGGCGGGCACCCCCACTGCTGAGAGGAGTGGGCGGAGCCCAGCGATCCCCGGGGTGAGGTCTTCCCGGACGCGCCCTCCTGCCTCCCACAGAGACACGTGCCTGGGTGCCATCGTCCCGGGCTCGCTTGATGTTCTGGCGTCCGTCCACCCAGTAGATGAGCTTGTCCAGCGGGTCGTAGTCGACGGCCTTGACGTTCCTCAGCCCGTGCAGCGGCAGGATGAGGTCCGGGCTGTGCTGGTCGTCCGGGATCATGCGGCTGATGGCGTTCTTCTGGCTGAACAGCAAGAAGGTGCTGGGCGCTGCGGGGAGGCAAACAGAGGGGGGCTGCAGGTCAGCATCCGGGAGCCGCAGGGAGGGCGGACCTGCGTGTGGAGCCCCCAGGGGACATGGGGCCAGGCCAGAAGGACAGAAACCCCCTTCCTGGGGTGGACCGCAGGGAAGTTACCCTCCAGGTTACATGTCTCGGTTTCCGTTTTTTATGCATGCACGTCATTGTAAAAACAGATACCAATTCATCTTTAAGTGACCAAGACTCAAGGCGGCAGGAAGGCAGCGAGGAACAAGGGCAAGTGTCCGTCAAGCTCGGGTGACGTGCCTCCACGTGCCCAGGGAACGGCTGAGGGGCACACGGAGTGAACAGTGACAGCAGGAGGGCACGCTGCCCGGGGTGCCGGTGAGCAAAGCTGCCCAGCTGCAGGAGCTGCATCGCTCGGAACGTGCAGGAGGCCACCGGTCACAGCCGCCGTCAGACAGGACCGTCCTCTGCCCAGGTCTGCCGGCCACAGGCGCCCCCTCTGGGTGCTGGGTTACCGGCACCTCTGCTTCAAGGTTATGGCCCCCAGGGGGCAGGGACCACCGGCCCAACGGGAGCCCAGGAGGGGGGGTCCCAGCTCAGGGCCCTCATCTGCACGAGGGGGTGAGGAAAGCCAGGCCTCCTGGTGCCGAGGGCTGTGTGGCCGAGGGCCAGGCAGGGGCAACAGCCCTCTGCACGCTGCCCGGTGCCGCACACCGGCTGAGGCATGACGGCTCTGATGCTACAGGGGAAAGTCGCCCTCAGGCTCCCTGAAGCTCACTTCCTTATCACCGACAAAGAGAACTTTTTAAAAGGCCTGCATGATTCAGAGCGTCCGTGTGAGGATCACACGTGTGGACGTGAGGCCACGTGGCCAGGGGTCAAGAGCAGGGACCTGCCCGCATTCAAACCGGGCTCAGACCGCGCCCGCTGTGCGCCCTGCATCTCTGCGCCAGGCTCCTTGCCTGTGAGTGAGAGGAGGACGGTGACACGTCGCCCCCCGCAGGCCTGAGCGTTAAACAAGAGCCACAGGAAGGACCCAGCGAGGGCCTGCCTCCCTGAGTGCGTGCTCTCTCCCAGGGACCTCGATTCCCTGTGGGATGTGCCAGCTCGGGGCTTGGCCCAGCGACTGCGTCCTCCCCGAGCCCAGGCCGCCCGGTAACACTGTGCAGCACGTGCACCAAGACCCCCCCTTTCCCTCCCGGCCCCAGAGCCAGCCTGGCTGGCGCCGCGGGGGGGGGGGGGGGGGGGGGCGGCACTCACGGCTGCAGTTGCGGCTGCTGGGGTCCAGGGTGTAGTGGGAGGCACAGCTGCAGCGGTGGCCGCCGGGCACGGCCAGGCACAGCTGCCCACACTGGCCGTTGCCGTGCGCGCAGTCGTTGAGGCCGTCCTGGCGGGAGGAGTGGAACACCAGGATGTCCATGACGAAGTCCAGGTGGCCCTGGATGAGGGTGCGGTTCCGGCCGCTGGTCTTGTCGGCCCGCTCGATGCTGTGCAGGTTCCAGTCCGTCCAGTAGATGTAGTCGCTGTACTGGGTCAGGCCGAAGGGGTGCGGGAGGTCGTCGGCGATCACGGTCCGCTCCTGGCCTGCGTGGGACGCACGGGCGGGCGTCAGCGGCGGCGCAGCCCGCCCGGCACCGCCTGGCAGCCCACCCTGCAGCCGGAGAGCACGACCTCTTTGGAAAACGGACAGGACGGACTGACGTCGGAGGTGCCAGACCGGGGACCGGGAGACACGCCCGCACACGGCGTGCGCCTGCACCATGCGCACAGGCGCGTGGGTGGCAGCCACGGGCTGGAGACCAGCCACACGCTCACCAACAGCAGGATGGAGGAAAGTTCCCTCATCGGTAACGGGTGCGGCCACGCCCACCCCGGCGACAGCAGCAGAGAGGAGGGAGGAAGCCAGTCTTGCCGCTGCCCCGCGCAGCCCCGGGACCCCACGGAGCTGGCAGGACCACGCCCTCCAACGGGACAGGGCCCAGAGTCACGTGTTCTGGGTGCAGACCCTGCCCCTACTGCTGGGTAATTGGGAATGATGCTTTTTTTTTTTTTTTTTTTTTTTACCTAATCCCAGGGTGCTGGGGGTGGCTTGTGAGTGGTCCTAGAACAAGACTTAGCACGTAGTAGGTGCTCAAGGTGAAGACTGAGTGCGTAGCCCTGGCATCCGAGCGGCCCTCTGTGACCTGAGCCAAGCCCTGTGCCCTCCCTGGGCCTGTTTCCCCATCAGTGAAAACCTAGGCCACGTGGTGCTGTGTCAAATCAGGGTGCTGGCCCAGGGCTCAGCCGGAGCCAGGAACTGTGGTCACGGGCCTGTCGACAGGCCCACGGCACAGTGCGGAAAGGGACACCCTCAAGAGAGGGGACGCTGCCCTAACCAGTTTGGCTCAGTGGATAGAGCGTCGGCCTGCGGACTCAAGGGTCCCAGGTTCCATTCCGGTTAAGGGAATGTTCCTTGGTTGCAGGCACATATCCAGTGGGGGGTGTGCAGGAGGCAGCTGGAGATGTTTCTAACTCTCTCATCGATGTTTCTAACTCTCTATCCCTCTCCCTTCCTCTCTTTAAAAAAAAAAAAAATCAATAAAAATACATATTTAAAAAAATAAAAAGAGGGGGGACACTGGATGAACACTTGGGGTGTGCCCACACCTCCTGGGGGGCCCGGGAACTCGAAGGCCAAAGGGCACGGTGCAGGGGGAGCTGCGAGGTGACGGATGCTCCAGCCAAGGACACCCACCCCCCGGGGACCCTGGCCCTCACCCAGCATGTTGGAGGACTCGATCATGTTGGTGTCCAGGTCAGTCCAGTAGAGACGCTGGTCCTCGTAGTCGATGGTGAGGTCGTTGGCCCGGCCCACCTTGTCCACCAGCGTCATGCAGTTGGTCCCGTCCATGAAGGCCCGCACGATCCTGGGCTTGCCGCCCCACTCGGTCCAGTAGATGTAGCTGGAGGCACGGGGAGAGGCAGGTCGGTCTCAGAGGCGCCCACACGCTCGGCCGCCACGTCTCCTGAGCTCGGTCCTGCCCGGCCCAGAGGGAGCCACTTCCACAGCATCCCTCCGGGAAGCAGGGAGGAGGCCAGACCCCCGAGCCCCCACCGCCCGCCGTCCTGCGGGGCTGGCACCGTGCCACCTCCTGCCGCCTGGATGCCCGCAGCAGCTCACCTGCAGGGGCAGCGTGACCACCCCGTTCACAGGCACAAACGGGCACAGACGAGGGGGCCGTGTAACGGGACCATCAGGCGGGAGCGCCTTTGTCAAGGACAGATGCTAACTGACCCGGACGGGATGCTGGGTGGCGGGGGAGCCAGGACGGACACGGGCCGAGCAGGATGTGAGGGCAGGACGCAGGGCCAGGATGCAGGCGTGGCAGGGCCAGGAAGCACACGGCTCTGCCGCCACCCGGCAGCTCCCCGAAGAGAAGCCCCCATCCTCATCCCAGAACCACACACGTGGGGCTTGCCCTTCGGCTAAAACCTGGGCCTCCCTGTTCTGCCGTCCCTAAGGGGCATGCGGCAGGCCGGAATCGGGGTGCTCCCTACGCATGGCTGGTGCCTTAAGGGACCAGCACTGTGCCAGCTGCTCAGAACAGGGATCTCGGTGAGAGGGAGACGCCCCCTCCACCACACCCCAGGCCCGATGTCCCGGGCCAGAGCCCAGGCCTCCCACACAAAGCACGGTGTTAACCCCTGGCTAAGGGGAATCCGAGGGCTCAAAGCCAGCTCCCAGAAGGCGGAGGCTGGTGACACGGGGCGAGGAGAAGAACAGCACATCCTGGTCCGGCCCCGCTGTGACTGGCTGTGTGGCCTTGGGAAGGCACTCAGCTTCTCTGAGCCTCAGTTACAAACCTCCTCCCCCCCCCAGGCCTCCCTAGTCGCCGCAGTGACACAACCCACAGGAAAACGCCCCGTGCAGCCGAAACCAGTTTGGCTCAGTGAATAGAGCGGCGGCCTGCGGACTGAAGGGTCCCAGGTTCGATTCCGGTCAAGGGCATGTACCTTGGTTGCGGACATGTCCCCGGTGGGGGGTGTGCAGGAAGCAGCTGATTGGTGTTTCTTTCTCTCTCACCGATGTTTTTAGCTTTCTATCCCTCTTTCTACCTCTTGTGAAAACTCAATAAAATATATTAAAAAAAAGAAAGGAAGGAAGGAAGGAAGGAAGGAAGGAAGGAAGGAAGGAAGGAAGAAAACGTCCTGTGCAGTGCCTGGGACAGTGGCTGTCGCTCCTCTCTCGGCTCTGGGCCTCAGTTTCCCCGTGAAACGAACCACGTGACCTTCGAAGGTGCAGCCAGCCCCGGCCACCTCCACGCAGGCAGCGGCCAGCGCCGCTCCGATCACAGAGCCCGCCGGGCAGCCAGGCCTCGGCCTCGGCTGGTCCCCGTGCCGGCTGACAGAGGTGGGAGGGGGACGGGGACACACGTGCCGACACAAACGGTGCTTACCCCTTGGTGGGGTCCAGGGCCAGCGAGCGCGGGTTGTCCAGGTCCCTCCACACGAGGACCTGCCGGAACTGCCCGTCCAGCCGCGCCACCTCGATCCTGTTGGTCCCGGTGTCCGCCCAGTACAGGTTCTTGCCCATCCAGTCGACGGCCATGCCTTCCGGGTAGTCGAGGCCGAACTCGATCACGTGCTCCACCGAGCTCCCGTTCAGGAAGGCGCGGCTGATGGTCTGGGGGGGAAGGGGGAAAGGGGGGCAGAGGCCACGGTTAGGAGCCAGCGTCCCGGCAGACATTTAACTACGAGCTGCTCCGCCCCCTGGAGCAGCTGCCTGCCGCATCGGTGACCAGATCACCAACCTGCGAGAGTTCCAAAATAAACTGGTCAACTACGAACACTTTAGAAAAAATAGTTAGCTATTCTTACATGGAATATTAGAGGCCCAGTGCACGAATTCATGCATGGGTGGGGTCCAGTCAGTCCGCCCCCAATGAGGCCCATTGGGGCCAGGCCGGCCAGGGACAGGGAAGGACCGCAGGCGGTTGGGTGGGGCCGATTGGGGCCCCTACCGGGCCAGTTGGCCACCAGAGTGTGCATCATAGAGACCAGTCATTGTTCTGGTCGCTTGGCTTTTATGTATATACATATGTTTTATAACTACCTATTTTATATACTTGTAAAACAAAATGAATTTTAGGTAAATTACATAGTATATATATCTCTATGTATATATGTATCATGAACCTTAAAAACAACTACGTCCTGCCAAAACCGGTTTGGCTCAGTGGATAGAACATCAGCTTGCGGACTGAAAAGGGTCCCGGGTTCGATTCCGGTCAAGGGCATGTACCTTGTTTGCGGGCACATCCCCAATGGGGGATGTGCAGGAGGTGGCTGATCGATGTTTCTCTCTCATTGATGTTTCTGACTTTCTATCCCTCTCCCTTCCTCTCTGTAAAAAAATCAATAAAATATATTTGGAAAAAATAAAATAAATAAAACAGCTGTGTCCTTCCACTCAGTAATCCTCCTGAAATTGTACCCAAAGGAATGAACAAAAATACAAAAGATGGGGAGCTACTGGAAATACCGAAGGGGCTTTTCGCCGCTGTGGGTGCTGAGCTGGGAGAAGCGGAAGTGACCAGGAAACCCGTAAAATAAAGGAATGGTCACGTACAGTAGGGAACGGCTGTGCAGCGGACTTTTTTACACTGCTAAAGAGTTCATAAAAGACTAACAAAACAAATGCCTGCTGAAATGCTAAGTGGGAAAGACCAGGAAACAGAATTCTATGCAGCATATGATTCTGATGAAGAAAAATAGTATTGCCGAAACCGGTTTGGCTCAGTGGATAGAGCGTTGGCCTGCGGACTAAAAGGTCCCAGGTTCGATTCCGGTCAAAGGCATGTACCTTGGTTGCAGGCACATTCACGGAAGGGGGTGTGCAAGAGGCAGCTGATCTATGTTTCACTTTCACCGATGTTTCTAACTCTCCCTCTCTCTTCCTCTCTGTAAAAAATCAATAAAAAATATATTTAATAAAAAAAAAAGAAAAATACTATTATAAGAAAGAAAAAAAACCCTCAAAGGAAATACACAGAAGTTAAGTTGGGTGATGGGTGGTTCTTATTTTCTTCTTTATACATTTCTGTGTATTTCCCTCTTTCTACAATGATCCCTGGTGACTTTTAAAATCAGAAAAATCTTCCAGAAGCATCACAGAAATGGCAGAATGAAAGACAGAGCTAAGCAGCTCTCGCTGCAAACGCTGCGCTTCGGAACAGGAGTCAGCAAACGGATCTCTCACAGGTCAACCCAGGGGCACAAAGGCAGGTGTGGACATTCTGTAAACAAATGGGCGTCGCCACGAGCACATAAAACTTTATTTACAAAAGGAGGCAGCCGGCCCTCGGACCAGTCCGCCACGCCTGCTTTCCCTGTACTTCTCCAGGGTGTTCACACCTGCTCCGTGAATGCAGAGCCTGCTAAGCAAGTGCACGCTGGGAAGGAGCGGGCGGGGAGGCTGAGGACGGTGTCCCAGACGTCTCCCGGCGACCCAATCGCTCCAGAAAAGCTCATCTGTGGGCGTCCTGGATCCGCTCACTGCAATCGTTCACGTTCGTTTATTAGAGCAGGCTCACTAATGTTTCATTGGCTTGAGTGGAGTTACAAATATTTTTAAAAACTGCCCGACTGGCGTGGGTCAGTGGTTGAGCATCAGCCTATGAACCAGGAGGTCACTGTTCAAGGCACATGCCTGGGACATGGGCCCCATTACCAGTAGGGGGCGTGCAGGAGGCAGCCGATCAATGATTCTCTCTCATCCTTAATGTTTCTCTCTCTCCCTCTCTCTCTCTCTCTCTCTCTCTCCTTCACCCTTCTTCTCTCTAAAGTCAATTTTTTTTTTTCAATTAAAAGCCTCCGAGGCAGCCCCCTGCAGGCAAGGCTGCGCAGACACTGGCGGGCCGTACCTTCAGGCTGACGTCCGTCCAGTAGATGTGGTTGTTGGACACGTCGAAGTCCAGCGCGGAGGCCTCCTTGACGCCGGTGAGCGGGATGGCCACGTCGTTGTTGTTGGTCTCCAGGGAGATCCTGTGGATGGTGGCCCGGCTGGTGAAGACCAGGAAAGCCTCGGGGACGATGCAGGTCTTCCTGTCGCTCAGCAGCTCCAGGCCGATGGGGCAGCCGCACTTGGTGGCCCGGGGGGTGAAGAAGCACAGGTGGCTGCAGCCCCCGTTCTGGTCCGCACACGGGTTGGTCCCTGGAAGGCAACACGCAGGCCCTGCACGTCAGCAGCCCGGCAGAGGGCGTGCCCTCCATCCACGGTCACGTGTGGCTTCATTTCCAGCAGACACACGTGGGGACCCGGGATGGAGAGATCGGGCGCCCAGGCCGCCCCTGGCACGGGAGAGGCAGTGACGAGGGCCCCAGCGGGCCCCCGGGTGCTGACTGGCTCTGACCACACAGCGATCGGGGAGGTAGACGCTAGTCCCATCCTTTTTTTTTTGTCGAGGAAACAGGGTGTGGGGAGGTTAGTAAAGGTGACAGTTAGGAAGCAGCTCAGTGAGAATAAGAACCAGGAGGTCTAGCCTCCTGGCCTGAGCTCCGACCCAGGGTGGATGCAATGACGACACGAGGCCATGACAAGACGATCATCCCTCCCCCGCGCCAGACTCTGGCCTGCTGCCCGGACCGGAGCCCGAGGCCCCACTCAGAGGCTTCCTCCCATTCACCGACCCTCTCGGCGACCTCAAGAACTCGGGCGTGCCAGGCCGGCCAGACACACTCTTTTCCTCACGCAGATGGTCCTCAGCACGTTCCCTCATTTCTGGGCAGCCTGGGAGCCACACTGATTCCTGGGGTGCTATTAAGATTGGCTCTGATGTAATGGCAAGTATTTCAGCTAAAAAAAGAACACTTTTTCCCTACTCTCTCTCAGAAAATCCCGAGATAAGGCAGAGAGAGAGTAAGAGGGAGAAAGAGAAAGAGCCTAATTTCGCAGCTTTCAATCACACCCCATGGCTATATCTCTTTTTCTTTTCTTTTCTTTTTTTAATCATCCCCGGGCTTTTGTTTTTTTAAGCGGTCGCTCGCAGGGGCCGCACCGCCCACCGTGGGGGATGAGTGTGTCTCATGAGGTGGCTGTGAAAGAGAGTGTCCGATCCACCGCTCCTGTCTCAGGACAGGCTGGGACTCAAGGCCCCGAGATGCAGAAACAGTGGCGGCTCCCAGGTCAGGCCCCTCGGCCTCCCCTCCAGGCCTTTGCTCAGCCGTCCCTTCTTCCCGCAAACCCTACTCCCCACCTGCTCCTGAAATTCCAAGCTCCAAAGGCCCCCCTGCATCTTAAAGCCAGGCACTCCTCTAACACCCCAGCCGGAGCCACCGCCTGGGAGCCGGGGGGAGGGCGAAGGTCTGCCGAGCGCCACGTGCAGGCGCTGTGCCAGCCCCGGGCCCCAGCGGGGAGCAGAGCCCTGCCCCCTGGAGCCCGCAGCGCCCATCCTGGCCCCGCCCACCCAGGCGCTACTCCGTCCGGCGTAGCTGGTGGACCTGCTCTTGGAATCTTTCCGCTAAAGAGACAAAATGGCAGGAAGGGAGCTTTCTGCAAATCTCGGCCTCGATGAGGTGGAGGCAGACCAGGCGTGAGTCCCAGCTCGGCCATCGAGAGCTGCGTGGCTTTAGCTCCGCCCCGCCTCCCCCGTGTGAATGGCAGTGTCGTCATTAGCATCTAAGGTGGCTCTGGGCACCAAGGCACACAGCAGGCGCACAATAAGTGCTGGCCGTTCTTGTCACAGTGACGGCCAGCAGCGCCAGTCCACACCCACTGCCTTGTCACTATCCCCGGTCAGGACACTGCCCCATGCCCACCCATCCGTAACCACACACACTCACCGTCACCTACCCTGCTCAGTCCGCCATGAGGCTCCCCCACTGGACGCTCCTGCCCCCTAAAACGGGCCACCCCTGGACCAAAGGGCCGCCACAGCCCCGTCGCTTCTCCCGCACACCAGCTGGCCCGGCCGACCCGCGGCTGGAGGCTGACCAGACTCACCGACGACCTTGGCCACGTTCACGGCCTTGAGCCCCATCAGGTCGGGCAGCTGGTCGATGATGACGTCTCGGCTGGCCTTGACCTTGTGCACACGCTCGATGCTCCGGCGCTGCCAGTCGGTCCAGTAGATGAAGTCCCCCAGCAGCGTGAACCCGAAAATGTGCGGCAGCTTGTCCTCCAGGAGCATCCGCCGCTTCGTCCCGTCCACGTTGATCACCTGGCGGACAGAGACGCCCGTCCGAACCGGCCTCGGCCGGAGCCGCCTCCAGCAGGCCGAGCCGGCCTCCAGCAGCCCCAGCGCCACCCGCCCGCCCGCCCGGCCTCCACAAACTACTGGACACAGCCCGCGTAGAAGCGGACCCAGCCAATCAAACCGGGTTGTGTAAGGGCCAGCTGTGGATGGTAAGGGATGGGTTCACTCTCTGGATCGGTCTGGATGCGGGTTCCCGTTTTGGCCCCACAACAGGAAGGTACAAAAAGGCGATGAAGACACGCGAGGGGGGCCCTGGCCACGTGGCTCTGTGACTGTGTGTCGACCTACAAACCAGGAGGTCACGCTTCAATGCCAGGTCAGGGCTCAAGCCTCAGTGGGAGGGGGGTGCAGGAGGCAGCCGATCGACGATTCTCTCTCATCACTGATGTTTCTCTCCTTCTCCCTTCCTCTCTGAAATCAATAAAAATACATATATTTTTAAAAAAGAAATGTATTGTAATTACTATTTTTAAGATTCTATTTGGCTAACTAACAGAGCCCAGGTCCTGGCACACACAGGGGTCAGGGGCAGGGCGTGGGGGGCGGGGGCAGTCGGGGCCTCTGCCCCAAGCTCAGGGCCCACGGTCAGGTGGGCCGACATCAATACTGATCCAGCTGAAACCGGTTTGGCTCAGTGGATAGAGCGTCGGCCTGCAGACTGAAGGGTCCCGGGTTGGATTCCGGTCAAGGACATGTACCTTGGTTGCAGGCATATCCCCAGTGGGGGTTATGCAAGAGGCAGCTGATTGATGACTCTCTCTCATCGATGTTTCTAACTCTCTAGCTCTCTCCCTTCCTCTCTGTAAAAAAATCAATAAAATATATATTTTTCAAACAATAATGATCCGCTTCCCCCCCGTGGGGGCGGCTCACCTCGATTTTGTCCGTCTTGGCGTCTCCCCAGTAGAGCTTCCCCTCCTGCAGGTCCAGGGCCAGGCCGTTGGGCCAGCCGAGGGACGTGTTCACCAGGACGCGCCGCTCCTGCCCGTCGAGGTTGGCGCACTCGATTTTGGGGTTCTCCCCCCAGTCCGTCCAGTACATGAGGCTGGAGGAGGAGAAGCGCGTGTCCGTGACAGCGTCCGTCTGTCTGTTCCTGCTGCACCCCCAGGGCTGAGAACAGCACCCAAGCGTCGCGCGAGAGGAGCTCGGGAGATGCCGGCCCGTCTGAGGACCGGGGGCTCCACGGGGACAGGGTGCCCCAGGGGTGGGCCTCATGCTCGGGGCCCTGGACTGGAAGGACCAGCGGAGAGCAGACGCCCTGACGAGGGACCTGGGGGTTGGGGAGGCCGAGCACCGAGAGCGAGGAAGAGGCCAGTGGAACCTTCTGGGAAGAGCCGAGGGGCTCCCGTGTGCCAAGCGGGGGCCACGTGCTCTGTGGCCCCGAGAAGCAACACTAGAGCCGGCGGCGGCCGCTCCGGGAAGAGGGCTGAGCACTGAGACAACCGGCCTGAGCTGGGCCCGACCCTCAGACCTCACCCACCCGCCTCCCGGCCCCATTTCCCCGGGCCTCCCACCCAGAGCTGGGGCGGGGGTGGGGGTTGGAATCTGCTCCCCCACCCCCAGCGGAGAGCAACCCTGAGCCACAGTCCCTCCCCGGGGGCCGGCAGTGAACGCCTCTGCCTCCTGCCCCTCACACGGGGACGGCTCTCACCCTGCCCTTGGGCCTGACTCAGAGCCGCATCCGCCCACCGGCCTCACCTTGAGCAAGTCCCTTAACCTCTCTGGGCTCCAGCTTCCCCCACTGGGAGATGGGAAGGAGACGCTTTAACCACAGAAGCACAGAATGTGCTAGAAGAGGCCAGGCCCCGTGCGGTGAGGGCTGCAGCGCCCACGCCTGTGCCTGCCATTATGAGCCCAGAGCTCACCCTGGGCCCGGCGGGTTTTGCAGACACAGAGTGAAGCCCCGTGGAGGAAATGACTCCCCCAAGGTCTCCAGAGCTTTACACACACACACACACACACACACACACACACCAGCCCGTCACAGCTTCTCAAAGTCTGGTCCCCTGACCGGCAGCAGCAGCAGCCCTCAAGAGCTTATTAGAAATCCAAGTGCTGCTCAGTGGATAGAGCATCAGCCTGGGGACTGAAAGGTCCCAGGATTCCAGTCAAGGGCTTTTACCTCGGTTGCAGGCACATCCCCAGTGGGGGGGGGGTGCAGGAGGCAGCTGATGGATATTTCTCTCTCATCGATGTTTCTAACTCTATCCCTCTCCACTTCTCTCTGTACAAAATCGATAAAATATATATATTTTAAAAAAGAGAGAAGAAATGCAAGTGCTGGGGTCCCACCCAGTCCTCCCGAGGCAGAGCCCGGGCAGCAGGCCCAGCCACGTGCGTCTCAAGGAGCCCTCCGCGGGGGATTCTGGCGCAGGAGGAGGCCCCAGGACTCCCGTCTGGCCCGCCTGCCAGCTCCCGCCAGCTCCCCCGCCAGCTCCCCCGCCCCCGGCCTCACCCCATCATCGGGTGCAGCGCGATGGCCCGGGGCTCATCCAGGTCCTCGGACACCAGGATCTTGCGGGAGGTGCCGTTGAGGCGCGTCACCTCGATGCGGTCGGTGCCCGTGTCAGTCCAGTAGAGGTTCCGGGCCACCCAGTCGACCGCGATGCCGTCCGGGTCGTTGATCTCCGTGTTGACCAGCGTCTGCGCGCCCGACCCGTCCAGGTGGGCCCTGCGGATGGCCCGCACCTCGTCGTCCGTCCAGTAGACGTAGCCCTCCAGCGGGTCGTAGTCGATGGCGATGGCGTGCCGGATGTCGTCCACCTGCAGGACGATGTCGGTGAAGTCCGGCGTGTCCAGCGAGATCCGCCGCAGGTCCGTCCGCCTCGCCAGCAGCAGCACCTCCTCGGCCCCTGCGGGGACACGAGCAGCGGGGTGAGGCCCCGCCGGACGGGAGCCTGAGCCCGGGGCGGGCACGGCGGGGGAGGGGCTCGGCCCGTCCCCGGGGTAAGGTCAGGTAACGTTCGCTAGATCTGCCTCCACCGTCGCCAGTTCCTCCCCAAAGGAGATCAACCAGGCTGGCACTGTTGGCGTCACCAAATGACAGGTAAGAAAACAGAGGCACAGAGAGGGTAAGCAGCCAGCTGAAAGCCACACAGCCACCTGGTATCAACCGCTGCACAGCCTAAGCGCTGTCTCGCCAGCCCCAACTGTAAGTCCTGCCCGGGCACTGGGCTCCAGACCCCACTGGCGGTGCCATGGGGTCCCACCTTCTCTACACGCTCACCCTCTGTGGCTCAGCTTAAATGCCACGTCTTCCCTGAAGCCCCCCGACTCTGCCTGCCCCACAGGCAGCCTCGTGTCCCTCAGCCGCCTATCACCGCTCAGCCTGGTTCCTTCCCGGGTGACCAGGGGAGCCTCTTTGTCACCCAGCAGAATGAGCATCCGGTGCTGTCCTGGGTCCCCCCGCTGGGTTTACCAGAACTCCCAGCAGGAGGGGCTCTGGAGCCGCATGTGGACTCGGGGGCCCCGGGGTGCTCCCCACCCTGACCTGAACACCTCGGGAGACTGCTGGGTCCGCACGTGGCCCTCACCCAGAGTCGGACCATCATTCACTCATTCATTCTGGCCCTTTCTGGTCTCAAGGAGCCACACAACCAAGATTCGGCCCAGAGACCACTTCCGGCACTTTGGGGCCACTTTCCTGGTTTGACGCAAGGCCCAGAATGGGGAAGGCCCACCCTGAAGTCACACAGCATGACAGGATGCAGACAGGGACAGACAGCCGGCACCTCCCTCATACCCAGGCCCCCAGACCCTCCAAGCCCACCTCGGCGCCTGGTCAAACCATGGGTGGCCGGACCTCCTGTACCTCAATGCCAGCTTCTGGCCTCCAGGGCCAAGCCCTCCAGCAGGTGCCCTGCATTTGTCCTGCTGCAAGGCCCAGAGTTCATCATCGGATGCCTCCACTAGAGGGCGCACACGTGCCAGCCATGGCTTCATGAACCCAGGACCAGGAAAACGGAGCAGGCCTTGGGAAAAGGGAGGCAGCCGAGAAGGCTCAGAGGGTGCCCCAAGGGCTCGACCACACGGGACCCTTCGGAGGCCCAAGTTCAGGTTTAGTTAGAGGCGTTCGTGCAAGTTCAGATTTGGTGTGTGTTGGAGGAAGAGGAGAAGCATTCTGAATTGCAACAGACCATCTTCCTCTGGGCTCCACTCCCAAAGTGTTTTGTTGACATCCGACCTGTTCTTACAGGCCCAGGTCACAGGCCTCCTCCTCCCCGAAAAGCCGTTCCTGCCTGCCCTCCCCCGTGCACCGGCCGAGCACACACACACACACACACACACACACACACGCACAGTCGGCCCCTCTGCCTGGGCACCACCCTTGGGGATTCTGCCCCCTCGCGCTCCGCAGCCCCAGCACAAGGCCAGGCTCAGAGCAAGTACACCATCCTAGGACAAGCAGGGAGACTTCCGGGCAGGAACCTCCAGCATGGCCTCTGCTGTGTGACTGTGGGCAGGTCCCTAACCCTCTCTGGGCCTCAGTTTCCTCATTTTTAAAAAATATATATTAATATATATATATTATTGATTTTTTACAGAGAGGAAGAGAGAGGGATAGAGAATTAGAAACATTGATGAGAGAGAATCACCGATCAGCTGCCTCTTGCACATCCCTACTAGGGATGTGCTCGCATAGGGATGTGCCCGCAACCAAGGTACATGCCCTTGACCGGAATCGAACCTGGAACCTTTCAGTCCGCAGGCCAATGCTTTAGCCACTGAGCCACACCGGTTTCGGCGGTTTCCTCATTTATAGTGAAGAATCAGCTGACCCTGTCTAGCCCTGACACCAAGGAGACCTTCCTGCACAGAAGGTTCTGGTTCATGGGGGGAAGGGAGGACAGAGCCCCCCAGGGCACGACCAAGAAGAGCCCGGTCCCAGGGGGCATCTCAGAACTTTCCGAAGAGGGAAGCTCGGGCAGCCTCGCTGGACCTCAAGTAGCACTGCAACCACAACCCCACAGAAAAGGCCGGTCCCGGGGGAAACCGACACTTGGCCCCGAAACACACTTGGAGCCTGTTTTGCCTACCCCTGTTCCCATGATCCTCCAGACCCAGTCCCCTGAAATAGCACAAACTCCACACCAGCCCGCTGTGGCCCGTTTTACCGACGAAGAACCGATGCACGGGGAGGTTAGGCTCCCCGCCAGGCGCACAGCAGCAAGTGGGAAAAGAAGGTCCCATCAGCACCCTGATCCCTGAAGCTGGCACCCGCCAGCCGCCTTGCCGGCTCGGTCACGCCACCGCTACTGCTGAGGGCGGCTGCTTTCAGCAGGCCCTGGACCAGGTGCTGGCCACGGGGGTGGAAAAATGGATCGGCCCCCTGGTGGCCCAGGGGTCACAGGGCAGAGACCCCCCGTGAATCAGTGCCAGGAAGGAAAGCTGGGGTACGGGGTCGGCGGAGGCTGGGGGTTTGGCCTCCAGTTCAAAGAACCTCTGGGATCTGTGTGGCTGTGACCTCCGGCAGGTCCAGGCAGAGTGTGCCCAACGGGCACAGAGCCACCAGGGGCTACGGGGGCCCAGCCCCAGCCCTCTAGTTCCGGGTCAACACAAAGCCTGGAGCACCCCCCCGACCCCCACCACCAAATCAAAGAGCCCCATTATCAGTGTCCCTTGGAAAGAAGCCTCGGCAGAGATGGTGATTAAATGCTGGGATAAATCAGTGGGTATTAATTGACTCCAAAGGGGGGTCTCCCACAGCCTTCGGCGGCAGAGCCTTTCAGGTTCTTATTTGAGCTTCGCCTAGAAAATGAGAGAAATGCAGACACACACACACACACACACACACACACACGCACACACAATACCAGGAGGGAGTCAGGGAGGGAGCCACCACTCAGCCCGTTTGCCCGGTGGTCTGAGGCGGCCCGGACGGTGCCCAGCAGGGAGGTGGCAGGCGCCCCGTCCAGGGCAGGACCGTGCGGGCGCAGGGAGAGCCACTGGCCTGGGCCTGAGGCCACGCCCCACGGCTGCTGCCCACAGGTGACCCCACGGTGTCCGTATGAGGTCAGAGCAGCAGCCTGGCCTGGGCCGTCGGGGTGGGTGCAGGGCACTGGGCTGGCCCTGAGGCCGAGGCCGGCCCCGCCCCGGGACCAGACACGAAGCCCGAAGCTGGGGGGGAGTTTGTTTAAACACCAGGGAAGTAAACTGTTTAGAAACCAACAGTTTGGCCAAATGGTTTTCCTCGGGGTTGTCTAAACAAATGGCCGGCCTCACAGGCTGCCAAGGAAAGTGAAACCTGCCCCTCCCCGGCCGGCAGCAGTCCCCGGAGCCTCCTCCTGGGGGGGCTCCTGACCGCGCCCCTTCCTCCCTGCACACACCCCGGCAAGCAGGCGCACCTCGGCCCCGGGGCCCAGCATGGCGTCCGGGCACAGGCCAGGTCGACGTGGCCTTCCTGGCAGAGGGTGTCCGGGCCTGAGGGGTGTCCTGATGTCACCCCCGCCCCCACTCCCTGCCAACACCCACCAGGCGCCCTCCGCCCCAGGCGCCATCCCTGGACCACGTTTGGGATCACACAGACCAGGCAGACACAGAGGGGGCGGCTGGAACGCACAGCCACACTCTGGGGGGCTCACACCAGCGGAAACTGACTCCTCACAGCCTGGAAGCCGGAAGTCAACCCTCAAGGTCTGGCAGGCCGTGCTCTCCGCTGGCTCCAGGGGAGGGTCCCTCCCCCTCTTCCAGCTTCCGGTGGTCCCTGCCACCCCGCGGCTCCGGTCCGGCCACCCCACCGCTCCGGTCCGGCCACCCCGCGGCTCCGGTCCGGCCACCCCGCCGCTCCGGTCCGGCCACCCCGCCGCTCCGGTCCGGCCACCCCGCCGCTCCGGTCCGGCCACCCCGCGGCTCCGGTCCGGCCACCCCGCCGCTCCGGTCCGGCCATCCCGCCGCTCCAGTCCAGCCATCCCACCGCTCCGGTCCGGCCACCCTGCGGCTCCGGTCCGGCCACCCCGCGGCTCCGGTCCGGCCACCCCACCGCTCGGGTCCGGCCACCCCGCGGCTCCGGTCCGGCCACCCCGCGGCTCCGGTCCGGCCACCCCGCGGCTCCGGTCCGGGGCTCCGCTCGGCTCGAGGCTGCCTCACTCCTCTCTGCCGCTACCTGCATGCAGCCTCCTCCCCGAGTGTCTGTGTCTACGTTCCCCCTGACAGGGTCCCCAGCCATCGGGCTGAGGGCCGCCCTCCCCCAGGGTGACTATCTTAACTGGGGCATCGGAGAAGACCCTCTTTCCAAGCCAGGTCACCCTCACAGGTTCCTGGGGGACACCATCCAGCCCACACTCGGCGGGGAGCGGAGTGTGACAGGAAAGGTTTCGTGGAAGCTCCAAGGGAGGGGCCGCCGGGCAAAAGCACCAGCCTGGCAGCAGCAGTGAGGCCAGGCAGCAGCCCACCTGCAGCTGGAGGGGGGGGGGGTAGGACGGGCGCTGACCTATCAACCCCCACCCGGCCGATCGGAGCACAGCGGCCGGGGCCCACCGAGGTCTGAGGTGTCACACAGGCCACAGCCCTTCCCGGACGGACAGCTCTGGGCGCAGCCCTGTCTCCGAGGACGCCCGCCCGGTGCACACAGCACACCGGGCACACGCAGGAGCCCAGCGCGGGGCGACACGCAGCCCTGACACGCACGCCGGCAGCACACCCTGCAGTGTCCGCAGTGTGGTCTCCGGGCGGCCCAGGCCCCCGTCTGAGCAGACACCGCACGCCCTCTGCAGAGGCCGGGAGAGATCGCCCGGCTTCGCCCAGCACCCACCACGCTCCCTGCAGCCCCGGAGCCGCCACGGGGAGGCGTAAGCAGAAGCGGGCAAGCGTCCTCTGTGGACATGGAATGTGCATGTCCCATCCTTTGCCGTCACAAAACGCTCTCCTTGGAATTTTTTTTCTTTTTCTTTTTTCACAATGTCAAAACCATCCTTAACTCCCAGGCTGCACAAAAACAGGCAGCGAGGCATCTGCCCACGGGCGGCTTGCTGAGCCTCACGTGAAAAGTCCACGGCTTTTCACAACGCGAGAGAGTAAGTTCTAGGGACGGGACACTGTGGAAGAGGGAGAGTGGACTCAGGCAAATCGCCCATACGCTTCCCTCTATTTTCCCGTCAACCTCGACCCGCTCCAAAATTAGAGTCTATTCCTTTTTTTATTAAAGGCAGATACGTCCATCAGAAAACCACCCAGACCCCAGCAATGCCCAGGCGAAGACCGTACACACAAACAGGAGAGACAGCCCAGCAGGTAAACATGAAAAACAGGGAACCTCTCGGTAACATGCACACGGGAGAGGCCCGAGCTGCCACCTTGGGGTGCAGAGAGGCTTGTGGTCTCTCCGTGTGGGTGCCGCCTGGCCCTGCCTTCCAGGGCACCCACAGGGCACACACTCCCGGGACGGCAACAAGGCTCAGGGACCCTCTCCGCCAGCAAGTCCCCCCCCCACAGGACCCAGCCCAAGGCACATGTGGATCCCTGGTCACCGCTTCCTGGTCAGCGAGCGTTGCTGTCATCTCTGCATGAAAACAGCAAAGACACCGGTTTGGCTCAGTGGATAGAGCGTCGGCCTGCGGACTGAAAGGTCCGGGTTCGATTCCGGGCAAGGGCATGTACCTTGGTTGCAGGCACATCCCCAGTGGGGGGTGTGCAAGAGACAGCTGATTGATGATTCTCTCTCATCGATGTCTCTAACTCTCTATCCCTCTCTCTTCCTCTCTGTGGAAGAAAAATCAATAAAATATATTTTTTTTAAAAAGCAAAAGAAAAAAGAAAACAGCGAAGCCCAGGCCTGTGGACAGTCTAACTGTCCCCACACACAGCGTGCGAGGACGGCAGGCCCAGGCCGAGGGCGCCGCTCTGGACCAGGCCCGCGCGGGAAGCCGCGGGGAAACGGTAAACGGCGGGGAAGCCGGACACGAGGCCACGCTGGCGACGTGAACACACCCCACGGGACCAGACCTGGACACACCCCGCAGACAGAGGCGAGCGGGAAGCGGCAGGACGCGAGAGGCAGCTTGTGCTGGAGGCCACGTTACCGGCAGATTTTATCCTCCCCGTTATTTTTTACGGTGTTTTCATTTCCGCAGGGAAAACAAGCGTGACTTCGTAACCAGGAAACACCAAGGTGGGCGCACACAGTCTTCCTTCGAGGACCTGGAGGTCCAGCGGGGAGGCAAAGGGGGAGCACGGGGCGGGGGTGGGGAGGCGGGAAAGCGGGAGGGGGCTGGGAGGCAGGGGGGGGGCGGGGAGGCGGGGGGCGGGGAGGCGGGTCGGGCCCGGGCAGGTCCCCCTGGGCGACGGGGGAATGAATGACCCAGGCCTGGCTGGCATTGAACTGCCACGGGTGGACGATGTGCATGTGGCCTCCAGGTTCTGAGCCCGGGTTCGTTGTGGGAGAAAAGAGCGACAGGAGGAGGAAGGAACGGGGTGGGGGAAACCAGGCGGCCCCCACAGCCTAGGAGGCGAGCCTGTTGGCAGTCACCCCGAGCGGGGGGACCTGACAGGCCCTCTCGGTGCATCTCCCTCCCCGGTGGGAAAGGGGGCTTTTGTGATGAGCAGAACGAGGATGGACCCCCTCAGCCCAGACGCAAGGGGAGGGGCCTCACCCCATCCCCCAGCAGGCACCACAGGCCCCCGGTGGACCACGGCAGCTCCGAGGTCACAGCCCAAGGACAGGCCCACTGGAGGCCGGCAGCCCCTCAGGCTGGGATGGAGGCAGAGAACAGCCCCCTCACCTCCCGGACGCACGGCCGCTGCTCCCCGCCCGCCTCCCTCCCGCGGCCCCGGCCCCTCCCGGGCCTGCAGCCGCGCGGACGCAGCCGGTCGGGGCCCAGGCTGCCGGCCACTCTGCAGAGCCGAAGCCGTAAACAGCTTCGCAGCAGGCAGGCGGCCGGCTTATTTTTGTTTTTTAGCAATTGATGGAGCTCCTCCACTGCCCCCCTGGGGTCAGCGGTTGGACAAAAGCTAAAACCGCAGCCCAGCCTCCCGGCCCAGGAAACCGTGCCGAGCAACCGCAGGGTCACAAGGCAGAGGAAGTGGCCGGGCCGGGCGCTGGCCCCACGGGAAACCGGAGGCCGGAGCAGCTGTCCTCCGCTGGGCCCGGCCGGGCTCCCGGAGACCAGGCTGCAGCTGCCGGCAGCGGCAGGGGCACCGCTGGCTCAGCTCTCACACGGGTGGCTCCTCTGCCCAGGGGCCGGGGGCAGCCAGAGAGCAGCAAGGCCCGTGCCGGCCTGGTGACGCCCCTGCAGCCGCCCTCCCTCCCTCCCTCCCTCCCGCCTCCAGGGTCGGCCCCTCGCGTGGTCCTCCGCCCCCGGCCTTCCCCCGTCCCCGGGCCGCCCACCACACGGTGGCACCGGACTCCAGCCCCACCCCCACTCCCTCCCGGAGCGACCTGGAGCAAGCACCCTGACCCTGCTCCCTCACAGGTACAGCCCGGGTATGGGGAAGGCCCCCAGCAAGGCGGGGAGGGGGCCCCCCAGCCCGAGGCCACAGCCCCACCACGCAGCCCCTGCCTCTGCCATAACCTGCCCCCCACGCTATCTGTGAACAAGGGGAGAGTCACATCCTGAAGGCTCAAGCCCGGGGCAGAGACGGGCTCAACAGAGACAGAGAGACTCGAGCAAAAGTGGTTTGCTGGGCACGTTCCAGATGGTGGCCCTGCCCTGTGGGTGCGGCTCAGTGGGTGACGTCCTCTGGGCAGCCCGGGCTCTGCCTGGACTTGGACCCGAGAAGCCCAGAACCTGACTCCGGAGCAAGGGGAGACACCGGGCTCGGGGCCGCCGGGGGCCCGGCTGCAGCTGGGCCGGGGCTGCCGGAGCCGGGGGGGCCCCGGGCAGGCTGGGGGGGCAGGGCCGTGCTGGATGCCGCAGCGAGCCGGCGGGACCAGAACGGAAAGGGCCACTGGGTCTCATCCCACAGCCAGGAGGGCCGTCTTCTCTTCCCCAAAACACGGCCTGCTCTCCTCCCCTCTTTCATCCGACGTAAACGTCGGTCTTCCGGCTTAGACACGGAGAGCACGTGCTGTGCGGTTCCATTTCTAAGAGGTTCTGGAACAGACCACACTGATCGCGTGCCAGAACCGGGACCGCGGCCGTGCTGCGGGGCGGGGAGGGGTTCTGGGTGGCGGGAGGTTCTGTATCGGGTTGGGGGGAGGGGTTCTGGGTGGCGGGAGGTTCTGTATCGGGTTGTGGGGCGGGGAGGGGTTCTGGGTGGCGGGAGGTTCTGTATCGGGTTGGGGGGAGGGGTTCTGGGTGGCGGGAAGGTTCTGTATCGGGTTGGGGGGAGGGGTTCTGGGTGGCGGGAAGGTTCTGTATCGGGTTGGGGGGAGGGGTTCTGGGTGGCGGGAAGGTTCTGTATCGGGTTGGGGGGAGGGGTTCTGGGTGGCGGGAAGGTTCTGTATTGGGTTGGGGGGAGGGGTTCTGGGTGGCGGGAAGGTTCTGTATCGGGTTGGGGGGAGGGGTTCTGGGTGGCGGGAAGGTTCTGTATCGGGTTGGGGGGAGGGGTTCTGGGTGGCGGGAGGTTCTGTATCGGGTTGGGGGGAGGGGTTCTGGGTGGCGGGAAGGTTCTGTATAGGGTTGGGGGAGGGGTTCTGGGTGGCGGGAAGGTTCTGTATCGGGTTGGGGGAGGGGTTCTGGGTGGTGGGTTCTGGGTGGCGGGAGGTTCTGTATCGGGTTGGGGGGAGGGGTTCTGGGTGGCGGGAAGGTTCTGTATCGGGTGGGGGAGGGGTTCTGGGTGGCGGGAAGGTTCTGTATCGGGTTGGGGGGGGGGGTTCTGGGTGGCGGGAAGGTTCTGTATTGGGTTGGGCAGAGGCAGCACAGGTTGACACAACTGTCCATGCAAATCCAACACGCGCTTAGAACCCGCACCCTCTGCTGTCGGCAGGTTACACCTGGATTTCCAACAGAACAAAAGTCGACGCTCGGACGTGTCACCCTGGACTTCCTGGGACTGTGCCCTCTCCCTTTCCTGCCATTAAAAGTCCACTTAGGCCGGGACCGGTTTGGCTCAATGGATAGAGCGTCGGCTTGGGGACTGAAGGGACCCGGGTTCGATTCCGGTCAAGGGCATGTACCTTGGTTGCGGGCATATCCCCGGTAGGGGGTGTGCAAGAGGCAGCTGATCGATGACTCTCTCTCATCGATGTTTCTAACTCTCTATCTCTCTCCCTTCCTCTCTGTACAAAATCAATAAAATATATTAAAAAAAAAAAAAATAAAAAAAAAAAAAATAAAAGTCCACTTAGACATGGCGGGTCCTCGGCAGGGAACAGCAGCTGCCTGCTGTCCGCAGCGTCCACGCTGACCACGGGCGTGCGGGGGGGGGCGGGCACAGGGGCCCCTCTCTTTTCCCTCTGACCCACTTCCCCGATTAGCGACAGGACAGCCAGGCCGGGAACAAACGCACCCCTCATTCCTCGGCCCCGCGCCTCGGCCTGATCCGCCCGGACAGACAGATGGATGCAGCCAGTTGTCAGTCGGCCCCTCAGACCCAACAGTGCCGCCTCTGTTCCCCCTGCCCCGGCCGCCGTCCCCGCCGCCGTCTTTGTGTTTCCCGTCCCTCGAACATCTGTTAAAACTGTTTCCCGGCGAGGCGGGGCGGGCGGACCGTAAATCACGGCGTCGGGGCCTCCCGCCTGCCTGCGCCCCCGGTCTGGGCGGGTGGGGGACGGAGAGCCGCCTGGCACAGCCCGGCCGCCCCGAGCGGTGAAGCCACGGGGCCCGGGCACTCCCGGGAGCCACCTACCCGGGGCGTCCGGGCCCGGGGCAGGGGGCGCACTGCCCAGAGACCCCAGCGACGAGGAACCCGTGGGGACAAGAGTCAAACAACAGGGCACGTCCCACGGAGAGCCGGCCGCCGAGAGGCCAGAGCGAGGGAGGTGGCGGCCTCCTTGGACGGCGTGGTAACTCCCAAATAAGGCCCCGCTACTGCTGTTTTTAGCCCACTCCACATAATTGGAAAAACATGGGGAAAACCAAAGCCAGCTGGGCGCCTCGGCGGGTGGGGGGGAGCGGCTGCAGCTGAGGGGGCGGGGAGGCCCGCCGAGCACCAGGGCGGCGGGCCCTGGACTCCCGTGTGCTGGTTTCCAGGGACAAGAGTCCCTGGGGACCCCCGAGGCCCCCTAAGCCTCTGGCGATGCTGGGGCCGCTTGGTGTGACTTCCTTCCTAGTCTCAAGCCTCAGGACCCTCCCCAGGGCCCCTCACCAGGAGGGGCCGGGGACCTGAGACAGTGCACCCCGAGCCCAAAGGAAGAGAGTCCCGAGGCTCCCGCCCGGTCCACGTGGACCCCACATCCCATCCACACAGGCGTCCTGGGCAGCAGCCTCTCCTCTGACGCCCGCCCCCCCACACCCCCCTACCCTGTGCGGAGGGGAGTCCTCTGCGCGCCCATTTCACAGGCGAGGGAACTGCAGCCAGAGGGCTGACGAGACCAGCCCCACTCCCCCCCTTCGGCCCCCACCTCTGTGCTCGGCAGCCAGAGGGCCCACCCTGATTCCATCCTCCCGTATGAGGGGGACGCTTGCACACCGCTGGGAGGCCATACCCATTCACTGGGGCCCAAGCATCACCACCACCTCAGCCCTTTCCTTAGGGAAGGCTGGCTTTCATTCACTCAAAATCAGGAAAAAATAGAATTCCCACAAATTTTCATTTCGACACCACGATGCAGACACCCGAAGCCAGAGTCCCAGGCATCTAAGTCACGCCCAAGGCCCCAGCTTCGAGTCCTGAGACATTCCCAGAATTCAGACGCACAAGGGAGCCTCACAGGCCCCTTACCAAAAACTACCCACCGGGTGCTTCTGCACAGCCCACCTCTCGGGAGGCAGTCGTGTTCATCCCCCCTCCTTTCCTAAATGCCCACTTGCAGCCTGGCCCCAGGCACCCCCAAGTGGGCGGAGATGGCGACCAAGCCTGCAGCCAGCCACCCCTCCCTCTCCCAGAGCAGACATCACAAGCCGATCCCAACACAGGGCTCAGCCAGGCATCACCAATCAACACCAGATGCAGACCCCTCTCAGTTCAGGGCCAAGCCCCAGCCGGCCCTCTCCCCTCCCGGCAGCACAACCCAGCACCAGCAAAAGCAGACAGAACAGAAACACCCAGCAGGCAAGCCCACTTCCCAAAGAGCATGCCGGGACCTGCCACCTGCAGGTCAGACACGGGCACAGAGAAGGGGACCCTTCCTTAAAAGGAGTCAGAGTCTGAGCCCTCAAAGCACCAAGTGCCTGAAAATTAAAGGGGACAATAAAAAGGTGGGGAAACACCTCCAGCCAAGAGAAGACGTGGCGTGTGGGAGAAACCATCTGAACTGGGGCGTGCAAAGGTCCCCTCAGGAACCTGCTCTCCACCTCCGTCCCCCAGGCGTTATTACGGGACGACCCCCAGGGACGGACGGGGGGAGACCCCTCCTGCCATGGCGAGCAGCCAGCGCCACGCATCTCACCTGCCTTGCACGTCTTGCCGTTGGCCTGCAGCTGCACGCCCGTGGGGCAGGCGCACGCGTAGTAAGGCTCCCTCGGGGACAGCAGGCACAGGTGGGAGCAGCCCCCGTTGTCCTCCTCACACTGCGTGTGGACTGGGGAACACGGGGCAGGGTGAGAGAAAGTTCCAGAACGGGCACCCCCTCCACTCCCCCAACCTCCCATGCCCTGGGAGCCCCAGTGTGCCCCTCTGCCCAATCGCCATCCTCCTGAGGCCTCGGGGGATCACCATGGCACCCCATCCCACCTCCCCGCTGACTCCCACCACGCCCGGCCATCAGCCCCACCAACCCCTCCCATTCCTCCCAGCCTCCCTCATGGCCCAGGTGTGGGCACCTTCCCGCCCCGGCCCCCAATCTTCTACAAGAGGCCTTCATCTCCTTCAGGGCCCCACAAAGGACACCTCCTCCAGGAAGGCCACCCTCAGCCTTCCCTGGCAGGATCTCAGAACCCGCCCATACGGTCATGATGGGACCCCTGGGACAGCCCTCACACTAGCTCTGCAGGGGGGACCCCCGGCCAGGCTGCTCCCCAGCCCGCCCCTGCACGCTACACACCTCCCTCTGCTCTAGCAAGCACCCCCTTTTTCCCCCACCAGCCTGATGACAGGTCTCCCCCAGACCTCAGGCCCCTGCGGGGTGGGGGGCCCCCAGCCCCTGCCCGCCTGCCACACTCACTGTAGGGCTGCCGCTCGGGGCTGAGCACTTGGATGTCCATGGGCGAGTAGAGCGCGCGGAGGATCTCCTTCCGCTTCTCCCCAGTCCTCTTGTTGCAGGCGTGGATGGAGCGGGTCTGCCAGTCGGTCCAGTACAGCGTGTCCCCCGCGAGCGTCAGGGCAAAGGGGTGCGTCAGGCTGCCCTCCACCACCTTCTGCCTGCGGGTGCGGAGGAAGACGGGGTGCAGGGACCGGTTCAAAGCCCCGCCAGGCCCTGGGCGCTAGGCCCACAGTCCCTCATCTGCGAATACAAGAGTCTGAAAACGGAAAGCGCTTTCTCCCCACTTAATGGCCAGCCCTGTGCATGGACGTGGGGCTGTTTGTGGTCTTTTCGATTTCACTTAGAACGAGCGCTTTATATCTTTCTACAAAAAATATTCACGTGGTCGCCAAAACCCATTTGACTCAGTGGATGGAGCATCGGCCTGCAGACTCAAGGGTCCCAGGTTCAATTCCGGTCAAGGGCATGTGCCTTGGTTGCGGGCACATCCCCAGTGCGGGGATGTGCAGGAGGCGGCTCATTGATGTTTCTCTCTCATCAATGTTTCTAGCTCTCTCTCTCTCCCTTCCTCTCTGTAAAAAATCAATAAAATATATTTTAAAAATAAAAATAAAAACATTCACATGGTCGAAGGCTCGGGGGGTGATGTGAGAGGAGCTGTGTGCGCTCCATCGCGGTTCTGAGTAAGAGTTCTGACGCCCTCAAGCCCTCAGGATTCAGACACAAGACCAGGGGCCTGAGCGAAGGACGCCTGCCAACCTCCAGCATGGCCTGGCCGAGCGAGGCCCTGGGGGCAGCCGGGGGGCAGGGGGGCTCACAGCCGGGCAGCCACTCACCGGAACGAGCCGTCCAGGTTGGCGCGGTGGATGAAGCTGAGCTTGGCGTCGGCCCAGTACAGCTTCTGCTCCTCCAGGTCGATGGTGAGCCCGTTGGGCCAGTAGATGTCTGAGTCCACGATGACCTTCCGGGTGCTGCCGTCCATGCCCGCCCGCTCGATGCGGGGTGTCTCACCCCAGTCTGTCCAGTACATGTACCTAAGGGGGGGGCGGGGGGACAGAGGGGAAACAGAGCGTGAGTGTGCCCCAAAGACTCAGCCGGCAGAGACAACCACAGCTTAGGGCCTGGCCTATTATTACTTCCGACTGGTGTTCTAAGCAGTGAGTCATACTAATTTTTTAACCAAGTTGGATAATCAAAACATACTATTTCCTATCATTCTCATTAGCAATGTATTCCGGCCACCCCATCGTTTTACTTACAGAAATCCTCCTTATTCTTTTAATGGCAACTAAAGTTTTAATGGCGGAGGCGGCGGCGCCCGCGACAGACCCCATGTGAGTCTGAGGACGGAGTCACTCGTGGGCCCACGGGCTCTCTCCCGGGTGAGGGGCTTCCCTCGGCGCCCACTCCGCGCCCCCGCCGCTGCCGGCCTCCACTTCCTCAGGGGTCAAACCGCATCCCGTTGCAGCTGCGCCCGAGCGGCCACCCCTCACGCCCAGCGTGGTCATTGGGGAGAGGGGAATGGTACGCACTCAGCTGCCACGTGCCCCCCAGGGGAGCCCTGCGGTGGCCTGAGCCCCCCCTTCCAACGGGCCATCTCCGAGCCGGGACCATCACCGCCTTCCTGTGAGGAGCTTGCGAATGAGCAGGCGCTTCGTACAGAATGCACCCCCTCCTCCCTGCCCAGTGGCCAAGGGCACCCAGGGGCGGGCCCCGCGCTCCCCAGCCTGGTGGGCACGGACGGGGAGGGCACCTCTTCTCTGTCTCCTTTGCGTCTGGTGAGAACCAAGGACACGGGGCGGGAATCCCGTCCCCAGGGGGCCGATGAGAAAGCCGGCCGCCCGACCCGGGTCACATGCCCCAGGCGGCTCTGGGGGCAGGGCGGTGCCATCATGTGACTCAGGCCCTGCCAGCGGCCCGGGGGCGGGTGCACTGTTCCTGGCGGCCCAGGGCCCGCAGGTGCTGGCGGCCAGCTCGACAGAGGCTCCCGCCGGCCCAGCTCAGGAGCCAGCTCTCCCGCCACCCGCCCTCCGAGGAGGGAGCAGGGGGATGAGCCTCGGGGCGCTCCCCGCTCGGCCTCCCTGCGCTCTGCAGCGGCCGGCGGGACGGGCCAGAAAACGGGAAGGCTCGGACCTCCGGGAGGGGCATAACTCACATTCCTTCCCCCGGTTTCATAACAGAGGCGCTGGTTTCCTTAAATGGGGAATCTGCGAGCCGCCCGGTGACCAGAGCCGGGCTGGCGTGGACGTGCTCTCACAACGTCCCAGCCCAATTCCACGGAGGAAAAGGGACTTCCGAGGGAAAGCAGCGCGGCCTGGGCGCTGCGCAGGGGCTGCGGTTGTGGCTGTTGTTTTAGGGAAGGGCCGCTCTGCACTGTAAGGAGGGGGCTGGGCGTCAGGCCGGCTCTCACCGGGACCCGGAGCCACGGCAGCCCCTCGCAATGGCACTGGCCGGGCCTCCCCTGGCTGGGCTGCTGTCCTCCGGGGACTCAGGGCCTGAGGGTCCTCCCACGGCCCACTTGGCCCCCGGACACCGCACCAGGTCCCTGCTTGTGGGGTCCCTGCCCCCCCGCAGTGGGCTCTTGGTCACAAACAACAAGGGGCACACTGGACCTGGGGACCTTCCTTCCTGATGGCAGCCAGGGTGCCCCCCTATCGGAGGGAGGACCCTCGTGGGGGACGGGGCCAGGGAGGGCATGCGGAGACGACAGGAGCTCCAACGGGCCTGGGAGGAGGCAGCGCTGCTCCTGCCTCCTTGTGCCTGAGGCCAGGACGGAGGACAAACCCGCCGTCCCCACCGGCAGGCAGCGTCCCGCCCAGGGCGCAGAGGCCAGGACCAGCGAGGGCAGCAGAGCCGGCCACGGCTCCCAGGGCCTGGCCTGGCCTCCTCCCTCCGGGGCGACGCGGTGCCTCGGGGACAGAGCAGCCGCTCAACCTCCACCACGGCACAGAGGGGTGCGGGCCCGAGGCCCAGCCTCTCCCCTGCACTTCCTGGCGAGTGGGGGAGACTAACTCGCGCATCAGACCACCCCTGGGGCAGGGCAGGCGTAGGGGGGCGGGGGTGGGGGGCTGGGGCCTCACAGCCCTGCCCAGGACCCCCACGCGGTCACTCTGCCCCTCGGGGCCGGATGGGACCTGGGGGAGAGCTGGGGGAGAATTCTGAGGCGGGATCAGGAAGGGTTTCGAATGTTTAATGAGAAAAGCCAGAGCCGAGGCTGGCCGGCTCCCAGCGGTGGAACAGGCACAGCCTGCCTGGCCGGGAGCGTGGAGGCCGCTCCCAGCCCGGCACCACGTGCCTCTAACCAGGGCCAAGCGCCTCCCAGCAGCGCCAAGGGCCGCCAGGAGGAGGAGGGAGCCTCCCCGCGGACGGGGACTGGGTGTCCGGCAGGGAGCGTGTTCGGTGTCACAGCAGCGAACACGGATGGAACCACTCAGCGTGCCCCGTGTTTTCTGCGTGACGTGTGACCGAGTCACACGCCTGCACAGACGGGACCGGGAGGCACGGAGCAGCGCCCCCTCGCCCCTGCTTCCTGTCTCTCCATCCAGCAGCCCTCAGGCAAAGTGCCAGCCAATCCCGCCGGTCCTGCCGACAGTTCGGTCCCCGGAAGGGGGCGTGCAGGAGGCAGCTGGGTGAGGATTCTCTCACTACTGGTGTCTCTCACTCTCTCTCCTTTTCCCTTCTTCTCTGAAATCAATAGAAAATATATTTTAAAAGAAAAAGAGCCGAAACCGGTTTGGCTCAGTGGATAGGCATTCAGGCTGAGGACTGAAGGGTCCCAGGTTCGATTCCGGTCAAGGGCATGTACCTTGGTTGCCGGGACATCCCCAGCAGGGGGTGTGCAGGAGGCAGCTGGTTGATGTCTCTCATTGATGTTTCTAGCTCTCCCTCTCCCTTCCTCTCTGTAAAAAAATCAATAAAACATATTTTAAAAAAGAAAAGACAACTGCTAATATTTAAAAAAAAAAAAAGAAAGAAAGAGAAAGAAAAGAAGAAAAGAAAAGAAAAGAAAAGAAAAGAAAAGAAAAGAAGAGAAAAGAAAAGAAAAGAAAAGAAAAGGAAAAGAAAAAGGAAAAGTAACTGGGGCTCAAGTAAACTCCAAGGGAAATCATGACCTCACCCCACCCCCTCCGGGGGAGGCCGGTTTACCCGTGAGCGGGGTCCAGGGCGATGGCCCGCGGCTGGTCCAGGTCCTGCCAGAACAGGACCTTGCGGGACGTGCCGTTGAGGTTGGCCACCTCGATGCGGTTGGTCTCCGAGTCGGTCCAGTACAGCTTCTTGCCGACCCAGTCGCAGGCTAGGCCGTCGGGCGACACCAGGCCGGAGATGACCACGTTCTGCACGGCGGCGCCCGTCTGGTTCAGGCAGGTCTGCCTGATGGCCTCCTCGCTCACGTCCGTCCAGTACACGGTGCCCTGGGAGAGCTGGAAGTCCACGGCGGCCGCGTCCTCCAGCCCGCTCACCACCACCGTGGACTCCAGCTTGTCCCCGCCCGCGTCCACCAGCCGCACGTCCCGGCGGTTGGCAAACAGCAGCAGCGGCGAGGCTGTGGGGACAGAAGCAGCCCGTGAGGACCCCTGCCGGGCCGGGGGCACAGCCTGGGGCGGGGGCGAGGGCGCAGGCCGCCCCCGCGCCCCCCGCCCCCCGGCACCCACCCGGCCCGAGCCCAGGGCCCTCCATCCTCCCTGCCGCTGCCTAAGGCGCTGCTGGGAAGGGGCGAGGCCCTCGCCTGGCCACTCGGAGGCCCTCCCGATGCCGGTGCCCACAGGGTGCGGTCGCAGGCCCAGGAGCGTCCCCCGACCGGAACCCCCTGTGGAGGCATGCGGGGAGAGGGTCGTCAACGCCTCCCACGCTAAGCCAGCACCTCTCGTCCCAGGAGGGAGCGGCTCCCAACGCCAGAGGTGCCCCAGCTGTGACATCACCGGGGGGGGGGGGGGGGGTGGCCCACAGACCAGGAGCCGCCGCCGGCTGCTTGCCAGCCAGAAAGGAAGCGGCGGAGGGCACTGCCCAGGGGCGGGTCGCCAGGCCCAGGCTGGGGACAGGGTGATAGAGCGGGTCCGAGCCAGGCGGGTGGCTGCTGGCAGGAGGGGAAGGAGCTCTCAGAAGCCGCCCGAAGCCTCCGAGATCCTCGCTCTGCTCAGGGCTGCCTCCCTGAACCGGAAAGACCGCCTTTCCCCCGGGGGCACCCTGGGCCGTGCAGGTGCGGCCTTCAAAGGCCCGGCCGGTGCTTTCCTTTCCTGTGCTTTCCCGGCGGAGGGAGACTCGGGCGGGCGAAGACGGTTAGAACACACTTCCTCGGGGTTCGGAGCGCCCGCACGCCCGTCGCCTGGGTGGCTGCCCGCCCTCCCCAGCTGGCACCACCGCACCTTCCCGCAGCCTCCTCCTCGGGGCCTGGGCCACCCCAGCTAGCATGGCCCCGTGCCAACGGGGGGCCGGGCGCCCCAGCTCACCGGGAGACGGGTCCTCCTCTCCCACCAGCAGAGAAAGGAGAGGACGGGATGGACAGAGGGAGGACGGACAGAGGGGGTCGGTAAGAGGGAGGGCGGACAGAAGGAGGGCGGACAGAGGGGGACGGACAGAGGGGGACGGACAGAGGGAGGCCAGACAGAGGGAGGATGGACACAGGGAGGACATACAGAGGGAGGACGGACAGAGGGAGGGCGGACAGCGGGAGGGCGGACAGAGGGAGGATGGACACAGGGAGGACATACAGAGGGAGGGCGGACAGAGGGAGGGCGGACAGCGGGAGGGCGGACAGAGGGAGGGCGGACAGAGGGAGGATGGACAGAGGGAGGATGGACGAAGAAAGGACGGACGGAGGGAGGGCAGGCGGAGGGAGGACAAGTGGAGGGAGGACGGACAGAGGGAGGACAGGCGGAGGGAGGACAGGCGGAGGGAGGACAGGCGGAGGGAGGACAGGCGGAGGGAGGCCGAGGCGACGCGATGGGAACAGGCCGGGCGGGAGGAGGGGCGGCGAGGCCAGGAGGCCATGGCGCACGGCGGGCAGTGGGCTCGGTCGGACTCCACCTGCGCACACACGACAGGACCGACGACGGAACCGAGGGGCCCCCTGGCGGCCTCTGTTCCCGAGGGACGCAGACCGGGGCGGCGCTGCCATCCGTCAGGAGCCGGGCTCTCCCCGGGACGCACGCGGGCGTCAGTACGAGAACGTGGGGGTGTGGGCGGTCCGACAAGGAGACGGGCAGGGAAGATGGCCTCGTTGTCTCCGGGCAGATACACTCTGAATGTCCGAACCCGTATCATCCCCTCAGTGTCCCTATGACGTGATCTGCACACTTTCTTTTTCCCCAGGGCCATATATCGCGAGGGGAACGGACGGGGCCAGCCTGCCTCCCGGTGTGAGCCGGGAGCCGGCTCAGGGCAGGACCGGCTCAGCCCTGGGCCCTCGGACCTCGAGTCCGGCCTGTGAAATGGGGGCCATCACCGCACCCCCACACCGGGAACCACGGGGCTCACACGGACGCTCCGTCCGGCCACGGCACACGGTAAGCGCCGGGGGGACGCCAGCCGGGCGGCGGGGAGGCAGCTGTGATTGACACCATGTTCCATCCCTTCAGACCCAGGTTCGAATCCCAGCCTGGGCCCCAGCGGTGAGGTCCGGAGCAAGACCCTCCCTCTCCGCTCGGAACCCGTTCCCTCACGTACAAAGCAGGGAGGCCACCGTCTGCCCCCGAGAGGCCCCTGGAGGCAGGGGCTCGGCACGATTCCCCATCACCGGGAGGCGGGAGCCGCCGGGTGCCCGTGACGGAGGGACGGGGACACAGACGTGCTTTGTGGAACATCACACTCAGGAACGCAGCACGGACACCCTCCAACACAGACGCCAAGAATGATACGATCCCGGGTCAGACCGGCCAATCCGTGCGGACAGGTGGCCGGTCCGTGGCCGCCGGGGGCAGGGGGCAGGGGGAGGGGGAGTGAGGGTGGCAGGCGTTTTGGGGGTGACTGGAATGTCCTGGAATCAGGCAGAGGCGGTAGCCACGCCACACGGCGGGTGCCTGTGCCAAGGGCCGCCCACGCGTTCTCTGTAAAATGGTTTTCGGGTCCGTGAACCTCACCTCGATAAATAGTTTTCTAAAGGCATGGCTGCCCTGAGCCCACTGATTTCCCCGGGACCCCCTTCCCCGCCTCCTGGCCTCCCAGTCTGTTTCCCGAGCCACAGATCCGTTTCCGTGACGCCGGATGTACACAACCCCGGCTTGGGCCCCCCCCCCCAGACACCCCCTCCAGGCCCCGGGTTCTCTGTGCCTCCCTGGCAGGGCGGCGGGAGCAGAGGAAGGTGGGTCTGACTTCCCAAGACCCTCGGCCAGTCGGTGCCAGGGAAAAGGCTTGCCTCCCCCCCACCCCCACCCCCCCGCCTCAGGTGCCAGGACCCGTGACTGACTGACTGACTGCCAGGCCCAGCCAGGCGGGGCCGGGAGTCTGAACGTGCGTCCAGTGCCAGCAGCCCCGCTTTACCCCATGTAAGCCTACCCGGCCCTTATATATAGAATGCGTAACAGATGTGCGGGCTCCCCTCCCCACGGCCTGTGTTTTACACCGTTCACATGGTTACCCTCCACACAGCCCCGCGCGAGGTAACCCAATCCCCTGCTACTGCCCCAGAACCAGCCACGTTTGAGGAACACGCCTTATTGACATTCACCAAGCGTTACATTGCGCGCTGGAGCAGGCCGGGGCCTGGACGCACACCATGGGCTCACCCGTCAGGAACGGCCCTTTGTCCCGTGCCAGCCCCGTGGGGGAGGCCAAGGGATGGGAGACGGCGTGGGGCCACATTCAAGGGGCCTACAGGGGCTTTGTAATCTGCCCAGTGCCAGGACATCACACGCACACACACACATGCATGCACGCACGCACACACACACACACACACACACACACACATACAGTTAACCACCCAAGCAAGAAGAACAGGCAGATGAGTGACACGGACAGGCGGTGCTTGGAGCCAGGGGGAGGAGGGGGGCGCCGTCAGAGGGAGGAGGCAGAGCGAGCTATGGGTGGCCCTGGCAGGCTTCCTGGAGGAGGGGAGACTGGAGCCTTCAAAGATGAACAAGCCTCAGCAAATGCTGAGCATGCCCTGGCCTGACACCAAGACGCAGCTACGCACTCCAGCTAATTAATTCCACTCGCAGCGGCTCATAAACAATTTCCTTGACGCCGAACAGCTCCGAGTGCCTCCTAGCTTGACTTTCTCCAACTGGTTATTCCCGCCCTCCCGCCCGCTACCCGCCCTCCGCACCCCCTCGAGCCCCCATCCCGGGGGCAGGAGTTCCTGTTCACCACCTCTGCCCAGGGCCACCTCCAGGAATGCCAGGGTGCTCCCACTGTGCCCCCGCCGTCCTTCCGTCTGCCGGCCCAGCCCTGCGCCAAAGCCAGGCGCCCAGGTACCAGGCCCTGCCGTCTGCCCAGCCCGTCCCTCCTGACCACTCCGCCAGGCTGCCCAGAGCCCACTACACCCCCTTCCATTTTACAGCCAGCTTCCCAAATCCTACAAAGCCCCTGTTGCCATTTTTTATGACATTTCCCATTATGTTAATGGTGTAAAAAAGCAACAATGTCACAGCTTAGCTGGGGGCAGGGAGCAGAGAGAAATACACTGTTGCTTTATTGTGTGAAAGTGGCTTCCATCGGTAATTAAATTATGGTGGGAGCCCAACAATGCAAATTACTTAAAACTCCTGAACTGGCCCTAGCCGGTATGGCTCAGTGGATAGAGCATCAAAGGTCCCAGGTTGGATTCCGGTTAAGGCATGTACTTTGGTTGCAGGCACATCAACAATACAAGGATTGACATTCCTTTTGAGAGCCGAAAATCGACTTCTGCGCATGGGGCCACGAAGTTTCAATCGCACTGTACGTGCGCGCCCACAGGTGGTATTTTGTGGAAAAGCCACACTCACGGGGCCAAAGAGCCGCATGTGGCTCGCGAGCTGTGGTTTGCCGACCACTGACCATACTATTCCTCCGTGTGTGTGTGTGTGTGTGTGTGTGTGCATACACACGTGCGTGAGCGCATGATGGCATGTGGTAACATCCCTGTGTTTGTGGCTGTCCTGCTGATTTTAAACATGTCCTCTGGGTACCTTCTAACCTTCCTGCTTTCTGCGCTTGTCAGTACCTTCCAAGCAGATGCCTGGCTTCTGTGACTGTCTATATATTTACTTCTGCTCAATGTAACCAACGCCCAGCCACTCCTGCAGCCTCTGCGGGCCTGCCGCCTCTCACCCATCCCCCCTCACTTCCCAGACGCAGACTCCCCCGGCCACGTCCCCACTGGCCCCTCTACACGCACCCCTCGCCACCCACCTCATCCAACGCCAGGCACTAACATGTCTACAGGGAGGGGCAGGGCGCGGGGCAGGGCGCTGCGGGGAATCCCGGGGAATCCATAGATCCCTTGGGAAGTGGCAGCTCTGGGACACCGTCCTCCCGCCCACGATCACTGATGCAGGTCTTCCTCCGTGTCTCTCCGTATTGTCCTGTTGTTTTTTGCTGATCTCTTGGCCACTACGATAAGATGACCAGATGTTCTGATTTTTTACAATTTGTCCCGCGTCCCTCGGCGTTTTAAAAAAGTCCCGATTTTCCCCCAAACACTTTTTTAAAACGACGCGGGACAGATGGCTAAAAACCGGGACTGTCCCGCCAAAAGTGGGACGTCTGGTCACCTCACACCATGACGCAGACATACTTCGAGGTGCTCTAAATCAAGCTCATCGTCGTTTTATAAAGACTGGCATGGCTACCCAGGAGACGGAAACATTCTCACGAATCTTAGGGTAAAACGTGGACCCTGCAAAGAGCCTGGGCTGGGCGGGGCGCGTCCAAGGCTCCGGGCCCGGCAGGAAGGTCCCATTTCCCGCCGAAGAGGAAGCGCGTGGACAGCACAGCTCTGGCTCACACGGAGACACCTGTGCGGCCCCACGGGTGTGTGCGGGGCGGCCGCCCGGCTCGCTGTGAGGGCCAGCCCCCCCCTCAGCCCTCGGCTCAGCCCTCGGCCCCACGTGCAACGCGAGAGCCATGCATTTGGCTCAGGGGCCTCACAACGGCTGGGAACTGCGGCCAACCTTCTCAGAAAATCGGGCCTAAACTCCTCATTGAGCGTTCCTAAGGAAGGCGGGAGCAGATACACCACACTCACTTTTTACCTGGCCAGTCCCTGAGGCCGGGCTCCCCCCCGCACACACACACATTCTGCCCCCGCACCCGCTCAGCAGCGGCCACATGAGCCCCGGGCAGCCAGGACGACCCCATTCCAGCGACAGAACCGCGTTTACCTCGCTTCTCCCCGGCTCAGCCGGCGCCCGGGACACGTGCTACAGCAGACTTGACATTTACGACGACAATAAAACCTTAGGTTTCCTTGAACCGAACAGATGTCCTGCCTTTTATGGAAAGCTCAGCACACTCCAACCTGCAGGCCCGAGGGGCCGCGCCGGGCGGGACCCCGACCACATCTCCGACGCCGGACAGCTCCCCTCGCCCCTTCAGCTGAGCTGTCACGGCCCCCCATCCGGCCACGCACCTAAGGGCCCACGAAGCCAGGGAACACCCCCAAATGCTTCTGGTTCCCCAACGTGGCCTCGGCCCCCCGGGCTCCCCTATGTGGATCCCACCGAGACCCCAGCAGACCCCAACCTTCCCACCTCCATGCTATTTGCTGTTCCCACCCCCACAAACCCTCCATGGGGGCCACCCCGGGCCCAGGGGACAGCAGGGCCACCATGAGCCCGCCAGCTCGCCCACCTCCCTGAATGCACCATCTTCCGAACTCCCCCAGACGGGACCCGCAGCCCGGGCAGGGATGGCTGAGCCGCCCCCGGGCCCATGCAGAGCGGCCCGGCTGCCAAGGGGCTTCTGGGGGAGGGCCCTCCTTCCGCCCCTCTCCCCCCCATTTCTTCCCCCCCCCCACCCATCTCAGGGGTCCTCGAGTGAGACCCCCCACCCATCCCAGGGGTCATGGCGATACCGATCGATCGGTAAGCTGCTGTGTAAACACACTGACTACAGACCACAGTCTGCATCAGATCAGGGCGGGGGCAGCCACGGGAGGGGGGTGTTTGGAGGGGGCACAGGACAGCTCCCCGGCCCCGGAGACGGCCCCCCACTTCCCAAACCAAGGCTGCTCAGGCAGAAAGAGCTGGTATCACCGGACGGGAGTTCAGAGCAGACGCCTGGACCAGCCCCTCCTGGGTGGGGCGGGCAGGGGAGGGCTGAGAAGCAGTTGGGGGAACCTTCTGGGACACCGGAAGTTCTTCTCTCAATCTGGGCTTAGGCAGTGCGCTGGGGGCGCTGCTCTCCTGCCGTCTGTGAACGTCAAGGGCTGCAGAACAAAGGCCACCAACTCTCTCCCCAGCTCCCCAGGATGCCCGGCCCAGCACAGGGGTGGCTCCCTGCTCCCCATTCACCTGGCACCTCCCCTCCCTCACACCTGCCTCTTACCTGCTCCGGTGCCTCCTTCCTGCTCCCCACCCTCCTCTCCTCCATCCACACACCTGCCCCAGGCCCCTCAGCTACCCCGGCTCCTTCTCCCCCTCCCGGCTCAGTCACCCCATTCCTGCTGCCCCCACCCCCGGCCCCCATCTCAGTCTCTCTAACACACACACACACACACACACACACACACACACGGCACACGCGGCTCCATAGGAAGGCAGCAATTAACCCCGAGGCCCAGGCAGGCTTCCCGAGCAGGGACCACATTGCAAAGGTCAGGGAAGCAGCCGAGCAGGAAGCGGCCAAGGTCAGTCTGGGGGGTGGAGCAGGAAAGAAGAAATCAGTTGCAAAAGCTAAAAAGAAAACCTTTGAGCACAAAGGGCAGGACATGGACCTCCAGGCCTCCATTAGGGGGCTGGGCCCGGGGCAGGTGGGAGGGCCTCTGGCTGCATGGACGACAGGCCAACAGGCCCGGCCTCTGCTCCAGGAGGAGCCTGGTCAGCGGCTCTGGGAAGTCCTGGGGGACAGGCCCACTCTGTGCCAGCCAGAGGGACCCCTGGGTGTCCAGCGAGGCAGCCCAATACTCCCGGAGGCCACTCTGAGGTCTGACCCTGGCCCCAGTGACCTGGGCCCCTTCCAGGAGTGACCGTGTGGCCCTCATCCCCACCCAGCAGAGGGTCACCCCTAGCCCAGGGGATGACCATCAGATGGTCACTGAGTCTGCCCACCTTGCACGTCTCAGCCACCAGCTCCTGGCTCCCAGCCCCGCACCCACACGGGACAGCACACCCTGGGTGGGCAGAGGGAGAAGCCAGCCTCCGGCTGCCCCAGTGGATCCCGGCAGCCCCCCCGGGAGCAGCGGTCTGATCTCATGTCCAGCAGGTGGAGGTCCAGCTCTGACAGGGGACGCCGCTCACGGAGGCCAAGCCGGCGACGGACGGGCAGGGCCGGCCCTGGGCCCCCCACCCTAAGCTGGGCTTCTCCTCCTCCACATCTCACAACGCCACCTACTGCCCTTCCCACTCTAGACCCCGAGCCTAGACACGGGGAACCACGTCTGGCGTGTCGTGACCACGGTAAAGGCTCTGAGAAGGCCTGCACGCAGCGAGGAAGCCCGGTTCGCTTCCCAAACCCCAGGATTTCCCACGTGAATCTGATCGCAAAACGCCATGTCGTGCTGACCCAGGTGACACACCTCAAAGCACACCGGCCCGGAGGCGGTGTGAAACGGAAAACACGAAAGTAACACGGAATAGGGTGCGTCCGCAGAGCCCGGGCACGGGCACCGGGAAGCCGGCACGCCGGCGACGGCCACCTGCGCCCCCAGCACCTCCACGCCTTCCACAAACACGACAGACGTCCTCGGAGGCCGGGGGCTCCGCCCACTCCACGGGCCACCTTCTGGCCACGGCCAGGCTTCTCATCTGGTGCAAGAAGCCAGCCCATAATGACCCCGAGTCTCCAGGACACGGGTCCCGTCCCCCAACACAGCGCAGAGCCTGGCCAGGCCCCAGGCCCTGAGCCCCCCAGCGGGTGCAGCCTGCCCGGACTCCAGCGCGGGAGGGCAGCCCACACGAGGCCGCGACCAGAGCCAAATCGCCTCTCCCAAACCCAGCACTGCTCTGCAGAGCCTTTCCTGTGAGGGAGAGTGCTTCCCCCCGAAAACCATTTCCCCACTAAGTACCTTTTAATTGAGCAAATGTGTGTATTTCAACGCAGCGGCTGGGCAGGTGCTGACAGAGGGGAGGGGAGGGGAGCAGGGAAACGGGAGCCCGGGGGCCTGAGAGGGAAGGAAACGGGCGGCCAGAGCTCACCAAAGGGCACCTCTGTCTGTCCATCTGTCTGTCTGTCTGTCTGTCTCTCTCTCTCTCTCACACACACACACACACACACACACACACGCGCGCGCGCGCACTGCAAGCCCTCATTTAGCAGCTATGGAATGTTACGACTCAGTGGTGCCTAGGACCAGTTTGTAGGGAATGTGACGTTCGATTTATACCCGCAAGTGTGCGTTTCCTCTAATTAGAAGGTTTAGGGCAGAGCAGGGGGAAAATATGTATTTCAGAGCCCCAGCTGGACTTGCCAGAAACCAGCCTGTTCCTAACATTCTTATTTTCGACAAAATATAGCATTCTGATTACATAGCATTTCGGCTCAATGGCTCCCCGCCTGCCAGGCTCCCGGAAGTGGCCGGAGACCACGGCAAAGACCGAGAGAAGCCGGCCTGGGACCCAGCGCTGGGGGCCCTCGGAGGGGGAGAGGGCGCTGGCCGTCCATCCTGGCGGAAGGCAAGCCGGTCGCTTTCACCCCAAACCCTGAGGCCCCAAGGGAGCAGGCATTCGGTTCCTACAGGAGGCGGCACCCCTGCTCCAGGCCTCAGTTTCCACGTCTGTTCAATGAGGCGATGGGGGCCTGGGCCCCGCAGCTCACTTATCTAAATGCACTGGGGAGTCCTTGGCCAATTTCCTTTAAAGAGGAAAGAGCTGAAACCGGTTTGGCTCAGTGGATAGAGCGTCAGTCTGCGGACTGAAAGGTCCCAGGTTCGATTCCGGCCAGGGCATGTACATTGGTTGCGGGCATATCCCCGGTAGGGGGTGTGCAAGAGGCAGCTGGTCGATGTTTCTCTCTCATTGACGTTTCTACACTAGCTCTCTAGCTCTCTCCCTTCCTCTCTGTAAAATATCAATAAAATATATTTTTTTAAAAAGAGGAAAGAAAACACTTTATAATTCCAATAGACATTCAGAGACGGGCATTGGAGCTTCCATCTGCTGACATCAGTGCCCCGTGACCCTGAGCGAGTTCCACGGGCTCTGCCAGCCTCAGTTTCCTCACCTGTGAAGTGGGGGAGCGAAGGCACCCTGCCTCCAGGGCGGCTGGAAGGAGTACAGGAGACAGTCGACGCAAGAAGCTGCTGAGTCCACTGCCAATGTCAACGTGCACTCGCTACTTTTACCGATTAGGGCTAGACGCTCGAATCTCAGAGGCTGAGGCAGGAGGCACTTAGGAAAAAGTAAGGACTTCGCTAAAGGTGCGCCCCAAACAAAGTCACTCCTGAGAGACTGTGCTCAATGTGACCGGAATCAAAACCGCCGAGGGGAAGCTTGTAGGGTCCGTTAGCTGTCCTTGGAAGTCAACCAGGGAGGCACTCCTGAGGGCCCTGTCTGTGTGTGTGTGTGCACATGCCTTTGTGTGTACGTGCACATGCCTTCCTGTGTATACACATGCCTGTATGTGTGTGCACATGCCTTCCTGTGTGTGCACACACATGCCTGTATGTGTGTGTGCGTGTGTGCACATGCCTTCGCGCGCGCGTGCACATGGCTTTGTGTATGTGTGTGAGAGAGTACATGCCTTTGTGTGTACATGCACATGCCTTCCTGTGTATACACATGTACGTGTATGTACGTGTGTGTGCGCATGCCTTCACGTGTGTGCGTGCACATGCTTTTGTGTGTGATCGTGTGAGCCAGTGTGCATGTGTGTGGCTCACAGCTCTCCCGCGGATCTCACACACACACACACACACACTTGGTGTCCAGAAAGCAGAGTCAGACCTTGCAGCCAAGGAGCCCGAGGGACGCCGACTCTGGGAACACCCACCTGGCTCTCTGGCCCACTCCGCACCCACACCGCGTCCCGGAGGCCTCCCCCTGGGCAGGGACCAGTGTCTGCTGCCAGAAAGACAACAACCAGAAGAAAGGGGCCCGACCAGAGGCAGGTCGCAGGTCCAAGACCAAGTCCCAGGGTCCACACACGCCACGCAGATGCAAGCGTGTGCCCCGAGGCCACGCAGCAAACCCAAGGATCCGAACCGAGGTGCAGGCCGCGAGGCCTCGGAGCCACCACCCCGCAAGTCACCCCCGCGGGCCCGCGGCTCCCCGTCCGCCTGGCAGCGGCGGGCGGTTTCCACCGGCGAGGGAGCCCCCCGGCGCACAGAGCCCTCATTGTTCTGCCGCGGAGGAAACCGGAGAGCTGAGCTCAGAGCCTTTGGAACGGGCAGAAAGGACGTCTGGGAAAGGAAACACATTTCAGAAACAAACATACCTTTGTACCAGCTTTTATTTTCTTTAAGTGCTGCACAAAAACCATAATAATGAAGACGTGCCAAACCCACCATCCTGCTGCAAAACCTCCTTTTTATGGGAAAACGGGGAGGCGCTGCTTTCAAACGATCCCTGTTCCTGGAAAAAGGCAGCTGCCTGGGTGCCTGGGTGCCGAGGCCCCAGGCAGCCGCCGAGCCCAGCACCAGGCCTGGGCCGCAGGGCGTGCCTGCCCGGCGTGGGCACAGATGGAAACCATCAGAGAGAACCCCGATGTCCTCTCTGCGGTCTGCTCGTAACCTCCTGCCTCGTGTCCCTGGCGCTCCTGGAGGCACCGGCACTTCTCGGTTCCGAGACCCCGTGCGGGGTTAGGGCTGCCGGAGTGCCCGCACTGCCCCGGGAGCCACGCTCCGGGGCGGGTCTGGAGGATCGTGAGAGTGAGGAGACACCTTAACGGGTTCTGCAGGGCCCGAGGGGAGCTTCTCCAGGGCCGGGACCTCCCCTCGGTCAGGGACCAGCGTTGGCTGCAGGCAGGCCTGAGAAGACGACGGAACAGAATCTTCCACAGAGAAACCCCCGCAAGCCCCTGGGGACGCGGCCTGGGCTCCAGGGTGGGAGCGGCTCCGGCCCCCATGCTGAGCACGGCTCCCGGGAAAACCGGAGCTGGTCCTGGGTGCTGACCCTCACAGCAGCCCCCAAACCCGCACGGGGGCTCGAACCCAGGAGTGCCGGCACCTCGGTGGCCATAGAGACGCCGCCGGCCTCCCTGCCTCCGGGGCGGATGGGAAGGTTAAACAGTGGGAGAGTGACCGGCAGGCAGCAGCAGGAAGGTCCAGGGGGCGGAGGCGCAGGGGCCAGCGGCAGGCAGGGCGCCCCCATCGCACCCTCACCTTCGGCGCGCACAGCCGGTCGAGGGTCAGTGCGTGCTGCCCCGGACGGGCCTGTGCCTGCCTGTTCCCAGGGGCCTAGTTCAGAGCTGGTTCGACTAGCGGAGTCAGCACAAACCTGCTCCAGGCTTAAATTACTCCCAGGCTGGAGGCAGCACAGGAAATCCTGCCCCCGAGCAGAGGCAGGCCCCACCTGGACTCCCGGCCAGAGGGCAGGTGCGGCAGGAAGGCCGGGAGCTCAGGGCTGCATCCTCCACGCCACAGTGAGGCCTGGCACCGGGCCTGGAGGGCGGCGGCCCTCCCTGAGCACCTTCTGGGTGCAGAGCCGCGTCGGCAGTCCTGGGGATGCCCAGCACCCTCCTCTGCCTGCAGGGGGGAGGCTGACCGGATGGCAAGGGAGAGGCCGGCTGCCGGAGGCAAGGGGACTGGAGGGGGCTGCTGGTCAGCTCTCCCGAGAGGAGGCCCTGTGAGTCAGCCAGGCTGTTAGGAGAAAGGCAACGGGGAGAGGAGGAAGCAGGATCCCTAACGAAGGCCTCTTACTCCGGATGAAGGCGCCAAACAGAAACGCCCGCTGCCCACACCTCTGCCGGCGGAGGCCTGACGAGAAATGCCCTCAGACACCTGCACCTGCTCCCCCGGCCGCCCCCTGGCCTCCGGCTACAGCACAAACACCGCTTTACTGCACAAGGGTGAAGGTTCACTCGGGCCTAACCGGTTTGGTTCAGTGTTGGCCTGCGGACTGAGGGGTCCCAGGTGCGATTCCAGTCAAGGGCATGTACCTCGGTTGCGGGCACATCCCCAGTGGGGGGGGTGCAGGAGGCAGCTGATTGGTGTTTCTCTCTCGTCGACGTTTCTAACTCTCTCTCCCTCTCCCTTCCTCTCGGTAAAAAAAAAATCAATAAAATATGTATTTTTTAAAATTCGCTCCAGGAGCCGTCAGGCTCGGCACAGAAACCAGGCAATTAAATGCATCTCGCTGCTTCTACTCACTGGAGAGGGGCCCACCAGACCACTTTTCAGCTGGGCTAAACCTGATGCCAGCGCCCCCACGGGCTCTCCCCGGAGAATAACAACCACGACGGACTGCGTAATGATCCTAACGGTTCACCACCACCAGGCGCTCACCGGGCGGCCGCCCTGCGCTGAGCACTTCACTGCCTCTCCCGCGTGTCTCCGTGGAGGTGGGGGCTGTGATTACACCCAACAGGTGAGGAGGCGGAGGTCCGGAGGGGTAGCTGGCCTGGCCGCTGCAGAGCTGAGCGGAGCCAGGAATGCGAGCCAGGCCACAACAGGTGGCGGGGCCCCGGGATTCCAGGCGGGGGGCTGGAGGGGGGCCCAGGCTGGCTGCTGGGATTCCTCTGCAGCCCCCTCAGCTGTTCACACAAACCTGCGGGGGGCGGGGGGCGAGCGGGTGCAGAAGGGAAGGAGACGCGGGGCCGAGGGTGGCCTCACGCCGAGGGTGCCCGAGACAGCCGCTCTGCTCTGAGGCCGGTGCGGGCGCGGCCGCCGAGGGAAGCACGCACAGTGCCACGGGCGCCCCGGCAGGGCGGCCTCTGAGGGTCCCCTGGGACCACGCGGGCCTGGTACTACAGACAGCAGGAGGGGGCACTTTACCCGAGGACCTCAGCGCCCGCCCACATCAGCACCCGGCTCTGCTGACACCGCCGGCGAAGCTGGGAGACACCCTGAGCCTCCCCGTGTCCCCGGAGGAAACACAGCACCCCGAGATCCCAGCCATCGGGAGAGACCTTAGGTCCCTATCTCCAATTAGATTCCCGCCCAGGCCCACAGGCAGCGGACGGGGTCCCCTCATACGATCCTGCAGGCACAGGGGTCCCGCCTTCAGCCACATCCTGTCCTGGCCGGTGGCACCAGGAGGCCTGGGCACACAGAGAGGAAGAGACAGGAAGGTCTGCCCGGGGCTCGGGATCTGGGCCACGGGGGGCACTGGGGCCGGTGGGGAGGCCGGCCTGGGGAGAGCTCTGAGCGGCCCCCCCCAGCCCCCCACACCCCAGGCCAGCCCTGCCTGACCCCCGGAGCGGACCGGCGTCACCCTCCACCCAGTTACTCCTGCTCAGCCCGCAGCCCGAGGAGGTGACCGGCTCCTCCAGGCCCCGAGAGGCCGATGGGAACGCGGGGAGGGGCTGCCGGGAACCCCGAGGCAGCACTCCCACCGGCTCCGCGGGCGACTGCGTGTGCCTGGGGTCCACGGCAGGAAAGGTTATTATTGAATATTAATACTTCATACGCTTCCCTGGAAAAGGATAAAATCTTCCAAACAGAAGGGACTTTTTTTAAAAACCTGAAATGGGCCAAAACCGGTTTGGCTCAGTGGATAGAGTGTTGATCTTCGGACTGAAAGGTCCCAGGTTCGATTCTGGTCAAGGGCATGTACCTTGGTTGCAGGCACATCCCCAGTGGGGGGAGTGCAGGAGGCAGCTGGTTGATGATTCTCTCTCATCGATGTTTCTAGCTCTCAATCCCTCTCCCTTCCTCTCTGTAAAAAGTCAACAAAATATATTTTAATCTTTTTTTCTAGAAGCTGCTCTACTTGGGTATTTTTTTCCATCTTATCTTCTAGCTCACTGATGTGGTCCTCTGCTTCATCTAGTCTACTCTTGATGCTTTCTATTGAGTTCTTCATGGTAGCGATGTCATTTTTCATTTCTTCTTGGTTCTTCTTCAATTCCTCATGGTTCTTCTTCAATTCCTCATGGTTCTTCCTCATTTCTTCTTGGTTATTGTCAAATTTCTCTTCCATTCTTTTTAGCCATCCTATGATCATTATTCTGAATTCTTGCTCTGGTAGGCTGCTTACCTCGGGCTCGTTTACTTCCTTTTCTGGTGATGCCTGCTTTTCTTTCATGTGCGGACTATGTTTTTGTCTCCCCATGGCCTCTCTTCTCAGGATGTCTGGTTATGTGGTGTTCCTTCTCCTCTCCGGGGGGTGAAACACGGCCTCTCCTCTGAGCTCCTCGGGCCCCAGACGTGCGTTGAGACCAGGGGTGAAGCCAGGGGTTCCTGCCTGAGCCACCAGTCAATAAAATATATTTTAAAAAATAAAAAATAAAAACTAGGAATGGGAGCCCAGAGGAGGGAAGGCGGGTCGGGATGAAGGGGACACAGGGCCTCGGGGTCTGGGATGCCCCGGTTCCTCGAAGTGAAACGAAGACCAGCTCCACTGGGGGCGGCCCCCGCAGAGTCCGGGCCCCGGAAACACACGCTCTCAGGGGGGCGGGTCCCCCGCTCGGCCCCACACAGGACAGATGTTCCTCAATCTGGGACACAGCTGGGCTGAGTTTGGGGATGGGAGGAGGGGGCGGGAGCTCAGGACACAGCGGATTTGGGGCCAGAGGAAGGAAGGAGGAGACAGACAAGGCCTCCAGAATCCTCAGGACAGCTACTGCGCGTCCGCCCGCCGCGGACACTGTGCCAGAGGCGGAAGGACCAGGATGGAGCCTCGGCCCCCGAGGCCCTCGCAGGCTGGGTGGGCCATGGAAGGTTCCGGGCTCCGAGATGAATCTGGCTGGAGCAACACTCACGTTGGAGAGCAGGCCAGCTCAGGGGCGGCGGGGGACGGCGGGCGGGAATGCTCCAACTCTGGACGCTGAGCAATGAGCGTCGTTTTCCAGGAAAGGGAAGAATATGGTGAAAAACCATATTCATAGAAACATTAATCTGTCCGGAAAGTTACATAAATGGGCAAGGGGAAGGTTCTAAAAAGAAGGAGACCACACAGAAGCTTGTGCCCTCCACTCCGAGCTTGTCTTACACAGCAAATATGGGGGGGGGGGGGGGGGGCAGGGGAGGCCTCTGAGCCGGACTGGTGGCGAGGGGGCAGGGGGCAGGCTGCCCAACAAGGACAGACCAGATACGGGGCCTGCGTCCGGGGGTAGAGTCAGCTTGGTCAGGAGGACTGTGGGAGGCCAACACAGCATCCCCACACCCAGAACCCTCCCCCCCCCCCCAGCCTCCTTTGGAGAACCAAGTTCAAGTTCACACGGGGGGAGGGGATTTGGAGAGCTGGCTATCCCCCACACAAGCAGGTCCTACTCCCAAGCCACCGTGCAGTGAGGACGACTCCCCGCTCCCATCACCAGCTCGCCTGGTACCAGGAGAGCCATGGAGTCCCAGCTCTGGCTCTGGCTCTGGCTCCGGCTTTGGCTCTGGCTCTGGCCACGAGCTCAGGCGGCTCTGAACGCCCCATAGAGCAACTTCCTGAGAGTTTTTCGAGGTGGGTACCGCCTCCCGTCTGGGCTCACGGAGGGGCGCAGGCTGGGGAAGGGGTGGGATGAACGAGGTGAGGGGGGCAGTCACTCACACAGTAATTACATCTGCCTCCAGGGAGCGCCAGCATTTGCTGCATTCGCGCTTGCTTCCTGAGTAGACATGGCTCCGAGCACCACCGTCACCTCGATTCCTCCTAACCCTAACCCTAACCCTAACCCTAACCCAGACACGTGAAGACCCGCCCCGTCCGCAGCCAGAGACCAGTGTGCAGGTCCGAGAGCACAGCTAACGCCCGGCCTCAGACACCTGCTCCATGTCCCCGTGGACCGTCCCCCAATCCAAAGATCAAAGGGTGGAACACGATAGGCCGGCGGCTCTGAAGTTTATCACGAAAGGGTAACCGTACCCTAAGAGTCAACACAAATCTTCTCTGGGAAGAACAATACGGGGGAATTGCACAACCCGTCTCAAAATACACTGTGATGCTACGTAGATTAGAACAGCCTGCTGCTGCCACAGATCCAGAATCAAGGAGAAGGTTCCAGAATCAACAGCCGAGTACTTATGGACACAGCACATGAAAGGGTAATTTTATTACTTTTTTTCTTCTTCTCTTTTTTAAAATCTTTTTGTTGAAAGTATTGCTTATGTCCCATTTTCCCCCTATGGAACCCTTCCAGCTCACCACTGTCCCCTACTCCAGGCCTTCACCACCCTATTGTCTGTGTCTGGAATTATGCATATATGCATACTAGAAGCCCGGTACATGAAAATTCATGCACTGGAGGCGGGTGTGTGTGTGTGTGTGTGTGTGTGTGTGTGTGTCCCTAAGCCAGGCCTGCTCCCTCTCCCAGTCCAGAAGCCCTCAGGGGTGGGAGGTGACCTGGCAATCGGGGGAAGGCATCGCCCCATCACGCCTCTGCTGCTGCCACTGCCAGCAGCGCAAGCCTCGGCCAGCCCTGGTTATCTGAACCTCAGAGGCCCTGGGCGGCTGAGGGGCTGAGGGGACTGGAGAACTTCAGAGGCAAGCACGTAGAGCCTTGCCATGTGCCTGCCGCCCTGGCAGGGCTGAGGGGGCTGGGAGCCACCATCTTGTGGCTGTGGGCGCCGCCTTCTTTGAGGGTATGGCAGTCAATTAGCATGGTCCCTCCTTATTGGCTGTGGGCACCAACATCTTTGTGATGGTGTGAGGGTCAATTAGCATATTCCCTCTTTATTAGGTAGGATGCATATAAGGTCTTTGGTTGATTACCTCCCACCCACCCACCCTCCGCTGCCCTCCCTGAGATTCCGCACTCTGTTCCATGCTTCAGTGTCTCTGAATCCACTCTGTTCGTCAGTTTATTTTGTTACTTAGATTCCACATATGAGTGAGATCATGTGATACTTGTCTTTGATTTATTTCACTTAGCATGATCCTGTCGAGGGGAAAGGGTGACATTTTAAACGAGTGGGGATAAGACGGCCATTCTGTCGAGGTGCCGGGACCACTCCATACCCACGTACAGGTAACAGGGACAGTTCAGATCCCTGCCTCACACCACTCATCCCCTCAAATACCAGAGAGAATGTCTGACTATAAAGTACAAAACAGTAACAGTCCTTGGAGAGGAAAAAGGAAGATGCATTTATAACCTGGGGGTAGAGAAGCCAGGCACAGATCCCAGAAGCCATAAGGAAAAAGAATGGGAGTTTGTGTTGTTATCTTTTTATAATATATTTTTATTGATTTCAGAGAGGAAGGAAGAGGGAGAGAGAGAAGCATCAATAATAAAAGAGAATCACTGATCAGTTGCCTCCTGCACGCCGCCAACTGGGGGTCAAGCCCAAAACCAGGGCATGTGCCCTGATGGGGAATCAAACCATGACCTCCTAGTTTAGGGGTGTCGAACTCAATCAGAGAAGGGGCCAAAATCTAAAATCCAGCCTAAATTGCGGGCCAAATGGTTTACTGAACAGTCATAAACTGTCATTGTGATGGAAACGCAGCGGAGTGCAGTGATGACAGCGCGATGCGGGCCACATTGCAAGGCCTGGCGGGACGGATTTGGCCCTCGGGCCTTGTGTTGACACATGTGTCCTAGTTCATAGGTTGATGCTCAATCACTGAGCCACACCAGCCGGGCAAGAATGGGAGTTTTTATAACATAACACTTTTTCATGTCTTTATGATAACAAACCACCCACAACATCGTTCCTCAAAATAGCAGACACAGAATCACCACAGGACAGCGGTCGGCAAACCGCGGCTCGCGAGCCACATGCGGCTCTTCGGCCCCGGGAGTGTGGCTTGGCGTTAGAACCACTTCTTCAGAATAGACCCGCCCAGGCCGAAAACCGACGTCTGCACACGGGCCACGCGGTTTCCATCGCACTGTACGTGGACGCCCGCACGTGGCATTCTGTGGAAGAGCCACACGCAAGGGGCCAAAGAGCCGACCACGGCCACAGGGTCCAGCAAATGCGACCGTGCGAGCAGGGGCCCCGGCAGACACTGGCACACCCACGTTCACAGCACCGTTCGTCACAGCAGCCAGAGACGGAAACGACGCAAACGTCCACCCACAAATGGCCAACCCACGCACGCCCTCCCCACACGATGGAGTGTTACCCCCGCCCCGGCTGCCACTCGGGTGAACCTCGACAGCAGCACTCACGGAAATAAGCCGGACACGAGGGACAGACAGCGTGCGGCTCCACGAAGGGGTGGGACCTACAACAGGCTCCTTCAAAGACACAGGAAAGGGATGTCACCATAGCAACCTCCCAGGGGGCCAGGCACGAGAGGACAGAGGGACAGAGGACTCCTGATCTGGGCACAGACTGACCACACCCTGAGGTTCCAGAGCCTCTCGGCTGCCGGCTGCCGGCACTTGGTGAGCTCCAGGCCCACGCCCCCCGGGCAGGGCGAGCCCGTGGTGCCTGCAGACAGCGAAGTCCCCCACCGAGCGACAGACGTCCATCAGGGACAAACCGGAAACCGGAGGCCAGCCCGGGGGGCTGCACAGATCATGGGGCTGCTTCAGGCTCAAGTCCAGGCAGAACCGAAGTGGGCAAGGATGTGCCCTGATTGGCACACGCCCCACACAGCTTCGGGGCACAGAGTCCCCCACTTAACCGGGGGAAGGACCAACAGCCAGGCCTGCTCCCAGCTGCGCTTGGCCTGGATTGGAGCTCCCAGACGCCCTGCAGGGGCAAACTGGCTCCAGAAACAGACCCCCATCGCTTTCCACTACCTCCAGGCCCCCACCTGGGCAGGGGTGTCAGGACTGGGGCACTTCTGGAAGGGAATGTGGAGGCCGAGGGCAGGGCTCTCTGATCCTCCCCACGGCGGCCTGTCTTGAGGGAACAGCCTCCCGCTACCTCCTGGCACTGGCTTCCTGGACCCTACCAGCGCCCTGCAAGGCAGAGCCAGGGTCCCCATTTTGCAAATGAGGAAACGGAAGCTGAGAGCCAGCAAACGGCTTTCCAAAGCTGAAGTGAAAGCCGCTGTGAGCAGCCAGGCCCGGAGGCGGGACCCCGGGCGATCCCTGCGAAGCAGCTGCCTCAGCGTGTCAGCACCCGGCCGCGCCGCCCCAGGATCCCCCCCCTCCCCCGCCCCCCCACCCGTCTGCAGCCGACAACACCACGCACCCAGCCGGCCTGTCCGCAGGCCTGCAGGTGAGGCTGGGCACAGCCCCTCGCTCCCAGCACAGCCTCCCACTTGGGAGCGTTCGTGGCGGCAGGAGAGGCCTCCCAGGCCCGGTTTCTCTCAGGGCTCCTGTCACACCGACAAGAGAACCCGCCCCCCCCCCCCCCCCCCCGGAGGCCAGCACCGGCCTCGGCTTGTCCCCTCAGTCCCCTTCACCATCAGCTGCCACGTCTCTGCATCGCGGCAGGAGGATCCAAGGAGGAATCGGCCCACTTACAGCAGCTTTCACCACCCCCACCCCATGCCGGCCCCACGGCCCCCAACCTGCACCCTGTCGGCGGGCGAGGGACAGACAGCAAGACGTGCCCGCCCCGCACAACGGAAGGTCGCTCGGCCATGACAAGGAATGAGGCGCTGACACAGGCTACCACGTGGCTGAACCTCGAAACCCAGACACTAAAGAGGAAAAGCCGGCATGAAAGACCACAGCGTATGGTTCCGTGGACGTGGAAAGGCCAGGCCAGGCCACTCCAAGGAGACAGGACACGGACTGGCCGCCCGAGGGAACGGGAGGTGCTGTCTGATGGTACCAGCCTCATTTCGGGGCGCTGAAATGCCTTGTGACTTGATAGAAATGGTGGTTACTCATACAACACTGTGATTACACTAAATGCCTCCAAATTTAAAATAATTACTGTTACGTGTACTTCATCTCAACTTAAAAAAAAAAAAGGTCCATTCGACACCTTTCACCTAGGACAGATCTGACTCCAGCCAGCGTTTCCTGTCCCCTCCTCCCACTCTCTCACCACCAAAGCCTTCCAGAAGCTTCCATCGCCTTCTGGCACCCATCCAGACTCTGCAGTGTGACCCGGCCTCTCTCAACGAAGAACCCCTGGTCCGTGAGGGGGAGGCCCCGGCCCAGCTCTCTCCTGGCTCCACAGTCAGGAACAGCTGGCAGCAAAGACGGGGCCTCACCGCCCTTCTGTCCTATTCTGTCCCAACCCGTCACACCAAGGCCCCAGAGGAACACCCTCCGCAGGAGAAGCTGGCCCCAATGCCAGGCTGCTGCTCCACTGAGTCCGTGGTAGGAAGTTATTATTATGCCCATTTTACAGAAAAGGAAACTGAGTCACACAAAGCTTTCCCCCACCCCCACCCCCCAAAAGCAAGGAGCAAGACCCTGGACCACTCAGGGTGCTCGTCCTTGCTATGAACCACTCCGAGACATCCCACACGGTGTCAGCGACAAGACAGCAGACAAGACACCAGAGGTCACACGCTGAAGAAAAACCCAGAGTGCATAACAACAACCTCTCAACCTCCCAGGCAAGACAGAACTATACAGCCGGAACTGCCTGCGGCTCTGCCACCACACGTCCCTCGTGTGGGACAGGGATGGTGCCAGCAGTGCCACATATGGCACTAAATGCTCCCAAATGCCCAGAATTGGGGGGGAGAGGGGGGGACAGGACAGGACGGACCAGATGAGGACACTGAACACACAGAAGCTAAGCGAGTCGTCCAAAGTCAACCAGCCGCTGAGCACACACACCGGGTGGGCCTGACCCCAGGCCCCTGCTCAGCCCTGGCGAGCCGCCCCTGCCAGCAGGAGTCCTGCGCGCCGAGTCCTCACCTAGCTGTGCCCCCCGCCCCGGCCAGTGTGCACACTGCGCTACATGCCTGAGCAGTGAGACAGCGCGGCTGAAATTAGACGGCTTCCAAATAGGACAGGATCTCCGCGGCAAGTGCTGGGCCATATGGATGGACGAGCTGGGTGCATTCTTGGATCCGAACAGGAGAGAGGGCGACAGGCACGTGGGCCCTGACCTGGGAAGGACGTGTGCCAGGAAGGTTCTCTCTGTCGACTCCAAGCACCGTTAGTGAACACCCACGAGCCTGTCCCCTCCCGGTGGCCAGGCCCCGGCGTCTGCAGGAACCTCCCTGGAGGGGGCTGGAGACAGCCCTGGCCTGGAGTGAGCGCTATGGGGCCAGAGGGGAGCTGCCTTGGGCCGTTCCCAGCAAGGGAACCAGGAGAACAAAGGCACTTCACTGGGCTCAGAGCTTCCAATGGCAACAGGAAGCAATCAGGAAAAATAATAAGCCACCAACTTACAGGCTTCCCTCCGGACGGAGGCGTGCATCGAGCCCAGGAATCGGGGCATACCCCGTGGAAGGCCGTCCAGGCGGCTCTGCCGATGCGCCTGCCCTTCCATGTTAGGCCCAGGTCACCCCACCGGCCACGCGCTGGAAACCCCATGCTTGTGGACTCCCTCGAGCTCTGTTTCTGCCTCCCATACAACCGAGCGCCACAGATGTGATTCCTCTCCTCGTGGGCTGGAACAGTACAACCGCGCGGACAACGGTGGGCAGGCATTCCAGCAACGTCACCCCAAAAGCTACAGGAAATCCAAAACTGCAGCCAAGTGCAACGCAGCAGCCCGGCTGAGAAACCCCACCTTTAAAACAAACACCCCCCCCCAAAAAAAAAAAAAAAAAATCCTTTGCCTCCGCGATCCAGGCATTTCCGGAAAGAAAGAGAGCAGCGCTGGCCAGATACTGTCGTGTTTGGTCGTCACCTTGTTTTGCTAAAGGCTCAGACCCGTCCGAGAAACGTAAAAACCCTCCTGAGAGAGACCGATTGGGGGTGAAACCGCAGACCGTCTGTAGGCTTGGAATGGGGGGGCAGGAGGACTTGAGGAAACCATCCCTTCTGGGTCCCCCCAAACCTCCATGGGGGGCCGCAGCTCTGGGAATGTGACCCCAGAGAGCCAGGCCGGGACACCTCCCTGCCATGTCCACCCTGGAAAGGCTCAGGGAGACAGCTGTTTGCCTTCGAGAGGCCCAGACAAAGGAACCCAAGGTCCCCCCCAAAAAAATAATAAAAATAAATAATAAAATAAAATAAAACAAGCTGCCGCCAGCAACACGGGCCTCGCTGGCCATGCCGCACTCCAGAAAAACAGCTCTCACGTCCGAGGAGGATGATTTAGGTAGCGAGAGACTTGCTTCAAAAACCACATGGCAATCTCCAAATTAAAAGAACATGTGTAGCGCTTCGCAGGCGCTTAGGTTTCCTGAGCCCTCCCGACCTCAGCTCCACCCCTGGGACACACCGAGCGTCGCCGAGGAGGATCCCAGCCCCCGGTCTCCCCACGGGTGCGCACAACCCACAACTGAGGCTGGAGCTCGCGGCCCGGAGCCCCGTCCCCCGCGGCGGCCCCGCGCAGCCGGCCCCTCGGATGCCCCCGATCGGGGCCCCCCTCGGAGGCCAGACGGGTCCTGGGGGCCCCTGGCAGGTGTCAGTCGGTTGGAAAACCAACAGCAACACCGAGAGGCAAGGCCGGCGCGACAGGCCAGGCCGCCCGCGCGGGGCTCGGAACTTTCTTTGCAACTTCAGTCCGTCCCCGGAGCTCGGAGCTCGCGGGCCGCGCGGCCATCGGACACAGGCTCGCCCGAGCTCCCGGCGCGGCGGCCTGGCCTGGCTCCGGCCGCGTCCTCCGGGGTCCCATCCGCGGGGCCGGGGTCCCCGGGTCCCCGCGCGGCCTCGCCCGCCGGTTCTGCGCGGGCGCCCTGCCCAGCGCGCCGGGGCCCGGGCAGGTGAGGGCCCGCCCGCCCGCACCTGGCAGGCCGGGCCGGCGCCGCCCGCGCCCCGCTGGCCGCCCCGGGACGCCCGGCACCGGGCCCCGCGCCCCCGGAGCGGCCCGGGCGGCGGAGACAAAGGGCCGCGCGCGCGGCTCCCGGGCGGCGGGGGGGACCGCGGCGCGCGCGCCCCAACTCCGTCCCCAACTTGCAAAGTCGCCGCCGCCGCGCGCCGCGCACTTGGCCGCGGGCCGCCCGGGCTCCCGGGCTCCCGGGCCATTGTCCCCGGCCCCGCCCGCGCCCACCTACCCGCGGCGGGGGCCAGGCTGCAGCACAGCGCGAGCAGCAGCAGCGGCGGCGGCGGCGGCGGCCGGGGCGGCGCCGCCTCCATGTCGTCCGGGGCCGGCGGCCCGCGCCGCGCTCACTCGGGCTCCATGGCGCGGCGCGGCGGCTCCTCGCGCGGCTCCCGGCGCCTGCCGCCTCCCCCTCGGGCGCCGCGGGCCAGGACGGCGGGGGAGGAGGGCGGAGGGCGGAGGGGGAGGAGCGGGAGCGGAAGCCGCGCCGCGTCCCCGCCCCCCGCGCGCCGCGCCCCCCCGCGGGCGCCCCCGGAGCCGGCCCCGGCGAGGCTGCAGCCGCTGGGCGCCGTCCCCGGGGCCGCCCCGCGCCCCCCGCCGCCCCTGGGGCTGCTCGGCTCCTCGGGGCTGTGGTTGGACTCCGGGCTTCCACCCCGTGGAGGCCGGGGACCCACCAAGCCCCGGAAACAGGTGTGTCACCTGTAGGGTGGCAAAGACCGGGCCTTTGCGGATGGGTAAACCGAGGCACGGGGGCGGGGCGCGGGGAGGGGCCTTGTCCGAGGCACGCGGTGAGGCAGTTTGGGGGCTGTTATATTAGTGTGATGATTTAAGGATTTAAAACGGTATAAGAACAATTATTTGTGTGATTTAAAATAGGAATGAAAGCATTTACTTTTATGAGTGATTTATAGTTTAAGTGTGAATTGTATTTTTGATCTTATTCTGATTTTATTTTAAGTAAAAGAAATTATTTGAAATGTGTTTTAGGCTTAGTACAAGTAACTCCATATAATGTGACTTGAATGCATTTTGTAAAAACTTGAGTTTTAAAACTGACTTTGAGCCCATAACTGTGTGAACACCCTAACGAGTGTTTATCTGAAAAGTTGGAAACTGAGGCAAAAGGTACCTGGAGAGCGCCCGATTAAGCACACTGAAGATTTATTGGTTGCACCCAGAAGGAATTAAGAAACTCCCAGAAGGAATTAAGAAACACCCAGAAATGGCCATAAAAGAAGGGACCTAGAGGCACTGGGCAGAGACCACGGAGGGCTCCTCCACCCGACGTGCTCTCCACTCTCTTCTCCCTGATCGAAACGCTGCGTGAGACTCTGCCGGAGCGAAGCTGTCACTCTGCCTGTGAGCCGAACCTCTGAGGCCTCGTTCCTGACCGAGGGGCTGCAGTGCTCCTGTCCAGTGTGTGTGTCTGTCGGCGCGGATCTCCAGGTGACCTGCCTAGGCTTCTGGAAACCACCAGGACTCTGGTAAATAAACCTTGGGATTCGTGCATTCTAACTCTTGTGTCTGTGTTTAGTTTATGCTCCGTCAATTTTAGTTAAGTACTGTGGGCAACCCGTGTAAGTCCAGGTCTCTGGCTGAGGGGCCCCAGGCACCTGTGCAGAAGTTCCCACCGGAGGGTGAGTTGGAACAGGGGCTGTGAGCCAGGGGCTCCTGGAACGTGGTCTGTGCGCTTTCCCACCTGTTGGCACTGGGGAGGGCGCCGGGGAGGGCAGAGGAACAGGAGGAGCTGGTGGAGAGAGGCAGGAGCTGCAGCGGCTGCGATTGGAGTGGGCTTGACGTTTTATTTTTATTTTTATTACATATATATATTTTTTGTTTGTTTGTTTTATTGATCTCAGAGAGAAAGAGAGAGGAATAGAGGGGTAGAAACATCAATGATGAGAGGGAATCATTGATTGGCTGCCTCGTGCACGTTGGACCGATCCCGCAATCCAATCATGTGCCCTTGACCAGAATCGAACCTGGGACCCTTCCGTCCACATCCACTGAGCCACACCTGCTAGGTTTTATTTTATTTTTTATATATATATTTTATTGATTTTTTTACAGAGAAGAAGAGATAGAGAGCTAGAAACATTGATGAGAGAGAAACATCGACCAGCTGCCTCCTGCACACCCCCTACTGGGGATGTGCCCGCAACCAATGTACATGCCCTTGACCGGAATCGAACCCGGGACCCTTCAGTCTGCAGGCCAACACTCTGTCCACTGAGCCAAACCGGTTTCAACTCGAGGCTTTATTGTTAAACTAAATGCCCTCTCCGTGTGTTACGATGCAGAGACTGAGCGTTATGACTCCTTACCCAGGTCTCCCCATCACGCTCCCAGGCGGGCAGAGCAGGAAAGGCCCTGGGGTGGCAGAGCCCGCCTTCGCCGCATTCAACAAGCACTGACCTCCCCATCTCCCTGGCTCTGTCCCCTCCTGACCACGGAGCTCCGCCTGCACCCTGAGGGGACGGGAGGGGCTGGGAGGGCCACGGCACATGCCCTGGAACCCGCAGGCCCCAGTTCAAACTCTGGCTCCAGAACAGCTGTGTGCCCTCGGGCAGGTTTAAGTATAACCTTCCCGCCACTTCCCTTTCTCACAGAACAGGGCCCGCGTGCCCTGCCGGTACAGCCCGCTCACAATGCCAGCATTCCTCATGTGTTTGTGACAACTGCACAAGGAGGCAGACTGTCTCTGTCCTACGGAGTTTATATTCTAGGGAGGGAGGGAGACAAGCAAAAAACAAGAAGACAGCCGAAACCGGTTTGGCTCAGTGGTAGAGCGTCAGTCTGCCGACTGAAAGGTCCCGGGTTCGATTCCGGTCAAGGGCATGTGCCTTGGTTGCGGGCACATCCCCGGTGGGGGGCGTGCAAGAGGCAGCTGGTCGATGACTCTCTCATCGACGTTTCTAGCTCTCTATCTCTCTCCCTTCCTCTCTGTACAAAATCAATAAAATATATTTAAAAAATATATATATATTTTATTGATTTTTTTACAGAGGAAGGGAGAGAGATAGAGAGCTAGAAACGTCGATGAGAGAGTAACATCGACCAGCTGCCTCTTGCACGCCCCCCACCGGGGATGTGCCCGCAACCAAGGCACATGCCCTTGACCGGAATCGAACCCGGGACCTTTCAGTCCCCAAGCCGACGCTCTATCCATTGAGCCAAACCTGTCTCGGCCAATAAAATATATTTTTAAAAAAACAAAACAATAAGACAGATCAATTACAACAAACAAACAAAAAGTCCCAAAGCACCGTGAACAGATGGGAGGAAGGCCGTGAAAAGTGAAGGTTGTGGGGCTGCAGTGTCTGGGGAATTGTGACTTGGGAGGTGGGGACATGGACAGAGGAGTGAGCACTGGCAAACGGTGCAGGAAGGACAGCCAGCTGGGCCGGTACGGATCAGACCTGGACAAGGAATTGAGATGTATCCAAAGAGCAGTGGGAGCAATAGTAGGCATCTATGATAATAAAAGCACAATATGCAAGTCGACCGAAAGGCGGAACAGTGGAACGACCATCCGGTCGACCTTCCGGACAAAGCCTCAGCTGTGGGGGCCAAGGCAGCGGGGCTGTGAAGGCCTGCTCTTGCACGAATTTCATGCATCGGGCCTCTAGTTTAAGCAATAAAATCCTTACTGATTTCTCTCTGACACTCTGTGCCCAGCCTCAGTAGCACTTCCTGTCAGCTCTATTTTCAAAACAGATGCAGACCCCCTGCTCTTCTCACAACACCACCCCGGTTTGGGTCCCGCCTCACCCCCATGGGTCTCCTGCTTTCCACCTTGACCCCTTCAGTCTAATCTCACAGCAGCCAGAGTGAGCGGGTTAAAACAAGTCAGATCGCATCCCTCCTCTGCTCAAGAACTTTCTAAAGTTGCCGTATCAGTCAGAACAGACGTCAAAAGCCACACCTGATCTGGCCACACCTACCTCTCCCGTTATCTCTCCAGCCCCCTCACCCTGATCCAGACTCTGTGGCCTCCCGGCTGTTCACATTCCTGCCTCGGGGCCTTTGCACTTGCTGGCCTCTCTCCTGGAGCTCTCTTACCCCTAATTATCCACAGGGTGCACTTCTTTACATCTCATTTCCTCAGCCAGGTCTGCCCTACGCCCCTTTGAAAACTGCAAACCAGGCCCCCTCCTACACCCACTGTTCCCAGCACTACCTGCTCCATTTCTCTGCTTCACTTTCTCCCTTTGCACCGACTGACATCTGACAAACTGTTCACCTAACTTTTTTTTTTAAAACATATTTTATTGATTTTGTACAGAGAGGAAGGGAGAGGGATAGAGAGTTAGAAACATCGATGAGAGAGAGTCATCGATCAGCTGTCTCTTGCACACCACCTACTGGGGATATGCCCGCAACCAAGGTACATGCCCTTGACCGGAATCGAACCCGGGATCTTTCAGTCCCCAAGCCGACGCTCTATCCATTGAGCCAAACCGGTTTCAGCTGTTCACCTAACTTTCTTCCCTCCACCGGAATGGAAGCTCCAGGAGAACGGAGACTTTCATTTGTTTTGTTCCCTGTGTGTCCCCTGAGCCTAGACCAAGGCCCAGCACATAGCAGGTGCTCAATAAATGTCTGTTGAGTGAATGAATGAAGTGAAATGATCTGACTTACATGTATCAAAAGAGCACTCTGGCTATGGGGGCCGGGGGCGGGGGCGGGGACAACGCCCCCAGGAGGAACGAGGGATGCAGGTGACTGGTTAGTGGGTGGACACCATGGTAACAGCCAGGGGAGATGGCGTTCTGGACTGGTGTCATGGGAGTTGGGGTGGCTCAGGAATGGACAGAGGAGGCTGGGATCAGGATGCTTTAGGACAGTGGTCGGCAAACTCATTCGTCAACAGAGCCAGGTATCAACAGGACAACGATTGAAATTTCTTTGGAGAGCCAAATTTTTTAAACTTAAACTTCTTCTAATGCCACTTCTTCAAAATAGACTCGCCCAGGCCGTGGTATTTTGTGAAAGAGCCACACTCCAGGGGCCAAAGAGCCGCATGTGGCTCGCGAGCCGCATTTTGCCAACCTCGGCTTTAGGAAGAGCAGATGGGGCTGGGGAAGGGCACTGATCGTGGGGATGAGGGGAAGGGGCCCCAGGGGCTCATGGGAGCTCTGCTTGTGGGCACCTTACACAGCTGGGCCAGAGTTCAAGCCGGCCAAGGCTCTAAACCTGAGACGCTGAAGGCCCTCCACCCAGGTACGCAGATGGTTAAAAGCAAAATGAACCAAGAACGTGCAAAACAGATACTGGGACTCTCTTTCCAGAGAAGCTCAGGACGGGAGAATTCAGTAGATCGAGAAGAGGCCTGTGAGTCAGGGCTGACAGAGGCCGGCGACAGCTCCTGGGGTTTCCTGTGCCAACCCTTGTGATGTCCACTGTGTGGGGACCCCCAGAGACCCCCCCAGAGGGAGGGACTGTGCCCCAGGTCCCCAGGCACAGACCATGGTCCCAGCTGGCCTGACGACTCCATGCAGGACTTGGACAAAGCCGTTTGCAGAGCCCAGATGAGAAGCAGCCGCCGTTTCGTCCTGACACCACAAGGGCAGGGATTTTTAGACTCTTCCCTGATGTCAGAAGCAACCGGAGAACGTGCTAAGCTCCCACTTCCCCGAAGGCTGCTGGCCACGGCGCCTCAGGCCCAGGACCTCTCTCCGGTCCCCCTTGGAAATGCTCACTCTCAGGTCACTCCTCAGCGAGGTGGCGGGCTCAGCCGCTGTCGGATGGAATCATTCCCAGGGACAAGGGCTCCCGGAGGGGAAGGTCCCTGCAGGGCCCGTCAGAGGTGCCCCCTCAGCCCCGGACCCTGGGGGAAAGCGCCTCTTTGGTTTGCCTCCCGGGCTGGAACATGCTGACTCCGGACAGTTATTCTGAGCGCGAGGGCCCTCCCGCCCGGCCTGGCCCAGCCTGTGGGCAGAGTGTGCCTTGGGCTCCTGGCATCCCAACGCTCTGAGCTGCGAGCACCCTCCACAGGGCAGCTCGGAGGGCAGGCGGAGGGGTGTCCACAGACCAGCCTGTCCATCCCTGGGCCCCCATGGGCCTGGCCCCTGCAGCAGCACCACCTCCAAGCAGCCTGTGCCCGGAGCAGGCAGGGGAGGGCGGCCGGCGTGCAGCGTGGGCTGGATGTGGGATCTCTCTGGGATGAGGCGACCAGACGTCCCGCTTTTGGCGGGACAGTCCCGACTTTTAACAACTTGTCCCGCGTTCCGTGGCGTTTTAAAAAAGTCCCGGTTTTTGGAAAGAATGCACGACAAGCTAGGGAACGGCTCCATATAGACCAAATTATTAATCAAGAACACTCCTCCTCCTCCCCCCCCCCCCCGCCCGCGCTGGTCAACGGGGTCCCACTTTACCAATGTAAATCTGATCATCTTACTCTGGGAGCTTCGTTGGTTTCCATGGAGATGGCAGGGGTGTGAGGGACACAGGCCGGACTTCCCCTCTGAGCCGCGGGTTCCTCGTGTGTAACATGGGTGTGATGGTATCTCTCTGGGTGCTGATGGGAACCTGAGACAAGAGAAGATCTGAGAAAATGACTGACCTGAGGGCAGGTGTGCCAGCATGCCCTCGAGGTAGGCACCCCTCCCCACAAGCTCCTCTCCTTCCCAGAGCTGCCATCAGCCCTGAGTTTGTGGCCCTGAGTTGCCCGCTCCTGGTCACGTGGCCTGCCCCGTGGCTCACCCTGGGGGAGAACCCACCGGGCAGTGCTGTTTTCCATGCAGATGGAGGGTTTCCCTTCTCACACGCTGCAAAGACACCTGCCACCGGCAGAACAGTGGCCCCGGAGCAGTGACGCCGCGTCCTAATCCCAGACACCTGGGCATGTTAACCTGTTTGGACAAAGGGTCTTTGCAAGGGTAATTCAGTGAAGGATCTGAAAATGAAGAGATCATCCTGGATTATCCCAGTGGACCCTAAATCCAGTGACAATGATCCTTCAGACAGAAAGGCAGGGAGATTGGAGATAGACAGAGGAGGAGAAGGGGGAGGAGGAGGAGGAGGAGGAGGAGACGACAGAAGACAGAGGCAGAGGTTGGACTGATGCGGCCACAAGCCCAGCACGACCTGGCACCCCCAGAGGCTGGAAGAGGCAGGAGGGACCCTTCCTGGGAGCCCTGAGAGGGAGCCCGGCCCCACAGACAGCCTCATCTCAAACCCTGGCCCCCAGAACCGTGAGAGAGCAGTGTTCTGCGGTGGTACGCCGGCCAGCTGGGGTGCTCTGTTCTAGCAGCCCCAGGCCACTGATGCAGTCCCCAGTCTTCACAGACCACCCCCCCCCTCCGCCCCCACTCCCCACTCCAGCATGGGGGAGGGAAGTGAGGTCAGACAGGGAAGGCCTAGTCCAGGACGTCACGTCACCTCCAGCTGGCAGAAGTGAGTGGTTGCAGCAGAGATGGTGTGGGCCCTGAAGCCTGAAATAATTATTCTCTGGCCGAAACCGGTTTGGCTCAGTGGGTAGAGCATTGGCCTGCAGACTGAAAGGTCCCAGGTTCGATTCCGGTCAAGGGCATGTACCTTGGTTGCAGGCACATCCCCAGTGGGGGGTGTGCAGGAGGCAGCTGATGGATGATTCTCTCTCATCGATGTTTCTAACTCTCTATCCCTCTCCCTTCCTCTCTGTAAAATATGAATAAAATATAGTTTTTAAAAAAGTATTATTATTATTATTATTATCTGGCCCTTCCCTGAGTTGTTTGCCCACCCCATCCTCAGTGGCCATGTCCGGTGGCGAGGCCTGTTCTAGAGAAAAAAAGGCGAGTAAGAAGGTCGGGGGGTGAGAAAGGACGCACTAGGGAAGCGGCATTAGTGCTGGGACCCGGAGGAAGGCAGGAGGGAGCTTTGCAGCCAGCGGGAGAGGCCAGTGCAAAGGCCCTGGGGCTCGGGGAGGGCTGGAGGGTCCGAGCAGAGAGAGACGTGGTCAGAGAGGAGCGGGCTGGCTCCCCAGGGCCGTGGAGGACACTCCTCGGAGGGAGACGGGAGGACCACCTTGGGGCTGGAGCAGAGGAGGCATGAGCGTGGGCTTCCATTGCGCAGAACATCTCTGCTCCGTGTAGGAACAGGCTGGCGCGGCCATGGCAGCGGTCCAGGTTCAAGATGGCGGTGTCCGAGACGGCAGCCGCAGCGATGGCGAGAAGAGGTTGGGTTCTGGGCCTCCCTGAGGGCAGAAAGGACGTGGAGAGGAACGTCGAGGCTGAGAAGAGACGGTGTCCAGGATGATGTCCAAGCGTTTGACAGGAGTCAGGCCGGGCTGAACTCACTGAGACGGAGACCGGAGAGCCGGTGTGAGAGGAAGAGAGGCTGGGGCAGGGGCGGAGTCCGCCTTCACCTTGTCTAGCCCGGGGACCTGGGAACTTCACTGCTCCTGAGACCGGGCGGAGAGGCCCGGCCGCGTGTGGGGAAGGAGCCGTCTGCCTGGTCCCCGCAGAGCCCTGCGTGTCCACTTCGTGTGCACCTCACGCCTGGTCCACGGAAACGCCCGGTGCCTGGGACACTGCTCACCGCCGGCGGCCGCCTGCGAGGGCCAGTGGATGAGGCTCCAGCCCGGCCCGCCGTCCTGGAGCAGCTCACACTTGGACATCCCCCCCCCCCCCTTTCCTGGCTCCTGGAACCCACTCTCTCCTGGCTCTGCTCACCCGGGCACCCGGAGAGCCCATCCTGCAGCCCTCGAACCTCGTTCTTCGAAGCTGCTCCTCCCGGGTCAAGGCCTCCAAAACGGAGGACCCACATTCTACGCCCAGCCCAGGCCTCTCCCCTAAACCCCAGGCCCTGGCCACTCTGCTCCTCCACGGGGAAATGGGGCAGGATCTGATTCCAGAACAGCCTCAGCTCAGGGGCTGCAGTTCCCGTTCCCGTTTAAGGATCAAAACTCATGGCTGTGCGGTCCTAGCGCCGCTGCCCGCCTCTGCTCTTCCCCCAGCAGCCGGGCCGGAGCGGGGGAGACCTAAGGACGGGAAGTGTGGGGCGGGAGGCAGCCCCTGGGGCCCCGCCTGGGCCCTCGAGCTTTGGGGGATTGACAGTGTTGATTCTCCCTCCCTCGGGCTCCGTGTGGACATGGCCTCTGATCCCGGGACCAGTCGCCCTGGAAACACAGCCACCTGCCTGGGGCCGAGGCTGGCCAGGGGGTGGGCAGCAAGGTGGGTGACCTTTAGCTTCTGAGGCATGGAGCAAGCACCAGCCACACACACTGTCCCTCCCCTCCCTCTCCCAGACCCGAGCTCCAGGGGACAGAGGGCCCCCCGGTTTCCTGAAGCCCCTCTTCTCAGTGCTGAGATGGAGGGGACCCACCTCAGGGCCCCCCTCTCTCTCACTCCACCCACTCCCTTTTGTACCCTCAAGGTGGGCGGAGGGCTCACAGGGGTGACCACCGTCCAGGCCGGCCTGGAACTCAGGGGCTCCCAGGACATGGGACTGCCAGGGCGAAAACTGGGAACGTCCCTGGCAAACAGTCTCCCTGCTGGGCATTGCCCACCCGAGGATGTGGGCACAGAAGAGCAGCCGGGACCCCACTCTGTGCCTGCCACTTACATGGAAAAACCGCTCTGCCACACATCAATGCCATTAACAAAAAAAAAAAAAAAAAAAAAAAAAGAGGAGGGATTTTTCTAGATAAAAACAGACAGGAGATATCCGACTGATCTTTTTTAAAAAAATGTTTTATAAATAGCTCTGCTGATAGGGAGCATGGTGGATGTTGTTTTAAAGGCGGGACGAGGCCACCCTGTTTACGCAAGCCTGTGCTCTCTGGAGGTCTCTTCTGAGCCATCGGATGGGGCCCCGTCATAACAGTCTGCGTGGTACTTTCAATATTTATATGTTTGGCAAGTGTGGCCAAGCCTTAACAAATGATAAAGCCAGCTAATAAAAGGATGGGTGGTCAGGGTAAAAAAAATAAAAGGCTCTAAACCGGCCCACAGACTGTGGGTCGCTGTGCCTCCTGGAGCTCTGGGGGCGCCTCTGAGTCCCTGTGGGAGCGCGGGGCGCGGGGAGACCCAGCCCAGGATCTGCAGCGCCTCCACCCCGGGGTGGGGTCTGCAGGGCGAGAGCGAACCCTCCCAGAGCCCAGGCTGGGCCCTCGGGGTCACTGGCACCTCCCGGGGCCTCGGCCCTCAGCCCCATCCGGGGCGCAGCGGGGCCGGGAGCCCGGCCGGTGCGCCTCCTGCCCGCGCCCCTCCCTCCTGGCCGGCTGGTCACGGCGCCTCCTCCCTGGGAGTCGATAAATCTCCGACCAAAGATCGAGGCGGGCAGGGGCCGAGCCCGCGGCGCCTTTGAAGGCCGCCCGGCCTCCCAGCCCGCAGCTCCTGCAGCTCTGGACCCAGACCTCGTGTCCTCCGGGCCGGGAAGGGGCGAAGCCCTGCCTCCCGCCGCGCCATCGGGGCCAGAGGCCGCCGGGCGTGTCCCTCCAAAGTCTGTGTCCTAGGTTCCCCGGGGACGCCCATTCCACAGAGGGGGAAACTGAGGCCCCGGGCAGGCTGGATCTCAGGCTTGACCAAGACCCCTCAGCGAGCAGAGCGGGGAGCTGCAGACCCCGTTATTCTATTTCCTACGACGAACGCCCCGTGTCTTTGTGGAGGGGGGAGAGCAGAGTGGCTCCCGGCCGGGTCCTGCAGTGAGCCGTGCGGCCACGAGGGGGCAGCAGCATCTAGTCCCGCCAGGCTCTGCCCGCAGCGCTGCTTTCAGAGAAGCAGCAGCTGTGGAAACAGGGAGGGGGTGGGCATCTCTGAAGACGGACCTCGCCAGGACCCGCACACGCCTGATGCTGTCCACGTCAGAGAAAAGGGAAGGACGTGGGCTCCGGGGGATGCCGAATGCCCATGGCATGCCTTTGGCCAAGTTGTGGAACCTCAGGAGACTGGTTTTCTTTCTTTTTTATGAAATAACGGTTTTTAGTGATTTCAGAGAGAGGAAGAAAGAGAGAGAGATAGATAGATAGAAATATCAATGATGAAAGAATCATTGATCAGCTGCCTCCTGTACCTCCCCTCCCCCCCCCACCCTAACAAGGGATCAAGCCTACACTCTGGGCATGTGCCCTGACTGAGAATCGAACTGTGACCTCCTGGTTCATGGGTCCATGCTTAACCACTGAGCCACACGGTCGAGCTGGAGACCTATTCTCTAGCCCACATGTGTCAAACACAAGGCCCGCGGGCCAAATCCGTCCCGCCAGGCCTTGCAATGTGGCCCGCACCGCGCTGTCATCACTGCACTCCGCTGCGTTTCCATCACAATGACAGTTTATGACTGTTCAGTAAACCATTCGGCCCGCGATTTAGGCTGGATTTTAGATTTTGGCCCCTTCTCTGATTGAGTTCGACACCCCTACTCTAGCCTGTGCCAACGGGGAAAATAGTTGCCCGGCTTGGTAGTGCTGGGAATTACGATAACCAGGTGATTAGTATAAACTATCGCCCCAGGGTGCAGAGGGCCCCAGGCTGAGTCACCCGCTGAGACAGGGAGGAAGGGTAGGGTCTGCCCTTGACTCTCATATGCGGGCCTTGCACAGCCGCAGATCCCTGCGGGCCATTGAGCATCCACGTTGCCCACACAGGGAGACTGTTGTCACCTCCATTTTATGAGAAGGAAACGGGCTCGGAGAGGCTGAGCAGGTGCCCTGGGCCACGGGCCACAGCCTACGCCCACCTCAGAACCGGGGGCCCAAAGGTTCTGCCTTCTACGTCCTGCACAAACCCCCACACACCGCTGCCCGGGCGCCTGTGCACCGCCAGGGATAGCAACCCCTCCCCAACCCCTCAACCAAGGTGGGGGCTGCTGAGGAGGCTGTGACAGTTGTCCTCCCCACCCCCCCACCCCCAGGTTAGCTGAATCCGGGAGGAAGAGCTCGAGGTGGGTTTCCGTTGCCAGCCTGCCCACCCCGTCCCCAGTGACCCTCAGCCACGGACCAGGAAGTGGATAACAGCACACCAACAAGAAAGCGCTTCCAGCCAGCCAGAGGGACATGACAGAATGCCGACAGTGAGACAGGTGGTCAAAGTGCAGAAAATGCCCTCCACCTGGCGTTCTAACCCGGAAAAACGAGAGTCAGGAACGCTCTTCAGACAAACAAAACCAGGAGAGCAGGAAGGGAGGTGGGGTCTGGAGGGAGAACCTGCAGACAGAAGAGCAGCCAATGCAAAGCTCACGGGCCCAGAATGTGCCTGCCTGCTTTGTAATAATGATAATCATAATGATAATAGTAATAATAATAACTTCAACAGCATTTCCCCGTCCCATTAAATGTCACAAAACTGTTTTTCTGAACTCCATGAAGAACAGGTGAGCCTCATGTTTCTCTCCCCCCCCCCCCCGCCCCCTCCCAAAGTAACGCAGCCATAACTCTCCTTCCCACCTGGCGCTCTGGCCCCGGGGCTCATGCCCCAGGGGAATCATGACCTCACTGAGGGCTGTAGTGAGGGAAGTGTCCAAGCTAATCCCAGCACAGGTGGACATGCACACACGCACACTCAGAGACACAGACATACTACACACAGAGAGTCATGCCAGACACACACAGAGAGACACGCACACACAGACACACACACAGACACACACACACACACACACACCCTGGTGCTAATGCTTGGTTTTTGAGCATAAAATTGACTTGAGGATCTCAAAGAATTCTCCAAGGGTTTGATCTATTGATATGTGCCATTTCAGAAACTAAAACCAAGAAATCTTTTTTAAAAATGTTTTTATTGACTTTTTAGAGACAGAGGGAGAGGGATAGAGAGATAGAAACATCAATAAGAAAGAAACATCATCCATCGGTTGCCTCCTGAACACCCTGACTGGGGAATCAAACCATGACCTCCTGGTTCGTAGGTCGACGTTCAACCACTGAGACACACCGTGTGGCTTACAAACCCTAAAGTATTTACTGTCTGGTCCTTTACAGAAAGTGTTTGTCAATCCCCATTCCAACTAAATGCCCTTCGTTTTGTGTTCAGAGCATAAAATGGACCTTCAGTTAATATCAGTAATGGGTAGAGCATGAAGGGAAGTGCTGGCTTTGTTTATCCCACACAGCAGTATCGGTTCAGTATTCTATAGATCAGTGCTCACCCAGACTTTATTACAACAAAACTACCACATGAGAATGACTGTATGGTGAAACGGAGGCACAGAGGGTCTATTCTAAGCCTCGTGCCTGCTGTCACTCAGATAAAAAGTGAAGGAACCAGCCTGGCCAGCATGGCTCAGTGGTTGAGCATGCACCTGTGAACCCAGTTCAATGCCCAGATTGTGGGCTTGATCCCCAGTGTGGGGTGTGTGGGAGGCAGCCGATCAATGATTCTCTCTCATCTTTCTAGTAACATCCTGGACTGAGGTTGGCAACCATTTTTCTGTAAAGGACTAGGCAGTAAATATTTTAGACTTTGTGAGCCATAATCTAACTACTCAGCTACTCAACTTGGCCCTGTGCAAAAGCAGCCAGATAATAAAAATCAGGTGGCATAACTGCGTTCCCAATAAAACTTTATTTACAGAAGCAAATGGCCAGCAGACCCCCACTCTAGACTGTGAGCTCCTTGAGAAGGAAGGCTCAGGCTAGGAGTAGAATGGCCTTGACTTTGCCAAGAAGGAAATGGAAACACAGACACAGAGAGATGGATTTTGGAAGAAGGCAGGAGTAGAACTATAACTGAATGTTTTGGTGTATTTTCTCAGGTGAAGTGAATGCAGATAAGGCACTTCTCACGTTAGATCTGAGCTACTTGGGAAAATGAAAGCTAACAGAAAGCAAAAAATATTGTCTTCACAAACCCTACCACCTGGCCTGGGTCTCGGCAAATTCCTATGCAGAGTAAGTTCTACACAGTTTAAAACTATGAGGTTGAACAGGGTGGTGATGGCTCTGAATTGCTTTTCAGGTGTTCCCAGAGCTCAGAGCTGGTGAGTTCATCATGTCTTTTTTATTTGTTTATTTTATTTTATTGATTTTTTTACAGAGAGAAAGAGAGAGGGATAGAGAGTTAGAAACATCGATCAACTGTTTTCTGTTACACCCCCCCCCCCCCCCTGGGGATATGCCCGCAACCAAGGTGCATGCCCTTGACCAGAATTGAACCTGGGACCGTCAGTCCGCAGGCTGACACTCCATCCACTGAGCCAAACAGGTTAGGGCTCATCCTGTCTTTGTACATCTTAATTTTCTTCCAGGTTTAGTCTCCTAGTGCAGGAACACCAGACAGGTTATAAAACTGTCTGAAAATAAAGCCTTTGGAGTACTCCCATGAGTGCAGGAAGACGAGCTTCTATGGAAAGTAACTTCACTGGGTGAGACCTGATCATGAATTTCGAACTGGGCAGGTCCACAGTCACACCCCAGGCATACAACTTCTTTAGCAAACGGCTTATCTTTGGCTTAAGCAGGCTGTCCATTGTTCCTGTGCATCTAGGCTAGCATACCTTTGACATAAGCATAACCCTACACTCCACTTCCCCATTGTCACCCCAGCTTCAGTGCCTGTAAAATGGAGTGAAGTAGCTCACAGTGCCACAGCAGCGATTAAAACGCAGAACCTGCAGGAAAGTCACTGAACCAAGCACAAGGCTTGGCAAGAACCTTCCCTCCCCAACGCAGGCACCCAGGGTTTGGATCAAGTTTGCAAGAGGAGGGCAGGACTATGGCAGGGTCACCCCCTCGGCTCTCTGTAAACCATTGGGGTGCATCTGATCTGCCTCTGCCCCGGGACCTGCACGCCGATGGCTGCAGCGAAGTGCTCACATCCAAGCGGGCAGAGTCCCGCACCAACCACTTCCGCCAAAGACCAGTCTGGAGCAGAGACTTCCGGCCAGAGGGAAAGATGGTGGGCGTGGCATGTGGAAACCACGCCCCTTTCTTGGCTCGCACTTCGCGGCGCCAGGCACCACCTAGCGGATCCCAGTGCCCGTCCAGGCGGCCACGCCTACCAGGGCACGCCTCTTGGTGACGTCACTTCCGGGCGGGCGGGCGGGGCGGGCCCGGGCGGCCGTCGGGAGCGCTCTGGCTCCGGGTGGTTCTGCTCCACTGCCCGCCACGTCCGCACGCCGGACCGGGACCGCGGGCGCCGCGCGCCGTCCGAGGGCCGCCCGGCCGCCGCAGGCCCGCCGCGCCCGGGTAAGAGGCCTGCGCTGCCGTCGGGATGCTGTGGCCGCGGCCGCCGGGACGGGGGCTTGGGGCGGAGGGAGGGCGGTGAGGGGCTGGAGAATGAATGGGGCACGAGAGGCAGAGCAGGGCAGGAAGAGAAAACGTGAGTGGGGGCACCGGGTGCCAGGGGATGAGGATGGGAGGTGTCCACTAAGAAACGTCCAAACCTATAAGGGATTTTCTGAGTTTACACGAGCCAAACTGATGACAATTGCTGGGAAGCAAAATCCCCCGGAGTTGAGAACATGCTCTGGAGGAGGGCAGTTTGCAGCTGAAAGGAGGAGACTTGAGGAGGGTCACATGGAATTCATCGGGGGCAGGTGAAGGGGGCAGGAGAAAGCAAAGCGGGGGAACGTCTGGGACCGGAGGAAAAGAACACGGGACAGACACAGACGTACTTGTACACCGGTGGGCGCAGGCTAGCCAGTTACCATTCACACAGACCGTGTTCGGGCAGCAAGATCACAAGGACGGTTCTGTGTTCTGGCGGGCGGGTGTGCCCAGAGCTGTCTGGGAAAGGAAATGGCACGGACACACTCTGTAGGTGTGTAGCTTGGATGTAAAAAGAGTAGACCGGCTCACTTAAAGCAACGGGTCAAGGAAACTACAGGCCTGGCACATGCCGCCGCCATAACCCACTTCTGGTTGGGGATTTTTATGTTCAGACCATCCTGTGTGGTTACTTTCAGTTTCTGAGTTTGTGGGGCCTGCAGGTGCTGGCCTCCCCTGAGCTTGTCAGTTTCAGTATGGGGGTCCCCTTTTCCGCCACACTGACAGGGAATGGGGGGAGAGGAAGGAACAGAAGGAATCGGTTGGGAGCTGAGACTCCAGAAGGAGCATGGATGGGGGCCCCGCAGAGAGGCGGGAGGCAGGGGATCCCAAACCAGAGAAGAGGCCCAGGCTGTTCAGTTGGGGAGCAGCAGACGGGAACGTTGGGACACTCCCGTGTAGGCGGGGCACGGAAAGGTCCTCCGAGGGCCAGGATGGGCCCGGGGAGTGTTCTACCTGGGAGGGGTTGTACTTTTCCATCTACTTACCTCCCTCCTCCGTGTGGGGCTGGTGGCTGCTTAAAGTGTGTGCATTTAACTGTTAGGCTGAAGTGAGGAGTCAGCATCCACCACGTCTGCCATCAAACATAGATGTGGCACTTACAGTTCTGCCTATAATGTACTGTTTTCTCCCCAAAGGAAACATCTCTAAAATTTCAATAAATCGGCAAGGAAAGTACTTAAAATACCGATTCTTCTGCTTATGTGCCAAACGTGCCACGCAGGCACCTTGGGAACAAAAACTAGGCTGCTGATCAGCATTTCATTGTGATATCAAAACTTCCAGAAACCCGGAAGCAATCGAGGTCATTAAGACAATATCCACTGCTCCGGCTCCCCGTGTGCCACGGGGACACAGCCTCTGGACCACAGGACAATGTCTACACACACACCACCACCCGCCTGTGTCCGTTGGGTTCTGTTATCAAAGTCCAGCCAGGTGGCGTGTCAAGATAGGGCTGCCCTGTGGCTCAGTGGATAGAGCGTCGGTCTGTGGACTGAAGGGTCCCGGGTTCGATTCCGGTTAAGGGCATGTGCCTTGGTGGTGGGCAAATCCCCAGTAGGGGGTGTGCGGGAGGCAGCTGATCGATGATTCTCTCCCATCGATGTTTCTAACTCTCTCTTCCTCTCTGTAAAAAATCAATATAAATAAATAAATAAATAAATAAATAAATATTAAAAAAAAAAAAAAAAAAAAGATAGGGCTGCTCTGTGTTTGCTCTCACAGCCCCTACTCCTTGGTCTGTGTAGTTTTCCCAGCTTGGAGTGGGGACTGGGGTCATGTCACTGCTGCTCGGTCAGTATTGCCAGAGCCATGGAATGTGAGGTAACAGGTGTAGACCCTTACCACGCCTGAGGATCGCTGTGTTGGGTCTTAGGAGCCTGTGTAAGCCAGAAGAAGGGATCGAGCGTGTTGCGGTCCGATTTCACATGACTTGCGCACAGCACCCTGCGTCTAACAAATAGGTTCGTGAAAGAGTTAAAACCAAGCCGAGGTTGGGAGCACAGGTCATCGGAGACAGGAGGTGTTGAGAGGTGTCACAAGGTCAAGGGCCAGAACAGGATCAGGAAATTGGCATCAAGAGCCATCTGGGGCCGAAGCCGGTTTGGCTCAGTGGTAGAGCGTCGGTCTGCTGACTGAAAGATCCCAGGTTCGATTCCGGTCAAGGGCATGTACATTGGTTGCGGGCACATCCCTGGTAGGGGGTGTGCAAGAGCCAGCTGGTCGATGTTTCTCTCTCATCAACGTTTCTAGCTCTCTATCCCTCGCTCCTCCTCTCTATAAAAAATCAATAAAATATATTTTTAAAAAAAGAGCCGTCTGGGGCTCTGTTTTTAAAAACAAAATAAAACTGTGTTTATTGGTTTTCAAGAGGAAGGGAGAAAGAGAAAAATCACTGATGGGCTGCCTCCTACATGCCCCCAACTAGGAATCAAGTCCGCAACTCAGGCATGTTCCCTGACTGGGAGTCTGACTGTGACCTCCTGGTTCCTAGGTCAGTGTTCAACCACTGAGCCAGGCCGGCCAGGCATGGGGCTGCCTTTTGGATGGAGTGACACCTGGCTCGTGGGGGTACTGCCCCTTCTCTGCGGAACTTGTGGGAGCTGACCCCTGAAAGGGGGGAACTCCCAGCTCCAGCCTCACCTGTCTTTCTGTCTGCCCTGGTCTCCCTCCCCCTCAATCCTAATGTCATTCCTTCTTGCTTATGTCCCTCTTGCCCAGGGGTCTCTTTACGGAGTCTGAGAGCTTGATCTGTAAGTGAGAATAACCGGCCTGACCCTCTTTTAAGGTTCACGGAAGCCTTTGCAGGGGAAACTGCTGTTTTCAATCTTATGAATGGCTTGTCTACTCTGAGTCAGATTAGCGCAGGACCCCACAAACTAATCCTGACACTGCGAGTAGGCTGCTGGAAAGCGGAGGCAGGACCATACCAGAGGGATGAAGTCACGGCACAACAAGGGCCTGTTCTGGACTCTGCGCCGCGGCCAGTTCCCGGTTCTGAGGGAGGGACCCGCAGTCCCACCGGCTGGGAGGGAGGGGCAGCGATGGTGCCCGGCAGAAGTTACGGAGAATCTTGTGGAATTGCCTGATAGAGCCTGACAGGCATGCTCCGTGTGTGCACTGGCCTTGTGTGTGTTAATTGTGTGAGTGATTGTACACATGCATGGGTATGACTGCATATGTATGCCTGTGGCAGTGTGCACGTTTGTGTAGCTGTGTGTGAATGGATATGCAAGCAGCTATGTGCACGCATGAGTGACTGCGTGCTCACATGTGTGTGCCTATGCATGTATGTGTGTGTGCACATAGGTGGGCATTTGTGTGAGGGAGTGGGCCCACGATGGTCCTCAGGCATCCCCACCTGCTAATGGCAGCCACGGTAGGAGGTGATGAGTTCATGTCCCGAGCTTGCGTGAACTACTCGGCGATGGGAGGGTCATTTGTGCTGATCAGTATCTTTGCATTGCTGTCGTATCCCTGGGTTCCTCTAACGTTTTGGTTGGCTCTTATAAAAAAATATTCATCTCCTGTCATGTAAATGATAAAGTTTCTCTAAATTATAAAATCCGAGGGACCCCAGTCCCTACTCTAAGCTGGAAAAACTATACGTACCAAGGAGTAGGGGCTGTGAGAGCAGACACAGGGCAGACCGAGGACACCTATCTTGACATGCCATCTGGCTGAACTTTGACAACAGAACCCAACGGACACAGGCGTGTGGTTTTGTGTAGATAGACATTGTCCTGTGGTCCAAGGCTGTGTCCCCGTGGAAACTATATCAGATGGGCCTGGAAGCTCAAAGTACTTGAAGGAAATCAGACATTATATATATAGCAATCTGTAGGCCGCATATATATATATATATATATATATACACACACATATACATATATATACACATATATACATATATATATATGTATATATATAATTGATCTTAGAGAGGAAGGGAGAGGGAGAGAGAAACATCAATGATAAAAGAATCATTGATTAACTGCCTCCTGCACGCCCCCAGGCCTGTACCCTTCAGTCCTCCGCAGGCGGACGCTCTGTCTATTGAGCCAAACCAGCTAGGGCCAGACATTGCTTTCTTTCACTGGAGCCTTTCAGAGTGTTTCCCAGAAGTGATACAAGCTTGTTAAAAAAATAAATAAATAAAATCTGAGTATAAAATGAAAATCACCTGTAAATCTGTTCCCTAGGGATAACCATTATGAACTTTCTGGTATAAATCTTCCCAGACCACTTGACTATTCCTGCTTAGACAAAAACAGGATCGTGGTGTGTGTTCTGTGTGTGACCTGCTTGTTTCACTTCACGTTCCATGCTGGGCACCTTCCCATGGCAATAAGTAGACATTTGTGTGTGTTTTAATGGCTGCCATAGCATTTTATATGTGGATGGGGCCGTGTTTTACGTAACCATTCTGATTTTTTACCATTATAAATAGCGCCGCGATGAACATCTTCACGATCTCCCCGTTGTACACCTGTCCAGTCGCTTCCTGAGAAGGAGTTCGGGCAGGAGACAGTGCTGCCCCCAAGCCGTGCCAGGGAAAGTTTTGATACACAGTCTCCTTTTCCCAGCTGACTTGCCGAATGCTGCCCATTGGGTGCCTCCCTCCTCACCGACTGTTCTCCTCCTGCATTTCCTAAGAAGTATTTTCTCTTCTCCAAACCCTAGATGCGACAGTTACCAGGCTGGAGCCTCGGCCCGTGTCCCGCCCGTTCCGCAAAGCATGCCGCGGCCCAGGAGCGCCCCCCGCAGCTGCGCTCGCCTGCAGATCCGGACCGCGCCTGGCCAGCACGCCGCGCCAGCCTGCAGCCCTCCGAGCGGGACGATGGCCCTGAGCGCCCGCCCCTGGTGAGTGTCCGAGGGCCGGGTTCCCTGCTGGGGACGCACAGGGAGCTCGGAGGGGACTGTGCAAGCTCAGGGAGCCTCCAGGGGAAGGAAAGACAGGCAGGCCCAGCGGCCCGAGCCTCCCAGGATCCAGGAGGGGCCCGGACTGTGGCTCTTCACGCCAGAGGTTCTGCCCTGTGAGGTTCTGCCTTCTGAGATCCTCCAGGAGGGTGGTCCAGAGGCGGGGACAGGTGGGCGCCGTGTGGTCGCCTGCGGCCTTCGTCTGTTTCTGGGACACGAACGCCAGTCTCCACAAAAGGTTCTGGGCTTGTGTCGCCGTGCCGTAACGGTGTGGGAGCTCCCGTGCACAGCGCCTGGCTGAGCCGCGGTGAGGGGGGGGGGGGGGGCCTCATGGCAGGAGCGGCTCTGGGAGGACACCATCCCAGGACAGGAGGGAGACGGTCCCCGCCTGGCCCAGGGCAAGGCGGGGAGGAGGAAATCCGTTCGGCACATCGACCAGCCTCTCCCTGCACCTAAGAACCCGACGTTCACTGCGCGATCGGGCTGCCTGCCACCTGGCTCTGCAAACAACGTTTTAGTGGGGCCCGGCCGCGCCCATCGGGCACAGATCCTCCGCGGCCCCGAGGCCCGCAGAGCCTCAAACATTTGCTGTCCAGCTCGTCACAGGAGCTGTTTGCCAGCTCTGCTCTAGAGGTTTGTAGCGAGGGCACATCGAGCCTGAGGCCTGGGGTGCATCCAGGAAGCCCTGGCACCTCATCCCACCCCAGGGCACCCAGCCCCGGGCTCAGGCGCAGGGCCACGCGTGCCCAGATGTGACTGGCCGGGGAGAGCCGTCTAAAGGCACTCATTTACCGAGAGCCCAGCTGCACGGCCTCGGCGGATGGGGGGTGGATGAGCGAGTTCTTCCTGCCCAGGACCTTCACTCCGATTCTTCCCTCTCATGGCAGCGTCTGTTTCTTCTCTCCTCTCCCCGCCCCCACTGTTCTGTCCAAACAAAGCATGCCCTTGCTCTCCAGAAGATAGTTGCGGACCTGCGGGTCGGAGGGCCGAGGAACCTTCCAACCTGTGAGCCAGGAGCCCTCGCAGACGATTCTGGAGGGCAAGTGCAGGATGAGTGAGAGGAAGTCAGCGAGTCGCGGGGAGGGGTCAGGAGCACTAGGGGATGTGCCGGTTTCCACGAGAGTTTGTGCTCAGATGGGGTTTGCGGTCCTGGGACCAGCCTACGACAGTCCCCACCGATCACAGCGGGCAGAAAGCCACCACGTGGCGGCCCCACAAACATCCCTCTGTGCTGCTCGGGCTGCCTGTGGGCTGCCGGCCGAGCCAGGCTCTGCACGGGGCACAGCAGGTAGTCCTGTGCCCGGGACGGTGGCGAGGGTAGCGGAGAGGCCAGTGGGGCCAGACTTTGGAGGCCGCCTGGGCCGTGTTAAGGAGCTTAGGTGTCGTCTGGGGAGGGAGGGATTTGAGCCATGGAGGCAGGGTCCACTTTGTGGGTTGCCAGGATCTTTGGGGCAGCTGTGGGCTGGGGGCGGGGAAGTGGACCAGGGCAGCGGGGATTCATTTGTGCCGATGGGGGGGACATCGCCTTGCTGTCACTGAGCGGCCTGGCTGCAGGGCCGTCGGGATGCTCATTCCGTGCCCTCGGCTCCCTCCTGGGACTCGGCTCCATGGAACTCAGGACCCGCACGGTGAGGGCCCCGTGGGGAGACCGAAGGCCTAGGGAACGGGGACAGGAAGTGCTTTAAGCCATCACACAGGGGCCCTGGTGAGATCACTAACCACCGTGGCGGAGACGCGGCGTGCTCTTCCTGGGTGCCAGCCTGGTCCAGGCACGTGGCTTGTTGGCACGCCAGACCGAGGCAGAGCCCTGCACACGGCGCAGCACTGTACCCAGGCCAGGCTGCGCGTTACTGACCGGACGCCTTTCTCTCGATCGCAGATCCCTCGGCCACGTCGCCGGCATCGCTAGCAGCCTGAGAGCAGGCTGGGAGCCTCCGGACGCCAGCCCTGCTCCCGGCTCGCCCACAAGATGTGGACAGCCCTGGTGCTCGCCTGCATTTCCTCCCTGTCCTTCTCCGAGAGCCGGGTGGCACCCCGGGGTCCAGGTGGGTGAGGACGCTGGGAGATTGCTGCCCAGGCCCAGCGCACCCTGAGCCCGAGGGGTGTCTGCGCGCCCCGGCGGAGAGCGGGGAGCCCCAGCTCCACGGGGCCAGGCTGGGCGAGACTGTTGGACGGAGCTTCTCCAGGCCCTGCGAGGGGAGGAGCCCCCGGGGGGCCGGGCCTCGGCGCCCTGAGCCGGTCTCTGGCTTGACCCTGCCAAACCTCCTTACTTCAAGCCTGGCTTTGCTGAGAGTTTGTCCACTCAGACCTCAGACACTTGGTTGCTGCCGCTCTGACAGCCCTCCCCCCGCCCCCCGGCATCCAGCTGCAGAGCCTTCAGGAAGCCAAGAGGTCCCTGGTGGGAATACCCGGGCGGCGGGTTATCTGCTCTGTAAGCCACGTTGTTTGAGAGTTCAATGAGGAGTCACACCAGTGCCGGGAGACGCTCCCTGTCTGCTGTTTTGGGGATTGGATCCAAGAGTGCAGCTCTTAAATCTTCCATGGGCTTGGGGTTCAGAGAGGGCAGAGCAGGTTTTTTTGTTGTTGTTGGGTTTTTAAAAATATTTTATTGATTTTTACAGAGAGGAAGGGAGAGGGATAGAGTTAGAAACATCGATGAGAGAGGAACATCAATCAGCTGTTTCCTGCACACCCCCTACCAGGGATGTGCCCGCAACCAAGGTACATGCGCTTGACCGGAATCGAACCTGGGACCTTTCAGTCCGCAGGCCGATGCTCTATCCACTGAGCCAAACCGGTTAGGACTGCAGAGCAGTTTTAAGACCAACGTGCCAGCTGCCCCTGGGGTGGGCCGCGGGCCAGGTGTGGCAGCGAGGTGCTGGGGGAGCTGTGCACACTCCTCCCCGGTCTCTCTGGGCCCAGGACACAGGCCAGCGAGGCCGCCAGCCGCCCCTGACCGTGCCTTTCTCTCTCCTTTCTGACCTGAAGTGCCCGTGGCCTTCAACCAGACGCAGGCTGACTTGGTCACAAAAAACACATCCAGGGAAACGACTGGCAGCATCTTGAACAAAACCTCCGAGGCCATGACGACGCCCTCTCCTGTCACGGCGGCCAGAGAGACTTCGGGAGCCAACCACAGCTCCCCTGCAGCCACAGCAGGGAGGACCCCCGGGACCAATGTGGGCACCTCAGCAGCTGCCGCGGGTCCCGCCAACCTCACGGACTCCAGGGTGCCCACGCCGACGTCCACACGGCCACCCCCGGCGTCCACGGCCGCTCCCAGCACGCCCCACACCCAGGCACCCAGCAACGGTACATTGCCAACCGCAGCGCCTCGGACCACGCTGGCCACCAGCACGCAGACTGCTGCCGCCTCCACAACAAGTGCAGGCGGCGCCCGGGGCTCACAGAGACCCACTGAGCACACCCCCCGCCACTCCGCAACCGGCCCCACCGCCGGCCCCACGCTCCCCACAGCCAGCTCCGTGCTCCCCACAGCCAGCTCCGTGCTCCCCACAGCCAGTCCCACGCTCCCCACCGCCGGCCCCACACTCCCCACAGCCAGCCCCGTGCTCCCCACAGCCAGCCCCACGCTCCCCACAGCCAGCCCAGAGCTCCGCACAGCCAGCCCCACCAGTCCCCACGCGCTCCCCACCAGTCCCCACTCACTTAACACATCCACACAAGGTCCCACCACCCAGCCGTCGACTGCCCGACCCGTGGCAGACACAGCAAGTAGCCCCACCCCGCCCCTGGAGAACACAACCCCAGAGCCCACCCCTTCCATGGCTTCCATGTCCACCACTGCGGTGACCACCGAGGGGCCAGCTGCCAGCACGGTGCCAGCTCCTGTGCCGCATGCCAGCCCCACACCTGGGGTGGAGGCCACGTCCCCCACAACACTGCCAAGCACTGTTTCATCCACATGGGGGCCCACGGGGGCCACCACGCCCTCCACACCGGAGCAGGTGCGGCCTGAGGCCACAGGGGGCACTGCTTCCACCGGGCCCACCCCCGGGAGCTCAGGGGACCCTAAGGTGCCAACCACGGACTCGTGCCAGCTCAGCACCCAGGGCCAGTACGTGGCGGTCACCACCAGGGTCCTGCCCCTGTCCCCGGTGAACAGAGGGGCGCTGCTGGCCATGCTCCTGCTGGGGGTGGCCCTGCTCTTTGCAGTCATGGTCCAGTTTGCGCTGCAGGCCTACGAGAACTACAAGAAGAAGGACTACACGCAGGTGGACTACCTGATCAACGGGATGTACGCGGACTCGGAAATGTGAGCGGCCGAGGCCGGCCTTCGGCTCCAGCTGGACCCTCGGGGGCTGGGCCCTCCCCTCCTTCCCTGTTCCCTCTGAGACCAAACCAAGTGCTTCCAAACCCTTTGGTGCAATTCAGGAGATCCGCCAGACGTTCAAACACATTCACTTACGGTCACGTCACTAAAAGGCTGCTGCTTTCTTTTCATATTTATTTTTGTAAATGATCGATCCTGTCGATGGAACAGGCAGTGATTGGGGTGGTGACATGAGGCGGGATGGGGCGGGAAGGGAGTGCTGGTAATCAGCTTCTCATTCAGATGGTGTCTCCCCATTGATGTGGCCCGCCCACTCGCCAAGGGGAGCTTCGCAGGTACAGGAGGCCCCGGACTCTGCTGTGCCCAGGCCGCTTCCTTGGGCTTCGCTCTTGTGCCCAGTCCCGCCCACACTCAGCGGAGGGGTCTCTGGTGCCATGTGGAGTCTGCCCTTTTAATCCCTCTCCCCCTGGACCATCAGGCGGTGAGCCGGGTGGAGTTTGATTTGGGCATGAAAGTGCACCACCGTGTGGCCCGCCCCTGAGCCACACGCTGTAGCCAGGTCAGCCGGGACTGCTGAGCCCCCAGGCGCAGTGGCCCTGCACTGTGCCCACTCCCCTCAGGTGGTCATTAGCACCTCGACCCGGGTCACCTGGATCCTGGGAGCCCCGGGCCCCAGAGAGTGCAGGCCTGCTCCCCTCGGCAGGACAATTGCCCGGGTTCCTGGCTCCTCCTTCCCAACCCCAGTGGCCCTCAGAGCCGCACGGTGTCCTTGTGCACTGGCTGCCGTCCTGCTTAACGCAGGGAATGCACTGCACTCCCCGAGCCCGGGAGATCAGCTTCCCTCCCCGTTCTATTTTTTAAAAAATTATTTTTATTGATTTCAGAGAGGAAGAGAGAGAGAGAGAAACCTCAATGGTGAGAGAATCATTGATTGGCTGCTGCTTACACACCCCCTACTGGGGATTGAGCCTGAAACCCGGGCGTATGCCCTTGACTGGAATCGAACCCGTAATCTAGGGGTGTCGAACTCAATCAGAGAAGGGGCCAAAATCTAAAATCCAGCCTAAATCGCGGGCCGAATGGTTTACTGAACAGTCATAAACTGTCATTGTGATGGAAACGCAGCGGAGTGCAGTGATGACAGCGCGGTGCGGGCCACATTGCAAGGCCTGGCGGGACGGATTTGGCCCGCGGGCCTTGTGTTTGACACATGTGCCATAATCCCTCAGTCCACAGGCCAACGCTCTATCCATTGAGCCAAACTGGCTAGGGCTTCCCTCCCATTTTAAAGACATGTCCACTGCGGCACCGAGGGGACAACCCACCCCTGGGGCCGCAGCCGGTAAGCCCGGCTCTCTAACCGGAGTTGACCCTTGGACAACGCCAGGAGGGTGAAGGCACCAGGCCCTCCGCACGCAGGCTCCCAGGGCGAGCGCGCGCTCGGACCGCACGGCTCGGTCGCCGTCACGTGTGAGCGGGCGGGCCTTTCTCTGCCCGAGGCGGCGAGAGCGGACGGGCGGCACCCAAGGCTGGGCACCCAGGCCGGGCCTGCAGCTGCCGCTCCCCGCCCAGAGCAAGCGTGGCGTGTGCTGGAGCTCGGCTGCCTCACTGTGACACGGGGAAACGGAATAGCATCCGTCATGGACCTGGGGGCGGGGGAGGGGCGGCCACGCCTGCTCTACCCAGAAGCCCGAGGGCGAGACGGATTCCGTCTGACCCTGGTCCCCCTCGCAGAGGCCCCCTGAGCCAGGCCTGGTAACAGTTCCTCTCATTTAAGATCTCCCTCCTCCACAAAGGGGTTTCAGGAGGCCCAGGATGGAGACCAGGAGAGGAACTCCCAGATGGATTGAGATGATGTGAGAGCCAGGATGGAGAGGACACAGGTGGGGAGAAGCGGTCAGAACTTCCACGCCATCCTCGCCCGTCCTCGGCCCGTCTGTCCCCACTGGCTGGCCCACGGGCCCGGGGCCCTCCCCCTCTCCGGCCTCCGCTGACGGAGCCGAGCTGTGAGCAGCCCGCGCCCCCTGCTTCTCCCTCCCCCGCGCACCTGAGCCGTCTGCACCGGGGACGGCAGGTGCTGCGTTCGCACTGGCCTGGCCGGGAAGGCGGTGTTCCCGGCCGCCCTGGTCATCCTGTGTCCTGAGCTCCAGGCCCGCTGGCGTTGCTCCCCACAGGCAGCTCTGTGAAGGGCGGGCTCCCCTCGCTGCTGAGTTTCACCTGGAGCTGGAGCCTGACCCCACGTGAGCCCCGACCCCACGTGAACCCTGACCCCACGTGAGCCCCGACCCCACGTGAGCCCCGACCCCACGTGAACCCCGACCCCATGTGAACCCTGACCCCACGCGAGCCCCGACCCCACGTGAGCCCCGACCCCACGTGAACCCCGACCCCATGTGAACCCTGACCCCACGTGAGCCCCGACCCCACGTGAACCCTGACTCCACGTGAGCCCTGACCCCACGTGAGCCCCGACCCCACGTGAACCCTGACCCCACGTGAACCCCGACCCCACGTGAACCCCGACCCCACGTGAGCCCCAACCCCACGTGAACCCCGGCCCCACGTGAACCCTGACCCCACGTGAACCCTGACCCCACGTGAGCCCTGACCCCACGTGAGCTCTGACCCCACGTGAGCCCCGACCCCACATGAGCCCCAACCCCACGTGAACCCTGACCCCACGTGAGCTCTGACCCCACGTGAGCCCCGAACCCACGTGAACCCTGACCCCACGTGAGCCCCGACCCCACATGAGCCCCAACCCCACGTGAACCCTGACCCCACGTGAGCTCTGACCCCACGTGAGCCCCGAACCCACGTGAACCCTGACCCCACGTGAGCCCCGAACCCACGTGAACCCCGACCCCACGTGAGCCCCGACCCCACGTGAGCTCTGACCCCACGTGAGCTCTGACTCCACATGAACCCCGAACCCACGTGAGCCCCGAACCCACGTGAGCCCCGAACCCACGTGAGCTCTGACCCCACGTGAACCCCGACCCCACGTGAACCCCGACCCCACGTGAGCCCCGACCCCACGTGAGCCCCGAACCCACGTGAGCCCCGAACCCACGTGAGCTCTGACCCCACGTGAACCCCGACCCCACGTGAACCCCGACCCCATGTGAACCCTGACCCCACGTGAGCCCCGACCCCACGTGAACCCTGACCCCACGCGAGCCCCGACCCCACGTGAGCCCCGACCCCACGTGAACCCCGACCCCATGTGAACCCTGACCCCACGTGAGCCCCGACCCCACGTGAACCCTGACTCCACGTGAGCCCTGACCCCACGTGAGCCCCGACCCCACGTGAACCCTGACCCCACGTGAACCCCGACCCCACGTGAACCCCGACCCCACGTGAGCCCCCCCCCCACGTGAACCCCGGCCCCACGTGAACCCTGACCCCACGTGAACCCTGACCCCACGTGAGCCCCGACCCCACGTGAGCTCTGACCCCACGTGAACCCCGACCCCACGTGAACCCCGACCCCACGTGAGCCCCGACCCCACGTGAGCCCCGACCCCACGTGAGCCCCGAACCCACGTGAGCCCCGAACCCACGTGAGCCCCGACCCCACGTGAACCCCGACCCCACGTGAGCCCCGACCCCACGTGAGCCCCGACCCCACGTGAACCCCGACCCCACGTGAACCCTGACCCCACGTGAGCCCCGACCCCACGTGAGCCAGGGCGGGGTGCAGAGGGCGTTCTCACAGACCAGGTGCCCTGTTCCTTTCAGGCAGGTAGGACAAGGGGCCCCACCGGACTGGCTCAGCTTGTGGTCAGGGCCTCTGCCTGGTACCCCTACGTCCTAGGAATTGGGGCATGGGATGGCACAAGGCCTGCCTGTCCCTCAGCCCCACAGGCATTCCCCGTGCATCACTGCTCACCTGAGTGCAAACCTGTGTCTGATGGACCATCCTAAACATTCCTACGAGCAAGGCATCCTCCTGCTGGGACCTGCTGCTGCCCGCTGGGGCCAGCCCGACCCAGCGCCCTCCACCGGCAGCCAGGGACCCCTCCACACGCAAACCTGCGATTTTCCTGGCCAGTAGCCCTTCCTGGGATACAAGTCAAGCTGTGCCCACATGCCAGGCCAGGGCAGATTAGCTGACTAATCATTGGTCAGCTGCCTTCCAGGGGGTCCCTGTGAGTGGAGCAGGAGGGCCGGCGCTGGGCTCCAGACAGCCTCAGAGCCCCTCCACCAGGCTGTCCAAACCTGGGGCCACAGGTCCAAGCCCGGGGCTGGCCCCTGCCTTGGAGGCCACCACACTGTGGTGACCAGGCAGCCCTTCCTGGCCTGCGGGAAAGTCCTGTTTAGCATTAGCTCATCGGGCACATAGTGAGCGCCCGCTGTTTGCTAACCCAGTGGGGACTGGGAGAGGAAGCTGCCCACCCTGCCCCGGAGCACACGGAGTAACGGGTGGGGCACCAGGAAGATGGGAAGAAGAGGTGGGCGCACAGAGGAGGCACCAGGCCCTCCTGGGAGCTCAGGCGGGCTGCCGGGCAGAGCGGACTCAGAGCCCTCTTCCCGGCCTGTTGCCATGCCACTTCAGTGTCCAGAGCGAGACTGGCACCCGGGAGGTGGGGGTCTACTGGATGCATCCCAGTCCACACAAAGGCCACAGTGGAAGTGAGAGGCCGGTGTGGCCCCAAGGGGGCGCTCTTCCCTTCACAGTGAGGAAACTGAGGCAGGGGAAGGCCAAGTCGCTGCCCAGGGTCATCCTCTACTTGGCAGGATAGGGCCGTTTCCCCTGGGACAGCCAGCAGCGCCCCTCCGTAGCCCACTCCCTCCAGCAAAGTGCAAGGGCTCCACCTGGTGGCTGAGGCTCCTTCCAGCATCCTCTTACCGTGGGTACTGCCAGAGCCAGAGCCAGTTCTTGGGGGACTCCCTCCAGCCCAGCTCCCCTGGCACCGGAAGGCCTCTCTCCCTCCCTCCCCGTGGTTCCCAAGCTTCCGGAACCTCTCAGGGGTCCCAGGCCAGGGCTCTCCTGAGACAGCGTTCTCCGTTCTCCGGGAACGAGGGATACAGACCCTGTGGGAGCCTGTGCCTGGGGTGAGGCTGGCATGAGATCCGGTACAACCAGTTCTGCCATCCGAGGCTCAGACACAGATGCCGGGGGCTCCGACCAGCGTGCACGCTGCCCGTGGCACTGGGAGTGTGGGAGGGGCCTGTGCCTGGCCCGGGAGCCCTGCATGCCCAGCTCCGCACTCAGGGAACACCTTTACCCCCTTCACCCTCCCGCTTCACCCTCGGGATCCGTCCACATGTCCACCGGGCCTGGTTCTCGGAGGCCTCCATCTCTCCAGCAAGTTCTCGCTGACAACCCCCGCCCCACACTGAGGGGAGGTCCAGTCTCCTGAGGGCCCCACCGAGGCCCGGCCCCCGCAGTGGGGGAGGCCTGGGACCACGGAGTGGATTTCGTGCCTGTGGATGGTGGGGACAAGGAACGAAGATTCCAACTCCTGGGAGCTTATCCTTTGGCGGGGGCTTGTCCACTCTTCTGCTCTGATTAGGGGCAAGTCTGGAATGCCTTCCGTCCCCCCGGGTGAGCCAGCCCCCTCCTCAACCGGAAGGTCTTCTTGTTGAGCCTCTCGGGGGCCCACCCCTGAAACCAGGGCCTCCACCCAGAATGCCACGGCCAGCCGAGGCCAGAACGCTCCAGAGGAAATTGTCTCCGCTTTGGGCTCAGGAAGCACCACCCCGGCAATTTACCAAGGGACAAGCCAGCAGCCCAGGGCATCTGTGAGGCATGACCAGGGGATTCAGGGGGATGAGAGAGAGCAAAAAGCTACCGCCCCAGGGAAGCATGCAGATCGGGCCAAGACCGAGGTCAGCGGAAAACTGGGTGGGGGCTGCCAGGCGGCTGCAGCAGGACAGCAGCAGGGGCACTGACCGGTGGTGGAAGTTTCCATCAGGCTGTTAGAGGCAGGAGCAGGCTGTCCTCCTCCTCCAGGTAGAACTGACAGGGCCCGGAGGGAGGCGTGAGAACCTTCAGGTCCCGCACCTGCGCCTGGATCCCGGAGACTGCACTTTAAACATGGGTCGCTCCTACATCTGGGACCCAGAGGATCACGGAGGGACCACGAAGATTATCCCGGGGCCCGGGCCTCAAACACAGAGTCCAGACTTGTATCCTGGGTGTACTTCTCAGTTTGTAACAAAGACCACCATTTCCACAACCCAGAGGTCCAGGTGAGGTACCAGACCGCGCCCGGGGCCTCAGATAGCCGGAAACACCCTCCGTGGACCCAGACCTCCATCCGGGGCCCAGACCTACCTCCTGGTAAGACCATTATGGTGAGGACCAAAAGGCTTTTTCGGAGAACATATTGGAAGCCAGTGCCTATACCTTAATAGGCATGTCATGACAACCAGGCTAGTCATGACCACCATTTCATCATCCTGAGGGTTGTCCTTGCCCCAGAACTCACACCTGGGCCCATAGCGCCGCCTAGTGACCACACCGTGCCTGAGCACCCAGATCTACATCTGGGTCCCAGACCTTCATGGCAGGGCCAAGTAGGCACACCTGGGGCCCAGGCCACCAACCTGGAACACAGAGTTGTATCAGGGGAAGAGATCTCTATGCTTAACCCCAACAACTATTTTTTAACTTAGATGTTCAGGTGAGGTACTAGGCCGTCCCCGGGGCTCAGACCTCCCTCCAGGCCTGAACTGGCCTCACAGTACACAGACCTCCACCTGGGGTTCAAATCTACATTTGGGACCCAGACTATCATGCGGTGGCCGAGAAGATTATGCCGGGGCCCAGGCCTCACACACAGAATCCAGACTTGTATCCTGGGTGTACTTCTCAATTTGTAACCAAGATCATCATTTCTAAACCCAGAGGTCCAGTGAGGTACCAGACCGCCCCCAGGGGCCCAGACGACCCTCCCTGGCCCCAAAGGCCCTCCGAGGACCCAGACCTCCCTCGGGGGCCCAGACCTACCTCCTGGTCGCAGACCATTATGGCGGGGACCAGAAGGCCATTCCTGGGACCCATACTAGCAGCCAGAGCCTATTCCTTAATTGGAGGAATAGTCCTGACCACCATTTCATCATCCCGAGGGTTGTCCTCGCCACAGACCTCACACCTGCACCCATAGCGCCCTCTAGTGACCACAACATGCCTGAGCACCCAGACCTACATCTGGGTCCCAGACCTTCATGGCAGGGCCAAGTAGGCACACCTGGGGCCCAGGCCACCAACCTGGAACACAGAGTTGTATCAGGGGAAGAGTTCTCTATGCTTAACCCCATGAACAATGTTTTAACTTAGATGTTCAGGTGAGGTACTAGACCATCGCCAGGGCTCAGACCTCCCTCTGGGGCCGAACTGGCCTTATAGGACCCAGACCTCCACCCGGGGCTCACACCTATTATACATCCGGGACCCAGACTATCATGCCACGGCGAAGAAGATTATGCCAGGGCCCAGGCCTCAAACAAGAATCCAAACTGGTGTCCTGGGTGTACTTCTCAGTTTGTATCCCAGACCACCATTTCCATAACCCAGAGGTCCAAGTGAGGTACCAGACCGCCCCCAGGAACCCAAAAGTCCCTCCATGGCCAGAAAGGTTCTCCCCAGACCCAGACCTCCATCGGCGACCCAGACCTACTCCTGGTCGCAGACCAGAAGGCCTTTTCGGGTAACCATACTGGAAACCAGTGCCTATAACTTAATTGGAGGCCAAATAACCAGGCTAGTCCTGACCACCATTTCATCATCCCGAGGCCCTGCCCTTGCCCCAAACCTCCCACCTGGGCCCATAGCGCCCCCTATTGACCGCACCATGCCTGAGCACCCAGACCTCCATCCGGGTCCCAGACCTTCATGGAGGGTCCTAGTTGGCCCAAGGGGGGCCCAGGCCACAATCCTGGAACACAGAGTTGTACCAGGGGACTAGATCTCTATGCTTTACCCAAATAACTTCCATACCCCAGATGGTGAGGTGAGGTATCAGACTTTCCTCCGGGCCTTACCTGCCCTCACAGGACCCAGACCTCCACCCGGGGCTCAGACCTACATCCGGGACCCAGACTGTCATGATGGGGCCGAGAAGATTATCACGGGCCCAGGCCTCGCACACAGAATCCAGACTTGTGTATTTCTCAGTTTATAACCAAGATCACCATTTCCATAACCCAGATATCCAGGTGAGGTGCCAGACGGCCCCAAGGGCCCAGACCCTGTCTCCAAAGGCCCTCCCAGGACCCAGACCTCCATCCAGGGCTCAGACCTAGCTCCTGGTCCCACACCTTTTTTTTTTTTTTAGTTTTGTTTTGATTTTTCACAGAGAGGGAGAGAGTGGGATAGAGAGTTAGAAACATCAATGAGAAACATTAATCAGCTGCCCCTTGCACACCTACCACTGAGAATGTGCCAGCATCCAAAGTGTGCCCCTGACCAGAATCGACCCGGGACCCTTCATTCCGCAGACAGACACTGTATCCACTGAGCCAAACTGGTTGTGTCCAAATCCCAGACCTTTATGGCTTGGACCAGACGGCCATTCAGGGGACCCAGACTAGAACCCATTGCCTATCTGTTTATTGGAGTCTAAATATCCAGGCTAGTCCAGAGCGCCATATCATCATCCCAAGGTCCTGCCCTTGACCCAAACCTCCCAACTGGACCCCTAGTGCCCCCTAGTGACCACACCTCCCTCCAACACCCAGACCTACATTCGGGGCTCATACCTACTTCCGTGCACCATACGTTTATGGGATGACCCAGACTAGAATCTATTCCCATTTTTTTTTTTTTTCTAAAATCTAAATATTCAGGCTTGTCCAGACCACCATTTCTTCATTCTGGGGCTTTGTCCAAACATCCCACCTGGGCCTGTAGCGCCCCCTAGTGACCACACTATGCCTGAGCAACCAGACCTACATCGGGGGCTCAGACCTACATCTGGGTCCCAGACCATCATAATGGGACCAAGAAAATTATTCCAGGGCCAGGCCTCAACACTGAATCCAGTCTTATGTCAGAGGTGTAGTTTGCCTCTGTAACCCAGACCACCATTTCATAACCCAGATATCCAGGGGAGGTACCAGACTGCCCCTAGGGCACAGAACTCCCTCCCTGGCCTGAACTGCCATCTCAGGACCCAGACCTCCTTCTGAATCTCAGACGTACATCCGGGTTCCAGACCTTTATGGGAGGACCAGAAGGCCCTTCCTGGGACCCAGACTACAACCCACTGCCTATCCCTTTATCGGAGTCTAAATATCCAGGCTAGTCCAGACCACCATTTCAGCATCCTGAGGCCCTGCCCTTGACTCAAACCTCCCACCTGGGCCCATAGTGCCCCTATTGACCACACTTCTCTCCCAGCACCCAGACCTACATCCGGGTTCCAGACCATCATGGCGGGGCGGAGAAATTTATCCCTGGGCCCAGGCCTCAGACACAGAATCCTATCTTCTATCAGAGGACAAGATCTCCATCCATAATCCAGACCTCCCTCCCAGCCCAGAGCCATCCACCCACAACCCAGACATCTATCCGGGCCTCAGACCTCCATCCGGGGCCCAGACCTCCCTCCCAGCCCGAAGCCATCACCCAGAACTCAGACATCTATCCGGGCCTCAGACCTCCATCCGGGGCCCAGACCTCCCTCCCAGCCCGGAGCCATCCACCCAGAACCCCGACATCTATCCGGGCCTCAGACCTCCATCCGGGCCCAGACCTCCCTCCCAGCCCGGAGCCATCCACCCAGAACCCAGACATCTATCCGGGCCTCAGACCTCCATCCGGGGCCCAGACCTCCCTCCCAGCCCAGAGCCATCCACCCACAACCCAGACATCTATCCGGGCCTCAGACCTCCATCCGGGGCCCAGACCTCCCTCCCAGCCTGGAGCCATCACCCAGAACTCAGACATCTATCCGGGCCTCAGACCTCCATCCGGGGCCCAGACCTCCCTCCCAGCCCGGAGCCATCACCCAGAACTCAGACATCTATCCGGGCCTCAGACCTCCATCCGGGCCCAGACCTCCCTCCCAGCCCAGAGCCATCCACCCACAACCCAGACATCTATCCTGGCCTCAGACCTCCATCCGGGGCCCAGACCTTCATGGCGGGGCTGTGAGGCCAACCTGGGGCCCAGGCCACAAACACCGTCATTTGAGGATTTTTTTTTTTTCTTAATTTCTTCATTGGTTAAGGTATTACCTATGTGGCCTTGTCCCCCAATGTCCCCCCTACCCCCCCATTCATGCCCTCACCCCCCTGGTGTCTGTGTCCACTGGCTAGGCTTATATGCATGCATACAAGTCCTTTGGTTGATCTTACTGCCACCCTCCCCTACCTTCTCTCTGAGGATTGAAGGTCTGATCAATGCTTCTCTGGATCTGTTTTTGTTCATTAGTTTATGTTTTTCATTATAATCCACAAATGAGATCATGTGATATTTATCTTTGACTGGCTGATTTCGCTTAGCATAATGCTCTCCAGCTTCATCCATGCTGTTGGAAATGATAAGAATTCCTTCTTTTTTTACCACGGCGCAGTATTCCTTGTGTACATGTACCACAGTTTCCTAATTCATTTATCTGCTGATGGGCACTTAGGCTGATCCCAAATCTTAGCTATGGTGAATTGTGCTGCTATGAACATAGGGGTGCATATATCCTTCCTGATTCATGTTTCTAGTTTCTTAGGATAAATTCCTAGAAGTGAGATTACTGGGTCAAATGGCAGTTTCATTCTTAAAATTTTTTAATATATATATATTACTGATTTTTTACAGAGTGGAAGAGAGAGGGACAGAGAGTTAGAAACATCAATGAGAGAGAATCATCGATCAATTGCCTCTTGCACACCCCCTACTGGGGATGTGCCCACAACCAAGGTACCTGCCCTTGGTCGGAATCGAACCTGGGACGTTTCAGTCTGCAGACCGAAGCTCTACCACTGAGCCAAACTGGTTTCGGCCAGGGTGGGAAAGTTTTGATTTCAGACCATCCTGTGGTCCTGTGGTCCTGTGTGGTCACCTGGTCTCTGAGGCGGGACAGTGGGCCTTGAGGGCCTCCTGAGCTCCTCAGCTGCAGCCCAGAGCTCTGCGCCCAAACGATCCACCAGGGCCTTAACCATTACCCTTAGGCCAGGGCTGCAAGGAAGTGAAGAAGTGTCAGGCCGTGGTGACCAGCGTGGGGCCCGGCCTCATCACCGGCCTCCACCTCCGGCCACGGGCTGTCCACCCCCGCCGGCCTCTCCGGGGGCCCGGGGAGGATCAGGGACTCGGACGCCACGTCCAGGCGGCCTTCAGGCAGGAGGCGGGCCCCCATCGCGGGGACCGGAGCGTCTGCATCGCGGGTCTCAGGCGATGACACGAAGGGCCCTGAGCTCTCAGGCACCTGGAAAGGCAAGACGAGGGTCAGGGGTCAGCCTGGGCGCCCCCACAAGAGGATAGGGGCCCACAGCTCAGTGGGGCCCGGCCGCCTCTGGTCTCAGCACTGCCCTCACGGCTGGCTCTGCGGGCCTCGGTGCCTCAGTTTCCCCATGTGGATTGGGCCCTCCAGAGTCTAAGGCACATCCGGCTCAGGCCCTCGGCTCTCGTTCGGCTGATGCTCGGGCAGAGAGGGCCTCAGTGGAGCTGGAGTGGGTCCCGCCACCTCCCCTCCGGGGCCGGCCTGGCCTGGGCGCCACTCACCAGGCTCTCCGTTCTGAAAGGGCATCCGGTGGAGACACATCCTGGGGAGACAGAAGGCGGGTGGTTACAGAGGTGCCGGGAGGTTCCTCTGATCTGAGGTCAACCCAGAAGCGATCACCCCTCCCCCCAGGGAAGCCTCAGGAAGGGCCACTGCGCCTCACCCCTGCTTTCTGCTTGCAGACCTGCCAGGAGCCCAGCGCCGGAGCTGAGCCGCCCCTGGCTCTGCCCCTCAGACCTGCGCACACCCTGATCTCGGCCAGGGCTGCCACCTGGGAGATGGCGCTGGCACCCATCCATGGCATAGGAGGGACCCCCAATCCCAATTACATGCCCTTTTTGAATAATAATTTGATCTTAAATGCCATCTAAAGTTATAGTCTTGCCCCATCCCCAGTGATCCACCTGTTCAAGACATGCTGACACTGAGACATCCTAGCAATGAGGCTTCCTAGCACCTGTGGGACTCAGTTATCCAACCAAGAGGTTGGTCATCAATGCAACCTTTGGACTGACTTCTGACCAAAAGGGGGATGTGTGGACGAAAGGAGCCACATGCTCAGGGGAGGCCTGCGTGGCCGTCTTGCAAACTCAAAGCCCTAAAAATAACCACAAAAGATGGACTGAAAATTAAATATTTAACTGCAAACAGGTTATGGTGGGCAGTCATGTCCTAGGCCGATATTTTCCCTGACAAAGATCGACTTAGATCTTCTTTACTGAGCCCATTTGCCTTCAAGCCTCTAAGATAATGTGTCTGTGAGATGTCTGGGTAACTTGTAACTTCCCTTTTTCTGGAGCCCTTGGGGCACAACCAAATGTGGTGGGCGCCAGGACAAATGCCTCAGATTTCTTCATTATCATGTTAATTGTTCCTGCACCCACCTAAGTATGTGTCCATCATTTCACTTTTTATCCAATCCCAGGGGGTTCCCAGCTTTGCTTTCTCCCGCCTCCTTAATCCATCACCAATGAGTTCATGCAACCCACCTATGTCCCTCCTTTGATTGCCATGTATAAATACAGATGTAACCCACCATTCTCCGGAGCATCATCTCAATTCCTTGAGGTTCTGCTTCCCGGCATATGTTGACAGTTTGGCTCAAATAAGCTCACAGATTCTTCACAGGTTTCAGTGGTTTTTTTACGTTAACATTTCTCATTTGAGTTTCGGGTATCGGGTGTATTAAGTCACACAACCTTCGGCTAAAAGAACGTCTTAGCAAGGCACTTAAAAATGGTTTCTGACCCTGGTTGGTTTGGCTCAGAAGGTAGAGTGTTGGCCTGTGGAATGAAGGGTCTCGGGTTCAATTCCTATCAAGGGCACATGCCCAGGTCGTGGGCTCGATCCCCAATAGGGTGTGCACAGGCCCGGGATGTAGGCTCCATCCCCAGTGGGGCGGGGGGTGGGGGGTGGGGCAGACGGCAGTTGGTCCATGATCCCCTATCATCATGGATGTGTTAGTTGCTTTCCCCTCTCCCTTCCTCTCTGACATCAATCCCACATGATAAAAGGGTAATATGTAAACTGACCCCAAGGGCAGAACGACTGGGAAATACCCACTATGATGTGCACTGACCATGGGGGGTGGGAGGGGGCAGACGCTGAAGGCAGAGGCTGCCCCCTGGTGGTCAGTGTGCTCCCACGGGGGAGGAGGGGGGGGCGGCCCCGCTCAGCCACAAGCTGGGCTGATGGCTGCAAGCGCAGGGGTGGTGGCAGGAGCATCCCCTGCCTGCTCCTCGGCGCTAAGGACGTCTGACTGCGGCCTGGACCCGCTCCCTGGGGGAACGGCCTAAGCTGGCAGGTGGACATCCCCTGAGGGGTCTGGCACAGTAAGAGGGCTCAGGCCGGGCTGAGGGACCTCCCCGTCCCCGCCCCCGCCTCCGAGTGCACGAAAATTCTGGTAAAAATACATTTAAAAAATAAAGAAAGTGAGCACAGCGGTACTCTAAGTGGAAAAGGCCTGTCAGGAACCTCCCAGGGCTCCCAGCCGGGCTGCTGCTCCTTCTTCCTGGAGCGCTCTCCTCTGCTTACCTCCCCTCCACCAATAGGCAATGAGGATGGCGACGGCGATGATGAGGATTAAAGGGATCACCGCAAACATGACCCAGGTTCCAACAGCAAGGGGACCGGCTGCGGGTCCTGGGGGCACAGAGAGTGCTGTGGCGGTAAGGTGTCCCTCTCGGAAGGTCGCCCCCCGCAGGGGCCGCCCTCCCAGAAGAGCAGCGAAGGCCCGGGGTCCAGGTGGGGCTCTGGTGCAGCGTCACGGACTCCTGGGCCGGAGGGCAGCCACCCCGAAGGTGGGGACGAGGAGAGGACCCCATGGTGACCGTGGGAAGGCCGGTCCACAGCGGCCCGAGGGACAGGGCAGGGCCAGCCCAGGAGCCAGCTATTGAGACCGCTCAGGGGCCTGGTCTCCCCCTGGTGACCTTACAGCACCAAGCGGAGCCGGCCACACGGTCATGGGCGCGGGCAGCCCATCGGAGCTGTGGCCGGGGCGCGGGGCCAGCCCAGGAGGTGGAGGGACAGCAGTGACGCTGCACGGGGGCTTTTTTGAAGTGTATTTATTTTTCATTTTTCCCATTGATTTTTTTTTGGAGAGTAGAGGGGAGGAAGGAGAGGGAGAGACTGAGAGAAACGTCGATGTGAAAGTGTGAGGGACACACCAATGGGCTGCCGCAGGCACCCCCCCTCCCTCGACTGGGGCTGGGGGTTGAGCCTGCAACCCGGGTACGTGCCCTCGACTAGGAATCGAACCCACGACACTCCGGTCCACAGGGCGGGGCTCTAACCACCGAGCCAACCCAGCCAGCGCTCTGACCACTTGTGTTTAGTCCCAGATTAGCTCCTAACTGTGTTCTTTTGTGGGGGGTGGGCACTGAAGGTGCTTTAAGCCTGGCGGGCCTGGCTCAGGGGTTGAGCGTTGACTTATAACCCAGGAGGTCAAGGTTCATTCCTGGTGAAGGCACATGCCCGGCTTGTGGGCTCGATGCCCAGCTTGTGGGCTCGATGCCCAGTGGGGGGCGTGCAGGAGGCAGCCGGTCCATGACTCTCTCTCCATGAGTCCATGAAGCATCACTGATGTTTCTCTCTCTCCCTTCCTCTCTGCAATCAATAAAAACATATTAGAAAAAAACAATAATAAGTAAGTAAATAAATAAAGCCCCGCACACCCGCCACTTCCCGCCTGCAGCCTCTTTCCAGGGCCAGAGCTGAGCACTGACCCCGGGCCCAGAGCGGCCGGCCCCGGTGCAGAGGCGGCTGCCCATGGAAGAGGGGTCACTCACCTGGCTGTGCAGCGCACACGGTGTCCCTCGTGGCGGTGCAGGCCTCCAGGGTGGCGCCGGGACAGCTGAGAGGAAGGAGCGAAGGACCCAGCATCACTTCCCGGCCAGGCCGGCCCGCAGGAGGGCCCACCGGCTCGGGGACCCTTGAGAGCACAGCGGGGAGTTCGGGGCCCCCGGGGTGTGGCTCTGAGAGCCGCAGCTCCACCGAGAGGGAGCAGCCCCGAGAGGGAGCAGCCCCGAGAGGGAGGAGCCCCATCGAGAGGGAGCAGCCCCGAGAAGCCCATGGAAACCAGACAGGCAAACGAGTGGAGAAAAGCCAAGCCCTGATCGAACCGAACCTGCAGGCGGCCCCTGCTTTGGACTTGCCAGGTCCCAGGGCCATGGCTCTATGCGGTCTGAGTCGCACTGAATGGCCTACAATGCGCCTCACAAAAGTGGGCTGCTCTGCCCGCCGGTGGGGTTCAGGAGCTGAGCGTCGGCCTAGGACCCAGGAGGTCAGGGTTCTCAGTCAGGGCACAGGCCCGGGTTATGGGCTCCATCCTGGCGGGGGGGAGGGGCGTGCAGGAGGCAGCCGGCCCACGGTTCTCTCATCATTGACGTTTCTCTCTCTCCCTCTCCCTTCCTCTCTGACATGAATTAAAAACCATTTATTTTTATTATTTTTTATTTTTTTAATATATTTTATTGGCTTTTCACAGAGAGGAAGAGAGAGGGATAGAGTCAGAATCATCGATGAGAGAGAATCATCAATCAGCTGCCTCTTGCACAACTCCTACTGGGAATGTGCCCACTACCAAGGTACATGCCCTTGACCAGAATTGAACGTGGGACCCTTCAGTCCGCAGGCCAACGCACTATCCACTGAGCCAAACTGGTCCCAGCAAAATCCATTTATTTTTAAAAGGGAGCCATTCTGCTAGTGGTTTTCCCACTGTCACTTCTCCCCAGAAGGCCCCCCATATAGGCCCACCCGGAAGCTCAGGATGAACCTGCTCTGGAAACCTGTGCGTTCAGTGCGGCCTCCTGGAGAGCCGGCCTCCGTGAGCAGCGCCCTCCTGAGGGGGGTGAGCAGAGGGCAGCGCCCTCCTGAGGGGGGGTGAGCAGAGGGCAGCGCCCTCCTGAGGGGGGGTGAGCAGAGGGCAGCGCCCTCCTGAGGGAGGGTGAGCAGAGGGCAGCGCCCTCCTGAGGGGGGGTGAGCAGAGGGCAGCGCCCTCCTGAGGGGGGGTGAGCAGAGGGCAGCGCCCTCCTGAGGGGGGGTGAGCAGAGGGCAGCGCCCTCCTGAGGGGGGGGTGAGCAGAGGGCAGCGCCCTCCTGAGGGGGGGCGAGCAGAGGGCAGCGCCCTCCTGAGGGGGGGTGAGCAGAGGGCAGCGCCCTCCTGAGGGGGGGTGAGCAGAGGGCAGCGCCCTCCTGAGGGGCCGTGAGCAGAGGGCAGCGCAGCGCAGACGGAGGCAGACAGGAGAGGTCGCAGCAGCAGGTCTAGGAGGAGAGCCAGGGGCCTCTGCCGCCCAGAGCCGAGAGGAGGAAGGGCCCCCAGAGCCTGCGTGGACCCGGCCCGGCCGCACCGGGTGCCGCACTCCGGGCTGCGGGGCTGGGAGAGATTATTTCGAGGTTTGTAACGCCCCAGGCCTGGTGCTTGTGACCGAACCAGGGCCCTGCTGCGGGACGGCCGTTCAGCTGGGACAGGGGCAGTGCACACTGCCCTTCCCCTGCCTGGAGCTGCCCCTCCGAACCGTCCATGGCTCCCACCTCCCTCCCTCCTCGGGCCTCTGCTTCTCCCACAGCCCTGCCCTCTATACCCCTCGGGGCCCCGTCCGGGTCCCTGAGCTTTGGCCTCTGTGCCCGACTCCTCGGGGGCTTTGGAGGGGTGAGCGGGCGGTGGCCCCATGGGTGGACGGAGCCTGGCCCAGGGCGGCCCCGGGGGACACAGCCAGGCCAGGGGTTCGCTTCATCTGCAGGCGCCTCCACAGGGCGGGTGCTGCCAGGCTCCAGGCGGGAGCACCGAGGGGGCCGCTGCACAACCCGAGGCAGACAGGCCCCGGGCGGGCGGGGACCCAGGCGGCAGGGCTGCCCGCGCCCGAGGCGGTACCTGGTGCAGGGGTAGCAGCCCTCCAGGCAGTGCTCCGAGTCGCAGTAGTACTCCCCAGGCTTGCACTGGCACTGCCGGTCCCGTGTCAGGGTGCAGTCACTCACCATCTCCTGATCTGCGGGGGAGGGGAAGGCGGGTCAGGCACAGGAGCTGGGACTGTCCCACCCATACCAGCCTCTTCCGGCCACTGGGTCACAGGCACCGGGTCCACAATCTCCCTCTCTTCTCACATTTACAGGCGACAGGTGACAACTGGACTCTTATTTCCAGCAATCGGGGAGCCTGTAGATGGGCCAGAGGGGTGCCTATGACAGGGCTGGGGGGACCCTGAAACCTGGGGTGTCTGTGGAGGGGCAGCAAGGTGCGCTTGCAATGTGGGCTGGGAGGACAAAGCTGACTCTGTCCTCAGAAATACCCCAAATTATCCCTTTCACCTTGTGTGCCCCCCGGAGGGCAGGTCAACACCCCCAGTGCACTGTGAGTGACACAGCAACAGCGAATGCAGCCACAGAGAGCCCCTGGCGCCCCACCTGCTGGTGGTCAGCCCGCGGTCACCCCCACAGCCCGCCCAATGGCCTCCAAGGCCAGGCCCTGAAGCCTCACGGGGTGCACAGCTTCCTAGAAGGGGCGGCCCTCAAACCCTCCCTGCCCAGCGTCTGAACTACAGGTGAGACGGAAATGGAGTGGGACCACAGACCCAGCCCGAGACCCAGCCCGTCACCCACTCACCTGCGGGCCCGACACCACCCCGAGTCAGCATCCGTGACTTCACCCCCGGCCACGGGTGCAGTGTGGCACCGAGGGAGCCAGGTGCACACGCCTCTGGGGCTGGTCTCCCTGGGGGCACTGTGCGAAGTCACGTGTCGCTTTATCTGCCTTCCCTGCCAGTGGACACGGGGTGCACACGGACGGATCTGACACACGGGAGAGCGGGCCCCGGTGTCCACGGAGTGGGAGGGCGGATGGGGAGTGGTGTGGTCCCGTGGGAACATCACCCAGTACACCCCAACATTTCTCCCGAGTGCCGGCCCTGATCCCACGTCTCCCATTGGGCAGGAGTCCCCGCCACCCTGCCCCCACGTGCGGCTCTGGCAGATGTGAGACGGTCCACCTCTCCACTCCTCAGAGACCCTTTCTTTGTCTCTCTTAATTACATTTTTACTAAGGCCTGGTGCACTAAATTCATGCAGGGGATGGGGGGTGTCCTCAGCCCAGCCTGCACCCTCTCCAATCTTGGACATCCCTCTCACAATCCAGGATGCTGGCTCTCAAACGCTTGCCTCCCTGCCAGACTGATCACCCCCTAACCACTCCCCTGCCAGCCTGATCGACGCCTAACTGCTCCTCTGATGGCCTGATTGCCTGTAACTGCTCTCCCTGCTGGCCTGGTCTCCCCCAACTGCCCTCTCCAGCTGGCCATCTTGTGGCAGCCATCTTGTGGCAGCCATCTTGTGTGTTGGAGTGATGGTCAATTTGCATATTACTTTTTTATTAGATAGGATTGATTTTGCTTATTTATTCATTTAGCCAGAGGATATTTTTCTCCATTGATTTTTTTTAATCTTAAAATTTAGACCTTTAGAAGATGCTTTTTGAAATTAAAAAATATATATATTCTTGCCCTAACCAGTTTAGTTTAGTTCAGTGAATAGAGCATCATCCTATGGGATGAAGGGTTCCAGGCTCGATTCTAGTCAAGGGCATATACCTTGGTTGTGGGCACATCCCCAGTAGAGGGTGTGCAGGAGGCAGCTGATTGATGTTTAACTCTCTATCTTCCTCCCTTTCTCTCTGTAAAAAATCAATAAAATATATATTTTTAATTAAATACATATATCTTACCTAATAAAAGAGTAATATGCAAATTAACCATCACTCCGCTTCGCCCACAAGCCATGCCCACCAGCCAATTAGAGCGAGTATGCAAATAAATCCAACCAAGATGGCTACCGCCACAGAGAGCAGGAGGGAGCCCTGGAATGGAAGAAGCCAAGCTTTCCGCCTGCCCTTCCCGGCCTAAGCCTCCACTCAAGGCTACAAAGTTTCAATTGTAGAAGGTAAGTAAATTCCAGATACCAAGCCTCTGCTTGGGTCGTCAGGGGGTGTGGCCGGCCTACAAACCACCACAAGCCCCTCACTCAGGCCGCTCCACGCTCCAAGGGAACTCCCACCCTGATTTTGGACACTCTTCAGGGCAAACCAGCTGGCCCCCACCCATGCACCAGGCCTCTATCCTATCTAATAGAAGAGTAATATGCAGATTAACCATCACTCCAACACACAAGATGGCTGCCCCCATGTGGTCAAAGATCCTGCCCCTATGTGGACATAAGACGGCCACTATAAGATGGCCAGCAGGAGAGGGCAATTGGGAGGCACCAGGCCTGCAAGGGAGGGCTGTTGAGATGGATCAGGCCTGCAAGGGAGGGCAGTTTTGGGAGATCAGGCAAGCAGGGGAGGGCAGTTGGGAGGCACCAGGCCTGCAAGGGAGGGCAGTTGAGAGGGACCAGGCTTGCAAGGGAGGGCAGTTGGAGGCAATCAACCCTGCAGGGGAGGGCAGTTAGAGGTGATCAGGCTGGCAGAGGAGGGAAGTTGGAGGCAAATAGGCTGGCAGGGGAGCAGTTAGACATTAAACAGGCTGGCATGGGAGTGGTTAGGGGGTGATCAGGCTGGCAGGCAGGAGTGGTTAGGAGCAATCAGGAAGGCAGGCAGGTGAGCAGTTGGGAGCCAGCAGTCCTGGATTGTGAGAGAGATGTCTCAGATTGGAGAGGGTGCAGGCTGGGCTGAAGGACAAGCCCCCACCCCCTGTGCATGAATTTTGTGCACCAGGCCTCTAAAAAACAAACACACACACACACATATATATATCCTTATTGATTTCAGAGAGGAAGAGAGAGGGAGGGAGAGAGAAACATCAATGAGGACAGAGAATCTTTGACCAGCTGCCTCCTGCATGCCCCCTACTGGAGATTTGAAACCTGGGTATCTGCCCTGACCAGGAGGAACCATGACCTCTTGGTTCACTGGTTGATGCTCAACCACTGAGCCACGCCAGCCGGGCACCGCTGTTTTTTTAGAGAGAGTGGAAGGGAGGGGAGAGACAGAGAGAGAAATGGCGACGTGTGATGAGATGCCGCCCACCCACAACCCCACTGCGGCCTGGGATGGAGCCCGCCACCCAGGTGTGTGCAGCCGCACCCTCCGTCCTCGGCTGACCCTCACCCACCGTGCTGATTTTCCGAGAGACGGCAGAGGGAGAGAGAGAGAAACATGGGCCGGCTGCCTCCTGCACGCTCTCCACTGGGGAATGTACCAGCAACCTAGACGTCAGGGCTCCTTGTACGCACGCCCATCACTCAGGCCGCGTCCTCACTCTCCACTGCGGCTTCGCTCCCCTCGCTCGGCCAGCTGCCCTGATGGTACCCAGCGCCCCTGCACCCTCATCTCCGCCTGTGGGCGACGCCCCCACGCCAGGTCCAGGGGGCAGGTGCCCTACCTGACACAGACCCCCACACCGGACAGCGCCCACTTACCTTCCCGGCACCGGGCACACAGCATGCAGGACTCTTCCCTGTTGGGGTGGCTCAGGAAGGACCCAGGGGGGCACGGACAGCACCCTCTGGCCTGGCCCATGTAGCAGTCCTCGGTGAGGTAGTGGCCTGAGGTGGGGGAGCACAGAGGTGAGGTGGGGGGGCACAGAGGTGAGGCTGGGGAGGCACAGAGGTGAGGCAGGGGAGGCACAGCACAGAGGTGAGGCTGGGGAGGCACAGAGGTGAGGCGGGGGAGGCACAGAGGTGAGGCGGAGGGAGGCACAGAGGTGAGGCAGGGGAGGCACAGAGGTGAGGCGGGGGAGGCACAGCACAGAGGTGAGGCGGGGGAGGCACAGAGGTGAGGCAGGGGAGGCACAGAGGTGAGGTGGCCCTGGCACCGGCCCCTCCAGGTCCCTGAGGCCAGGCCCCCCACATAGCACCAATGTTCTGGACTGAGCCTCGGCTACATGTGTCCCAGGAACTGGGGACCTGCCTCACCCCTCGGTCTTTACGATATCCCGCAGCTCAGCTAAGAGGGGTGTGGGTGTGCACACTGGAGCCCGCCGAGACCCCGCATCTACCCCACACCGACACCCGGGGCCACCTCCTAGGGCAGCCGGGGCCACGCCCACAGGAGCCCGCAGCTGGGTACCGCCCGGCCATGCTGTCCTGGAGCCAGAGCCGCACCTCGCACACAGACCCTCCGGCTGGTGTGGGTCCGGCTGTCTCCCTCACGCCTGTGGGTGTGCCCGCTCAGATGTATGTGCGGGCGGTGCAGCGTGTACATGGCGTGTGTGCCTGGGAGTTAGGTGAGTGGTCGGGGGCTGGGTTCAGTCTCTGAGCTGGGGAGCCCCAGGAAGCTCCTGGCTGACAGGAGGCGGGGGTGGGATGGGGGTGGGTTGAGTGGGGGTGGAGGGTGAGGGGAGCAGGGGTGTGGTCGGCCCCTACAAAGAGGAGATCCCTGAAGGCAGGCTCACTGACCAGTGGGGTCCGGGCATGGGGGCCGCAGGGTGTGACCAGGCTCCACGGGGCCCGGGTTCTGGCCTTGACTGGCCAGGAGGGGGCGCGGCTGGAGGGCGGGCAGAGCAGGCCCTGGAGTCTGGGTCTCCCAACTGCTCTGGGGGCTTGTTCAGAGCCTCCTCCTGAGCCTGGGTGGGCCTGGGTGCCCATCACTGCCCTGACTTCACTGCCCCGAAGAGACGGGCTCCTGACAGGGGCTCCTGGGGAGCATGGAGCCTGGGCACACCCCCACTTCCGTCTGAGTAAGCAGAGTCCCTCTGTCAGGGGAGAGTCCCTCTGTCAGGGGAGAGCCCCAGGGGAGGGCGGTGAGCAGCGGGTGCTGCCGGGGTAAGTGCTGGGAGAGGCTCACCCACCAGGCTCCCCCACCCACCCAGGGCCTGGGCGCTGCAGCTCCGGGCCAGGGGCTGAGCCCCCCGCCACCTCTGGGCAGGGCAGCGGAAGGCGAAGGCGAAGGCTCGGTGGACACGGACGCTCACTCACCAGCCTCACAGAGGTCGTCAGAGGGGCTCCTCACTGCACGCTGGTTGGGGTCATCTGGTTCCTCGCCGGCTGCCATGGCCGCCTGAAATCAGCCAACATCGCTCAGTGGCTGAGCATCAGCCTCTGAACCAGGAGGTCAGGGTTCGATTCCCCGTCAGGGCACAGGCCGGTGTTGTGGGCTCCATCCCCAGTGGGGCGTGCAGGAGGCAGCCGACCGATGATCCTCTCTCCTCATGGATGTTTCTCTCTCCCCCTCCCTTCCTCTCTCAGATCAATAAAAACTATTAGAAGAAAAAGGAAGGCCACTGCATGCCAGCGCCTGGCGTGGGCCTTTCATGCCCACCTCTGCACACCAGGAGGCCTGCTATTTTCCACCAGAATCACACGCCCTCCTTCCCGGACAGACACGCCTCCCCTGCCTGAGTCACAGGGAGCTCTGGTCCCGCTCAGAACCACTGCCTTCCTGCTCGGGAGCTGGCTACTGGCTACTGGTCCTGGACAGTCCCACGATGCCACCTCTGCGTGGCCTGAGGCAGAGCAGTGCCTCTCGGATGACTGTGTTTCCTCTCCGGGGTGCGCTGGGAGCGCCCCAGCTTTTAGAAACCATCCAGCACTGCGTCTCCTCTTTTAAAATTGCATTAAAGCCCTGGACAGTGTGGGTCAGTGGATAGAGCACAGGCCTGCGGTTCCATTCTGGTCAAGGGCTCCCAGGGAGGCAACCCATCGATGTGTTTCTCTCATACCCATGTTTCTGTCTTTCCCTCTCTCTTCCACTCTCCCTAAATATCAATGGGAACATATCCCCAGGTGAGGATTAATAATAATAAAATAATGGCATTAGAGGTTCAGATCAGCTCCCTCTGAAACCTTACCGGGACCAGGCGTGATCTACTCTTTACAGGCACATGGAAGCCACGTTTAAACAAACGGCCATCGCGAATTCTCCTGCGAGTGCTTTAAAAAATGACCGTTTCAGCGGGTGGTCATCTCCCTGTAAGTGGTGTGAGGCCAGATGCTGATGTTCAAATGGAATATTTAATCAGCTCCCTCCAAAGCAGACACAGCTAAACGCAACTGTTCTAACCTTAGGACTGAGCCCCTCACTCCACAGCCACAGGCCGGAGCGCCTTCAGACACGGCGCAGAGTTCATGCAGCTGTTCCAAACTCGAGTGCTCAGCAGCGGACACAGACCAACAGGGAGAATCTGGTGGTTTGTATCCATTTTAAAAGACTAGGGACCCTGCTCTCAAGCTTTGGTGAGGAGCCTCTGGGAGCCAGCTCCCTGAGGACCGGCCAGCGGGGGTGGGTAAGGGCGGGGGGCGCACTTTTGGGGGTGAGGGCTGCACCCACTCTCGGGCGGGGATGGTTTCATTCGGAGAACACATGTCAGAACACCGAACTGCACACTTTAAACCTGGGGCGTTAGGTGTATGCCAATTACACGTCCATAAAGGTGTCACAACCTCCGCCTCCAGCTAACAAGAAATTACAACAGCCCCGCGGGATGAGAGGAAGACGGGTCTGGCCGCGCCCTCCCGGCCCCCGGGGTCCCCATCCGGTCACCGCAGAGCCCGGGCCGGCGGCGGCCGGACGTACCACAGCCCAGCGCCCCCGTGGCAGAGGGCACGCCCCCGCGCCCAGCCTGGGGCGGCGTCCCTCCCGAGTGTCCGGGCTGGGGAGCTGGGCGCGACGCCCAAGGCCAGACTCCATCCCGCCCGGCCCGGCCCGGCCCCGGCCCCGGCCCCCCGCCGGCCGCGGGGTCCTCCCTCCCCCGCGCACCCACCTGCGCCCCGAGGAGGAGCAGCAGCGGCCACAGCAGCCAGGCAAACGGAACAGGAGACCGGGGCGACTTGCGCTCCTCCATCGCCCGCTGCGCTCTCCGTCTCTTCGGGCCCCACCGGCCCCGCCCCTCCCGCCTCCTATTGGCTGCTGGCGGGAGTGAGCGGTCCGGATTGGAGCGCTCACCTGGTGGCTCGGTATCGCCGCAGGTAACTCCCAGCCAGCGCCCCATCCGCTCTCCCACTGCAGGGTGCACAGAGCCGTGTCCTGCTCAACCTTCGAAGTCCTTCCGGGATCTCAGGGGCTGTGGCTGCAGGGTCAGAGCTCCTCAGGGGAAGGGACACCATCCAGCCAGAGACCCCCCACCCCCTCTGAGAGCCCCTGGAGTGGCGCCCTCAGGACCACGCTGGTGTCAGGCAGGAGCGCCAGGCTGCAGGCGAGGCCGCTCCCAGAGGGAGGAGACGGCGTGGAATATACAGCCAGAACCAGTTTGGGCACATGCAAGTGGCAGCCCAGCCATGTTCTTTTCTCCCTCTCTCCCTCCCTCCCTCCTTCCCTTCCTCCCTCTCGCTTTCGCCAAAAATCCATCCTCAGGTGAAGATGAACCACAAAAAGGAAAAAGAAAAGGAAAGGCCTGGGCCGGAAACCGATCATGGTCTCACTAATTAGAACGGCGTGGACAAGGAACCTGGAAGGCTGGTCAACCTAGAAGCTCTGCAAGGTCAGAGCGAGGCACTCCTCATCTAAAAAAATGGTAGCTGAGGCAACACGTAAACCCAAACAATCACAAACCCAAACAAACCCAAACAATACTGTTACTGGAATTACTTGCGTAAGGGCAACGGGTGGATCCCAACCCTGACTGAAAGGGGTGGCGAGGCCAAAGCAAGGCCGTAGTCCTCCCCCTAGAGGTGGGCTCCCACCTGGCCCCCAATGTTCCCAAATGAACACTTTTCTAGTCTCTTGCATTTGTGTGCGGCCTTCTCCAGCACCCGAACCCTGAACCACGCGAGATGTGCGGGACATGAAAAGCCTCCTCCCAGCTGGCGAAGTGACAGCTCACTAGTCACCCCGGTGGCATCCCAGTGCCTCAGAGAACCAAGGGCTGGGGACGGAAAGACAACCCTCCAGCCTTCTGAGCCTTCCGGTTGCCGCACCCTCAGCGGGTCCCGCCCACCAGCTCAGGGCCCCTGGGACCCACAGGCAGTGACCTCCTGCCCGCCCGGACCCCGCCCCCGGGGGAGCTTTGCCCAGACTCTCCTCAGAGCAGGAGGCGCTCGGCCCGTCTGGGATTCACGGAGGCGCCAAAGGGATGGAGCCGTGGATGCTGTGGCCCCAGACACACGCCGAGGCCACGGCAGGACCAGACCTTCCCCAGCGTGGCCCCGCATGCCCGCGTAAGAGCGTTCCTCCCACCAATACGTCTGGGATGGCTCCCGCGGTGTGCCGCCCGACAGCCCGAACGCGTGGTCACGGGTCCCGAAGCCATTTCCTTCCAGCCCGTCTGGCATCGTGAGGCTCTGGTCCCGGCCTGGGGCCTCGGGTCCAATTTCACCAGGGAGCCTGTTGGCGGCTGAAAAGGGAAATCGGAAGGAAGACGGGACCCACACTCGGAAGGTGCGTGTGGCCAGGTCGTGGCGCAGCCCTCCACCTGCCTGCCCGCAGCTCGCTGGTCCTGGAGCCCATGAGGCTGGCAGAGGGGACCCAGGATCGGGGAGCCGGCAGCCCTGGGGCGGGGCGGGGGAAAGGGTTTGTCAAGGTTGGCCCTGCGCTTCCGCTCCAGCTCCCCAAGCTCCATCACTAGTGACACCATCCGGCCCTGGGCCACCATTCCTGCTCGGGGCCTCCCCTCGGCCCCCAGGCCAAGTCGTCCCGGCGCCTTCGCCTCCGCCCAGCCCCAGACCTGCCCCCCTGGGCACCCCGGGCCTGTGATGGGCGTGCACACGGGATCTGCCTGAGCTGGTGCAGTCAGACTGGAACGTGGCAGGTACAGGCACGTACCTTCCCCACCCTTTCCTCCTGTTCACACTGGAGAATAATGAACTACAGTGAAGACCTGGGGGTGAGAGGTCGCAGGAGGGGGTGGGGGGAAATGGGACCAGCAGGGCACGTGGCTGAGACGGACATTAACCGAACACGGGCTTCCGAGAGGCACAGGCCGAGCGTTCACTGCAGGGAAAGTACTTACGTTTGGGGAAGCGGCACCCCCACTGGGGAAGTGGCACCCCTGTGGGCACACGGGAGACCTGAGCGTCCTCACGGCCCCGGGCGGCGGCACCCCAGGCTCTCCCTGCCTCCCCCCCATGCACCACCCCCATGCCCACCATCTGCAGCCGCTGTGTGGCCCAGGTCTTAGCCTGCACCTGGTCAGCAGCACCAGCACACACACAGGGGCCCGAGTTAGAAAGTGAGCCCAGCCCGGCCTGCATGGCTCAGTGGCTGAGCCTTGACCTATGAACCAGGAGGTCAGGGTTCACTTCCCAGTCAGGGCACGTGCCTGGTTGCAGGCTCCATCCCCAGTGGGGGGCATGCAGGAGGCAGATGATTCTCTCACCATTGATGTTTCTCTCTCTTCCTTCCTCTCTGAAATAAAGAAAAATGTATTTTTAAAAATCACACCCGTTAAATGGCACATTAGGAACGCCACGTGACTCAGAGGGAATGGAAGGGCTGGGCCGGGCTGGAGACCAGGTGCCCCAGGGCAGCAGGAGGCTGCGGCCGGTGCTGGCCCCGCTCAGGGTGGCACTCCCAGCAGAGCCCGCGGCCTCTGTGTCCGGGCCCGAGACCAGGTGCCCAGGGCAGCAGGAGGCTGCGGCCGGTGCTGGCCCCGCTCAGGGTGGCACTCCCAGCAGAGCCCGCGGCCTCTGTGTCCGGGCCCGAGACCAGGTGCCCAGGGCAGCAGGAGGCTGCGGCCGGTGCTGGCCCCGCTCAGGGTGGCACTCCCAGCAGAGCCCGCGGCCTGTGTCCGGGCCCGGAGACCAGGTGCCCAGGGCAGCAGGAGGCTGCGGCCGGTGCTGGCCCCGCTCAGGGTGGCACTCCCAGCAGAGCCCGCGGCCTCTGTGTCCGGCCCCGAGACCAGGTGCCCAGGGCAGCAGGAGGCTGTGTCGGTGCTGGCCCCGCTCAGGGTGGCACTCCCAGCAGAGCCCGCGGCCTGTGTCCGGGCCCGGAGACCAGGTGCCCAGGGCAGCAGGAGGCTGCAGCCGGTGCTGGCCCCGCTCAGGGTGGCACTCCCAGCAGAGCCCGCGGCCTGTGTCTGGGCCCGGAGACCAGGTGCCCAGGGCAGCAGGAGGCTGTGTCGGTGCTGGCTCCGCTCAGGGTGGCACTCCAGCAGAGCCCGCGGCCTCTGGGTTACAGGTTCGTGCACTCGTTCACTCACCGCGCCGTGGGCACGGCCCCTTCGCCCGCGCTGGGTCAGATGCAGGAGGTGGAGGTCAGCTCAGGGCCAGGGAGGGCATTGCAGGGGAGAGGACGGCTTGGACCCTAGGGGCTGCCTGCCCGTCACCAGTGTGGACGGCGTGAGGCCCGCAGGACAAAGAGAACGTCCTTGGCCTCCTCGTGCCTCAGTTTCCCTCCCAAGGAATCAAAAGACACGTATCCAGCTCTGAGGGTCCAGGATGGCTCATCTTCCCCCCCACACCCCCCCCCAGGAGCCTGCCGTCCCTGCGGGAGGTGCGGGCGCCCCCTGGAGGCTGTAGAGGAAAGGGACGGGGCCTCCAGTCCCCTGAGCAAACGCCTTTCGCAGGGCTGTCTCTTCAGAGATCTCTGGGGTGAGCTCCTGCCACCTCTGCAGGGCAAACCGGGGCCTGGCCCCTGTGACACAGGCACAGGGGCCCCCGGAGCCTCCCCGGCTGGTGAGAACCGGGGCCATGACAGAGACCCGCACGCCCCCCCCCATTCCCAATGGAGGGAGCGCCAGCCTGGCTCTGACTGTGAAATGGGAAGGTGGGCTGGGCTGCACCCCCCCTGCCCCCATGGGCACTGGCTGGGCACAGGGAGGACTCTACCTTCTGCAGGAACTGAAAGTGGCCAGCAGAGGGCGAGAGCGTCTGCCGCCTCCCAAGCCAGGCGGCTGGACTTGGCATCACCCCTGGTCCCCCTTCAGCAGGGGTGAGGGGGAGGCCCAGCCAGGGCTCTGGGGCTGCCGGGGGAGGCCCGCTCCGCCTGCCCTCCAGTGGCCACCGCGCAGGCCGAGCCCTCCGGGAGCTGGACGGCAGCACTGACTCGGTGCTCAGGGAGTTTCCGGGGACCGAGCGCCCACCCGGCGTCCGCACCCCTCTGTCTAAGGGGTCCCTGGAGCTGCAGGGGAGCGCTGAGGTGCTGGGTGCTGCATGGGGGCTCCAGGGGAGGAGAGGTGCTGCCACGGAGGTGGGGTGGCCTCAGGGACGGGGACCAGGCAGCACGGGCAGAGCCAAGTCTCAGAGCAAAGGCCGAAGGCTGTTTTGTCTATTTTGTCCTCGAGGCAAAACAAAACTTGTGGGGGAGGCAGGCGGCGGATGCCAGACCCAGGAAAACCTCGGCCCTGGGTCATCTAAGCCACAGAGGGTGGTGGGAGGGGGGGGTTTCCCCACACAAAGCCCGCCCCGCTAGGCAGGGGAACTCCCAGGCTGGCAGCTGGGGGGAGGGGAAAAGGAAAGAGAGAAGGAGGAGATTTCTGAGAAGTGATCCCTAAATCCACACCAGCTGCCCCTTCCTCATTCCTCTCTCCAGCTGCACAGCCTCCTTTGGGGCGCGTAGGCGGGGCCTCTTCCTGGCCCGGCAGCTGGGAGCAAAGGAAGCCCAGGAGGCAGAGGGTCCAGGAAGTGGGTTCTGGGACCCCCGCCTCCCCCAGCAGGTCTCCTGGCCCGGGCTCCACGCCCTCCCCGTGCTGACCAGGCTGCCTCCCGGCCTCGGCTCCTGCAGCTCCCTCCCCCTGGGAGGCCTTCTTCGCCCTCAGGGCCCAGCTGGGCTCTCACTACAGGGAGAGCCTCCCTGGGTCCCTCGGGGCTCCCACCCCCCCTTCCCCGGACTCAGCCAGGCCCTGGTGCTGCTCTCTCGGCAGGAGCCCTGGAGTCGGAGGCTCGATGCTTGGGGTCCGTCTGGAAGCCTCAGCCATCGTGCCTTCGTGTCTCACTCTGCTCTCCCCTCGCCTCCTGCCGGGCCGCTTGGCACAGTCCCCTTACACAGCGCTGCCGTCCCTCCCCTCCCTCTCTGTGCTCCCCCATGCCCGCCCTGCTCGGTCCGCCCGGTCAGCTCCCCAGCCTGTTGGCACAGGGCCCTGAATCTGGGAGCCTGCGGGCTGTCCCTGCGGGCGGGGAGAGGGCAGGGCTTGGGCCCTGGAGGCTGCACGGTCCTGCCCCCGCCCGGCCTGTGCCCGGAGGGACCCTGTGTCTCCCCAGTCAGCTGTCGGTCAGGCTCCTGGGGGCTGGGAGGCGCAGATGAGGGAGTCCCAGTGGCGCAGGCGGGAAGACCCTGCTCTGCCCATGGGAACGGTCAGCGCCATGTGGGGAGGGCGGCGGAGTCAGAGCCCGTCCTTCACTCAGCCAGACAGCCACGCATGTGTGCGCGCGCGCGCACACACACACACACACACACACACAAACCAGCCTCGGCCCCCACAGACCACACGGGTCACACAGACCAAACGGACCACACGGAGGGGCACGATCCAGGCTCCAGGCTGTTTTCTTTCTTTGTTAATATATTTTTATCGATTTCAGAGAAGGGAGGGAGAGAGAGAGAGATCAATGATGTGCGAATTATTGCTCAGCTGCCTCCTGCACGCCCCCACTGGAGATCAAGCCCGAAACCGGACATGTGCCTTACAAACCCAGGACCCTTCAGTCTATAGGCTGAAGTTCTATCCACTGAGCCACACCAGCTAGGGCTCTGGGCTATTTTCTTGGGGCCAAACGTCTTGTCATCACATAATGTATTGGGGTTGGGAACCCTGGCCCACCCCCGGGGGCCGGGGCAGCCTTCATATAATTTGACCAGCGAGCAAGGGAGCTGGAAATCCCAGCGCCTCCCAGCAGGCTGCCTCACGGGACTGGGAGCAGGAAGGGCCCTCTCCTCCTCTCAGATGGGCTCAGCAACGTCTCTGTCTCTCTGTCTCTGTCTCTGTCTCTGTCTCTCTGTCTCTCTCTGTGTCTCTATCCATCTCCTTTATCTGTCTGTTTCTCTCTGTCTCTCTGTCCCTCTCTCTCTGTGTGTCTCTCTCTGTCTCTCTCTCTGTCTCTATCCATCTCCTTCATCTGTCTGTTTCTCTCTGTCTCTGTCTCTCTCTCTGTTTCTCTCTGTCTCTGTCTCTCTCTGTGTGTCTCTCTCTGTCTCTCTCCATCTATCCATCTCCTTCATCTGTCTGTTTCTCTCTGTCTCTGCCTCTCTATGTGTCTCTCTGTCTCTGTGTGTGTGTGTGTGTTTCTTTCTGTCTCTCTCCATCTATCCATCTCCTTCATCTGTCTGTTTCTCTCTGTCTCTGTTTCTCTCCATCCATCTCTGTCTCTGTGTGAGTCCAGCTTTTCCACTTCTGGAAATACACCCAAAGGGACTGAAAACAGCCCTCGCTGGTATGGCTAAGTGGCTAGAGCACTGGCTGGGGACTAAAGGGTCCTGGGTTCGATTCTGGTCAAGGGCACATGGGGGTGGTGGAGGGAGTGGCGGGGGGGGGGGGGGGGGGGGGGGTTTGCAGGCTTGGTCCCCTAGGCAGCTGATCAAGGATTCTCTCTCATCATTGATATTTCTAGCTCTCTCTCTCTTTTCCTCTCTAAAATCAAGAAAAATATATTTTTTAAAAAGAATCAATAAACATATTATCCGGTGAGTATGCAAATAAATAAATATAAATAAATAAAACCCACCAGTACTGCTTTGAGAGTGCTCATTGCAGTGCAATGGGTGGGGGTGAGGGGGGTGAGAGGTAGGGGTGAGGGGTAGGGGGGTGAGGGGCGCATCAAGACCCAGTGAGCAGAATCACCCATTTCCCAGCAGGTGGGCAGAAAGTGAATACCAGTGTCCCGGGGTGCTGGGCAGCAGAAGGGCTGTGTGCACATGGCTCACGGCCAGGAGGGGGCAGCAGAGGAACCCCGTTTGCAAGACCAAGAACCAGCTGTCAGGCCGAGTGATCAAAGGCTGAGGACCAGCCCTGAATGGTGTGACTCAGTGGATAGAGCGTGGGCCTGCGGACTAAAGGGTCCCAGGTTCGATTTGGGCCATGGGCATGGGTTGCGGGCTCCATCCCCAGCCCTCCCACCCCCCGAGTAGGGGGTGTGCAGGAGGCAGCAGATCCATGATTCTCTCTCATTATTAATCTCTCTCTCTCTCTCTCTCTCTCTCTCTCTCTCTCTCTCTCTCTCTCTCTCTCCTCTCTCCTCTCTCCTCTCTCTCTCTTCCTCTTTGAAACCAATAAAAATATTTACAAAGCCTTAACCTGTTTGGCTCAGTGGATAGAGCGTGGGCCTGCGGACTAAAGGGTCCCAGGTTCGATTCCAATCAAGGGCATGTACCTTGGTTGTGGGCACATCCCCAGTAGGGGGTGTGCAGGAGGCAGCTGGTTGATGTTTCTCTCTGATCGGCGTTTCTGGCTCTCTATCTCTCTCTCTTCCTCATATAAAAAATCAATAAAATATATTAATATATATATATATATATATATATATATATATATATACACACACACACACATATATACATATATATATATTTTTTTTTAACAAAACAAAACAAAGCAAGAGGCGAGGACCTGGCGGCGGGAAGACAGCGCGGGCTGCGCAGGGAACACTCCATAACCATGGAGCAGACAGAGAGCCCAGCCCGCACTTGGACCCCTGACCGCCAGGACACTGACTTGAGGCGAAGGTGCGCCCCACCCTGGGAGAGCAGGGACTTTCCGTCAATGGTTCCTGGGCGTTCCGGGAGGGCATCTACCGCATATACAGCTTTTACAGCTTTTACCACAGGGAAGCAGGAAATGGTGCGGGCGCTGACCCACCCTCCCAGAGGCTCTCCAGCTGTACCAGAGGCTCAGAGGTGCTGGCAAAAAATGTAATAATAAAATTTCAATTTATTGTTAAAAAATAATAAATTCATGCCCTGACCAGTTTGGCTCAGTGGATAGAGTCTCAGCCTGCGGACTGAAGGGTCCCAGGTTTGATCCCAGTCAAGGGCATGTACCTTGGATGCAGGCACATCCCCAGTGGGGGGGTGTGCAGGAGGCAGCTGATCGATGTTCCTAACTTTCTATCCCTCTCCCTTCCTCTCTGTAAAAAAATAATTAAAATCACCAAAACCAGTTTGGCTCAATGGATAGAGCATCAGCTTGGGGACTGAAGGGTCCTGGGTTCGATTCCGGTCAAGAGCATATACCTTGGTTGTGGGCACATCCCTGGTGGGGGATGTGCAGGAGGCAGCTGGTCAATGTATCTCCCTCATCGATGTTTCTATCTCTCTCCCTTCCTCTCTGTACAAAATCATAAAATATATATTTTAAAATAATAATATAAAAAAAACAATTAAAATCTATTTTTAGCCAAAACCGGTTTGGCTAAGTGAATAGAGTGTCGGCTTGCGAACCGAAGGGTCCCAGGTTTGATTCCGGTCAAGGGCATGTACATTGGTTGCAAGCACATCCCTGGTGGGGGATGTGCAGGAGGCAGCTGGTCAACGTCTCTCTCTCATGGATGTTTCTAGCTCTCTATTCTCCCCCTTTCTCTCTGTGAAAAATCAATAAAATATGTTTAAAAAATAATAATAATCAATGCATGATCTTAAAGTAGGAAAGAATTTCTAAGAAAGACACAAAAAGAACTAACAATTCAAGGGAAATACTGACCATTTCAAATATATGACACTGTCTTTGTTGTGTTTGTTTGTTTTTTTTAATTTTATTTAATTTTAAATTTTATTTAAATTTTATTGATTTCAGAGAGGAAGAGAGAAACATCAACAATGAGAGAGAATCATGATCGGCTGCCTCCTGCATGCCCCCCACTGGGGATGGAGCACACATCCCAGGCATGTGCCCTTAACCAGAATGGAACCTTGGACCCTTCAGTCCACAGACTGAGGCTCTATCCACTGAGCCACACTGTCCATGGAGCACAGGCCGTGGCCATGGGAGGAGACCATCCAGATGGTGGCGGGGCCCTGTGGAAGGTAAAGGCACCAAGGAGCACAGCCTCCTCTCCCACGGGGTTCTGATGGGACAAGTGTCTGTGTGAGCTCAGGGGAGGGAAGAACCCCGCGTTGAGTCCAGATGGAGGTCTGGGGGTGGGAGGAGAGGGGACCCTTGGCTGTGGTGGCCCCCGTGTACCTGGAAACTGGGGTGGGGCCGTTTGATGAAAAAGTGCAGCCCTAATCCCCAAAGCCTGCTCCCCACATCCTCAGCAGACTATGTTTCCTTTTAAAAATGAAATGTTGCCCTGGCTCAGTGGATAGAGCATCGGCCTGGGGACTGAAAGGTCCCGGGTTCGATTCCGGTCAAGGGCATGTACCTTGGTTGTGGGCATACCCCCAGTAGGGGGTGTGCAAGAGGCAGCTGATCGATGACTCTCTCTCATCGATGTTTCTGACTCTCTATCTCTCTCCCTTCCTCGCTATACAAAATCAATAAATAATATTAAAAAATAAAATAAAATAAAATAAAAATGAAATGTTGCCCTGGCTCAGTGGATAGAGCATCGGCCTGTGGACCAAAGGGTCCTGGGTTCGATTCCGGTCAAGGGCACTTACCTCGGTTGCTGGCTCCTCCCGGGCCACAGCCCTGGTAGGGGCAAATGCAGGAGGCAACCAATCAATGTGTCTCTCTCACATGGATGTCTCTCTCTGTCTCTCCCCTTCCCTTCCACTGTCTCTAAAAGTCAATGGGAAAATATCATTGGGTGAGGAGAAGGAAGAGGAGGAAAGACAGACAGAAAAAAAGAAATACTTTCGCCCGGCTGGTGTGGCTCAATGGTTGTGTGCTGACCCAAGAGACTGCTGGTTTGACTCCCAGTCAGGGCAGAAGCCCAGGTTGCCGGATCAGTCTCCAGCGGGAGGTGTGCAGGAGGCAGCTGGATGTTTCTCTTTCTTCCTCTCCCTTCCTTCTCTAAGAATCAACAAAACATACTTTTAAAATCACATGAAATCTTTGGAGGGCTCAGGAAAACTTGAAAATGGCCATCACGGACACATAGAGTTGGCGCTCCTGGCTCGCTGAGCCACGTGGCCAGCTGGAGGAGACGCTCCAGGTCAGAGGACACTGCAGACGGGGGGTGGGGCCTGGGACCCTGGGGCTCCCATGTCCTCAGAGCAACAAGGTTTTGTACACACGGGGACAGAACCACGCGTGTCAGACTATGGTTCTAGAACCCTGGGGATGGACAGCTGTCACTGTGCAAGAGAAACATTGACCAGCTGCCTCCTGCACGCCCCCAACCAAGGTACTTGCCCTAGACCAGAATCGAACCTGGGACCCTTGAATCTGCAGGCCGACGCTCTATCCACTGAGCCAAACCGCTTAGGGCTCACTCACACTTTCAGAGAGGAAGGGAGAGGGAGAGAGAGTTAGAAACATCGATGAGAGAGAAACATTCATCAGCTGCCTCCTGCACATCCCCTACCGGGGATGTGCCCGCAACCAAGGTACATGCCCCAGACCAGAATCGAACGTGGGACCCTTCAGTCCGCAGGCCGATGCTCTATCCACTGAGCCAAACTGGTCAGGGCTCACGCACTTTCTTAAATCCGACACTGGGGGGGAGGAGGGGGGAACCCAGGGCACAGATTCTGTGGCTCCCAGGTGGGGCGACACAGCTGCTGAGAGGTGCGCTGGGGACAAGCTTTGTCCGGTAAGAACTTAAATGCAGAGTAAGACAAAGAGTCAATGCCTCCAATATCAGATTACTTATTGTCCCAGGCCTGTTCCCCAGCAAGGCCACACCCCAAGCCTCCGGGAAGGCCGCTAGAAGGACCTAGAGCACAGCAATGCGGTGACTCAGCCCCGAGAACAGCACCCTAAAGGTTTATGAGACACTCCCTCCTTGCTCGGACACGCCTCCTCACCGGCCCATTACCGCCTATAAACATGGGGAAGCAGGCACCTCCTGAGCACCCCAGCAGCGGCACCCACACGGCTCCCGTCTCTGCCCCAGGACACATCCACCTTCTTCACCCGGGACCCCACCCGCTCCCCAAACCCGAGATGTTCAAGGAGCAGCACGAGGTGACCAACCTGGGGGCTCCCCAGCACTCGGGGCCGGTGATGTCCACCGTGGTCCACGTCCCGACCGACACGGTGGTGCCCGACCACGTCGTGTGGTCCCTGTTCAACACCCTCTTCTTCAACTACTGCTGCCTGGGCTTCGTGGCGTTCGCCTACTCCGTGAAGGTGGGTGTGTGTGTCCGGGGGTGGGGGGAGGGTTCCCCGAAAAGCATGTGTGAGCCCCCCACCCAGGTCTGCTGCCCCGACGGCCTTGGGATGGGGAGCCCTCGTGAGCGCTTTCTGTGTGGATGTGCTTGGGGGAGACGGGGGCGGGGGGGCTCAGGCAGCAGCTCATCCAGTGACAGTCCCGGTGTGGGGGGGCCTGCGTGGAGGGTCGCCACCTGTCCCCACCCCTGGAGCTCTCCTTTCAACCCAAGTACAGGGCTCCGCCCTCCACACCTGCCCCTCAGGCCTCGGTCTGGTCCAGAAAAAGGCAAAGTCCTCAAAGATGCGGAGCCCTGGGGGGCAGGGGGCAGGGGCGCGGTGAGCGGCCAGCAAAGCGGCCAGGACTGGGGGAGAGGAGCCCTGAGGTTCTGGGGAGGCTGAGCGGCTGTGAGGAGGCCCCCTTGGCCTGGCCTGCTCGGGATCCAGGGAACAGGGAGGGGTCCCTGACCTGGCTGAGGGCAGGTGGAGGCTGGTCTGGGCTGGAGCAGCCAGGGGTGGGCCTGAGTCACAGCGCCTGGCTGTGCCCAGGGCCCCTCCAGACCCCTCACCATCTCTTCTCCCCCAGTCTAGGGATCGGAAGATGGTGGGAGACGTGATTGGGGCGCAGAGCTTTGCGTCCACCGCCAGGTGCCTCAACATCGCGACCCTGGTCCTGGGCATCCTGATGACCATCGGACTCATCGTTCTCATGTCCCTTGTGCTCCCGCTATACACTCAGGCGCTGGCGCAGGGCATGGGGAACCGCAGGGGCTACTAGTCACTGTCACGCAGGTGCCACTGCGTCCACCCACCCTCACCCCCGCCGGCCTGCCCGGGCACCCGCCCCTTCCTTCATCCTGCACCTGTCACACACCTGTCAGCAGCTGAGCTCAATAAAGTGCACCTGTACGTGACCATGCTGGCATTCCCTGGGCTGGGGCACTGCCCGGTCCCCAGCCCGCCCCAGAGACAGCCCCCCTTGCGGCTCGGAGGGGTCCTGGCACTTTCTCAGATGTCCCTGGTCTCTGGCCTCCAGCTGGGAGCAGCGGCTGGACCAGCAGCCTAGGAGGGATCCCCTCCTCCCCAGTGTCTGACCCTGACCCAAGGGGCACTGGGCCAGCCCAGCCTTGGCCCCAGGACAAGCCTCGCTGACTCCGAGTGGCTGGGAGCAGCGGTGCTGGGTGAGGGCGGCCGGCCGGCTCTCTGGAGGCCGCGGTGTCTGCACGTGGGGGCAGGGGTGCAGCCCAGGCCCCCAGCCCCTCCTGAGCGGCCCTCCAGCTCTGTCCTTGCTCCTCTGCAGGGGGCAGGGTTAGGGGCAGCCAGTGGCCCTGGAGGGACAGGGGACTCAGCCTCGATGGACAGAAACCCTGAGAGGAAGCACCAATCATCCCACCAAACCGCCTGGGCCTGCTGGCTGGAGCTGCCAGTGCCAGGAGGGGGCTTTGACTTGAGCCTTTGCCAGGGCCTGGATGCCCGTGGGCTGGAGCCGACCTCACCTCGACCCCCAGCCGTGCGGACCCCCAGCCGTGCACAGGCGCCTGGAGAGGCTGGAGGCCAGGTGGCCGGAGCTGGTGTCAGGGAGGTGAACCCCTGCAGGAGCCTTGCCCTTGGGCCTGGCCACCTGGGCTCCAGCTGCTCGAAGGTGGGCCTGCGGGCTCTGGTCTGTGGGCAGCAGCTGTTCCCGCTGGTTCTCTGGTCAGACCCGCTGTGACCACCCTGCAGCACCTAATCCTGAGCCAGCGGCTGTGCTTTGTCTGGGGGGGAAGGATGCGTCGCAGGAAGGTGCCCCCCGCCCCGGGGTCCCCCGTCAGAGCAGGAGGGCTGAGGCCCAGGGAGGATGGTCCTGCAGGGGGGAGGCTGGCGGACCCCCCTCCGGGTGGAGGAAGGCTTCGCTTCTCCAGGGACAGGGGATCCCGGCCTCCGCGCCCAGGGCGGGGGGGAGGGGGGGGGAAGAGCCCCGCGGGCAGCGGGCAGAAGGGCATTGCGCGCTGGAGGGAAGCCGCCCGAGGGGTTGGGACCTGGGACTGACGCGCCGCCGGTGGGGGACGCCCCGGTGCGGCCGGCAGAGCCCGTGGCCTGCACCCTGGGAGAACGGGCAGGGCAGCGGCAGGCCCCGGTGCAGCCGGCCGTGGTCGCAGGGACGCGACCGTGAGATGCGGGAGGTCCGACCGCGGAACAGCCGCTCCCGCCCGGAGGGGGCGCCCCACACGCAGTAGGCGTGGCTTTGTACAGTGGGCGTGGCTTGCGTGGTGGGCGCGGAGGGAGCCTGGGCGGGGCCAGGAATTTGCTTGACCCCATTGGCGGGAGTGACTGGGCGGGGCCTAACGGATGGGGCGGGGCCTAGCGAGCAGAGGGACAGGCTGTGCCTCCCTTCTGGGCCTCAGATCCGTTTCCTTGACCGGAGCGGCGGGCCCGCCAGCCTCCCCGCTGCAGGACGGTCCCCCGTGGGCCTGACCCCATCCTGCTCCGAGGGGGACCTCTGGCGTCAGGGCGCTGCTGTTGGGGCAGAGAAGGCGGCGCGGGTGAGGGGTGGGAGGACCCAGCTGTCCGGTGCCCAGGAGCAAGGGGCAGGTGTGTCCGGCCCCACTCCCGCGGCTCCGCCCCGCTGGCTGCAGGAGGGTCTGTCCTGAGGCACCCTGAGCGCCTGCCCCTGGGAAACCTTGACGGGGCTCATCCCGGGTCAGGGCCCGGCTTCCCCTTCCGCCTGAAGAGCAGGGATCACCTGGGCTCTCTCCACCCGGCGGCCTGAGATGATGGGGATCTTGGGGCCAGGGGTGTTCTGGTCCAGGGCTCCTGTTCCCCAAATGAACTTGTCCTGGGTCAGGGCTCATCCCTCTGGGAAGGAAGGACACTCCCCCCACCCCCAAGCCTTTCTCTTTGTTACCCCCAGCTTGGGGCCAGGTGCAGGTAAGGTGCGGCTGCCCTGAGCCCACTTCACCCCAGGGCAGCGGGCGGGGGGGGGGGGGGGGGGGGGGGGGGGGGGGGGATGGGCTCAGGCTCAGGGGCTCTCCCAGGTGAAAACACAGCCTTGTCACACACATGTGCTTTATTGAACTCCATCGCAGACCCAGCCGGGAGCACATGACAGTCTCGGCTCCAGGCAGGTACCAGAGGCCTCTGTAACTTTAAGACATCAGTATTGCCGGGAAATGCTCGAAGTAGATTCAACGATATAGAAAACGAGGAAACTGACCAACGCAAGGAAGGCAAGGATCAGCGTACAGATGTTGAGGCACTTGGCAGTGGAGGCAAACCTCTGGGCCCCAACCATGTCTCCCACCATCTTCCGGTCCCTAGACTGGGGGAGAAGAGATGGTGAGAGGTCTGGAGGGGTGTGGGATCCCTTACCACGACCCGCCTGGTTTAGGGCCCACTCAGAGTCTGGTTTCTGGAGAAGGTCGCACACTAAAATGAAGAGGCTAGAAAATAGTTAATTTGGGAAAATGGGGGCTAGGCGGGAATGCCATTCCCCGAGATTCTGAGACAAAGACATCTCTTAGGTGGGAAATTCCAACAACAGGAAATCCACAAGAATTTACATATGATCAACAAATTCAAGTTGCCTCAACCACCACTATCTCAACTAGAAGGTGAGTTAAATAGCTCCGCCCATTCAGAGCCATCGAGGTTGGCCAGCTCTTTTTACATTTTACTACCAGCGAACAATGTTTGGTTTTGGTTAGCCAGCCCTTTTTACCTTTTACCACTACAGTGACTCAACCTTGACAATGAGTTAATAGCTCAGACAATTCAGAGCCACCATCAAGGTTGGCCAGCTCCCTTTACATATTATTACCAGTGACAATGTTGGGTTTGGTTCAGCAGAGGGGCCCTGAGGACAGCCAGGTGCTGTGACTCAGGCCCGCCCCACCCTTGGCTGCTCCCCACCCAGACCAGCCTCCACCTGCCCTCAGCCAGGTCAGAGACCCCTCCTGTTCCCTGGAGCCTCAGCAGGCCAGGCCAGGCCAGGCCAGGGGGCCCTCCTCACAGCTAACCCTAACCCTAACCCTCACCATCAGCCTCACCGTGACCTGCACACACACATAGGTGCTCATACACCTGTGGTCCCCTGACCCCAAGGTCGTCGGGGCAGCAGACCCAGGGGGACTCGCACACACTCTCCGGGGAGACCCCGTGCACACACCCACCTTCACGGAGTAGGCGAACGCCACGAAGCCCAGGCAGAAGGGGTTGAGGAAGAGGGTGCTGAACAGGGACCAGACGACGTGGTCACGCACCACGGTGTCAGTCGGGACATCGACCACGGTGTACATCACGGGCCCTGAGTGCTGGGGAGCCCCCATGAAGGCCAGCTCGTGTTCCCCCTTGGTCATCTCCATCTTTGGGGAGCGGGTGGGGTCCCGGGTGAAGAAGGTGGACTTGTCCTGAGGCAGAGACGGGAGCCCTGTGGGTGCCGCAGCTGGGGCCGCTCAGGCCCCTCCCTCGAGGGTGAGGGGGGTTGTGATTTCTCAGAAGTGTCCGTTTCCTGCGTTTTCAACATTGGTGATGTGGCTGAAAGACCTAGGAGGGTGAAAGACACCCATGACGTCAGGTGACATTAGAACAAATTCAGCCGAAACCTGTTTGGCTCAGTGGATAGAGCGTCGGCCTGCAGACTGAACGGTCCCAGGTTCGATTCCGGTCAAGGGCATGTACCTTGGTTGCGGGCACATCCCCAGTAAGGGGGTGTGCAGGAGGCAACTGATCAATGATTCTCTCTCATCGATGTTTCTAACTCTCTATCCCTCTCTCTTCCTCTCTGTAAAAAATCAATAAAATATATTAAAAAAAAAAAAAAAAAAGAACAAATTGGGAGGAAATCCTACCATCTTCTTTGAGTCTCCTGTCTGTCACTCATCCCAGGGCCCTGTGGTCCCCTGGTCCCCGCGCTCCAGCCCAGCGTGAGCCCCGCCCCGCAGCCCACCCTCACTTGGCACAGGCCTCTCCTCCGAAGCACAGGCTGTGGGTGGGGTGTGTGCCTCCTGTTTGGGCCTGGGCCCAGCAGCCCCGATTGCCTGTCCCAGGGGCCCCGCAGGCCTGCTCTGGCGGGGGCGGGGGTGGGGAGCGGAGGTGGGGAGCGGAGGGCGGGGCCCGGAACAGGGATGTTGGCGCTGGATACTGGAGGAGGCAGCTGGGTGGGAGAGGGAGGATGCTGGGCATTGGGCAGCAGCCTCCAGGTGCCCCGCCCTCCTCCCTCCCCCCTGCCCGCCATCACTTTGCAGAGGTGTGGAGGGTTACAGGCAGGGTATGAGGTGGAGGTTGACCCCGGTCTTGGGGCCGGCCCCTTCTTGGAGATTGGAGAGCGGTCGGGTGCGGAGGAGCAGGACACCACTCTGACTAAAGGGTCAAGTTGTGCCGGTCGCCATCCACAGGCCTCACCTGAGTGGAGGCGGGTGTGAGTGCCCATGGCACAGGCCTGGCCTGGCCCTCAGGATCCCTGGCCTTCCCCCTGTCAGCCCAGCAGGTCAAGCCTGCAGACCAGCCCTAACCAGGTTGACTCAGTGGATAGAACGTCGGCCTGTGGACTGAAGGATCCCAGGTTGGATTCCGGTCAAGGGCATGTACATTGGTTGCGGGCACATCCCCAGTAGGGGGTGTGCAGGAGGCAGCTGATGGATGTTTCTCCCTCATCGGTGTTTCAAACTCTCTATCCCTTCCTCTCTGTAAAAAAAAAAAAAAGAAAAAGAAATCAATAAAATACATATATATTTTTACAAAAGGCTGCAGACCAGCCTCCCGGGGCCCCTCGTCTCCCCGTGGCCCAGAGGTCTGGCATCCGTGCTGGGCCTCAGCTTCCAAGTTCTGGTCCTGAGAGCGCCTCCCCCAGGCCGCTCCGGTGCCAGCGGTGGCCGTTCCCATGGGAAACGGTCCTATTGAAAGAGCGGATGTGGCCTTGGGCTCCCCTGGACCCGCTGACCCAGCGGAGCCAACGTGCACCGGCCGTCCGGGCGTGGAGGGAGCCCTGCCTGGCGCCTGGTCTGGAGAGAGGGCAGGGGGTTGGGATGCACCTGCTACAGTCCTGATGGCTGCACAGGCCAGTGCAGAAGGGGATGGGGGGCCAGCCTGGCCCCCTGGCCGCGGGGCGCAGCTCAGCCGGTGCCCTGCCCCGGCTGATGAAGGGGGCGGGAGCACAGTGGCGTGTGGCGAGGCAGAGGCCGGGACCTGCTGGGATAGCGATTCCTTTCCATGTGTGGAATGACGCCAGGTTATCATCCTCCACCACGTTTGTGACCCGTCAGCCTTCTTGTTCTTCTTTTTTAAAAGAATATATTTTATTGATTTTTATAGAGAGGAAGGGAGAGGGATAGAGAGTTAGAAACATCATCGATGAGTTAGAAACATCGATCAGCTGCCTCCTGCACACCCCCTAATGGGGATGTGCCCGCAACCAAGGTACATGCCCTTGACCGGAATCGAACCTGGGACCTTTCAGTCCCCAGACCAACACTCTATCCACTGAGCCACACCGATCAGGGTCAGCCTTCTTTCCTCAAACAATATTTCTGTCCCTCAACTCTCGCCCGTCCTCTCCGGGGACATTCATGCTGTGCACAGCCCTGGCCCGAGGCTGAGTTAGCTTCCCTTCGCCTTCTTTTCCTTGTGCCCCACAGGCGCTCTCTCTCTCTCTCTCTCTCTCTCTCTCTCTCTCTCTCTCTCTCACTGCTAAGCCCCCGGAGGGACATGCTCATGGTTTTGGTCCTTTCCCCATGACCCTGTGTTGATGACTCTGTGTTTGTGTTGGCACATCCATTGGGCTCTGTTCCCCCACTCCCCCCACACTTTATCTAGTTTGTTGGACGTGGTCGACTCTGCTTCCTCAGACTATCCGGGAGGAGACTTCGTCTTTTTCTAGTAAACGCGGGTGTAGGCTTCCTCAGACACAACTCCAGCTGACCGTGCTTCCCCCCCACTGCCCCCACCCCCCCCCCCCCCCCCGTGGGTTGCCCACAGCTTCCTGTTTTCTGTCCCGTTTCTCACAGCCCCTGGGGGGAACGGGCTTTGGAAACAATAAAACTCGGCCGTGGGACCGGCCCGCCCCCCAGAGGCACTGCCACCGCCCTGCCTCTTAGGTAACTGACGGCTTTGTCCTGCGTGGCATCAGGTGACCGTGTCGAAATCTGTGGTGAACTAATGTTTGGACACAGGTTACTTAAACGACTGAAACCTTACAGTAAGCCCTAGTCTTTTTTTTTTTTTTTGGGGGGGGGGGGGGTCAGGGGGCATGTCGGGGCGCGCCCGCAGCACAGAGGCGGCTGCTGAGAAGCCGGAGCCTCCTGCCCCCGGAGCGGGGACACGGGACACGGCCCGGCCCCATGTTCCTGAGCCGAGCCCCTCCCAACGCGTGTGGCCGCTCCGGGAGGAATTGCCAGGACGCGCCGTTAGCCGCTCAGAAACGTGCATTTCGTTGGCATTTACTGCTCTCTCCATGTTGTGCAACCACCGCTGTCCTAGAGTCAACTTTCCTTCCCCCAGAAAGCACCCAGAGCCATTAGGCAATCACCCCCACTTCCCTGTCCCCCCCCCCCCCCCCCCCCCCCCGCCCGGGTCACCACCCAGCTGTCTCCATGGAAGTGTCTCTTCTGGGTGGAGCCTGTGAAAGGGGTCATACCTTGGATGACCTTGAGTCTGTCTTCTTTTTCTTTCTTTCTATATATATATATATATATATATATATATATATATATATATATTTTTTTTTTTTTTTTTTTTTTTTTTTTTTTTTTACAGAGAAGAAGGGAGAGCGATAGAGAGCTAGAAACAGCCATGAGAGAGAAACATCGATCAGCTGCCTCCTGCACACCAACAGCTGGGGATGTGCCTGTAACCAAGGTACATGCCCTTGACCGGAATCGGACCCGGGACCTTTCAGTCCACAGGCCAACGCTCTATCCACTGAGCCACACCGGTCAGGGTTCTTCTTTTTCTTTGTAAAACGCTTTTGCGGGCCACCCACGGGCTAGCGCATCAGGACTTTGCCCCTTTAGGGCTGAGTAACACCCTCCGTGTGTGTGCCGGAGGGTGAGGCGTTTGATCTCTCACCCATTGCCAGGCACCGGGCTGTCGCCACGACGGGGCCAGCTGCTGCCATGACCACAGTGCCCGAGTCGGTCCAGACATGCTTTCTCATCCCGTCCCCGCCCCACACACACACACCTGGGTGAGAGTTGCTGGGTCGCGTGGTTGCTTTGTTTGGAGGCGGGCGGCTGCCCCATTTCACATCCCACCAGCCCTGTGGGGAGTTGGTTTCTCTCTCTTTCCGCACAAACACTTGTTATTCCCTGGCACTTTGGTGACGTCCATCCGAATGGCAGTGTCATATTGTCAATTAGAAGGCGCCTTCATTGATAAGCCAAATGCGTTTGGAGTCCTGTCCATTTTGCTAGGGCTAGCGGGCCAGAGGAAATCTTACTTCTCAATTCTGGGGTCCAATATGGTGGAAATCTCCCTTATTTATACATGGAGTGGCCAGATGATGATCTCTGAACGCATAATCATCTGGCCACTCAGTGTATATCCTATATAATAAAAGGCTAATATGCAAATGGTCCCCTCGATCAGGAGTTCGACCAGCAGGCAGGCTGGCCAACCACCTATATCTCATTCCCCCTGGCCAGGCTGGCCAGACCCCACCCATGCACAAATTTGTGCACCGGACCTCTCCTATAAATATAGATAGATAGATAGATAGATAGATAGATATAGATATATACACTGAGTGGCCAGATTATTATGCATTCAGAGATCATCATAATCTGGCCACTCAGTGTATGTTTTTCAGCTCTTTGTTTTCCAAATTTGGAATGAGACTTGCGGACCTTCTGAGAAAAAGTCCCCTGTGCTGGGACAGGCCATGAGACCAGATCTCAAGGCCTGGCCTGGCACCAGCACTGACAACTCTGTCTGGGCACAGTTTATGGCTTCCCTGGAATGGGAGCAGTCTTACTTTCCCCTATTATTTAAGCAAGCAAATGTTTACAGAAGCCAGAATAGCACGGTTAAATTTTAAACAGCAGTTTTTATCCAAGATGGAGGTTACTGTGCTTCAGTAGCTTCTTGTGGTTTGACCTGCATTTCTTAGTGATCATAATGGTGAATATCTTTTCAGATGCTTGTTGGTCATTTGTATGTCTTCCTTCTTAAAAATGTATTTTTTCTCTCTCATTGATTTCAGAGAGAGGAAGGGAGAGGGAGAGAGAGACAGAAACATTGGTGATCAGCAATCTTCTTGGAAAATGTGATTCAGGTCCTTTGCCCTTAAAAATTGTCATCATTTTTGTTGTGTGTGTGTGTGTGTTTTCCTAATTCTTATCTGAGAATATTTCCCCTCATTGGTTTTAGAGAGAGTAGAAAGGAGGGAGGGAGAGAGAAGGAGAGAGAGAGGGAGAGAAACATCGACTGGTTGCCTACGAACCTGCCAGCCAGGTATGAGGGTACGTGCCCTTGACTGGGAACCGAATCAATAACCCTTTGGTGTGTGGACTGATGCTCTACCACTGAGCCACACCGGCCAGGGCTGCTGTAGCTTTTCAAAGCCCCACGTGGACACCTGATCCAGGGTGCATGTGCCCTTGACCAGAATCGAACCCGGGACCTTCAGTCTGCAGGCCGACTCTCTATCCACTGAGCCAAACCAGCTAGCGCTGCACTGCATATTTTAAAAGTTGCTAAAACAGTAGATTTTGTTGTTGTTAAAACTCACCCGAGGATATTTTTTTCCTGTTGATGTGAGAGAGACGCATAGATGGGTTCCCTCCCGCACAAGCCCTGACCCAGGGCCTGGGATGGAGCCTGCAACCGAGGTGTGTGCCCTTGACCTTAACGGAGCCTGCATTGCTTCAATGCCTGGGCTGATGCTCCAACCACTGAGAAAACTGCCCGGGCCGGCAGTAGGTCTTGAAAGCCCTCATCACAGAAAAAAAGAACACCTGTTTGTAGCCATGTGTGGTGATCCGCACACATCTGCCCTGACCCTCTCCCCATTAGCCAGCTGCTATTATTTTTTAAAAGGTATTATTTTATTATTATTTTTTTTAATCCTCACCTGAGGATATTTTTCATTGGTTTTTTTTTAAATATATTTTATTGATTTTGTACAGAGAGGAAGGAGAGAGATAGAGAGTTAGAAACATCGATGAGAGAGAGTCATCGATCAGCTGCCTCTTGCACACCCCCTACTGGGATATGCCCGCAACCAAGGTACATGCCCTTGACCGGAATTGAACCCGGGACCCTTCAGTCCCCAAGCCGACGCTCTATCCACTGAGCCAAACCGGTCTCGGCTTTCATTGGTTTTTAGAGAGAGTGGAAGAGAGAGGGAGAGACAGAGAGAAACATCGATGTGAGAGAAGCACGTTGATTGGTTGCATCCTGCACTCCCCCCCCCCCTCACCTCCACCACCAGGTCCCAGACCAGGGAGGAGCCTGCAGCCCAGGTACATGCCTTCGACCAGAATGGAACCTGGGGACCCCTCGATCTGCAAACTGATGCTCTATCCACTGAGCCACACCGGCTAGGAGGAGCCAGCTGCTATGACTGAATAGAAGGACAAAGATTTCATGGGGAAGGAGGCAAAAGGAACAGGGTATTATGGAGACAGAACTTTCGGACCGGAACCCGGATTCTTTGTCCGCCGGAATGAATAATGAATCCACGGACAGAGAGTGGTATAGCAAAGGTGGAGATTTATTGAAGAACAAAGACTCCCACAGGGGGAGAGGGAAAGATTCCCATAGAACGGACTCCCCCGTGGGGAGGGGGAAGGGGTCCTGTTGAGTTCCCCCTCCCTGTGGCTTATAAAGGCTGCAGATCCTGGTGCCTGACCAACCTCTGATTGGTCACTATTCCCCTAGGCTGGTTACTATAGTAACTCAGGGGCTGAAGGTCTAACCTCACAGGGCACGTGTGAGGTCTCCCCATCCCCCTCCCCTCCTTATTGTTTTCCTGTCCCTTTGGGCTTTCTTCTTCTGAATGGAGGGCTTCCTTCCCTTTATTTTGTAAACATAGACCTTCTGCTGCTCCCAGCTCCCGCATTCTGTGGAAACACACCAGCTGTGGCTCTGCAGCCCTGTGCTCCTCCACCGTCCCCTAATTTCCAAAATTTCCAAAATTCCCTAAACCTGTCCTATCTCACCCCTAACATTGCTGTTTCGTTATGGTTGCAGATTACAGGTGATGGGGGCTGGGGGCGGCACAGGGCAGGAGCCTCTGGGTCTCCAACCAGTGTGTGCGTCTGTCTTCCCAGGATGGCAGGCAGCTCTGGGATACGGAGAACGGACTGCATTTCGAGTTAACTCCTCGGTTCCCGGGACACGACTCCTTTCTTCAGAACAAAACCATCAGGCCGTACAGAGCAGGATGGGTATTTCTCATAACCACAGCGGGTCCCCCTCTACTCTGCCTCCCTCCCGCCCTGGTAAGTCCTTAGGCCGTACGCCTGAGGAGGACACGGTGCCCTATGTCAATTAGCTTGATTTAAAAACAGAAAGAGCCCTGGCTAGTTTGGCTCAGTGGATAGAGCGTTGGCCTGCAGACTGATGGGTCCCGGGTTCGATCGGTTAAGGCCATGTACCTTGGTTGCAGGCACATCCCCAGTGAGGAGTGTGCAGGAGACAGCTGATTGATGTTTCTCTCTCATCGATGCTTCTTTATCCCTCTCCAATTTTTAAAAAAATATATTTTATTGATTTTTTCACAGAGAGGAAGGGAGAGGGATAGAGAGCCAGAAACATGGATGAGAGAGAATCATCGACCAGCTGCCTCCTGCACACCCCCCACCAGGGATGTGCCCACAACTAAGGTACATGCCCTTGACCGAATCGAACCCGGGACCCCTCAGTCCGCAGGCCGACGCTCTATCCACTGAGCCACAACAGTTTCGGCTCCCTCTCCAATTTTTAAAAATTGATTTTAAAAATCAATAAAATATATTTAAAAAAATAAAAACAGAAAGAAATGGAAATAAAGAGAAATTTCCCAGCCCGGTCGGTGTGGCTCAGTGGATGAGAATCGACCCATGAGCCCAGAGGTTCATAGGTTGAAGCTCAACCACTGAGTCACGCTGGCTGAGCTCTAAGGTCCTTTTATTGTCCAGGCAATATTCTCATGGCATACCATTGGGACTGGAGAAACCTGAATGACACGGGGTAGCCTGTAGGTGAAGCACGGGAAGGGCAGGGAAGGTGTGCACACCTGTCACCAATAAAACAGTGGACGAGTCTCTGGTCTGGCCAGAGAGACTAAGAGGGAGCTCCATGGTCAGCAAACTGCGGCTTGCAAGCCACATGCAGCTCTTTGGCCCCTTTGAGTGTGGCTCTTCCACAAAATACCACAGCCTAGGCGAGTCTATTTTGAAGAAGTGGCGTTAGAAAAAGTTTAAGTTTAAAAAATGTGGCTCTCAAAAGGAATTTCAATCGTGCTGTTGATATTTGGCTCTGTTGACTAATGAGTTTGCCGACCACTGCCTTGGCTGGTGTGGCTCAGTGGATAGAGCGCCGGCCTGCAGACTGAAGGGTCCCAGGTTCAATTCTGGCCAACGGCACATGCCCAGGTTGTGGGCTTGATCCCCAGGGGGGATGTGCAGGAGGCAGCGAATCAATAATTCACTCTCATCCTTGATGTTTCTCTCTTTCCTTTTCCCTTCCTCTCTGAAATCAATAAAGAAATATTTAAAAAAAGAAAAGAAAAGAAAGGAAGTGCCATTGATGAAAGTTAAATCAAATGGTCAGATTTTAAACTTACTCAAATTAAACTCATTGCTTGCTAAAGCTGGTTAAAAATTTCAAAAACGTTTATGCTTCCTATAAGATACAAACTTTGAGAAAAGGCTAGAAAAGTTTGAATTTCATAAAATGAAAATGTGCTCCATGAAACATTAACCACAAGTTTGCTTTGCATTTATATTGTGGACGGCAGGGATCACATGCTGACCTGACAGCTCAGGGGAGGCCCGAGTGGCGATCTTGCAAACCCAGACCTAAAGCGACCACACAGGATGGTCTGAAATGAAGCTTGAACTGGAAGCAGTTGTGGTGGGCAGTCACCTCCTAGGCCGGTGTCTTCCCTGACAAGGTCACCCTTCACCTTAACTGACCCCGCCGGCCTTTTTGCATCTAGGATAACACACCCTTGAAATGTCTGGGTGACTTGTAACTCCCCTTTTTCTGGAGCCCCTGGAGCACAACCAAATCTGGGGGGCGCCAGGACTGAGACCACAGATTCCTTCATTATCATGCTAATTGTCCCTGCACCCACCTAAGTATGTGTAACCGTAATAAGGAAAAAAATACAATATTGAATAAGTATGAAAGTGTGGAATTGAAGTGTGATATCTGAAAGTATGCAATGGAATGTAAACAAACCGATAAGCACCCTTGGGTGGCCTGTGTGTAGAAAATAGATAAAGTGACCTGTACCCCGTATGTCAGACCGGATAGCAGGGCTCCTGGGACCCGCCCATAAGACACACTGAGGACACCTCTGAGCACTGAAGACACATACAAAGAGCAAGCTCCACAGGAGATCAGCGACGCTCCCACTGCTCCTCCACAGAGGGTCCCTCTCCACGCCCCCTGCCTGCACCCCAAAGCTCTGCCCGAGCCGCGAGCCCCGAACCCTGAGCTGCACGTCCTCCGTGAGCCGTGTGTGTCTGTCAGTGCGGATCCCCGGGCGGCTGCCTAGGATTCTGGAACCCACAGGACTCTGGTGCATAAACCGTGAGTGATCCGTGCATTGCACGTCTGTCTGCTGTGTGATTTATGCTCGGTGGATTATTGATGAAGTACCTCGGGTCGTATGTGTCAGATTTCTGGCTGAGGCCCCTAGGCCCCCTGTGCACGCGTCCCCTATGGAACTATGGGGACAGTATGTGTCCATCGTTTTAGTTCGCATCCAACCCCAGGGTTTCCCCCGCCTCCCCCTGGCCCCCTTTGCTTTCTCCCTCCTCTCCAGTCTATCGCCAATGAATTTCGTGTTACCCACCGCCCTCCCTCCTTTGACTGCCATGTATGAAGACAGGTGTGACCCGCCATTCTCCGCAGCATCATCTCTATTCGTCCTGGCATGTGCTTGACAGTTTGGCTCAAATAAACTCACACAAATTCTTTGCAGGTTTCAATGTTTTGGTTTTTGTGTTGTGTTGTTGTTTTTTGTTTTTTTTTTAACATTAACTCAGGGGAAGGCCTAACCAATAAAAAAGAAGTGGAATCAGCACAGAGCTTCCTAGGCGGGTGGAGTGTGGGGTCTGTGTGAGGGCGGGGGGGGGGGGGGGGGCTGTCCAGGAGGGGAAGGGAGGGAAGGGGGTGGCTCCAGGCTGGGAAACATCCCCAGCCCAGAGCAGCCTCCAGGAGAGGCCAAGACAAGACCAGGCTTGCGTGCCAGGATGGTACCTCCCAGGGTCCCAGCATAACCTGACCTCCTAGCGAGCAGCCAAATCACCAAATCACCGATTTACAAAATGCCCAGAAATGGATGTTTCTGAGAAATCACAACACCCCCCCCCAGGAGGGAGGGGCCTGAGTGGCGCCAGCAGCGTCACCCACACGGCTCCCGTCTCTGTCTCAGGACGTGTCCACCTGCTTCACCTGGGACCCCATCTGCTCCCCAAACCGGAGATGATCAAGGAGAGGCCCGAGGTCAACGAGGAGGCTCCCCAGGGCGAGAAGCCAGTCGGGAGGACAGAGATCAATATCCACGGCGGCGACACCGCCACCACCGAGACCGTGGTGCCCGACCACATCGTCTGTTCCCTGTTCAACATCCTCTTCTTCAACCCCTGCTGCCTGGGCTTCCTGGCGTTCGCCTACTCCGTGAAGGTGGGTGTGCGCCCGGCGGGGGGTGGGGGGGAAGGGGAGGGAGGCTTCCGGAAAGCTGTGCGAGCCCCACTGGCCTGCTGCCCCGACGGCCTTGGGATGGGGAGCCCTCCTGAGCGCTTTCTGTGCGGATGTGCTGAGGGTCAGCCTGGGGTCAGGCCACGGCTCATCCAGTGAGAGTCCTGGGGGGGGGGGGGGCCCTGAGTGGAGGGTCGCCACCTGTCCCCACCCCTGGAGCTCTCCTTTCAATCCAAGTACAGGGCTCCGCCCTCCACACCTGCCCATGAGGTCTCGGTCTGGTCCAGAAAAAGGCAAAGTCCTCAAAGATGCGGAGCCCTGGGGGGCAGGGGGCGGGGGCGCGGTGAGCGGCCAGCAAAGCGGCCAGGACTGGGGGAGAGGAGCCCTGAGGTTCTGGGGAGGCTGAGCGGCTGTGAGGAGGCCCCCCTGGCCTGGCCTGCTCAGGCTCCAGGGAACAGGGAGGGGTCCCTGACCTGGCTGAGGGCAGGTGGAGGCTGGTCTGGGCTGGAGCAGCCAGGGGTGGGCCTGAGTCACAGCGCCTGGCTGTGCCCAGGGCCCCTCCAGACCCCTCACCATCTCTTCTCCCCCAGTCTAGGGACCAGAGGATGGTGGGAGACGTGACTGGGGCGCAGAGCTATGCGGCCATCGCCAACTGCCTCAACATCTGGGCCACGATCCTGGGCATCCTGATTACTGTCGGGCTCATCGTTCTCCTGACTCGGTACCCAGATCTCTTCAGTGTGAGGAGGTGGGCCCAGCAGAGTGGCGGGGCCGACTAGTCACTGCCGCGGCAGGTGCCACTGCGTCCTCCCCACCCTCACCCCCGCCGGCCCCGCCCAGGCACCCGCCCCTTCCTTCATCCTGCACCTGTTCATACACCTGTCAGCAGCTGAGCTCAATAAAGTGCACCTGTACGTGACCATGCTGGCATTCCCTGGGCCGGGGCACTGCCCGGTCCCCAGCCCGCCCCTGAGACAGCCCCCCTTGCGGCTGGGAGGGGTCCTGGCACTTTCTCAGATGTCCCTGGTCTCTGGCCTCCAGCTGGGAGCAGCGGCTGGACCAGCAGCCTAGGAGGGATCCCCTCCTCCCCAGTGTCTGACCCTGACCCAAGGGGCACTGGGCCAGCCCAGCCTTGGCCCCAGGACAAGCCTCGCTGACTCCGAGTGGCTGGGAGCAGCGGTGCTGGGTGAGGGCGGCCGGCCGGTTCTCTGGAGGCCGCGGTGTCTGCACGTGGGGGCAGGGGTGCAGCCCAGGCCCCCAGCCCCTCCTGAGCGGCCCTCCAGCTCTGTCCTTGCTCCTCTGCAGGGGGCAGGGTTAGGGGCAGCCAGTGGCCCTGGAGGGACAGAAACCCTGAGAGGAAGCACCGATCCTCCCATCAAACCGCCCGGCCTGCTGGCTCTGGTTTGTGGTTCTCCCATCAGTCCGCAGCCAGAGGGCGGGACCCCACACCCGCTGTGACCACCTGCAGCTCCTAATCTTGGCCCAGCGGCTGTGCTTTGTCTGGGGGGTGGGGATGCCTGGCTGGAGGTGCCCCGCCCCTGTTCCCCCCCCCCTCCGTCAGAGCAGGAGGGGCTGAGGTCCAGGGAAGATGGTCCAGCAGGGGGGAGGTGGGTGGGACGGTGTCCCAAGACTGGCCGCTGAAGGAGGCTGAGGGGCAGGGCTTGCACTCAGTTCTGGGAGGAGCGTTGTGGCTTCTGCTCCTCCCCCTTCCCCCCCAACTCCCCCTCCTGAGGGCTGCCCTGGCATTGGCCCCGCCCCACCAGGGCCGCAGGAGCCTTTGATGGCTGGGCTGCATCCAGGGCGCTCCACCCCTGCAGCCACAACACCCCCACCCCGCAGCCACAGCACCCCCACCCGTAGTACTCCCACCCCCATAGCAACCCCACCTCCACAGACCCCCACCCCTGCAGCTACAGCACCCCCACCCCGCAGCCACAGCACCCCCACCCCCATAGCACCCCACCCCCACAGACCCCCACCCTCACAGACCCCCACCCCGCAGCCACAGCACCCCCACCCCCACAGACCCCCACCCTCACAGACCCCCACCCCGCAGCCACAGCACCCCCACCCCTACAGACCCCCACCCCTGCAGAGCCCCACCCCACAGCCACAGACCCTCGCAGCCACAGACCCCCACCCCCACAGACCCCCACCCCCACAGACCCCCACCCCCACAGACCCCCACGCCCACAGCACCCCCACTCCACAGCCACAGACCCCCACCCCCACAGCACCCTCACCCCACAGCCACAGACCCCCACCCCCACAGCATCCCCACTCCACAGCCACAGACCCCCACCCCCACAGCACCCTCACCCCACAGCCACAGACCCCCACCCCCACAGCACCCTCACCCCACAGCCACAGACCCCCACCCCCACAGCCACAGCACCCCCACAGACCCCCACCCTCGCAGCCACAGCACCCCCACCCCCACGGACCCCCATCCCGCAGCCATAGACCCCCACCCCGCAGCCACAGCACCCCCACCCCCACGGACCCCCACCCCACAGCTCCCCCACCCCCACAGCACCCCACCCCGCAGCCACAGCCCCCACCCCGCAGCCACAGCACCCCCACCCCCACAGCTCCTCCACCCCCATCCTCCGCAGCTGGCCCCGCGGGTTATCCGCGCACGGGCCGCAGGGGCCCCTCGGGGTGCGGGGCGCGCTGTGCTCATCCGCGGGGCTGGCGGGCTGCCATTCGCCGGTACATTCGGTGGTGGCTGTGGCGGGGGGTTGAGGGGGTGGGCAGGGGGCGGTCGGGCTGCCATTCGCCGGTGTATTTGGCGGCGGCGGGGGCGGGGGGCGGTCTGGCGGGGGCGGGGTGGGGGGCGGCCGGGCAGGGCGGGCTCCGGAGGGGCGGGCGGCCAGGCTGCCATTCGCTGGTATATTTGGCGGCCGGGCCGGGCCGGGCAGCGGGTATAAGGGCCTGCGCCCCCGGAGCGGCCGCGGAGGAGGCGACGGCGCTGGAGCCCATGGACACCGCGTACCCCCGCGAGGAGCCCCGCGCCCCGACGCCCCGCAAAACCGACGGCGCCCCGCACACAGCGGTGGCGCTGGGGGCGCCAGGGCCCCCGCCGCGGGACCACCTCCTCTGGTCGCTGTTCAGCACCCTCTACCTGAACCTGTGCTGCCTGGGCTTCCTGGCGCTGGCCTACTCCGTCAAGGTGGGCGCGAGGGTGCTCCTAGGGGAGGGGTGCCCCCACTGAGGGTGCTTCTGAGAGGGAAGGGTGTCCTCACCGAGGGTGCTCCTAGAGGAGGGCCCTCCCCAGGGAGGGAGGGGCGCCCCACCGAGGGTGCTTCTGAGAGGGAGGGCGCCCCCGCTGAGCGTGCTTCTGAGAGGGATGGGTGCCCCCGCTGAGGGTGCTCCCGAGAAGGACAGTGTCCTCACCGAGGGTGCTCGGGAGAGGGAGGGGTGTCCTCAGGGGCATCTGGCCCACTGAGAAGAGCCGAGGTGATGGGGCTTTTCAGATGCTGGTGTTCTCATGAGCAGCCCCCCAGCGGACTCCCCACTGAGGGCCCTTGGGGACTTATGCTGGCCTGGGAGGTGGCAGCTGTCCCTTGCAGTCCCACCCCAGCCCCCGCCCCAGCCCCAAGCCCTGAGTCCAGTTTGGGGCCGTTAAGGGAGCTGGTGCAGCCCGTGGCAGGTCCCCTCAGCCACACGCCTCCATCCAGATTCCCGGTCCCCGCGGCCCTCCGAGGCGGGGGCCGGGGCTGCCTGGGGTGGCAGACACAGGCCCCCCAGGCCCAGCGCACGTCGTGACCTGGCCCCGCACTGTCCGCAGGCCCGGGACCAGAAGGTGGCAGGGGACCTGGTGGAGGCCCGGCGTCTGGCCTCCAAGGCCAAGTGCTACAACATCCTGGCCGCCATGTGGGCCCTGGTGCCGCCCCTGCTGCTGCTGGCGCTCGTGGTGACCGGGGCGCTGCACCTGTCCCGGCTGGCCAAGGACTCGGCCGCCTTCTTCAGCACCAAGTTCGACGACTCGGACTACGACTGACAGGCTGGCCCTGTCCCTGTCCCGCAGGGGGCTGGACCCTGACCTCCCGGAACCCCACTGCATAAGACCCACCCCCGGCTCCAGGCTGGGCTCCTAATGCTGACCCTGAAGACCCCCCGTTTGGACCCCAAGGCCTCACCCTAACCTGGACGGTCGCTGCTCCCCTAACCCCTGCCCCAGCCTAACCCTCCCTCCCCGCTCCCCAGGCTCAGCCTGCTCTCACAATTAAAAATGCCTTGTTCCAGAAGGGCCCCCGGCTGGTTCCTGGCTGGGGTGGGGGAGGGTGGGAGACACCCACCACCAGACCGCCTGGGTGGACCCGGCACTGAAGGGGGTCGGCCCGCTTGGAATGTCCTGCTTTGGGCTGTGGTCTCCGGCCGTCCCCTGGGGCTCCGGTGGCTGCGGCTTCGGCTCCTTTTAGAATCCCGTTTGGGAAGAGAGCTTTCATCTGGGCTGCCGGGCCGGGCGCCGTGGTTTCGTGGCCTCTCTTCCGGAGCATGAGTGATGGGTCTCCCCGGCTCCACGTGTGCCCACCCGGTCTGCGTGTGTGGGTGCACGCCTGTGCACGTGTCTGCGTGCACGGTGAGTGGGAGTCCCTGGCCAGGGAGAGCGCTCCTGCGCGCTCCTGTCCGAGGGTTGGGTGTGTGCCCGTCTCCTCCTTTGGCCACTGGGTCGGTCCCTTTAACTCTGAGAAATCTCAGGCCCCGCAGGGCGGAGGTATGTCTGGACCGGGACACAGGCGCACACAGGCATGGCCACACGCCCTCCACGCACACAGTCTCCCTCATGCACACAGGGACCCCCCCACAGCTGTGCAGGGGGGGACTTGGGGGGTGAGGACGCTCTCAGGGTCCTTGATGCCAGGCCCATGCCTTGTATTGCACCCTGAGCCAGCGGACTGGCAGAGGGGGGCGGCTAGACACATGCACACACCCTGTGTGGCTGGGTGAGGTCCCCGGGGCCTTGGTGTGGCTGGGCCAATGACAGGGCAGGCTAATTGCAGGGCCTTAAGCACAGGGTGGCTGGGTTTTGAACCCCACCCAGGGTCCTTTCCGTCCCCAGGGAGCCCCCTTGGCCCCATTCACTATGCCTGGGCTGGCTGGAGGGGCCTGTTTAGCCACTGCCCTTGGAGTTCCCAACGTACTGCCTGCCCACACCCCTCTCCTCCCCCGACACCAACAGCTGGCCCAGCCATCCCCATGTGCCTGCAGAGACGGTCCCTGACCCATGCCCACAGGCCCCAGCCCCGAGCTGGGCAGTGTGTGCTGCCCTGAGCCAGCCCCTGAGGCCGAGGGGCGCTGGCCGGGGCCGGGGGTGGAGACAAAGCCTTGGCCTGTGCTGGGCTGGCCCCAGTTGGACCAAGGACGAGGGCAGTGCCAGCGCTTGGCCCGGGATGGAGGCCCCCTGCCCGCACTGAGCTCCAAGTTTGTCCCAAGAAGGGACCAACCTGGCTGGATAGAGGCTGGGGGCAGGGCTCAGCCTCTGGGGGGCCAGGTACATGGCCCCGGGCGCACGGGATGGCCTGAGGGTTGTGATGGGCGTGAAGGTTGCCCGCCCGCGCCCAGGTGCTGAGGACAGAGGTGCAGTCAAGCCAGGGGGCATGAGGTCGTGGGCACGCAGGCTGCGTCCTAGGCAGGCTGAAGGCCCCTGACCCAGTCAGGCCGCTGCCTACCAGGGGCCTGAGCCCAGCATGCGTGCCCGCCGCCCGAGTCCCTTGGAGGGCCACCTGCTGTGGGCACAGGTGGCAGTGGGCAGGTGGTCACAGGAGCAGCCGCATCAGGCTCCAGCGGAGTGGTGTCCCTGGGTGCCTGTGCCACCCCTGGCTCCAGGGCTGCTGCCCTGGGACAGTCCCTGCGGCTTTACGACCTGCCGGGCCCCTGGGGGGGAAGGAGAGCCACCAAGGACTCACCATAGGGAGTGGCCCTGACACGTGTGCTGGCTACAACTTGGCCTCCTCCCTCAGAGGCCACTACGACCCATGTGCTGCCCCACAGCGTCAGGCCTGAGACCCCCCCAGGCCTCCACCCACCTGGCATCCCCTTCTGTCTGTCCGTCCGTCACAGTCCATCTGCCCGGTGTCTGCTCCTTGGAGAACCTGGTCCACCTCTGTCCAGAACACTCTTGGCCAGAGCTGGGAGGGGGGCTGCCCACTTGCTCAAAGGGAGCAAGTTATTGGCCGGAACTCTATCCACCGGACGCCCTGACTTCAGAGGAGCCTCAGCTCCACAGCTGGGCCTGCCGTAGGTGCCCCCCATCCCTCACCTCAACTCCCGGCACCCACAGGCAGCGCCCTCGCCAAGTTTCCCCGCGGACCCCGCCTCGCCTCATTGGGAAACCCGAGGACCCGGGGTGATGTGCCAGCCGCGAGGCTGTGACCCCCGCAGACGCCGGGCGGGGCCTCCGGCCCAGAGCAGCCTGCCCCGCACAGACAGGCCCAGGGCCTTGGCCTAGAACCCTGGGCCCCAGGCTCGGTCCTTCCTGCTGGTCAGACAGAGGACACGGGATCTCGCTCTGCACTCCACTTGAAGAAAGACACGGGATGGATGGGGCTGTCCAACCTGACTGAAGTGGCCCCGAGGCTGGGGCGCCAGGGACGAAGGACGCTGAGTTCCCGGGACAGCCCGGAGCACCCGGACCCAGCCATGGCGGCCTCGGTATCCTCACATGGAGAGTTCTTGGTGGTGAAGCTCCGGCTGAGGCAGAGTAACTCCAATTCCACAGGCCGAGCCCTCCCCATCCCCCTGCCCTCCACTTGGCCCGCCCACCTCGGCCTCCCAGCAGAGCCACCCGCCCAGCCCACCGCTCCCTGGCAAATGGCTCGGGCACGGCAGGTGCAGGGGTCAGCCTCGGGGGCAGGAGCAGGCATGCTGGTGTGGGAGGCGGTGGGCACGGGCTGAGCAGGGAAGGGGTCGGGCTAGAGGCAGCCTTGAACTTCAGGCCAAAGAAGCCAGACCTTCCCTGGAGCCCATGAGCCTGGCTGGCAGGTGGAGGGTGGGAGGAGGCAGATGGGTGACAGGAGGAGCGGAGCAGCCAGCCGCCCACCCCCACATAGGGAGTGCCAGAGGGAAGGTCCCGAGAGGTCCCTAAAGCCAGGTCAGCACCCGGTGAGGGGCTCCAGGTCGGGCCCACAGGTGTCCAGGGGGGTGCTGAGGGCTCCAATGTCCTCAGCAGTTTCTCCCAGGGCATTCTGGGAGCAGCACTTGCTGCCTCGGCTCCTCCAAGGGTGACCTTTGTATCCGGCCCGCAGAGCTGGCAAAGGAGACCTTGTGTCCTGCAGGGACAGGGGCCACTCTGAGGGGGGGGGCACACGCCCGGCCGGCCGGGGGGGCCACTGGCCTGGGCCCCCGGGTGGGTCTGGGGGTAGCAGCCTACCTGGGTGCAGGGGGAGCCGGGTTTGGGACGGCCACAGCTCGACCTCCAGCGGGGGCGCCCCGGGCCCGGCCGGGGGCCTGACCTCCACCGTCACCGAGCCCTCGGAGAAGGAGAAGTCAAGCTTGTGCCCCAGGTAGCAGATGCCGGAGACACACGCTCCAGAGACCCCCGCCGGGCACATGGGGTCAAAGGTCACGCCGGCCGCGGTGACCCTGCAGAAGGGGAGGCTCTGTGAGGAGGCCGGCAGGGGCGGCGACCTCCGTCTGCCGGTCACCCCACTCACCGGAACCCCGTGAACCCGAAGAGCGCCGCCTGCAGGAAGCCCCCCATGCCCGTCAGGAAGTTCACGGCACCGGACCCATCGGCATTCTCCGTCCACACCTGCAGGGGCGAGGCCGTCAGAGCCGGGAAGCCCGGACACAGCCTCCTCGCCCCCCAGGCTGCTGTCCCTGCTCCTGGGAGGTCGGGTGGCCATCACAGCGCTGTGACCCCAGGAACGGGCTCCCACTCCCACCACCCGGCCCGCCCAGGATCGGGGTGGCCAGGGGATGGGGGAGCGGGGCCCAGGCTGGCCTTGAAGGGCTCGGTGATGTTGGCGAAGCTCCTGCCCAGCAGGTCCGCTGCCCGCCGGGCGTCCTTCAGCTCCATCCAGCCCACGGCAAACATGCTCTGGGGGCAGAGGGCAGAGGGCAGAGGGCACGCTGGCGTGAGGTCCACGGCATGGGGACGGGAGACAGGCCGGGGGGCCAGGGCTGGGGCTGCCGTGGGAACCACCGCTCTTACCCACGTCATGGCCGGGCCCTGGGGGGACGTCACAGCCTCGTAAACTTCCAGGTTTCTCCTGCGAACTTGAGGGCTCAGGGAGAAGGGGACGGGGTACCCCAGGAGCACAACATCTGCCTGCTTCACCTCCTCTCCTGGGGAGGAAGGGGGCAGGGGTTGCTGAGGGGGGGAAGGAGGACAGGGGCCCTCTGTCGGGAAGGGGGCGTTGGGGGGGCAGAAGGGGCCCTGAGTCCACTCACCAGGCTCATACCCATCAAACTCGGGGTGGAAGTTCCGCTTCACGTCAAAGGGCACCTTGATCTTGTCAGCCACGGCCAGCCACCGGCTGGGGACGGGCTGACCCAGGTCCCGGGCCAGGGCAGCGGCAAAGCGCAGGCTAGGGCAGAGGCAGGGGCTGCAACTCTGGCACTCAGTGCCCCCCGTCCCCTCCCCCCCGTACGGCTGGGCTGGGCCGGGCCTCGGGTCTGACCTGTTCTGGACCAGGACGTTGGTGTACACGGAGTTGTTGACCCCGGAGTGGTACTCGTCGGGGGGCATGACTCCTGGGCACAAAGGCATGATGGTGCTTAGTGCAGCGTCTCAGACCTGCCTGCTGCACTGGCCAGTGGGGGCTGGCAACACCAGGTTACCCTGACCTGACCCTGACCTGACCCTGACCTTGAACCAAAAAACATCCACCAGCTCATTACCATCCATCCCCCCATGACCACCCTCCCCTATGACCACCCTCCCCCATGACCACCCTCCCGCCATGACCACCCTTCAGGTGGTACTCCTCCTCTGCAGGGCTCCACTCCACACGGCTGCACCAGAACTCAGCCACGGCACTGACCACGTCCCAGCCGCCATCCTCTTGGAAGAGCTGCAGGTCCTGGGGGAGGAGGGGGTGGAACAGGCCCCGGCACCCTCCATTCCAGTTCTCATGGGCCTGCAGGTCCCGCCACTGCCCACCTTCCCCAGCACCCAGAGTGATTGCCCAGCACCCAGAGCGACTGCCCAGCACCCAGAGCGACTGCCCAGCACCCAGAGCGACTACCCAGCACCCAAAGCGACTGCCCAGCACCCAGAGCGACTGCCCAGCACCCAGAGCGACTACCCAGCACCCAAAGCGACTGCCCAGCACCCAGAACAGATGCCCAGTACCCAGAACGGATGCCCAGCACCCAGGAGTGAATGCGTGACTCCCAGGTGCCTGGACTGGCTCTAGGCAGGAAGTCCTGGCTGAGGCAGAGCCACAGGAGGAATGGCCACACCTGGTGGGCAGACGCCCGCCTCTCCTGGGCGCCCCTCACCTGGGTGCTGTGGTAGTACAGCTGGAAGGCCAGCACCACGGCCCCGTTGACGTGGATTTCCTGGGTCCCGTAGATGTCCTCGGGGCAGACCTCCAGCCCGGAGCCCGCACTCTCCCAGGCAAACTTGGCTCCCTGAGGTGGAGGGGGTGGGGTGAGAGGGGGGTAGGGGAGGTGCAGGCCGGATTCCTTATCAGGGGGCTCGGGAGGAGCTCACATTTCCCATACACTCAGCCTACAGCCACAGAGGGCGAGGGGGGCACCAACTTCCCGGTGCAACTTCCTGGGTGCCACTGTATTGCCCCCCCATCTCCCCCCCACCCCACTCCACCCCCAGTGGGCCAGTTCCTACTGTGGCTGCCCCTGCACAGGGCAGTGAGGGGACTCGCTGGGGCAGCCAGGCTGTTCCCATGGGCAATGATCCCCTGTAAGAACCCCACATGCTCCCCCCTACCCCCAGAGGGGTCTGGCGACTTCAGCCCTCCAGGGGCCCTGCGGGGTGGGCACTGGGCCTCCCTCCCTCACCTGGTAGCCCAGGTTCCGGGCGTTGTCCAGGGCCCCACCTAGCGTCCGGATGCGGTACTGCAGGAGCGCCCTGGCGGCCTGAGGCTGGAGCAGGAGGACGTTCGGGAACATCCAGAGATCCTGGGAGCACAGAGGGCGGGGGCTCGCGCTCGCGCACCCTGTACTCCCCCTTCCCGCCCTGGGGGGCTCAGGGGCAGCACAGCTCCTTGTCGTGGGATCTGTCCCGGGCCCCCCTAGCCTGCCTGCCACACGTCCCCAATTCCAGCTCACACCCTCAGTTCCCCGGCCCAGTGCTTCCCCTCCCTGGGGGGCACCTGGGTCTGGCCTGGGGCTCAGCTAGGATCGGGGGTGGGCAGCTGGAGGGGAGCCAGCTCCGGTGCTCACTGGCTGCCTGACCCAGAGGGTGAAGAGGGCCGCACCCCCGCCCCTCGGGCTCCCATGCCCGCTGGTCCCCAAGTCCCAGCTCTCCTGGCTCCGCTCTTGCCCGGCCTCACCATCCCCCACGCCCCTCCCCGCCCCCCCCCCCCCCCCCCGCCGTTTCCTTAGCAGCTACACAGGTCTCTCCAGAACCCACATTTGTCTCAGTCACACCCCAATGAACAGGTCTTCCCGGCGCCTGCAGCCCCCCTACAACTGCTCTCCCTGCCTCATGAGCCCTCAAGGCCGTGCCCTGGGCCCAGAGACCCTCTGCCCGTGTGCCACCCCGCGTGCAGGTGTGTGCTGGGGCGGAGGGCGCACACCTGGTCCCAGAACACGTGGCCCCAGTAGCATTCCTCGCGGCTGCCGTTGGAGAGGCCCCCGGGGCTGAGTCCGTGGCAGACGTGTCCTGGGGCCCCGGGTTCGGGCAGGGCGCTGAGCAGGTAGTAGAGGGCACCACGCAGGGCCTGGCGCAGCGGCAGGGGCCCCTCCACATCCAGGCCGCAGCCTTCCCAGAGCTGCGCCCAGGCCTGGGCGTGGGTGGGGTACAGCGCCCCCCTGGCCTGCAGCTCTAGGGCCTCGGAAAGGCAGGCCCGGGCCTCCGCCTGGCTGCCGGCCACCACGGCCAGGAACTCCCAGGTCCTGCTCTGCTCGCCCTCCCCCAGGGTCAGGGCGGGGGGCACGGGTGTCCACAGCATGTGCACCTCCTGCGGCGCGCCCCCAGGCTGCTCGGGGGTGAGCGTGTGGCCGAACAGGTACCTGCGAGAGCACGGCTGTCTCAGGGGGGGCCTCCTGGGGGCCTCCCGGCTGCCCCCGCCCCCCTCCTCACCGGGCTCCCTGGAAGTCCGGCCCCAGATGCAGGTCCAGGTCCGGGCTCTCCGGGGAGAAGGCAGAGCGCAGCGGCACGGTGACGGGCCGGCCGCCCGGGGCCCGGCGGGCGATGGCCACGCTGCAGGCCAGCACGTGCGGCAGCCGGCGGTGGGCGTAGAGGCGCTGGGAGGCCCGGAAGCGGGCGCCCTCCAGGGTGTGCAGAAAGGAGCCTGCGAGGCGGGGAGACGGCCATCACACCGCCCCACATGGGGCAGCCGGTGGGTTACAGAGCTGCCGGCCTCTCTGCCCTGGGACTGAGCCCCCCTCCGTGAGGTGAGCCCCCCGGGAGCCCCACTGCCTGTGGAGGAAGCGCCGGCTGCCCTGGGGCACCCCCTGCCAGGGCAGGACCCCCACTCTCCCCCAGCTTGCAAGGCAGCCTCCGGGGCCCCCTTTCTTTGAGCCGGGCACCCTGAGTTGGGAGATGCCAGGATAGGATTGCGAGGACCCCCTCCCCCCACTAACTGGGAACCCGGGGTAGGGGCAGGCAGTGGCTACCTGTGTTGGTGTCCAGGACAAAGGTCGTGGTCAGCTGCTCTTCGGTGCCCATGGGGGCCTCCAGCTGGACACCGAGGGGACTGGGCAGGATGGCTCGGTGCGTGTCCCCCAGCGCCCCGTTGTACACGCCACTCACATGCAGCGTGTCATGATACACACGTGTGCCCAAGTATGCGTTGGTCACGGTGGCCCAGAGCCGGGGGTCGCTGGGCAGGGAGTGGGCGGTGAATATGGTGGGGTCTTCGCCGGCGTCCGCCATGGAAAGCCTTGCTCAACGGAGGGGTCTGGAAAAGGGGGTGGGGTCAGGGGACCCCCAGTTGGTTGGGTCTCCCTCTTTTGATGCTATTGACCCCTAAGCCCCTGCCGTTGGGACGTGGCTGGTGCCCCCCAATGTGGCTCCCTGGGCAGCCCTGGCTCCCAGATCCCCCACTTTGGAGCCCTCAGCCCCTCATATTGATCTCCAGGGACCAAGGGAGTTCCCACGCCCCCCTCTTCAGACCTCCGTCCTGACCTTGGGGCTGTCTGGACGCCGCACCCCAGCACCGGCCCCGTGGGTGGAAGTGAGAACTCTGCCCGGAACGCGTCTCCCCGAGGAAGCCGCCTGGGGGCGGGTGGGCGTAGGGGGCAGTGCCGGGTGCTGGGCGGCTGTGCGGGCGAGAGGCCGGGCGACCTGGGAGGGGGCAGCCGTCTGGGCTCACCGCCGCCCGCCGGGGCCTCCAGCTGCTGCTCGGGCCGAGGGAAAAGGAGCGGGACGCCTAGCAGCCGGAAGGCCCTCGGTCCCCGCCCTCGGGGCGGCGCAGGGCGGGCGGGTTGGGAGGCTGGTCCCGCCCCCAGGGCGGTGCTGGGAGGGCGGGAAGGAGGCTGGGCAGACGGTGCTCGGTGCTGGGGCGAGGCAGGTCAGGCGGTAGAACTACAGCCCCCGTCCCGCCCGGAGCTGAGGGGCAGGGCCCTTGGCGTGCCCCCCCATGTCTGCCCCGGAGGAGAGGTCCTGCAGAGGTGTCCTCTGCCCCGTCCCCTCTGCTCCTCAGCCTCTCCTCTCACCCTCCATCTCCCCCAAATCCCCTGCCCCCAGGCCTGGGCCTGCTCCATCCTTGTCTCTCACGCCCTGGGCAGACTCAAATTCTGACCCCCAGTCAGAGGCCCTCAGATCCACCCCAACCGCACCCCCCACCCCCACAGCTGCTCTCCCTGTCGCTCCCTCATCCAGCGCCCAGGCCGCCTGTGTCCGCACACCCACGCCCACCCTCAGCCCTGCTGGCCGCCTCCAGCCCTGCCTGCTCTTCGCTCTCCGTCCGCCCTGACTCCTGGGCCAGCACACTCCCCGCTTCCTGCTTCTGCTCTGCCCTTCCGCCCTGCGAGGGGCGAGGTCAGCCTGTGCCCTCTGCTCAGAAGCCCGCAGTGGTGCCCACCTGTCTGGAAGGACATGCCCCCAAGGTGCCTGCCCCCCTCCCCGCAGCCAGCCTGGCTCCTGCCGCTGTGACCTTCACTCTGAGCACGCTCCCTGCTGGGCACTGCGTGCGGTGCCCCACATGGTCTCTCCGTTAACATCTAATCCCAGATGTGACAGTATTTGGAGGCGGGGCACTTAGAAGGTCATTAGGTCAAGAGCTATCATGAATGGGACAGCCCGGCCAGTGTGGCTCCGTGGTTAGCATCGACCCATGAACTAGGTCGTCAAGGTTTGATTCCCAGTCAGGGCACATGCCCTGGGCTCGATCCCCAGGGTGGGGAGTGCAGGAGGCAGCTGATCGATGATTCTCTTTTATCATGGATGTTTCCATCTCCCTCTCCCTTCCTCTCTGAAATAAATATGTATATGTATATGTATATGTATATGTATGTGTATGTGTATGTGTATGTGTATGTGTATGTGTATGTGTACAGGTATAGGTATAGGTATATGTATATGTATATGTATATGTATATGTATATGTATATGTATATAGAATGGGACAAGTGCCCGTATGAGAGGCCAGAGGGCAGGCAAGGTCCCTACCAGGCGAGGACAGTGAGGACACAGCTGCCTGCAGCCAGGAACAGGCCCCGCACCAGACACCGAGTTGACGGCACCTTGGCCTTGAGCCGGCCGGCCTCCAGAACCAGGGGGATTAACTCCTGCTGTCCAAACCCACCTGGTGGTGGTATTTGGTCAGGGCACCCCGAGCTGACCTGGCACCTCCCTGCCCGCCACGGGACACATCTCTTCGGGATGTCGGGTGTTGGGGGGCTCAGTCAGGGTCCCAGGCCCCTTACAGGTTACAGGAACCCTCAGTTCCCTATGCCTGTCCCTGCTCTGCATCGCTCTCCTCCACAGCGTTTACCTGCCCGTCTACACGTCTGTCTGTCTGTCTTCCTGCCAGCGTGGCAGCTCCAGGAGGGCAGGGTTTTTTGTCTGCTTTGTGGAATGAGTGACTGGATTGGAGTTGATTCAGGCCCTAGCTGGTTTGGCTCAATGGTTAGAGTGTCGGCCGACAGATTAAAGGGTCCCGGGTTAAATTCTAGTCAGGGGCACATGCCTGGTTGCAGGCTCGACCCTCAGTGAGGGGGTGTGTGTGCAAGTCAGCCGATCAATGATTCTCTCTCATCATTGATGCTTCTCTCTCTCCCCCTCTCCCTTCCTCTCAGAAATCAATAAAAATATATTTTAGTCCTGGCTGGTTTGGCTCAGTGGATAGAGCTTTGGACTGCAGACTGGAGGGTCCCGGGTTCGATTCCAGTCAAGGGCGCATGCTCAGGTTACAGGCTAGATCTCCAGAAGGGGGTGTGCAGGTGGCAGCCGATCAATGATTCTCTCTCATCATTGATGTTTCTATCTCTTTCTCCCTCTTCCTTCCTCTCTGAAATATATATATATATTGTGTGTATATATATATATATATATATTTTTTTTTTTTTTTTAAAGGAAGTTGATTTTGGAGTGGCACTTTCTCTGGAGTCAGCCCTCTACTGGGCAGTCTCAGGAGCTGGCACCTTGGGAGGGAGGACTCGAGGGCTGCCCACCGCTGGCCTGTCCATCCAGGGTCAGGCTACTCCCTGAGCCTCAGTTTTCTCATCCTTGAAATGGGGACGTGGCCTGGACGGGGAGTTAGGCACCAAAGGAACGATGGCCAGGATGCCCTGCCGAGTGAAACAGAAACCAACGGACCAACGCAAAGGAGCATTTATTACCAGCAGGCCGGCTGCCCACCGCCACGCCGTCACCGCCACGGGGGCGGCCACTGCCTCCTCCACGCCGCCCTGGGCTCCGTCCCCAGACCCTAGACGGCGAGTTGATTTTGGAGTGGCACTTCCACAGGCTCAGCCACGGGCCTCAGGGATGGCTTCCCCTGATGCAAGACCTGCGTTCGGGGGACGGGGGAGGGAGGGCGACCCGCCCACCTCAGGTCAAGGGTCAGCCCCTGCCTGCACCTCCTGGCCAGGGCAGCACGCAGATGGAGGTGTCTCTGCACCAGCCACCAGGTGAAGGGCTGCACGTGGCAGGCGCTCAGCTGTGGGGGCTCAGCACCATTGTTGGGGGCGGGGCTGCGAAGGGGTGGCTGCAGGCTGGGAGAGGAAGCGGAGGTTAGGGCCCAGGGTGTGGGGGAGGGGCAGGTGCCGGGCCCTGTGGAGGACCACGAGGGGGGAGTGGGGGGCATGCTGTCGGGGCCTCCCCCTGCCTGCCCGGCCCCCTCGGATGGGAGAGCTGCCCCTTGCTGATGGGGGTCCTCCTGGCTGTGCCGCCCGCGGGGCCTACAAGGACGTGCTGAGTCCCTTGGGAGGTGCAGGTTGGCTGTCCAGCGCTGAGTGCGTGATGACCAGGCCTGGCCTTGCTGTCCTCACAGCCTGAAGCTCCTCCAGCGATTGCTCGCTCAGCTCCACGGAGCTCAGGCTGCACACGTGCACAGGACAAGTGGGGAGGTGGGTGGGAGGGAAGCAGCAATGATGGGGGGCAGTGGGGGGCAGTGACGGGAGTGGGGGTGGGGGTGGGGACTGGCCTGGGCCGTGCTAGCGGTACACAGTGACAGAAGACAGCCCATCAGGGTTGCCAGAGGCTGGGGAAAGGGGGCGGGAGCTGGGGACCAAGCCCTTGGGAAGCCCCAGGTACCCCCTGCCTCCCCCCCACCCCCACCCCCGGCTTCAGAGGCGTGTCCTCAGCACCCTCCGCCCTGCCCCCACCTGAGGGTCTGCAGGCGACATCCGGGCTGCTGCAGGGCCGCACACAGGCCGGTCACCACGAGTGCTGGCAGTTGGCAGCCGCTGAGATCCAGCGTGGTCAGGGCGGGGCTGTGCTGGAGCAGGCCCACCAGGTACTGGAGGCCCTCCTGGAGGCAGGGCTGCTGCAGCCTGCGGGGAGGGGGCCTCAGGAGCAGCTGGGGGGCCGGTCCCCTCCCCTCGTCCGCCCAGACCCAGCCTCACCTGAGTGTCTGCACCCGGCTCCCGGGCCAGACCAGGCCCTCGCTCAGCGCCCGCAGCCCCGCCTGGCTGAGCCCGTTGTGCAGGAGGCACAGCTCCGTCAGGGCGGGGGCCGCCTTCAGGGCCTGGGCCAGGTCGCGGCAGGCGGAGTCGGAGAGCTTGCAGCGGGACAGCCTGTGGTCCGGAGGCACACGTCACTCTCAGGCCCCTCGGCCGCTCGCTGCACCGGCTGTGCAGACTGTCTGCTCCCTGGGGCTGGGGTCAGCCGGAGGGGAGTCGGCTGCACGGGCCCATTCAGGCCTCCACCTGCACACGCAGACCTACTCCTGCACACGCTGATCTCCCCCTGCACACGCTGACCTCCCCCTGCACACGCTGACCTCCCCCTGCACATGCTGACCTCCTGCTGCACATTCAGGCCTCCCCCTGCACATGCTGACCTCCCCCTGCACATGCTGACCTCCTGCTGCACATTCAGGCCTCCCCCTGCACACGCTGACCTCCTACTGCACATTCAGGCCTCCCCCTGCACATGCTGACCTCCCCCTGCACACGCTGACCTCCCCCTGCACATGCTGACCTCCGCAGAAACACTGTGGCTCATATGCTGCACTAAGCTGAGTGGCAGGACTGATGGGCCAGTGGGCTGGTCTCCTCCATGTCCTCCCACCCCATGCCCAGCTCCCACTGAACTGGCCAGCCCCCTTCCCAAGGAGCCCCTAAGCTGGGGTGGGCCCTGTCCTGTGTCAGTCCCAGCATGGGACACCAGAGGCCACCGGCTCGCAGCCTGCCCCCTCAGCCAGCCCAGACAGGGCCCCTCCGCTGCCCTCCCCTGGGCACCCGGCCCCGTGCCCCTCTCAGGCAGGGCTGGGGCCGGGCCACTCACGTCAGGCTGGTCAGACCACACTGCTGGTCGGTCAGGGCCTCGCAGAGAGGGCGCAGTGAGGACGCCTGGGGTTTCCCCGCGGTGGCCTGAGAGCTGCGGGGAGAGAAAGGGAGCCGCCTGGCCGCAGTCCCTCCCTCCTGCCTGTGCCCCTCAGGTGTCACGGCCACCTCTGTCCTCACCCCAAACCCAAGTGTGGCCTCTCGTGGCCCCCCACCGGGGCCCGCCAGCCCTGGGGCCATGTTGCCGCATTCCCTGTGTGCCTGTCCTTGCAGCTGCGAGGTGTCCCCAGCCCTTTCAGCGCCCTAACGTTCGTCCTCTGAACACACACTGAGCGCCTGGGTCAGGTGCGGGGCTGGAGCCAGGGCACAGGCAGGGCTGCAGGTTCCATCCCCAATGTGGGGCGTCCAGGAGGCAGCCGATCCATGATTCTCTCTTATCATTGATGTTTCTCTCAATCTCTCTCTCTCTCTCTTTCTCTCTCTCTCTCTCTCTCTCTCTCTCTCTCTCTCTCTCTCTCTCTCTCTCTCTCTCTCTCTCTCTCTCTCTCTCCCTCACTCTCCCTTTCTCTTCCTCTCTGAAATCAACACAAATATATTTTTGAAAATCCAAAAAGCATGGGCGGTATCCGGTCTAGAGCTACTTGGCCATGCTCTGAGGTTTGCCTTGGCTGTGGATGTGGATTGTGGGGGGAGGATGGGAGGCATGGAGAGGGCAGGGTAGGGGGAGGAGAAAGCGGGCACTGGAGGCTGCCCCACAAGGGGGCGGGCAGAACCAGCCCTGAAGCCCCGCCCCTGGTCTGGGGGCGGATGCCCAGACGCAGCGCTCAGGTCTGAATGGTGCCCACAGAGTGGGCCTGGGGGGCAGGGGCGGACACTCACGGAGTGCCGCTCAGGCTGTTCTGCAGCCGCTTTATCAGGCTCTTCTTCTTCTTCTTCAGCGGGGCGGGCAGCGCGCAGCCCACCAGCCGCAGAGTCTGCCCGGTGGGGCAGCACCGCATACAGTAGCTCAGCACGGCCAAGTCCATGTGGCTGAAGCTCCAGCGCTCCAGCACCAGCTCCGGGAGGGCCCGCAGGGCCTGGCGCACGAAGGCGGCCTCCTGCGACTCGTGCAGGCAGTACAGCAGCTCCAGCTGGAAGTTGGCCTCCTCTTCCTCCTCCTCCTCCTCCTCTTCCACCTCCACCTCTACCTTCACCTCCTCCTCCGCCTCCGCCTCCATGGATCCCTCGGTGTCCTTCAGCTCCTGGGACTCCTCAGCCGCTGGCGGCGCCGCAGGAGCGCGCCCCTGGCCCTGGCACTGGTCCTGCACCCACCGCAGGACATCCTGCTTCACGCGCTCGGACACCACGCAGCCGAAGTGGCACTGGATGTCACGCACGCGCTCGGCGCTCAGCAGCCCGAAGAGGAAGCGGGTGGTGAGCGGCAGGTCCCCGCGCAGGAGCTCCCCGACCCCGCCCGCCGGCGCCGCAGGCCCCGCCTCCTCCAGCAGGTAGGACAGCGCCGCGAAGAACTGCTGGAAGCTCTGGTCGATGAACTGGTAAGCCACCTCGGTCTGTAGCACGCCCGGGAGCTCCTTCTTGACGAGAAACAGAGTCTGGACTTTGGAGCCGCTCAGCTGCAGCCTCTCCAGGTCCCTCTCGGCGAACTGCGCCCTGCGCCCCAGCGCGCCCTCGCGGGCCAGGCGGCACAGCCGGCGCAGCTCGCCCTGCACCTGCGGCCGGTCGGCGGTGGGCCCCGAGCTCAGGAAGCTGACGACGAAGAGCAGGTACACGGACGTGGTGGTCTTGGAGGCGCGGGCCAGGTCCTGGCCCAGCTCCAGCTGCTGGCGCAGCACGGTGCACACGATCCAGCACACGAAGGGCACGAAGCAGAGCTCGAACAGCGTCTCGTTCTCCTTCACGAAGCGGTAGGCGCGCTCGGCCCGCCACTCGTCCTGGAAGAACTTGTAGAAGTACTTCTTCTTGTCCCTGTCCGAGAAGCCGCGCACCTCGGCGCACTGCGGGGAGCGCAGGCGGCCCTGCAGCCGGCCCGGCGCGGCGGGCCGCGAGGTCACCAGCAGGCGGGCCTGGGGCAGCAGCGCCTTGCTCAGGAGGCTGCCCAGCACCCGCGCGGCGCCGGCCGCCTCGAAGGGGTCCGTGATGCCGGCCGCCGCCTCGGCGGGGTCCGACGCCGCCGCAGGCAGCTCGTCCGCGCCATCCAGGATGAAGAGCAGCCGCTCGGAGCTGGCGAGCATCTGCCGCACGGGGGCGCTGCGGTCCGGGCACTGCTCCAGCACCAGGTCGGCCAGGCTGCAGGCGTCCGGCCGCTCCAGCAGCTCCGCGCACGGCAGGAAGAAGGCGAAGTCCACCTGGCCGTGGTACAGCTTGCCCGCCGCCCAGTCGTACAGGATCTTCTTGGCCGCCATGGTCTTGCCGATGCCCGCCGGGCCCTGCAGCACCACGGTCAGCGGCCGCTGGCCCTCCTCGTCGTGGCCGAACAGGCGGTTGAACGTGTGGGTGTCGGAGCGCCGGGCGCGCTCGGGCTCCGGCGCTTCCGCGGGCCCCAGGGCCTCGGGCGCCAGGGCGGCGCTCTCGGGCGCGATGAGCAGCTTGGTGAAGCGCTTGGTGATCTTCACCGAGCGGGCGTTGCGCTCCTTGACCTTGGCGTGCTGGCGCAGCACGTGCTCCCGGTACGTCTTCTTGTACTCTAGGGGTTGGGGGAGACAGGGAGGAGGATGGGGCGGCTGGGACAGCTGACCCTCGGTGCCCACTGCCCTCCCCGCTCGGCTCAGGACTCAGTTTCCCCTGCTGTGCCTGCCCTCCCCCCGCCCTTATCCTCCAGACCCGCGCCTCCCCGGGTGGACGGAGCCAGCTCAGGGCCTGCGCCCCGCACCGGAGACCTACCGGACACGGAGAGCAGCGCCGAGGAGCTGGGGCCGAGCCCTGAAAGGGAGAACTGCCGTGAGGCCCCGCGCACCTGCGTAGGGGTGGGGATGAGGGGGGCGGGAAGAAGGGAAGAAGGAGGGGGGAGAGAGGGCGCAATAGGGGGTTGCGACCGCTCTACAACGCCCCGTTTCCCAGCCCCGGGTCGGTGAGTGGAGCTGGCCGGCAGGGGGCGCGCCAGGCCCTCCTGGGGTGGCGGGAAGGAAGACCGGAGGGGAGGGCGGGCAGGGACCCGGCGCCCCCCGCCCCCACACCTCACCCCGCCGCGCTCACGCTGCAGCCGCTGCTCCTTGAGCTGCGCCGCCACGTCGCGGATGTCCGCCCTCTTGAGCGTCTTGCGCGCCACCTCCAGCGCGGGCTCCGGGCCGTAGAAGTGGGTCAGCTGCTCGGCCAGGTCCACCGCGTCCGCTTGCTCCAGCCGCCCCCACGGGATGCTGCGCCCGTCCTGCGGCGCGCCGCGCAGCTTGTGGCGGAAGCGCTTCAGCTGCTCCTGGCTCAGCTCCTCCAGCGCCGCCAGCAGCAGCTCGCGGGCGGCGGCCGCGCGGGCCTGCTCGCTGCGGGCAGGCAGGGGCGGAGGTCAGGGTGCCCGCGACGAGCGGTGGCTCAGCCGCGCCCCATCCCCTTCAGTGGCTCCAGGCCCAGGCTCTGCCCGCAGGGGAGGCCTCCCCTCGGGGACCGTGGGAGGCTCTGCCCCCAAGCGGCCCCAGGCTGTGCCCCCTGGTGAGGTGGGGCCGTCCAGGGCCGGTGGCAATGGGCGCCTCTGGCCCTGGCCCTCGGGGGTGCCTGCCTGCCCGCCTGCCTGGTGCCGTTTCTTCCGGGAAAGGTGTCCAGGACGCCTGTGTCCCCCTCCCCCTGCCTGGCCTCCCTCCCGGGTCCCGGAGCAGAGCGGGCTTCAGCAGGGGCGGCTGGAGTCACCCCCTGGCCCCAACTGCGCTCCTGGGTCCCCACAGCACCATGTCCTCCCCCCACCTGTTCCCCATCTACTCCTGGAACCCTGAGCCAGGGGCGGTGGGGGAGGATGGGTTAGCAGCGGGCTCCCAGGTGGCAGGGCGAGCCCAGCACTCACCTGGAGCAGGAGGCCTCCGGCTGGGCCATGGCAGGGCGCCCCTGGGTCTAGAACTCGGAGAGTGACCCCTCTGCACGGGGACTGGAGCCAAGGCCTAGGGTGGCTGACCAGCCCCGTCCATGCCCAGACCCAGTGCTTTAGCTCAGCCCGTCCTGAGAGGCCCGGCTGCCAGCCACCAGCTCCCAAACCCAGTGCGTGGCCTCTAAGGGCTCTGCCTGCGACCTTTGGTTCTCTCTCCTTTATGTGGCTAAGGTTCCCTGAGGACCCGTGGGGTGTGGCCGTGGGGCACAGCTGTGAGCAGGTGACTGCAGAGCAGGTGGACTGCATGGAGGAGGTGGCTGAATTCCGAAGGCAGCGGCGAGGGAAGGCTTCCTAGGTGGAGGGAGACAAAGAGCACCATGTCCCAAGCCAGGAGGCCCGGGACCACAGCCTGCTCCGCCGCCCGGCCGCTGGGCCACTTTGGACAAGTTGCTTAACCTCTCTGTGCCTCCAAGCCCTCCTCCGCGCAGGGGTAGGTGACGGCACACCAAGAGCGGAGAGGGACGCTGTCATGCACGGGCCTGCTCTGTGGGCAGCCCCTCACTGTGTCTTCTGGGGTCCCCTAGAGCGTCCCCCCTTCTAAGCCCACTCCAGTCTGCCTGCCCCTCACTCAGCTCTGCCGACCATGACCTTTTCCTTTTGTCAAAGGGACCGAGGGGCGGGGTCAGAGCCAGCCGGGCTGTGGCGTGGCGAGGAGAGGTGTCCCCTCGGCTCTGGTGCACCCTGCCCTGAGCGGCCTGGGGTCCAGGGGCTGGGATGTGGGTGCCAAGTTCGTCTCCAACTCCTGAGGCGGACCCTCCGGGGTGGACTATGTGCCCTCTGGAGCTCAGCAGCTGCTGATAACAGCGCTGGGAACGGCTTTGATAACGGCCAGCATTGCCAGCGACTGGCAGGTGGCGGCTGAGCCATGGGAGGAGGCTGGGGGGCAGGGCTGGGGCTGTGGGACGAGAGGGGGGAGCCGGGGAGCAGAAGAGGAGAGGAGGGATGGTCCCACAGCCCCGTCAGAAATGGGCTCAGAAAGTCCGGCACCCGGCCTCCGTGTCTGCCTTGCAGAGCTGCTCTTTCCTGGAAGAAACGGGGTTCTCCGAGGTTGTGGGGGCGGGGAGGACGGTGGGATGGGGGGACTGAAAGCTCCCCCTCCTCTCCTCCCCTCCCACAGCCCGGTCCGCAGGCCCCGGCCATGCGCTTGCTCCCATCCACTCCCTCCCGCCTCTGCTCCCCAGCATCCCCCCCGCCCCCACACCACTGTCCTGCTAGCTGGCCCGCGCCCACATCCCCATGTCTGTGGCTCTTGGGGAGCAGCACCAAGGCCCTGGCAACAGCCCCTCTGGGCTCCACACGATTGGCCCCGAGCCTCCGGGGCTCCCGGCCGCTGCCCACACCCCCTGCCCCGCTCCGGCAGCGCCTGAGGTCGGCTTGCGGCCTTGGCAGTGACAGGGACAGGAGGGCCGCTGGGTGAGCGTGGGGAAACCAGTGGAAAGGAGAGGGGTTGATCCGGGCTTGAAGGGAGACAGGACGGCCATTCACTGGAAAGCAAGGGCAGGGATGCTGCAGCATGGGCCAGACCAGAGGGAGCCTCCGTGTGACCGCTCCTCCGAGGTCCCCACGGAAGCAGGTGGTGGTGCCAGAGGCGGGAGGGAGGGAGTGTTCAGTGGGGACAGAGCTTGGTTTGGGAGGGTGGGAAGTTCTGGAGAGGCCGCACCTCAGTGTGACTGCTTCCTGCCTGCGCTGAGCGTTGGGAGTCGGTGAAGGCGGTGATTTTTTTTTTTTTAAAGAGGCTTGGAATTTACAACTTTGTCTCTTTCTCTTTTTTAAAAGAATATGTTTTATTGATTCTTCACAGAGAGGAAGGAGGAAAAGGGACAGAGAGTTAGAAACATCGATGAGAAAGAAACAACGACCAGCTGCCTCCTGCACACCTCCTACTGGGGATGTGCCCGCAACCAAGGTACATGCCCTTGGCCAGAATTGAACCCGGGACCTTTCAGTCCAAAGGCCAATGCTCTATCCACTGAGCCACACCGGTTGTGGCAAGGCGGTGAGTGTTGAGATGCGTGTTCAGCTCCATGGGCACATGAGACGGCAGCGTGCCCACCGCCGGTTAATCATTAGTTCGGTGCTCTGGACCCGGCAGCGGGAAGCAGCCGCCGTCCCCGGGACCTTGAGAACTGCAACGCTGTGTCGCACCCAGAGCCAGGCCATAAAGCCTTATCAGCCGCATCCCATCAGCCCTTGCGCCTGGGAGAGCGGCCCACATGTGCACCTCGTTCCTGGAACCTGGGCTGCTCTGACCTCTGAGATCCCTGGAGCTGCAGCTGGCCTTGCTGGCAGCGGGCGGCGGCCCCGTGGTGGGGGCCTCCCGCCTTGCCTGGGCACCGCGGGGAGCAGCACAGGTGGGGTTCTCCTTTGAAAGGTGGCCACCCCCGCTTCAGGGGATGGACCCACCTGTGGCCCCATCGCATGGATAGGGGGCCCCCACCTTTGCAGGAGGCCCAGGCCAAGGGGACAGAGGCCCGGCAGGAGCAGAGCCAGGTGGCACCTGCTCACAGCGGCACGCAGCCTTTCTGTGGGGGGGGGACGGGGGTGTCCCTGCAGTCATGCAGGTCTGTGGGCGCTCCCGGCTCCTGGTCGGGGGCAGTGAAGCACAGAGAAGCACCTGGGGCCTGGCTGCTACACTTGGGGGGGTCCCTCCCAGGGCCTGCTCAGCCTCCTCCCACTTCAGACCAACAAGGGGTCCTTGCCCCAGGCCCCACCCTGCCCAAGGCTGCCCTCGGCCGGCTGCCTGGTATACCCCTCACCTGGCTGCCCCCCTGTGAGCCTCCTCCTCTCTCTCCCGATGCGGCTCTGGCACCTGCACACAGAATGTGACTGCAGGTAGCCCCCCCCACACACACACATCCCGTGGCCTTGCCTGTCGGAGATGCTGGCAGCTGACTCTCTGCTTTCTAGGAGCTTCACCTGGGACTCCCTCCCTCCAGACGCACCTGCCATAGCCTCCTACGCTTCCTTTCATCCCGTCCTCACACACCCAGGAACCCCCAAGTCCCCCAGGACCCCTTCAGCCTGAGGGTCTCATGAAACCTACCTCAGGGCGCCCCCTCTCTGCTCAGTAAAGGGTCCCGGGCTCTTTGGCTTATCTTGGGGCCGAGGCAGAAAACACGCAAGATGGAGGCCTGGCTGGTGTGCTGAGTGACAAGAGCATCGCCAAGCACCTAAGGGTTTGGGGCTCAATTCCAGTCAAGGGCAGGTTCCTGGGCTGCAGGTTTGTTCCCGGCCCCGGTCAGGCACATGTGGGAGGCAACAATTGATGTCGATCTCTCTCTCTCTCTCTCTCTCTCTTTCTCTCTCTCTCTCTCCACCCGCTTCTCCCTCCCTCCCTCCCATTCTCTCTGAAGAGAAATGGGAATGCCGAAACCGGTTTGGCCCAATGGTAGAGCATCGGTCTGCGGACTGAAAGGTCCCAGGTTCAATTCCGGTCAAGGGCATGTACCTTGGTTGCGGGCACATCCCCGGTAGGGGGTGTGCAAGAGGCAGCTGGTCGATGTTTCTCTCTCATCGACGTTTCTAGCTCTCTATCTCTCTCCCTTCCTCTCTGTAAAAAATCAATATAATATATTTGAAAAGAAATGGGAAAAATATTCTCATGTGAGGATTAACAAAACACAAAAAAGATGAGTCTGGAGCATTGTTCAGGCCAGTAAGTAAGGAAGCTCTCAAACAAATAAAAGAGAAAAAACTCCCTAATGGTAAGAGTATACCAGATGGACACAGCAACCCCCCCAAAAAAAGAAAGAAAAAGAATTCCCGCCAAAACTGGTTTGGCTCAGTGGATAGAGTGTCGGCCTGTAAACTGAAAGGTCTCGAGTTCAATTCTGGTCAAGGGCATGTACCTTGGTTGTGGGCAGCTGATCGATGTTTCTCTCTCATCAATGTTTCTAACCCTCTATCCCTCTCTCTTCCTCTTTGTAAAAAATCAATAAAATATATATATTTTTTAAAATCCCAATGCCCAAAATGGAAAATTTGAGCAACAAACTTTTCGTACTGATTAGAATTCAGCATGTAACATATAACCAATGCATACAAATAATCTATCTATATATAAAAAAGCCTAAGCAATCCTTACAATTGAATGACCAGAACAACTGGTGGATCAGTTGCTATGACACACACTGACCACCAGTGGGCAGATGCTCAACGCAGGAGCTGCCCCCTGGTGGTCAGTGTGCTTCCACAGCCAACCTCCCACAGTTGACCAATGTCTCCTGGTCCCTTCCCACAGCCTGCCGGGCCCCCATCTGCCTGATGGGGACAACCTCCCACAGTCCCTCTTCCCATCTGATGGGGGGTGGGCAGGCCAAGGAACCCCACCTGTGCACAAATTCATGCACCGGGCCTTTAGTGAGTAATAATAAATGGACCAACAAAATACAACCTGAAGCAGGGAGGCACGGGACAGACTGACATACCTCAGTGTAAGGTTGAGGGGATGAGGAGAGAAAAACCAAAGAACTTATCCTATATAATAACAGCATAATATGCTAAGTGTCCCACTGCTTGTTCAACCATTTAACCAATCGCTATGATGCACACTGACCCTCAGAGGGCAGACACTCCGATCGGTAGATTAGCTTGCTGCTGGGGTCTGGCTGATTGGGACTGGGTGAGACAGGCTGGACATGCCCTGGAGCCCTCCCGTGGTCCCTCCCTCGGTCCCTCCCGGGATGGATTGCAGGCCAGGCCGAGGGACCACATGGGCACACGAACCCCTGCACCAGGCCTCTAGTGTGTTATATGCACAGCCCACGGACATGGCATTAGGGTAGTGAAGGCCTGGGGTGGGTAGGGGCTGGGAGGAGGGGGATGAAGCAGGGGAAGTGGGAGACATCTGTAACACTATCAACAATTAAATAGATACGGCCCAGCTGGTGTTTCTCAGTGGTTGAGCATTGACCTATGAACCAGGAGGTCACCGGCTGAATCCCGGTCGAGGGCACAAGCCCAGGCTGCAGGCTCGATCTCCCATGGGTGGCGTGCAGGAGGCAGAAAATCAATGGTTCTCTCGCATCATGATGTTTCTCTGTCTCTCTCCCTCTCCCTTCCTCTCTGAAATAAAAAATATAAATATGTACCTTAAAAAATAAATATATATATATATATAATTTTAAAAAATAATAATAAATGGGAGAATATCTCCCATGCAGAAGAATTCAATGTAATTCCTGGGGAGCCTACCCCTGGCCCCGTCACAAGGGGGAGCCCCAGCGCGAGGCCCGGCAGCGCGGGCTGAGCCCAGATGTCCTCCCGGAGAGGACAGGGTGGGGAGAAGAGAGACAGGACAAACGCTGCCTCGGCCAGGTGCTCAGGTCGCCTGGGTGGTGCCTTGGATGGTGTGACAAGAGGGCGCTTGACCCGCCCCCCCATACCCTCCCTGGTCATCCTTCCAATCCAGCCTCAGCCCAACCCCGACAGGAACAGCAGAGGGCGCCCTCAGCCCACGGCCACGGCCCGAGGAGCTGGGCCGCCGGGAGGGCCTGGGGAGGTGCTGGCGATGCCAGGTCCTGGGTGGGTCCTGGGCGAGAGAGGGCCCTCAGGGAGCGGAGGAGGCTCTGCTGAGTTCTCGATGGCGTGTCCGCATTGGTTCCCTAACTGACCAACGCATCCTAGCGCGCGTGTTAGCGTGTGTTCTCCAGGGCAGAACCCGCAGGAGGCAAAGATGATCATCAATGGATATGACAGCAAGCTCGGCTGCTCCTCGGAGCATGCTCCCTCCTCGGCCCCCCGCGGCTCCTGCCAGGGTCACAGGCCACGGGAGGCGGGGGCAGGCCCGGGAACCGCCTTCCTTGGGAACACGTGTTCCCTAACTGACCAACACATCCTAGCGCGTGTTAGCATGTGTTCTCCAGGGCAGAACCCGCAGGACGCATGTGGACATCACGTAGACACACTAGTAGTGCAAGCAGGTTTATCTTCAGGACCTGCTCATGGGACAGGATTCCCCGGGGGAGGGGGGTAATAACAGGTGACGGGACACTCCGAGGTTCCCGGTCAGGCTGGCCAGTTCCCGGTGCCGCGGGCCCGGAGGACACGCTGAGGACACGCTGAGGGCCTGCTGTGGATGGAAGTGATTCCAGCGCGGGGAAGTCTGCGGGAATGTCAGCACGCACGGCCGTGTCGGGGTCCCCTCTCTGCTCCCCCAGCATCGTCAGTGGCAGATTTCAGACACCGGGTGGTGCCAAGGGCCACACGAAGCACTGGCCTTCCGGGGGCTTGCGGCTTCCCCCGTGAGGGAGAGTCCACGGGGGCTGCCCCCGCCCTCTGTGCCCCCTCCACACACACGCCATGGGCAGGAGGGGCAGGTCCAGCAGAGAGACGTCTGTGTGAGGGTGGTAGGTGAAGGTGAGTGGAGGGTTCCGGAGTCTCGACAGCTCTTCCTGCTCCGGCCCAGGGCCCGGCCCCCTCCCCCAGCCTCAGTTTCCCCCGGTATTACAGGCCCCCACCCCCCTGCACCCTCAGAGCCCTTCACTCCCTGGTCCAGTGTGACCCGGTGGCCTCCGTCTCCTCTCGGGGTCACCGCGCTTCCTCCCCGTAGGCAGACCCAGGGGGAGGGGAGCCCGACAGGGCTCTGCTCTGTGGGGACCTAATGTGGCTTCGGGGCGGACGGGAGCCCCTGCGTGGGGCTGGGCAGCACGGCTCTGGGGTTTGGCGTGAACAAGTGGTTCTGGGAGTAAAAGCTCCCGCTGCTGTGGCCCGAAGCTGGTCCACGGGGGGGGCAGGTTTGTGCTGGGAAAGGCCCCCATGCCATGCGGGGGGGGGGGCCAGGTTTGTGCTGGGAAAGGCCCCCATGCCATGCGGGAGGAGGGACAGGTGTGGGGGAGGAGGGAGTGAGGCTGAGACTGGCGGGCCACCCAGGCCTGCGGGAGTGGCTGTCTCCGGGGCAGCCTCACCCCAGGACCTGCCAGCACCCCATCCCACCCGCGGGAAGAGGGGGAGCCTCTCAGCAGCCAGGGCGGGTCAGGTCTCACCTGGGAAAGAGCCACCTGGCTGGGCGACTGGGTGTCTAATCCACAGCCTCCCCCAGCGGTAATTACAGGTCCGGGCGGAAGGATTATTCTGAGGGGGCAGAGCCCGGCCTGAGCTGGCAGGGACCCCGCTCGGTGGAGGTGCTCCTCGGAGCATGCTCCCTCCTCGGCCCCCTGCGGCTCCTGCCCGGGTCACAGGCCACGGGAGGCGGGGGCGGGCCTGGGAACCGCCTTCCTTGGAACATGTGTGGCTTCCAGGGAAGAGCAAAGTTAAACACGTTCTCAGGTGATGCTGGCGTCATCAACTCACCACTTCTCTTTCTCTTTAAAGGCGCTCTTTCTTAAAAATATATAGTTTTATTGATTTCAGAGAGGAAGGGAGAGGGAGAGGGAGAAACATCGATGGGAGAGAATCATGGATCTGCTGCCTCATGCACACCCCCGTCTAGGGACCGAGCACTCAACCCGGGCACGTGCCCTGACCGGGAATCGAACCGTGACCTCCTGGTTCATAGGCTGATGCTCAACCACAGAGCCACGCCACCAGCTGGGGCACCACCGTCCCTAGTGACACGCTATCTGCGGGCCGTGGGTCCATGTGGTTCTCAGCTCCCCGGCTTGTGCCCACGCCGACCCATCGGGCCTCAGGGCTGTGGCCTCCAACACAGTCCACATGAAGGCTCAGGTCCTGGGGGGTGATGTGACCCAATCTGTCTGCCTCAGTCCAACCCGGGCCATCCCCCGGCCCCGCCCTCTCCTACTTCCTTCTGTTCAGCAACAAGGACTGGAATCAGCTGAGCCAAGCAGGCCAAGCCCCAAACTCAGCCACGAGGCAGTGAGTGCGGGTCCTCACAGGCCTCGTGTCCGGCTACAAGCGCACATCCTGAGCGATGCCCCGGGACCTGGCCTAGCCGTGAACACAGGTGAACACACATGGGAGCTGGGGCAGAGTGGTCCATGGGGGCGGGATCCTCAGGCAGGGGGACTGTGGGGCGGGCAGCAACGGGCCTGCTTGCTCTGGGATCGTCCCGGCTGCTGTGTGGGGCTGCGGGGACCTTCCAGGCCGGACAGGGGTGGGGAGCGCAGCCAGTGGGTGTGGTCACGATGCTGGCTGGGTGGGCCTGTGAGCACCAGACGGGTAAGACGCCTGAGGGAGGGGGACAGGCTCAGGGCCTCCGGGACTTAACCCCCTGGGGACAAGTTGGCGCCTGTGCATCCTGATGGTAGACGCTTGGGCTTTTTATAGGGGTGGAGGCTGAGGTCTGCAGAGGGGGGAGGACTGTTAGAGGTCACACAGGGCCTGGACGAGGCAGGACAACCGGGGCTCAGCATCCCGCAATGCCTGCCGACAGCGCGGGGACGTGGCCTTGGCGTCTGGCGGACATGTGGGGACAGACAGGCCCCCTGCCCTCCCCAAGGACTGCTGGGCGGGCGATGGATGCTCAGAGAAGGTGCATGTCCCCTGAGCAGGAAACAAGCTTCCGAATAACTGTTCCCGCCAGAGCACTGCCCTGCTGGGGGCCAAGGCCTGAGTTCGCCCCAGGTGCCCAGCCTGCCCGTGGGTCTGGAGGCAGGGGTTGCCTAGATCAGCAACCGGGCAGCTCCTTGCCCCGCACGGGTGACAGGGGACTCTGGGGACACCTGGCAGCTGCAGTCAAGAGAGAGAAGCCGGGCAGCTCAGCCAGAAATGCCAACACCAAAGCCCCTGGGCATCATGGCCGCCGGCCGGGTCCCTCTGAAACTGCCGCTTGCCCTCCAGTGCTCACAGGCCCGGGTGAGGAGGGCCAGCTGTGCTGGGAGGGCCAGGCCCACTGCAGGGGACATGCCAGCGGCTGCGGCCTGAGGCTGGCGACCTTCCTGCCAAGCCCTGGACCAGGAGGGGCAGCTGCGCTTCCCCTCGAGCTATAAAAAGCCCAAGCCCAGCCCCGCGAGCAGAGGGCAGAGCGAGGGACAGGACGCACGGAGCTTGGAGCTCAGACTGGCAACATGAGGTTGGGCCCCGCCATCAGGCTGCTGCAAGCCCCCCTGAGGGCCTGCGTGGTCCCCAAGGCGCACATCTCCGCCAAGCCGGCCAAATCCCCCACTTCTGCCCCCGTGAGTACTGGGGCCGGCCCAGGGAGGGCTGGCAGTCCCAATTCCCAGGATGAGGCGGCTTTCAGGGGGGTCCCAGGAAGCCTGGCTGGTCCAGGGAGAGGGAACGGTCGCCCTCCCAGCCTGGCGCTGCCAGAAGGGAACTGGGAAAGGGGCCTGTCTAGGGCGGGCGGGGCTTTGTCCCAACTGCAGCTGTGGTCCGGCAGTCAGCTGTCCGTCGGGCCTATTCTCAGGCTCCACTGCCTCTGCCAAGGCAGGTGCCGAGGCTGAACTGGGAGGGGCCGAGGGGTCCCGCAGTCACCGTGGGAGGGGAGGTGGGCTCTCCGAGGGCCGGGGGAGCACAGGGGGAACTGACCTGGGCCAAGCCTAAGTAACCAAGGTTAGGAAGGTCACCAGCCCAAGGTCATGTGCTGGGAAGGGAAGCCGGAGCTCCCCGAGGCCTCTGGGGTTGAAACTAAAAGGAGGGTTAGTGTCCCCCCCTTACCCCCTTCCTCCCCTGCTAATCAGGCACCTGATCTAGGAAACGGGAGGGCCAGGCTGCTCCAGGAGGAACCAGGGGGAAGCAGAGCTGCCTCTTCAGAACCCGCCCTGGCGGGAGAGCACAGGGAGCCAGGCAGGCCCCACGCACGCACTCACAGCCAGGAGCCCAACAACCCCGGGCTCCGGACAGGCCCCCACTCCGAGGCCGCCCTTGTTTCAAGCAACTTAGAACCTGGGCGGTCTGCCGCCCGCAGGCCCTGACCGGCAGCACCTGCGCCCTGGGAAGGAGTCAAGGTCGAGGGAGCCGGGCGGGCTCAGGGGCCGGCCAGACGGACACCTCCCGTGACCCAGGCCTGGTGCCTCCCATGTGTCTCCCCGCAGGAGCAGGCCGTGGCGCTCGTGGTGACCTTCTTCAGCTTCATGCTCCCCTCGGGCTGGGTGCTGTCCCACCTGGAGAGCTACAAGAAGCGCTCCAGCGAGTGAGGATCCACCGAGTGAGGCCCCACCCAGTCCGCCCCGTGACGTCTGCCAGTGAGGCGGGCAGCCGCCGACGCCGTGGGCACGGGAGGGAGCTCTCATTAAACCCTCCCCACCGAACGCTCGCTGTGTTCATGCATGCGCCGCCTCCCCGGACTCAGCACAGGGCACGCGGGTCACAGGAGCCGCTGGCTTCAGGCAGGGGGCAGACCTGTCAGAAGGCGTCCGGCCCTCGCCACCACTCCACCCGTCCCGCAGTGCAGGAGCGCTCTCCTCAGAGGGGAGGCCAAGGCCACTCCCCCAAACCCCCATTCCCTCTGTTGCCTCGAGGCTCTGCAGACACAGGCGTGGCCTGGAGGGTGAGCCACGGAAACCACAGCGAGGACACGGCAGCGGCTTTTATTGCAGGGCCCTTGGGCCACCTGGGAATGCGCTCACACGGGGTGGGGGGGGTGGGGGGGGCAGATCGACCTGGAGCGGTGCCATACGCAGGGCCCACCCTCCAACCAGCGGGCCCCACCCTCACTGCGGTCAGGAGACACCACGGGGCCTTTCCCAGGAAGAACGTCCTGCCCAGCAAAGCCCGCCTCGGCGGGGAGCCTGGGGGGATGGCCGCGGGAGGCACTAGGTGAGGACGTCGTGTGCCTGGTGCTCCACCAGCATCTCCATGCTCTTGACGTCCGTGCACCAGGACTCCAGGCGCTCCTTCATGCCCTGGATCTGAGGGCGGAGGCAGAGTGAGGCACAGTGAGGGCCTAACGAGGGATCCCGAGCTGGGGTCGGGGGGAGGACACGGCACCCCACAACCATCTCCCACAAGCACATTTTCACACGCTGGCAGGAAGCCAGCAGGCAAGAACAGGGGAAATCCACAGGATTAAGTTCCAGCCAATGTGAGGATGGATTTAAGCTCAAATCACATAAGCAGGAAGGTGCCCGATCAGAGACCAATTTTAGGATTAAAGGGCATCACCACCTACCAGCACTGTTACCACAATCGCTTTTAAACACAGGGTTCAGGTCCCAGGCGGCAGCGAACCCTGAAACCCTGCCCCGAGCAGGAGCCGCCCCGGAGCCCCTTCCCTCCCGATGGCCAGCGTCACCTGCTGCAGATCCAGCACACGGGGCTGCACCCAGGTCATGTGGACCCGCGCGTCCACCTCGTCGATGCTGCCTTTCACCAGCCCCACCGACAGCGCCTTCATCACCAGCAGCTCCACCTGCGCAGAGGGCGGGTCAGGGTGCTGCCCAGTGCCGGGAAGGACCGCCCCTCTGTGGTTGAGGTTGGGGAGCAGGGTGCCCCCCCCCCCCCAGGAGCCCAGCCCCTCTGGGACAGCCCAGTCCAAACACTGTACCTCGTTCACGCTGATCTTAGAACTTTTGGCAATTTCTTCAAAAGTGAGTTGTCTGTGATTGGCAGGTCGTGTGAAAGTCATCTGAAAAAAATTTTCCAAGTGAGAACTGTCAGAAAACCGAGTAAGGATCCTTTTGTCAACACTTGCTCTGAAAATGCAGATACTAGTACCTCTACACTCCAGCTTTCTCAGTGCTAGCCCTGGATCCATTACCACCAGCTCTCAGTGCCCAGGGGAGACGGGGAGATCAGCCGCACAGCCGCACGGCGGCAGCTTTCTGCCCGTCACTGTCCACCCTGAGCAAGTGCTCGGAGCTAGGGACACTGCGCTGAGCCGAACACAGAGCCCTTTTCTCAAAGGCTCAGACTCACTGGCCACCGGGGCTCAGTAGCGCCGACCTAGGAACCAGGAGGTCACAGTTCGATTCCCGGTCAGGGCACAGGCCCAGGTTGTGGGCTCGATCCCCAGTGTGGGGCGTGCAGGAGGCAGCGATCCATGATTCTCTCATGGATATCCCTCCCTCCCTTTCTCCCTCCCTCTCTCTCTCTCTTTCCCTCTCCCTCCCTCTCCCTGCCTCTCTGAAAGCAATGAAAAGATCTTTAAAAAGAAAAAGGCATCAAAAGGCTCAGACTCCAGCGGGAGTCAGAGGGGCTGTAGACAAGGAGCGGCGAGTGCCAGGTGGCGGCAGCTAGGTTAGCTCCGATGTCCGGCGGGCTCTCTGAGGAGGTCATGGGCGCTGAGACCCAAATACAAACAGAAGAGCAGTGGGGTTGTTCTACGGTAGCTGCTTCACTAGCTTCAGCTGCACCAGGGCTTGGGGTGAGCAGGACCGCGCCACCTGCCGGCTTCTCAGCACAGAGGGTGCTGGCACTCGCTTACCTCCATGAGGCAGAGCAGCTGGATTTTCCTCAGAAGCTGAGCCTCGTTGGCCGCAAGATCAGGCTGTGAAGGAGAAAGACACGTCACCTGACCAGCAGGTGGGACAGAAATAGCACTTGCCTGAGGCTCCCGAAAGCACTGGGAAATGACTAGAGCAGCGCCCAGCTGGAGGCCGGTTCCCAGACCAGAGCGTGGCCCGGCAGAGCTGTTCCGGTGTCAGACAGCAGGGGGCGGGCCTCAGTCCCAGGGCTTTGTCCCGAGGGGAGAGCACGTTACCAGCTTCCCTGGAGGCAGCCCCAGAGGACAGTTATCTGCTGAGCTCAGAGCCACACTCAAGACGGGTTCATGACCCCAACCCCGCCCCGCTCTGCGCACCTGGAGGTCACATTCTGTCAGAGGCTGCGTCACCCTCCCCCAGCGCTGTCCGCAGGGCGGAGCAGACCACTACACCTGAGCTACCCCAGGGTGCTGCCTGCCTGTCCCCGGCGATAGGGAGAGGCAGGGGCGGCCTGGACTGACCTGCTGGCCCCAGGCGGCCTTCAGCGTCTGGAACTGCTCCACGTTGCCGCTGTTGAAGGCATACAGGGTGTCGATCAGCCACTGCCGGTCAGTGCCCCTCAGCGACTCCAGCACAGGGTGCATGAGCTGCGGGACAGAGACGGTGAGCTGGCAGCGCACACTGCCCGTGGCGACGCGTCTGTGCCCTGGGCCCACTTACCAGTTCTCCGAAGTTAAACACTCCCTCGCCGAGAAGTCCCGCCAGGCCCAGCGTGAAGGCTCTCTCCTGCTGCTCCGGCACTAGGACAACACCCCTCGTCACACACATCAGGAGGACACCCCCCCCCCCACAAAGCCCCGGGGGGGAGGGAGGAAAGGGGCACGGCAGCACCCCAGGGGGTCACAGCAGAGCGCTAACAGGCGCCTGGTGACAGCGCTGGGTTCAGATCCTGCAGGCCCGCCTTCACGGGCTCTGTGGGAAGTGCACCCATCCACTCTCCCCCCCTAAACCATGTGACTACCTCCCTTCCCGCCTGTGCTCCCAGAGCCCTCTAGTGGGAGCGTGCCCCGTTGAGCTTGCTTAGCCTCTTCCCACCCAGAATTAGAGTCCCCGCCACATCGGCTGCCTGTCTGGGCCCTCTTGGAGATGCAGCCATGACACTCACTTCCAGGAGTTGCTGCTCTCCGAGGCTTCAACAGTGAACTGTGAGGAACCTCTAAAACCTGCCCAAGTTTCCTCTGTAAACACATTCACCACCCTCTTCCCGACTCAGGGTCTTTTCTTTCCTCCCTCAGGTCCCCGAGAGGTTTCTGCTGCTCGTCCCTGGGCCGGAGGCGCAGGCTCTCACAAAGCCCCGGGGGTGGAGGGAGTGCTTAGGCTCCTTTCCCCGAACGAGACACCAAAGACTCGTCCAGCGTGGAAGCTACTGCTTCAGCCACCCTTCCCGCTCCAGCACGGCTTCCTTCCCAAGGGGAGAGGCACCGAGGGCTGAGACCTGCTGCCTCCAGCCCCCCTCCCCGCCCCCCAGCATCCGCAGGCGGGCTTCTGAGGGACACCGGCCAGTGCGGGTCTCACCTGGCAGGTCCTTGATGTCGACGCAGCCCAGGAAGCGCAGCGCGTCCTTGTAGTAGGAGGCGTGGTTGCCGATGGTCTGGTAGTACTTGCTGGAGAGGTCGTAGAAGCGGCTGTGCACCGACGTCACGCCTGGCAGGTTGTTGAGCATTTCTTCGACATCTCCGATGGTTTCCTGTTCCCAGGAAGCAAGACGGACCTCTCTGTAGCTTACAGCGTTGTAAAGCAACACGTGACAAGACGGGAAGCGGCAGGAACCTCAGCCCTGCCGAGGGGCTCGGTGGGGTGTCCACCCGTGCACCAAGAAGCCGCCGGTTCGAATTGCGGTCAGGGCCCAGGCCCAGGCCCAGTAGGGAGTGTATAGGAGGTAGCCGATCAACGATTCTTCCTCTCTCTCTAAAATCAATAAAAAACAGACCAAAAGGCTCCAGGACAGGAAACTCTGACATGAAAAGGATGCAGAAGAGGGGGGGCAGCAGCATGGGACCTGAATGGCGGACCCTGGTCCACTAGGGCCCTCAGGCTGTGCCTGGCTGAGGCTGTGGCCCCTGCGGAGCCAATACGCTGGGTCCTGTTTGTGGGAACGGCGACAACCACCAACTTACTCTTAAGTGGTTTCTGAGGAAAAAGCCGGGCACACAGACGATGGGCAGGGGGATGGCAGCAGTGGGAGGAAAGGACACAGGAGTTTGTGCTATTTCACAACTTTCCTGTAACTTATTTTAAAGTAAATAAAGAGGAAAAATAGGATTTCCCCAATAGTTTTTTCTTTTTTGTCATTGTTGCTAGCCCTCAGCTAAGGCTATTTTCTCCATTGATTCTTAGGAAGTGGGAGGGGAGGGAGGGAGGAAAAATCGATGTGAGAGACACAAACGGATTGGCTGTCTCTCCCACACACTGACCGTGGCCGAGCTGGAACCCGCAGCACAGCAGGTGCCCTTGACCAGGATTCAATCCCATGGCCCTTCAGTGCGCAGGCCAGCGCTCTAAGCACTGAGAAAACTGGCCAGGGCTTAAACAGCCTATTAAACCAAAGACAAACCTGTGACGGCGACCTCACCTTTGTGACCTGTAGGTCCCCGATGTTCAACTTCAGGGCTCCGATGGCAGTTTTACACAAGATCACGGCCTCGTCACTGCTCTTCACCTACAGACACCGGAAACAGGAACCTCAGACGGGTGGGCAGTGGCCCACAGAGCAAGGCACCCGCACCCTGTGGGCTGCCATGGGCAGAGCCTGGTCTCCAGGGCTGTGGACAGTGAGGGAGCACAGACACAAACACATGTTTAAGAACTTCACACGTACCTTCTCACGCGTCTTCTCCAGAAAAGTAAGAGCCACGTTAGGATCTAGAAAAGGAAGCAGAACCAGCTCAGAAGAACCACCAAAGGTCTCTTTACAGACTGGTCTCTACCAACCAGCATGCTTTTACGTGGGGTAACCTTGAGATTTGGAACGTAAACAAAGATAAAAATGTTAGAACTGGATATTTTCTATCAAAATGCAATAAAGCTCCATTCCGTACGCTTCGAGGCCACGGAGGCAGCTGGCACCGGGACCAGCCCTGCCAGCAGCAGGCCACTCACCCGTCATCTGTCTGACCACGTGGAGGATGATCTCCACCAGGGACAGGGGGTTCACCCTGAAACACAAGCACAGACGTGAGCGCCACGCCTCGGCGCTTCCTTTCCGAAGTCGACAAGCAGAGGGCCTTACCTGTGCTCGAAGTCACTGATGAAGTTTTCGTAAAGCTGTGGAGCAAAACGTGGAGAGAAGTCAGACACCTGCATCTGCAGAGCCAGCCGGACCTCGCACGGCGGGCACGTTTCCCAGGACCCCCGCGTGTGGTTATTAGGTTCACACAGATGATCACCCACGGATACGACAGCAAGCTGGGCTGTTTCTGGCTTGGGGCATTGTACCGGCCTAGAAGGCTCTCTGAAGACCAAGTCCTATGTTCTCCTCCAAAGCACCGGGTGGAGAATTTAGAGCCCAGGACCAGCAGGTTAGAAGGACTGCAGGCACATTAGTCCCATCTCCGGTCCCCAGCCACTCAGCAAGCACCAGGTGCTGCCCCGGGCTCCACGGGGGTCCGTGCTTCGTGGGGACTCATGAAATAAACAGCATCGCCGAGAACTCAGGAACAAGGGGAATCAAAGCACACAGGTGGAGCAGCCAGAGAGAGAGGTTCCCCCGGCTGGTGTGGCTCAGTGGGTAGAACATCGGATTGCACACTGAAAGGTTCCGGGTTTAAGTCCCGTCAAGGGCACATGCCAGGGTTGTAGGCTCCATCCCCAGCAGGAGCTGTGCAGGAGGCATGATTCCCTCTCATCACTGGTATTTCTATTTCTCTCCCTTCCTCTCTGAAATCAATTTTTAAAAACTATGTGTGTGTGTGTGTGTATTTTTTTTTAAACAAACAAACAAAAACAAAGGGAAAGGTTCCAAAGGTTATTCCAGAAATGGTGACGAGTTCTAGGGAATGCAGAGCAACGAGGTGGCAAGTTTGGTACAGGAGAGGGGCAGCTGGATAATCCAGACGCGCCAGGCAGGAGGGAGCATGTGCAGCACGGGAGAAACCTCCCTGTGGTGCGGGAGGGTTTCTGAAGGACGGACAGCGAGCGGGAAGCGGGTCTCTGTCCCGCTCAGGGCTGAGCCTCTGGTGGCACGTGATCACAAGCCTGTTCTGACAGTAAGATCCAGGAGCATGCCACATGACTGCATCTTAGGAATATAGATGCCAGAACGTGTGTCACTTATGCGCTGCGATCTAAGGCAAGCCACTCAACCTCTGGGCTCTGCTCCTACGGCACAGAGTCGGCCACAGCACGCCTGCCTCCCCGTGTTGCTGCGAAGAGTGAGTGAGTACACGTGTGAACAGTCCCTGGCACACAGTGACTGCTGACTCAGCGCAGCGTCTTGTCATTGCAAACCCCACCCGCCATCTCCTAGTCCTGGAGCACATTTAGGCAACCTGACCCAGCATGACAAGGCAGTTACCTTAATAAGACCATCTCCTTGGGCAAAGCACGGGTCCTGCACAAAGTCCAGCACCTGCAGTGTCAGCTGATGCCACAACCTGAAAAACGTAAGACCTAGAAAGTAACGTCCAGTCACAGGCGCGGCCGGCCCTTGTGCGGGAGCAGAAACCTCTCCGCTGAGTGCAGGGAGGGTGCCACGGAGCCCTGTTCTTTCCTGGCTCCCCTCCTCCGAGGTAGGACCCCCGAGAGCGCCTCTCCTCTCCGAGACCCAGCGATAAACGGAGAACATCCCTCCAGACCACCTCCCAGGGTCCCTGTGAGGTGCGGTGGAGGCAAGAACTTTGGAATCGTACACATTCAAGTCCAAACCCTAGCTCTTCCGCCTGGCAACCGAGCGCCTCAGGGAAGGAGCTTCCACTGAGCTCATTTCCCCTCAGTGACGGGGTGATTGACAGTGAGTGCAGGGAACTCTCTGGAATGACAGCACATTTGAAACCAAAGGCTAGTTTTTAAGGATGCAAGTAAACTGCCCTGAAAAATACCAAGTGCTGCCCTGTGTGGCTCCGTGGTTGAGCGTCCAACTGTGAACCAGGAGATCACGGTTGACTCCTGGTCAGGGCACACGCCCCAATTGCGGACTCCACCGCCAGGGTGGGGTGTGCAGGAGGCAGCCGATGGTTCTCCCCCATCATTGATGTGTTTATACCTCTCCCTTCCTTTCTTCAATAAAGACATTTACTTCTTTAAGTATATTCTGGTTTCAGAGGGGAAGGGAAAGGGAGCCTTTAACCAAATGCAGACTCAACGCGGAAAAGGCAGACCTGCGCCGGGCTCTGGTCCCCCGGCTCCAGAGGGCGAGGGCCTGGGCAGTCAGTAGGACGAGGCCGAGCGCAGGACGCCAGGATCTGCTGTCCAAGCCCGGGCGCTGGCTTGTTGGGGTGGAACGAGGATAACGCTACCGGCCAGCCCAGAACCCTCTTCTGAGATCGGCAAGTTCAGAACCCCGGCACAGTCCCTCGCTCAGGAGGGTGAAGGCTGTGATCCCAGGGCCCCCAAACCCCCATCCGCGTGGCTGCCACCCCGCCCCGCAGGTCGGAGCGCCCCCGGCCCGCCAGGCCCGGCCCCTCCGCGGTGCCCTCCCGCCCCGGCCCACCGCACGCTCCCTCCGCTGCGCCCGCCTCAGCCTCACTTCTTCGTGTAGAGCTCCTCCAGGCGGTGCCACACGGCGGCCTCGCCGGGCCCCGAGCTCTGGCTCTGCTGGAGGAAGCCTGGCACATCCTTCATGACGGCGAAAGAAGCCAAAACGGCGCTGCCACCGAGAAGTCCGCGCCGCGGGGACGGCTGCCGGAAATGCTCACTCACTTCCGGCGCCTCGCCGCGCGGGGCACGCCGGGAGCGCTGTCCTCGGCACTGGGCGTCCCCCGGTTGTCAGGGTAACCGCGCCCCTGGTGCCCTGAAGCGTGAGGAGTGCGCCTGCGGTCAACCGCCTGCCTGTTGGCCTCGGCCCTGGTGGCCCGCAGCTCCTCTTTCCAGGGCAGCGGCGACAGCACGCTCCTAGCAGAGTCTGTGAGGACGGAGCGTGCGGGCGCGGCCTGCTCACAGTGGGCGCTCACCGAGCGTCCCCGCCCCCGGCTGGAAGAGGAAGAGGTGGGCGCGCCGGAGGGAGACTGGACACTCCCGCTGTGGGCGGAACTTTGCGGGCTGGGAACTGCCTTCACCCGAGTCTGCGGCTCCCGGGACGCGCGGGGCGGGACGCGCGGGGGCGGGGCGAGCGGGGGCGGGGCGAGCGGGGGCGGGGCGAGCGCGCGGGGGCGGGGACGTGACCGGGCGCGGGGACGACGACGCGAGCGGGCTCCGGTGACCATGGCGCAGTGGGCTCGACCTGCTCTCCGCGCGCTCGGACTCTGGGGCCCGAGCGGTGAGCTGGCCTGGGCCCGCCGGCTTCGGTTCGTCCGGGTAGCAGCCGCGGGGCGGGCAGAGGGAGACGGGTGCCTCGGGGCTGCCGTGGTGGCCCGTGGCCGGGTGAAGGCCCGCAGGGGGCTCAGTGCCCGGCGCGGCGACCCTCGGGTCCCCTCGCGTGGTGGGCGGGGCGGCAGCAGAACCTGACCTGTCCGGAGTGTTCCCCGATCAGGTCTCGTTCTTCTCGCGGTTCCCCGGGCGGGAACGGTGACACCCACGTGCCTGTTGTTGACATTGCCACCCTTAGTTTGGTCTGTACCTGCCCTTCCGCTTAGCGGTCCGTCTAGGACTTACTGCCCTGTCAGAACCCACGTTCTTGACTGGATAACTCCTAATCCTTAGTTATTACAGAGAACGCTGCGGTGAGTTACCTAGTTGGTAGCTCACCTTTTAAAAAATATATTTTTATTGGTCTCAGAGGGGAAGGGAGAGGGAGAGATGGAAACATCAGTGACAAGAGAATCATCCACCCGCAGCCTCCTGCAGGATTGGCCCGCAGCTCCCCACCTCCCCACTCCACATGTGCCCGACCTGTAATCGACTTTGACCTCCTGGTCAGCGGTCAGTCACTGCCCTCCGCCGCCAGGTGGGAGCTCACCCCTTAGGTGAATTCCGGGTCGTGCCACTCCTGGGTCTAAAGCCGAGCGCACTTTTATCGTCCCCCGAGAGGTCTTGCAGGTAGCACCCCACCTGCGTGTGCAGAGCCCTCCGCCGGTCGCTGCGGACTGGGGAACCGTTGTGTGGGAGCTGGGCCAGCATGCAAAACCCGTAAGGCCCACGGTGGTTAGGAAACTAATTTAACTGCCGATATTGGATTAGTATTATGTAGATGGTGACACATTCGCGTGGTGCCATCTCACACAGCTCCTAACATCGTGGTGAAAGGTGACGGAGTGATTCCGAGGACTCTGTTCACCTGAAACCTGTAAACCCTGGGTCTGTGAGGGCACAGCTGGCATTGGGCCGACCTCGCTCCCTGCAGCCTGCCCCTGTGCCAGGCTCTGCAGGCACCTGGAGGGGGTCGTAGCTGAAGAGTGACCTGAGCTACCAGGGGCCGATAAGGACTGGGACTGCCATTAAAGGCCTCGCTACCCCTGTCCCAGAGCAGGGGGCACAGGGGCTGGGAGCAGCAGTGCGTTAGCACCGGCTTTCTGCTGGCAATTTCTGCCCTTTGAGGTGTGTGTGTGTGTTTAATTATTGTATTCTTAATGATTTCAGAGAGAGAGAGAGAGATAGAAACATCAATGAGGAGAGAACCATTGATTGGTGCCTCCTGCACGCCCCACATTGGGGATGGAGCCCACAACCCGAGCCTGTGCCTGACCAGGAATCCAACTGTGACCGCCTGGCTCACAGGTGGATGCTCAGCCCCCAGGCACACCTGCCGGGGAGGGAGAGCCTGGGCTGGGAGGCGGGCAGCTCTGTTTCTAAGAAAGAATTGCCGCGGCCTTGCTTGGCTTCGGCAGCCGAGGCCCACGCGGTGCCCCCAGCCTTGCGTGTGCAGCCTGTCCCTTTCTCATCCATACCCGTCAGGCCAGGGTCACAGGTGACGCTTTGTGTGGCCAGAGAGGTGGCGACACTGGAAGTGCGTGTGGACTGAGTAGCAGGTCCCTGAACTGCCCGCCACTGAGCCAGAGCGGAGTGAGGCCGCCCGAGGGTCACAGCATGAGGGGCAGGGGCGGCCCTAAGCTCAGAGGAGGACGGAATTCTCCCGGCTCAGCAGGGGCTTCGTGAGGAGCGGCCTGGCTTCTGGGGGCCAGTGGCTGGTGGAGGCTCGGGGAAGCAGGGAGCCCCTGGGACTGAGAGGAGGGTGTGAGGTGTCCCTGGACTGGGTGTGGCTGAGGGGGTCCCGTGGGCGAGGAGCTGTGAGCCCTCAGGCCGTGCAGCAGGCAGCCCGCAAGGCCTGGTCCCGACTGGTGAGGAGCAGACAGAGAGGGAGGGGGTCAGACCTGGAAGATGAGCCCCAACTGTCCTGCCCGGAGTCTGAAGACGTGCTCTAGGGGCTTCTTCCTTTCAGGGTCACAGCGAGTTAAAGTCTCACTTTCCGGTTTTGAGTCATCGTCTGGGGAGGGTTGTCCGATCGATGGTTGCCTCTCTTTTCCCGTCAGGGTGGAGGGGTCACACCTGGAGTGTGGGAAGGGCCGAGCGGCTGGCAGGCCTGCACTCGGGGCGAGTGGCCAGCGCCGTGGTGGGGTGCCAGCGAGGCCCCACCCTCAGGCCTTGTGCTCCTTGGCTGCTTCTGTGTCTCCCAGGGGCTTTCCCGAGGCCTCGCCGAGCCCGCGGCTTGTTGGCTGTGTGTCTGGCCCTGTCGCCGTGGCAGACCCTCCCGCTCCCCAACAGGGAGCGCCCTCCTCGGCATGGCGGGGATGCTGGCAGTGGCAGAGGCGGCATTAGAACCCCTGGCTGTCAGGGTGCAATGCTGCTTTCTGGAAGGGTCTCTACAGCCCCCTTCCCATCCCGACAATAAGAAGTGTAACTTTATTTAAACGGTACTGTGTGTGTGTCACATCCGGGCTGGTATGGACTGCTCTGCAGAGCGGGCCGCAGCCCACAAAGGGGGTGCCCTGGCTCCGGCCTGGCCTGTGACCTTCCTCACGCACACATGGTTCCCAGTTATGGGAATGGCTTCGTCCCAGGACTCGTTCCTGCTGGGAAAGGTGGGCACCGGGGGGCAGGAGGGTCGGAGGCTGGCTCAGCCATGGGGCGGGGGAGGGGCGGGCTGCTCGCTCTGGACCACCTGCCTGGACTTGACGGCGGCTCCCTGGCCACTCCCTTTCCATCAGTTCCACCGTTGGACGGCCGCCCTCCTGTCCTTCTGCTGGTGTCTCCAGTGTCTCAGGAAACGGAGGCGACAGCGCAAAGGAGAAGCTCTCCCTGCAGGACGTGGCGGAGCTGATTCTAACACGGGCCTGCAAGAGGGTGGTGGTCATGGTGGGGGCTGGCATCAGCACGCCCAGCGGCATCCCCGACTTCAGGTGCCGCCCTGCCCGTGCCCCTCCCCACTGCATCCCCTCCCCCCCATTTCCCCCTCACTCCACTCCTCCCCCCACCCAACTGTCCCCCCATAGCCCACTCCCCACCCCAACTCCCCCTGCCGGTGCCCCCCTCCCCCCTCTCCCCCTGCACCCCCTCCCCCTGCACCTCCTCCCCTGGCGCCCCCTCCCCCGGCGCCCCTCTCTCCTTCTGAGGCTCCGGCTGCTCTTGCAGGTCTCCAGGGACCGGCTTCTACAGCAGCTTCCAGCACTGCGATGTCCCGTACCCTGAGGCCATATTTGAACTCACCTTCTTCCTCCACAACCCCACGCCCTTCCTCACGTGGGCCAAGAAGATGTACCCGGGGAACTACAGGCCCAACGTGATCCACTACTTCCTGCGGCTGCTCGAGGACAAAGGGCTGCTCCTGCGGCTCTACACGCAGAACATCGACGGGCTGGAGCGAGGTGAGGCCTCCCGGCAGCTGTCCCACACCCTCCCTCCCTCCCTCCCTCCCTCCTGTGCCTCTGACAGCGCCAGGTCCGGCCGCACAGGCCCGTTCCAGCACCTGCTGCTGGTTTCTGGGGACCTAGGCTGCTCTCTCCCTTCTCGGGGCTGGGATGGGGCCTGTGGAGAGTGTGAGAAGCAAATGCCTCGAGTTACATATGTAATCTACAAATCCCCCGTGGGCGCCCTCACAGATGAGGACTTTCACACCATCATGCAGAGGCTTAGGAGCGGGCGGCAGTGATCCCGGCCGGTGCTGAGCTCTGCGCTGGCCCCCACCCGTGAGGATCACGTGCTGGGCCCTTTCCCTCCCGCAGTGGCGCCTACAGGTGCTGACCGGCGCTGACCGCCACTGCCAGCCACCCACCACGCAGCCGGGCGGCACCTCGACTTGGAGAATTGCTTCCTTGCTGCCAGGTCGTCCAGCAGGGGACTCCCGGGGAACTGTGCTCCCTGGCCGTGGGCTCTGTGGGGTGTGGCGTCAGGACGAACACGGACCGTGGGAGGCCACCCGCAGCTGGACCCTGTCTGTCCCCACGGCACTCAGAAGCCACTGCCGGAATAGCTGTGTCTGTCTGTCTGTCTGTCCGTCCAGTGCTGGAAATGGACTGCGTCTCCTTTCCCCTCTCACCTTCGCTCGGTGTGCGTGGAGCAGAGCAGCAGAGGCTGCTTCCCCAGGCTGGCTACTCCGGGAGCCCCCTCTGAGGGAGGACTCCCCCTGGGCCTCCAAGCTACCCACCGCCCACCCCCAGCAGCACTGAGCTGAGCTTTCCCTTCCAGCGGCCGGCATCCCTGCCTCGAAGCTGGTGGAAGCGCACGGCTCCTTTGCCTCTGCCACCTGCACCGTGTGCCGCAGAGCCACCCAGATGGAGGGCTTCTGGGTGAGTGCCCCCTGGGCTCCGCTGTGCCGGCTGCCCGCAGGCGGGGTTGTCTATGACTGGGTCCTGAGGATGGAGCGGGGGTAGCTGGGACCGTTTTTCTTTATTTAAAAGTAGACCTGTAATACGTGACAATGAAGGCAGCACAGTACATAGGGAAGCTCTGTGTAACGTGTTGATGCTTTTAAGAGATCTGTGCGTATCACACACACACACACACACACACACACCTCCCACACGCGCCCGTGTGTCTGCAGGGGTGGACCATGTGCTTAACATGACACTTGCTCGCTCACGGAGCACAGCGCTGTGGGCAGGTGTCATGGGGCAGCTTGGAGGGGCAGAGCTTATTGTTGGCAGAGCAGTGAGGCCCCCCTCCCAGCCTCTCGGGGCTGGGGGGTGCTCCTTCAGGTAGAGTGGGTGGAGCTGGCATCTTGGCGATGGCCGGGACCCTGCCTTTCACTTGTATGGAGGCAAAGGTCACATGACCTAAGGTGACCCGTGGTACAGGCATTCCACGTTCACCGTGGTGTGCTGCTCCCTTCTAGTGGAAAGCACTTGCTTCACCCCAAAAGGGAGCCGGGTCCACATCACTGAGCCCGTCCTGCCGCCCCCCGCCTGCCACCGTGCCCGGAGTGGGAGTCAGTGTGGAGCCTCCCGCAGCTGGGGGCTCAGACGGAGGGGGTAACGACAACGGCGACGGTGCTCCTGGCACAGGGGCTGCCTCACTGCTCCGCGGGAGGACCTCTCGCTTTGCCTTCGCCTGTCATGGCGCTGCTCCCTCGTCCCTTCTGTCCCCCAGGAGGCGGTGATGGAGGACAAGGTCCCCCGCTGCGCAGTCTGCACCGGCCTCGTGAAGCCCGACATCGTGTTCTTCGGGGAAGCGCTGCCCCAGAGGTTCCTGCTGCACGTGGTGGACTTCCCCACCGCCGACCTGCTGCTCATCCTGGGCACCTCCCTGCAGGTCCGGCCCGGGAGGGGTACGGGAGAGGGCGGGGAGCAGGGAGATTATAGGGGGGACCAGGGAGAGGGGGGGGGGAGAGCATATTCAGCCCCAAGAGCTAAGAGAGGAGGGATGTGGAGCCATGACACTGTTTTGTTAATCCTCACCCGGAGATGTGTTTTCCATTGGTTTTGGGGGGAAGGGAGGGAGGATAAAAAGAAACATCGATGTGAGAGAGACATTGATTGGTTGCCTGCTGCATACGCCCTTGACCGGGGCCAGGGAGGTACATGCCCTTGATGGAATTAAACCCAAGATGATGCTCTACCCACTGAGCGACACGGGCTGGGGCTGTCACACTGACTCTTGCTTGAGTCAGGCCTAACGGGGTCTGCACAGGGAGGGCACAGAGGGGCCGCCCTCCCCCCACTCCCCTCCCTGGCCGTGCGGGACTAGGATGAACTCCACTGGTCACGGGAAAGGCCACATCTCTCACACACACACACTCACATACTCACACACTCACACCCACACACACACACTCTGAGTGTGGGACCAGGTCCTTGCCTTCGGAGTGGAGCTTGGACAGACCAGCCTGCCAGGCTGTGCTGGGGTGGGTGTGGCCTGGTGGGGAGGACAGGTGAGCCTGGCCAGGGAGACCCGCAGAGGCGGGCATTGGGAGACAGGACTGCCTGGGCAGGGAGGTTGCAGCAGGAGGCGGCCGGGCTCCTCTCCGGGGGCGCTCACAGCCTCCAGAGGTCCAGGCTGGCCACGGCTCCTCACATTTGGCCATTTTCCAGGTGGAGCCTTTTGCCAGCCTTTCGGAGGCCGTGCGCAGCTCGGTGCCGCGCGTGTTCATGAACCAGGAGGCGGCGGGGTCCCTGGCCTGGCACTCTCGCAGAAAGGACGTGCTGCAGCTGGGGGAGCTGGTGGACAGTGTGGACAGGCTGGTGGCGCTGCTGGGCTGGACGGAAGAGCTGAAGGACCTGGTCCAGCGGGAGACGGGGCAGGTACAGGCTGGGGGCGCTAACACTGGCTGCCAGTCCTGGTCCAGCAGAGACGGGGCAGGTACAGGCTGAGGCGCTAACACTGGTGGTCAGGCCTGGTCAAACCCACAGACAAGTGGCTACAGAGGATGGGGTTTCCCAGGGACCCGCCTGTCGCCGTGCTGGCTGACTTCCCCAGGAGGGGCCTGGGCCTCTGGGCTAGCTCTGGAGGGCATCCTGCAGGCAGGGAGACCCCCGCCCCCCAGGGGAGTTACCAGGGTGTGCTGATCTGGTTCCTGTGGCCCCAGGCAGACATCCGGGGAATCCCACCCTCCGGCTGCGCTGTCACCCTCTGGCCGCAGCCTCATCTCCTGCCAAGTGGGGCCAGAGAGAGCTGAGGCTCGGGGTGAGACTGCCCTTAGGTCTCCGTCGTCATTCCAGGCCTTTCGTTCGTTCGGTCTCAGGGCTGAGAGGTAGGCTGGTGCCAGGTGTCAGGAGGAGGCGGGGAGTGAAGACCATCCAGGCCTCGACGCCCACGGGCAGAGGGGCAGAGGCACAGCCCAGCATGGTCACCAGCAGTGTCTGGGGCTCCTGCTCGGGCTGACCACGCCCACCACAGCAAGCTGCCAGGAGCCCTGTGGGCTTGGGAGCTGGTCCCTAAGATCTGCCCCGTGGTGCCTCCCGGTCTCACAAGGGGTGTCAGGCGGGTTATGGTTCTAGGGGTTGAGCTGCTGTCCAGGCGGAAGTGCGGGTACACTGTGACTGGCTGCTTCCCCGCCCTGCTGGCACCAGCCAACCTGGCTCCACAGTGGTGTTTGTAGACAGAAAACTTCGCCTTAGGAAGAGTTTGTACCTCTGGCGTTGCCTGTCCAGGTGACCAGCTGCCCTCTCCTCTGTTCCAGCTCAGTGGCCAGGACAGATAGGGCACGGCTGTCCCCCACCAGCACTGGGTGCCTGGAGTCACCACCCGTTTCCGTGCAGACCTCGTGCCTGGACAGCTGAGGCAGGCGTACAAACTGCTGGCCCAGGACATGGGCCGAAGGGCGGAGCGTGGCCCACTGGCGCCATGCCCACCCTGTGCCCGCCGCGCTGCTGTCGGTGGTACGGCCCGTCACCCTGCAGGTCCCTCTCCATGTGCAGAGGCTGTACTGCGAGGCTTCCTTCTGACCCGGGCCGAGGAACGCAGCCCACGCAGGACGCACCCCGTGCCCAGGCCTCTGCCTGCAGGGCAGCTCGGCTTCTGTCTGTCAGAGGCCTGGCCAGGCGGAGGCACAGCCACCTCTCGAGTGGGGCCTGGCTCCCACGCCGTGCCCTGGGCCCTGCTGGCACGCCAGTCTCCTTAGGAGGGTGCTGTCCTTCACTTCCGGCATGAAATAAACTTTACTGTAGACATCAGGCGTCCTTTCCTTCTTGTCCCTCGAAGGGGACAGTGCGTGTGCAAAGGGACGTGGGGGTCCAAGGACAGAACATTGGTCCCCGTGTCACCCCTCACGTCCTGTTCACCCGACGCCTGCCTTTGACATTAGCCTCTCCAGACACGCATCTGGCCCAGACCCTGCGATTCCCCTTGCAGGCACGCCACTAGGATTAGCCTCAGATGCAGACGGCGTCCCCACCCTCCCCGGCCGCCGCCCCACCTGCTCCTTCCTGCGGCGTGCTGCCTGCCAGACCCTGGGCGGGAGCTCAGGAGCAGGTTAAGGATTTGACTCCTGGTGGTCTCATTCCTCAACAAGAAAAGACGAGTGTCACCCGGCAGATTTGGCTCAGTGGATAGAGCGTCGGTCTGTGGACTGAAGGGTCCCAGGTTCGATTCCCTCCCAGTCAGGGCACATGCCCAGGTTGTGGGCTCAGTCCACAGTAAGGAGCATTCAGGAGGCAGCCAATCCACGATTCTCTCTCATCATTGATGTTTCTCACTCTCTCCCTCCCTCTTTGAAAAGACTTGCACATCAGCCTTGGAAAAGGGTTCAATTGTGGAAAGAACAAGACTAGCTTCTTTCTCTTTAACGCGACTTTACTGGGAATTTGACACGTTCACACACACACACACACACACACACACACACTCTTGCCCGAAACTCTGGGACGTTCCTGTGACGCTTGGGGGACACAGTAGGGAACAGGGTACCGGCTCCAGAGCAGGGTCCTCGTGTGTATGAACCAGGCCAGGGGTGGACAGAGTCAGCTGTGAAACCGAGGGGAGCTCGGCGCCGTGGACAGCCAGGCTGCTGAGCCAGGACCCGGAGGTGCTCCGTGGGGACGGGGACACAAAGCCCTTGGAGTGTTTCTGACATCAGCATGTGTTCTAGCAGGTTCTTCCCCCTCTCAAAGGCAGCACCTGCCCGACCGCCCTCGGAGCAGCCGCCGCACACCCACTCCTGGCTCACGAGGCCACGTCACCTATGGGAGCCGGTGACAGCAGGACAAGGCCTCCCGGTCCCAGAGAGGAGAGGCGGGAACAAGACTGAGGGAGTGACGAGAGGGGGGCCCGAGGACACGGCTGGCAGCAGCATTGGCTCTGTCGGGGCGGGGTGGCCGCCCTCAGTCGGGGTCGGAGTCTGCGTCCGAGGAGAGCTGGCCCTCCATGCTCTCGCACACGGCATCCTGCAGGGTGGTGAGCTGGCCCCGGGGACTCACCCCCATGGGCTGGATGACGCGGTGCCTGTAGGGAGAGGGGTGGTGGGCGGGCGTCCCGCTCTGGTGGCGCCTTTGCCCCCCAGGCTGCCCGCTCACAGCCAGCCAGGCCCAAACCCTCACTGCTGCCAGTGGCCTGGACGCCTGAGGCAGGCTTAGTTTTCCTGGGCCTCGGCTCCCGTCATCTGTAAAAAGGACATAATGCACCTGGCCTGTGTGGCTCAGTAGAGCGTTGGTCTATGAACTGAAGGGTCCTGGGTTCGATTCCAGTCAAGGGCACGTGCCCAGGTTGAGGGTTCCATCCCCAGTGTGGGGCCTGCGGGAGGCAGCCGATCGATGATTCTCTTTGATTGTTGATGTTTCTCTCTCTCCCTCTCCCTTTTTCTCTAAAGTCAATAAAAACATATAAAGAAGAAGACAATGTTGACCGCAACTCTAATCACTGATCCAGAACAGGTGATTGCAAACACGAGTAACACAGACTCACCAGGACCCTAGGCCGCCCCTGGCCCCGCCTCTGGCCCCACCTCCTGCCTCGGGACAGGATGTGGCCCTCCTGCAGGACCCCCCCGCTCGGACCGCACCTGGAGAGCCGGTCGAACATGGTCACCAGCTTCATGGCCTCGTGCTCCTTCTGCTCCTCTGTCATGCCCTCCATGGGGTTGGGCGGCTTCTCCTCCACCCTCCCGGTCACCGGGTTGATGCTGCTTCCGGGGAGGGGGCGTGGGGGATGCACTGAGTCCCAGGCCCTGAGGGCTGCGGTCAAGCAGCTCCTCCCTCGAGCTGGTCCCCCAGATGCCCGGCCCCTTTCCTCTGTTCTCAGCGAAACACTGGGAGTCAGGACCCGTGTCACCCAGGGACAGGGCCGGGCTCAGAGTCCACCCCATCCCCGCCCCCAGGGCCCAGATGGTGGGGAGCCCGAGGGTGCGCAGACACACCTGGCCTTGGCCTCCTTGTACTCCTCTGTGTCCGTGTCCTCGTCCTCCGAGTACTGGCCCTCAGGCCGGCCCCCGGCCATGAGGCCCCGGGCGGCCAGGAGGCCGGCGGCGTTCCCGTAGCCTGTGTACTTGATGAAGCGGGGCACTGCGGAGGCCGAGGCGGGCGGGGTCAGCGTGCGCACGGGGCACGGGGCAGGGGGCTGGGGGCAGGGCGCCGCCACACTCACCGCTCTCCGAGCACAGGACGAACAGGAACTCAGCGGCCACCCTCTTCACGTCCGTGTCCAGGTGCGTCATGAGGCGGACCAGCTTGTTCCGCAGCTGCTCCCCCACCTCGGGCCGCGTCTTCACGTCCCTCAGCGGCGGCAGCACCTGGGGGCACAGCCGTCAGCCTGGCCCGCAGGGCGGGGGGACCAGGGCCGCCCGGCCCCCGCCATACCTGGGCCTTCAGGAACTTGCGGGCAGGGCGGTGCAGGCGGGCACACTCGGTCAGCACGCTCAGCACGGGGGCCACGCCCTCCTTCAGCCGGTGCGTCTGCAGAGGAGCGGCGGTGAGGCGGTGCCCGACGCCAGGCCGGGCCACCCGCACCACACGGCCTGGCAGGAGGCGCTCGGGAGGGTGCCCGCTCCGAGGGCCCGGGTGGAACTCCCGGGCCTCACGTGTGCTCTGTGGCTCGGCTCTCTGAGTCCAACCACCTCGCCCACAAGCCAGGTTGTGGGGAAACAACTTTCACGCTGTTAGGACACCACTGGCCCCAAGTCGCCCTCAGAAGATGGTGGCCAGGGAGCAAGAACAAACCCCCTACTCTGCAGGGAGCCCCCGCAGCCCTGCACTGCTGCCTGGGTACCTCCCTGGACCCCAACACCAGCAGCGGCAGCGACAGGGACAGGTGTCACGGCCATGTCCAATGCCAGCTCTCCGTGCACGTGGGTGACGTGGATTCCGAGGGACCCACTGACCCTCTGTCTGGCTCTGCGGCCCCACAGCACCTGGTAGCTCCCAGGGGGCCAGTGAGAGCCCGCCGGCCGGTGTCGGGCAGCTGAGGCCTCAGGAGCCTCTGGCCCGGGGTTCCTGTGGGTCAGGGACAGCTGGTGCTGGTCCGCAAGGGAAGTCTGTGCACAGTGACACTGAGCCCGAGGCCCGGGCCCTCAGACTCTAGAGCACAAGGGCCCTGCACTGACCTCCCCAGCCAGCGGGAAGCAGGCCCCAGGCAGCCCGCAGGCAGGTCCCCGCCCACCTGGAGCAGGCGCTTCTCCAGGAAGCCGAGGAGGGCGCCCATCACGTCCATGTTCACGCCCAGGAACTCCAGGGAGCCTTTGCGCGGCTCCAGGGCCAGCAGGACATCCAGACACTTGACGGGCAGGTTCCCCAGCAGGTTCACTGCGTGGCTGGGGACAGAGGGAGGGGAGTGGGTAAGTCCAGCAGCTCAGCTCTCGGTGCAGCCGCTGTGGCTACATGTGACACGAGCCAGCAACCAGGGGACTAAGGAGTGACACGGGCTGGAGCTGAAGGGGGACTGGTCTCAGGGGAGCGCTCGGGGTGGGAAGGGCGCCCCGCCTGCCACCCAGTTTGGGCTGAGGCACCCTAGGCGATCTCCAGAAAGCCACACCTGCCTGAGCTCTGGTCACGGAGAAAAGGGGCGAGTAAGCACAGCCCTCAGACACCTGCCTTCCGCTGCCCGCCCTGCCCCACCCGCGCCTCCCCCGGCTCCTGGCCCAGCGCTCTGACAACACCTGACGCTGGTCCCACCCAGAGGGATGTGGGTGCTCCCTCCAGCACGAGGGGCCGCCTCACCCGTGGAGCTCCTCCGTGCGGTCCCCCGCAGCCGCCATCACACAGTGCCGCAGCAGAGTCCCCAGGCGCCGGTACAGAGCAGCGTCGTCCTGACAGAGAGAAGGGCTCCTGTGGCAGAGCCAACCTGACCCCTGCCGCCAGCGAGTCCTGCTGCCTGGGCCCCGCCTGCTGACTACCCGTCTCCTCTGATGCCCCCCTCCCCCCAATTAGGAATGGCAACGGGTCCCTTGGATGACACCACACTGTGTAGGGAAGTTGCCCTCAGTCTCTCACCACCCAGCCTCCACCGCCCTCAGGAGCCTCCCTTGCTGCCGCTGCCCAGAACGGACACCCCCTTGAGCGTCCTGTCCCAGCCTGACGCCCGACACATTAGGGCGCCCCTCAGGGAGGCAGGCCCAGGAGGCACCAGCCACGGGTGCGGGGCAGCCCTCACCTCGTCCACTTCCCTCCGGACGGAGTCGAAAGTGATGTTGAAGAGCACCTTGAGGGCCTCCATGGCCCGCTCGGTCTGCTGGGGAGGAAGGCGCTCTGGGGGGCTCTGTCCCGGGGTCACCCCCAGGGTCCGCTGCAGGGCCTCCGTGAGCAGGGGCACGCCTTGCAGCTCCTGAAACAGCTGCCGGCGCACCTCCGGCCGCAGGGCCGTGAGCAAGAACAGGAGGCGCAGGTCAAAGAGCTGGACCTCGTGGGGGAAGCCGCTCTCCCCGTGCAGCCCCACGCGCTGGGCGAGCCTCACCACCAGGCGAGCCTCTGCCGCCAGCGCCTGTGCCTGGGGGCTGCTGAGCACCAGGTTGCACAGGCACTTGAGGGACTCGAGGACAACGTCCATGTCCAGAGGCCCGGGGGCCGCCCCCTCGGAGACGCCGGCATAGCCCGCAAGGGCCTGCAGGCTCTGGCGGCCGGTGAAGGCGTCCAGGCAGCTGCGGTCCCTGGACAGGATGCGGATGCTCTGCAGCCAGGTGGCCCGGCGGGAGGGGGGCAAGCCCTGCTCCATGACCGAAACCAGCAGCTCCGCCAGTCTCTGCGGGGAGAGGACAGCGGCTCCACCAAGCCCTCCCCACCCCCAGGAGCCGCCCGGCCTGTTCCCCCATCCCCACCCCCGCCTCGCGGTCAGCACGCACCTGCCTGTCCGCCTGCTGGGCAGCATCGAACGTGAAGCTCTGGGAGTTCTGCGGAGGGACGGGGCTCAGGGCGCAGGCCGCAGGCACCGCTCGGAGGTGGGGCCCCACCTCACACACCTGCGCCAGGTGCGCAGCGGCCTCGCCCCGAAGCCCCGCCCGTCCGCCGCGCACGCTCCCAGTCCCACTCCCGCATTCCGCCGATCACGCGCGAGCCCCACCCTGTCCTCTCCGCCTCGCACGTCCCACGTCCACGGCCCGCTCACCTCGCGGTTGTACACGCGCAGAGCCTCCATGACCACGTCCTCCTCCCCCGTCTCCAGGGCATCCGCAACCGCTCGGGGCTCCATGACAGCCGGGGCAGCCGGAGCCGGGAAGGCGGGAGGGGCTGCCTCCGCGGTTCCGGGCCCCAGTCCACCCGCCCCGCCCAGGTCCCGCGGGCGCGGCGCGGCGGGGCGGTGCCTGGGCTGCGGGGGCGGGGCGTGCGCGCACCCTAAGGCGGGGAGACTTGGGAGCGAAAAGCTTTGCCGTGGAGTCCGCGGTGACTGTGACTGTGACTGTGACTCGGGGCCGGAGTTGCTCTTGGGCTGGACAGTGTGACTGCTCCGGGGGTTGCGGGCCGGCCCCGCGCGGGCTCTGAGGGTGGGCGGAGGGCGTGGCAGCCTGGCCGAGGGCGGGGGCAGCGCGGAGGCAGACCGCGTTGGGGAGGACACAGTCCACCCTCTGGACGGACAGAGGCGATAGAACGTCCCGTTCCGACGGGTGGGCCGAGGTGTCACGACACAGCCAGTGCCCCACCGCGGTGCGCGGGGACCCACAACAAGCACCAACCCCGCTTCTTGTCATGCGTCGGTCGTGCCGGCCCCAAGGCCCGCACTGAGCACACCGCCCCCCCAAGCTGAGCGCAGGCGCACTGAGCACCCCCCCACCACCACCACCAGCTGAGCGCAGGCGCACTGAGCACACACCCCACCACCACCATCCCCCGCCCCTCCCCCGCTGAGCGCAGGCGCGCACCGCCCTCCCCGTCCGGTCACTTCCTTTCCCGGCGCCGCCCCACCCTTCGAGCGGAAGTTGACGTCGGGGCCGGAAGGGGCGTGCCGGAAGCGCACTCGCGTGACGTTGCCACGTCGCGGGAGGCAGCGGCGGGTCGGGTCGGGGTCGGGGTCGAGACCGGGACCGGGACCGGGACCAGGTGCAGGCCGGGCGGCGCGATGGCGGACTGGACTCGCGGTGAGTGCGGGGAGCGGGGCCGGTGGCGCGGGTCAGCCAGACGGACGCCACTGTCCGGAGCCGCCCTGGGGGGCCTCGCGGGGAGCCTGGGGGGCGGGCGGGGCCGGGCCCTCTGCTCCGGGCCCCGGAGGCGGCGCCGAAGCCGGCCTCATAGCTAATGGGGTCCGGGCACTTCATTTCCTCCGGGAACCCTGTTCGCACCTGCGCAGTGGGATGTCGCTGAGCTGCCTTGACCAGAGTGGGTTCGTGACCGTGAGTGGCAGCAGGACGCGCACACGCCTCCCTGGGGCGTGGACACATGGACGGTTCCCGGCCGCGCCCCCGCAGCTGGGTCACGTTGAGGCGTTTGAGGCGCCGTGCTCATCCTGGGCCCTGGTGGGCTGCGGGGCAAGCATCGAGGCCTTGCCCTCGACAGACTTTGTCCCCCTTTGTTGTTGGGGGGCATCTCTGAGTGATTTCCTCCCTGTTACTCTTAGTTTCTTCAGCATCAATTCACAGGTGGTCCCTGCAAAGGCCCTGCCGCTGGCCCTGTCGCTCCTCTTGCCTTCCTACCCCACACAGGCAGTTACTGTGCACCCAGAACCGGACTCACGCCCACGGAGGGTGGTGCCCGTGGAGCGGACACAGACCTCTGCATCCGACCGTTTGGGCTTGTACACTGGGGGGTGCCTGCCTACCCCGGCCTGGACATGTAGGTGGGACAGGTGCTCCCGTGACAGGTGCTCACGCCACCTTTCCCGGGGTGTGAAGTCCAGGCACCAGGCCCTGGGCTAGGGCTGGACCTGTTCAACCCACAGGAGCGGGCACAGCCCCCCACCCCCATCAGACCTGGACAGATGGGATTGTAGCGAAACTCTGAGGCCACACAGGGCCGCCACGCAGGGGGCCAGGGCCGTGGGCGTGCCCCCTCAGCCTCTCTCTTCCTGCAGCTCAGAGCTCCGGGGCCGTGGAGGAGATTCTAGACCATGAGAACATGCGGATGGCTGACAGCCTGGCCTCCAAGGTCACCCGGCTCAAAGCGGTCAGTGGCAGTCTCCTGGAGTTGGGGCCAGAGCGGGGAGAGGCCTCGAAGGGTTTCATGGGCACCTGGACCTGACCCTGGTGGTAGCCGGGTCTGTCGGTCTTGTGGGAGGTCAGGTCCTGTGCAGTGGGCGTGACCCTGCGCCCTCTGTGTCCTCACCAGCTGGCCCTGGACATCGATAGGGACACGGAGGACCAGAACCGGTACCTGGATGGCATGGTAAGGGTCAGCCCTGCTCTCTGCCGCTGGGCAGCCCTGGGGGCTGGGGGCTCTACCTGTGTGACCGGCGTGTTCCCCCCTCAGGGCTCGGACTTCCTGAGCACAACAGGCCTGCTCACGGGCAGCGTGAAGCGCTTCTCCACGATGGCGCGGTCTGGGCGAGACAACCGGAAGCTGCTGTGTGGCGTGGCCGGGGGCCTGATCGTGGTCTTCTTCATCCTCTCCTACCTCCTGTCCAGAGCAAGGACGTGAGCCAGCACAGCTGGCGGTGCGGGTGCCTGGGGCAACCAGGGTCCCCTGCCTGGTGTCTGGCTGCAGAGGACCTGCTACCAAATACTGCTTTGAAACGGTGACCATGGCTTAGATCTCCTCCCGTGTGGCTGGGAGACGCTGCCTCCGATCTGAGCTGTGTGGCTGGTGCGGGGGCCCTCGGTGCTCGCGGCATTGGCAGCCTCATGGAAGCAGAGCAGCCGGGAGCCCTGGACGTGGCTGCCTATGGCCCGCAGCCCTTCCCCAGCTCTCGGCTCCGACATCTCAAGGCTCCTCTGCCCCCGCCTTGCCTGGGAAAGGCCAAGTCTGCTCTCTAGGGCTGGATCTGACGTGGGAAACGGGTGAGGCTGCAAACCTCAGATCAGCACCATCTTCCCCACATGGGCTCCAGCCAGGGTGGTATTTCCTGCTGCCCAGGCTGCCGAGCACGGTGGGGTGGGGGTGGGGGGGTGGCGGTGCCGAGGGCCCCCGTTCGGCCTGGACCTCGACCTCGGCCTGCCCTCCAGTCCCAAGGCTGGGGGAAGAGCAGTTGGTGTGGATGAAGAAGTGGAATGCAGTCCTCGCTGGGAGCCCTGCACCCCAGGCCCAAGCCTTCTGGATCTCTTAGCCATGTATCCAGTAGAACCCACATTTTCTCAGGATTGAGGACCCACCCAAGATATGTTTCCTGGAGATCAGGGCTCTAGAAGCAGGGCCCTTTGGTAATTCGGAGTCGGGCAGCGTGTGCATGTGCGGACACGAGCGTGTACACATGATCGAGGGCTTCCTAGGACCTGTGTCATTTCTTAAAGGTCCCTGGGTGATTACCTCACCACCAAGCCAGCCCTTCCTCCCCCAGGGCTTTCCCCGTGCTGTGAGGGAGCTCTGAGCCAGCCCTCGTCCCCCTGACGGCTTGTCCTTGGGCCCTGACTGCCCACTTGGCCAGCCCTGTGTCCACACAAACCAAACCCCAGCCTGGCCAGGCCCGCGGCTTCTCACTCCAGGAAGATCCCAGCGCCCTGTCTCACATAGAACCAGTTATTGGCTCTGTCCTTCCCTGCTGTTGTCCCCACCTCTGCCTTCCGGTCACTCCCATTACTGCCGGCAGACTGCTGGCCACTGTCCACCTGCCTGCACGGTCACCCCACGGGGCCTGTTGGCTCCTGCCCTGCTCTGATCTCCAGCCTTTACACCTGCCTTCCGCTGCTCCTCCCCTCCCCCAGCAGGCCTAGCCTGTCCTCCCGGTCACCATAGTGTCCTCTCCTCCAGCGCATCTGGCTGTGCCCCTCAGCCTCCAGGGAGGGGGGTCCCAGGGGCTCTGCTCTGCCTTCTGTACCCTCCAGCGCATGCTCTCGAACCCCCTCTGTCTCGGGCAGCTTCCCCTCGTGATGGCCCAGCCCTGTGGTCCTGCCTGAGACCCCGGGCGCCGCGGCTCTGGCTCAGCCGCTGCTCCTTTCCAGTGATCCCTCGTGGGGTCTTGTGCACGTCACCATGCTGCCTGCCAGGCCTCCTGGCCCTGCAGACACTGAGCCCGTGCTCCTGGGCCCCTCACGGCTTCAGCCACCCTGGAGTTGGGACTTGTTGTTCTTGTGTGAGGGTGGGTTCCATGTAGGTGGCTTGCGGGTGTTCTATGTGCACAGCACCTAACGCTGTGCTTGGGTTGGGGGTGCCAACACAGCTCTGAGAGCAGCCAGTGTCACGTGAGGACGAACTGCCAGGCTCCCCCCACAACTGCAGGACAAGACAATAAAAATGTGGAGTAAACAGCCTTGTTTCCTGGGCTTGAGAGGGCGCTATGGACTGACCTTGTACACTGTGGGCACTTAGGGCTGGACCGCAGCTTCCCCTGGGGTGCTCCCAGGCCCCTGGCCTCCCTCAGACACATGCTCTGCCCAGGGATCTGGGACTCAGCCCGGGGCGAGGCTGTCTCGCCTCTTAGGAGCCAGTGAGCTTGACCCCATCCCTGTCCTGTGCTTCCTGTCTGGAGGGGAGGCAACATGGCACCCTGCCAAATCACTCAGCCAAGGCCCGATTGCTCGGTGGCTTGGAGTGTAACCCTAGACACCAGGAGGTCACGGGTTTGGTTCCCAGTCAGCATGCAAACAGAAGACAGCTGGTGAGGTTTCTCCCTCTGAAGTTAATAACATCCTCCTGTGAGGTCTGAAAAAAACCAGAAATGTAGTCATTCAAATCGCAGTGAGCCCGGCTGTATAGCTCCTGATCAGGCCACGTGCCCGGGTTGTGGGCTGGATCCCCAGTGAGGGCGTGCAGGAGGCAACTGGTCAGTGATTATCATTGCTATCTCTTCCTCTCCCTCTGTGAAGTCAGTAAGAATATAATTTCTGCCGGGACCGGTTTGGCTCAGTGGATAGAGCGTCAGCCTGCGGACTGAAGGGTCCTGGGTTCGATTCCAGTCAAAGGCATGTACCTTGGTTGCGGGCACATCCCCAGTGGGGGTTGTGCAGGAGGCAGCTGATCGATGATTCTCATCGATGTTTCTAACTCTCTATCCCTCTTCCTCTCTGTGAAAAATCAATAAAATATAAGAAGAAAAAGAAAAGAATATAACTTCTAAAAATCAAAGTAACCTATGCCCCACAGCGGCTGGGACAGGACAGGCGTCTGCTCCAGGATGCCAGGGCCTCACCTGGACGCAGGCCGGCTGCGTCACCGGGTGGGGGGTTGGTCCCACAGCTGCAGGGCAGCGCTGGGTGAGCGGAGGGTCTGATGGGCCAGCTGCCCAGCGGCTGTGCCCCGAAACCTGGTGCTGTTGCTGAGGGGAGCAAGGTGGGATGGGGTGTCCAGGCAGGTGTGTGTCCGTGTGCTGTGGCCCGGCACAGAAGTCACCAAGCAGCATTTCGGGGAGGTCGCTGCAGATTTGAGGGACGGAACAGACCCCTTCTCCAGGGTGGGGAGGGTACGTGGGAGAGGCGCAGGTGTGCCCCCAGCCCTCCTGTCTGCCCAGACCGCAGCCTGCCCCTACCCCAAGACAAGTCCATAACAAGTCCATGATTTATTATATATGTGGGCACACAATTAGCAAAGGGGGATGCATAGAAAAATGTCATAATTGTCCAAACAAGCATGCTTCACACCGCGGGCCAGGCGGGGTGCGTGGGTTCTCCCAATCCCTGCCCTCCCGGGCTAGTCCACCTGCAGGATCAGGGGGGTCATGTAGTCAGAATGTTTGATGCCGAAGGTGACGATGGGGGCGCAGGGCTTGGTCACTGTCACCTGGGGGAGGAGGAGCTGTGAGGGGCCAGCATCCCAGCCCCACCCACAGGCCCATCTCCCACCTCAGCCAGTCTGTTCCGGGTCTCCTGCCCCCCACCCCTTTTCCCTGCACCTCTCGGCCGCCCAGACCTTCTCAGGGCTGTGGGCTCCTGGTCCTGGCTTGAGGGTCTTGTCCCCCGGGGGCATCACTCGGGCCGCAATGGTGTACTGCGGAGCCTTGAACTTGGTCACCTGCACATCGGTCTGGTGGTAGGCCGCAGGACCTGGGGTCTGGGAGGCGAGAGGCTCAGACAGGCTTGGCTGCCAAGGCAGGCGCCCCAGAGAGCCAGGGCCAGTGCTGGGGGGCTTCTGGCCTCGAGTCACTGTGCATGTGGGTCAGGGGCCCTCCTGTCTCCACAGCGTTCCCCGTGGCAGTGAAACCCCAGTGCTGTGGGTCCCCCTGCCTCCCCTTTTCCCCCGTCTTCTTCCCCCTTCTCTCCCCCCCCCCATTTCAGTCTCATGGTGGCAGTGACCCCCAGCTTGTGGCAGCCCTGGCTCATCCCCTCTGTGAGCGTGAGGGGCTACTTCCCACTGGGACCTGTCCGGTGGGCGGGCTGGAAGCAGGGCCCCAATGCTCACAGCTCAGTGCCCTCCCCGTCTCCTGCCAGCTGCCTGCCCCTCCACGGCCCCGGAGACCCCCTGGCTGCTCAGCCCTCTTCTGCCCTTGAAGGCAGCCCAGGCTGGTGGCCGTGGCCGATGCCCCGGGGATGCAGAGATGAGGCGCCTCAGGAGGGTGGGGTCAGGGGGGTCCTGGGTCCTGGGGGAGGGTCAGACGGCCCTCGGGCACCCCTTGCCTTATGCAGGTCGTCGCTGAAGCCGCCCAGCTTGCTGCGGCCCTTGATGGAGTAGGAGGGCTGGGAGGCCTTGCCAACCGTTTGGGGCCCCATCATCATGGGCAGCATGTAGGCGGCAGGGCCTGGGGGAGGGGGGCGTGCCGTGCTGAGTCTCTGCTGGCTCCGCCCTGGACTGCCCACCTCCCTCCCCACCGGGCCGCCACCTGCTCAGCCGGACCTGGGGTGCTGTCCACGCGGAAGGTCCTGGTCCGGGCAGAAATGGAGTGGCTGGGCGCCGAGTCGAACACATACTTGGTAGATTTCTCCGGAAAGTAGTCGCCTGTGGGGGGACAGGAGCAGGGGGTGTTGGGAGAGCCAGGATGACCCCCGACCTTGTAGGCGCTGGGCCCTCGGGCCCCCACACGGATGGTGACAGGTGTCCCGAGTGCAAAGGGGGCTTGGCGGTGGGGCAGGGGCCCAGGAGGCCCGGGTCAGCGCTGGGCCAGGCGGTCAGGGCTGCCCGGCGGTCAGCAGCAGCTCCGAGGAGAAGGCACACAGGCTGCCAGGACGGGGTGCTCCCTCCCTCCCCGGCTCCGGCTCCGGCTCCGGCTCCAGCTCCGGCTCCAGCTCCAGGTGCAGTGGCTGCTGCAGGGCTGGACCAGCCTGGGCCCCTGTCACTCACCGGGTCCAGGGGTCATCGTGGTCTTGGTATGGTAGCGCCCCAGGATGGAGAAGGCGGGGCCGAGGTCCTTGCCAGTCCTCAGTACCTTGGGGTTCACGCTGTAGCGAGGCCCCGGGGAGCAGTTCTCGGCCAGGAGCAGGGGGGCCCCGCGGAAGCTGTAGGCGGGTGCACGCAGCTTGGTGGGCGTGTGCTTCACGAAGCCTGTGGGTGGGGACGCTGAGTGCCTGGAGCCCACCCAGCCCCCACCCTACCAACCCAGAGGGGTTGATGCTGGGAGTCAGGGGGAGCCCCAGACCCTCCCTATTTCTCCCCAGGCCCTTCCCCATCCCTTCCATCCCTCCCCAGGCCCACCCCACACTGGCTGGTCCTCCCACCCCTCCCGGGCCCGGCACCTGCCTGTGGTGGGTGGAATCAGGTACTTGGGGCCGGGGCTGCTGTAGAGGGCCATGATGGGCCCCCGGGGACGATGGGGCCGCCAGCTTCCCACCCATACTTCTTCCGTCATCATGGCCGGCTCTGTCCGGAGGAGGGAGAGCACAGCTGGGAGGCCGCGCCCCGTGCCTGCCTGTGCCCCCCAAACCACCCCCCAATCCTCAGCAGGGCGGGGCCGGGGCCCATGCCTGGGACAGTGGACGCTTCTGGGTTTGCTCTGCCTCGGGGCCCAGGGCAGCCAGCAGCTCGGGGACACCTCAGGCCTCCCCGCCACCCTCCCTGCTCCAGGGTCTGGCCAGCCTCCTCCCGCCCACAGCTCACAGGGTGCTGGGCGTGCCGGCCGGCCGGGCAGGGTGAGGGGGCTCCTGGCGGAGGCTGGGCTGGGGAGCCGGCCCGGGAGGCCCTCACCTGGGCCAGGTGCGGCGCTCCGGGAACCTATGGACGGCGCCGCCTCAGAGGCGGTCCCGCTGCATCGCGCTCCGCGTCAGGGAGGTCCCGAAAGAGGGACATGTGGAGGGAGGCTTCCGCCTCTCCCACCCGGGGCTTTGAGAGTCGGGGGGGGCCCCCGAGCTCTAGAATGTGGCTCTGTGGGATGGCGGGTTCTGATGGCGGCTCTGTGATGCAGACAATGGCTTCTGTTACAGGAACCCCGCCCGCCCGCCCAGCCCAGCGGTGCTCCCCGCCAAGGAGCACTCGCTGAGCGGGCGCAGGCAGGGGGGCTGGGGTCCCCCGTGAGGTGGCTGTGCGGCAGGGTGCGGCAGGGTGCTGGAGGGAGCTCTGTGCCGGAGCTCTGCTGGCCAGCGGCCCCTCGGGGTCCTCCCCCCATCCCCGGGGCCTGCCTTCATCCCTCAGGTCCTCCTGGGGCTCCAGTGAGGTGTCTGCCAGACCCTTCCCTTGAGCAACTTTAGGGACTGATTGCTCTCAGCCCCCTGGACCCGGGCCTGTGCTCACCGTGTGCTTATTGGCTCAGAACGAGTGCCCCCCCAGCCAGCCCCCAGCCCGGCCACCTCCCCTCACTGTCCACTGGCCCCACCCAGCCCGGCCACCTCCCCTCGCCACCCCCCAGCTCGGCCCCCTCCCCTTGCCACCCGCCCGTCTCCCAGCCCGGCCCTAGCCCCCCCAGCTGGCCCCCAGCCCGTCACCTCCCCTCCCTGCCTGCTGGCCCCCCAGCCAGCCTCCCAGCCTGGCCACTTCCCCTCGCCAAGCCCGTTCCCGCCCACCGCCGGCTGCACGCCTTCTCCTGCCCATGGCCTCCCTGCCTTCCATCTTGCTTGGTCCTTCGGCCTCCACGGGCCTCCGACTAGATTTCCCTGAGGGTGAGGGGCGTGGGATCTGCTGTCTGTGTGGAGCACTTACAAGTACATGCTTCATGCATGCAACCCATGTATGAGCAGCTGCGTGTGCGTGGGCGTGTGTGTGTGTGTGTGTGAGTGTGTGTGTGAGAGAGAGAGAGAGAGAGAACCTGAGTGTGGGCAGAGACAGGAGCCAGGGCCTGGGCTGCAGGTTTATTGATTGAGGCGGGGGGGGGGGGGGGCAGATAAAATCACTCTGGGAAGTGGCAGTGGGTGGCGTGGCCACAGCTGCTCATGTAGCTGGTCCCGGGGCTGCTCATGGCCATGTCGGGTCCCGAGGCGCCGTCCTCAGCCCAGCACAGCCACCTGCAAGGCAGACACGGGTGGGTAACTGGAGAGCCGCTGGGAAAACGGGCGCAGGCCACCCTGTGGGGCGGAGGGCTCGGGCACCCTGCCGCTGGGGCCCTGCTAGCCGCTGGGGAAGTGGGGGGGGGGGGGTGTGGGCAGTGAGCAGGCTGGGGTGCGGCTGCAGGCTGGGGAGAAGGGCCGGCCGCAGTACCAGCAGCTTGATGAGCTCCGCCTTGTGCGCGGGCTGCAGGTTGTCTATGCAGGACTTGAGCTCGGTCAGCGCCTCCCTGCAGGCCGGGTTCACGTCGTACTTGCTCAGGGGCCCCGAGTAGAGCTCCTCCGGGTCCCCCACCAGCAGCGTTTGCAGGAAGTCCATGAAGAACGCGGTGTCCTCCTCCTCCAAGGCCAGCCCTGCACGTGGGGGCAGCGCCGCCCTCACCTCAGGTCTCCGCCTCCCCTGCCCCGTGTCCCCCACAGTGACCCTGCCTCACCCCCACCCCCGTCTTCCTCCGTGCGAGCTCGGTGGGCCTGGGCTGGGAGGGGAGGGTCAGGCTGGGCTGGGTGGTACGGAGTTAACAGGGCCCGGTGGTTGCCCACGTCTGTTCTGTGATGGAGGAGGGGTTGGGGTCCTGGGAAGGTGGGCGCCGTCCACCCTGGGTTTCTAGCTTCCTAGCCACCCCCCACCTCCACCCCCAATGTGCTGAGGCCCCGGGCAGCGCACTCACCGCAGGTGCAGAGCAGGGCGGCGGCCGCCAGCAGGAGGGTGCTGCTCCCCTTCATGGCGCCCGCACAGGTGCCTCCGGAGTGGCCGGGCCGGCTTTTTGTGTCCGGGCAGGGCACCGCGGGGGCGGGCCGACCTGCCCATCAGGGCCCGGCCAGCGAGAACCCAGGCGGGGGCAGGGGAGTGCCCTCCCCCCTCAGTGGATCCTGAGTGTCGGACTGGGTGCTGTGCCAGGGCTGGGTGGCAAACGGTTTGGGGCGGGTGGATGGGCGAGGGGGCGAGGGGAGCCCGGAGGGTGAGGCGGGCCAGGGGCCAGGGTGCTGGGCCTCTGGCAGGGACGGGCTTGGGTGGGATCCGGGTCTTTCTTTGGGGTGGGAGTCCCCTCCACTCACCCAGCCTGGGCCTCAGGCCGGCAGCCCCCCTGCAGCAGGCGTGGCAACAGGGGGACACACTTCCAGCTCTGGGTGTGGGTCCTGAGCAGGCACCAGCGTCTAGGGGGTGGGAGGGGGCCTGAGGGGACCTGGGTGAGGAGAGGCCACCCTGAGGCCTTCCTGGCAGGAAGGAGGGACCCCAGGAGAGACACATTTTCTTCTGTGCCCCAGCCGGCCTGGGGAGGCCTAGGATATGGGGGAGGCCGCCCCAGCCCGCAGCCCCCAACCCCCAGCCAGATGAGCGGAGCGGCCAGGCCTGGTCTCAGGAGCCCTGCTGCCCCCTGGTGGCTGGTGGTGTCAGCGGGGCCGGCGCTCTCAGGATGAACTTGTGGGAGACCGAGGACCCAGCTTTGCGGTTTGCGTGCACCTGGGTTTGAGCGGGTGGCTAAGAAAAGGCAGCGAGAGAGAACCTGCCGCGCTCCCCGCTTCTTCCCGAGCGATGCCACGGGACCTGGTTTCGGGAAGGGAACGTGCACAGCCGCCTCAGCTTTCCGCACGCAGCCCAAGTGGGGCCTGAGGCGTCCCCACCCCCCTCCTACCCCACACGTGAGGCCTGTGGGGTTGCCTTTCGGAAAATCACTTGCCGAGTGACCTGCCCACCCCCTCCCCCATTTCACCATCGGCGTGGAACTGAGCACCGCGGAGCTGGGGGTAGTGCGTGGGGTCCCACTGGAGTGCGTGTTTGAAATGTCCACAGTGAATGAAGTCTTTCCCAAGGCCCTTCTCTGCTCATGGAAGAACACCCCCAACCCCCTCCCCTCTCCCCCACCCTTCGCCGCCTGCCCGCTCTGTGGACGGGCTGAATAGCCGGCATTCGACTTGCCACAGGCAACCTGCTAGGCCAGTGGTCGGCAAACGACGGCTCGAGAGCACATGCGGCTCTTTGGCCCCTTGAGTGTGGCTCTTCCACAAAATACCACAAAACACCACGGCCTAGTGTTTTGAAGAAGTGGTGTTAGAAGAAGTTTAAGTTTAAAAAATGTGGCTCTCCAAAGAAATGTCAATCCTTGTGCTGTTGACATTTGGCTCTGTGGGCTAATGAGTTTGCCGACCACTGTGCTAGGGTTCTCACCCGCCTGGGCCTGGGGGAGCAGAAACGTGGGCAGCTCACACCGCTGGGTCGAAGCAGGAGGTGCGGCCGGAGGGCAAAGAGCCAAAGTCTAAGGTTATAAGGAGCCGCCGAGCCTCCGCGGCTCCGTGAGCAGGTGGAGCCCGGCGCAGAGGGCCCGGAGCTCGGAGGTGCGCGGTGAGCGGGCGGTGCGCGGTGAGCGGGCGGTGCGCGGTGCGCGGGCGGCGGGCGGTGCGCGGTGAGCGGGCGGTGGGCGGTGAGCGGGCGGTGCGCGGTGCGCGGGCGGCGGGCGGTGCGCGGTGAGCGGGCGGTGGGCGGTGAGCGGGCGGGCGTGCGCGGTGCGCGGGCGGCGGGCGGTGCGCGGTGAGCGGGCGGTGGGCGGTGAGCGGGCGGTGCGCGGTGCGCGGGCGGTGCGCGGTGCGCGGGCGGTGCGCGGTGACCGGGCGGTGGGCGGTGAGCGGGCGGTGGGCGGTGCGCGGGCGGTGCGCGGTGACCAGGAGGTGCGTGGCTAGCCCCGCAGCGGGGAGTAGGGCTCTTGGCCAGCTTTCTAGAAGCAGAGCCTGCGACAAGGACTTTGTCCCTGGGTGAGAGGGAGCGCTCTCGAGAGAAGCAGGACCGGGCGGAGACAGGAGCCAGGCCAGGTGTGGTCCCAGCGCCCCCGCTCCAGGTGGGTCCCTTGAGGTGAGGGCGCACAGACTCGCGCCCACCGTGAAGCCAGGAGGCGGGGTTTCGTGGGCCAAGGTGCAGGGCTTGGGAAAGGAAGGGTATGACCGACACTCCCCACAGGGGCCACAGCGGCCGGAAATGGGTGTCCACCCGGGAAGAGGACCAGGGAAGCCGGGGTGGGGGGCGGGACCGGAGGGGCACGGACTGCGTGTGCACCTGGGTTTGAGCGGGTTCCCACCTAGAGCCCCACCCTGCTGGCAGCGCTCCTTGCAGCCGGTGGGAGTGGGGGTGGGGTGGGTGAGGTGGGGTAGGGCGGGGTGGGGTGGGGAGGGGAGGGGAGAACCTCAGCCATTCCAGTCCAGGCCCACACTCCACACACAGGCAGGTTTGAGGGAGCAGAGCCCCAGAGAGGGCCTGGGTCGTGCCCAGCGTTCAGATCCTCCGGGCTTCTCGCACCCGGAGGGGAGGCCTCCATTTCCCGCAGGGCCCTGCGTCTGCAGGCGAACCCGTCTTTGCACCAGCACCCTACTCCGGGAGGCTGGCTTGGCCGACTCACAGCTAGTTTCTAACGAGCATCTCCTGAACCCCAACCCCCTGAGGGGTCCCTGGTCCCCCACTCTTCCCTCCGTCACACGGTGTGACTTGGTACCTCCCAACTCCTGCCTCTCTCTGCTCGACCTGCATGCACACGCGTGCACACATGGACATCCTCACGCAGGCGTGTGCACCGTTTCCCTGTCCTCCAGGCCTCCGCCGCCTCTGGCTAGGTCACGGCTCCTCTGCCAGGCTTTCTCGGGGTGCAGAACTGGCCTCCACCACTGGCTCTCCACACTCAGCGCCCGCCTCCCTCTGCACCCTCCCCGGCGTCCAGGGCCCGGAGCCCCCAAACCCCTCCCCCGTGGTCACCCCTCCGGAGGATGACAACCCGACAAAGACTGGCCTGGCTGGCAGGACTCCAGGCTGGCAGCAGGCGGTGGCGACGCTGGCTAAGGATTACTGAGCATCGGCACTGTGCCTGGCACTGCCATGGGGCAGACATGTGCCAGTCAGTCCTCACAGCCGCTGCCCCACCCACCCAGCGTGGCACCAGCGCCCCAGGGGGCAGTGAGGAGCCCGCGATGCTGAGATGCCACCGCCCACAGAGCAGAGCCAGGGCCTGGCCGCTTGTGGGCCTGGTGGTGGTCTCGGTGGCGCCCGGGGCTGGGCCTGTGGTCCTGAGCTGGCTGAAGGGACCAGGGAGGGTCAAGGCTAAAGGTTCCCCCATGGAGCCCCGGGCCCCACCGAGGCATAAACCTCCTCGGGACTCGGAGTTCGCAGCTCCTCCACGGCCGGCAGACTTTCCCCTCTGCTTATCTAGGCCCTGCCCTCATCACACACACACACACACACACACACACACACCCCACGTGTAGCAGCTCGCTCTCCCCGGAGGGAATCACAGACTTGGAAGTGACCCTAGAGGTCACAGTCCAGTCCCTGCCCGCTCCGAGACAGGCACGAGAGAAAACGAAAAGGGCTCCAACTCCTGCCCCCCCCCCCCCCAAAAAAAAACAACACAAAAATCCACAACCAGACGTCTGTAAGTTCCGGCCAAACGTGATCCCCACAGATTCCTGAGGAGAGGCTCACAGGGAAAGGGTCCGTGGCTAGGGAAGTCTGGGAAATCCCCTTATTGATTGAGTCTCCGCTGCAGGAACTCTCAGGGCCTTTAATATGCTAACGAGGGGGAAGAGGGTATCCAGGGTTTCCCAAACTTATTTGACCATGGAACCCTTCGGCAGCCGATCTGTCAGGACCAGTGTTCCCTGGAACACACTTTGAGAAAGGGCTTCTTGGCTCTTATTCCCTGGTGGAACATCCTGCTGCCACAACGCCGGGACGCGAATGGCAGGCGGAGGCACACCTCCGTGCCCGGGCACACACTGTGCCACCCGAGACCCCGCTGCCCAGAAGTCTGCCTCCTCTCTACGTCCCGTCGCATCCAGGCCGAGGGCCGGCTCTGTCCCCCGCAGGCCCCTGGTCTGGGCGTAGCCGTGGTAACTGACGCGGGTCTCTGCCACCAGCTCCCTCCCTCGGTCCCAGCCGAGTCCGAGGACCGGAGAGCTGGGGCATGAGAGGGGACGCATTGCCAGGCACCACGGTCAGGCACCGTGCCCAGCGGAGAGCCGGCCCTCAGGCCCGGGCTTTGGCTCTCAGCGGTCCCTTCCCAGGCTGGTCAGGGTTTCGTCCTCCAGGCGGCCTGCCCTTCGGCCTCCGAAGCTCCTACCCGCCCAGCGTCACCTCCACGGCAGGAGCAGGCCCAGCGTGGCTGCTCACACAGGACTGCCGCCCACGCTCACGCCCACGGAGGGGACTGAAACCTCGGGGAATGTGCCCCTCCCTCCTCTTTACAGCAAGAAAGAGCAGCCGCTCCCTGCAGGTCTCCTCCTCAGTCCCGCCCCAGGAGAATCAGCTCCCGCCCAGAGCCCCACAGCCAGGCCCTCTCCTTCCCCCGGCCCTCACCCACTCCCCTGTCCGGAGAGAGAGTTCAGCTTCTTACATTCTGATGCACACCCGTCATCAACATACAACACAGCCCTGGCCAGTGTGGCTCAGTGGATAGAGCATCGGCCTGCGGACCGAAGAGTCCCAGGTTTGATTCAGGTCAAGGGCACATACCTCGGTTGCAGGTTCCTCCCCGGCCAGGGCCCTGTTAGGGGTTCATGCAGGAGGCAACCAATCGATGTTTTTCTCACAGGGATGTTTCTCTGTCTTTCCCTTTCTCTCCCACTCTCTCTAAAAATCAACAGAAAAATATCCTCTGGTGAGGATTAACAAACAAACAAAAAACACTATAAAAACCCAAAACAAACAATAAAACATACAACGTAATGAACAGGCCCCTCAGCAAGTGTGGCTCCAGCCTCCTGCAGAGTTCTCCCTCTTTCTCATGCCCCTGAAATGCCAGAACATCCATGTTCACTCATGGAGGCAACAGTACGTGAAGGATTTAAGCCCACAAGCTCTGGAGCTGGTCTGCCTAGTCATTTACTCGCTGTGTGACCTTGGGCAAGTGGCTTAACCTCTCTGAGCATCGTTTACAAAAGGGGAGCAGGGGTCAGGATAACGTCTGATAATGAATGTAAAATGCTGATCACACTGCCGGCAGCCGAGAAGGCACATTTTTTAAAAAGAATTTTTGTGTTTATTTGAACCAAACTGTCCACATATGATGGGAAGCAGAACCTCAAGGAATTGAGATGATGCTCCGGAGAATGGCGGGCGGGTTACATCTGTATTTATACATGGCAATCAAGGGAGGGACATAGGTGGGTTACATGAAATTCATTGGTGACGGATTAAGGAGGCGGGAGAAAGCAAAGCTGGGAACCCCCTGGGTTGGGTAAAAAGTGAAATGATGGACGTGTACTTCGGAGAGTGCAGGAACAATTAACATGATAATGAAGGAATTTGTGGTATTGGGTGGAGGAAGGAATTGGTTGTGCCCCAAGGGGAGAAGGCACATTTTTAAATACTGGCTTATTGTCTGGGTTAAACACTGACTTCCCAGCTCTGAGTCGGCTCACAGCTGGTCCTCGGCTGGAGCGTCTGTCCTTGCTCTCCCCAAATCCAGGAGGCACAAGGATTTGACCCCCCCGCCCTTCTTTGCCTGATCGGGCCCAGCAGGCAGGGACGATTTACAGTTGCCCGGCTTGGCCAGAGGGTGAGTTCCCCGGCTCAGGCAGAGGGGCGAGGCCTGTCTTTGGGGGAGGGGGGTCTGTCTGCCCCTGAAGTAGCTGTGTCCTTGCAAACCCCGCCCCCAGGGGCCAGATTATTCCAGGTCAAATCAAGCCCAGGGGCTGCTGGGCGGGGCAGCCCCAGTTCTGGCGGGCGGAGGTGACAGGCACGGACTGACCTTTCTCTGCCTGTCTCCCTGGCCGGCAGCGGGACCCTCGCTGGAGTCATGGCAGCAGAAGGCCCCCGAGCTGGCCAGCCCAGCCCAAGCCCAAAGGCCACCGAGCTCTGCCAACTGGCTCCGCACTGGAACCGGAGGGCCATCCTTCTCACACTGGGCGTGAGTGTCCGTTTCCTGGGCCCTGGAGCGTGTGGTGTGTGTGTGTGTGTGTGTGTGTACAGGGGAGGGTGCTGGGAGCCCCGAGGGTGGAGGAAGGCCCTTCCCAGCGTAACATCCTATGATTGGAGACACTGAGAACTGGTGAGAAGCTCGGGGCTGGCACCACGGTCTGGCTCGGGGCTCACTGGAAGCCCCCCCAACAGGAGACATTTCCTCTCTCCCCTTCTCTCCTCCCTCCTTCCCCCCACCAAGCCTGGGCTGGGCGGGCACCAGTGTGGCCGCAGGTGGGAGGACGGTTACCTGAACCCCACCTGTGCCGAGCCGGCACAGCCATGGCACACTCAGCCCCATGCAGGGTGCTGTAGACGCCGCGCAGCTCAGCCAGGTTCGGTGGCCTCAGAGGGCGCGGGGAAGGATGGAGAAGAGGCAGACAGAGAAGAAAGCTGGGTCTGGGGGGGACGCTGTCCGCTCTGACGGAGAGCTAGCGGTAGCGCCATGGCCTGCCAGCGAGTCTTTATTTTATAGCCGATGCCGCCAGGCAAAGGAAGGGCGTGGCCAAGGTGTTCACTGCGTTCTCTCGGGTTTCGGATCTATGCAGTTACGGGCACTGGAACCCTGTCAAGCCCATGAGGGGCTACAGGTTGGGACCACAAGGTCAGGCTGACAGCTGCGGCTGCTGGCTATAATGTGCTCTGAGGCTCTGCCCTCCAGGCTGGCACTTGCACGTGCCCTCTCATCAGTCCGAGGCCCGAGTCTGTCCAAACGCTGTGGCCGCCTCCACAACACCCACCCGCCTCCCCAGGAGTGGGCCTTCCCTGCAGACCCAGGGCCCTCAGGCGGAGGGAGCAGCGGGGCCAGGCACGGACGGCCTCTCCGGGGCAGGCCCCTGACCGAGGCTCCGTCCGGGCCAGGCCTCCCACATTGCCGTCGGGGTGCTGCACGCGGTCCTCGGGGGCTACCTGGCCTTTTCAGGCAAGAACCTCCACCTGGTGACGCTGAAGTCCTGGTACCCATTCTGGGGACCTGCCTCCGTGAGTAGGAGCCACGCTTGGCCGGCTCTGGCATCTGGGACAGGGATGTGGGTGGGGCCGAGAGCTCAGAAAGGAAGCATCTGCTGGGGTCCCTCTCTGCTCTGCCCTCCTCACTCCTGAATAGCCATTCCCAGCAGGCTCTGCTCTCTGCCCTCCGTTAACTCGGCCTCCAGGGGAGAAGAGGGTGAGGGGTGAGCGCCCTCTTCTCCCCTGGAGGCCGAGTTAACGGAGGGCAGAGAGCAGGCGCCCTACCACCTCCCAAAGGCTTCCAGCCACGCTCTCCGGAGCCCAGTCTCTGTCGGGTGGGTCTGCAGGAGCCCGAGGGTGTAGGCGTGGCTCCTGCCTTCCCAAGGCCCCGTGGCTGGACGGAAAGGAGAGCAGAGCTCACTGTCCCTGGCTCCAGGGAGTCCTTGGGTGGAGTCCTGCTCAGTGTCCCAGCCCCCACCCCCTGCCACTTGGGGTCACGGTGCTGCTCTGCTCCAAGCTTCAGAGTTGGGGCTGCCTCCGTGCGCGGGGCCCATTTGCCCCTAGGCCCTGGGTGGGCACGCAGTAGGTGCCTAGCGAACACTGAAAAGTGTAATTGCAAAATACACCAGAGACCGCAAACGAAGAGGGCACCTCAGACCCAGGGAGGGGAGAGGGTCCGAGGGGAGGGGCTGGAGGAGCTGCCCCCACAAGGGACGGCTTGGGGAGTGGAGAGGCGGGAGGCGTCTGGAGAGCAGGGCACAGCTGGACCCCCGTCCCCGTGCAGAGGTCTGTGCGGAGGGCAGAGCCGCTGGCGGGCGGCCTGGGACGGCACGTGGCCGGAGCCGGCAGGGCGAGCTCCCGGAGTCGGAGAGATGGTGCTCTCTGTACCGCTGGCCGCCAGCCACACGTGGGTTTCCTAGAGAATAGTAGTGAGAAGGGAAGGAATTTGTGGGTTTCAAGGAACCCCAGCTTCTCTCTTAGGACTGTTTCTCTCTTATGGCAGTTCCTCCTTTCAGGGATCTTGGCGTTAGCAGTGGCGGAGGTTTCGAAAACCTCTCTGGTAAGTGGGTGCCCTGAGCCCTTCCCCCCACCCCCAGCCCGGGGCCCTGAGAGTGAGGGGCCCGGGGCGGCGGCCAGAACCTGCCAGGAGCAGGCCCAAGCTCCTGCCCCCCTCCCCCCACACTGCCTCTCCTACACCGAGGTGCCTGAGCATCTTTCTAGCCTGGGGGGGCGCGGGGGGGGGGAGTCCAGGCACAGAGCAGACACCAGCTCAGGACTGGCCCCCCCACCCCTACTCCATGGCCACAGTCCACCCCAAGCCCCCAAAGCCCGGCTGGTCCACTGTGAGCCCTCACCCGGGCCTGGGCTGGGACTGCCCCGCCCCCACGGGGTGCGGGGAGCAGAGGGGGGGGTGCAGTTTACCTGACTACGATGGGGGAGGGCAGAGGCGTGAGGGGCCCTCCAAGCCCCGCCCCTTCCTGGGCTGGGAACCTCAGGACCAAAGGCCTGCGCTTCCTATACCCCAGCCAGGGAGCCCGAGCCGGAGACCTCCCTTCTGCAGGAGGTTGGGGTCCCCGTGTTCATGCGCTTCCTCGTGACAGGCCTTTGCTCTGGGAACAGCGCTTCCCAAGACGGTGATGAGCAGCGGACCTCAGGGACCATGTGGGGGCGGGGGGGGGGGGGGGAGATGAGGACCCCTCCAGCCCTTCCCTGTGGGGAGGAGGCTGGCTGTTGAGTCCCTGATCGGTGAGCAGAGCTGAGGCCAGGCTGGGGGCTGGGCTGTGCGAGGGAGACACAGCGGGAACCTCCTTTATGCCTAAGCCTTTGGGCCTGCAGGCAGCCCGGGCCCCAGGCCTGGCCCCGAGAAGGTGGGAGCCGGAGCCTCCCGGGTGCAGGGGGGGGGGGTGGGGGGGCTGAGGAAGCCATGGTGGCTGGCAGTCTTTAGCCCACAGACGGCCACAGCGCCAGCCGCCCAGGCCCGGCCCCTCGTCACGCTGCCACCGTGCTTCCCGCCACAGAAGGCGCTGTGCCTGATCGCCAACCTCCTCAGCTTCCTCTGCGGGCTGGCCGGCCTCTGGGTCCTGGCCAAGGACCTCTTCCTGGAGAAACCAAATCCGGGTGGGCCCCCGATCTGGAGACCATACCCCAACAGCACAGTGAGTGTCCCGTCCGGGGTCCTCAGGCACCCAGGAAGGCGCTGCCTGGGGTGCGGCTGGGAGGGGGGGAAGGGAAAAGAGTGTGGGGGGGGAGACCTCGGCCAACCTGTTCTCCCGCCAGCACCACGCCCACCACCGAGGCCACCCCCATTCAGATGTGGACCCTGTAAGCTTCACCTCCTCTCTCAGCCCTGAGCACCCCTCTAAGTGGGGTGCAATAAGGTCATGCCCAAGGCCCCGAAGTCACACACGTTAGGCACGTTCCACCCAGGACCCCTGAGCACCAGGCACTGGGCGCAGAGCAGAGACTGACCCCCTCCCCAGGCCCACCTTGCTGGCTCCGGCCTGCCCCCTGCTGGCTGGGTGACCCTGCCCTGCCTGTGCTGGATGGGGCACCCAGTGAGGCCTCCCCCGCCCCCCCCTCAGGTGCGCATCCAGAGGCTGCAGCAGGTCCTGTTCAGCCTCACCTGGCTGGAGCTCTTACTGCCCGGGGTCACGGCCGTCTTCTCCGCCGTGGGCAGCGAGTCTGCGGAGGTGAGGGCCTCACGGACAGGGACCCAGGAGGGGGCTCAGGAGGGGCGTCAGGCCGGGAGGTGTGTGAGAGCGTCTCTCACTCTCAGCCAGGCATTCGCTCAGCAGAGGTGGGAGAGCCAGGGGCTCCAGAGCAGCAGGCCGAGGTGCTCCCCACGCGGGAGGCGGGAGACCGCCTGGGGGAGGCCTTGGGGCAGGACTGGGCCATGATGCCAGAGGGACCTGCAGTGTGGAACAGTGTGTGCGAGGGCCTGGCTCTGCAGGGGGCGTCTGGGAGAGCTGGGCGGGTGTGGGGCTTGGCCGTGGCGGGCTCACGGGGTGGAGCACGTAACTTCAGCTGAATTCCGCAGCCTCCCTGCTCCCCCATCCTACAGATGAGGAAGCTGAGGCTTAGAGGGGTCCGGCGGCTCCCCAAGGTCAAGCCGCTGGGGAGGAAGTCCAGGCCTCACCCCGGGCGTGTGCAGCCCACAGCCAAGCCCAGAGCACACGTGTGAAGGGCAGCGCGGCAGGCTGGGAAGTGGGGCCCGCCCGCCCCACGGCCCTGAGCGGAAGGACGTGCTGGGCTCATTCTATTAGAGAAAAAGTGCCCTGTGACCAGCCGAGCTCAGAACACGGTAAACGTGTGTCCTGGATCCCGGCTGTGTCCTGTCCGTGCCTCCGTCCCCCGGGCTTTCTCGTGACGCAGACAGGAGGTGGCGGGCTCTGTGGACGCCCAGCGGACACGTGTCCCTCCCGTCACTGCCCACGCCTGGCGGGGAGCCTGCTCCTCAGGGCACCGGGGCGGGCGCCACAGGGACTAGGGGGACGGGTCCTACGTAAGGCACTCGCCTCGCCAGGGTCCGTGCTGGGCGCTGTGGACCCTCACCAGCTCCGGCGGCTGCCGGCCCGGCCACCAGCCCGCAGTGCCCGGGACAGCTGCTTCCCCGCGCGTCTGGCATCGGCAGTTTGAAGGGGTCTCCCGGGGCTGGAAGCAGGGTGGCCCTCCTTCGGACGCTCTCAGCGTTAGACATGCTCCTAGAATGGCCGCCGGGAGGGACCTTGGGGTCTGCCAGCCCCACTGGGGAAGCAGACAGACAGTGCGTGGCTTGAGTGGAGTCGCCTGCACTGGGGAGCCGGCCAGCGCGCTCCCTTCTCAAGAACGGGGGTCGGGGGAGAGAGAGAGCCACGGGCCACCTCCACGGAAGTCCCTTGTCCCCTTCGTCCCGGGAACCTCCAGCAAGCGGGCCGGCCGGAGGGGCTCCGTGAGGGCCGCTCGCCCGCGGTGTGTGGTGACAGTGGCTTCCTGGTGCAGAGCGATGACTTGCCCCCGGTGCCCGCCGTGGAGTTGGTGATCCAGGAGCCGCCCCCATCCTACGAGGAGGTGACAGGAGGAGGCACACGGGAGGGGCGGAGCAGCCGTGAAGAGGCTGGACCCCGCAGCAGCAGCAGCAGCAGAGTCACCGGGTCCTCCCCCAGGGCACCCCCCGGGGCCAACGTGCTGTTTGGAGAACTGGGTGGCCTGTCCTGATGGCCGAGGTGGTTGGTGGTCCCATCCCCTCGGGCACAGAAGGGCCTCCAGGCCCCACCCCTCCCACACCCCAGCATCTGGTTGGTCAGGGCACAGCTAGGCCCTTCCCAGCCGCCCTGCCAGCTCAGGAGCAGCCCCCGGGGCCCAGCCGCCCTGACGCCTTCCCCATCGCCGGGCTGGCCCACGTGGGCTGCGAGGAGCCAGGAAGGGTGCCTGGCTTTGCTAGACTCAACCTGTGCGAGTGTGGGCCCTCGGTTCCTGGGTGCTGTGGGGGGGGGGGGCGTAGCGGCGCCCGGTCAGGCAGGGATGCTGTGACGTCCTGGCCAGTGGGTCGCTGGGAGACAGCACCCTCCCCCCCATTCCACAGCAGCTGGTGCTGAGCAGCAGGCAGGGGGACGCCTTCCTTCCGTCTCCCCCTCCCTCCGCCTTGTTCTGGGCTCAAACACTGCACAGCTCCTCCACTGCCTGGAGGCAGGGTGACCTGGTCAGAGGGAGGTGGAGTGGGTCACTGAACAATGGGTCGGTCGGAGTTTGGAGGGAGGTAGAGGTTCACGCTCCTGCCAAGCGTGCCCTGGCGTCGCACCTGTGCCCCGACTTCCTTGGAAACGGCTGAAATAGCGTTTGTAGCCTCTGGGTTGTCCTGGTAACTGTCCTGACCCCCTCTTGTGGATTCTGAGTGTAAATCTGCTGTGACACCTGAGGTCGGCACTGCAGCCGGCCTTGACCGTGGTCACTGGTCAGCTTATTAAAGGCTCATGAATTTTCATCTCTGTCTGGTGGTTGTCTCTTGCGGGTCTCCCCATAACAGCCACGCCTGTTTGTGGGCCCGTAACATGCCCTTGGCGTGTCCTTGCATCGAGTTGTTCTCCTGTGATATCACGTGAGGGGCACTTTGTATCGGCCACAAGCAGAGTCCATGTCTCCCCACAGGAAGCTGACCACGGACAGTGTGAACGGGAGGCTGACCACAGACAGTGTGAACGGGAGGCTGACCACAGACAGTGTGAACGGGAGGCTGACCACAGGGCAGTGTGAACGGGAGGCTGACCACGGACAGTGTGAACGGGAGGCTGACCATAGTGTGAACGGGAGGCTGACTACAGGGCAGTGTGAACGGGAGGCTGACCATGGACAGTGTGAACGGGAGGCTCACCACGGACAGTGTGAACGGGAGGCTGACCATAGTGTGAACGGGAGGCTGACCACAGACAGTGTGAAGGGGAGGCTGACCACAGGACAGTGTGAAGGGGAGGCTGACCACAGGACAGTGTGAAGGGGAGGCTGACCACAGACAGTGTGGACGGGAGGCTGACCACAGGACAGTGTGAACGGGAGGCTGACCACAGGGCAGTGTGAAGGGGAGGCTGACCACAGGGCAGTGTGAACGGGAGGCTGACCACAGACAGTGTGGACGGGAGGCTGACCACAGACAGTGTGGACGGGAGGCTGACCACAGACAGTGTGGACAGGAGGCTGACCATAGTGTGAACGAGAGGCTGACCACAGGGCAGTGTGAAGGGGAGGCTGACCACAGACAGTGTGGATGGGAGGTTGACCACAGACAGTGTGGACGGGAGGCTGACCACAGGGCAGTGTGAACGGGAGGCTGACCACAGGGCAGTGTGAAGGGGAGGCTGACCACAGGACAGTGTGAACGGGAGGCTGACCACAGGGCAGTGTGAACGGGAGGCTGACCACAGGGCAGTGTGAACGGGAGGCTGACCACAGGGCAGTGTGAACGGGAGGCTGACCACAGGGCAGTGTGAAGGGGAGGCTGACCACAGACAGTGTGGACGGGAGGCTGACCACAGACAGTGTGGACAGGAGGCTGACCATAGTGTGAACGAGAGGCTGACCACAGGGCAGTGTGAAGGGGAGGCTGACCACAGACAGTGTGGATGGGAGGTTGACCACAGACAGTGTGGACGGGAGGCTGACCACAGGACAGTGTGAACGGGAGGCTGACCATAGTGTGAACGAGAGGCTGACCACAGGGCAGTGTGGACGGGAGGCTGACCACAGACTGTGAAGGGGAGGCTGACCACAGTGTGAACGGGAGGCTGACCACAGACAGTGTGGACGGGAGGCTGACCACAGGACAGTGTGGACGGGAGGCTGACCACAGACAGTGTGGACGGGAGGCTGACCACAGACAGTGTGAACGGGAGGCTGACCACAGTGTGGACGGGAGGCTGACCACAGGACAGTGTGAACAGGAGGCTGACCATAGTGTGAACGAGAGGCTGACCACAGGGCAGTGTGGACGGGAGACTGATCACAGACTGTGAAGGGGAGGCTGACCACAGTGTGGACGGGAGGCTGACCACAGATAGTGTGAACAAGATAGAAATAAAGCAAAGTGGACGCCCGCCTCTGTGACTCGCCCGGTCCTCTGCCTCCTGCCCCGCTGTGCTGAGCCGCTGGCTTCCTCGTGGGGCCACAGGCACCGGACTCCTGCCCCTGAGCCGCCCTCCGGCCCCCCCGCTGGGCCCTCCGGGCATGGGCAGAGCCCCCACGTTTGGGAGGAGGAAACGGAGGCTCAGGATGTCCGCTGACTTGGTCTGATGTGGGCGTTGGGGTCCGCGCAGGGGCTCCCCGCCAGGAGGGGACCCCTTCCTGCCACCGAGTCAGCGGGGCCGGAGGGTAGGAGGGGCCGGCGGTCTGAGCAGGAGGCCCAGCCGGCGGGCTCCGCGTCACCTGGGGTGGCCTGGAGGGTGCGGGGTGCTCTACAGAGACTTGGGGACTCTGTTCCTACCCTAGGCCCTTGGGGGAGAGGTTAGGTCTGCACGTGGGGTGCAGAGCCGTTCTGAGCGGGCGGGGAAGGGGGCCCTTACCCCGGTGCTCACCAGGTGGAGGGGGGCTGCGGTAGGGGGCTCAGCGCGGCTGGGCAGGGCCGTGCCTCGGCAGGGCAGGAGGAAATAAAAACGCCCACCCAGCCGGTTCAGGGGGAGGAAGGAGGAAAGCGTCTCCCCACACGGTGGCACTCGAGTCCAGAAATGCAGCCACTGCCACAGAGCCCCGTCCCTGTCCCGCTCAGAGGCACAGGCTGGTGCCCAGCCAGACCGCCCCTCCCAGCGCCTCAGCCTCCGTGCTCCCTCTCCGAGGCCAGGCCGGCCCCTCCCGTGTGCCCCCGGGACCAGCCTGGCATCACCGGGACCCGATAGAGACGCGGCCAGGCCCACGCTCAGCCCACAGGGTGCCCGGGCGACGTGCCCCTCCATGTCCCAGGAAGTGCCGGGCGGGCCCGGGAAGTGCCGGGCGGGCACGGGAGTCTCAGCGGTGCTTCTGGAATTCGGTCCGCATGCTCTGCAGAGCCCGGGGGAGACCTGGCCCCCCCAAGCCCTGCTGCCCCCGTCCTGCAGCCACACTGGGATGGACACAGACGCCCCCCTGGGGTACGTCCTTCCCACCTAGCAAAGGGCAGCACGAGGGTCAGGGGGAGGCCGGCTGTCCCCGGGGCTCAGGGACCGGGACCCCTTGCCTCCCTGGGCAGTTCTTCCTGCGGGAGCCACCCCGAGGGTCGAGGGTCGAGGGTTGCAGCCAAAACGCACATTTCCTGGGGTGAGTTTCTTAGCCATCGCCTCCACCTCTGCCCCCAGCCAAGGCTGCCACCCAGGCCCACCCAGGCTCAGGGTGAGGGGGTGGGGGTGTAGGCCCCACAACTGGAGGGATAGGCGCCGAGGCACGGGGACAGGAGAGGGTGTTGCAACCACATTTGGGAAATGCAGCCCCCACACCTGCCTCCCTCACAGCCCGGGCAGCCGCCCCTGCCTTTACTCCTCAGAGGGACGCCATCTGGGCGTGCGCAGCGTCCATTCTGAGCGGAAAACGGACGCTGGGTGCGCAGACGGAGCCTTTGGTGGACCTGCCCCTCTGCCTGGAGGCGCTCCGATGGCCTGAAGCGCTGCCGGGTGCCTCCTGCTCAGAGAACCTGGCTTCTCCTGACGGGGCAGGAGGGTGGGCAGGAGCCGCCGCGGAGGCAGAGTCCTGGACTCGGGTCTCTCTCGGCCCCGACGAGCTCCTTCGTCCCTAAAAACCGGGCTGCGTGACAGTGAAATGACTCCCACAGGCACCTCCGTGCTCGCTGCCCCTCGGGCAGAAGCCCCGCGTCTCAGCTTCGGCTTGTCTTTGGACGCACACGCAGGTCCCTTTAGGGCCGTGGCTGGCATCCTGCGGCTCTTTGGCCCCTGGAGTGTGGCTCTTCCACAAAATACCACGGCCTGGGCGAGTCTGTTTTGAAGAAGTTACATTATAAGTTTAAGTTTAGAAACTGTGGCTCTCAAAAGGAATTTCAATCCTGCTGACATTTGGCTCTGGGGACTAAAGAGTTTGCCGACCACTGGCTTAGGGGACACGGCCTGTCTGCTCTCTGGAGCAGCCTCGGGCATGGGGTCGGCAGGAAGGGCCTGCTGGTCTGGGGACGGGCGGCTGCCCTGGCCTGCAGCTGGGACTGAGGGTCCCGAGGCCCCACACGGAGAACCAAGAAGGAACGCGTTGGATCAGAGGAAAACCCATCTCAGTGCTCAGTCGGATGAGGGGCCAGTCCCCCCGCCCCCGGAGCATGAGGCGGAGAGAACGGGGCGCCCTGCCCCCTGGCAGCAGAGGCTGCCCCGACCCTCGGCCCCCTCACCCCGCTGTGCTGCAGGCCAGCGGCTCCTCCCGTTCCGGCTCCCAGAGGCCTTCTCCAGGGGCTGCCATGGAGCGGATGGTGCCCACCCCGCCCCTGGAGGGGCCCGGCGGTGAAGAGCCAGGTGCCAGGGAGGGCAGGGCAGGGCGGAGGGGTCCGGCAGTGAAGAGCCAGGTGCCAGGGAGGGCAGGGCAGGGCGGAGGGGTCCGGCGGTGAAGAGCCAGGTGCCAGGGAGGGCAGGGCAGGGCGGAGGGGTCCGGCAGTGAAGAGCCAGGTGCCAGGGAGGGCAGGGCAGGGTGGAGGGGTCCGATGGTAAAGAGCCAGGTGCCAGGGAGGGCAGGGCAGGGCGGAGGGGCCCGGCGGTGAAGAGCCAGGTGCCAGGGAGGGCAGGGCAGGGCGGAGGGGTCCGGCGGTGAAGAGCCAGGTGCCAGGGAGGGCAGGGCAGGGCGGAGGGGTCCGATGGTGAAGAGCCAGGTGCCAGGGAGGGCAGGGCAGGGCGGAGGGGCCTCAGAGGAAGGGAGAGGCTGTGGCTCGCTGCACAACTGCCACCTTAGGAACTGAAAGTGGTCTGTGGACGTGGGCGGAGGGCGGTGCCTGCTGACCTGTCTGTCAAGAGCTGCTTCCAGGCCCAGGATGGAGCTCCAGCTGTCACCACGGACCTGTGTCCAGGGAGGTAGCTCTGCCACCTAAACCCACGCCCCGGAGCCAGCTGCGCACAGCCAGGGCTGGCAGCAGAGTTCACGGCGGGATGTCCTGAGTTCCCTTGGCCTTTGTGGGCCTGCAGCCGGGGAGCCGGAGGGTCCTGAGGCCCCGTGAGAAGACCCTCAGCAAGCCAGGCCGCCTCTCCACTCCTCTCCCGCCTGCAGGACAGAGGACATGATTCCCGCTCAGCTCAGCATCCTCCAGGGACAGTGTAGAGCCACCGAGGCGGGGCCAGCACCGCCAGGTCCCTGCTGGGCTCCAGGGCCTCTCGGGACAAACAGCCGATAAACATTCGGTGGATAAATGAGCGAGAGCGAGCTGGGCCGCTGCCCAGCGTGGGCCCCACGCACGGCGCCTGCAGGTGGGGGCCGCGGGCCAGCATCCCCCGGAGGCTGGTCAGTACAGCAGTGTCTGGGCCCCAGGCCACACCCTGAGCCCGCGCTCGGGCGGGCCCGGGATCTGTCTCAGTAGGCTCTCCGAATGCTGATGGCTAACAAAGTTTGCGATACATGGTTCCTGCCGGGCCGGCGTGGCTCGGTAGTTGAGAGTCGGCCTGTGACCCAGGAGGTCATGATTCAATTCCCAGTCAGGGCACGTGCCAGGGCTGCTGGCTTGATCCCCAGCGTGGGGCGTGCAGGAGGCAGTCGTCCATGATTCTCTCGCATCGTTGATGTTCCGTTTTCTCTCTCTCTCTCTCTCTCTCCCTCTTCCTTCCTCTCTGAAATAAATATATATATATATGAGGAACATTCCCTCCCTGGTCCACCCACCCCTTCCCTGGCCTGCCTGAGCAGGGGACACACAGCGGAGGGAGACGACCTCGGAGGCCCCAGGACGGGGGAGATCTTGTTGGGAGGGGAGGAGGGAAGCTGGTTTGGCCCTTTCCTGTGTCAGCAAAGCCTGCAGCTGCCCGAGGGGTCAGGGGATGGGCTCAGCAGGTGCACAGCTGCCAGCTTCCCTGTTCCCTGGCCACGCCCTGGACAGCGGGACCTTCGGGCTCACCCAGGCCTGAGCTGAGGTCTCCGCCCCCCTCTGTGGGACCCGAGACCTCTAAGCGCAGGGAGCATGAAGGAAAGGGGAACCTTCCAGATCAGTGTGGGATAAGACCCGGGCGATGACCCGCAGGTTCTGGCAGGCCTGCCTGCCGCTAGGCCCCTGAAGGGGGTGCTCACACACGCCTGGGGGTGGACTCCAAAGAGGCCAGGACAACACGCAGGGGGCAGGTGACAACACGTGCTTTCAGAAAGACCCACAGCTCAGGGCTGGGGGGTGGGGCTGGGACCAGGCCAAGGGTTTCTATTGGCTCGGGGTCGGGCCGCACGGATACGAAAGGAATCATGGAGTAGAGCCTGCCCAGGGGTTGAGCGTGGACTTATGAACCAGGAGGTCCAGGTTCGATTCCCGGTCGGGGCACAGGCCAGGTTGTGGGCTCCATCCCCAGTAGGGGGCGTGCAGGAGGCAGCCTGTCAATGATTCTCTCTCATTATGGATGCTTCTCTCCCCCTCTCCCTCCCCCTTCCTCTCTGAAATGAATTAAAAAGAAAGAAAAAAAAAGTCGTGGATCCTAATCTACCATCTGTTTGCTGTGTGACCTTTACAAGGGTCCCGGCCTCTCTGAAATGGAGGAATACCAATAGCGCCCACTGACATCTGGCTCTGTTGACTAAAGAGTTTGCCGACCACGACCACTGCCTTAGGGAAAACGGCCAGTTTGCACCCCCAGCCTCTTCACTGGTGCCGTGAGGTCAGCAGGAAGGGCCCAGGCTGACCTGGGGGTGGGGCAGCTGCTCTGGCCTGCAGCTGGGGAGCTGCGGGTCCCTCCAGGCAGGGCTGAGACCAGGATTGAAGTGCAAACAGTCTGCTCACAGAATGACCCCGGCAGCACCTACAGTGAGCAGTGAGGCGGGAACAGGAGGAAGCTAAAGGCACAGGAGTGGCAGGTGAGCTCGCAGGCAGGCTGGGCTCTCGGGGCTCTCAGTGGGGACCCCAGGGGCCGGAAACCGATCCTGGTCTCACTAATAGAAAGATGTGGAAGGCTGGTCAATCTTGAAGCTCTAGAGCAGTGTTTTCCCAAACTTCTCTCATGATGAGAATCACCTGGTGGAGTTGTTGAACATACGACTAGAATGTTTGGGAACATATAGGTAAAATTGTATACATAACTAGTGCTCTAAGAGAAATTTGGGAAACACTGCTAAAAGTCAGAGCCAACCACTCCTTATCTAATTGAGAAAATGGCATCAGAGTCAACTTCCCCATCAAATAATCATGTAAATCCCTACTGATATGATAACCCGCCTATTACTTGCCTAAGGGCTATGGGCGTATCCCAAACCTGCTTAAGGGTAATGGGTGGATCCCATAGCAGCCTCAATAAAAGGGGTAGCAAGGCCAGAGCCTGGCAGTAGTCCTCCCCCTAGAGGTGGACTCCCACCTGGCTCCCCACTTTCCCAAATTAACTCTTTTCCAGTCTCTTTTAATTTGTGTGCGGCCTTCGGACTCTGAACAGGAATCCTGAACCACGTGGGATGTGATAAGGGATCCCACACCCAGGACCCTTCCTAGGAGGGCGGGGTGCTCGTGTGGACAGCAGAGGAGGGGAGGGAAGGAGGGGTGGCCAGAGTCCCAGCAGTGACCGCCACGCCAGCCTTCCTGAGGTGGTCAGCGGTCAGCGTCTCCCAGGCCTGCACACAGCTCGGGCCAGAGTCGAGCGCCCTGGGCCGGAGGTCACCAGTGCCTGGGTTGACAGTGGGGCTTCACCAGATGCGAGGGACACCAAGGGCCCCGTCTGTGAGACACCTCCCCTCACAGCCCTGGAAGGCGCCCGGATTGCCCTCTAAGGTGCTTGAGCAGGGCTGGGGCTGGGGCAGCGGAGGAGCCCAGCAGCAGGGAGCGGGGCCTGACGGGGGCAGAGGCTGGGTGGGTGGATGGGGGTGGTGTCCAGTCCAGTCACACGTGCTGGGCGTGGCTGGCCTTAGGGGTCTCCGGCAGGTGCAGGACTGTAAGGAACCGAGAGCTGGGGCTGGAGGAGCTGGGCAAGGACCCGCCAGGCTGTTCTGCAGTGGGCACGGGAGCGCCCGGTGGGGCGGGGGCCGAGGCAAAGCCTCCCTGCGGGGCCCGCCCCGCCCAGGATCCGGAGGGCACGGAGTCCACAGAGGGGCCAGGGAGCCAGGGACTAGCCGAGCAGCTCGGGGCGCAGTCACTCCGATGGCAGGGAGGGGCGTTGGAGAGACCTGCCCCCCTTACCCTTGGGAGGTGACTTCATGGGGTCCCCTGCTGGGGAGAGTGGAAGGAGGGGAGGGGGTGGCTTAGGGATTCCCAGCCTACTTCCTCCTCAGGACCCTTCCCTGAGCCTCCTCATCTCCTTGACCAGCTGTCAGGACGGGCTGGGCTCCCTCAGCCCCTGCAGATAACCCGGCAGGTGGGAGCTGTGCTGGGCCCTGCCCTTTGCCTCTGCGGGGAGGTGGGGGCTGGGAGCGCATCCTTGGATAACTTCCCAGGCCCCCTCCCAGCTCTCCCGGAGAGAAACAATGGTTTCTGAAAGAAGCCGCGGGCCAGGGCCAGGAGCCCTGGGTCCCAGAAGCCATGCCCAGGCGGCCAAGGACAGCCCTGGGAAGAGCTGGGATACGGTGGGCAACTTCCGAATGTTCTTCCTCAGCAAGACTTCGCTGCCAACGGGGAGGAGCAGGTCTGACCCTGGGCAGGCCGCTGGCTGAGAGGAAGCTCAATGGCCATCCACCCTGATGCTGGAACGGGCAGAAGGGGCACCTGAGGGCGTGTAGCCTGGCTGAAGGCCCAGGTGAGCCAGGGCAAAGGGGTGCATCTTACCAGTGCCTCAACCCTACCCAGAGATGTTGCAAATGCTGAAAAGGGAGAGCCATAAGTTTTATTTATTTTTTAAAATATATTTGTATTAATTTCAGAGAGGAAGGGAGAGGGAGAGAAACATTCATGATGAGAGTCATGGGTGGGCTGCCTCTTGCATGTCCCCTACTGGTTGATGCCACCCAACGGGGCACGTGACCTTTACTAGAATCAACCCAGGACCCTTCAGTCCGCAGGCGGATGTTCTAACCCTTAGCCAGACCAGTCAGGGAGAGAGGCATACATTGTATACTTCAGCTCAGGGCGGGAGAAGAGAAGGCAAGGCATGCACATTTATTTTTTATTTATTTTTTAAAATATATTTTATTGATTTTTTACAGAGAGGAAGAGAGAGGAATAGAGTTAGAAACATCGATGAGAGAAAATCATCGATCAGCTGCCTCTTGCACACCCCCTGGTGGGGATGTGCCCGCAACCAAGGTACATGCCCTTGATTGGAATCGAACCTGGGACCTTACAGTCCGCAGGCCGACGCTTTATACACTGAGCCAAACCGGTTTCGGCAAGGCATGCACATTTAACCCGTAACTCAAGACTAAGAGAGCTTAGCCGGTTTGGCTCAGTGGACAGAGCGTTGGCCTGCAAACTGAAAGGTCCCAGGTCAAGGGCACATGCCCGGGTTGTGGGCTTGATCCCCAGTGGGGGTTGTGCAGGAGGCAGCCGATCCATGATTCTCTTTCATCATTTATGTTTCTTTCTGTCCCTCTCCCTTCCTCTCTGAAATCAATAAAAATATATTAAAAATAATTTTTTAAAAAAAGATTTAAGAGCCGAAACCGGTTTGGTTCAATGGATAGAGCGTCGGCTTGGGGACTGAAGGGTCCTGGGTTCGATTCCGGTCAAGGGCATGTACCTTGGTTGCGGGCATATCCCCAGTAGGGGGTGTGCAAGAGGCAGCTGATCGATGACTCTCTCTCATCGATGTTTCTAACTCTCTATCTCTCTCCCTTCCTCTCTGTACAAAATCAATAAAATATAAAAATAAAATAAAAAGATTTAAGAGATCTCCCGCCTCCAGGACCTGCCAGGTCTGCCCTGTCACTCGGGCGGGGAGGAGGGCTCCGACAGGGTCCGTTTAGATTAAGGTGACCAGACGTCCCTATTTTCAACAATCTGTCCCGCCAAAAGCGGACGTCTGGTCACCTTAGTTTAGATGCACTAAACCAGGGAAAGACCACCCACACGAAAAACTGAGGCCCAGGGAGGGTGAGCAGCAACGTGTCCATCTATAATAGCTGTGCCTACGGGCTCCCTGGATCCTTTCCGGTTCTCTTCTCTCCAGGAAAGGGGTCTCCCTGCCCGTCCCTGCCTGCGCTCTCCCTTCCCTTCTGAAGACAGCAGGCGACCTCAAGCTGGAGCTCCATCACAGCCAGGCGGCCCAACGCTCGGCGCATGCGCCTAGTAAGCCCCGCCCCCCGCCGACAACCAACATGGCCGCCCTGGCTACGGACGCTTCTGCCCAGCACGAACGTGGCGGCTCCTGACGTCATAGGACGGCGCCGGCCGCCCCGGAGCCCGCACGTGCGCTCGGGTTGGGGAGGTTTCCGGGCCGGGCCATGGACACCCCTCGGAGGCGCAGCCGGCGGCTGGGAGGCCTGAAGGCGGAGTCTCCCGGGAGCCCCACCGCGGTTCTGCGGGCGAGGCGAGCGCTTGCGGGATTCGAGTCGAACCCAGAGGAACCGAGGGAGCCCGCGTCTCCGCGGCCTGTGCGGCCGCCCGGCCTGGATTCCCCCGGACGCCAGCCGGAGACACGCCCGGGATCGCCCAGGCTGGGGCAGGGGGTAGGCCCGGGGTCCCCCCAGGGTCAGCAAGAGCCAGGCCTGGGGTCCCCCCGGAGGGAGCCGGGTCCGGACCCGGGGTCCCCCCAGGGTCAGCAAGAGCCAGGCCTGGAGTTCCCCCGGAGGGAGCCGGGTCCGGACCCGGGGTCCCCCCAGGGTCAGCAAGAGCCAGGCCTGGAGTCTCCCCGAAGACAGCCAGCGTCGAGTCCGGAGCGCCCCCGACGTGAGCCCGGGCCAGGAGGGGGGTCCCCGCAGGCCGTCCAGAGCCGCGGAGAGCCGAGCCCGAAGTTGGCCCCGACTGCGGAGGATCTGGCCCAGCCGCCGGGCCCCGGGTCACCCGAACCCCACCCCGGACAGCCAGCGCCGGGCCCGGAGCCCTCGCCGCCGCTGCAGGAGCCCGCACCCCCGCCACCCGGCTCCGCCCCCGGCCCGCACCTGCCGAGCCAGCCGCCTCCGGCCCGGGAGCCGGGGAGAGGTGGCCTTTGCCCAAAGAAGCGAAAAGGGTCTCTACCACGGGCCCCGGCGTCCAAGAAGCTGGAGGAGGAGGTGGCGGTTCCGTTAATCCCGAAGGGAAAGCCCAAGTCGGGGCGGGTGTGGAAGGACCGCGCCAAGAAGAGGTAAAGAGGGAGGGGCGGCCGGGCTTGGCGGGGTCTCGGGGGGCGGGCCCCGGCGCAGCCTGCAGGCAGCCTCCGGGTTGGACAGAGCTCACAGTAACGGGCGATTATCTTCCGGAGGTGGTAGGTGCCCTAGGACCCCAGGAGAGTGACAGCTCGGCTGTTCCGTGCTGCTTTCCCGGGTCCCTGTGGACCTCCCTACAGCACCCCACTGTGAGTGCATTTACCCCTGTCTGCCCGCCCCATGAGGAAGGGGAAGTAGGTCAGCAGCACTGCAGCTGGAGCCGTGAGGTCTGTGTTCACCCATGATCTGTGACATGATCTGTCTCTGTGAGACAGTGTTACCAACACAGGACATTGGACAGGCTAAGCATTGGCGAGGATGAGCCTTCAAACAGGGACCAGCATGCACCCGGGTTTGCTCTACACATGAGTCCTGGGAGGCAGCCGATTTAGCCTCATGTTGCATGTGAGGAAACGGGGCTCTGCAGAGAAACCGGGGGTGCGCAGACCGCAGGCGGTCGGGGTGAAAGAGAACCCGGTCAGGAGACTGTTGCTCCAGCGTTAAAACACCTTCAGGGGCTGCAGGCAGGTCTGGGGGTGAGGGCCAAAGGTCACAGAGTTGATGTTGGGGGCCTTGGAGGAAGCAGCTCAGGGGCTGGCCAGTGAGCCCAGGAACCAGACAGCACCGCTCCAGGTGTCAGCTAACGGGGTGTGGGGGCAGCAGTGGCTGCTGGAGGCCTGGCTCCCTGCTCTCGTGCCAAATGCCCCCTTCTGCACAGGGCTCCATGGACGGGCCCGGTGCCTCCTCTGAAGGGTGGTGTTTATTGAGCACCTACTGTGTGCAGAGCCCTGTGCTGAGGACTTCTGCAGCTCTGTCTCAGGGGACCTCCCGCCAGCCTTCGGATGGGAACAGTTCTCGTCTCCTTTAACTGAAGCCCAGCTGCCTTGTGCGTTGACACACAGGGCGGATTTAGGTCTCAAAACCCAGGCCGCCTCCCATCTCCAGGCAGAGCGATGCTCTGGAACTGCACTGCCCAGGCCTTAGCCGTTTAAATTTATGTGGATTAAAGTTAAAGTTAAAAATTAATTCCCTCGGTCACACCAAGCACAGGTCAGGTGCTCGGCCACCAGTGTGAGTGCTGGTGTCGGGTTGAACAGCGTGAACGTGGAGCATGGCTACCGCGGTGGGAAGTTCTGCTGGAGCGCTGCTCTGGCTGCGCCCAGGTCCCCTGCCCGGCGGCGGAGGGAGAAGGAGCAGTGGGGGGCATGCTGGGGTCAGAGGCAGGCCCGGGGATGGGGTGGGGGGAGAGCAGGACAGAACCAGGCAGAGTCGGGCAGTTGGGTGAAGGTACAGACTGAGTGCCGGACTCCGGGGAGCAAGGCGGGAGGAGATGGCCCAGAAGAGCTGTGCTGACCCTCCCCGGGACGGCTCTCAGCTCCGGGCAGACCCCGACCTGCGTGTCCTGGCACCTTGTGTGAGCCTTGGCCCAGAGGCCATCTCCCTCCTGTGTTTACCTCGAGCCGCCGCGCTGTCACTTCTCCTGGAGAGGGGTTCCGGATCCTGACAGCGTGCCCTCCAGACCGCCCCGGGAGGGAGGAGCCCTCCCGCGTTCCTGCCCGCCGGCCGCTGTGCTTGGGGAGAGCAGCAGGGCTTCGTGGCGGAGGCTGGTGCCTGGTCTCAGGGGCCACCAGCAGGGATTCGGGAATGGGGGCTGGGGGCTGGGCTTGCTCCTCTGGAACGGACAGAACTGGAGCCCCACCTTAGAGGCTTAGGACACGGCAGGCAGTGGAGGGGAGCCCGGGTCTGTGACCTGGGGGTGACTGCCCACACGCAGGCAGTGGGAGGTGGTTCTGACCGGGTTGGAGGAAAGAGCCGGAGCTAGGGGAGAAGCCGGGTGCAGCACAGGACCCCACAAGCCCCCCCCCCCCCCCCCAGGTTCTCCCAGATGGTGCAGGACAAGCCCCTGCGCACCTCCTGGCAGCAGAAGATGAAGGAGCGGCAGGAGAGGAAGCTGGCCCGGGACTTCGCACGGCACCTGGAGGAGGAAAAGGAGCGGCGCCGGCAGGTGAGGGCAGAACCGGCGTCTGCTGGGAGCAGGTGTCTGCTGGGGGGGGGGTGTCTGCTGGGGGGGGAGTGTCTGCTGGGGGGCGTGTCTGCTGGGGGGGGTGTCTGCTGGGGGGGGGTGTCTGCTGGGGGGGGTGTCTGCTGGGGGGGGTGTCTGCTGGGGGGGGTGTCTGCTGGAGGGGGTGTGTCTGCTGGGAGGAGGGGTGTCTGCTGGGGGGGGTGTCTGCTGGGGGGGGTGTCTGCTGGAGGGGGTGTGTCTGCTGGGAGGAGAGGTGTCTGCTGGGAGGGGGTGTCTGCTGGGAGGGGGTGTCTGCTGGAGGGGGTGTCTGCTGGAGGGGGTGTCTGCTGGAGGGGGTGTCTGCTGGGAGGGTGTGTCTGCTGGGAGGGGGGTGTCTGCTGGGAGAGGGTGTCTGCTGGGGGGGTGTCTGCTGGGGGGGGGTGTCTGCTGGAGGGGGTGTGTCTGCTGGGAGGAGGGGTGTCTGCTGGGAGGGGGTGTCTGCTGGGAGGGGGTGTCTGCTGGAGGGGGTGTCTGCTGGGAGGGGGTGTCTGCTGGAGGGGGTGTCTGCTGGGAGGGTGTGTCTGCTGGGAGGGGGGTGTCTGCTGGGAGAGGGTGTCTGCTGGGGGGGTGTCTGCTGGGGTGTGTGTCTGCTGGGAGGGGGGTGTCTGCTGGAGGGGGTGTGTCTGCTGGAGGGGGTGTCTGCTGGGAGGGGGGCAAGGGGGGTGCTGGCTGGAGCAGTGCAGTCTGGGACCATGGGGCAGGGAAGGTGGAGGGAGGTCCAGTGTAGCCCTGGCTCTGCGGCCCAGGGAGGGGGAAACCCCAGCGGCCGCACAGAGAAAGTGAGGCCTGATGTGGGCCAGTGACGCTCAGGGGACCCGGGCTGCCTGGGGACCCGCCATCTGGTGATCCCAGGGCCCCGGAGGAATGAATGCCTGACCCAAGCTCCGGACCCGCCTGTCTCAGAGTGGGGGGGAGCCCATCACTCGGGGCCCATCAGTCGTCTGTCCCGGATTCGGGTGCCCCAGTGCCGAGGTCCTTAGAAGGAGCGGCTGTCCCCTGCGTGGAGGCCTTATCTCACTTCCTAGCAGCTGCTCCTTGTTGTGCAAGAGGCCTCCTGCCTGGGAGCCCAGGTCTCACTTCTCATTTCTTACCAGGCCCAGGCCACGCCTGCCCACTCAATTCCCAAAGCCAGGTGGGCCCCTGGCCGTGCAGCAGCCTGGACGCCCCCGCCTCCGCCCCGCCTAGCAGGGACGGCACCCAGCAAATGGGCTTCCGCTCCCAACAGTCCCCCTCCATCCCTCTGGGCATTCCCATGGCCGGCTCACACTGGCCAACTCTGTGCCTCTCCTCGTTCCTCCAAACAAGCTTAGGGGGGCGTTCTCTTTGTAAAGATTGGGTGAAGCACAGAGGTGAACTCCTTGGCCAAGGTCACCCCTTAAGAAGTAGCCGAGCCAGGATTCGAACCAAAGCCTTTTTGCTGTGGCCTCCATCTTTCCCAGCCCCGCACCTGGGCACCTGGACTTCTGGGCAGAGGGTGGGGGTGAGGAGACACCCCCCCAGGGGCCTCTGTCTACATGTGCCTGCGTCCCCGCAGCCCCGCCCAAGCCTCTGTCCTCAGCTGCCTCTCAGGTGCCCACCTTCTCAGGCGGAGCCAGGACCTTCCCCCACGGTGGCCCTCCACCTGCCCCCCACCAGGGCCCGGGAGGCGAGGCCCTGCCCTCCTCCCCAGGAACTGCCAGTGCTCCCTTGGGGGCCTGAGAGACGGGCTGCCTCACCCGGACCCGTGTTCCCTCCCCGCTCTGTGCACCCAGGAGAGGAAGCAGCGCCGCGCCGAGAACCTGCAGCGCCGCCTGGAGAACGAGCGCAAGGCCGAGGTCGTCCAAGTGGTGAGCGCTGGGCCCTGCCTCCTGCCCTCCCCTGCCGCCATCCCAGGCCTCCCTCTTCCCGGGGAGCAGGGGAGACGCCAGCCTCATCGCTGCTCTGCCTTTTCACCCCCAGATCCGAAACCCCGCCAAGCTGAAGCGGGCGAAGAAGAAGCAGCTGCGCTCCATCCAGAAGCGGGACACGCTGGCCCTGCTGCAGCAGCTGCCCCGGCCGGCGGCCCAGGACTGAGCCGGACAGCGAGCCTGGAGCGGGCACGTGCCGTCACACACACACACACACACACACACACACACACACACACACCCCTGCCGGGCCGCACTCCTCTGGCCCGGGAGAGGAAGCCGCTCCAGTGGGCCCTGAGTTCCCGGCCGGGCATGTCTCTGGAGGGAGCCGGGCCCTGGCAGAGGTTGGGGGCAGGGCCAGGGGAGGATCAGCTTCCCAGCGGCCCCCCTTCTTCCCTCCCCACCCACCCCTGCTCCTTCCCCAAGTGCCTTCAAGCTCAGGAGAGCCATTCTTCTGCCTCCTGAGGGAGCTGAAGGGTGACCCTCCAAATGTGCATGTTCTGGGTCAAGGTCCGGGCCCTCCCAGACCAGGAGGCCGCAGGGAGAACCCAGCTCCCCATCCCTTCCCGAGCCGCTCTGGGCACCTCTGCACCCACTGAGCCCAGCTCCACCCACTTTCAGCACTGAAGGGTGAAGACGGGAGGTGGCGGGGTTCCCCTCCAGCCCCCTCTCCGGTACCAGCCTCCGCAGAAGCCCCAAAGATGTGCCGAACTCATGCCCATCCAGGCTACAAGCGTATTTATTGAGCACCTGCTGTATACAGGCAGAGACAGGTGCCGGGGAGCTCTCACTCCGGGGAGGAGACAATAAACGAGTGGATCACGCGGCGGTGGCAGCAGTGTGGTGATTATGGGGGGGGGAGAGGGGGAGATTGGGCGAGGGGTTCTATGGCTGGCTGCTCCTCGGCTTCCAGCGGCTGCAGTTTGCCGGGCTCCGGCTGTGGGCTGCCCTGCCTGGTCCTGGGCAGCACACCTGCCTGCCCGACTCCAGGGACCCGCCGGGTGGCCCAGGGAGCACTGGCCCTTCCACAAACCCTTTGCCCACCAAGCACCGGCACCAGCTCTGCCAGGTGCAGAGCTGAACGCACAGTCTCCCCTCAAGTCCTCGGCAGGCAGAGGAGGGAGACCTGCTATTCCCCCCACCCCCCTGGGGTACGAGCCCCTGAGTGGTCAGAGGTGGGCGCTGCAAGGATCTTGGGGTGACCAGCATTGCCATGCGGTGTGCCATGGGACACTGGGCACCCAAAGGTGTCGCACTAGCTAGGAAATAACGGCTGTGACCTCGGCAGCTGCTGTCCCCATGGAAACACGGAAGACTGGCACCCACTGCACTATGGCTAACTAGCCTCATTTCCCAAACACTTGACTATGGCACCCCTTTGCTCTCCCACCTGTAAATGCTCGGTGCTGGGCCAGCGCGGGGAGAGGGGCCCCAGTCAGCGTGTCCATTAATGGGGTGCCGGCTGTGCTTTCACCAAACAGTAACCGAGCAATGATGCTCCGCGGTCAGCTGGCAAACCCTGCTCTGGGCCTGTCGCTGACCTCCCTGCACCTCCATTTGTTCATCTGTAGCAACTGCCTAAAAGGACCTGTCCCTCCCGAATGTGGGCAGAGTGTCCGGCTCAATCACCATTGCCCTGGACTGGAACAGTACTCCCCAACCTTCCTCACTTCTCTACTCCAAAAACCACATCACTAGTTTCTGTAAAAAAACCATTTCTCATCCCCAACCCCCCACCCCCAATCTGGTAAAGTTGGGCCCCAAGGAGATGCGTCCAGTGTGCCTTACGGCGCCGCTGCCCCAGTATGAGGGCTTGGGTCACCTATGTGGTGGGTGGCCCAGCGGCGCCGGGTGGACATGGCCTCGGGGCAGGGCTTAGCCATGCAGGTCCCGGCTCCTCGCCCGCCTGCAGCTGGCAGACTGCACGGAGGCCCCCCGGCGGCGCGCCCAGGGAGGTGTGCGGTGGCTTTAACTTGCGGAAAGGGCTTCACTGGGTCCGCAGGCACTTTAAAATGCAGATCCCCGGGCCGGCCCCTGGGACCCGCTCTCCGAGGCCGCGCCGGGGATCTACATTCTAACACGGTGCCTGCGCTGGGGGGACGGCGGTGCCGGCCGCGCCTCTAGCTGGAGGTGTTGCTCAGCGCCCGGTTCAGGGGGCCCTCCTCCTCCCGGGACCCCCGGCCCTTGGCGGGCGGCGCCGCGCGGCCCCCCCGCAGCCAGCCCAGCAGGCGCGCGGGCCGGGGCGCGGGGGCGGCGGCGGCGGAGGAGGCGCGGCGCAGGCTGCCGGCCAGCTCGTCCTCCACCAGCACGCTCTCCAGCACGCTCCGCAGCGAGCGCCGCAGCTTGCGCAGCATGTCGGGGCAGGTGAGCACGTAGAGCAGCGGGTTGAGCACGCTGTTGAAGAAGGCCAGGCTGGTGACGAAGGGCAGCCCGCGCCACACGAGCGGCCGCAGCGCGGGCTGGCCGTGCGCGCGCACCTCCAGGAGGCTGAAGACGTGGTAGGGCCCCCAGCAGAGCGCGAAGGCCGCCACCACGGCCGCCACGAGGCGCACGAAGCGGCCGGAGCGCGGGCGGCCGCGGTGGCGCAGGCGCGCGCTCACGGCCAGGTGGCTGGCGGCGATGACGGCCAGCGGCGCCAGGAAGGCCAGCAGGAACTTGCTGACCGCCAGCCCCACCTGGCGCGCGTGGCACGTGGCGTCGCGGTCGGGCCCAGGGCTCAGCAGCAGCAGGTTGTAGTAGCACATGATGCGGCCGTCCCGCCGCGGGATGGTGTCCCGGAACACGTAGTAGGGCACCGTGTTGAGCGCCGCCAGCGCCCAGAGCGCCAGGCACACCCTGTGGGCGGCCGCCACGGTGCGGTGGTTCTGCGCCCACACGGGCCGCAGCGCCTGCAGGCAGCGGTCCAGGCTGATGGCGCTGAGCAGGAAGCCGCTGGCGAACATGTTGAGGAAGAAGACGGACGAGTGCAGCTTGCAGAAGGTGGTGCCCAGCTCCCACGAGTGGCCCACGGCCAGGAAGTAGGTGAAGAAGGGCAGGCTGGCGGCGGCCAGCAGGTCGGACAGCGCCAGGTGCAGCACCCAGGTGGTGACCACTGTCTGGCGCATGCGGCAGCCCACCAGGAAGAGCACCAGCCCGTTCTCCGCCAGGCCCAGCAGCGCGGCCAGCCCGTGCAGCACCACGGACGCGTGGTCCATGTAGCGGATGCTCGAGTTGCCGTGGCCCTGCAGGCGGCTCATGTGCTCCAGGAGCGGGCACAGCGGCCTCGCCGTCACGTTGGCCGACATGCTGGGCACCGCCCTGGGGAGAAGCAGGCACGGAGGTGGGCAGGGCTGGGCGACAGGGGGCCCCGGCCAGGAGACGGGGATCTGACTCAGAATGGGATTGGCGAGGACCCTGGGAATCGGAAGTGACCAGTGACTTCCCAGCTCCCTACGCTGACCGCACAGCCTGGGGCGAGCCCTCCGCCTCCCTCCGCGCAACGTGCATGCCAGGCTTAACGTGACCTCGCTCAGGGGGTGGGAGTGGATGAGCTCACATACAGAAGCGTGTGGAACGGGGCAGCCTGGTCGTCATTAAGCAGCTGGCCCAAGCTCACACGGAGACCTGGGAACAAGGTCCGGCCCGCAGGACCCCTTTCCCTGACCCCAGAGAACCAGAGGCTGAGGCAGCCCCTCAGGGCAGGGCATTCCGAGGGCCTGGGGGACCGAGCCTGTGCCTTTAAGGGATGCCGTCCCCCCACCCACAGCAGCCTCTGACCTTGCCTCTGCGGAGTCTCCTTGGGGCCCTCTGCTCCCACAGTGGCAGCCGGTTGGGTGTGTTGACAGTAAATAAAGGAGCCAGCCCCTCCTCCGATGGCTGAAGAGGAACTAAGATAAGAGAGGGGAGGACTAAGCAGGAGGAACTGCCTGCCTGCTGGGCCTCCAGTAGAAGCCCCCCCCCCACGTGGGCGCACGCGCCCCCCTAACCCCCCTCCCCCCGCCCGGTGGGAGCTGCGGCAGCGGCTGCCGGCCCCAGGAAACCCCTCTCATTCATTCACCGGGCGGTGCGCTCAGGCCGCAGATGCTGGAGAAGCCGGCCTCCGAGGATGAGACCTGACCATCTGAGGGCGGAGGAGGCGGGGCCAGTGGCGGGGGGGGGGGGGCGGGGGGGGCGGGGGGGGGACTCCAGGACTCTGGTAGGTTTCCTACACGGACGCTCTCTTGCTTCTCCCCGTCCCATTGTGCAGATGAGAAAACTAAGGCTGGAGCATTTAACGTGCCCCAAAGCCACCCAAACAGTGCAGACGAGAAGAGAAGTGACAGGCTAGCGCCCAGCCCGATTTCTTTCCTCTCCCTCGGCTCCGGCTCCGAGTGAGAGGAGGGAGGAGGAAGTGGGGGGAGGGTATCCCTCTTCCCAGGGGAAACCCCGTTGGCTGGGATGAGAAGGCCCACCCGCTTTGCCAGGGACCACATTCCTTTGCTGGGTGAGGTCTAGAATGTTCCTGGCGGCGAGCCCCTGGCGCTGGGATAAGGAGGTGGTGGGCAGCTGTGGGCCGTGCTCCCTGTGGGAATTCACGCTTCCTGAGCGGCAGTGTGTGGAGCAATCACACAGCGACCTGTGCGGCCCACTTCTCGGAAGAGGAACTGAGGCTCGGAGAAGCAGCTTGCCCTGGGGCCAGTGCGGCGCCCGGCTCTCCCGGCCGGCCGGCCGGCGGGCGGCGTGCCATCCCCTCTGCGCCGCGGCATCCCCCGCCGCCCAGCAGCTGCTGGCCCGGTCCTTGGGGGTGCAGAGCCTCGGCCGGAGCAGCCAGGTGGGCCCGCAGGCTGTGCTGTCAGCCCCGCCTCCGGCCCCGGAGGGAGCCCAGCACAGACCCTGCCTTGTTAGGGGCTGGAGCCGAGAACATGAGCTTTGGGGTCAGAGACCTGGGTCTCATCCCGACGCCCCAACATCCTGGCGGGTGAATGGTCTGCTACCCTAAGACTGCTGTGCTCCCGGTTAATGCTGGAGAGACGCGGCCCCTCCTCTGAGCAGCAAGCCCCCTCCCGTCTTTGCAAACCCAGCCTCTGCCCTCCTGGCGGGGACAGCCTTCCCCCCGGAGAAACTCCTCTCAGGGGCCCAGAGAGGACACTCACTGCCCAGCCTGCCTCCGCCTCTTACCTGGCACAGAGGAGCAGGGAGGGGGGCACGGCCCCAGCCCTGAGGCAGGCAGTCCTGGAGGCAGCCAGCCGACGCTGTTAGGAGGCGGCAGTGAGTGAGGCTGAGGGAGGAAATCCTCTCAGCCCGAGTGTGTGTGCGTGTGTGCGTGTGTGTGCGTGCGTGTGTGTGTGTGTGTGTGTGTGTGTGTGTGTGTTTAGGGGTGGGGTCGGGGAAGGCGGGGATCTCGGAGAGCGGTTGTCACAGGTGTTCCAGGAACGTTCATCTGCTCAATGGGGAAGGGACCTGACTGCTGGCAGCCCCGCTCCCCTCCCTCCCCGTCTCCCCCCCGCCCCGCTTCCCTCCGTGTCCCTCCCCCGTCCCCCCCCGCCCCCCCCCCCTCCGTGTCCCTCCCCCGTCCCCCCCCCATCCCCAGACAAAGGAGACGCTACAGAAGCCAGTGCACGTGCCCGCGGAGACAGGTGTGTGGCCGGGCTGAGCCCATGTGCAGAGGCAGGTGCTTGTTGAACAGCTTTCACTGATGGATTTCAGAGAGGGAGGGAGAGACTGTTGTTCCACGCACCAATGTGCGTTCACTGTTTGCTGCTTGGATGTGCCCTGGCCGGAGATCGAATCTGAAACCTTGGCGCATCGGGACGAAGCTCTAACCTCCTGAGCTGCCCGGCGGGGCCCAGGGGCGCTGTGGAGAGTGGCCGGCATGGAGGAGGGCAGGAGGAAGGAGTGTCTTGTCCACCCCACCGCCCTGGGCAGCCCTCTCGGACCCGGGCATCCTCAGAGAGCCCCTGCTCCTCTGAGGGGTCCGGCAGCTCCAGTGCCGGCTCAGGAGGGGCCCCCAGGGCTCCGGGGCCAGGAAGGCAGGGCGGGGCAGTGGGAAGCGCAGGGCCTGGCGGCCTGCCCCACCCCTGCAGCCCTGCCCCGAGGTGAGCACGCCCCTTGCTGGGCCCCTTTTTGGCATTTGTGAACAGAGCGACAGTGTCTGCCTTCGAGGCTGGGCCAGGAGGTGCCCTCACTAAGCGCTGGCACACAGTAGGCGCTTATACAAGTCCTTTATTTCCCTCTGGAGGAGCAGTGGGCACAGGCATAGGGCGAGGACAATATAGCTTTTATTTAGAATGCCCTCGGATCGATTTTTAAAAAATAAAGTAACATGCCCTAGGATGTGAGGACTGGACTATGACGTGTGCATTGAAGGGTCCTCGGTCTTTACTCCCCGGGGCTGACGAAGCTTCTGGGCCACAGGCCCTACTTTCAGTGCCCGGAGATACAGGGGCACAGGCTAAGCCCTGGCCGGCGGCCCAGTGGTTAGAGCGGCCCAGTGGTTAGAGCCCTGGCCCGTGCACCAAGGAGTCCTGGGCTCCATTCCCCGTCAAGGGTATGTACCTGGGTTGCAAGTTCGATCCCTGGCCCCAGTGGGGGCCTGAGGGGGAGGCAACCAATCAATGTGCCTCTCTTTCCCCCTCTCCCCTCCCTTCCACTCTAAGGAAACCACCACCAACAGCAGAAACGTGTTGAGAACTCAGCACCCCCACATCAGGGCTAAGGGTGCCCCTGTGGGCCCAACTCAGCAAGCTGAGCCCACAGCCGGAGCCCGCGGTCCCGAGGGAAGCGTGAGTGACAGGACCTGTGCTGGGGCCCCCTAGCGGGAGCCGCGAGGGCCGACGGGGCAGAGGCTGATGGTCCCAGTCCTCGGCCCGGACTGTCCTCCTCCATCAAGGGGCTCTGCCTCCCACAGGCCCCGCCTGTAGCCCCCCCCTCCCGACCGCCCCCCCCCGGCCAGGGCAGCGGGGGAGCTGCCAGCACCGATCGGGCACTGCCCGCCCGGCCAGGAGACCTCGGCACCTCCCTCCCCGGCCCCGAAGCACGGTTCCTCCCTCGGCAGCCCCCGCCCAAGTGCGGGGTGGTGTGCAGACTGCCCTCCAGACTAAGAAGGACCCCCTTCCCACGGAGAACCAGCCAGGGCGAGTCCTGGCTGGGCAGGCACAGCCTCCCTCCTCCCCCGGGACCCTCCCCACCAAGGCCTTCTGCCTCTGAGCCCCCTCCTCTGTCCCTCCTTCAACTCTCCCAGTGGCACCCCTTCTGGTGGGGAGACCCTCACTCCTGGCCCTCCTCCAGCCCGTTTCCCGTCCTCCCATCGCTGGTGAACGTGACCGGACGGGAGCGCGCACTCCAGATGCGAGGCCCCGGGGCTTTCCGAAGAAGCAGCGTGGTGTTTATTTTTGTGGGCTCCCACCGTGGGAACCGGCCGCCCCAGCATGCACCGCAGCCAGCGGGAGCCCACTGTCGCCACGTGGAGGACGGACGGATGGACGGACGCCAGGAGGGCCGGACACGCCTCTCCTCGGAGCTCCGGACCCAGAGCGGGGTGGGGGTGTGGGGTGAGGGGGCCTTCCCTCTGGAGCAGTGAGCAGCGTGGACTCCAGGTCTCTCAGCTCCCCTGGCCACCGGCCTCCCTGCCCCCCACCAACGCCCATCTGGGTCCGAGGAAGCCCTGGTCCCAGGAGAGAGGGACGCACACAGGAGGAATGACAGCTGTGAGGAGCAGTGGCAATGCCCCCCACCAAGTCCTGTGTTCACAGAGAGAAACGGGGCTCCCACCTCACCCCAGGCCCCACTCCCGTCGGCGGCCGCAGGACAGCCCCGTGGGAAGTGCTGGGGCCAACATGTCCCCACTCCCTGCAGCCCACCTGTGCCCCCACCCCCACCCCGGCCCCCCATGCACATGCGGAAGCCCTGAGCCCCGGCCTCAGACTGCAGCCTCCTGGAGACGGGCGCTCAGCAGTGATGGAGCTCACACGAGGCCATGGGGGTGGCGGGAACCCCTCCGACCCGACGGGGGTCCCGGTAAGAAGCGGAAATTTGGACGCTCGAAGATGTGCCTCTCAGCGTCCAGAACTCAGGTGACGGCATCCGTTCCAGCCCCCGTTTCCGTCCGGCGTCCTGTCGTGGCAGCCCGGCGGGGCCGCTGCCGCCCAGGCCCCACCTGCCTCGCACCAGGAGGAAGCGGCAGAGCAGCCGAGGGCGCCCAGCCTGCACGCCCCCGAGGTGTCCGTCCAGGGGGTGCCGGAGGGAGAGTGACGGGGACCCGCCCGGGTTGGAGGCGGCCAAGGCGACGTGTCCCTGACCTTGGACGGGACCCGGTCTAGGAAACAGACACGCACGAGAACATGCCCTCCTCCTGGCTATAAAGTCCTCATTCCCGCAGTGGACGAACCGAGGGCGTGAGGTTTGCAGATTACACAACTGGGTACAGCAGTGCTGATCCCCTGATTTTTATCGGTGACTGTGGTTGCTTGTTTTTAAGAAGGGATCAGCTGTGACTACGGACGAGCTCTCTGATGGCGAGTGAGTGAGTGTGTGTGTGTGTGTGTGTGTGTGTGTGTGGACTGAGAGCACGAGTCAGAACACCAGCTCCAGCTGGAGGGATCTGGGCGGAGGCTATCTGGCAGTGGTCGGCAAACTCTTAGTCAGCAGAGCCAAACATCAAGAGGACAACGATTGAAATTTCTTTGGAGAGCCACATTTTTAAAAAATATATTTTATTGATTTTGTACAGAGAAGAAGGGAGAGAGATAGAGAGTTAGAAACATCTATGAGAGAGAGTCATTGATCAGCTGCCTCTTGCACACCCCCTACTGGGGATGTGCCCGCAACCAAGGTACATGCCCTTGACCGGAATCGAACCGGGACCTTTCAGTCCCCAAGCCAACGCTCTATCCATTGAGCCAAACCGGTCTTGGCTGGAGAGCCACATTTTTTTAAACGTAAACTTCTAACGCCACTTCTTCAACACAGACTCGCCCAGGCCGTGGTATTCTGTGGGAGAGCCACACTCAAAGGGCCAAAGATCCGCATGTGGCTCGAGAGCCGCGGTTTGCCGACCACGGGATAAGGGAATTCTTTGCAGTGAGTCAAATTCTTTTTTTCAAATATATTTTTATTGATGACAGGAAACATCAATGAGGAGAGAGAATCATGGATCCGATGCCTCCTGCAGGCCCCACACTGGGCATCGGGCCCACAATCTGGGCCTGTGCCCTGACCGGGGGATCAAACCACTCTGCCTCCTGGTTCACAGGCCAGTGCTCAGTCACTGAGCCGCACGGCTGGATAAAGAAAAATTTATTTTAGACTGGGGTTCGGGGGTGAGAGCGAGAAACGTCTACGTGAGAGAGAAAAACATCGACCCGTTGCCTCCACCACACACCCTGGACCCCACCTCTGGGCGCACCCATGACACCCAACCACAAGGATTTAAAAAAAAAAAACAGGCAACCCCGATTCCGGACTGTTCAGTCAGGGGCTCTGGCCTCTTTTCCCTTCGATCGCAAAATAGACAACAGCCGACACAACGGTAGCTGCTCGGCATGAATTAATCAAAATGATACTTTTAGTTTTTTTGTCAGATCAGCCAAAAATCTGTGTTTGGGGCGTGCCATGCGGGGACAGAGGTTGAAAATCACTGCATCGCCACAGATGCCACCCAGCGAGCATTATCAGCCCCGGCTCGCACACAGGAAACCAAAGCTCAGGCGAGCGAGGGCCTCAGCGCCTGTAGGGGCCAGGGCGGACCCAGCCCCACCCACCCCTGAGCACCGGCACCTGCTGGGCGGGACCCTGCCAGGCCTTGGGCCACGGGTGGCGGGAAGCCAGGGGGTGATGTCCTCTGAGGATGACCGTCAGGAGCGGCCCCCCGCCCTGGGCTGGGCCCCGCCTGCAGGTGGCCGGGCGCCGGGCTGTTCTGAAGGGACCGGTTCTTAGGACGGCGCTGGACGGACAGCACACGGGGTGGCACAGGGCTCCCAGCCGCCCACGGCCAGGCTGCGGGGTGAGGAATGGTGTTGGATTAAGGAGCCGAGGCCGCCGAAACCGGTTTGGCTCAATGGATAGAGCGTCGGCTTGGGGACTGAAGGGACCCGGGTTCAATTCCGGTCAAGGGCGTGTACCTTGGTTGCGGGCATATTCCCAGTAGGGGGTGTGCAAGAGGCAGCTGATCGATGATGACTCTCTCTCATAGATGTTTCTAACTATCTCTCTCCCTTCCTCTCTGCACAAAATCAATAAAATATATTTAAAAAATAAAAAAGGAGCCGAGGCCGTCCATCGTGAGCAACAGGAGCCGATGCCCTGCTTTCCCCGACGTCCCTCTCCTGCCCAGGACCACTGGGAGGCGGTGCCACCAAGTCCCTCCTTCCCATTGGCTTTTGTGAGCAGGAGCCGTGGTCAGAGTGGCCTCAGCTCTCGGACAGCGCTGCGAGGCGCTCCTTGCTCAAGCTTTGCGGCCCGTCCAGCTGCAAGCTTTTAGGGCCGGGCCAGGGCTCAGGCTGGTCTCGGGGCCTGAGGGATGGGGTGTAAACTAACCCAGCTGCTGCCCGCCGCCCCCTGCAGCTCAGCCCGAGGCCTGAGAGTCTGACTGGGCAGGGAGGGGACCTGAGGGCAGTGGGTGATCCCGCAGGGCCTCTGCCTGCTCCCCCCACCCCCAGCCATGGGCCCGCCCCACAGCCCACCTGCAGCTCATCTGCCCTCAGCGCCCCTCCCCAGCGGGCTCACCCACCTGAGCCACATGAGCCCAGCTGCCGGGCAGAAAGTGAGGGGCCTCTCGCTGACAGGGCCCGGCTGGCAGGCACCTCCCCGGCTTCAGGGCAGGAGTTTCGCCAGAGCCCCGAGCCGGCCGGCGCCCCAGGTGGGCCCCTTTGCCTTGAGAGCGCCCACTTGCCACCGCCGCCATATAAGGCCCGGCCTCCGCGGCCTCAGCTGGGAGGCTTCCTGGGATCGCGGCTCTGATGGCGGGAGCCTTGGCCATGGGCTGGGCCCGCGGGCTGGCGCTGCTGCTGCTGCTGGTGCCGGCGGCCACGCCTGGCGCCCCGGGCCTGTGGCACAGCTACGACTGCGGGGTGGAGGGCATGCAGCTGCTGGTGCTGCCCCCGGAGGGCCACACCGTCCGGTTCAAGGTGATGGGTGAGTGCCAGCCGACTCGGGACCCCACGCCCTGGCGGCAGGGGGGCTGGGGTCCTCTCCTTTCGCAGGGATGGGAAGAGGAGGGGCCCCCCCCCCGCCGCCTGAGGGTGACAGCTCCCACCCTGCACCCCCACCCTCACCCCATAGGGAGGCTGGGGGGAAGGCTGGTCCCCCAGGCAGTGTCGCCGTGTCGGTCAGTGCACGAGCCACCTGGCCCCTGTGAGAGCGGCAGGGCCGGCTCTGAGGCCAGCGGGCCGCCCGCTGCTCTCGGAAGCCGGGTGCGGCTCTGGAAGCCAGGTGCAGCCTGTGGGACAAGGGGCCTGGGTTTCCATCAGTTTCCACCTCTGTGAGCACCGGGCTTCGGCTCCTTCTGGCTCCTAAGCCGTGACCTTAAGCCTCCCCCTGGCCCTCAGCCCTGTCCCCCCCCCCCCCATGGGAGAGATGTGCCCTGTGGTCTGAGCATGGGGGCATGCCCCCCCCCCCCGGTTCCTTGCTGTGCCCGGCTGACCAGCAGGTGGGCGCGGAGCAGGCGGCCCAGGAAAAGTGGCTGCAGACCGGTGAACCTGCAGACCCTCAGCACTCCCCTCGGCGCCGCCCAGGTGCCCGTCGTGGCGAGGCTCCGAGCCCGCTCCGGCCCCAGCTGCCCCCGCCCAGCACGGGGAGGAGCGGACACAGCCTGGGCCCTGCTCATTTCTCCACACTTCCACCCCCACCTGCTGCTGTCAGGGGACCCGGGCCAGACAGGGCCTTCCCCACCCCAGCCTCTGCCCCTCCCTCAGCCTCTCCCCCTCTCCCGCTGCAGATGAATTTGGGAACCAATTTGAGGTGAACAACTGCTCCAGCTGCTACCACTGGGTTACGGCCAAGCCCCAGGGCCAAGCCGTCTTCTCTGCGGATTACAAAGGCTGCCACGTGCTGGAGAAGGTGGCTCCCTCCCTCCCTCCCGCTCGGGGATCCCGGGCTGGGGGCCAGCGTGGCCTCACACGGTGCCAGGCTGGGAGGCCTCTCATGGACCAGGGAGGCCTGGGCACCCCCATCACTCAGTGAGCTGGCCGACGAGGGGACTGAGTCCTGGGCTTCTGCTCACAAACTGCCCCGCCTGCCACCCAGCCGGGCACTCCCCCCCCCCCCTGCCACCCAGCTGGGCACTCCCCCCCCCCCGCCACCCAGCCGGGCACTCCCCTCCCCCCCCCCCCCCCCCGCCACCCAGCCGGGCGCTCCCTGGCCCCCAGTTGCTCCCACTCGCCTTCTCACCTGCAGGCCGGGCGCTCCCACCTGAGCGTGTTCATCGAGGCTCTGCTGCCCGATGGCCGTGTGGACGCGACTCGGAACCTCACCCTGGTCTGTCCCAAACCTGCCCACCGCCCGACAACGCCCGACCGGCTGGTCCCATCCACCAGCTCCTCCCTCTCCACCCGGACGACGCCGGACCGGCTGGTCCCATCCACCAGCTCCTCCCTCTCCACCCGGACGACGCTGGACCGGCTGGTCCCATCCACCAGCTCCTCCCTCTCCACCGCGCACACCCCCGCGCTCCGTCCCACGGCAGAGCCCAGCGTCGACCCCCCGACCCCGGCCTCCTCAGCCCTTGGGTCGGGCCCTACCCACCCCCCCCACCCCGCGTGGGCCGGCACCCAGGGGGGCACCGTGGAGACCTGGGGAGCTGACGAGCAGGAGGACACCGGTGCGTAGGACCCCCTGTGCTTACCCGGGACCTATGGTGGGAGGGGGAGAGGGGAGGACGGGGAGGGCTGGCCGCCCTTTACTGGGCGCAGGAAGCCGCTCCCTCCACTTCCTCTGGTGGCTGCCCTGGCTCCTCACGTCCTCGCTCTGCCCCAGCCCTAGGCACCCGCCCGAGCCCGGAGCAGTGCCGAGGGGACTCGGGCCGCATCCCCTGTGTGGCGAGAGGAAGCTCAAAGGAAGCCTGTCAGCAGGCTGGCTGCTGCTATGACAACGCCAGGGAGGTTCCCTGTTACTACGGCAACACAGGTACCAGTCCCATGCCCAGCCGGGTCCCATCCTCCGAATCATGAAGCCATAGGGGGGCCTTCTCCTCCCCGTTCCTCGGAGAGCCGGACCCGCAGAGACTGCAGAACAGACTCCTCCGATGGGGCCACGTGGTGCCGGGAACCGCCCGCACTAACAGCTCCATTGTGCGTGCTCCTTCCTCCATTTGTTAAATTATCTTTTATTTTTTACTGATTTCAGAGAGGAAAGGGAAGGGAGACGGAGAGAAGGAGAGGGAGATGGAAACATCCACGATGAGAGAGAATCACTGACCGGCTGCCTCCTGCACGCCCCACACTGGGGAGGGAGCCCTGACCGGGAACCGAACCGTGACCTCCTGGTCCAGAGGTCTGGGCTCCGCCCCTGAGCCCGCCTGCTCCCCAGCTCCAGGCCTAGAGCCTCCCGGTGGGGGAGTGAGATGGCGCTCTGCTCTCAGACGGTGGGGTGACTGTTCATCCTGAGACCCGGGGGTGGGGAGGCTGGCTTGGCGGGCACGGCCCCAGGAGCGGGGAACCCGGGTCCCGGCTCCTCGCCGGGCAGCAGCCAGCCTGACCCCTCTGTCCAGCGACGGTGCAGTGCTTCAGGGACGGCCACTTCGTCCTGGCGGTGTCCCGGGAGGCGGCCCTGGCGCACAGGGTCACGCTGGCCAGCATCCACCTGGCCTACGCCCCCCGCTGCGCCCCCGCCCGGGAGACGGCGTCCTTCGTGGTCTTCCGCTTCCCGTTCACCCACTGCGGCACCACCGTCCAGGCAGGCCGGGGGCGGGGCCGGGGCGGGGCTGGGGCCGGGGGGGGGGGCAGGGGGCGGGGCCCGGGCGGGCTGCGGGGCTCACCCCGCGGTCTCCCCCACAGGTGGTTGGCAACCAGCTCATCTATGAGAACCAGCTGGAGTCAGAGGTCGATGTCCAAGTAGGACCACAGGGTGCCATCACCCGGGACGGCAGCTTCCGGTGAGCGAGCCTTCCATCGGGAGCTGGACGTGGGCTCGGGGTGAAGGGAGCGTGGGGGAGTGTAGAACAGGATTGGGGGGGGCCCTCGGGGTTCAACCCCCCTCGAGGCCCTCGGAGCCCCACCTTTACCCCTCCCAGGACCCAGCGCAGGGACTGGGCACCCCAGCGGCTGTGGCCGCTCCTGGCTGAGTCTGTGCCGGAGGAGGCGGGGCCTGGGGCCGGGCTCTTGGGGTGATGGGGAGAGGAGCAGAGGGCGAGGAACACTAGACCCAGCACAGACCAGCGACACGATGGGGCCGGGACCACACTGGGCATCCTGTCACCTCCCTGATCCTGCCCCAGCCCTCGGGGGGAGTGGCTACTGCCATCTTAACAACAAATTTGGAAACTGAGGCTTAGGGTAAGCCATTTGCTTGGTGTCCCATGGCCAGTACATGCAAAGTGCATGGCTAAGAAGATTCAAACCCAGGTCTGCCTGCCAGGCTTGACTGGCAGGCAATGAGGGAGCTTCCAATGGCAGAATGAGGTGAGCGCCTTGGCCCTGAGTTCCAGGCCCCCATCCAGCTGGCCCTGCACTGAGGGCAGCCGGCGTGCAGGCCTGAGCTGTCCTCGGAGGACGAGGAGGGCGTGTCACGTCCACAGCGTGAACCTGGTGGCTGACCCGGGCCCTCCTCTCGCCCCCCTTCAGGCTGCAGGCTCGCTGCGTCTTCAACGGCAGCGAGTTCCTGCCCCTCCAGGCAGCTGTCTTCCCGCTCGCGGCGCCCTCCTCCGTGGCCCAGCCTGGCCCCCTGCGGCTCCAGCTGCGGATCGCCAAGGGTACGGCGTCCCCGGGGGCCCCCTTTCTCCTCCAGGCCCCCTCCCCCGGACTGGAGCCCGAGGCTCACGCGCCCTCTGCCCGCAGACGAGACTTTCGGCTCCTACTACGAGGCCGGGGACTACCCGCTGGTGCGGCTGCTCCTGGAGCCGGTGCCCGTGGAGGTCCGGCTGCTGCAGAGGGCGGACCCCCGCCTGGCGCTGGTGCTGCACCGCTGCTGGGCCGCCCCCGGCGCCAGCCCCTTCCAGCAGCCGCAGTGGCCCCTCCTGTCGGACGGGTGAGAGGCGGCGGCTGCCGGCTCCCAGGCTCCCCGGCTCCCCCACAGCCTCCCCCGCTCAGCAGTGCCTCCTGCCTCCCCTCCCAGGTGTCCGTTCGAGGGCGACAGCTACAGGACCCGCCTGGTGGCCCTGGACGGGGCCGCGCTGCCGTTCCCGGCGCATTACCAGCGCTTCACCGTGGCCACCTTCGCCTTCCTGAACGCCAGCTCCGGCAGCGCCCTCAGGGGACCGGTGAGCAGCCGGCGCCCCGTTCTGAGCGCCCGGTGCCCCATGCCTGTCACCACATCCCTCAGTGCCCTGCCCGCGGGTGCCGACACCGGCCCCCAGACGGCTCGCCTCACCTGGTGTCCTGGAGGCCCCGCCTCAGGGCGCCGTGGTGACCAGTAAACAACTGGGGAAGGGGGGACGCCACCCACCGGAGCCTGAGCCCCTCACGCCTGACGCTGCAGCGGGTCCGACCTGCCTCGCGGGGGGCGCCTGCCTGCCCGGCAGCTTCTCCCGAAGGCGCCCGGTGACCGCGGTGTCCCCAGGGCTCCTGCACGCCATGCAGACGGCACAGTGGCCGCACCCCGATGCGTAGCTTCTGTTCTCTGAGCAACACGTCCCTTTCATGTCACACACAGACCTCTATCTTATTTCTTAAAATGTCTTTATTGATCTCAGAGGCAGGGGGAGGGGGGAGATAGAATCGTCAATGATGAGACACATCAGTGATGAGAATCATCCACCAGTAGAGGCCGCAGTCTCCGTCCTGGGTCCGTGGCCCCTGCTCGGTGCTTCTTCCAGGGCCCGAGCCCGCCCCGCCTCGGCCTTCTCCCTTTTCCTCCCGCAGGTCTACTTCTTCTGCAGCGCCTCCGCCTGCGCCCCGAAGGGGCTGGAGCCCTGCTCCCCGCCCTGCGGCTCCGGGACTGCCCGTGCGTCTGGGCGGGGGCGGGTGGGGGCGGGGGTGTCTGTGTTCTTGCATCCATCTGTCCTGGCTTCTGGGCCACTAGGGCCCGGACACCAGCCCAGATGCGGCTCCTCCCCCGCAGGACGGCGCCGGGCGGCCAGGGGCCTCGGGGATCCTGCCGCGCCGCAGGACGTGGTCAGCTCTCCGGGGCCCGTGGGCTTTGTGGATTCCTCCAGGCAGGAGCCAGCGCCGGGGTCCGCAGGTACGGGCCTGGGGCGCCCCTCGGCCTCGGCCGCCGGGGCTGTGGACGAGGCGGGAGGCTCCGCGGCGAGGGCAGGAGATGTCCTTCATCTTGTGGAGCCCAGGGAGGCCGCCAGGCCTGGAGGGAGGGCCGCCCCCTGACGGCCTCCCCTCTCTCTACAGGCGCCGCCGGGAACTCGGACCCGAGGCTTCTCCTGGGGGTGGCCCTGCTGGTGGCGGCTGCAGCCCTGGTCCTGGGGGTTGGGGTCTTCGTGGGCCTGAGCCGGGCCCCCGCCCCGGGGCTCCTGGCGGGCAGCAGGGGCTGAACGCTCAATAAACCGTGCTCTGGAGCTCCTGTTGCCGAGCTTTCTTCCCGTCCTGGGACCTGGTCCTCAGGTGGCGCCGCCCTCTGGCCATCGCCCCTCAGCACGCTGGGCTGGTGGGGTTCCCCGTGTCTGGGCTCGGGAGGCTCGGCCTCTTGGGAGGAAAGGTGGCTTCTGGGCGGGTGGTGGTGGGGGACACATTGGGGAAGAGGAAGGTGAGGTTATGGCAGTCGGGGAGCAGGAGCCACAGGGCTCACGGCCTGGGAGGGCCTGCCCCCTCCGCAATGGCACCTGCAAAGCGCACTGCTTGGCTGTCCGCACAGATGGGGCATCCCCTGGGGCCAAAGGAACTGAACCCGCGTTGAACAAGCTGCTCCGTCAGCTCCGAGCCCCCAGCCTCCCCCTCAAGGCTGCGGGCGGCTTCTGGGCACCAGCCTCCTCCCAGCCCCTCGGCTGCAGGACCAGTCACACAGGAACAGAGAGGGGGACAGGGGGGTCGTGCTGGCCCCGCTGGTGCCGAGGAGCCCGGCTGGCTGCCCTCAGAGGCCAGGCTTCTGGCTCCAGCCAGCGTCGCCGCTTCCTCTCCCTCACCTGGTGCGCCCTGAGCCTCGAACGCACGGCAGGAAGGGGCTGCTATCAATGGCATCGGCCTGTGAACCAAGAGCGACTCTAGATCAGAATCACATAACCAGCCCGGCTTGTTCACACAGGCCGTGTCATCTTATTCTGCATGTAGCTTCCTCCGTGGTGTGGTTAGCCGGTGTATCTGATGGAGACCAAACCTATCGTTGAGGAGAGCAAGTGCTGCACACAACCAGCATGTGACTCTCTGTACCCAGCTTTCCTGGAAGAGCTTAGAAGTGCTGGGCCCAGGGCCATGCCTTCTGATGCCTGGGTTCTGGGGGTTTGGGGAGGGGGGGCACAGCCTGGGGTCCCAAACCTTCGCCTGGCGATTGCAAATGGCGTTGCTGACAAAGGGGCCTCTGATCAGTAGCCCAGCATCTCCTGGCCACACAAGGCACCTGTTCTGCTCTTCTGCCTGCACCACCGAGCGCCTCTCCTCTAGAGAGAGCGTCTCTCGTCACTCATTGAGGGTGGACGTCCTCATCGGACATGCCCCCGGGGCTGGCCACTGGGTCACCTAGGGAGGGGTCATCTGCATGGAGGAGAGCTACATAGTGACTCTCTCCCCTCGCACTGTTATCCTGGAACACGGCAGAGCTCCCCAGCCCAGAACTCGTACAAGTGCCCACTTCTCTCACAACACTCCTGTGACAGTGGGCGTGTTTCCCTCTGTCCAGTGTATTGATGTGCAAGATTTTTTTTTTTTATTGATTTTTTTTTTTCCAGAGAAAGGGACAGGGATAGTTAGAAACATCGACGAGAAACATCAGTTGCATCCTACACACTCCCCACTGGGGATGTGCCTGCAACCAAGGTACATGCCCTTGACCGGAATCGAACCTGGGACCCTTGAGTCCACAGGCCGACACCCTATCCACTGAGCCAAACCGGTTAGGGTGAGGTGCAAGATTTTTAAGAACCATGTTTCTCTCCCTCCCCTCCCCTCTGAAATAAAAACATCTGCGATGAGAGAATCATGGATCGGCTGCCTCCTGCAAGCCCCACCCTGGGGATGGGTGTGTGTCCCGACCGGCAATCAAACCGTGACCTCCTGGTCCCTAGGTGGACGCTCCACCCCTGAGCCACGCCGGCTGGGCAGGGAACTGTGCACGGGCTTCTCGGTCCTTCCATCGAAGGGTTCTGTTTGCACCGTGAGCAGTGGAGGTTCCTGGCTTCGCCCAGAGGCAGGGCAAGCTCCGCACTCCTGACACGGAGACCTGGCCGGGTCCTGCCACCTTCCACCTCCCCTCCCCCAGCCGCCTCCCAGCGCAGCAGGCACCTGAGCCTGAGAACCTGAGAACCTGAGTCATACGGATGGGGCGATAACAAACCACTGCTGACCTGTGGCAGGAAGCAGAGCCGGGCGGCCTGTCAGGCCTCTCTTCCTGCCCCTTTCGGGGTGGGGCACGGGCAGTGGCTGCAGGAGGCGAGACCACGGGCTCCCGCCTGCTCCCCAGGCCGCTTCCTACGGCGCTGGCTGAGCAAAGGGATGCGGTGCCCCAGGACACAGGCGGGAGACGGCTCCGGCTCCAGCAAACGCAGCTCCCATCACGGGCTCCGCGCAGGCATGTCTGGGGGCAGGTGTCACACACAGGGGCCACGGCTGGGCCCGCAGCGGGAGAGGCAGACACGGTCAGCCTGTGTGACGAAGGGGACAGGCTGTGGTACCTTTAAAACACGTGTTGCCATCATCGCTGAGACAACATGGGAAAGGAAAAGGCTTACACTGAGGACCGGAATGAGAGCACAGACTGGGAGTAAAAGCAGCTTTGGCCGCAGCCTGTTTGGTTCAGCGGACTCCAGGGTCCGGGTGCGATTCTGGTGGAGGGCACATGCCCAGGTTGTAGGCTCAGCCTGGCGGTGTCCCCGGTGCCGGACGGGCAGAAGCGGGGGAGGCGGTGCCTGCTCACGGTCTGGATCAGCCTGGAGCAGGCGCCTCAGTGTGGTTTCAGATAGTGACAGCGGGCGGAGCCTGCGGGGCGGGGACCCTGGCTGGGCTGCCTCCCAGAGCCCCCAGCTGGCCACGCGTCCTGGAAACCCAGCGGCTCCTCAGCTTCCGTCCCGTCCCAGGGGACCGGGATGGTCCGCGGGGTCTCCATTCAGACACTTAAAATCTCAGCCTCACTCCTCTGATGCCTCCTGTGGCAGATCGGGCCCTGGCATGGCTGAGCTGGGGGCTGCACTCAGCCTGGGGCGGAGTGGGGCGATGGGCAGGCTGTGTAATTAGTGCCCCCAGGTGGCCGCTCTGGGCAGTGCGCCAAGGCCGACAGCAATGTGGCCAGGCCCCCCTTTCAACAATGGGGACTCACGCAGGGCTGGGGGCTGGGGCTGATGCTGGGTGCTGAGATTCATGTGGGATGCAGTGAGCACCGGTCACACCCCCAATTCCCTGTCACGTGCTGGGACCACAGCTGCTCCTGGGCCCAGAATACAGCCTCATGGCCGACCACCGGGCCCAGAGCAGGTTCTGAGGCAGCGGAGCCCCAGCCTGGGGCCCTGACAGGCGGCAGCTGCGGGCGCCTGGGCTGAGGCCCACCGCCTGCCACCTCCCTGCTCCAGGCACCGAGAGGGCTGCAGTGCGGATGTTTGAGGACCCGGCTAGAAGGGCAGGGCTGCTGTCCTGGCAGGTCCAGGTTTTCCCAGCTGGTAAGCGTGCCGCCTGCAGGGGCCAGGCACCCTTGCTGTGACCAGCAGCACTGGCCGATGAGACACGGGCTGCTGCATCACATGACCGCTGTGGCCGGCAGCCCTCTGAGCTCCCTTCCCGTACCACCTCACCCACAGCACCCACTCCCCTTTTCTCATTCTCTCCCCCTTTCCACCCCAGGGGTTTCTCCCATGCTGCCCTGGGCCTGCTGGTCAAGTACTAACGACCACCCTGCAGGCCAGTGGTCACACTGGCCCCCTTCCTGCCCCTCCACACCCCACCCCCAGGCGCCCCTCTGCCTGGCACTCTGGCTTCAGCATGACCATCGGCACCTTGGCAAGGCCCTTCCTGAACCCCAGCTCAGGCAGCCCCAGGCCTGCACACTCGTCTCCTGGTCTTTTTTAAAAAATATATTTTATTGATTTTGTACAGAGAGGGAGAGAGTTAGAAACATCGATGAGAGTCATCGATCAGCTGCCTCTTGCACACCCCCCACTGGGGATATGCCCGCAACCAAGGTACATGCCCCCGACTGGAATCGAACCTAGGACCCCTCAGTCCCCAAGCTGACGCTCTATCCATTGAGCCAAACCAGTTTCGGCTCGTCTCCTGGTCTTTACTGTTTACTGCAGTCTCCCCTGGAACTGGCCCTACTTGGGATTTTAACTGCCAGTTACAAGACCTTCTGCCTAAGCCAGCGCGGACAAGTCTCCATCACAAGGGAAGGCACTTACTCACTGCTCAGCTCCTCGCCAGCAAAAGGCCACCTTCTTAAAGAATCTATTCTTATTGATCTCAGAGAGAAAGGGGGTGGGAGAGAGAAACATCGATGCCTCCTGCACAACCTGGGCAGGTGCTGACTGGGAATCGCACCGGACCTTCTGGTTCATAGGTTGATGCTCAACCAATGGGCCACTCCAGCTGGGCAGAAAAGGCCACTTGCCCGCACTTCTCCCTGCCAGGCTGGGGCGGGTGGGAGCACGAGCGACATGAGACCAAGAGACAAGGCCGGGCCTGCGGGGACCTGGACACATCCTGGCAGATGGCCCGTAGGTTTGTGTTTCCTTTGGTTTCTTTAAAGGGTGGGTGTGTGGTGGGAGGGGTGTGTGTAAGAGTGATGAAAGCAAAGGGGAGCCAGCTTCCTGAGGGGCCCCCCCCCAGTTCCCACCCACTCCCACTCCGCGTGCTCGGCCCACACTCCAGGTACTGCCCCCCCCCCCCCCCCACATACACACACACACGCACACACCAGGAGATGGCGGCTTTATTTTCCGTTTTTAATGAAATCAGGTCGCTGCTTACAAAATCCTGCGCCAGCCCCGTACCTATCCCTTCCGCTGCCCGCGCTCAGCCTGTGCGTCGGACTGAAGCCTGGGTGCTCCGAGGTGACAGCGCCCTCCCGTCTGCTCCGGGCCTGGGAGCTGCGCTGAGGCTGGTGCAGGCCGCCAGGGTTCTCAGCCACCGCCCGGACCAGTGAATGATGAGAAGGCCCCCCCCGGGCCCCCCGCCCCCCAGTAGTCTCTCCCCTGCCTCCCCCCTCCCCCCAGCTCTACCCCATCAGGAGGGACAGGGCCTACACGCTGTAGAACTTGAGGCTCCTGTCCATGCCGGTGGAAGCGATGAACTTGGCGTGCTGCCCGAAGGCCACCCCGGTGGTCAGGCCGCTGTGCTCTGAAAGAGACAGGCGCCGTGAGGCCTCCCAGGCCTGAGGCTGACCCACGACCCTCTGACCCCGTGACTGCTCGTCTGGTCCTGACTTTTCACTCTGACGGGACCTGCCCCACCCCGGCCCCGAGCTTTGGGGGCAGCTGCGGTCCCGGAAGGCCAAGAAGCTCCTAACCCACCGAGACCCCCACTTGGCCCGGCCAGCCCCAGCCCCGGCCCCCGAGGCCTCGGGCCCCAGCCCACCTGTGAAGTGCAGGATCTCCGTCCACTGCTTGCAGATGTAGATCTGGACGTCGGTGCCCCCCAGCGCCAGGTAGGTGCCGCTCTGGTCAAAGATCAGGGACTTCACCTGCAGAGCCAGAACAGAGGTCACATGAGGGCGGGCGAAGCTGTTCAGTGTTTCGGTGAATAACTGACAGAGGAGGAGGAGAGCGAGATGGGGGGGGGGGGTTTGCGCACCTCAAAGTTGTTATCCAGCTGCAGCGTCTTGAAGTTCTTGAGCTTGCGCAGGTCCCAGAGCTTGACGGAGGAGTCGTCGGCCGCCGTGGCCAAGTAGTAGCCGTTCTCGGAGAAGGCGATGCTGGTGATGGGGCCCGAGTGGCCAGGGAAGTTGGCCACGTTGGTGCGCTCCTGCAGGGGGGGGGGGGGCACCAGGGTCAGGAGGAGGACCGGAGCTCTCGAACCCTCCCTCTGGGACGTCCCGTCTCTCAGGGAAGGACAGGAGCGGGGCCCAGCCAAGGGACCCCGACCACCTGCTCCGTCAGACAGCCCTCTCCACCCTCGGGCCCCAGGCACCCAGCACCCGAGCGGCACGGCTCCGGCCGCGGCTCTCACCTTCAGGTCCCAGATCTTGATCTGCGAGTCCATGGTTCCCGTCCCAAAGATGAGCCCGTCGGGATGGAACTGCGCACAGGTGAGAGCTGGGGGAGGGAGGGGCGGTCAGAGGGGATGGCACTGTGCACAGGTGAGAGCTGGGGGAGGGAGGGGCGGTCAGAGGGGATGGCACTGTGCACAGGTGAGAGCTGGGGGAGGGAGGGGCGGTCAGAGGGGATGGCACTGTGCACAGGTGAGAGCTGGGGGAGGGAGGGGCGGTCAGAGGGGATGGAACTGCGCACAGGTGAGAGCTGGGGGAGGGAGGGGCGGTCAGAGGGGATGGAACTGTGCACAGGTGAGAGCTGGGGGAGGGAGGGGCGGTCAGAGGGGATGGCACTGTGCACAGGTGAGAGCTGGGGGAGGGAGGGGCGGTCAGAGGGGATGGAACTGTGCACAGGTGAGAGCTGGGGGAGGGAGGGGCGGTCAGAGGGGATGGAACTGTGCACAGGTGAGAGCTGGGGGAGGGAGGGGCGGTCAGAGTCCCCGGGGGACAAGCACAGCAGGAGGTGCCCCCATGCCCGGCACTCAGCACTTTTATAACAACAAGTGAGCAAATGAAACGAAGATAAACAGCGAATGCAGGCAGACCACTCACCGCAGCCGGAGGTCTCATCCGTCACCTTGGTGAGCACGCGCCCGGTCTGGATGTCAGAGAAGGCCCAGTACTGCAACAGACACAGGCAGTCAGAAAGGGGGTGCCCCTCAGGGAGCGGGGGCATCCTGGGGAAGCCAGCCCCCCCCCCCCCGGCAGCTGCCCCTCCTCCGCGCTGCTCGGGGCCCTCAGGGGGGCGCGGCGGCCGCACCTGGTCGTCCGAGGAGCTCAGGAGATAGTCGCCGGTGGCGTGGAGGCTGAGGCCCGTCACGGAGCTCTCGTGGGCCCGCACCACCTGCACGCAGGAGGAGCTGGGGACCGACCAGATCCTGATGGTGGCGTCAGGGGAGGCAGAGAACACCAGCTCCTAGGAGAGAGGGGGGCATTCAGGGAGAGGTGCATCCCCTAACGGCTCCCAGGCTGTGGATGCCCCCCCCCCCCCCCCCCCCCCCCCGGCTTCTCCTTGGGCCCTGCCCTGCCTGGAACCTCCCGCCCACCCAGGATGCCTACAGGGCCAGGGGGAACACTAAGAGGCTTAATCAGCCAGCATTTGGCCATGAAGGCCCGCCACCTAGTGGTGATTGCAGAACTGTGCAGAGGCAGCACCCAGGACCCAGAAGCTGGCTGGGCGCCAGGGGCCGCATGGCTGGCATGGCTGCTCTCATAGCCGGGCCAGTGCCTCCAGGGGGATGGCAGGAGGGGCCTCAGCCCTGGCCCTGAAGGGCTGTGAGGACATGCCCCCTGCACCCCAGGCTCCTAGGAAAGTCTGGGGCCGGGAGAGAGCTTCCAACCAACCACTGCCGTTAGAACATTAAAAACCAACCACCACCTGTGTCAATGTGACTTCATAGAGAAATATTAACCCCAGTAAGAAAGGAGGGCTTTCATTCTCCACCCCCCACCTCCGCCCCAGCCAAGCCAGGCCTGAGCTGCCACAGCCCAAAGCCAGGACTCTGCCTGGAGCTGCTCTCCTGGCCCACGGCAGTGTCTCCACCCCACCCACTGCGACAGGCCACCACGTTCCCTGAGGACGGGTCCTGCGTCTGTGCTGTAAACACAGGAGGCTGGCCCTCCTCCTAGTGGCACGGTGCCAACGAAGATGCCTTGGTAAGCGACTCGTTCCCTCCGCCGTGTCGAAGGCGCCTTGTGGGCTCCACAGAGGAGAGGGGACCGACGCCAAGCAGAGCCCTGACTGTCCCCTCAGACCTGAGCGCGACCTCAGGAGGCAGCAGGGGCGGGTGATTCTGGGCCCTGAGCGCGGACATGGGGCTCAGAGACGGGTGGGGGGGCTGGGATGAGGGGGGGAGCGCGTACCTGGGAGGGGTGGAACACCACGCTGGTGACCTTCTTGGTGTGGCCCTTGAGGGTGGCCAGGATCTGCTCGGAACTCTTGTCGAAGACGACGACGTTCTTATCCGCCCCGCCTGGAAGGACGCACGTGAGCCCGGGAGCCGAGCCCTTCAGGCCCCTTTGCCCCGCGGCCCACACACGGGACAGACAGCACCAGCCCCGCCCGGCACCCCCTCCCGCCCCGGGCCCGGCCAGTGCTCACCGGTGAGGACCTTGTTGGTGTCGGCGGGACAGAGGTCCAGGGCGAGGATGCCAGGGATGCTGGCGCTGTGCAGGCCCTGTCACAGGAACTCGTCAGGCCCGGCTCGGCGGCCAGAGCCCCCCACTCCCCCGTAATCCCCCCCCCACATGCCCAGCCAACAGCGGCTGGTGCTCCGCCCTCTGCACTGGCTTTGCCTGGACTACCACCTCCCTCACCACATCACTGGAAGCCAGAGGGGGCAGGAAGCGCCAGAGGTGGCCTGTCCCACCCAGGAACAGCCCTGAGACCCAGGCCCGGCCACTCACCACGTGGGAAGCCACCTGCCGGTACTTGCTGAGCTCCTCCGGCTTCACCAGCTCCTCAGGCACCGTCTTCCCTCTCTGAGGAAGGAAAGGGCCGAGAAGGGCTGTGAGCCCAGGACGCAGCCGCCCCAGCCCCCCGGCCCCCCGGCCCCCGCCCCCGCCCGGCCCGGCCCGGGGAGAGCTCGCACCTTCTTACGCTCCGTGGTCAGCACGGTGGCCTTGTCTTGCAGCTGCGGGAGAGAGGGAACAGACTCTGTGAGACGACGGGGTGCTGGGCGTGGGCACGACCCTGTCTCACAGGCGTCAGCGCAAAGCCTATCTGCCCTGGTCTGTGCCCAGGACCGGGCACTGAGGACTTGGCTTCAGAGGAACGGTCACTCGCCCGAGGCACCGAGGTGCCGAGGTGCCAGCTGCCGCCCTGGCCTGCTTGTCAGACACAACCCAGCACACCCGGACCCTGGTCTGTGTGAGCTGCGCCCTCGGTCCTGTCTCCTAGCCCCTCCCTGCCCTCTCCCTCCCCACAAGGTGAAGGCTGTAACCAAGTGTTTAATCTCTGCCAAGCCCCCTGGCGAGGGCGGGAGGTCCGGTCTGTGGAGGCGCTGTCTCTTTCGGAGAAGGGACACGGACGGGAGCGTGGATGAGCCGTCCGCGGTCATAAAGCTCGTAACAGCAACACACAGCGGGCGCCTGCGAGTCTGTGCTCTGCCTCACGGCCGGGTCCCACGCCTATGGGCCTCCAGGGAGAACCCAGGCCCACTCCCACCCCCGTCCCGAGAGAATTTACCTTCTGGATAATCTCGGGGGTCATTCCCACCAGCTCGCCCAGCTCCATCGGCTCGCCTGCCCCCTGTGGGAAGACGTGAAGGTGAGGGAGGCAGGCGCATGTGGGGGGCAGGGGGCCTCCACACCAAAGGGCTGGGCAGGGGGGCAGGGCACAGGGCGGCGACACTCACCACAACGCTGGGCTGGGAGCTGGGCACGGCCTGTGGCACAATGAGGCCGGCCTGCGGTTTCAGCGTCGCCAGAGCTGAGAGAGAGAGAGAGAGAGAGAGAGGGAGAGGGAGAGGGAGAGGTGCATTAGAAACGGGCATGATGGAGCGAGACCAGCTGGGGGGGGGGGGGGGAGGCTGTACCTTCTCGGGCAGCGGTGACCTCCTTGGTGAGGCGGGCGATGACCCGGCAGGCGGCGTCGTGCTGGTACAGCGCGTGGGACAGCTCCTGGCGGGTGGTCTGCAGCTGCTGGCGCAGAGTGAAGCTGTGCAGCATGACCGCGTCCTGGGGGGGCCACAGCGTGAGCCGGGCGCCTCGGCCCATGTTGGTGGCCCCCCCGGGGCCTGGGCTGCCGGGCCTGGGCCCACAGGAGCGGGAGCCACTCTCTCCCTCCCAGCCCCCTCCCCCCCATCACCTCCCCGAGAGGAACCAGGATTGGCACATACCGACCCCCCAGCGCCAGGCGCACCGAGCCTTCGCTCGCATCTGAGAGCACCCAGCTCAGGCCGCTGGCTCCTGGTGCTGGTGGTGCACCGACAGGCGAAACCAGCCCCGAAGCCATGGATTCGGACTCTAGTTCTCCCCCCGCCCCGAGCGGAAGGCGAGGAGAATTAGCTTGAAGGCAAGCGGCTCACATGGAGTGAAGGTGGAGCCCAGACCTGCGGGACTCCAGCACCTGCCCGCCACCCCCTAGGCCATCCTGCCCTCCAATGAGACTCCCCCGCCCCTCCGGTCTAGGCCAGTGAGGCCTTCCAGGGGGAGCACCCTTCTCCCCAGGGACTCACCCATTCATCCTGCAGGGCTTTCAGAATGGCTGGGATGCTGGTGGCCGAGGGAGGCTTGGGCCGGATTGGGTGAGCCACTGCCAAGAGTGGGGAAGCGGCATTAAGAACCGCCCCGGCACCCCCCCCCCTTTCTCCCTCCCCCTTCTGCTCGGCTCCTCCCGGGCTCCTCCCGCTCGCTCCACCCTTGCACTCTGAGCAGGGACAGCCCAGCCGGTGGCCTCCGCACCTTTGATGTCCACCAGCTGCTCCTCGGACAGCGGCTGGTTGTTGATGGGGTCGGTGCCGTTCTCGGCGATGTACTTCTCAATGAGGCGCCGCTCGTAGATGTGGTTGGAGACGGGGGACACGCACGGGTGCTCCGGCACCTCATTGGAGACTGCGGAGAGAGCGGCAGGGGCCTTGGTGAGGGGGGACCTCGGGGCAAGGGGATGCCCCCTCTGTTGCTGGCCCCAACACGACCATATCCCCCCAACAAACAGGAGTAAAAACATGACACCATGCCAGCGTCCTGGCCCCTGAATGCTTCCCTGCGACATAACCAGCTTCTCCACCGCCTCCTGACGGTCAGAAGCCCCCATACACACACACACACACACACACACACACACACACACACCACACACGGCCTGCGCACCGACCTGAGCAGGCACCTGAGAGCACCCCCCCTGCCGCAGCCCCCCCCCCCCCCCCAACAGACAGATGCCGGGCTCCGTTGCGCGCCAGGACACGCAGGCGCACACACGACCACTGGAGCCTCAGTCCAGAGCAGCGCCCGTCACCCTCACCTCCCGGCACTGACTCATTGCTGCCACCCCGCGGCACACCGATGTACCTTCCGCCGGCCTGACACAAAAAGGTACCCATCACCGATTCCCTCACCGAGGCCGGCGTCGCGCTGGCGCGCGGCCATTTTTCTATTTGACAACCCGAGGGGAAGGGCCAGTGCCCCTGGCCGAATAGCCAGGTATGGCTTGTTTTTAAAATTCCTGCAAGACATTCCTGCAAGACTCCAGAGCCTGGATGGAGTAGCAGACAAAGAAACGCCATAGCAATGTGACAGGTGCTGCAATGATACAAAACGGCCACATTTGTTTCCTAATTGCCAAGCTAGACCATCGACACTTTGCATCCATTAATTCATCCGCACGACCAGCCCCGACAGGGGCGTCATTCCCGAGCTGCGGCAGCCTGCGCATCCCTTGGGGACAAGCCTGCAGCTGGACCCGCAGCCCAGCGGGCGCTCGGTAAACAGCCGCAGAGGAGGGAAGGGGCGGGGGAGGGAAGGGGCGGGAGGATGCTGGGGATGCGGGAACGCGCTTCCTTCAGACGGAAAGGGAACAATAAAGGTGAAATTGCCTGCAAAGGGCGACTTCTTCAAGGCTAAGGCTTCCTTTTGCAAATCACCATTGCCCTTTCTCTTTGCGGGGGGGGTGTGTGTGTGTGGGGGAATGGGAAGATTCTAAGAGCCAAGAGCTTGAGAGTCAGGCAGCAAATAGAGAAAGGGATCAGAAAGCCGTAACCTGTTGACATAGCGATGGACACCTTAGGCCGCGATGCACGATAAATACCAAGGGGGAGGGCGGCGCATGCATGAGGAAAGCACGGGTTAGGGGTCGGACAGCCTCGCTGCAGCATCCAGCTCTGCCGCCGCCGGGCTGCGCAGCACCAGAAAAGCCATCATCTCCCCGGACCTGCTCTCTCATCGGAAAAACCAACAACGGGTCTTTATTCCCGCTCCGGAGGGTTCTTGCGAGGATGCAACCAGACCCCCGAGCGCCAATGAAGGCGACGTCAACGCCCGCGGCCTTTGCACCGGGTGAGGCGGGGAGCTACCCACCCGGCCTCCAGCCCCGCCGCCGCCGCCCCGCGTGACCCGCGCGCACTGCAGCTCTGCCCACCCGAGCGCGACCCCAGCGACATCCAGCGCAATACTCGCCTTCCGCAGGGGAAACGGAGCCCGGGGCCGCGCACCAGCTCCCCAGGCGGACCGTGCACACGCCCTCGGGACCCTGCAGCCTACGCCGCGCCGGCTCCTGCACCAGCCCCCTCCCTCCGCTCAGACCCCGACGATGCGTGCGACAACCAACGCGCGGCGTTACGTAAACGGCGAGGCGCTGCGCAAATGCATCCCACGCAGAGGGGGAGGACCCCCGCGCTGACAGGCGGCCCCCCTGCCTCCCCCGCGCCCCGCTGTCACCCCCGCCCAGCCCCCGCGCCGCAGCGGCCGCGGACCCTCCCGCTCGACTCTCCCGCCTGCTCCTGCGATCCGCGATCGGCCGCAGCGTGTACTCACTAGAGCAGATCAAGGACATGGCGCCGCCGCTGTGCTCCCAGGCGCCACACGCCGGGCTCCGGGCTTAGCTTCGGAGCGGCCGCGGGACGGTTCCTGCTCCCCGCTGCTTCCGGGACGCTCCGCGGCGAGCGGAGAGCCACCTGCCCAGGCGGCGATTGCGCAGCCCTTCACGTGCGACTGCGGCGGATCGCGCGCCTCTGCCTGTACTTAACGGAAACTGCCCTTTCCCAGGATGCAACGGGGCAGGAAAGGGCGCGCCAGGGAACACTCGGCTATTTCCGGGAGCAACTCGGCTCCTTCCGTAAAATGCTCCCTGCGGCAGTGAGAGGAGAGATCCGGGACTACATTTCCCATGATGCAGCGGGAATTTTAAAACCAATGCATTTTCCCAACCTATTTAAAAAAACAAAAAAAAAACCAAGTTAATCCGACGGTTGTGGGTTATTGTTAAACTGTTAAGCTGATTAAAAACCCAAACCATATTATTATTGATTTCATAGAGGAAGGGAGAGGAAGAGAGAGATAGAAACGTCAATGACGAGAAGGAATCATTGATTGGCTGCTTCCAGCACGCCCCCCCCCCCCCCAACAGGTCCCGCAGTCCAGGCTTGTGCCCTTGATCTGAATCAAACTCAGAACCCTTGAGTCCGCAGTTCCACGCTCTATCCACTGAACCAAACAGGCCAGGGTTTTTTGCACCGTTTTTGAGACCCGTGCGTGCTGGGCCGTGGGGCCACCATCTTGCAAACTCTTAAGTGTACATGAGAATTTCCTAACCAGCTTGGTAAAATGCATATTCCTGAGGTGTGCCTTAGAGTCAGCATTTTCAGTGTGTGCCCCACGGGATCCAGAGGTTTGAGAGACACGTCTAGATGACCCGCTGAAGAAAGCAGCCACCGGCCAAGAGAGAACCCTCGCAGGTCCTGCCTCGACTCCCAATTTGCTCTGCGATCTTGGGCAAGTCATCAGCTCCTCCGCCCCTTCCCTACTGACTTCTGTTTCCCTTCCAACTCAGATCGTGTAGGGCCTTGGTGGATACCTATAAAATGTGAGACTCCCAGAAATCAAGTACAGAACATGTGGTGTGAGCTGTGAGGGTCCAGACCAAGCAGCAGGACAGACAGGGGTCGCTCCTTCCCCCAAGAGGTGTGACTGATGCTGACAGGTAGGCAAGATGCAGTTGGAAGAGAGGCAGCACAGAGGGCACCCCAAAGGAGGGGCAGCGCAAACAAGGGCGGGGAGAACAGATGCTGCAGGAGTGAAGGGTCAGTATGACATGGTGCCCAGGAGTGAGGACTCTGACGTTGGGTTGTGTGTGCTCGATCCCAGCTCCACCAGCTGGTAAACCGAGTCACTGTCTCTGCCTTAATGCCCTCGTCTGTGAAGTAGGGCGGTGACAACAAGGGTTGACCTAACACAGAGGGTTGTGGTGAGGACCTAATATTCAAATAGCGCTTTGAATAAACGACGCAATTGTTAAAAAGGCTTCTGGAAGGCGAGGCCCAGGATGCCACAGAGTCTGTTGGGAAGAGAGACCCTTGGCTGAGGGTCCAGAGCACGATGGATGCTCCGGCCAACATCTGAGGGAAAGAAACACCTGGATGAGGCGACAGGCTGGTTAACTCAGTGGTCAGGGCAGAAGACGAAATCAGAAGGCTGAGTCCGGTAGGGGAAGGGAGCGCTGAGCTTGGGGAAATGCTTTAACATCAAAGGCGAGCTCTCCCAGGGCCGCCAATGAGATCTACACATTAAAATGGCAACTGGAATATTTTTAAAAATGAGATCAACTTTATGTGACTTTACTGTTTTTGTTTTGTTTTAATCCTCACCCGGGGGTATTTTCCCATTGATTTTCAGAGTGGAAGAGGGAGGGAAAGACGGAGAAACACACTGATTGGTTGCTTCCTGCACGTGCCCCCACCGAGGTACAGGCCCCAAGTAAGTGCCCTCGACAGACTGGAACCCGGGGCGCAGGCCAATGCTCTATCCACAGAGGCAAACCGGCTAAGGCAGTGGTCGGCAAACTCAGTCAACAGAGCTAAGTATCAACAGTCCAATGATTGAAATTTCTTTTGAGAGCCACATTTTTTTTTAATATACCGTATATTTTATTGATTTTTTACAGAGAGGAAGAGAGAGGGATAGAAAGTTAGAAACATTGATGAGAGAGAATCATCAATCAGCTGCCTCTTGCATCACCCCCACTGGGAATGTGCCCGCAACCAAGGTACACGCCCTTGTCCGGAATCGAACCCAGGACCTTTCAGTCCGCAGGCGGAGGCTCTATCCACTGAGCCAAACCGGTCTGAGAGCCACATTTTTTAAACTTACACTATATAGGTAGGTCCATTGTTAGTAACTTAATTCGGGTACTCCTAAGCTGGCCTTTGCTAAAAACTCAAGGGGCCAAAGAGCCGCATGTGGCTCAAGAGTCACAGTTTGCTGACCACTGGGCTAAGGCAACTGGGATGCTCAGTGTTTAGTTCCCTCACTGAATTCCCATACCTACTGCGCAGTCCTTTTACAGTCAAGTGGAAACAACTGAGTCTCATAGAATGAAACCGGCAAGGGGTCACCTCCTTCCAAATCCGCCCCCCCATCTTCCCCCCATGTTGCCTGTGTTTAGCAGGGCTGGGGGCCTGAGAGTTGGCGCCCCTCCTCTGCAACGGAACGGCTGGGCGCCCCCTGCAGCCTGGGCGTGGGACTGCTCCTGGAGGGAACGGGCGCATTGCCCGGCGCCGGGCGGCTGTAACTGCGCCAACCCTCTTCCCTCTGCGCCTTCTTAGCGAGAAAAGGTCCTCAAAACACCAAGGGCTCCGGAGCGCCCCTTCCTCAGAACGTGGCCCAGCAGGCACCGCGCGGCTCAGGCACCACATCGCTCCAAATGCCGGCGCGCTGGCGGGCGGGGGGTGGTCGGACCCCGAGCTCAGAGATGCAGTTACCCACCCTGCAGCCCAGATGGGGTCACGCCTTTCCCCTTTCCCGCCACACTTCCGCTCCCAGCTCCAGCCGCCCACCCCGCGGCGCTCCGGTGGGAAAAGCTCGGGGAAAACAACGCCGGGCGGGGGGCGCATGCGCACAGCGGGGCGGGCGGGAGCGGCGGGGCCCGGGCGCGTCCGCCTCGCGCGTGCGCAGACGATAAACCAACGCCCGGGGATCGAGGCGCGGGTTCGGTGGCGCGTTTAGCCAAGTCGCACGTGAAGGGCAGCCTTGGCCGGAGGCGGGTGAGTGTGAGCTGAAACCGGGGCTCGGGGGCCGGCCGGCCGGCAGGGCCAGGGAGGCGGCGGCCACGCAGGCGGGGCCGGGGCGGAGCCGCGAGGCTGGGCGAGCTAGACTGGGGAAGGGTCCGACTGGGGACCCGGATCCTTGTTGCTATGCAACAGGGGGCGTCGTTACTAGGCAACGGGAGGCACGCGTTTCCTGGGAGCCAAGGGTTCCGAGGCTGCTAGGAGATCGGCCAAGGCGAGGAGCGGTCAGGCTGGGGGACAAGGCCAGTGCCGAGCGCCTCGCCCCAGACCCCTGCCTCCTGCCCCCCCCGCCCAGCCTCGGGCGGCCTCGCTCCGAGCCCTTTGGGGTACCCTGAACCCATGGTCCGTGCCGGGTCCCTTGCCAGAGACGCCACCCAGCAAGGGCTTGGCAGGGGACACGCTGTTGGAAATAGCACATGCCGCTGACACCCTGTCTCGGGTAGGCTGGGCCCTGCGGAGGGCTCTGTTGGGCTGAGAAGCTGCCCCTTTGCCTGTCGCCCTGCCCCCCAACAGGGGCTGGGAAGCAGCTGTCATCGGGGTTGGCGGGGCTGCCCCCACCTGCTGGGACGCTGACTTCATTCCCCTCCGTCTGGGAGCCTCCTTTCCACACCGGCTGTCCTTGGGCAGTCGCTGCCTGTTTGGATCAACTTTAAAATAAGCATCCCCCACCCCCCACCTGTCTGCATGGCTCCCGTGGCTGCCCTCACGGCACCCTCCCAGCTTCTGGCCAGCTTCTAACAGTCCCAACAAGCTCGGATGAGCCATGCTGTGCCGGGCACTGGGGAGTCCGGGAAAAGTTAGTTGTGGGGTCTGGACCAGGGGGTGCTCAGAGCCTAAAGGGGAGGCAGGCGTGGAGTCCGGGAAGGCAGTGCAGTGGTCAGTATAAGGCCACCCACAGGGTTTGGGCACTGCACATCCCTTTGTGTTCTTTTTCCTATTTCTTGTCTTTTTGTGCTGCACCTGCCGTCTCTCTCGGTGCGTGCAGTGCGCCGGGTTCTAGCAGAGCCAGGCCAGCTTACCCCCGTTGTCCATTGGAGGAGACTGGGCCTCAGTAAAGTCACAGGCAGGAGCTAGCAGCTTCCAGTTAGCGGTAGAATTGAGCCTGGGACCAAAATGGAGGTACGCGTTCAGGGCTTTGCCTGGAGTACACTTTTGCCTCACCTGCCGTGGTTCTGCATCAGAAGTTCCGAGGAGCTCTGAAAACACACGTTGGATCCCTCTCGGGGAGAGCCAGAGAGAGTCGGCCCCGGGGACAGACCCCCTTGCTGTGACAGGGTCCACCGGCCACGCTGACGGGCGAACAGAGCTGAGAATCAGTGCTTCCCTAGGATGAGGAAGTCGGGGCCCAAAGAGGCACCAAGTCGGCCGCCCTCCTGCCCGTGGTGATTCATAGCGGGAAAGTATGCCAGCAGAGGAAGCCCGCCACTCAGCAAGCCACACCTCACACTGAGCTTCCCGCTGCCACGGCTAGAGGAAGCCGTTCCCCTCCGGGGGCTCCCCCGGCTCTGCCCGAGCCAGAGTGCCCCCCCGGCCCTGCCCGAGCCAGAGCGCCCCCCCGGCCCTGCCCGAGCCAGAGCGCCCCCCTGGCCCTGCCCGAGCCAGAGCGCCCCCCCCCCCGGCCCTGCCCGAGCCAGAGTGCCCCCCCCCCCCGCCCCCCGGCCCTGCCCGAGCCAGAGTGCCCCCCCAGGCCCTGCCCGAGCCAGAGTGCCCCCCCCCCAGCCCTGCCCGAGCCAGAGTGCCCCCCCCCCAGCCCTGCCTGAGCCAGAGTGCCCCCCCCCGGCCCTGCCCGAGCCAGAGCGCCCCCCCCTCCAGGCCTTGCCCGAGCCAGAGCGCCCCCCCGGCCCTGCCCGAGCCAGAGTGCCCCCCCCCCCGGCCCTGCCCGAGCCAGAGCGCCCCCCCCCGGCCCTGCCCGAGCCAGAGCGCCCCCCCCCCGGCCCTGCCCGAGCCAGAGCGCCCCCCCCCGCCCTGCCCGAGCCAGAGTGCCCCCCCCTGGCCCTGCCCAAGCCAGAGTGCCCCCCCCCCGGCCTGCTCGAGCCAGAGCGCCCCCCCACGCCCTGCCCGAGCCAGGGTGCCCCCCCCTGGCCCTGCCCAAGCCAGAGTGCCCCCCCCCCAGCCCTGCCCGAGCCAGAGTGCCTCGGCTTGAGCGGCAGGGCAGGTCTGGTCCCCGGTTTCTGCTGTCCTCATCCCTTGCTTGTATACACACCAGGACCTGTGAGCCCAGCAAGCAGGCCCCTGTGGGTGGCCTTGTCCTGGGGTCTGGGTGTCCACTCACTTGGGGCTTGTTGATATTGGGGAGAACGTTCAGTGCCTCGAGGGTAGGGACCAGGTCTCACGGGTGCCGAGAGAGGGTGTGGAATGAGTGAAAGGGCAAGATGTAGGTTTTGGGTTCTGGATCAAGTCCCAGTCCTGCTTTGTGGACGTGAGCAAGTGGCCTGACCTCTCTGAGCCATAGTGTTCTGGGTAAGATGCGGAGATCGCAATACCTCGTAACACAGCTTTAAGCGCTGAGTGAAGAGGTGGGACAGCAAGCACCGTGTGAACCATAAAGCGACACACACAGTAGAGCCACACACACAGCTGTGACAATGGCTGCGAGAGGCCACCGCTGCAGGGGGTGAATCAGCCGCGGGAGGTGAAGCCGGCAGGCATGCTTCCCCTCGGCGCCGAGGCTGCTCCTGCTGTGACCTCCCCGGCTCCTTAGTGAGAAAGTGTGCGGCAGAGCGGCGAGGGGTCAGGCTCTTGCTGGCTGGGACTCACTCGGAAGAACAGAGATTCCTGTTCAAGAAAACAGAGGAGGCCCTGACCAGTTTGGTTCAGTGGACAGAGCGTTGGTCTGCGGACTGAAGGATCCCGGGTTTGATTCCGGTCAAGGGCATGTACCTTGGTTGCGGGCACATCCCCAGAAAGGGGTATGCAGGAGGCAGCTGATCGATGTTTCTCTCTTATCGATGTTTCTGACTCTCTATCCTTCTTCCTTCTTCTCTGTAAAAAAACAATAAAATATATATTAAAAGAAAAAGAAAACAGGGGAGACGCAGCCGCCAGCCGCCTGCACTGTTCTCTGCTCAGGACACCTCCAGAATGCCATTCAGGCTCCCAGCGCCCCCGGAGGCCAGCCGCAGGGCCACGGCCTCGCTGCGGAGGCTGATTTAAGGGTCCCCGGCTCCCCCAGCTGGATCAGGTGGCCGCCTCACAGTGGAGGCCAGTGCAGACCTCAGCAGGCTGCGTGGGGGGAGCAGCTCATGTCATGCTGACTTAGGATGGAGGAGGTGACATGTGACTCCTGCTGGGGGAGTTCCTTGGACATAGGATCGCACCGAGAGAGCAGGCCTGCCTGCCCTGTCAGTCCCGGGCGCCTGTGACCCAGAGGGCCCAGAAGCCCGGCTTCCCTCGCCTCGGACCCGGGCTGGCAGGAGCCATCTGCTGCTTGATTTGTGCCAAGAAGAGTAGAAGGCGTTCCAGCCTGGGTGGTCCCTCGGGAATTGCCTGCTGCTCGGCCCTGCTTGGTCCCACAGGCCTCAGGGGAGACTCCAGCAGCTGTTCCAGGGCCAGGAAGTGCCCGAATTCGATATTTTAAAAGATAACCCTTTCTTAAACCCTTCTCTTTCCCACAAAGCAAGACAGGGAACACCCTCTCCCCTCTCCTCCATCCTGAGGGCTCTGGTTTCTGGCCAGCTCTGGGCCTGCCCTGGTAGGGGGAACTTCAGGCCCCGCTGTTCCTCCCTCCCCGGCTTAGCCTCTGAGTCCGGGGATGCCCTGGAGCGGCAGGTTCATCTGGGGGCGGGGCCTGGAAGGGCTGATTGACGTCTCTGGAACACGGAGGCCCTGAGCTGTTGGTACTGAAAACGGTTCTTGGCTGATCCTCCCCGCTTCACTGAGTCAGCGCCGGCTGGGTCCTGACTTGCCTGTCGCATCACGGAACACGACCACGACATCGAGCACAGAACCCGAAGGGGTGGAGTGAATTGTCACCGCTAAGTCATTGATAGGTGCCTACTTTTCGCTTCTGGATAATCTGTGCGGCTTCCATGCCACCTCGGAAACGCACATTGGCGGCCGTGAGCCCTGAGCTGTGTGCACGGGGTCTGCTGTCCAATGCACCTGGGTTCAAGTCCTGGTTCTTCTATTGATTTCAGGGAGGAAGGCTGAGGGAGAGAGAGAGAAACATCAATGATGAGAGAGAATCATGGATCGGCTGCCTCCTGCATGCCCCCTATTGGGGATTGAGCCAGAAAGCCAGGCTTGTGCCCTGACTGGAATTGAAACCAGGACCCTTCAGTCCGTAGGCCGGCACTCTATCCACTGAGCCACACCGGCGAGGGCAGCTTTAAAAACAAACAAACAAAGAAACAAACAAACAAAATATATATATAATTGATTTTTTACAGAGAGGAAGGGAGAGGGATAGAGAGTCAGAAACATCGATGAGAGAGAAACACAGATCAGCTGCCTCCCGAACACCCCCCACTGAGGATGTGCTCGCAACCAAGGTACATGCCCCTTGACTGGAATCAAACCTGGGATCCGTCAGTCCGTAGGCTGACACTCTATCCACTGAGCCAAACGGGTTTCGGCAAGGGCAGCTTTTTATTAAGAATAATATCCTTCCCCAAAATCTGTTTGGCTCAGTGGATAGAGCATCAGCCTGAAAGGTCCCAGGTTCAATTCCGGCCAAGGGCATGTACCTTGGCTGTGGGCACATCCCCAGTGGGGAGTGTGCAGGAGGCAGCTGATCGGTGTTTTTCTCTCATCGGTGTTTCTAGCTTTCTATCCCTCTCCCTTCCTCTCATTAAGAAGACAATAAAATATATTTAAAAAAAAAAAAGAAAAGAAAAGAAAGAAGAATATCCTTTCTTAAAGGTGGTGCTCTCAACTTTTGCCTCCATTGGTGGCAGGGAGCAGAGGGCCTTCTGAGAATGTGGGTCTCGCCTCACACAGTGGAGCCCCCCAAACCTCGGCACCTCCAGGCGCACGGGGTGCAGGCCGCAGCGGATTCCGATGCGCCTGCTCCCTGGGTGTGGGGCGCAGCACCAGCCCTGGCGAAGCTCCCGGACCCGGAGCAGGCGCATCGGAATCCGCTGCGGCCTGCACCCCGTGCGCCTGTGCCTGAGAGCGGAGGCTTAGGCTCCGTCCGCCTCTGCTCCGCAGGGACGGGGCTGGCGCGCCCTCCCGTCTTCCTGCACCAGCCCGGCACTGCCATGTTCCTGCTGGAGCAGTGGCCGGCGCCTTCCGGATGACGTTTTACTCGGACAATCCCATTTGGGCGCCATTTTTAAGTTTTTAAGAAAATTTTATTAGCTTTATCTTAAACAGATTATAATCTCCTTGGGAACCAAGCCTTATGGACTTATTATTTCTTTTTTTTTTTTTTTAATATATTTTATTGATTTTTTACAGAGAGGAGGAGAGAGGGATAGAGAGCCAGAAACGTCAATGAGAGAGAAACATTGACCAGCTGCCTCTTGCACACCCCCACCGGGGATGTGCCCACAACCAATGTACATGCCCTTGACCGGAATCGAACCTGGGACCTTCCAGTCTGCAGACCGACGCTCCACCACTGAACCAAAGTGGTTTTGGCATGGACTTATTATTTCTTACGCCCAAAGCACCTAAGACACAGACAGGCTTTCGGTGCTTAGAGCGGGAGTGAGGGTTAGACTGCTCTCGCCCGCTGAGGCGCTGAGCAGTGCTCCTGGCTGGCTGGCATGCGGGTGAAGTATAAGAGAGGAGCCCAGGAGTCAGCGGCTGTGCCCAGCTGGAGCGGGAAGTGCCGGTCCGCCTTCTTCCCTGACGGCGGATAGAGGGGAGCCGTGGCGGAGGCATCGCGTTTCCCTGCTCACCCTGTGCCTCTCTCCCTGCAGACCAGTCATGGCCGGTTCAGGCAGCATGTGGCCATCGCGCAGCCATCTGTCCCAAGTCGTCCTGCTGGTCCTCGTGGCCCTCCTCCTCCACTCAGCATCGTCCGAGCCCTCCCGAGACTTCGTGCCGCCCAGCAGGCAGAAGAGGGAGGTGCCTGCTGACTTCCTGAGCCAGATGGGCCGGTCTGTGCGGGGGACCCTGGATGACTGGATCGGGCCGGAGACCATGCACCTGGTCTCGGAGGTGAGGGCGTGGTGCCTGCTGGGACCGCACACTGAGGAGGATAGAGGAGGAGGCTTCATCCTCTGTGTCACAACCCCCGGCGGCCCCCAGTTCCACACGATGAAGCAGGCACACCTGCCTCTCGCGCTCCCATTGGTTGAATTCCACCTGCAGGCCCTGAATTCCCCCCTCCCCCCCAACTCCTGCCCTGGCCAGAAAGGCTGGGGAAGGAGCCATCTGTACAAACCACGTCACTGGCTCCTGGAGAGTCAGGCTTTGTCTGCATGTGACCTAATGTGACCTAATAGCCAGCCCTGCCCCATTTCTTTGCCTATAGAGGTGGGGGCGGGGCTCTCTCCCCCACCTAATGGGATCTGGTGATTCCCACCCACATACACCCACTGCCACCCGCACGTGTGCCAGCAGGTCCTCTGCGTTAGGGCCCAGGTGTCCTGGGTTCTGCCCAGGAAGGAGGAGCGGCCTGCTGTCCGTGCTGTCCGTGCCCGTGCACTGGCGGGGGCTGGGGCGGGGCCCTCGGAGGCCTGGGCGGGCCAGCGCTGGCTGAGAAGTGGGGGAGCCGGTCCTGTGGGCTGGCTGGGCCTGGCTGGAGGCTTGGCGAGGAGCCTCACTGTCACGGGTGCATCTCCCTGCAGACCACGTCCCAGGTGCTGGGGGCCGTCTCCTCCTGCATCTCCGTGGGCTTCTTCGCTCTGTCGGGCATTGCCGCCCAGCTGCTGAACGCCTTGGGGCTGGATGGTGAGTGGCAGGGAGTTGGTGGGGCGGCTGGGGCTTAGCCCGTCACTTCCTGTTTGTGGGAGTCTGCCTTTCTAGGGTCTAAACTTCCCCCAGCCTCCTGCCCCCTCCTAGGGCTCCCCAGAGGCCAGCTCAATAGCAGGCCAGAAACGCCGCCCCTGCCAGTCAGCCTCCGGGCGTCGTCGGAGCATCACGCTCAGCCGTAGCCTCGAGTGGAGCTCCCACAGCCAGGAATTACTTCCCTTTTGTAGATGAAACTGGCTCAGCCAAGGCAGGGACCTAACCAGGCTCACATCCCCACAGCTGTGTGACCCCGTGGAGGGGGTTTCTTTTCCTTTGCAGGGGGTGTAAGTCCTCCCTCTCGTTGGGTTTGAACGACCCCATGACACCTCCCCACCCCACCCCCGCTGGCCCATCACCTCTGCAGACTGGCTGATTCTGACTCTTCCCCCGCAGGAGACCACCTCACCCAGGTCCTGCAGCTGAGCCCCGGGCAGGTGCAGACCTTCCTGCTGTGGGGCGCGGGGGCCCTGGTCGCCTACTGGCTGCTGTCCCTGCTGCTCGGCCTGGTCCTGGCCTTGCTGGGCCGCATCCTGTGGGGCCTGAAGCTCGTCTTCTTCCTGGTCGGCTTCGTGGCCCTGGTGCGCTCGGTGCCCGACCCTTCCACCCGGGCCTTGCTCCTCCTGGGCTTGCTGACCCTCTATGCTCTGCTGAGCCGGCTCACGGGCAGCCGGGCCTCGGGGGTGCAGCTGGAGGCCAAGGTCCGAGCGCTGGAGCGCCAGGTGGAGGAGATGCGCTGGCGGCAGAGGCGTGCGGCCAAGGGCGCCCGGGGCCTGGACGAGGAGTGAGGCCGCCCGCACCTCCGTCGTCTCCGAACCAAAGACCTGAGCTGCTTCCGGGGCGCTGGCCCTCCTTCCAGCCCTGCCCCTCGCTTGCCCCCTCTGGACCCTTAGGACTCTGCCCCAGCCCCCCAGCTGAGAGGGCAGGAGACCTGTCCCTGCTCGTCCTTGGACCCCCCTTTCTCTGCCCCCAGCTCATGCCTCTGCTCTCTGAGCATCACTGCCATCGGCCTGCGACCCTGCGGCCACCGCCTTCCTGCTGCTGCTCTCCTGTCCTTTTCGCCTTTGCCGAGTCCCAGCTCCCTCCCTGTGTCCCCTCCCTGCCCTGTGCTCCAACCCAACCACTGTCCCTCCAGGCCCGCTCCTTCCCTTCCTGCCCGGGTGGGAGAGCAGGGCTGGCGGGGACCTGAGGGGAAGGGAGGGGGACATTGCCCTGCAGGGCTGCGAGCAGGAGGGACATTGAGTCTGTTACAAGTGCCTTAACCCGAGCCCTGCGCTCACCTGCTGCCCTGTGCGTGCCCTGGGCCCTGTGTGTGCCCTGGGCCCTGTGCGTGCCCGGGGCCCTGTGCGTGCCCTGGGCCCTGTGCGTGCCCGGGGCTCTGTGCGTGCCCGGGGCCCTGTGCGTGTGGGCCCTGTGCGTGCCCGGGGCCCTGTGCGTGTGGGCCCTGTGCGTGCCCGGGGCCCTGTGCGTGTGGGCCCTGTGCGTGCCCGGGGCCCTGTGCGTGCCCTGGGCCCTGTGCGTGCCGTGGGCCCTGTGCGTGCCCGGGGCCCTGTGTGTGCCCGGGGCCCTGAGCTTGCCGGCTGTCCTACTGTGTGTAGGAAAGTGTGCTATGGCTGCTTTGTGTCGTGATTTCCCTTCAGCTGAAGCAGAGGCTGGCTGCTCCAGAGGGTGCTTGAGAGCAGGCCCAGCAGTGGCTTGGTCCCGTGGGGGTTCAGGGACCGAGGACGAAGGACTCATCCTGTCTGCGGAGCTGCAGGCGGCCTCCATCTCTCCACTCCCTCCGCCGAGGAGCTGCTGACCAGGCCACCCCCATGGCCTGGGGGGTGTCACGGAGCAGACACACCGAGATGGCACCCTCTTCCCTTCACATGCTCTGCGGGGAGCAGGGGGAGTCTGCAGAGCCCTCTGCACCCGGCGCTCCTCCCCTGGAGGCTCCAGTGGGCCGGCACCCTCTGCCCGCCGGCATGTGACGTGAGGTGGAGAGTGACTAGTGCCCAGTTCTCACTGTCAAGGTTGATGCGGAGTCACAGCTGGCGTGATGTGTTTTACCAGCGCCTGGTGGTGTTAAATAAAGTGCACGCTGTTCCATTGTCTGTGCTGCGTACGTCACTCCGCAGAGTTCACCTCTAGCCCACCTGTCCCCCAGAGCCGAGCCAGGCTGGTGGGAAGGGAAGGAAGGAAGACTGGTACCAGGTACCCTTCCCTCCAGGAGCTGAGGAATGAGGGAGGCCTGCCCTGTTATTAGCCTTCTAGGAGCTGACTGCACCCCACGCCTCCCCCCCCCCCCATCATGCAGGGGTCAAAGGCTGGCCCTAAGCCAGGAGACTAGCGCCTCCTCCTTGCCCACAGAGGGAGTCCTGCCCTGGGGTTCCTGACCCAGCCCGCAGGCTGGGCTGCTGGTGGAGGGCCGGGGCGGGTTCTTTTGTTAGCTTCCCTGGAGACCTGTTAGTGTCCGCTCTGGACCCTCCCAGCGGCCTAGCAGGCTGCCTGGCCCGGAGGCTGCCGGGACCTGGGAGGCAAGAACCTTCTCGGGGAGCAGAGACAAGTCCTCACACTTCCCACGCCCACGGGCCTGTCCCAGGAATGGGGCTGGGCGTGAAACCAGCTGCCTGTGCTGGAGTCCTCCCTTCCCACCTGAGTCCTCCCTTCCGGGCAGGGGCCCGGGCCTCGGTCAGGGCGGGCCACGTGCTTGTCACCGGCCCTGTGGACCCCTTTCTCCCTTTTTCACCCGGTGCTGCAGGGTCCCCCCTTGTCCTTGGATTCTGGTTGGATTCCAGGGTCACACGCCTTTCCAGGGGAGCTGCGTGTAAAGGGGGAGGGGAGGCCGAGGGAGTGGCCGCCTCTTCAGTCTGGAGCATCTGAGACCGAGCGCACGGCGTCCTGCCCCTCTGGGCAGCGGCGGGTCTGGCCCTGCGGCCGCCTCCAGAACCGGGCCTCGGTTCCCGCTTGGCGCCGGGACGCGGAGGGCACTAGGACCCGGCGGGCGGGCGGGCGGAGGGACAGCCCGCGTGCCCCGCGCTCCCGCCCACGGCCCCTCCGCTCCGCGCGCTCCGCTCCATTGTCTGGAGCTGCCGCCGCGGCCGGGCTGTGCGGCCGGGACTCCGCGCGGGGCCGGGGTCGGGGTCGGGGTCGGGATCGGGATCGGGATCGGGATCGGATCCGCGGGCGCGGAGATGCCGGGCGGCCCGCGGCCTGGACCGCCCGCCTAGGCCCGCCTTCTGCGGAGGACGCGCCCGGATGGAGGGGCGCGCGGCGGCCCCCCGGGGACCCCGCGCCCCCGCGCTCTGCCTCCTGGCGGCCCTCGCCCTGCGCGTCGTGAGAGGTCAGCGGAGGGGTGGGGGGCGGCCGGCCCGGGCCGAGCCCGAGCTCCCGGGATGCCCGGGCGCCGGGAGCCTGCGGTGCCCGGACTGAGCCCAGGGCGCCGGGGCGCTGGGGAGCCCTCACCCCGGGGACCCGCCCCGTGGCTGCCTTCACCCGCACCACCCGCCACCCCTATCCGACCAGCACAGCGGGCAGGCCACACCCCACAGCCTCCCTCCAGCCCGGCTCTGCCCCGGCTGCCCCGGCCCGGCGCCGGCTCCCTGCTCTGCCTCCGAGCTGCACCCCGGTGGCTGCTAGCCTGTCCCCCTACATCAGCCCGCCCCGGGGCGGGGAGCTGCCCCTCTGCAGGGACCTCGGAGGTGGGTAGGCAGCCGCTCTCCCTGCCCCAGGGAGTTCCCTGACCTTGGAGTCCCAAGAGATCGTCCCATCCGTGCCTTCCTGGCACTCAGGGAACCCCATCCCTGGAGGGGGCAGAGGCCCCCTTGGCATGGGCTGTAGGTGGATGATGCCACGGAAGAATGGGGCACAGAGAGGCGTTCTCCACCCCTCTCCCCCGAAAAGCTGAGATCTGGATGCGGGAAGTCCGTGGGAGTCAGGCCTCCCAGCATGTTGTCATTACCCAGGAGGAGGAGGGGGCCAGGGGCTGCCCCGGGAGCCATAGACATCACCTGTTACACTGGGCGGGTGTGTGTGTGTGTGTGTGTGTGTGTGTGTGTGTGTGTGTTAAGTGTCTCAGACACATGATCAATGATGGGGAGCATCACGAAGGAGGTTGAAACCATCAAGACCCCAGCCCAGCAGTGGGGCTGGGAGGGAGCGGCTCTGGGTTGCTTTCAGCCACCTGCCCCCTCCCCGGGGACCCGCACCCGGAACCCTCTCCCAGCGAGGAGCGCCTGTCACGTCCATTAGCAGCGACAGCCACTCCGCTCCACACGCCACAGCCCTCTCCCACCTCCAGGTCACAGTGCCGGTCCTGCAGGTGCCGGGGCAGAGGCTCCCAGAGTTAAAGGGCTGGCCCAGCCTTCCCCGAGGCCGAGCTAGGACGTAAATGCCCGTCTCCAGGCTCCTAGGACTTCCGCTCCAGGGAGAGCCGCCCAGCGTGTGATCCGGGATCAGTCACACAGGCCCTGGGTGATAAACAGGAAGATAACCAATTCAGAGGGGGCAGCCAGAGCTGCACATAACGGAGGGGATGGGTGAGAGTGCAAGCAATCAAGGAGGGCTTCCTGAAGGAGGCGGCATTCTCTGTTGGCCCTGAAGGAGGAGGGAGAGACCCAGAGTCTAGGAGCACAGGGTGGGGAGAGAGGCAGAGCGTGGAGGCAGGGTGGCCTGGTGGTTGATGCCACCATGTACCAACTGTGGGACCCCAGCAAGCACTTAGCCTCCCACCTCACTGTCTCCAGCCGTAAAATGGGATGAGCCCGGCCGGGCATAGCTCAGTGGTTGAGCGTCGACCTGTGAATCAGGAGGTCACAGTTCATTCCGGGTCAGGGCACATGCCCAGCTTGTGGGCTCGGTCCCCAGTGGAGGGTGTGCAGGGGTCAGCCGATCCATGATTCTTTCTCATCGATGTTTCTATCTCTCCCTCTCCCTTCCTCTCTGAAATCAATAAAAAGAATTTAAAAACGAAGTGAACATAAAATGAGATTAATAGTCATAGAATCTCGTTCTCAGTTGTTTCAAAAACGGAAAGTTAGCACATGCACGTAACGTGTTTTAAACGGTAGCCTGCGCATAGCTAGTGTTCTAAAATGTGAATTATTATTGTTAGGCCTGACCGATAATCAGTGGGGTACACCCCGACTATGGTGTTGGGGGGCCTTTGTCCTGGTTACTCAATACCAGACTCTTTCCAGCTCCTGTTCCCACCCACACCCCCTGCACTCGGTACCTGATTGGGATGGGGTAGAAGGGAGCACATTTGGGAAACGGGTGCAGAGTTGCCATGGTGATGATGGAGGAGGAGGGGTCGCCCAGCCACGTCTGGCCAGGGCCTGGGGGCAGAGGAAGGGTCTCTGCTTCTGCGAACTCACCTGTTACCTGCTGGGCCCTGTCCAGGGAGCGCTGCTTCACGATGCCTTGGTGCCGGGGCAGTTACGTAAGGCTCTGCTGGAGGGAGAAGGGCAGGAAGAGGGCTGGCATGGGGCTGGCCTCGGTCCTGGGCTCTGATTCTCATCCCGGCCGTCACCTGCTACCTGCGATCTCTTCGGGCCTCAGTTTCCTCGTCTGTGTGCGGTGGGGCCCCCATGCCGCGGGCTGGGCCTGTGTACCCTCCCTCCCCCCTGCCCAGGCGCGGCCCGCTGGCTCTGCAGCTCGCCCTCTCTCCCCCGCTCCGCAGTGGGCTGTGAGCAGGGCCCCCCGGACCCCGTGTACCTGCCGGCGGCCCTGGAGCTCCTGGACGCGCCCGAGCACTTCCGCGTGCAGCAGCTGGGCCGCTACCCGCCCGCCAACGCCTCGCTGGCCGCCCGCTCCGAGACCTTCTTGCTGCTGCAGCCCTGGCCCCGGGCCCAGCCGCTGCTCCGCGCCTCCTACCCGCCCTTCGCCACCCAGCAGGTGAGGGGCCGGGGCTCCCGGGCTGACGGCTCGGGCCTGCCCAGCCCCGTTTCCAGAGCGGGAGGCTGAGGCCCACGAGGCTCTCTCCTGCCGGGCTGGGCCTGGAGCCTGGCGTCCATCTCCCCACACCTCACTGCCCCCCACGCCGTGCTGAGCACCCCATTCTCCCTGCAGGTTGTCCCCCCCCGGCTCGCCGAGCCCCACCAAAGGCCGGTCCCGTGGGACGTGCGGGCCGTGTCGGTGGAAGCGGTGGCGACGCCCGCAGAGCCCCACGCCCGCGTGCTCTTCCACCTCAAAGGGCAGGACTGGCCGCCGGGGCCTGGCAGCCTGCCGTGTGCCCGGCTCCACGCCACGCACCCCGCGGGCACGGCTCACCGCGCCTGCCGCTTCCAGGTGAGCACTGGGCCCCGCCCGGGCTGGCCCTGCTGCTGTGCCTGTCCTGTCCTGGGGGGTCGGGGGGGGGGTGTCCCTAGGAGAAAGAGGGCTCGCCACTCCTGGGAAGTGGGGGGTCCCGGACCACCTGACTGCAGTCTTCTCTGCTGGCTTTCCCGGGACCCCGCGGAGGTTACCCAGGGTCCCTTACGCGGTCAGTCCAGTGTGTGTGATTTTGGACAAATAACTAACCTGGGACTCAGTCTCCTCCTCTGTAGAATGGGGCAGTAGTAACCCCAGCTTATGGGGGTGGGATAGAGACCGAGGGGGAGGAGTGCCAGGCCTGCGCAGAGCCCCCCCACCGCCCCGCACGGAGGGCGGGCATTGGGCCAGGGTGGCGGTCAGCACCGTGGCCCCGCTGTTGTGGCATCTACTCGGGAAGGGGCCCGGGTGGACTTGGGGATTCTGAGGAACCTGAGCTGCAGTCAGGGCGGCGGGGCCTGGGTAGGGAGGGGCATTCGGTTCGGCTCCCGTGGCCGCCTTCCGAGACCTCGCCCGGCCCCGTCCCTGGTTGGCCGTGTCACCGGGGAGCGTCTCTGGCCCACGCCGGCCTTGCGCGTCAGCTCGGGGCTCCTGACCCGCCCCCACGGCCGCCCTGTCCTTGCAGCCGTCCCTGGGCGCCTGCGTGGTGCAGCTGGAGTTCCCCGCCCACTGGTTCCGCCCGGGCCCCACGCGGGCCGCGCTGGCCTACACGCTGGAGCCCGCTGCCGAGAGCCCCGGGGGCTGCGGCCCTGGCGGGGAGGACCCCGGGGAGCGGGCCCTGCCGGTGGGCAGTGTGGAGCTGCGCCCGGCGGACCCCCCTCGGTACCAGGAGGTGCCCTTGGATGAGGCGGTGACTCTGCGGGTGCCCGATGTGCCCGTGTGGCCCGGCCAGCGCTTCAGTGCCAGCCTCCTGCTCCGCCACAACTTCACCGCCGGCGTCCTGACCCTGCGGTGAGTCCCGGGCCCGAGGCGGGAGCTCCCTGGGGTCCTCACTGGGGTCTCTGACTGAAAACCACCCCTCCAGGCCGAGCACCGTGATTGCCTGCAGTGGGCACAGCCTGGACTTGAAGTCAGAAGCAGGACGCTCTCCTCTCCTGGGTCCTGGGTCTAGTGGGGCGGACTCACAGGGCAGCTGGGAGGCTCCAGGGAGGGGACAGGAGAGGGCTTGGAAACTGGCAAGTGCAGTGCCTGGGGGTGGTGAATGCTCTGCCGCCTCAGGAGGGCTATTGGCCCCAACCTCGCTCATTTGCATGTTCTCCCGCTTGCCACCCTTCCCACAGGTCCCTCCTCTTTGCTCCGAGCCCACACGGCTCCGCAGAAAGAACCTCCCCTAAAAAGGCCCCCATCTCACCCAGTGACAAGGGCTGGCCGCCTGCTGCTGGCCTCTTCCCTATTTGGGTTTGTGTGTGCCTTTCCCTCTGTGTCTCCGAGCGCCTGTCCCGTCCCCATCTCCCACGTCCTCCTGTGCTCACTAGATCTTTCCTGGACGTAAACTACCCCCAGCCCCGTGTCTCCACTCTGGAGGGAGGAGCCAGGGGTCCCCAGGGCTGGGGAAGGAGCTGGATGGGCGTGAGCTGGGTGCATGCTCTGCTGAAGCGCAGAGTGTGGCGGTGGCTGGGGTGAGGGGGTGAGGAAGGGACCCTCATCCTGCCAGCGGGGGAGCTGCCTGAGGGACATGGCGTCTGAGTTGCTGGAGGTTGGAGGAGGAGCAGGTGGAGAAAGGAGGGGCGGGCGGAAGGGCCAGCCCCAGCCAAGGCGTGGAGGCATGGCCGGCGTTGTGTGTGTGGGAAGCAGTTGGGTGTAGGGAAAGCAGAGTGATGCAGAGCTGTCCCGGCTGGGGATGACATGAAACAGGCCCGGGAGGCCTGAATGCTGGGCTTGGCCGTGACCTGTGGCCAGTGGGGTCGTACGTGGCCCTGGGGGGGGAAGAGCTATGTGGCTGACCTGCCCCGCGGCTGCGTCCTTCCGGCTTGGAGACAGCGAGGAGGATAGTCAGGCCTGAACTCGGGGTGCCCGACGGGAGCTTAGCCCCTTCCTCCTGCCGGGCCGTCCACAGCACGGCACCCACCTTGACAAACGGCACCCGCTTGTCCTCCCCAGCATCAAGGCGAAGAAGGGGCTGCATGTGACGGCTGCCCGCCCGGCCCAGCCCACCCTCTGGGCTGCCAAGCTTGACCGCCTCAAGGGCTCCAAGCACCACACCACCCTCATCACCTGCCACCGAGCTGGGCCCACAGCCCCCGACGCCAGGTGGGTGGGTGGTTGGCTCCCTGGTGTGGGCAGTGGGGGCTGCGGGGCTGATGATGGGCTCCAGGGCACAGGCTGTGCTCTGCATTGTCTCCCCGTGTGAGCAGGTGAAGGAACAGACTCCTTCAAAGAAGCAGTGTTCGAAGATAGAGCAGCCATCTATCCATCCATTCATTCATTCATTCACCCATCCATTCATTCACCATTTATTCACTCATTCACTCATCCATCCATCCATCCATCCACCCACCCACTCATCTGTCCATCCACTCATCCATCTATCCATCCACTCATCCATCCATCCATCCATCCATCCATCCACCCACTCATCCATCCATCCACTCATCCATCCATCCACTCATCCATTCATCCACTCATCCATCCATCCATCCATCCACCCACTCATCCATTCACTCATTCATTCACTCATTCATTCATTCACCATTCATTCACTCATTCATCATCCATCCATTCACTCATCCTTTCATTCATCCATTCACTCACCCATTCATTCAGCTACTCTTTATCCACCCCCAGCCACGTGCCAAGTGCCAGTGAGTGTCTGTGAGTCTCATACTAGGTGATGCCCAGCCCCCCCAGTGACAGTCCTCACAGCCACCACCCCACCGCCCCCCAGCACCCGACGGGTCCCTTTGGAGGCTTTTACTATGCCCAAAGCCCAGCTGCACTTCTTAACATTTACACGCTTCTTCCTCATGCCCTGAGCCTGGGTCAAGGCCATGGGTTTTGAAGCTCCTGTTTGAATCCTGGTTTTGACACTTACTTGGGCAAACCAGTTCATCTCCCTGCCACCCCCCCCTCCCCCCCCACACACCAGAGCCTCAGTTTCCCCACGTGTAAAATGGGGATGATACTGCATCCCTTAGGGTTTATGAAAATGAAGTAAGATGCTATGTAGCCAACATTATGTGGCACCTAGCGGGCACTTGGTCAAAGGAAGCTGTGAGGGCTATTCAGGGGGTCGTGTGCCAGTTGTGTGGCTTGGAAGTGAATCTTCCTTTTTTAAATTTTAAAAAAATATATTTTAATGATTTTTTACAGAGAGGAAGGGAGAGGGATAGAGAGTTAGAAACATCGATGGGAGAGAAACATCCATCAGCTGCCTCCTGTACACCTACTGGGGATGTGCCCACAACCAAGGTACATGCCCTTGACTGGAATCGAACCTGGGACCCCCAGTTTGTAGGCTGACGCTCTATCCACTGAGCCAAACCAGTTAGGGCATGAATCTTCCTTCTTGATAGAAGTCAGGTGCTTTATGCCACCTGATGGCTATGGAAGGCGGAGGGTCCTGCAGGGGCCAGGACTGAGGAGAGCTTGGGCACTGGGCCAGGAAGCGTGGGTTTCATGCCAGCCCTGCCACTTTCCCCAAGTGACCTCAGGCAAGTGATGTAACCTCTGAACCTCGGTTTCCTCATCTGTAAAACGGGGCGATCACAGCCCCCCCTCTCAGTTTCTCCCTCCTCTGCCAGCAGCCCCGGCGAGCTGTCCGAGTTCCTGTGGGTGGACTTCCTGGTGGACAACGGCACCAGCGGGGGCCTGGCCGTCACGCGCCCCGTCACGTGGCAGCTGGAGTACGCAGGCCAGGCTCCGGAGGCAGAGAAGGACAAAATGGTGTGGGAGGTCCCGGTGTTGGAGCGGGACATACGCGCCCTTGTCCCGCTGGCCAAGGTGAGCGGTGCCCCCTCTGCCCAGCCAGGTGGGGGCCGCGTGGGGCAAAGAGCTGGGGGCTGAGCTCCTCCCGCACCCCCAGGCCGAGGAGCTGGTGAACACAGCACCGCTGACCGGAGTGCCCCGGCGGGTCCCCGTGCGCCTCGTCACCGTGGACAGCGGGGGCGCTCTGGAGGAGGTGACGGAGCACGTTGGCTGCGAGTCAGCCAATACCCAGGTCCTGCAGGTGAGTCCACGGTGTGTGCACAGCTTTCCTCCTTCCCCATCTCGGTCCCCACGAGACAGCTTCATGACCCCGGGAACCTCTTGGGGGTGCCAGCTTCACCTTATCTTGTTCCCACCACCTCTCCCCAGAGTCCCGTGGGAGATCAGTGACCCCCAACCCCCGCTCAGGCCCTGTCACGTTCATCGCTGTGCTGGCGAGTGAACTGCCATGGGCGGGGTCAGGGTGGGCTCTGGTACTCCCCGGCTTGGCCCACGCCCTGCCCTCCCACAGGTGTCCGAGGCCTGTGACGCCGTGTTTGTGACGGGCAAGGAGAGCCGGGGCGCCCGCGGGCTGCGGGTGGACTTCTGGTGGCGCCGGCTGCGGGCCTCCCTGCGGCTGACCGTGTGGGCCCCGCTGCTGCCCCTGCGCATCGAGCTGACGGACACCACGCTGGAGCAGGTCCGCGGCTGGAGGGTGCCCAGCCCGGCTGAAGGGTGCGTGGAGGCCTGGAGAAGCTGCTGGCCTTGGCGGAGTCGCTGGGGACACAGCCAGGGCTCAGGGACTGAGTTGGCCTGGGGTCTGAAAGACCGCTCAGTTGCTTGTGGCTCCTTCCCCCATCCAGGCCTTCATGGCCCAGCCCCCGCCCATCATTGCTGACTTCACACTCTCCTCCTTCCTCACCTTCCCACCCTGGGACGGTACAGACCCTTCTCCTATGTCATCTGACCCGTCACGTTGGGGGCGGTCTGCCCCTGCACGCCCCTCCCCTAGAAGGCAAACCCTGGAAGGTAGCTCACTGCTGTGTCCTCAGAGTCTAGATCAGTCAAGATGGAGGCTGCCCCACCAGAGGCCAAGGGTGCGTGGCCTCAGGAACCTGAGTCCCGGGACCCTGCAGAGAGGGACCCTGTTTCCGCCATGGAGGGGTCGCTCCTCCAAGTCCCAGTTAGAAAAAGGAGGGAGAGGGGGCGGGGAGAGCAGCTTGATGGATAGGTACAGGCGCCAATCAGGAATGGGGCCGGCTCTCAGCGCCTGCAGGTGGAGGCCTGGCCCAATAGGGCGTGCCCGTGGGCGGGGCTTTAAGAACGGGGCGGGACCTCGTTAAGGAGGCGGGGCCTGCACTGACGCCCCGCCCCTGGCCCCTCCCTCCCCTGCAGGGCGCCGGGGCCCGAGGCGGCGGCCGGGGAGGAGGCGGAGCGGCGGGCGCGGGGCTGCCGGCTGCAGTACCAGCGCGCCGGCGTGCGCTTCCTCGCGCCCTTCGCGGCCCACCCGCTGGACGGCGGCCGCCGCCTGGAGCACCTGCTCGGCCCCGACTGGCTGCTGGACGTGTCCCGCCTCGTGGCGCCTCACGCCCGCGTGCAGGACCCCCGCGTGGCCTCGCTGGAGGGCGGCCGAGTCCTGGTGGGCCTGGAGCCCGGGGTCACCGCCATCGAGGTGAGCGCTCCTCCGAGGAAGGCGCAGGGCCCCGGCATGTTCGCGGGTGGCTGGGGGGGTGCTCCTGGGGGGCCTGAGCCCAGCGGGATCGGGGTTGGAGGGGATGGATGGGTTGGGTGTGGGGGGACCAGGTCTGGAGGGAGGAGGGAACTGCCCCCCACGGGTAGGATTGGGGTGCAGGCATGTGTAGGGTCTGGTGTCAGAGCAGGGAGGGTGGGGAGCAGACACCGGAGCCCTTGGTGGGGTGCCGGGGTCGCAGAGGGCAGAGGCTGTCTGTAAGAGGACCCCACCGCCGGCCCCTCGTCGCCCCCAGGTGCGGTCCCCCCTGTCGGACTCCATCCTGGGGGAGCAGGCGCTGGCCGTGACGGATGACAAGGTCTCGGTGCTGGAGCTGCGGGTGCAGCCGGTCATGGGCCTGGGCCTGGCCCTGAGCCGGGGCACCGCCCACCCCGGGGAGGTCACCGCCACGTGCTGGGCGCAGGCAGCCGTTCCCGCCCCGAAGCAGGTGATGGCTGGGGGTCAGGGGCCACGGTCAGGCTCCCTGGGCGGGGGTTGATGATGGGGGAGTGGGAGGGACCTGGGTTTTTGGAATAAGGACTGACTGCCTGGGAGGCAGTGAGCTCTCCGTGGCCAGAGTGTGTCCGTGGGAGGTGGATTAGGCTCTAGCTGAGGACCCTCCCAGTGGCTCGGACCCGGGGGCCGAGTGGCTGACAGGTGATTGACGCCCGGCCCCTCTCTCCCCGTGTCTGTCCATCTGCCTGTCTGTCTCCTCTCTGGTCCCCCCCCTCCGTGTGGCCCGTCTCTGTGGGAGTATCGTGTGCATGCGTGCCTGCCCTCGCGTGTCTGCCCGTGTGTGCCCCGCAGGAGGTGGCCCTGTCCCTGTGGCTGTCCTTCTCCGACCACACCCTGGCCCCCGCCGAGCTCTACGCCCGCCAGGACCTGGGGCTCTCCGTCTCGGCCGAGGAGCCCAGCGCCGTCCTGCCGGCCGAGGGCCGGGGTGCCCTGCTTGGGGTGGTGGTGAGTGGGGCGGGCGCCGAGGCGCTGCCTCTGCACGTGTCTCTGCACCCGCCGGAGCCCTGCCGCCGGGGCCGCCACCGCGTGCCCCTGGCCTCGGGCGCCACGTGGCTCGGGCTGCCTCCGGCCCCCACCCCGGCCCCTGCCCTGCCGTCCAGCCCTGCCGGGAGCCCCCCGGCCACGGAGGCCAGTGTGGGTGGCGGAGGGCGGGCGGCGGGCAGTGTGGGGGGCGGCGGGGTTGTGAGGGGCAAGTTTGAGCGGACAGAAGAGGCCGGGCAGGAGGGGGAGGACGAGGCGGAGGCGGGGGAGGAGGAGGGGGAGGAGGAGGAGATGGTCCCCGCCCCTCGGCGGGTCACCAACCTAGAGCTGGGCATGTACGCGCTGCTGGGCATCTTCTGCCTGGCCATCCTCATCTTCCTGGTCAACGGGGTGGTCTTCGTGCTGCGCTACCAGCGCAAGGAGCCCCCCGACAGCGCCCCGGACCCCGCCTCCCCGCAGCCCCACAACTGGGTGTGGCTGGGCACCGACCAGGAGGACCTGAGCCGCCAGCTCGACCGGCAGCCCCCCGACCCCCTGGAGGGGCAGAGGGGGTGCCCCTGCGAGAGCGGGGCCGGGGAGGCCCTAACCCCGGCCCCCGCACCCCCCGCCGGCCCCCCCGGCCCCCCGGCCCCCGGCACCCCGGCTCGGAAAGAAGCCGGGGGGCGCCGGAAGCGCGTGGAGTTCGTGACGTTCGCGCCGGCGCCCCCGGCCCAGCCGCCCGAGGAGCCCGCGGGGGCGCCCGCCGTGCAGTCCATCCTGGTGGCGGGCGAGGAGGACATCCGCTGGGTGTGCGAGGACATGGGGCTGAAGGACCCCGAGGAGCTGCGCAGCTACATGGAGCGGATCCGGGGCAGCTCCTGACCCGGCTGCCCCGCCGTCCGGCTCGTCCCCCGGAGCTCGCTGACCGGGCCGCCGGCCCGTCTGTCACAGCCCGCCCAGCCTCTGCACTCCCGGCCTCTGTGGTCGCGGCCGGAGGAAGCGCTCAGCCCCTTATTTATGGGACGTCTGATGTGGGCACAGAATAAAGGAGGGGAGCCCGCAGGCTGCGCTGTCTGTCTGTGTCCGGGGAAGCAGCGGGTGGGGGTGTCAGCCCCGGTCCCTCCCGGGGCCGCTCTGGGCGTCAGGGCCGTGCTGCCCTCTCGTAGCGGCGGGAGATCCACACGAACAGCAGCGCGGCCGCCACCTGGATGCCGGCCAGCAGGAAGAAGTAGCGGTCCATCCGGCAGTTGTTGATGTTCCCTGGGGAGAGGGAGGCTGGCATTGGGGCGGGCGGCGTGGCCAGGGGGCGGGTGGGAAGGCCCTGGGCGGGTGGCCTCCCGCATCTGGCTGCCTGCTCTTTCCGGGGCTGAGAACAGTTCAGGGCATGCGGCCCCGCCACCGAGCGGCCGAGTTCCAGCGGCAGGAAGGCACCGGGAGGGCCCCCTCCCCGAGTTCCATGCTTCCCTTTGACAGTTGGGGAAACTGAGGCCCCAGGGGGGCAGGCCTTGCTGGGGTGGTTGGCCAACTTCAGCGAGAGCCCCGTTCTCTGAGCCCGGCCACCTCCTTCCCAAGCCGCCCTCCGCCCCCGCTCCCAGGGGGCCCACTCACCCTGGTCCTCCGGGCAGTGCAGCCAGCCCCTGGGCAGAGACAGCAGAGCCACCAGGCCGGAGCCCAGCAGCGAGCCCACCCCCGACAGGGAGAAGAAGATGCCCATGATGGCGCCCTGCATGGAGCGCGGGGCCTCCGAGTAGGCGAACTCCAGGCCTGCAGAGGAGAGAGGGCTGAGGGAGGTGGCCAGGCCCCGCCCACTGGACCCCCCCCCTAGCCGGCCCACCCTGGCTTTCCCTAGATGCCCAGCACAAACACCCCGAGGTCACTTCCACAGCACCCCCTGGGCTTGCTGTCCCCCCACCCCCATGCCACAGCGAATCCTGCCCGCCCCCGCCCCCTGCGCCTGCCGCTGAGTGGGCCCGCCCTGAGCGCTCAGCTCCCTGCCCCGCCTGGGGGAGGCAGACATAATGGCATTGTTACAGCTCTGCACCCTGTGCAGGATGGGTGACGGTGACCAGAGGGAGGGCCCGTGCCTCAGACGGGGCACTGGAGAGGGAGGGAGATGGCACTTAGGCTCACAATTGAAGGGGAAACACGAGTTCGCTTTCAATCTGAGGGAACAGCCGTGGGGACGTGCGGAAAGTCCAAATGGGAAGTGTCTTATTCACCTCAAATCCCTGTGAACCCCCACTGGGTGCACTCAGGGAAGGGCCCGGGTACCTGGGATGCTGGCAAACATCTCGCTGACGCCGATGAGCAGGTACTGAGGGGTCTGCCACCAGACGGACAGGGGTGCCGCATAGTACACGCTGTCCCCGATCTGCTGGGACACCGTCTGGTTGTGGTGGATGTATTCTAAACGCTTCATCTCCAGGAATCCTGGGTGAGAGAGACGGGGACTCCAGCCAGGCCCATCCAGGCCGCCTAGCCCCTGGGCCCTCGCTGCGTAGCCAGAGACTGACTGGGCAGCAGGCGGGGGAGAGAGGACTGGCCTAGGGGTGTGTGTGTATCAAGATTTGGGTTCCAACTCTTCCCCTTTTTGCCTTGGCCACTAGGAAGCTCAGAGCTAGGCTTGGCACTGAATCAGAGGGACAGCTCTTGTTCATCGAGAGCCCCTTGTGTTCGAGGCATTTAATACACATCCTAGCGAGTGAGGAAAGACAGATTTGGGTTAAACCACCCGCCCAGAGGCACACAGCTGATAAGACATCGGGCTGGATCTGAGCCTCCGGGTGCGGTTTCAAAGCTGGCCCACTTTCCGGGGTATCACGTGTCTCCCCTCCCACAGTCTCCTTCCCCTTCGCGGCTCAGGAGGCAGCGTGTGGAGTTGGTTCCCGTTTTGGCCACCGACTAGGGTGTAACCGGGCCAGTCCCTTCACCTGGCGGACAGCCAGCTCCCCGACGCAGCTGGCAGGGCTGGGGGCCCGTGTGGCTGCGAGGGCCAGACAGGACCAAGTGCTCCAAGCACATGGCTCGCAGGAACCCATTCTGTTCATGGATCGCTCTGGCTCCCCCGTGTGAGCCCGGCAGGGGCCGGCGCTCTGCGGACTCCCTGTCCTGACCTGCACATGCTCCCGCGCGGCCGCACCCCAGGCAGAGCCTGCCCCCCCCTCCCCCCTTCCCCGCTCCGGAAGCTCAGAGGCTCTGAGACACCTGGAGGTCGTTAGGTGACCAGTGGCGCCAGCATGGAAGGCTGCCTTACCGGAGCCTTTTGAATAAGAGGCTTCAAATTCTTTTGAAATGGAAGAAGGAAGAGAATAAAGAAATACTTTAAAAAAAACACGCTCCCCGGTGCTGCTAAGAGGCTGCACGTCTGGAAAACCCACCGTGTGATCAGCGCCCAGTGCAGCGCGCAGCTGTGAGCGAGAAAGGGGAGGTCCGTGCCCCTGGGAAGATCTGCTTCCTCTCCTATCGCTTCCTCGGGTGTCGAACGAGGGGGTGCCGGGCGCCCGCCCTCTGCGCGGGGACCTCGGTGGGGGGACACCTGGCCCGGCCCGGCTTCAGCATCAGCCACAGCGAGCGGGCAGCGCCCCGCCCCGCCCAGGCCACCGCCCTCGCCCTCCCTGCCCACAGGCTGCGCACCTGCCACAAGCACCGAGGCAAAGCTGAAGCACATGCCCAGCGCCATCTTCTGCAGGGCCGAGGGCAGCAGCTGGCGCCGCAGCAGCCAGGGGTCCAGCAGGCGGTCCTTCACGGGCACCAGGACCAGCAGCACCACCACGTTGGCCAGGAGGAGCCAGGCCTCCGGGATCTGGGCACGAGGGAGCCAAGAGAGGCAGCTGGCAGGCCGAGACCAGGACCCCAGACCAACCCATTTCCAGCGCCCCTACCCGCCCCCTGCTCCGGGAGGCACACTCCTCATCTGTGTAACTAGGGGTGGGGTTGGGTCACGGTGACAAACAGGTTCCTCTAACTTCTACCCATTGGTAGCAGCTGCCTGCAAGTTACCAGCTCAGTATAAAGAATGCCAGGATTGATTAGTGATGTCTGCCACCTGCAACATTCACAGCTCAGCATAAAGAACGTGAGGATTGCCGAAACCAGTTTGGCTCAGTGGATAGAGCATCAGCCTGTGGACTGAAGGGTCCCAGGTTCAGTTCCGATCAAGGGCACATACATTGGTTGCGGGCACATTCTCAGTGGGAGGTGTGCAGGAGGCAGCTGTTCGATGTTTCTCTCTCATCGATGTTTCTAGCTCTCTATCCCTCTCCCTTCCTCTCTATAAGAAAGCAATAAAAAATATAAAAAAAAAGAATGTGAGGATTGATTAGTGATGTCTGGCACAAGCAGCCAATGGGATAGGGTGGCTGATATGCCATTCCCCTGCCAGCTCTGCAGGCCTTTCGTTTTTGGTCTGAGATGCCACGGGCTGGTTAGGAAAATCCTAGTGACAGGCAGGGTCCCGGGAGGGAGAGGAGGAGCTGAGGGGGGACGAACAGGGCAGTGAGCCGGCTCAGAGCAGCGGGGGGGGGGGGGGGGGGGGGGTTTGCCGGGGGGTTGGGGGGGCGTTGCACTGGTCTGAATTCTTTGGAGCAGTGGGGCATCCTGGCAGGCTGGCCGGATGGTGGCACAATCCGCCCACCTTCCAGGTGCCTTTCCCGTGCCCCGAGGGCACCCTGCCGTGGGGCGAGGGGAGTGCAGAGGCCCATTCACTTCCTCCTCTTTAGGGGGAGCCCGGCCTGGCCTGCCCCGGGCAGCACCCACCATGCCCTCACCTTGTAGCCGCTGGCCGGGGCTCCCAGCGCCGCCGAGCTGTTGCTCGGGTAGTTTGGGAAAATGTTCGGGATGTGGAGGTGAAGACCTTGGAGGACATACGTGGATTGCATCTGCGAGAGAGACAGAGGTGGAGCTGGCTGTTTCACCCAGCTGGACTCCCGGCTTCGGGGCAGGCACGGCAGCTGGCAGGGCGCCAGGCAGGGTCCCACCGGCCGCGGGGACAGCGACCTCCGCCCGCCTGTGCCTCAGGAGCAGGCTTGGCCCGGGCGCCGTGAGGGCGGCTCCTTCGCAAAGCGGAACATACACGTGCTCACGCACACACCTGCCATCTTTGCCGTGTGGCGAGCGAGAGGCAGAGGCCAGTGTCCTCTGAGCAGCTGATTTAGGGAGACCCTCCCCCCGCAGCCCCTCTCATGGTCTGGGGTGGGACTCGGGGGTCTGTATTTTTTATTTATCTATTTTTTGGGGGTCTGTATATTTTGTTTATTTTTATTTCTTGGGGGGGTCTGTGTTTTTTATTTATGTTTTTTTGGGGAGTCTGTATATTTTTTTTTATTTTTTATTTTTGGGGGGTCTGTATATTTTGTTTATTTTTATTTCTTGGGGGGGTCTGTATTTTTTTAAAAACCCTGTGGGGACACTGAGGCGCAGCCAGGAAGGAACCACACTCTGCACTGAGCTCGCCCCTCGCTGGCTGTGGGGTCTGGGCCTCCGACGCCAAGTCCGGGGAAGCTGACAGCGAGCCCTCAGCCTCTGTCCGAGCTCTCATTCGCCAGAAGGATGGTCTCCGGGCGCCTCCTGTCTCCCCCGGAGGAGGGGGCTGGCTGAGGACCCACGTCCGCTGCTCACTCCGCTGCCCCGGGCTTCTCCGGTGAGGGGGACTGCGAGGGGCCTGGGAGCCGTCCCCAGAGCCAGGGCCGTGCTCACCTGGAAGTACACCATCCAGTAGGGCACCAGGGTCACCATGACGGGCAGGAGCTTCACCAGCCCCCGGAAATTGGCGATGTCCTGCTCGGGGGAGGCGCCGGGCTGGGGCGGCCTCTGCTCAGGGTCTCTGTGGGCAGCGGACAAGGAGGGGGTGTCATGCCTGCACCGTGGTCCCGGCTTCCCCTCCTAACTTATCCCCCCTCCCCCCCCCCGCCCCGTCCTCGGTGACCTCAGCCCCCCTCCGGCGCCACCCACTCTGCTCCACCATTAGTGCGTCACCAGCCCCGAGGCGGCCCGGCCCCTGGAGATCGGTCCCCGTAAAGGGCTGCCAGGACATGTTGCAGCCGGGCCAGGACATGCCGGGACCAGCAGGGCGATTCTCCATGCTCGATCGACCCTCCGCCAGAGCCCCCTCACCTGGCAGAGTGTGGGCGCCACAGCCGGGGGCAGCAGTGCTGGAGAGCGAGCCTGAGCATGGAGGACACCTGGCTGCCCTCGGGGGGCTTGGTGACGAAGACGGGGGTGGCGAAGAGGAAGACGAAGAAGGCCAGGCCCACGCAGCCCACCGGGAGGCTGTACCCCAGCAGGAAGCCCACGTTCTGCTGCACGAAGGCCACCACCAGCAGCGCCAGCACGGCGCCCACATTGATGCTCCAGTAGAACCAGTTAAAGAAGCAGCGGCTGGCGTGGCGGCCAAGTCCCAGCACCTGCCGGGCGGGGGTGAGAGGGTGAGGGCCCCTGAGGGCCGGGGCACCCGCTGCAGCTCCATCCCTGGGCCCGCACACCCTCTCCCTGAGTGTGCGGGTGGCAGCCGGTTACTGCTGCCGCACAGCGCCCAGAGCAGATGTCCCTCTGCCACCTGCTCCTCTCTGGGCGACACCCCTTTGTCAATGGCTGAGCACCCCACACTAGCACCCACTTTATACCCAGAAAAAAATGCCAACCTAGCCCTCAGTCTGCCCACGTGCTGAAGCGTGATACACGCGTGTTACTGCGGGGCGGGCAGGGGGCTCCCGAGCGTCCCCCTCGCCGCTGGCGGTGGCAGAGTTTTCACGGTGGCCCGTCCTCTCTCGCCCCCGCTGGTCCGTGCCCAGCCGGACGGGGCGGCACCTCAGGGAGGCAGACACAGCTGCCAGGTGGGAGGGAGTGGAAATGAGGCCCCCAGCCGTGCGGAGGGCTGCGACTCTTCAGCCAGGATTCGAATCGATCCCACAGTCAGGCCCAGGCCCCCGGGCTGCGGGCCGGGTCCCCGCACTGGCGCCCCCGCCCGCCCAGACCCTGGTCCCAGATGCCTGCTCAGCAGGTCTGGGCACGGCCTGGGCACCTCCATTTCTCAGAGCAGTGAGGCCCGGAGGCCTCCCTCTGGATAAACGGTTCTGTTCGCTGTTAACCCCTCACCGGCTCAGGGACCCCCACCTCCGACGCCGCTGCTCTCCTGTCAGGCTTTGCTGTCTGCAGCCGCATGGGGGGGGGGCGGAGGGGGAGGGGAGAGAGGGGGGAGGCAGAGGGGAAGGGGAGAGAAGGGAGAATGGAGGAGGGAGAAGGGAGGAAGGAGAAGGAGGGAGGGGAGATGAAGAGGGGTAAGGGAGGAGGGAGGAGGGAGAAAGGAGAGGTGAGGGAAGGAAGAGGGAGGAGGGCGGAGGGAGGGGGGAAGGAGGATGGGGAAGGAGAGGAGGAGAGGGGAGGGAGGGAAACAGGATGGCTGAGGCCCTCTGGAGGCTGACGAGGGAAGTGCACAGGTTAGCCACACCTGGGGGTCTGGGAAGCCAATGAGAATTAAGGGAAGAGGAGTTCCTGTCGACGGGCTCAGAAAAGGCCAGGGCTGCTCTGGGGGCACCGAGTCCCCTCGTCAGAGGGTCCGCCAGGCTGATGGGCGCGCCCTGGCAAGGCCCTGGGGACGGCTGCTGCGGGATGGGGTGCCGCTGGATGTGGGATTCCCTGAGAGAGGCCCCTTCGATGGCAGACGTGCAGCTGAAGGCGGTGGAGAGGGGCAGCAGGACCAGCCGTCAGCGCCGTGCCGGGTTAAACCCGGGACCATCGGCCGAGTCTTTGCCGGGCGGCGGCGTCACATTCTGCCTGCGTCCTGCGTCTGCGTTCGCTCGTGAACGCCCGTGGCTGTTCCAGTCGAGCTCCACGTTATTTAAATCATCGCCCAACACCCCGCTGAGCTGAGCGATTAAAACACGGCCACACGGAGGGCACCTCGCATCCGGGGAGCCAGTCTGACCCGGGTCTCCTCGCCCGCTCAGCCCAGAGGCCCAGGGAAGGCTCGGAGCGGAGGCACCTGCCCGAGGGCCTGGCGAGTGAGTGGCAGCGCTGGGGTCGCACCAGCTGGCCTGCTCCACCTCGGGCACAGCTGGCGGGAGGGCCCTGACCCCCAGACCCTGCGCCACAGGAAGGCGGGGTGCACGGGAGGCCTGGGGTCCACCACCCCGCCCGCTCCTGGGCCTGCCCTCTCTGTGACCTGTTCAGGGCGATGAATGTCCGGAGACCTCACTGTCCCCATCTGTGAAATGGGCACAACAGCACCACCTGCTGCCTGGCTGGTCAAGAGGGTGAGCTGAGCCGAAACACCGAGAGGCACCGAGAGAAAGACGGACAACTGCGGGCTAAGGACCACTGTCGGGGTGCGCTCCCCTCACCCCAGTTCTTTCAAACAAGGAAACTGGGCCCGGATTGGGGAAGTGGTTTGTTTGCTGGAGGTCTCCCCGGGAGCCAGGCCTCCCGACTCCTGGGTCTCTGCCCAGGCCCCGGCGTTCCCTCCCGTTGCCTGCCCCCCCCCCCCCCCCCCGTACCCCCTGCGGCCACTCACCTGGTCGGCCCCGAAGGAGGTGAGGTTGCTGCGGACGGAGCTGGCGGCCAGGGCGAGCAGCAGCAGGCACACGTACAGGGTGGGCGCGCAGTACGGGGCGGGCACGGGGCGCGGGCAGCCGGGCGCGGGGCAGGCGGGCGTGACGGGCGCCTGGGGCACCTCCCCGCAGAAGGAGCGGCGGCCGTCGGGCAGGGCGGTGGTGGCCAGCAGGCCGCCGGCCGCCAGGTAGAGCAGCAGGCTGAGCGCCGCGGCGCGGAAGCGGCCCAGGTACACGTCGGCCAGCCAGCCGCCCACGGGCGCCAGCAGGTAGGAGGCGCCCAGGAAGACCAGCGCCGCCCGGGACGCCTGCTCGCCGGCCCACAGGAGGCTGCTGTTGAGGTAGAGCACCAGGTTGCCCGCCACGCCGAAGAAGGCCGCCCGCTCCAGCGCCTGCACCAGCAGCACCGCGCCCGCCGCCGCCCGCCGTCTCCCGGGCCTCGGCCCGCCCGCCAGCAGCGCCCGGCGCTCCCCGTGCCCCCGCGGCTCCCCGGGCATCCTGCTGCCTTCCCTCCCTCCCCCGCCGGCCCCCCTGATCTCTCCCTGGCTGCTCACTCCCCCACCTGCACCCTCCGCCTCTCCCCTCTCCCTGTCTTCTCTCTCCGCCTCTGCTACCCTGGATGCCCTCTCCCCTCTCCTCCCCTCCCCCCAGTCTTCCTTCTCGCTCCCCTTCCTCCCGTCCTCCCACCTCCCCTTTCTCCTCCTCAGTGGGTCTCCCCTCTCGGCTGCCCTTCTCAGCTGTGCCCCGTCCCTTGGGACTGACGCCTGGCCCCCCTCTGGGGAGGGCCTTCCCCCAGGGCCCCCTCTGCCGTCCCCTCAGCTGCCTCGACCTCCCCCCCGGCCTCTGTCCAGCTTCTGCGCCTGAGGTCCCGTCCCCTCGCGCTCCTTCCCCTTCCCCGAGGTGGCGGTGCGTCACGCGGTCTGCGGGCGGGCGTCAGGAGAAGTGAAAGCCTGGGTCCGGGGCCCGGGGCCGCCAGCTTTCTAAAAATTTCCCTCTGGCCCTGCCTGCCCCGCCCCCCAGCCTGGAGGACGGCTGCCCATTTTCAGTTTCAGTTTCCCGGCCTCACTCCAGCGCATCCTCTCAACCGCCGTCCCTGTCCCGTCCCTGCCCCGTCCCTGCCCTGTCCCTGCCCCGGCTAGAATGAGGGACCGAGCGGCCCTGGGCCCGGGGTCCCACCCCCCACTCTGCGAACTGGCCGGTGAGGGGGGAGGAGGAGGGTTGTGGGAAGTGAACTAGGGGAACCCTTCGCCGCCCCGAGGGACAGGGAAGCTCTCAAAATGCAGTTCCGATTGTGCAAGTGCCCGGCCAGGAAGGAAGTCGCCAACCCCAGGACCAGGGTGACACCATCGGTGCCCACAGATGGGCTGAGATTGAATTGAGAGGGGCCGGACCTCAGACGGAATCAGAACCAGGCCTCACACTGCCCTGCTCCAAGCCTGCATTGCCCCCCGGGGTCAGAGCCAGCCCTCCCCCGTCAACACCCCCCACCCCCCGAGACTGACCGCTGCCCTCCTCCAGCCTCCCTGCAGCCCTGGCCCCCCATGTCCAGCCACACTGCCTTCTCTCTGCCACCCCCGCCCCCCGAGACTGACCGCTGCCCTCCTCCAGCCTCCCTGCAGCCCTGGCCCCCCACGTCCAGCCACACTGCCTTCTCTCTGCCCTGTCCCCAACGGGCTGTGCTGCTTCCTGCCTCAGGGCCTTTGCACGGTGGCTGCTGCTCTGTATTTAGGTTTCAGCTGAGACGCCTGGTTTTCAGAGACTCCCCCCCACACACACACACACCGTCCCCATCCTAAGCAGCTCTGGATGGATTCTGGCACCTTCTCTCTGCCCAGGCTCCAGGGCGCACAGGGGTCCTCCAGTGGCTGGCTTCCTTCCTCCCAGCAGGGCAGACCCACGTTCTGTGGGGTCTTGTCACACGTTTCTCTTTGGGACTTTATCTTTTTAGAGCAGTTTTCCATTTACACCAACACTGAGAGGAAGACACCGAGATTTCCCACGCACCCCTGCGCCCACACGCGCTCAGCCTCCCCCTGTCAGCGTCCCTCCCCGGGGGTGCAGCTTCTTCTCCCGTCATCCCTCACCACAGCACGCCTGATGCGGGCATTGGACAGAGGTGTGGTGACCGTATCCATGGTAACGTCATCCCGGCACCTCCACCGCCCGTGACCCTCTGCTCTGCTGGTCTCTCCCACCCTGACCCCCGTCGCCCAGCCTCCCCCGTCCCCACCGCAGCCCCCGCCCGTCCACCGTCTCGCTGGCTCTGCCTTTTTGGGAGCGGCTCCAGTGGAGTCCTTCCAGAGACCTCCTTCCCGCGAGGCCCTGTGCATCCCGCGTCCTCCACGTCTTCCTGGCCTGAGAGCTCATTTCTTTCTTTCTTTTTTAAAGCATATTTTTATGGATTTCACAGAGGAAGGGAGGAGGGAGAGAGAGATAGAAACATTGATGAGAGAGAATCATGGATCGGCTGCCTCCTGCACGCCCCCCCAACTGGGGAATCGAGCCCACAACCCAAGCAGGTGCCCTTGAGCGGAATCGAACCCGGGACCCTTCAGTCTGCAGGCCGACGCTCTGACCACTGAACCACACCAGCCAGGGCTGTTACCCTTTTAGAGCGGGTAAGAAGCCCCTGCAGGGTCAGGAGTCATGCAGGTGACCGAGAGGGCAGGGCTGTCCGGAGCCTCTGGGTCGGCTGCTGCCGACAGGGACTGGGCTCTGGGGGAGGGGGGCAGGCCGGCCCCCAGCTCGCCCACCGGTCCAGCCCCCCCGATGTGGCCCCTCTTTGGAGGAGGCTCGGGGTGGCCAGGGCGTGGTGACAGAGCGCACATCACATCGGACACGGCTGTGCTCCCTGCCACTCCGGGACCCGGGCCTGGCCAATGGGAGCTCAGCGGCTGCGGGAGGGAAAGCCCGGAGGACAGCGTGGGCAGCAGAGGAAAGCACCCGGGGAGGGGAGCAGGGCGTCCGCCTTCCGGCCAGCCGCGGGCCCCGAGCTGTGCGGGAGAGGAAGCAGCATCCTGAAGGGAGACGTGGCTGCGCCCAGGCCCGCTGGGACGCGGATGGCCGGTGTGGGGGCCGGAGAGCGGGAGGGGCGGGGAGGCCCTGACCACAGCCCACAGACACCGGCCCAGACTGCGTTGGCCACACGGCGTGAAGTGCGTGTTCTTGTTTTTAATTAAAAGACACACGTGTACAGAGGGACAGCAGGTCCGCGGGTTCCGTCGGAGACCCGCTCCTTCGGCCGACGTAATGCTATTTCCCCATCGTCAGAACACCCTCCACAGTACCTCCGTCCCTCACACGGGGCAGACACAGCAGGAATGAAGTGACACAGTGAAAAAAACTTAAAAGAAAGATAATTCCTGACCTTTACTGTGGCAAATAAATAGTAAAAAACATACAGCACATACGTACAGACGTGGAAATGACGGAAGTTTTTTATTTATTTATAAATAAATGGGAGATGGCGACGTAACCACAAAACAACTTATGTCGGGTCTGACATAACCCGAGGACGGCCTGTGTATGTATTTACTGATTGCGGAGAGGAAGGGAGAGGGGGAGAGAGCTAGAAACATCAGTGATGAGAGAGGATCACAGATCCGCTGCCTCCTGCACGCCCCGCGATGGGGATCAATCCCGCAACCCGGGCCTGTGCCCTGACCGGGAATCGAACCCTGACCTCCTGCTACAGAGCCACACCACCCGGGCTGTTTTTTAATAATGATCTCCTTGTAAGTTCAGACACAGTCACATAAAAATCTAGATTTCTGGCTGCTCTTGAACTTGGGAGGGGGCACGGGGGCCGCCAGGTGCTGTTTCTTAGTCACATCCCTGCCCCATCGCCCCGGCCATGCGGTCACCGTTGGCCTGGAACATGCACAGACTCCTGGCCATTCCACCAGGGGCGGCTCCCTCGGTGCGGCCCCCGTGGTGCGGCCGAGCTGTGTCCCAGGCCCCCCAAGGCCCGCCTCACACCATCGGGGTTTCTCTCACACCGGCCCCCTCTCCCCCCCGCACCTGTTGGGGTCCTGGCCTGGGAACAGGTGGAAACCACAACGGGGAGCCGCCCGGATGGAAGCATCACGGCCCCGGCGCCAGGAGGACGGCGCCCTGGCCGCTCCGGGCGGCTGCGCGGGCCCACCCCCGGCTTTCTGCGCGGGGCCTCCAGACCCACCGGGAGGGACCAGCAGGCCGTGGCTGGGCAGCAGTGGCGGGCCGGAGCAAGCTGGGGGTTTCAGGATGAGTCACACGGTTGGGGGCCGCCCGGACCACAGCGTAACAGTGGTTGCCAAGGCGATGAGATGACGGTGTCGTGGTTCCTCTCCCTGGCTTTCCAGGTTCCTTTAATGTGGCTGAGGCGCCCGTGACCACACGAAGGTCAAGTGTGGTGGCGGCTATTGCTGCTGGACTCCGGCCCCGGTGAGGGCTGGGTTCAGCGGGGACGATGCTTAAGGGCCCCGCGGGGAGCGGCCAGGCCGGGGGGAGGCCCTGGACGCCCACCCGTGGGCGAAGGGGAGTGACCGCGCGTCCGGCGGTCCGATCTCCAGAGCCCCCGGAGGAAGAGCAGCGCCAGATGCCGGGGTCAGCGCGGGGACGCCGTGGCCCTCCCCTCGGGACCGCCGTGCTCACCTGCGGTCCAGGCCTTCTCATCACGACACCGAAGGAAGACGAACCTGCCTGGCACAAAGCAGCGGCGGTGAGATGCAGGGCCTGAGCCGAGGGGGCGCGCTGGCACAGACTGCCGGAAGCCATCGCCGTGCGAACAGGAGAGCCACTGGCCCGTTTCTCACTAACGTGGGAGTCGCAGACCTCCCATGCCGGCCCCGAGGATCCCATGGAACGAGACGAGAGCCCTGTGGCGCCTGGTCTGTTTTTGTTCCTCCGTTTGTGTTTCTCCACGGACACCCTCGGCGCCGGCTTTGCTTGGCTTCCAAGCAGTCAGGCCGATGGACGGGGCTGCTTGAGGCGCTCTCGTCGGGTCCCCAGGGTGCTCTCCGCACAGCGCCTGCTCCGCGTACCCTGTGCCCTCCGCCCGCGCCCGACGCCCCCTCCACCTGCCCGAACCCGCCCGTCCTGCTGTGGTCCCGCCTCTGCTGCCACTTCTGTTCCTCTCCCGCCTTCGTCTCCTGCGTCAGAGCGGCTCTCCCGCATCCCCTTTTACCGATCTGCTGGTTTAACATGCCCTGCACTCCACACAGTCCATTGACAGCCACTGATCGTGCTCCCGCCCAATAAGACCCTCCGTACCCACCACTCCTCTCAGTGGGCTTGTTATGGTTTCCTGGTTGTTGTTGTTGTTGTTGTTCTTCTTCTTCTTAATATATTTTATCGATGTTTTTACAGAGAGGAAGAGAGAGGGATAGAGAGTTAGAAACATGGATGAGAGAGAAACACCGATCAGCTGCCTCCTGGTCTGGGTTTCATGGTGTTTGTCCGGGACGCGAGGCCTCGTCCGGTCACACGGAAGCGCCTGCCCCGCTGGGCCAGAGAGCCTCGGGGTCGCTCGGCTTCTGCTCTCCGAGACGCCTTCGGATCTGCGCTCTCCTGTCGTCTTTGGTCTCTGATAACGTCCGCACTGTCTTCCCACATCAGCGGTGCGTTTCTACATGTGCCTTACATGTCTCTGCCCAGCTTGTTTGTGTGTGTTTGGTTTCAGAACTCTTCAGCCTGTGCCGTCTGCCATGCTGCCAGAAACAGACGCCGAGCCCTCTTTCCTGGCCCCTCAAACGCGTGTCTCTCCAGACCCTGCCCATCAGCTGACACCCCTATCCCCCCGCCCCCAGCGCGTTCCCCACCCCCTGGCCTGCGTCCACCCCCCTGTGCGGTGCCTGCATGCTCCCTGAGGGCAGGCCGTGGCCCCCACCTTCCACAGAGTCCCTGCCTGAGCTCCTCCCTCCATGGCTCTCCAAGCGTCAGTGGAATGAAATGCAGTCTGGAGGCTGGAGGCACCCATCTCCCCCTGTGCTTCCAGGACCTCCCACCAGGGGGCGGCCTCAGCCAGTGCTGGAGCCTTTTCTCCCGCAGGCGGGAGGGTCCAGGGGGGAGGAGCCTGGCCTCCTGGGGCTCCACAATCTGCAGCATCACGTGCCCTCTTGGCGGGACCCCAGGAGAAGCCTCCAGAACCCGCCACCACTGGCCGTTTAAGTGAGAGCGCACAGAGCAGTGAATGGGAGACTGGCGGGGACGTGAGGACGCACAGGCAGGGGAGGGCCGGGTGGACCTGAGATGGGGGTGGCCAGGGCCGGCCGGGCCGGAACCCGGAACCCGGAACCCAGCTCCTCACCCGTCACGGATCTGCTCGGAGAACCCCTGTGCGGCCTGTGCCTTCCTCAGCTGTTCATTCAGCCCCACGGGGAGCGCGATGGGTACTGACACACGTGCCTCCTCCCCCGTGTCCAGTGCGGCCCAATGGACAGCCCCTGTTCCTGCTCCCGGATCCGGCTCAGCCTCTGGGCCCAGCTCCTCACGGGAATGATTCCAAGCCGGGGCCCAGGGTGTGGGGGCACCAGCCTCGCCTGGGCCAGCACAGGGGGTGCTGCAGCCGCACCGGGGACGGGGCCAGACCGCCTCTCAGGCCTCCCGGTGTACGGCTCCCCCCAGGTGCCGCCACACCTGCTCCTCGCCCCCGATCCCAGCCATCGCCGCCCCCGGGGACGAGGCCACGCCTGGGACGCGATCCCAGGAGAGCCCGGTCCCGCGGAACGGGCAGGCAGCGGTCCCTCGTTCACCGTCCCACCTCAGACCAACGGCACACCTACTGTGTGTCTGGCCTCCAGAAAGGAGGCGTGCCCGGCCCACTTTCCATTTCCTCAGTGTGTGTGGGCATGCGTGCATGTGTGTGCACACACGTGTGTGTGTGTGTGTGTGTGTGTGTGTGTGTGTGTGACTGTGACTCTGGGGTGCACTCGGCTCAGGGCGCAGAGTGCAGGCCGCGGGTGCCCCCCCCCCTGCCGCCGTGGCCCCGGCCCCGCTTCCTGAGAACAAACCACAGCGGAGGCAGCGCCGGCTCACAGGCCGTGGTGCGGCTCCGGGAGGAGGCAGGGACCCGGTGCAGCGCAGGCCCAGCGGCGTGAGGGCATCGCGCCCGCCCGCCTCCTGCCCTGGGACGCGGAGCCGGAGAGATGGCCCCGCGGTGGCTCTTCCTCGCCGTGGCCGGACTGCTGACGGCAGGCCTCTCAGGTACCCCCGCCCCCGCCGCCCGCTGGAGGACGGCTCCGGTCTCCTGGCCGCTTCCTGGCCGTTCCCTCCACCCGCCTTTCTGGGGCCCGCCGCCCCGGGCTGTGCTCGCACGAGGGAGGCCCCGTTGTGCCCACAGTCCTGGGGCCTGGAGAGGGGAGGGCCCCCCGGAGGGCTGGGTTGTGCCTGGACGGAGCCGAGAGGCCGCCTGAGCCGAGGTCAGGAACGGGTGCTCTTGTCAGCGGCTCCCAGGCTCCGGGGGAGATGCCTCCCCCCACAGGGTCAGCAACCCCCACCCTAGTCCAGAGAGGACCGACCACGGCCGAGGGTGGGCTCCCTGCTTGCCACTCACAGCACAGCCGTCGGGCGGGCTCCGCACAGCCGTTGGGGGCAGTTTAGGGCACAAAGCAACAGGCACGTTCTCGGTGGCACCTCCCCTTCCTCCTGGGCTTGCCCGGTGCCAGGGCCCTCCTGACCGGGGCCGGGCGCCGGGTCTGGGCGCTGGGCTGTGGTCCTCGGAGGCTGTTGGGGGTTTTGGGCGTGAACACGGGATTCTGGGCCCAGGGAGACTGGGTCTGCCTGCGGTGGGGCACCGGGGCTGCCAGTTTGGTGCGAGGGAGGCCCAGGAAGGCCCCAGGGAGGGCGCCCGAGGCAGCTGGAGGCCGGGAGGCCTGGGCGTGCTCCGAGGGAAGCTCTTCCCTCCGCCTCCCCGAGCCCCTGACCTCACGCCGGGTCCGGGAAAGCCGGTCAGCTCCGGGCTCGGGCACGTGAGTGCCTCCAGCCGTGGGGGTCAGCCCGGCCCTCCCGCCGACCGGGGGCCCCGGGGGCCTCCTGCCCGGAGCTGAGGCGGACGGCCCGAGCGGCCCCTTCCTCCCTCCTCCCTCCTCCCCCCTCTCCGGTCTCCTCCGCTCGGCCGGCCACCGCCTCGGCCGGCATGCAGTCTGGTCCGAAGGTCCGTGGCTCGGTGCTCGGGCCGGCGCCTGGCGGGAAGCAGGAACCCCGGCCCGGGCAGGGCTCAGAGCCATGGTCCCTCCCCTCCTGGCTCACCCTGCACATGGGACGGGGCTCACTGTGTTTTTGGAACTGTATTTGGGGCCCGGGCTCTGCGTCGGGAGGAAGCGAGGTCCCTGTGCGAACGAAAAGCCGGCATCGGGCGCCGTGGGTGCGGCCGGCCGGGAGCAGGCGGTGGGGAAGCCCAGTTCCCGCCGTGAACCGTGGGGAGGACGGGAAAGCGCGAGCCCGCAGCCCACCGGTGGCCCTGCGCCTGCTTCCGGGGAGCTGAGGGGAATGGCAGAGGCCTGGCCCCAAACCGTTAGCTTTTCCCGACTTTGTGGGGGGACTGAGCCCCTATAAGCAGGGAACCCTTTGCTTGCTGTTCGGTTTGATGGCATTCCATCTGCATCCTGACCCTCCGAGGCCCAGGGGGTCTTCCCGCCGCTGGGACACGTGGGGGGGGGCAGGGCCTCCCGGGAAGAGGGAGCGGGGCCTCGGCCCCCAGGAGAGGGGTCAACAGCGGAGCCAGCTGACGTGGGGGGGACGTGACCGGCTGCCTGGGCGGCTCCCCCTCCGCCTGGCCCAGCAGGCCGGGACCCCGGACGGTGCCAGGCCGGCCTGTGGTCCTCCCTGGTCACCGGGCGGGGGCAGGAGGCCAGGACGTCCAGGGGGAGAGAAAGGAAGGAAACGAGCAGAGGAGAGCGAGGAGAGGGGGCGGGAGCCGCGGGGTCACCAGGCTGCGCCCTGGGTGGCAGGCGCCCGGGGCCTGGCCCTCGGGGCCCTGGCAGACCCGGCCGTGGCCGTAGGAGCCCAGCAGGACCTCTCGGTCATGCGCCCCGTCCCAGGCCCAGTGCCCGGCTCCGTGGGGCCTCACTCGCTGTGTCTCTGCCCACCGGGCCTGGGCTCCGGGCCGGCCTCTCGTCAGGCCGGGCTTGTGCTGTTGGATGAGTGACCAGGGCGGAGCCTGGGGCCCAGAGAGCCACTGCCCAGCCCTCGGCTGGTGCTCCCCGGAGGCCCAGGCCCACCGTCCCTCCAGCTCCGTGCCTCAGTGTCCTTCCCGTGTGCCTCTGCTTTCTGACCAGCCCCCGGGGGACGAGGCAGAGGGAAGGAGTGAGGAGCCCATGACTGGGAGGACTGGGTGGGGTTCACCATGTGCCCCTTCTCCTCTCTGGATCTCGGGGTTCCTGAGGGGGATGGGGTGCTTTGGTTAGACCCGTGGTCGGCAAACTCATTAGTTCACAGAGACAAATAGCAACAACACAACGATTGACATTTCTTTGCAGAGCCAAATTCTTTAAACTCAAACTTCTTTCAACGCCACTTCTTCAACATAGACTCGCCCAGGCTGTGGTATTTAGTGAAAGAGCCACACTCAAGGGGCCAAAGAGCCGCATGTGGCTCCAGAGCTGCGGTTTGCCGTCCACGGGGCCAGACAATCCCCGAGGACTCGGTCAGATCTGACCTCTGCGTGCGGCGCGGTAACAGAGCCGGCCGGTGGTGCCGGTGGTGCCAGGCGGGGCCGAGCCTGGGTCCCGGGGCCTCTAGACTGGTCGCTGAGGTCCCCCAGGGGTGCCGTGTGCCCGGCCAGGGCGAGCTGTGGTTTCTTTAAAAAGTAATTGTGGTTTCTTAGCAATTAAAAAAAAAAAAAAATCGCCGAAACCGGCTTGGCTCAGTGGCTAGACAGTCGGCCTGCAAACTGAAAGGTCCCAGGTTTGATTCCGGTCAAGGGCATGTACCTTGGTTGAGGGCACATCCCCAATGGGGTGTGTGCAGGAGACAGCTGATCGATGTTTCTCTCTCATTGATGCTTCTAACTCTCTCTCTCTCTTTTTTTTTTTTTTTTTTTTTTTTAAATATATTTTATTGATTTTGTACAGAGAGGAAGGGAGAGAGATAGAGTTAGAAACATCGATGAGAGAGAGTCATCGATCAACTGCCTCCTGCACACCCCCTACTGGGGACATGCCCACAACCAAGGTACATGCCCTTGACTGGAATCGAACCCGGGACCCTTCAGTCCCCAAGCCGACGCTCTATCCATTGAGCCAAACCGGTTTCGGTGATGTTTCTAACTCTCTATTCCTCTTCCTTCCTCTCTGTGAAAATCAATAAGATATATTTTTTAAAAATCTATTTTCCTTAATGTGGAAGTTCACCAGACCAATCTCACTGCGTTCTCCGCCCGGCAGTTTCCGGCAGCGACTCTCAGGGCCCCGTGCGGTGTCCGGAATGCCGCCAGTGAGTCAGGCCTGGGCCCTGAGGGCGTGCAGTGAGCCCGAGGAGGGCTGAGCCGGGACTGCACCGAAGGCTTTGGTTCAGATCCACGTAAAGCCTGGCCCGTGGCTTCCGTGTGAATTGCAGGCTGAAGCGATAGAGTTTGGGTCAGCAGAGTTTGCCCCATGGTCTGACTGTCCCTGGGTAAAGCGGGGCTCCTGGGAAACCGAAAGTGAGGCCCGTACGGGGCAGAGGGAGGTTGCAGCTGCTCCCACAGAAAACAGCACCGGAGGAACGCTGCGGCCTGGACTCACAGCTGTGACCGTTTGGCCCGCCCCGCTGTGCCCAGCGGGACCCGCAGGCCCGGACGCACGCAGCTGCGCCGGCAGATGGGACACACGGGATTTTCTTACCGATGCTCCCGACGCCGCTAAGAAACCAGCCCCCCAGGGCGCCCGAGGATGCTCTCCATCCAGGGGCTGACGCCTCCACCCCGTGAACACGAGGCGCTCGTAAACGTGCTAATACTGGGCACGGGCGCTGTCACATTCTCCGGAAAGTTCCAGTTACATTTCAGCTAATAGCCATGAACCCGGGAGACACGCTAGAGGCAGAATGTTCTTACACATCAACTAGACAGGACGTTTACCCTGACCGGTGTGGCTTAGTGGATAGAGCGTCGGCCTGCGGACTGCAAGGTCCCAGGTTTGATTCCGGTCAAGGGCAGGTACCTGGGTTGTGGGCACATCCCTGGTAGGAGATGTGCAGGAGGCAGCTGATCGATGTTTCTCTCTCACTGATGTTTCTTTTTCTTTTCTTTTTTTTTTTTTTTTTTTTTTAAATATATTTTATTGATTTTTTACAGAGAGGAAGAGATAGGGATAGAGAGCTAGAAACGTCAATGAGAGAGAAACATCGACCAGCTGCCTCTTGCACACCCCCCACCGGGGATGTGCCCGCAACCAATGTATATGCCCTTGACCGGAATCAAACCTGGGACCTTTCAGTCCGCAGACCGACGCTCTACCACTGAGCCAAACCGGTTTCGGCAATCTCACCGATGTTTCTAACTCCCTATCCCTCTCCCTTCCTCTCTGTAAAAATCATAAAATATTTTAAAAACAAAACAAAACAAACAAATAAAAAAGACAGGACTTTACACATGAACACACCAAACTGGACCCAACTGGCACCTAACAGAATTACGAATGCGCGGGGTTTTTGGTCATCCCATCTCTATTTATATATATATTTGTTTTGTTTTGTTAACCCTCACCCGAGGATATGTTCCCCTTGATTTTTAGAGAGAGTGGAAAGGAAGGGGAGCGACAGAGAGAGAAACAGCGATGTGAGACAGACACAATGGCTGCCTCTCGCACCCTGACTAGGGCTGGGGATCGAGCCTGCCGTTGAGGCACGTGCCCTTGACTGGAATCGAACCGGGGACCCCTCAGTCTGCAGGCTGACGCTCTATCCACCGAGCCAAACCGGCTGGGGCTCATCTCTGTTTTTAAATTCGAGTCTTTGAGGGCTTACCGTCGGGGAGGCCTGGGGTTGTCTGGATCTGAGTGGAATTCCCATCTCAGGGGACAGAGGCGAGGTCAGCCCTTTGATTATTTTGTCAGAATATAAGGCGTCACTGTTCCTGCCGTGTGGCTGGCGGACCTGCCGTGCCCTTAGAGAGCCCATGTCCTCTTCCGATTGGGCTGCTCTCTGACCCATGACCTCTGGCTCCAAGGCATACGACCTCATTCTCTCGGTCTGCCCCCCACTGGGTGGGGTTAAGTTAAAGCCGTGTGCCCATGATCCCAGTCCTGTTTCTTCATGTTCTCCCTGTGCGATGTCCCCACGGACGCCCACTGTCTGCTCACTTCTCCTGAGCCGGGCTCTCGGGTCAGAGGTCAGAGGTCAGCGACGGGTGGGGACGGACAGCTGGCTGCCTGTGGTGACGGGGCCAGGGCAGCTGGCACGGGGGCTGGATATGAGGACCACAGGGATCTGATGGGGGAGAAACACCGCCCACACACCCCTCCCCCAGCCGGCGTTTGCCGAGGCCTCTCCAGGCCAGCCTCACCATCGCGTGGGGAGCTCAGGAACGAGACTGTCTCCCCAGTGTTGGCTTCAGAGGAATAAGCAGCTGGCCCCGCGGGGGCTTCGGGCCCGGGGTTTGGAGGAAAGGGCCACCGGGTTGGAGGCCACCTCCCTCTGCCTGGACCGCAGCTGGGAAACTGCCAGCGAACGCCCTGCCGCCGGGTGCTCGCCCTGCCCTGGGCCGACCGGGCTGGGGCCGGGACCCCCAGTCCATCTGCCTCCCCAGTTACAGAGCCCCGTCTGCCCCCGCCCTCTGCCCCCGCCCGGCCAGGCTGCGGTGACGGAGAGCCCAGTGTTTGCCAGAGCGGCCATCTCCCTGACCATGTAGTCAACCCTCTTTCTCAATTGAATTTAAAGCGGAAATACATTTATTTTTAGGGGGGAAAAGCTTGATAAAGATGGAGCCAGTGCAAACCGCCTTACTGATAGCCATGGGGACAACAGACGTGCCAGAAACAGAACCAGGCCGGGCCATCCGGCCGACGCCGGCCATCTTCCCCGGCGTGCGGGAGGTCAGGGCGGCAGAGGCGCGGAGGACGCGGGAGCCGGGGCGCGCGCCTCCTCCAAGGCAGCAGAGGCTGGCAGGGCCACGCCCGCAGTGACGGGGTCTTCAGTGCCGGCGGGGCCACCGCCATCGCTCTCCCCACGCCCCGTGGTGGCCACGCGTGGGAGCACCGGCCCGGAGAACGGGCAGCGGAGGCGGCGTCTGTCCCCGGGCCTGACGGAGCCGGGAGGCCGCCCGCTCACCTCCCCGGCCGCGCCCTGGACAGGAGGGCCGGGCCAGGCCGTGCCCCGGGCCTGGGCAGCCGGGCTTTTCCTGGTGAGCCTGGACATTGGAGGCGGGGCCCCCCTCGCGTCCTCGATTCAGCTCCGGGAAACGGAGCCCCCGCTGCGGGGCGGTAGGTGCCCGAGGAGGAGAGACGGGAGGGGGTCTGGGCTCTCCGGCTGCAGCTTGCGGAGTGATCTCGGGCCAGTTCCTTCCCTTCCCTTGGGCCCTGGTTTCCTCGCCGCAGAAATGAGCCGGTTGAACAGGGAGCCCGGCCTGGGGGTCCCAGTCCTTGGGGTCCCCTCAGACCCACCGGCGGGGAGCAGAGCTGTTAGAGCCAGGGGGTGGCCGCGACATGGGTGCCAGGCTGCTGGGGCCCCCAGCCCAGCTCTGGGGGCCAGGCCATGTGGCAGGACCAGGGCGCCCAGGGCGTGGGCCTGGTGGTTAACAGAACGCCTCTGCACGTTGAGCTCGTTGGCCCACATGACAGCCCATTGTACAGATGAGGAAACTGAGGGTTGGCGAGGCTGAGTGATCTGCCCAGGGCCTGGACGTGAGCTCAGGCCTCCTGACTGGCAGCTCAGTGCTCTTACCGCATGTCCACAGTGGACCTCAGTTTCCCCAGCTCTGAGTCTGGCTGATGGCTGACTCCAGGGCCCAGGCTGGGACGGGGCCCCATGAGCCCTGGGCTGTGAGGTCCGTGGGGAAGCACAGGGTTCCTCAGGGTGCCAGAGGGCCTCGTGGTCACCACTGCCGCTGGGCGGGGCCTGGTAGGATCTCACAGGGACAGCAGAAGGGGAAGTGGGAGAAGCCAGTCCCACCCCCATGCTGTAGGCCTGGCTGCCATCTGCCCACAGATGCCCGGGAGGCCTCGGGAACCCGGCCTGGGCAGCGGGCAGGGCCCTGGGGAGAGAAGGAAGCTGTGAGGTGCTGGCCTGGGGTCCCCTAATGTGAAGCACCCCTGGGTCCCAGCCCTGTGCTGGAGGGGGGCCAGCAGCAGGTCCAGCCTGTAAGTGTCCAGGCCACAATCACTGTGTCGGACCCGACCGGACTGGGCGGGGCCGGTGGACGCCCGGGGGGTCTGGGCAGCGCTGGTGGCCAGGGCCCTGCAGGGACACAGGCTGTGAGAGAGGAGGAACCTTGGAACTTCTCCAGGGGTCTTGGGGCTCCCATCTGAGCACCCCACTTCCAACCCGGGAGTCCCCTCCGGAGCCTGGGCCCAGGTTCCCAGTTATGCACACAGCAGCCCTGTCCGCATTACAGAAGCGCCCGCGGCTGCTGCTGACAGCGGGACCAGCAGCTTCGGCCCCCGAGCCGCCCCACCAGCACCGCTTTCTAAGTGGGGTTCGCTTCAGGATAACGTGATGTTTCCCCTCCGGCCAGGGTGCCCGGGAGCAGGCTGGGCGGGCAGAGGCGGGGAGCGAGCCCGGACGGGCAGGAGGACCCACTCTGTGTGGCCAAGCCGCCTCCCCTCCTCCCCTCGCTGGCGTGAAGCCGGCGCGCTCCCTGAATGAGCCCCGCTCCTTGGTCCAGGTAGAATTCTGGAAACTTCATGAGGACTCGTGAGCTGGGAGACGCCCAGGTGTGGTGTGTAAGCCTCCTGCTTCTCACAGGAGGACGCTGAGGTGCAGGGAGCGGTGTGCCGAGGCCCCGCAGGGCAGAGGCGGGCCAGCAGGTGGTCCTCAGCGCCCCCTCGATGGGGGACCCAGGGACACGGGGGGGCTCACCCCACATGGCCTCCCTCTCAGCAGCTTCCCTGCCCCCCCATCCTCTGCCTTCTTTTCTTTAACTTTTAAAAATATATATTTTTATTGATCTCAGAGAGAAGGGAGAGGGAGAGAGAGACAGAAACATCCATGATGAGAGAGAATCACTGTCCGGCTGCCTCCTGCATTGGGGGTCAAACCCACAATGTGGGCATATGCTCTTGGCCGGAATCAAACCCGGGACTCTTCAGCCTGCAGGCCGACGCTCTCTCCACTGAGCCACACCGGCCAGGGCTCTTTAACTCTTTATTTCGGCACAGTTTCTCACGTAGAAACTGTGAGTTCCGTGTGTGTTTCACTCAGTTCCCCAGCTGCGAGCACCTTGCCACCATCAGCGACACCATTTCCTCTGCTTTTCTGCACCGTGAGCGAGTAGGTTCTAGTAGGTTCCTTGCTCGTAACTACGCCAACGTGCCTTAAAGTGACCTCACACAGCGCAGCCCCCTTCGCAAAGGCAGGGGATTGGCGTGATGAACTCTGTGGGACTGCCCACAGGCCTTCTCCGGGTTTTCCCGTTGTCCCGGCAGCGCCCGCGAAGGCAAAGGAAAACCCGGCTGGACGTGCCGGGTGCGTGTGCCACCCGTGTCTCCACGGCCTGTGCTCTGGGCCCCTCAGACTTCCTTCTCTCCCGTTGGCGTCGCTCCTTCGCAGGGAACAGGCAGCGACTGGCCAAGCGCCCCGCACCCGGGCGTGTCGGCTGACGCCGCGCCGTCAGACGGGAGCCGGGCCTCCGGCAGGAACTTCCACGAGGGCCCCCGGCCTTCGCCCCCCACACGGGATCCGGGTTCTCTCTGAATTCGTGCTTCCCGAGTGGCTCTTCTTTGGATCTCAAATAAATGCCCGTGGCCTCTCGCTCTGCCATTTAGTTATTCATTTATTTATGGTTTTATTGATTTCAGAGAGAAAGGGCGAGAGAGAGAAACATCCACGATGAGAGAGAACCACTGATTGGCTGCCTCCTGCTAGCCCTCCACTGGGGATGGAGCCCACAGCCTGGCCTGTGCCCTGACCGGGAATGGAACCGGGACCTCCCGGTTCAAGGTCGATGCTCAGCCACGGGCCGCTGTGTCCCCCGGACATCAGATGCAGAGGCACCGGGACCAGCTGGGAAACTTCCTTAAAAAGAAAAGGCCAGCCCGGCGGGCGGGCTCTGTGGCTGAGCATCGACCTTGAACCAGGAGGTCACGGTTCGATTCCCGGTCAGGGCACAGGCCTGGGCTGTGGGCTCGACCCCTAGTGAGGGGCGTGCAGGAGGCAGCCGATCAGCGATTCTCTCTCATCACTGAAGCTTCTCTCTCTCTCCCTTCCTCTCTGAAATCAATAAAACTATAGACGAATAACTAAATGGCCAGAGTGAGGGCCTCGGGCATTTATTTGAGATCCCAGTGAGGAGCCACTCAGGAAGCACGAATCCAGAGAGAAACCGATCCCGTGTGGGAGGCGAAGGCCGGGGGCCCTTGTAGAGGGAAGGGGTTCCGGGCTGCAGAGAAGCTAACTCAGCCGTCCTGGTTCTGACGCGAGCTTTCAGCCCCCCACCCCCCGCGGCCCCCACATCCGCCCTCCTGAGACCTGCAAACGCCGTCCGGGAGGCGCCGGGCCGGGCTGGGCCGGGGCCTCCGCTCAGCGCTGAGGCTGCAGAGCTTTGAGGAGGGGGACCGCCAGGCGGGCCTCCGGGAGGCAGCACCGGCTCCGGGGAAGAGGCCTGGCTCCTGAGGTTTCTAACACGCGGGTCCCGTCGCTGGTCGTCCGGCTGGGACGGCCTGGCCGAGGTCCTGGCCGCTCGGCACAGTTTCTCTGCTCTCCTGAGCGTGTAATGTGTGGGAACATGTAAGCACAGTGAGCGTATATCCCGATGGGCACCGGGCAGGCACCTCCGGGAAGTCCTAGCATTTCGGAGGAACATGGGCAACAATGAAAACAGCCAAGCGAGGAAGACGGAGCGTGTCTGGGGGGCACAGTGAGGCCTCGGAGGACGTGTGAGGTCAGGTGGGTGAGATCAGCAGGGAGGAACAGGCCATTCAGGGCCGGGGGAACAGCAGGTGCAAAGGCCCTGGGGCAGGGCTGAGGCTGGTCTCCTGGGGGAGATTACAGAGGGAGGGGGAGGGGTGGGGGCAGAGAGGTTGGCAGGAGTCAGGGGCCACAGGTCACGTCAGGGCTTGGCCCGGAGGCAGGGGGAATGGGGACTCCTTGATGTGTAGAAGAATATGATCTGATTTGCCTTCACGTGTACCCTATTATTTAGTGTGTGTGTGTGTATGTATATATATATATATATATTTTTTTTTTACCAAATCTCCATTTTAACATACGTGTATTTAAACCTGGAAACCTTCCATCACCACCCCAGCCCTCAAGCCAGCATGACTCTAGCTACTAGAATAGATTCCTGGGGACAAGTAAGACCCCGAGGACTGTGTCACCAACCAGCCCGCCCGCCATGCCCGAGCAGGCACCCTTGTTAACGGGGTCAGGGGTCAAAGGCCGAGTGGCACCACAAGGCCCCTGAGCTGGGGGACCGAAGAACTGGGAAAGGAGTAACGTGCTAACTCAGATCCAGCGCGGGATAGCCTGGGCCCTAACAGGACGCCGATGCCGAGAGAGGAGTCGGGGTGTGTGTGTGTGTGTGTGTGTGTGTGTGTGTGTGCGTGCTGTCTGGCCGGCAGCCTACCGTCAGAGGCCCCCGCCCCCCAGTCAGACCCCCACTGGTCCCCTCTCCCACGCACCCGGGAGAAACTGAGGCCCCGAAACGGCAGGGACTTGCCCAGGGTCATAGTGAGAGCTGGTCTCGGCGCCGCCACCCCTCGGGGCTGCTCCCACCCGCTCCGCCGAAAGTGAGACGTGACGCGCACGTGAGTCATCCTGCTGTGAAGACGCTGAGAACCGCCGAGAAGCCGCCCGGCCTCGGGGCACACGCCTCTCCTCCAGAAGGAGGGGGGCGGAGGTCCTGGAGGGCGGCTGGCCGCACAGACAGAGTCCCGGTGAAGGGGCGCGGAGCGGCGCCCCCTGCCCAGGGCGGAGGCGCACGCACCCGGGGGTTTGCATTGAGCGGCTCAGGCCCCTGAGCCTGGCCGGCCATCGGAGGCCTGGCAGCCGGAAAGAAGGGCTAGTTCGGGGCGGGAACCACGGAGCCTGTGCTCTGGGAGGAACTCCTGTTTCCCTGGCAACTGCCGTCCCCCTCTCGTCTCCTGGACCGCGGGGCTCGGTGCAGAGCCAGGGAAGGGAGCGGCGGGTCGGGGTGGGGGCAGCACTGCGGAGGCTCCCGGGGGGACGGGGCGGGGGCAGGCGCGGCTGCTGCGGACGGAGGTGTGTGCCTCGGGTGGGAGGAAGGTGCCGGAGGCCCTGGAGCCGTCGGGGTTTGCGTTGCCTGGGCCCACTCCTGCGTGGGTTTTAAAAAGCAAACCCCATGCATTTGTCTCATCTCCCTCACATTTACTGGATGGCAGTGAGCGTTCTCCTGTGAGGGCCCGGGAGGGGACACACAGCCCACGGCACACGTGTGCACGGGCTGGGCGTGTGGCAGCGAGCAGGAGGGGGGCTATCGGTGGTTAAGTTGGGGGGAGTCCGCAGACCTGCGATCGCGTGTGGGGGTGTGCCCCTCTGGCCCCGCATGGCCCCAGAGTCAGCTGTGTGGTCAGTGGCCAGTGGCTCCTCTTCCACGCAGGCCTGGGCAGCAGAGCAGGCAGCGCCTCGCGTGGGGGCAGCCGCCGGGGCCCGTGAGCTGCGTGTTTCACAGACGGTCTGTCCACGCGCCTCCGTCCCAGCCCGTCCCGCCCGGCGCCGGCCAAACCGCAGTCTCCCGCTCGGCTCGGCCGGCCGGCCACACGGCAGAGGCGGCTGCGGGCACGCTCCTTCCCGCGTCTCCGTTCTCAGCCGTGAGAGAGGAATTCCCCGGGTGCGGCCGTGGGCAGATGCCCCGGTGCCGGGCAGGCTGTGGGCCCCCGATTCTCGGACCCTTCCGATGACACTCACCCCCATCCCCCATTCCTGCTCCTCACGCCCCCCCCCCCAGGGCCGGCTCAGCGAACGCTCATGGGCCGCCCACTGCTCAGCCCAGGGCACGGCCCCTCCAGGCTGCTACGGACCCCCAGACACATTTCCAGCCCAACGTCCTTCCTAAGAATAGCGCCGTTTTCAAGCTGCTTTAAAAAAAAAATAAAAAAAAATCCTCACCTAAGGATACGTTCCACTGATTTTTAGGGAGAGGGGAAGAGAGAGGGAGAGACAGAGAGAAACGTCGGTGAGAGAAACACATCGATGGGCTGCCTCCTGCACGCGCCCCCCAGGGGCCTAGGCCAGGGAGGAGCCATAACCGAGGTCCATGCCCTTGACTGAATCGAACTCGGACTGTTTGCAGGCCGACGCTCTGCCCACACCGGTTAGGGCTCGAGGTTCCTCGTCTGCCGGGGGTTTCACAGGGATTGTACCCGCTTAGCCACAACAGCTTCTAAGCTTCTGGCAGGGAGAGGGACCGGCTGGGGAGGGTTACGGGGCAGGTGCGTGGCCTGGCCCCACCCTGGCCCTTCCTCTTGGCTGTGCTGCGGCTCCAAAGTGTGAGACTTGCCCTCCCCGGGTGGCGGGGGAGGCAGGTGAAGGCACCCAGGCCCAGGCCCTGTCTCTCCGCGGCCGCATCAGCTGCAGCGTGTGCCCCTGCCCCTCGCACACCGGCCTCTGTGCCCTCGTGCCCCGCTCACTCACCCACCGCGGCTGCTGCTGATTGGTTTCAGGTCACCCGTCGCCAGCCCCCTCCGGCCCGCCCAGCCCCAGCCGAGCCGAGAGCCAGCCCCCGGAGCCAGGTGAGGACACGGCCTCCTGGGCCTGGTCAGCGTCCCGAGGCCCAGCAGGCGTGCCTGGGGGCCGGGAGGGGACGTGGACCTGCCAGGGGGGCTCCCTAACTCCAGACCACACCCCCTCCCACGCCCCGTGTGTGCAGGCTTCCTCAGGCCCTCAGGGTCTGAACCCCCACCCGAGAGGCCCTGGGGCGTCACAGGCAGGTGGCCAGGGCGCGGGGCGCATCTTAGGGGACCGCTGAGAAGAAGCTAAAAAGCCTTGATGGGGGGAAGGGAGGGGAAGGGGGTACAAAGGGGGTAGAGGAGGGAGGAGGGAGGGGAAGGGGGGGTCCCACCAGGTGGGCCCTAGGTGAGCTCCACAGACATTTGTGAAGGACTGACTCTGTGCCAAGCTGAGCGCCAACCCCGGGGTGCCATGCTGGGGAGGCTCCCTAAGGAGGGGCTCTGAGGAAGGAAACCACCTCACAGCCGTCACCCCGTCACCCTGTCACCCCGTCACCCCCCCCCCCCCATCTGCCCTGAGGGTTCCAGGTCACAGGGGCCTCCCCTGCGGTCGACCCTCAGGACAGAGAGCGGCCTGGGGGGACCCTTGGCCCCGAAATACCAGGGGCGTCTGAGCCCAGGCCCCTGCCCCCCTCACACAAGTGCTCGTGAGGCAGGGTGAGAGGGGAGGGTCTCTGGGGACTGGACCCCGGGGCCCCAGGCCCACTGCTCCTTCCCCCCAGAGTCCCCCTCCTTCCCGCTCCTGACCTAAGGAGGAGCAGGACCAGGCCGAGGGGGATGGCCCGTCCCGCCCCGAGGCCGGAGCCGGTGGGTGCTGTCCGTCAGGAGGAGGGAGGGCGGGCCTCCAGCCGGCTCAGCGGGGCCTGTGCTTGCAGGGCCACGGCTGGAGGTCCGCCTGGTGAACGGGAGCAGCCGCTGCAGCGGGGCCGTGCAGGTGTGGGCAGGGGCGTCCTGGGAGACCCCGTGCGGGCTGCACTGGGACCGCAGCGCCTCTGAGGCCGCGTGCCGCGCGCTGGGCTGCGGCGGGGCAGGGCGGGGGCCGGCCCAGCCCACCCCGCTGCCCCTGGACCGCGCCCCGGGGAACGCCAGCGGGACCCCGGACGCCAGCGGGACCCCGAACGCCACGTGGGTCCTGGCGCCCGCGGTCCAGTGCAGCAGCAGCGAGTGGCGGCTCTGCCGGGTGGAGCAGCACCCGTGCCCCCAGGACGGGCCGCCCGCCCAGGTCACCTGTGCAGGTACCGCCCCGCCCCGCCCGGCTCCACCCCGCCCCGCCCGCCCCACCTCCCGGCCCCCCACTCCAGCCCCGGGCACTGGGCCCAAGCTGCCCTCCCCATGTCCCCCACCCACCACCATGGAAACACAAGCTGGTGCCCACACCCAGGACACAGCCTGGTCTCACTTCCAGCTCTGAGCCTATCCCCCCATTCCTGCTCCCCCCGCCACCCCAACTCCACCTGGCCAGCTTGGTTCTCAGCCGACCCCGGAAGCCCCCAGTCCTCATGGGGTCTGCAGGCTTTACGTGCTGGCCCCATCCCTCATCCCTCTCTGACCTCTGTCTCCTTTATCCCCACCCTGACCCCCCAAATACATAAATACGCCAGGTTCCTAGCCCCGCCCACCCGCTCCACAGCCCTGCCCACAGCCACCTGGCCCAGTCCCTACCACCCGGCCACCCCTCCCTTCCTCGCCCCCTTCCCTGCCCTCCCCGTAACCCCTTCTCCCCCCACCCCCAGAGCCCCGCGACCTGCGGCTGGCGGACGGCGGCAGCCCGTGCGCGGGCCGCGTGGAGATGCTGGAGCGCGGGCAGTGGGGGTCCCTGTGCGATGACACGTGGGCCCTGGAGGACGCCCACGTGGTGTGCGGGCAGCTGAGCTGCGGCTGGGCCGTCCGGGCCGTCCCGGGCCTGCACTTCGCTGCCGGCCGGGGGCCCATCCACCGGGACCAGGTGAACTGCTCGGGCACCGAGGCCTACCTGTGGGACTGCCCGGGGCGGCCCGGAGAGGGCTACTGCGGGCACAAGGAGGACGCAGGCGTGGTGTGCTCAGGTGAGTGCGTGCCGCCCGGACCCCGGTCCTCCACCAACCCTACTGTGGGCCTCCTGGGCGCCAGGCCCAGAGTGTGCGGGAGAGGTTCCCCTGTCCTCACACGTCACTGTCCGGGAGGGAAGACGAGACCAGACCAGACCACCCCAGGCAACGGTGGTCCAAGCCCCCAGAGAGAGAGCGGAGGCAGCTTGGGGGCAGCGGGCAGCCCGGAGCCGGAGGAGTGCACCCATCACATTAGGGCGAGGCTCTTCCTGGGTGGGAGGCAGCCACCTGTTCGGAGCAGCACGGGAGAACGGAGGCAGGGAGGCCCGAGGAGGCTGCTGGCAGTCCAGACAAGGCCATGACGTTCCGGTCCAGCCAACACTTCTCTGTAACGGGCATAGGAACCGGGGTGGGGGTGGGGGGTGGGGGATGGAGGGTCTTGTTAAATGCAGATTCTGACTCCGGGGTTCTGGGATGCAACTTGAGATTCTGCATTTAAAAAATAAATAAATATTTTATTGATTTTTTACAGAGAGGGAGGGAGAGGGATAGAGAGTTAGAAACATCGATCAGCTGCCTCTTGCAAACCCCTTACTGGGGATGTGCCTGCAACCAAGGTACATGCCCTTGACCGGAATCGAACCTGTTCACAGGCCGAGGGTCTATCCACTGAACCAAACCGGTTAGGGCGAGATTCTGCATTTTTAACCAGACTCTGTAACCAAACCCAGGTCCAGCTGCCCGTTTCCACAAAAGCCAGACTTGTGAGACAGGTTTGGGTGAGAAGAAAATGGGTTTATTCAAGTGCCGGCCACCTGAGGAGATGGGGGACTCTTGTCCCAGAGCCCATCCTGGCATCTTCGTGCAGCAGAGGGTTTGTCAGGAGGGAGAGGGGAAGCACAGGAGGAGAGCAGGAGGGGCGGGCTGCGGACAGGCAGGCAGGGTCCTTGCTGGTCCCAGCATGGATGTTCAGGGTCAGCATCCTCGAGTTGGCCATCTGGTTCTCTGAGGCCTTGAGGTCCGATGGCTTCCTGGGTTCCTTCAGGAACGGAAGCCGCTGATCGGTAAATTGTACTGAAAAAGCGTTAACATGCAGACGCGTGTGCTGATGGGAAAACCAGGTTAGAGCCACCGCTGGGTTAACATTTACCAGGACGATGGAAGGAGGGCGAACTCGGGGCCCATCGCAATGCAGGCAGCACTGATGCTCGGTCCACGGACCAGACGTAGAGCAGCAAAGACATAGGAGCAGAGCAGACGGGCCGAGGAGCGGGGCTGCAGGGGCTGGAGGGCGAGCACGCGGAGACGGGCTGGCTCTGTGGCGGTTTCGGTTGTGGGTCTGGGCTGGCGGGGCTTTGGGCCCCAAGGATCCTGACCTGACTCCCCCCCCCCCCCCACAGAGCACCAGACCCTGCGCCTGACCGGGGGCGTGGACGGCTGCGAGGGGCAGGTGGAGGTGCACTACCAAGGGGTCTGGAGCACGGTGTGCGACAGCGAGTGGTACCGGTCGGAGGCCGGGGTGCTCTGCCGGGCCCTGGGCTGCGGCACCGTGGCCCACATACCCCGGGGGCCGCCCCACGCCCTGCCCGGCCGGATGTACTACTCCTGCCAGGGAAACGAGGCCGAACTCTCCCACTGTCGGTGGCGGTTCAACAACTCCAACCTGTGCCGCCAGTCCAAGGCAGCCAGGGTCGTCTGCTCAGGTACCCCCCGCCAATACACACACACGCACACACACACACAGGTGTGGACCGGGAACACACACACGCACACACACACACACACAGGTGTGGACCGGGAACACACACACACACACACACACACACACACACACACAGGTGTGGACCGGGAAAACACACACACACACACACACAGGTGTGGACCGGGAACACACACACACACACACACACACACACACAGGTGTGGACCGGGAACACACACACACACACACACACACAGGTGTGGCCTGGGAACACACACACACACACACACAGGTGTGGACCGGGAAAACACACGCACACACACACACACACAGGTGTGGACCGGGAACACACACACACACGCACACACACACACAGGTGTGGACTGGGAACACACACACACACACACACAGGTGTGGCCTGGGAACACACACACACACACACACAGGTGTGGACCGGGAACACACACACACACACACACACACACACAGGTGTGGACCGGGAACACACACACACACACACACACACACAGGTGTGGACTGGGAACACACACACACACACACACACACAGGTGTGGACCGGGAACACACACACACACACACACACACACAGGTGTGGACCGGGAAAACACACGCACACACACACACACACAGGTGTGGACCGGGAACACACACACACACGCACACACACACACAGGTGTGGACTGGGAACACACACACACACACACACACAGGTGTGGCCTGGGAACACACACACACACACACACAGGTGTGGACCGGGAACACACACACACACACACACACACACACAGGTGTGGACCGGGAACACACACACACACACACACACACACAGGTGTGGACTGGGAACACACACACACACACACACACACACACAGGTGTGGACCGGGAACACACACACACACACACACACACACAGGTGTGGACCGGGAACACACACACACACACACACACACACACACAGGTGTGGACTGGGAACACACACACACACACACACACACACACACAGGTGTGGACTGGGAACACACACACACACACACACAGGTGTGGACTGGGAACACACACACACACACACGCACACAGGTGTGGACCGGGAACACACACACACACACACACACACACACACACAGGTGTGGACCGGGAAAACACACACACACACACACACACACACACACACACACAGGTGTGGACCGGGAACACACACACACACACACACACACACACACAGGTGTGGACCGGGAACACACACACACACACACACACACACACAGGTGTGGACCGGGAACACACACACACACACACACACACACAGGTGTGGACCGGGAAAACACACACATACACACACACACACACACACACACAGGTGTGGACCGGGAACACACACACACACACACACACACACACAGGTGTGGACTGGGAACACACACACACACACACACACACACACACAGGTGTGGACTGGGAACACACACACACACACACACACAGGTGTGGCCTGGGAACACACAAACACACACACACACAGGTGTGGACTGGGAACACACACACACACACACACACACACAGGTGTGGACCGGGAACACACACACACACACACACACAGGTGTGGACTGGGAACACACACACACACACAGGTGTGGACCGGGAACACACACACACACACACACACACACACACACACAGGTGTGGACTGGGAACACACACACACACACACACACACACACAGGTGTGGACCGGGAACACACACACACACACACACACACACGGGTGTGGACTGGGAACACACACACACACACACACACACAGGTGTGGACCGGGAACACACACACACACACACACACACACACAGGTGTGGACCGGGAACACACACACACACACACACACACAGGTGTGGACCGGGAATTCCACCCGAGCCCGCAGCGGGGACGGACGGGTGGGGAAGGACAGGTCCGGGCAGCAGAGGGACCCGCCCCTCAGGCCCGCAGACGCTCTGGGCGGCCAGGGCGGCTCTTCCCCACCCCCACAGCCTCAGGGCGTGAACCGGGCCTCGCCACGCCCGCCCTCTGTGCTGGCCGGCGGTTCCCGTGGGCTGGCGATCTCAGAAAAACCCCACGCGGACCCCACGCCGTGGGCACCGCCCTGACCGGCCGGAGCCTGACCTGGGCGGCCTCTCCACGCCCGGGTTCCTCTTGTTTGGGCGCAAAGCCTCGCACCCACGCAGGACGTGGGTCCCACTGACCTGCAGCACCCCGGACACAGCGCTGCCCACACGCCCCTGACGTGCCGTCAGTTGTGGTGATGGTGCCAGCCCCCGGTTTCAGGGGTGCTGAGACCGTCAGACGGGAAGAAACATGGTCTGACCGTGCCCGCGGCTTCAGTCTCTGCCAGTGGGTCGGACGCTAGCCAGGCCGGCGGGGAAATCCCGGAGCACCGGGGACTTTGGGGCCCCGCCCCCTTACCTGCCAAGAGCTTATGAGAATGACGCGTGCCAGCGCCCCCCCAGGCCCCCGCCCCCGGAGCAAACCGCCCGAATGGGAAAGGGCTGTGGTCTGCAGCAGGTGCACAGAGGGGAGGCGCATCCTGTATCAGCCCCCGTTCTGACCACGGGCCGCGGCCGGCACGGAACCCGTGATGTTCTCCTTAGCGTGTGTGTGTGTGCGTGTGTGTGTGTGCGTGCGTGTGTGCGTGTGTGCGTGCCCTGTTCCGGGTCACTTGTGGGTTGTGGCACACAGTAGGAGCTCAGGAACACGTGCCCAGTGACTGCGTGGTGCTTCCCGGCAGGTTCCCGGAAGCTGCTCAACGGGTCCGCGTCTGACCTTCCTACCAGCGCACCGCCGGCCACCGAAGGTGAGTGTCTCAGAGGCTCGGGGACATGGGTGCACGTGTGTACGTGTGTGTGTGTGTGTGTGTGTGTGTATGGATGGATGGATGTGTTTCTGCACGGGAGCCGGCCACGCGGTGGGCAGAGAGCTCGGAGTTGGGGTAGGGGGGTCGGGGGGTCAGGAGGAAGTGCCACCCAGTGGGTGACTCATCGGGATGCGTGTGCGGAGCTCGCTCTTCACCGGCCCCTGATGGCCGGCCGGCCGGGGAGGACACGGCTTTGAAAGGGAAGGGGAGCCGCGGGCGGGACGGGGAGGCGAGGGGCGGGGCGGGGAGAAGCCGACGTCCCCCTCTCTCCCTGACGGGGCTCTCGCTTGCAGAGCCGGCGGGGCCGGTGCCCGCGGAGGACTGGACGCCCCGGGAGCTGGCGCTGCTCGTGCCCTGCGCCGTCCTGGGGGCCCTCCTGCTGGGCGCGCTCGTCAGCATCTGCGTGCTCCTCCTGCGGGTGAAAGGGAAATACGGTGGGTGCGGCCCCGGGAGCCGCAGGGAGGGCCCAGGCCCGGGCGCAGGCCGTTGGGGGGCGGGCGGGGAGCTTGGGGGACCCCAGCAGGAGTAGCAGTGATTCAGCCCTGGACTTGGGAGAGCCCCTTGATGGGGAGGATTTTCCCAGCATGCCCGTGGGAGTGGACCGATGTGGCCCCACGGGAGGACCAGATCATGTGTCTGGAGTGCCTTGTCTGGGGTGGGGGGCCTGGAGGAGGGGGTGCAGGAGGGGGACGGACAGAGCCAGACAGACTGGCAGGGAACAAGCAGTGACTTTCAGGGTCTCCGCCCCTCCCACAGCCCTCCCTGCTGCCATGACGCCCCCACACCGGCCCGCCGCTGCCGTGGCAGGGGCCAATAGCTACCAGGAGGTCCCCAAAGGAGAAGGTAGGAAGCCACGCCCCTGGGTGGGGGCTGGGGCGGAGGAAGGGTACCGGGCAGGGCCCGCCAGGAGGAGGCCTGTGCCAGCCTCGCCCGGCCTGGCTGGGGAGCTGGTGGCGCCGTCATTCTAGGCCCCCGGGCTTCCGAGTTGGGGACCAGCACGGGACCTGGCTCTCCTGGGAAACCTCCGCTCTGCTGATTGGCTAGCCGGCTGTGATGTCATTTCCTCTTCTTAAAACTTTCTATATTTTTATTGATTTCAGAGCAGAAGGGAGAGGGAGATAGAAACATCCATGATGAAAGAGAGTCATGGATTGGCTGCCTCCTGCACGTCCCCCACCCAGGGGCGTGGCTTCCTACCTTCGGGGATGGAGCCCGAAACCCTGGCACGCGCCCTTGGCCGGAATCGAACCCACGTCCCTTGAATCCACAGACCAACGCTCTATCCACTGAGCCACACCAGCCAGGGCTGCGTTTCCTCTCTCGGTGGCTTGTCCATTCAGCCTCCCTGCGGGGTCTGTCACCATCCTCCTGGGACATGGCCTTATTCCCGTGTTCCTGAAGGGAAGCACTGGGTCCGCTCGCCATGCCCTGTGACGTGTGGGTCCTGCCTCTCCGAGCTCTGCTCTCAGAGCTGGGCCTCACCACGCCGTGCTGTGACTATGGACTCGCCTTTGTCTGAGAGGCGGGCGGCGCCCAGTCAGGTGTTAACACGCTCTGCAGCACGTGTGTCTGAGGAGAGAACATGGTACGGACCCTGAGCGGCCACTCCCTGAGCATGATGGTCAAGCCCAGTGGTGGTTGGCAAACCGCGACTCAGGAGCCACACGCGGCTCTTTGGCCCCTGGTGTGTGGCTCTTCCACAAAATGCCACGTGTGGGTGCGCACAGACAGTGCGACGGAAACTCTGTGGCCCATGCGCAGAAGCCGGTTTTCGGCCTGGGCTGGTCTGTTCTGAAGAAGTGGCGTTAGGACACTCCAGGGGCCAAAGAGCTGCATGTGGCTCGAGAGCCTTGGTTTGCCGACCACGGCTCTAGGGGCAAGGCAAGGGCCTCCGTGCCTCAGTTTCCTCAGCTGGACAATGGGCCAGCGATGGGCGCTTCCTCCGCAGCTGTTGTGAGGGTCCAGTGCGGCCGTCTGTGTAAGCCTAGGGCATTGCCGGGCGGGCAGGCGCTGCTGCTGTGAGTGCTGGTCCCTGAGTGTCCCTCGGTCCCGTGGGTGCGATGGCGGGACGCCGGGAAAACCCAGGCTGCCCGCGGCTCCCCCTGCCTCTCTGCCCCCGCGTCTACGCCGTCGGCCGCCTCTCCCCGCGCCCCGCCCACCCCCTGGCCACGGCTGCTCTGTTCTCTCCCCAGCTCCCAAGCTGCCCATCCAGGCCCCGGCCCCGCCCCCCGCGGACTCGGACTCCGGCTCCGACTCAGACTATGAGCACTATGACTTCAGCGCCCAGCCCCCCGTGGCCCTGACCACCTTCTACAGTGAGTGCCGGGCCGGCCCAGGCACAGCCAGGGAGGAGCCCCCTTGTTGCCCACCGGCTCCGCCGTCGGAGGCCCACACAGAAGGGTTCAAAGTGCTCTGTGGCCCTGGAGGCCTCGTCCCCCTCCCCCCCAGGCACGGCCTCCCCCTCCGTCCGCCCACGCTCCCCTCTGGCCACGCAGGGCCTTGGGGCCTGTCCCTGCCGCTCCCCGGGGTGGCTGTGTCTGCGACACGAGGGGGTCAGGGACACACCATCCCGTCGGCTTCCTGCACGCTCACACGCTCTTTCTGTGCCCCGTCCCTCCAGGGGCCTCCCCGCCCCCCCAACCTCCGCCTTGAGCCCCGCTCCCCCTGCTCTCCGCCTCCTCCGGCTCCCCGCCATGCCTCCCGGGGAGCAGGGCCCAGGCGAAGCAGAGAACCCCGCACCCTCTGTGGAAGCCCTGGGAGCTTGTGGCAAATTCCCGAGCCCAGCCCCGCACCTGCCGGACACGTCAGGGTGACAGCGGGCCGTGTGTGACAGACCCCGAGTGACCGTGTCCTCAGACACGGGCCCAGGGCCCAGGCCAATTCCCTCTCGCTGCTCTGCAGCCTAAGGTGCTGCCCTGGTCCTTGTGGTCCCGAATGGCTCACCCCACGCCCACGGCCCTGCCAGCGGGAAGGGGGGCCGGAAGGTGGGGCGTGCCCTCCCCTAAAGGCCGGAGGTGCCTGCGTGGCTCCCATCGTGGTTCGCCAGCCAGCTGCCGGAGAGGCGGGGAGACGGAGCCTCTGACCCAGGCCGCCGTGTGTCCCCATAAAGCCAGAGGGTCTCCCCGACAGGAGGGGAAGTGGATTTGGGGACACCAGGGCCTCTGGGGTGCAAATGGCCCCAATTCTTCATTCGTTGGGAGCTGAGAGCCTGAGGCCAGGCCTCTGAGCTGGAGGCGGGGAGTCAGGGTGCCAGGCTCGGAAGAGCCGACTGCAGATTCAGACCCTGTGTCTGTCCCTGCGCTCCGGTGGGCCTGACTCTCCTGGTGCTGGCGGGAGGTGCCGGCCTGTGCGGGTCCCAAGCCTCCAGCTTACGCTCTGGGCCTCCTCAGGGCCTGTCTGGCGCTCCTGCCCAGATCTGCCCACCCGCGGGGAAGGCCCCGCCTCAAGGTTCTCTGAAGTGGCGGGAGGGGCACCTGGGACAGGGGGTACGTACGTAGGAGGGCATGAGGGCTTCTGGCCAGAAGCAGCCTGTCCCCGCCTGGTTTCCTGGACCAGGACGAGAGCCCGGGACTGTCCTTCGTGCCCTGGGGCAGACTTCCTGCCAGTCCAGCCTCCGGCCTCCTCCGGCCTCAGGGGACACCCTCTGCTTGCAGATTCCCAGCGGTACCGGGTCACGGAGGAGGCGGCCCAGCAGAGCCGGTTCCGGATGCCCCCCGTGGAGGAAGGTGGGTTCGGGGGGGCGGGAGGGTGATGTGGCCCCAGCAGCCCCTCTCGGCCCCCCCCTGTGGACAGGGCTGAGGACAGGGCTGAGGACAGGGCTGTGGACAGGGCTGTGGACAGGGCTGAGGACAGGGCTGTGGACAGGGCTGTGGACAGGGCTGTGGACAGGGCTGAGGACAGGGCTGTGGACAGGGCTGTGGACAGGGTTGTGGACAGGGCTGAGGACAGGGCTGTGGACAGGGCTGTGGACAGGGCTGAGGGCAGGGCTGTGGACAGGGCTGAGGACAGGGTTGTGGACAGGGCTGAGGGCAGGGCTGTGGACAGGGTTGTGGACAGGGCTGAGGACAGGGCTGTGGACAGGGCTGTGGACAGGGCTGTGGACAGGGCTGAGGACAGGGCTGAGGACAGGGCTGAGGACAGGGCTGTGGACAGGGCTGAGGACAGGGCTGAGGACAGGGCTGTGGACAGGGCTGAGGACAGGGCTGAGGACAGGGCTGTGGACAGGGCTGTGGACAGGGCTGAGGACAGGGCTGTGGACAGGGCTGTGGACAGGGCTGTGGACAGAGGTCTTTCCTGGTGGGAGCCGCTCCCCGTGGTGGCAGTTCCTGGCCAAGTCTGATCCATAGCCTCCGCCTTTGCTCGCCGCCCTCCCCGCCTGGCCGGGGCCGTGACGAGGCCTGTGCCTCCCAGGCCCCCTGCCGACCCGGACCCTCATTGCAGACCCCCCCAGCCTGGGCCCCCAGCGGCACCCCCGGAGCAGCAGCGGGTCCAGCACGTCGTCCGGGGAGGGCTACTGCAACAGCCCCAGCAGCCGGCCGCCCCCGTGGGGCCCCCTCCCCGAGCAGCCCCCGCGCCTGGAGCTGGCTGGCTCCCAGGGGACCTTCTCAGGTGAGCTGGGCCCGGGGACCTTCTCAGGAGACCAGCCCCCGTCCTGGGCCAGCCTGGCGGGGACGCAGCGAGCCGGGAGCCCTGACCCGGGCGGTGCAGACACTCGCTGTGCGACCTCGGGCCAGGGCCCTCCCTGCTCTGGGCCTTCATTGCCTCCTTCGTCAAACTGGCTGGCTCAGCGGAGTCCGGGGGCTCCCAGCCCCGGCGGTGTGCGGTGCGCGGGCTGGCTGCCTCCACGGGCGTGACCGGCTCTGGGTCTCCGCAGGGCCCTCGGCTGACGACGGCTCCAGCACCTCCTCCGGGGAGTGGTACCAGAACTTCCAGCCGCCACCGCTGCCCCCGCCCCCTCCGGAGGAGCTGTGTCCAGGTGTCGGGGCTGGTGAGGGGTCCGGGGAGGGGGACGGAGAGGACTGGGGGGGATGAGGGGGCACATAAGGAGAAAAAAGAGGTAAAGGGATTATGAGAGAGAGAGCCAGAGGGAAATGGAGCGGGTGGGACAGAGGCTGAACAGGGCTTGGAGGGGAAGGGGGCTTCTAGCAGAAGCAGTGGGGTGACTGGGGGAGCAGGGTGGCCAAGGGCCTCCCAGCCTCTATGGCACATGTGTCAAACACAAGGCCCTCGGGCCAAATCCGTCCCGCCAGGCCTTGCAATGTGGCCCGCACCGCGCTGTCATCACTGCACTCCGCTGCGTTTCCATCACAATGACAGTTTATGACTGTTCAGTAAACCATTTGGCCGGCGATTTAGACTGGATTTTAGATTTTGGCCCCTTCTCTGATTGAGTTCGACACCCCTACCTATGGTCATGGGGGTCTGGGGCCGCGGAGGCAGGACAGCCCTGGACCCTGGTCCGGCTCTGCCCTCTGGGGTGGGCATCCGAGCGAGGGAGAAGGCAGAGAGCAAGGACCAGGTGGGATTCCTGTCCCCCCTCCCCCACAGGACCACGGGGGGGGCACTCAGTTCTGTCCCGGGGGCCGTTGGGGCATCACCAGGGCCTCCCGCTGACCTGAGCCTCCGGCCACGCAGGGTCCGCCAGCCCGCAACCTGTGTCCACTGACAACGAGGACTACGATGACATCGGGGCCGCCTAGCCGGGCGGCGAGCGCCGGCTCTGCCTGGCCCTGTCCCCGACCTCCGGACCGGACCGCCCGGCGCGGAGGCCCGGAGAGGAGAGGCAGCGCCCCCCTCTCGTCCACACACAGAACCCGCTGCCCGCCCTCCGCCCGCCCTCCGCCCGCCTCCGCCCGCCCTCCCCGCAGGCCGCGGCCCCTCTCAGCGGCCACCCCGAGGGCTGAACGGTGACTCCCGGGACCCGACCTCGGTGCCCGAGTCCCGGGCAGCCCAGAGCCAGAAGTACGAGGCGCAGAAGGGCCCATCGGGGCTGCCAGGAGGCCGGAGCCGCGGCTGTGCCCGCCCCGGACCCGGATCTGAGCCTCCCACAGCTTACCGCGTCCCGGCACCACCCTGAGGGCCAAGGCACAAGGTGTCGGCCGGCGGGGCCAGGAGCCCGTGAACATGCAGCCCCAGAGCCCGGGCCCGAGCCCCGAACACGCCACAGCCTCCACGGAGGCCGGGCAGCCTCCGCAGAGAGGCCAGGGAAGCCTGGGATTAAACTAACTGCTGAGTGAAACCAGGTGTGGAGTGACCAGTCCTTGACCTCCTACAGAACCCAGGCTGTGCGTGTGCATGTGTGTGCGCGTGCATACGTGTGTGTGGTGTGTTGGTGGGCGCAGGCCTGTCCATCGAGGCACCTGGGAGTGCTGTGGCCTGTGTCCTGACAGACGCTGGGGCTGCGAGGACAGGACACAGGCCTGACCCGGAGGCGGCAGTGGCTCAGTGGTTAGCAGCAATCAGGCTCCTGGCCTCCCCGCCCAGCCTGGGCAGTGGGACTGGGGCTGCGGCCGAGTGGGTCCTGTCTGGGCCTCACAGAGGCTGAGGGGCAGCACAAGGGGGTTTCATGCTCAGAACTGCCTGGTCAAGAAGTTGATCCCAGGTCCGGGAGGGGGCGGCGGAGGGTGGGTGAGGTGGGGGAAGGGGTGAGAGGTGGGGGAGAGGCTGTGGACACGGAGGGGTGTGGACAGGGCTCAGAGGAATCCCCCCGCCCCTCCGGCCCAGCTCAGGCGCTGGCATCTTAGCTGCTGCCGTGGCCGATGTGCCACCTGGGCCTTGAGGGTGAGGCGGGGCCCAGTGCCCTCTGGGCCCGCCCAGGCAGGGTGCAGGGTGCAGGGGTGCAGGGTGCAGGGGGCCTGCTCTCAGGGCTGAGGGCCTGTGTCTGTTCACCTGTCCCAGAGGTGGAGGCGCTGGCTCCCCCCAGGGCAACCGTCACAGGATGTGGTTGCTGCTGGGTGGGCCCCTCCCCAGGCCCAGGGGGATTCCTGGGGGCGGGGCCAGTGCTGGGCGGGCGGGGCTGAGGCCAGGGCCCTCTGTGGAAGCCTCTTCTGTCAGAGGCCTGGGTTCGAGTCCCGACTCCGCCCTGTCCTGCTGTGTAGTCTCAGGCAAGTCCCCCCACGTCCCTGAGCCTTCACTGGGCAGCTTGTCTGCAAATGGGCAGGCTCCCCTCAGGCACAGACACTGGGGGCCTCCCGGTGAGCAGCCCCCACGCCCCCAGGGGCCGGCTTTGGCAGGTGCTGCCCCACCCTCAGGAGGGCCCCTGCCATGGGGCCGCCTTCCAGGGGACCAGGGTGCAGACTGAGCCTCGGGGCTCCGGGAGAGGAATGGAGGTGCCGCTGAGCCCGAGGCCGGACACCACACGGCAGGGCGGCCCCCGAGAACGGAGATCCCGCGGCCGGTTCACCGCTGTGCGGGCGCGGGGAGGGGGTGGTGCGCGGGGCCTGAGGGGCCCGGGGAGCCCGGTCCAGCGGGAGGAGCCTCCTGGGGGTGACGCTGAGCGGGGTTGCGAAGGATGAGTAGGAGTTCGCTATGGACGAAGAGAGGAAAGGGCAGCCCAAGCCCCGGGAATGGCCTATCAAAGAGCCAATCAGAAACCTGGGTTCCTGAGGTCAAAGGGGACCCAGCCTAAGAAGGGGACCCAGCTTTAGACCAGGCCAGAGAGGTGGAGTGAGCTGCTCGAGGCGCACAGCCGTGCCTGCCCTCCGGGTCCTCAGAGGGACCGGAGGGAAGCCTTCGGGGCGTCGGCGGGCGTGGGGCGGCGGGCTGCTTCCATGCGGCTCCCGTGAGGCCGTGGGCCCAGCGGAGGCCTTCCCGGCTGCCCGCCCGCCGCTGGGACAGCCCCGCGCCTGCTTCGCTCGGGCCTGCGGGCTGCGTCCGGCGTCAGGAGCCCCCCGGAGGCCAGGACCCAGAACCACCGCCCGACCCGGGGCCGCACAGATGGGCTCGGGCAGGCGTGGCCAGTCCAGGAGCGGGGCGCACGGCCCCACACTGGGCAGGGCGCCCCTGCTGGTCCCCGGCCTTTCCCCCTGGACACCTCCCCCGGAGGCACAGCCGCCAGGCTGGTGCCACTGGCGTCCCGGCCCCGCTCGGCCCCCATGGCTCCCTCTGGCCCCTCCGGGGCTTCCCCTTCCGTCCCCGCCTGGGGCCCTGGACGGCTCGGGACGGGCGGGTGGCTGACCCGCGGCCGCCGTGCGGCCCCTCAGCGCGGCCCCAGCCCCTCCGGCTGTGGGGAGGTGGGATGGCGGCCCCCACGGGAGGAGCGGGGAGGAGCGGGGAGACCCGTTCACAGTGGCCTCATGGAAAGTTCACCCCACCACATCCTTCAGCTGTTTACCAGCCCGACGGCCCCGCATCCTGCCATGAAAAGAGGCTCGCCCGCACCACCAGCGAGGAAGGACCGAAATAGCAACAGAGGAAGACAAAGGAGAGAGACAAAGGGAGAGGGGGAGGGAGGGAGGGGGAGAGAGGAGAGAGAGAAGAAGAGAGAGAGAGAGAGAGAGAGAGAGAGAGAGAGAGAGAGAGAGAGAGAGAGAGGGAGGGAGAGGGAGAGAGAGGGAGAGAGGAAAATAAGCCAGGCCCCTCGTGTCTGGGCAGACGCTGCTGAGACAGCAGCCCCAGGCCTGGACCCCTGAGTGTGTGCACGGTAACAGCCGGCAGCACAGAGCTGAGAATGAAATGTGTCTTAACAAGCACGGCCTTTGTAATTACTCACATTACCCAGGTTTGGGGACACCCTGCAGTTCAGAAAAAGAATCTGTGTGTGTATGGCTGGGTGGGTGGGTAAGAGAGAGACAGAGGGAGGGAAGGAGGGGTACATTATTATTGACTAGATGGATCACATTTGGTTATTGGTACATTATTATTGACTAGATGTATCACAATTGGTTATTGGTACATTATTATTGACTAGATGGACCACAATTGGTTATTGGTACATTATTATTGACTAGATGGACCACAATTGGTTATTCGTACATTGTTATTGACTGAAGTCCGTGCACCAATCAGCGCTGTCATGCTTCCCTGGGCCTGCTGCTCCAGGCCCCTGCCCTGAGCACACGTGACACGGATCCGGAGCCTCCTGGCCCCCTGGCTGTGCGGCTCCTCAGGCCGTGGCTCCCGGTGACCGTGCCGTCAGAGTTGGTCAGGCGGTTAGTGGCCCGGCTCCCATCGCGCTGGGTCCTCTGGCGCTCAGGCGGGCTGGGCCGGGGAGGAGCGCAGAGGGGAAGGCCGTTCTCCTCCCACCATCGTGGAGCGTCCTTCAACGGGAGGCCGGCCTCGGTCCTGGCTGAGGCAGTCACTCCCCGCCTGACGCCATTCGTGGTGCTCGCTGAAGGAAGTCTCCTCGTGCAGCCCACGCCCACGCCCACGCCCACGCCCACGCCCGGAGGCTGGAGGAGCGCCACACTTTCCGGAACTTTCCTGGTGGGAGAACGGCCTCTTCCTCTGTCCCTGCAGCCGCTCACGGTCCTGTTGTTTTAGGTGTGCAGCTGCGGCCTCTGGGAGCTTCCCCAGCATGTGTGTGTGCACGTGCATGTGTGTGCGCGTGTGTTCACGTGTATGTGTGTGCGCGCGTGTGTGCGTGTGTGCATGTGTGTGCACACGTGTGAATAACCCATGCACACCAGTACCTCCACATGTGGCTGCCGCGTGTACTGGGGTCACCACGAGCCCACGGCCAGGCACCACGTGGCGCAGCCCAGCCTCTCGTTTCTCCAGAACCGCCCCCTGCACCACCCCCCCCCACCGTCACCTCTGACCACGCTTCCTCCTCACGTGTCATCGCTCTCCCTCAGGGTGACAGCTCCTCACGGCAGCACCGGGCGGTTTCTCTCTCTGTCCTCACCTCTCCCCCAGTTCTGGCAGAACGTCCCTAAGGAAAACAATGAAACTGGGCCCTGGCCAGTTTAGCTCAGTGGGTAGGGCATCACCCTGCAGACCGAAGGGTTCAGGGTTCGATTCTGGTCAATGCAGGCTCCTCCCTGGCCTGGGCCCTGGTTGGGGCTTGTGCAGGAGGCAACCCATCGATGAGTTTCTCCCACATCGATGTTTCTCTCTGTCTCTCCCTCCTTCTGTCTCTCCCTCTTTCTTCCACTCTCCCTAAGAATGAATGGAAAAACATCCTTGGGTGAGGATTAATTAATAAACAAACAAAAAAATACACCAGGAAATAAAAAGAAAAAGAGAAAAGCAACACAAGTAATAAATTCTTGGGGAGGAAGGGAGAGGGCGGGTAGGGGAGGGGGGAGGGTGGTGCTCCAGGCTCTGGTCCGGGGCCTTTCCAGCTCTGGCCTCGTGTCCCTCACACACTGCACACCCTTCGGGGCCCCCCACTCACCCCCCAAAGGGGTGAAGGAGCGCGGGAGCCCCCCTGCCCTCGCCTCCAGGCGTGCTGGCTCCGTGCTCTCTGACCCGCCGCAGCAGCATCTGTGGAGAGGAAACCCCGGCGCTGCAGGAGGAGGAGGGCAGGTCTCCCCACCGAAGGCCGCGGAGGCGCCGGGTCCCAGGGAGGCCTGGACCTGGCCACTCTCCCCGTCGGGGGCGGGGCGGCCAGCAGCACCGGTGGCCGGGGAGGGAGACCGGGGGCCGGGGAGGAAGACCGGGGGCCGGGGAGGAGGAAGACCGGGGGCCGGGGAGGAGGAAGACTGGGGGCCGGGGAGGGAGACCGGGGGCCGGGGAGGGAGACCGGGGTCCGGGAGGGAGACCGGGGGCCGGGGAGGGAGACCGGGGGCCGGGGAGGGAGACTGGGGGCCGGGGAGGAAGACCGGGGGCCGGGGAGGAGGAAGACCGGGGGCTGGGGAGGGAGACGTGGCCGGGGAGACCGGGGGCCGGGGAGGGAGACCGGGGGCTGGGGAGGAGGAAGACTGGGGGCCGGGGAGGGAGACCGGGGGTCGGGAGGGAGACCGGGGGCTGGGAGGGAGATGTGGCTGGGGAGGGAGACCGGGGGCCGGGGAGGGAGACCGGGGGCAGGGAAGGGAGACCGGGGGCCGGGAGGGAGATGTGGCTGGGGAGGGAGACATGGTCGGGGAGGGAGACCGGGGGCCGGGGAGAGAGACTGGGGGGCCGGGAGGGAGATGTGGCTGGGGAGGGAGACATGGTCGGGGAGGGAGACGGGGCTGGGGAGAGAGACGCGGCCTGGGAGGGAGATGTGGCCGGGGAGGGAGACATGGTCGGGGAGGGAGACCGGGGGCCGGGAGGGAGATGTGGCTGGGGAGGGAGACATGGTCGGGGAGGGAGACGGGGCTGGGGAGAGAGACGCGGCCTGGGAGGGAGATGTGGCCGGGGAGGGAGACACGGCCGAGGAGGGAGATGCTGTGGCCGACCCTCGGTGGGTCTGTCTGCTGCGAGGCGGCCGCTCGGCCTGCGCGTCTATAAATAGAATCCTCCACCACCTGCACATCCGCGTCCCAGAAAGGGCTCAGGAGGCTGAATGGCTGTCGTCACCCCTCACTCTGCCCCAATGTAAAGCCTTGAGGGGGCTCCGCCGGGTCCTCCCCGTTCCCCTGCCCCTGCTGACGCCCCATGGAGCCCCCGTAGTCATGCCCAGGTCTTCTGAGGACCCCATACCCCTCCCCTATCGGTCCCTGCTGGTCGTGAGCCGTGCTGTGGGGAGCCAGCCCTGCCTGTGGGGGCCAGCAGACCCCTCACTCAGCCTGGAGCCCCGCCTGAGGGGTGACACCTCTGACCCCGGAGCCCTCGGTGTGGCTTTAAGGACACACATGTCCTCGCTGATGTCAGAGGAGGGAGGGGACAGAGCATCAGGGATGAGAGTCGTGACCGGCTGCCTCCTGTCGCCCCCCATGGGGATCGCGCCCCCAGCCCGGGCCTGTGCCCCGACCGGGATCCCACGTGACCTCCCGGCTTCCAGGTGGATGCCCAGCCCCGGGCCACGCCGGCCGCCGTCTGTGGCCGTTTAACGCAGCAGGAAGAGGCGAAGGCGCCGGGAAAGCCGCCTCGGGCCGTGGTGGGGTCGTGCCGCCTCCCAAAGCGGAGACAGGGGTCCTGCCCGGCCCGCGGCTCAGGGCACGGCCTGGGCAGTGCTCCGCGCCCAGCCCGTCGTGGGTCCGCTCCAGGCCAGGCCCTCCCCCCGCTGCTCGTGCCAGCTCCGTGGCAGCTCCGTGGCAGCTCCGTGGCAGCTCCGTGGCAGCTCCGTGGCAGCTCCGTGGCAGCTCCGTGCCAGCGTGCCCACCCCGCCATCCCTGACCGAGCGGCCCGGCGGGAGCCAGCAGCGGGGGCAGCAGTGGCCGCAGAGAACAGCTCAGACTCGGGCGGCGTCGGGCCTGGCTCTGCGGCCGCCCGGCCGGGGAGACGCCCACGGGGCGGGCGCATCCTGGCAGCCGTGCGGCGGGTTATCGGCGCCATCGCAGCACCACCCTCTCCACCCCCACCCGGCCCCCGGCGGGATCCCGGCCACCTCCCCAGCGAGGCTTCCTGGGTGGGCGGGTGGAGGGGCCACAGGCCTTGGGCAGCGCCCACACGGCACCTCACCCGCCGTGTGTCCGCCCCGAGCCTCCAGACCAGAGAAGGAGCAGGAGCAGGTCAGCCCAGCCGCCCTTTCCTTCTCTTTCCTGTGTAAACCCTCCCCGAAGACACTTCCCGTGGGCTTAGGGAGAGGGAGAGGCAGAGACAGAGAGACGATGTGAGAGACACATCGAGGGGCCGCCTCCTGCAGGAGCCCCGGCCAGGGCCCAGGCCTGGGAGGAGCCTGCAACTGAGGCGTGTGCCCTTGACGGGACTCGAACCCGGGACCCTTCAGTCTGCAGTCCGACGCTCTATCCACTGAGCCAAGTTGGCCAGGGCGCTTCCCTTTTCTTTCACCGGAAGACATGGCCATTACCAGCCAGGAAAGGGGGGCATCCGTGAGGACTGCTACACACACACACACACACACACACACACACACACGCACACATGCACGCACACAGACGCACATGTGCACACACTGCCACATGCACACACAGTGCCACACACACAGTGCCACACACACCCTGCTGCATGCACATGCATGCACACACTGCCACACACGCACATGCACGCACACACTCCCACATGCACACACCGCTACACACATGTGCATGTGTGTGAGTGCACGCGCGCGCGCACACACACACACACGTATGTACGTCCTTCTCCCTGCGGGAAGAGCTCACAGCCCTGGCGAAGTCTGGGCCGGTCCCCCACTTTGCAGATGGAAAACTCCAGGCGGTAGCTTAGCTCCGCGCCGGCCTGTCTGCTCGCCGGCTCTTCCCGAGGCCTCGGGGGGGGGGGGGGGGAGCCCGGAAAGGCTCAGGGGGAGCCGGGATTGGCTCCGGGGAGGGTGGTAACTGGACAGACTGGTCTGGATGCACCTCGTCTGCCCCTCAGGGGGAGCCGGGATTGGCCTCCGGAGAGGGTGGCAACTGGACAGACTGGTCTGGATGCACCTCGTCTGCCCCCCTCAGACTCTGAAGGGGCAGCCCCTTCGCTGAACCAGAGGACGCGCCCCAGACGCAGGGTTCCAGGCACCGGGGTGATGGTGGCACCCCAGCTTCGCGCACCCGGGAGGGCCGGCCGGAGTGGGTGCACCCGCTGTCCCCGCGGCCGGAGCCCCGGTGGGCGGGCACGGCCAGGGCCACCCCGCCTTCCTGAGTCTGGGTCTGCGAACGGTCAGGCGGGAACCTTCCAGAACTCGCTGGCCGCCGGTCTCCGGGAACGCCCGCCCTGCCTGCCAGGACCGCCGGGACCCTGGGCCGGTGTGCGCCCGCCACGGGGTCCTGGAGGCCAGAACCGGAGCTTCACACCATTTTTAAGCCACAGGATAGTCTTCTTGCTATGCTTCCTCCAACCATTTAAAAACAGGACAGCCATTCTCAGCTCCCGTGGCCACAGGACTCAGAAGAAATTTCCCTCCAGGTTATGTTATAATTATTACAGTCACCATTCGCAGCCAAGGAGAGTCACACGGGCTCGCCGTTCTGATAAGCCATGACGAGCCACGAGGCTACAGTCCACTGGAAATGCCTCTCTCTCTCTCTCTCTCTCTCTCTCTCTCTCTCTCTCTCTCTCTCTCTCTCTGTCTCACCCGCCCCCGGTTAGTGAACGTGTCCTGGACGGGTGTGTGACGCTCTTGCGGGCCTCACTCAGCCGCGGCCCCCACGCGTGCACGCCGGTTGCTGACGTGTTGCCAGGAGCCCGCGGGCAGGCTGGGAGCGGGTGTGCACCCCGCCGGGGCCGCAGACGGACCTTAAAGGAAACGGCACCCCCTCCTTCCATGGACAACACCCTCCGCGTCCTTCGTTTGTTTTCAAAATGGTTTGTCGGGCGAAATACAAACCAGGCTGCCCGCCTGGGCCCGCGTCCGCACGCTCAGGGCGGCGGTGCGTTTGCCACGAGCGCGGCCCACCCCCCTCCGTCTCCAGGACCCGCCATCGCGTCCGCCTGAAGCTCCCCGTTGGGCCGTACCTCCCACATCCTTCCCTGGGCCCCTGGGAACCACCTCCCACTTTCCGTTGCGACAACTTGACCGCCGAGGCAGGCGTCATCAGGACCAGAAGGAACCGGAGCTCGGAGCCCGCGGGACCCAGCCGTCCGGCCTAGGAACCCGGAGGTCAGGGCATGCGCCCGGGATGCGGGCTCCATCCCCAATAGGGGGTGTGCAGGGGGCAGCCGCTGCATGGCTCTCTGTCATTGGTGTTTCTCTCTCTTCTTTCCCTTTCCACAATATTATATTTTTTGAAAATAATCCTGCTATTTGCGGCCACCCGGCAATCCTGACTTAACTGGTTTGGGGTGCAGCCTGGGCAGCGGGGTTTCTAAGCTCCGGGAACCCTGACCGAGGCTGGGTCTCAGGCTCCGAGCTCGGCCTCGATCTGCTGCTTCCCCGGGATGGGACGGCCCCCAGAGCCTCGGCCGCACACCCGTGGGCCCGGCCGGGCACGCTCCCTGCTCTGAGCCTTCCTCGCCCCGTCCCACCTGCACCCCGACCGACAGCAGCGCGGCTCTTGGGAAAACACGTCTGAGCCGGATCTCAATGTGCACCTGGCCCCCGCACCTCCCACTCTCACCACTCAACCCGGAACCCACCGCCTCCTGCAGCCGGTGCCGAGGCCGCAGGGGCCTCCCCACCCCGCCCAGCCCACCCCCCGGCACCCACCACCCGGCACCCACGGGGCCCAGGCCGGTGACACCACGCTCTGAGCATGGGGCCAGCACCGGGCTCCGCGCCCCAGGGCGGGTCCCGCCACTGCCATCACCCCGGTCAGTGGGGTGCCCGCCAGCGACCTCGCCTGCCGTAGACTGTAACCTGCCCCCTCGGGCCCCCGCTAACCAATTCTGAGCACTCAGCACCAGCCCCAGGGGCTGACGATGTTTCTTCTTTATATATTTCTATTGATTTCAGAGCGGAAGGGAGAGGGAGAAACATCCATGAGGAGAGAGAATCATGGATCGGGTCCCCACTGGGGATCGACCCCACAACCCAGGCAAGTGCCCTTGCCTGGAATGGAACCCAAGACCCTTCAGTCCACAGGCCAATACTCTATCCACTGAGCCACACCGGCCAGGGCCCATTAACGGTGCTACTAGAGGCTGTGTGCTGGTGGTTTCTGTGCATTCTCTGGGCCAGTCCCCAGGCCTGGGCTGTGAAGTAGCTGGTACCATTACGCCCCTCCCACAGACAGGAAAACTGAGGCCCACAGAGGTGAAGCTCAACCCTGGAGGGAACCCGGGTCAGACAGACCCCAGAGCCTGAGCTCTTGGCAACAGCGTCACGGCCCCACCTCCAGCAGGGGCGCCCCTGCCGTCCCCTCAGGTTCACCTTGACCCTGGCCGCCAGGGGGAGCGGGCGGGGAAGGGCGAGAGCCTCTCCCAGGGGCCCGGAGAGTAGCTGGCCTGGCCGGACGGAGGCCGAGCCTGGCCCACAGGGTCCTGTTAGCTGTGGCCCACCATGGCGGGTGGAGCAGAGACCTCGGGCCCGCCCCCCGGGTCTCTGACGGCCTCTTGGGGACCAACGTGGCGGCAGTGGGAAGAGCCCCACATTTCAAACATGTGAACCCCACATGTGAGCCCCCCCCCCCCGGGCCTGTCCGTGCACCAGCGGGAAGGCTGCAGGAGGGAGGACTCCGATGGCAGCGGGTGAGCAAGGTGACAGCTCCTCCCAGGACAGAATCGAAACTGCACCTACATGACAGCCACCAGCCCGAGGGACCCGCCGGGGACCGGCCGACACAGTGCCCTCCCAGGGGACAGGCGTGCCCCCCTGCCCCCCACCCCCCCAGGCGGCGTGGCCCATCAGCCCTGCCCGTGGCTCCTGAGGAAGCCCGACCCCAGCCGTCCACACAGCCGGCTGGTCACCAGAGGCTCAGGCCCGGACAGACGGGGCTCGATGCGGCTGGAGCTCAGTAACGTGGGATCCAGAGTAAACGTGTGAGACGTGACCGAGGCCACAAACGGGTCCATGTAAGCGGGCGCCTCAGGCTGACCTTCACCGGCTCCAAGGTCAACCTGCCTGGCGTGTGGGAGTGGAGGGAGGGGCGGCCGATGGCACCAACCGCGTCTCGCCCGCTCCCCTCTGTCCCAGGACCAGCTGCCCAGGGTCCCCTCAATCCTCCACCACAGACGCCTTAGGACGAGGACCCGGGGCTCAGGGAGGCCGAGGACCTGACCCGACCGCATTGCCCGGGCGGGACCAGGCCCGTGGACTCCGAGTCCCACGTTCTCTCCTACAGGGGCCCACCTGACGGGGGAGGGGAGCTGGCAGTGCCGCGTGGGACACGAATGTGGGGCACGTTTCAGGGTCGCCCCACGCCCGCCCCGTCCGCCCCCCGCCAGAACTCCTGAAAATCACAAACACGCAGCCCCGGCCCCACGCTCAGAAAGTCCCGCTCAGGACTGCCTTCGAGTCATGGAAAGTGAGAACGCGGGAAAAACCTCCATTCCCAGCAGAGACGCGCCCGGCCCCAGAGCCCCTCGTCCCACGGCCGCTTCCGGCAGCGCCCGAGGCTGGTCTGTCTCTCCACCCCCCACCCCGACTCCCTCCCTCCTGGTGACAGCAGCTTCGCTGCGTCCCCGAAACGTGCGCGGGGGCTGGGCGCCCCTCGGCTCAAAGCTATCAGCACATCGTGGCTGGCCACAGAGGCTTTTATATGTGTGTTTGTTCTTTTTTTCCTTTTTTCTTTTTTAAACATCAGCTCAAAGGGGAGAAGAGTCAGCCAGGGCTCAGAGGCGCGGGAACAGGCCTGCATGGAGCCGTCCGGTCGCGGTGAGGCCCCCGCCCGCCGGCGCCAGGAAAACTCCCAGGTGCTTTACCGGGCGGACGGCCGCGGCCCACGGGACAGTCATCTGGCTCCAGGGTCTCGAGCCGGAGGAGGAGGGCCTCACGCTGTTGAAACGGAAAGACGCATCCAGAGAAAACCTCTGTGACACAGCGTGACTCACCCGCCCCCTCCACCCCCGGGGGGCTCGGCCGTTCGCTCACACCTGGAGGGAGAGGGGCTGGTCCCCGCCTGCCAGTGTCACTTCCTGTTTCTCTGTTTCCATGGCCAGGCCTGCTGCTGGGCCAGAGGGGTGGGGCGCCTCACCCTGGCCTGGCCGGTCACACCCCGCTCGCCAGGCCCCCTGCCCGGTTCCCTCGCGGCCCACCTGTCTTATCAGCCTCTGCGGAGGCCGCCCTGGCCGAGCGGGACGGAGGACACAGCTGCCTCTCTCCAGATGCCCCGTCAGGGGTGACGGAGAAGCCAGCAATCCCCACAGGGAGATGGGTGCTGGGGTGTGGATGCCCAGGTGCTGCAGGGACAGTCCGGGAGGGCTTCTCAGAGGAGGTGGCCACCGAGAGCGGACGGTCAGCTCACCCTGCTCAGCGCCGACACTGGCCAGGCAGGTGCGAACGTTCATGGGTCACTCACGCACGTGACCTTCCCGCCCTCCGAGGGAGCAGGTGCCCTCGGGATCTCCACCTGATGGAGGAGGGACCGGAGTCGCCAGGATGTGCCCTCACCTGGTGCAACGCCCCCGAGCGGGCAGGGTGACCTGCCAGGGCAGCGTGGGGACCAGGCCGTGGGGAGCCACAGAGGCAAAGAACATGGCATGCACGGGACCTGCCCGCATCTCCCGTGAGAGAGACAGATCCGTCTCCACGCCGCCCGAGCCCCTGACCTACACAGTCCTGGGACCCGGTCTGCAGACAGCAGCCGGCACAGACAGTGGGCACCTGGACCAGTTAGCAAACGGATCTCCATTAGAGACCCACCTCATGGAGGACACGCCGTGTGTGCACTGGGAGTGGATCTGAACGCAGCAGGAGAGAGAGCTGTGATCGACTAGCACTGTCTGCTCAGGCCCCGGGAGGGGGGTCCCTGTGTGCTGCCCGTGTGGACGGCCCGTCCAGCCTCTGCCCGCTGGACCCCCGGATGAAGGCTGCGCGGCCGGCCCCGGCGTATGAAGGTCCAGGGCAGCACACAGACCCGGTCCCCCGTTCCCACCGGCGCCTGCTCCATCCCCCGCTCCATCCCCCGGCCCTGGCTCTCCCCCGAAAGCACCCGTCACCGCTCACGTTCCCGCAGGAAGCAGCAGAAAAGAAAACCAAGATCCCAGTGGCCTTGAAGGATTCATTTCGATACAACTTCACTCACGAGCCAGCCGCTTCCTGATCTCACATCTCACCTTCAAAGACCGGCTGGCAGGGCCCCTCGCAGCCGCCTGCCTGGCTGAACCTCGGCGTGCTGCCCGGAGAAGCCGTTCTGGGGCGGCAGCGGGGCCCTCCAGCCCGACCCTGCAGCCACCCGAGGGGGACAGCCTCACACGCCCCCCGCGGGCCCCACCGGCGGGTGCCCACAGCCAACTGAGGCAGCCCTGGTGGGCAGAGGCCCTGAGAGGCCCTGACAGGGGACGGAGCCAGAGGCTGTGCAGAGGAGGGCAGCCAGGCCCAGAGAGGGCAGTGGGGTGGCCGCGGTCACACAGCAATCCTCTGGCTCCGCCATGTTGTATGGGGTCCCCCCATCCTGTTCCCCAGGGGAGGACCGAGGGCTCACTCACTGCAGAGGCTCGAACAGCCCCGGCCCAGGACTGAGACCAGGGGCTGGGGGTCCGCCGTGCCCGGTGGAGAGGGGGCGAGTTCCCCACAGAGCAGGAGGAGGGACAGGGATGGGCGCCGGGTCCTCCTCCCCAGAGGTCATCCCAGCACGGCCGAGAGGCAGTCCACAAGCGGGGTGACCTCACACTGTGCGGGTGGGGGTCCGGCCTGGCCGATGGCCCCTGGGGGAGGAAGGACAGACTCAGCTCCCCCGAGCGGCCCCCGCACAGGCCCGGAGCCGCACAGGCGTTCTCCGTCAGACGCACGGAGGGCGGCGAGGGACGGCCACCGGAACGCCAGCTGGTCTCTGGCCAGCGAGCCTGTGGGTGACCCCCTGCTTTTCTCGTCTCCCCTGCGCCTGGGGGACTGCGACCAGCACAGACCCCGGTCCCCACGGCACACGGAGGGCGCGGGGCCGAGAGAAGCACGTCTGGACTCCGGCCTCCCGGCCTGCCAGCCTCTCGGCCTCCCGCTGTGTGCCGCGAGGCTGGCACCGCCCGTCCAGCCTGTGAGCGGAGGCCCTGGCGCTCCCCAGGCCGCGCTGAGCCCTGAGCATCGGAGCAAGAACCACTTCCTGCCCTGGGGGAGGGGAGTCGCCCCCCTCCCTCCTGTGAGCAGAGGCTGGCTCAGCAAACGCAGCCCTGGGGCCACCGCCGGCCCTCGGCGCGGCCGACCACGTCCTCGATGACACGTGCCCGTGCCCCCGAGGCCCCGCGGGTCGCCCCGCTGTAGGGAGCATGGTCTGCAGTGGGAGCGGGCCCAGGCCTCAGGCAATGGCGTCCCGCTCCCCTGCAGCGCACCCCATGCTACAGCCCCCCGACGGGCCACCTCTCCCAGAAGCAGCTGGGGGTGGCCAACCCCCCCGCCCCCCCTGCACCCCTGCGGGGATGGCCGGTGAGAAGCATCCTTATGCCAGGCGGGCACGGATGGATGCGGGAAAGAATGCTGAGCCAGCCACGCACAGCCGCCACGTCCCTGCTCTGACACAGACATCAGTCCCGGAGCTGAGGCTGGGGGAGCAGAGCCCCTTCCCGGATTTCTCCACCCCCTCCCCCACCTTGCAGGGTGAGTGGGAACCGGCTTCCGGGCAGGAGTGGCCTCAGCTGGGGCGGCCCCGGGGTGTGTGTGTGTGTGCAGGGCCTCAGTTTCCTGCCTTTGCTGGGGTAATTAGGGCCAAGCCTCACGCTCAGTGGGCGGCCCACCCAGTGAAGACACTATGGGGGGGAGGTTCCTCTGCCTGGACTGAGCGACACGGGGGTCCCAGCTCTCAGGGAGCCTTCGCCTGGGGCAGAGGGGACTTGGACCAGCATGGGGCCTCGCCCTCCTTCATGGGGGAATTGGAGAGGGGGACCCTGAGAGCTGGCCACAGCGCCCACTCCTCCCTGACGCCCCGCCGCCGTCACCCCCAGCGCCCCCTCCCGATGGAGGTGCCAGGAGCTCAGAGCAGCCGTGCCAGTGGCCATGCCCCCGGGGAGCAGAGACCAGCTGCCCGCCTCCTCTGAGCCCGAGGGCGGGAGCTCAGGGCCAGGCCCAGCCTGTGCCGACGCCTTGGGGCATTTCCAGTTGGAAGCCGGGGCTCCCCGGGCGGCCTGGGTCCGAGGGGCGGTCCCCGCACGCCCCCTGGGGGCAGTCCTCAGCTCCACCCCGCTGCTCACTCCCACTCCACCCACAGACCCCTGCCCCTGGCCTGGAGTGGGTAGAGGGTCGCTCAGGCTCCCAAGACCTTGGGCCGCCTGCTCCCCTCTCTGCCCAGCTTTCCGGGCCACAGCACACGGAGTGGCCCCGAGCAGCGGCACCGGAGCCCATACACGGGAGTGTGGGCAGCGCTCGGCTGTCCGTGTGTCCTGGGATCTCCCTGCGGCTGGTGGACACGTGTGCACCTGCACGGCATCCCCAGAGCTGCTGGCCTGCTCACAGCACCTCCATGCAGCAACTGAGCTCCCCTTTTCTCGGCCTGAGATGGTCAGAGCATGGTCATGATCTCCCCTTTTCTCTGCCTCTGTCCGTGGCCAGGGCAGGTCACGGGGTCCTGGCCAGTGGCTCTTGTCCTGCGCCTCCCCTCAGTGAGGAGCTCCCGAGGCTCAGGACGCTGTCACCCATGTCTGGCACCCGGCATGGTGCCGTGGGCCCTATACCCACGGCCATCGGTGTCTGATCACAGAGCCTGGGGGCACCTCCCCTCATTCCACCTCCTCTCTGTGCAAATGGGGAGCACTGCCCACACATAGCCTAGGCAGTGGTCACAAACTCATTAGTCCACAGAGCCAAATACCAATAGGACAATGATTGAAATTTCTTTGGAGAGCCAGATTTTTTAAACTTAAACTTCTTCTAACACCACTTCTTCAAAACAGACTCGCCCAGGCCGTGGTATTTTATGGAAGAGCCACACTCAAGGGGCCAAAGAGCCGCATGTGGCTTGCCAGCCGCAGTGTGCCGGCCACGGGCCTAGAGCATTTCTTTTATTGAACCTAATACCGGGCCCTCATGGGAAGACCCATCATTATGATCATGCTGGTGCCTCTCAGAGCAAGCATACACTGGCTGAAATCTCACCTCGTGGCATTTCCGGGGTGGGAGGCCTGACAGACTTACTCGGAAATGAGTGAGAAGAGCTAAGGATTGTTTGAGAAAGAAGAACAATGTCCTTCCATTTATCAAGAGCACAGTTCAATCGACAGATTTTCAGAAATTAAAATGGGGCGTGCCAGTTTGAGGAATAAACCAATTCATTGAAAAGAAGAGAAAAAGCGAGAAAAAGACCCAGATGTATAAGGGAATTCAATAACGAATCGTGTTGAGGGGAAGTGTAGAATTTTCCAATGGTGTTGAAGCAATGGGTCTCCTTCCAGAGGGGAAAAATTACAAATGGAAACTTTAAAGATGCTTTTATTTTTGCTTTGTTCATCCTCGTCCGAGGATATTTTCGATCGGTTGTTAGACAGAGTGGAAGGGAGAGGAGAGACAAAAGAGAGAAAAATCGATGTGAGAGAGACATCGATTGGTTGCCTCCCACACAATCCTGGCCATGACCAGGGCCGAGGATGGAATCTGGTGCCCTTGAACGGAATCGAACCCGGGACCCTTCAGTTCGCGGGCGGACACTTGATCCACTGGCCAGGGCCAAAGATAATGTCAAGAAATTGAAATAAGTCATAAAAAACACCATACTTAAAAAAAAAAAATACAGGTGGAATTAAGATGTTTGTGTAATAAAACAAAAGAACAAAATCACTAGGAGAAAACATAAGGGGACATTTTTATAATTTCACTGTAGAAAGGGTGTTTCTAAGCATGACATGGACACCAGGGGCCAGGTCCTGGCCAGTGTGGCTCAGCGGGGGGAGCACTGCCCACACATAGCTCACAGGTCTGACTCTTCAGCCCGATCAAGTCTCTCTCTCTCTCTCTCATCAATAAAAACACATTTCTAAAAGAGCCTGGAGCCATAAAGAGAAAGAAGTTAAACAACATAAAATCTTTTGACTGACAAAGGGAAAGATGCCACAAAAATACATCCCTGCCCACAGAGAGGCCGCGGGCACGGGCCCTCGCAGCCCCTGAGCTAGGACAGTGGTCAGCAAACTGCAGCTCTGGAGCCGAGGTTTGCCGACCACTGCCTTAGGGAAAAACACTTAAAAAACATTTTAATAATGTACTAATGTCTTTAACCCGAGGTCAAAACTTCTGGGTAAGGGTAATAATGCCTTACAGCAGTGGTGGGCAAACTCATCAGTCAACAGAGCGGCACACCGCGGCACAGTGATCGGCAAACTCGTGAGCCGCAGTTTGCCGACCACTGAGCGAGAGGCAGGGCCGCCCCCATTGCACAGAAAGCGCTCTGCACGCCCAGCAGGAGGCAGCCAGCCCGGGGAGACGGGCCGAGAGCCGGACAGGTAACCACCAGCGAGAAACAGCACACGAAAAACACGCCAAGTACACGCCCGGCTTTCCTGGTGACCAAAGAAATAAAGACACAAAAGACAACTCGAGACTCGAGCCCATGGCAAGGGTGGCAGCGAGAACTCCCGGTGACGCCAGGCTGCGGAGGAGGGCGCATAGCCTGACAGGAATCACGTCCACTGGCTCAACTTCCTTCCTTTCTTTCTTTTTCTTTTTCCTTTTTTTACTATAAATATATACAAGGAGTGGCCATATTATTGTGATCTCTGAATGCATAATAATCTGGTCACTCAGTATATATAGATGAGGCCCAGTGCATGAATTCGTGCATGGGTGGGGTCCAGCCAGCCTGGCCAGGGGGAGGGGACATGGGCGGTTGGCCGGCCTGCCTGCTGGTGGAATTCCTGGTCGAGGGGACCATTTGCATATTAGCCTTTTATTCTATAGGATGTTTTAAGTAGGGGTGTCTGCTATGTACTGTCACGCTGTCAACCATCCCATACACACCTAACCCGCAGGCACCACGTGTGCCCTCTGGGATCAGATGCACTGAGGACATTTGTATTTTTGTTCATCTGCATCTGAGAATACGTTTCCATGGGTTTTTAGAGGGAGGGGAAGAGAGAGGGAGAGACAGAGAGAAACATCGATGTGAGAGAAACACATTGATGGGTTGCCTCCTGCATGGGCGCCAACCAGGGCCTGGGCCGAGGAGGAGCCTGCAACCAAAGTGCGTGCCTTTGACCAGAATCAAACCCGGGGCCCTTTGGGACTCTATCCACTGAGCCACACCAGCCAGGCACAGAGACGACTAAGCCATGCCGTGCCTCCTGCCAGACGGCAGGGTTAATTCTGGTGGATGAAAGGGCTAACGGGGAGAAGAATCACAGGAAGGCTCGCCTCAAGCTGATGAGCGTACGTATCAGAGTCCGTGAGGGGGCGGACTTCCTAGGCCCGTGGCGAAGGGAGAAACCACAGAAGCAGAGATCACGCGATGGAGTAAACAGCAAACAGAGAGGTAAAGGTCAAACTGCCAGCGGGAAACCGTCTGCCACACCTACGGCCCGCGCTGGGAGCCGTCACACGTAAAGAGCTCCCACAAATCAGCACAAAGCAGCCGCCGCTGCGGCCGCCATCACCGGGGAGGGACTGCGGCCTGGGTTCGCCCATCGGCAGCCACGCGCCACCGGCTGCCTGCCTTCATATTAAGTTAATTTCGGTTTTAATGAAAACCGTAAGTGAGCTCCGTTAAAGCCGCACGTAAATAAAATTTATCACTTCCCCGTCCCGCCAGCCGCACGTCAGGGGCTCACAGCCACCCTCGGCCGCTGTCTGTCCTCTCAGTCGGCCTCACGGAGGCCATCCCCGCCGATTAGAACGTCTGGAAGGCACACAGGCAGCTCCCAAGAGAAGACACGCAGATGACTGACAGACACGTTAACATTCCCAGCTTCGTGGCGAAGGAGAGGAATGCAAATGACACCGAGGTGCTGTCTTATGGGGGAGTCATCCAGTTAGGGGTTAAGCGGGTGCTGCCAGCCGGACACCAGCGAGCCCCCCGCCGTCTGTAACAGAGCTGGCTCAGTGACTAGGAGCTGGGAGAGCCGGAATTCCGTTCTGGGACTACATCCTGAAGAAACAGTCAGACCCGCAGGGACAGACGGCACAGAGTCACCGATCCCGCGTCACGTGTAGGTGCAGAGCGAGCCGGGCCTGGAAGCCCGCCCCCAGGCAGCCGCCACGCTCCCTGGGGCCCTCCTCGGGGGACGATGAGCCACCGGCAAAAGGCACGCGTTTCCGTGAGCGGCTGCCGGCTTGGGAGACACCTGTCACCTGAGATCAATTCTAAGGAAACAATTCAAAGCTGAATTGTTCAACTATAAAAATACGGGGACCACAGATGGACACAAAGAGGTCAAATGTCAGAAAGGAGCTCGTGACTCCGCGCGTGGGTTCCGGGCGGCCTGCGTGCGGCCCGGTGGTTCCTGATTGCCAGCCGCCGTTGGCCGCGTCTCTGCGGGGCCCAGGCTGTCACTGAACTCCAGGGCTCCGGACCCAGTGGCAAAGGACCGGGCTGAACCCTGGTGGCCGGCTCGGAGCTCAGACACCTGGCCTCGGTGCCCACCCCTCTCCCCGCTCAGCTGCTCCCCCCACGGACACCGCCATAAACATGTCCCGTGTGGCTGCGTGTGTGGCCGCCGGGGCCGTGAGTGTGCGGTTCCTCTCTCCCTCAAAGAGGCAGGAAAGGGCCGTCCTCTGCCCCCTCGCGTTCTCCGTGAGCCGAGACTTTCACAGAAATAGAAACGCTTTAAAACAACAGGAGTGAACAAAGAACAAAGCAGTTCAACGGGCTGCGGCCAGAGGCGCCGGGAAGGGAGGCGAGGGGGGGAGCGGAGGCCGTGGGGAGTGGGTCCGGGGGCGTGCTGGGTTTTCTCTCTATTTTATTGGAAGATTTTATCCTCCAGTCTTTGTACAGAGGGTAGTGAATGGGCATTATTTTCCTAATCAGAAAGAGGGCCAGGCTCCCTGGTCTAGGGTCAGGGAGGGAAACTGAGTCAGACAGAGACACTTGCCGGGCTTGGGGGCGGGAGCTGGGCGGTCCCCTTGTCCACCCTCAGACCCAGGCGAGCCTGACAGGTCACCCGGTCGGAGCCACAGGGCCGGAGCCTCATGTCACAGTTTATGGAGCTGATAGCAGGTCGACCTCATTTCCGTCTCTGAGAGATGTCCCCCCGGAGCACCTGGAAGTGGCCGCCCCCCCGCAACCCAGCCCCCTGAGGTCACCGGACGCTGGGCCCCGCTACCCCAAGAGCTCCCAAACCCACGGCTCCCAGCCACACCCTGGGGGCCACACCCCTCCCTCGGGGCTCAGCCACTCGCCCTCCTGAGCCAGGCCATTCGGGGCTGAGTCTGACGCCCTTTCCTGACCCCAGACCCCCAAGCCCCCAGGCCTCAGACTGAGCACAGGAGGCCCTCTGCGACCCAAACTCGGGGCCCTGGGCTCCTGCCGGGGCTGCTCGGCCTGCAGCCCCCGAGGCGGAGGCCGGGCTCCTGGGGATGAGAGGCTGTGCCGGGATGAGAGGCTGTGCCGGGTGAGGCCTCGCTGGGCGGGAGGAGGTCATGGGGACCCAGGGGCACCGTTCTGCGGGACACGGGGCTCCGGTCTCCGGTCGCGGCGCCGTGGCCCTCCTCGGGGACGAGATCCCGCGTGCAGGGCGTGGGGGGCCGTGGCCAGACCGCCAGCGGGGAAGGGACCAGTCAGCAGCCACTGGCTTTCTCCAGCCCCTTCTCGTTGCCACGGCAACAGGCCGGGCTGTGTGGCTGGAGCAGAATGGAAGAGACGGGGACCCAGACGCCATCCCGGACTGGCCGTGCGGCCTGGGCGGCCCTTTGGGGCTCATTTCACCTCAGGCCCTGCAGCCCCCCCTCCTCCCCCCGAGGCTCCTGATCGTGGGGCCCGGGAGGCAGAAAGGCCGGCAGCACACGGCGCCCAGGAGCACGGACCGAGCACAGAGCCCGGCCGAGGGGTGGTGGCGTGGGGAGATGGTGCAGCTGCCCCAGAGCCCACACATCCGCGCCCTGGCTCGCCCCCGCCCGCCCCGCCCGCCCTCTCCCCCTGCAGCTCCCCCTGCAGCTCCGGGGCCTTCCGGTGCAGGGAGCCCCGGAGGCGGGCTGAGGCGCGGGGTCTTCTCAGAAAGAGAAGGCACAGGCGTTCCCTGCCCCCCAGGCCGGGTGCCGGTCAAGCTCCGGCCAGGGCAGCCCCCGGAGGAAGCAGAACCGGGCTGTGGGCCGGTCTTCCTCCCGGCGGCCATGCGGGCGGCTGCCCTGGGCGGCCCGGGGCGGCCAGCATTGCACTGTCCCATCGCCCCACCCCAGGGGATCGGCGCCACCGCGGCCACGTGGGCGACGCCTTTGGCAGAGGCTGGAGGAGGGCCCTCGGGTCACAGAACTTGACGCTTCGCGTTCCCATTCAGCCCTCTGTCCGGGACGGAGTCAGGAGGGAGCTCTGGGGAGGAGGAAGACGAGGGAGATGGGCAGAGTGGGAACCACGGAGGGCTTCCTGGGGGAGGAAGACGGGGCCAAGGCCCAGGTGAGGGTGAGAACGGGGGCAGGACCAGCTCCAGCTTCCTTCCGCCCCACACACCTTCCCACGCCCCACCCAGCCCTCCCCGGGGTGCCCTGCCCCCCCCTGCACTGCCCCCGCATCTAGCCCGGCCTTCCTCCCACAGGCGGTGTGGCTCCTGCGCTGAGGGGGGCACACACTGTCCCCCACAGCCTGTGGGAGCCGGGCAGGCGGCCCGGCCCAGAGCCGAGGGCACAGAGCCGAGGGCCCAGAGCCGAGGGCCCGGAGCCGAGGGCCCGGCCCCTGCCCTCACGGTGAACGCACAGTCCCGTCCGCCCTGACAGTGGACGGTGGTTCCCGCAGTCACGCCTCCCTCTGGAGCCTGGGAGCGTGTGCTGGCTCCTGTCCCAGCGCCTCATGCCACCCGCGGCCCCTCCTCCGCAGAGCGGGGGGAGGGTCTGTGCGGGCTCAGAGCTCGGTCCGCTCGCTCTTGAACCCTCTCTCCCACGGCCCAGAGGGTGTCTGTGTGGGGAGCAGCGAGGCTGCCGGAGAACAGGCTGGGGTTCTCTGAGCCACAGCCTCAGCCTGCCCACCCGCCCGCCTGCCCGCGGTGGGACGGGGAGCTCTGGCTGCGTCCCGGGGAGGCCTCGTTCCGGCCCCAGGGCCCCTGTGGGCCGGGTCCGCCCGGGGACAAGGCCAGGGTGGCGGGAGGGAGGTGCCTCTTGGGTGGGAGCCCCGGGTCTCTGTGGGTCCCACGCTCACCCTGGGCCTGGGGGTCACTTCACCTCTAAAAAGCGGGTCAGTGTTAGCTGCGCCGCCTCCCTCCCGGGCTTAGGAAACGGGCAGCCAGGGTCGCTGGCCTCGGGCGGCCTCCGCCCGCCCCCTGGAGGGGCACCTGCCCCCGTTTTGCAAATGAAACGGGTGGGTGAGGCTCACAGGAAGGCAGCCTCTCGCTGCACCAGGGGCTGGGTTTGGTGAAAAGGCTCCTCGGGAGGCGCTTGCCCCCGGGCGGCTGGGTCTCCGCGCCTGGCGGCCCCGCCCCCCGCTTACCGGGCGGCTGGCAGGAGGCCCACAGCCCAGGCTAGACCCGGGGACCCTCAGGCCCTGGCTCGGTTTCATTTTCGCCAGGTGGGAGCGTGTGCTGGCTCCTGGGAGCTCTGAGCCTGCACAGACCCTCCCCCCGCTCTGCGGAGGAGGGGGCCGCGGGTGGCATGAGGCGCTGGGACAGGAGCCAGCACACGCTTCCTTCTGCCTCAGGCTCCTCCTCTGATAGCATGGGGACAAGCCCCCTGCCCCTCTCTCCCCCCTCTCCTCCCTCCTTCTCCCCTGCTTCTCTCCCACGCGTGGAGTCCCCGTACGTGTGCATGTGCTTAGCTTCGGTCATTTGCTCCTGCGAATGTCTCTCTTATGGACCTACTTATTAGACCAGCCAGAGGGGCCGAGAAGAATGGAGGAAGGATGCTCCTCCCTACACGTGTCTGTTAAATTCACGCGCCTTGGAACAAACACACGACTGCCGAGGTGAAGCAGGCCACCATGAGCCAGCTTCTCCCATCATTCCCAGAGGGGGCATCCACGTCGGGGAAAACAGGACGAAGCATTACCCAGAGGCCCTGGCGCAGCGACGGCCCTGAGTAAGGGGTGACCATCACCATCATCGCCACCATCACTGTCGCAAACCTCGCTGCCATCCTCATCACCTCATCACCATCCTCAGCATCAACACCGTCATCACCGACCACGGCCCCCGTCCGCCGGGACCAGCGCCGCTATTCCCACCATCAGCACCATCGCCTTCAGCACCATCACCTTCACCACCGTCGTCAACGGCACCATTGCTGTGAGCCCGCACTCAGAGCCAATCAGCATTTGCTTCTAGGCCATCTCCGGGGCCAACCGACCAGGCCCCGCCCTCAGTGGGTTTTCAATAAGTCAGGACTGGGGACCCGTCTGGAGCTTTGGGGCTCCTGGGCTCCCATCCAGGGGGGCTTCCCCGGAGGAGGAAGGCCCCATACCCCATCCTCGGCCCCAGACCAGAGCTGTGTTTTCCCCTGGTGCCGTGGGCCTGCTTCTCTAGACTGAGGCCACCCCTCCCCTCTCAGGACCGTGGCCTCCCCGTCTCCACAGGAGCCGGTGACCTCGGCTCCTTCGAGTCTCCCACGGCGGGGTCCAGGTCCCCAAGCCAACGTCGTGCTGGAGAGCTCCGACACTCAGCAAACCATCAAGCTGTGCCTCCTGTCTCCTGTTCGCTCTCCGGGGCCGCCCGGCCCTCCCCTCACTGCGGTCAGGGCCCCGGGAGGGACCACTCACAGAATGGAAAAACGTTGGCCCTGAAGTGACAGTAACCCCATTCAGTCTGCCTCCTTTTATTTTATTTAAAAAAAAATTTTATAGGTATGTTTTTACAGAGAGGAAGAGAGAGGGATAGAGAGTTAGAAACATCAATGAGAAAGAACCATCAATCCGCTGCCTCCTGCACAGCCCCCACTGGGGATGTGCCCACAACCAAGGTACATGCCCCTGACCGGAATCAAACCCGGGACCCTCCAGTCCGCAGGCCGACGCCCTATCCACTGAGCCACACCGGTTTCAGCAGTCTGCCCCCTTTTAAACAAACCCAACCAGGCTCGGGTGACTAGAGCAAGGTCGGAGCGATTCAGACAATGCTACTGAAAGGAGAGGGAGGTTGAAAAGGGACGACTGTGCAAAAACGCAGGCAGACAGAGGGATGCTCACAGCAAAGAGGGAGCCACGCAGACGCCCCCAGGAAGGACCAGGGAACAAGGAGCTTTACATATTAGCTGGTGTGCAACGCGATCCAGACATGTGGTCTGAGTGAGTCTGTGACATGGGAAAACACACAGGATGTACCTACCGTAAGAGAAAAAGCAGGCCACACACACACACACACACACACAGGGGCCAAAGGAGGTTTACAATTGTGAGTACACAAGACAGAGTCTATTCTTGTATTGTTATTATTTATTATTGTCTTATTTCCCACACAGACAACTGTAAACCTCCTTTGCCCCATCCTGTACACCTCTCTATATCTTAGCTATAAATGGGCATATACATCCTTTATACATAGATGTATGTCATATGTGTAATACTCATTTCGACACGAAGCATGATCATAATTATAACTAGAAGAAGAATGAAAAAAATTCCCTAATGTGTTGGCGGCAGTCATGTCGAACCGTGGGATTGTGGGTGGTGTGTGATACTCTCGGCAATAGAGAGTTTAAATTTTAAAAAGAGATCGGGCGGTTGAGTTTCCCGCTCTCTGTTCTGCTGTTTTCCCGCCAAGCCGGCCTCTCTGCGTTGCTGAGGAAACCCCGGTAAGGCGGCCGTGCCGCACCAGCTGAGCCCGGGCCTTCGTCACAGAGGCCAGGCCCCCCCAGGGCGCCCCGCACCGGAGCGGCGCCCGCTCTGGAGAAGCCATCGGTGCCGAACGCCCCGCCAGCCTCACCCCCCAGCCTCGCGGCCTCCTCGGTGGAGTCCACCCCACACCCCGGTGACCAGGCCTCGGAAGAAGCCTGTGGATGAACACGTTTTGTCTGACGTTTCTGTTCGTCGTGTTCTGTTTGACGGCACTGAGGCCGCTGCACCCAGAGGGTCCTCAATGCCTGTGTCTCCGAGCAGAACGGCCCCTCCCGTCAGTGCCCCCCCTCTGGGTCCGACTCCGAGGGAGCGGGGGGCACCATCTGCCTTTGCCCGGCCTCCCCGCTTCTCGGGGCCTCAGGCCGGGACATGGCCGGCCCCGGGGGAGAGAGAACTCCCTAACAGTCACTCTGTGGACGGGCTTCTGAAGCAAACGGGCTCCTGCCAGGCAGTCCTTCCGGAGAGGCCTGCCCATGTTCCCGCTCTGGGAAGCGGTGTTTGCTAAGATCCCATCTCAACTCCCAGGGTGGGGGGTCTCGGGGACCCACAGGGGCCCCTTTCCTTCAGAGGTAAACTGAGCCGGGAGAGACACGCCAGCCTCGGCCCCGAGCCGGCGAGGGCGAGGGGCTGAGTCAGGACCGACGCCCGGGCTCCCCGACTCCAGGCCCTTCTCACCCCGAGTCACACGGTTATCGCAGCAACACAACCCGGAAGCCCATCCCCCTGCCAAACCGGCAAACGCCTACTCACCCTTCGAGCCTCAGCCTGACGCCACCGCCTCCAGGAAGCCTTCCCGGCTCTCCCAGGAGATGGATCAGACGCACCCCCTGGGCTCCCTCAGGCCCAGCCCCCTTGTGCAGGGCCCGCTGTGGTCCCAGCTGCCTGCGGGGTCTCCCCGGGCCTGGGAGCCCAGCACTGGAGTGGAGGGGGAGACAGTGTCTGTCCATCCGTCCATGTGCTCGTGCCAAAAGCTCCCTGCCATTCGTTCGTTCGTTCATTCATTCATTCATTCATTTTAGAAGGAGCAGGTGCTGGGTGCCGGGTGCCGAGTGCTGGGTGCTGGGTGCTGGGTGCCGGAGGGCGGAGGCTTGGGTTTGGGTAAGGAAAGAAAGAAGCCAGAGCAGGGAGATTCCAACAGCCCCGGGGCGTTAGAGACGGGCCCCGTTGACAGGGAGCGAGGCTCTGAGCGCTGGCTGTGGGGCCAGGAGCCAGAGAGGCCGCACTGAGAAAGGGGGGCCCGGAGGCCGAGGCCTGGGGTTCAGTCCCCACAGCAGGGCCGGCGAGCCGCCTGCCGGGGAATTCACCTCCCCGCCCCCCTCTGTCCTGCATCTGTGAAATGGCCGGCCAGGTCGGCCCTGCGCCCCCTGCTGGTGGCTCCTCTGCTCAGTCAGCACCAGCTCCAGCCGAGCGGGTCCAGCCTCAGCTGCAGAAGCAGCAGAAGAGAAACCATGATTCACACGCGAGTGGGGCCGTGGGGCCCTGGGGCCCTGGGTGTGGGAGGCCTGCAGCAGGCCCGTGGGGGGGGAGTGCAGGGGGTTCATTCAGGGCAGCTGCTGGGCCTCCAGGCTCAGCCCCAGGGAGGAGGCTGTGGGGAGGGGAGGCCGGAGTTGACCCGCCCTCACACTCTGGGGAGGACCCTGAGATTCACAAGCCCCTCAGGACGCTTTGGTGGAATCTTCCGGAAGCCTGCAGTGCACACACCATCTTAGAGGGAGAGGATCAGGCCCAGGAGGGGAAATGACCTGCCCAAGGTCACCCGCCTCGTCAGACTGGAGAGCCGCTGCCGGCCTCCCCCTGCCCGCCCACCGGAGATGTCATTGCACAGGCGGGGCTACAGTTACGGTTACCGTTACGGTTATAACTACGGTGCCTGGAGCCCTCACTCTCAGCCCTGCTTGTGCTCGCTCTGTACCTGCTGCTGTCTGCCTTGCCTGCTGACACCACACCCCCAGCTCCCAACAGCGAGGGGCTCAGGGGCTCAGGGGGGCCAGGACAGCGGGGAGGACAGGCCCTGGAGGAGGCCCCACCCCCCTGGGACGCGGGGACGTGGACACACTGAGCCACGGGGGAGCCAGGGCCCTGCCCACTCCCCAGAGCCCGGGCATCAGCACCATCGCATTCAAGAGACCCTCCAGGTCCCGGAGCAGAGAACCCCACCCCCTCCCCTGAGAACCCCACCCCCTCCATATGAACCCCACCCCCTCCATATGAACCCCACTCCCTCCATATGAACCCCACCCCCTCCATATGAACCCCACCCCCTCCATATGAACCCCACCCCCTCCATATGAACCCCACCCCCTCCATATGAAACCCACCCCCTCCATATGAACCCCACCCCCTCCATATGAACCCCACCCCCTCCATATGAACCCCACCCCCTCCATGTGAACCCCACTCCCTCCATATGAACCCCACCCCCTCCATATGAACCCCACCCCCTCCCATGTGAACCCCACCCCCTCCATATGAACCCCACCCCCTCCATATGAACCCCCTCCATATGAACCCCACCCCCTCCATGTGAACCCCACCCCCTCCATATGAACCCCACCCCCTCCATATGAACCCCACCCCCTCCATGCCACAGTGAGGCTGGGGCGGGGTCCCGGAACAGGAGCACTGGCTTGGGGTCACCGGCCCCTCGGTACAGACAAGCAGCTGAGGCCCGAGGGCCACGTGCAATGTGGGCTGAGGGGGCCCTCGGCCGCCTGCTCGCCCCTCTGCTGCCGGTCCAGGTCCATCCAGTGTTTGCCCCTCCTTCCCCTGCCCAGCGCCCGCCATGATCTGAGGAGCAGGAGCACGGCTGGGGAGGGGTGCTGCACGGCCTGCTCCCCGCAGGGCCCGCCCCGGCTGGGCCGTCACTGAGTCAGCCAACAAACTCTCCACGGCTCCTCCTGCCCGTCTCCAGGCAGAGGCACCTCCTGGGGCCGCCGGGCACCCAGTCTCTGGGGACCATGCACACATCCGCTCACTCATTCATCATTCATTCATTCAGCAGTCACTGAGGCCCGACTATGCACCAGTCGCATGCAGGGTCTCCTCTCCTCCCCACACGCCTCCCTCTGTTCCTCCCTCCCTCTGTCAGCTCCCCCCAGCAAAGATGGGGTGCTGGGGCGTCAAAAAGCCCAGAGGCACCGAGGCCGCGGTGGGTGTCCCACGGACAGACGCACACGCCCCGCGGTTACCTGTGTGGCCAGGGCACCGAGCCGCCTCTCCAGCGGAGGCCCAGGAGCACTGGCACGGCCCTGGGGGCTGCCAGGCCCCCGCCCCCCGCCTGTGGCCTCCACCCGGCCGGGCGCATGGAAAACCCAGCCCGGCTCAGCTGACTTCCTCTCGTGTCATGGAAAGTGAGGGTGACGGGGGCGGGAAACTCCCGCCAGGGTCTGGGGTCTGAGTGGGGACAGGGGGCCTGAGGCCTGGAGGGGGGAGAGGGGTAACTGAGGGGGTGTGGGCTGCAGGGAGGGGGGGCTCGAGGACGCAGAGGAGGGGGCCTGGGGGCTGCTGGAGGGGGAGGCTTGGGGGGCAGTGCCCCATCCAGGGGGACAGGCAGGGACCAGCCCGAGGCCACCGGAGGCAGCAGCTGCGTTTGGTGAGCGGAGGGCGGAGGGCGGAGGGCGGAGGGGGGGCCCGGGCTGTGGATGCAGAGACGGGACTCAGACCTCCGTGCTCACGCAGCAGGCCAAGGGGGTCCCTGCTGGGCCTCAGGTTCCTCATCTGTGACAGGAGGACGCCACCCCCTGCTCAGGGCGCTGGGAAGACGGGGAGGTGCCCCCGGCTCTCCGGGGGCTCAGCACCAGCTCTTCGCCCTCAGATGCGGCAGCGGGAGCCCATGTGTCAGCTGTGGCCGCTCCTGGCGGCTGGTGTGGGCGCGGCTGGTGGGGCCAGCGAGTGCTCCTCCTACCCTGACCCCCCCCCGCCCCCCCCCCCCCCCCCCGGCCCCTGCGTCTCCAGGAGGGGGACCGTGCGGGGTGGGGGTGGGGGAACGGGTGTGCCTGGCGCTTGGCCTGGGACAAAGATGCGCCGCCAAATTAATGAACGAACAAATGAATGAAAATCCTGGGATTTCCAGGGTCCAGGACAGAGGGACGGAAGGACGGCCGTGAGGGCGGGACCGGTGCAGGGGGGAGTGGCGGGGGGGGGGGGCGCTGGCTCCAGGCTGCGGCAGTGTCACCTCCAAACCCTGCGAGGTGGGCATGTGACCCCAACCACACCGGGTAGGAGGGTCCCCACTCCCTGAGCCCAGGCCTCCCCCGAGGAACAGACACCCCAGGCCGCCCGCCCTGGCACGGCGGCAGGAAGCTGGCAGAGCCGGGCCGCCATGGAGGGGACAGGTGGTTTCACCGGGAGGAAGTTGACAGTTCAACTTCAAACGCGGGTGGCGGGCCGCTGTGCGCCGGTGCCACCCTGCCCACGCGGCCGCCCCGCCCCTCCGAGGGAGACACGGCGGCCTCACCGCTGAGCTCAGGCGGAGGCAGGGGGAGCCCTGCCATGGAGTCCCAGCCGCCGCTGGCCGCCCTCTGCCTGCTGGCCGTGCTGGGTGAGTGCCCCGGGCGTCCGCCAGGGTCCCCGGGCTGGGGTGCAGGGAGGAGGTGCCCGTGCTCCCCTGGGTCTGACTCCCAGGCCCGCACGCACCTCTCTGGAGAATCACCCAGCAGGGGGTGGGGGGTCTCCCAGATCCCCGTCTGAGCCCCAGCCCGGCCCGCGCCGCCTGGAGCCCGGCCGGCCCTGCCTGCCCTGGGGCACTCCCCCCGAGGCCAGGGGGAAGGGCAGGTGGGCCCCGTGCTAACGGGCTCTCAGCACGGAACCAGGCCGAGGCCCCCCTCCCCACGGCTCCCCGCGCTGCCTCCCTGCCGGGGCACCCCCGGGCTCGGACGGGGACGGGCCATCGGCGTGATGGTGCGGCAGTGGCTGGGCCGGCGGGATGGCCGCCGAGAGCGCGCTGAGCGGTGCGAAGAGGCACCTCAGGCCGGGCCCTCCGGGTCAGGCCCGGGCGCAGCCAGCCCGCCGGCCAGGCCCGGCCCCGGCCCCCGAAGGCCCCGTGGGGACAGCCGGGCCTCCTGTCTGCAGCGGGGGGTGGGGAGGCTTGGGAGTGGGGTCGTTGGCTCTGACCATGGCCTGCCGCGGGGCCGGCACCGGGATGGGCCCCAAGGCTCTCCCCCGCCGCCTCCCGTCCCTGCAGTGCGAGGGGGTGCGGGGTGGGGCGTGGGGGGAGCCGGCCGAGGTGTGTGTGCTTCTCGGGATTTGGAAGGAGCGGGGAGAGAGGTGGTGGGAGTGCAGGGAGCCAGCCGCTTCCGCGTTAGGGCCGTCCCGGGAGACAGTGCTGCTGAGAAGCTGGTGAGCAGGTGTGAGCAGGTGTGCGAGTGTGTGCGAGTAGGGGTGTGTGTGTGTATGTATGTGTGTGTGTGTGAGTGCATGTGTGAGTGTGTGTATGTGTGTGGGGCGTGTGTGTATGTATGTGTGTGTGTGTGAGTGCATGTGTGAGTGTGTGTATGTGTGTGGTGTGTGTGTGTGTGTGTGTGTGTGTGTGTGTGTGTGTGTGAGTGTTTTCATGGACCAGACGTGCCTCTGAAAGCCGTCTCACTGCTCCCTGGTGACCAGCACATGTGCACGCACCTTCCCCCGCTGCTGTACATGGAGCCGCAGGAGACACGGAAGCCTCTGTCCCGGGCGGAGGTCTGGGGCGCCTTCTGCCGCCCGGGGCCTCCGAGGAGCTGCTGCAGCCGCCGTGGGCCCGGGGCGTCCTAGGCCTGAACCCCACCTGCCCTTCCCCGTGGCCTCTGACCCGCCGAGCAGGGGGTGGGGGTCCTGCCTCATGGCCTCCCTCCACCTGATCCCGTCGTGGGAGGTCCTGGCAGGACACAGGGCCACGGCCGAGGGAGCCACAGTTAGACACCGGAGGCAACGCCTTCACCCCGAGTTCGATGGGAACCGTCTGGGACCCCAGAGCATGTGGTCCTGGTGTGTGTGTGTGTGTGTGTGTGTGTATGTACATGTGTGCATGCATGTGTGTGCACATGTGTGTGTGTGTGTGTGTGTGTGTGTGTGTGCTGGTGGAAAACAAACATTCCTGTTGCTCCGTGGGTCACAGCTTAGGAAATGCCTTTGAAGCCATTTCACTCTCTAAGCTCTCAGTGGACTGAAGTAGGCCAGCCGTCGTCCCCATTTCACAGGGGAGAAGACTGAGGCCCAGAAAGTCAGGTGGCCAGCCCAGGGCGAAGCAGCTAGCGAGCAGCAGCCGACCAGCAGACCGGGCCTGTCACGGCTGCTCTGAGGGAGGCCCCTCTGGACCCGGAGCTGAGGGCAGAGGCCACAGGGCGGCTCCGCCAGGAGCGAAATGGCTGCGGACACCACTGCCACCGCAGGTTTGCAGCCGCCAAGGCCTGGGCGCCCAGGCCAGGGCCGGAGCCGCGGCAGCAGCACAGGCCCGAGGAGCCGGGCCGGCTGGGCCGTGCCCGTGACTTAGGGACCGTGGGGCAGGCAGATGCCCGGGGCCTGGTTGGGGTGACAGCAACATGGCTTCCCGCGGCTGCTCCCCTCGGCCACCGCCCTGGGCCCTAACCTGCCTGGGGCTCACCCGCTGGGGTGGGGGTGACCCTCACGGCGGGCAGGCCCGGCCCCCAGGCCTCCAGAAGCCAGCTCGGCGGGCAGGCCTGGCCCCGCAGTGTGGACTTGGGCCCAGCGGGGTGGGCTCGGGGTCTGTCAGCGTCGGTCCCCGCAGACGGGGTGCAGCGCCCGGCCTCGTGCAGCGCACCAGGGCTTAGCTAGGGTTCACGCCGCGGGTTAGGAAGCAAGTCTGCAGGAAGGAGAGGAAGAGCTCCAGATGCTCCATCACAGTGACCACCATTATCCTCATCCCTGTCGTCAGCGAGAAGCGAGGAGAGGTGGGACTCAGAGGGAGGGCCGGGCCCGTGCTGGCCTGGCCACACTCCTCCCAGCCCACCCGCCTGCTCTCACCTGCACGTGTTTATTGAGCACCTACTATGTGCCCAGCTCTGTGCAAAGCAGAACGGGACAGATGCCTCTCCTCATGGGCCTGGAGCCGAGCCCAGGCTGACAGAGGAGCCCCGTTGAGGCACAGGAAGCGAGCCCCGAATGCTCACAGCTATGGTGACAAGGAAACGGCATCGGCGGGGAGAGCGGCCGAGTTCACGAGGGGCAGCCTGGCCACAGGGCGGGGCATCCCAGCGAGGAGGGCGCGGGCTCCGGCTGCCAGCAGGCCTCCCGGTGCTGTCCGGCTGCAGAGCGGGGCCCTGCTGGCCTTGGGCACAAGGGATCAGGCCCCCTCGAGGGCGGAGGAACCAGGGACTGTTCAGAGGGGTTTTCTCCAGAGGAACCAGGGAGGGATTCAACTCCGCCTGGCAACACTGACTGAACACCTACTGTGTGTGTGTGTGTGTGTGTGTGTGTGTGTGTGTATGTGTGTGCACGTGCGCATACATGTGGGTGCATGTGCACATGCGGCGTGCATTTGTGCTATGGGCTGTGTGTGCAGGTGTGTGGTGTACACATGGCTGAGGCTGTGGGGCTTGGAGCAGCGTGGATCTGGGTCTGATTTCCGGGTGGCCAGGCACAGCTGGCAGGGACACGTCCCGGGGGCTGGTCTGACAGTGGGGCACCCCGGCCGCCTGGGAAGGCTTGGAGCCATCACCCCTAACAGCCACTCAGACAAGTGCGGGCTGAGCCCCACTGTGCGCCAGGCACCGCTCCTAGCGCCGGGGACGAGGGCCCTGCCTGGGGGGTCCGACCTTGCAGTCGGTGTGATGGGGGCCAGACACAGACCAGTGGCCGGTGACTGCGGGGAGCGGGGGTCGGCGTTGGGAGTCCTGAGCGGCGGGGTGGTGGGGCTGGGAGTGCCTGGGAGGGAGCCGGGCCTCACGGGGAGATGGTGGAGGAAAGCTGGCGGGGAGGGCGCCGTGTGGGGGAGCGGCCAGCCTGGGGGACCCCCGGCCGAGGGGCCTCCAGGGACGGGGCAGTTCTCCCCATGGAGCTGGGCGGCGGGAGAGCGTGCTGAGCGCCCGTCTGTCCGGGATACAAATCCCTGGCTGAACCCCGGCAGCCGCCTGGGGGTTCGGGTTTTGCAGGGGTAGAAGGTAAATGCCCGGAGATGCCCGCCAGCCAGGTCTGCAGCGGGAACCCACACCCAGGGAGCTGGAGGCCTCAGACCCGCAGAGAAGCGGTGGGAGGGTCGGGGTCTGCGTTCTGAATGGCGGCTGCGGGCTGTGGCCGCTTCCTCTGTAACCATCGTCACCGTGAACCCCCTCAGGCTGGCCTCCCACAGGCACCAAGCACCCCGTTCCCTCTGGGGCCACAGCACTTCTTGGCCTCAGTTTCCCCTACCTGACCCTCTGGGTCTCCCGGGAGTAGATGCCCATGGGGCCCTGTCAGGTGATGGTGACGGCTTTTCTGTCTTGACTCCGCCATGAGCTGTGTGACCTCAGGAAAGTCACTGAGCCTCTCTGAACCCCGGCTTCCTGATCTTAAAGTGGGGTGAGCCTGGTCCCTTCGGCACGGGAACGTGGGGGGAAGATGAGCCCCCGGGTGACCGAGCCTCGGGATACGTGAAACTGAACAGAGAGGGGGACAGAGGGACACACATGAGACACGAAACTCCTGCAAATCCAGTTAGCCGCCCGGCCACCGGGAGAGAGCCAGGGCCGGCGGTGGAGGCCGCTCTGCCCACCGGCTGGCTCTCCGGCCGCGGGCACAGGCCCGGTGAGCGGGGAGGGGCCCGAAGCGGCTGCCCCGCCGCGGGCTGCGGACCGCACGCTCCCCGGCGGCAGCGCCGTGTGATCCTCTGCGTGTTTCACACGTGAAAAAGCTCCTAATCAGACACCCATCCCTTCTTCTGGGCTCGGCCGGGACACAGGACCGGGGCCCGGACCCGTTCCCCAAGGCGCTGGCACAGACACAGGCTGGACGCGGCGCCCTGCCTGGGGTCCTCCTGACCTTCCAGAGGGCGGGAGAAGGCAGACCCAGGGGTTCGCTGGAAATCCAGAGGGCCATGGATCATTGCTTTTTGTTGTTATTGTTTTATATATGTGTGTGTGTGTGTGTGTGTGTGTGTGTGTGTGTATATATAATTTTATTGATTTTTTACAAAGAGGAAGGGATAGGGATAGTTAGAAACGTTGATGAGAGAGAAACACTGACCAGCTGCCTCCTGCACACCTCCTACTGGGATGTACCCACAACAAGGTACATGCCCTTGACCGGAATCGAACCTGGGACCTTTCAGTCCGCAGGCCGACACACTATCCACTGAGCCAAACTGGTTAGGGCAAGTTGTTTATATTGTATTTTTTATTGATTTCAGAGAGGAAGAGAGAGGGAGAGAAAGACAAAGACATCAACGATGAGAGAGAATCATTGATCGGCTGCCTCCTGCACGCCCCACACTGGGGATCAAGCCCGCCACCTTGTCCAGAATCAAACCTGGGACCCTTTGGTCCACAGGCCGACGCTCTAGCCAATGAGCCACACCAGCCACAGGGCGAGGGGATCACTGTGGATGGGACATGGACCATCTGACTTCCGTCCACACGACACCAGGCGGCCAGCGGCCTTGTCTGGGAACCAGCGATGCCGGCCAGCGACGCCGGCCCGCGATGAGGCCACCAGGGTTTCCGGTGAGCTCTCCCCGCCCAGGCCCGAGCTGTGCCGGACGGCCGTCCCGCAGGCCAGGCGGGCTGTGGGCCCGGCTCCCTCGTCAGCAGGGGCCCAGCCGAGGGCCAGTCCCTGTCCTGGAAGTCTGAGCCGGGCTGTGCCTTTGGGAGCCAGGAGCCGCGAGAGACGGGGGCCCTGGTGTCTGCCCGGGGCACCGGGAACGGCCATTCCGGCTCCCTGGGGTCACGGAGGTTAAACCGTTTGGACTGAAAGCAGCAAACGGGACATTTCTGCATCGCAACCCAAGGCCCCAAAGCGTCGCTACCCTCACCGCGCGCAGAGTGTTCCGACGGCCTTCGTTCCGGTCCATCTCATTTTAAACAAATCGATGCTTTCGATACTGCTCATCGCCGCAGGGGGGAGTGGGGGGACGTCTGGGGATGAAACTGCCGCAGGCCGCGGCTGCGCTGGTGACCGTGACCTACAGGGTGTCGACATTCACGGGCTTGTGCGCGGAGGAAAGTCCATCTCACTGGCGTCCATTTAAAACAAAGTTTTAGGACGAGGAAGAAGGTGGCGGCCGGCTTCACGGTCCCCGAGGGTGCCCCAGGCCTCGGGAAAAGCCTGCGCCTCAGCCATCGCTCAGGCGGAGGGAGCTGCCCTCCCTCACCTGGCTCTGTCCCTCCCTCACCTGGCTCTGTCCCTCCCTCACCCGGCTCTGTCCCTCCCTCACCCGGCTCTGTCCCTCCCTCACTTGGCTCTCTCCCTCCCTCACCTGGCTCTCTCCCTCCCTCACCTGGCTCGTCCCTCCCTCACCTGGCTCTTCCATCCCTCAACTGGCTCTCTCCCTCTCACCTGGCTCTCGTCCCTCCCTCACCTGGCTCGCTCCCTCCCTCACCTGGCTCCTGTCCCTCCCTCACCTGGCTCTGTCCCCCCTCCCTCACCTGGCTTCTCTCATCTCTCGCTCCCTCACCCTCCTCTGGCTCTGTCCCTCCCTCACCTGGCTCTCTCCCTCCCTCACCTGGCTCTCTCCCTCCCTCACCTGGCTCCTGTCCCTCCCTCACCTGGCTCTGTCCCTCCCTCACCTGGCTCTGTCCCTCCCTCACCTGGCTCTGTCCCTCCCTCACCTGGCTCTCTCCCTCCCTCACCTGGCTCTGTCCCTCCCTCACCTGGCTCTCTCCCTCCCTCACCTGGCTCTGTCCCTCCCTCACCTGGCTCTGTCCCTCCCTCACCGCTCGCCTCTGTCTCCCTCCCTCACCTGGCTCTGTCCCTCCCTCACCCGGCTCTCTCCCTCCCTCACCTGGCTCTGTCCCTCCCTCACCTGGCTCTGTCCCTCCCTCACCTGGCTCTGTCCCTCCCTCACCTGGCTCTCTCCCTCCCTCACCTGGCTCTCTCCCTCCCTCATCTCGCTCTCTCCTTCCTGCAGTCACCGCCGCCAACGCTGGCCACGGAGCGTCCTCCGGGGTGGAACTAGGTAAGGAAGAGCCGCCGGGGCCTGGGTGGCAGGGGAGGGAGCAGGGCTGTGCCAACTAAGAAATCGGCACCTCCACCAGGGTGATCCCCCAGAGAATGAGAGAGAGAGGGGGTCCCCTACACACACACACACACACACACACACACACGTGCCGCATGACCCTGCTTCCAACCTTCTGGAGCCGGCAGGCTGATCTGTAGTGACAGGAAGCAGATGGGTGGTGGCCCGGGGCTGGGTGGGGTGATGGAAATATTCTATTTCTAGAGCAGGTGGTGAGGGGGCACACGTGTCTAATGCCACCGAGCACGTGCCCTCTCCAGTGAGTGCATTTCACTGTCTATAAATGGCACCCCAATAAAATTTATTTAAAATCGAAAGAGAGAGAGAGAGAGAGAGAGAGAAGCGGGCACTCGGCCTCTCTCGGGTCCGTGGAGACAGACGTCCCCAATCAGGCGATCCCGCTGGCCTGGTGCCCAGGGCCCTGCCCACTGACCGAGTCACCCTGGCTTTGGGGTCGCCTGGGCCAGGAGCAGCCCCAGCCTGAGTCGTGGGGAGTCCCTGCTGTGCCCCAAAGGGCGCGCTCACAGGGGCCGGCAGGCAGCCCGGGGGCAGGAGCCTGGCTGGGTGGGGGGCCAGGCGGAGAGCAGGGCATGGGGCAGTGAGGGGCCCTTCCCAGCCTGACCCGCCCCCTCTTTGACCCCTAGGGATCCCGATGAGACTAAGCGGCGCCAGCTCGCCCTGCCAGGGCCGCGTGGAGGTCTTCCTGGAGGGCCAGTGGCACCCAGTGGACAGCCGGAGCTGGGGCTGGAGCCCGGGCCGCCCGGGGCTCCCCAGCGTGGCCTCCCCACTCTGCCGGCATCTGGGCTGCAGGGAAGCCTTGCTCCTTGCCCCCATCCCTCACTTCAGCAGCCTCCCCAGAGCCCGGAACCACATCACCTGCCACGGAAGGCTGGGCTCCTTCTCCCACTGCAACGCCAGCGATGCCCACCAGGGGGAGCCCCTGAGCCTGATCTGCGTAGGTGGGTTCCCTTGGGCTGGGCACGCCCTGAGGAGGCCGCCCAGGGCCTGTGTCCTGGGGCCCCAACAGGCGGGTGGAAGGGGGTTCGGTGGGGAACTGGAAGGGGAAGGCGAGGGATTCTGGCTCCTGTTCAGAAGGATGGAAAAGGCTGAGGACCTGCTAACTCCACTGTCTCCTCCTAACCTCCGTTTTCCCAGCTGTAAAAGGGGCTGGTACCGCCACTCACGGGAGACTTAGAGACAACGTGAGGGCCAGGCGGTATTCACAGCATGAGTTCCAGGTCCTGCTCACCACTGCCTGCTGCCCTCCGCCCCCCACACCCCTCTTCCCTCCTCCCAGATCTTCTCCCTCCGGGGCCCCTGCCCCTCCCTCACCCGTGTCTCCTTGCAGAGCCACTGAAGACGGCCACTCCTCCCACAAGGCCTCTGCCCACAACCACCCCCGAGCCCACAGGTAAGAGGTTCTGAGGCCCCGGGGAAAGGGTGTCGGATTCAGCGATTAAACACAGGGGGTGCCCAGTTAGGTGCGAATCTCTAGTGGAACATTCGGGCCCTCACACTTCCCAGGGCCACCGGCCAGTCGTTCCTTTGTCCCAGTGTTGGAGCCGAGGGTCCAGGAGCCGGAGGCCCTGGCGCTCGCTCAGACGCACACTCTGCCCTCCCCAGCTCCTCCCCGGCTGCACCTGGTGCCGGGGCGCGGGGGCCTGCGCTGCGCGGGCGTGGTGGAGTTCTACAGCGGCCGCCTGGGCGGGACCGTGGCCTACGAGGACCAGGACGGCACCGAGGCCCTGGGGGACCGCATCTGCCAGGCCCTCCAGTGCGGCTCCTTCCTGAAGCACCTGCCGGAGCCCGAGGCAGCCGAGGCAGCCGGGACCCCCGCCCCAGAGGCGCGCAGGCCCTTGCCCATCCGATGGAAGGCCCAGAACGCCAGCTGTGCCTCCCTGGAGCAGTGCTTCCGAAGAGCCCAGCCCTGGGAGGCCGGCCGAGCCCTCGCCCTCGTCTGCTCTGGTGAGTGAGACGGGCAGGACCCAGGGCATCCCCAGACGGCCAGGCACCACGCGATCCCCAAAGCCTGCCCGTAGCACAGGGCAGGGAGGCGCACTGTGAACAGGAGGGCGGCAGGGGGCGCTGTCTGCCTCTGAGTGAGTGAGTGAGTGTGTGTGTGTGTGTGTGTGTGTGTGTTGGAGGGATGGAGGGTGGAGGGGGCTGTGGGGTCACCGTCCCTCGGCCACACCAGCTCCGTCTCCGCGGGAGGCCCTCTGGGGACGGCTTGGCACTCGCTCTGCCTGCGGCTCCCGGGCCTCCCACTCCCACTGTCGCTGCGACCCCGTCCGTCCGTGTCCGGCTTCCAAACCCCTCTCCCGGGAGGCTCGTCCTGCTCCGGCCCCAGCACAGCCACGCTTCCCGCTAGAACCTTCCCTCCTTCGCTCCACCCGCTCCACCCCTCCACCCGCTGCACCCCTCCACCCCTCCACCCCTCCACCCCGCTGCACCCCTCCACCCCTCCACCCCTCCACCCGCTCCACCCCTCCACCCCGCTCCACCCCTCCACCCCTCCACCCCTCCACCCCTCCCCCCGCTGCACCCCTCCACCCCCTCCACCCCTCCACCCCTCCACCCGCTCCACCCCTCCACCCGCTGCACCCCCCCACCCCTTCACCCCCGCCACACCCCTCCACCCCTCCACCCCTCCCCCCCCTCCACCCCCCCACCCGCTCCCCCCCTCCACCCGCTGCACCCCTTCACCCCTCCACCCCTTCACCCCTTCACCCCATCACCACCGCTCCCACCTCTCCACCCACTCCACCCACTCCACCCCTCCACCCGCTCCACCCCTCCACCCCTCCACCCCTCCACCCGCTCCACCCTCTCCACCCCTCCACCCCTCCACCCCCTCCACCCCCCTGCCACCCCGCCACCGCTCACCCCTCCACCCCTGCAACCCCTCCACCCCCTCCACCCCTCCACCCCTCCACCCCTCCACCCCTCCACCCCTTCACCCCTCCACCCCTTTCACCCTCCACCCCCTTCAACCCCTCCACCCCTCCCCCCGCTCCAACCCCTCCACCCCTCCACCCCCCTCCACCCCTTCACCCCTCCACCCCTCCACCCCTTCACCCCTCCACCCCTCCACCCCTCCACCCGCTGCACCCCTCCACCCCTTCACCCCTCCACCCCTTCACCCCTTCACCCCTCCACCCCTCCACCCCTCCACCCCTTCACCCCTCCACCCCCCACCCCTCACACCCCCCCCTTCACCCCTCATCCACCCTCAACCCTCCCCCTCCACCCCTTCACACGCACCCCTCCACCCTCACCCCTCCACCCCCTTCACCCCTCCACCCCTCCAACTCACCCCTCCACCCCTCCCACCCCTCCACCCCTCACCCTCCACCCCTCCACCCTCCACCCCTCACCCTTCACCCCCACCCCTCACCCCTCCACCCCTCCACCCCACCCTCACCCCTCCACCCCCACCCCCTCCACCCCCCACCCCCACCCCCCCCACCCCTCCACCCCCCCCCCCCCACCCCTCCCCCCCTCCACCCCTCCACCCGCTCCACCCCTCCACCCCTCCACCCGCTCCACCCCTCCACCCCTCCACCCCTCCACCCGCTCCACCCCTCCACCCCTCCACCCCTCCACCCCTCCACCCTCCACCTCCACCCCTCACCCCCACCCACCCCCTCTCCACCCCTCCACCCCTCCTCCCCCACCCCTCCACCCCATCCACCCGCTACACCCTCCACACGCTTCCAACCCCTCCACCCGCCTGCCACCCGCCACTTCCACCCCCCTCCACCCCCTCCACCCCTCCACCCCTTCACCCCTTCACCCCTCCACCCCGCTCCACCCCTCCACCCACTCCACCCACTCCACCCGCTCCACCCCTCCACCCGCTGCACCCCTCCACCCCACCCCCCCTCCACCCCCTCCACCCCCCACCCTCTACCCCTCCACCGTCCACCCTTTACCCCTCCACCCTCCACCCTCTACCCCACAGCCCCCTGCGGGCAGCAACCTGCCAACCACACCCAGGGCCTGGCCTTTGACAGTTGTTCGAAGGAGGAGATGCACTAGGACTTTGAAGGCAGATGTTGCCATGGAAACTGGCCAAAGCTGGTGCGATCACTCCTCCAGACGGCGCAGTGGGGCCCCACCTGAGAGTGAGAGTCCGCCTGCCCCTCCTCCGCGCAGGGCATCCCTGGCTGCTGTCCCACCTGCCATCGGCCAGGACTGGGGCCTCAGTTTCCCTTTCTGAAAAGGCGCAGAGGAGAGGGAGAGGACATGTCCACCTCCCCCGCCCTCCCCTCAGCGCCACGTGGACAGGGCCAGCTGCTGGCAGCTGCCAGAGAGGATGCCCGGCGCAGGGAAGGGCAGAAGGCCGTCCCACAGCATGCCCAACCCCCTGTGAGGTGGCCCCCGCGCCGGCCTGCGGGCCCGGGCCAGGGGCTTCCTGCAAAGCCGCCACCTCTCCTTGCTTCCTCCCCCAGATTTCCAGCCCCAGGTGCAGAGCCGCCTGGTGGGGGGCCGCGGCGTGTGCGAGGGCTCCGTGGAGGTGCGCCAGGGCCAGGGCCGGCAGTGGGAAGCCCTGTGCCACAGCCCCTCGGCCAGGGGCGCGGCGCGGTGGGCGGAGGTGTGCCGGGAGCAGCAGTGCGGGCCCGTCAGCTCCTACCGCGTGCTGGAGGCCGGCGAGAAGGCCTCGCGGGGGCTCGTCTGCCCCGGGGAGCGGCTGTCCCAGTGCCACCAGCTCCAGGAGCGGAGAGCCCACTGCAAGCGGGTGTTCGTCACGTGTGAGTGGGCCACACCCCGCGGGTGGGGCGGAGGGCGGTCCTGGGCTCCCCCTAGGGCCCGGTCAGGAGCACGTTTCCGAAGAACAGGCCCCGGAGCGGGACAGAGACTCCCAGGCCCCCCAAGAGGAGATGGCAAGCGGGGGGCAGAGGGGGCAGCAGTGCTCAGGTGCAGTGAGCGGTGAAGAGGGTGGAGTCAAGCAGGGGACGGAGGGAGCCGATTAGCTGCAGGAGCAGTAACCGGGTAACACGTTAGAGAGACCACGTGCTGGGGCCATGTACAATGGCGAGGGGTAGAAAGCTCAATAATTGGTTACGGAAGTGGCAAGTGACAGCTGTCAGGTGGTAAAAGGTCGAGGGGTGAATGTGTAGCAGAATCCCCGAGGCAGCAGAGAGGCGGCCAGACGCATGGGCCGGGGACTCCCTGGCAGAAGCCAGCCAGCAGCCACCCCCCGACTGGACAGGTTTGATAGAGGGGTGGGCCGCCCTGACTCCTCTGCCCCCCCCTCCGCCCCCCAGGCCAGGACCCCAACCCGGCGGGCCTGGGCACCGGCACGGTGATGAGCATCGTCCTGGCCCTGGTGCTGCTGGCTGTGCTGCTGGTCACGTGCGGGCCCCTCGCCTACAAGAAGCTGAAGAAATGTAGGTGCAGGTGCCCCCGCGACCCCCCTCAAGGGCCTGTGTGGGGGGACGAGGAGGGTCCCACCTCTGCTCCCCCCACACACCTCCCCCCTCACTCCCTCCTCCTCCCTCGCCCCCCCTGCCCGCTTCCCCACTGGCCTTTTTCTGCCCAAAGTGGCAAACAGGAAGTCAGGAAGCTGTAGTTGCTGATTCACCCACGTGGGGGCCCATCTGAGACCCACTCCGGGCCAAGGGGGGGCGGGCCATTCTTTAGGGGTGACAGGCCCTGAGGGGCGCCTGCACGGCCTGACCTCAGGAGACGGGTGTCCTAGGCCGAGCCACCCCACAGTGTGCATGATGGTGACCAGCCCCCTCCTCTCTGAGCCTCAGTGTCCTCAGCTTCCAAACGGTGGCTGCTCCCCGTGAGGCACATACACAGCGGGCCGTGCTCCCTGTCCTGCAGAATGCAGGAGCTCAGACAGGGCGTGAGGTTGAGGGCTGCGAGGGCAGGCCGAGGCGCAGGCCGGCGGGTCCCCCCCAAATCCCCCCGACCCCCGTCGCGCTCCCAGGTCTCCTTTCTGGTGCGGACCACTGAGCGGACAAACAGCGCCTCTAGCGTGAGAGGAGTGCAGCTTCCTGACCAGCGAGTCAGAAATCAGAGGCCCCCCGAGTCCAGCAATGCCCCCGCCCCCGCCTCCCCCCCCCCTCCCCGCCTCATCTACCGTCTGACGTGCTTTCCGTCTGCCGCCCAGGCCGACAGAAGAAGCAGCGCCAGTGGATTGGCCCGACAGGGCTGAACCAGAGCAGTAAGTGCCCGGAGGCAGGTCCCGGGGTCCGCAGGAACGGGCGGCAGGGATGGGGCTCAGGTGCAGCTGGCCCGTCCAAGAAGCATGGAAGAGGGGGGCAGGCTGGGGAGCGTGGGAGCAGGAGTCAAGCTCTGGGCCCCGCTGGGCGGAGCAGCAGGTGGAACGGCGCCGTCTCTGTCCGTCCGCTCAGTGTCCTTCCACCGCGATCCCGGGACCACTGTCCGCCGGTCGCAGGTGGAGAACCCCGCCGCCTCGCACCTGGAGAACGAGTACAGCCAGCCTCCCAGGAGCTCCCAGCTCTCCGCGTACCCAGGTGGGCGCGGGGCGTCCCGCCAGCCGGGCACAGGGCACGGGGCCGGGCACAGGGCACGGGCAGAGGTCATGGTCACCGAAAGGGAAGGCGTCTGGGGAGAGGGGAGCCGGCCTGCCCAGCGCTCACGGCCGGGGGTGGAGGGATCCGGCCCACAGGCCACTCAGCCGAGAGGCCACAGCGCAGGCTGTGCCCATAGCCCGTTCTCTGCGGCCTCACAGCCGGGTGGTCACCAGGCAGAGCAGCCGCCATGGCTGAGGGAGCCCTGTGAACAAGCTCCCTGACCTCCTGACCCCAAAGCCAGGGAGCCCCGCACTGCAAGCTCCTGACCTCCTGACCCCAAAGCCAGGGAGCCCCGAGTTCAGCATCCTTAGTCAACATTTCGCTGATTTGATCAAAACAGACCCAGGCCCTCTGATCTTCCACACCCGTGGGCTGGGCTCGGGGGCTCTGGGCTGGTGGGGGCTCTGGGCTGGTGGGGGGCTCTGGGTTCTGGGGTGCTCTGGGATCTGGGCTCCGAGGGCTCTGGGCTGGTGGGGGCTCTGTCGGTGTAGCTGGTGGGTCAGCCCCGAGGTGGCCTTTCTGCCTGCAGCTCTGGAGGGCGCCCTGCATCGCGTGTCCGCCCAGCCCGATAACTCCTCCGACAGCGACTACGACCTGCACGGGGCTCAGCGGCTGTGAGAGGTGAGCGCCCCCCGCCCCCTCCCCCGGCCCCCAGACAGGCAGCAGCTCTGGGCCCCTGCCTGCCCGCCCACGACAGGGGTCCCAGCCTTGGCTCCCGTCAGGGAAAGAATGAACATCCAGGGTGAGGGAGTGACCTGGCAGGCAGAGCGGGGACTCGCGACCTCCACACCACCTCCCTCCCTCTGTCCGGGAGCCCCCCCCCCCCCCCCCAGAAAGGTCGCCCTGACCCTGACACTGAGCCCATCTTGGGGTGAGGTCCCGTCTCTGACCCGTGTCCTTCTCACCCACAGACCCAGGAACGGAGCGAACATCGGGAGCCAGCCCGGGTCCGAGAATGCCCTGCCCTGCCTCTGCCGCTTGAAACACGTCTGACTCCTCCCCGCGGCCATGGAAGAGGCCGGCCTCCCCCACCCAGCCTGCCTGCCCCGCAGAGCCGCCCGGGGAGCCTGCAGGACCGCTGGCAGCCTGGCAGCTGAGGGCAGAGCCCGCCAACAAGCAGCCCCCCGAGTAGAGACGGGGGGGGGGGGGAGGCCCTGGGAACCTCACCTGGCCTGTGGGAAGCTCCTCACATGGGCCCCGCGAGGACTGACGGAAGCACACACAGGGCCGGCATGGGAGCCGAGGTCTGTGTATTTAACATGCTCTTTGTAAGTAACGGCTTTCCTGCTTCCTGAGGACTGAGTGCCCAGCTCCTCCGTCCCTGAGGGAGGCGAACAGCCCTTGTGGTCAGAGCTGCCCCCGGACCCGGACAGCCTAGCAGGCCGAGGCGGCTGGAGCAGGGCGTGGTGTGGGTGCCCTGACTCCACGTGGCCACCTCCCCCAGCGCCCCAGCACCCCGCATCCATGGCTCCCCGACAGCCCTGCTTCCAGAGCTGGCTGTCACAGCCCAAGGCCCAGGGCCCCCTCAGACCCTGCACAGGGGGCACCTGGCAAACCCGAGCCGACGTGGGGAAGTGCCAGGCTGCAGGGGTCATGGTCACCTCCTGCTGCAGTGAGAGCCGGGGCTGCGCTGTCCTGGGGCCAGGGAGCTGCTCCCAGGAAGTCTCACCCTCAGCGGGGCCGGCTCCCAGCGAGTCCTGCAGTCCTGGGGTTCCTTAAGGAGAGAGGAGGGCGGGCGGGCCTCGCTGGCCCCGGGCATCAGAACCCCCGGGCACGGGCAGCAGCCTGAAGACGCCGTGGGTCTGGGCCCACACCCAGGGCCCAGCCGTCCAGCCACCCTGGGGAGCAGCAGGAGCAGGGTGACTATTCGATGCTGGGGGGAGGGATGCCCTCAGTGCCAGGCCAGAGCTCTGCCCCACAACACCCTTCCCCAGACCTCCTCACCCAGTGCCCAGCATCCCCATCCGTGGCTCCCCGCTCAGGGGCCCAGCCCAGGACAGCCTGGGCCCATCCAGTGCTGGGCGGGGGAGGGGGGCCACTCGGGGCGGCAGAGGGTGTGCAGCAGATGCCCACCTCGGCCTCTTCGCCAGAAGCTCCTTCATCTCCTGCTTGGCCCATGCAGCCCGGCCTGAACCCCTGCCCCAGAGCTGCCCGGGGCAGACGCCTCCTTAGAGACCGCTTTCTGAGGGCAGCAGGTGGCGAATCCCAAAAGGGTCTGCCTCAGGCCCCGCCGGGAGCCCCCTCAGTTCCAGCCTTGGCGGGTGGCCCCAGCCCCGGTCAGGATGACGCCAATCGGCAGGGAGCGCTCCCAGGGGCTCCTCGGCCCTAAAGGATGCCGGCGGCCTCCACAGTGACCCGGCGCCTCTGGGCCCACTCCTCCTTACAGCCGCTGCCTGACCAGAGCGGGGCGCCCTGAGCCAGAGAGGGCAGTGCTCCCTGTGCGGCCGGCTCCCCTAAACCGCGCTCCCACCTGGGCAGAGGCAGGCGCCCGTGCGCCTGATTCCAGCACAGCCTCCTCCTGTGAAGCCAGGGAAACGGAGCGCCGGAAGCGAAGCCCTGACTCCCCAGCACGTCTGGCTTCACGCGGCCAGGCCCGGGGCCTGGGTGTGCGGCTGGGAGGGACCCCGCGCCGCCAAGGACACCGGATGGCCTCGCCCCAGCTCGCTCAGCCTGTGCGTCCTTGCTCACTCTGATCCCACCTTTCTCGTCGGCTTCCCTCTCAAGCCTGCCATGTCCACGTCGCCGGTGTGACATTAAGGCAGAGAGGCAGGGGTCCTCCGGCAGCCCGCTCTGCGCAGGAGGCCCACAGGGGCCCGCTGTGGTCTGGCGAGAACTCCGTGATTTCCGTGGTGCGTGCGGTGGGGAGGGCTGCAGAGAGCTAGACTTGGTGTGGGAGAGCGGGGCCAGAGGGGTGCCAGGCGCTGACTGACCGGGGAAGCAGCTCTGACCCGTCCTTTCTCAGAAAGCGGCACTTCCCTCTGCATCCTCTGCCCCCTCAGAGCAAGTGCCCTGCCACCAGGTGGCCAGCTCTCCCACCAGCCCCGGGCATTTGGAGGCCAGGCCGGACGGAGTCCAGGAGGCAAAGGCGGGACATCTGTGGGGCCCGGAGGTCTCCAGTGTGGGCTCTGACCCCCGGGGCTGTGGTACCACAAGGCATGGAGGGGCCCCCGAGGCAGACAGAGCTGGGTGCCAGTCCCGCCCGCACCCTTAGGCTGTGCACACACACACACACACACCCCTCCCCAGTCACTGAACCTCTGCCCTTGTTTAAAATGGGGGGAGGGGCATAGGGCTGCTGAGAGGACCCAGGCAGGCAGGCACAGTGACACATCACACCCACACAGCCCGGCTTTCAACAGGCTGACGGCGCATCCGGCCTCGTCACCTGGCAGGGCAGAGCGGAAGGCCCAGCAGAAACCTGGTCTCCGGGCTCCCGGAAGCCACCGTTTTCCCAGAAGGCCTTGCGATAACCCGCTGAGCTCAGGGGTGCTGGGTGACGGAGGGAGGGGCAAGGGGACAGGGCCCGTGGCAGGGACCACCCGCCTCCTCAGCCAGCTTAGTGGCCCGCTGCCCCTCGGTCCCCGTGAGAAACTGGGCAGCAGACAGCCCCCAGTGGGCTCCGGGACAGGCCGACAGCAGGTGTCCCCATCCCGCAGGCAGGCGCTGGCCTCCCCTCGCACAGCCCGGCTGTCCCCCAAGGACAAGGACGGACAAGGACAGGCAGCTGCAGGCCCGGGCGTGGCCGTGCCGGAGGGAAGTCGCAGGAGGGAGAGCAATGCTCAGCGGGAGATAAGCCAGAACAGTGGGGCTCTGGGCCCCGAGTCGGGAGGCCCTCAGGTGGCGGAGAAATCGTGCCCCCGCCCCCCAGCCTCTGCACTTCACCCCCGGAGCCACAAGGCCACACAGAGCTCAGTTTATTGGCAATTGTTCAGACAACACACACGTCGCCGTTGTCCAGGTCCACGCGAGACCCGCGGAGTCCATTAGTGATTCCTCTTCATAAATAACAGCAGCAAGAGCCTGGGAGGCCACGGGGAGAGCGGGCTCTGCCACGCCCCCTGCTGCCCGCGGGCTGGAGCGCAGGCACCAGGAGGGCGCGTTTCCCCGAGGCCCCGGCCACCGGTGCGGGCAGTGGACATTTCAAGGCACATAGGACCCCCACACAGCAGCTCCGGGTCTGCCTCAGGCCCACCACGCCCGCGCTGTGCGCACCCCCGCGGTCTGTGGTCATGACTGAGCGCGCTGCCCCATGTGCTGGGCCAGCCGGGGGCTGCGTGTGGCTCTACATTCTGAGGACGAGACATGCAGACTCCCACATGGCACCGGTGTCCTCGCACCCCTGGGGGCACTGTCAGGGAGGGGAGTGTGTGTGGGGGGGGCATTCCATCCAGGGAGCCAGAGGGAGGGGTGAGGACGGGGCTGCTTCCAACGAGATTCAAGGCACTGACGAGTGGACAGCTGGGTGGGCCTTGGGAAAGGTCAACCGGGAGAGCGGGTGGCAGGGAGGCCATGAGCTCCTGGGCCAGAGCTGCTCCCTCCCGTCCAGCCAGAGGGCCCACGGCACCCCCAGGACTTCCCGGCCAGCGCAGGCGAGGTCTGGGCCCCCTTCACCGTCCGTCTTCCCGCTGCGCTGGCTCGGCTGCTGTCACTCAGCACACAGCACGCGTTTTCTCCGACACTAGCCCACCAATTATGGCTTTTTGACTTAAAAATCAAAAGGGTTTTTCCTAACTGTTCTCCCTGGAACCCAACTCTGACGATGGTGTGTGGGGCGGGCCATTCTCGAATGGACGAGAGACACAAAGAGCTACACCCCGGGGGGTGGGCACCACATGGAAGACGCCAAACCAGAGGCGGGGTGAGCAGGGGCCCAGACCAGCTGCCCCAGAGCCGTCCGCACCGTTTGGAGAGTGGAGGCAGGCACAGGACACAGTCGCGCTGCACAGCGGCTCCTGCAGACGCCACGGGGGGGCGCTGGACCCCAAGCTGGCAGCACCGGACAGGCGAAGCCAGGCAGCGCTCTGACCGCTCGGTGTCCTTCCAGGGTCTGCAGGCCCCCAGCCAGGCCCCAAGTCCAGGGGGGAGCCAACCCCACTTCCAGTCTAACCTCAAATCTCAGCATGGGGGGGCCAAAGTGTGGCTCAGGCGGAGAGGGGAGGGCTGAGGCCAGGGTCCTAATACCTAGGCCAGGCAGGACCCTGAGGTGGCGGGAACCCGTAGGGAGGGGCCGGCCCTTGGGGGTAGGGAGGCTGAGGGGGGCCTGTGGGCTGGGGCTGGCCTGGGAAGGCGGGGAACTGGGGCTGCGTGGGGTAAGGGGGTTTCCCTCCCGCCGAGGGGTAGGAGGGCTGTTGAGGATAGCCAGGACTGCGAGCCCGGCCGCCCGCCAAGGGGTACCCGGGCCCAGAGGCACCAGGGGCGGGCGCGGGATAGCCAGGCCGGGGCGGTGTGCTCCGCTGCGGGGACCAAGAGTAGCCCCCCGCAGCCCGGGGCCCCGGCTGGGCTGACGGGAAAGGGGGGCCCAGGGGCCCGCTGTAGGAGAAGGAGGGCTGGGACATGACGGGGAAGGGCGCCGGCGGCAGCGCGCCCTGGGCGGTGGGGCCCATGGGCAAGCCGGGAGACGGGCTGTAGGGCAGCGGGTAGGGGGGCAGCCCTGCCGCCTGCGGGGCCGGGGGTGGCTGCTCCTCGGCCGCAGGGGGGGTTGCCTGGGGGGCCGGGCGAGATGGGGGAGGCGGGCGGAGAGGAGGGGTGCCGGCGCCCGCGGGCTCCTGGGAAGCTCTGGGCTTCCTCACCACGTCCTGGAGCTTCTCCACGCGGACCCGGCGCAGGTGCGACAGCCTCCGCATGGCCGCGAAGTCCTCCAGGAACGTCTCCAAGGGCACCTCGCCCTCCAGGAACTTCTCAGCCATGGCCTGGGCACAAGGTGGGCGACAACCGGGGCTGCTGGGACCGAAGCCGCCCCTTCCCCCATCCCCCATGCCCCGCCAAAGATGAGCTGTGGCCTTCCCCCCTCACCCCCCCTCCTCCACGTTCCCCACCTCCCCGGGCGCATCTCTGCTGACACGGCCCCACGTGCTCCTTCTGTCTCCCGCTGAGTGTCAGCTCGGGGCAGGGGCCCAGCGGCTGCTGCAGGGACGTGCTGAGGGAGTGGTGGGCACTGGCTACTGGGTCTAGTGCAGCCGGCCCGGGGCTGGCAGGGCCTGGCAGCTTCCTCCCAGCGCACAGAGACTGAGAACGCTCGGAGGGAGCGGAGAGAGGCTGGCCAGGCCCAGGTGGTGGTGGTGGTGGGGTGCCCCAGTCCTCGGGGGCTCCTGCTGCTCTGTCCTCGGTCCGTCCTAGTCAGCCAGCTGCCCATGACCTTGCAGTCGCTCACTCATTTCTGCTTCAGCCTGGGAGCCTGGGTTCCTGCTCTGTGTGTCCCAAAGGCCCTCCCTGGGACAAAGGGTGGGACTCATCTGTGCCACCTGCTCGTGCGCCCTCACCCCTGCAGACACCGGCGCTCATGTCAAAGGCTCAAGGGGAGGGGGGGTAAGACCACCTCACCTCAGACTCCTCTTCTATCTTCATGCCTTCGATCTGCAGCAGGTCTAACAAGGCCCCCGGCTGCAGCGCCCCCGAGAATTTCTCTGCAACAGAGGGCGCAGGGGTCAGCATCTCGGCAGTGCCTCCACGGCAGCCCTGGAGTAGGTTTCGGCCCTGTGTGCGCCCGGCCAGGCCCCTGGCGGCTGAGGAGCTCAGCGGGCCCAGCCCTGCCCTGCCCTGCCTCTCAGGGGAGTCACTGCACCGTCCAGAGGACGGAGCCTCACCTTCAAGGCCAGGACACGCCTCCCAGCCTCCCCGACGGGGTCCCCGGACAAGAGAGCCTCACGGGCTCTGGGGAGCGCAGAAGCAGAGCTGGCCCAGCAGCCTCCTGGTCCCCCCTATGAAGTGAGTCACAGCGGGACCACCCTCAGGGCACGGTGAGGAATGCAGGGCTGGGACTGGGCTGCAGTCACTGGGGCCCCCGCCCTGGGGGCGAGCAGGCTCCCCTCTCCCAGCAGCTCGCCAGGCCCCCCCTGACCGGGACCCCTCGGTCAGCCAGCCTACCCAGCTTGGCCTTCTGCTCCTGGCACCGCTCCACGAGCTTCCGCAGCTCCTGGTACTTGTCCGAGAGGTTGGAGCGGCTGATCTCCAGGGGCCCTTGGAACTCCAGGTTCCGCTCGGCCAGGCTGCGGTTGGTGGCCAGCGCCATCTCCCGCTCCAGCTGCAGGTCCTGGACCTGAGGGAGGGACACCTGGCTGAGGACCACCCCACTCAGCAGGCGGCAGGCTGGCCCAGGCCTCGGGGGACCCGCAGGCCTCAGCCCACGGCGAGAGCCGAAGGACCGCAGCCAGCCCCCGACCGGCACCTCCCGAATCCTAGGCCATCGGCGGTGGTGGGGACACGGGGACACTGGCGCAGGCCACAGCTGGCCCCAGGCCGGGATGGGGCACCATGGACTGAGCAGAGCAAGGGAGCGGGGGGGAGGGGGGGGGGAGAGGGGAGGACCAATTTATAGGAAAAGCCGCAGGCTTTGCAGGAGGGAAGGGACCAAGAGCCCCAACCACTTTCCACAGGATTCAGAGTAAAGAAACCCACTCTGAGGTGGACCACGGTGGCCCAGGCCAGACCCCCGTCCCCAAAGGGTGAGCGAGCCAGGGACAGAGAGGGCACTGACTCAGGAGACGCTCCTGCCTCCTGGGCCGCGTGTCCTGCAGAGAACTGTGCATGAGCTGACAGAGGGGCCCCCCGGAACTGGGCTGACATTTCAGGGGAGGCTCTGGTTGGGTCCCAACCAGGGGAAGACCACAGAGAGGGAGATGAACTTGACCCCAACTCCCAGCCAGCAGGGCTCTGGAGCGCCGGGACCCTCTGTCGGCCTTCACCGGGCCACGCCAGCCTGCGTTACCTCCGGGGCCTCCTGGGCCAGCCGGTCGATGGCCTCTGGGTCGTTCTGCATCTCCTCCAGCTCCTGCAGGGTCTTGTCTTTCAGCGTCTCCATCGCTCCCTGTGGACACAGCGCCGTGTGACTGAGGGCAGAAGCCGGGGGAAGAGCCGTGTTATCCGTGCAGACTAAGGAGCTTCCTGAGGATGCTCCCGCTAGGGCGGCTCCAGGCAGGAGGGGTCCCCCTTTCCTGCCGCCCTGCCCAGCCCTCTCCCCAAGGAGACCAACGCCCTCGGCAGCCAGAGGAAGCACAGATGGTGCTCCCCGAGGAGCCGGTGGGAGAGGCAGGCGGGGAGCGCCCCGCGGCCAGGGACGGAGGAGAAGCCGGCCCCGGGCGACACCAGCACCCACTCTGGCAGGCGCCTGTCTCCATCGGAACCAGGAATGCGACCCCCTCACCGGACCTGGTGGGCTGCACCACCGCCGCCTCCAGTGCTGCTGCTGGTTGTGTTTAGGGCACCGCAGCCTCGGGCCCCCTCGGGGGTCTCTAAAACTGTCGTGGACATGGCAGGCTTAGGAGGGAAGCCGACGAGAAAGCAGAGGCGGCGGGACAGAGGAAGTGCTACTTCCAGTCCCACTGTGGCCGGTGACATCGCACCTGAGAACGCGCCGCCGGGACAGGGGCCGCCTCCGTTTCCCCTCAGAGAAAGGGAGGGGCACCTCCGGGGGCCACAGCAGGTGAAGAGAGAAGCAGAGAGGCCTGACCGCACCCCCACTGGCCAGGAGAGGCCCGCTTTCCCGCCGTGTCCCCGCGTAGCCGTGAGCGAGGGCCCTGTCCAGGCGCACAAACAGCCCCGTTTCGACACGTCCCAGGCAGACCTTGGTGATACGCAGTCTGGTCCCAGGTCCCAGCACAGAGCAAGTGTTGCAAGAGTGGGACTCCTCCCCCCGCTGCTGGAGGGCCTTGCCTTTGTCTGTAAGACACACACCCCTGAAACTCGACGGAGCAGGGTGCCTGAGCACAGCCCCCCCGTTTATAGAGCCACCCAGGCAGGGTCACATGGCGGCCGCTATCTACGGAGGCCGGCGGATCCCCAGGTCTGCGGGAAGGGTGTGCGTCTCTGGGGTGCACCCGAGCCCCGGAGACACTTGCCAAACATGCAGGTGCCTGTCAGGGCGGCAGGTGGACCCGACGGTCTCTCCAAGAGGTGCTGCCGTAGCCCGAGTCTGACATGCGCCGTCCCTCCCATCTGCCAGAGTAAATTCACACCGCACCCTGCCCACACTCCCCTGCTGCTCCCAACCCGGGCTAACCGCTGGCAGGCACAGCGGCTGCAAGGCCCCGGAGGAGCTGGGCTCGGAGGGCGCGAGGTGACGCTGCACGAGTGACCCGCAGGAGGGGACAAGCACTTCGGAAACAGGCCGGGAAGGGCTCGGGGAGACAGACGCAGGCCGGGTCCCGGGCCCTGCCCCTCACCAGCTGCAGGGCCTCGCCCAAGTGCGGGTGCCCTGAGCCTCGGGTTCTTCATCTGTGAGACGGGCTGGTGCAGGTTCAGTGCCGGCTTAGCATGAGGCCCGCCCTGGAACAAATGCCAGCGGAAGACTCCACCGCCACAGACCTTGGCGTTCCTCAGGCTCCAGGATGGCCCTGGGTCCCCGCGGCCCAGCGCCAGCCCTGCTCCACCCGGGGACCTGCCGGGACAGGAGCCCGCTCGCTCCGTCAGGCTGAGCACGGGGCACGCGGCTGAGAGGAAGCTCGGCAGGGGCAGTGGGCAGCTGGCCGACCGCACGGGAGCAGCACGGTGGGCGGTGTTACCAGCTCAGGCCCGGGGTCCAGGCGCACCCTCACATTGGGGAGGTCTCCATGCACCCACCCTGGCAGAGCCGCAATTCCCTAGGGATACCCCCCCCCCCCTGTACTCCCCCGGGGGGGGGGGGGCATGATCTGGGTTTTCGCTGTCAATGCACCTCTGTCCGGACAGCGCGTTCTCAATTGCGATGTCACTGGCCACAGTGGCACTTCCTCTGATCCCACCTCCTCTGCTTCTCCATCGACTTCCCTCTCAAGCCTGCCATGTCACCTGCCTGTGTGACCTCGGAGGGGACCCTGGCCTGGCACCCTGCCCGTGGCCTGCTGCTCCTGCCGCCAGGCGCCACCCCATCGCCTCCTCTCCCGGCCTCACAAGGCCCTCCTGGCATGGGGGTGCCCAGGACCCCTCACCCAGACGTCCACACTCTTTCTTAGGGGCTCCCCTGTCAAATGGGTAAGCAGCCCGAAGCTCACTGTCCTCTGAGGTCAAAGCCCTTGGCAAACTCGCCCAACTTAAATCAGCTATGTCCGCCCTCCTCACCTCACGGCGCACACTATCCACTGGCCTTCTGCGGGGCACACCAGCACTCCGTACACTTTGCTGACGTGACAGAAATAGGTGTAATTCTGATTCATTCACTCTGCTGGCCGCTGTGCCGGCTGCTGCCTTCATTTCCCAATCGCAGGGAGGAGAGGCAGGCCCTGACGCAAGAGTGAGGTGGTGCGTGTTTGAGAAGCTGTTGCGGCACACCGGCTGGAAAGCCACCGGCTTACCCAATCCGCCAGTGAGTAAGGGGAGTAAGGGGAGCACGAGGCTCAATGACCCTCACGCAGGGGTGAAAGCGAGACCAGGAAGAACAAGGGCAAGTACTGCCAAAGGGCCCACAAGCCCTCTGCCTCCATCTGTGGCCGCTGAGCAGTCAGGAGAGGAGCCGGAGATGCTGAGCTGGCAGGTCTGACGGCCCGCCCGCCTCGCCCTCTGACATCTCAAACCCATAGGCACAAGCCTGTCTGGTGAGCAACGTGGTCCCTGGAAGCTGCGGGGCCTTCCTTTCCGAGCCAGAGTGCCAGTGAGCCCAGGGCAGCGAGCATTTCTCTGGTCCTTAACTGGGAAAAGGAGCCAGGGGCACGGCCATACTCTTCCCTGAGGCCTGGCAGCAAAATCCCAACCAGCAGCCTCCAGGGACATCCCAGTGCAGAGGGCGGGGTGCAGGGCGTTTGTGGCTGGAGGCCCAACAAGCCCAATGGCCTCGCCCCTTGGCACCCAGGACCAGCAGGACCCCCTCCACCTACCAAGGTGCCCAGGCGGGCGCTGGGTCTGGGGGAGTGCGGTGTCTGACTGCTGCCTGGAAGGAGGGAACAGGAAGGGAGAGGGAGGCGAGAAGAGACCACAGGCAGGAAGGTGGCCTGTTCACCCCGCTATTCCTGGCAGCGCCCAGAGGGCCCTAACAGCACCTGCAGGAGACAGACGGGCGGGCGGGGGTGGGGGGACGGGACGGGACGGGACTGGGGTGGGGGGGGGGGGACGACCAGCACCTCCGGTGGGGACTCACAGAGACAAGGGGATGTGAGCCGGGCTTCTCCCGCTTTCCCGTCCTCACTCCCTCCTCAGGCTCTGACCAAACAGACATCACGTCCAGCCATTCTGCACCAGAACCCAGAGAGAGGAGGAGGATAAATGGGGCAGAGGGCCGAAAATAAGGTTTACTCTGCACTAGACTCGGCCTTAAATATCAAAACAGATGCAATTCTCTGAACTCAGTTTGGTTTTAAAAGCAAAACAGTTCACAACGACCTGGGGAGAGGGGCCGTGCCAGCGGCGTGAGGAGGGGGCGTGGACAGCGCCGAGGACCCCCAGGTCCCCTGAAGGGGCTGCTTGTGCTGGGAGGAGGCCCAGGGCAGAGGCTGTGGGGCCATGTGGGCTGCAGGGCGGGAGAGGGAGAAGGCTGGTGGGGAAGGGGGGGGCAGGCAAGCGAGAGGACACCTCTTGGGGGAGGGGTGCGACACCACCAACTCAAAGGAGGTCCGACGAGAACAAGGCGGAAAGGCAAGGAAGGCGCTGAGCTGCATTCCCTCCGCCGCGGCCAGAAAACGTCACTGATCCTGAGACAGGATCCCAGGAGGGAAAAAGCTTTCTTCTCTGTCTCTCCCTTTTCCCCTTTTTAAAAATGTATTCTTATAGATTTCAGAGAGGAAGGGAAAGGGAGAGAGAGAGGAACATCAGTAAGAAGAGAGAATCATTGATCAGCTGCCTCCTGCACACCCCACACTGGGGACTGACCCCAAACCAGAGCACGTGCCTTGATGGGGAACTGAACTGTGGCCTCCTGGGTCGATGCTCAACCACTGAGCCACACCGGCCTTGAGCCACGCGGGCCGGGCCTTTTCCTTTAGTTGTTTGTTGTGCCTCCTCCGGAGCCCACCTCCACCGGATCCCCTTAGCCATAAGCTTGAGCCACTAGGGCGAGGCAGGCGCACCGGCCGAGCCTGATGCGGGAGTGCGTCCCCCTGGAGGGCTCGGCCTCCAGCCCAGCCGGGCACCGCCTGCAGGCAGAGGGCGGCCGCTCTGCCTGACCTGCCAGGTTCCCCAGGAAGCTAGGAATCTGAACCCACATGCTACCCCCTCTGTAAAGGTCAGCAGACCATTCAGTTGTCAAAGACACTGGAGGGTGAGGTGTTAACTGAAACCCACATGCCCTCCCAGAGACAGGGCCAGGGGGGCAGATCCCACAGGCCAGGGGGAGGCAGAGGGCCAGGCACGCTGCGGGGGCCTGCCCTGCACAGCGGCTGCCTGGCCTTGGCAATGCATGCTGGGACGAGGGAGGACAAGGGTCTGGCCGCTTGCCTCCTTGGGTCACAGCTTCTATCTGTCTCTGTGTCTTGCCTGACTCAACCTCACATGCCTGGCCCACGGGGAACATGACTGGGCAGCAGAATCTGGGCCCGAGGAGACTGCACTGAATCTGTGCCTTGGGGCCAGAGGCAGTATCTTTCTCGCCAGGGGCGGGGCGGGGCTGCAGAACGTCCAGGTGCAGAGGTGATGCTGGGAAGAGCCGAACTCAGGGCAGCCTGCCACGCTGTCCTTACAGGGAAAAGAGGAAAAGCAACCTTTGCCGGATGTTACGCAATGAGGGTCGTTGCCAGGACTGCTCAGGTCAAAAAACAGTTTCAACTCATGTCAGATCCTTTAAAGAATAAACTCGGGGTGGGGGTTGGGGGGTGGTGGGACAGAAAGCAAAACTCGGCACCTGCTAAGCTCGAGCTGCTTGGGTCAGAGTTAGGCTTGCAGCCCTAGAGTTGGTGGGGGCACCCCTCGCCCAGAGCAGTCAGGTCCGCTCTCCCCCAGAAAGCGAGGGAAGCACAGGACTTGGGAGCAGATGCCCTGGCTTCGCACTCTGGCCCCCAGCTGCTCAGCAGGGTGACCTGGGCCCAGCCCCGTGCCGCAGCTTCCTCCTCCTCCTCGGGACAACGGCACGCTGCTGAGCGCTCGGCTGGGGCTCTGCAGGCTCCTGAGCACTGAGCAGATACTCATCTTTCTGCCTCTTGGGGGTCAGCTGATCCTTAGGGGCGGCTCCTGACACCCCTGAGCTCAATAGTGAGTCAAGCAAAAGGACAGCTCTCCCTGTGACTGCTGTCCCCGCCGGTCCCCTGGTCCCCTCCTCGGCATTATAGTCAACACTTCTTTGCCCGCTACTTCCAACCTGAACTCACAGGGCCCGGAGGGCTGTAAAGGCCCTGGGCCACTTGTAAACATCCCACCTGCACCTGCCCGGTTCAATCCAAGGGTGTTATAAAGTCTGGCCCCTCAGGCCAAGAACACCTGTGGTCCCTGGAGACACCTCCCAGCCCTGCTTCTCAGGAGGAAATGCGGGTCGACCTTATCTGCTTTTCCTTTTCCAGGACTCCGGCCCGGCAGCCAGCATTCAGGCTGCCGAGTCCCTGGCTGCACTCAGGAGGCAACAACACATCCAACCACAGTGCCAGCCTCCCCGGGCCCAACACCACCACCCTCACTGGCCCGCGGTGCTGACAGCTGGCGGACGGGAGCCTTCCAGCGCTCAGTAGTCCTGGGGAGGCCCCTCCGACGTCCACACTGAAGGGTGAAGACAGCGTGGGAGGCGGTGGAAAGAGGTCAGGGCTCCGGATGGTCCTGCGTTTAAGCCCCAGGGCGCCCTTTACTAGCTATTTGACATCTGTTTCTCACTGGGAAAGGGGGCTGACCCATCATGGCCATGGGGTGCTGTAAGGGTTCCCTGGGAATTAAACAGAACCACCGAGCGGGCCGGGCGCTGGGAGCACGGATCCACACTCACGCCGCGTTGTGTGAACGTCGCCTGACAACCCTGCCAGGCCCCACGGCCGGCAAAGGGTGCGACTTTCTGAAGCAGGCTCCCCGAAGCGGAGCCCAGGCCCTGGGACAGACTTCCAGAGGAGACGGGGCCGACAGAACTCTGTTCGACCCCCCTCTTCCCAGAGGCAGGCCCGCAAGGGAGAGGACCCAGGACTGATGAGCCCAGCTACCCTGCCCATGGGGGAGGCGCACTCTCATCATCTACCTGTTCTCCCCAAACTAGACACCCCTCCACCTCTGCTCCACCAGCACCACTCCCAGCCCTCCAGTCCTCCCGAACCTCTGACGTCCAATCGCCCGGTTTTATCTAGTCTCCGAGGGCCTCCATCCCTGCCCTTCTGCAAACTCCACACGCGTGCTCCCACCGCCAGGGTCTCTCCCTTCCAACCATCGGGGTCAGTTCTTTCTAACAGCCCCCCGCCCCCTTCCCGACAGCTAGTCACCCCGGTGCCCCTCCGCCCCCAGCACCCCTCCGGCGGAGCATCAGGACAGGCTGCAGGCTGCCTCCTCCTCCCTTTCCCACACTGCAAACCCCTCCTGTTGTTCCCCCAAACCTTTGCAACCGTTTTCCCAAAGGAGAATACTTTTGTTTTTTTCAAACATTATCCCCAAAGGCTCCGTGCAGAACACAAACCAGAGGCCACTCTGGGCAAAGAGGTCGAGAGAGCCCTCTGCCCCGAAGTCTCAGGGGGGCCCCCCAGGCACTTCCCCGGAAAGCGGTTTGAAAAGCACTATCCTAACCCTCCCCTCTGCTCATCCCAACCCGCCCTGCCTGACCCCCACCCAAGCCCTCCTCTGCGCCCTTTCAGAGGCCGTGTCTCACCGGAAGGCCGAGGCGGAAGGAGGGCTCCACATAGGAAACGCTACCCGGCACCCCCGGCACCTGCAGAGCACGTGTGTGTGTGTGTGTGTGTGTGTGTGTGTGTGAGTGTGTGTGTGTGTGAGTGTGTGTGTGTCTGTGTGTGTGTGAGTGTGTGTGTGTGTGTGTGTGTGGCTGTGTGTGTGTGTGAGTGTGTGTGTGTGTGGTGTGTGTGAGTATGGTGTGTGGTGTGTGTGTGTGGTGTGTGTGGCTGTGTGTGTGTGTGTGTGTGAGTGTGTGTGTGTATGAGTGTGTGTGTGTGGTGTGTGTGGTGTGTGTGTGTGGTGTGTGTGTGTGTGGTGTGTGTGTGTGTGTGTGTGTGAGTGTGTGTGTGTGTGAGTGTGTGTGGTGTGTGTGGTGTGTGTGTGGTGTGTGTGTGTGTGTGTGTGTGTGTGTGTGTGTGTGTGTGTGTGTGAGTGTGTGTGTGTGTGTGTGTGAGTGTGTGTGGTGTGTGAGTGTGAGTGTGTGTGTGTGGTGTGTGTGTGTGTGGGGGGGGGGGGGTGGTGGTGGTGGCACAGGATGAAGTCTTTGGAGAAGGAGCAAGGAAAACGTCACAGAGGAGCTGACAGCCAGGGAGCCGGCGCTCTGAGGATGGAGGCGGCGCAGGAAAGAGGGTTCAGGCTGCGGGAAGGGAAGGCGGAGCAGAGGAGGGCAGAGCAGGGTGCTGTGAGGGCAGCGGTGGGCCTCGCTTTACCACCTCCCGCTGCTCCCCTCTCCCAGCCTCGGGGTCCCACCTCTAAAACGGAAAGGTGGCAGTGCGCGGAGCCACTGTGCGCCAAGCACCGCGAGCTCCCTCAGCTCACGTGACCCTCACAACGGGCCTTCGCCCTGGGTCCCTGGTTTTCCTCCTTTGACAGACGAGAGCAGCATCAGAGGGAGGCTGCGGAGCCCGGACTTCACCTGGGGCGTTCGTTCCCCAGGGCGCTCCGGCTTCGGCGGCTGCACACTGCACCTGCCGCCTTAGTCATTCAGGGGTGCGTCTCTCCTCTCCTGCCATCCTGAGCCCCGGGGCCACGCCATCAGCCCAGCAAACCTGTTTGGTACTTGCTCAGGTTCTCACAGAAACGCGTGGGAGGGGAAGGTGTGAGTGGGGCGAGAAATGCCGTGGAGGAGTGCCTGCTAAGCAAGCATGCCTTCACCGTACAGCTGCTAGAGGTCTCTGATGAGGCAACACTCCAGGAACAAAGCGGGACCTCGGGAAACTCCAGACCCTTAGAAGCTAAGAGAATTCCCAAACAACAAAGTCTTCAATGACCTGATTATGTGATTCTGGAAAAACCCTACTGGTCCTGGCCAACACAGTCCAAAGACGACTCATACGGCTAGTTACCCCAAAGCACCCCCCCGCCTTTTTAAAAAAATATATTTTTATTGATTTCAGAGAGAAAGGGAGAGAGCGACAGAAATATCAATGATGAAAGAGAATCATTGATTGGCAGCCTGCCCTATGCCCCTTACTGGGGATCAAGCCCGCGACCCAGGTGTGTGCCCTTGAGAGGAATCAAATCTGGATTGACCCTTCAGTCCGCAAGCCGATGCTCTATCCCACATGTGTCAAACACAAGGCCCTCGGGCCAAATCTGTCCCGCCAGGCCTTGCAATGTGGCCCGCACCGCGCTGTCATCACTGCACTCCGCTGCGTTTCCATCACAATGACAGTTTATGACTGTTCAGTAAACCATTCGGCCCGCGATTTAGGCTGGATTTTAGATTTTGGCCCCTTCTCTGATTGAGTTCGACACCCCTACTCTATCCACTGAGCCAAACCAGCTGGGGCCCCAATGCCTTTTTAAAGGCAGACTTAGGTCTGATTAGCCAATTTCACAGCAATAAGAAAATGAAAAACGGTACCCCAGGGAAAAAAATCGCTCGTCCAAGCTCAGCAAGCCTACGAAGTCCTGGAGGTAGTGCTTCCCACACCTGCCTTGTAAGAACCACTCATTCCGTCCACATGTCAGCGACACAGGTTCCCGAGGCTGACGGACAGCCTAAGCGAGGCTCTCCAGAGCGTGGCTGGGTTCTTAATGAGCGGCACAGGGACTCCTAAGGCCCAGCAGGCCACCTTCGCTGTGAAATGAGACCAGCAGGTCACAAACCCCAGCTGGGACAGCACGTACCCTGGAGTGTTCTCAGAGTTCATCAGGATCATGCAGCCCCTCAAGCACTGCCAAGGGCACGTGCAGCCACCTGAAGACCCCCCAGCAGTTGCCCTGGTGAAGAACCCTACAATGGAAATGTCCCGCCGGATGGCAGTCACTGAGGCACCCAACCAGATCCCCAAGATAATGTGGGGAAGCTTCTCTGGGCCCCGTGACCGCCGAGAACAGCCGCTCAGTTCAGTGTCCGGTATTCCGCCCCAAGTTCCTCGCTCCCATCCAGAAGCAGAGGGCAGGCCCGTACGTGGCTGCAGCTCTGGGAAACAGCCACACACACACCAAAGGCGTTCCTTCCCCAATCCCTCTATCACCGTCTCCTCCAGCGCTAGGGCTGACAGTCACGGACCTGGGAGTCGGGCGGCAGCCTTGTGGGTGAACCAGTGGGGCATAGGACTCTGGGATAGGAGGCTGGGAGTCCCTGGACCTGCTGGGTGAAAAGGGCATGGAGGCGGGGTGTGTCTGTCTGTGTGCCTGCTTCTCCCGGGTTTAAGGGCAGTGTAGGGAGTGGAAAAGGCCCGAGGCAGCACCGGGACTGCTGAGATGCTGCCGAGACAAAGGGGAGTGACTCTCCAGTCCCCAGAGCAAAAGTGGGCATCACCCAGGTGAGGGAGCCAGGACTCTGTGAGGCTGAGAGGGCACTGGCTTGTCGTAGGGGCCGAGGCCCTGGAGTGCAGAGCGAGCTCTGCCAAGAACTCACAGCAGAGCCCTGGGGCATGGGGCATGAGGCCACACTGGCAGGGGTCGGCCAGGAGGACCAGGCGCCCGCTGCAGCCAACCTACCGCGTTCCACTTTATGATGGTGCGAAAGTGACAGGCATGATCAATTACAGGGGCTGCTCTATAGTTCATTACAGAATAGGCTTCGTGTTAGATGACTGTGCCAAACCACAGGCGATGTCAGTGCTCTGAGCTCACTGAGGGTGGGAGGTTAAGCTGTAGGTTGGGGGTAGGGTAGTAAATGGATTTTGTATTATTTTCAGTTTACGATGGATTTGTCAGGATGCAAGCTTGTTGTGGGTCAGGGAGCATCTATCTATCGCTATCGTGTAACTCTATTTGTAGATACCTACCCATACACACACACTCACACACACACACACACACACACACACAACCAACGCCCTATTGCCCGGCAGGTCCAGGAATAAGGACTGGTTAGTGCTTCGGTTGGTCCTAGTCTGGGTCCAGGAAAAAACAAGAGTCAAGACATAAAGCACACCCAGTCACTGCCCTGGAGAAAGGGCAGGTGTCAGGGAGGCAAAGATCAGGGACCCTCGACCCCACTCTGCCACTCCTCCCGCTGCCCTCCGCAGTCAGACTCCGCCTGGGCCCGTTTCCCCGCCGGTGCAATGGGCGAGATGCCTCGAATGTCTCCAAACTGAGACCAGCAAAGACGCTCAAACGTGGGGTGGAGGGTGGAGGGTGGAGGGTGGAGGGTGGAGGGTGGAGGGTGGAGGGTGGAGGGCGGTGGGAGGCGGGGCTGGAGGCCGGACCTGCGGAGGAAGCCGCCGGCGCCCGCGCCCTCCCTCCCGCCCGCGGCGAGGGGCCGGGGAGCCGACCTCGGCGGCGGTCACGCGCCCCTCGCGCCCAATCACCGGCCTCCGCCCGAGTGAGGCGGGAAGGAGGGGGCGCGCTGGCGGCCGCCGCAGCACCACCCCGTCCTCGCCCCTCCCCGGGCCCCCGCTCACCTGCCGGGGCCGCAGCCGCGCCGCCACAGCTGCGGGTGAAACCACAGCCTACGCCCACACTTCCGGGTCCGGAGGCCCGCCCCCTCCTGCCGGATGTGACAACTCTCAACTTCCGGGTCTGGGCGCGGGATCCACGCTGCTCATCCCGCTACCACATCGGGTGTCCTGCGTGCCTCTGAGTCACGGCACTGGCCCACCCTCCGCACCAGACACACTCACGGCCACGTGGGGATGCACCCGCGGGCTCCTGGCCCCGCCCCCACGGGCTGCTGGCCCCGCCCCCACGGGCTCCTGGCCCCGCCCCCGGGAGGGACACCGCCCAGGAGGCGGGAACTAGGCCGCTGGGGGAGGGTGCGCCTGCGCAGAGCGGGCGGCCGGGGGGCTGGCGTCTCACTGAGCTCAGCCTGCGGGCGGCTCCCCAAAGCAGCCCTGGAAGGGCTGAGAGAGAGCGAATGCACCCCCAGGATGTAGAGGACGCCCCAGGTGGGCTGAGCTCAGACTGCGGACTGCTCCCCCGCCATCCCCCGCTAACCGAATGCCCGCTTCCGTGACACCGTTTGGCCTCTAGACTAGGTGACCGCAGCACTCGGTGTCCCCGGAGGAACATCAGTGCCTGTCAGTCCGGGAGGCTCCGCAGGGATGGGGAGCCGAGTGCTTGTCCTTGCTCTGCCTTCATTTCGGGCCACTGAGGCTGCTCCGCCCCTACCATCACTGGCTCCCCGCTGGCGGGAGCTGGGGAAGGGAAGCATGAAGGCAGCGAGAGTCGTCGGTCGTCCTTCCACCGTATCCATTGGCTTTAAGGAAGCCACAGGGCACGGAGACGGAAGGGAGGCTGGGACACGCACCGCGGAGCGGGGTGGGTCTGACGGCTTGATCGCTAAGGGCAGAAGGAGACCATGGCAGAGTGTGCCCTCCTGTGTCAGCGAACACACGCCGAGCTGCGCACATCAGGAAGACGCACGGCCCCAAACGCCAGTGTTTCCACAGCGAAGGCTCCTTTCCCATCCACATCAGGCACAGGCTGGCAGCGAGCCCTGCTCCTGCCACTGAGGGAGGAGCTGATGCAGGAGCGGGTGGCAAATGGACTCTGGTTCTTAAAGTATAGTTTTTGTGTTTTGTTTTGTTTTGCTTGTTTTTTTCACTTAGTAACAGCCTAGTGTATGTCCTTTCATACAATCTTATCCAAATCTCTATCTAGGGGTCAAGAAAGGCCGCCAGGCAGGGTGGGGAGGACCAAGGCAGAATAAATCTCAGGCATGAGAATAAATGGTGGCATTGTCGGCACGTCCCCTCCCACACCCACTCCCCCACCAGGTTTGCCAAGACTGTAGAGATGCTTTGGCACATGGCCTGTAGCAGAGGGATGTGTGGTTTTTTGTTTTTTTTTGGTTTTTTTTTAAATCTTCACCCAAGGATTTTTCCCCCTTGATATTTTTAGGGAGAGTGGAAGGGAGGGATGGGGGGCGGGAGGAGAGAAACATCGATGTGAGAGAAAAGCATCCAAAGTTGCCCCACGTGCGCACCCCTACTGAACCTGAAACCTAGGTATGTGCCCTGACGGGATTGAACCGCAACCTTTTGGTGTACAGGGTGACGCTCAACCAACTGAGCCACCGGGCCGGGCAGTTGGAAGGAAGACATTAAGAAAGCATGTTTATAATCACAATTTTGTATTTATACAAGAGTGCATGCATGTGTGGATTATGCATACATTTAATTAAATGATAAAGGAAAGAAATTCATAAGATGTAAATGTGTGTTCAAAACCCAACAAAATAATAACATAAAGCTGTACCATATTAAGTGCATGGTATATGAGGTTTAAGTTTGGGTGCAAGTTACAAGAAGCCTAAAGAATCAGAACTTAAGAAAAAACGTGACTTTTTTCTCTCACGTAAAACAAATGTGGAGGTAGGCCATCAGAGCTTGAATGAGAGGGAAATGCAATTGTGTTTTATTTCAACCTCCGTTATTCAGGCTTTGGCTCTAGCCGCTGAGCCTGCCCCCAATGCCTAACCTGTGCTTCCCCCGTCTTAACTGGCGGGTAAAGAGCTCTGCTTCCACGGGCTTAGGGTCGGTGAGGTCTCGCCTCCGGGGCCTGTGTCCAGGGGGCTTTGGGAAATGAGGCCAGGACAAAGCGCGTGGCAGGGACACTGCTGGAGCCCCCGGGAGGGAAGCTGACCTGGTCGGGTGCCTGAAGCAGGGGCCGTCTTAGGCCAGGCTTCCCTGAAGTCGCCCCAGAGCTGCGTTCTCACTTGCCAGTGACTTATTTCAGAGTGGCTCCCAGAAACGTAAGCGAGGGAGCAGAGGCAGCAGGAGGGAGGAGGGAGGAGGCCAGGGGGGTGTGGTTTCATTCACAAAGGACTTTGGGGCGCTAGAAATGGAACCTCAGAAGTGCCGAACCCCAGACCAGGGCGCTGGGCTCTCACGCTCCCCACCATTGGTTGGGGTCCCCTGTGCGATTGCAGACGTCCACCAGGTACCAAGAGAAGCGAGAGCCCACGGAAGGGGAGGGGAAGGCAGCCGCAGAACACACAGTGCTCTGCACCCCTCTGCTGTCTCCGGCATCTGTCAGGACCCCCCCACCCCCCCCCCCCCCCAAAAAAAAGGCTTCGGGGAAAGCTGCTTCGAGCCTGAGAGGCCCAGGAGCCCTAAATGTAGGGGAAGCAGGAGTGCATTCTGCCCCAGCTGCGCCCACAGCACCCAAATCTCCCCCTGCCTCCCCTCAGTCCCCTCCCCACACAGACGCAGGCAAGTGTTTTAAGAGCAAGATGCGAGGAGCGCTGTGACTGCTGATGGGGTGCTCAGCCAGGACAGCCCCCAGGAGCCTTCCCCACGCTCCCAGCCCCAATGACCATAGGGTCCCAGGAAGTCACACCATCTCCAGGAGGAGAGGACAGCGCCCTCCTCCCCCTCCCCACCAGGTGGCTCCGGCCAGCGGGAAGGCAGCCACTGCTTCTCCTGCTCAGGCCTGGAGCCCCCAGCAGCCTGCTCTCCCCACAGCCAGACAGCTGCGAGGCAAAGCTCACACAGCTCCCTGAGCCCAGGTCTGGCTCTGTCTCTAAATGACCTTGTAGTCTAGGGCGACCTTCCCCAAGCCCCTTCTCTCTGGGTCTCTTTCCATCTGCAAGGCCAGAGACTCAAGCAGATGGTCCCTCGAAATATGTCATTACTTTAAGAGGCAGCTCTCTTGCAATGTCCACATCCCAGACAGGCTCCCCAGGTATAACAGGTATAAAACCAATCCAAATACATGATTGATTTTTAAAATATCTTTATTGATTTCAGAGAGCAATGGAGAAGGAGAGGGAGACGGAAACATTAATGATGAGGGAGAATCATTGGTAGCTGCCTCCTGCACGCCCCACACTGGGAATGGAGCCCACAACCTGGGCATGTGTCCTGATCAAGAATCAAACTGTGACCTCCTGGTTCACAGGTCAACAGTTAACCACTGAGCCACACCAGCCGGGCCATGGCTGATTTTATGCAAGACACACACAGCACTTCCCACACGTCTAAGCACCCTCCACACACTAATGCATCAGGTCCTGTCACTCTCCATCTGACGATGGGGCCTGGGGCACACAGAGAGAAAGCCACTGCCCAGGGTCACACAGCTATCCTGTTTCCCCGAAAATAAGACTGTTTTATATTAATTTTTGCTCCCAAAGATACGCTAGGTCTTATTTTCAGGGGATGTCTTATTTTTCCATGAAGAAGAATACGGTACACATTTATTGTTAAATGAAAATAAAGGAAATTTATTACCTGTATACGGTACGGTAGTACGGTATTTGTCAACACAAACCAAACAAACTGCGAATCCTACAGTATCAAGAATTTACTCATTTATTCAATGACAATCATGTCATCATCTTCTGGAACATCCTCATAACAATCCAGTTCCTGAATTTCCTGGTGAATTTCTTGCGACTCCATTTCTTTCAGAACCAGTGGACCAAATCTCTCATGTTTAGCCTAGGGGGGGCCTTATTTTCGGGGGGATGCCTTATATTTCACTCAGAAGGAAACCTGTAAGTAGGTCTTATTTTCGGAGGAGGTCTTATTTTCAGGGAAACACGGTAGTAAGTGGCCAGGCTAGGATCTGAGCCCAGCTCTGGGTTCCTAAGTGCTGTGCTGTGCCCCCTCAAGGTCACGGCCCTGTATTTCCTTAACTTGTGCCCAGACTCCATGGAGCCTCCTCCTGTAGGCCAGAGAGTGCGTGCATCCCAGCCAGAGACTTCGGGCTATTTAGCTCCAGACAAGAGAAAGGGGGGCCTGGGCTCCAGAAACCATGGTGCTCACCTTCAGAGCCACAGCCCCCTGGCCACAGGGGACATGCCATGCCCTCTGTGCCCCGCAGGTGGCAAACGTGCCCCTCCCAAGGCGAGGCCAGAGCCAGGGCCAGTCCTAGGGGGTCCCACCCCCACTTCTCACAGGAACGAGCTCACTAGTCAGGTCATGGCACCCACTCACCTACAGTCGGAAGTTCTGCCCCTTTCGGCAGAAAAACTAACCCTCCAGGGGCTGCAGGCTAAGGGCACAGCTCAGCAATGGGCACTGACAAGACTCAGGCACCTTCCCCTCCCTGGCAGAAACATCAATGATGAGAGAGAATCATTGATTGGCCGCCTCCTGCAGTGCCCTGTTTGGGGACTGACCCTTGACCTCCTGGTTCGTAGGTCTCCAGCCCGTCTCCAGGTCAGGAGTCTGGACTTGCTCCACACTGAGTGTCACTGAGGGCCTGGTGCTGCCGCCCTGGAGCGGGATGGGGTGGCAGGCAGGTGGTGTGTACCTGCCACCGTGAGAGGGAGAGCCCTGGGCCTGTCCCGTGGACAGCTGCCAGGTGATTCGTTGGCCTGGACAGGGTTGCCATACGGAGGGGCTACCAACTGGAGGGGGCTCTTCAATAGAAACCTGCTTGGTTCCATCATGGTGGCTAGTGGTTGAGCATTGACCTTCGGACTAGGAGGTCACGGTCCAATTCCTGGTCAGGGCACATGCCTGGGTGTGCAGGAAATAGCCAGTTGATGTCTCTCTCTCATCGCTGATGTTTCTCTCTCTCTCTCCCATCCTCTCTCAAATCAACAAAAATATTTATGAAAAATGAAACCAAACCATGAAACCCAAGCTGGGCTGAGGGATCGCCTCTGCTAACGGGGTGGATGCCAACAGCAGGGCTCCGGTCCCAGCCTGCAGGAAGGCGGGAGCGAGGAGGCACGGTTTTACATGCTCACTGACCTGCCGACCCCTCCATGTCCAGCACATGGGCCCCAGCACAGGGGGCCCAGCACAGGGGGCCCCAGCACAGGGACCCCAGCACAGGGGCCCCAGCACAGGGGCCCCAGCACAGGGGGCCAGAGGTGCAGTGGCACTGGGAAGTGAGCCCATCCTGCCCAGGCCTCATTCCCAACCAGGCCCAGGCCCCGGCTGGCGGCCTTCTCTCTTACTCAGCTCTGCACCTCCCCTTCCTTTGCAAGACCCCGAGGCTGCTACCAGGCCTGTGCCTTCCCCCGCGGCAAAGGCGAGGCAGTGATTTCCCTCAGCGTTTCCTCATTCCTCCACCTCCAGGCCCTGAGGTGGCTCCCACTTCTCCAGCTGGACCACAGCGCAGCCCTGGGGGTGGCGGGTCCGGTTCCGGAGGAGCAGGAAACGGGCAGGTGAGGCTGGAGGACTGGCCCTGGAGGCCGCCTCTTCCAGTACCCTTGGGCCCCTCAGGGCATCGATACAGACAGAAGCTCCAAATGACAGTGTTTAGGCCTCTTGTCCCTTCAAACACAGCAGCTTTCCAAACAGAGTATCACGAGGCTTTGTTTCATCATTTAGCATCAAAGGGACAATCTTGGTGTCTCCACCCAGGCTGGGGAGCTGGAGGCTGGGAGCCCTGCTGCCTGGGCCCAGCTGGGCATCAGCTGTGTCTCTCATTGTGGGGGGCAGAGGCAGGGGCAGGGGAAAGGGCAGGCACCTTCATGACCTCACCTCAATGGAGTCACCTCCCAGGGCCCCATCGCCATGTCGCATCCTATGGGGAGTGAGGCTCCAACTTATGACTCGGAGGGGGACACCGTTCCAATGCCAGCAGCTATGCAAACCCGTTTCCTCCAGCCCCGCACTGACAGGCCTTCCCCTTCATTCCTGGGTGCGGTGATAGTATAAGCAGAGGTATCACTTCACAGAATACACAGGTGGCCCCCAACATGGACCACAGGCTTTGGATAATGATACACGCAGTGGTTATTAAAGTGCATTTCATTTTCACAACGGAGCTACCAGCTGGTGACGCGTGCATACATTTTTGGGGGGCACTGTGTGCAGGCCCACAATTCTCTGTTACCCCAAACAAAATTAACTCCCATCTCACCTAAGATCTACTCCCTGCTGAAATTTTCCTGACTCGCTCACAAAATGCCTTAAAACAGCTTATTTATTCAAATCAGGATCTAAAAAATGGACACCTGTTGTTTCTTAAGATTTATAATAAGTAAGCTTCCCGCCCACACACCTTTTTATGGCCTTACTTGTTTGACAGGTGAGGGGGTGGGGTTGTTTGACCTGAAGAATGTCTCAAGGAATAGTTATAAACGATTGCTTCCTGGTGCCTTTATCTGTCAGCGATTTTCAACAGGCACCACAAGAACGTGAAAATGTGCAGCCCCCCCAAAAAGCACAGAACCTGACTAAAACCATCATTTCAGGAGCATGGACCCCTTTTCCTTCAGTGTTTCCCAAAGTGTGGTACGCGTACCCCCAGGGGTACGGGAAGAGTTTGGGGGGGTACGCGTTGCACCGGAGTTTGGTGGGGATATGCACTGCACCGTGCTTAGCTGTGCCTAATTCTACGTTCTCATGAGTACGAGGGGCACTCAGCGTTACGAAAATTATAGAAGGGGCACACATATGTCAAAAGTTTGGGAAACACTGTAAGATGGTCAGATTACAAAACAACAACAGCCAACACAATAGCCATCGCTGCGAACGGGTCACAATCACACCTACTTTTCTATGTCAGATCAGCACACGTACGTGCCCCCGGTGTGCCGCGGAGTGTGGGGATCAGTGTATGCGCCATGAGAAGAGAGGGGCTGACCACGGCTGAGCTGAGGGTCCCTGAAAACGGGCCGAGAGGCCAGGACGTGATGGGACCGTTTGTGGACTGCCTCTCGGTGGAGCCACACGTTTCCCACGGCATGGCTTCCAGAGGCACAGCCTCCCCGGCGGCCACCTGACAGGTGTTGGGCGTGGGCTGCGGGTCCCGGTGAGGCCCGCTCACCCATTCACGGCGAACCTCCTTTGGCTGCCAACCTGGGCTTAGCACCTGCTGATGGTCTGGGCCCTGCCCCCAGCCTCCCTAGGGGTGCAGAACGGGGTCTTCCCAGGCTGCCGCGCCTCTGCATTTAACTGAGGGTGTTCTTCCATGCGCCCCTCCACCAGCTGTTTGATCCGCAGCTCTGAGAACCCCGATCCTCTGGCCTTGGAGATGGGGCCCGGACCCCCACCGTCTCCCAAAGCCCGGTGCCCTCCGGCAGAAAAGTGAGGAGGCTGGAGCCCAGCCTCCGGGGGCTCCCTGTGAGTCCCGGGCTGGGAAGTAGATATTTTTAGAACAAAAGAAGTGAGCACAGACATGTCCAACTCAGGCCTAAGATGCGGGGTTTCCTGCTTGGGTTTGACACCTGCATCTCTTTCCCTGAGCGTCCTGGCTGGCCTGCGTGAGCCCGCAGCAGCCTGTAACCGGGGCAGCGCCCACGGTTTTTCTTTGGTTTGTGTGTGTGTTTGTCCCTAGAAAACACCTGACTGGAAGCCGCAAAGGGCTCTTTGCTCTGCGCGCTGTGTGCCAGGAGGTCGTGGGGGGCTGTGGGGCTTTAATTTCTGAGTTGTTCATATATCCAGAGAGCGATGTCGTCACTCACACAGCCCGTTTCCTGGCGCAAGAATGGAGGTCGTCGGCAAGCCTTAGGTCTCCCAGTTAGGAACACAGGCCACTGGAAATCATCCCAAAGGAATGCCTTAGACCCCCACCCCCCACCCCCTGAGAACCGCTGGCCTTCCTGTTCTCACATCTCTCCGGGGAGCAGTTTCCTCTCCTGGGGAAGGGAAGCCTGCGCCTGCCTCTGAGGCCACAGCAAACCCGCAGAAGGCGCCCCCAGGGCCCGCGGGGCGCCCCTGTGTGAAGGCGCCGACCCTCAGCCAGGCCAGGCGCTGAGGTTGGGGCAAAGCCCCGGAGACTCGGAGGCTCTTTTCTCCTCCACCCGCCCTCCTGGCCTCAGGGTGGGGGCGGGGGTAGGAGGGTGGGGGGAACCCGTGTTTGTTTGATTCCCTAGCACATTTACACGGCTGCTAAGTTGAACATAAAACCAGAAAAGCCCCATTCTACCCTGGCCCTCGCCTGAAACTGAAATTGTTATTAGTGTTTTGGATTATTCCTCCATGGTTTCTGATTGAAAACATACATGTACATGTGTACATCTAGGTGTGTGTAAAAGCAGCGTGTCACAAACACTGTTCTGCCTCTTTTTCTTTTTTTGTTAATCTTGACCTGAGGATATTTTCCCATTGATTTTCTACAGAGTGGAAGTGGGGTGTGGAAGAGAAAGGGGGGCGGGGGGAGAAAGAGAAGAGGAGAGGGAAACATCAACATGAGAGAGACACAGCTATTGTTTGCCTCCTGCATGCACCCTAACTGGAACCAGGGGTCTAACCTGCAACTGAGGTACGTGCCCTTGACCGGGAATAAAACCCACGACCCTTTGGTGCTCAGGCTGACACTCTAACCACTGAGCACGTCGGCCAGGACTGTCCCCTTTTAAAAAATGAGTCAATAAGCCCTCGAGATCCGGCCCATTCATTCCTCTTTCCATCTGCATTACACCCAGGTGGGTCGTCGCATCCCCTCCATGGGGGCCAAATCCACAGACTGACTTCTCATGTGCCATGGGGAGGGGGTGGGCACAGGGCCCCACCCCATCTGCCACAGCCTGGTGCTAGGCCAGCCTCCGTGCTGGGGACTGACCTGGACGCCGTCCCGCGGGCCCCGAGGCCTGGAGGCCTGGGAGGAGCCACACGCTCCCCTCTCCTGCCCGGCCGGAAGCATGGCAGGTGCTGGGCAGCCTGTTCTCAGGCTGAGCCTGCTGGGATGGCTGAGACCCTTTAAAAGGGGCGAGCCCTTCCTGATCTGCTTGGGCAGACAGACTGGCTCCAAGGCCCGGGCCCTGCCAGGTGCCCACTCAGGGACTCATGGGGGCAGCATTCCACCCGGTTGTGTTTGACGCTGGGGCTGTTCTCTCACTCGCAGAAGGAAGGTTGACTTGGCGGGCTGGCTTCCGACTCTTCACCACTCGGCCATGAATGCAACAGCCCCGCCCCTCCACCCACATCTGCGCCGCCGGCCAGCCGCTCCAGCCCACAGCTGCGGGTTTGGGAAAAAATTTTAAATTAGTTTAAATTAGTTGCTGTCATTTAAAATCAGGGGAGAGGGGAGTCCACTTCAACATCCAGACTTCAGACTCCCCAGAAAGCGTGGCCGACCGTCCCACGCCCTCGCTGTCCGCGCTGAGCCGGCTGCCCTTGGACGGTCCTGTGCTGCCCTGAGCCCACGTGGCCCGCCCAGCCCTGCGCCCACGTGGCCCGCCCAGCCCTGCCTTCCTTCCCCTTTGCTCTGGGCCTTGAGCTCACGGGCCCTGCCAGCTCCCCGGAGGCTAGGACCACGGCGCCTTCTGACGTTCCCACACCCAGTGCGGGGCCTCAGGACTGCGGGGCGGTGGGGGAACCCTCTGCGCGCAGGCACCGCCATCCACCAGCAGGAAGGTCACATGGAGGTCACGCTGATCCAGCCCAGGTCTCTGAGTAGATTGGACCGGAAGCACCCAGATTTGTACCGTCCGTCCCATCACTTAAATCCACTCCTATATCCATGGACTCCCCACCGTCTTCCCTCTGCCAGGTGACCCCCATTCCTCTCGCCTGCTCCTCCCCCACCGGACAGCAAAGGACAGCTCACGGGGTGGGTAGAGGAGAACATGAGACAGAGAACGGCAGGCATGGCCCCCAGCACTTGCTTTTATGACACGATTGGCGGCTTTATCTCCAAGCCAGCAGGGCCTCCCCACACCTGCGGAGCTCATGTGCTTTGGGTTTGTCCCCGAGCCATGCCCCAAGAAGAGATTACGATAGAGATCTCTGTATTCCCAACTTTTTCTAAGTTTTCCACGAGCCACGCGACCCGATCCAAAATGCTGATAGGAATAAAGATCTTATCAGGAGGCTTGCAGTGCTGATGGGAAAATCGATCTTATCGGGAGGCTTATAGTGTTTTATCGGGGCCATCAGCAGCCCTCCCAGGGGATCACAAGGGCAGGTCAGAGCGTATATATCGGCATCGCTGGCCCATTGGCTCACACTCCAAACCCGAGCCTTCCGGAGGACGTCACGCAGGGGAGAGCGCACGATGTGGTGGATCGGGCTCCTCAGCCTGGTGGCCCTCTCCGAGGGCCTGGTCACGTGAGTATCCCCGGCCTCTCTCTCACTGTCCCCTTATCCTTCCTTCCACCGCCCAGGGGTGGACAAGGAAAAGTCATCAGTCCCTGTCCTAAAGTCTGCGTCTCCCTGCATTTTTTAATTTTAATTTTTAATTCCCACCCTAGGATGTCTTCCCATTGATTTTTAGGGAGAGTGGAAGGGAAGGGGGGAGAGAAGAAACATTGATGTGGGACAAATACATCAATCAGTTGCCTCCTGCACTAGCCCTGCCCTGAGACTGACCATGCAGGAGCCTGCAACCGAGGTAAGTGCCTTTTGGGCAGACTCAAACCCGGGACCTTTCAGTCCACAGGTGTATCCACTGAGCAACACAGGTCAGTGCCACATCTCCATGCATTGATGAGTAGTTAGCCACCTGCACTGGGGGACAGGGGTCCGGGGACAGGTCTGGGGCTGCACAACACCAGGCTGCCCCTGTGTGGATGGGGCCCCCAGGATTCCTCATGGCAACACCTGAGCAGCTGTGTGGGTGGTCCAGTTGGGCGATGTTTTCTTCCCCATTTCCGGGTTCCTCACCCAACTCCAGCCTCCCCTCTTCTTGACCCTGCAGAAGGGCCCAGAGGGTCCTCGGGACCCAGTTTTGCCTTAATGGGCAGGGGGCCACAGGCGGTCACGAATGCCCTGCCTTTCAGGTTCCTCCTGTAAACGTGGTGATCCCCACCTCGCTCCCTCCAGGGCTTCATGGAGAGGGAGCAGGTCAGATGACAATGGAGACAGACTGGCTCAGGGTCGAGGTCCTGGGTCAGGTCTTTTGGGACCTCTCAAAAACCCAGACACCTGGCGGGAGACCTGTCCTCACCCCACTTCTTTACGATGTGAAAGGGAGGCTGGGCACGGGCCTGGGGCTTCCCCGGGGCTGCAACAGGCCCTGCGCTCAGGCCTGGGCCATTGTCCAGCCTTTGCCTGCGTTAGTGGGGGCTGCCCCTCATAAGATGGCTGGGAACATCCTTGGGGAAGACGCGGTGCGGCTCCAGCGCCAGGCATGGCGGCCACACTGAACCGCGAGGTGGGGAGCTGCTGTCTTATCTGTTGTCTTTCCCGGGGAAGCATCCCTCTGACGAAGATCAAGTCCACACCGGAGAGCCTGCGGGAGAAGGACCTGCTGAGAGACTACCTCAGGCAGCACCCCCACAGCCACACATACCAGTTCCTGAGCAAAAAGTTTGTCAGCAAGGAGCCCCTGAGGAACTACAAGGACGTGAGTGTGCGGGGCCCAGCCCACAGCCTTCTCTTGGTGCTGGCCCAGCGCTGGGGTTCACCCAGGGCAGGGAAGCCTAGAGGGGTTGGGGCTCCTGCAGGCAGCAAAGCTAGGATGCCTGGGACCCTCCCTGGGGATGAGGCACTCCCCCTTGGTTCTTGGTCTGTGGTGACGGAGTCCAGCCATGGTCAGGCGGCAGGCACACATCCATCTTGGGCCAAGGACACACGACTGGGCCCTGCGGACCAGGTGCTGGTTGGGCAGATTCTGTCCTTCTGAACAGGCACCACCGCTGCCTCCACGGGGACTCCAGTTTGACACCCAGGCAGAGGACGCCCCGAGAACCACCCCAGCAGAGTCCCTGAGCCCCTGCAGTGTGGAGGCTATGACACACCAGCAGGGTGCTATGGCTGCCGAGAACAGAGGGTCTGGCCTGGTCTGCAAGAACATAAAGGCCAAACCAAAGGGCGGCCTCTGATAGTGGCATCACCGGCGTTGAGTTGGGAGACAGAGGCCTGGGTGACCTGGGAGGGCTTCCCGGAGGAGGGAGCAGGCCAGCTGGGCCTTGAAGGCTGGGAGGATTTACAGAGCTGCAGGGGAACGTGGGAAACTTTCAAATGAAGGCACCGCCTGAGCCTTGGCAGTGCGGTGGGCTGGTGGGAAGGTGTTTCAAGGAGACAGGGACGGCCTAATTGAGGCTGGCGTCTTGAGGATCAGGGCTGACCGGGCAGCCTGGCCTGCTCTAACCGCCCTCTCCTGCCCGGCAGATGTACTACGTTGGCACCATCAGCATTGGAACGCCCCCTCAGGAGTTCAGTGTCGTCTTTGACACGGGCTCAGCTCTCTTGTGGGTGCCCTCCATCGGCTGCTCCCATCGCCTGTGTGGTAAATGCCTTCGCCCCTCATGGCTCCCACCCCAGTCCTGACCTCGCTCTGACCACTGAAGGACACTGGCTCTCCATCCACAGGGAAACACAAAATCTTTGACCCTCGGGCGTCCTCCACCTTCCGGAGCACGACCCAGTACTTCGACCTGTTGTACGGGTCCGGCAGAGTGATCGGGGTGCTGGGCTACGACGACGTGCGGGTGAGTGGGAGCGGGGCTGCGGCAGGGCGGGGCCTGGACCTCTGCTCACTGCTCAGGGCACCAGGTGCAGGGTCAGCTGGACCACCGTCTCCCCCAGAGTCACCCAGCGGCTGGCCATCTGCCTTGGGGAGACAGTGCTCTGCGGACAAGCCACGGAGTGGCCCGACCAGCGAGCGGTCATGGCAGGAGGCGGGCATTTGCAGCTCTTGCCCGTGGTGAGCTCGAGGCTGGTTTTGCTGGGAGCAGGGAGAGGTGAGGGCAAACCCGTTTTTACTTATTTTTTAAATATATATTTTTGTGAATTTTAGAGAGGAAGGCAGAGGGAGAGATAGAAACATCAAAGATGTGAGAGATTTACTGACTGGCTGCCTGCTGCAAGCTTCTCTGGGGATGGAGCCCACAAGCCTGGCATGTGCCCTTGACCGGAATGGAACCATGACCTCCTGGTTCATAGGTGGACGCTCAGCCACTGAGCCACGCCAGCCGGGCGGAAAACCCATGTTTATATTCCCAGCTTGTGCCAGGCGCTGTGCTGGGCACGCCCCTGGTAATAATGACTCTAATCCCACAACAAGCCCACGGGGCAGGCGATCCTGCTCCCTGCACACAGAGGAGGGACCCGAGGGACAGGGGGCGGGACTGCCCAAGGCCCACACCTGGAGCAGCACAGCTGGGGTGGCAGTCAGGGCTCGGCAGATGTGGGGGATTTTCCGGGAGAGGGCAGAACGCATCTGGGAGTCCGGGGGTGCCGAGCGCTCCCGACACCAGGGCAGGGGAAGCAAGGCCACGGGTGCAGGACGGTCCTGAGTAAAAGGTCTTACTTTGGGGGCCTTTGAGAGTCTGAAAAAACTGGGCTTCCTGCCCAAAGTGCCTGACACACACACCTATGCACACATGCACATACTCAAACACATATAAGGCACATACACATACATGCACACAGAGACACACACACATACACGTTTCCTAGGAAGCCTTTTTTTCATTGATTGCAAAGAGGAAGGGAGAGGAGAGGGACAGGGAGAAACATCCATGGTGACAGAGAATCATTGATTGGCTGCCTCCTGGGATCCAGCCGCAACCTGTAACATGGGAACCTTCAGTCCGCAGGCTGATGCTCTATCCACTGAGCAAACCGCTAAGGACTCCCTTCATTTCTGGCCCCAGATCCCAGGATCGCCAAAAACAAGATGATCTCTCCTCTCTGCTCATTAGGGCCTGTAGGGGGGTGTGCTTGGCACGCTTCCCACTGGCCCAACTGTGCAGGGAGATGGGGGTGTTTTACTCCCTGTGGTGCTGCTAGCAGGAAGGAGGACCAAGGTCGGACTCCTCGGCAATGCACAGTGGATGCTTCTCTGGCACCTCCAGCGCAGCCGCACCTCAGCTCATGCCTGGGGTGCAGGTGGCATCATCCTCCCTGGCCACCCCCACCCCCTGGGCCCTGCCCCAGCTCTGCTTCCCAAATCTTCACATGAGACCACACTCCCCCCCACAGGTCGGGGACCTGGTGTGCAAATCCCAGGCAGTTGGCCTAACCTGGTTTGACTTCGGCAAGGCCATGAGAATATCGGACTTTGACGGCATAATGGGACTGGCCTACCCCTCCCTCGCACTAAGAAACACCACCCCGGTCTTCGACAACATGTGGAACCAAGGGCTCATATCTGAGAATGTCTTCGCCTTCTACCTGAGCAGGTAAGACTGCCAGGCCAAGCCCCTCCTCCGGATGCCTTCAGGTGCCTCTGAAATGGTAGACAACTTGACCCTGTGTCTCCTGAGGGCAGTCTACTCCAAAGATTAGCAAATAGTGGCCCCTGACCACGTGTGGCCCGCCACCTGATTTTATGAATAAAGTTTTATTGGAACACAGCCCTGCTCCTTCAGTCACATCCTAGCTGCAGCTGCTTCTGCGCTACAATGGCAGCATCCAGCACTTGCAATCTAGCACTTTTACTTTATTTTACTTTTTGAAAAGTCTCAGCCAAGGATTTTCCCCCACTGATTTTTGGAGAGAGGGGAAGGGAGGAGGAAAGACACGCAGAGAGAAACATTGATGCAAGGGAGAGATATCGTTTGGTTGCATCTTACATGCGGCCTGGCCAGGGCCGTGGATCCAATATAGGACCCTTCAGTCCCCGGGCCGATGCTCTATTCACTGAGCCAAAACAGCTAGGGCATAATCGAGCATTTTTTAAAGTTTGACCACCCCTGTACTTCTAGTCCCTCCTTGGATGAACAGGGAAACTGAGGAACTGACGTTCAAAGAGGAGCTTTGCCCAGAATTGCCCAGCCACACACTGGTAGGAGCAGGACTCAAGCTCGGCTGTGAGCTGACCTCTCTGGCAGGTGGTCCAGCCCTCAGCAGGTCTCCAGTCACGGGGTGGCACCGGAAGCACAACCCTCCCGATTGGGCTGAGGGTCTGGAGCAGGTGAGGGAGCAGCACAGACCAGAGGGGACCCGGCAGGCAGACTGTGTGTGTGACGCAGAGTGTGGGTGAAGCTGTGGGTTCCCTGGGGGCCTGAGGTCCAGGCTCGGCAGCATGTGCTGAGCCTCTGGGGTGTTGGTACCGAATCAGGAAGTGAGCCGTTTAACAAATATCCATGGAGAACCTACTATGTGCTAGGTACTGGTATGTGCACATGACACAGACAGATGAGAGCGAGAAAAGGCAGACAAGAAGCAAGTAAATAGATAAGAGGGAAAGGTAACACATGCCAGGTGGTGGCTGCTTCTGGGAAAGCGGTAAAACGTGGTGACAAACCACAGAGATGAGAGCGTGGTTTCAGACGGGCAGTGCGAGGACCTCTCTGAACGAGGCCAGGCCATGGGGGAGCGGAGGCCCAGGCCCAGCAGAGGACCAGCAGGGCAGTGTGGCTGCGGGGCGGGCAGGGAGGGAGGGAGGGGCAGGCCGAGGTGGGCGTGGAGTCTGAGGGGCAGGCAGGGGCAGGGCCGCCCAGGGCTTTGTTTTAGGTGGGAGAGGAGGCCTCTGGCAGGGGCCTAGGCAAATAGAACACATGGTCCCACCTATGTCTCTGAAAGCTCCCCCCGGGCACTGGCTGGACAATGAAGGACCAGAGAGGAGGCAGGGAGGCCAGGGACGAGGCTGCTCAGCCTCTTTGGAGAGAGAGAGCAAGATCTGGAACCAGGGAGGCAGGGAAAGGGGGAGCCCTTGAGGAGTCAGGACACAGGGGGAAGGGAAAGGCCACGGGATGTGCTGATCGATTGGACGCAGCCGGAGGGGGAGGCAGGCAGGGTGTTTCCTTCCCCTCAGCCACGGCTCCCCTGAGCCCGGGACCGGTGACTGCATTGCAGGAAGGGGTGCCAAGTGAAAATGTGGGGCCTCGTTGAAAAACTACGAGGGATTTCAGGACGGGGCAGCGGCCATGGGGGCCCAGGGAGCATGCGTGCCGTTGGTGGCGTGTTGCAGGCCCGTGAGCCAGCCTGGGGGAGCCTGAGCGCCCACCCGGGACCCTCCGCACAGCAGCCTCCCATGCGCCTCGAGCTCTGGGGCTGCAGGGGGACTGACCGGCTTCAGAGAGGTGGATGGCCAAAGCCCAGCCAGAATCTCAAGTTCAAACCTTGGCTTTGCTCCTCAGAGGCCACGGGACTGACCTTGGGCTGTGCTCAGCCCTGCTGCCCAGTTCCCATCGGAGCAGTGGGGGTCCCAGCAGTGCCTGCTCTGCGGGGCCCTGCAGTGTGGATGGGTGGTTGTTGGTCAGTGCACCCCTGGGTCACTGAACTGGAGAAACGCCACCCACTGTCCTCCCCTCACCTGAGCCCCTCCCCCCAGCAATGAGAAGAATGACAGCGTGGTGATGTTCGGCGGCGTGGACCACTCCTACCACCGGGGCGAGCTCCAGTGGGTGCCGGTGAGCGAGCAGGTCCACTGGCAGGTCACTGTGGACAGGTAAGCCTCCCCACCCCCCGCTGACAGCTATGCCAGGGACTGCTACACCGGCACAGGCACATGCAGACACACAGACTCAGGCAAACACAAAGACACTTACACTAGCACACCAACATGGGTTCATAACTGCACTGACCAGGGTCCTGACCAGAGAAATGGGATCGGGCAGGTCAGGGAACACCAGGAGGAGGGACAGGCATGGGGCCCAGGCCTCAGGTCGGCAGTTGGGGCACCGTGAGAGGGCTGAACCCCCAGACTGGGGCAAGCACAGTGAGAAGGGGTCAAGGAGGATTCCATCATCCGAACAAGGACATCCCTGGCTGCCAGACCTGAGGGGTGCCCAGCAAACCGGGTGCCACGTATAGGCAGCGGAGCCAGTAAAGTGGGAGGCTGCCACACCTACAAGAACCCCTCCAACCCACCTCCCTGGGCTGGAGACACGAGGGAGCCGTCCTGGGGTCTGAAAGCAAATCACATAGAGGGATCCCCACGCCCCCCGTCTGGGTGCCAAGGGGCAGGGTTGTGACCGAGAGCATTGGGAAGCAAGGACTCGGGTGGCTGAGCATCAGGGGCGATCACTGAGGGGGTGCATGTAAGAATCAGAAGCTTAAACTTGACTCGGGCCCACATCCTGTACCTGGGCTGGCTCAGGCGTTGCCTGGCCAGGGGCCTGGGCAGAGGGGGCAAAGCAGGGGGGAACAACACTCCCTCCCACCTCTCTGAGCGCCTGCGTTCCAGGAACCTGCATCTTTACCATGTGGCCTTCATAACTGGATGGACAGCAGGTGGTGTCTCCAGTTGAACTCATGCATTCAAATATCTCAGTAAATACTATTCAACAATACACTGTGTGCTGGGCACCGGCGCTGGAGGGGCAGAGGACACAGCTTGCTTAGCCCAAATGGAGGACAGACACGCAAGAGCGACAGCATTTGAGCAAACAGGGTTCCACCAGGATGCACTCTGGAAACCAGGAAGGCTCTGCCTGTCTCCTCTGGAGGACGAGAGGGGCCTGATCTAATCTGGGGGGACACTTCCCTGAAAAAGTGGTGATTGATCTGCACCCTGGAGGACAGGAGAGATCAGCCAGACAAAGGGGCAGGGGAGGGTAGAGGAAGGGTGACAGCACGTGCAAAGGCCCTGGGGCACAAAGAGCACAATGCCTTCCAGACCTGAGAGGAGGCCCAGGAAGGCCAGTGTGACTGAACACAGGGACACAGAGGCCAGCGGGAGCTGCAGGCTGTTCTCAGGCGGCAGGGAGGGGTTGAGGTGGGAGAGGCCATGAGTGACCCTGGCGCCTGCTCTGTCCCTCAGCATCTCCATGGACGGCAAGGTCGTGGCCTGTGCGAACAGCTGCCAGGCCATTATGGATACCGGGACCTCGCTGATGATTGGCCCAACAGACCCCATGATTAACATTATGAGGGACATCAGCATCCAGAAGATGAGATCCGGCTGGGTGAGGAATCACGCCCAGGGTCACACCGAGTTCTTCACACACAGAAGGACCCACTGGGCCAACCTCTCTCGCCCTCTCTCCCTGACAGTACGTCGTCAATTGTACGGCCATCCCGAGCCTGCCTGACATCGTCTTCACCATCAATGGCATTGCATACCCAGTGCCAGCCAGCGCCTACATCAGGAGGGTGAGGGGCCCCTCCTGGGGCTGCTCTCAGATCTGGGGCTGGAGGGACCCTTGGGGCCATGGCTCAGAGAGGCCCCCTGGAGGCCGGGCTGTGCCATTGCAGATGCTGCCCAGCAGCCCTGGCTGGGAGGGCACCTCCCACAGCACAGCCTCTTGATACAATAGAAGGGGGTCAGGGCACCAATCACCAGGGGGGAACTCTGAGCAGCATCCTGTGCTGGCTCGGGGCTGGGTTCCAGGAGAGGGTGCGCTAATGGCCTGGCCCTCACAGAGCGTCAGTTCAGCCCGGGCATCGGAGCCATGGACAACGAATGTAGGTAGCAACCCAGAGACAGGCAAAGAGAAGGGACAGGGGTGGACGCTGGGGACATTCCCCATGTCCCCCCATAATCAGGAACTGTATTCCCTCCCATCTTCAAGTGTCCTGACTTGGGTGATAGATCATATGGTCACCCTAGTCCTAGGGTGCAAATGCCCCCTGTAGGCCCCAATTCCCTGTCTGTGTAATGGGGACCAAGCCCCCTTTGGGGTGTGGTCAGATAAAGACCGGGCATTTCCTGGCATATAGTTGAGGCTCAAGAAGTGCCAGTTCCCCACAGTGTGCCCAGCAGGTCAGGGCAGCCCACAGAGGGAGCAACTGAAAATGTCTCAACCCGAAGCCTGGAGGCACCCCAGGAGCCAGGCCAGGGGCCCCTGTATTCCCGTGTGCTGAGACTGAAGACACAGGGAGCCCCGGGGAAGCCTCCCCACCCAGCTGGCACTGCCAAGGAGGGGGCAGGGGCAAGGGAAGGCTGCCCAGGCACTAGGTTTGGATTTGGAGGATGATTGGGGTGAAGGTGGCAGGCGGGGAATCTCTCAGAGCAAACAGCCAAGCGGAGGGCCCAGGGGAAGGAGGATAAAGCTGCTGCCCAGGCCTGAGGGGGTTGGGACAGGATGGCTGAGGGCTGTGCTTCCTCCCCTGCAGGAGGAGACGGGCAGCTGCCTCACGAACTTGTATGGCTCAGACTTCAGCAGCTCTTGGGTCCTGGGGGACGTCTTCCTGCGGCTCTATTTCACCGTCTTCGATCGGGCCAACAACAGGATCGGCTTGGCTCCTGCCAGGGCATAGATGTGGGCGCCCATCCTGGAGGCTACTGGCCCGCCCCAAGGGTTCACACACCCCCTGTGTCCCAACACAGCTGCGTCTGGGGCTTTGCCAAGCCCTCTTCTCAGTGGAAAAGGAAAAACTGCGTTTATGCCCAGCGGTGTGGCTCAGTGATTGAGCCTCATCCCAAGCACTCACAGGTCACTGGCTCCATTCCTGGGAAGGGCGCATGCCCTGGGCTCGAACCCCAGGAAGAGGCATGCAATAGGCAGTCCATTGATGTTTCTCTCTCAGCGATGTTTCTTTATCTCCCTTTCTCTCACTCTAAAAGATCATAAGCACACTGATGTTTAGAATAACATTGATTTCTAATAAACGGTCTCATTTCCAATGGCGCTCATACCAATGGTGCTTCCGCTTGGGTCCGGGAAGTGCGGCACAGGCAGGCAGGGCTCTGGAATCTCCTCTGGACCAACAGGGAGGGGACCCAACTCCAACCGGCTTAATTGGAAAGGACCAGAATCGGGAAGCACAGCTCCCCGAATGCAGAACCAGAGCAGGTCCGCACAGCGTGGTGGCTGCACCAAGAAATCAAAACCCACCGGCCCACTCTCTCCCCTCCCTCTGGCCTCTGCCCTTCCAACTCCTTTGATTCCTCTCCTGCCAGCCTTCCCCTGGCAGCCTGCTCCAGGCCAAGGGCTCTGACACTCCCAGCCCATCCTTTCACCTCCTGAAGACTTGGAAATGAGCAGAGCACCAGGGAGGGGTCCGATTGGTCCGCCTAAGGTCATGTGTCCAGCCCTGGACCAATCATGTGAAAGGGCATAGGGCACTATGATTGGCTCCACTTGCACACATGTCCCCTGGATGGTGATTGACAGTTTCCTCCAGAACCACTGGCTGGAGCTGGGCAGAGTGGTCTCCAGAAGTGCAGAGATGCTGTAGGACTCAGGGGTCGCCAGTCTTTGGGCTTCAGGGACCACCAGTGGCCCCGGACAGGACGTTGGTGACGGCTGCTGTGGGTGACAGAAGAATTTGTGGCTGCCCTCCAACGCCATCGCACTTCACAGCCGTATTTTAAAAGCAGGATGAAAGCTATGAGAGCATTCTATTAGGACATTAGGAGAAAAGGGCAGAACCTGAAACAGCAGGGATACAGGTTCCGGAAGGGCCTGGAATACAGGGCTGCGCAGGGCATCCTAGCACAGCCCAGGGCTCTCTGGTCCGGGTTCAAGTCCCAGCTCTGAGGGGTATGTACCAGGCGCATATGAGGGCCCAGTAAGTACAGTCCTGTGACCTTAGGTCAGCTCACTCTGGACGTCGGTTTTCTATTCTGTAATTCCACGGTAAGAACAGCTCCTGCCTCATTAATCATCAGGAAAACACAAATGCAAACGACAATGAGATATCCCTCCACACCTGGGAGTGGCCACTGACAAGACACACACGCCAGCATAGGTCAGTGAGCCCGTGCATGGTTCCTGTGTCACGTGGTGCGGCCACTGTAGGAGACGATATGGCGGTGCCTCCGAAAATTAAACATACAAGTTTTATAAGACCGCAGGCAACCCCACTTCTGGATTTTTCTCCCAAAGAATTAAAATCAGGATGTGGAAGACAGCCAGCTGCACCGCGTACCCCTTACAGCGCTGTTCACAACAGCCAAGACGTGGAAGCAGGCAAGCGCCCATCACCCGGTGCCGGGATCAGCAATCCGAGGTACGGCCGTGCAATGGAATGTTACTCAGTCACAACGAGAAGAAAACCCTGCCAGTTGCACAGGCTGAGGCCTGGGGCTTATGCTGAGGGAGGTAAGCCAGTCCCAGAAGGAGGGGTCCTGTGTGCGCCCACACATCTGAGGGACCTTCCATCCTCAGGCTCACAGAAGCCTGCTGGTTGTCAGGGGCGAGGGGAAGGGGCAGTGGGGAGTTGCTATTCAACAGGTATATTTCAGTAACGCAGGTTATGCAGGGTGAGTATGTCTAGGGCTCTGTTATGTAGCAATGTGCCTATAGTTAGCAATACTCCATTGTGCACTTGAAATTTTGTTGAGTCCTGCCCAGTATGGCTCAATGGTTAGTGTCGTCCTGCACATTGATGGGCCACAGGTTCCAGAGGCAACCAATCAATGGTTCTCTCACAACAATGGTTCTCTGACTTTCCCACTCTACATCGCCAACTTCCTCTCTTTCTAAAAAAAAATAAATTAAAAAGGAAAAAAATATTATCTAGTGAGAATAAGAAAACTTATAATGAGAGTAGATCTCATGTTAAATGTTCTGACTGCAATAAAAAAATCATCTACACTAATAAAAGAAAAATATGCACATTGACTGTACATCCATGATGACCTACAGCCTATCCTGAGTGAGTATGCAAATTCACTCAACAAATATGGTGGGTTAATTTGCATATGTAAGTGGGCAGCGGTGGGCAGGGCAGGACAAATGCTATGAAGGGAAGGGCAGTGGAAAGGGGGACATACAGGAGCGGCTCTCTAGCCAGGATTGAGGACGTGCAGGCTCCCGGGCAGCCAGGAGTGAAGCCAGGGGAAGGAAGACCGATTCTTGCTCAAATCTTCATGCCGCGGGCCTCTGGTTAATCAAATGTGAATCTTCTCTTGTGGTTGGGGGCAAGGGCAGGGTTGGAAATGAAGGTTGGTTATTAATGTGCATAGCATTGCTTTTTGGGGTCTCAAACATGTTCTAAAATTAAATCATGGGATGGCCGTACAGCTCCATGAATACCCTAAATCATACCAAACTACATGCCTGAAATGGTGGCTTTTATGAGGTGGGAAACAAATGTCAATCAGGCTGTACCAGTACTACACCCAAAGCACGACAGGAAAAACCAGTCCCACCTTCTGGGTCTGTGGTGAAGATTCCATGCGATAACCTACAGAAAACCTTTGGGCAGTGTCTGTCCCACAGCAGCATGAACTACTGCTAATGCCACACGTAAGGCACAAAAAGACCAACGTATATGTGACAACAGTCATATCCGGGAGGAAGCACATGGGCGATTGCTCCTCTCATCTTATGCTCTCATTAGGATGTTTTCAGTGACAGCTTTTAAGAGCAGGAAAATGCCAAGCATTATTCTCTAAAGGACAGAGGTGTCTGCCCAGACCGAGTGGCTCAGGGGTTGAGCATCGACCTAGGAACCAGGAGGTCATGGTTCGATTCCCCGTCAGGGCACATGCCTGGGTTGTGATCTTGGCACCAGTGGGGTGCACACAGGAGGCAGCAGATCAGTGATTCTCTCTCATCATTGATGTTTCTCTCTCTCTCTCCCTCTCCCTTCCTCTCTGAAATCAATTTAAAAACAACAAAGAGTGTTCACTAAGAGAATGGACAGTTTTCATGGACAAGACCCCCTTATCAGTGGCATCTCCAATCCCTCCTCCTGCTCTCTCCTGGGCACCACCTACTGGCCCTCCAGCCCCAAGCTGCAGTGTGGTCCAGAGCAGGAAATCTGTCGGGCAGACCTGGGTTCACCTCCCAGGCACTCAGAGGCCATATGTCCTCAAGGCAGTTTAACTACCCCAGCCTCGGTTTGCTCATCTGTAAACTGGGGACATTCTCACCCCATAGGGCTCCCATGCAAAGCACTTGGGAATATGCATTCGGTGTCCCTAGGGCTCCTCAAATGAGTCAAGGTCTGTGCCCGGGGACCAGCGTGGCCAGGGCACACCTCACCGAGGAGGGGCAGTGCAGAAGGACAGCTGGATATGAAGAAGGAGCCAGCCATGCAGAGCGCTGGGAGAAGAACGTTCCAGGCGGGGAACAGCAACTGCAAAGGCCCACGGTAACCAAGCCCAGTAAATTGCTACTTGTCCAGTGGTCCTTCACGCTGGACACACCGGGCATCCGGGACACAGGCACCCTCACGGTGACCTCATCAGACATTGGCCAGTGAGTTACCAGCAATGAGTCACCCCTCCCAGAAGAGCGGCCTCCGTGCTGTGTGCAGCCTGAGGGAGAGCAGGGCTGTCAACAGCAGGAGGTTCTCCTGGGCCCGGGGCGCGGAGAAGCCGGAGGCCCAGCCCCACCGCGCCCGCAGCACAGGGGACAGCTCCCTAATGACTGGCCTCCTGCTCTGGCTCCTGGCGAAAGCCCGGCACCCACAGGACCAGGGTGCTGTGCCCTCTCCCCGGGTGGTCCTGGGCCCAGGAGTGGCCCTTCCTGAACAGAACCTGGTTCCTCTCTTCCTTCCTAAAGGGTGGCACGGGCATCAGCAGGAGCGCCTGACCCTGAGGTCGGACCTCAACCTGCTGTTAGCGGGGACCCAGGCGATGCCCAGCCATATCCATATGTCCCGGCCCACTTGCTCTCTCGCTCACTCCCTCATTCTCTCTCTCTCTCTGAAATAATTTATGTATGTATGTATTTATTCATTTATTTCAGAGGAGAAAGAGACAGAAACATCAATGATGAGAGAGAATCATTGATTGGCTGCCTCTTGCATGTGCCCTGATCAGTGATTAACCCATGACCTCCTGGTTCATAGGTCAGTGTTCAGCCTGTCTCCAGGTCAGGAGACTGGACTTGCTCCACACTGAGTGTCAGTGACGTCCAGACACCCGTGTGTCCGGGCCTTGACCACCTAGTGCTTCCGCCCTGGAGCGGGATGGGGTGGCAGACCAGGTGGCGTGTACCTGCCACCATGAGCAGGAGAGCCCAGGGCCTGCCCCGTGGACAGCTGCCACGTGATTCCTTGTGCTGGACAGGGTCGTCATACGGAGGGGCTACCAACTGGAGGGGGCTCTTCAATAGAAACCCGCGCTGCCCAGGTATGGTGGCCAGTGGTTGAGCATCAACTTTCGGACCTGGAGGTCACGGTCCAATTCCTGGTCAGGGCACATGCCCGGGGCGTGCAGAAGCAGCCAGTTGATGACTCTCTCTCATCACTGATGTTTCTCTCTCTCTCTCTTTCCCTCACCCTTCCTGTCTCAAATCAATAAAAATATTTATGAAAAAT